>NW_024096931.1:0-2700000 GCF_016545835.1 Crotalus tigris | reverse complement strand
TCAATCACTCAGCTGCACATTACCCTGAGCCAGACTTTATGGCCTGGTCGGCCTCTTGCCTGTGGTTACCATTCTCCGTAACACTTCTGTTTCCGGTCTGAGATTCCTGTGTCGCTTTAATAGCCATAAGACAGACAGCATATGGACGTGCAAATAATTCTCCCCCACTTATCCCCTGAAAAAAAACAACAGCCAAAGGAATTCTTTAAGTACCATTGCAAAGGCTAATGCTTGCATTCCACAGTCTGGCAATGCAGTCTTCTGTGCCCGAAGCCGGAGACAAATGTAATGAGGCATGAAAGGCAGAATTCTCTCCTCTTTGCAATGCAGAAAAGCAAAGTTTACTCTAGAACAGCCATGAGTAGCACGAGACAGTGGGACCAGGCCATGCAGAGACTGGGACTGAGAGCATCATCATCATCACATGGAATAACAGGATAACAGAGTTGGAAGAGATCTTGGAGGTCTTCTAATCTGATCTCCTAGGCCAGAAGTAGGCAACCTTGGCTCTTTTATGACTCGTGGACTTCAACTCCCAGAATTCCTGAGCAACGGGGGGGAACTATGGCCTCTTCATGACTCGTGGACTTCAACTCCAAGAATTCCTGAGCCAGCATGACTCTGCTTGGAAACCTCTCCATTTCTCCTCAGCGTCGCTGGCTCAGGAATTCTGGGAGTTGAAGTCCACGAGTCATGAAAGAGCCAAGGTTGCCTACCCCTGTCCTATACCATTCCAGACAAGTGGCTGTCCAGTCTTTTCTTAAACACCTCCAGTGAGGAATCTCTCACAACTTGTGAAAACAAGCTGTTCCACTGGTTAATTGTTCTCACTGTTAAGAAGTTTCTGCTTAGATCCAGGTTGCTTCTCTCCTGGATCAGTTTCCAACCATTGTTTCTCGTCCCTCCTTCCGGTGCTCTGGTGAACAACCTGGCCCCCTCTGCCTTGTGGCAGCCCCTCAGATACTGGAATACTGCTATCATATCTCCCCTAGTCCTCTTTTCTCCAGACTAGCCATACGCAGTTCCTGCAACCGTTCTTCATATATTTTAGTCTCCAGGCCTTTAATCATCTTAGTTGCTCTTCTCTGCACTCTTTCCAAAGTCTCAACATCTTTTTTGTAATGTGGTGACCAAAACTGGACACGGCGGTTCAAAGTATGGTATTACAATACTCAGGTTTTATACCTCACATGATTTTGATTCTATGCCTCTGTTTATACAATCAAGGTTATATACAAATAAAATGGAATAACTCCCAACGGGTTTCTCTCTGGAGCTGGAATCTGAACTGGGTGAAGGAAAGATCCTGACAGGTCCCCAAGACAACATGGGCTTAGTGATTCAGAAGATTCCTGAATGAGCCAATGATTCAGCTGCTGGGAATATTGCTGATGGAATTTGATATGGACATTTGTCTTTACAGACATTTGCGCACACTCTGTGCACATCTGTCTGACACTGGAAGTCCCACACAGCCAGAATAAAGTCTGATGGATGGATGTCCCCCACACCTGCAAATGCTTCCCCACTTTTCCTTCCAAGCACTTGCCACCTTAGATAGCCGAGCACCAGAAGAAAAGTTCTGGAGAAAAGATCAGACAAGCTTTGTGGAGGAGACAGCCTCGTCTGATGTCTTCCTTCTTCTGAGAAACACAGAGAGGACTGTCATCACTGAGGCAAGGTTTAATGCTCACCTGACGACAGGAAACAAATCCATGCCTAGTCTGCAGGTCTAATAATTAAAGGAAATGGTGGGAAGCTTTAACAGAGCTGGACCTAAAGGGCAGAACATTGAGGATATGGTTGACAATCTTGGATTTGCTGCTGAGTTTTGCAAGGAGAGGGGAAAAAAAGAACTTTTCCAGCTTGTCTGGATTAGTTTCAATTTGCTTGCTCTCATCCTTCTACAACCACCTCCAGATATCTTTTAGAGCATTCCACAGTCACTCTGAGAATTGCAAATGGAAAAAGAAGAAGAAGAAGTAAAAGTGGATATCCTTTGCCAATTGATGACATGGTGAACCAGGCTACTGGATAATGTTTCCCAGCAGTTTCTAATAAATGTTTAAAAGCATTGGGAGCAAGACGAAAATTGTAAGCAAGAGAAGTGAACGGCCATGAAAAGGACTGCAGGCTCCCATCTTCTGAGGCTGAGTTGGCAAGAAAAGCTGAAAACTACCACCATAATAATAATAATAATAATAACAACAACAACAACAACAACAATAGTAATAATAAAGTTGGAAGGGACCTTGGAGGTCATCTAGTCCAACTCCCTGCTCAGGCAGGAAACCCTATACCATTTCGGACAAATGACTGTCCAGTCTCTTCTTAAAAACTTCCAGTGTTGGTGCATTCACTGCTTCTGGAGGCAGGTTGTTCCACTGGTTAATTGTTCTAACTGTCAGCAATGGAAATTCTTGTCCCAATTGTGATTATAAGTCGGACTACCCGTACACCAGACATGTCAAACACAAGGCCTGGGGGCCGGATGCAGCCCGCAAAGTGGTTTCATGTGGCCCGTGAAGCCATCCTTGAAACAGTGAGGGAATGGCCCCCGCTGCCTTGGCCCTGGCCCAGGTCGGCCAGGAGTCAATGTACAATTTTGTGGTGGCCATCTATGCTGAAACGCATTCAGTCTTAGCTCCATAACCCCCCCCCCACATGGCCTGAGAGGAACAGTGAGGCTCCTCCAGTGGACCATGCCTTGGCACTTGCTCTGGACCCACCCCCTTCTGCCAGAGACCCTCAGATCTGTCCCACTCCTGCCCAGGCCCCCACAGGCACCCTTGACGCGAACGATGTAGAGCTGGCCATACCCGCCCAGTAGACCACACCTACTCCATCCACACCTACCCAGTAGGTCCCACGCACCCTGGCCACACCCACCTGCCCCCCTGAGGGCAACCGTAATGCTGATGTGACCCTCAATGAAATTGAGTTTGACACCCCTGCTGTACACAGAGAAGAAGGTGGAGGAAAATAGCTCAGAACAAAGCGATTTATGACTGTTGCCTCATTCACCTGCAGCCTGCAATGTATTATTCCTAAGGGTAGGTGGGCCTTGATGGAAAATGGTTTCCCACTGTGAAATGGAAGTGAATTTGGCAATTTATATACCCAGTGATGTTTGCCATTCCTCTTCCCTTCCCTTTTGATCATGACAATCAGCCATCGGTCAAAACAAGAGGGCACTTCCCAGCTAAAGATTGATTTCCTTTTCTTCTCCTCTGCTTCTTCCTTTGCTTTGCAGGAATCAGTCTTTTCACAGCTGGTGCCAACAGCTGGATTCTTGGAAGGATGGCCAATGAATTGGGAGAGAGCTACAGATGTAAAAACCTCCTTAGCAACCAGTAAGTCAGGAGAGAATGCACACATGGGAAGCCAGATACAAATGGCACGGCAATCATGTTACAATCAGGAATGTTAAAACCATCAAGAGTGAAATAAAGATTTTAATAGCAAAATCAAGAGAAGAGGAAAGTAAGATTCCAAGACACTTGTAAATTCGGTGGGAAATGGTGTCTGGTGTCTGTCCTTGTTCCCCCCACAAAACACAAACATCTGCAGATGAAAATTAGCAAACTGGCTGCTAAAGCATAACATTCTTCCACGTGGTCGTGGGATGCAGAGGGAAAGGACAACATAAAAGGAACAGACTATTTCGATCAATCTTTTAATGCAAAAGGGCCATGGACTAAGTGGGAAAGCAGATTGTAGGGCTGGATGCAGCCAACTGAAATAAAATCATCAGGAACTCACTGATCCTGGGAACTGGGGTGCAAAACCAATCCATATCAACAAAAGGCAGCTGCTGTTGCTGCTTCTTTTGGTGGTGGAATACTAGTTTGGGGGTGCAGCAACACATCCAGGCTTCCCTCACTTCATGCTTTAGGAACTTTAGAATAGAATAGAGCTAGAAGGGACCGTGGAGGTCTTCTAGTCCAACCCTGCTTAAGCAAGAGACACTATACCAGTGGTGGCAAACCTATGGCACGAGTGCCAGAGGTGGCACTCAGAGCCCCCTCTGTGGGCACACGTGCTATCACCCCAGTCCTAGACCTTCAGCTGGGTTTTATAAAACCTTTTCGCTTTAGGCCTCCGCCGCCGTGTGCAAAAAAAAAAAAAGGTTGAATCAATCAGTCAATTTCAACTTCTCACGGGGGAAAAAAAAGATCTTGCAAAGTTGGGATTGATTGATTGAACTTTTTAGTCCCACCCGGTCTGCCGTTACCACTGCAGCCATGCCCACCCAATGGGCCACACCCACCCGGCACCCGGCGATGCATCAGTGGGTTTTGGGTTGCAGTTTAGGCACTCGGTCTCTAAAAGGTTTGCCATCACTGCACTATACCATTTCAGACAAGTAGCTATCCATTCTTTTCTTAAAAACAGAGTTGGAACAGAGCTTGGAGGTCTTCTAGCCTAACCTGCTGCCCAAGCAAAAGACCCTATATCATTCTGGACAAATAGCTGTCCAGTTTTTTCTTAAAAACCTCCAGGGATGAAGCACCCACAACTTCAGAAGGGAAGCTGTTCCACCAATTAATTGTTCTCACAGTTAGGAAATTTCTCCTTAATTCTAGGTTGCTTCTCTCCTTGTTTAGTTTCCATCCATTGTTGGTTGTCCTGCCCTCTGATGTTTTGGAGAATAAGTTGACCCCCCCCCTCTTCTTTGTGGCAGCCCCTCAAATACTGGAATACTGCTATCATGTCACCCCTGGTAACCCCTAGAGTTATTTTCCTTGGAAACCTCACATAAAGCAATCTCACATCAAGTGAGATATTAAAGTAATGAGATAAAAGGGAGCCTTAGTTTTATTATTATTATCAATCATCGCACAGTAAGCCAGATGTTCAGACTGGATTTGGCATTTTGTCTACCTATAGAGTCCTTACCCAGGACCTGGGATAGGCAGATGTAGATGTTTGATGGTATTACAGGTATCGTCGCAGGATGGAAGCAGTTCCTAATAAGGCCGCCTTTTGCAATTGACTAATAGCAAATTTGTCAATGCCAATGGTGTATTATTATTATTATTATTATTATTATTATTATTATTATTATTATTATTATTATTATTATATAGAGTTCAATAATAATTATTCAACAAAAACATGTTGTCTGAGTATCTTATTCACTAATACAAATTAAATTCCTAATCCCTAAATCTTTTCTCTAACCATTGATAAAATAGGTCCCAAGTTTGAAAATAGTCTGTTTCTTCTTTTACTTTCAACCTTAACGTAAGTCTGTCCATTTCTGCACAGTCTAATATTTTTTTGATTATTTCTTCTTCTGGTGGTATTTCTTCGTTCTTCCAATATTGTGCAAATATAATACTTGCCGCTGTTATCACATGTAGAATCAAATATGTACTTTGCTTATCAAGTTTTTTCTGGCATTGTATCTAGTTAAAAAAAATCAGATTTATAGTCTATGTTTTTCTCTAACATTTTTTCTAACCAAGTGTGGATTATTGTCCACTATCTCCTTGCTTTAACACATGTCCACCACATATGATAATAAGTACCTGGTTTGTGTTTACATTTCCAACCTTTCTCTGACATATTTTTAAACATTTTTGCTAATCTTGTTGGTAGCAAATGCCATCTATAAAACATTTCATATAAGTTTTCTTTATATGAAGCTGATATTGTCAATTTATAGTTTCTTTCCCACAAACTTTGCCACTTTTCTAAGTCTATATTATATCCAAAATTCTTTGCCCATACTATCATTGTCTCTTTATTTATTTATTTATTTATTTATGAGACTTATATACCGCTTTAAGTGCAAGCACTCTCTAAGCGGTGTACACCAGTAAGCAATGTATATATATATTTACATTGCCCCCAACAATCTGGGTCCTCATTTTACCTACCCCGGAAGGATGGAAGGCTGAGTCAACCTTGAGACGGTGAGATTTGAACCGCTGACCTGCTGAACACAGTCAGCTAAAGTGGCCTGCAGTACTGCACTCTAACTGCTGCACCACCTCGGCTCATGTTGTTCACTTATTCATCTTCCATTTTGAAATTTAATAAGAAATTGTACATTTTTTTAATTCACTTTTCATCAGAAGTTAATAATGTCTGATCAAACATAGTCTGATCTTTGTAAGATCCATACTGTTTAATATCTTTATCATATCTGACTTGCATTTGTAAATGTGACCACCATGTTAAATCGATGCCCTGATTTTCCATCTCTTGCCTGGATTTTCAGAATTTAGAATATCTTTGTATGTCCATATTTTATCGAGACTGACTAAATTTGGACATACAAATGCTTCCATTGTTGAAAGCCATCCTGGAATTTTCAAATAAATTTTACATTTTATTTTTTTCCCCACGTTAATAATAATGCATTTCTAATGTAGTGGTTTTGGAAGTATTTATGTAATACCAAACTTCGCCACAAGATACTACCATTTAAGGTTTTTTAAGTCCAAAATTTTTATAATCCGTTTTCCAATTTTATTTCTTTTTTGTAGATAAAAACAAGAGCCTCCAATAAAAATAGGAAAATTTTTGGTCCCCAAGTTTCAGGAACATATAAATCCAATTAGATTAAAGTTGTTCTTTTAATGCTTTAATTCCCCTGGGTAATCAAATCCCGCTATTCTTAGAGGGTGGGATAGAAATTTGCTTCCCTCTCTCCTCACAGGGGGACAGATACTTCAGGCAGCTTTTACAGGAAGAGAAAGTACTTAGGGTAAAGAGAAGATCAGATCTCACCCAGTTTCATCTATGTTGCTTTCAAAGTGCTTGGTAGTAAGTTTGACTTCGCCTGTCTGCAGCCTAGTGATGGGCCATATTGCTATGGCCAGTCTTTCCTCTGCCAGTTTGGAGGGCTGCCCCGGATCAAGTGGAAGGGCTGCCACCATCCCGTGATCAAGTGGGGGTCCCCTCCTTGCTCGTCACCCCTACAGGGCGACTTTTGACCCTTTCTAAGGTCCCCCAGCAGAGCAAAAATGGACACGGAAGACGGAGCTCGCCTTCCAAATGTCTGCGGCAGCCGTGGCGGCAAACCAGAAGTCCCCAACTCTGTTATTCTGATACTCTGGCCATAAGAGCCAAGAGAATTGGAGAGGGTGAAACTTAGAAGAGAAACCAAACTGGTGATTTTTCTTTTTGTTGACCTGCCTCCAATTTTTTCTGTTTCTCTGTTCTTTCCCCTATGTTGAATTTTTGGACAGAAGCTTTGGATTGTGCCTAGTACATGAAGGACACAATAATGACAAAATTATGAAAAGTCATCCTGCTTAGAGCTGCACATATATTTTGATACATTATGATGTCCTCGGTTCTTGGGAAGAAGTTGATACATATGAAGGCCAACATCAGCTAAAGAACTGGCAGCTGTGATGTCACACTGTTGGGTGTAAATATACATCTGCCAAACCTCATGGGACCTCATGCAATCCTACAAGACATATCTTTTGAAATGAGGTCATTGGTGTAGGAGAGGTTCCCGCCTGCCGAGATGTCCCAGCTGTCATTTTTGACACTGCAGGCCTCCTTATGACAGACAGCTGCAGGGGAAGGGCTTTGCATTGCTTTCTTCCCCCCTCTCCTGCAGTTGTCTCTGGACCTAAAGCTAGACATTTTGTAGAGGGGGTGTTGTGGGGAAGATCAGGAGGAGGCAAGCAATGTTCCATGCACTGAGATTTCAACACATCATCCCTCAATCACATCATTTGCCTTGTCCTTAATCAACATGAAAGAGAAAGCTCTGTAAATATGCTGATAATGGTATTGCAGTAAAAGTGTATGTTCTAATCAAGTAAAAATGACTATGTTGAATTGGAGCAAGGACTTTGGTCTTAATTTTGATCTGCACATCTGGCAAGAACTATGGGCAAGAAACAAGAAGCTTACTTTGGCCACCTCTTACAAAGAGAACCTTTACAAAATGTTTTATAGATGGCATCTCCCACCCACAAGATTGGCTAAAATGTGTACCAATATCTCCCCTAAATGTTGGAAATTTGACAAGTGGAACTTACTATCATATGTGGTGGGAATGCACGCGAGCTCGTGATTTTTGGAATAAGATTAAAGTATGGTTGGAAGAAATATTAGAACAAGTGGTAGAACCAAAACCAGAACTCTTTCTATTAGGTTTAACTAAGCAAAAGCATGACAAGGAGTATTTTATTTAATGCTACACATTTTACTGGCTTCCAGACTGGTTTTTGCTCAAAATTGGAGGAATAAGGGAACTCCAACGGAAGAAGAGATCCTGCATAAAATTTTATCATGTGCTGAGATGGACAGGCTTACAATGATTATGAAAGACAAGACAGAACACGAATACTTCGAAATCTGGGACAAATTTTACCGTTGATATGAATTAAGGAGAACTGCTCGGACTTCAAGTTAATGGCAGAATTAAAAGATATATATATAACTGTACATATAATTGTATATATAATTGTATTGTATAGAAGATAAGGCTTATATAGAGGTTAAGAACGATGTGTTAAGCTTTTGTACCATGATAGGAACTGATAGGAAAATTTATTCTGGAATGTCATGTTTGTCCATTGTTGTTTTAATTGTATTATGAATAATTTTTTTTTAAAAAAGTGTATGTTCTAATTATCCTGGTTTAGAGAGAGGGAGGGGAGAGGATTCCATTGGCTTTGGGAACAGAATGACTGTCTCAGAAGTAATTCTCTCAAAGTCTTTTTTAACAAGGTTTATTGAGATGAAAGAGGTTGCAAGAATTTCAGCAATTGAACTGTTTCCAGTTTAAAATCAATTGTTTTGCCTGATTGCATTCACATGGAAACTTTCTCTTTCTCACACTTTTTCAGACGTTTGAGTCCTAGCATCATGTGAGGGAGTGAGCTCCCATCACTTACCTCAGCTTCTGCCTACCTAGCATGTAAAATGCAAGTAGATAAATAGGTATCCCTCCGCTGGAAAGCTAAGGCTGGGAAGCTAAGGCTGCTTCTTGCATTAGCAAGAAAACAACAGGCAACCGACTGAGGCAAAATTGGTGAAGAAAAGCCATGGATGATGCTGACACTCCCGCAGAACATTGTTAGGCACTTTGTAGGTGGACCTAGTTCGCCCCCTGCAGTGCACCCTGGCTAGCTACTAAATAAACTAGCATTCTTGGGCAAACAAACTACAAACTACTTTGTAATAACATTGTAGATTCCCTGGCTCTCAATGTACAAATGCCTTTATGCTAAATAAATTATAAACCAATCAGAAAATGCACTGATAATGTAATCATCTGTGAGAACGTCCTTGAGAGACAGGAGGAAGAAGAAGAGGAAGAGGAGGAGCTGGCAAGAGACAGATAAGAGGCGGCTTAGCCCATGGACACAATTGTGATATAGAAAATGACTCAGAAGAGAACAACCCCCCCCCCAGGTTCTTGGACTGAAAAGGTGTTGGGGAAGATTTATTCTGTTACTGTATAGGTTCTCCTGCTTGAGCAGAGGGCTGGACTAGAAGACCTCCAAGGTCCCTTCCAGTTCTATTCTATTCTATTCTATTCTATTCTATTCTATTCTATTCTATTCTACTCTACTCTACTCTACTCTACTCTACTCTATTCCATTCCACAAGATGACCAAAGAGTATTTTATTCCACCCTACCCTACCCTACCCTACCCTACCCTTCTCTACTCTACTCTACTCCTTTCAGATGGTTCTCTGCCTGCTCCTGAGTAATTCAGCCAAAGAGGTATGGACAAGGGAGGGGGTGTTTCTTGTACAGAACTTTAGTGACAGTGTTCCCAACATTGCCAAAATAGAATACTGTTTTGACCAAAGGTGGAATTCTCTTTCCTCTGGAGAAATGTGGATAAAAAGACACCAGTCTACCTGGTGTTGCCAATCATTTCTGCATATAATTCCTTTTATCCGGACACTGGAATTTCCCATAATGAATCAAAGAACCATTTTTGTTCTGAATGACTATACTGAATATCCTCTTATTTTAACAAAGGAAGCTCTTATTTGAATTTACATCTGCTGGTTTTATTGTTTATTTGTCTGTCTGTCTGTCTGTCTATCTATATATATTGACCCACAGTTGGGAGTGGGAGAAGATATCTGGAGCCTTAATGGAACATACAATAGAATGAAATCAAATGCCCCCCCCCAAGACCCACAGCAAATAGAAAGATGGTATGGGACTAAATGTGACCGAAGAGGAGGAGGGTGAAAAGATTCTAACAAATCTAAGAACTAACATTGAGAGAACAAGTAAGAGTGTCCAAAAGAGTGATAGAGGAGGGCTGGGTGCAGACGTCATAGGAACGATTAGAACAGAAATTAACCGGTCAGGACCGATGACGCGGTCTAGGAGCCGGGCGCAAGCGTTAGCTAACCTTATTTAAGACGTTTCCACTAACTGGCTTTTAACCCTGATGATGTTGGAAGTTCCCAACGAAAGCTCAGTTTTATTAAAGTATTTTCCTACTTGGATCCTCCTGGTGGTCGTAAGTTATTTATTTTATATTATATATATCTATATATCTATAGCTATATATCTCTTCGTTTGTTTGACTACTTAGTAAAAATTAGTTTATGCATCTTGTTTGTTTTAGCTGACATTTTTTATTGAGATGTTTTAACTCTTTAGCAAGATACCCTGGGAAACATTTGTTGAGAAAAGAGGGAGGGAGGGAAGGAAGGAAGGAAGGAAGGAAGGAAGGAAGGAAGGAAGGAAGGAAGGAAGGAAGGAAGGAAGGAAGGAAGGAAGGAAGGAAGGAAGGAAGGAAGGGAAACAGGAAGCCGGAATGAAATAAAAAAGCAGCAGTGAAGAATATTAAGCTAATGTTCTTTTACAATAAAGGGATTTTCAGGAAAAGGCCTGCCCTCTCAAAAACCACAATTTTCATGGCCCTAATCAAATTATGAGAATGTTTGGTATGACTCATAAAGTTTAGTGGAAAATTTCCTTTAGATATTATGTGTAGGGTTGCAAGCTTAACAAAAAACAGAGGGATTTTACATGCAGTGGGAAAGAGAAGCAAATCCAATCCATAATTTCTGACGTATCTTTCCTTAAGATAATGATGTAGAATTTGAATATCATCCATCCTTACTTTCCATGTGGACTTTTCGTCTCTCTCTCCCTTCCTTCCTCCCTCCCTCCCTGTGTGTGTGTGTGTGTGTGTGTGTGTGTGTGTGTATCTGTGTGTCTTTGTATGTGTGTGTATATATATATATTTTCCAATGGCGACCTCATGTGGGGAAATAAAAAAAAAACTTCTTCCTGGAAGCCTGCCAACTAGAAATGCCAAAGAACTGTAAATGTCGGGAAGGCAGCTGTATATGAACAGGTTTCTCCGGATCCCTTCCAAACAATAAATATGTGAGATTTTGTCACTGGAATTGCTTTCTGTGTGTATGTCAGTGAGTTAAGTAATATTCCAGCAGGTGGCATCCGTGCCACGTTTCTGTTCCCAACTTCGACACCCTCCAGAGCTCTGGGCTTCAATTCCCAGAATATCACACAGAACAGAGATGTTGTGCAGTGACAGGACTGGTCTGGACCTTTGAGGCCTTCCAGTTCAACGCCCTGCTCATGGCAGGAGACCTTAGGTCATCCTGGTCAAATGGCTGCCCAGTCTATTCTTGAAAACCTCCAGTGATGGAGCACCCACAACTCTGAGAGGCAAGCTATTCCATTAATTTTTTTCACTGTAAGAATATCTCTCCTTACTTTCAGGTTGAATCTGTAACAAGCTTCCACCCATTACTTCTAGTCTTGCCCTCAGGTGCTTTGGAGAATATGTCAATGTCCTCTTCTCTGTGATAGCCCATCAAATTACTAGAAGGCAGCTACTATGTCACCCCCTAATCCTTCTCTTCGATACCTCAATCCCTCAAATGTTCATCATATGATTTAGCCTCCAGACTCTTTATCATCTTTGTTGTTCTTTTCTGTCTCTCTCTTTCTAGGATCTCAGCATCTGTTTTGTACCATGGTGACGAGAACTGGATGCACTATTCAAAGTGTGACCTTACTAGTATGGTATAAAGCAGTATTACTTCTCGTGGTCTTGATGCTATCCCTCTGTTGATGCAGGCTAGGACTGCATTGGCCTTTTTGGCTGCTGCAGCCCATTGTTGGCTCATACTTAAGAGGTGATTCACTAGGACACCTAGATCCCTCTCATTATTGTTGAGGAATATTCTTATGCATCTCCATTGATTGAATTAGCCACCCTTCTGGACCACTCAGGACAAATTCTCTGCCAAAACCTGCCTTCCTATTACCCTTAGTTTTTTCTATTTATTCTCTGGGAGCTTGAAAATTTCTTTTGTATTTCTCTGGAAGATGCTTCTTAAGGTTATTGTTTGTTTGCAGATAGCAGACATTGCTCCTTTTGGCATTGTTTCTTGTCATATACCTTTCAGTCAGCCTGAAACTTTCTTGGACATCCATAATTCCCAGCAGAAAAGGCCTATTAGAAAAGCTTCCTAATACTCCTGGAATCTTACTAAAGTTTGAGAAGTCAGGAAGGCCTCTCAAACAATTACCTAATGGTTGATATGACAATCTTTGGTCATCTTGTGGAATAGAATAGAATAGAATAGAATAGAATAGAATAGAATAGAATAGAATAGAATAGAATAGAATAGAATAGAATAGAATAGAATAGAACTTCTATTGATTTCTTCTGGTTTGTCAGTGTATTTTAATGGTCTGATAATTTATTTAGCTGACATTCTCAACTTGCATGTGCAATAGAGGTGTCCATAAGCAATAGCGGTGGGGATTAATCATTGATTTAAAATAGGTCGTCCTCAATTTACAACAGTTCATTTAATGACTGTTATCATTTGGTGCCAGTCTGCCAGAAACTCTGAGGAGGGGGGAAGATTCAGGGATAGCATAGAATAGAATAGAATAGAATAGAATAGAATAGAATAGAATAGAACAGAACAGAACCATAGAATAGAATAGAATCATAGAATAGAATAGAATAGAATAGAATAGAATAGAATAGAATAGAATAGAATAGAATAGAATAGAATAGAATAGAGTAGAATAGAGTAGAGTAGAGTAGAGTAGAGTAGAGTAGAGTAGAGTAGAGTAGAGTAGAATAGAACAGAGTAGAGTAGAGTAGAGTAGAGTAGAATAGAATAGAACATAGTAGAGTAGAGTAGAGTAGAGTAGAGTAGAGTAGAGTAGAGTAGAGTAGAGTAGAGTAGAGTAGAGTAGAGTAGAGTAGAGTAGAGTAGAGTAGAGTTGAATTCTTTATTGGCCAAGTGTGATTGGACACACAAGCAATTTGTCTCTGGTGCTTAAGCTCACAGTGTACATATAAACAGCAAATAATAGGTCATAGATCATAAATCAAAGTTGCAATCATTAATCATAAGTTACAAACAACAATCATAGGAAACCAATAGGAGAAGATAGTAGGAAAGATAAGAAGACGAGAGAAGATGAGAAATGAGTCAGTGCCATGGGAATCAAGTGTTCAGCAGAGTGATGGCACCGGGGGAGGGGACTATCTTTATGTCTAGTTGTTTTGGCACACAATGCTGTATAGCAGTGTCCTGAGGGGAGAACTTGGAACAGTTTATGTCCAGGATGTGAGGGGTCTGTATATATTTTCTCAGCCCTCTTTCTGATTGTAATTAGGTCAATGCAAAAAAGATCACACTTGGCTCATGAAAAGATTTCTAAAACCCTCTTCCATTGAGAAGAATGTCAAAAATCTTATATTTTCCTGTTAAGGGAAGGTGAACAGCAAAAGCCAAATACAAAGTCGATTTTTGGCTGTTGCAGTACTTAAGAAAAACAGTGCAGAATGCTGAGCATCCGTAATAGCCGGACTTTGACATATTACTAATCAGTTTTCAAGAGGAAAAGGAGACTGTCTAGAATGGGGACAGCAAGATACTCCGTCAGACAAAGCCACCACGGAGTTGGAGCCACCATAGTGACGCAAAGGGCACAATGTTCCAGCATCAATCAAGATGCTATTTGGCATAATATGGAGAACACGTCAATCAACCGATGTCTGATATATAAGAGTTCTGGGCCCAGTACTCTTCAACATCTTCATCAACGATTTGGATGAAGGGATAGATGGGGAACTCATCAAATTTGCAGACGACACCAAGCTGGCAGGAATAGCCAACACTCCAGAAGACAGGCTTCAGATACAGAAGGATCTGGACAGACTTGAACACTGGGCACTAACTAACAAAATGCAATTCAATGGTGAAAAAAGCAAGGTTCTACATTTAGGCAAGAAAAACCAAATGCACAAGTACAGCATAGGTGGCACCATGCTCAATAGTAGTAACTGTGAGAGGGACCTCGGAGTCCTAGTAGACAATCAGTTAAATATGAGCCAGCAGTGTGCGGCAGCTGCCAAAAAGGCCAACACAGAACTAGGCTGCATTAACAGAGGGCTAGAATCAAGATCACGCGAAGTATTAATACCACTCTTCAATGCCTTGGTAAGGCCACACTTGGAATACTGCATCCAGTTTTGGTCACCACGATGTAAAAAAGATGTTGAGACTCTAGAAAGAGTACAGAGAAGAGCAACAAAGATGATTATGGGACTGGAGGCTAAAACATATAAGTAACGGTTGCTAGAATTGGGTATGTCTAGTTTAACGAAGAGAAGGACAAGGGGGGACATGATAGCAGTGTTCCAATATCTCAGGGGCTGCCATAAAGAAGATGGAATTAAGCTATTCTCCAAAGCACCTGAAGGCAGGACAAGAAGCAACGGGTGGAAACTAATCAAGGAGAGAAGCAACCTAGAACTAAGGAGAAACTTCCTGACAGTGAGAACATTTAATCAGTGGAACAGCTTGCCTCCAGAAGCAGTAAATGCTCCAACACTGGAAGTTTTTAAGAAGAGACTGGACAGCCATTTGTCCGAAATGGTGTAGGGTTTCCTGCCCGAGCAGGGGGTTGGACTAGATGACCTCCAAGGTCCCTTCCAACTTTACTACTATTACTATATCCTATACCAGGGGTCCTCAACCTTGGCAACTTTAAGACTTGTGGCCTTCAACTGCCAGAATTCCTCAGCCAGCCAACCTGCCTGAGGAATTCTGGGAGTTGAAGTCCACAGGTCTTAAAGTTGCCAAGGTTGGAGACCCCTGTCCTATACAATCTCTGATTAAGGGCAATGGCAGATTTAGAGGAAAGATTCATCCTACAGAATCAGTTGAGCAGACACTCTCTGCCAAGAATGAAAATCAAGAGAGACCCTGGACATCCCATGGTCAAGGTGTTCCAATATTTGAGGGGCTGTCACAGAGAGGAGGGGGTCAACCTATTTTCCAAAACTCCTGCAGGTCAGACAAGGAAGAATGGATGGAAACTGATCAAGGAGAGATTCAACCTAGAAATAAGGAGAAATGTTCTGACAGTGAGAACAATCAATCAGTGGAACAGAAGTTGCCTTCAGATGTTGTGGGAGCTTCATCACTGGAAGCTTTCAAGAAGAGACTGGACTGCCGTCTGTCAGAAATGATGTAAGGTCTCCTGCTTGGGTGGAGGGGTGGACTAGATGACCTACAAGGTCCCTTCCAATTTCTATTCTATTCTATTCTATTCTATTCTATTCTACTCTATGATTCTGTTCTATTCTGTTCTATTCTATTTTCTATTCTATTTTCTATTCAATTCTGTTCTGTTCTAGTTCTGTTCTGTTCTATTCAATTATATTCTATTCTGTTCTATTCTATTCTATTCTATTCTATTCTATGATTCTGTTCTATTCTGTTCTATTCTATTTTCTATTCTATTTTCTATTCAATTCTCTATTCAATTCTGTTCTATTCTATTCTATTCTATTCTATTCTATTCTATTTCTGTTCTGTTCTATTTCTCTTCTCTTCTATTCTGATCAAACCTCTATAGAATACATAGAATAGAATAACAGAGTTGGAAGGGCCCTTGGAACTAGTACAACCCCCTCCTCAAAGAGGAGTGTCTATACAATTTCAGACAAATGGCTCTCTAGTCTTCTCTCTGCCACAAATGTGAATGTTCAGCTTCAGGTTTCTCCATTCCCAGTCTTATAACCCCCAGATATCTCTAACATTAAATGTAGCTAACCAGGTGACCTTCAAGTCCTATTGTTTGGGCTTTGGACCCGCCACAATTGCTCAGTTGAATTTTGGCAGCAAAATCCAAAAGGAGGGATTTTTCCTTCTCTCCCCCCCCCCTTGTGAATAACAATAATGTAGGAATTCTAAGACTCTTACTCTGCCTTGGATTTCATCTGGAAGAACTGAGAAAACAACAAAGATGATTAAGGGGCTGGAGGCTAAAGCGTATAAAGAACGGTTGCAGGAATTGGGTATGTCTAATTTAGTGAAGAAAAAGACCATGATAGCAGAGTTCCAATATTTGAGGGGCTGCCACAAAGAAGAGGGGGTCGATCTGTTTTCCAAAACACAGGACAGGAAGCAATTGATGGAAACTAATGAAAGAGAGAAACAACTTAGAACTAAGGAAAAAATTCCTAATGGTGAGAACAATTAACCAGTGGAACAGCTGGCCTCCAGAAGGTGTGGATGCTCCATCACTGGAGGCTTTTAGCAAGAGTTTGGACAGCCATTTAATTCTGGCAGAAGTACAAAATGTCAGGCGCCCTCAGTTTTCATTTACAAAACATCACACATGGGGAACACAGCAGGGGAAATTCTGCTGATACAGTATTGTAAATGAGGAATCCGCACCACTGGGATCCCTGTCAGACAGAATGTAAGACGTCATGCATCAGGAACATAAATTAGAGCACAGAAAGGTCAGAGAATACATTGTTTAAAAATACCAAGTACAATGTGGGTTTGGGAGGATTGGAAGCAAGGACTAAGAGGGAGAATGTAGGCCAGATGGGAAGAGGTTTACCTGCATTACATCTTAATGCCGCAATCCCCAACCTTTTTGGAATCAGGGATCGGTTTCAGAAGAAAAATTGTCTTCCATCGACGGGCGAGGGTGGTTTTGCTGGCAACCTAGATCCTGTGCATGTTTGGATGAAGCTCCACTTGTGCACCCAGTTCCTAACAGCCGGTCCATGGCCTGGGAGTTGAGCACCCCTGTCTTAATGTATTTACTTTCTCATTTTTGAGAAAGGGAAGGGAAGGGAAGGGAAGGGAAGGGAAGGAAAGGAAAGGAAAGGAAAGGAAGGTAAAAGAGGGGAAGGGAAGGAAAGGAAAGGAAAGGAAACGAAAGGAAAGGGGCAAGGGAAGATAAAAGAAGGGAAGAGGCAAAGGAAGGTAAAAGAAGGGAAGGGGAGGGAAGGAGAGGAAAGGAAAGGAAAGGAGTTGTCTTTTATCAAAAGGAATTAAAATTGGCTGGCTAGAGAAATGCAGAATTTTTCTGTAGCCATATGCACAATTTCACTTGTTGCTATTTATTATTACACTGACTTTATTATTATACTTCCCTTGATTTATATCATGCTTTTCCTCCAGTTGCTTAGGATGGTGTAGATGAGGTTCTCCTTCATTTTATCCTGGCAATAACCATCTTTTCGGGTAGACTGGGCTAGGAGAGTTTAAGTCAAAGTCCCCACAAGAAGCTTCTTTAATTCTCTCTGAGTTACTATCAATGTTAAAATGAGTTTGATATTATTTTCAGTCTATAAATATACTCAATTGACGACCATCGTTAAGATGAATAGGGGTTATTTGCAAGAATTTTGTAAAGAGTTGGAATACTAAATATTAACAAATCAATGATTAAGAGTGTTAAAGAAGATTAAGTATGCTTCTTAAGATCTGAAGATGAGACTAATTTAACAAAAGATTTTCTTGTCATTCACTCAGCACTCCAGGTAATACATCAGACGTCTTGGCTGTCACCTTTATTATACTGGAAAGATAAAACGGCAGAGGGGACAGTTGCCCATATGTTACAGAAATGCTCAGTAGAATTTCAAACAAAAATGTAGATGATTGGAGAAATCATCAATTTTTTGTGTGCAAACTTCTCAAGGTTGACTAACGAAACTTGACAACTAATGATCACATGGAATAGAGGAGACCACTTTGCAGAATCACAAAAACAGAGAAAAACCCCAAACTGACAGATTCACGTATCTTTATTTTATAGGATGAAACATTGAATATACACAGGTTTGCAACATTAATAGAATTTTGATTGATGTTGCTTCCTTTGGACGGTGCACGTAGCCCATAGCTGCCTGCCTGTTGAAACAAAACTTAATTAGCATGTAAATAAAACGTAATCCCAATATGGGAGAAATAAACATGGCACATAATGCAATTTCATCACTGTTAATTGGATATATTTTCTTGACTGATCTGTTCATTAACAGAATGACACCCAGATTCAGTCAGAGATTGTGTGCTTGTGCGTGTGGGTGTGCGTGATGAAACAAACAAAGACAATAAAAGTGTAGAAAGAAATGTAAATGGATGACAAGGTTTCTTGACCATGCTTTTTTTGTGGAATAAATCATAATTATTTGCAACAAAGATGTCTGGCTGCAAACAGACCTGATTTCTGAAATTTTTGGTCTTCACAGAATGTGGAGAAGAAATGTGGAGAAATCATATCAGTTGTGTTCTTTTGTTTGTGTGAATGTATGTGTGTTGAAAAGCCAAGGTGGTAGTCATAATCCTGCCACTGAAGTCCTGTCCCTTTATTACATAGTGAAGACAGAGATAATGAATTAACAGAATTAACTGAATAATAGAGTTGGAAGGGACCTTGGAGGTCTTCTAGTCCAGTCCTTGCTCAAGCAGGAGACCCTGTACCATTCTGGACAAATGATTGTCCAGTCTCTTCTTGAAAACTTCCAATGATGGAACACCCATAACTTCTGAAGGCAAGTTGTTCCATGGGTTAATTGTTTTCACTGTTAAGAATTTTCTCCTTAGTTCTAGGTTGCTTCTCTCCTTGATTAGTTTCCATCCGTTGTTTCTTGTCTTGTCTTCTGGCACTTTCAAAAATAGGTTGACCTCCTCTTCTTTGTGGCAGTCTTTCAAATATTAGAACACAGCTATCATGTCTCCCCTAGTTCTTTTCAGTAGACTAGACAAATCCAATTCCTGCAACCGTTCTTTGTATGCTTTAGCTCCAGCTCCCTAGTCATCTTCATTGCTTTTTCCTCCACTCTTTCCAGAACCTCAACATCTTTTTTATAATATGGTGAGCAAAAGGACATGTGCGTTTACAAAAGAAGCTTTTTACTGCATCTCTTTAGATCTATTGTTCTCACCCAACTTTTTTTGAATTAAATTCTGCTAAGAATGATAGTTCTAGCTTTACCACTGCAGTGAAGGGGAAAAACAAAGGGGAACATTGCTGAGATGATAGACAGAGAGAGATGCAGAATATACATGTATTCTGGTAACAGGAATATTTTACCTGCAGGAGAAATTAATAGATCTTTTTTCTTTTAGCAGGTAAAAAAAACAGACAAGATTTCTAAGGTATTATTGTTTGTGACAGTTTAAATTGGAGGAAGTCAGACAATTAGAAAGCAATCAAACGTAGCCTGTTTGTTCTTATTAGCATCTTTTATAATCTCTCCCTGCACACTAGGAATTTCAAATAAGGAAAGATTCTCTAGACTTAGAAAAAAACACAGCACTTGAGCTGAGTGAAGATTGTTGATTAAAACTCAATCTGCTTTAATTTAAGCCTCTGCAGTTAAAACTATGCAACACTAATTCCAAGAGGCAAAGCTCCTGAATTGTGCACAGATTTGGTGTGTGTGTGTGTGTGTGTGTGTGTGTGTGTGTGTGTGAGCATAGGTCCCCTAACTGGGCCAGTGGAATTTCCTACAATTAAGGTGCCCCTGGGAAGCCAATAACCTCCTAACTGCTGTGACTTAGAACAGGGGTCCTCAACCCTGGGCCACAGACCACGGCCCGTTTGGAACTGGGCCATGCAAGCAGTGGGTGAGTGTGCTCACACGCGTGTCTCCATTTGTGTAAATGGAGCTGTGTGCACGGAACCATCCCTCTCCCCCCACCACAACTGTCGCTGCTGGTCCACAAAGCTGAAAAGGTTGGGGACTATTGCCTTAGACCAGTGATGGCAAATCTTTTAGAGACCTCAATATTTCTCAGACTTCTGATACACTCAGGGGTCTTTCTAGTACTGAAATTGATTGCACTCCAAAATACGATTCTCAGTTAGAGCTGAGCAAGCCACAACCACTAGCCAACATAAAGGGGCACATAAAGGGGTGAATTTTTCTACCTGAAAAACAGGTGCACAAAGTCTAGTTGGTCATCTGACCGAGATGCTGTGCCAGATTCTACACTGAGCAGAATTTGGGCGAGATCAGGGTTTTTCTCAAATTTGCTGAGTACGGATTGTGGGAGTGGAAGTCTACACGTCTTAAAGTTGCCAAATCTGGAAAACGCTGGACTAAATAATCTTCAAGGTGCCTTGCAACTCTACAGTTATATGAACCCCTTTTTAATTTTTTCGGGTCTCCAGAAACCGTGTCAGCTAAATTTGATAGATCATTAAATCATTGGAGGACAATTTCCCACTGCTTTTCACAAGAGAAACAAAGAAACAATACTGTGAAGATAAAATTTTCCTGCTCTAAAATCTTACCCTGTCCAGGTCCCTTATGTCATGAGGCTGCCATTTGCTTGAATTTCTTTTTCAAAAGTGTATTTCCTGCCCATGGAAAGGCTGCCTGTCTCTGTTCTAGAACCCTTATTCAAGTCTACAAGGGATGGCACCAAGAAGCGATCGAAGATCACTTCTTCTCAGGTGAGCCGTTTGTAGCTGAAGAAGAATCTACAAAGAGTTTTCTTGCCAAGGAAAGTCACTTAAAGTGCTGCGTTTCCTTCTCCATATAATGTTTCAAATGTGGGAGAGGGGATGCCTCCCCTCCCTCTCCCCCTCAAGACCAGAAGATGCATGGGGAGGTCAATCACATCCCAGCCACCCAGAGGTAGCCTCCCTCCCACTCCTCCTTATGAGTTATGACAGGCATCAATCAAGAGAGCTACCAGCTGTGGCATTTGTTACATGCCGAGTTTGCTAATTCTCCTTCTTTCATTTATGTCCCTGAGTATAGGGGAGTTAAAATTCCACTGGGTCCAGCTTTTGTCTCCCAGAAATAGAGGTCAGCCAGATATCCGTACAAGAGTTGCAAGCAGGAGTTGCCCTCGTCAACAACATTGTGTTAATACAGTGCTTCTCAACCTGTGGGTCGGGACCCCATTTGGGGTCGAACGACCATTTCACGGGGGTCGCCAAACAACGCAGTTGTGTGTTGTACCTAGTGAGGGAAGGCAAAGCAAGTCTGTGTAACCTCTTGGCTAGAGCATCTCAATTCCTCTCTAGTGTAGTTATCACTTCCACATCTATATAATATTCTCAAGAATAAAGCTGCTCAATGAAGCTACTGGCAGCCTCTCTTTTTTTTCTCGCTCTCTTTCTCTCTCTGAAATGCAAATATAACTGAGTTTTCTTCCAAGTCACATTTCAGTTCCTCCGAGCTGTAAATAATGCATGTGGTTTAGCTATCTATTGTGTAGCTGTTTGAAAAGGAAAGCAGTGCCAGCTCCTGAAAGATGCTACTTGTCCTTCTCTTTCAAAGGAAGAAAGTGAGAAGGCTCAGACAGGTTTAAGTGGAGGCAAAAAGGAAGGTTATTTTCAGAACTTTCTCCAAGAGAGAGGAGGCCAAGAAGTGAAGATGGCAACCAGTAATCTGTAAACAAAGCTTCACTCTTTTTTACATGCATTGCGGCACACATAAATCATTAATCAGTGTGGGTGCATGACATCATGCTGTTCAACTGCATCAGTTAGCAATTGCCATCGTAACCTGAGGACTACCCAAAATTTTAAAAGATTGATGCAATTTTTTAAAAAAAGTGTTCTATGGGTGCGTGATTTCTTTTGTATTCGAAGGAGGTGGCATATCTCCATACTGGGATGAGATTTTTGTAAGCCACCAGAATCTTAATGCACAGGAGCAATTTCTAAAATTTCTAAATAATAAATTGCATGCAGCCTTCCTTGAATTAAAGAAAATTGTGAACAAAAAAGAATACTATTATTCTCTCCAAAATGACTGCTGTCTACATGTAAGTAAAAAAACAACAACTTAGTAATGCAATCCATATGATCATTTCCTATGTAGTTAATACTTCCCCCCCCCACCCCGGTGCCTTCAAAAGTGCACTTTAATAGCAAGTTATAGAGGAAATACAGTACCTGCACTCAATATCCGGTCACAGATATTGCTCTACTATATTATGGGGGCTGATGTATTGTTCCATTTCTCTGAAACTGTTTTTTGTTATATACATTTCCCCAGGAAAGACTTTTAGTAATACATTTCATCAGTGTAAGTTCTCTATTTTTTAACATTTGTAACATTGTTTTTCAAATTCATATCTTATGAAGAAGTGGATGGATGGGGGTGGGATAAATTTTTGACCAAAGAAAGATGTGATACTTCCATTTGTTTCTTGACAAAGCACCAGAGGGCAGGACAAGAAACAGTAGATGGACACTAATCAAGGACAGAAGGAGAAACTTCCTAATAGTGAGATCAATCAACCAGTGGAACAGCTTGTCTCCAGAAATTGTAGGTGCTCCATCACTGGAAGCTTTTAAGAAGAAACTGGACAGCCATTTGTCTGGAATGGTCTAGGACAGTGGTTCTCAACCTGTGGGTCAGGACCCCATTTGGGGTCGAACGACCATTTCATGGGGGTCGCCAAACAACGCAGTCCGCCATTTTTTTCCCCCTTTTCCTTAGCTGTGCTACTCCCTTTTATTCTATTGGCTTTTGAAAGCCAATAGAATAGACTCTCTTGAATAGAGGCTAATTCTATTGGCTTTCAAAAGCCAATAGGAATTGTCCAGGCTGTCTCTGCCCTGCTGAGCCCGCCAAAAGTCCCATTCTGCAAACGGTGCTGCACCAGTTGAGTAGTCCTCGACTTACGACCGGTTGAGTAGTCCTCGACTTACGACCGGTTGGGGGTCGTGGCATTAAAAAGGTTGAGAACCACTGGTATAGGCCTATAGGGTCTCCTGCTTGAGCAGGGGATTGGACTAGAAGACCTCTAAGGTTCCTTCCAGCTCTATTCTGATGGATTGATTCATATTATGCAGAAAACACTAAGCTAGAAGAGAGTCCTTTGACTCAAGAAAAGGCAGTTCCCTTTCTTTTATTTCCTAGCTTGGTGACAGTAGATGAGGAGAGGGCTAAGCCTCTGCCCTTTTCTCTTCCAAGCTGCTTTTCCCAAGAAGACAATAAGAAAATAGCAATAAAGTTGAGTCTCTTCGCTTGGCCATTTCGCAAAAAGGAAGCCTGAAAATAAAAATATTTCACAATGGCCAAAAGCTGGAAGGAACCTTTGTGCCCATTTAACCATGCATTCTTTAACTAATTCTGCTTCTGAATCCAATTCTACTAACACCCCATAAATTCTCTTAATATGAGTTCGTCTTTGATCTTTTATTTGTTTTAACAAATTCTCCTCTTCTCTAAGCAATCCCACATTGCGATCTATCTTCCACCTCTCCACTATTTGTCTATACTGAAACCATGAGTAAGCAATATTTTCTTGTGTTAAATCTTCCAAAGATTTTAATTGCCAGTTTTTACCATCCCATCTAAGTAATTGTTCATAAGAAACACTATCCATCTTAACTCCTCTCCTTATCCCTTCTATCGCATGCCATGGTATAGCCCATAATGGGATTTTAAAATCATTTCTATAATATTTCTTCCAAACCCGAAGTAAAGAAGTCCTTATAATATGAGATTTAAAAACCCTATCAACCTTTTTATTAAAAATTAAATAGGCATGCCATCCAAAAAGTAAATCCCAGCCCTCCAAGAGGAGTATTTCTACATTTGTTAAATTAACCCAATCACTAATTAATGTTAAAACAGCAGCATCATAATACAATTTCAAATTTGGTACCTTGAGTCCACCTCTCTCACGAATATCTTGTATAATTTTAAGTTTTACTCTTGGTTTTTTCCCTGTCCAAATGAATAATTTTTGTCATTCACGTTTCCTTTTCTTCTTTCTTTTGCACTCTGCCTTTAATGGTCCTCTTCCACCAAGTCTTCGATGTTAGCGTAACTCTTGTTGTTTCTCATATTTTGTTGGTACCCACTGACTCCTTTTCTGCTATGATTATGAAAAACTGTTCCCTTCTCTTCTACCTCGGATGAGCTTCCCATATGAAATGTTAAAACATTGGAATAAATATTATATTGGTCCAATGCATTCCAGAATAAACTCTAGCTTTTATTCACATATGAGTAACTTTTGCATTCCTCTCTCTCAGAGAGAAAATATTACCGTTATAATTCAGAAGTCAGCTTCACCTTTATCCTTTGTGCTCCAAAACTAGAACAAATTCACATCTTTAGAAACGTGCTGGGGCTTAAAATATGCTTTTCTGGCCATCATTCAGATATCGCCCCTCTCATATTTTTTTTATGTAAAGGTTTGTTTTTTAAAATGTGTGAAGCCTTATCTACAAAAATCTCAAACCGGAATTAAAAAATCTATGATGCAGTGCTTCAATCATATGTGTGAGAAAGAGAAAGATCAACTTACACCTGCAAGTTCTACAGGGACATCAGATCAACGTATATTCTTCTCCTATTAGAGAAATTTCTAGGGAGATCAGATAACTTCTACATGAACCATGTCCTTCAGGATTCAAATCCAGCTACCACTCATGCAGTAGCAACATTTTGTGCTGCGGCAATGATAATAAGGAAAAAACACCTAAAGAACTAAAGAGCCTTGTTCATATGATTACTTTGCTTAGTTATTTTCCAATAATTTCTAGAGAATGTATTTATTTTAATGTTTAACTTTTGCGCTGGACAGTGACAGTAATAAAGATTGATTCTGATTCAACTCACATGAAAGTGAAGTCTGCAGGAAGGGCCATTTAAGAAACCTCATGAAAGAATCAGCATCTTGGAGAATGTACTGTACTCAGGGGAAAAAGAGGGAGAGACAGAGAGAAAAACTTTTTGTAGAGATTTCACAGGTAAT
Organism: Crotalus tigris; assembly: GCF_016545835.1. Taxonomy (NCBI): domain Eukaryota; kingdom Metazoa; phylum Chordata; class Lepidosauria; order Squamata; family Viperidae; genus Crotalus; species Crotalus tigris. The sequence goes on along the minus strand of NW_024096931.1, from coordinate 2,674,989 downwards.
CCTAATTCCATTCTATCCTTTATTGCCTCAGATCCATCTCAAGATCTTGAGTCCAGTTTTCAGTTCTGGGCACCACCCTTAAGAAAGGTCCAGATAAGCTGAGCAGCTACAGATTGAGCCCAGAAGATGCCCAGAAGGTGAGAGTCATCTCGTTAAGAGGACAGGAAGGAACTGAGCAGGAGCAGCCTTCAGAAAGATGGCTGATGGGAAATATTTGAAACTCAGAAGGTCCAGACGTAATTTTTTATTGCCCCAGAATAGAAGGCTACAATAGCAAAAACAAAATAACAGATGACAAAGAACAAGGGACACATAACTAAAGCAGAATACCAGCACATAGCCCGAATCTGTAAAGATGAAGTTAAGGAAAGCTAAGGCTCAGAATGAACTAAGACTTGCAACAAATGCAAAAAATAATTTTAAAAGTTTCTTTCAACATGTAAGAAACAAGGGAAAAAGTCAAAGAAACAATTGGTATACTAATGGGAGAAGATGGCAAGGAGGTGACAGGCAACAGGGAGAAAGTGGAACTGCTTAGTTCATTCTTTGCTTCTGTCTTTATTCAAAAGGGGGAGGGAAACAGTTCATCCTATCAAAAACCTTACCATAAAAGACAGATTAGGGATACAAGTCAAAATGGGGAAGAAAACAGTAAAAGAACACCTATCTATTCTAGACGAGTTCAGATCCTGAGGACCAGATAAAATCTTTGCAAGAATTGGGTATGTCTAGTCTAGTAAAAAGGACTAGGGGTGACCTACTAGTAGTATTCCAATATTTGAGGGACTGCCACAAAGAAGAAGGGGTCAACCTACTTTCAAAAGTGTCAGGAAACAAGACAGAAAACAATGGATGGAAACTAACCAAGGACAGAAGCAACCTAGAACTAAGGAAAAATTTCCTAACAGTGAAAACAATTAACCAGTGGAACAGCTTGCCTTCAGAAGTTGTGGGTGTTTCATAACTGGAGACTTTTAAGAAGACACTGGACAGCCACTTGTCTGGAATGGTGTAAAGATTATCTTGAGCAGGGGGTTGGGCTAGAAGACCTCCAAGGTTCCTTCCAATTTTATTATTCTGGTCTTCTATATGTCACTCCAGCCTTGTTCATCCATCTTCCCTTGCCTACCATCAGTTGCCCACTCATCTTAATGGCTGCTACCACAACTCAATGTCTCAAATCCTAAAATACCTTGACTTTCAGCCCAGCATGGAACAACCTAATCCAGATTTCCTTGCAGGGACCATGGAAAATCTAATTATTAAGAATCAAGAGCTGAAAAACCCAATTCCTTTTACAGGTTGTTGACTGTCGTCATTCTTCATCATTCCTTTCAACCAGACCATTTTGACCTGAAAGCTTCCATGTACATCTCCACACTGTGACTCAGTCCTCTTCGCCTTGCAGTGAAACCCAAGTTATGCTGCCAGTTAATGGGATGGGAGACTAACATGAGCACTTGCAGGCTGCTTGCCTGCACTTGATTTAAATGATTTTAATGGAAAAAGGAATGAAAACTATTGTGACGGCCAGATAATACTGAAGGGCTGGCTAATTAATTGATTGATTGAATTTCCAGTCAAAGGCCAGTCAAAATGTTATAAAAACAACATTTTTGTGCCACTGATAAGGATTAGGAGAAAGAGCAAAGGCAATAAAATCACAGGTAGAACAGATTAAAATCAAATAGGATGAGATAAAATATTTTATACATAAACACCAGTTATAAAATATTAGACAGGAATAGCATTGCACTGCTCTAACTAAATAACTTATGCAGGCTGATGACTGTAATAAAGATTTGTTTTGATAACTGGCTAACTAACGACCAAATAACCAGGTACTCCTGTTCTAAGAAGTCTAAATAAATAAATAACCAATCAATCAACAGGATGTGCATTCTTGATATAAAGGCAACTTTGCAGCATATGCCACACATAGATATAGAATAACAGGATTGGAAAGGACATTGAAGGTCCTCTAGTCCAACCCCCTGCTCGAGCAGGAGATCCTATAACATTTCAGACAAATGGCTGTCCAATCTCTTCTTGAGAACCTCCAGTGATGGAGCACCCACAACTTCTGGAGGCAAGCCATTGCACTGATTGGTTGTTCTCAGTGTTAAGAAATTCCTCCTTAGTTCTAGGTTGCTTCTCTCCTTGATGAGTTTCCATCCATTGTTTTTTGTCTTGCCTTCAGGTGCTTTAGAGAATAGGTTGAACCCCCTCTTCTTTGTGGCAGCCTCTCAAATATTGGAATACTGCTAGCAGGTCACCTCTAGTTCTTCTTTTCACTAGACTAGACATTCCCGATTCTTGCAACTATTCTTTATATGTTTTAGCCTCCAGACCTCTAAGGATTCCTGTTTCTCTTCTTTGCACTCTTTCCAGAGTCTCAGCATCTTTTTTATATTGTGATGATCAAAACTGGATGCAATATTCCAAGCGTGGTCTTACTAAGGCTTTGTAAAGCAGTACTATTAAACCATCCTCTCATAAACGTTGATGGTTGGCCACAAAACCTTGCAAGCAGAACACCTTTCTGTTTAAGAGAGGAAAGTCACTTTAAAAAAATAGATGGCAAACACCCAAAAATATCTTAAAATATAATTTGAGACTTTCAATGCAGTCAACTGTAAACTGAGATCAAAAGCACTTTATCTTAGAAATAGCTGTTGCCCCTATTAGTGCTAGTTGCTTCCCAGAACAGCTGAATTTTTCTGTGAGAACAAGTTGGACTAAGAACTCACTCCTAATGTTCAATTTCAACCAATATCTCAGCCAGGCAAGGCAGAATTGGCAAATGATGGAGATGAGCACTGCAACCAGCAAAGGAAAATTGCAAGCATTATTTCAGAACATAGTTATCCTTGCTTCATTACCTGACATCGTTGAAAAAGTAGACTGAACCAAGCTAAGCAGCTCATCTTGAGAAGAGAGTCTGTAAACAAATCAGTCATTTCCAACCAGATTGGCCCTGCATCTTTTCTCAATTTGCTTCCTTCACACCGAGGGTAAGTAAGTGGAGGTGCCAATGCTGGGAATAAACAGGACAGAAATATATTTCCAGTGTGCATACAAGTGAGATACTCCATAGAGTTTCTGAGGCATAATTGCATATAATGCACGACCCATTTGAGAAAAACAGTGTCTGTAGACAATTAGGAAGATTTGTTGACTATCAAAATACTTTTCCATCCTATGCGGAAAAAGCAGGATAAAGAAATGACCTATTTCATATCTGTGGTACAAAATATAGCCCTCACACTCCCAACTTATAGGGTGATTTTCTCCTTTGGGGAGACCATCAAACTATCTGGGGGGGGGGAAGGCTGGTTCTACCAGAGGCATACAGCCCAAGCCACCATCTTGATTTTGGGGGCCACCGTCCACCCAAATGCCATGAGGAAACCAAAACTGAATCTGAAGGATAAAATGTACTTTCATTCTTGTTACCAGGACAAATAGCAACAGCACATTTACAAAGGGGAAAACATAAACACAAAAGCACTGTTAAACTTGCTTCTGATTACACAGCTTTCTTGTGGAGAGGGAACAAAATGTTTTTCCCTCGATCAGCAGCCTTGCTGATTGCAACTAGTTTATTGGTGAACAGAAAAATTCCTCTTTATTTTTCTTGTTTCCGGCTCTCGTTCAGCTTAATCTCTTCTAAATTCAGTTCCAAAGACTCCCAGAAACTCTGACAGGGGGGTAGGTGGGCAAGTCTATTGTTTGATGTCAGGGTACCACTAGGTGGGGTATTTATTTGGTCTTTTATTTATTTATATCTATATGGCCACCCAACTCATAAAAACATGACTTTGGGTGGTGTACAACAGCGAATTAAAAACGGAAATCAATAAATATATAAAAACAATTATCATTAAAATTATAAAAGACTATAAAAAAGCACATGACCAAAGAGGATGAGGTTAGCCACAGGAAGGAAGCCATTGCAAGATCTCCGGGGTCCCTGAGAACCCCAGGCCTGATGGCAGAGCCAGCTCTTGAAGGACCTGCAGAACACTGAAAGGGATGGAACTACTTGGAAGACTGCTATCATGTCACCCCTAGTCCTTCTTTTCATTAAACTAGACCTCCCCAATTCCTGCAACCTTTAACCTCCAGCTCTCTAATCATCTCTGTTGCTCTTTTTTTGCACTCTTTCCAGAGCCTCTATATCAGACATGTCAAACACTTGCGGTCCGCAAAGTGGTTTCATGTGGCCCGCGAAGCCATCCTGGAAACTGTGAGGGAACGGGCCCCGTTGCCTTGGCCCTGGCCCAGGCTGGCCAGGAGCCAAGGTACAATTTTGTGGTGGCCATCTATGCTGAAACGCATTCAGTCTTAGCTCCACAAGGCCGTCTAGAAAAAGCGAGGAACCAGCCCCTGCTGCGTAGGCCCCATCCCCTGGGTGCATGGTGGGGAAGTGTCACCCTTCATGAAGAATGAAGAAATGGACCATGCCTTGGTGCTTGCCCCGATCCCACCCTCTTCTGCCAGAGACCCTCAGATCTGTCCCACTCCTGCCCAGCCCCCCACAGGCACCCTTGACGCGAATGATGTAGAGCTGGCCATGCCCACCCAGTAGGCCACACCTACTCCATCCACGCCCACCCAGTAGGCCGCACCCACCCTGGCCACACCCACCCAGCCTCCCGAGGTCAACTGCAATGCTGATGCGGCCCTCAAAGAAATTGACTTTGACACCCCTGCTCTATACATTTTATAATATAGTGACCAAAACTGGATGCAGTATTCCAAGTGTGGTCTTACCAAAGCCTTATAAAGTAGACCAGTACTTCATGTGATCTTGATTCTATCCCTTTGCTAATGCAACCTAGGATTTCATTGGCTTGTTTGCTGCTGCAGCACCCTGCTGACTCATGTTTAAGTGATGGTCCACTAGGACTGCAAGATCCCACTCACAGGTCCTGCTATTGAGTTTCTCCATGCTACCCATTAACGTCTCCCAATGAAGTCAATAAGACTGCAGAACCTTAGGTGATTGTCCTCATTGTCAATTATTCCCCATGACTGCAGGGTGGGGTCCAAAAACTCAAGTTGGCGCCCATGTTCGTGAGTTCAAAGTTCTGCCTGTGCTTTTATGTGTTCCTTTGGTTTCCCACAGCTAAGGTGACTAACCGTCCTCCTTTAGGGAAGACAGTCCTCCTTTTGTAAGTTCTGTCCTCCCTCGAAAAGTGTCCTCCTACATGTCCTCTTCGATATTTGAAGACTAATCTGCAGGGCTTTTTTTTCCTCATAGAACGCTCAGAACGGCGTTCCGGCACCTTTTTTTGATGGTTTTTGCATGAGCTGTGCTACTTCCGCTATTGGCGTTTGAAAGCCAATGTCAGAATCCAATTATATTTCATCTCTAGTTATCAATTATAAAAAAAAACCATTTCTGCCTTCTATGGATTCTGCCATACGATGAAGGGAAGGGGGTGAACAAAGGGGCTTTATGGCCCTCACTTCCTTCGGTACACTTCAAAGGAACTGATTGTGTGTATTGCCAAAAGAGCTAACCATAAGAATGGAGCTGTTACCTTTCATGTAGTTTTCTTTGAAGTCTCCATCCAGCCGGCAAAAAGGAAAAGGGGGTGGGAGTGTAATGCCTGAGACTGTCACTGGAAGAAGGAGGTGATTGGGTGGGGCTACTGAGGAACCCCTTAAAACCTTGAATGGGAGAGCTTGGCCCCCAAGTCCTGTCTAGAACGCCTGCAACCATTTTCTCTTAATAAAGGATGCCTATTGGAAGAATTATTCCAAGAGTTCTGTCTTCTTAAGATGCAAAGTGGGGTGGGTCCTTACAGCCAATAGGAATTGCTGCTGAGCGCGCCAAAACACAGGGCTGGCAAACTTTGCACATGCAAGTTGTCTGTATTATTGTTGCAATGAATAAAATGTTTCTTTTATTTACAATATTTTTTTCTTCAATGTATTTGTGTCCTCCTTTTCATTGTAAAAAGGTTGGTCACCTAACCACAGCAGCTTTTAGATATGAGGCAAGGCCTCTGACTTGTACCCAGGAAACAGCCAGAGTTTGCTTCCTCCAGGCAGACAGATCCTCTTGTGATCACTGCTGCGTTTCGGTGAGATCACTGCTGCCTTTCGGTGCGTGGCTTCTGCTGCTAACTTCCCTGCTTCTATTTCTTGTATTGATGGCTGCCGTTGTCATAAGTGCCGTCCATTAAGGATGCTCCGTGCCAAACCTTGCTCATCTTTCATATCCTGACACTAATTCTCCGCTGTCAGGAAGGAATGGCAAGAAGGACTTGTAATTCTGAGATTTATCTCTTTATTGTGTCTTCCTTCTCTCCCTTTCCCCACCTGCTCCGAGAACAGACATTATAAGAAAGATTTGCGAGGTCAAAGAAATTCATTTTTGACCCTACTCCAAGGACTGTCGTTGTTCCGAAAAGAGAAAACCTCAGATGAAAGTGATGAGTGATGATTTGCAATATTATGAAGAAAAGAACCATCACTCAAATCCTTCAAAACTACATGCCCCGTTGTGTGGAATTTCGAGCTGAAATCTTCCAAGCTGGGAAAAGAGACTTAGAAAGACACACAAGAGAAACAAGGTGAAAATCGACTACGATTTCTATGCCAGCATATTCCTGGAGGGGCAGGAAGTTTTATTTTCTTCCAGCTCAGCTTAAGGATGTTGCTTACAGCTGTTGGAAACATTGGAAGTCCAAGCAGTCCACATTCAGAACAATCCCTTAAGCAGCTGCTCGGAACGTGAAGCAGTTGTTTTGTGCGCAAAAACAGCTGTTTTGAGCCCCAGACGCTTCCAAAACAATTTGAACTGTTTGAAATGAGAAAAAGCAGCTTTTGAGTCAGAAGAGGATTTCCTCAAAACGAAATGATTTTACATCACTTGATTCTGGGGGCCTGGGGGGGGGGCAAGGATTGGGCTTTTCTGTTGCCTCAAAGGGTCAAGTCTGCCAGGAATTTGCTAAATCTATTTTAAGGGGGGAAGGGGAGAAGAAGAGAGGAGAGAGGAGGGGTGGGGAAGGGAGGAGAGGGGAGGGGAAGGAAGAGAGGGGAGTAAAAGGGGAGGGAAGGGAAGGGAGGAGGAGAGAGGAAGAGAGGGGAGGGGAGGGGAAGGGAAGGGAGGGGTGGGATGGGGAAGGGAAGGGAGGAAAGGAGAGGGGAGGGGAGTAAAAGGGGAGGGAAGGGAAAGGAGGAGGAGAGGAAGGGAGGGGTGGGGAAGAGAAGGGAGGGTGGGGTGGGGAAGGGAAGGGAGGGGAGGGAAAGGAAGGGAGGGGAGTAAAAAAAATGGGAGGAAGGGAAAAGGGAAGGGAGGAGGAGAGTAGGAAGGACGGTGGGGTCGAATGGAAGGGAGGGTGTGGGGGAAGGGAAGGGAAGGGAGGGGAGGGAAGGAAGGGAGGTTAATAAAAGGGAGGGAAGGAAGGGGAAGGGAAGGGAATGGGAGGGTAGGTGGGGAAGGGAAGGGGAGGGAAGGGAAAGGAGGGATAGGGTGGGGAAGGGAAGGGAGGGGAGGAGAAGGAGGGAAGGGGAGGGGAGGGGAAGAGAGGGGAAGAGAGGGGAGGGGAAGGAGGGGAGGAGAGTAAAAGGAAGGGGAGGGAAGGGGAAGAGAGGAGAGAGGAAGGGAGGGGAGGGGAAGGGAAGGGAGGGGAGTAAAAGGAAGGGGAGGGAAGGGAAGGGGAGGGGAGGGGAAGAGAGGGGAGGGGAAGGGAAGGGAGGGGTGGGGAAGGGAAGGGAGGGGTGGGTGGGGAAGGGAAGGGAGGGGAGGGAAGTAAAAAGGGAGGGGAGGGAAGAGAAGGGAGGAGGAGTGAGGAAGATAGGGGAGGGGAAGGGAAGGGAGAGGTGGGGAAGAGAAGGGAGGGGAAGGGAGTAAAAGGGGAGGGGAGGGGAAGAGAGGGGAGGGGAGGGGAAGGGAAGGGAAGGGAGGGGTGGGGAAGGGAGGGGTGGGGTGGGGAAGGGAGGGGAGGGGAGTAAAAGGAAAAGCAGAAAAGGAAGGGGGAAGGGGAGGGGAGGAGGGGAAGGGAGGGGAGGGAAAGGAGGGGAGGAAAAGGAAAAGAAAGGGGGAAGGGAAGGGAGAGGAGAGGGGAAAGAAAAGGAAGGGAGGGAAGAGAAGTAGGGAAGGGGAAGGGGAAAGGAAGGGAAGTGTTAGGAAACAGTAAACCAGGCAGAAGGGAGATCTCCAGCGTGAAATTAGCCTTGAATCCTTGCACAACCACAAAGGTCCAGAACTGAACCCCACCCCACTGAGACAGAACCTTATTTATCTGTTCCCAGGCTAAGGCTGCCATTCTGGACAGATTCTCGTGTCATTTGCAGAATACGCTGAAGTTGTTAGCTTGAACTTTATACTTGAACTTTATGTAGGAAGGGATCATCGTACCCACCCAATGTTGTTTTATAACTAAATTCCAGAATATGATTTTAGGAGTTCAAGAGCCAGAAAAAAGTAGTTCTGGGGCAGGGCACATATTATTTATTAGCCATATCTTTACTAAAATAGTTATGTTCCAGGGAAAGCTAGATTTGCTTTTTCAGATAAATTAATAATTACAATACATGCTTTATTTTGGTCACGGAGCAGCATAAAATAACATAAAGACGTAAACTTTACAACTTATACTGCAAAAAAAACCCTGCAAAAATAACACATCTGAAGTATTTGGCTCACTATTACAGATGTCTAATTAATATTAATGCTAGAAAAAAGAAGATGCAACATAAGAAACAAAACAAAGTGTTGGAAATATTAATGCCGTAGATGAGGGAAATAACTCAAAAGAACCCTCCCCGCACACTGAAGCAATTTAAATTTTAAAATATAGGAAACAACCAAAATTCAGCATTACCTGAAACTATGAATATAACTCTGAGAACGATGTAGAAATAATAATTAATATTAATACTAAGGCTGTAACAGAAGAGACCAAAGACTGATGGCAGTGGAAATTAAAACCCAGATGACTTAAGCAACCGAATACAGATGTAAAAATCTATTACTAATACATTGTTTCCTACTGATGCTAAGGAGGAGTCAATTTTCAGGAGTTTTACACGCTACAGCACCAAACAGTAAGTTTATATGTTTTAATGGGATGAGACTCTGAAGGTGCAGGGTGCACTTCTGCTATCCCAAATAAAACAGATTACTGAGTATTTTCCTTGTCTCCTAAAAATAAGGTGACCAACCGTCCTCCTTTAGGGAGGACAGTCCTCCTTTTGTAAGTTCTGTCCTCCCTCAAAAAGTGTCCTCCTTCATGTCCTCCTTTTCGATATTTGAAGTCTAATCTGCATGGCTTTTTTTCCCCTCATAGAACGCTCAGAACGGTGTTCCGGCATCTTTTTTTGATGGGTTTTTTTTTTTCAACTTTTGCATGAGCTGTGCTACTCCCGCTATTGGCTTTCGAAAGCCAATAGGAATTGCTGCTGAGCGCGCCAAAACACCCGGTTGGCAAACTTTGCACATGCAAGTTGTCTATATTATTGTTGCAATGAATAAATATTGCAGCAGCAATTGACCGGTTGGGGGTCGCGGCATTAAAAAGGTTGAGAACCACTGCAATAGGGGGAGTTTTGCTCAGCAGCAATAAGTATTGCAGTGGTTCTCAACCTTTTTAATGCCGCGACCCCCAACTGGTCGTAAGTCGAGGACTATTCAACCGGTCATAAATCAAGGACTACTCAACTGGTGCAGCACCGTTTGCAGAATGGGACTTTTGGCGGGCTCAGCAGGGCAGAGACAGCCTGGACAATTCCTATTGGCTTTTGAAAGCCAATAGAATTAGACTCTATTCAAGAGAGTCTATTCTATTGGCTTTCAAAAGCCAATGGAATAAAAGGGAGTAGCACAGCTAAGGAAATGGGGGGAAAAAATGGCGGACTGCATTGTTTGGTGACCCCCGTGAAATGGTCGTTCGACCCCAAATGGGGTCCCGGCCCATAGGTTGAGAACCACTGCCCTATTGGCTTTCGAAAGTCAATAGGAATTGCTGCTGAGCGCGCCAAAACACCCGGCCGGCAAACTTTGCACATGTAAGTTGTCTGCAGCGAAGGCGAATTGGCAGGAACTTGGCACCCCTCCCTGCTACCCAATTACACCATCTCCTAGTTAGTCCCGAAGAAACCTGGAGGAGACTGGAGCGGCGATGCCATGGTAATTTTCTCTTGATCTTCGGTCCTGCTAGGCCAATAATGGCTGTGGGCGCAAGAGGCAGGGGCGGCAGGACTGCTGCGGGCGAGGGTGTGAGGGGTGGTGGTGGCCGGCTGCCCCCCATGCTGTGGGAGCCACGGGGCCTGCTCTACACAAGCCTGCGCAGGGTGGGCAGTGGTGCTGGTGGGGCAGCTGCAAGCAGGGTGTGTCGATGACGGGCTGCCCCCCCGGGGTCAGAGCAGGCACAGCTGGTGCTTTGGGAGCCGCGGGGCCTGCTCTACAAGGCGGGGTAGCAGTGCTGGCGGGGCGGCTGCAAGCGGGGGCACGGCATGTAAGCATAATTACAATATAAAATGTTATTGTTACAAATGTTTTTTATTATGCATTTATCATATTATAGTGTATTCTGTATTATTGTTGCAATGAATAAAATTACGATATTTTTTTCTTCAATTTATTTGTGCCTTCCTTTTCATTGTAAAAAAGTTGATCACCTTACTAAATATTTGGTTCGCTGACCATTAAGAATTCAAAGGACTTTTCTCCACCTGCTCTTAGAAATAGCCTGGCAAACATCAAGGCCAGAAACTTGCGTGTTCAAAGAAATAATGTGTTTCAGGATTCTGTGCCTTTGCTGAGCATTTGTAAGTCAGGTATATAATGGATTGGCAGTAGAACCTCCAACACGTCACCTGGTGTCCAGATCCTTGTACCTCCCGGCCAGGGCATGAAAAACATGAGCGGTAAATTGATTTAGACAATGACCAGATACAAGTACAGTCTATGTGCTTATTTCCCATAAAATGCCTATTTCTGTGACTTAATGATGGTGCTCTAATTACAAACCCATGGGGCTGGCAGTAAATTAGCCTTGTAAACAATTAAGACATGTTCAGCATAACTCTGCAGCTTGATCAGCCAAAGTGGGAACAGAGCAGCAAAAAAAAATAAAAAAAAAAATAAGGCACATTATAAATAACTGAAAAGGAGCGTTCGTGTTTTTTTTTTAAATTCCAATTGTAAAAAGAATCAGAAAAAACATTCAGTAACCTTCCAGCATTAAAATTCTGCACCAGTGCTGCTCTGGAGCTTTGCATCCAAAGCAGTGGTTCTCAACCTTTTTAATGCCGCGATCCCCAACCGGTCGTAAGTCGAGGACTACTCAACTGGTGTAGCACCGTTTGCAGAATGGGACTTTTGGCGGGCTCAGCAGGGCAGAGACAGCCTGGACAATTCCTATTGGCTTTTGAAAGTCAATAGAATTAGACTCTATTCAAGAGGGTCTATTCTATTGGCTTTCAAAAGCCAATAGAATAAAAGGGAGTAGCACAGCTAAGGAAAAGGGGGGGGGGAATGGTGGACTGCATTGTTTGGCAACCCCCGTGAAATGGTCGTTCGACCCCAAATGGGGTCCCGACCCACAGGTTGAGAACCATTGATCCAGAGAAAGCCTCTCTTGGACTTTCCCATCAAAGCAAAAGCCCTACAGGGGTGTTTCTCGATCTTGAGAATTTTAAGATGTGTGGACTATACGAAAAGAAACAGGGCATAAAATGCTTCCCCCTGCTGCGTTGGTCCCGCCCCCTGGGTGCATGCTGGGGAAGTGTCACCCTTTGTGAAGAATGAAGAAAGGCACCATGCCTTGGCACTTGCCCCGGTCCCACCCCCTTTTGCCAGAGACCCTCAGATCTCTCCCACTCCTGCCCAGGCCCCCACAGGCACCCTTGACGTGAACGATGTAGAGCTGGCCATGCCCACCCAGTAGGCCACACCCACTCCATCCACGCCCGCCCACCCTGGCCACACCCACCTTCCCCCCCCCCAGGGCAACCGCAATGCTGATGCGGCCCTCAAAGAAATTGAGTTTGACATCCCTGGTCTACCTCAACTTGAGCCTTTAAGTAAGAACCAACCTTGACTCCATTGGTTGAGAAAGGTGTAGTTTACCAAAGGTCAGGTTGATTTCTGTAAAGCAGTGGTTCTCAACCTTTCTAATGCCGCGACCCCATAATACAGTTCCCCATGTTGTGGTGACCCCCAAACACTTATACATCACCGGGTGCCAGGGGCGTGACCAAAGAAAAGGGGAAAAAAATGGCGGACAGCCTTGTTTGGCGACCCCCATGAAATGGTCGTTCGACCCCAAATGGGGTCCCGACCCACAGGTTGAGAACCACTGCTGTAAAGCAAAGCCAGTACTGAAATTCAGGCGCCAAATCTCTAGGTGTAACTTTCCCCTTCCCAGGCACACTTATCATTGCTGGTCCCCCCCCCCCATCATCCAATCAGTTTCAAAGAAGACACTCTCTGAGTGCAAGCTGTCTTGCTGGTGCATTCTTCTCCCCGGGAAACGACCTGGAACCACCATCTCTGAGTCGCAAGGCTTATTTCCATCAGTTTCACTTTCCCCCAAGTGCTCACCCTCCCTTCCACCCTTCCTTCCCCCCCCCCCCCCCGCAGGGTCCATGGCAGACTGGCACCAAAGGAGAGCCAATTTGACACTTGTAGAGAGCCAATTTGGTGTAGTAGTTAAGCCATTAGAAAGCGAGACTGTGAGTTCCAACCCTGCCTTGGGCACAAAGTCAACTCATTGTGGGGAAGATCTTGGGAGGCTGGGCAAAGAGATGCTGCTAAGGGAACAGTCAGATAAGTGACAGCACAGCCTCAACTGGATAGCGGTCAGGTCAAGAGACCCACAAGAGACCCTCCCTAGCTTCTCAGGCTGCAAAATGGGGGGGGGGAGGATTGTACTTTCAGATTTGCAAGATTCTGTCTATGTAACTTGCAATAAAGTAGAATTAACTCTGTGATTCCGATCTGGCCAACAATCTTGCCAGTCTAAAAGTACAATTCTCCCCCCCCCACACACACACACATTTTCTTTACAACCCAAGAAAGTGGGGAGGGTCTCTTGCGAGCCTTGTGCCTGCCCACTCTCTAGGTCAGGGGTCTTCAAACTTGGCCCTTTCATGACTTGTGGATTTCAACTTCCAGAATTCCTCAGCCAGGCAGTTGCCTTTTAAAAAAAAAAAAAAATACACCTTTGAGACTTCGATGGATGTCTTTAAAGTTTTCTGCGGAGAAGGAGGAGCGGCTCCCGACAGATGGAGCCGCTTCTAATTTTTTAAGGCCAGGTAAGTGAGTCCCAAAGGTGTTTGTTTGTTTCCAAAGGCAACTGGACTTTCTTTGTTTTTTTCTATGAAGACTTCTCGCTTCTCATCCAAGAAGCTTCTTCAGCTCTGAATGGATGGTGGAGGGGGGGTGAATGGAAAGATTTATACTCCTTGAAGACAGCTGGTCCAGTCAGAGCTGAAGCAGCTTCTTGGATGAAAAGGGAAACGTCTTCAAGGCAAAACCAAGAAAGTCCAGTTGCCTTTTGAAAAAAAAAAAAGCACCTTTGGGGCAACCATACTAATGTGGAATAATGAACAATCACTAGAATAATGATGTGTCTGCATAATTACTGGAATAGTGCTGTGTTAGTAGTATGTGACTAACCTAATGCGCATTGCACTTGGATACAACGTATGTAGCAAACTCTCCATTGTATACCCGTGAGAAACGAACCTAATGTATTACAATGAGTATTTCAATGTGTATGCCTTTGTTCCTGAGAAAAGGAAAGTCTAAAACTGAAGTCTGAACCCGCCCTCGGGGTTCAGAATTGCTGGTTACCATAAGAAAGGCTGAGCGCCAAAGAATTGAGGCCTTTGAACTATGGTGCTGGAGAAGACTCCTGCGAGTCCCCTGGACTGCAAGGCGTTCAAACTGGTCAGTCCTAGAAGAGATCCACCCTGACTGCTCTTTAGAAGGCCAGATCCTGAAGTTGAAACTCAAGTACTTTGGCCACCTAATGAGAGGGAAGGGCTCACTGGAGAAGAGCTTAATGCTGGGAAAGATTGAGGGCAAGAGAAGAAGGGGATGACAGAGAATGAGGTGGCTGGATGGAGTCACCGAAGTAGCAGGCGTGAGCTGAAATGGACTCCAGAAGATGGTAGAGGACAGGAAGACCTGGAAGAACATTGTCCTTGGGGTTGCGATGGGTCGGACACGACTTTGCAACTAACAGCAACAAAATGTTTTCAAGGAAAAAACCCAAGAAAAGTTCCATTGCCTTTTGAAAAGCACTGCTGGGACAACCATGATCTGGATGATTGAGAATCTCTGAAGACATTTGATTCTAAACTTTTTTAAAAAAATCTGATGGGAAAGAAGGGTCTTTGGTGTGCCTTTAGCTAAAATTAGGGTTCAAATTTGCAACGAGGACATCCAAGGCAAGAAATTAATCTGTTATCCTATGAGGGCAAGAGAATCGGTGCCCGCCTGCTCTCCCCCCGCATCCAGGCGCCCCGAGACCCGGAGCGGCTGCAAGCGACCTTGGAGGTCTTCTAGTCCAGCCCCCTGGTCGAGCAGGAGAACCTGGCGGGGGGGGGCTGACCTGGCGGGGGTCCATTTCCTATTGAAACGGACGGCTGATGGCTGCCCCCCCGCCTTCCTCCCCCCCCCAGGAGACGCGACGGGGAAGCCCGCAGCCCCCTTGGGCGCCCGGGCGATAGCGTGGGGGGCAGCCCCCGGCCCCGCCGCGCTCCCCTCCTCCCGGGCGCCGGGAGAGAAAGAGGTGGCGACCGAAGCGAGGAAGGGCGCGTTCCGCCTGGGGATCCGCCTTTGGGAGGGCTTCTTGCTTTGTGGATCCCAGCGAGCTTGTGGAAATCGTGGGCGCTCCGTCCGTGGAGGTTTTTAAGAAGAGACTGGACTTGTCTGAGAGGGGATGGGTTCTCCTGCTGGAGCAGGGGGCTGGACTAGAAGACCTCCAAGGTCCCTTCCAGCTTCTATTCTATTCTATTCTATTCTATTTCTATTCTATTCTATTTCTATTTCTATTTCCATTTCTATTCTATTCTATTTCTATTTCTATTTCTATTTCTATTCTATTTCTATTTCCATTTCTATTCTATTCTATTCTATTCTATTCCATTCTATTCTATTCTATTCTACCATCTGTCTATTCTATTCTATTCTATTCTATTCTATCCTATTTCTATTCTATTCTATTCTATCCTATTCTATTTCTATTCTATTCTGTTCTATTCTATTCTATTCTATTCTATTTCTATTCTATTCTATTTCTATTCTATTCTATTCTATTTATTCTATATTCTATTCTATTTCTATTCTATTTCTATTCTATTTCTATTCTATTCTATTTATTCTATATTCTATTCTATTTCTATTCTATTTCTATTCTATTCTATTCTATTCTATTCTACCATCTGTCTATTCTATTCTATTCTATTCTATTTCTATTTCTATTCTATTCTATTCTATTCTATCCTATTCTATTCTATTCTATTTCTATTCTATTCTATTCTATTCTATTTCTATTTCTATTTCTATTCTATTTCTATTCTATTTATTCTATATTCTATTCTATTCTATTCTATTCTGTTCTATTCTATTCTATTTATTCTATATTCTATTCTATTCTATTCTATTCTACCATCTGTCTATTCTATTCTATTCTATTCTATTCTATTCTATTCTATTCTATTCTATTCCTTCAGGTCCTCTGCAGTACCTGCATATTCACTGTGCTCAGGGAGTTGCCCCATGCCCTGCTTCTTAGAGCCCCCCACCCCACCCCTTTTAACAGAGTGTTGCCGTTTTTCACATTGCCCTGAAATTCTGTAGACACATCCCCCCCCTCCAGCCAGACCCCCCCCCACACACACACAGATGGAGACGCTGACTGTACCTGCAACCTGGAACGCTGAAGAGGCAGCAAACGCGTTCCTCACCTTTTTCCTCTAATCTTCACTACTTTTACCCCTTCCGCTCTGAGACCCTCTTAAAATTCTGGCTTCTGCCAGGCTAAGAAAAAAAGAAACCTGGAAAGGGGTGGGGGTCCCACTCATAACCTTTGCAGGCCCAAGACAACCTAGTGGAGATTAGGCAGTTTCCCTGCCCTGGTCATGGGAATGATGGCAACAAAGCTTGGAGGGGTGGGGACAGGCCCTGGGAACCCCAAGGAAGGAAGGAAGGGAGGGAGGAGAGTGAAAGAAGAAGGGAGGGAGGGAGGAAAGGAGGGAAGGAAGGAGAGTGGAAGAAGGGAGGGAGGGAGGGAAGAAGGAAGGAAGGAAAAAAGGAAGGAGTGAAAGAAGGAGAGAGGGAAGGAAGGAAGAAAGGAGAGTGAAAGAACAAGGGAGGGAGGGAGGAGGGAGGGAGAGAAGGAAAGAAGGAAGGAAAGAAGGAGAGTGAAAGAAGAAAGGAGGGAGGGAGGGAGGGAAGAAGGAAGGAAGAAGAGTGAAAGAAGAAGGGAGGGAAGGAAGGAAGAGTGAAAGAAGAAGGGAGGGAGGGAGGGAGGGAGGAAGGAAGGAAGGAAAGGAGGGAGGGAGGGAAGGAAGGAGGGAGGGAGGGAAGAAGGAAGGAAGGGAGGGAGGGAGGAAGGGAGGAGAGTGAAAGGAAGAGGGAGGGAGGGAAGGAAGGAAGGAGAGTGAAAGAAGAAGGGAGGGAGGGAGGGAGGGAGGGAGGAAGGAAGGAAGGAAGGAAGGAAGGAAGGAAGGAAGGAAGGAAGGAAGGAAGGAAGGAAGGAAGGAAGGTAGGTTTGGATTGTATAAATTCACACAACCCTCTTAACCAGGGCAGGTGAAAACTTGCTAAGTTAATCATCACCTTGGATTATTTTGTGTCTGTCTATGAGTGTACACATATGGCGTGAACTCAGGCTGTTTGTCCAGGCTATGGCATAAACCCAGAAGACATGTCACTTCAATAACCAGGTTAGGCAAGTTTGGGAATGTAGTCATTAAGACGGGACATCTCCGTGGAGTGCAAAAAGAATCCTGACTTGTTTTCATTGTTCGGGATGCTTCAGCTTTGGGGCTCTTTCAAACGTAAGTCATTTCTTGTATGCCAAGAGATATTTATGGTTGTGTCAAGAAATCACAACTGGTGCCTTTCCTCTACCTTTGCAGTAGGAAAGGCAAAGGCTTGTCATGCACACTGTACAAAAACAATCTTGGAAGAGGGGGCAGAAAGCCCCAACAACATCTGGACTGACTATCATGACAGATAATTTTATTTCAGTTGCGTCTTTCTTCCCAGAAAATAATTAAGATAACTTTGATTTGCAGACGCATGCCGATCTCGTTGGATGACCCTGCATTCAAACAACTTGTCTTGGGAAAGCAGCCACATTGGCGTGTCAGAAGGGGGGGCGCCATTCCATCCATGGGTGATGTCACCATTTGGCCCTGCTATGGCCAAGTAGTGAACACCAAGTTGTGAGCAGGTCCTCTGTGTATAGTGCCACAGCTAGGCTGTGTCAGTAGGACCACTGTCCAGATCCTCTTCCTCTCATCCTGTCTTCTCAATGCTGAACAACTGAAGGTGTGACATTTTTTTTTTTAGCAGAGCCTTTGTACTGTCTGTGAGGAGAAACTTCTGCTTATAGTAGTTGATTTCTGATTTCTGTCCCGTGCTTAGCTACCAATTACTTAGATTCTCCTGTCACTGGAGTGCTGATTGCAGGCGATTCATTTTTCATTTATGTTTGAAACCCACAAGCTGTTTTTTCAGTTCAGCCTTGCTTGTTCGTCCTTTGCATTCATAAATCCAGAGTTAGAAGGGTGTGACTGTTTTGTGCAAAACCGCAGTTTCAGTCCCCACTACACAGGGAGTGGATAAGGAAGCTTCACCGTGCACCAGAGGAGAGGTTTCGTTGGGGGGGAGGAGTGTGTGTGTGTGTGTGTGTGTGTGTGTGTGTGATGCTTGGAATGAGTGTCAAAGGTTCTGCTCAATTTCACCAGGGAGGCTGAAGCAGGGAAACCTGACGTTTCCCAGGAAAATGCTACATTTATTCAATAGATTGAGTGGGTGGAGCTTAAAAAAATCACCCAGACATTTAAAAATTGCAGAAGGCTTTCAGATGCTCAGCAATCTGCATTTACGATGGGGAGAGGAGGAAGCTAACAAGAAGGGCCCCCCTCCCACTTTTATCCCTCTTAGAAGAATGTGTAAAGCCACTAGAGATCTTCAAAGATCTTTACCGGTGAGTCAGATTTTTTTTTTTTGAATTATTTTATTTTTACTGGCTTTTACTGTTAGTTTCTCATTCATCTATTTTTGCCACTAATTATCTCTGTGTTGGGGAGTGTTTGTGCATGTGTGTGTGTGTGGCTGGCTTTGCAACTTGCTTTGCAGTTTATGGACTAAAGAGGTTGATTCTAAAGCAACTAACTCATTAAGGGCCAGGGAAGAAGCACTGCTAAAGAGATGTTTGCAAAAATGAATATTTAACTTCCCTATAAGTTTAGTGTGAGTTGCAGCTTCTGTGATTGGTCTCCCACAAGCGAAGGGACTTAAAGAACTATTTTATCATTATCAGAAGGAGTCTTTAAAAAAATCTATTTCTGCTTGGATTTTAATTCATTTAATCCTCCTCATTGTTGTCAGCCATTCCAATCTCCTGGATCATAAAATTCTTTTTTTTTTTTTAATCCTTGATTGAGAAGAAAGGGGACAATTGGGGGAATTTCATGCTTGCCTGCACAGGAGAACATTTCCCAGAGTTAATGTCCTAGAAGAAAGTCTGGTGGGGTCCTAAAAAAAACAGTCATGAGCTTAACAATGCATTTTTCAGACAGAGAAGGTGAACAGAGGCTTTACCTCTGAGTAATTGGCAGGATCAGTCATTCAGGCCGCAGGGAAGGAATTTTTTTGGAATCCTGCAGAGTTATTCCAGGAAGTAGCAATAACACAAGTTGACTGCGACAAGGCAATGAACTCTCTTACGCTTTGAATAATATAGCAAAGGTAACCCTGCTTTGAGGTAACCTATCATAAAGGGATTCTTGTTTCTGCTTTCTTCTGAGATGGTTTCTAGTTGAGCTTGGATTCTCCTGGGAGTATCCCAACAAGGAACTGATTTGGATTACCTTTTCACACTTGTTCAAGGTCAGACAAGGTTAGATGAGAATTGTAACCTGTTGCATTTGTGTGTAAAAGAGAATCAGGGATCGATGGATGGATGGATATTTCTTCATTCATCCGTCTAGGCAGGACAGTTGTAACATTCCCCTAACTACTCATGGATCAGTGGACTCAGAAGATCCTTCAGGTTTTGCCACCCAGTTTTAACTGGAGAAATTGTTATGGATTTCCACTCCAAAACCCATGTTCCCTCTCTGCCACACACAAGGAGAACGAAAACTACACTGTCTAAATTCTTGAATACGGGCATCAAGCAGAGCCCTATTAATACATATATGTCAGGGCCAGGCCACTGTTGACCCTCCAAATGTAGCTAGAGTACTCCTTCTATCTTCCTTGGCCATTCGGGCTGAGGATTATGGGAAACTTGATCCAGTGATGCTGAGGTCATGCATTTTCTTTGCCTATGATCACAAGCAGTCATGGATATCATGAACCTTTGGGGTGTCTGCAGTTACTGTCAAATAAGTCAAGTTGGCCATGACAGTGTAATATAAAACCAGGTGAAGCTTCCATCGGCACCATCTCAGTCCATCATTTTGACAAGTGAGTCTGTGTCCCAGGGAGCCTGATGATTGAAAGATCAAAAGACACAATAAGATGGGATGGGAAGGGTAAGAACATACATGTTTTTTTCAATCTAATCTCTGGAATCCCTACAAAGTAAATAGAATGCAAAAACTATCTGCTATCTGGTGGGGAAGGATGCAACTATAACAAATTTCTCACACTCCTTGTTCAAGTAGTGAACAGAAAAAAATGACCAAGTTCAACTTCTGTGGACCAGGTGAACCGATCTATGCAGTTTTCTTGGCAACTGCACAGAGATTCTCAGTCATCCAGGTCATGATTGTCCCAAGGGTGCTTTTTCAACTGGACCTTCTTGGTTTTTCCTTGAAGACATTTCGCTTCACATCCAAGAAGCTTCTTCAGTTCTTCAGTTCTTCAGCACCTTTGAGACAGTACAGAAGTACAGTACAGTACTTTATCACTGCTGTCTTCCATATGTCTATACAGGCGTGCATGTATTTGACATTCCAGACTAATCCACCCGCTTGGACTTCTTGGTGGTCTCCCATCCAAGCAGACTCTATTTTTGTATTTTTTTAAAAAAAAATCCATCAAACTTGGGTAGTGCTGTCACCTGTTGTGGTGAGGACTTGAATCCTTAGAAAAGAAGTGACTTGTGGCCACTTTTTTCGGCCTGTTTTTTTTTTTCAACCAACTTCGAGAAGGTTTTGCTTCAAAGGAGCCGAACAAAAGCTGGACATAGGTAGGAAGGGATCTGGGATAGTCTGCATTCTGGAATTCTCTGGTCAGCCCCAAGTAGGAAAACCCAACCAAAGTCTGCAGTATAGCAAGAGTGGCAGAATTGTAGAAATCTTTGAATTATTCATTTTCACAGGAGGCAAACAGCAGCCATTCTCAACTCTGTTCCTGATACTCTGTAGCTTCAAAATTGAAAGGAACTTTAAAATTGCTTTTTCGAAGGCACAATTCCTTTGGTAGTAATAATTTGATGCCATTCTCATGTGCAGGCAGAGTTTAGCTATAGCTCACTTTTTATTAAGACCATCTCTCCAGGATGTAGTCACTGTAGTTTGGCTGATTTTTTTTTTAAACCATTAAGCAAGAATGTTCATCTTCCATTTATGTGTAAAAATCAGCCAATTTTGGGTTTGAGATCCATCAGCAATTTTCATGCATATGCCAGAGTAAACTTATATGAGAAGGGATGTTTTGTTGGATCAGGTCAATTAATCTCTCCCCCCCCCTTTTTTTTTTTAAAAAAAAAAAACCTTTTTTTGTACCACTTTACAAAGCCTTGGTAATGCCACACTTGGCATTCTGCATCCACTCCTGGCCACCACAGTATAAAAAAGATATTGAGGTTCTGGAAAGAGTACAGAGGAAAACAACAAAGATAATAGGGGGACTAGAGGCTGAAACATCTGAATGATTGCAAGAATGTTTAATCTAATAAAGAGAAGGACTAGTCTGATATGATAGCATCTTCCAATATTTGAGGGGCTGCCACAAAGAAGACGGGGGGGGGTCTCTAAAGCGCCTGAAGGCAAGACAAGAAACAATGGATGGGAACTAATCAAGGAGAGAAGCAACCTAGAATTAAGGAGATAATTCCTAACAGTGAGGACAATTAACCAGTGGAACAACTTGCCTCCAGAAATTGTGGAAGCTCCATCACTGAAGGCTTTTAAGAAGAGACTGGACAACCATTTGTTTGAAATTGTATAGGATCTCCTACTTGAGCAGGGGGTTAGACTAGAAGACCTCCAAGGTCCCTTCCAACAGTTTTATTCTACATACTATGTTCCAGGTTTTTCCACAGATTTTCAGGAAAGACCTTCCTATAGCCTGATCTCCCATTTTTTGGCAGCAGGTAACTGAAAACAAAGGCAAGGATGAGATTACCTGGTAATCACTTAAACACTTGTCCAGTTTGACACACTTTGAAGAGAATTTAGAGAAAGTGGAACAGGTTGAAAGAAAGCTGATGAGTTCTATGAAGACAAAAGATAGAACTGTCGTTTGACCCTTGAGAAAGGTGATGGGTTAAGGTGAGTGTAGTGGGGAATATGATAATCCTCTTAAGTACTTCAAAGGCTATCATAGCAAATGTCAGACCCAGGATAAAATAACAGATTTATGATACAGAAGGCAGTTTCTGATTAAATTTGAAAGAAAGTACTTCATTAGTATTTAAGTACAGGTAGTCCTCAGCTTATGATCACAAATGAGCCCAACATTTATGTTGCTAAGAGAGACATTTGTTAAGTGGGTTTTGCCCCATTTTATGACCTGTCTTGCCACAGTTGTTAAGCAAATCAATGCAGTTGTTAAGTTAATAACACAGTTATTAAGTGAATCTGACTTCCCCATTGATTTTGCTTATCAGAAGGATGCAAAAGGGGATCACAAGACCCCAGGACATGGCAAGTGTCGTAAGTGTGAGTCACTTGACAAGCATCTGAATTTAGATCACTTGACCAATGGGGATGCTCCAATGGTTATGTGTAAATAATAATAATAATAATAATAATAATAATAACTGGTGGAATCATAAAATAGAGAAAGTCATAGAAAATGATAAAATTAAACTGCTCTGGGACTTCAGAATTCAAACAGACAAGCACCTGCAACATAACACCCCAGACTTAACAATTGTCGATAAGAAAGACAAAAAAGTCTGGATAGTGGACGTGGCAGTGCCTGGAGACAGCAGAATAGAGAGAAAGAACTGGAGAAGATAACAAAATACAAAGACCTACAAATAGAAATAGAAAGACTGTGGCAAAAGCAAGCAAGGGTAGTACCAATAGTCATAGGCTCCTTGGGTGCAATCCCAAAACAACTGGAGCACCACTTGAACACCATTGGCATTGACAAATTCGCTATTAGTCAATTGCAAAAGGCGGCCTTATTAGGAATGCTTCCATCCTGCGACGATATCTGTAATACCATCAAACATCCACATCTGCCTATCCCAGGTCCTGGGTAAGGACTCGATAGGTAGACAAAATGCCAAATCCAGTCTGAACATCTGGCTGACTGTGCGATGATCGATAATAATAATAATAGTTGGAAGGGACTTCGGAGGTCATCTAGTCCAACCATCTGCTCAAGCAAGAAACCCTAGCCATTCCAGTGAAATGGCTGTCCAGTCTCTTCTTAAAAACTTCCAGTGTTGGAACATTCATTGCTTTTGGAGGCAGGTAGTTGCACTGGTTAATTGTTCTAACTGTCAGGAAGTTTCTCCTCAGTTCCAGGTTGCTTCTCTCCTTGGTTAGTTTCCATCCATTGGTCACAAGTCACACTTTTTTCAGTACCGTTGTAACTTCGAACGGTCACTAAATGAGCTGTTGTAAATTGAGGACTACCTGTATTTTAAATATTTAAGTATTTCCCCTTTGCCGGATACGTTCTTGAAGGGGTGAGAAGAGCAGGGTTCCTCAGCCTTGACGATTTGTAAGATGTGTGGACTTAGTGTTAAAAAACACTAAGGTGGAGAGACATCTGGAACAGACAAATAGATCTCTCTGTGTGTGTGTATGTGAGAGAGAGACAGAGAGAGACAGAGACAGAGACACAGAGAGTGAAAGATTCTGAAAGATGCTTTGTGTATATGTGTGTGTTTCTGCACTTTGAGTCAGCACGGAAAATTCCCCGCAGTTTTCTTGGCAAGATTTGGGGACTGGGTCTTTGCCTGCTTCTCCCTAGGATCTTGCTTCGTGCCTAATAGCAATAGCAACAGCACTTAGACTTATATACTGGCCCACAATCCTTTAGAGCCTTCTCTAAGTGGTTCACAGAGCTAGCACATTGCCCCAACAATTTGGGTCTTCATTTTACGTACCTTGGAAGGATGGAAGGCTGAGTCAACCTTGAGCTAGCCAGGATCGAACTCCTGGCAGTGGGCAGTGAGCTAGCCTGCAGTGCTGCATTCTAGCCACTGAGCCATCACGGCTCTACAGGACTACAACTCCCAGTCTCCCAGTTTCTAGCCTGCTATCTTAACGGCTACACCAATCTGCCTTTTGAAGAGGCACGTTATTTTCGTAATCATCATTTCCAAGCAGATATTCTGAAAAAAGCCCCTGCAGGCTTGTCGGCCTGACGTGAAAGTAGAAGCCTCAAACATGGTTGCTTCTTTTGTTCTGGACAAGGACATTACTTTGATTTACAACCGTAATAGAACCTGCCCATCACAGTTGTAACTTGTGACAGTCGT
Organism: Crotalus tigris; assembly: GCF_016545835.1. Lineage (NCBI taxonomy): Eukaryota > Metazoa > Chordata > Lepidosauria > Squamata > Viperidae > Crotalus > Crotalus tigris. Next base: position 2,651,107 of record NW_024096931.1, on the reverse strand, counting down.
AAAGCGAGTCAGTCACCATGTCCAAGCCAATTTTACAGCCTTTTTTGTGACCGTGGTCAAGCAAATGCTACAATCGTTAAGCAAAGCAATGGATGGCTAATGGTGCGATTTTGCCGAAATGCCGGTTTTGGGCAAACCCACCATAAATCGTGGTCACATGACTGTTGGATGCTGCAAACAGCCATAAATGCAGCCTGGTTGCACCTGACGTGTAATCTCATGACTGTGACGGGGCCTGGCCACTGAAACTTCAAATCCAGGTCTTAAGTGCTCCCCCAGGTAGGTCCGCCGGAACTTCAAACGGTCACTAAGCGAGCATGGTTGTAAGTCAAGGCCTCCATGTATGCTCATTATTCTGTTGGACCTGTGAAGGTTTACAAAAAGGTAAGGATCAGAGCCATTTTGAGACGTGAGTGGAGGTTAAAAACATCAAAATCTGATCATGGCCATGCATGCCCTTTTGACATGTGACAGATATGCCATGCATGTTTTTTTTTAAAAAAAGGGGGGGGGCTTTGGTGGAACAGCTGCAGCAAAGAACAGCCTGAAGCTTCTGAACTCAAATGCTGGTGACTGTCTGGCTGCTCTTTTGCTTTGTGTAGAGGAGCAAGGGGAAGGCTGCTCAGCCCAGTTTTCAGTCCCAGACGCTGGGCAATTATCCTTCTCTTTTCACCTTTCTGCAAATGTGAACTTTGAGCTCTTGGCTCAGAATAACTGTTCATTTAAATAGGTATGTTAGATTTAGAAGGCATACCAAAATGTGTCTGTTACATTAGCTACTCGTCAAAAAACGTATTTGGGATTTAAAAAAAAAAAAAAAAACCTCCTCTCCATTAAAAAATATAAATCAGGATTTCCTATAATAAAAAATCTGATTTGGAAATGGAACAGTATTTTATTTAAATAAGTATACCTATGCAACTGATAAACAATTAGTTAATCTATGTATGGAGATTTATTTATTTATTTATTTATTTATTAGACTTATATACCGCTTTAAGTGCAAGCACTCTCTAAGCGGTGTACACCAGTAAGCAATGTATATATATATATATTTTTTACATTGCCCCCAACAATCTGGTCCTCATTTTACCTACCTCGGAAGGATGGAAGGCGTGAGTCAACCTTGAGCCGGTGAGATTTGAATCGCTGACCTGCTGAACACAGTCCGCTAAAGAGATCCTATCTGTCTGTCTATCTATGTCCTCTTTCTCTCTCTAATCTCTCTATCTGTCATTTATCTGACATCTATCATTTATTATCTATCCTTATCCATCTATCATCTATGTGTCATCTATCTATCTATCTATCTATCTATCTATCTATCTATCTATCTATCTATCTATCTCAGTGTTTCTCAACCTTGACAATTCTAAGGCATGTGGACTTCAACTCCCAGAATTCCACAGCCAGCAATGCTGGCTGTGGAATTCTGGGAGTTGAAGTCCACATGCCTTAAAATTGTCAAGGTTGAGAAACACTGATCTAACTCTAGTTAGCTAAATGAAATCTTTCTTTCTTTCTTTCTTTCTTTCTTTCTTTCTTTCTTTCTTTCTTTCTTTCTTTCTTTCTCCTTATGTTCTATTTGTTCAGATTGCTGAAAACCAAACTGCTTAATAAAATGCAGTTCTGATCAGTTAGCTGCAGCTATATGGTCCGGTGCTTTGAGCATCTACAGAAAGCATTCCAGGGCTGCTCCTTCGTTAATGCCTTTGACTAAACCTATTTAATTCACATTCCTGCGCCACTCAGAGGGCTGAATTCGATGGCCAAAATAAGGGTCAGCAAATAAGGAAGAGCCACCCTTATTTGACACGGTGAGACTTCAAGCAGTCGTGGTCCCATCACATTTGTGAAGAGGGCTGGGGGGGGGAGTTGTGCAGAAGGAGGCAGTGTGTTACTGATTAAAGCAGAGCCAGCTCCAGAAGGATCCATGGGGTGGGGAGTCAAGTACGGGTAGTCCGTGAATTACAACAGTTTGTTTAGTGACCGTTCAAAGTTACAACGGCACTGAAAAAAGTGACTTACGAACATTTTTCACACTTATGAAAAAGTGTGCAGCATTCCTGGGGTCATGTGATCAAAATTGGCAACTGACTCATATTTACGACAGTTGCAGTGTCCTGGGATTTTGTGATCAGCTTTGACAAGCAAGGTTCACTTAAAGCCAGATTCACATAACAAACAGAGTAGCTAATTAAACAACTGTAGTGATTCACTTTACAATTGTGGCAAGAAAAGTTGTAACATGGGGCAAAACTCACTTAAAAAAATTTCTCCCTTGCCAACATAAATTTTGGGCTCCATTGTGGTCGTACGTTGAGGACTACCTGTACAGTGGCTTTGAACACATGGCCCATGTGAAAAAATGAGGTGTGAACTTGGCGTTGCAGGGCCCATCTTGACTTTTTTTACGCTCATCTCCTTGAACCTTTGAAAGGAAATTTCCAAGGCATTCTAGGCCTAGACTAGATTGGGGGGTGGGGGGGAAGCTTCCCCACAAAAAGAAATAGCAAATAGTCATTTCTCTATTGGTTGCCAAAAAAAAAGTTCAGAGGCAGGACCCCACAAAGCAAGCAGAGCAGAGCTCAGCATGGGGGAAATTTTGCTTCTGCAATATTATGTTTTATTTACAGTTGTGTTTGGGCTGACTAAACTGCTGTTGTTACCCTGTCGTCTGTAAAATAAGATTTCCAAATAACAATGCACACTTAGAAACGCACGTTGGGCACTGATAATTTATAATCTAAGCACCGTGCTTTATTTTCCCAGTATCAGCAAGGGTCAGGTCCTCACAGCTGCTCTGGTAGTGAATATTCTCCGTACCAGAATAAACTATCAATCCATTTTAATGCAATTTTTGATTAATTCATTGCATGGGTACTTCTCATAAATCATATCACAAATAACACTGACCTTAATTTTTCCCCCATCCACATTATTTTGCTTCCTTCTAAAACAGTGCTTCTTCACCTCGGCAACTTTAAAATGTGTGGACTTCAACTCCCAGAATTCCACAGTCAACATGCATACTGGCTGAGGAATTCCTGAAGCCGAAGTCCATGCATTTCAAAGTGGTTGGGAAGCACTGTTGTAAAGGGTAAATCATAGCCAATAGTAGCATCAAACAAGTTTGCCTGAACTCAAGAAGGAATCTTTCTAGTAATCCCTGGATAGTTCAGTTCAAGTGTCATTGCCTTCTGGAAGGTTAAGGGTCACATGTCATCAGCCTTTGACTCATGGTTGACTACATGGTAGAAAAATGGGGTGAGACCCCAATATTGTCCACAAAATTGCCACTGAGCACATTCTTTGCTTCTTCTGCCATGTTCTCTGTTGATTTGTTAGCATCCATAAGAATAGAGCCATTTTGGAAGGTTTCGGAGATCTTGGTGGGGATATGAACGTAACTTGCTCTACCTTTTCCCGGGTCTGTAGATTAAAAAGTCATTCTGGAAGAATGCAGCGGGAAACCACATTGATCCTATTGTCAAGAAAATGACATGGAAGCATCCATAAGATCACCTGGATTTGAGCTCACCTCTGGTATCTTAGTGGATATAGACTTCATTTCTAATAGTTTTCATTTGTCCTCCCATCTCAAGTTGGGAGCAACTGTGTTATCAGTTTCAGCAATCGTCGTGAGAGGGCTAAGGGATCGCTAAATGGTTCTTTCCAACTGTAGAATTCTGGGGTAGGAAAATAATCTTTTAATCAATGTTTCTTTTTTTTTCCAGCATGAAAATGTTGAACAATAGAAACAAAACTGGATATATTCTTTTCTCTAATTAAAACAGCCTATAATAGCCTATGTCTTTTGTAAAATTGGACAACACCATGGATCCTTTGTACGTATCTGCCACATTTCCAGATATTAATGTCTCCTTTTTGACAAATGCAACAGACAATGCAACAGTTATGGATTTTTCTGCCTCCTCCAGTATCCGCTCTGTCTTCATACCAATAATTTACCTTCTGGTTTGTGTTATTGGACTGAGTGGGAACACTTTGGTCATCTATGTGGTTTTGCGTTATGCCAAAATGAAGACCGTGACCAACATTTACATTCTGAACTTAGCCATTGCTGATGTCCTCTTCATGTTGGGCTTGCCATTCCTAGCCACCCAAAATGCTATCTCCTATTGGCCCTTTGGAACATTCACCTGTAGGCTAGTGACTGCTTTTGATGGCATTAACCAATTCACCAGCATCTTTTGCCTGACTGTCATGAGCCTGGACCGCTACCTTGCAGTTGTCCATCCTATTAAATCTACCAAGTGGCGCCAGCCAAGAATAGCCAAATTGATCAGCTTGGCCGTCTGGACTTTATCCTTTTTGGTGGTCCTTCCCATGATTATATTTGCTGACGTCCAGGAAGATTTTCACACTTGTAACATGAGCTGGCCTGATCCAATTGAGATATGGTCAGCTGTGTTCATCATCTATACATCGGTGCTGGGCTTCTTTGCTCCGTTGCTGGTGATATGCCTCTGCTATTTGTTGATTGTCATCAAAGTGAAATCCTCTGGGATCCGAGTTGGCTCTACGAGACGCCGGCGGTCGGAGCGGAAAGTGACCAGAATGGTGGTCATCATAGTTGTGGTCTTTGTTTTCTGCTGGCTTCCCTTCTACATTGTGAATATTGTCAATCTGATATTCATCTTGCCAGAGGAACCCATCTTGGTGGGCATTTTCTCCTTTGTGGTGGTTCTCTCTTATGCCAACAGCTGTGCCAATCCCATCCTTTATGGATTTCTTTCGGAAAACTTCAAGCAGAGCTTTCAGAAGGTCCTGTGCCTCCACAAAGGCAATAGTATTGAAGATGGAGACCCCACCGAACTCCGGCAGGAGAAGAGTACCCATCTGAAGGACATGATGCTGCCTCAGAAGAATGACGACTCCAATGGGCACATGCTGACGAGCAAGGTGTAGAAAGTCGGTGACTTCAAGAAAGCTGGATCTTGATTGGAATAGATGATGGCATTTACTGCAAGGGGACTGGGCCAGGAGAAGGTGGTCACCTCACCTTCTAGCTTAATGTGCAGATGTTTTCTCTCCCAGTCCTTTGTTGCTGTGTTCACCCTAGAATTCTGGGTGTTGTGAAAGGCTTCACAAATAGTAACCAAAAATAACCTATTGTTCTCCTTTCATTCTTGCTCTCTCCTCCTTGAAGGTTTCCACAGGTACATAGGTTAGGCTATACTGTACAAAGGATGGGGACAATTGTTATGACTTCCTTAACAAAAGGCCTTCCCTTTCCAATTTATTAAATTGCAGGTGAAGATTGGAGACTGTGAGGATGATCCATCTCCCCAATCCAAAAACACGCTACATTACTACACAAAACCATGCAACAAAAGTTCAACAAAGGAATAGGCTTGATTCTCAATGGGTGTAATTGCTAGTTGAGAGCTGGTTAAGGCCAACAGGGTCTTCTTGAAATAAATTGGAGACCTTCAAAGTTTGCCCAAGTTTTCCCTTCCTCTGGTTTTCTCCCTCAGTTGTGTGAATGGAAGAATTCCCATAGCTCAATCACATTCTTGCAAGGTCTGCTGCCCCACAGATCTCTGGTATAGAAGATATCAACTGTTGGCATTTCCAGAAAAAAAAACTCCTGGGACATGTTTTTACCAAAAGTATAATACTTTACTGAAAATTTACATTGGCACAGAAGAAGCAAAACCACCTCTGGTTTTCCCATTTGAAAGTTTACTTAATTAAACAATAGATTCCCTCGCCCTACCCACCAGGTGTTCACATTGTTCAATGGTAATACTTCTTCTTATTATGAGAAAAGTCCATTTCTCCATCGATCACCTGCGTTAGTGACCTTGGCATTCTTGCAGGCTCTCAAAGATGCCTCGGTTGCCTAGATACCACCCCTCCCACCTTTGCACTCCATTCCACAATCTCTACTCTGTTTTTTGTCAAGTTTTGAGTGAGGGAGAAAATGAAGGTGAAAAGACAAATCAGTCTTGACATAGGGGTGCCAGCAATGGCTGAGGACCCAGTGGCAAGCATGGTTGAGGATGGAAATAGGGAACAAAATACTGTTTTGTTAACTTTCCTTGTGCTCCTACTTTCTACTTGCCACAGAGAGCTTGACCTTTATCATTCGTTTTTCCTAAAATCTAACAGCCCCCATTGATGGCCTTATGCATTTGCATTAGGCAGCTCACATTTAAATATTGTTCATTCAAAATGTTCTTCAAATGCTGGGAGGTGCAAAAGTTCACTCCAACTTTTCCAAAATGTACGTCTTCGCGATTTAACACAATTCGGGCAGAAGACAAAGCAACCTGCCTATCTTACAGGTAGTCCTCAGCTTACAGCAATTCATTTAGTGACCGTTCAAAGTTACAACAGAACTGAAAAAAGTGACAGGACCGTTGTTTACACTTACAGCTATTGCAGCATCTCCTTGGTCAGGTGATCAAAGTTCAGACACTCGGCAACTGACTCATGTTTGTGACGGTTGCAGTGTCCCCTGGGGGCATGTGCGACCTTCTGACCAGCAAAGCCAGATTCACTGAACGACTGTGTTACTTACTTAACAACTGCAGTGATTCAAGTAACAACTGTGACCAAAAAAGTCAGAAATGGGCCAAAACTCACTAAACCACCATCTCATGTAGCAACAGAAAAGGTGGCTCAGTTGTGGTTGTAAGTTAAGCACTACCTGTATATCTTTGGAGGGGTCTAGTTTTCTTTTACAGGATGTCTATTTCCCATTCATTAATCAACACACCTTCCTCCAGTAATGTCCATTTGAGGGGCGGGGAATACAAAGTCAAAATGACAGCTGTAACCGTGCATTCAATGCCTCGTTCTGGGTGGACACCAGAAGTGTCTATTCCTGATGCCAGGTTCAGAACTTTTCAGTGTGCCTAGATTTATTTTGAATTCCAGGCCCCATGAAATCTAGAATCCATATTTCTTTCTTACTTCTACTTCTGGTTGAAGGGAAGAGCAGATTTATGCCTCTTCCCATCAAAATGGGCACTAAGACGTACCAAGAAGGAAGAGGAGTTGGGAGGTTTGCTGGCAATGTTGTGCTAACCACTCAAGATATTATCTAGATGAGTGTTCCTCAGCCTTGGCAGCCTAAAGATGTGTGGACTTCAGCTCCCAGAATTCCCTTGCCCTGGCCAGGGAATTCTGGGAGTTGAGGTCCACACATCTTCAAGCTGCCAAGGTTGATGTCTATGGAGATTCTCAATCATCCAAGATCAAAAGTGCTTTTTCAAGAGGCAACTGGACTTTCTTGTTTTTCTTTGAAGACGTTTCGCTTCTCATCCAAGAAGCTTCTTCAGCTCTGAAAAAGCACCTTTGGGACTGCCAAGGTTGAGAAACATTGATCTAGATCAGGGGTTCCCAACTGGGGGTGCGAGACGATATTCCAAGGGGTGCGACAACTTGGGTTTTCAAAATTATAGTGTATATGCATAATATGTTGCTTTCATTTTAAACTTTTGTAAGGGGTGCGAGAAGTTATCAGAAGCGTTCTAGGGGCACGGGGTATAGAAAAGGTTGGGAACCGCTGATCTAGATAATGTTTGAACCTATAGCTAGCTGAAGTCAAATATGATTGGACTGGTTGCTAAAAGAGAGACCTTTTACCATTTGAATGCACACTAATAAAACACATTTCTGTGAAGAGGGTTTTTTTTTTTAATTACGTCCTCTTCTGGCTGTTGCTTTTCTTATTTTCTAAATGGCCATGTTCTGATTTTGAAATGCCAAGGTCCCATTTTGCTATAAAAAATAGTCAGGAGGGAACAATCCAATGTCCATTAAAATACTTAAGCCAGATAGATTCAAAGGAGATGGAAAGGCTGCACTCTACTAACAATTACCTATCCCATTTTCAGCTCCATCTCCCTAGCAACAGTGGCCCAAGTGGAGGCAGTGCCGTCTTGCTCTGTCTCTGCTGGGGGTGAGATGGGAAATTCTGAGCATGATAGAGACATATCACGTATCATCCTTAGATCTTAGGGAAGAGGCAACCGCAAGGGTTCATCTCCCTCAGCACCAGGTAGGACATTTTTTCCCCCTTCCATTCAATCGTGTCCAGTTCTCAGAAACCTCCTGGACAAATCCTTACAATTTTCTTGGCAAGGTTTTTCAGAGGGGGCTTGCCATTACCTCTTTCCTAGGGCTGAAAGAGAGTGACTGGCTGAAGGTTGCCAAGCTGGCTTTCTAGGACAGGACAGCTGTTGTTTCAATTTGGTCATATCTGACTCTTGACAAGTTTATACGCAAGTGCTCTCCATGCTCCCCTGTCAAGCACAGCTTCTTTCAATTGTTGGGTGTTCAACTTTGCATCAGTCTTGATGTCATCAATCCAGCATGTTCGTTGCTTGCCACCTTCTTGTTCCACTAACCATTCCTAGCATCATTGTCTTCTCCAGGACTACACTTAGGGCAGGACTAGAACTCCCAAATTCCCAGTTTCTATCCTGATGCCTTAACCACTACACCAAACTGGCTCTTGGGCCATATTAGGTCTCATAATTAATAATTAAGTCAGTTGGAATGCTTATTCCAAAACTCCTAAGCAAGGACCCCAGAGGTTGTAATAAAGCGCCCCTCCAAAAGTTTCTACCCATATGACATAGGAGGAAGATTACTAAATGCATGGAGAGGGACCTTCTGAATTCTTCTGAGGGAACTGTGTTGGGACTTCATTAAGCTGTTTTCCTGGTCATATCCAGCTACCATTGAGAGACTGGACCATCAAAGGCCAACCTGGAAAATAGTACAAAGTGTTCCCTGCAATAATTGGCAATGTTAATTTTAACATGAGAAAATTCTCTCCCCAAAAAATCCCACCCCAACTTTGTGGTTCTCATTTTAGAAGTTGATAATTCATAAATCTCTTCTTCCCCTACCTTGCAGCTTGCCTTCATGTCACCAGTACTGTTCTTTCTTCTGTGAGGGAGAAAGCCATGGGAAGGTTGAACATGCAGCATGTCTTCTCTGTGGAACCCTTTCCCTGTCAAAATAGGACCTCTTTCAACCTTAATGCCATTCAAAAGGCAGCCATGTCTTGGCTTGTCCTTGCACATGTTCCAAAGAGGTGAGAAAATGTTTTGATTAAAACTGCTGGTGGCCCAACAATTTCACCTTCACAAGCTAATTCTGAAGAAGAGCTGGCCTTTTGTAATCTCCCACTCAATTTTAGGCTAGAGAAACTGGCTAGAGAGTTTCTCTGAATTTCTTTAAGGGAAACAGAAATTATTTATTTTTCAAGGGCACAATAGGATACCTGCTTAGTGATATCAGGAGCAATTGAAAGCATTCCATGAGTTCACTACTGATGGTGTTTTCCCATGGTATTGAATTTTAGCATGGAAAGCCAGGAAGACTGCATACCAACTGGAGGAGTGATTGTGCAATAACAACACTCATACACACCATCTTATTGCTAGCAGAGCAAGAACACCACCCTGAAATTCTCTTCCCCAAAAAATAATCCCCAAAGTAGATTCTCAACTGTTACATTGAATGAGAATTAATTAAAATTGCAGAGAAATTTCTCTGTCTGTCACTGTCTAAAATTGCTTAGTTTTCTTTTGCTTAAGCTATGTATTTTTTTTAAAGGAGTGCATCTTCAATCTTCCATCACACCAGGAACCTGAGGCTGTTCATGGCCTTTGTTATATCCTCAACCAAATCAAGAATTCAAGTTATCCTTGACTCCTCCAGATCAATCTAAAAGTGAGGGTTTAGAGGTTGTACAGATCCAGATCTTTGAATATAGGAACTGGAGTACACATTTTTCCAAACTATCTAGCACATTTATTTTTTAAAAAATGATGTCACCTCCCTCAAGAAGACATCCAGATGCATCATTTGTCCATCTCAACCCGAAAGACATGAAAACACTCCATATTTGATTCAGAAGAATTTGCCTGAACTTTTATTTTATTTGACTCTGATTCCAAAAGCAAACTGTTCAATTAAATGAATAAAATGGATATGGAAAGAAATCGGGCAAGTGTGCTAACTGGAAACAAATTTCCTTCAAAAATCTGCTAGGAACTTAAACGAGTTTTGAAGAAGCTAGCAAAGTTTTTTGGGGGAAACTTCATAGAGGTTAAACACAGAAGTTATATGAAGTAATCTTGAAGTGATCCTTTCCTTCATTACGTCCTGTATGTTGACATCCAAAGGGATGTTCCTATTGAATCTACATTTACATAAAGCAACAATGGATGTGTTGCCTTAGCAAGGTGTGGTCCTTTCACATAGCCAGTTGCAGTCTTTATATGATTCAAAATTTAAAAACCGTTTTCCAACATTAGAATGTCAGATGGATGTCATATTCTGGAGCCTTCTTGTTCCTTCCTTATGAACTTTGCTTTCATCACATGTATCTAATTCTTGGATCCAGTTAATACAGGTGGCCTTGGGGATTATTAGACGAAGCTGCGCTGAAGCTGTGTTGGCCTCCATAGATAGCAGAAGTCCTTGTGATAATATGACAGCATTAATAGGGGTTTGTTCTATATTTTCCAGGTATGGAGGCTCACTGGTCTTACTTAGCACCTTAGAACTGGGTGGGTGGGGAAATCACCCCACTAAAAATCAAAGATTTTAGTGTGCAATTTGGGGGTGCAAAATGAAATAGCCATGTGCATGGAAGGGGGGGTCCACCCACAGAAGTAAGTCTTGATTAAATGGGTGGTTCAGGAAAATCATCTGTTCTAAAGCTCCAGTGAAGACTTCTGTTTCTCAACCTTTCACGCCGTTTCAGAATGAATCATCACCCAAGGCTGCCTTGACTTGTATTTAAACAGGTTACTTGTGCAAATATCACCCTGGCATTTATTAATTGAATAAGGGCTGAACTGAATTCCCCAAAGAAAACACAGAAAAGCTCAAGGGGTGGGGGGAGGGGGAGACAGAAATCCTAACTATATAAATCCTCAAGAACAAATAGTTGCTAGATTATCTTCACCAAATGATGGGGGTTGAAGAACCAATAAAGGTCACCTGTAAAGATTAGGGGATTTGGCAGTTCTCATGTTAAGACAACCTGGTCTAATTCACCCTCTTTAAAATGGTACTTGGATTCTCTTTCAATGCGCTTGTAGAGAACCATAGAAATGGCCTTGGGGAAAGAATATGACAGTTAGCAAAACGTGATCTAATTCTGGGAACAGAAGAAAAAACAAATTTTCCTGGCCTTAACTCTCTTGGGCCTAAGGGGGGGAGAGTTGGTCATTCAAGATTCTGTTATTATAGCCTGGATTAAGATTTCTTAACCTTAGCAAGTTTAAGACATGTGGACTGGAGACTAAGAACAGTTGCAGGATTTGGGTTTGGCTAGTCTAAAGAAAAGAAGAAATAGGGGGGACATGATAGCAGTATTCCAGTATCTGAGGGGCTGCCACAAGGCAGAGGGGGCCAGGTTGTTCACCAAAGCACCAGAGGGAAGGACGAGAAACCATGGTTGGAAGCTGATCAAAGAGAGAAGCAACCTGGAATTAAGGAGGAAGTTCCTGACAGCGAGGACAATTAATCAGCGGAACAGCTTGCCTCCAGAAATCGTGGGCACCCCATCAGTGGAGGTTTTTAAGAAGAGGCTAGATAGTCACTTGTCTGAGATGGTATAAGTTCTCCTGCTTGAGCAGGTGGCTGGACTAGAAGACCTCCAAGGTCCCTTCCAGCTCTATTCTATTCTATTCTATTCTATTCTACTCTACTCTACTCTACTCTACTCTACTCTACTCTACTCTACTCTACTCTACTCTACTCTACTCATTCCTATTTCTATTCTATTCTACTCTATTCTACTTTACTCTATTCATTCCTATTTCTATTCTATTCTATTCTATTCTATTCTACTCTACTCTACTCTATTCATTCCTATTTCTATTCTATTCTATTCTATTCTACTCTACTCTACTCTATTCATTCCTATTTCTATTCTATTCTATTCTATTCTACTCTACGCTACTATACTCTATTCATTCCTATTTCTATTCTATTCTACTCTACTCTACTCTACTCATTCCTATTTCTATTTCTATTCTATTCTACTCTACTTTACTCTACTTTACTCTATTCATTCCTATTTGTATTCTATTCTACTCTACTCTACTCATTCCTATTTCTATTCTATTCTATTCTATTCTATTCTACTCTACTCTATTCTACTTTACTCTATTCATTCCTATTTCTATTCTATTCTATTCTATTCTATTCTAACTTCAACTTCAACTTCAACTTCAACTCCCAGAATTCCCTAGCCAGTAAGACTGTCTGGGGATTTCTGGGATTTGAACTCCACACATCTTAAAGTTGCCATGGTTGAGCAACCTTGACCTAGATCAATAAAGGAGTGTTGCAGTTGCTCTTATGAAATGCGTATCCTCACAGGGGTCAACCCCAAAGGGCTGACACTGCTTTAAGGAATAGTGATGAGCACAGCTGGCCACCAGCGGCCTTTTCAAAATTCTCCAGCCAGCCTCGGATCAAAAGCACATACAGCCAGAGCTCTATTTCTGCAATTGCTTCATTCACAGAGCAGTTTTCTCGACCCTTTTTGGGGACACCAAACTCAAGGTCACAGTTATCCAGTCTGATTCCAAGTGAGGAGCTAATTAATCTTCACATTTTAAATCGGTTGCCCCTCACCACTGGATGAGCAGGCATTCCCCCCCCCTTTAATTAAAGATGCAATTTACCTTGACAAATAAACATGCAAGAAGTGACAAGAATAATTAATTGCCCACTAACTAGGCATCAGAGGCTGCGCCAATGTTTGCAAACTGCATTGCAGAATGGAAGGCGTGAGAACTGAGGCTGGAATCTCCAGTGAATCAAATGTGGCTTAAAAGGAACAGTCAATGTTTTACTGTTGCGGAGAGGAAGACCCAAACTGAGTGGTACTTTGAAGGAACATGGGTGCGCTGGGAAGGGGAAGGAGGGGCTGTATCTGCCATAAATTTCCGCTCTGATAATTCCACCCACTCATCCTTGTCACATCTTCTCATAAACACAAGTATATAAAAAAAATTTTGAGTGGACAAAATATTCCACCAATTACTTTTACCTCAAAAGAAGACTAATTGTTCTCTAAAAACTTGCATACCCTTATAACAATAACAATAACAGGAAGAAGAAGAAGAAGAAGAAGGAGGAGGAGGAGGAGGAGGAGGAGGAGGAGGAGGAGGAGGAGGAGGAGGAGGAGAAGAAGGAGAAGGAGAAGAAGAAGAAGAAGAAGAAGAAGAAGAAGAAGAAGAAGAAGAAGAAGAAGAAGAAGAAGAAGAAGAAGAAGAAGAAGAAGAAGAAGAAGAAGAAGAAGAAGAAAGAACCGGTCTCTTCCAACAGGAACTTTTATTAAAAGAAACTGATAGCGGGCATGATAGACAGGATCTGAGGGATTCCCTTACAATTCAATGTTTTAAAATGTCCCTAAGCAGCCCCACCCCCACCCCGCAGTTCTTGCGGGTGATTCAAACCGGCAGATTTCTAGGTATCAACTCCAGGAGAGATAACATCAGTCCGGCTCCGTTGGCATGATCATTCAACATCTCCTTACACGGATCCCAGATGCTGCATCTCCCCCCCCCCGCCTTTCTCTCGCTGGCCGGTAAGAGAGGAGAAGTTCAGAGGAGCGTAGGATGAAAGGCAAATGACTACATTGTGATGGTTAGCAGATCCGAAGCAAATCAACAAAAAGTTACTTTGTAGTGAATAGAGGAAGTGAAAGTCATAAAACCCCCATGCATACCTCCCTCCCCCTTAGTAGCATGACAGGGTCCAGGAGAGAGTAAGAATTGGTTTTATATTAGAGAAGATAGATAGAAATGAAATATAACTGGATTCTGACAATCTATTATGTGTATTTGCCTAAGAACAAAAGGAGAAGGAGGTGGCCTTGGAGCAACAGGCTCTGAAAGAAAGAGAAAGAAGCGAGGTAGAAATCCATATCTATTGGTTGTCCTTGACTTATGTCCATTTGTTTAGGGACCTTTTGAAGTTACTATAGTGCCGAGAAAACTGAAATTATGACTTTTTATCCCAGTTACGGCCATTACAATCAGAAAAGGGCAGCGATCAGAGGACTAGAAACTAAACCTTTGAAGAGAGATACAAGGATTTGGGAACACATCTGCTTGTGAAGAAAGACACCCAAGAAAGCGTGGATAGAAAACAGCACTCTTTGAAAACCTGAAATGACGGTCAAAATTCCTCCCTCTAATTCCAGTATGCAGGATACAGTATCTTGGATTTAAGATGCAGGGAGGCAGAATTAAAACTCCTTCCTCACTGCACCGCAACAGTGGAGCGCACTTCATTTACAATGCTCAGGCAGAGGCTGGACAGCATTCTAGCTGGGATGCCTTCATTGGGAGGCTTGCCCTGAGTGGAAATGAGACTTAGGGGTCCCTTCAAACAGGATCGTTCTGATGTGAAACTCCTACTTTGCACTTGAACACAATTCCTCCAAAGAGCCCTCACAGCATCATTGTTGTGTCATAAGCTGGAAATTCAAATGTTCATAAGGGAAGGAGCACAAATGGCACATAGGGTGCTGTGATCCAGTGAGGTGTTGCCTATGCTTCAGAACCTGGGACAGCTCCAGGGAGGATGCTTTTGTAAAAAGCATAGAATTTAGAATAGAATAGAGCTGGAAGGGACCTTGGAGGTCTTTTAGTCTAGCCCCCTGCTCAAGCAGGAGAACCTATACCATCTCAGATAAATGATTGTCTAGCAATGCTGGCTGTGGAATTCTGGGAGTTAAAGTCCACATGCCTTAAAATTGTCAAGGTTGAGAAACACTGGCTCTAGTTTTTTTTTCTTAAAAACCTCCAGTGATGTTAGGAAGTTTCTCCATAATTCCAGGTTGCTTCTCTCCTTGATTAGTTTCCATCCATTGTTTCTTGTCCTGCCCTCTGGTGCTTTGGAGAATAATTTGGCCCCCTCTTCTTTGTGGCAGCCCCTCAGATACTGGAATACCAGCATAGCCCTGGGCTGGTTACAGACTGTGGAAACCAGAGATTATGCCTTGTAGCAAAGTGATCCTTACCTGCCTTTGAACCATTTCCTTTCCTTCTACTCGTGGAGGCTGTCACAGTAGCCAGTGTTCTGAAAACAATCCCTGCCAGTTCAATTTCCCCTACAAAAGAACTTTTAGAGAAACTCATTCTCAACAGTAATGCTAGATGGAGCAAGGAATCTGGCAAGCACTGGTTTGGGGGTGTGCATGTGCGTCCATCAATATAATCATGCTACTGATCAGTGCATGACCAGATCCTGCATAGCATAAGGTGGTACTTGCATGGATTAGTTCTCTCTTTAAAGACGGGGGGGGGAGGGCACAGAACATGCAAGACCAACCTAAAGGAAGTTGCAGCATGTTGAGTGAATCAGGCCATTCTATTAGGCCAGAGTATGGTTTCTTTTAAAGGCATGGTGTGCCTTTGTGTTTTGTTTACCTGGGTTTAAAATTCAACATGTTGCATAATTCCAGTCTTAGTCTTTCCATACTAGAGATTTTAAATAAGGTTCAGCCTTTATTGGGTGGACATTATGCCAAGATGGTAACTATGGTTCTTTATAGCCAAGAAAATGTATCGCTCCAATCCAGTTGGGGGAGAGAATGCTCTGAGGATGCTAGTTGCCTGAAGAATAGTCAGTGGTCAGCATTTGTCATTTTCCACAAATAGAATAGAATCCTGCAGGTAGAATCCCACAGTGACTGAACGGGGCTGGGCTGCTGGCATCACCTTGAAAGTGGTGGCAGTGTAGAGAGGACAGAGGATGGATGAAGAGAGGAAAGATATGTCACCAGGGCAACAAAGAGATAGCCCTTGCAAAGATAGAAATCTATGAAAACATCTAAGACAGGCACCCCTTTAAGTCACATGATGATACATGTAGTCTCGAATTTGTGACAGCATTAGGGAGCAGAATTTCCAGCACTAAGCAATGCAGTCATAAGGTGCAAAGTTGTGTGGCCACATAGTTTAGTGATGGCAGTCCTGATAGTCCCAGTTGATATCATCAATCCAGGACCACGTGCGCCATTAAGCGATGCCCTCCTGAGATCATGAGGTGGGAAGGGGCAGGAATCTTCAGCGAGCATCCATGGTGAAAGCTGCAGGTGAGAGATATGGGGTGGGTGGTTGGGTAGGTAGATGTCATGGGCAGGTACTGTGGAGCATGGGTGGATAGGTGGACAAAAAGCAGTGAGAGTAGGTATGACTCATGACCTCCTGCTGCTTTCCTCACTTACTTTGCTTGTGGGAAACTATCAGGGAAGGTCACAAATGGTGGCCACATGACCACGGGATGCTGTAACCATTGTAGTTGCCAGTTGGTTGCCAAGTGCCCAATTTTCAATCATATGACTGCGAGGACATTGCAACAGCAGCAACTAAATGGGCTTGTCATAAGTCGCCCTCATTCAGCAGCATCGTAACTTTGTAACCTGACAACTAGTTGTAATAGAGCAGAGATTCCCCGATCTTTCCAGATTGGTGAAGCAAAGTGGGAGGCGGGAGAGGGGATGGCTCCACATGAGTGGCTGGCAAGCGTGCACATGCGGGCAGCTCCATTTGCGTGAGTGGCATGCACACCTGTCGGCCGCTCGCACAAATGGAGCATGTGTGCACGAGCTCACCTGCTGCTCATATAAATGGGCATGCACGCCTTCTCGCCCACCACTTCCACAGCCCAGCTGCAAACAGCTCATGGCCCACTCGTGGGCTACAGCCCAGGGATTGGGGGGCCCTTTAATAGAGGGAGGAAGAGAAGCACATTCAGATTGCAAAATTCTGTTGCTGTATCTATTCTAATCAAAGTAGTTTTAGGCTTGTGCAACAATCTGTTTCTTGATCTATAGGCCTGACAGACAGAATAGAAGCTCAACAAAATTTACACAAGATGGCAGTGGGGCAGCTTCAACAGGAAAACTGATTGGCCCTCACTTCCTTCGGTACAACTTCAAAGGGGACTGAATGTGGATACCACCAAAAGGACTAACCATAACAATGGGGCCATCAGCTTTCATCTACTCCCCTCTGAAGTCTCCCTTCCGCCGGCAGTGAGGAAAAAGGAGGTGGAAATGTAACGCCTGGAAGGATGGTGGGGTGGGGTGGGGTTGCTGGGAATCCCTTAAAATCTTGAACCATAGGGCTTGGCCCCCAAGTCCTGCCTAGAACGCCTGCAACCATTTTCTCTTAATAAAGGATGCCTGTTGGAAGAAATATTCCAAGAGTTCTGTCTTCTTAAGATGCAAAGTGGGGTGAGTCCTTACACTGATTATTTTCTGGAAGGGAGCATTACCATGTGGCTATTTAAAACTCCAGAAGATGTAGTGGACAGGAAGGCCTGGAGGAACTTTGTCCATGGGGCCGCGATGGGTCGGACACAACTTTGCAACTAACAACAACAACAATTTAAAATATATGCTGAAAATGAGACCAGAGCAGCCTCTTGCTCATGAGGTAGTAAAGAAGTGTCTGGACATTTTGAGGCTGAATCAATTAAAAGTGGGGAAAAGATCAGAAAGTGAAATTCACCTTATCCAGGAAAAAAACCCCAGACATGTACATCTTCCAGCCTTGGTGATAATTTTAAATAACTGGCATTCTATGAAGATGTTGCTCTCTCTCCGCCTCTTTCTGTCTTCATTTTACTCCCAGTCAGTCAATCTGGTGACCAGAGATAATTCCCTGGGACAAATCCCTATAATGTGGAGAAAACCCACCGGAGGAGCGGCAAGCTGTAAAAACAGCATCTGCTCTGGTTATCTTGATAGTGAGCTCCCGAGGCCCACAGCAAGTGTACCAACAGGCCATCAATGCTTTTTAGATTATTGGTTCTTATCTAAATAGCACCATCTGATTTTATTGGCTGTAGCTTGCTAATGAGCAAATAAATGTCACGCTGAGGGTTTTTTTAATGCAACCGTTGAAACTGCATTTTTATTTTGATCTTTTACAAAAATGGGGTGGGTGGGGAGACAGAATACACCAGGGGAAAGATTTCTTTGCAAACTGCTAAAGTGTTAGAAGACATTTTCGCTCTCATCAAAAGATAATAGAGTAGCTAAGAAAACACGGAGGTTAGATCACTTTTTGTCCCCAGATGATGCAGGATACAGGTGTGGTTTATCTTGAATGATAATTGGTCTGTTCAGGCCAATGGCAGCTCCCTAGAAATATAGAAGCTGAGAAGGAATCGCCAAGCAGTGTGAAAACTCTGGGTAGATGTTACTTCTAGGAAACACAAGGAAGCCTTGAAGTGAAGAGTCCCTTGAGGTCAGAGTGTCCAACTCTTTGCCCAGCACAGCAATCTTAGTTAAAGATGGCTGTCCAGTTTCCACCTGAACATCTCTGATAAAGGGAAGCCCCCCCTCCAGCCCCCAGGTCTGGTTCAATGTGCTCAACCAGGAATGTTTTCCTGGCATTCGATTAAAATTGTCCTTCCTGTACCTTGAATCCATTTTTCTGTGTCCCAGACTCTGCAATGAGGAACAACTGGGTCTGGGTGACTTACGTTGAGGTTTCTTACTTTGAATGCTGTCGTATTTCCTCTTAAGTCTTTGTAGTGGCAATGAGGGAAGACCATTGTTGTGTCAAAGAGTTAGTGACATATTTTGATTTCTCCTTCATATCACGGAAAGTCTAGACGTTTTAGAGCTCATTCTGAGCTACCTTGCTTGTTTTTTCATTCTTGCTTGCTGAACAAAGGAGAAGCTTTTAAGAAGAGACTGGACAGCCATGTGTCCAAAATGGTGTAGGGTTTCGTGCCTGAGCAGGGGGTTGGACTAGATGACTTCCAAGGTCCCTTCCAACTTTACTATTATTATTATTACTATCGATCATCGCACAGTCAGCCAGATGTTCAGACTGGATTTGGCATTTTGTCTACCTATCGAGTCCTTACCCAGGACCTGGGATAGGCAGATGTGGATGTTTGATGGTATTACAGATATCGTCGCAGGATGGAAGCAGTTCCTAATAAGGCTGCCTTTTGCAATTGACTAATAGCGAATTTGTCAATGCCAATGGTGTTCAAGTTGTGCTCCAGTTGTTTTGGGATTGCACCCAAGGAGCCTATGACTATTGGTACTACCCTTGCTTGCTTTTGCCACAGTCTTTCTATTTCTATTTGTAGGTCTTTGTATTTTGTTATCTTCTCCAGTTCTTTCTCTTCTATTCTGCTGTCTCCAGGCACTGCCACGTCCACTATCCACTTTTTTTTCTTTCTTATCGACAATTGTTAAGTCTGGGGTGTTATGTTGCAGGTGCTTGTCTGTTTGAATTCTGAAGTCCCAGAGCAGATTATTATTATTATTATTATTATTATTATTATTATTATTATTATTATTATTATTATTATTATTATGGATCATCGCACAGTCAGCCAGATGTTCAGACTGGATTTGGCATTTTGTCCACCTATCGAGTCCTTACCCAGGACCTGGGATAGGCAGATGTGGATGTTTGATGGTATTACAGATATCATCGCATATTATTATTATTATTATTATTATTATTATTATTATTATTATTATTATTATTATTATTATTATTATACCTCCATGGTCCCTTCCAGCTCTATTCTGAATTGGAATCTTCATGTAGCTTCAACGCTTCTCTTGCTCAGATCTTCAGTTTCCATGTGTCAGCCAGTGAAGGTCTTGTGATCTCTTGACCATTGCAGGGCCATGAAATCCAGGTGCCAGGTTTTGATTTAAAAAAAAAAACCCAAGACTGTGGGAGGTTTTGTTATTAGTTGAGGGCTTCTGCAAGGAACCTAGCCCTGTGGAAACTGGACACCCTGGGGGCATCTCCATGGTTCTTATTAAAGAGCTCCTGGCAACTTGTAAGATATTTGGGTATCATCTTGCTTAGTATGTATGCTTTTTATGTTATGCATTTCAATCTGTTTGCTAACATTAATAATAAAGCTTTAAATTCCTTTAATTACTGATGTGTTCATTGTCTCTGATTCAAAAGAACCAACTGCCGGGGCATCTGATCACTGCCCTGATACTGGGCAAAATAGCCTTTTCTTTCAGAGCTAAACCTTCCAGTTCTTTCCATCTTTCTTCATAGTTCAGCCAATCATCATCATTACTGATCACTGAACTTAGAATATAGAATATCAGAGCTGGAAGGGACTTTAGAGGTCTTCTAGTCCAACACTCAGCATACTAAAAAGCAGAGACATCACCCTGCCAGCAAAAGTGCGTATAGTCCAGGCCATGGTTTTCCCAGTTGCAATGTATGGCTATGAAAGTTGGACCATAAGAAAGGCTGAGCGCCGAAGAATTGAGGCCTTTGAACTATGGTGCTGGAGAAGACTCCTGCGAGTCCCCTGGACTGCAAGGCGATCCAACCGGTCAGTCCTAGAGGAGATCAACCCCGACTGCTCTTTAGAAGGCCAGATCCTGAAGTTGAAACTCAAATACTTTGGCCACCTAATGAGAAGGAAGGACTCACTGGAGAAGGGCCTAATGCTGGGAAAGATGGAGGGCAATAGGAGAAGGGGACGACAGAGAATGAGGTGGCTGGATGGAGTCACTGAAGCAGGAGGTGTGAATTTAAATGGACTCCAGAAGATGGTAGAGGACAGGAAGACCTGAAGGAACATTGTCCATGGGGTCACAATGGGTCGGACATGACTTCGCAATTAACAACAGTAACAAGTCCAACACTGCTCAAGCAGGAGACCCTATACCATGCTGGCTCAGGAATTCTGGGACTTGAAGTCCATGAGTCATAAAAGAGCCAAGGTTGCCTACCCCTGTCCTATATCATTTCAGACAGGTGACTGTCCAATCTCTTCTTAAAAGCCTCCAGTGATGGCGCACCCACAACTTCTGAAGGCAAGCCCTTCCACTGGTTAATGGTTCTTACTGTCAGGAAGTTTCTCCTCACTTCCAGGTTGCTTCTCTCCTTCACTGGTTTCCATCCGTTGCTTCTAGTCCTGCCTTCAGGTGCTTTGGAGAATAGATAGATCTCTTCTTCTTTGTGGCAGCCTTCAAATAGTGGAACACTGCTGTTGTGTCACCCTTGGTCCTTTTCACTCCAAGCCAGATTAACCAGAACTTCTTCCAGGTTCTCAGAATTCTTTGCGTGGGATTCTGAACTGGTCACACAACTTGAGGGGGGTCTGATAAAAGCAGCAAAGAGCTATGCTAGAGGTTTATGTCCATATTCTGAAAAAGAGCCATCTGTTAATGTTTGCTTCCTTTTCTGTGTCACGTCTTCCTTGGTTTCATTCTTTTTTTTTCTTTTCATAAAATGTAGCTGAAGTGAAAAAGTACCCAGAGCAATGAGAAAAATACTAAGGATTGGCTAAGCCTTGAAAGAGGATTTTTTTTTATATAGATAAATGGGGATTGTAGTCCTTCAGGACTATTTGACATAGCGGATGGATACCTTAATTCTTCTAGAAACGTAATCTGGCTAACCAGACATTGAGTTGGGCTTTGAATGGATGTGCATGTGTGTCTGTAGGCTTTAAAGCTTTTAGTTCTGAAAGTGAACCATACAAATTATACGCCTCCATGTATCCTGTGTGTCAGGCCTCTCCCAGCTTGGGCATTTGGTAAAAGAGAGACCCACAACTCCATTTGTAGTGAAAGGTATATTTTTACTAAAGCCAAGTGGTTACAGCGTAAGCAAAGCCAGATCTGAATATTCCTGTGTAATCCCAATGATTTTCCCTTCTTCCAGCCCTTCCCCCCTTCGTCCTTTCATAAATTCCAATGGGGTTCAATCTAGGTGTTTAGTACTGGTACCAAACAGTCCTAAAGTTTGGTACAGTACCTCTTTGGTGAGCATTTACATTCCGTTCTCACGCTTGGGTCCTTGGTTCTGCCAGGCTCTGTTCCAGGCTAATATGTCTGGTTCCTGTCATCTTGTCATCCCCCCCCCTTATATCCCCTTACTCCCCCCTCCCCTCTTTTATGGCAGGGCACCGTCAAAGTGAAGCAGGACTGAAGTGACGGCAGATCTTGACACTAGGTCTTTGGATAAAAAAGAAGAACAAGTAGCAAAGGCAGATTCATTATATGACTTACTGATCCTAAGGCAGTGGTTCTCAACCTGTGGGTCGGGACCCCATTTGGGGTCGAACGACCATTTCACGGGGGTCGCCAAACAACGCAGTCCGCCATTTTTTCCCCCTTTTCCTTAGCTGTGCTACTCCCTTTTATTCTATTGGCTTTTGAAAGCCAATAGAATAGACTCTCTTGAATAGAGTCTAATTCTATTGGTTTTCAAAAGCCAATAGGAATTGTCCAGGCTGTCTCTGCCCTGCTGAGCCCGCCAAAAGTCCCATTCTGCAAACGGTCTGCACCAGTTGAGTAGTCCTCGACTTACGACCGGTTGAGTAGTCCTCGACTTATGACCGGTTGGGGGTCGCGGCATTAAAAAGGTTGAGAACCACTGTCCTAAGGGTAAACTCAAATCTCTCCACCCTCCCCATGTCAGTTGTCTGGTTTAGCTGGAGTACATGCAGGTTCTAACCTCGGAACGTTTGGAGGGCACCAAATTGGAGAATGTTCACGTGGAGAATTTTGAGCTACAGATGAATCAATAGTCCTGAAGAAATCTGGTCGGAAGAAATCTGTTGCTAAAATTCCAAAATAAATAAGCAGATATGCTTCATACATTTCCTCAAAGTCATATTTCTTTATAAAAAAAATACTGCAAGACCTGAGATATCCTACAGTGAGGATTGCTAAAATTCTGATTCTAATGTAAAAAAAAGTTAAGCAGAGCTGAAGAAGCTTCTTGGACATGAAGCAAAACGAAGAGAAGGACGAGGGGGGACATGATAGCAGTCTCCCAATATCTCAGGGGCTGCCATAAAGAAGAGGGAATTAAGCTATTTTCCAAAGCGCCTGAAGGCAGGACAAGAAGCAACGGGTGGAAACTCATCAAGGAGAGAAGCAACCTAGAACTAAGCTTCCTGACAGTGAGAACAATTAACCAGTGGAACAACCTGCCTCCAGAAGCCGTGAATGCTCCAACACGGGAAGTTTTTAAGAAGAGACTGGACAGCCATTTGTCTGAAATGGTATAGGGTTTCCTGCCTGAGCAGGGGGTGGACTAGATGACCTCCAAGGTTCCTTCCAACTTTATTATTATTATTATTATTATTATTATTATTATTATTATTATTATTTTCAAAGAAAAACAAGAAAGTCCAGTTGCCTTGTAAAAAAGCACCTTTGGGACAACCCTGACCTGGATGACTGAGGATCTCTATACACAAACGTTTAAGCAGCTTTCTTAATCGAAATGCTTTGGACTGATGCTGTCTGGTGCTGGGGCAGGGAGAGAAAACCATCAGCAAAATAGATTCTGGAGTTACACTATCGTAATCCTGCCACATCGATGAACGAAAAGAGGACAGACGTCCATGCATAAACAGTGGTGCAAAGGAGCATTTAACCTTCTCCCCAACGCTCAGTCCTCAGTCCTATTATTCCCTATTCCCCAGATCTCGAATACGAGACCTCGTCCCCTCCCTCTTTGGCTTTTTCTGCTTATCTGAAAGCTTCCACCGAGCTTTGCACATGGCCCATTTCCCAGGGCTGCACGCCACCGCAATTATTGCAATGCATCAAACTTAATTAGCAATTTTAGGAAAGCTTTTAATGCATCAATTACCACCAAAGATGAGCCTCAACCTTTTGAGACCGCTCTGTCTAAACCGTGCATATAAATATCTGTTGCCAACAGAGATGAGGCGCAGAATATGCTGTGGGTGTCTAAATGGAATATTTGAATTGAAGCCTCTTGACGTCAAAAGACCCCCTATTTTTTTTTCCTAGGTGAGTCAAGGCAGGTAGCATCTGCTCAGCTGGCCAGGCTTTCTTAGGGAAAACTCTCTGGCTTCACATCCTGCAGCTGCAAAACTGCTCAGATGCAGGTTTTGAATGTGCCCACACAAGTAGGAAGACCGAGAAAGGGCTAAGACGGATCTTCTTCCTTAAGCTGCTAGATGACTACCTGCAGAGAACTCAGTGGGGGAAATAATCAAAAGATGACCCTCCTGCAGGGAACTTCAATTACCTCCGGGTTACTCAACAGAAGGAATTGATCAGAGAGGCGGTAAAGTGATAAAGGGGGTAACAAACTGCAATTCTCCTCAAGTTTTATTCCTTTTATTAACTTTCAGTAAAATAGCCCGAGAGGTATTGCCCTTCAGAGATCTTCTACTGAAGGCAGAATTTTGTATGCGAGTTATTTTTTACCTCAGAATTCTTATATGAATGTTTTTTAAGAGCCGTGGTGGCGCAGTGGTTAGAATGCAGTATTGCAGGTTGACTCTGCCCACTGCCAGGAGTTCGATCCTGACTGACTCAAAGTTGACTCAGCCTTCCATTCTTACGAGGTTGGTAAAATGAGGACCCAGTGTTAGGTTTCGAAGCCCAGTCTTGCTGGTGTGACAAACATTGCTTCTCAACTTGCCAATGAGCTCGGGGGAGGGGAGCAGTTTGGAATGCAGACTTCAAAGATTAAAGAAGCAGACCGTGGGAATCAAGGACAATGGCTGGGTATCAGAGATGCTCTCTCATAACATATTGGACAACATGACCTGACCCAGAGGGAGAAGGGAGAAGTTAACGCTTTTACTAAAGGGGTTTGGGAAGGGTCCAGCCAGAGCTAGTTTTACTTTCATATGTACCAAAATGGTGTACTCAATAAATCTTTGCATTAAGAGATCAGAAAGTCTCAAAGGTGTTTGCTTAGTTGGGTTCGTTAGTCGTAACTCTTAACACCCAGATTGTTGGGGGCAATATGCTGAGTCTGTAAATGCTTAGAGTACTGTAAAGCGGTATATAAGTCTAAGTGCTATCTATCTATCTATCTATCTATCTATCTATCTATCTATTTCTATCTTTATCTCTATCTCTATCTCTCTATCTCTCTATCTATATCTATCTATCTATCTATCTCTATCTCTCTATCTCTACCTCTACCTAGCTATCTATCTACCTACCTATCTGTATCTATATCTATCTATCTATCTATCTATCTATCTATCTATCTATCTATCTATCTATCTCTATATCTATCTATCTATATATATATATATATCTATATATCTATTTATATCTATCTATATATCTATCTATATCTATCTATATCTATATATATGTATCCATATCTATCTTTCTATTTATTTATCTCTATCAATAAATATCTATCTACACTATCTATATCTATCTATCTATCTATCTATCTATCAACATACTGTATATAGATAAAGATAATATAGATATATAGATGACATAGATATAGATATATAGATGATATAGATATAGATATATAGATATAGACATAGACATAGATATAAACCCTCTCTTTCTCCATGGTGGTGTAGTGGTTAGAATGCAGTATTACAGACAAACTCTGCTGACTGCCAGGAGTTCGATCCTAATCCGCTCAAGGTCTCAGCCTTCCATCCTTCCAAGGTTGATAAAATGAGGACCCAGATTGTTGGGGGGCAACATGCTGACATCGTAAACTTCCCAAAGAGTGCTGTAAAGCACTGTGGGGCAGTATATAAGTCTAGATGCTAGTGCTAGATGTCATCTGCATCCTGATACAGTCCTACCCCAGTCAGGGCTCTACCACCCCATCTTATTACCTGCACCGATTTTAATTTTGGGAATCCCCCCCTCCAAGTTCCAGAAGTTTGTTCTGACAGTCCTAGGGGAGGACAAGAGAAGAAGAGAAACAGAGGTTTACAGTTACCTCAAGTGTCTCAAGCAGAGATTTGCATTTTAATTTGTTTTCCCTTTGGTTCTTTTTTCCTGACATCTGTGTGCTCTCTCCTACCAATATTTACATCAGAAACCAACTCTGTTGCTATGAGATTGGAGGTTGATTTAAGATACATTTCTCTTCGTTCCATTTTCCATTTTCTCTCCCCCTCCGCCGTGCAACCGGACTCATGCTTGGAGGCAGATTGTCTCAATACAGCAAGAAAAGAAGAAGAAGAAAAAGATTAAATGAACAAAATACACAATCTTCAAAATCAGTTTCCAAGAAGCTGATTTTCTTCTTTGGGTGATAAAGGGCTACAGACCCCACCCACCCCACACCCCATAGCCTCCTTCGTGTCATCCCACCAATTTTGCAAGACTTGTGTGAGGCTGAGAAATTCTCATTATATTTTTCCCTCCCTGCTCTTGTTCTACTGGGATGAGAATCTGTGTTAAAAATGGCTTTTGTTGAAGAAAAGGACTCCAGGCACCATCTCCAGACTGGACTGGGTGTCCTCTCACTTATTAAATGACCTGGCAGCCAAGGGGCAGAAGAGATTTCTTCATCTTGTAGTCATAACCATAATGGAGCCTGCCCATCACAGTTGTAAGCTGTGATGGTCATAAAGAGTGATCAATCTGATTTTACCTTTTTTGCAGTGGTTGTTAAATGAAAGCCAGAGTCGTAAAGCGATTGCTGCAGCCATTAAGCAAAATGCTGCAATTGTTAAGCACGCCCATGGATCTCTCTGGGCCAGTTTTGCCAAAAATAAAAAATAAAAAATCCAGAAGTAAATGCTGGTCAGGTGACAGCTGGACACTCCATATGGTTATAAATGCAGCTGAATTGTCAAGCACTCAAAGTGTGGTCACTATCAGGGAGGCACCATCAGAACCTCAAATTCAGGTGGTCAGTACCTCCCCTAAGTAGATCCATCATAACTTTGAACAATCACTAAGTGACTGGTGATAATCAAACTAAACTAGCCATGGAGAGAACAACCTGGAATTAAAGAGAAACTTCCTAACAGTGAGGACAATTAACCAGTGGAACAGCTGGCCTTCAGAAATTGTGGATGCTCCATCACTGGAAGTTCTTAAGAAGAGACTGGGCAGTTACTTGTCTGAAATGGTATAGGGTCTCTTGCTTAAGCAGGGGTCTGGACTAGAAGACCTCCAAGGTCCCCTCTGTTTTAATTACTAATATGGCCTCTTCTATGGATTGGGCTCAGAGACATGACTGTCCCAAAGTCTCCCAGCCGACTTTCATGTCCTTTCATGCCATTTCATACGTTTCATTCATTTTTATAAGAGATATAAACCCTAACCCTATATCATTCCGAACAAATAGCTGTCCAGTCTCTTCCAGTGATGGAGCACCACAACTTCTGGAGGCAAGCTGTTCCACTGGCTAATTGTTCTCACTGTTAGGAAGTTTCTCCTTAGTTCTAAGTTGCTTCTCTCCTTGATTAGTTTCCATCCATTGTTTCTTGTCTTGCCTTCTAATGCTTTGGAAAATAAGTTGACCCCCTCTTCTTCATGGCAGCCCTTCAAAGATCACATCCTTCTTTTCTACAATTGATAAGTAAAGTAGGGGAAAGTTTTAACTGTGCCCTGTTTTCCACATCCATGAAAAACAGTTTGATCCCCCCCTCCTCTTTGTGGCAACCCCTTAGATATTGGAAGACTGCTATCATGTCACCTCTCGTCCTTCTCTTCATTAAGCTAGACAAACCCAATTCCTGCAACTGTCCTTCATCTGTTTTAGCCTCCAGGTCCCTAATCATCTTTGTTGTTCTTCTCTGCACTCTTTCTAGAGTCTCCTTCTCCCCGTCTTTCCACTACCTACATTCCTTCTTCCCACTAGCAGTGCATGAAGGGCTTTGGTCATACAATCACAGATGCCATCTTGGTTGCCCACCTCCATCACCAAGTTGGCCTTATTTACAAGGACTACGTTGGCTTTTGCTTAACCAAATATCTCAGAAAACTTTTTTCCATTCTAAATTTTGTAAAGCTGAATTTGAACTCCCACAAGTTAGGAGAAATGGATTTCACAGGAAGCAACTCTCTTTTGCAAATAATAGCTGCTGGTAGTGAAAGGATCCAATATTTGCCTTATTGATTTTTCAACCACAAACAGGTGCAAGGATTGAATCACCTTCCCTCCGCACATTTATTCATTTGCTTGCTCGCTTATTTATGAAGTACTTCAATAATACGGCTCATTCTGAAAAACCCTGAAATGATTTGCCAGTCATTATGAAAGAATAAAAGACAGGATCAAAGCAGAACCCAAACATTTGAAAAACAATCCATTAAAGTAAACAGCCCAATTAAAGATCATTCAGTGCCTAAATAGCCTGTTTTTAATTTCTCCGTTTTTCTTTTTTCTTTTTGTCTCATCTTTTGTTCCCATCTTTTGGGAAGCCAAAATGGCTCCAGAATTTCGGGAAAAAAGAACATCTCCAGCCCACAACTTGGATGGCTGTCAGGACTGTCCCAGCTTGGGCATTTGGGAAAGGAAGACCCACAACTCCATTTGTAATGAAAGGTATACTTTTACTAAAGCCAAGTGGTTACAGAGTAAGCAAAGCCAGATCAGAATATTCCCACATAAATCCAGTGCTTTTCCCTTCTCCCAGCCCCTCCCCCCTTGGTCCTTTCGTAAATGTCCAATGGATTTCTATCTAGGTGTTTTGGTAACTAACGGTCCTAAAGGTTGGCACCTCTTTGGTGGGCATTTACCGTATTTTCTGGCGTATAAGATGACTTTCTAAAGCAGTGTTTCTCAACCTTGACCATTTTAAGGCATGTGGACTTCAACTCCCAGAATTCCACAGCCAGAATTCTGGGAGTTGAAGTCCACATGCCTTAAAATGGTCAAGGTTGAGAAACACTGTTCTAAAGCATGCAAATCGTCTCCGAAGTCGGGGGTCGTCTTATATGCCGAGTCATCTTATACGCCGGAAAATACAGTAGTTTCCGGCATATAAGACAACTTTCTAACCATGCAAATCATCTCCAAAGTCGGGGGCCGTCTTATACGCCGAGTCGTCTTATATGCCGGAAAATATGGTACATTCCATTCTCATGTTTGTGTCTTTGGATCTTTCAACCATTGGCTCTTGTCTGGTTCCTGTCATCCCCCCCCCCTTATATCCCCTTGCTTTCCCCTCCCCCATTTTTATGGCAGGATGCCATCAAAGCAAAGCAAGAAAGAGACCACTGTGGTCCACAGAAAATTTCCGTAAAATGTAAAATACAGCTGATTTTTCTTGGAACAGTGACAGAACTAAATTGTCTCTCCTCATCTGTCCTCATTTATAGTTACCCAACTTTCAGGATCCTTCTTCCTGTGTCATCTTCCACTTTTCCCCAAATACGAGTGTTCCTGCCTTAATGTAATTGACATCATTAATATCATGTGACTTTTAAGCAACTGAGCTTTGAATAAGGAATATCAGCAACTTGCTGTTCACAATTTAAAATAAGGAGAACAATAATGTTGTCCTCTTTGTCTTCATGCAAAATGCCACACACAACATTCTATGCTTCGTCATGTTATTCCCTGTATGGGTGTGTGCATGTTCTTTAGCATGTTGTGTAAAACCAAGCTGTTGAATACTATGGCTTCATATAGTGTGCAGTACACACACACCAAATTAATTCAGTAAGGATAACAGAATGATAGTGCTGAAAGGTTTTCTAGTCCACCCCCTGCTCATTTCCATCCATTGCTTCTTGTCCTGCCTTCAGGTGCTGTGGAAAATCAGTTGACCTCTTCTTCTTTGTCCTCTTCTTTATTGGAAGATGCTATCATGTCACCCCTCATCCTTCTCTTCACTAAACTAGACATACCCAATTCCAGCAACCATTCCTTATATGTTTTAGCCTCCAGTCCCCTAATCATCTTTGTTGCTCTTCTCTGTACTCTTTCTAGAGTCTCAGCATCTTTTTATATCGCGGTGACCAAAACTGGATGCAGTATTCCAAGTGTGGCCTTACCAAGGCATTGTAAAGTTGTATTAATACTTCATGTAATCTTGATTCTATCCCTCTGTTAATGCAGCCCAGCACTGTGTTGGCCTTTTTGGTAGCTGCAGCACATGGCTGGCTCATATTTAGGTGATTGTCCACTAGGACGCCAAAATCCCTCTCACAATTACTACTATTGAGTCAGGTAGCACCTATTCTACACTTGTGCATTTGGTTTTTCTTGCCTAAATGTAGAACTTGACTTTTTCCCCATTGAATTTCATTTTGTTAGGTCCCAATGTTCAAGTTTGTCAAGATCCATCAGTAAACACAGTGTTTTTGTTAAAGTTTGTTCCCAAGTTATGCTTACACTCATGGAGCAAAAGGAAGGTGTACAATGTGTATCTTGCAAACTGTGGAGAGGTTGTCTTTAGTGAAGAAGCTAAGCCTGAAAAGGAACCAAGTTGGCACTTTGTTCAGAATGAGAAGGACTTGCTTCTATGGCAATTCTCCATTTTAGCCAACAGAGGATAACAAGAGAAAAGAATTGTATAAGCTTTTGGCTTCTTGAATGAAGTGCTGAAGATAAGGACTTGGGAGAAATTGATAACTAAATTGTTTCCCTGCAATTGATAAAGCTGCATTTGTAGAATGAGTAGCCATCAATGTACAACTTGTCATTTCAGTCTGTTTTTTTAAAAGTACCTTTTTTTTACTGAAATCAAATGCAACAGTAACAATTAAAACAAAATTCTAATGTGACAATAGACAGCACCTCCAGCCCAGCCCCCAGTCCCAATTGCTCAAAAAAAAAAAAAAAAGGAAGGAAGGAAGGAAGGAAGGAAGGAAGGAAGGAAGGAAGGAAGGAAGGAAAGAAGATTTTGAAACACTGGAGAACATTTCCTTAGACCAATTTCTTACTCAGACTAACACTTCACACTGTTAATGAACGTCATTTTCACTCATTTGTTTCTTTCACTTCATTGTGGGTTTTCTTTCAAGGATTGCAAAATCACCTGGCGGATGGAGAATTGACACACTCCATTAAAGAGGTTTCAATTTTCACAGTAGAACGAAGTACAATTTTTTTGTCCAAGGGAAAGGATCTTCAAAATCAACAAGCAGCATAATTTTATCCGCATGACTCAATTTATGATGTCAAGTGCATTAATATTAGTACTGTGGTTCTAGCTGTATCTAATCAGAAATAATTTCTACTGAGGTTAGTTGAGCTTATTCCCAACTTTATCAGTATATGGAAAAGAGTTTGATATTTTATTCTTGGAGAAAATAAAGACCTAATTTTTAAAGTTAAAAACACTATCCAAACACTATATGGCAGAGTGAGAGAACCCACTGAAGTGCCCAGCAAGATAAACAACTGGACAGCAGGTACCTACATGAAGAATTCAAGCAGAAAGGATACCCATTAGCATTTGTTACAACACAGCAGGGGAGAGAAAGGAAGAAAGAAAGTACAGGACACACTATATGGCACACCCTGCCAGACATCAAAAACATTTTGGAAGCAGTAGAACGCCGCTTCCAAGATCTGCTAGTGGACATCGCACAGAGTCCAGAGGCTATCATATGAGGACAAATTATGCATTGCTTGGAGATGGGAGATACTTCTAATGTAAACTACCGGATCCCCTGCAAGGATTGCCCCTGTGATTATGTAGGACAGATGGGGAGGAAGCTCACAATAGCAGTCAGATGAGGAGATTCAAACTCATGAATAGCCTCACATTGCAATAAACAAGTACATACATTCAATTTCGCAGCTACTTAAGATTGTTGGCTGAGCAATACAAAAATAGCCAGGGAAATGATTGAAGCCTGGGAAACGGGCCTCTTGTCAGTCAACAGAAGTGTTGATTTACCACCTGCTTATTAGGTACTTCGAAGGGAAGTACAAGGGAACAACACTTAATAGCTGGCTATCAACACCCCAATCAACAACTAAAGAGCCACACGCAACCAGGCACCACCTGGTCTATATTATGCACAGAATAACCCAAAGCACACATTCTGGTAGAGAGAAGTTCCCTGAGGATGAGCGTCAACATGAGTCTGAAAGCTCAGAAGACTAAGTCTCTGGTCCTGGTGACCAACCCAGATTGGATCCTAAAGCATTATCCTGGGACACATCCTGTATATTTGCCTTCATTTGTGAAAGTCCTAACTATTCATTATTTAACAGTCAAGAGACCATGAGGGTAAATATTCAGGCACAGGGAAAACATCAGCCGACCAGTAGTAACACTAACTCCACACTATTTCCAACAGCTCCCTCATAACTTCCTGTTTTTGCAAACACTCCTCGCTTCCAACATATCTACACAGTTTACACAACCTCAAGAGCACAACACGAAACCAATTCTGTACTGCAGAAAAACAAAATAGTCACAAAAAGGTTACATACGGCGAGCAACTCTCTTATAAATACTGGCTAATTCAACCCAGCAACTTTACTTACACCTGTCCTGGCTCAGCAAGCTCCACCATTATTAAAATGGCCACCCTGTGAGAGTCAACAGGGACAAGAACCGCTCTGGCTTGATTTGCAGTTATAGACAATGACAACTTTCTGTCGATGTAGCATTTTTTGGAGACTTTCAGACCGCTGGATGTCGACTCCCAGAATTGAAAGTCCAGAGAGCTGAAATTCACTTATCTTAAAGATGGCAAGGTTGAGAAACTCTGCATTAATGAAACGAGGTTTGTTTTCAGGCCCCTCATTGTACACAAAATTGGCTGGATCCAAAGAAAATCTTGTTGTTATGGTTCCGGCTAATGAAACATTTCAAAGAACTTCCAGGCATTATTTTCCTAAAAATCTTTTATTGTTACAAAATGTCGGCACAGGCACAACGGAGGGATGCTAGGATCTAAGTTCTCCTCCTCTGAGCAGTTAAATTATCAGCATGTTTCCTCCCTAAATTAGCCGTCATATCTCACATTATCCAATTAGTGTGAAGGTCAAAGGTTTTCTTTCTCTTTCTTTCCCGGGTTTTACACCCAACGCCCCTTCTGCTCTGTATTAACCCCATAATTACCAGACAATTCCGCATATTGTCAAAAGCAAGAATATACAATATTTGCAGCGTTGACGCTTGTTCTCTGTAAATGTATTAACTTATTATTTTATCCGATTTATATTCCAGCCCGCCCCCAGCCCCGCATCTCACAAGTGACATACCTACAAAGAGGGCCGGATACAAGCAGACTTTCGGAGTCTTTACCAAATCGGTGAGCAGAGAATTGGATGATGGTTTATTTGGCTGGATTGCTAATCTGAATAATGTGATCAAGGAAGGTCAGGAAATGCCCCCTTGCGCCCCCAGAGACCAACCTTCAGAAAGATTTCCATTCAGGAACATTGTGACATAAAAAGAACCAAACTTAGTACTGCTGAAGAAAAGGACAATATAGATACAGGCGGTCCCCAATTTACAATAGTTCATTTAGTGACCGTTCGAAGTTACAGCAGCACTGAAAAAAGTGACTTATGGCTGTTTTTCATAGTTATGACCGTTGCAGCATCCCCAGGGTGCTTGGCAACCAGTTCATATTTATGACGGTCGCTGTGTCCTGGGGTCAAGTGATCCCCTTTTGTGACCTTGTGACAAGCCAAGTCAATGGAGAAGCCAGATTCACTTAACAACCATGGGACTAATTGAACAACTGCAGTGATTCACTTAACAGCTGTGGCAAGAAAGGTCACAAAATGGGGCAAGACTGACTTAACAAATGTCTCACTTAGCCAGAGAAACTTTGGGCTCAGTTGTGATCGTAAGTCAAGGACGACCAGTATAAGTTAAAATTAAGGGCCTTGTAGTCCAGTGTGACTCAAATTCTACCACCAGCAGCCCTTTTTTCAAATAAATTGTAAGGTTCCTCTTTGAATTTCCTTCTCAGTTAAGGCTTTTTTCTAAACGAGCCGTTCTTCAAGAAAAGAAAGAAAGAAAGAAAGAAAGAAAGAAAGAAAGAAAGAAAGAAAGAAAGAAAGAAAGAAAGAAAGGAAAGAGAGAGAGAGAGAGAAAGGGAGAAAGAAAGAAAGAAAGAAAGAAAGAAAGAAAGAAAGAAAGAAAGAAAGAAGAGAGAGAGAAAGAGAAAGAAAGAGAGAGAGAAAGAAAGAAAGGAGAGAAAGAGAAAGAAAGAAAGAAAGAAAGAAAGACAGACAGAAAGAAAGAAAGAAAGAAAGACAGACAGACAGAAAGAAAGAAAGAAAGAAAGAAAGAAAGAAAGAAAGAAAGAAAGAAAGAAAGAAAGTCGTCAGGCACACATTTCTCCAAGTGCCTGCATTTTTATTGCAATTTTGTCTAATTAATAGTTCTTGCAAACCATTTTTCCCAATATAAGACATTCTGCCCCTTGGTTCCAAGAATATAATGTATGTATTTCATGAATATATAGACTTTTTCCAAATACTTTTAAAATTGTTATTGCTATTACTGGGAGCCTAAAAAGCAAAATTTAAAGAAGGATAGATTTTAATGAAGAAAAAAATTTACTCTGCACATTGATTTGAAAATATGACTGAAACTGGTTTTTTTTTCAGACCCAGAGAAAAAGGGTATCAATCTAGAACCTATTTGGGGAAATCTATTGTGATAACACAAAAAACTAATCTCATGTTTTGCATGCTTCTGGCTCATTAGTTTCCCAGCACAAGGCCACAGGAAAAAGTCCACGTAATGCTGGCAGGGAAGCTAGTAAAACAACCACACACATCTCTCCCGATTCCCCCCCCCCCCAGCGTCAATAAAAAATTATGAGACTGCGTGCAGTAAGATGAACAGAGACAGCAAACAAAGCTAACCTGTTTAGTGCTGCAGTGATCCTACTGTTTTATAAAAAGGGGGGGAAGGCAGTCAGGTTATAAAAAAGCACCACCTAACATTTAAAGCAAAGTTGGGCAGAACAGATATTGATGTTTCTTTAAGTGGGGTCCCCAGATCTGCCATTTTCTGTTTCATCTGCTTTGTTCCTTCATCTTCAGGACTTCTCTGCCTTTGGGCCTCCAGGTCTTCATGTGAACCAGATGGAAATTGAGGAGGTTCTCCTAGATTCCATCCCCTTCCTGCATCTCAGCCCCGGGCATGCCCTGTTTACCGCTGATTCCCCCGTTTCTCTGCCTACCCTCCCTCTTGGAAGCTCAAAGACCTGTTGAGCTCCTCTCCTTGAGTGGGTTTTGGAGTTCCTGTAATTTCCACTGATGAAGTTGTTCCATTGACTCCTCCATCTGTTGTGCCTTCCTGCCTGAGTCATCCATGGGGGGGGGAGTGAAGGAGGAAGGGGAGAGGGAGGGAGGGAGGGAGGGAAAAGGAAGGAAGGAAGGAAGGAAGGAAGGAAGGAAGGAAGGGAAGGAAGGAAAGAAGGAAGGAAGGAAGGAAGGAAGGAAAAGGAAGGAAGGAGGGAGGGAGGGAGGAGGGAGGGAAAAGGGAGGAAGAGAGGGAGGAAGGAAGGAAGGAGGGAGGGAGGGAAAAGGAAGGAAGGAAGGAAGGAAGGAAGGAAGGAGGGAGGGAGGAAAAAGGGAGGAGGGGAGGAAGGGAGGGAAGAAAGGAGGGAAAAGGAAGGAGGGAGGGAGGGAAAAGGGAGGGAGGGAGGGAAGAAGGGAAAAGGAAGACAGGGAGGAAGGAAGGAAGGAGGAAGGGAGGGAGGGAAGGAGAGAAAAGGAAGGAAGGAAGGAGGGAAGAAGGGAAAAGGAAGACAGGGAGGAAGGAGGAAGGGAGGGAGGGAAGGAGAGAAAAGGAAGGAAGGAGGGAGGGAGGGAGGGAGGGAAGGAAGGAAGGAAGGAAAAGGAAGGAAGGAAGGCAGGCAGGGAGGAAGGAAGGAAGGATCCAGCCATGCCTTCAGCAGGACAGCAAATCAGATTTTCCCTTTCCAATCCACCCCTTAACCACTAAACTAAACAGGGTCTTTAAAGCTTCTGAATTTGCACAACATCCCAAGCTTCATTGGCTTTAATTTTGGTAAGTTTTTTGAGGCTCAGCAGCTATTGGAGTTGTTGTTGGGTTTTTTTGCCTGAACTCAGTTTTTTTTGTGAATGAGTCAGTGAGTGAAAAGCAAGAAAATAGATTAATTCTGGTGAACTGTTTTGGATGACTGCTTTAGTAAAATAGAAGTCAGGAGCAGGGGTGGCAGAAATAACAGTGAGCCCATAGCTTAAACTGGGTGTGGGAATCCATCTCCCTCTTCTTACCAACCGAGACATGACATTGGGGCAGAGAGTGAGAACAGGCAAGAAATCTCCAAAGCAGGTTTCTCAATCTTGGCCAGTTTAAGATATATGGACTGGCTGGGGAATTCTGGAAGTTGAAGTCCAGACATCTTAAAGTAGCCAAGGCTGAGAAACATGAGCCGAGGTGGTGCAGCAGTTAGAGTGCAGGACTGCAGGCCACTTTAGCTGACTGTGTTCAGCAGGTCAGCGGTTCAAATCTCACCGGCTCAAGGTTGACTCAGCCTTCCATCCTTCTGGGGTAGGTAAAATGAGGACCCAGATTGTTGGGGGCAATGTAAATATATATATACATTGCTTACTGGTGTACACCGCTTAGAGTGTGCTTGCACTTAAAGCGGTATATAAGTCTCATAAATAAATAAATAAATTGCCTAGGTAGGAAGTAACAGATTGATTCTGGAGAGAGTTTATTCATCCTTGATTCTACAAAGGGGTTCTTTCCAGTGTCTTGACACTCCTAGTGTTGTGTCTCTCCCTGTCCTAGGATTCCTTATTTGACAGATCCTATGCTTCAGATGGGATGGTGTGTGTGTGTGTGTGTGTGTGTGTGTGTGTGTGTGTGTGTGTGTGTTAGAGACAGAGAGAGCCCTTCAAGGTAGGCCAGGTCAAGGAGTTGCTCCCACAGGCTTGATTCTAACTCTGTTTTATTGATCTAAGCTAGAGTCACAGACTCTTGGGAGACAGTTGTGTTTGCCCTTTCTCTCCTCTTACACGCCAATGAACTGAGTGGAACCAGTCGGAGTATCTTCCTTGGTGCCTTCTAAACACATGTTTTTATTAGACATCTTGACAGAAGAAGGTCATTTAAAACAAAAACAAGAGTTAAGACAACAAGGAATAGCCTTGGAATGGTGGTCCTCTCTCCAGATACAAGCAAAATACATGAAGGATAAGCAAGAGTGGGGAATTAACAGACAAGACACGGGGTTAGATAAAATACTGCTAGGCCCGGAGAAAAAACAAATTAGAAATATTTATAAATACTTGTTGGAATATAAGCTATATGAGGAGCAGGTTAAAGAAACAATGGTGACATGGGCAATGGATTTAGGATATAATATAAACATGGACCAATGGCAGCAAGTATGGGAACGAAATAACAAAATTACACCGGCGACATCATATAAAGAAAACTTCTATAAGATGGTCTATAGATGGCATTTGCCTCCAGCCAGATTAGCCAAAATGTATAACAGATACTCACCTATGTGCTGGAAGTGCAAGAAAGAAAAGGACACATTTTTTTCATGTATGGTGGACATGTAGAGAAGCACAGGTGTACTGGCTGATGATCTGGGAATGGGTAACAGAAATGACCAGGCAAAGCATCCAATATAAACCTGAGACATTATTATTAGGAATACTAGGAAAAAACATAAATAAAGGTGACATATATCTAATCATACACATGATAACGGCAGCAAGGATTCTACTTGCTCAAAAGTGGAAAGCAATGGAAGCACCGAGTGGGGAAGCACTAATAAAGAAAATTACGTATTGCGCAGAACTAGACAAGATAACTAAAAAACTAAAAAACCAGGAAGAAACAGAATTTTATCAAATCTGGAATAAATTCTATAAATGGAGGGAAAAGAGAATGGGGTCAACAGACGTGATATAAGTAGAGGTAGATACTAGGAATGTATAGTATATAGATATATCATATATATTTAAATGTACAGTATGGATTGACAAGACGGAGATGTATGTCAAAGACGATGTACCATGTTCAATGTTTTTAATCTCTTTTTTTCTTTTGTATTCAATAAAAAAAATTTAAAAAAATAAAATAAATAAACACATGTTTTTATTTTCATAACTGTTTCTACACATTTGCTCCAAGATCATCTCTATAGCTATCCACAATGTTTCCGGAGGTTGACCTTGTTGTATTCTTGGAAGGTGTGCTGGGGCTGCAACTGAGGACAGAAGGCTTTACACTTCCAGCAGCATAAGGTCATTCCTGCAGATGTTCAGGACACAAGGACAGAATCTGACCAGGGCATGACCAGAAGTGGGAATTACATGTCATGGGGAAGTAAAGATACTGTTGCAGAAACTAAAGATGGACAAGCACTTTTTTTTTTTTTTTTTACAAAAAAAGTACTTTTTCACTGCACGGAAGACTAAAACTCATAGCTGTGTCCCTCTTTCCATGGGATGCAAATTTTAATTGTGCGTTTTGGAATAAGCAAACAAAAACTAAGAAAGTCCAGTTGTCCTTTGAAAAAGCACCTTTGTCTGGAATGGTCTAGGGTCTCCTACTTGAGCAAGGGGTGGACTAGAAGATCTCTGAGGCTCCTTCCAACTCTGTTATACTGTTATATTGTAACCCTGAATATTATGGAGTTGAAAGTATAATTTAACAAACGACACCCGATTGTTATTTTTCTTTATATAACCTCATCTCTAATCTAAGCCTTCAGCCTGGGAACGTTTAGAAGTCAAAACAGGCAAGTTAATAAATATCTAAAATTAACAGGGTTTATCTATACTTTTTTATCACAACCTTACCATATTAGGAACATGAGAAGCAGAATGAAAATTAGAAGTCAGTCTGCAACTGTTTCTCACCATCTTTTTCTTTTCTCTCTTCCTCCCATCAGTGTCTTTTTGTGTAGGCTTCTTGCTCTTTTAGTTATTTAATATCCAAAGAGATGAACTCACATTTTTTTGGGACTAAACTAAAACCCAGCATCAGTAAAATAAGAAAAAGAAAGGAAAACGGCGATTAGCTGTACTCTTGATTCTTTCCCATACAACTGATACTGTGTGAATCGATCATTAAATATTAAATGTATTGTTCTAGATCTAATTTGAATTGAAATCTCTTGGACCTACTTTGGAATCAAGATGTAGGATTACCACACAAGCCTGTTTCCTTTGAAAGTTATTCTCCCACTATCGACATTCCACTGTGAAGCGTTTGGAACAGTTGCACACGCTGTCCCTGTTTCACACGGCCCGTGAGAGAGGCAGCAGATATTTCAGGAGTGTGATCTTTGAATGTTTTTGACCCCACTTTTGTTCCACCCCATCAGCCTGTGAAGGGAGCTGGTTGCAATTGCTCAGCAGCTGTGAAATTGACACTTGATTGCTTCCCTCCCTCCTTCCCTTCCTCCTTTCCTTCCTTCCTTCCTTCCTTCCTTCCTTCCTTCCTTCCTTCCTTCCTTCCTTTCCTCCTTCTTTCTTCTTTCATCCCCTCACTCCTTCCTTCCCTAATCCCTTCTGTTCTGTTCTTGAGACGAGGCAGGAGTAACAACAGTTGCTTCTTTATTCAATCTTCAACAGAACAACACAAAATGGCGCGGATCCCTTTTATACCTCCTTACAGGGAGCAGCATCAACCAATCAATGCAACGTATCTTTCCCACCTTGCACATGCACAATAGGCTGGAGACAGCCTGTCTGGCCCAGGCAGCCACGTGGTCTGCCCAGGTCTCTCAGCAACTTCCTGCACCTGCTCTGTCAATCACAGGACATAACACCTTCCTTCTTGTCTTGTTTCCTTCCTTCCTTCCTTCCTTCCTCCTCTTCCTCCATGTTGAAGTGTAGCACCCTAAACATAAAAATGGTCCTGATGAAGAAGGGAAGAAATTTCAAGACTGGAAGGTTGTAAGTTGGCTGACTAAAAAAAAAAAAACTAGGTGGGGGGCAGTTATGTATCACACCTGGGGGACATTCTTACAACATTGCCTAGGTCACATTGTTTACTTCTCTTCTCTGAAGAGGGAGAGAAACCAAGATTGTTTTTGTACAAAGTCCAATGTGACGGCCTTTCAGTTGTATAACCTCTAAGTCCATCTGACTGCAAAGTGCCTTCTGTTTGTCTTTCCCAGTCGATTACATCAAATGCACTTTCCATTTCTGCAGATAAGTGCAATCCTGCTATCTCTACTAAGCCTCCACTCCGGAGCCCCCACCATTAAGGCG
Organism: Crotalus tigris; assembly: GCF_016545835.1. NCBI lineage: Eukaryota > Metazoa > Chordata > Lepidosauria > Squamata > Viperidae > Crotalus > Crotalus tigris. Next base: position 2,611,190 of record NW_024096931.1, on the reverse strand, counting down.
ACTGGGGGCCTGGACATCTTTATCAGCCATAAATGTTCTCTCGCTCTACCTGTCTCCTGGAGAGCTGTCACGGGGGTCCCCAAGAAAAAGAAAGGAATTGGCAGAAGAGGAAAGATATAGAACCATCTGGGAAATGGCATATCCCAGCACCTAATTATTAAGCAGGATTAGGCCCAATTTGCATATGGTGTACAGACCACCCGGAGGTCCCAGGGCAGGGATCAAAAAGGATGCCAGACACAGGAAAAGACAAAGGACAGCATCCTCATGGATGGATCCATGAAGTCACCAGGGGTTGCATTTATTTTAAAAGGGACCCTACCTTTAGCAACATTTAAAAAATACAGAGGATTAGTGCTTGCTGCAATTTTTTCCCCTTCTCTCACACTAATTACTATCTTGGAAAAATGCTACTTTGGCAAATGTGCAAAGAAGATGATGAAAGGCCTGGAGACAAAAACATACGAAGAACGGTTGCAGGAATTGGGTATGGGTAATCTAGAGAAAAGGACTAAGGGTGACATGATAGCAGTATTCCAGGGGCTGCCACAAAGAAGAGGGGGGGGTCAACCTATTTTCCAAAGCACCACAGGGCAAGATGGAAACTAATCAAGGAGAGAAGCAATTTCCTGACAGTGTGAACAATCAGCCAGTGGAACAGCTTCCCTCCAGAGGTTGTGGGCGCTCCATCACTGGAGGTTTTTAAGAAGAGACTGGGTAGCCACTTGTCTGAAATGGTATAGGGTCTCTTGTTGAGCAGGGGGTTGGACTAGAAGATCTCCAAGGTCCCTTGCAGATCTATTCTGACTTGACTTGAATTTGCTAACAATTTTTGAAGGTCTCCAAGAATTCTAATCAAAGCTTTTAGGAATCAGTTCAGCAATGGGCACCTCTACATTAGGTGCATACCCTCCGCTAGAAATAATAACGTATTTGTTTTGATGACAATCTACATTTGTGAATTTAAAAAAAAAAGATTTGGCCCTACTAGAGCAAAACCCAACATGCCCTGTCCTGTCAACATCTACTGTATCTGAGATTCAAGAGCATCCATGTTCTCTCTATAGCCCAGACATCCCTCCAAAGGTCTCTGTGTGGTACCCCATCCTCCTTCCCAGCCGCTGCCAATTTGGATGGATGCTGAAATCAAATGAAGATTTAGGTAATATGAGAATTTAGATAGGAGCAGGAAATGAACATAAAAAGGAAATAAAGATTTATGAACTGATTTAAAATGAATATTTTTTTTAAAAAAAGATATTTTCTTTGGGATATAAATGCTTTCTGTCTTGTCCCTGTTATTCTCTAAAAAAAAACCTGCATCCAATCTTCACCTTAAATCTTCACCTGCCACCCCATTCCAGATAATTATGGCAGGCTGGACAGGGTCTTTGAAAAGATGACAGCTGCAACCTCACCAAGCGGGGCAGCGTTTGACTCTAACTCAGTGGAAATAAGCAGCTCAAATCTCTTCAGTTATCTCTGCAGACACGATGGATTTGCAGGGTTTATAAGCTTGTTGACAAGTTTACAAGCTTCCTTATCAAGCACTTGCAAAATATCAGCGCTGGGTGAAAGCGAAGGTTCCCATGAGTCGTTTTGCAAACATCCCCGTAGTGGGGGCAAATTATAATGGCTCAAATGGTCTTCAGCTTGGGAGAGATGGGAGATACCCATGTGGACATGATTGGAGACTCCGAGCGAGCGAAGGGGCTGCTGTCATTGTCCTAAGCGTATTCCTTGTTTCTGCGAATGGAAATACGTTTTTGATTCTGCAAAAGCAGAGAAGGGCATTTAACAGCCACACTTATAAAGGGCTCCACTTAAGAAAAAGAAAGGGGCTGGGGGACGCCGAGCTAGGTAACTGCCCCTCTACCTCAGGAAAGAAAGATGCTATCAAGGTTCTGATAGACAAGACCAAATAAATTTCCTCAAAGAACATGTTTATTGGTTACATAGTATTGGCACGGTCAAAAGTGAAACCAAGTCTGAAATCCCCTTCAAAGAGAGACAATAATGCAAAGTTGAACTTTGCATTATTGCTATGCAATCAGCTACGTTCCCCAACAGAAGAGTTTGGCGGGCTTTCTAACCAAATGCTCACGCCTGCCACCTAACTGACAGAAAGGACCTTGGTTCCCACGGGATAGTAAAACGTTTAGACTAGTAAAATTCCTCTGCACCCCCTCTCTTTCTTGTGGCAACCTAGAATGAGCAAAAATGGCTGCACCAGGTTCGTTGTACAATTGACAAATGCATTGCAACTATAGCAACTTACCTGCACAGGTCGTCATTGCTTAGAACCCACAATTGGGCAAGCGAGTCAGTCGCTGTCACTAAGCAGAGAATCATGTGACTGTGAAGGGCTTGCAATCTCAATTCCCCTTCATCTGGACTGGAGGCAATCTTCTTCAATTCCCCTTCGTCTGGACTGGAGGCTCCCCTTCTTTTCTCTAGACTGGCCATACCCAATTCCTGCAACTGTTCTTCATATGTTTTAGTCTCCAGGCCTTTGACCATCTCTGTTGCTGAGTGAATGTAGATTGCTTGACTGTGGGATGCTGCACTAGTTGTAAATGTGAACAAAGTCACAAAGCTTTACCCTGCCACACCTGGAATGCTGCATCCAGTTTTGGTCACCACATTACACAAAAGATGTTGAGACTTTGGAAAAAATGTAAAGAAGAGCAACTAAGTTGATTAAAGGCCTGGAGACTAAAACATACGAAGAACGGTTGCAGGACTTGGGTTTGGCTAGTCTAAAGAAAAGAAGTCTGCAGTCTGCAGTCACAAAGCCTAAGACAGAAAATCAGGCTTGTCAGATGCTATATTTTTTCTATCTTGCTCTATGGAGTAGAGAGTTGGTCTCTGACAGAAGGCCACCTGAAGAGACTAGAAGCATTTGAAATGTGGATTTATAGGCGGCTGTTACGTATAAGCTGGGTTGACAAGATCAGAAATGAGGAGGTGATAGGCTGCCTGGGAAAGCCAAGGGAAATTAAAAACAATTAAAAAATGAAAATTAGAATATTTCGGACATGTGATGGAAATACGTTTTTGATTCTGCAAAAGCAGAGAAGGGCATTTAACAGCCACACTTATAAAGGGCTCCAGAAACACCCAGAAAAATACAGCATACTCCATTTAATCCTCCAGGGAAAGATTGAAGGCAAACGAGGTCCAGGCAGAATAAGAACAGCGTGGCTTCAAAATCTAAGGGATTGGTTTGGACAAAACTCAGCAGCACTTTTTTGTGCAGCTGCTGATAAAAACAGGATCGCCAACATGATCGCCAACGTCCGATAACGGATATGGCACAAGAAGAAGAAGAAGAAAGAAAAGAAGAAATAGGAGTGACGGGATAGCAGTATTCCAGTATTTGAGGGGCTGCCACAAAGAAGAGGGGGATCAAGCTATTCTCCAAAGTACCAGAAAGCTAGAACAGAAGTAATGGATGGAAATTAATCAAGGAGAGAATTCTCCTGGAATTAAGGAGAAACTTCCTGACAGTGAGAACAGTTAACCACTGGAACAGCTGGCACTCAGATGTTATAGATGCTTCATCCCTGGAGGTTTTAAAGAAAAGACTGGACAATCACCCATCTGAAATGGTAGGGTCTCCTGCTGGAGCATGGGGCTGGACTAGAAGACCTCCAAGCTCCCTTCCAGCTCTATTCTGACCTACTATATGGGCATTACAGGCGGTGAATGGTAAGTAAGAAGTACCTGCAACTGAAGGAGGGTCTCCTAAGGTGACCAACCATCCTCCTTTAGGGAGGACAGTCCTCCTTTTGTAAGTTCTGTCCTCCCTCAAAAAGTGTCCTCCTTCATGTCTTCCTTTTCGATATTTGAAGACTAATCTGCAGGGCTTTTTTTTCCCTCAAAAAACGCTCAAAACGGCGTTCCGGCATCTTTTTTTGATGTTTTCTTTTTCAACTTTTGCATGAGCTGTGCTACTCCCTCTATTGGCTTTCGAAAGCCAATAGGAATTGCTGCTGAGCGCGCCAAAACACCCAGCCGGCAAACTTTGCACATGCAAGTTGTCTGTGTTATTGTTGCAATGAATAAAATGTATCTTTTATTTACCATATTTTTTTTCTTCAATTTATTTGTGTCCTCCTTTTTATTGTAAAAAAGTTGGTCACCTTAGGGCAGTGGTTCTCAACCTGTGGGTCGGGACCCCATTTGGGGTCGAACAACCATTTCACGGGGGTCGCCAAACAAGGCTGTCCGCCATTTTTCCCCCTTTTCTTTGGCCACGCCCCTGGCACCCGGTGATGTATAAGTGGTTGGGGGTCACCACAACATGGGGAACTGTATTATGGGGTCGCGGCATTAGAAAGGTTGAGGACCACTGCCTTAGGGTCTCCACTATTGAAAACACCATATAGGATATACGCTGTGTAAAAATACAGGGTTTTTTCCCCAATGCAAGGTCGAATGGGAGGGTGAAGGACATGTAAAAGCTCATATATGGGGGCGGGAATGAAATAAGATATGCCTGCATCTCTCTGATCTGAGAGCTTAAGCAAAGTTGCACCACTTGGTCCACTGTGATAGCATTCTCCCAGCCACCCGCCTTTTAATTAATTTTTAACATCACTTGTCTCTTTTTAAATTTTACATAGTTGTTTTTTTTTAATTTTAATATTTTACTTGTATACTGCCCGGAGTCCCTCTGTGAGACAGATGGGCAATTTTAAAATGTGATATAAATAAAAGTGAACATTTGATTTCAGTGTGATGAGCTGATCAACAGGCAAATGGAGTGTTAGGCTGCGTTAATAGAATCATCCTTCCCAATACATTCAACTTCACTCAGATCGGTGTCCAACGCTGCGCACCCCTTCGGAGAAAGGGTCAGAGAAACTAGAACAGCTGCCGAAAAGGAGAATCAAAAGATAGGATTCTTACAAAGGGTGTCTGAGGAGAGAAATGAGTAGGTTTTAACCTCAAGAAAAGACAATTGAGAAATTAATTTGATGCTGAATCTTATAACAGCTGCAAGATTATTGGTGGGGCAATATTGGAAGAAAAACTCATTGCCTACTATGGAAGAATGGATACTTAAGGGGTCTAATTTAGCAGAAATGGCGAAAATCTCCGCCTATTTGAAGGATCATTCACAAGAAAAATATATTATGGTTTGGAGAAGATGGATTGATTATATTCAAAAGAAATATAAGAAACTGAAAAGTATTATCTTGCATATGAATAGATCTTAGATAATTATTAATAGTTTAAATTATATTATTATTTTTGTTTTTAATTTGTTAATATTTGCTTTGAAAAGGAGTTAAAAAGTGTGTTATGGTTTTGATTGATAGTATAGTTGGTTAATGTTAGTTAGATTATGTTTGTTTATTTGTTACCCTGTAATCAGCTTTGGGAAGTGGGGGAGGGGGGAGGGGTGGGAGAGGTTTATATTGTATTAAATTTGTAAAACTTTTAATAAAAAGAAAAAAAAGAAAAGACAATTGAGGAAGGAAATTATAGCATTTGTCCAGAACGATGGGGTTACATCGATGACCAAGGTATGATCTGAGATGTCCCCCCAAGTGGGGATCTTAAGAGAGAGGAAGACAAATTCTGGTTCAGTTTGAAGACAAACTTCCAGATGTAAGTTTATTTAGCAGTTGCTCAGGCAAAGGCTGAAATGCCTCAGTTCAAGTATTTTATTTTGGATTTTTCTCCACTTATTGACTGTATTTCCACTTCTAGCCATGATGTTTTCTTTTTTTGTGATTTCATTACTATCATCGAGGATGAATGAAAAGGAGGACTAGGGGTGACATCATAGCGGTGTTCCATTATTTGAGGGGCTGCCACAAAGAAGAGGGGGGGGCAACTAATTTTCCAAAGCATCAAAAGGCAAGATAAGAAACAATGGATGGAAAATTACCAAGGAGAGAAACAACCTAGGATTAAGGAAAAATTTCCTAATGGTGAGAGCAATCAACCAGTGGAATAGCTTGCCTTCTGAAGTTGTGGGTGCTCCAACACTGGAGGTTTTTAAGAAGAAATTGGACAACCACTTGTTTGTAATGGTATAGGGCAGGGGTAGGCAACCTTGGCTCTTTTATGACTCGTGGACTTCAACTCCCAGAATTCCTGAGCCAGCCACGCTGAGGGGAAAGGCAGAGGTTTCCAAGCTGAGCCATACTGGCTCATTAATTCTGGGAGTTGAAGTCCACAAATCGTAAAAGAACCACGGTTGCCTACCCCTGCCCTAAAGGAACATATGAAAGCATAATTAATGTCAATTAATGTAGACGTTATCAGTTTAGAGCAGGGATAGGCAACCTTCGCTCTTTTATGACTCGTGGACTTCAACTCCCAGAATTCCTGAGCCAGCCACGCTAAGGGGAAAGGCAGAGGTTTCCAAGCTGAGCCATGCTGGCTCAGGAATTCTGAGAATTGAAGTCCACGAGTCATAAAAGAGCCAAGGTTGCCTAACCCTGGTATAAGGTCTCCTGCTTGAGCAAGGAGTTGGACTAGACCTCCAAGGTCCCTTCCAACTCGTGTTATTCTGTCTGTTATTCAGATGGTTGGTAAATGATCAGTCGTAAACTGAGGACTATGTTTATCGTATATGCTATCTTTGCCATCATTCTGATTCCCAAGGATGTCTCTGCACCCACAGGAAGCCAAGAAGTATTCTTAGGAAATAAAATGGCACATGGCTACACCCCAAACAATGTCATCTTTGCTTTTGTTGACACACACACTGCTCTTTTCTTTGAAGCACAAAGCATAAAATCTTCCTCAGAAGAAGATCAAGTATGAGGGTGAAGGTTCGTTCTTTGAACTTGTGGGATGATTTCTGAACATTTTGTCACCAGATTAGGTAACATCTTCAGCAGAGTTTAGGGGATGTCAGTGTTCTTCTGCTTATAAGGGCTTCTGGTGTGGGGGTGCCAAGTGAGGGTCTAGGATGGGTCTTGTGATGGGTCATTCTACACTCGAGTTACAGATATTTGCCACTATTGCAAGATCAAGTATGCTGAGAAGTGATGGATGGAGTCCCTGAAGCTATAAGGGTAGTGATCAGCCTTACTAATTTACCTTCTGATCTTTTGTAACGGATCTTGGTCATGGGGCAAATGTTCAAACTCTCGTCCCTTGCAGCCATTTTGTGAGAACTACCCAGCAGGATCCCAAAGATCTGGGACTGTGTCTCTATCGCAACACTGGAAAAAGTTGTAAGCCTAGTAGCACCTATTTATAAGTTCACCCCGCTGAGGACTGCAGAGTGGATAACTCACCACAGTCAACTTTCCACGGCCAGTTCACCATGGCCAACTCACTGTGGGACAACTCAACAATTCAAATTAATTATTTTAAATTATATTAATAATTTAATAATTTTATTCCACTATTTCTTTGATATTAGTGTAATTCTTGTCCTGCAGCAGGTTTTCTCGCAGTTAGTTGGTCGTGGGGAGTTGGCTTGGCAAGTTGGTTGTGGCAAGTTGGTTGTGGCGAGTTATCATAGACCTTCCCCCCCCCCAAGCAGCTTTGTGGCTGAAGTCCATGGAAAAGCACCATTTAAAGAGCCGATGGGCCACCTCTCCTACGTCAGCCTTGGGTCGGAGTTCCTTCTACGGCTGGCTTAATTAGGTGGCCGTTGAAGATAATATAGATGTCCGATTCCTCGCTGTAGATGGCGTTCTCCCGCTCCCGCTTGAACATTCGTACCCAAACCTCGTCTCCTTCCAGGAGGTCCAGCATGAGACTTTGGCTCTGCATGATGCTCCGCTCGCTGGGCTGAGAATAGAGGATCGCCACTTGGTCTTCATTCTTCATGATGTGCAGGTAGGTCTCCTTGTAGTTCCAGGTGTGGACATTCAGGTTGAAGAAGTAGATCCCAGGGACGTAGCAGATGAAGCTGCCAGTAAACATGTTGAAATGCTTGTAGAGGTTGACGAACTCCGTGTCGAAAGTCACCCGCTGGTAGTAATCCAAACTGTGGAGAGGTTTGCTGCGGCCGATCGAAAAGGCAGCATAATGCTGCTTGCAGGAGTGGCCAGGGGGTCCCACCTGACCCTTTTGTCCTTTCTGGCCGCTGGATCCCTGCAGGCCTGGCTCACCTGATTTGCCTTCCAGCCCTGCAAGTCCTTGGTCCCCCATCTCACCTTTTTCTCCTGTGGAGACAAGAAGAAATAAGGAGTCACAAATTTAGATGGCGTGAGATGGCCTTTTCCTGTTCTCTTTTCCTGCAAAAGAAGGCACTGTGGGAGTAGGGATTTTGATTTTTATTTGCTAGATTATTTGGGGCTGAGTGAAGAGCTGGACATAATAGAGGAGGTGGTTCCCATAGATCTAGAGGGCTGGAAAGGAGCTTGGTGGTTGTGCTGGACCAGTATGTAACTCTGGCCAGAACATATATTTAGCTTAGGAATTAAGAACTCTGTTACAGCATTTAGCATTTAAAGGGTTAAAAGCTGTATCCTTAAGAGATGGCCTCTGGGAAATGTAGTCTAGTTGTTAGTCCTATATCTTATCTAGTCAGTGGGAGGGGCTTCAAAGTTTGCTCTGGGCCATCTGCCTTATCTCCTCACAAAGAGGAAACTGAAACCCTGAGAATGGTGCCTGTGAACTGCGCTTATCAGTTTGGTTCCCATAACAACTCCACAACTGAGAATTGGGTGAAATCAAACTGGACATTTGGCCGTTGGGGTGGGGTGGGGTCTGTAAGGGATGTAATGCGGGAAAATACTAGGTCTTGCTTAATGTAAGGTCTTGCATTACACATAGCTTGTATGGCTGTGTGTAGGAGATGATGAGGCTGAGGGAGGGGTCAAACGTGTCATTAGTCATGAATCTCTTCATGCCCACAAGTGAGCTAAGTCCAGCCCACCTTGAATTCCATTGACTCTTATCTACCGCCAATTTGCTTTGACTGTTAGTAATTCAGTTAAGCTTGCAGTAAATCCTTATATACATTTGAACTGCCTGATTCCCTGTTTTCCACGCTTGACACTGTGTTTCCTATCCAGTCTTCCTGATAAAGCTGATGCAAAAGGACATAACTGATCCAACCCTTGCAGGAAAGGGAAAAAAATATCACAAGAGATTGCTTGCCTTTTAAGATGTGGATATCAATGGTGGGCTGAATTTTAGGGAGCGCATAAAGAGAGTCGCTGGTCATCCGTGTGAATCGGGAAGCAGTCATGGAGATGGGCTGCTCGTCCTTCCCGCAACATCGTACACATGATGGAGCCCTCCTCCTCTTTGGGGTTGCCTTTTCACCCGGAAGACTGCTGGCATGCAGAAAATACACCAAGAGCAGGAGAAAGGTGGGATGCATCTTTAACTGGCCAAAGAAAAAAAGGGTAAGTGATTTTAAAAAGGAAATGTTAATAAAAGAAAGGAGACCATTGCTGATTTTAGAAAGAGCCGGCATAGTCATACTCCAGTTGTAGAGGTGGTCAACAGTATTAAATATCTGGGGGTGCAGATAATTAACAATCTGAATTGATCTCTTTGTACATTGTCTTTAGTGAAGTGTGCAAACCAGCATCTGCATGGGATGAGGAGAGCGCGTCTTTCTCCTTCTGTCCTAGCCACTTTTTCAGAGGCACGATTGAGAGCGTTTTAACAAACTGCATCATTATCTGGTCTGGTGGTAGCAGAGCTTCATATAGAACAGTGGTTCTCAACCTGTGGGTCGGGACCCCATTTGGGATCGAACGGCCATTTCACGGGGGTCGCCAAACAACGCAGTCCGCCATTTTTTCCCCCTTTTCCTTAGCTATGCTACTCCCTTTTATTCTATTGGCTTTTGAAAGCCAATAGAATAGACTCTCTTGAATAGAGTCTAATTCTATTGGCTTTCAAAAACCAATAGGAATTGTCCAGGCTGTCTCTGCCCTGCTGAGCCTGTCAAAAGTCCCATTCTGCAAACGGTGCTGCACCAGTTGAGTAGTCCTCGACTTACGACCAGTTGAGTAGTCCTCGACCTACGACCGGTTGGGGGGTCGCGGCATTAAAAAGGTTGAGAACCACTGATATAGAAGGTTCATACAGAGTGTGGAAAGGACAGCTGAGAAGATATTGGAAGCTCGTTTCCCATGATTCAGGATACTGCTTATAAGTGCTTATATGTGCTTAGAGCTTGAAGCACTGTTAGAGAAGCCACACAACCACTTCACGGTCTGTTTCTGTTGCTCTTCTCTGGGAGGAGGTTTCGAAGTATTTATAGCAGAACTACCAGATTCTGTACTAGCTTTGTTCCCTATGCCATCCATCTTGTAAATTCCCAGGATTCTTTTTTTCCGCCATATATATGTATACATCCAAACTAGACTGTGTTGTTTCTCTGTGTCATATGTGTGTGTGTGTGGGGGGTATATGCATAATTTTTTGTCATATTTATGTAGCATATATTGGAGGTGGTTACCCATTGAGAGCTGAATGCAATGAAATTTCATTTTCATGTATGTTGATTGGTGTACATTTAAAGAGACAATAAAGTTATTCTATTCCATTCTAAAGTCAGCTGCCCTTTTAGAAATATCTGCCCCATTAAAAAGCATCGCAGAATCAGGTGGGAGTCAGGTATGCTGTTGTTCCTGTCAACCTGAAGAAAGATACAGGTAGAAGATACAGGTAGTCCTTGACTTATGATCACAACTGAGCTCAAAATATCTGTTGCTGAGACATTTGTTAAGTGAGTTTTGACCCATTTTACAAACTTTCTTGCCACAGTTGTTAAGTGAATCACTGCAATTGTTAAATTGCTAGCACGGTTGTTAAGTGAATCTGGCTTCCTTGTTTACTTTGCTTGTCAGAAGTTTGCAAAAGGTGATCACATGACCCTGGGACACTGCAACTGTCATAAATCTGAGTCAGTTGCAAAGTGTCTGAATTTTGATCATGTAACCATGGGGATGCTGGAATGGTTGTGTGAAAAATGGTCATAAGTTACTTTTTTAAAATTTATTTATTTATTTAATTTTATTTATATGCCGCCTAATCCCAAAGGACTCAGGGCGGCATACAAAATTAAAACAATCATCTAACAATAAAACAATAAAATAATACAATCATACAGCATGTCCGATCATATCCCGGCCCCCCCTGGGGACATCAGCCCCAGGCCTGCCGGAACAGGAGAGTTTTAATGGCTTTTTTAAAGGCCGGCAGGGTGGGAGTAGTTCGAACCTCGGGGGGAAGTTGATTCCACCAGGTCGGAGCCACCACAGAAAAGGCCCTTCCCCGAGGGCCCACCAGCTGACATTGTCTGGCTGACGGGACCTGAAGGAGGCCCAATCTATGGGACCTCACCGGTCTCTGGGAACTGTGCAGCAGCATGCGGTCCTGTAAGTAACCTGGCCCTATGCCATGAAGGGCTTTAAAGGTGACTGGTAACTTTGAATAGTTACTTAAAGAACTGTTGTAAGCCGAGGACTACCTATAGACTTTTCAGTTATATATCAGCACTAGTGTCCCCAGTGGCTAGGAAGTGGCATTGCAGTTATCCATGCAGGGGTTCTTAAGGACCAACAGACTTTCCCAAATTCTTTAGAAAGGGCTAAATCTGGCTCCGTTGCTAGGAGGTACTCATGAGTGGACCTGGTAGCAAAGAATAGTCCCTATCATGTCTCAATTGCAAAAAGAGGGAATTTTTACTTGATATTTTGTCATTTCTGCATCAGCCCAGAAGCCAACCTGCTTCTCTCAATTCTCCTAATTCAACTAAGAATTCTGGGTGGGGGGGAGTGTTCAGAATGTTATCATTTCTGTCATTTAATTCTCATTGGCTTGTCTTTTGTCTACTCACCCTAGACTACTTTTTTTTTTCTTTTGTTAGATAAAATCACCTTTATTATCATTTTTTTTACTCTGGGCACAAAACACATCAAAAATGAAATTTAGTTGCCCACTCTCAAAGACACACACCTAAAACATACTATGTACAACATATGTATAGACCCACATCCCTACATATACATAGCAAATAAATATTAAATACTGTCCATCTTGAATGTATAACGGAAGGAGGAAGCTTGAGAGTTCGCAAGGTTAATGCTGTATGGAATGAAACTATGGCTGAATCTGGATGTTCTGCTTCGGATACCACGAAGCCCCCTCCTCCCAGAAGGGAACAAGGAAAACAGGTCATGAAGAGGATGTGTAGTGTCCCTGATGCTCTTATGGACCCTGCTCAAGCAACGCTTCTGTGCTATGTCCTGGATGGGAGGGAGGGAACTCCCAATGATCTTTTCTGCCGTCCTCACCACTCTCTGCACCACCTTCCTGTCTGAAGCAGTGATGCCTCCAAACCAGACTGTGATGCTGTATGACAGGATGCTCTAGATTGTCCCCCAGGACAGGGGAAGGAAGATGTTTTTGTTGTTCAAGTTCTTCCACTTTTCAGGAATTTGTCTACTCAGGGTTGTTGTTTTTTCAGTTGAAAACCTCTGTTTCTTAATTTCATTTCCCTTCTCCTGAATTTCGTCAAACAGTCATCCCACTGCTGACACTACTACAAGAGCAGCAGACATTTTGAAGAAGTGAAGAGAAGAAGCAGCCCCTCCTTCAGTGTCTTCTTAACGCACACAGATCCTGAAGCTAAATGCGCAACCCGCAATATCCTGTTTTATCTCGTCTGAGCAAGGGACACAATTATTCTAGGCAGCATTTGGCATTTGGGGAAGTTTCTTAATTAGCCACCACGATGGGGCTTGTCTACACAAAAATCAAATCACAAAACATTATAACAAATAAAGTGGTGAGATTGCTTATTGGGGGGGGGGTATTTTTGTCCTTTTTTCGAAGGGAGAGATGGGCAAATTTTTAAGATGCCTTTGCTTAAAGCAGACATTTCAAAAAACTAAACCGAACTCTGGACATTTGTGCATTCCTATGATGTGATCGGTCAGACTTGAACACTGGGCGCTATCTATCAAAATGAAATTCAATGGTGAAAAAAGTAAGGTTCTACATTTAGGCAAGAAAAACCAAATATATAGTATAGGGGGTACCTTGCTCAATAGTAGTAACTGTGAGAGGGATCTCGGAGTCCTAAAGGACAATCATTTAAATAGGAGCCAGCCGTGTGCTGCAGCTGCCAAAAAAGCCAACACAATGCTAGCCTGCATTAACAGAAGGATAGAATCAAGAAGTATTAATATCACTTTACAATGCCTTGGTAAGGCCACACTTGAAATACTGCATCCAGTTTTGATCACCGCGATGTAAAAAAGATGCTGAGACTCTAGAAAGAGTACAGAGAAGAGCAACAAAGATGATTAGGGGACTGGAGGCTAAAACATATAAGGAAAGGCTGCTGGAATTGGGTATGTCTAGTTTAGTGAAGAGAAGGATGAGGGGGGACATGATAGCAATGTTCCAATATCTCAGGGGCTGCCACAAAGAAGAGGGAGTCAAGCTATTTTCCAAAGCACCTGAAGGTAGGACAAGAAGCAATGGATGGAAACTATTCAAGGAGAGAAGCAACCTAGAACTAAGGAGAAACTTCCTGACAGTTAGAACAATGAACGAGTGGAACAACCTGCCTCCAGAAGCGGTGAATACTCCAACACTGGAAGTTTTTAAGAAGAGACTGGACAGCCATGTGTCTGAAATGGTATAGGGTTTCCTGCCTGAGCAGGGGGTTGGACTAGATGACCCCCAAGGTCCCTTCCAACTTTATTATTATTACTATTATTATGAAACACTCAGCATGTATTTTTATTCTACCTTTTCTAAATAGACCCTCAAGTTCAAGGTTTTATTTTTCTTTGCTGAACATTTAAACACGATGTCTGATACTGTGTTATCACTTCAAATTCTAGGGCTTGCTTCTGCACAGTTTGGTTTGGCCTCTTGTTTTCCTTTCTGCGGTCCAAGGTTGTTGCCGCTCATTCTTGCTGCAACTAGAACAAATGTTATTTAATTTCCATAACATTTAAACCTACCTCATTCCTATGTGCTGCTATTATAATCAAAACACAGATTGTTCAGAGGTGAAGGGAGAAGTTCTAGTCATCCCATATAATCTGATTCAAATAGCTTCTGTTTTTAATCAACTATATAAAATTGTATTATGGTATGATTTATATTGCATTGCTAAACAGAACTGAGATATTTGACTCTTTTTGCCATTCTCTTAAAATGAATTCATAAAAAAGAAAGAAAGAAAATGCATATTTGTAGAGGTAAAAATCTCTTATTCAACAGCTTAGCTTTGCTCTGCGTCAATTTATGAATTTCTTATGCAGTCATTTTCTATCAGCCTGAAAAAATGGGGCGGGGAAGGGAAAGAATTAGAGGTTAGAAAAATTCTTCTGTATGTTTCTCCTACTTGTTTTCACTCAGCTTAATGGAATAGAACAGGAAGTTTACTTTAATTTCCAAAGATAATTTTTTAAATTATCCTGGACAGAATAGAGTGCTCTTAATTAGTGACAACCCTCTACCATTTCAGACAAATGATTGTCCAATCTCTTCATCCACAACTTCTGACAGCAAGCTGTTCCACTGTTTGATTGTTCTCACTGTCAGGAAATTTCTCCTTAATTACAGGTTGTTTCTCTCCTTGATTAATTTCCATCCATTGTTTCTTGTCTTGCCTTCAGGTGCTTTGGAGAATAAATTGACACCCCCCAGCTCCTCAAATATTGGAAGACTGCTATCCTATCACCCCCAGTCCTTCTTTTTTCTAGATTTTTCTACCCAATTCCTGCAACCGTTCTTCATGTTTTAGTCTCCAGGCCTTTAACCATCTCAGTTGCTCTTCCTTGCACTTTTTTCAAAGTCTCAACATCTTTTTTGCAATGTGGTGACCAAAACTGGATGCAGGATTCCAGATGTGGCCTTACTAACTACCTTTATAAATACCACTGTTAACCTTGAATAGTCCCTAAACAAATGGCTATAAGTCCAGGACAACCTATAAACATGTAATAGGTTCAAATGGCCTGAAGTTTAGATTTAAAAGCAAGAGTTTGGGGACAGACAAGTTTTGTAAGACAGATGTGGGTTTGACGGTACACACAGTACTGTACTGACAGCATCAAGGACCACAAAACTGACTGGCAAAGAGAATAAGAATAATAATAAAAAGCAGAAAATGCCTTGGCGTTTCTCTCCCAGCCACAAAATAGCCCCAAGCAATTTCGCTTGTAGAGGAAGACTCTTAGATGCTTGAAATCATTTTAGATTTTGTTTACTATATTGAATTTTTGATCAATGACTGCAGTTAGATTGAAGTCCATTCTCGGTAGCAGTGGAGGTTAAAAAAAACGTAATTCAAGATGATCACAGCAACATAATAAATGCCTTTTAGAAGTTTGTCCTTTTCGAGGCCCTTGGGAAAAAAAGCCTAGTTTGACCATGCTGATTCCAGGGATAGATAGGTGTACATTTGCAATTTAGTTCAGAGGGCGAGGTCAATTTTGAAGGACCAAACTTAGGGGCAGGTGGTCTTTCTAGAAGAAAAGAGCACATCCGGCTTTGGAATATTAATCAAGGACAGAAGAATTAGTAACCGAGAAGCAGCCTAGAACTAAGGAGAAATTTCCTGACAGGGAGAGCAATTAACCAGTGGAACAGATTGCCATCAGAGGTTGTGGGTGCTCCATCATTGGAGGTTTTTAAGGAGAGACTGGATGGCTATTTATCTGAAATCGTATAAGGCAGTGGTTCTCAACCTGTGGGTCGGGACCCCATTTGGGGTCGAACGACCATTTCACGGGGGTCGCCAAACAACGTAGTTCGCCATTTTTTCCCCCTTTTCCTTAGCTGTGCTACTCCCTTTTATTCTATTGGCTTTTGAAAGCCAATAGAATAGACTCTCTTGAATAGAGTCTAATTCTATTGGCTTTCCAAAGCCAATAGGAATTGTCCAGGCTGTCTCGGCCCTGCTGAGCCCGCCAAAAGCCCCATTCTGCAAACGGTGCTGCACCAGTTGAGTAGTCCTCGACTTACGACCGGTTGGGGGTCGCGGCATTAAAAAGATTGAGAACCACTGGTATAAGGTCTCCTGTTGAGCAGTGGTTGGATTAGAAGACCTCCAAGGTCCCTTCCAACTCTGTTATTCGGTTAGTCTGAATACACTGAGGGCTGCATTGGGGAAAAAAAAATACAGTCCTCAACTAACACCAGTCTTTTAATGGCCATTCAAACTTACAATGGACTTCAAAAAAAGCTACTTGCGATCGGTATCCAAAGTTATTACTAGAAAAAACATTGATGCACATCAGAGGTCAAAGTGTCTGTTTTATTTTGCCTAAAGATTGGGCCAGCTCTGCCCTCATAATCATGAAATTCCTTCCTACTTGACTTTTCCTGCTTGATTCATCTCAGTTCTTTGCAAGCAGATCTTTAAAAGGAACAGGGTCTTCCTGCCTTTACTATATCGATGTTCTCCTTTCAAATTTTATATGTACTAATAGTGGTTACTGTGGGTTACTAATGTACAGAACATAAAAGATGAAAACAAAGCACAAATATCTGTAAGAACCCACCCCAGTTTGCATCTTAAGAAGACAGAACTCTTGGAATCTTTCTTCCAACAGGCATCCTTTATTAAGAGAAAATGGTTGCAGGCGTTCTAGACAGGACTTCGGGGGCAATCCCTATGGTTCAAGGCTTTAAGGGGTTCCCAGCAACCCCACCCCACCATCCTTCCAGTGATAATCCCAGGCTTTACATTTCCACCCCCTTTTTCCTCACTACCGGCAGAAGGGAGACTTCTGAGGGGAGTAGATGAAAGCTGATGGGCCCTATTGTTATGATCAATCCTTTTGGTGCAATCCACATTCAGTCCCTTTGAGGTTGTAAGGAAGGAAGTGAGAGCCATAAAACCCCTTTGCTCATCCCCCTTCCCCTTCGTAGTATGACAGAATCCAGAGAGGGCAGAAATGGGGTTATCCATAGTCGATAACTAGAGATGAAATATAATTGGATTCTGACAATATCTTTCTCTGAGTTCTTTCTAAGCCAGTCCTCATTCAATTTGTTTCCTTTCTTTCTTTTCAAAGGAAAAGAAAATTGAAAGGAAATTATCCTGGGGACAGTATGATGTACTGGCTTTGAGTAAATTGCTCACTGGCCAAGGGAAGCCTACAGATGTCCTGCCCTTAACTAGAGAAATTATTTCTCTGCTGATATGGAGTCCCTGGCTTCCCACAGTTTCACAGGAAGAAGTTAGTTAGTTGTTTGGTTGCTTGGTTGGTTGGTTGGTCAATTAACTAAAGTATGTAGGAAGCAAATCGCAATAGTAATGGGGGACTTTAATTACCCTGACATCAACTGGAAGACAAACTCTGCACCAAGTCGAAGATAAACAGATTCTATTCTATTCTAGTTAGTTTTAACTTAAACTCTAAGGTTTTTCTGCTACTCAGATTAATAGAAAAATGTGTTACTGGAAATATCAACAGCAGCACAGGTAGTCCTCGAGTTACAGCTGACCCCCAAATTTATGTAGCTAAGTGAAACATTTTTTAAGTGAGCTTTGCCCCATTTTGCAACTTTTCTTGCCACAGTTATTAAGTGAATTATTGCACTTGTTAAGTTAGTAACACAGTTGTTACCAAGTGAATCTGCCCCAACTGACTTTGCTTGTCAGAAGGTCTCACAAGGGGATCGCATGACCCCGGGATGCTGCGACTGTCATAAATACAAGTCGGTTGTGAAGTGTCTGAATTTTGATCACGTGACCACGGGGATGCTGCAATGGTCAGAAGTGTGACAAACGGTCATAAGTCAGTGCCGTTATAACCATGAACATTAACTAAACGAACTGTGATAAGTGGAGGACTTACCTTGTCCCATAGGTGCTTTTATCAAGAGGCAACTGGATTTTGAAGACGTTTCCTTTCCTATCCCAGAAGCTTCTTCGGTTCCAGTATCCCAAAGGTGCTTTTTCAGAAGACCACTGGACTTCCTGGTTTTTCTTTGAAGACATTTCGCTTCTCATCCAAGAAGCTTCCTCAGCTCTGACTGGATGGTGGGGAATGGCAGGATTTATATTCCTTGCAGACAGCTGGTCATTTGCATTCTTTTAGCGAGTCATTGAGGCCACCTGGAGGCTTATCTGTATCCTCAGGTAGCTTTAACGACTCACTAAAACAACACAAAGGAACAGCTGCCTGCAGGAGTATAAATGGATGGCTGAGAATCTCCATAGACATTTGGTCCCAGTAGTTTTGTTTGCTTTTGTAAGCGATCTAAGTGTCGATGGAGATTCTCATTTCTGAAGAAGCTTCTTGGATGAGAAGCGAAATGTCTTCAAAGAAAAACCCAGAAAATCCAGTTGCCTTTTGAAATAGCACCTTTTGGGACAACCACATCCTGGATGACGGAGAATCTCCATAGACATTAACAGCAATAGATCTCTTCACCACCTGTGCTATGAAACAAGTCTAAAAACCCAGGCTAGGAGGAATCTGAAAGAAACTCTCAACCAGCCTGGGAATAAAAGTAGAAAAGCAGAAGCCATTTCGGAGCGGAAGAAAAAGTCTGAGGCAGATTTTAAAACAACATTAAACATGGACAAATGCACCACTGTTACCTGGATTTGAGGAATGTTCAGGAAGACCTTTGGATGGATGGATAGAAGGAGGACATTGAGCCCCAAAAGAGGAATGATGGTTTGCCTCAGTCTGACTTTCTGGCAGCTTTTTTCATGGGCCACGACGGACATCCAGAGAGAAAAAAACGATCTCTCCAGGACAGTCTGAGATTTAATGAGAGCTTGAAAGCTCTTACGTCTAGGAAAAGACGGAGATTTCTGCAAAGAAGCCCAGAGGCCAGAGAGAGGAGGAGGAACAGCTGCAAAACAGCCACGTCATGGAGAGCAATTTCTTCGACTTTCTCTCTTTCTGGACCAGTCTGTTGCTCCGTCCTTCTCCTCTATCTTCATCAGATTTCCATTGCAGCCAAAACTGAAGGTGCTTCAAGGATGTTGAGTCTGAGGGCCAAGCTGGAAATCAGCCACAGATTTGCATGGGAGCAAACTGGTGGGACACAACACCTCTCACAACGCTCCGTTCCCTCTCCTTTGAGAGAACAAAATACACACAGAGCCTTGCACACATTTATTTGGAAGATGTGCATCCAGAAACATAAAACATGTTTCCAAAAATTGAATGGAAAATTTTTTGCATTTGGTGTGTTTATATTTTTTTTTAAGAAGGCATTTTTTAAAAGGAACATTGCGGAAATTTATGCTCATTATGTCTTAAGGAAATATAGAAGAGGAACTATTTATGTGTTTAGGAAAGAGTTCTGCAAGTTAGAAAATATCCAATAATAACAAACAGTAGATTGAAAGAATAAATGATTTTACAACATTACAATCACTGAAAACCTGAGACACCAGCACAATTCCGATTTATACAAGTTGCACAGCTGGTTATTTACTGCACGATGTGTTATCAATGATACCCTGTAAAATTATCACTGCCCAGGGAGGCCACCAAAAGGGAAGGGAGGAATGTAAGTATTAGTCTTGTAAAAGGGATCAGCTTGCTCATTCTTCACTGTCAGTCCGAAGCTAACTAAGGCTGATGTTTCATCTTACTTGGCTTTTGACTCTTCAGTTATAGCTGTGGGAAGAAAGGTCTGAAGAGAAAAAATCCAGGTTGGAAAAACCAAATGCATAGAAATATAATAGAAATAGAAACATACAAATAGACAGAAATGCACAGGTATAGAATAGGTGGTTTAAATATGAGCCAGCCATGTGCTACAGCAGCCAAAAAAGCCAATGCAGTCCTAGGCTGCATTAACAGAGGGATAGAATCAAGATCTCGTGAAGAGTTAATACTGCTTTATAATGCCTTGGTAAGATCACAGTTTTGGTAAGCATCCAGTTTTGGTCACCACAATATAAAAAAGATGTTGACACTCTAGAAAGAGTGCAAAGAAGAGCAACAAAGTTGATCAGAGGACTGGAGGCTAAAACATATGAAGAACAGTTGCAGGAATTCAGTATCTCTAGTCTAGTGAAAAGAAAAACTAGGGGTGACCTAATAGCTATGTTTCAATATTTGAGGGGCTGCCACAAAAAAGAGTAGGGTCAACCTATTCTCCAAAGACCCGAAGGAAGGAGAAGAAGCAACTGATGGAAACTAATCAAGGAGAAAAGCAACCTAGAACTAAGAAGAAATTTCCTGACAGTTAGAACAATTAACCAGTGGAACAACCTGCCTCCAGAAGCTGTGAATGCTCCAACACTGGAAGTTTTTAAGAAGAGACTGGACAAGGATTTGTCTGAAATGGTATAGGCTGTCCTATTTAAGCGGGGGGTTGCACTAGAAGACCTCCAAGCTCCCTGGGGAATTCTGGGAATTATGACTGCAGTCCACATATCTTAATTTTGCCATGGTTAAGAAGCCCTGGAGTGGAGAAAGAAAAACGATCTAGATTTAGCTTTTCACACCATTGCCTCAGAGGAAAGAATGAATTATAACGAAAAGGAAGAGAAAGTTTTTCTTTTCACTTCTGGAGAAAAGCTTCATCCACTGAATTTCTGCCTCTTGCTGGAGAAGAAGGCCTTCTGCCAAAGGACAGGCTGGCAAACCCCAAAGTTGACTTGGGCTACGAAAGAGGGCTGAATCATAGTTTGGATGTGATCACAGCTCTTTCTGTGGCAGCTGTATTCTTGGCAACAGGAATCATCGGCTTGACTGCCTAGTTCAGGACAAATATTTCTCTACAACTGGATCTTTCTCTGTAAGTGGGTCAGATGCAAAGGAGGAGATTTTTTTGTATGTGTTGGAGGAAGCTGCGAATTGAGAAGGAAGAATAAAAATTTCCTCGTGGCCAAAGCAGCTCTTGGTTTGGATTCTTCCCTCAGAAACCCCAAAACCAGGAGTGCATCTAGAGCAGGGGTCTTCAAACTTGACCCTCTTATGACTTGTGGACTTCAACTCCCTGGCTGAGGAATTCTGGGAGTTGAAGTCCACAAGTCATAAGAGGGCCAAGTTTGAAGACCCCCGATCTAGAGGAAGTTTTTCTGGCGTGCATGCAATCTCCTTTGTCACACTCTTTTGTGCAGTGCGCCCAAACCCTCCAAGATGACGCCGCCAAAGTTTGCTTCACATAATACCCAATGTTGCAGTTTTGCCCAAGGCAACTTTAAATCCTTGTCACATTTTTGCCAGGAGTGGTTTGCTACGGCCTTATTCCAGGGTTACTTTGTTTGTGTGTTTTGTACTTCCCGGTCCAGGCTACTGTCTTGGGAGTTCAGTTTCCCAAAACGATTGGTTTCCCGCCCAGTAATTATACAGTTCTAACCCTGTATTTTTTCCCCCCAAGAGTAAAGTTCCACAAAGTAAATTTTGAAGGGGAAAAAGTAATAAAAGCATGCATTAAAGTTTCTATTTAAAAAGCCCCTTCCCTCCAGGGTACAAATTCTGGTCCTGCCCTTAGCAAAGTAGCATCACTGCAAGGAAGGAAGGAAGGAAGGAAGGAAGGAAGGAAGGAAGGAAGGAAGGAAAGAAGGAAGGAAGGAAGGAAGGAAAAAGAAGAAGAAGAAGAAGAAGAAGAAGAAGAAGAAGAAGAAGAAGAAGAAGAAGAAGAAGAAGAAGAAGAAGAAGAAGAGGAGGAGGAGGAGGAGGAGGAGGAGGAGGAGGAGGAGGAGGAGGAGGGGGAGAAGAAGAAGAAGAAGAGGAGGAGGAGGAGAAGAAGAAGAAGAAGAAGAAGAAGAAGAAGAGGAGGAGGAGGAGGAGGAGGAGGAGGAGGAGGGGGAGAAGAAGAAGAAGAAGAGGAGGAGGAGGAGAAGAAGAAGAAGAAGAAGAAGAAGAAGAGGAGGAGGAGGAGGAGGAGGAGGAGGTGGTGGTGGTGGTGGTGGTGGTGGTGGTGTCACTCAAATCCATGTCTCAGTTTTTCAAATCCATTAGATTCAGTTCTTCAGTTTGGCAAGCTGAGTTGCTTTCTGAAGCATCTTACTAACATTTCTTTGCTGTTTGCTGTACCTTTGTGCAACTATATGCAACTTTTCCCAACATGCTATTTTTACCAACCGTTTTCCTTGATAAGGCAAAAAAAGACTGTTTTTTTTTTCTCTACAGAGCCAGGCTTTTTCCTAATAATAAGCTTCACTGTGGTCAATGTTGCTGCTACTCTTGTTTCTATAACTGTTATGGCTTTAGTGAACTCTATTGCTAAATTAAAAAAAAAAGGGCAGAGTTAGAATAACAAGAATTTCAGTACAAGTAGTGATTGTACAATATGAAGCTTGTGCTCAAATGCAAAGTAAACAAATTTCTCTGCATTCTTATCACCCCAAAAGCATCTTTTTCAAGAAGTCGGACAAGGCAACATTTATGATGTCTATTTAGCACAATACAGATAGTCCTCCACTTACCAAAGCAACAGAGCCCACTTAACAACTGTGGCAAGAAAGGTCATAAAATGGGGTAAAACTCACTTGCTTAGTGATGGAAATTTTGGGCTCAATTGTGGTCATAAGTGAGGACTACCTGTAATTATTTAAAACTGTTTTAAAAATTATTTTTGTCATTCGCATTTCATTCTGTCCCTTCTTTTGCATCCTTTCTTTAATGATTCTGTTCCACCATTTCTTCAATATTAGTCTCCCACAATTCTTGTCCCACAATGACTTGGCTGTGACCCACTTTCTCTGCAGCTTAGAAGCCCCTTTTTCCTCTCCTTTGTTTCTGCTCTTTCATGAGCATGATGATCCAAGAACTTTCTGGTCCAGTCAGGGATCTGAGCCCTGCCACTGAGATAACATTTTTCTAGTCTCCCAAAAAAAAAAAAAAAAACGTTGGGTGTCACAACTCAGCTGTCAGTCACACCCAGACACCTTCCTGGTGTGTGCTGGTACTCGTCCAAAAGTCATTCCTTGCTGGTTTTGGCTCTGAAGAAGTGATAGAAAAAACCAGTCTCAATTTACCAGATGGTGTAAAGGGATGGAAAGAACTTGGAGCTCCTTCTGGAAAAAAATCAGATTTGTCTGAATCCAAACCCTGTGCTCTGCTGGTTCAGCACGTCATCATGAGCAAAGTTTCCACAAGAATTCTTAAAAGTCTACAGCTGTTTACCTGGGAGCGGTCTTGCCAGCCACCAGCAAAATCTGGATTCTTGAGTGGACATTGACTCAAAGAGGGGTTCAGAGAAGAGCAATTGGAGTAGCTGATCTCTCCCGGGTAGATTCCATTTTGCAGGATCCAATCTGGTACCAGAGGTTTAGTCTTCCAAGTTGGAGTTTTGGTCACCACGATGTAAAAAAGATGCTGAGGCTCTAGAAAGAGTACAGAGAAGAGCAACAAAGATGATTAGGGGACTGGAGGCTAAAGCATATAAGGAACTGTTGCTGGAATTGGGTATGTCTAGTTTAACGAAGAGAAGGACAAGGGGGGACATGAGAGCAGTGTTCCAATATCTCAGGGGCTGCCACAAAGAAGAGGGAGTCAAGCTATTCTCCAAAGCGCCTGAAAGCAGGACAAGAAGCAACAGATGGAAACTAATCAAGGAGAGAAGCAACCTGGAACTAAGGAGAAACTTCCTGACAGTGAGAACAATTAACCAGTGGAACAACCTGCCTCCAGAAGCGGTGAATGCTCCAACACTGGAAGTTTTTAAGAAGAAACTGGACAACCATCTGTCTGAAACTTCCGATGAGAGTCTGAAAGCTCGGAAGGCTGAACTTTTGGCCCTGGTGAACAACCCCGATTGGCTCCTCAACATTGTCCTGGGACACATATATTTGCCTTCATTCATGAGATTTCTTTCTCATGAAATCTCAAAAGCAGGACAAGATGGTTTTTTGTTTGCAGAGGTTTTGAGCACCACCAGTTTGCGGGGTCTTTTCAAGGCCCTAGGAAGATTTTGGCCACAAGGTTCATCTGAATACTTCACAGGCAGAAAATAGTCCAGAAAGGGGACAGTGTGGGAAAACCTGGAATAGAAAAATAATTCTTACTCTTTTATTTGATTGGATTAGATTTGCTGCCATGGCTCTTTTCTATGCCTACCAAGCGGAAGAATGCAGTTATTGTTCCTTTATACATAGTGAAAAGGAGCTAGTGCAGAAGAATAAAAAAACTAGAGGTGAATTAGTTTATTAAGATGATATATAGCTTCCTATTAGCATAAACTATATTA
This sequence comes from Crotalus tigris, assembly GCF_016545835.1. Taxonomy (NCBI): domain Eukaryota; kingdom Metazoa; phylum Chordata; class Lepidosauria; order Squamata; family Viperidae; genus Crotalus; species Crotalus tigris. The sequence goes on along the minus strand of NW_024096931.1, from coordinate 2,587,100 downwards.
TTGATACAGTCTCTTTAACATTCAAGCAAGAAGCTATGGAAATCGCTATGGAATTAAAATATCAAATTAAGTTTATTTTTAATGAGACAAACAAGGCTACGTTATTATGTAAAACAAGGTTGGAGATATTAATCTGCATGGGAAAAAACTATTCTCTATAGAGTATATGATTATTCTTATTATGTAATCAAAATTTTAAAACGTACAGAAAGAAATGGGAGGTGCAACTGATCATTTCTGGGAAGATTTGAGAGTTATTCTTAGACTAAAATTCAAAATTTTATTGAAAATAGAGTCTTTAATCTTCCAGTTTTTCCAGTTTGCAAAAACACTGCAGACTTTCACATTTTGAAAACTACCTCCCAGGCAAAATGGAAGAACACAAAATATGCCTCATTTTCAAACCATATTTGCATTCTCTCGGAGGAGAAAAGAGACATGGAAAATAGCTTTTATCAGGCAAAAGACCTTGTTAGCTTGTGATAAGAGAAGATAGTCCTCTACTGTACGTGATTGGGAGCACATGAATATGTAGCATTTTCCAGCTTCGTCCCTGATGTATTCCTGTGCTTAGTCTTCTTGATTAAATTCACTTCAGTATCCGTTGTGCAAGTTGCAGACTGCCTCATAAAACTGAAAAATCTCATTGGACAAAGTGGTCAATCAATCAGAGTAGAACTGGAAGGGACCTAGAGATCTTCTAGTCCAGCCCTGTCCAACCATTTCAGATAGGTGGCTGTTCAGTCTTCTTAAAAACCTCCAGTGATGGAGCACCCAAAACTTCTGACAGCAAGGCGTTCCCCTGGTTAATTGTTCTCTCTGTTAGGAGATTTCTCCTTAGTTCTAAGTTGTTTCTTTCCTTGACTAGTTTCCATCCACAGTTTCTTGTTTTGCCTTCTGGTGCTTTGAAAAATAAGTTGCATAGAACAACTCGATAAACAGAAAGAAGTTAGCCAAGGTGGATTTGCACACGCATACATACACCTCTGAAAAAAAAAATCCGGAGTTCTTCCAGCATATGTGTGTGTCCTTAATAAACCCTGTCTTATTTTTAAATATGAAAAACTTGATTTTGCTAGGGTGTGGATATCTGCACTGTTCCTGCCAAAGCATCTGTCAAAGGCATCACTGAGGGATCAAACAGCCACTAGACAAACTGTTCTCTCGTACACTTGCTGATGCAAAGGATCTATAAAAATGTCAAACAGACAACAGAAGATCCTCTTTCTTTATCCAAGATGCCTCTGGCTTAACCCACTTCATACTCCATTTTTCCTGTCTCTTTGTTTTGCATGATAAGTGGAATCACGGTCACATGGCGCTCATCCCCAATTTGACTCTTCCAAAATAGGGCTTAAGGAGTAAGTGATCGTTTATATTAAGATGATTAAGTGCCAATAGAAATAGAAACAGCAAGGAAGATAAAGCAGTAATGGTTAAATCGATTGTTCTATTCTAAGAGGAGAATATATTTATGTTTTTCATTTCATTTCACTTCTGGATTATGTGCTTGTGATGAAAAAAAACCAAAATGTTGACTTTGGGTTTTGCCAATTAGATAGATTTGTCGTTATAGAAATGGCTAGTTGCTAATGGCTAATACAGCGGTCCTCATCCTTTCCAGCTTGGCAACTCACTTGGTGCACGTGAAGCTCCACTCCAGCTTTGTGTGCAGGCGCAAGCACCCTTCGCTTGTGTGGTGAGCTTCATGTGCATGTGCTTGCCCATCTTTCCTGCGGCCTGGTTTCCAATAGGCCGTGGCCCCGTAGTAGGCTGCAGCCCAGCGGTTGGGGACCCCTGTTGTTGTTGTTGTTAATTGTGAAGTTGTGTCCGACCCATCGCGACCCCATGGACAATGTTCCTCCAGGTCTTCCTGTCCTCTACCATCTTCTGGAGTCCATTTAAGTTCACACCTACTGCTTCAGTGACTCCGTCCAGCCATCTCATTCTCTGTCATCCCCTTCTTCTCTTGCCCTCCATCTTTCCCAGCATTAGGCCTTCTCCAGTGAGTCCTTCCTTCTCATTAGGTGGCCAAAGTATTTGAGTTTCAACTTCAGGATCTGGCCTTCTAAAGAGCAGTGGGGGTTGATCTCCTCTAGGACTGACCGGTTTGAACGCTTTGCAGTCCAGGGGACTCGCAGGAGTCTTCTCCAGCACCCTAGTTCAAAGGCCTCAATTCTTTGGAGCTCAGCCTTTCTTATGGTCCAACTTTCACAGCCATACATTGCAACTGGGAAAACCATGACCTGGACTATACGCACTTTTGTACAGGGGACTCTGTACTAATATGTAAAAGTAAAAAGTTGAAGTTGTAATGTTGTTATCTTATACTGTGATAAAAGTAGTCAGAAGTCAATGCCTTTTTCTTTCTCCCCTTGCATCCTCATATTTTCTCTCCCCCTTTCTTTTTTCTTCCCTTAATTTCCTACTTTTATTTTTCTTTGTATTTTATACACTGATAAAACAATAAAGGTTATATAAGATTGTGAGGAGATGCAAAAAAAAAAGTTTTGATTGGAGGTACAGTGGTGACTTGAAATGGGTCAGATGATTGCCTGTTTACCGAGGGAGTATAGATAGTGCAGGTCAAGTCAGCTGAAGAGCGACAGAAACACATCCACAGCCTGGAAACTGAGATATTGCTGTCTTGCAGCGACCGTCAAATGTAGCACAGGGTGTCTGATGCAATTTTAATGGGAGAAAAGCCAATTTTATGCCTGTGGAGATCTATGAACCTGCCAATACTGTACTTCCTTTGAGGACCAATCTGATTTTTTTTTTAAAAAAAATCCTCTTAATTCTAAAATAAAATTTAGAAGGGAGCTGTCCAGTGCAAAGCAAAACAAAGTTCCAAACTCTCCAATATTTCCAATAATGCTTTGGATTCCACATATACCTCATAGCGGTTTATCAGAGAATAAAAATATCAATTGGCCTTGTTAGGAAGGGGTACCTCTGCCCAAAATGGAAGATGAGAGAGGTCAAACTTTCATGTGGAACATTGTTCAATGAGAGATGGTGGGGAGGTGTGACTTAGGGTGGGGTATTCACAGGACCACTTTCCCCCATTGTTTCTCCTCAGCACTCCAGATCTGGCAGAGGAGGCATGCTCCAGGCCCCCTTCAACAATCGGGATCATCTCGTTGGACGAGGCATGGTGGCTCAGTGGCTTAATGACACTGAGATGGTTTCTGCTTCAATGGTTCGAGTCCTGGCAGTGCATGTCGGGGTGAGCTCCCGTCACTCAGTTCAGCTTCAGTCCACCTAGCACAGTGGTTCTCAACCTGTGGGTCGGGACCCCATTTGGGGTCGAACAACCATTTCACGGGGGGTCGCCAAACAATGCAGTCTGCCATTTTTTTTCTTCTTTTCCTTAGCTGTGCTACTCCCTTTTATTCTATTGGATTTTGAAAGCCAATAGAATAGACTCTCTTGAATAGAGTCTAATTCTATTGGCTTTCCAAAGCCAATAGGAATTGTCCAGGCTGTCTCTGCCCTGCTGAGCCCGCCAAAAGTCCCTTTCTGCAAACGGTGCTGCACCAGTTGAGTAGTCCTCGACTTACAACTGGTTGAGTAGTCCCCGACTTACGACCGGTTGGGGGGGTCGCGGCATTAAAAAGGTTGAGAACCTAGCAGTTCGAAAGCATGTTCTATGCAAGTAGATAAATAGGTACCACTTCACTGGGGAGATGAGTTGGGGCTCCATGCAGTCAGTCAGATTCCTACCCTCTGAACTTTACTGGTCGCGGTACCCATTTGTGAGGCAGCTCTGAAGTGAGAGGGGGCCTTGGATGACACTGCAGAAAGAGCTGCTCAGCTTTCTCTCTGGTGCAAAGTGAGCTTACCCTCCTGTGGTGCATCTTGGGAAGTGCGCAAACGTGTCGTATAACAGGGCTGGTACTTTGGCAAGCCAAACTACTAATCTGCAATAGCATTGTGATCTCCTGGGTACTGTAACAATGCCATACACTAATAGCAATAGCAACAGACTTATATACCGCTTCACAGTGCTTTACAACCCTCTCTGAGCAGTTTACAGAGTCAGCCTGTTGTCCCCAACAATCTGGGTCCTCATTTTACCAACCTCAGAAGGATGGAAGGCTGAGTCAACCTTGAGCCAGTGAGGTTTGTCATCATCACCATCATCATCATCATCATCATCATCATCATCATTACCATCTTGTTGGACCTTCTCAAGTCATGCCTTTGTTTGCAGTCTCCACGCTGGTCCTGCTTGTCTCAGCAGCCTTGTGGGAGTTTGAATGACCCCAACCTGATAGCCTTTCACAAGACTCTGAAAATTCACCCATTTTTTCCCCCCCAGGGATTCAGACTAGAAGGTTGAGTGAGCTCTGCTGGAGATGTCATCTTTATGATTTGGACTTTACTGTTTTAATCTTGAGCATCATGGCTTATATGTTGTAGTTGTTGTTTTTCTCCATCCAGAGTCACTGTTGGAAGATCAGCAGCCATATAAATTGTTTATACAGTTAAACAAACAGACATATAAAGGAATGCATGTACTTTATAGGAACACACCAGTGTGGTCCCCAAATCCATGTGCTCCAGTCGTAGCTGGGGGAGGATGGGGCATTAATTGCATGCCCATAATTGAAGCCTTATTCATATTTGCTATCTAAAGGAGACCTCTTTACTGGCAATCAAATTACCCAGCTGCAACCAGATTTTGCTGGGGAGAGAGACAGATTGAAGAAGAGTGTAATATTAGCCCAGAAAGTTCAGGCCAACGTGCATCTCAGGCCAACATTTTGTTTCTCACAAGGTTTCCTCAGATGCCTTTTAGATGCTCACCAACAGAAGGTGGAGTCTGTTGATATTTTTAGAGTTAGAATAACAGAGTCGGAAGGGACTTTGAGGGCATCTTGTCCAACTGCCTGCCCAAGGTGGAGACCCTACACTATCTATGACAGATGGCAGTCCAGTCACTTCTTGAAAGCTTCCAGTGATGTTCCATTACAACTAGAAGTCATTTGCCCCCAACTCAGGGGTGACAATGGTCTCCAAGACCTGAGGTCTCCAAACCTGGCAACTTTAAGGCTTGTGGACTTCAATTCCCAGAATTCCCCAGCTAGCATGTCCAAGACCACTTGTTCTTCATAAACCCATTCTCCATGAATTTATTCCAATATCTTTTAATAAGAACCTACAAGACTCTACTGGATCAAGCTGATGGTCTGATGCACAGTTTCTCACAACTGGCCAACTGGATACCTCTGGGATCTTCTCCTGTGGATGGAGACCTATTCCTTGTCTCCTGTGGGTCTCATGCTCTGGATACTTGGAGACATTTGCTCCCAATCCAGAGCGAATATTAGACCTGTTGCCCATGAAGATTTCCAAAACCCTTTGAATGCTGTCATCCAAGTCAAGACTTGATTAAAATAGTCACAATCTCATGTTTAAGCAATAGTCTTTCCTCTTATTGATCCTCCAAAGCAATTCTCCACCCGCTCTTCATGCATGATGCCACATCATAGACATTAAGCTGATTCTGGATTGCCAAACTGACTCCATTTTTTTCTTGGAAAAACCATTATCTTCCTTGAAAGAAATTGCTGTGGTCCCAATTACTTCTGATCTGCATATTTTCTATGCTCATTTTTCAATCTCGGCAACTACCTCCAAATTGTACTGCAAGCGTCTATCTTTTTTTGCCTCTTTTCCGTAGAATTATTGAATATTAAAGGGTGGCACTGCTCCTAGACTGCAAATAAGGCATGATTCAACATGCATAGAGTAGCTATACCCAGCCTGGCTGAGGTCAACTGTTCCATGATCCTCATACAAAAGTGCATTTTGGAAATAAATTGAATCTGACCACGACAACTGATCTGTCTACCTTGAATAAATGCAAAGGGAACAGTGAAGAGAGCTACAAATCCCTCACAGCAAGGCATGATTAGCACAGCAAGAATTCCAGAGACCTCAATAAGAGGTTTTAATGCAAGGATTAGGAGTTAAAGGCAGAATCCGGGACCCTATGCTGGGAGCATGCGGCTCTCTCTCCTTATGAAAGTCTCCCAGCAGGCTATATGCATATGTTACCTATAGCCAAATATAGCATTTTTTCTCCTGCTGCTAGATTCAACTGTCTCTCATGAATGAAGACAAATATACATATCTCAGGATAATGTTGCAGGATCCAATCTGGATCAGTCACTGGGACCAGACATTCAGTGTTCTTAGTTTTGGGAGTCACGTTGGAGCCAAGGAAATTCTCTCTACTAGAATGTGTGTTTTTGCTTATTCTATGCATAATATCTAAGTGGTGCTTGGTTGTGTGTGGCTTTTTAGTTCTTCATTGGGGTGTCATGGCCAGCTATTAAGTCGTTGGCTGTTGTTTCCCTGTGCTGCCAAGTCCTTTGGCTCCTAAGTACCTGATAAGCTAGTGGTAAATCAGCACTCTTGTTGACTGTCAAGGCGCCCGTTTCCCAGGCTTCAATCATTTCCCTGGCTATTTTTGAACCTGCTCGGCCAACAATCTTAGTAGCTGCAAAATTGAATGCATGTCCTTGTTCATTGCAGTGTGAGGCTACCAATGAGTTTGGGTCTCCTCATCTGACCACTCGCTTGTGTTCTTGCAATCTGGTGGTTTGCTTCCTCCATGTCTGTCCTAAATAGTAACCGGGGCGATCCATGGAGGGGATCCGGTATGTTTCTCCACAAGTGATCACTGAAAGCCATTGAAGAAAATCCACCTTGAACTGTGATTATAGGGATCATTGGATCCATTGAATATAGGCCATTGAAATCTACTCTTTATGATAGCATTAGGAATAAATTTATAGATCCTTTACGGATATTCTCAGGTAGGATAAAAGAGTACAGTGTCCCATTTTTTCTTTCTCGTTTTGATAAGGTAGTAAACATATATGCAGCTAAGTATTTTGCTGCCTTTTACACATTTAAAGTGAATTAATTGATATAGGTAGTTCTCAAGTTACAAACACAACTGGGACCAGAATTTCCGATGCTAAGCACAGCGGTTGTTAAGTGAATCATGTCTGCTTTTATGATGTTGTTTGCCACCACTTGTGTGCAAATCGCTGCAGTTATTAAGTAAATCATGTGATCATTAGGCAAATCCAGATTCCTCTGTTGATTTTGCTTGCTGGAAGTCTCAAAGGGCAGCCATCAAAAATACATGGCAGTTGACAAATGTCCGAATTTTGATCACATGATCATGCAGTGAGAGCAAGAATGAGGACTTTGTGTAAGTCACTTTTTTCAGTGCTGTTGTACTTGCAAACAATCCCTAAATGAATGGTTAAAGTCAAAGACTACCTCTAATAAGTCTTACTGCAGTATTTTTCAAATTGGCAGTTTTAGGAGGTGTGGATTTCAACTCTCAGAATTCCTCAGCCAGCATGGTAACTGGGGAATTCTGGGAGTTGAAGTCCACACATCTGAAGGTTTGCCAAACTTAAAAGAAGACTGCTTTACTGTATCCAGTATTGTGTATACATGTTCTTTGGGTTTTAGTCTCTATGAAAGGTTTGCAGGCCAAAATTTAAGAAAATTAATGAATATTAATTCATGAAAGATGAGTCTCTGCTCTTTTCTCCCTGACTAAACTGCAATTTGTACATGAGCTACTAATAAGCTCCTCTACCATCTCATCACTGTTTCTTTCTAGTGTTCCTCCCCTTTCTTCGTCAGACTACCCCCAACTTCTCTTGCTTCCAAGATGGCACCCTCCTGCTGCAGCTTGATGCCATCAAGATCACGAGAAGTGATACTACTGCTTTATAATGCCTTGGAATGCTGCATCCAGTTTTAGTCACCACAATATAAAAAAGATGTTGAGACTCTGGAAAGAGTGCAGAAAAGAGCAACAAAGATAATTAGGGGGCTGGAGGCTGAAACATACAATGAATGGTTGCAGGAACTGGATATGTTTAGTCTAACAAAGAGAAGGACTATGGAGTGATATGATAGCAATCTTCCAATATCTAAGAGTCTGCCACAAAGAAGAGGAGGTCAACCTGTTTTCCAAAGCACCAGAAGGCAAGACAAGAAACAATGGATGGAAAGCGAACAAAGAGAGAAGCAACCTAGAACTAAGGAGAAATTTCCTAACAGTGAAAACAATCAACCAGTGGAACAGCTGGCCTTCAGAAGTTGTGGGTGCTCCATCACTGGATGCTTTCAAGAAGACTGGACATCCATTTGTATGGAATGGTATAGGGTCTCCTGCTCAAGCAGGAGGTTGGACTAGAGGACCTCCAAGGTCCCTTCCAATTCTGTTATTCTGTGATTCTGCTGCACCCTTTCTACTCTTCTTGGCTTTCCACTCTTCTGCTTCTTCTTATCTATCTGATTTTCTTTTTCAAAGGCTCCAGCTACAAATTGACCCAGATTTTTGTATGATGAAATCTTCCCCTCTTCAATAGGGTTTCCTTTTAATCAGGAGTGGGCAATTACGGTGACTTTACAACTGGTGGACTTCAACTCCCAGAATTCCCAGAATTCTTGAGCCAGCATAATAATTCCTGAGCCAGGTTGAAGTCCATCAGTTGTAAAGTTGTCATAGTTGCCCATCCCTGATTTTAATGGTCTGTAGAAGTATCAAGAACTTTAAAGGGAAGGAGACTTGGGGAGGAATTCAGATGCGCCAAATGAGGAAGATAAAGTTTAACTCACAAAAATATTTTTAAAGGTTGTCCCAAAGACGCTTTTTCAAAAGGCAACTGGACTTTCTTTTTCCTGGAAGAGGTTTCATTTCTCATCCAAGAAGCTTCTTCAGTTCTGAAGACGAATGGCTGAGAATCTCCATAGACATTTTCAAAGGTTGAGAGGTCCTGGGTACTCTCTGAGCTTGCTTGCTTTCTTGCAGATGTTTTATTATCCAAACTAGGTAACATCATCAGTGCTACTAAGGAGTGCACTTTACTGTCATCATGATGAAATTTTCATCATGATGAAATTTCTTGAATTTCACAACATATCGGACAGATTTAACCATAGTTTCAATTTGGGAAAAATGTGACCATCCTAGACCAATCCAAGTCTAAAGATGCCAGGGAATTCTCTAGAAGCCTGGCACTCTGACAAATCAGCCATCAATGGACACATAGACATTAACAACATCTACAGACTATGCAAAAGAGACGATCAACCAGCTCCAACAGGAAGCACTTCTCCACCATCAATCAGCACCCAGATCAGCATAGATTAGCTCCAAGATTAACATCAGACCAACAATCAAATAAACAATACCCCAATCAAGAAACTGCCAAAGAAGCTAACAGCAAACATCCCAACCAAAGAATCTCTAAGACCACCCCTCACCAACGCTGATAGGGCAAGCCACCAGAATATAAGCTGACAGCAAACCACACTCCTTACAAACACCTGGAGGCTAAAACATACGAAGAACGGCTGCAGGACTTGGGTTTGGCTAGTCTAAAGAAAACAAGAAATAGAGGAGACATGAGAGTAGTGTTCCAATATCTGAGGGGCTGCCACAAGGCAGAAGGGATCAGGTTCTTCACCAGAGCACCAGAGGGAAGGAAGAGAAACAACCGATCGAAACTGATCAAAGAGAGAAGCAACCTGGAATTAAGGAGAAACTTCCTGACAGTGAGGACCATCAACCAGTGGAACAGCTGGCCTCCAGAAATCGTGGGTGCTCCATCACTGGAGATTTTTAAGAAGAGACTAGACAACCACCTGTCTGAGGTGGTATAGGTTCTCCTGCTTGAGCAGGGGGCTGGACTAGAAGACCTCCAAGGTTCCTTCCAGCTCTATTCTATTCTATTCTATTCCACCTATTGGGTAATGAAACGTCTGCAAGAAAACAAGCAAGCTCAGAGAGTACCAAGGACCTCCCATTTCAACCCAGAGCTATAAATATTCTCCTTTATTTTTAAAAGGTATCTGAATGTCTTCGATCTTGAACTAAATTCAGAATGAATTTCCTCAGATTGACTCCACTGTCATCAGACAAATTGCCCCTTTAAATCAAGCAGAAAGTCAGCATCAGCCCTGCCCGTCCTCATTCCTTTTTCTTCCTTTTTCAAAAGTTTCCTTTCTGCTTTGCCATTAACCTTTTGCAAAGCCACCTTTGCCTGTTTGTGGCTTGCCAGCTGCCTGGAAGGGCTCTAATCGCATCAAACCCCATTTTTCTAAGAAGCAGCAGAAGTGGTGGGGGGGGGGTGGGAAACCCTGCTAGGAACTGAGGTGATTAATAAAATTGATGAGAAGCCGCTTTCCAACATTTGCAGGTAATATTTCCTCCCAAAGTGCACCCGGTGTGAGAATGAAAGGCCTGCTGGAAACTGATCTATTTGCATTTATTTATGATATGCAGATTAACCCAGTTGCCATGGCCAAAGCCAATGAATTAAAGCTAGAAAGGGAAGGTTTCCAGTATTGGGGCGGAGGGGGGGAGGGGTTCGTATTTTGAGAACCCCAGAGATTGCTTCTTTCTGACCTGCATTTTTGATTCATGGGTGGCCGCCAAAGGGAAAACTGGAGCCAGAAGCATGCAGTTATAATCCCTCCCCCTTTGTATAGGTTTTATCACACAGCCATGGCTGCCATCTTGACCTTTTTGGCTCTCCCTGCAGACAACGCGATATCCTGTTTTGTCTTACATGTATTTCTGCAGCATGAAAGAAAATGCAATGTGTTTTCCAACCTTGGCAACTTTAAGGCCGATGGACTTCAATTCCCAGAATTCTGCCTTAAAGTTGCCAAGGTGGGGAAACACTGGTTGAAATATTAGCAAATGGGCCAACCAAACCTTTTGAACCAGACACAAGGACTTGCTGTACTTATTTCAGATCAGTTGAGATTCCCATCCAGGGTCTCTGCATGCCAGTGGCTTGCGATACTGTATCAATGATGGTGAACCTTTTGGAGACTGAGTGCCCCAAAACTGCTTCCGCCCCCATCCCACCCCTGCTCCACCCCTGCCTGCTCTGCCCCGCCCCCACCCTGTCCACCCGCAGGGCCACTCACCACCTCCACGGCCCACCACAGATTGCCCAGGCGGCCCAGCAGTGCCATGGTGGCCAAGCCCTCTGCCTGCACCGCACAACATCAACTGTGCACAATGGGTGTGAGGGCGGAGTCTTGTCCCCACTGCCCAGCTGCCATGTCCTTGACTGTGCTGCTTTGTGCGGGCCGTGCTCGGGGGTGACTCTCCTCCAGGGGGGCTACTGGTGAGGAGGGGGCTGGGGGGAGGCAGGGCTGGGGCAATGGCGTGTGTGCCCACATAGAGGGCTCTGAGTGCTGCCTCTGGCACATGTGCCATAGGTTCGCCACCACTGTACTATAGTACAATGGTAACTGTGAGAGGGATCTCGGAGTCCTAGTGGACAATCATTTAAATATGAGCCAGCCGTGTGCTGCAGCTGCCAAAAAAGCCAACACAGTGCTAGGCTGCATTAACAGAGGGATAAAATCAAGATCACATGAAGTGTTAATACCACTTCACAAGGCCTTCGTAAGGCCACACTTGGAATACTGCATCCAGTTTTGGTCACCACGATTTAAAAAAGATGTTGAGACTCTAGAAAGAGTACAGAGAAGAACAACAAAGATGATTAGGGGATTGGAGGCTAAAACATATAAGGAACGGTTGCTGGAATTGGGTATGTCTAGTTTAACAAAGAGAAGGACGAGGGGGGACATGATAGTAGTGTTCCAATACCTCAGGGGCTGCCACAAAGAAGAGGGAGTCAAGCTATTCTCCAAAGTGCCTGAAGGCAGGACAAGAAGCAACAGATGGAAACTAACCAAAGAGAGAAGCAACCTAGAACTAAGGAGAAACTTCCTGACAGTGAGAACAATTAACCAGTGGAACAACCTGCCTCCAGAAGCAGTGAATGCTCCAACACTGGAGGTTTTTAAGAAGAGACTAGACAGCCATTTGTCTGAAATGGTATAAGGTTTCCTGCCTGAACAGGGGCTTGGACTCGATGACCTCCAAGGTCCCTTCCAACTTTATCATTATTATTATTATTATATAGTTAATCCCCGGCTTACGACCACAACTGAGCCCAAAATTTTTGTTGCTAAGCAAGACATTTATTAAGTGGGGTTTGCTGCATTTTAACAACCCTTCTTGTTCCAATTGTTAAGTTAGTCACCCAGTGGTTAGGTGAACCTGGTTTCCTGTTAAGGTAATGATTTAAAAGCTAACCAGCTGATGTAATGTTTGATGTAATGTTGGAAATGACTCAGCAGGGTCTGTGTCTCTTTAAGAGCCTTTGTATAAGAGGGAAGGTTCTGCTGCTGTGTTCTCTCTCTTCTGTTTCCTGCTGTAACTGCTGTGCGTTGGAGCCTGCTATATTAACACATGTGTGTATATTGTTCCTGGTGTATGATATTGCATATAGTGTAAGATAAACTACCATTTAATATAGACCACTGTTTACGGGGTTTACTGCTGGGTTATCTCAGTGCAATAAGACTGTGCATGCTCTGACACTTCCCCATGGACTTTGCTTGTCAGAAAGTCACCAAAGGTGATCACATGACCCCGGGAAATCCCTTGCAGTCTGGCCACACAAGCTTTCCAAAGCGTCAGAAGGTGAGACAAGAAACAATGGATGGGAGCTGATCAAAGAGAGAACCAACTTAGAACTAAGGAAAAATTTCTTGCCAGTGAGAACAATTCATCAGTGGAATGGGTTTGCCTCCAGAAGTTGTGGGTGCTTCATCACTTGAGGCTTTTAAGAAGAGATTGGACAACCATTTATCTGAAATGGTATAGGGTTTCCTGTTTGAGCAGGGGATTGGACTAGATGACCTCCAAGGTCCCTTCCAATTCTGTTATTCTACGTTCAGTGTCCTAAGCTGAAAGGAGATCTTAAGTATCAGCAAAGGTCACAGTGGATAATAAGAACCAGTTTGGCCTAGTGGTGAAAATGCTGGCCTAGAAACCAGGAGATGGTGAGTTCTAGTCCTGCCTTAGGCATGAAAAACATGGCTGGGCGACCTTGGGCCAGCATTCTCAGCCCCACCTGCCCACCACACAAGGTGATTGTTGTAGAGGAGACAATAGGCTAAGGAAGGAGTATTAGATATGTGCGCTGCCTTGAATTATTTATGGAAAATAATAAAGGTGGGATTTTAAAAAATCAAATAAATCAAAATAAGCCCAACAAAGCACAGAAACCCTCTGCATTATTTACATGCTTCTCCCCACTGTTACATTTGGATGCAAATGTGTTTCTATGAACTGTGAATATTTATCTGCTTTTTTTTATATTTCACAAGCATTTCAGAAGATTCCTTATTCTTTTGGGAGAGGAAAAGCGAGTCTATGGATTTTTTTTTTCTCTTGCAAATACACAACATATTTTAAAGGGAAAAAAACTGAAGCATCTCCAAAAAGACCAGACATTGCTTAAATCAGAAGTAAGTAACCTGATACCTTCCAGGAGTTTGGGAATTCTGTTCTCACAAGGGATGTCCATAGGGTTATAGGTCAAAAGAGTCAAGGTGGCAGCTGGGATGGTGCAACTGACACTCTGCCCATTTTTCATGGGCATGAGACACAGCTCGGACCACACTGATGATGATGATGATGATGATGATGATGATGATGATGATGATGATAATAATAATAGTAATAATAATAATAATAATATGATGATGAAGATGCACTGAAATTAGTATATCAGGAAGGCTTACTGACTACTGGAGAGACCAAACTGGCCTACAAGAAAGACCAAATGAAGAACAGAATAGAGGCATGGGAAGACAAAGCACTACATGGCCAATACATTAAAAAAATAGCTGGGAAAGCAGATAATAATAAAACCTGGCAATGGCTAAGAGCAGGAAAATTGAAGAAAGAGACCGAGGGACTAATTCTGGCTGCACAAGACCAAGCCTTAAGGACAAATGCATACAAAGTCAAAATTGAGAAGACAGCAACAGACAGTAAGTGCCGCCTATGCAAAGAAGCTGAAGAAACAGTGGACCACTTGGTAAGCTGTTGCAAGAAGATTGCACAGACTGATTACAAGCAGCGGCATGACAAAGTAGCAACAATGGTGCATTGGAAGATGTGCAAAAAATATCATTTGCCTGTAAGCAAAAACTGGTGGGATCATAAAATAGAGAAAGTCATAGAAAATGATAAAATTAAACTGCTCTGGGACTTCAGAATTCAAACAGACAAGCACCTGCAACATAACACCCCAGACTTAACAATTGTCGATAAGAAAGACAAAAAAGTCTGGATAGTGGACGTGGCAGTGCCTGGAGACAGCAGAATAGAAGAGAAAGAACTGGAGAAGATAACAAAATACAAAGACCTACAAATAGAAATAGAAAGACTGTGGCAAAAGCAAGCAAGGGTAGTACCAATAGTCATAGGCACCTTGGGTGCAATCCCAGAACAACTGGAGCACCACTTGAACACCATTGGCATTGACAAATTTGCTATTAGTCAATTGCAAAAGGCGGCCTTATTAGGAACTACTTCCATCCTGCGACGATACCTGTAATACCATCAAACATCCACATCTGCCTATCCGAGGTCCTGGGTAAGGACTCGATAGGTAGACAAAATGCCAAATCCAGTCTGAACATCTGGCTGGCTGTGCAATGATCCATAATAATAATAATAGTAACAACTATTGTCACTTTGAATATACACCAATCGGCATACATCAAAATGAAATTTTGTTGCATACGGCTCTCAAAGGGTTACCACCTCCGATATACACTCCTTGTTCGTGGCCAGCTCAAGTTTCTGATCGTCCATTTTAGTCTCTAGGGAGCCAACGATGGCAAACAGGACAGATGGAAATGGAGCTCTATGTGGATTAGCCCTCAAATTATCTTATATTCCTGCATGACAATCTCGCCTCCTTTCCTTTTTCTGATCCTGACTCTTCTGCCTTTTCCTTAAAGAGGCCTTGCTTCTTTTCGCCCCGGGAGCATGCTGCCACCACCACCAACTCCTCCAAAAGCCTCTCTCCCTTCCTCTGGACCTGCCGACAGCCTCATCCAGTTCCTTCACTCCATAAGCCCTGGGACCTCTCCTTTTTTGCCTTCTTCGGAAACAGCCCTGATTTGCAATAGAATCCGTCGCTGGGCCAGAGATCTTGCTGCTGGCAGAACAATTTCAAACAGCGCCAATGACTTTTAACGGTCTCACCAACAGTTCCCGAAACAGCTAGAAACTCGCCATGCCAGCAAAGATTGTCGGTCGTATGTTACCTTAGTTCCACCACGTTGCTCAAACACATCAAAACCTCCCTGATCATGTGGCCCATATCCCTTAATATCCCTCCCAAAACTTTTCACCTTCGAGAGCCAATGCAGCCGCAGCCAATCCAGGCGCCGCCATCTTATTTATGTCTGGGTGTGATTTATTCATGTTAACAAAATGTTGTGTTAAAGGCAAGCCACGTAGAGGTGGTCTGTTGGTCTGATTCACTTTGGAAAGAACAATTCCTTAAGCACCCAAAAAAAGTTGAGATATGATCAACCAACACAGAGAAGCCTGTTTTGGAAGAAGATGGAAGAGGCAAGAATGAAACCTCGGAGGAGATCAATTCTTTTCTTTTGCTTCCTACAGATCTGTTAAGACAAGCGCAGAGATTCTCATTCCAGCCGATTAGCCATCAATTTATCAGGGAGGGGGTAATTCTCATGGCACAGACATTCAATATTGAGGGAAGACAGTCGATGTTTGCAGATTGCAGGTTCAGTGAACCACCACAGGACAGTAATTAATTGCCTCCTTGATGGATTGCTCCCCTCTTGACTGACAGGCATCACGGTGGCTTCCTGCAGGGAGCGCTTAATGTTTAGCTTATGTTCCTGAAATGTATGTGCATGCATACTTTGCAAGAAAAAGATGTCCTTTTGCCAGATGCTGTGCACAACTGAAAAATGAAGGGAGAAAGACAAAGTTGGGGGAGGGGAGAGAGGGAAACCAGATCAACAGCCAAAAGTTCCAGGTTCATGGCCAAGAGCTAGACCCAACTAAACATTGTTTTAAGCCCACACAGACTCCAAGACCCAGAGGGCAGGTGACAGAGTAGGAAAGAAGCTTCTGGAGTCCCACATCTGATCTTTCAGAGCAGCGTGTGCAAAAAAGGGTGGATTTGTGAGGACCAGAAATGGAGAAATCCATGGAAAATCAGGTCAAAAGCATCCAATTCAAGTCATCGGGATGTCATCATCTCAACATCATGCATGATGGATGTAAAGATATCATGTGACATGGCACGCCTCCTTGCGCCCCTCTCCAGACACCCGTGGCCTCCGGCTGTCAAGGGCCACTCATCTTAAGGGCTTTTCCTGTTCTCCTGAAGGGCAGTCCAGAAGAGGTGAGTAGCAGCCACTGGAGATCCCCACTAAAGGTCACACTTGTCTTCCTGGCCATCTTTGGGAGTGTTTCAGCAGCTGGATGGATCCTTGGTTGGATCCAGAAAAGCAATTCTTGGGTTCTGACAGGAGACCAAGAAGGGTTGCAAACAGAGCAACCTAATCTACAAAACACCTGAAGGCAGGACAAGAAGCAACAGATGGAAATTAATCAAGGAGAGAAGCAACCTGGAACTAAGGAGGAATTTCCTAATTGTTAATTAGAACAATTAATCCAGTGGAACAACTTGCCTTCAGAAGTTGTGGGTGCTCCAACACTGGATGTTTTTAAGAATATATGGGACATCCCTTTATCTGAAATAGTATAGTCTCGTTCTCAAGCAGGGGGTTGGACTAGGACCTCCAAGGTCCCTTCCAACTGTTATTTTGTTGTTCTGAGCAGTCAAATTTCTTTTCTGTGACGAAGAGGAAAATGTCAAGATGGCCATGCTATCACAGAATCAACCCTTTTTTCACCTGTATTCTGAGAGCTGCCATCTGTAGACATCCCTGCTGACTGTTGACTCTTAGGGCAAGATTGGTTGACCTAATTCAGTGATGGCGAACTTTTTAGAGACCGAGTGCCCAAACTGCAACCCAAAACCCACTTATGCATCGTCGGGTGCCGGGTGGGTATGGCCCACTGGCTGGGCATGGCTGCAGTGGTAATGGCAAACTGGGTGGGACTAAAAAGTTCAATCAATCAAACATCTCTAGTAAAAATGTTTTTTTTCTCTAACACTGATGGAGACAAGAATCGTTCTTTCTTAGGGAGCGAGTTGGGGCCAGTCTGACACTTATTTTCATTTATATAACAGACTGGTTCAGTTAATACAGTGTAAATGTAATGGATTCAGGAATGAGATGGAAGACACCTCAGCCAATGTTTTCCCCAGGCCCACCCCATTTGGGGAAGAAAGAACCCAGGGTGCTGGATGAGTTTATGAGCAAGTTATAAGGACCCACCCCACTTTGCATCTTAAGAAGACAGAACTCTTGGAATAGTTCCTCCAACAGGCATCCTTTATTAAGAGAAAATGGTTGCAGGCGTTCTAGACAGGACTTGGGGTCCAAGCTCTCCCATTCAAGGTTTTAAGGGGTTCCCTAGTAGCCCCACCCAATCACCCCCTTCTTCCAGCGACAGTCTCAGGCATTACACTCCCACCCCCTTTTCCTTACTGCTGGCTGGAGGGAGACTTCAGAGAGGAGTACATGAAAGGTAATAGCCCCATTGTTATGGTTAGTCCTTTTGGTGATACACACATCCAGTTCCTTTGAAGTGTACTGAAGGAAGTGAAGGCCATAAAGCCCCTTTGTTCACCCCCTTCCCTTCATCGTATGACAGAATCCAGAGAGAGCAGAAATGGGGTTTTCTATAGTTGATAACTAGAGATGAAATATAATTGGATTCTGACACAAGGAAAAGAAAGGCAAATGTCAGCTTGCTAAGATCCTCATCTTCATTCATTCTGTCGCTGCATCCTGCATATTCTTGCTTGTGAACTGGGTACCTGGGAGGGGGGAGCAGGGCATGTGAGCTTCACTTCATTGCTCCTGCTTGGTCAGCTCCACCAGGGTTTTTGGCCCATTGCTGCCGTTGCCTGTAAGTGCATCCCCCAGCGAGTGAGGTGCTTTTTGCTCTTATGCCGATGTGCAGAGCCTCAGGACACCTTTGGTAGAAGCTGCTGCTCACCCGCTTGTCCTTTAGCTGAAGACTTCTTGGTTTGTCTTATAATTCAGCAATTAACTTCCTCATAAATTGCTTCATTGAAATTCTTCTCAGATGGACCTGCAATTTTCTTAGATCTAACCAACTGACCAAGGTCACCGGAGGCAAAGACAGGAGAAGAATCTCTTTCCGCAGCTCAGAAGAGTTTTGCAAATTTGCTAAGCAAGCTTCTTCTACTAGGTACATCTAGAAAAACAGAGACTACACCTCCCCATCATCCACTCCCTAATGAAGTCTTCCCCAGGGTGGGAACCATTGAACTTGCAGTCCTGCACTTCAAAGAAGGACTGACTTGGGAACACTTCTCCAAGCAGTGAACTCCAGTGTAACCGTGATTTCTACAAATTGCCCACAGGATCATCCATTCTCTAAATGCCTGTAAAAGAGAGACATTTGACATGGTTGCAACTGCCATTTTGACTTTTTTGACCTTGCAGCAGATGCCTCCATCCGTATGTATGGCAGGACAGCAGAGTCCCACTAAAGTGACCTTGAAGGGGATATTTAGAAGCCACTGCAGAAACAAGAGGGGGGGAGTTTATTTAGCCTGTGTGGACATCCAGCTTGAGAATCCAAATAAAACTCCAAGTTCATTCCATTTCCAAAAATCTTACTGTTTATTAAATAGACAGCATGGTTATGTCGAAGCAAAACTAATTCTGAGGTTCCAACACCAATTCATAGACTTAAACAATACTTCTCTCAGCCAAAGCCCCAGCCTCTTATGTAATCCATATCAACAAGTTCATTTTGTTATGGGAACCGTCTGCTTCAAATCCACACCTGTTCTGGTGCCCTTGACAAGGCTTCAGGCTCTCACGGATCTTCAGCTGAATTGAAGAAGTTTCATTTCTCCATCTAATCCACTTGAAAGTAACACCTCCCCCCCCTTACTATAAAGGCAAGGCACGCAGAGGCACGTAGTTGCCAAAGTTTCATCCTGGGGAAAACATTAGTATTAAGAAGAGGCTCAGTTTGGCCCCTCCCTGATTCAAGGAGACATAAGAGGGAGGGCAAATAAAACACAAGCCGACTTGCAAGATTCTGTTCTATAGCCCAATATCTCCCAAATTTGGCAACTTTAAGATGTGTGGATTTCAGCTTCCAAAATTCTCCGGCAGCATGCCATCTAGGAAATTCTTGAAGTTGAAGTCCACACATCTTAAAGTTGCCAAGGTTGGAAAGTCTGCCAAAAAGTATTGCTCCACTATTCCTGTGAAGACATTTTCCTCGTCTTGTCCACCTTGCAGGGTTGGCGGGTGGAAAACGGTCTTGTTGTAGATGTAACTCCGCTCGTTAGCCAACGTTGCTCCTTTGACTGTGCTCTTTTTGAAACTCAGAAAGAAGGGCTGGTGTTACAGGGATGGGCAACTATAGCATCTTTACGACCGGTGGAATTCAACTACCAGAATTCGTGAGCCAGCCATGCTGGCTCAGGAATACTGGGCGTTGAAGTCTACGGGTCATAAAGGTGTCATAGTTGCCCGCCTCTGCCAGGGGTCTGCAACCTTGACAACTTTAAGACTTGTGGACTCCAGCTCCCAGAATTCCTCAGCCAGCATGGGAGCTGAAGTCCACAAGTCTTAAAGTTGTCAAGGTTGCAGACCCCTAGGCCAGAGGTAGGCAACCTTGACTCTTTTATGACTTGTGGACTTCAACTCCCAGAATTCCTGAGCCAGCCACGTTGAGGGGAAAGGGAGAGGTTTCCAAGCTGAGCCAGGCTGGCTCAGGAATTCTGGGAGTTTAAGTCTACGAGTCATAAAAGAGCCAAGGTTGCCTATCCCTGCCCTAGGCAGTAGCATTGGTTTTAGTTCAGCCTAGTTTCTTTGTGCATTGCATTTACCTCACTGTTGTTTTTCTTTTCTTTTGGGAAGCAAATCAGGGATTTCCAAATTCACAGTCCACCTCTACTGGGGGGAGTCTTCATCAGATGGTCTCCTGCAGGTTCCCATTCCTCCTTCACGCTGCTATTAGATCTTTCTCAGAGATTAATCTAAACTAATGCATCTTTTTCTTCCCTCTAGGAAAATAGTCTTATTTTTTCTCT
Source organism: Crotalus tigris (assembly GCF_016545835.1). Taxonomy (NCBI): domain Eukaryota; kingdom Metazoa; phylum Chordata; class Lepidosauria; order Squamata; family Viperidae; genus Crotalus; species Crotalus tigris. The sequence goes on along the minus strand of NW_024096931.1, from coordinate 2,566,962 downwards.
CTCTTTGCATCAAGGACGCTTGACAATTTCTTTCAAATTCCTCCTAGTAGCAGTTGGGCTATTGGAGAGGACATATTGTTCTTTTATCACTAGTGAAGAGTGAGAACCAGGAGGCAAAAAAAAAATGTAACAAAAAGATTAGCCTTGGTGCTCATCTGCGCTCTTCGGTACAAATCACTCAAAGGTTGGATTGTATTTAAAACCTTTTGAAAGCTGTTATCTATAATTATATAATTGGTTCCCTTAATAAACGGGTTTTTAAAAAAAAAAACCAGGTCACAGCTACTTCTCTAGCTTTTACCCTCATATGCTGTTCCCCACTGAGCTAACGAGATTCGCAATAAAAGCCAATCCATTTTGTTAGCATTAGCAGGACAGACAGGAAGCAACATCTGATCAAGCCACCCAGGGAAGCTGGCTGTAAGGACCCACCCCACTTTGCATCTTAAGAAGGCAGAACTCTTGGAATATTTCTTCCAACAGGCATCCTTTATTAAGAGAAAATGGTTGCAGGCGTTCTAGACAGGACTTGGGGGCCAAGCCCTCTCTCAACAGGCCAGGGGAAGAAGAAATGATGTTACTGTCATAGCTTTCTTTTTCCAAGAGATGGTCCACCTGGAAGAAGGTAAAGGTAAAGGTTTTCTTGCCAGTCATGTCCAACTCTAGGACACGGTGCTCATCTCCGTTTCTTGGCCAAGGAGGCCAGCATTGTCTGAAGGCAATTTCCTTGGTCATGTGCCCAACACGGCTATAGGACAGTGATGGCGATCCTTTTAGAGACCGAGTGCCCAAAAACTGGCCCCGCCCCTGCTCCAGCCCCCCTGTCCCACCCCCACTCTGTCCCCCACCTCACCTGCTCGCAGGGCCACTCACCGCCTCCAGGGCCCGCCACAGATCGCCCAGGCAGCCCAGCAGCGCTATGGCGGCCACACCCTCTGCCCGCACCCTGCAGCATCAACTGCATGATGGGGCGTGAGGGCAGAGTCTTGTCTACGTTGCCTAGCTGCCATGTCCTTGGCTGCGCTGCTCCATGTGGGCCATGCTCAGGGCGACTCCCCTTCAGGGGGGCTGCTGGAGAGAAGTGGGTCATGGGGGGAGGCAAGTCTGGGTCAATGGCACGTGTGCCCACAGAGTGGGCTCCGAGTGCCGCCTCTGGCACCCGTGCCATAGGTTCGCCACCACTGCTATAGCCAAAGGTGCACAGAGTGCTGTTACTTCCCACTGAAGTGGTACCTATTTATCTACTGGCATTAGCATGCTTTCAAATGACTAGGTTGACAGGAGCTGGAGCAAGAAACGGGAGCTCACCCCGTTGCTCAGAGCTCGGGCTGCGAACCTGGGCTCTCAGTTCTCCAGCTGAAAAGCTCAGCATCTTTAACCGCTGAGCCATCCCATCCCCTTCCCTTATAATCTGAGCATGGGCATGACTTGCTGGGCTGACGGTTCCCTCCCATGCCATCCTTAGGCCAGCTGAGATAATTTCCTAGGTCAGCAAAGATACGTTTCAAGAAGAACTAACTCTGAGAGGTTTGGTTTTAAAAGCTGATCTGGGGGGTTGGGGATTTTAAAAAGTGAAAAGGAAATTAGGTATGCTGCAACGTTATTGTGAAGTCCACATTATGACCTACATAAATAAGTGTGGTATGTCTAGAAAGCCTTTGCGGTATATGGTACAGAAATATATGAGGATATAAATTTAAAAAGCATGTATAATTTTTTTTTAAAAAAAAACACATGGGTAGAGAAAAGCCATCCGACTAAGGCGTTGTCTTTCTAATGCAAACAATAACTTACTTCACATGTTAGCAGTCTGCAGATCTCTGGAGAAATCGAAATTTCTTGGGTCACAGACCCAAAATGACAGTGGAAGGTGTTTGGGGGTTTATTGTTGCGATAATTGTGTTTTCCTTGCAAAAAGCTTAATGTCTTCTGAGGTTAGTGCCTTGCTTTTTTTATTAGCCAATGAATTGAGGAGATTGTGCATTCCAGCTTAGGCTGCACTTCATTAATTCTGCTTCAACATCTGGCATGCTTATATTTTATGCATAGTTTTACCAACTGTTTTGCTGAGCACATTGGCAGCCTGGAAAGTGAACCGAGTGAAGGTTGGGGCACCTGTGAAAAGATATTCCTGTCGATTAGCTGAAAAAAAGGAGAAAAAGCAGCCTCTCTGCCTCTTGATCTAATCTTTCCCCAAACAAGGAATGTGGGGTTTCCTTCTAAAAGTGGTCTGTGGCTAATACTAGTGGTGGGCCCATTAATAGATAACAGAGTAACAGCGTTGGAAGGACCTTGGAGGTCATCTAGTCCAACCCCCTGCTCAGGCAGGAAACCCTATACCATTTCAGACAAATGGCTGTCCAGTCTCTTCTTTAAAAACTTCCAGTGTTGGAGCATTCACCGCTTCTGGAGGCAGGTGGTTCCACTGATTAAAGGCAGGTTGTTCACCTGCCCCGTTTTTTTAATCTTGAGTTCAAGTTTTGTTTGTGTTATATGTGTGTGCGTGTATACATACATGCACATTTGTATATGTGTATGTGTATATAATATAATAATAATAAAGTTGGAAGGGATCTTGGAAAACTCAATTTATTCCCTCAATAACCTTATATAATTTTCAGGCTTTCAGTTAACCTCCAAAAATCATCCAACGCTTCACTATTATACCCACATTCCTGAAAAAGCCACACCAATGCTATTAATAATAATGATAATCGAGTCCAACCCCCTGCTCAGGCAGGAAACCCTGTACCATTTTGGACAAATGGCTGTCCAGTCTCTTCTTAAAAACTTCCAGTGTTGGAAAATTCACAACTTCTGGAGGCAGGTTGTTCCATTAATTAATTGTTCTAACTATCAGGAAGTTTCTCCTTAGTTCCAGGTTGCTTCTCTCCTTGATTAGTTTTCATTCTTTGCTTCTTGTCCTGCCTTCTGGTGCTTTGGAAAACAGGTTGACCCCCTCCTCTTTGTGGCAGCCCCTCAAATACTGGAACACTGATATTGGCGATGTTCACGAAATGCACAAGACATCATTCATGCTAAGCTATAAACCCTACATAACAAATCACGATGGCTAGGTTTACACAATGTGAACAGGCATATGCTTGGGTTCTCTAGTGGGCAAGCTCAGTTTGTCATGACTTGTCTATAAAATGAGGTGGGAGTAAGACTCTGAGTTGAGTGGGGAAGAGGGAGAGGGATGGTTTCAGAAAAGCAGGGCAAGGGTGATGGCACAAGGTAACTAATGGTTGAGTGTGTTTTGTGTGAACCCGACAGATGATGAAGGCGTCTTTGCGTCAAGTTCAAGTTGTACTGACCCACTGCCACTTGCACAACATCTGTCCAACAACTTTAACACTGATTCCCAATGGAAAGTCAAATGGGTCACTGAATGTCCAGACATAGGAAGACATATAAATGACCCCACAAAATGGTGCCAGGGTTTGAACTACCACATCAACAATGGACAATCCTGAATAGGATTCACACCTCACATGGTGTCTGCCGGGATTCTCTGTATAAATGAATCAAAATCAGAATAACAGAGTTGGAAGGGTAGATCATCTAGTCCAAGCAGGAGACCCTACACACCATTTTTGACAGATGGCAGTCCAGTCTCTGGAGAATAGCATCCTCCCCTCAGTGGGACTGCGGGGTCCCACATCAAACTGACCGGCTGAGGGCACATACTAGTTCCATGTCTGATTTTTTTTTTAATATAAACAATGCTGCACCTCAATGGTTAGATGGCCTAGACAAGAGGTAGGCAACCTTGGTTCTTTTATGACTTGTGGACTTCAACTCCCAGAATTCCTGAGCCAGCATGGCTCAGCATGGAAACCTCTCCCTTTCCCCTCAGCATGGCTGGCTCAGGAATTCTGGGAGTTGAAGTCCACGAGTCATGAAGGGGCCATAGTTCCCCCATGTTGGCTTGGAAATTCTGGGAATTGAAGTCCACAAGCCTTAAAGTTGCCAAGGTTGAGGACCCCTGATATAGGGCAGGGGCGGGGAACCTTGGCTGTTTTATGACTCGTGGACTTCAACTCCCAGAATTCCTGAGCCAGCCATGCTGAGGGGAAAGGGAGAGGTTTCCAAGCTGAGCCATGCTGGCTCAGGAATTCTAGAAGTTGAAGGCCACGAGTCATAAAAGAGCCAAGATTGCCTACCCCTGCCATAGGCATACATCTTCAAGTTGCCGAGTTTGAAAGAAACACTTATTTAAACAAGTGCTGTTAAAGAAATCATAGTTCATAGTTCACCCCACCAGTCAGCCCAATCACAGCAGGTAAATAAAAGGTGCTTTCCAAGAGTCGATTGGTGGGCTGTGAAAACTATACCTAATTTACAAATATTTGTATGAGGTTCGAGACCTCGAATAAGTCATCTACTCCATGATGTAACTCTTGATGTCAAGGACAGGCACTTTTCTGATGCAACATCCCAAATTCAGAAACACCCACTGGAAGAAAATTCAAGTTGGATAACAATATTTTTTTGTTGAAATTCAAAACGAATGTATTTGCACTGCTGTCCTCATTACCACTTTCTGTGGGTTGGTTGTTTTTTTTTTTTTTTTGCACTATTGATTACACCATGTTTATTGTCGTGCCTTCTTCTACAATCTGTGAGGATGATGGATGGTTGTAGAAAATTGTTTCTGAAGAAACAAACAGAGCGTAAATCTGAAATATTCATAACAAGGAGCAGCCCAGGGTTAAATTAGCTGTAGGACTTTGGAAGCTCTGAAAACAAATTGGCTGGTTCTATTTCCCTAAAGTTACTTAGAAAAGTGAATGCAGAGAAGACTTAATTAGGCTCACTTTCAGGTTTAATTTCTTCCCCACATTCTTTAGACACTTTAATAAAATAGTTATTGAACCGTTGGGTAAGACTGTAGCATTTTTCAAAAAGATGGACGTTCCTGTCAATATTTCATTCATATGAGTACAAGTCTAACCATTGAAGTTAGAAACTTGATTATCTTCGCCAGCTTTGCTGAATCAGAAATCCTCCAAAGACATTGGATTTCTCTAACGCTTCAACTGTTTAAATCGAACAAAAATTGCCTAAATTTTAATATGGAGAGAATAAAGGACTTTATTTAAAGCAGTACTTTCATCCTGCTATTCTGCCCACAAGACCTGATGTGGGCCTCACTTGATCAGCAAACCTGAACTAAACTGAACTACAGGTAGTTCTCAACTTACAACCGCAACAAAGCCCAAAATTTCAGTTGCTAAGCAAGACATTTATTAAGTGGGGTTTCTTGTCACAGTTGTTAAGTTAGTCATCCGGATGTTAAGTGAACCTGGCTTCCTGTTAAGGTAATGATTTAAAAGCTAAGCAGCTGATGTAATGTTGGGAATGATTCAGCAGGGTCTGTGTCTCTTTAAGAGCCTTTGTATAAAAGGGAAGGCTCTCTCTTCTGTTTCCTGCTGTAACTGCTGTGTGTTGGAGCCTGCTATATTGACACGTGTGTGTATATTGTTCCTGATGTATGATATTGCATATAGTGTAAGATAAACCACCATTTAATATAGACCACTGCTTACGGTGTTTCCTGCTAGGTTATCTCAGTGCAATAAGACTGTGCATGCTCTGACACTTCCCCATGGACTTTGCTTGTCAGAAAGTTGCCAAAGTGATCACGTGACTCTGGGAAATCCCTTGCAGTTTGGCCACACAAGCTTTCCAAAGCGTCAGAAGGCGAGACAAGAAGGAATGGATGGGAGCTGATCAAAGAGAGAACCAACCTAGAACTAAGGAGAAATTTCTTGCCAGTGAGAACAATTCCTCATTTGTTAGGTGAGTTTTGCAAAATTGGGAATTGAAGTCCACGCCTCAGAAACCAGGTTGAGAATCACCGCATTCAACAAATAAATAAAAATTTGCAGCAACCAATTACCTTCCACAACAATGCTATATTTTAATTTATCCCAGAAGGGTTAAGAAGGGTTTACAAGACTAAAGGAGGACATCTTCAGCCACGAACAACATTTTTAGGAAAGCAGAACTTTCAGAAACCAAAACTGGTAGCTCACTTCATTTCCAGCGACAACATCTTACTGATAGCCTGCCAATTTCAGGATAGTTGGGTATCGGGTACGGTGGGCCATGCATTTCTGCCGGTCGATAAAAAGGCTGTTGGTTTTCACAGCGATCTCCTTCTCCAGATGCATCCGGCTGTCTTCCAGATTATGGAGGCTTTGCTCAGATTCCAGCAGTTTCTTCTTCAGAGATTCAATGGATTCGGTCAGTTCTTCCACTTCACTGATGAGCCTGAATGGAGGACAAAAGAGGAGAGCATGTTGGCAGTGTGGATTGAGATCTCCCCCCCATAGAGAATGAGAAGCTGGGGATGAAACTGGCCTGGAGATAACATTTTCCAGGAAATGTTCACCAATACATCTAAAACAGGAATGCAGATCTAGCTAAGCCATCTTAGCAAATGGACCTGTCTCACAGTGGTCTCAATCATTAAGAGAATAAGAGAATTCTTTATTGGCCAAGTGTGATTGGACACACAAGGACTTTGTCTCTGGTGCAGAAGCTCTCAGTGTACATACAAGCAGCCAGTGATAAATCATAATCATAAAATACAATCATCATAAATCATAAGATACAACACTCGGTGATAGTCATAGGATACTAAATAGATGCAATCAACATAAATCGTAATAGGTTACTAAATAAATGCAATTCAACATAAATCACAAGATACAAACAACAAGTGATAGTCATAAGAAGCTAAGGAAATAGGTCATAGGGAAATTGAGACGGATAAAAACATTTTCAATTTACAAAGAGAAATGGACATTTTTCTGACTGATTATAGGAATGGTAAGCCTGCTGCTTTCAGAGCAATTGACTTTATCCAGAGAAAAAGCAGATTAGAAAACTGCACCTAATTAAAAAACTTAATTGGGGTGATTCAGTAACAGTTTTGTTCCATACAGTATCAACTTTGTAAACTCTCAAGCTTCCTCTTTCCACTATGTATTCAAGATGGACAGCAATTAATATTTATATGTATTTATATGCAAGGGTGTAGGTGTGTGCATATGTCATATATATGTCATATAGCATGTCCATATGTGTGTTATGTGTGTGTACACTTTTGACGAATTTCATTTTTAATGTGTGTCAGTGTGCTCCCAGTAAAAAATGACAATAAAGGTTATCTATCTAATAAGCATTATGAATAGAATAGAATAGAATAGAATAGAATAGAATAGAATAGAATAGTTGGAAGGGACCTTGGAGGTCTTCTAGTCCAACCCCTGCTCAGACAGGAAATCCTATACCATTTCAGACAAATGGTTGTCCAATCTCTTCTTTAAAACTTCCAGTGTTGGAGCATTCACCGCTTCTGGAGGCAGGTTGTTCCACTGGTTAATTGTTCTGACTGTCAGGAAGTTTCTCCTTAGTTCTAGGTTGCTTCTCTCCTTGATCAGTTTCCATCCATTGCTTCTTGTCCTGCCTTCAGGCCAGTGGTTCTCAACCTTTTTAATGCCGCCACCCCGAACTGGTCATAAGTCGAGGACTACTCAACTGGTGCAGCACCGTTTGCAGAATGGGACTTTTGGCGAGCTCAGCAGGGCAGAGACAGCCTGGACAATTCCTATTGGCTTTTGAAAGCCAATAGAATTAGACTCTATTCAAGAGTCTCTTCTATTGGCTTTCAAAAGCCAATAGAATAAAAGAGAGTAGCACAGCTAAGGAAAAGGGGGGAAAATGGCGGACTGCGTTGTTTGGCGACCCCCGTGAAATGGTCATTTGACCCCAAATGGGGTCCCGACCCACAGGTGGAGAACCACTGCTTCAGGCGCTTTGCAGAATAGCTTGACTCCCTCTTCTTTGTGGCAGCCCCTGAGATATTGGAACACTATCCTGTCCCCCCTCATCCTTCTCTTCGTTAAACTAGACATTCCCAATTCCAGCAACCGTTCCTTATATGTTTTAGTCTACAGTCCCCTAATCATCTTTGTTGCTCTTCTCTGCTCTCTTTCTAGAGTCTCAGCATCTTTTTTACATTGTGGTGACCAAAACCGGATGCAGGATTCCAAGTGTGGCCTTACCAAGGCATTGTAGAGTGGCATTAACTCTTCATGTGATCTTGATTCTATCCCTGTGTTTGGAGGCATTTATCTTTTACAGATCCAAGATGTTAAATTATTTCATTCTTTAATGTTCCCCAAGGCTACCTAAAAGGGCCAAATCCTCCCTCTGTTTAAATCTCTGCTATCACAGCATCAATGACATCGTCCCGCCCTCCCATCGGTATTTGAAGACTCCAAATTATTTATTGTTTTTAAATCAGGAATTCCGGCTCCTCACTCACACACTCATATAAAACCACAAGAGAATTTTATACATTTGTGATTTGAATGGACAGAACGGCACAAAGTATTAGGAAACCAGCAATATTTGATGAGTGAAATGTCAAATGTCTCCAATTCACCTGGCAAAAACTCCTTTCTCTAGACCAGTGGTTCTCAACCTTTTTAATGCCGCGACCTCCAACCGGTCGTAAGTCGAGGACTACTCAACTGGTACAGCACCGTTTGCAGAATGGGACTTTTGGCGGGCTCAGCAGGGCAGAGACAGCCTGGACAATTCCTATTGGCTTTTGAAAGCCAATAGAATTAGACTCTGTTCAAGAGAGTCTATTCGATTGGCTTTCAAAAGCCAATAGAATAAAAGGGAGTAGCACAGCTAAGGAAAAGGGGGAAAAAATGGCGGACTGTGTTGTTTGGCGACCCCCGTGAAATGGTCATTCGACCCCAAATGGGGTCCCGACCCACAGGTTGAAAACCACTGCTCTAGACATTTAAGAGGAGAATTAACTTGAGTTGCCAGAACATACAACTTAATGATTGTTTTTATAACATAAAGAGGTAAGATTCAGAAATTCTGGCACTCTAAAGAATTTCCACTTGCATCTTAAAAGACTGAAAGAACGATTATGTCTGCTCCTTGGATTAATTTCAGTCCTTTGATTTTATGGTATTGTGGAGGAGAAACACGTACTGCAAAAGCATTCAACAAAAACTAATCAAGGAGAAAAGCAACCTAGAAATAAGGAGAACTTTCCTAATGGTGAGAACAATCAACCTGTAAGGACCCACCCCACTTTGCATCTTAAGAAGACAGAACTCTTGGAATAATTCTTCCATCCTTTATTAAGAGAAAATGGTTGCAGGCGTTCTAGACAGGACTTGGGGTCCAAGCTCTCCCATTCGAGGTTTTAAGGGGTTCCCCAGTAGCTCCACCCAATCACCCCCTTCTTCCAGCGACAGTCTCAGGCATTACACTCCCACCCCCTTTTCCTTACTGCCGGCTGGAGGGAGACTTCAGAGAGGAGTACATGAAAGGTACTAGCCCCATTGTTATGGTTAGTCCTTTTGGTGATACACACATCCAGTTCCTTTGAAGTTGTACCGAAGGAAGTGAGAGCCATAAAGCCCCTTTGTTCACCCCCTTCCCTTCCTCGTATGACAGAATCCATAGAAGGCAGAAATGGGGTTTTCTATAATTGATAACTAGAGATGAAATATAATTGGATTCTGACACAACCAGTGGAACAGCTTTGCCTCCAGAAGCTGTGAACGTTCCAACACTGGGACCTTTCAAGAAGAGACTGGACAATTATTTATCTGAAATGATAGGGGGTTGGACTAGAAGATCTCCAAGGTCTCTTTCAACTCTGTTATTCTGTTATTCATCATCATCATCATCATCATCAGTTAAATTAATCTAGCGCCCAATGACTTACCTGAACTGGGCGGCATCTCTGCACAGATCCACGTTGGGCCTAAAGGAGCGATCATAAAGCCTAGTCTGGGCTACTTTGAGGGGTGCTTCTTTGTCCTTAATAGCTTGCTTCAGTGCCTGAATGTTGTGCTCCTGGTGCCCAATCTCCTGGAGGGTCTGTTCAAAGAGGAGATTAAAGATAGCAGTTTTTTAAAAATAAATAAATAATCAGTAACTGACCACCAATGGTGCATGGACTGGCAACAATTTGCAAAGAATTGAATCAAGGTATGTGGAGGCTGAGAATCAACTCTTCCCAAGAAGATATCCTAGATGTTTCAGAGGAAACTCTAGCAGGCATCTGATGTAGCAAAAGGCCTCTGTTGATGCAGGCTAAGTTCTGCATCAGATGAGAAGAATTCTAGACCATGCAAAACAACTCTGGTTTTGTTTCAACAACTCTTGAAGTTGAAATTGACTGATTGATTGAATTTTTTTTTTTTTTTTGCACACGGCGGCAGAGGCCTAAAGCGAAAAGGTTTTATAAAACCCAGCTGAAGGCCTAGGACTGGGGCAACGGTGCGCATGCCCACAGAGAGGGCTCTGAGTGCCACCTCTGGCACCCGTGCCATAGGTTCGCCACCACTGCTCTATTCTATTCTACTTTACAATTTAGTATCAAAAAACTGGTGGCATACACAGAGATTAAGAACTGGACTTTCATGAAGAGAATTCAAAAGCCTTCATTTCACTGGCTGAACACTTTTTTTCTATGTTCAAGATGAAAACAATTTCTTCTTGATTTATGAAGATACTGGTGAATTTCATTACAGTCTCATAAACAGGCTGAAATTCACACCTCATCTATAAAATGTCAAAGTCATTTGGAAAAGCTTCTTACACTGACTGAGCTTCTAGAAAGACAAACTTCTGGCATCTCTCTGGCTAAAAGTTTCACAGAGGCTAAAGGGCATCTTAAACAATTTCAAATAAAGATGAAGGCAAAAATGGCTTCCCTGTCTGAAAGCAGCCCCCTTCTAAAGCCCGCAGCTGAAGGTCAACTGAATTTGTTGTACAAAGGAGGATCAACCAGACCCCCCCTCCTTGGTTTGATCCTCCATGACTACTTCTCAAACCACATGATACATGTCTGCAATTTTCCCACTCCTTTCCCTCCCCCCAAAAAATGCTTATGGGCTTCACCCAAACTCTCCTTCCCATTCTTTAAAAGGTGCTCCCACGTTTTCTCAAGAGCTGGACTTCCAGCATCAACAGTGGGGAGAAGCAAAGGACGTGGGCCCCTACTTTTCGTAAGCTGTGCTCCAGCTTGTGCTTGGCATCCTCCAGCTCCTCACAGCGCTTGGCAAAGGCCTGGTTCACCACGTCACACTGCAGGCGCAGGTCCTCGGCTGTGTCATGGAGGATGTTGTCAACCAGGGCACGGAGGTTGACGGATGCCAACCTTTCTCGCTCAGCCCGGTAGATGTTGTCGTGGCTGTGCTTGGCCCACGTCTCTGGGGTGGAAGCACTGCAGGGAAGATGCAGATGGGAGCGGGGGGGAGGGGAGGACATAAATCATATGGAACTTTAATGCTGTAACCTAAATTTACAGGACAGTCTTCATTTCTATAGAACACATCTCAAAAGAAATGTAGAAAGGTGGCAGTAGAATGGAATGGTATAGGGTTGGACTAGAAGATCTCCAAAGTCCCTTCCAACTCTGCTATTCTATTCTATTCTATTCTATTCTATTCTATTCTATTCTATTCTATTCTATTCTATTCTAATTCCTATTCTATTCTATTCTATTTCCTATTCTATTCTAGTCCAGTCCATATTTTCTATTCTATTCTAATTCCTATTCTAGTCCAGTCCATATTTTCTATTCTATTCTATTCTATTCTAATTCCTATTCTATTCTATTCTATTCTATTTCCTATTCTTTTCTAGCCCAGTCCATATTTTCTTTTCTTTTCTATTCTATTCTATTCTATTCTATTCTATTCTATTCTAATTCCTATTCTATTCTAATTCCTATTCCTATTCCTATTCTATTCTATTCTATTCTATTCTATTCTATTCTATTCTATTCTATTCTATTCTATTCTATTCTCCAGTCCACTCTATTCTACTCTACTCTACTCTACTCTACACTCCACTCCACTCCACTCCACTCATATTTGACAAAAGTATGGAAAGGTGGGCCTTTCACGAGAATCAGGGTCAAACCCACTTCATCATGAAGCTCACTGGTCAGCCCCCCCCACGCATCTCTTGATTAATTGATTATATGCCATCAAGTCAGTTCAACTCCAACCATATAGATGGATTCTCCTCTCTTAGCTATACTATTAAGGATTGTTGCCCTGATGCCAACAGAAGAAGAGAACCACGATACTGTCTGAAGCTACCCGGAGTGATGATGGGAATGTCAAGATGGACTTACAGAATATATTGTTCAAGGTGATAAAGAGCACCACTCCCTTTCTTGGGTTGAGTTCAAAGCTTAGTCTTCTTAGCAACAGGGCCAATGGAAATGGCCATACCAGTGCGGCCCAGACTGCAGGAATTTGGCCTAAAATCTAGAATTCCATGAAAAAAGCCACTTTTCTCTTTCAAACAAAGGTTGAAAGGGGACAGATACCATGGCAATGTGCAAACGCACAGATAGGGAAAGGAGTCCAGGCCCTAATCAAACACAATCACAACAGTCAAGCGAAAAGCACCTTGAGGAAAAGGCAACATATCAAAACAAAGAGTAAGAGGACCAGTACAATAACAATTTGGAGCTGGGAAAGAGGCAGAAGGAGGTTCTGAAATTGCAGCAGCATCAGTATGAAGAAAAATAAAGAATTTGGGGCTTCCGTTTTTTTTTTTCTTCTTCTTCATTTAGCAAAGCAATAGAGAAGACGCCGGGTCTTGGTGGCAGAAAGAACCAATCTATCAAATCTTAATTCACATAAAAATGTATGTCCTGTGCTTCGTAGAAGGAGCTAAAATTAAAAATTGGTACATAGGGAGAAAGATCTGGGGGTTCTGGCAGACCAGAGAGATTCAGGGTGAGCTAGTAATGTGCTGCAGGTGCCAAAAAAGCCAATACACAAATGTTATGGGAGAGAAACTATAAATTAACAATGTCAACTTCATACAAAGAAAATTTGTATAAAATGTTTTATAGATGGCACCTTCCACCAGCAAGATTAGCAAAAATGTTTAAAAATATGTCAGATAGATGTTGGAAATGTAAACATAACATAGGCACGTATTATCACATTTGGTGGACATGTGGGAAGGCAAAGGCCTATTGGAAAAATATACATATGTGGTTAGAAAAAATATTGGGCGAACAAGTGGATTTTAAACCTGATTTTTTTCTACTAGGCATTATGCCTGAAAAGACTAATAAGCAGAAACTATATTTAATTCTACACATCACTACAGCAGCGAGAATAATTTTTGCACAGTACTGGAAGAATGAAGGATTGCCATCAGAGGAAGAAATAATCAGGAAAATATTGGAATGTACAGAGATGGACAGATTAACTATGAGGTTGAAAGATAAAGAAGATACAGACTACTATCAAATTTGGAATTTATTTTATTCTTGGTTAGAGAAGAGAATGAAGGATTAGGAATTGAACGTGTATTAGCATAGCAATTCCAAACAACTTGTTGATTGGAAAAATTAACATACGTTGATGAAAAAAAATTGATAAAATTTTTATTAAAAAAAAAAAAAGCCAATACAGTTTTGGACTGCATCAATTAGACTAGAGCAGGGGTAGGCTGACTCAGGAATTCTGGGAGTTGAAGATCTTGAGTCATAAAAGAGCCGAGGTTGCCTACCCCTGGACTAGAGAATTTTGCCCCAACAATGCTTCCTTGGGGATCCTGGTTTATCCCCAACAAGGACTTGGTCTTACCTGTCCTCAAACTTGGAGGAGCTGGGATGGAACTGAATGTTGGTGCTCTGGTTGCTGTATCGCCCGCATTTCTCGTCAATGTTGTAGGTTTCGACCTTGTCAGACCAATCCATCTCGCAGACCTGCTTGTGGTCCCGATTTAACCTGCAGGGGGGGAGGGACCACAAAGTTTAGTGCCCAGTCCTGGTTGAAAGTGAGGTGGGCCCCTACCCTGCTGGCCTTCCACGAAGGTGTAAAAACGTGCCTCCCTAGCTGTACTCAGGGCACGCAGAGGAACACGTAGCCCTGGGGCTAGTTGGTGCCCTGAAAGCCCCACCACCACCATTGGTTGGTTTGTTTGTTTAGCAGTAGCAATAGCACTTAGATTTATATGCTGCTTCCCAGCGCTTTACAGCCCTCGCTAAGCGGTTTACAGAGTCAGCCTATTGCACCCCCAACAATCTGCGTCCTTCTTTTACCAACCTCGGAAGGACGGAAGGCTGAGTCCACCTTGAGCCGGTCAGGATCGAACTGCTGGTGGTGGGCAGTGAGTTAGCTGCAGTGCTGCGTTCTTGCCACTGCACCACCAGGGCTCTTTGTTTATTTATTTAATTAATTAATTAAAGAGCAGGGGCAATTTTTAATCCCCTTAAATACAGGTAGTACGGCAGTTAGTCACTTAGTCAGTCACTCAGTCAGTCAGTTGTAACTTAAAGTTTTTTCTGCTACTCAGAATAACAGAAAAATGTGTTACTGGGCATATTAACAGCAGCCCAGGCAGTCCTCAAGTTACGACCACAATTGGGCTCACATTTTTTTGCTGCTAAGTGAAACGTTTATTGTGAATTTTGCCCCATTTGACAACCTGTCTTGCCACAGTTGCTAAGTGAATCACTGCCATTGTTCAGTTAGTAACATGGTTGTTAAGTGAATCTGAATTCCCCCTTGTGGTTTGGCTTGTCGGAAGGTCGCAAATGGGGATCACGTGAGCCTCCCGGGGACAGTGCGACCGTCCTAAATACGAGTCAGTTGCCAAGCGTCTGAATTTTGATCACATGCTGCAACGGTCTTAAGTGTGAAAAATGGTCATAAGCCACGTATTTTAATCCTTTTCATTAGGATTAGGGCTACCCTCATATAGCCAAGGAAGTAACTCCGGGAACTCTTGATCCATCATTCTCTCTCTCTGCTCAGCCTACCTCACAGGACTGTTGTCTGGAAAAATGGAAATCTTGTATAGTACTGCACTTACATAGAAGCAGATCCCAAATAAAGATGTCAAAATGCTAATAAATAATGATAGGATTTCTGGAAATTAGTTTTGTTTTCATAGGACACATTTGAAAACTGAAAACATTCCTAAACCTGACTTTCCATTAATTTCAGAATAGCTTTCCGTGTTGTTGTTTTTTAAACCTATTTTGTATTTCCAGAGCACCACCAGCTTTCAAACAGGGACGTGATGAAATACTTCTTGTTTCTACGTGTCACCTGGGGGCAATTTAAACTGAAAAATAAGAAAGCTTGATGTCACGCTAAGAACATCTCAAGAATGCAATTAAAAATAATTGCAATATAATTTGAGAGATCATCTCTCTCCAGTCATTCCAAGTACATGACAATCACCTGTAAGAATTAAAGAGTTATGAATTTTGTAAAGAATTTAAGAGCTGCCAGGCAATGCAAGCGCAGACCAGGAAATAGTGTAAGGGACTTAGAAAACGGTTATTTTGGTTGTTGTGCAATTATTATTTTTTTTTAAAAAATCTGTAATTTACAAAAATACAGATCCATAAAATAACACAGAATCCAAGAATGCAGAAAATATAAGTTTGTGATTCAAGGCTTTTGCCTGTCTTTTATTATTCATAATCCTAAATAATTTAACCTGCATTCAGATCTACAGACTCTTTTTGTTTTTCCTGTATTTGGCTACAAAAATAAAGCACAGGGGACATTTTAAAACAAAAACAAAAACACACAGGCTCTACTCTCTGATTTACCGTATTCTGACTACAATTTTTTGAAAGTCAGCCCGATTTATCCTATAACTTCGACAACATGAGTGCCTGTCTCCTTGTTTCCTATATTATACCGCCATCTGGTGGAAGAACAGGAAATGAACCCAAAAAAATCACTAACTTTTTCTTGAATAAAAACACGAAAATTAGTGAGTTTGTTTCTCAACCGTCAATTTTCTTCCTGGCAAAAGAGATTTCTTTGTTTCCACCCCCACCACCCCCCAAGCATGCTAGCCTATTGCTGTTGTTAGTATTTCTAAGTTGGCTTTCTTGGAGGTAGTAAATGAGATAACCCCTGGTGTTCTTGTTTATTTTTTTTTAATGCCTTACAGGTAGTCCTGGACTTACGAACACAATTGAGTTCAAAATATCTGTTGTTAAGTGAGATACTTGTTAAGTGAGTTTTGCCCCCATTTTATGACTTTTCTTGCCACCGTTAAGTGAGTCGCTGCATTTGATAAGTTAGTAACACGCTGTAAAGTGAGTCTGGCTTGTTAAATTGTCAAATCGTGGGACATCTTAGTGCGGTAAGTGAACTAAGCCAAGGATTTTGCGTCCTATGCCAGCCAGTTTGTTTCATTTTGACACTGGCATTATAACAGCAACCATGACAATCTAAAGTATGGATCCTAAACAGGATTTATGATCATTCGGTTAACAACCATCTGAGGTTATGACAATATTGAAAAAAGTGGCTTTTCCCCACATACATAAAAGAGTCGTAATGTCACAGTTGATAGAATGCAGTATGGCAAGCTAACTCTGCCAACTGCCAGTAGTTCGATCCTGACTGACTCAGGGTTGACTCAGCCTTCCATCTGTTGGTAAAATGAGAAACCCAGATTGTTGGGGGTGATAGGCTGAATCTGTAAACTGCTCAGAGAGAGCTGTAAAGCACTATGAAGCAGTATATTTCTGATTGCTATTGCTATTCTGTTCTATTACTATAGTGGTGCAGTGGTCAGAATGCAGTATTGCAGGCTAATTCTACCAACTGCCAGTAGTTCGATCCTGACAGGCTCAAGGTTGACTCAACTTTCCATCCTTCCAAGGCCAGTAAAAGGAGGGCCTTGGAATGTGCTGACTCTGTAAGCTGCTTAGAGAGGGCTGTGAAGCACTGTGAAGCGGTATATAAGTCTAGATCAGTGGTTCTCAACCTGTGGGTTGGGACCCCATTTGGGGTCGAACGACCATTTCACGGGGGTCGCCAAACAAGGCTGTCCGCCATTTTTCCCCCTTTTCTTTGGCCACGCCCCTGGCACCTGGTTGGGGGGTCACCACAACATGGGAAACTGTATTATGGGGTCATGGCATTAGAAAGGTTGAGAACCACTGGTCTAGGTGCTAATGCTATTGCTAAAATTGTCGCCCTATATACCCATGGCCACATAATCAAAATTTGGGCTCTTGGCAACTGGCATTTATACACAAAGGCTTCAGAACCCCAGAATCATATCATCACCATTTGTGACCTTCCCAACTGGTATCCAACAAGCAGACTCAATGAGGGGTGCAGGATTCGCTTAACAACGGCATGACCGTGGCATTACTTAACAACCGTGGTAGCTTACTTAAAGACTGCTGCAAAAAATGAAAACCTGGAAATATAAAATTGTAAAATGAATGACCGCCTCCCTCAGCAATGCAAGTTCCAATCCCGATTGTGATTGTAAGTTGAGATTACCTGTATTTTCAATCACGCTTTTTTAAAAAAAAAAAAGAGCTTGGCAAAGGGTGGCAGGACCAGAGGTTCATCCAAACAAAATCAGACACGGCCTTGTTTAGTTGTGCAAAGTTGTGCAAAGAGGTTGGGAACCAGGGAGGCAAAGATGCAGAAGGTAAGTTGCATCTCTGGACTTCATTTGAGAAAGAGGATCCTCAGGTCAATTTAGGGCCGGGGTAGGCAACCTTGGCTCTTTTATGACTCGTGGACTTCAACTCCCAGAATTCCTGAGCCAGCTTGGGGAAACTATGGCCACTTCATGACTCTTGGACTTCAATTCCCGGAATTCCTGAGCCAGCATGGGGGAACTAAGGCCCCCTCATGACTCGTGGACTTCAACTCCCAGAATTCCTGAGCTAGCATGGGGGAACTATGCCCCCCTCATGACTCATGGACTTCAACTCCCAGAATTCCTGAGGCAGCATGGGGGAACTACGGCCCCCTCATGACTCGTGGACTTCAGCTCCCAGAATTCCTGAGCCAGCATGGCTCAGCTTGGAAACCTCTCCCTTTCACCTCAGTGTGGCTGGCTCAGGAATTCTGGGAGTTGGAGTCCATGAGTCATAAAAGAGCCAAGGTTGCCTACCCCTGGTTTAGGGCATGTGACACCCCACCAAAACTTAGAAGCTGGTCATCCCCAGATACTGAAAAGAGGCCTTACTGCATCTGATTAACAGCTTGCTTCACTGTCCTTTTCAGGAGCTCTTGGATGTTTCGGATGAGCTCCGTTTCCTAAATGAAAGTGGTAAAAACATTAGTATCAGGAGGCAAGGAAGGGCAGCCTTTAAAACGATGGCCCCACTTTCCATTTGTTCAGAACTGTCTGCCTGTTGTGGGTTTCAAAGCAGAAGCAAAATACATCACTAGGCAGAGCGTTTTGTTTAAAAGGGTCCGTTTTTTAAAAAAAATTCATAGGCAAGTTCCTAGCCCTCATGGTTGCAAACCTACTGGCAATCAGGATCTAACAGCAAAATCTCCTGACTAGGAGAGGTTAGGATCAAGGATATTCTGTTCCCTGATTAGAGCTTTTTACAGGAGCTGAATCTTCCTGTCACACTGGGTGCCCCCCTCCCAGAACTGCCTTCCTTTTGAAAATAACCGCTTCCCATCTGGAATACGGCCTTGACTCGGTTTCCTTTCTGCAGCCTCCCTAGGAATCATAGAAATGTTCTGCAACTAAAGCATCTGGGTTCAGTACTAGCACTGGTTTGCATTTTAGAAACAGAGCAGGTTTGGGGTCTTGATGGGGGGGGGGGAGAGGGGCCTTAGAATACGGGATATTAAACTGGGGGCGGCAGGATGGAGCAGGAGAATTCCCAAGATGGATAATGAACCTTTGGAAGGGAAACAGACCCAACATTTGACTAAGGGAGGCTGATCAACTTGCAAGGCCCAATTGTCTCCTCTCTCTGTATTTCTGGCCGCAAAGACCCCAGAGCCCCCTCCCCGCTCCAAATGAGGGGGGTGGGTCTGATATTTGTGGACTTCTTCCTCATTTTGGGGTTGGGAAAGCTCAAGTTGAAATGGGAGGGTTATCTTTTGTAGAGACTTAAAACATACTCAGCATCCCTTTAAAAAGACAACGCTAAAAAGGGGTATTTATTTTTTCCCATCTTGGAGAACAAGACCAAAGAACCAAAGGGATGCCTCCCCAATCCCCAAAGGAGGGTACAATGGGATCCCCACTTGGGAAAGGAAGCTGCGTCTGTTGCACCGTCTGTTGCACCATCGGCTGATCTGTGCAGGAGCAAGCGAGGAGGGAGAGCTCTCCCTTGATGGACAAGGCTGTCCGGGGAAGGGCCAAGCAGGCAGCTGTCAATCCACAGCTCACACCTTCAGCCACACAACCAGGAGCCTCCACAAGACCTGGTCAAAAAAGTCAACATGGCAGTCATGACAGTGCAATCAAAGCATTGCAAATAAGGCCAGATGGGCAGCATACAAGATAGATAGATAGATAGATAGATAGATAGATAGATAGATAGATAGATAGATAGATAGATAGATGGATGGATGGATGGATGGATGGATGGATGGATGGATGGATGGATGGATGGATGGATGGATGGATGGATGGATGATAGGATAGATAGATAGATAGATAGATAGATAGATAGATAGATGGATGAATGGATGGATGGATGGATGGATGGATGGATGGATGGATGGATGGATGGATGGATGGATGGATAGATGATAGGATAGATGGATGGATGGATGGATAGATAGATGGATGGATGGATAGATAGATAGATGGATGGATGGATGGATGGATAGATGATAGGATAGATGGATGGATGGATGGATAGATAGATGGATGGATGGATAGATAGATAGATAGATAGATAGATAGATAGATAGATAGATAGATAGATAGATAGGATAGATGGATGGATGGATAGATAGACAGACAGACAGACAGACAGTGGATGGATGATAGATAGATAGATAGATAGATAGATAGATAGATAGATAGATAGATAGATAGATAGATAGATATGGATAAGTGGATGATGGATACTGGGTGGAGTTTAAAATGCATTGTTGTGGCCACCATATTGATTATTTTGACCACACTCTGTGGACCTACCTACGTCAGTTGTTTGGCGCTCAGAACCAAGCTACCTTCTTTGCAACCGTTTCCTGCAGAGATCACTCACAAGGACATCTGGCTGTTCTCCTTCCCTGGTCCAAAGGCCATTTGGAAGTTCAAAGGTGACTTTCTCACCTCTTTGAACCGCTGCTGACTTGTCTTATTCATGATGGGTGGAATTTCCAGAGGGAGTACTTCTGGTTTAATCATTCCAATTTTATCCTATCCCCAAGAGAAGCAGGCTGGCTCGTTCCCCAAAGCACCAGTCCAGCAAAGGAGCAGTTATGTTTTGATTATGAGGTCGGATATAAGCTGCTCCCATCACATAGTGAGTCTCTAAGCCTTTTTGAAAAAAAAAATGCATATATGTAAAAATCCACAGGTTTCCTAGCTAATTTTTACGGGCAAGGTGGAAAACAAGATGTATTCACGAATGATCTCATTCAAGAGCATCAAGCCATATTCCTGGATGGCGTCATTTGTGAATGCATCTTGTAGCAAGCTCACTTCCAACTTTACTTCCACATGGCTAAATATGGTGCAAAGCAAATGAGGTATTTAGTTGTGCTGCATTGAGTCCATCTAGGTCAGAGGTAGGCCACCCTGGCTCTTTTATGACTCGTGGACTTAAACTCCCAGAATTCCTGAGTCCACGAGTCATAAAAGAACCAAGGTTGCTAGCCCTGATCTAGGTCAACATTGCTTATTCTGCCTGGATGCATTGTGCTAGGTGACATTGGTTTTGATCACAACTTGTTGCATAGGCTCCATCTGCCTTGGGTTCACACCATCCTTCAAGCCATAATGTGATCCCAGGCTAGTAGTTGTTTTGTGTGAACCTGACTGTGGGCCGGTTTGGGTTCTCCAGGGTTTCAGACAAATGATCTTTTGTAGTTTGACTGGAGACACCAGAGTAGAAACTGGGGACGTTTTGTGCTGCCAAAGAGAACCTCCAGTCTCAGCTCAAGTTCTTCCCTGACTCCAAAAACGTGCAAACAGCCCTGCACCTGGGCAACATTTATGCAGGAAATGCCTTACCTTGAGCAGCTCTACCTCCACCTGGTCCCTCACCAGGTCAGGATGTTGCCGACGCTCCCGGCACTGCAGGTTGTCTGTGGCAATGCTGTAGGGGAGCTCGGTGGCGTCAATGGCTCGCTCCAGCCGCAGCTTCTGAGCTGCTAGCTGGTCAGTCTCAGCCACCAGGTCCTCAATCTCCCTCTGGAGCTCCGACTTCCAGAAGTGGATGTCCTGGAGCCGCTGGCCCACCTTAGCCGTGGAGTCCTCCTGGGTGCGCTGGGACAACTCAGCCGTGTAATTGGCCAGGTTCTGGGACTCGTGGCGGCAGCGCTCAGAGTGGTCGCGGTCGGCAAAGGCCTCATGGTATTGGGTGTAGTTATTCTGGTGCCATTCTTCGGGCAGGAACTTGGCCGTGCGGAAGCCAGCTGTGGCCAAGCCGCTGGATGAATCGGGACCAGTGTTCAGAGCCGGCTCGTAAACCTTCATGGGGAGCTCAGAGACAGGGACGCACTGCGGAGCAGGCTCCTTGGTGAGAAGCACGGCAGGCTGAGACATGACTCGGGTGGCAGCTTTGCCAGGCCAGGAAATTCCACGGCTCACTCAGGGGCCTCGGGGATGCTCGGCTGCCACAAAAGTTGCTCTGATCAGCGTCTTCCTGTTGCTATGGGCAACACTCCTGGCCAATGAGCAAGCTGATCTCTGCTGCAAGGAAACGGACCAGCCTTTGAACTTTGGTGTTCTCTTGTTGCCCGGGCGACAAGCCAATGAACTGCAGGGGAAGTCACAACACAGGTGACATAATCCCTCTTCACCCAGAGAGTTGGAAAGGATGGGAGTGCACAAGAGTGCACACACACACTCACACCGAGCCCCCAAGGGGTGTGGCAAGAAACTGGGGCACTAGGGCAACCAAGCTGTGCCTTGTCATGATAAAAATAATTGCACAGTGATAAAGTAAATGTAGACATTGACCTGATTGTACTGAAAACTAAAGAAGAATAACAAGGGCATCCTTCATCCACACTGCCCTTTAAAGGGAATGTAATGTTATTACAATAATAATACACCCTCAAGGCCAGAACTGAAAAATCATCAGACGATTCAAAGTTGAGATTGTGCAAAAAAAACAGAGGAAACAGATCACTCAGCTCATGCAAGAAGATTGCACAAACTGAGGATAAACAAAATGGTCATCAAAATGGTTTACTGGAACATCTGCAAAAATCATCATGTGCCAGAAATGAAAAATAGGTGGGAACATATACTTGAAAAAGTAGAAGATGAGCAAGTTAAAATACTGTAGGATTTCCAAATTCAAACTGATAAAAGTCTTGGCTCATAACACGCCAGATTTTACTACAGTAGGAAAGGAGAAAGTGTGGATAATTGAAGTGGCAATACCAGGGCGTGTAGTAGAATAGAAGGCAGAGAACTGGAGAAGATCAGAAAGTGTTAAGATCTGAAAATCAAAGTTGAAAGTTTATAAATTATAAATCCAAATTGATGGCGATCCCAGTGGTTATTGGTACATTGACTGAAACATAGGACATGGAAATTTCCATCTGTCAGCTGCAACCAGGTGATATGGCGGGAATAACGCAAAAAAGAATAGCAAAAGGCATGAATCCACACATATCCTATGCCAACATATTACGAATTCCTAAGTTCTTAGGAAGAACTCGATGTTATGAAGACCAACGGCAGATACTGTATAAAGAACTGGCAGCTGTGATTTCACATTGTTGTCAACAGATACTATCTCTACTTTTATAGTTTGCCTATTAAGTTTCTAGACAAGCCAATGTCCTCCAAGCAACACTGTAAAACAGCCTTGTCCAAGAGGCTAATTGCAAGGCCCTGTGACAGTTGCAGATATTTAGACATTTCATTCGTTGGCAATTCCCTTTAACATCTTGAGTACCTGTAAAATCAATACAGTTCTAGAGAAGCAGACTTCCTTAGGTTCAGCCTAGAAATGTGAGTGCCTAAGAATATTCTTCTGAGCGCCAGAGAACTGAGGCCTTTGAACTATGGTGCTGGAGAAGACTCCTGCGAGTGCCCTGGACTGCAAGGGGATCAAACCGGTCAGTCGTAGAGGAGATCAACCCTGACTGCTCTTTAGAAGGCCAGATCCTGAAGTTGAAACTCAAATACTTTGGCCACCTAATGAGAAGGAAGGACTCACTGGAGAAGAGCCTGATGCTGGAAAAGATGGAGGCCAATAGAAGAAGGGGACGACAGAGAATGAGATGGTTAGATGGAGTCACTGAAGCAGTAGGTGTGAACTTAAATGGACTCCAGAAGATGGTAGAGGACAGGAAGACCTGGAGGAACGTTGTCCGTGGGGTCGCGATGGGTCGGACACGACTTCGCAATTAACAACAAGAATATTCTTACTAATAAACAGATGGTAAAATAAGAAATAGCATTCAATATTATTGAAAGTAGGTGTTTATTAATTAAATTTAGGTAAGCCATCTTTAAAAGCTATCTTCCTAAAATAAGCCATCATAATCAAAGTCACCATAATCTACATACAGGTAGTCCTTGACTCACAACAGTTCATTTAGTGACTGGCACTAAAAAAAAGTGACTTGTGGTTGTTGTTCACATTTACAACCGTTGCAACATCCCCAGGGTCACGTGATCAAAATTCAGATGCTTGGCAACCAGTTCATATTTATGACGGTTGCAGCGTCCTGCGGTCATGTGATCCCCTTTTGCGATCTTCTGACAAGCAACGTCAATGGGGAAGCCAGATTCTTTAACCACGGTGTTACTAACTTAACTGCAGTGATTCACTTAACTGTGGCAAGAAAGGTTGTAAAAAGAGGCAAAATTCACTTCACAAATGTCTCGATTAGCAACAGAAATTTTAGTCTGTTGTGGTTGGAAGTGGAGGAGTAGCTGTAGAAAGACCACCTTAAGAGCCCTGGTGGCGCAGTGGTTAGTATGCAGTATTGCAGGCTGACTCTGCCTACAGCCAGGAGTTCGATCCTGACCAGCTCCAGGTTGACTCAGCCTTCCAACCTTCCGAGGTCGGCAAAATGAGGACCCAGATGGTTGGGGGGGCAAAATGCTGACTATGTAAACTGCTTAGAAAGGGCTGTAAAAGCACTGTGAATCTGTAGGTAAGTCTAAGTGCTGCTGCTATTGCTAAAGAAAACCCCGCAAACGTTGAGGAAATGTTAAGAGAAACCACACACAAAAGTTGTCTTGGTATTTTTATCCACGTGATTTGCAGCTGCCCGTAAAGGGCTCAGCAGAGAGCACTTTTAGTTTTGCCGAAAAGTTTGAGAACAGATTGCTCCAAGAGGTCCCAGCAAGATGTCATCTTCTCCACCCTCATTCAACTGTCTCCTGAATGTCTTGTATTTCCATCTTCAGCTCCCGGTGATTGTTTTAATGCCTGGCTCTAAAGACCTGTGAATATGTCTGTATTTATATATGTGCAGAAAATATACATCATATGCAGGATCTCTTCTCCCCGGAGCAGTGTTTCACAACTGTGGCAACTGTAAGATAGGTGGACTTCAACTCCCAGAGTTCCCCAGCCAACATGCCAGCTCCCACCTTGCTTAGCTTCTGGACGTCTGTAAGGAACACAATCACAATCCTAATTATGTTTGTCATAACAAACCCATTTGACATGGCTCACCTTCCCACTTTCAGAGGCTACTTTTACATCGCCCACAAGTGAGGGTCGCTGTTAAAACGATGGCTCTTTGAAAAAGCTGAGCTCACATCCGTGCAAGTCCTGGAAACTGCCCGAATGCATTGAAGGTGGCCATCGTGTTTCCATTTCCGAAAGTTTTCTGGCTCTTATTGCCACCTAGCTTATACTGCAATTTACCCAGCATGCATGCGAAACCCAGAGCTGTGATATTCAACCCCTTTTAAAATCTCGATCCAGGAGGATTGCTGGAATCCTGGGCTAGGCCAAAATCGTTCCTAGCACACACAAAGGTTACCTCCCACAGCAGCTCCTTCTGCTCCATCCAGAGGCGTAGATGGGACCCCAAGTCTCAGTTCCTCCACTGGCCATGCTTGGGTTAGCCAAGGCTTCCATCGTACAGGTAGTGGGTAGTAGTAGTCCAGGTAGTAGCTAAGCCAGACATTTGTTAAATGAATTTGGCCCCGTTTTACGACTTGTGGCTTCTCCGTTGACTTTGCTTGTCAGAAGATTGCCAAGAGGATCCCGTGACCCCGTAAATATGAGTCAGTTGCCAAGCGTCTGAATTTTGATCACGTGACCATGGGGATGCTTCAATGGATGTGTGAAAAACAGCCAGTAAGTCACTTTTTTCAGCGCCGTTGTAACTTTTGAACCGTCACTAAACGAACCGCTGTTAAGTCAAGGACTACCTGTACTCCAGACAGATTTTGCAGGCTGCCAAGGTTGAAAAGAAAATTTTTTAGGATGCATTCCAACTGGATTTTCCCCCAGAATCAAGTTGGCACTTGATCTGCCACCCAACAAAAGCTATCACCCCACCAATCCAGGAAAAACATGTAAAATGCCATCCCCGGCATGTGACGTGGCCCCCACCCATTGCAGCTCGTAGCCCCTGCCCCCAAATATTACAGACAGATCTCAAATGACCATCCACTCTGACTAGCTCAACAATAAAGGAAGTAAACAAGCAGGCAAGTGTCGATTTATTTTATTTAATTTTATTACGGTTTTAAAAAGGTATCTATTTCTCCAGCAGAGCAAGGTCACATTTGAAGATTTGCAGGAATTCCATTTCAAACAAAGGAGGGTGGGGGGGGGGGAGAGAATCAGCTTTGCATTACTTCACTATAGCTCAAGTGTTTTAATATTTAAAATTGAATTTTAGTAATATGCAAGCCAAGCTCAGCTTCAATGCAGGATACACTATATGTAAAATCTGCCCCACATTCATGTTAAGTTTGGTTTACAGGGGAAAAACAGAATGAGACAAGTATGTTTTATAAAGGTTATAGTCTTCCCGAAGTCACAATCAAGGAGTGACCCTCTTAGGACAATTCCATGGCCGAGCTTTAAAGAAATTTGCTTGTGACACAACCCACTTCTCCAACGAGGGCCATCATGCAATCGAGAGTATGATTATTTTGGCAGGAGAGTGACAGCAAATAGTATTTGTTTTTCTTAAAAAAAAAAAAGCAGGAAAGTATAAAAAGTTTAAGCTTTACAAGCACACAGACTATAAGGACAGCTGGCTTATCCAAGCCTGTTTTTTTCTCTTTACCAAAACAAAAAAGATGGCACTAAAAATTTTAAAATCCTCAAATAATTTTGTTCAGAGGAGCTAGACTGAAAGCAAAGCTTCAAAGCACAGAAGAATTACTCTAGTCTAATTGGTAAGAGGGAAGGGGGGGGGGATAAATTCCACACACAGAGAGCTACATGCTCCGTTCTTTTTTTCAGTCTAACTGGGAAGCAATCTTAACTTCCTCATCTAGCATTTTGGGCCGGCTCATAACTACTTTGGAGAAACCACGGACCAAAAACCTCAGCAAAGCTCCATACTCATTCAGTGCACCGATGGTTTATAAATCAAGGAGTCTGTGTGTTCATCAGTGGCCCAAGTCCTTACTTCCTATTTCTCCATTCCAGGCCAATTGCTTCTTTCTGAGTATTAGACGGCTCCGCTCACTAGTTGAGTTTTTCAGTTACAATTTCATTTGAAGTACTACTTTTGTGTTTGTTTGTTTGTTTTTTGGCAGAATATTTTATCATTTTGCAACAGTCTTAATCCTGCACCCACAAACATTAAGTGCTTAATTCTCCAAAGAGAAATGCTTGTTTAAACCAGAAAGAACCATGCCACACTGACAATCTGCAGTCTGGATTCTCATTAAGTCAATAAGCCATCCATGAGCTGCACTCGACATTGGCAATCTTTAAAAAAAAAAAAAAAGAATATCTAAAAGATAATGCAACCTGAGACTTGAGGCTGGAATTAATGTTAAATTCCCATCGTTTCATGACAGGTCATTTTTAGCTGTTTAAGATGCAATTAGCGGTGTTTTTAAAAAGCTCCCCAAAGTAAACGAGGATAATGCTTCTCCCAGAGAATAACCGTGGCCTTTTAAGATGGAGTATGCTTCACGTTGCATTTTTCAAAGGCAAAAAAAACAAGGGTGCACAATTCAAAAGGCCCCTTACTGCTGCCTGAGTCCCTCCTGAATCAGCCCCACCCACCCACCCCCAAACTGCAAGGACTTCTGCTGCTTAGACAGATCTCCATGGATTTGACACAACCACTCCCAAATTAAGAGAAATAGAATGCCTCAGGAGACGAGGGATCTTGGGAAAACATCTGACTGATGGGGCATGAAGAGGCTCTAAGCCAGGGGGCCCCAACCACTTTAAAACTTGTGGACTTCAATTCAAAGCTGGCGGAGGGATTCTGGGAGTTGAAGTCCACAAGTCTTAAAGTGGCCCAGGTTGAGGAGCCCTGCTCTAAACTAAGGATCCTACAGTGCGTTTTGCTGCCCAGTCAAGCAACATTCAACTGGAATCTGGCTCCAAGGCTATTCTGAAAAACTGCAACTGCCCTTCGGCAGTCAAGGCAGACTAGCGATCCAATCCTCCTCACCCAGAAGCTCCACAGAAGGGGAGGGATGAAGGGGCTGTAGCCAAACACACCTGGTGGGCACCAGAACAGGGAAGACTACCCTACCATTTTCAACGTCCCCACTGCTAGCGGGTGAGTTATTACTATCCTTTTCATTGATAATAATAATACAACAGATCTCTGTGGGCTACAGAAAGGAGGGCTGTGTGTCGAGGCTTTTTGGGAGGGGAGGGGAGAGGGGAGTTTGGACCCCAGGTGGAGCAGCCCTCGTGTCCAGACCCCAACCCTTTTACACCTTTCCCAGGAGTGGGGCTCAGTGGGTAGGTATGTCCCATACCTGTCTCGAAAATGGTGGGCACCTTTTTGCTGCACCAACATTAGCCTCTGCTGGTGACTGACCGCTCGGCCAGCCCAACAGCAACGCTGGGGGCCGCTTGGCTTTGCAGCCCTTGGCGCTGAGGCCACCCGAAAGGCTCACCATCCATCTCACCCAAATGACCAAGGAAATAAGGGTGCCCGAGACACTGGTGCTCCTGCCTTTAAAAAGCAGCTCAGACCTCACCCCCATCAGGATGGGAAGACACCGAGGCCAAAAACCCTTTAAAAAAAAAAATACATTTCCTACCCACCCAGTTTTCTCCCTGCGCACTGAGGAAGTGCAAGTTACATACCTGTATAAATAAAAATTACATGTCCTCCCAGGGGCAAAACACATTCCTCTGACCATCAAAATACTCTTGGCTGGGTGACTTAAGCAATCGATTCAAAACCTTCCAAGCAGAAATTCCTGGGGCGGGGGCGGGGGGGGAGAGGGCCTGGGGCAACTGCCTTAAGAGTTCACACACACAAACACACAACCCCAACAAACAGCCTTTTTGTAACGACTTAGTCTCTGCTGCATCATCACCAGGGAAATCTGTTTACATCACCTCCCGGCTTTGTAATTTTTTTTTTTAAAACAAAAATGGACACAGGCCAATGCTTATAATGTGCACACTTATTTAAATAGAAAATTATGTGTCTAGTACGCTTTAAAAGGAAAATATTAATATATTTAAGAATATATATATACGTGTATGTGTGTATGTATGTATATATGTGTTTTATATATATATATATATATATATATATATATATATATATATATATATATATATATTCTCTCTAAAGGAAGCATGTGGGTCTTACTTGCCAAGTCATGGTGTTGACACTGTTGTCAAAAGTGGCAATACTGTTGAAGCAAATATTTAAACACGTCAAGAAATAAAGGACAAAAAGCAATCTATAATCAAATAAATGTCTGATATTTCCTTTCTTCCCTTTAGGAGTACATGTAAGGTCACTTTTAGCCTTGGAATGGATGTGTGATCTACCTGCGATGAGCTTGCTAGCTAATACACAATGTTGGGAATCCTCTGCTAAAGAATCTACTCTGAGAAAAGCCACAGAAGATCAAGAGGAGTGTTACCCTCAGGATGTATTCTTTTTTTTTTTTTTAATGGCAATTTTTGTGTGACTCAGGAAGAGCGAGCCTCAAATTCGTTTTCCCAGTGGGCGGATGAGCACCAGTGGGCTTTTGAGCAAAGGGGCGGGCGGGGAAGAGGGGAGGGTGAAAACAAGGTTGCCATTTAGATCATACGGTTGCGTTTATGGGTTGGGGAGTCCGTAATGCCATCACCACACTGGGCTGAGGTACGCTTCCTAGTTCCACCATTGTCCAAGTGGAGCGCCATTTCTTCAGATATGAAAGTGTTCAAGTCAACATCATGGAGTCCGTTTCTCCTTCGGCTCCCGTTGGAGCCGCTGCTCACATGAGTGGGGGAGCCCGGGGTGCTCGAGCGAACGCTGATGCTGGCCATCGCACCGCTGAGACCTGCAAGGGGGAAAGGAAAGAAGGAAGGCATTAAGACGGTCTGGGAGCCAGGGTCACCCGCGAAGCCAGACGGGCGTGCCGAGGGGGTGAGAGGCTGGAACAACCTGCCTCCAGAAGCAGTGAATGCTCCAACACTGGAAGTTTTTTAAGAAGAGACTGGACAGCCATTTGTCCGAAATGGTATAGCAGTGGTGGCGAACCTATGGCACGGGTGCTAGAGGCGGCACTCAGAGCCCTCTCTGTGGGCACACGCGCCGTCGCCCCAGTCCTAGGCCTTCAGCTGGGTTTTATAAAACCTTTTCGCTTTAGGCCTCCACCGCCGTGTGCAAAAATAAAAAAGGTTCAATCAATCAGTCAATTTCAACTACTCCTAGGAAAAAAAAAGATCTCGCAAAGTTGGAATTGATTGATTGAACTTTTTAGTCCCATCCAGTCTGTGGTTACCACTGCAGCCACGCCCACCCAATGGGCCACACCCACCCAATGGGCCACACCCACCCAGCACCCGATGATGCATCAGTGGGTTTTGGGTTGCAGTTTGGGCACTCGGTCTCTAAAAGGTTCGCCATCACTGTGGTATAGGGTTTCCTGCCTGAGGAGGGGGCTGGACTAGATGACCTCCAAGGTCCCTTCCAACTTTATTATCATCATCATCATCATTAAAAAAGGAAAGACGCCCATTTTCCCTCCACATCTACATTAATGTGAATCCACAGGCTGACCTGGGCTATGTAAGCGGTGACTCTAGGATCTACAGTTTGGGATGCTTATAAAAGTCGCAGCTCTTCCTACTGGAGGCAACTTGAACACATAGGGCAGGCCTGGACCCCTCACGGGAGAACACCGGGCTTACTCCGAGCTCTTGGGTGCCGAGTGGATCTGAAAACGGTCAACTACAGGGATCCTCATTAGAATTTGGGATCATGGCTGCAGAGGGTTATGGAAGTGCCCCACAGATTCCCCGGGGATCTGTTCAGAAAGGCCCCCCTCCTTTTGCCATCAAGCCAACCTTCTCTAGCAGAAAGATACAGATAGTCCTCGGCTTACGACCACAATGGAATACAAATGCTCTTGTCGCTTAGCGACAGCTGTTCAGTGAACTTTTACCCCATTTTACAACCTTTCTTGCCACGGCTGTTAAGTGGATCACTGCAGTTGTTAAGTTAGTGACACGGTTGTTAAGTGAATCTGGCTTCCCCGTGGACTGTGCTTGTTAGAAGGTCACAAAAGGGGATCACGTGACCCCGGGACCCCGCGACCGTCATAAATACGAGTCAGCAGCCAGGCATCTGAATTTTGTTCGCATGAACCATGGGGATGCTGCAACGGTCGTTAAGTGTGAAAAACAGCCATAAGTCACTTTGTTCAGTGCCGTTGTAACTTTGAATGGTCGCTAAATGAACGTTGGTAAGTCGAGGACCGCCTGTATTGCAAACTATGACCACAAAAGGGTTAAATCATGGAAGTCATCCTTGTCAATGCCTTTTTTTCCCCCCCCCCTAGCTTTCCCGTTCAGTAAGCCAGTTCTAGGAAAACTGGGGAACAAAGGCAGTTCTCCTCTACCTCTTGGCTATGTAGGATATTGAGAATTTAAGTATATTTCACTAGTTCTTCAACTAGGGCAGGGGTAGGCAACCTTGGCTCTTTTATGACTCGCGGACTTCAATTCCCAGAATTCTGAACTAACATGGCTCAGCTTGGAAACCTCTCTTTCCCCTCAGCATGGCTGGTTCAGGAATTCTGGGAATTGAAGTCCATGAGTCATAAAGCGGCCTAGGCCTAGGCGGGAGGTAGGCAACCTTGGCTCTTTTATGACTCGCGGACTTCAACTCCCAGAATTTCTGAGTCAACATGGCTCAGCTTGGAAACCTTTCCCTTTCCCCTCAGCATGGCTGGCTCAGGAATTCTGGGAGTTGAAGTCCACAAGTCTTACAGTCGCCAAGACTGGAGACCCCTATCCCAAAGAATTTAAATATTGGTCTGACATTATGATTTGGATGGTTTTGGCCTAGTGCAGGGGTAGACAACCTTGGCTCTTTTATGACTCGTGGACTTCAACTCCCAGAATTCCTCAGCCAGCATGGCTCAGCTTGGAAACCTCTCCCTTTCCCCTCAGCATGGCTGGCTCAGGAATTCTGGGAGTTGAAGTCCACGAGTCATAAAAGAGTCAAGGTTGCCTACCCCTGAGCTAGGGCATTTGCTCAAACATATATGTCTAAACGCACATGTGGAAAAGGGGGTTCGGGTTTTGTCACCCTTCTTAGCAAGCTTTGTCATCTAGTTAACTGGACATGGTTATACAATCTGTGATACCTAAAAACAGAATTTATCCAGACTTAGGTTTTCTCTCCACATCCATATCAGCTGTGTTCTGCTTACCCAGAGGCTAAAAGATTGGCTTTGCTCTGGAAAGACCAGAGCTAGCAAAATGCCAAATAGAACTAAACCCGGAAACATTTCTCCTGGGAATACTTAAAAAAGAAATTTGATAGGAAAATAAGATATTTGATTCTACACATATTAACTGCGGCAAGAATTGCGTTCGCGCAATACTGGAAGGAACGCGATATACCACCAGAGGGATTGATCATTCAGAAGATATATGAATGTGCCGAAACGGATAAACTCACTTTAGAACTAAAAGAAAAAGACGGTTCGGAATGTTATGCGGTTTGGGAAAAATGGTATACATGGATAGATAATAGAAACAAACATTGGAAACATACATGAGGTTATTGTGAGTTAGATATTGAATGTATATAGTGTATACATGGTGTAGAATGTTGATCCGATGTATATAAAAATGACACAGTCTGCTGAATATGTATTAGAGCTGTATAAAGGAAAATTATAATAAAATTACTTACTCTGGAAATACCCTTCCCCCAGCCTCCCCCACCCCATCCCAAGGCTTAGCAAAGGTGCATGAATAAAACCAGATGCTTCAAGATATCCCCCCATCTCCAACTAAGCTCAACCTCTCCAAGAAATTTGCCAGATGGCCAGCAGAAGCCCTTCCAAAGTCACTTGCTAGTCCCAAAAGTGCTTTTTTCCAAAAGGCAACTGGACTTTTCTTTAATGTTTCACTTCTCATCCAAGAAGCTTCTTCAGTTCTTGGAATGAGAAGCAAAAAGTCCAGTTGCCTTTTGGGGGGAGGGAGGAAGCACCTTTGGGACAACCATGACCTGGATGATTGAGAATCTCCACAGACATTTAGAACACTTACAAGGGCAAACAAAACTACTAGAACCCTTGCAGATTGCTTTCAAGAAGTCCCAATTCTGGAATGGGAAGCTCTTGGCACACTCAGCTTTTCTATACCGTTTGGGAACCAAGTAAGAGGGTCACATAACTAGAGCAGAATTCCAGTGAATAGCCCAAATCTGCAACGACGGAGTCAGGAAAACTAATAGCCCAAATCTGCAACGACGGAGTCAGGAAAACTAATCTGCAACGACAGAGTCAGGAAAACTAAAACTGAGAAATACAAGAAATAACCAAAAAAAGAAAGTTTCTTTCAACATGTAAGGAACAAGAAAAAGTCAAAGATATGATGTGTCCACTAATGGGAAACGATGGCAAGGTGGAGACAGGCAGCAGGGGGACTTCTTAATTTCTTCTTTGCATCTGTCTTCACGCAAACAGAAAATTAGCCCAACCTACCAAAAGCAGCACAGTGGGAGACAGAACAGGAATGCAGGTCAAAATAGGCAAGAAATAGGTTAACAAAACACCTATCCGCTCTAGATGAGTTCAAATACCAGAACCACAAGGATTACATCTGAAGGAGCTAGCAGACGTGATGTCGGAACAGAATCTTTCAAAGCTCCTGGAACACAGAACTGCCAGAGGACTGAAAAAGAACCGATATGGTTCCAATCTATAAAAGAAGGGAAAAAAGTGGATTCAAGAAATACAGACCAATCAGCTTCACATCAATACCTGGGAATATCCCGGAAAAGACTATCAAGCCATGGATTTGTGAGAGCATCTAGAAATGAACAAAGCAATTAAAAGAAGCTAGCATGTGTTTGTTAAAAACAGATCATCGCCAGACAACCCTTAGTGCCTTCTTTGATAAAGTGACTAAATTAGTGGATTAGGATAATGCCCTGGTCATAGAATACTTGGACTTCAGTAAGGAATTTGAAAGTAGACCACACTCTGTTTCTTGGCATGATAGAACTATGTGGGATATACAGTGGCACCACCAGATGGATTCACAACTGACTGACCAACCGCATTCAGTCCTTAATGGAACTGCGTCTGTATCAGGGCTTTTCAACCTTTTCACCCATTATACCACTTTTAGGATATGGCAATATCCGAGTACCACCAGTTGCCTAGCAAGGTGTCAAAAACTTGATGACCCCCCCCAAAAAAAGGAAAAAAGTGATAAAATACAGGTAGTCCTCGACTTACAACATTTCACTTAGTGACTGTTTGAAGTTACAATGGCACTCAAAAAAAGTGCCTCTCAAGCCACAGCTGAGCAAGACGCCTGCCCACCCAGCGGTGCTCTTCCTCCTGTCCGAGGCTTTCATTGTTGTGAGCATTTCTGTTGAGGATTGGCAGCAGGGATGGGGTGGGGGAGTGTTTGGTTTTTATTCCCATCTGCTGGGTGGTTGCAGCAGGTTTTGGCACTTCACATGACCCTGGGACACCGTGACCATCATAAATATGAATCAGTTGCCAAGCATCTGAATGTAAATCACAAGACCCTGGAGATGCTGCAACATTCCAGCTGATTGGCGCTTCTTCTGGGCTCAGCAGAAGTGCCAGGATCAGTGCTGCTTTCCAGCTGATTGGTGCTTCTTCAGGGCTCAGCAGAAGCACCAGGATCAGCGCCAAGCTCCAGCTGGAGCCTGGCACTGATCCTGGCACTTCCACTGAGCCCTGACAGTCCCGAAGCGCCGATAAGCTGGAAAGCGGTACTGATCCTGGCGCTTCTGCTGAGCCCTGACAGCCCTGCAGCTCCAGCCATCTCTCACGCAGGCTTGTGCGGTGCTGCCATCGGTTCAGCTCATTCCCCTCCTCCGTTACCACTTTTCTAAGATGGTCGTGTACCACCTGCCAAGTGCCAATGTACCACAGGTGGTATCCGTACCACTGGTTGAAAAGCCCTGGTCTATATCAGAGGAAGCATGCAGGGAGATACCTCACTAAATGATTTAGATCTAGATGAGGAGTAGAAGGAGCTCATCAATTTTGTAGATGAGACCAAGTTTGGGGAAGGGGCGTTGTCTTACCTGAATGCCTTTTCTCAGCACGGAGATGGAGAATCCACCAATGGGTTTAGACTGTGTTCCTGCCCAATCAGATCAAATCAGCCAAAGTTGCCACGCCTCTCCTGGGCTATCGGATCCCAGTCTCAACGCAGGCGAAGCCATGACTGACAGCAAGACGTGTTGGCTCATAAATATAGATCTAGGTCTAACAACCTACCAGGATGTGAGTGGATTCTCCATCTCCATGCTGAGAAAAGGCGTTCAGGTAAGACAACGCCCCTTCTCCAGCACTGGAGATGAAGAATCCACCAATGGGACATACCAAAGCCTATTGTCCCTGAGGGAGGGAATCAGGCCTGCTCAGTGTGGCACTTCGAGATAGTACCTTTGAGCACCAGGAACAGAAATTCCTCCACGTGGCCTCATAAATACGGTTAGTAGAGTCCCAACGAGAGGCCTGGATTATAGAAATGACTCCTGGCGAGCAGTGCTCCCGAGTTAATACTAAGCGCTCAAGTGCCATACGGGTAACTGGAGCCATTGGGAGTCTGGATGAAGTAGTGTCCCCTGACTCAGGGAGACCCTGTCCGGAGGAATCCTCCATGGTTCCGCTATGGAGAGGTTCACTAAGTCGGCGAACCACGGTCTCCGAGGCCAGTATGGGGCCACAAGGAGGACCTCCGCTCTTTCCCTGAGAAACTTGTGGATGACCGCTGGAAGAAGAGGAGGGAAAGCGTAGAGCAGACCCCCCGGCCACAGACTCCGGAGGGCATCTGTGCGTTCTGCCCCTGGGCATGGGAAACGGGAGAAGAACTTCGGTATCTGAGTGTTTGTCGGGGAGGCGAAGAGATCCAGAACCGGAAGTCCGAATCTGTGGGAGATTTCTCTGAAAATCCTCAGGTGCAGGCACCACTCTGAGTGGTTCACCGTCGCCCTGCTGAGGAGATCCGCCTGTGTGTTTGCCTCCCGATATGAGATCTGCCTTGGTGAAGGCTAGACTGGACTCCGCCCAAGACCCCAGGAGGACAGCTTCGGACAGGAGGGCACGAAATCAGGTGCCCCCTTGCCGGTTCACATGGGCCTTGGCAGCAATGTTGTCCGTGAGGACCAGTACATGACGTTTCGCTACCGAGTTGCGGAAGTGTCAAAGGGCTAGGTGTATGCCCCTGAGCTCCAACCAGTTTATATTGTGCCGAAGGCCGGAGCGGGACCAACAGCCTTGTGCCCACTGTGATTGTAAGTGCGCACCCCAACCGAATAGACTGGCGTCGGTTGTCAGAGTAATTCGGTCCGGCTCCTTGAAGGAAGACCCCTGAGCATGGCCAATGAGAGCCACCACCTGAGGGAACGCAAAATTCTGAGTGGAATCCGCACTCTCCGAGTGGATGAGCTGAAGTTCCGTCTCTGGAAAGGGAGCATGAACCACTGAAGTATCCTGAAGTGGAGCCTGGCCCAAGGTACAATGGCAATGGCCGATATCATTTTTCCCAGTAATTGGGAAAGACTTGCTAATGTTGCCATACCGCTCCCGCAGATTTGTAGGACCAACTGTCGTATGCTGTCCTGACGTTCTTGGGATAGATAGACCTGGCAGTTGACCGTGTCTATGATGGCCCCTAGGTGTAATAGCCTTGTCATGGGAGACAAGTGACTCTTGAAAAAATTCACCAAAAACCTGTGACTTTGAAGAAGGTTGATCACCCGTTCTAGATCCGTCAAGGCAATGATGATGACTGAATCAGGATGTCATCCAGGTAACACTGGACTCTGACTAGCACCATCCGGAGGTGAGCTGCTAGCACTGCTAGGACCTTGGTAAAAATACTCGGGGATGAAGATAGGCCGAACAGTAACGCCCTGTATTGATAGTGCCGGCCCCTGTAAGCAAACCTTAAGAAACCGGGGGTTGCTTGGAGATCTACAAGGAGTAAACAAGAGACTGTGGGAACTGACTGGTTAGTGCAGTGGTGGTGAACCTATGGCACGCGTGCCAGAGGCAGCACTCAGAGCCCTCTCTATGGGCACGCACGCTGTTGCCCCAGCAGAGTTCACCAGAGTAGCGAGCACGTGGCATTTGGAATCAATAGGGCAGGAAGTGAGCAAGCAAGCGGCATTGGCCCTCCGGGGATGCCCTGGAGATGGCAAGGAACTGGCCTTGGCCACACTCAGCCAGTCTGCCGTGACTACTGCAGCCACAGCCACCCAGTGGGCTACACCCCCTTCCCCTGTGAGGGCATTACAATGCTGATGCAGCCCTGGCAATTTGCGATAAATAAGTGGGTTTTGGGTTGCAGTTTGGGCACTCAGTCTCTAAAAGGTTCGACATCACTGGGTTAGTGCATGTAGCAAGCAAGAGCATCGAGTACATTTCTTCAGTCAAAGGTGACAGAAGACTCTGTTGCTAGAGACTAAGGCTACCTCCCTTCTGGATTTCAACCCATGCTCAGGATTTATCAAGAGCAGCTTCAGGCGGTTCTTGATTCAAAGTACACTTAGCCATCAGGAGTTCAAGCGCGCAATGGAGCTTGTATGAATAGGGTTCTAATCATATAATAATAATAATAACAACAACAACAACAACAACAGTAAAGTTAGAAGGGACCTTGGAGGTCATCTAGGCAGAAAACCCTATACCATTTCAGACAAATGGCTGTCCAGTCTCTTCTTGAAAACTTCCAGTGTTGGAGCATTCACTGCTTCTGGAGACAGGTTGTTCCACTGGTTAATTGTTCTGTCAGGAAGTTTCTTCTTAGTTCTAGGTTGCTTCTCTCCTTGATTAGTTTCCATCCATTGCTTCTTGTCCTGCCTGCAGGCGCTTTGGAAAATAGCTTGACTCCCTCTTCTTCGTGGTAGCCCCTGAGATATTGGAACACTGCTATCATGTCCCCCCTCGTCCTTCTCTTCACTAAACTAGACATACCCAATTCCAGCAGCCATTCCTTGTATGCTTTAGCCTCCAGTCCCCTGATCATCTTTGTTGCTCTTCTCTGTACTCTTTCTAGAGTCTCAGCATCTTTTTTGCATCGCAGTATTCCAAGTGTGGCCTTACCAAGACATTGTAAAATGGTATTAACACTTCACGTGATTAGGATTCTGTTTGGAAGGATGTTTCTTTTTCAACTTTCCTGACAGGAAAGAAATCAAAGTATGGGGAATACTGAAAAAAAAAAAAATTCTGAAGCATTACCAGACGAAACTACGACACACTTTGAGACAGAGAAGCCACAAAGAAAAAGAAACCACATTAAAGCAATGAGTGCATCTCTTCTAATATTGCACCCTCAAGACTAGGTCAGCAACGCTCAGCCCTGGAAACTCTTTTTAAGATATCTTTCTGTCCCCAAAATTCAAGCATATTACAAAAATTTAATTTAGCAATTTAACTTAGCAAATATGCTTAATCCTTAACACAGTGAGCTGGTGAGATTTGTTCCATTTTGAATGCATACCTGCTTATTATAATATTTGTGCTTCCTCTTTTCTACCTCTGCATGTGTCAAACGCCAGGAACATCAGGACATCCAGACAGCTCAAATGGGTATAAAGGTTTATTGCAAGTTTAAGCTCTCTACAAGAATCTGAACTACTAACAGCCAAGGGAAATTAGCAGAAGGTAAGAGTAGAAGGAATTCAAGGTGGGCTGGACTTTTGTGGGCGCACAGGAATCCGTGACTTATGACACATTTGATCCTTCCCTTGGGCCCAGCCTAGTCACCTCCTACAGCAGGGGTCCCCAACCTGGCCACCTGGCTGGCCGGTGCGTGCGTGCACTGCCCCACTCAACGCAGGCATCGCCACGAGCATCGTGGGTGTTTACGGCCCCACTCACTCGAGCAATAGGTGTTCGTGCACGCATTCAGCCCCACACACAAAACCAACCCTTCTTCCCCCCACCAACCCTGAAAAGTTGGGGAACTCTGTCCTACAGCATGCTTTCTATTATGAAGTAAATTTGCAATGACTTCTTCTACTATAAAGCCTCAACAGTAGTAAAAAAAAAAACTAATTCAGATTCAGAAAATGAGGCTGATTACATGTGGAAGTCTGCAGTTTAACTTTGCTCCTCCCTGTTTCTGAAAGTCAATGTTTTCCCAGATCTACTTGATTCATTGGAGGATGAAGTCGAAACTATTTATTTTTATTACACACTGATGGTTGCTTCCGTTTCACAAATTACCTTTTTGCCTACTTACGTTTCCAGACAAAAATCAAGATACGGTATATTCCGTAACACTCAGAAACATATAACTTCATTTTGAATCATTTTAAATTAAAATCAATAAACGCATCATTAAAATGTCTCCCAAAAGACCTCTTCCCTACTGCTTCAAAAGATAGAAAACCTTGCACTTTCATACAAATTAAATGTCTCTGCTTTTAAGGCTTACTAAGTAATAAATAGGAATTACTAAACAATAAGTCTAATTGTGAAAAATTAGGACATATCAGCAAATATGCATAGAAATGTATTATTCATTTTAAAAACTTATTTTTTTTCCCAAATTCAAGAAGTGCAAGGCAAATTCACTTGCCCACACATTATTCTCACATTCTTGACACAAGCAAACCTGCCAAAAACTTTAGCCTCCAGTGCCTCCCATTAACACTTCTGTCTACAGAAATTATTTCTAGACAAAAAAGGCATTTCACGTCAGACACATGTTCATTTCGAACATCTTACTATGTTTAGCTATTTAATTAACGTATTTTTTTTTCTTTAATAGCCTGGAAGATCTAAGCTTGAAGCAACCTTGTGAGATGTCAGTTAGAGCAGCCAGTTCTGCATTTCAAAAATCCTACCTATTTCTTTAGTTCTAACAAACTGAAAAGAGAGAAATATAACTGAGGGCAATCTCAGATAGGCAACCTGACCCCAAAATGCAAGAAGTTCAGAAAACAATCACTTTGAAGAGGACAACCCACAATGAGATCCTAAAACAGGCTGAATGTTTTTAAGATAAAATAGTACTCCCCCCCCCCACACACACAACCTTCAAAATCAGGACATTGTTGTCCTACCTACTGAGGCTCTTATCCATCCAAAAATATGAAAAGCCCCATTTCTGCCCGCCAGAAAGTTGCCTGGCCCCATATTTGCCACAGGAAACCAAGTCACGCTCTCTCCTCTTCTAAGCCAAGAAATTCAGTCCCACAAAAACATTATATTAAATCCAAAGAAATCACTTTAAGATGGGCGACTGCTTAGACTTTAGCATCTCTCACTGACTAAAAACTACAACAGGCGCCATCAGGTTTTTCTACTAGGTCAGTGGTTCTCAACCTTTTTAATGCCGCGACCCCACCCCAACCAGTCGTAAGTTGAGGACTACTCAACTGGTGCAGCACCGTTTGCAGAATGGGACTTTTGGCGAGCTCAGCAGGGCAGAGACAACCTGGACAATTCCTATTGGCTTTGGAAAGCCAATAGAATTAGACTCTATTCAAGAGAGTCTATTCTATTGGCTTTCAAAAGCCAATAGAATAAAAGGGAGTAAGCACAGCTAAGGAAAAGGGGGGGGAAATGGCGGACTGCGTTGTTTGGCGACCCCCGTGAAATGGTCGTCCCGACCCCAAATGGGGTCCCGACCCA
The DNA here is from genome assembly GCF_016545835.1 of Crotalus tigris. Taxonomy (NCBI): domain Eukaryota; kingdom Metazoa; phylum Chordata; class Lepidosauria; order Squamata; family Viperidae; genus Crotalus; species Crotalus tigris. The sequence continues at coordinate 2,526,696 of NW_024096931.1, read as the reverse complement.
CAGGTTGAGAACCACTGTACTAGGTCCTTTGGAAAGCCCTAGGCCAGTGTTCCTCAACCTTGACAATTTTAAGGCATGTGGACTTCAACTCCCAGAATTCCACAGCCAGCGTAGAATTAAAATTGTCAAGGTTGAGAAACACTGCCCTAGGCAGACAGGCTTGCTACAGCCCTTGACTGCTCTAGAATCTGGCACTGCCAAGGCAAACTGACTCTGCCCAAGGAGATCACGTCGAGTAATCGGTACTCTTCTACTGCCAAGAGTTGTGGTTGCAAATTCCGTAACGTTGGTTAAGCCCTTTGGGAAACTCTTCCTTTTATTGGCCTTGAATACTATTTAACTTCAGCAATGAGGCCCAACACATATCTGCCAGTAAATATCTTCACCTTCTTGAAAAATTTCCAATGTGATGTGATGTAATACAGAGCTCCCCAATCTTTGGGCACCAGGGACCAGTTCCGTGGGGAGATTTTTTCGTGGACGGAGGGGGTGTGGTTTTGTGTGATGCCTGCATCCCGCGGATGGGGTTTTGCTTGTTTGCGCGGACCGGTTGCTGGTCAAGGATGGGGGTTGAGGACCCCTTATGCAATATTCTATTCTATTCTTTCTTCTTTATTCCTCTATCATCTCTTCTTCATTCCTCTATTCTCTCTTCTTCATTCCTCTGTTCTACTCTATTTTACTCTACAGTTTAGTATTAAAAAACTGGTGGCGTACACAGAGATTAAGAACTGGAGTTTTATGAAGAGAATTCAAAAGCCTTCATTTCACTGGCTGAACACTTTTTTTCTATGTTCAAGATGAAACCAACTTTTTCTTGATTTATGAAGATACTGGTGAATTTCATTACATTCTCATAAACAGGCTGAAATTCACACCTAATCTATAAAATGTCAACGCCATTTGAAAAAGCTTCTCACACTGAGCTTCTAGAAAGACAAACTTCTGGCATCTCTCTGGCTAAAGGTTTCACAGAGGCTAAAGGGCATCCTAAACAATTTCAAATTCCAGTTCTGTGCAATTGTCAGGAAATAAGGCATTAAGAACGTAACATTCACATCCCAGAAATCAAATCTAAGAGGTCATGGCTGGACTGCAGTCTTTATGGGCAGCACCTGAATCAAAGTGAACTAGTTGCTACAACTAATACTAGAGCAGGGGTTCTCAACCTTTATAATGCCGCGACCCCCAACCGGTTCTAAGTCGAGGACTACTCAACCGGTCGTAAGTCAAGGACTACTCAACTGGTGCAGCACCGTTTGCAGAATGGGACTTTTGGCGGGCTCAGCAGGGCAGAGACAGCCTGGACAATTCCTATTGGCTTTTGAAAGCCAATAGAATTAGACTCTATTCAAGAGAGTCTATTCTATTGGCTTTCAAAAGCCAATAGAATAAAAGGGAGTAGCACAGCTAAGGAAAAGGGGAAAAAATGGCGGACTGCGTTGTTTGGCGACCCCCGTGAAATGGTCGTTCGACCCCAAATGGGGTCCCGACCCACAGGTTGAGAACCACTGTACTAGAGCAATACAGATATAGCTGTTGGCCACTGGCATGCACTGACCCTCTATTCATCCGTTGAAAATCCCGCCACACAGGAGCATCCAAGTCAACGCTGTAAACATATTGTTACCTTAACTCCTCGCCCGATGACAGGCAAGCAAACTTGTAAAACTTGAAAACTAACAATACCAACCTGCTCTGGGTCACCCCAACCAGTCACCTGCCTAGCAAAATCACCACCTATCCTGCCTCACAGCGAGTCCCAAGAATTGGAGCCAAGCTTTGGCACTTTGACAAGGATGGATGTGGAAACTCAAGCATATGCGTTGTGAAGCTGAAGTACAAATCAGACCTCTCTTTTCTGCCAGCTTCCCTGGCAAGGAGGGAGCAGAAACCTGAAGAGAACCGGGATATCCTCAGCCATTTTGAGTACTTCCAACAGCAAAGCAATATTCCAGCCATTGGGGGCAAAATGCCATCTTGGCACTTGGAACAGATTTGTCCACCGAGCTGACAAGAGGAAAACAATCAGGGTTTTTCCACATGAGACAGTTTTCTAATCCCAATATGAGTTACATGCTTACCCACAGATTTAAACCAATTAAAAAGGTATCCAATTGCGATTTAAATTACTCTGGCTGCAGCATCGTTAGCAGGATTCGAAACCAGCAACTCATCAAGATACAAATGAAATCTCTACCACAGGTTTGCATGCAAAATGGCAGGAGCAGTGTTAAAAAGGCTTCTACATGTCACTTCCAGAGATCTGTGTCAGAAAATGCTACCTGGCGTGCTTCTTCAGCAGCCTTCAGCATAGCCATGGTCAAGAATTCTGAAATTTACAGTCCCAAAATATCAACAGTGCAACAAAAGCTGCACTATACAAATATTTTTTTTCCCCTAAAATTCTGTATTTTGTATTATCCATCAATTCTGCATTAATTTCCAAGCATGATATTTAAATTCAGTATAGAGGCAGTCTTACAATGACAACTGAGACCAGAATCCCCACTGCTAAGCAAGGCTATGAGTCAAGCCCAATTTTACTTTTTATTGCCCCTGTTGTTAAGCAAACCACTTTAGAAATTAAGTGAATCACTCAGTTGTTAAGAGAATCTGGCTTCCCTCATTGATTAAACAATAATACAAATATCCACAAATTATGCATCCACTCTTTCAACTGCATCAGGCTGTATTCTCAATCTGGGTAGCAAATGGTGTGTTTCGAAAGGGAAATATCCAATTGAACATCTTGTTTCTTCAGAACAGAAGTGGGGAACTACGCCCCCTTTTGACTTGTAGACTTCAACTCCCAGAATTCCTAAGCCAGCACAGGTGGTTCATAAAGTCATAAAGGGGCCATGGTTTCCCACCCCTGCTTTAGAACAGTGGTTCTCAACCTGTGGGTCGGGACCCCATTTGGGGTCGAACGACCATTTCATGGGGTCGCCAAACAACGCAGTCCGCCATTTTTTCCTCCTTTTCCTTAGCTGTGCTACTCCCTTTTATTCTATTGGCGTCTGAAAGCCAATAGAATAGACTCTCTTGAATAGAGTCTAATTCTATTGGCTTTCAAAAGCCAATAGGAATTGTCCAGGCTGTCTCTGCCCTGCTGAGCCCACCAAAAGTCCCATTCTGCAAACGGTGCTGCACCAGTTGAGTAGTCCTCGACTTACGACCGGTTGAGTAGTCCTCGACTTACGACCGGTTGGGGGGTCGCGGCAAGGTTGAGAACCACTGCTTTAGAAGAATGAAACGGGAGTACCCCCTCAGCCAGAAAAAAATATATATTTTTCTTCTACCTGAAGGGTTTTCTGAAGCAACCAAATAACTAATGGCCAACCTGGAGCAGAGTCTACAGCAGTGGTTCTCAACCTTTCTAATGCCGCGACCCCATAATACAGTTCCCCATGTTGTGGTGACCCCCAACTACTTATACATCACTGGGTGCCAGGGGTGTGACCAAAGGGGAAAAAAAATGGCGGACAGCCTTGTTTGGCGACCCCCGTGAAATGGTCGTTCGATCCCAAATGGGGTCCCGACCCACAGGTTGAGAACCACTGGTCTACAGTCATGTAAGCCATGAAGACTCACAGATCACATTACCAAACAAACATGCCTGCTGCTTCCATGCTACATACAGCAAGATCAGCCTCTTATCAAACTACAGCTATTTCTCTCCCCCCCCCCCAAAAAAACCCCTCCCTCTTTGGTAAAAGAAGACTGAAACTCAACCTAAAGAGCCACAGAGGCTGTGCTGTTCCACCAAACTTTAATAAGCCCTCTTTTCAAGGTACGGAAGGTTCAGTCCTAACAAGGTAGACCAGCTCAAGAAAGCAGCTCCCCAAAAAGTCTTTAGCTGCATGTTAGGCTAGGACTAGGTTAGCAAACTACTGCAAGTCTCTCTCCCTCTGAATCTGGGAGACGCCAGACTGAGATTCCTAATAAGATGGCCTTTCCCAGGTCTTAAGCAATGTGTTTGCCCTCGTTTCCATAGCAGCATCTGAAAAGTCCCTTCAAGGCTCTCTCCACCATCCAGCTTTCTCCACCAAAACACTCAGGATAAACTGCTTTTCGTTCTGACTTAACCACGTTTCATTCGCCCTAGCCTATTATGCTGGTAAGAAACATCTGGTTTTTCAGAGCATTTGAGGTCACAAGAGGAAGGAACAACCCTGAGTCATCCCTGCAAGAAGTGCACATCTGCAAGGAGTTCCCAGGCAGGTCTGGAAAGGAGAATCCATGAGCCCCACCTCAGTCACTAACATACCGAGAACCATGTTTGATGTTTTACTGTTCATTCTCACTGGCCATAAAAAAACATGAGCTATGAAATGGTTCCTAAGAGAGGCATGTGCTTCTTTTAAATATATATATATATTTTTAAATAGAGGGAGAACCACCATTACCATGAAGAGCTATGGCTTCCCGGAAGGGCTGCAAGTCCGTCTCGACCGAAGAACTAGTTTCCGTGGATGTCGCCCGGTTAGGGGATACTACAGTCAGTCTTGGGGGAGGTCTAGAATTTCGTGGAGGAGGCGCTTTGCCACACAGGAAACTGATTAAGTCTTCTCTGCGAATAGTTCTTCTGCGCTTTTTAACCCAAGCCAAGACGTCCTTATTACGGCGCTGATAGCCAATATGGATTCCTACATCAAAGCTCCGTTGATGAGCATCCACACTTTCTGGAAGAAAAGAAATACGTGTTAGGAGTTGGCCCAACCGCAGACAGCAGCAAGTTCAGATACAACCGGCCTTCTGGAAGCAAAGCCAAAGGCAACTGGCATTGTGGACAGGGTGAATTAATGGAAGATAAACCCAGTATTAAAAACTGATTTATGAATTGCAATTATCTTGACCACTGGGGGGGAGCACACAAATTCTACCCAGCCAGCTGATTAGTCACTTCAACAATCATAAATAAAAACACAATAAATGCATCTGCCAGCCCTATCTAAACTTTAGACTCAATTCGGAGCCATCTGCTAATATCAGATACCAGATGTTATGACTACAAGTGGTCCTCGATTTATGACAATTGAGCCCCCAATTTTTGTTGTTAAGGGAGACATTGGCTAAGTGACTTTTGCACCATATGTGCGTGTGTATATGTGAGTATGTGCAAAATGGTGTGTTTTTGAGAGCTGAATGAAACAAAATGTCATTTTAATGTATGCTGATTAGTGTACATTTCAAGTGACAGTAAAGTTTTTATTCTATTCTTCTACTCTATCCCACTTTTGCAACATGTTTTAAGTCTTGGGGGAAAAAATGACAGGACATCCAGCACTGACTGAAAGTTTTGTGTGTCCACTTAGGTCAGTGCTTCTCAACGTTTGTGTGACGGCGACCCCCGTCACACAAACGCTCTGCGCATGCGCGGCTGCGCCCCATGCACGATGCGCATGCACGACGCCCATGCACGATGCGCATGCGCTGGGCCCATACGCGGCGCGTGTGCATGGCGCTACCCCCATGCATGGCGCGCATGCACGGCGCACGTGCACGGCGCCGCGAAAAAAGGCGGATCGCCGCCTTTGGCGACCCCCGAAAAATGGGCGATCGACCCCAAATGGGGTCGCGACCCATAGGTTGAGAACCGCTGACTTAGGTCAAATTCTTACATTTAGGTTGTAAAATGGGGAACAACTCACTAAACAACTGTCTTGCTTAACAACAGAAAATATGGGCTCAACTGTGGTCATAGATCAAGGGTTACCTTTATTCGATCAAGGTCAAAAGAGGTATGTTATCTTTAGTAACCCTTCATTTTATTTATTTATTTATGAGACTTATATACCGCTTTTAAGTGCAAGCACTCTCTAAGCGGTGTACACAAGTAAGCAATGTATACATATATATTGACATTGCCCCCAACAATCTGGGTCCTCATTTTACCTACCTCAGAAGGATGGAAGGCTGAGTCAACCTTGAGCCGGTGAGATTTGAACCGCTGACCTGCTAAACACAGTCAGCTAAAGTGGCCTGCAGTACTACACAGAGGTCCCTGACTTTTTGGGCTCCATTGTGGCCATAAGTCAAGGACTAACTGTACTGGAGAGAGGCACACAACCTATGTGGGCAAACCTTGCCCAATGCCCTGTAACACCATTCTAGATTTTATTTTGGCAAAAACTCAGAATATCCACTTTCAATCCTGCTAAATTACAATCCCCCCAAATGGTTTGCTGAATTTACTGTATTTTTCCTACTTTAGCCACATGCCTATTTGTTTTTCTGCAAACACACTAATCTTTTGCATTTATTTTTTGCTTTATGCCATGTAACAGAATTAATATTGACCGCGTTGAAATTTCTGGGAAAGCAGGACGTAACTGTCTCTCTCACAGACCAACTCACCTCAGGAGGTTAGGTGGGAGGAGTACTGTGTGGGAAGGAGCATTGTGTGTATTTGCCACCTTGAGTTATTTATTAAAAAATAATAAAGGTGGGATATAAATAAATACATGGGCAGTATGGTGGCTCAGTGGTTATAGACCAGTGTTTCTCAACCTTGACAATTTTAAGGCATGTGGACTTCAACTCCCAGAATTCCACAGCCAGCAATGCTGGCTGTGGAATTCTGGGAGTTGAAGTCCACATGCCTTAAAATTGTCAAGGTTGAGAAACACTGTTATAGACGCTGGGCTTGTCAACTGAAAAGCTACCCCCCCCAGGTTCAAGACCCGAGCGCCACACGAAGGGGTGAGCTCCCATCCTCGCTCCAGCTCCTGCCCAACCAGCAGTTCGAAAGCATGCAAATGCAAGTAGATAAATAGATACCACAGGGACATCATGCTGGCCACTTGACCCCAGAAATTTCTTGGGTCAATGGCCTTGAAACGGAGATGAACACCCAAGTTGGAAGCGACTAGCGGAGTAAAATCCGTAGGGGGACTCCTATAAATGAAGAAATAGAGCAACTTCCCCCAGCTTCAATCTGCCTAGATTTCCTGTGCTGGACAACTCTCACTACTTAGATTTTTTTGGGGGGGGGTCCCAACTTATTTTTTACAAATAACTCAAACATGCCAATTAATCCTTTCCCTCTATTTTCCCCACAATAGCCTCCCTTGTGAGGTGGGGTTGAGCTAAGAGAGAGACTGGACCAAAGTCACCCAGCCATGTTTTTCATGCCTAAAATGCAGTCTCCTGGTTTCCAGCTGCTGCCTTAACCACCAGACCAAAATTAGCATTATATAGAAAGAGGTTCTAATTTGACAACCAAAGGAAGGAGATCAGGAAGGAAAAGAGAACATAAAAAGAGCATTTGACTGACAGGCAGATAACGTTACTGATGGTCAAGAAATGCAAACTAAGAGGCTGGACCCTTGGAAAGAAATAGGATAAGCTCAACCTCAGAGATATTAAGCCTGGGATAATACTGATGCTCCAAAACAGAAGTACTAGAAAAATACTTGGAGGCTGGAGGGATAAAACAGTTAGACAAAATCAGAGAATATTTAGATGATAGGTCAGCAATGGCGAACCTTTTAGAGACCGAGTGCCCAAACTGCAACCCAAAACCCATTTATGTATCGTCGGGTGCCAGATGGGCATGGCCCATTGAGTGGGTGTGGCCCATTGGGTGGGCGTGGCTGTGGTGATAACAGCAGACTGAGCGGGACTAAAAAGTTCTACCAATCAATTCCAACTTTGTGAGATTTTGTTTTCCCGCGAGAAGTTGAAATTGATTGATTGAACCTCTTTTTTTTGCACATAGTGGCGGAGGCCTAAAGCGAAATGGTTTTATAAAACCCAGCTGAAGGCCTAGGACTGGGGCAATGGTGCGCGTGCCCACAGAGAGGGCTCTGCGTGCCACCTGTGGCACGCGTGCCATAGGTTCGCCACCACGGTGATAAGTAATACTGACAGGCCTAGGAATGGATGAAACTGTTAAATTGCCAAGTTACCCAGAATGGCCAATGGAACTGCAGAGCCTTGTTAAGTAGGGAGGGAAGGTAGAGAACGGTGCTCTTTGACCAGAAATTATGAAAGGGAAAACAAGTCAGCACGATTAAGAGTTATGACATTTGGGGAGTGCAATCAAATGGATTTAAAATGGTAGAAAGGAAAACCGAATAAAGACTTTAGATCAGGCCGTTAACTCAAGGGCAGTTTCAGTGAAGGTGATCAAAAACAGAGTCAGAAATTAGACTGCAATGAATTTAGAAGACAGTAGAATTGTTCCTCTTCTGGAGGAAAAATAGGATAAATAAATTAATCCACTTTTAGGTGAGGCGGCCATTTCTCAAGAGTACGGGAACTTTAATTCCAGAGTATTTGGCTACATCAGGCTGGTGAGGATAACCACCTAATTTCTATTGCTGAATTAGACTATCAAGTCCAACAAATCTCCCTAAAGTAATATTTCTATCCCGCTTTATTCATCAGAAACAATCTATTCCACTGCCGATGCACAGCTATTAATACTTACACATCATATATTTGTACTGGACATCAGTTTTTTTCAACAAAAGATTGCACAAAGCAATTTTCTGCAGAACCTTGAAAGTATAATCCACTTTGTGCTTAAGAATGTCCTCCACACTGCAGCCTCAGCTGATGGGGAGAGTGAGCTAGCTTCCAAAATAGATTCTTGAGAATATGATACCACATTCCACAACATTAAGCTCAAGTAAAACTTACACTATTACGACAGTCAAATTGTCACATGTTGCTTTGAACTGAAAACAAGTCTTTGACTTTGTTTTCAACAAACATTACTGAGACATTATGTAAATGAAGACTCAAACATCCAGGCCAAAAGTATCTAAAAAGGTTAAATCATGGCAATTGGACCAAACCTTCAAACTTCAAACTCCAAACCTTGCCATGATTCAATCATTTTAAAATACTGGGATAATATCTGACCACCTATGCACAAATTATGTGACAACTCCTTCAGCCAATGTTATGCTTATAAATAGAACATCTGTAATAAATGGTCAACTTGCGTACTTTTGCAACAAATAGAAATTGGGCACAACTAAAAATGTTGCCAGTTTTGGATCCTTAATGTGCCAAGCCCTACAATGCATTCCAAGTTCAAAAATTATAACAACCATTATAACCACCATTGCTTTATCAAAGTGAGTTACAACATTATTAACTAATATAGTTGGTTGTACATGTTCCTATTGTGATGAGTGTAATAGTCATGTCCTTAGCATGGTCCACAGTGGAACATTCCTCCATAGGTGTTACTCAACTAGCTTCCCCTAGGCCTCAATGAATCATTCTGATCCTCATGGGAGCTAAGTCAGACCAAGAAAGCAATCTGTTTAATTTAAAAAGCTCCAGGCCAAAACTTCAGTTCCTGAATACTTTTATCCAAGGACAGGATTATTAAGAATTCATAAAGGCTGACAATTCTCATATGACTCTCATTATGTTACTATATAATGTATATTGTGTATCCATAGTTAGCGCAATCATCTGGTGTAAAACATGAGCCTGCCATGAAACAAACCTACCGGCAGTTAATTTGATATTGTTCTGACTCTTAATTCATCTTTACAATGGTGATTTTTCTTTACTCAAGGACATCAATTCTAACAGAGTTAAAGCAGACTTTCTGCCACAAATGCTGTTTGAAGTTCCACTGGAACATAAACCATCTTAATGAGTTAACAGTAAATCCAGATCCAACAGTACTGTGACAAAACCACTAAAGACAGATCCACCTTGCAAGCAGATCCACCTCACAGCTTATCCAACAAAAACTAAGAACAGTACCTCAAACTTTAACACCTATGACTTTGGCTGCTCAGTTTTAGGCAGGTTATAGGAAGGAGCCAATAATGTAGTTTGAATTAAACAAGGATTGGGAAAACCCAAGTTCTGCTATCCAAGACCTTCGACCAGCCATCTTTTCAGCTAAACTAGCCATTATTAGGGGATAAAACAGGAGGAGGGAGCACTATATGGTTGCATCTATCTTTCCCAGATACAAGGTGGGATTGAAACTTAAGAGAGTGCCATAATAATTTCATCACTGCAAACAATCAATATTTGATCATCCATACCAGTTCACAGAAACAGGGGATCTACCAGTATCAGGACATTCACAATATGGCATGTGGATTCTCAAAATTAAGTTAAAATTATATATACATACACATTCAAGTATACAGAAACCAAAAACAAGGTAGACATTTAGAAAAGAACGTATTTGCTTTGATGTTCATTCTTGGAGAGGAAGTCAATCTCATCCATGTAAGCTCTTTGGAATATTTACATTGCTCCATAAATTCTTCTCAAAGTATATGAAAAGTTCAACTCTTTTTAAAGGTGGGAGAGCTTGGAGTGGAAGCTTTTAAATCCTTCCACTGAGATGATTGTAGAGTTCATCCTCTGTACTTTCACACAAGCTTTTTTTTACACTTACAAAAGTCACACAACTTTAAGCAAAGAAGCCTATTCCTTCTTTGCTAAGCATAGTGCTGCCACATAAACACCTGAACAACACGGTCAAGTAGGACTAAAAGTCCACTGCAAGAGCAATATTCTGGTCCCACAAGGGCCAGTTGGATGACAACAGGGAGCATGTGCAATCTCTCATACCCCTTGTTGCAGCAGCTAGGTTCACATGTCATATTAAGTCATAGACTATACAACCACTGTTCTTAAATTAGACTAAAATGACTCATTTCATATAATATGCCAATCTCCAAACAAACCAATTACCACTTAGTCTGATGTATGAATCCATCGAGTAAGTCCTTTTTACCTGCCCTGACTTTCTTTCCTTTCTCTCTCTCTCTCTCTCTCTCTCTCTCTCTCTCTCTCTCTCACACACACACACACACAGAGAGAGAGAGAGAGAGAGAGAGAGAGAGAGAGAGAGAGAGAGAGAGAGAGAGAGAGAGAGAGAGAGACTTCTCACATCACTAGATTCTAAGACCAGGAGAAGAAAAAACTAATCTGTACACTTTGATATCAGGACTGTACTAGCTATGGAGCAATTTATGCCCCAATGTCTTGCACAGTGGAATTTTCTAATTTTGGACATGTCATTCCTGCAGTTCTAAGATGTATTATAAATATAGGAAAGGTTGGAAGACTCTGATTCTCCTCCTCACTTTCACAAGATTATAAAATGCAGCGTTAGGAGACAGCATCCCTTGTGCTCCATGCAAGACTCGATTACCAGTATATTCTTTCCCAGCTAATTCCAGGCACTGCTTGGATTTCTAGCAAGAGGCACATGCATAGAGTGCACACAACCCATCTGGCTTTGACCCAGCAACTGCCAAGCGATAAGCCATCAAAATGGCAGCTGGTGCCAATTAGAGAAAGAGAGCTGACTAATACTATTGGCTGAGCTGGCAAATACCTCCCTCGATGACTAAAAGGTGGCTGTTTTCAGCACTACATTCCATTTGGCCACTTCAGATGGCATCATCTAATTACATCAATTGCTCTAAAGTAAGTTATTTACATGATACAGGAATGGCGAAGTCCAACAAAAATATTGTTACCTTTATTTATTGGGTCACCGAACTTGTTATCAAGGCAACTCAGGCTTTAGCTGAGCTAGCATTTGGCAGTTAGTGCTGGTGTAGTTATTATGAGTAACTGGAAGCAATTTAGGATATCTAAGGTCAAGCCAGTAACATATTCTTGAGTCTGCTCTTTTCCTCCATGAGCTGAAAGGAATTTCTGAGCCCCTCGTGGAGTTTTTCAAAGTGTGAACCACTTAAGAATAGTCCTTTTCTAGAGATTTATGAATTAGTATAGAGCTAGAACATTTATAGAGCTGACAGTCTTTTCCTAGACCATCAAAAATATTTTCATAGTTAAAGGACAGGAAAAAAAATGATTGAAAGTTAACATAACATTTAAATCCAACAAAATTTTTCTCTTTCTCTCTACTCCAGAATTAAAAATTTCTACCACTCTTTCTCTAAGATTAGAAATAACAAGACATGAAGTAGGCTCATTACCACTGGAGGAGAGAGGATGTTGGTTTATAGAGAAGGGATGCATTGCAAACGGACAATTGGACAACTGGACAGCCACTTGTCTGAAACGGTATAGGGCAGTGGTTTTCAACCTTTTTAATGCCGCGACCCCCAACCAGTCGTAAGTTGAGGACTACTCAACTGGTGCAGCACCGTTTGCAGAATGGGACTTTTGGCGGGCTCAGCAGGGCAGAGACAGCCTGGACAATTCCTATTGGCTTTTGAAAGCCAATAGAATTAGACTCTATTCAAGAGAGTCTAATTATATTGGCTTTCAAAAGCCAATAGAATAAAAGGGAGTAGCACAGCTAAGGAAAAGGGGGAAAAAATGGCAGACTGCGTTGTTTGGCAACCCCCGTGAAATGGTCGTTCGACCCCAAATGGGGTCCCGACCCACAGGTTGAGAGCCACTGGTATAGGGTCTCCTGCTTGAGCAGGGGATTGGACTAGAAGACCTCCAAGGCCCCTTCCAGCTCTATTCTGAAAAATCTAACCTTATCTAAAAGTCAGTATAAATAGTACAAAGTCAATATAAAAAGGTATCTCTAATATCAAACCATGCATAGCCAAACAATGAAGACAACCATTTTATTCCCTGAAAAACTACATTTTTCCCATGAGAAGCTAGATTATGTCAAGCTTAGAATTAAGTACCATTAAGGTACTGATCAACTATTTTGTAGTACACAACAATACATGACTTAGGACAATGAACCACAGATGTGGTTAAGATTGCATGCTATGCACATGAGTAGAATCTGTTCAACTTAAATGTCACTTGAATATCAGAACCCCACACAAAATAGAAGTCCCTGCCTTACAAAGGTAGTTCATTCTAAGCCACTTTGTGATTCCTGAAATTAGGATCCTATATTATTCCTACATCCTGTGCAAACCTCTTGCAAATCCAGGTAGCTTAAGGGCAGACAGCAGCTAATGGAACCCTTTTTTTGTCCTCAGGACACACTCCACAAGAAAGCCCACAAACACATGTATATCCAGAAAGCACAAATCCCTCCCAAATACATAAGCACTTGCCCCAAAGGTATCCAACACCCCCTAAAATTTATTTATTTATTTATGAGACTTATATACTGCTTTAAGTGCAAGCACTCTCTAAGTGGTGTACACCAGTAAGCAATGTATATATATATATATCTATTTACATTGCCCCCAACAATCTGGGTCCTCATTTTACCTACCCCGGAAGGATGGAAGGCTGAGTCAACCTTGAGCCGGTGAGATTTGAACCGCTGACCTGCTGAACAGCCAGCTAAAGTGGCCTGTAGTACTGCACTCTAACTGCTGTGCCAGATTTTTTTTTTTTTAAAAAAAGGGATAGATGAGGACCACTATGCAAGTCCAATGGTATATAGGGCTTCCTATACCACTGGTGACTGGATGTCCCTTCCAACTCTGCTACCTGTAATACTCTCCTGACAGGATGAGAAAGGTGGCTAGCTCAGTATCTCTCTTCTGAATCTGCTTGACTGGCAGAAAAGGCGCTCTGAATAAAAGTTCCACAATTTTCTGCCAACTCTCAATTTCCAGAGACGGGGCTCATAAAAGATTACTGAGAACCATTTAAGACAGTGGTTCTCAACCTTTCTAATGCCACGACCCCATAATACAGTTCCCCATGTTGTGGTGACCCCCCCAACCACTTATACATCACCGGGTGCCAGGGGCGTGGCCAAAGGGGGAAGAAAATGGCGGACAGCCTTGTTTGGCGACCCCCGTGAAATGGTCGTTCGACCCCAAATGGGGTCCCGACCCACAGGTGGAGAACCACTGCTTTAAGTGATCTTAATTCTTTAAGTGCCAGAAGTGGCCTTGGGTGACTGAAGCCACACGCAGGTTGAAGTCGGCTGGCACCAAGAGCGACCAGTCTGGAGCCCAGGAAGGTCCCAAGCATCAAAACCGCCCTAACCCTTCTCTCCTCTCTCGGCAGGTGGAGAACATCTGGCTGGGCCCCCAAACATTCAGGCAGGGGAGGCTGCCAAGGAGACACGCAAGGGTCACCTTCAAGAGCCACTGGACCCCTCCAGGCAAGGGCCAGAGGGCAGCTTCCCTAGAAGCCCCTTCCAGATGTTTCCTGGGGCTCCCAGAATCCCCCTGAAGCAGAGTCAGCTGGGCTTCCCTGGGGGCTCCCTCCCCCCCCCCTTTTCTCCCTCCCCCCTGCTCCACCAGGCAGCCCCAGGGCCTCAACCGAGCCTACCAGGAGCGGAAGCCGGGAAGAGCCCCTCGCTCGCCCTCCCTCCCTCCAGCCCGCCCTGCAAGACCCCGGGGTGGCCCCTGCGGAGACCCCCGAGGCCTTCAGGGGAGCCCCCAGCCCCGCCCAGGCCGTGACCTCCCAACCCACCCACCCACCCCGGGCTCCCCCCCGGCCCCGCTCACCTTTGTAGAGGTTGGTGACGGCGGTGGCCGCGTTCTGGAAGGGCACCCAGAGGGAGAGGCCGGGCTGCTGGCACACGCGGTCTGCGGGGGGGGGGGAGAGAGAGAGAGCAAAGGGGAGAAGTGAGCCTCGCCGTGACCGCCCGTCCCCCGCCCCCCCCCCCTCAAAAGGACCGGCCATGTTGGGCTTCGCCATTTTGTTCACCCGCCGCCGCCGGGACGGAAGCGCAGGAAATGGGAGGGCGGGGGGGAGGGAAGGGGCCAAGCGGGACGGAAGCCGCCTGGAAGCGTCCAAGTCGGCCGGGGGAGGGGGGGGCGGAAGAGCGGAATCCTCCATTTGCCCCAATGGGTGGGGGGGGAGGGAGAGGGAGAAAGAGCCTTTAAAAGGGGACTCCGCGTCCGGCTCGTCAGATTGGCGTCTTCGCCCCCCCCACCCGCCATTTTGTTGGTGGGAGGGGCCAAGGGCCCGGGCGAGCCCACCCTCCCGTAGGGACGGAGGGGGGGCGGGCGAATCCATTCTGCCCCCTCCGGCAGCCGCTTCCTTCACCGGCGGGCAGCGAAGAAAGAGAAGCGGCCGCGGCGGCGGCGAAGATGGGGCCTCCCGCCATCTTGCGCGAGCGCCTGGCGGGGGCACCGGGCCCGGCCTCGGACGACCACTCCCAAGATTGGTGTGTGTGGGGGGGTGAAGACAGCCCCTCCCGCGGGGGTGTCGCGCCCGGCGCGGACACGTGTCTGGGCATCCACACGTGCGGGCACCTCCGCTCACCCGTGTAGAGCTGCGCCACGGCGGTGGCCGAGTTCTGGAAGAGGTGCCAGAGCTTCTGCTGCTTGGGCTCCGGCTGCGGGGTGGCGGCGGCGGCCGCCTCGTCGTCGTCCTGAAGTTCGGGCGGCAGCGGGCCGCCCCCGCCGCCGCCCAGGCCGCTGCCGTCGTCCTGCTCGGCCTCGGCCAGGCACTGCCGCTCCCACTGGCTGAACCAGTGCTCGGGCCCGTGCAGCTCCTGGATCTCGGCCTCGCCTTCCTCCTGCGCCGCCTGATCCTCCATCGCTCGCTCGCCCGCCCGCCTGCCTGCCAGGGCCGCCTCGGCGCGGCTCCGGCTACCTCCGTCCGGCCGCGCCCGGCAGCTGCGGCGACGCCATCAAGAAGAGCCGCTGCCGCCGCCGCATCCCCGGCCGCCGCCGCCGCCCACACTGAGCCCGAGACGCCGCCCCGAGCGCCCCAAAAGGCCTCACCCGAACATGCTAGGGGGAGGGGACAGAAAACGACAACCCCACCCCGGCAGAGCCCGCCTCTTTTCCTCCGCCGACGCCGCTGCCGAGCGAGGCCTTCGGCGCTTGCCGCACGCCCATTGGGCGGCTGACGCGCCCATCAATGTCATAAAGGAGGAGGCGGCGAGACGAGGTCATCAAGGTTGGTTACGCTGGCAAAAGGGAAAGGAGGAAGACAGGTTGGGAAGCGGAGGGGGGGGCGAGGGAAGAACCCTTCCGCGCAAGCGCGGGCGAGGAGACGGGAGGGGGGAAGGTGTGCGCGCGCATATCAGCCTGGCTGTGCTTCCGCGCACGCGCAGTTTCTCCTCCGCGTTCCTGATGCAGAGTTCGCCGGGCGTGGCTCAGTTTCACCGTTGTGGCCGCAATAAATCCCGGTTTGCGACGGTGGGTTGATGCAGCGGGTCAGCCGGACCCTGAGGAAGCCTCGGTGCTCCCTAGCATCATGCGTGGGCCGGTTACATTCCTGTAGGAGACCATAGTTTAACCATGATGCGTAGATTAAACCATGCAATGCAGGCTGTGCCGTGTATGCTAAGCTCTGCAGAAGCTAAAATCTGAATTTTGGTTTAGTCAACCCCCGGCCTGCTTTCTCAGCCCTCCTGAGCCTGCAGCAAATGTCCTGGCAGCGCTGCGTCCCTGACTCCGTTGCGGTGCACTTTGACAAGGGGGAAGCCTTGGCAGGTGGACCTCGACTTATGACCGCCATTGAGCCCAACGCTTCTGTTGCAAAGTGAGGCATTTGCTAAGTGAGTTTTGCCCCATTTCACGACCCTTCTTGCCACTGTTGTTAAGTGAATCAAGGCAATTGTTAAATTAGTAACATGGTTGTTAAGTGAATTTGGCTTCCCCATTGACGTAGTCAGAAAGTTGCAAAAGGTGATCACATGCAGAGCTGAAGGACATACCAGCAGTTTTTCCTTTTTTAATATGTGTGTGTGTGTGTGTGTGTGTGTGTGTGTGTATAGGTCTTTGGTTATTCGGGTTTTCTCCCGCGTAAAATTGGAAGTGTCTTGGCGACGTTTTGACGAAGTCCCATTCGTCATCTTCAGGCTGGTGTTTTCGGCTTCATGCTCCTAGAAGCACAAAGCCGAAAACACCAGCCTGAAGATGACGAATGAGACTTCGTCAAAACGTCGCCAAGACACTTCCAATTTTACGCAGGAGAAAACCCGAATAACCAAAGACCTACACACACACACACACACACACACACACAGGTACGCCTCAACTTACAACAGTTCACTTAGTGAACCGTTCTAATGGCGCTGAAAAAAGTGACATGACTGGTTTTCACACTTACGAACATAGCAGCATCCCGATGATTACATGATCAAAATTCGGAGGCTTGGCAGCCTGACTCATATTTATGACGGTCGCAGTGTCCCAGGATCATGTGATCAACTTTCGCAAACCTCTGGAAAGCAAAGTCGATGGGGAGACCAGATTCACTTAACAACCGTGTTACTAAATTAACAACTGCAGTGATTCACTTAACTGGCAAGAAAAGTCACAAAATGGGGCAAAGCTCACTTAAATGTCTCACATAGCCACAGAAAGTTTGGGCTCAGTTGTGGTTGTAAGTTGTGGACTAGGTGTGTTTTGTTTTATCAACAAGAATTAAATACAAAACAACAGTAAAATATACATCTAACACTAACAAAAAAGAAGAAAAAACTGTACAAAAACGGGGCGGGGGGGGGTGACAAATAGTTATAAGCTGTCCCATCCTTAATTAATAAAAATTACTATATTAAGTAAACAACTATTCCAGATGGGAAAATCTCTATCTACTAATCAAGTCAACTGAACAGCTAATCATAATATATATGTGAAGAATAGGGAAAAAAAGCAACAGATATACCCAAATATTACACTAATCTTCAAATCTCTCTATTAACCATCTGCTACTGCATTTAACATGTAAAAGGTCCACAAATAGTATGTTTCCCTTTAAGATTAAAGAATCTGAAAGAATAGTGATTTTTTTTGTTAATATAAATGGTGATAGTTTATAAGTGCAAACAGAAATATATATTATTTCCACAGCAAGGAAATTAAAGCAGAAATGGTTAAACTGATAGCTTTATTCAAAGAGGAAAATATATTTTTTTATTTAGATATCACTTCTGGATTTTATGCTTGTGATGAAAAAAAAAGTCTAACTTTGACTTTGGTTTTGCCAATTAGATTTGTTGTTATAGAAATGGCTGATTATATACTAATGTATAAAAGTAAAAGTCGAGGCTGTAATATTATTACCTTGTACTGTGCTAAAAAAAAATCAGAAATCAACACTTTTTTCTTTCTTCCCTTGTACCTCATATTTTCTTTCCCCCTCTTTTTCCTTTCCTTAGTTTCCTATTTTTTTATTTTTCTTTGCATTTTAGTACATTGATAAAACAATAAAAGTCATGAATTCATCCCCTCCCCAAAAAAGTCCACAAATGGCTTTGAATCTTTTATAACATTGTCCAGTAAATGCCGGCAGTTATTTGTGAAAGAGAGCGAAACTGGTACAAGTGGTCCTCGAATTACGACCTTAACTGAGTCCAAAATTTCTGTTGTTAGGTGAAACATTTGTTAAGTGAGATGTGCGTTCACTGAAGTCGAAGTTTAGTGGAAGATCACTTGACTATGAGCCAGCCGTGTGCAGCAGCAGCCAAAAGAGCTAATACAATCCTGGGTTGTATAAACAGAGGCATAGAACCAAGATGACACGAAGTATTAGTACCGCTTAATAAAACCATAGTAAGACCACACTTGGAATACTGCAGCCAATGTTGGACACCATATCACAAAAAAGATGTTGAGACTTTGGAAAAAGTGTAGAGAAGAGCAACTAAGATGATTAAAGTCCTGGAGACTAAGACATATGAAGAACAATTTTAGGAACTGGGCATGGCCTGTCTAGAGAAAAGAACAACTAGGGGTGACATGACAGCAGTGTCCCTGTATTTGAGGGGCTGCCACAAAGAAGAGAGGGTCAACTTATTTTCCAAAGCACCAAAAGGCAAGACAAAAAAAACAATGGATGGAAACTGATCAGGGAGAGAAGCAACCTGGAACTAAGGAGAAATTTCCTGACGGTGAGAACAATTAACCAGTGGAACAACCTGCCTCCAGAAGTGGTGAATGCTCCAACACTGGAAGCTTTTAAGAAGAGATTGGACTGCCATTTGTCTCAAATTGTATAGGGTCTCCTGCTTGAACAGGGAATTGGACTAGAAGACCTCCAAGGTCCCTTCAGTTCTATTCTGATTGATTGATTGACGATCCATTAGATGATAAACTACGTTCAGGATGGTAGCTCCTTTTAGGCTAGGTCAGCACCCTAAATCTTCAGCCAAGCTTCTCATTAGTTCCAGATACTGCTGGGTCTGTCCTTAGCATTTTCCAATTTTTAAGTTTATTGTGCAAACACAATCAAAATGTCTTGTGCTAACCCAACAGAATACGTACAAAAAATTATGACTGTTTTACTGCAGAGTTGGAAAACATAGGAATACAATATAAAGAATTGGAAGGGACCTTGGAGGTCTTCCAGTCCAACCCCCACCCCCACCACACCCCTCACTCAAGCAGGAAACACTATACCAGGGGTAGGCAACCTTGGCTCTTTTATGACTCGTGGACTTCAACTCCCAGAATCCCTGAGCCAGCTGGCCTACCCCTGCACTATACCATTCCAGACAAATGATTGCCCAGTCCTTTTTTCAAAACCTCCAATGATTCTGGATCTTGGCTCTCTCTCCTTTGTTAAATTTCTATCCTCAGGAGTACATAATCATATACGGGCTGCAGAACAGCAATCTCTGCAAAGAGATACAGAAAACCCTAAGCATTTGTTGCCATCTCATGGACATCTGGAGCACTGCAGCACTGAAGGTGTGACACCAAAATGTTCCTGAAGTAGCTTTTTCAACAGGTCCAGCTTGCGTGGCCAAAAGCCAAGGCACTTGGTGACTTCTCCACTTTTGTATTCCCGTAGCTCCTCAGTGTACCATCCTGCGACCTTCCAAGCAAAGGTACATAAACCCTGGTGGCACAATTTTCAAAGTGCAGTATTGCAGGCAAACTCTGCCCACAGCCTGGAGTTCAATGCTGACGGATTCAAGGTTGACTCAGCCTTTCATCCTTCTGAGGTTGGTAAAATGAGGATCCAGATTCTTGGAGGCAATAGGCTGACTCTGTAAAACTGCTTAGAGAGAGTTGTAAACTACTGTGGGGCAGTTTATAAGTCTAGATGCTATTGCTATCTATCTGCCTGCCTGCCTGTCTGCTTGCCTGCCTGTTTATCGGTCTGTCTGTCTGTCCGTCCGTCCATCTGCCTCTGTCTGTCTGTCTGTCTGTCTATCTATCTGCCTGCCTGCCTGCCTGCCTATCTATCTATCTATCTATCTATCTATCTATTTATGCCTATCTATCTGCCTATCTGCCTTTACTGTCTGTCTGTCTGTCTATCTATCTATCCATCCATCCATCCATCTATCTATCTATCTAGTCTGTCTAGTCTGTCTGTCTGTGTATCTGCCTGCCTGTCTGTCTATATGCCTATCGGTCTGTCTCTCTGTCTGTCTGTCTCTCTGTCCATCCATCCATCTGCCTATGTGCCTTTGTCTGTCTGTCTGTCTGTCTATCTATCTATCTATCTATCTATCTATCTATCTATCTATCTATCTATCTATCTATCTATCTGCCTATCTGCCTATCTGCCTATCTATGCCTATCTATCTGCCTATTTATGCCTATCTATCTGCCTATCCATCCATCCGTCCGTCCGTCCGTCCGTCCGCCCGCCCGCCTATCTATCTATCTATCTATCTATCTATCTATCTATCTATCTATCTATCTATCTATCTATCTATCTATCTATCTATCTATCTATCTATCTATCTATCCTATTTACCTTACCTATTTGCCTATCTATTTGCCTGTCTATTTGCCTATCTCTCTCCCTCCCTCTGTCTCTCTCCCTCTCCCTCTCCCTCTCCCCCCCCCCTCTGAAATATGCAAATCCCATATGTTGATAAAGATCCTGAAAAGCATCAGCAGCAAGGTGGATGTATTCCCAGGGGCCAGGGAGGCACAATTGCATCAGTGAAAAGCTGAAGGACGAGTGAGATGACTGAGACTCCCCAGAGACAGATGTACCAAAATGACAAATTGGCTCCAAATACAGGATAAAATGGATTTGATTTAGGAACAATGAGGGAAAGAGAACTAAGTATATCAGAATGATCTCTCATTTTATCTCATCTGTTTTGGCTACATAGCTAATGATCTGTCTCATGGCTAACTGTGTATAGAATTAAGTCAGGAATCTAGATTTATGTGACCACTGAAGCCACCCTGGGTTAAAATATGTTCAATTCATGATGCAAACTAGACAACTGACTGAGTTCAGTAAACAATTGTCCAAGAACAATGAGTTAGCATTTGTTTACACAAATCTGAAAATTTCCTTAATCTCAAGGGGAAGGAAAGCAGAAAAAACGTTGTCATATACTGTACGTGCCACGAGAGGGCAACTTTACAAGCTACAACCAGACAAATTGGCAATTATCTGTTATACTTTATGCTCAGACAAGTTGAAAACAATCCTGTCAATTCACATGTTATATTTGGGGGGAAATCCCCTTCAGCCTTTCTCATGTTTAATGCAGTGTGAATAAAATTTATAAGCATAGAACATTGCATTGTCATCCTGGAACCTCCCCCAGTTTTTAATCCACGGTGGTATTTCTGAATGGTAGCAAGTTTAAGATGCATGGACTTCAACTCCCAGAATTCTCCAGCCAGCATGCTTGATAGCATAAAGAACTTTTTTTTTTACATAGTTTCTTAACTGAAGGAAACTTTTATATATTTCTGTGTTCTAAGTTGTATTTTTAATGTTCCTGGTGGTGATACTGTGTGATCATATGACAATCAAAGTCTGTAATAAAATTTTATTCTTATTAAAGCATTATTTGGAAAGAAAGGAATTAAAAACCTGAAGATTTTCAGCACAGCACAGAACCCCAAACATTTTTTCCTTTGATCAGGAATCCAGTTAAAACTGGAGAAATTTGTATTTGAATCTTCACTCAACACTCACTAGAATTTGGAATTTGGAAACAGTAAATTGCTCAGTCTATTTTCCCTTGCAGAGGTATTACTATTATTATTATTATTTATTTATTATTATTATTATTATTATTTTGTTATTATTATTATTATCTACAATTAATATAATAATAATAATGATAATGATAAAGTTGGAAGGGACCCTGGAGGTCATCCAGTACAACCCCCTGCTCAGGCAGGAAACCCTACACCATTTCAGACAAATGGCTGTCCAGTCTCTTCTTAAAAGCTTCCAGTGTTGGAGCATTCACCGCTTCTGGAGGCAGGTTGTTCCATTGGTTAATTGTTCTCACTGTCAGGAAGTTTCTCCTTAGTTCTAGGTTGCTTCTCTCCTTGATTAGTTTCCATCCATTGCTCCTTGTCCTGCCTTCAGGTGCTTTGGAGAATAGCTTGACTCCCTCTTCTTTGTGGCAGCCCCTGAGATACTGGAATGCTGCTATCATGTCCCCCCTCGTCCTTCTCTTCATTAAACTAGACCAGTGGTTCTCAACCTGTGGGTCGGGACCCCATTTGGGGTCGAACGACCATTTCATGGGGGTCGCCAAACAACGCAGTCCGCCATTTTTTCCCCCCTTTTCCTTAGCTGTGCTACTCCCTTCTATTCTATTGGCTTTTGAAAGCCAATAGAATAGACTCTCTTGAATAGAGTCTAATTCTATTGGCTTTCAAAAGCCAATAGGAATTGTCCAGGCTGTCTCTGCCCTGCTGAGCCCGCCAAAAGTCCCATTCTGCAAACGGTACTGCACCAGTTGAGTAGTCCTCGACTTACGACCGGTTGAGTAGTCCTCGACTTACGACCGGTTGGGGGTCGCGGCATTAAAAAGGTTGAGAACCACTGAACTAGACATACCCAATTCCAGCAGCCGTTCTTTATATGCTTTAGCCTCCAGTCCCCTGATCATCTTTGTTGCTTTTCTCTGCACTCTTTCTAGAGTCTCAGCATCTTTTTTACATCGTGGTGACCAAAACTGGATGTAGGATTCCAAGTGTGGCCTTACCAAGGCCTTGTAAAGTGGTATTAATACTTCACGTGATCACGTGTTACTATATAGTAACAAAGGAGAGGGAATATTTCTATTTTGGAATAGCTTCTTGTTTTCTTTTCTTAAAAAAGAGGCAATTCCACACTATTGATTTAGAACGTTTGTATACCATGGTTTCTACATGGATGCTCAGTAATTTTCAAGGACATACAAAAAAAACCCAACCTATGACTTTTCCAAGGCTTGAAAGTATCATATTTAAATTTTGCACCTTCCACTTCAAAGGACTACTTTAAAGTGTAAAAGGTCCAGGAAAAGATTTGAGGGCATTTTCCCGCTGTTATGTTTCCCTTTGTGACAAATTAGCCATTAATGGAAACAAAGATATGAACAATATCTATAGACTATGCAAGAGACAATCAACAAACCCAAAACAGAACAAAAAGACCAAAACATCTGCTCACCAGCAATCAGCACTCAGGTAAGCAGAGATTAACTCCCAAGATTAACATCCGACCAACCATCAAGTGAGCAATACCCCAATCAAAGAACTGCCAAACAAGCCAAGATTAAACAGCCCAACCAAATAACCTCTTTGAGCCTCGGCGGCACAGTGGTTACATGCAGTACAGATAGTCCTCAACTTACAATAGTTCATTTAGTGACCAACACTGAAAACATGACCAATGACCGTTTTTCACACTTACAACCGTTTCAGCATCCCCGTGGTCACATGATCAACATTTGGCCGCTTGGCAACTGACTCACATTTATGACGGTTGCACTGTCCCAGGGTCGTGTGATCCCCTTTTGCAACCTTCTGACAAGCAACGTCAATGGGGAAGCCAGTTTCATGTAACAATAACACTTAACACTTGCAGGGATTCACTTAACAACTCTAGCAAGAAAGGTCATAAAATGGGGAAAGTTCACTTGACAAAGGTCATGCTTAGCAAGAGAAATGTTGGGCTCAATTGTGGTCATAAGTCGAGGATTACCTGTATTGCAGGCCAACTCTGCCCACTGCCAGGAAGTTCGATCCTGACCAGCTCAAGGTTGACTCAGTCTTCCATCCTTCTGAGGTTGGTAAATGAGGACCCAGATTGTTGGGGGCAACAGGTTGATTCTGTAAAATGCTCAGAGAGGGCTGTAAAGCACTGTAAAGCGGTATATAAGTCTAAGCACTATTGCCCCTCCTTCCTTCCTTCCTTCCTTCCTTCCTTCCTTCCTTCCTTCCTTCCTTCCGGTTAGAATGCAATATTGCAGTCTGACTCTGCCCACAGTCAGAAGTTCGATCCTGACCGGCTCAAGATTGACTCAGCCTTCCATCCTTCTGAGGTTGGTAAAATGAGGACCCAGATTGTTGGGGGCAAAAGGCTGATTATGTAAAGCCCTTAGAGAGGGATGTAAAGCACTGTGAAGCGGTACATAAGTCTCTATTGCTATTGCCCTCCCTTCCTTCCTTCCTTCCTCCTTCCTTCCTTCCTTCCGGTTAGAATGCAATATTGCAGTCTGACTCTGCCCACAGTCAGAAGTTCGATCCTGACCACTCAAGGTTGACTCAGCCTTCCATCCTTCCAAAGTCGGTAAAATGAGGGCCCGGATTGTTGGGAGCAATAATGCTGACTCTGTAAACCGCTTAGAGAGGGCTGCAAAGCAGTATGAAGCGGTATATAAGTCTAAGTGCTATTACTGCTGCTATTGCTCTAAGATCAGTCCCACCAACACTGACAGGGCAAGCCACCAGAATATAAACCGACAGCAAACCCCACCCCTTACTAACATCGATAATGTGGCCTCGTTTGGGTAATGAGATGTCTGCAAGAAAACAAGCAAGCTCGGAGAACACCAGGGACCCCTCACCTTGACCTTTTCGTGACTATACCCTGCTTGGCGCTGAAAAAAGGAAGCTTCTTGGATGCCATTCCTTCTGCCACTGCAGATGCCCCCCTGGACTGGGATGGTAAACTGAGAGTCTCTTGGTTTTGGCAAGCAAGCATTGCAGATACTGTGTGGTGAAAGAAGGAAGCCTGGCCAGATCGATCTCTGGGACAGCCAGGACAGCTGAGTCAGCAGCTCTCCCCCATGTCAGCAACAGCAGCAGCATCTGATGGGAGCCGGAGACGGGGCCTTCTCTGGCACAGCCCTTCCCTTGCAGAATGCCGTTCTGCCTGAGAAAGGGCGGCCCAACAGTGGCTGGCTTTGAAAACAGCTGAAGACCTGTGTGCTCCCCAGGGGCAGGGATAGGAAGTTGCCGCTGTCTTGGTGGTCCACCTCAACAGGTGCAAAGCTCCTGAGTGCAGATGCTTAACACCAGTTACAGAATATGGAATAATAGTGTTGGAAGGGACCTTGGAGGTCTTCTAGTCCAGCCCCCCTGTCAAGAGGAGATCCTATACCATTTCAGACCAGTGGCTGTCCAGGCTCTTCTTAAAAGCCTCCAGAAATTTCAGTTCTGCATTTCAAAGTTGCATCCCAACGCAGAGGGACGATTAAGGTTAAAAAATATGTGTTGTTTCTGGTAGCTCCCTTTTTTGAAAAGGACTGAATGCTGAGGCTTTAAAGATTTGTTTTATTTAGCTAAAGTTAAATAAATGTAAGAGTTAAGATATGGGAAGAAGAATTTTTTTGGCTATATTTTTAGAGAAAATGATAAGTTACTGTGTTAAGGGACAGGAATATACAACTGATTTCTTTGATTACAGCTAAAATATATGTTACTCTCTCTGGTAACTCTTAATGGACTTTTGCTGATTAGGACTACATAACGAGATGTTCTAATGTGTTTAGAAAATTAAAGATTAGATTTGAGAAGAATGAATCTTTTGTTGAAATATTAGAGAAGATGATAAGTTACTAAAGTTGTTTGTACTTGTTTTAATGGCAGGGGAAATCGCATATTAATGCAGTCCTAGGCTGCATTAACAGAGGGATAGAATCAAGATCACATGAAGTATTAATACCACTTTATAATGCCCTGGTAAGACCACACTTGGAATACTGCATCCAGTTTTGGTCACCACGAGGTAAAAAAGAAGTCAAGATTCTGGAAAGAGTGCGGAGAAGAGCAACAAAGATGATTAGGGAACTGGAGGCTAATACTTATGAAGAACAATTGCAAGAATTGAGTAGGTCTAGTAGGCGTGAGCTTAAATGGACTCCAGAAGATGGTAGAGGACAGGAAGGCCTGGAGGAACGTTGTCCATGGGGTCACGATGGGTCGGACATGACTTCGCAACTAGCAACAATAACAAGTCTAGTGAAAAAAAAGGACCAGGGGAGACATGATAGCGGTGTTCCAAGATTTGAGGGGGTGCTGCAAAGAAGAGGGTGTCAACCTATTTTCCAAAGCTCCAGAAGGCAAGACAAAAAACAATGGATGGAAGCTAATCAAGGAGAAAAGCAATCTAGAAAGGAGAAATTTCCTGATAGTTAGAACAATGAATCAATGGAACAACTTGCCACCAGAAGTACTGGGTGCTCTATCACTGGAGATTTTCAGAAAGAGACTAGGCCAGGGGTAGGCAACCTTGGCTCTTTTATGACTCATGGACTTCAACTCCCAGAATTCCTGAGCCAGCCATGCTGAGGGGAAAGGGAGAGGTTTCCAAGCTGAGCCATGCCGGCTCAGGAATTCTGGGAGTTGAAGTCCACGAGTCATAAAAGAGCCAAGGTTGCCTACTCCTGCACTAGGCCAAAACCATCCAAATCATAATGTCAGACCAATATTTAAATTCTTTGGGATAGGGGTCTCCAATCTTGGCAACTGGAAGACTTGTGGACTTCAACTCCCAGAATTCCCCAGCCAGCGATGCTGGCTGGGGAATTCTGGGAGTTGAAGTCCACAAGTCTTCCAGTCGCCAAGGATGGAGACCCCTGCTTTGGGATACTCTGTGGAAGTCTCTTTCTTCCCGTTCTGCACTCATCCCCTTGCCAGCAGCCCCTCTCCCTCCGGGTGACAACCCGGTTGCCATGCTGGGCGTTCTGTTGACGGAACTTTCTCTTCCTTAGCTGCGCCTCGGCCAATGGGGAGCCAGGCTCGGATCTGGACATTCCAGCCTGTTTGTGCAAGTTCTCCTTTTGGAACTTTGGGGCCTCACACTCCCGGGCACCCTTGCCAATGTGCTTGGCCTGGCTCGGAGAGAACAACAGCGAGGGACGGAGGAGTTTGTTTCCTGAGAGCCTGGTGCCAATTATATCCCAGGTACGCGGCCAGCACCGAGACCCAACCCAAGAGGCGTATGAAAGGCTTCGCCAGGCAGAGAAAAAAATGTCTCTCCCCATTCTGGAGAAGGAAAGGGTGCTTTCTTTAGAAATTTCTTCCGAAAGCGAAATTCAAGGACTTCTGCTGGGTACAGTAGGGTGCTTTCCCACTAATGGTCTACGGCAGGGATAGGCAACCTTGGCTCTTTTATGACTTGTGGACTTCAACTCCCAGAATTCCTGAGCCAGCCATGCTGAGGGGAAAGGGAGAGGTTTCCAAGCTGAGCCATGCTGGCTCAGGAATTCTGGGAGTTGAAGTTTACGAGTCAGAAAGCGATCTAGGCCTAGGCCAGGGGTAGGCAACCTTGGCTCTTTTATGACGCGTGGACTTCAACTCCCAGAATTCCTGAGCCAGCCATGCTGAGGGGAAAGGGTGAGGTTTCCAAGCTGAGCCATGCCGGCTCAGGAATCCTGGGAGTTGAAGTCCACGAGTCATGAAGGGGCCATAGTTCCTTCATACTGGCTCAGGAATTCTGGGAGTTGAAGTCCACGAGTCATAAAAGAGCCAAGGTTGCCTACCCCTGGTATAGGGAATCTCCTCTCTCCTTCTGTCCTAGCCACTTTTTACAGAGGCACGATTGAGAGCATCTTAACAAACTGCATCCCTGTCTGGTCTGGTGGCAGCAGTGCCTCAGAGAGAAGGTCCATTTAGAGAGTGGTAAAGACAGCTGAGAAGATCATAGGAAGCTCGCTTTCCATGATTCAGGATACTGCTTACAAGCGCTTAGATGTGCTTAGCGCTCGGAGCATTGTTAGAGACCCCCACACTCACTTCACGGTTTGTTCCTGTTGCTCCCCTCTGAGAGGAGGGTTAGAAGTATTTATAATAGGGTTACCAGATTCTGTAACAGCTTTGTTCCTTATGCCATCTGTCTGGTAAAGTCTCAGGATTCTTTTTTTCTCACCATATACATCTGAACTAGACTGTGTTGTTTCTCTGAGCCACATATGTCTGTGTATGTGGATATATGCATAATTTTTTATTTATTTATTTATTGTCATGTTGGTGCAGTGTATATTGGAGGTGGTTACCTTTTGAGAGCTGTATGCAATCTCATTTAATGTATGCTGATTAGCGTACATTAAAAGTGACAGTAAAGTTATTCTACTCTACTCTACTCTATTCAAAGGATGGTGGCCAAGAAGACATTTTGAGTGGCCTTTCCTTTGTTGCATAATCTTCTCTGCAGCCTCAGTGGCTTCTCACCCTTCCATGCTGGTCCCATGTGACTCCTTCCAGAGAGCTTCTTCAGGTGTGCCATTCCTGGGTTGTCCACACTCAACACCCTCCCAGTCAAATGGCTGCCCTGTCTGTTTCTGAGAACCTTCAGTGATGGAACACCCAAAACTCCAGGAGGCATCCCACCGATTAATTATTCTCACTCTAAGGAAATTTCTCCCTACTTCCAGTTGGATCTCTCGTTGGTAATCTTCCACCTATTGCTTCTTGTTCTGCCCTCAGAGGCTTTGGAGAATAAGTCAATCCCCTCCTCTCCATGACAGCCCTTCAGAGCACTGGAAGACTGCCATCATGTGCCCCCCGATTTTTTTTTTTTGATAGGATAGTCATACCCAGCTCCCTCAACCATTTGTCATACAGTTTAACCTCCAGACCCCTAATCATATTTATTGCTCTTCTCTGCACACTTTTCAGGGTTTCAACAATTTTGTGTGTGTTGTGATGACCAGAACTGGATGCAGGTGTGGCTTCCTAGCACTTATAAAGTGGTATTATCACTTCTTATGATCTTGATACTATCTGTCAATTGATGCAGCACAGGATTGTGCTGGCTTTTTTGACGGCTGCCACACACTGCTGGCTCATACGTGATGATCCACTAGGACTCCAAGATCCCTCTCAGTTACTATTGTTGTGTCAACTACTGCCTATTCTATACCTGTGCATTTGGTTTTTCCTGTTTAAGTATATAGGACCTTACTTTTTTCACCACTGAACTGCATTTTGTTGGATGTGGCCCAATACTCAAGTCGGTCAGGATTGTTCTGGATCTTGATCCTATTTTATAAAGGATCGTCTGTAAATTTCTTTTATCTCCTAGTCTAAATTATTTATGATGATGTGGAAGAATACTGGGCTTGACACCGAACCTTGGGGTACCCCGCTGCATGCTTCCATCCATGCAAGTATAGTTCCATTGAGGACTACCCACTAAGGGTGGTTGGTTAGCCCCATGTTGTTTTATCTTACGTCTACTTTGCCAAATCACTCATCCACCTTTTCTCCTTGAATATTTGGTGGAAATGCGAGTCCAGCTCTGATTCTGCATAATCAAGCATTTCTTTGCTAGCTTCTTGGAACTTCCCGATGATAGCTGCAAAACTATTTTTGGGGTTTTCCTATCAGGATTACTTTCCTGGCTAACCCTATTTGTTACTTACTGTGTATTCTGGGTTTCCACACAGCCAGCTCATCCATCGTAGGCTGTACTATGGCAGGCGATAGCATCAACCGATTCATTATGGAAAATGGCTATGAAAAAAATCAAAATACTTGCTCCGCTTTGAAGTTGATCCATTTGTGTTTTTTTTGTTGTTGTTTTGTTTTTTTGCAGTACATCTGCTTCACAACATCATTTGGCATAAGAAAGCAAAACAAGCTTTATTACAAAACCACGAAGCACTTACAACTGCACACCAATTTCATTTTGAAAAGGATCAGATGGCCTCTGCTGGGAGGTTAACTGTTTCTGTAGGGATGAAACCTCCTTGACCTCGGATAAAAGGGATGGTTCAAATATTATGCTAAGCCACAGCTGGGCCTTGTGTGTTTTTGAACTTAAAACATTGCGATTTATGTTTTAATGTGTGAATCAGGGCACACAGGGCTGCGATGGGGGCCACATGTGTGTGTGCTTCATCACATAAACAAAACTAATAGAAACCATGCTGCAAAGAGAATCAACGTTTTACTTTTTGCATGAAAATATTAGAATCATAGAGCTGGCAGGGGCCTTCTAGTTCAACCTCCTGCTCACGGCAAGAGACCTTATATTGTCCCAGAAAAACGATTATCCAATCTTTTCTTTAAAACCTCCAATGATAGAGCACCCACAGCTTTGGGAGGCAAGCTGTTCCACTGATGGTTCTCACCATTAGAAAATGTAAGGTCCTGCACTTAGGCAGCAAAAAAACAAGGCATAGATATAAAATAGGTGGTACCTGGCTCAACAGTAGTGCCTGTGAAAGGGATCTATGTGTTCTAGTGGGCCAGCATTTAAGCATGAGCCAGCAGTGTGCTAATGCAGTCCTAAGCTTCTTCGACAGAGGGTCAGTATCAAGATCATGTGAAATTATAATACCAGAATAAGAGACTTGGAAGGGACTTTTGAGGTCTTCTAGTCCAACTCCCTGCTCAGACAGGAAACTCTATACCACAAATGGTTGTCCAATCTCTTCTTAAAAACCCTCCAGTGCTGGAACATTCACAACTTCTGGTGGCAAGCTGTTCCACTGATTAATTGTTCTGCTGGGAAATTTCTCCTTAGTTCTAGGTTGCTTCTCTCCCTGATTAGTTTCCATCCGCTGCTTCTTGTCCTGCCTTCAGGTGCTTTGGAGAATACCTTGACCCCCCCTTTCTTTGTGGCAACCCCTTAGATATTGGAACACTGCTCTCATGTCCCCCCTCATCCTTCTTTTCATGATTATACTGCACTAGTGAGGTTACAGTAGGAATCTCCAACATTTGTGTTATAGAGCAGCGGTTCTCAACCTATGGGTCGCGACCCCATTTGGGGTCAATCGACCATTTTTCGGGGGTCACCAAAGAAGGCGATCCGCCATTTTCTCCCTTCAGGGGGCGCCGCCGCGCATGCCTGCCGCACACGGAGGGCGCCGCCGCGCATGCCCGCCGCGCACGGAAGGCGCCGCCGCGCATGCCCACCGCACATGGGGCAGCCGCCGCGCATGCCCGCCATGCATGGGGCAGCGCCGTGCATGCCCGCCGCGAATGGGGCGGTGTCGTGCATGCGCACCGCACCGCACATGCGCAGAACGTTTGTGTGACGGGGGTCGCCGTCACACAAACGTTGAGAACCACTGTTATAGAGAAATGTTCAGGTCCAGAATTGCCATCTTCTGTCATTAAGGATAGATAAACTAAGATAATAATCTGTGGTGACCCTGACTCATTAGAGCACTTACCAAATTCTTCTTCCAGTCCAAAAATGGGCAAAAAGCACTTGCATCTGCACATCAATTGCTTTTTATTGCCTTTGTTCACGTAGATTTTGCAGATGAAATCCTTCTCAAGCAACCAACGATAACAGAAATCATAGGATAGAGGGAAGAGTTATTGAAATATTTAAAATTAGTTTTGTATTATTCCAAGTCAGGGTCAGGTTATTGAAAACCTTTTGGTATGGAGGTCAGCTCCCCTTTAAGGAAATTATTTTGAGCGGATCAGAGAGTCTGTACTGCCATTAGTAACCATGGAACCCAAAACACAAAAGTGGTTCTAAAGGAAATAACTATTTTATTGCCAGCTATCATGTCACCCCTAGTCCTTCTGCTTGTTAGACTAGACATACCTAGATACCACAATCATTCCTTGTATGTTTTAGCATGCAATCCCTTAATCCTCTTTGTTGCTCTTCTCTGCACTTTTTCTAATATTGTAGAAACAGTGGTGTATTGTATTGTGGTGACCAAAACTGGACACAGTATTCGAAGCGTGGTCTCATCAGCGCAGTATAAAGTGGCACTAACACTTCCTGTGATCTTGATGTTATCCCTCTGTCAATGCAGCCCAGGATTACAATAGCTTTTGTGGTAGCTGCAGCACACGGCTGGTTCATATTTAAGTGGTTTTCCACTAGGACTCCTACATCCCTCTCATAGTTGCTGCTGTTGAGCCAGGTACCACCTATTGTATACCTGTGCATAGTTTTTCTTCTTGCTTAAGTGTAAAACCTTACTTTTCTCACCACTGAATTGCATCTTGTAGGATAGGGCCCAGTGCTCAAGTCTGTCAAGATCCTTTTGAATTTTGCATCTATAGTCTACAGTCTTATGACTGTACTTCAGGGCTCAATTATAGTTGTAATTCAAGGACTTGCTGCACTGTATTCATCATGATAAAGCCAGAACAAGAGGCCCGGGTTTATAGCATTCACTGAAGTCGAAGTTTAGTGGACGATCACTTGACTATGAGCCAGCCGTGTGCAGCAGCAGCCAAAAAAGCTAATACAATCCTGGGTTGTATAAACAGAGGCATAGAATCAAGATGACATGAATTGTTAGTACCACTTAATAAAACCATAGTAAGACCACACTTGGAATACTGCAGCCAATGTTGGACACCATATCACAAAAAAGATGCTGAGAGTTTGGAAAAAATTCAGAGAAGAGCAACTAAGATGATCCAAGGCCTGGAGACTAAAACATACGAAGAACGGCTGCAGGATTTGGGTTTGGCTAGTCTAAAGAAAAGAAGAAATAGAGGAGACATGATAGCAGTATTCCAGTATTTGAGGGGCTGCCACAAAGAAGAGGGGGTCACGTTATTCTCCCAAGCACCAGAGGGCAGGACGAGAAACAATGGATGGAAACTGACCAAAGAGAGAAGCAACCTGGAATTAAGGAGAAACTTCCTGACAGTGAGGACAATTAACCAGTGGAACAGCTTGCCACCAGAAATCATGGGAGCTCCACCACTGGAAATTTTTAAAAAGAGGCTAAACAGTCACTTGTCTGAGATGGTATAGGTTCTCCTGCTTGAGCAAGGGACTGGACTAGAAGACCTCCAAGATCCCTTCCAGCTCCTATTCTCTTCTCTTCTCTTCTCTTCTCTTCTCTTCTCTGCTCTGCTCTGCTCTGCTCTGCTCTGCTCTGCTCTACTCTACTCTATTCTATTTCCTATTCCTCATTCCTTAATTCTACTCTACTCTACTCTACTCTACTCTACTCTACTCTACTCTACTCTACTCTACCCTTGCTCTAAATTTAAACCAAGAAACAAATCTAAATGAGTGAAATTGAAGATAAGGCAGTAATAACCACTAAGAAAGCTTTCTTCCTTAAATCCAACCAAAACTACAGGACTATCCCTGGAGTGAACTCATGCATGCGTCCTAGAACAGTGATCTGCAAACTCTTCAGTTCATCATGAAGTTTCAGATTATTCACTGACTCCAAATATATATTATATGAAAAAAATGTAATACACCTTTCACGTAACAGTATGGTAGACAAAAATTCCATCAACAATTACAAAAGGCCAAAGTGTTTGGATCCTCCCATATGCTATGCGATAGTTTAAAACACCCTATGTTGTTGGAAAGAATGTGATGTGCAGCTAAAAATACTGGCAGCTGTGATGTCACATTTTAGTGCATGTAATTAAAAAAAATATCATAGGCCAGTGATGAAAACTTGGTGGGAATATAGACAAAATAGTAAAAAAAAAAAACCAGCAAATTAAAATATTGTGGGGGTTTCAAATGCAGACTGATAATCTTGGCTCATAATAAACCATATACAACATTGGTGGGAAAGAAGAATTTGTGGATAATTTATACTGGGGGATAGGGGAATACAAGACAAAGAATTGAAGATTACAAAATACTAAGATCTGAAAATTGAGCTTGACATATTATGGCATAAACCAATCATGGTGGTCCCAGTAGTTTGACACACTAGGTGACGCACCAAAAAATCTTGAGCACCACTTAAAAAAAATCTGTGCCTTGACAAAATTTCCATCTGACAATTACAAAAGGCCACACTGCTTGGATCCGCACATTTACTATGGTGATACATTATGACATCTTAGGTTCTTGAGAAGAACTTGATAGGTATGAAGGCCAATGCCAGCTGAAGAATTGGCGGCTGTGACTTCACATTGTTCTGTATATAAAAATTCCAAATCCAATCCAAACATCTGGATACAACAACAAGCCATAATTACAATAATCCCCCCGTGAGGCACTACCTCGATGGGATTGTGGGGTTTGTCTGAGCTATGCCAGAGGTTCAACCCTACTAGACAGCTGTCACAAGAAGAGTCAGACAAAGAGTGTCTCTCCCATGAACCATATGGTGAGAAATATCTTACAGAAATCCAGACTAAATTGGTTATCACCCAGGCTATCAAAGACTCTGCTAGTTATTGGATTTTCTGGATATCTCAGGGCAAATGGACTGCAGAATTCAGGACTGTATTATAAACCAAGTCCAATGAGAAGAAGATAACTGAAAAGAATGCATCATTTCTGGACAGAACGATAGTTGGAACCAGAAATAACAGAACAGAGTCTATCAGATCAATGTCAATTTATAATACGAAATAAAGTATTCACAGAAGCAGAATTGGAAGAATTGCAAAGGTCAACCCAGGGCAAAGAAATCAAAGTCTTGCCAGAAGCAACTCAGAAGAGGAAGAGTCAGCAATAGAAGATGTTAGCATAGCTATTGATACATTGTCCTTCCCAAACCAGGGACCCTGGCTCTGCCTTTTCCTCAGAAATGACAAAGTAACTAGAAAAGAAGAATTGAAACAAACAATAACTGAGTCTCCAAAACTGCAGAAGAACAACAGAATAAGGTTGCCCGACGTGAAGCTTGTTCCAGAGAAACAGCTAGCAGAACTATTAAAAGATGCCAATATTTTAATATCAAATATAAGCACTAGCTCGCTGTAAGAAGCAAGTCAGCTAATGTACAGCACAACTGCAGTACTAACTGAATATCTGGGTTGCAAAAGAAGAAAAGAAGAAGCCATATCTTCCCCTCATGGAAGATAAGATCAGCATGCTAAGATTAGATGCAAGCAAGCCAGAACAGATGAAACAGAAGAAGCTCAAGAACAAGAAGCCCAAAGAACACCTGGTCAAGAA
Organism: Crotalus tigris; assembly: GCF_016545835.1. Lineage (NCBI taxonomy): Eukaryota > Metazoa > Chordata > Lepidosauria > Squamata > Viperidae > Crotalus > Crotalus tigris. Next base: position 2,491,845 of record NW_024096931.1, on the reverse strand, counting down.
GGATCAACCGGAAACAAGGAAGATCAAGGAAGCACTGGAAACAACAAAGCAGCAAATAACAGCTACAACCACAAAGATCAGCAGATACCAAGCTCAAATTGCACAGTACGGGCAGAATCTCCCATTTCAATCCAGCCGTCAATGTTTCTACAAATCCATCAATGGAGAGACTGCAGAGAACGAGACAACACCTGTCAAAGAAGAAACTGGGTGGAGATGAAGTAATAATAATAATAAACCCTTCATTATCAAAGTATAACATGTATACAGTGAAATTGGCTGAGCCTCCCTCCGTGCCCCCCCCCACAACTCACAGTGACTACAAACCCCCAACCCGTGAGCTAATTGCACAGCACGCCGGCCTCGCGAGTCTGTCATGCGTAAAGTTATGTCACATTCAGAAGCCTGACAGCCCATGGATAGAAGCTGTTTATTTATTGATTGATTGATTGATTTATGAGACTTATATACCGCTTTAAGTGCAAGCACACTCTAAGCGGTGTACACCAGTAAGCAATGTATATATATATATTTACATTGCCTCCAACAATCTGGGTCCTCATTTTACCTACCCCGGAAGGATGGAAGGCTGAGTCAACCTTGAGCCGGTGAGATTTGAACCGCTGACCTGCTGAACACAGTCAGCTAAAGTGGCCTGCAGTCCTGCACTCTAACTGCTGCGCCACCTGTTCTTCACCCTGTTGGTATGGCTGACTATGTTTCTGCATCTCCTGTCCGATGATAGGCGAGTGAAAAGGTACCAACGGGCCCTGGCGATGTCACCAAGTGGAGTCAGGGAACAGCCCAAGATGTCTTGTGCCGTGCTCACCACCCTCTGCAATACCTTCCTGTCCGCAGCTGTCAGGCCAGCATACCGAACCACAATACAATATGTGAAGATCATAAAATGGGGCAAAATTCACTTAACATATGTCTGGCTTAGCAACTGAAATTTGGAACACGATTATGTTCGTAAGCCTGTATTGCAAGAAGATGGATTTGAAAAAAGGGCTAACATCTGACAATAACATCTGGCAATGCCTAATAACCAAAAATCCAGCAAAAAGGAAAGCACCAGGCAACTACAGGCCGATTAACTGTTTTACCAACAACGTTCAACTTGCTAACTGATGCGGTAGCTGATGAAGTTCAGCAGCAGCTATTTGAAAACAAGCTATTTGCACTTGAGTAGAAAGGAAACTGCTCAAGCAGCAGAGGAACAAAACATGAGTTCCTAACCGGCAAGATGATTTTGGAAAAACTGCAAGAGAAGGAAGAGCAACTTGAATGCAGCTTGGATTGAATACAAGAAGACATTCGACTCCAGCCACATGATTGGATAATCAAGTGCCTAGAAATAACAGGAGTCAGTAGAAGCATCAGAAGCTTTGTGCAAAGATCGATAGCACAACGGAAGACACAATTGCTGGATAATGGTGATAGACTAGGGAAGGCTGGTATCAAGAGAGGAATCTTTCAAGGAGATTAACTATCACCATTACTGTTTGTTATTACATAAATTCTGTTTGTTATTACATAACTCAAGCCATGGCTATCAAACATCAAAAACATCTGCCAGGCTATCCCACCTCCTGTACGTGGATGATCTGAAGCTGTAGGGATAAACACCATCTGAAATAGAATCACTACTCAACAGTGTCTATATATACAGCAAAAATATTGCAATGGAAGCATGACACCAGAATATAAACTGACAGCAAACCGCACGCGTTACTAGCACTAACGATGTCACCTAGTTAGGGTAATGAGACGTCTGCAAGAAAACAAGCAAGCTCAGAGAGCACCAAGGACCCCTTATTGCAATGGAGTTTGGAAAAGACAAGTGTCCCAACTTCACATCACAGGGGGAAAATAGTCAAAATTGAATGAATCAAGATGCCCTTGATAATAATAGTAACAGTCTGGATGAAGACGATCACTACAAATAGCTGGGCATTCTTCAAGCTGATTGAAGTCAAGAAGAAGGTTAGAAGGATATCATGGGAGTGAAGAAGATTTAGAACAGTGGTTCTCAACCTTTTTAATGCCGTGACCCCCAACCGGTCGTAAGTCGAGGACTACTCAACCGGTCGTAAGTCAAGGACTACTCAACCGGTGCAGCACCGTTTGCAGAATGGGACTTTTGGCGGGCTCAGCAGGGCAGAGACAGCCTGGACAATTCCTATGGGCTTTTGAAAGCCAATAGAATTAGACTCTATTCAAGAGGGTCTATTCTATTGGCTTTCAAAAGCCAATAGAATAAAAGGGAGTAGCACAGCTAAGGAAAAGGGGGGAAAAAATGGCGGACTGAGTTGTTTGGCGACCCCCGTGAAATGGTCGTTCGACCCCAAATGGGGTCCCGACCCACAGGTGGAGAACTGCTGATTTAGAAGATATAAAGGAATTGCCTAATGGTGAGAGCAATCAACCAATGGAACGGCTTGCCTTCAGAAGTTGTGGCTGCTCCATCACTGGAGGCTTTCAAAAAGAGACTGGTAACCATTTATCTGAAATGGTATAAGCTCTCCTGCTCCAGGAGGGGGTTGGACTAGAAGACCTCCAAGGTCCCTTCCACCTCTATTATTCTATATTAAAGCCCAAACTTAGAGGAGGAAATACCATCGAGACAATGAACACCTGAGTAATTGCAGACATCCGATACACAGCTGGAATAGTGGACTGGACTCAAGCAGAACTAAATGTCCTAGACAGGTAGACCAGAAAAATAAGGACAGTGAATCATCCCAAAGGCGCTTTTTTTTTTTCAACAGTCAACTGGACTTCCTTGGGTTTTTTTTTTCCTTTGAAAATGTTTTGCTTCTCATCCAAAAGTTTCTTTGGTTCCAACTAACTGGTAGAGAAGGGAAGGATTTAGAGTCTCTGCCGTCATCCTGTTCTATGACTCTGAAAGTCATTGAGGCCACTTGGGGGTTTATCTGTGTCCTCAGGATACCTGAATCAGAGTGCAAATGAGTGTGGAACCTTCTTGGAACTGCTGAAAGGACTGTGTGGTAAAGAGGAGGTAGATCATGGTGTATCCTCCTCCTCTGTTGAGGGAAGGTTGTTTAATTTTAATATAGATGGCTTCTTTCTTTCAAACCAATGATCCTTTCTGTCCCGAATATCAATCTTGTAAAAACTTCCCGTAAAAATTTAAATCCCAAAACGAACTCAAATGAACAATGGAAATACAATGAAACTTTAGGAGAGGACCTAAAAGTTTCCTCACTCCTCCCTTGGACTCGATCTGCACATCCCCAAAGGAGATACACCTCACAGTTTGGGAAACCCTCTCTACGAATTTCACCCATTAAATAGAGCGGTCATGTTCACACCCTAACAAGGTTTGTCTAGTTTTAATCAAGTGGATCTAGCTCTGAGGTTTATAAGCCATGATTTAGGGATGAGTGTGAGAGTTAAGTCCAGAGTGTTCTAGGTTATTCATCAGCCTTTGTTAAGTGAGTTAGTACAGGGATACATCAGATGGAAGGGAGGACATAACAGGTTAGGAATAGCTGCATGCAAAATCCAGTTTAACCAGCTGCTGAAAAGCCAGATAAATCCTCCTTTCTGGAATTCCATGGAGATATTTTATTGACCAAGACCTGTGTTCGGTCCCAAACCAGCTATTGTACCTCCAAAGCTGTGGAGTGGGTTAATTCTATAAAATATACTTTGGTTAACTACAACATCTTGTACAAACACCGAGTTGACAAGATGAAATTCAGAAGGTGCCCTACTCTGAGTTTACAAAGCACAGCTGCTGATGCTCTCTAGATGCACATTGGGTGGCAGCTTAATCCTCGGTGGTATAAAAACATTACATTTTATGGGATGACTTTAGGGATTAGGGTGATGATGGGGTTGTTAAACCTGAAGGATTCCATCACCATTAGAACATTCACTGCTAGGGGAAGGGGCTTTTAGAGGAACAGAATGCTGTGGACTGTGGAGGATCATGGCCAAACCCCAGGTTTTCTGGGTTTTGTAGAGGAAAGAGTTGAGTCTTGGAATGGGACAACTAGCCACGGCCAACTTGCCACAGGACAATTTGACGTAGGACAATTTGACGCAGTACAATTCAATCATTTAAAACAATATTTAAAATATCTTAATTTTTGTCATTCATATTTCGTTTTGTCCCTCCTTTGGCATCTTTTCTTTAATGATTCTATTCTACCATTTCTTCAATATTAGTGAAACTCTTGTCCCACGGCGAGTTGTCCTAGACCCAGTGAGTTTAGAGGGATTTGTCTTTAATATATAGATATATACTAAATAGCTATACTAGTCTCCCACTAACTCTTTGTCAGCCACAAAATTTTGAATTTATAGTGTTCACAGTATGTGAGGCCTGCCTGCAAAACATGCTCCTAGATTGGAGCGAAACGCAGAACAGACTGATTTATATTTGGTAGACCGGGTGCCTCACCCACCAGATGTATGTATGTATGTATGTATGTATGTATGTATGTATGTATGTATGTTTTCAGCAATTAGGGAGGCAGTGGCTTGGAAAAGAAGGGGGACAAACCATGATCAGTTAAAGATTATAGCTATTCCTATTGGAGCTATGGTGGCACAGTGGTTAGAATGCAGTATTGCAGGCTGACTCTCTGCCCACTGCCAGGAGTTCATTTCTCACCGGTTCCAGGTTGACTCAGCCTTCCATCCTTCTGAGGCGAGTAAAACAAGGACCTAGATTATTGGGCACAACAGGCTGACTCTGTAAACTGCTTAGAGAGGGCTGTAAATCTCTATAAAGTGGTTTATAAGTCTAAGTGCTATTGCTATTGGGAGGAATGTGAAATGTGGACAAAGCAACTTGGTTTTAGCCCAAGGGCATGACTTGGTTTATATTTTTAAACTCTTTTGCAGGAGAATTCATTCTTGGAGAATAAAGGGATACGTACTCATGTTTGGGAAGCTGATCCACACAGCTCTCTCTGCAGATGACTGGGACTTTACAAGGATACTCACAAGTAATTCTTTTTCTAAAAAAAATAGCCTGGGAAAAGTAACATATAAATTGTACTAGAAAGGGCACTTATTATCTTTGAAGTTTCAAGGATATTTCATCATGGTTTTTGCCAAAGCATCCTGGGAACTGTGATTTTGTAAATACAATTAGACTTAGTCCCAACCAATCGAAATTTATAATGTGGTTTCGCTTCATGTTTTGTGTGCCTGCCCACACTGTGGTTTATTAATCAGGGTTTATTATTTAACATACTGTATGTGACTAGATCCAGAACATCATAGCAATGCAAGAAGCTACAAAGATAAAAGCTGATTTCAGAAAATCTACTAGCTTGTGAAATATCAGATTTTTCCAATTTGGGGAAAAAAATAACTTTATTTCTGGTTTTACCTATGTTTATAACAAGCATTGCAGAATTGTCAAATATTTCAGGTCAAATAATTGTTTGAGGAACAGGTGTTTAAGCAACAAAAATACTAACTCTAGAGCAGTGTTTCTCAACCTGGGCCGCTTTAAGACGTGTGGACTTCAACTCCCAGAATTCCCCAGCCAGCATAATGGAGAGATAAAGGTTTTAGATTGTGATTATGGAGACTACAAGATTATTTACCGTTATTTATTTTTATTTTACTAGATTTATATTCCCCCTTTATTCTGTACAACTCAAGGTGGCAAGGATCATGTTCTCAACTCTTATTTTCCTCACGATAACTATCTTGTGAGGTAGATTGAGCTGAAAGACAAAGCTGCCTTCTGTCTCTGAGGGAGACGTAGACTGCATAATCTTCAATGACGACAGACTTTGGGGGTGATTTGGGGTCAATATCAGCCCAATCAACTTCACAGGACGATTATTTTGAGATCCTATTTCTGTGAATTGATACACACTCTATCGACAGCGCTTGCCCTCTCAGGGAAGATAAAACAAGCATTTTAATCAGCAGATTCCCTTATAGACTGGCGACATCCCATCTTCTTGCAGAAATGGAAAATCCCCCCTCAAATATTTGGAGTTCAACAAAGGAGGCAAATGCATTTGAGGGTTCATTAGAACATAGAATAACAGAGTTGGAAGGGTCCTTGGAGGTCATCTAGTCTGATCCCCTGCTCAAGTAGGAGAGTCTATACCAGAGGTCCCCAACCTATGGGCCGTGGCCCACTAGGCCACGTGAGTGGCTAGCAAGAGCATGCACACATCCACTTGCGATGGCGCTAGCCTTGCCGCAACCTTTGCGCCGGCGCTGGCAGCCCCATTTGCAGAGCGCGCATGCTCAGGACCCCATTTCTGCGGACGCACAGACAGCCACATTTGCATTTCTGCGCATGCACACATAAAGGTACCTGCACCTCTGTTTCCCATCGGGCTGCCAACCCAGAAAGATTGGGGATCCCTGGTCTATACCATTTCAGACAAATGGCTGTCCAGTCTCTTCTTGAAAACCTTCAGGAATGGAACACTCACAAGTTCTGAAGGCAAGCAGTTCCACAGATTGATTGTTCTGTCAGGAAATTTCTCCTTAGTTCTAGGTTGCATCTCTTCCTTAGTTAGCTTCCATCCATTTCTTCTCTTCTTGCTTTCTGGTGCTTTGGAAAATAGGTTGACCCCCTCTTCTTTGTGGTAGCCCCTCAAATATTGGCACGCTGCTCTCACGTCATCCTTAGTCCTTCTTTTCATTAAACTAGATATATCCAATTCCTGCAACCGTCCTTCATATAGTTTAGCCTCCAGCCCTCTAATCATCTTTGTTGCTCTTCTCTGCATTTTTTTTTCAGAATCTCAACATACTTTTTATACTGTGGTGACCAAAACTGGATGCAGTATTCCAAGTGTGGTCTTACCAAGGTTTTGTAAAGCGGTACTAATACTTCACGTGATCTTGATTCTATCCCTCTATTAATGCAGGATTGGATTGGATTGTTATTAGCTCTGCCCTCTGATGAATGAATTTAACACCTGCCTTTTTTTTATTGAAATTTTTTTATTTTTTAAAACATACAATCATTTATAAAAATACAATAAAATTTTAAAATAGAGAAACCCCCCCCTTACCCTCCCTCCCACCCCCAACCCCCCTCCCTTCACTTCCCAGAGCAGAATACAGGGTTAAAAAAAAGAAAATTATAATAATTTAAAAAAAAGAAAAAAAAAGAGAGAAAAAAAATATCATAATTAACCTTTAACTCCATAACCTATAAAACAATTCTCTATAATATTTGATATTCATTCATAAAATAAATGAAACTTTTTAATTCCATACTTTTTCTGAATATAATCTATCCACCTTCCCCATACAGTAATATATCTTTCTTGTGTATGATCCTTTAAATAAGCAGAAATTTTTGCCATTTCTGCAAAACTAGATACTTTAAATATCCATTCTTCTAAAGTAGGCAAGGAATCTTTCTTCCAATATAAACCTACTAGTAACCTTGCTGCAGTTAATAAATTCAACATCAAAGTAGTTTCTTTTTCATTTAAGTCAACAAAAATACCAAGTAAAAATAGTTGAGGAGTAAACTTTATCTTTTTTCTAAAAATCTTTTGAATGTTCCACCAAATCATAATCCCAAAAACCTTTACTTTTTTACAGTTCCACCAAATATGAAAGTATGTCGCATCATTATTGCCACATCTCCAACATTTGGGCTGTATGTTGGAATACATACAAGATAATTTTTTAGGATCTAAGTGCCATCTATAAAACATTTTATAAAAATTTTCTCTCAGATTTTGAGCTTGTGTAAATTTAACATTTCTTATCCAAATTGTCTCCCATAAATCCAATGAAATCGGCTCCTGTATATTCTGAGCCCATTTAATCATACAGTCTTTAACCAATTCTGTTTCCGAATCTAACTCTAATAAAACATTGTATATTCTTTTTATATGAGCCGGACCTTTTTAATGGATTCATTTTAACTGGATTTACCTTTGGCCAAAATTTCAGCGTAACCATCTCATACTGTGAGATGATCAACTTAATCAGTCAGGGCGAACTCGCTATGTAGATATGTGTGCATGTAAAATCATGTTATTTTTAAATTGTGTTTTGATATGGGAAATCCTCAACTTACAACAGTTCATTTAGTGACTTTTCGAAGCTGCAACGGTATGGAAAAAAGGGACTTATGACCATTTTTCACACTTACAACCGTTGCAGCCTCCCCCTTGGTCACGGGATCAAAATTCAGACACTTGGCAACGGACTCCTTATTTGTGACGGTTGCAGTGTCCCCCGGGGTCATGTGATTCCCTTTTGCGACCTTTTGAGAAACAAAGCCAATGGGAGGAAGCCAGATTCACTTAACAACTGTGTCACCAAATTAACAACTGTAGCGATTCACTTAACAACTGTGGTAAGAAAAGTCGCAAAATGGGTCAAAACTCACTTAACCGTCTCCTTGAAGAACAGAAATATTGGGCTCAGTTGTGGCCATAAGTTGAGGACTACCTGTAAGGCACCAGCTTGATTTATTGAAATGACCAATCAGCCTGGGTTCATACTCCATACAGTTCTATCAATGGATTATCTTGATTACTTGGCCTCTTTGAAGCATGAAAGCTGGCCTGGTGACTTGGGCCAATCACCAGTTCTAGTCCCACCTTAGACATGAAAGCCAGCTGGGGGATTTTGGGCGAGTCTCTCTCTCTTAGCCTATCCCACTTCACAGGGTTGTTGTTCTGCAGAAAATAGGAGGATATTAGATATGTTCGCTGCCTTGAGTTGTCTGTCTTTCTGCAAATAAATAAAAGGAATAAAAATATAATGACGTTAATGTAGCATGTTGTACAAATCCACCTATCAGCGCAGAGCTGTATTGTTCCCTCTTCACCCCCACACAATCCATATCAGCACCCTTAAACGGCTTATCTTCTCCAATTACATATTTTTCCCCACATCTCCTCTCCTGGATCCCTGCCTCATTCCCATGGAAAAGCCCAGCCAAGAGGCTGCTGTAATGCATCTCCACAGTACAAGTTGTGCCAAACACAGCATCTCAGAAAAAGCATGAAGGAAATCTTGATGATCACTGCTTTAAAAATAATACAAACTCTGTATCTTTATAAAGCAGGTAATTGTTTTCTGCTGAGTAATTATTATAAAAGCAAATGAAAAATGTGCCATACAGTATTCTCAGAATAGATCTCTCTGTGGCGAGTGAACAATAAATCCAAAGATGCTTGACATCTCCACATTCACAATATTTACATAAGAGGCTCAAAAAATCCTGAACAGTTATAGATGCTGAAGAGGTGGATAAGCCAATGCTTAGATCTACACGGCTGCAGAGGCTGGAAAGGTTTGTTCTTATATTTGGGTTACTCAGTTGTTTGCAGAGCTCAGCAATGCACCAAGGAATCATTTATCAATGTAGATTAGCTATGGCTGATTATAGTGAAATTTGGTTATTATTCACTAAAACCCTTATCTAGAATGTTTATATATGTATTGTATCCATATGTCCTGTTTTTCTTTTAATTTTAATAGTTTTTCTTTCTGTGTAGCTCTGTGTGCTAGTTTTCTCTCTCGTTGTCTCTTGTATTGTTAATGAGCAAGCCGTTTTCCACTAGAAAAAGGGGTACCAGATTTGAGCAACAGTAATTCCAGATAGTAATAATAATAGTAAAGTTGGAAGGGACCTTAGAGGTCATCTAGTCCAACCCCCTGCTCAGGCAGGAAACCCTACACCATTTCGGACAAATGGCTGTCCAGTCTCTTCTTAAAAACTTCCAGTGTTGGAGCATTCACCGCTTCTGGAGGCAGGTTGTTCCACTGATTAATTGTTTTCACTGTCAGGAAGTTTCTCCGTAGTTCTAGGTTGCTTCTCTCCTTGATTAGTTTCCACCCGTTGCTTCTTGTCCTGCCTTCAGGCGCTTTGGAGAATAGCTTGGAATGTCTAACGGTAGTGCAGATTTTTGCGGCCACTCTGCAAACTTCAATTCCCATAATTCCCCAGGCAGTCAGTTGAAGTCCATGCATCTTAAAATGGCCAAGGTTGAGAAACTCTGCTCTAGTCTAGAGGTCCCCAAACTTTTGGGCAGCAGGGACCGGTTCCACGGAGAGAGATTTTTCCGTGGACCGGAGGGTGCGTGGTTTTGTGTGCTGCCCACATCCCACAGATGGAGCTTTGCTTGTTTGTGCAGACTGGCGTGCTGCGGCCCAGTACTGGTCCACGGACCGGGGGTTGGAGACCCCTGCTCTAGAGAGAGCTGTATCTCAGACAATCTCACTGATTTAAGTTCTCAAATCCAGCCCATCCAATATATGGTACATGTCTTCATATTAAATCAGCTTTATGGGTATGTTGCGAAGAGTCAGTGTGCACTGTATTTGTGTACACACATGCAGGGGAATAAGGGCAGATTTTGAACTGGATTTGGATGGGCAAACAATTGAAGAGGAATTGCTGATTTGGGGAGGGGCGCATATGACGATCTAAACCTGATTCAGGATGACTGTACAAGGAAATTAATTTGATTTTTCTTTGTAACCTAGCAATTTCTTTTATATTGGTGTTGTATTTTGAATTGCATACATTAGTGGAGGAATTCTCACACCAATGCCCCCCCCCAAAACTGCAAGAGGGACTTGAAAGAGGCCCAGAGTGAACTGGGAACAGTGGTACAGGTAGTCCATAACTTACAGCAGTTCATTTAGTGACCAAAGTTGCAACGGCACAGAAAAAGTGACTTATGACCGTTTTTCACACTTACGACCGCTGCAGCATCCCCATGGTCAGGTGATCAAAATCCGGATGCTTTGCAACTGACTCCTATTTATGAAGGTTGCAGTGTCCCGGAGTCATGTGATCACCTTTTGCAAACCTTGCAACAAGCAAAGTCAATAAAGAAACCAGATTCACATATATGGGTCAATATAAAAGAGAGAAAAAAAGTGACATTACCATAGGTGTATATTTCAGGCCACCCAACCAATCAGAAGAAATAGATGAACTCTTTGCAACCAAAGTTAACAAATGTATGTAGGAAGCAATAGTAATGGGAGACTTCAACTATCCAGATATCAACTGGGTGACAAACTCTGCCGCGATCAAACAGATTCCTAACCAACCTAGCCGACAACTTTGTCACCCAAACGGTGGAGGAGGAAACTAGACGTAAAGCCATACTGGACTTAATTCTAGTAGAGAAGAAGTGATAGAGGGAATTGAAATTGCTGGAGCCTTGGGATAGTGACCACGTCATACTGGAATTTAATATAATGCAAACAGTAGCAATAGAAAACAATCCAACCAGTGTCTTAAACTTCAAAAGAGCTGACTTTAGCAAACTCAGAGACAACCTAGGAAAGATTTCATGGATGAAAATCCTAAAGGGGAAAACAACCCAAGAAGCATGGGAAACTCTGAAAAATGCGATCATAAAAGCCCAGACCAGTACAGTACCACTGAAAAGGAAAAGCAAGAAATTCAAGAAGAAACCAACATGGCTGCACAAAGATCTCTCTGACAAACTGAAAGACAAAAAGGACAAATACAAAAAATATTGGGGCACATCACTCAGGCCGATTATCAGCAGGCAGCCAGAACATGCAAAGATGAAGTCAGGAAAGCAAAGGCTTAGAATGAACAAAGACTTGTAACAGAAATCAAGGATAATAACAAAAAAGTTTCTTGTAACATATTAACAAGAAAAAAGTCAAGGAAACTGTACGTCCACTAGAGAGAGAAGATGGCAAGGAAATAACAGGACACAGGGAGAAAGCAGAGCTGCTTAACTCATACTTTGCATCAGTCTTCACACAAAAAGAAACTATAGCCCGACATATCAAAAAAAAACACTGCTAAAGACAAACTAGAAACAAAAATAAGTAAGAAAATGGTAAGAGAACACCTATCGACCTTGACGAATATAAATCACTGGGGCCTGACAGATTACATCCCAAAGTTCTGAAGGAGCTGGCAGATGTTATCTCAGAACCATTGCATCACACCTTTCATAAACCCTGAGCACCGGGGAAGTACCTGAGGATTGGAAAAGGGCTGATGTGGTTCCCATCTCTGAGAAAGGGGAAAAAACGGATCCAGGAAACTACAGACCAATCAGTTTAACATCAATACCTGGGAAGATCCTAGAAAAGATAATCAAAAAACAGATCTGCGAATAACTAGAAGCAAAGTTATAACTAGTAGCCAGCACGGGCTGTTAAAAACAGATCATGCCAACCAATCTTATTTCATTCTTTGATAAAGTGACTATATTAGTAGGCCAGCGAAACGTTGTGGACATAGTATACTTAGACTTCAATAAGGCATTTGATAAAGTAGACCACAATCCCTGCTTGGTAAACTACCAATAGGTGGGATAGACACAACACCATCCGATGGATCTGTAGCTGGCTGACAAACCGTACTCAGCAAGTAGTCCTCAATGGCACTACATCCACTTGGAGAGAAGTCAGCAGTGAGGTACCACAAGGTTCCGTCTTAGGCCCAGGACTCTTCAATATCTTCATCAATGACTTAGATGACAGAATTGAAGGGGAACTCATCAAATTTGCAGATGACACCAAACTGGCAGGAGTAGCCAACACTCCAGAAAGTAAGCTCAGAATCCAAAAAGATCTTGACAAACTTGAACAATGGGCCCTATGCAACAAAATGAGTTTCAGTGTGGAGAAAAGCATTTAGGCAGGAAAAACTAAAGATACAAATACAGATTGGGCGAGACCTGGCTTAAAAACAGTAACTGTGAGAGGAATCTTGGAGTCCTAGTGGACGATCACTTGACTATGAGCCAGCCGTGTGCAGCAGCAGCCAAAAAGGCTAATACAATCCTGGGTTGTGTAAACAGAGGCATAGAATCAGGATCACGCAAAGTATTAGTACCACTTTATAAAACCCTAGTAAGACCACACACCTGGAATACTGCAACCAATTTTGGTCACCACATCACAAAAAAGATGTTGAGAGTTTGGAAAAAAATCAGAGAAGAGCAACTAAGATGATCAAAGGCATGGAGACTAAAACATACGAAGAACGGCTGCAGGACTTGGGTTTGGGTAGTCTAAAGAAAAGAAGAACTAGGGGAGACATGATAGCAGTATTGCAGTATTTGAGAGGCTGCTACAAAGAAGAAGGGGTCAGTTATTCACTAAAGCACCAGAGGGCAGGACAAGAAACAATGGTTTGAAACTGACCGAAGAGAGCAGCAACCTGGAATTAAGGAGAAACTTCCTGACAGGGAAGACAATTAACCGGTGGAACAGCTTACCACCAGAAATTAGGGGCGCTCCATCCCTGGAGGTTTTTAAAAAGAGGCTAGACAGTCAGTTATCTGAGATAGTATAGGTTCTCCTGCTTGAGCAGGGGGCTGGACTAGAAGGCCTCCAAGATCCCTTCCAGCTCTATTCTATTCTATTCTATTCTATTCTATTCTATTCTATTCTATTCTATTTTAATTCTAATTCTATTCTATTCCATTATTCTATTCTATTCTATTCCATTATTCTATTCTATTCTATTCTATTCCATTCCATTATTCGATTTTAATTCTAATTCTAATTCTATTTTATTCTATTCTATTCTATTCACTAAAATGAGGACCCAGATTGTTGGGGGCAATGTAAAATATATATATATACATTGCTTACTGGTGTACACGGCTTAGTGAGTGCTTGCACTTAAAGCGGGATATAAGTCTCATAAATAAATAAATAACAACTGCCATGATTTACTTAACTGCAAGAAAGGTTGTGAAATGGGGCAAAGCTCACTGAACAAACATCTCACTTAGCAACAGAAACGTGGGGCTCAATTGTCACGGTAAGCCGAGGACTACCTGTACTTCTATCCCGAAGACCAGGAACCTAGGAAGGGGGCAGGAGACCTGGGGGGGGGGGCTGAGAGGAACAGGTTTCCCATTCATTCTCCCTCGCCCCCTGGGCTCCGCTTCCCCCCCACCCCAACATCCATCATGCTTCCCAGCCTTCCTTGACCATCGCTCGCTCTGACCCAGCCAGCCCAGGCATTCTTCCCTTCAGCCCCCCCACCCACCCACCCACCGCCCCTAGTTTGCCACGCGGGGACCCCCCTCCCCACTCTCGGCCCCCTCTCGCCCCCCCCACCGGGGCAGGTCCTCCTGGGGGGCCCAAATCCTCCGCCCCCCCTGGACACAGATACACACATACAAAAAACACAAAACCACGGAGAGGGTGAGAGCCACGCGCGGGTCGGGGAGAAGCCCGGGCGCGGGCGAGCGGGCACGCGCGCGGGGGGGAGCCCGCCTGGCCCCCACCTCTCCTCACGGGGGCGCGCACCGCCCTCCCCCTCGGCTCCTCCCCCTCCTCGGCGGCGGCAGCAGCAGCGGCGGCGGCGTCGTCGGTTGCTGTTCCCGGGGCGGCCGCGGCGGTGCTGCTGCTCCTCCTCCTTCCTGGCTGCTGCTCCCTCCGCGCCTTCTCCGCTCCCGCTGCCCAGCGACCCGGCCGGCCGAGAGGCAGGCAGGCGGGCCGGCAAGCAGGCGGCAGGCGAGTCCGCGGCGCGGCGGAGGCCCGGGGCCTGAGGGCCGGCGGGCCTCCTGATTGTCGTGGCGGCGTTGGCGCGGGCCCGGCCCGGCCCGGCTCGGCCGGGGCGCCCATGCGGATGTGACACTCGGCGTCGGCCATTTTGAGAGCGCGAGGAGGAGGAGGAGGAGAGGAGGAGGCGGCGGAGGAGCCGCGGCCGAGCCAGGCGGGCGCGCAGGGCCGCTCTCCCGCCGGAGCCGGCAGCCCTCGCCGGGTGGGCCTCGGCCTCCCTCGGCCTCGCCCGCCGCCATTGGGCGCATCGCCAGCAAATACGTGCGCGTCTCCCTGCCGCCGCCGCCGCCCCTGCCCGCCGAGGAAGGCCGCGAGGAAGCCCCCGCCCCGCCCGCCGCCGCCGCCCCGCAGCCCCCGCCCGAGGGGCCCCCGGCGGCCGCCATGAACCACCACCACCACCCGCCGCCGCCCCCGCAGCAGCAGCCCCCGCCGCCGCCGCCGAAGCCGGGCGAGCAGCAGCTGAGCGAGCCGGAGGACATGGAGATGGAAGGTAGGCGCCCCCCGCCCTGACAGGCGCCCCCTCCGCCGGGACAGCCCCCCCGATCGCCCCCCCCGCTGGCCGCCACCTGCGCAGGTGAAGCGGGGCGCCTCCCCCCCTCCCCCTCCCCTCGCAGCCGGCATCCCTGGCGCTGCTCCGACCCCCCCCCCAGCCCTTTCCCAGCTGATCGCTCGGTCTCCCTAATCCGGAGCCGCTCCGGCTCTCCAGCATCGCCCGCCCGCCCGCTGGGGGCTGCGAGTCCCCGCCTGGGGGTCCCCATCGCCGGGCCTGCTGGGTGGGGCTCGCCATCTCCCCCCCCCCACCGCCTTGCCCGGTGGCCCGATCCTCCTGCGCCCCCTCCGCCCTCGGCAGGGGAAGCGCGGCCTCTCCGCGGCAGGGCCCGAGGCGCCTTCCTGCTGCTGCTGCGCCCCCCCCCCCCCGCAGCCCGCAGCGCCCGGGCCACGTGCGGCGGTGGGCGAGGGTCTCTGGCCCGGCCGCCCGGGCGGCATCTGGGAAGACCTTCCCGGGCGCCCCCCTTCCGGGGGGAGGCGCCTGCCGTCTCGCGCGAGGCCGGAGTTTAAAAGTTTGGCAGCGCTGGGGGGCGGAGGCTTCCCTGCTCGGCGGGCGGCGGAGGGCCCGGCGGCGGCGGCGTCCTGGGGGCTGGGGTGGGCTGGCCCGGGGAAGGGGAGGGGAGGGCCGCCCGCAAAGGGGAGGGAGTCCCCCCTGCAGGAATGCGTGGCGCTCGGCCCCCGGGGAGGCGCCGGCAGCCGCCCGGCCTTGGCTGGGGGTTTGGTTTGAAAAGCCCCTCCGGCCCCTTCCCATTGTCGCCTGCACGCGAGATGCTCGCCATTTTTAATTGGGGCACGGCGGCGGCGGCTGCTGCAGCTCGGAGGGGTTATTGACAGAGAGCGCCCCGGCTTTCGGGGCGGGGAAGCGGGCGGAAGGCTGGCTGAGCTACGTGCCCGGAGCCAGCAGGCCCCTGTCCCTGCTCAGTCATGCTGGCTGGGCGAGAGGAGGAAGCCTTCCCTCCTCCCCCCCCCCCCGGAAGATGCTGCTCCCGACCTCCCAGACCGGGAGCTCATCCTTCCCCGAAGCTCTGGTTTCTCTCGGTGCTGCTGTTGGGGCTGCTTTCCTCTTGCAAGCAGTCAGAATAGAGCTGGAAGGGACCTTGGAGGTCGTCTAGTCCAGCCCCCTGCTCAAGCAGGAGAGCCGGGCCATTCCGGACAAATGGCTGTCCGGTCGCTTCTTAAAAGCCTCCAGGGATGGAGCCCCCACAAGTCCCGAAGGCAAGGCATGCGTCTGGTTAAATTGTTCTCACTGTTAGGAAGTGTCTCCTGTCAGTAGGATCTTAAAACTTTCCTATTTATATTACCCAGTGACAGGGTTGCATGCTTCAAAAATCGGAAGCATCTTTTTCTAAAAGAAGTAGGGGGTAGGGAATTTTCTGGCCCTGTAATAAAGAGTGTTTATGTTTAGGCTACTTTGGATGCTCCGTAAAACACGTCTACTTTTCTGCACGTGGGAACATGGTAAGAAGTAGGGGCGTCTCTGGATGAGGAAGTGGTCGGGCACTCATGCAGTCCAAAATAATACAGTTCAGACATGCAGCCTTAGGACTTCAGCGAAGACTAGAATTGTGTTACTTTGTGACAGCTGAGAAAAAAGCGCAAGTTATGGAGTAAAACATGTCCTGACCTACGTGTCATGAGGCATGAACTTTATTGTTTAATCTTGTTTCCTCTTTTTAAGACTTGCTTGACCCTCAGTGGGCCATTCTTATTTCCTTCCCATTTACGTAGAACTTAAAAGATTGCTCTCCTTGACATCCTAATTATTATTTCAGTATTTAAAGAACTGAATACTACTTGTAAAATGAAATGAATGTAGATATCTTTCTCAGCTTGTTTTGCCCCAGCTTAGCGTATGGATCTTCTGTTCTCACCTATGACGTCCAGTTAAACAACAGTAACAAAAATATTATGAGATATATTAGGTCTTCTCTCTTTAATTCAAATGAATTAAAAGCTGTATTTTAAACTCTCTTAGCTGTTAATTCACATTTTTTTGTATAATCACCATAAGCAGTTTGTTGAATGTAAAGTAATACTTTCTTAGAAGTATAAGTATTTTGAGGAGATAACAAATACTTAGAAAGTCAGTTATGTCACCGTCCCTGAACTATAGAAAGGTTGTTTTGTCCAGGTTTTTTTTTGATTCTTTATCCCATCACCAACAAAATCCATCTTTATCTTTTCCTAGCAGATGATGCCTGTCTAGGACAGTGTTTCCCAAACTTGACAATTTTAAGGCATGTGGACTTCAACTCCCAGAATTCCACAGCCAGCGTTGCTGGCTGTGGAATTCTGGGAGTTGAAGTCCTCATGCCATAAAATTGTCAAGTTTGGGAAACACTTGTCTAGGACATGACATGAAAGTGGCAGGAGCTTCTTACTCTTTGTTTGCATGACCTGGCATTCAGTGGTATAGTGCTACTGTCCATGGAGGCTTCTGTGTAGAGCTTTAATAACTATAATAGCCATGGATAAACCTATTTGCCAGGATTTTACCTAATCCTTTTTCAAAGCTGCCTAAGCTAGTGGATTTCATGCATAGTGATGAATTATTGCTTGTTAATGTGTCCCCTGAGCCTCACAACAATAAGTTGTATATTTTGAGAAAACTCTTATCCGCTGTCTCCATGCCGTTTATTCCTTCCCTTATTTATCCACCTATTAATTGCCTTATAAACCAAGAACAGGTTGGAGTTGTTGGATTTATTTATGAGATGATCACACGAATGTAAATAAGATGGTTGAGCCCTAGTAGTTAATGGAACTGGGGTATATGAAAGTTGTGTTGGTGTTTTTGGGTTACTTTAAAAAAAATTGGCAGCAAATCTTTCAACAAGAAAAAGAATGAACAAAATTCTCACGTCCATACTGTAAACAAAAATGATTGTTTTAAAGTTATTTAGTAAATAATATTTTGTTGGCTCTCATCCTGCATAATTATAACTTCAGGGGCATGTAGATGATGATGATGATAGAAAGAGCACTTAGACCAGTGTTTCTCAACCTTGACAATTTTAAGGCATGTGGACTTCAACTCCCAGAATTCCACAGCCAGCAACTCCCAGTGGGAGTTGAAGTCCACATGCCTTAAAATTGTCAAGGTTGAGAAACACTGACTTAGACTTATATACCGCTTCACAGTGCTTTCCAGCCCTTTCTAAGCGGTTTACAGAGTCAGCCTGTTGCCCCAACAATCTGGGTCCCCATTTTACCGACCTTCCGGAAGGATGGGAGGCTGATTCAAGGATGGTGAAGGATGATGATATCCATCCAGTCATGTCCAGCTCTTGATGATTGTTTGGGCCAGGTCTCTCCACATCTTCCGATCTTTCTCTGTGCTCTGGCTGGGGGGGGGGTCAGCTTTGATAGTGCCCAGTCACTGGTTTCCTTTTACTGCTAACTCTTCCAAGCATAATTGTTTTCTCCAGTGACTTCCCCTGCATGACATGGCCAAAATGAGTGATATGTATGATACTAAACCATTTTCACAGCTCGTTCTTTAAAGGAACCCTAATCTGGGTTCCTGTTGTGAAAGTAACAGTTTATTTATCCCACGTCCCACAGGCACAGTTGTACTTAGCATGCTGCCAATTAAAGGCAGCCATATACCCCACATTTTTATAAAAAAAAATGGTGAGATACTGACAATCCTTGACTTCTAACCACAACGGAGCCCCAAAGTTGTTAGGTGAGTTTGGGTCCATTTTACAATCTTTCTTGCCACCGTTGTTAAATCATTGCCGTTGTTAAGCGAATAACACGGTTGTTAAGCCCATCTGACTTCCCCATTGACTTTTCTTGTCAGAAGGTTGCAAAAGGTGATCGCATGATCCTGGGATCCTGCAATCGTCATAAATATGAGTCAGTTGCTGAGCGTCTGAATTCTATGAGATGCTGCAATGGTTGTAAGTGTGGAAAACATAAGTCATTTTTTTTCAGTGCTGTTGTAAACTTTGATCACTAAATGAACTGTTGTAAGTAGAGGACTACCTGTAAATGCTTACCAAAAGGATTCAGTGGAAGGAACAGATTTAAGCAAAGGCAGAATGAGGGGGAGAAAAGTATGGAGTTACTTCAGTTATATAAACTTTAGGGTAATTACAGTAAGGGACTACGGGTGGTGGGGTAATTTTGTTTTCCTTTTGCCAAAGGCTCCCCATTAAATTTAGATTTAAGGAGGCATTTAAAGGTAAGAAGCGGATGAGACGATTCCAGCAATATAGGCAGCAGGAGAAAGAGGGAGAATTGAGGAAGTAGAAAAACTTTGCATAATTGCAAGTGGAGAAACTGGATAGGCAATGGGGCACAAGAAGGATAAGGTCACTGAGGATGGTGAAAGGAAAGAAGGGATAAACAGGAAGGGAGCTTAAAGAGATGCCTTGTAGTCTGATTGAAGGCAGGTGATGAATACATTTGGTAGAGAATTTTGGATATAGAGTGTGAGGTGTGGGTTTGGTTGTGGGGGTTTTTTGGTTTCTTTTTTACAGTAGATCAGTTGAAAGATGACCAGGAAGTAGAGCTAGTTTTTACACTAAAGCAGGGGTAGGCAGCCTCGGCTCTTTTATGACTGGTGGACTTCAACTCCCAGAATTCCCTGAGCCAGCCATGCTGAGGGGAGAGGGAGAGGTTTCCAAGCTGAGCCAGGCTGACTCAGGAATTCTGGGAGTTGAAGTCCACGACTCATAAAGCGGCCTAGGCCCTAGCCAGGGGTGGGCAACCTTGGCTCTTTTATGACTGGTGGACTTCAACTCCCAGAATTCCTGAGCCAGCCATGCTGAGGAGAAAGGGAGAGGTTGCCATGCTGAGCTATGCTGTCTCAGGAATTCTGGGAGTTGAAGCCATCCATCTCCAAGTGGCCAAGGTTGAGAAATACAGGCCCAAGCCAGGGGTAGGCAACCTTGGCTCTTTTATGACTCGTGGACTTGAACTCCCAGAATTCCTGAGCCAGCATGGCTCAGCTTGGAAACCTCTCCCTTTCCCTCCCCTCAGCATAGCTGGCTCAGAAATTCTGGGAGTTGAAGTCCACGAGTCATAAAAGAGCCGAGGTTGCCTACCTCTGCACTAAAGGAAAGATATATTTTGCAATGTTGTCAAAGGAGAAAAGATATGATTTGAAAATAGGCGTAGTAAATTCTGACAGATTTGGGATTATCAAGGAGATAGGTGGGACACTGGAAGCTGTGAGCTGAGCCAGAAACACTGTGGAAAAAGGAAAGATGGCAGTTCAAGAACAAAGTCTGGAGGATACCCCCCCCCCCAAAAAAAAATTACAACCTTACAACCATAATGGAGCCCAGAATTTCCATTGTGAGTCATGAGGGTCATAAGTTGAGATGACCAACCAGATTTTATGATTATTTTTTTTGTGGTGGTGGTCATTAAGTGATGGGCGGCAGTCATAAAGTGAACACTGCACTCATAAAGCAAGTCAGTGGATTGCTATGGGCAGTTGTTTTTTTTTAAAGAAACTGGTCCCAAAGGCTGGAAACCAGCAAAAGACATCATAAATCAGGACCAAGGTGACCATGGAACGTTGCAATTGGCTGTAAAATTATAAAATCCCCAGTGGCCAAAATGCGACCATGTGATTAAGGCATTTTCATCAGAATTCTGAAACAGGATAAGTACCTTTTGGGGAAGCGTCTGTCAGAACCTCAGTTGGCTGCTAAGTGACCAGTCATTAAGCAAGGGCTACTAGTAATAGATGAAAGTTTTTGCTTCAAGTTATGGAAACAATTGATGAGCAGAGAGGCGGGAAGAGAGCAAACCTGAGGGTAAATTAACAAGGATGTGTTGCAAAATGCAAGTACGAAGCAGGAGAACAATCAGTTGTATAGAGATTAAAGGAAAAAACTGCAGTAGACTGTCAAAAACACCCACTACTTTGTACTTGGACTTTGTTTTGTGATTGTAAATAAAGTATTAGATATAGAGATTCTTGTACTGGCATTTTAACAAGTATAATAAATGAAAATGCTAATATAATTTTCTAGCAGATACTGCTTGAAGGCTAAGTGGGTATTTTCTTTTTCTTGAGTTCTGAGGATGACTAGTACATTTTTTTAAACATTGGTCAGAAGTCCATTCCACTATTTCTGGAAGGATGTTTTTCATTTTGCTGCTGACACTCAATGTTAATTTGTACCTTGATTAACTCATGTTAATCAAGGTACAAGTCAAATCCTTGATTGCTTCAATTTTGTCTTTAATTCCTTTGAAAGTAAACATCAGTTTGGGAACCAAATCCACTTATCTGCAGTATAGCTATTTGGTTTTACCACATACTTTGCATTTCTTATACTTTGATTCTTGAAGGATAAATAGCTTTGAACCTGTAGCAACAGATTGATTTCTAATGAAACTTCAGATATTTTTTTTTAATTTTCTTGAGTTATTCAGAGCCAGGATTTGTGTTCATAAAAACAAAACCATTTAGCTAAAAGGATAGATTTGATGCTGATGTGAGACGAGCAAAACAACCTAAATTGCACAAGGTGAAAAAAAAGTTCCATTTTTGCATTGCTTGAATAGATCAGAGAGATGTGAGAAATAGTCTGAATTTTTTCCAGGGACTAAAATATATGGTAATTTCTCTGAGATGAGACTATTCACATGACTAATTTAACTGAAATTCAACCTTCTTGACATCTTGTAAGAATACCAGAGATGCCCCTCCATCATGTAGATCAGGGGTGTCCAGCCTTGGCTAGACTTCAATTCCCAAAATTGCTGGCTAGGAAATTGTAGGAGCTGACGTCCACAAGTCTTTAAAGTTGGACACCCTCATAGAGATTTTGATTATAGCCTTTTACTCCAGACTACATGCACCTTGAAAATATACCAGAGAGAATGCAGGACATCACAAACATTCTGTTTGATTCTTGACAGCCCACATTATCAAGCCAAAACTGAGTTGATTGTTGATGTGAAAATATTTGAAAAGGGCTGGGACTTTATTCCTATTTCTGCTTTTATTAATTAGTGAATGAGATACTTGGGGGTGCAGAAGGGAAGGCTTATTTTCCTAATTTTTCAGGTGTTTAAATTTGACTTGGGTTGATAAATTATTCTGTAGAATTATTTTCCGAACATAAAGTAAAATCCCAATAGGTTCTAGTTCAGCTAAGCAGATTTAATTGAGATTGTTGAAAGAGTCAATGTAAGGCCTTTTTTTTCCTTTCCTATTTCTACTAAACCTCATTTTCCCTTCATGTCGCTGTCCCCCAAATAATAATAATGAACAAAATCACCATTAGTCAGTTGCAAAAGGCAGTTTTACTTGGAACAACTTAAATCCCATGACGATTTCTTTAATGCCATTAAACAACAACATCAGCCTATCCCAGGTCCTTGGGAAAGATGGGTAAAGATAGGTGCGTAAAAATGCCAAATCCAATCTATCATGTCTGATTGTGACCAACCGTAATTGTCAATCAGAAAAACAAAAGTGTCTGGATAGCAGATGTGGGAGTACGTGGAGACAACAGAAGAGAAAAGAAAGAACTGGGGGGGGGGATCACAAAACACAAAGACCTGCATATAGAAATCAAATGATTGTGCCAAAAGAAAGCAAAGATAGTTCTAACAGTAATAGGTGCTGTTGGTGCAATCCCAAAACATCTGGAGCACCACTTGAACACCATCAACACTGACAAAATCCCTACCAGTCAATTGCAAAAGACAATTTGACTTGGAACAACTTACATCCTACAAAGATACCTTTAACACCATAAAACAACATCTGCCTATCCCAGTCTTCGGGAGGCTTCAATTGGTGGGTAAAAATGCCAAATCCTGTCTAGACACCTGTGTGATGAACCATAATACATTTTTTGGTAGCTAAGAGCCCATCACTTGAAGATTTAAGGTGTATTTTCTATTTTCAGCTATTTGCTGTTATTTCTGAACGTTGACAAATTGGAGTAACTTATAGTATCATTTTGCAAAACAAAGTGTGTTTGGTTCAGGCATGCATAGGTTTTTAATAAAACATTTTTTAAATATTTTGTGTGTTTGATCTGTGGTGGCATATTTCTTAATAAATGAACTGACTTCTTTCCAACGTTTCAAAATTGGCTTATATCATAGATGAACTAGCCATAGTTTGTGCACATACGAGTAGACTAAAATTCATCGGAGTGAAAGCCATTGACTGCTGAAATTGCATCAGAAGAGGAGGAGACAGGCATGAGCCTGACACTCAGGATATTTGATAACCCTTCAAGGATATGAACCCAACCATGTTGTAGCTGCGAGTTAAGTTTTGCTTGTTGGGTGTTGTCATAATGTGTCTCTGCTAAACCTTAGCAAACCTTGTCCTTTGGAGGAGGAACCACTAGGGAGGAGAGAGAGGACGGATGTCACTTTGGTAAACAGAAAGTAGTTAGGCATTTTCATTAATAAGACACTCTTGCTTGGGTACACGTAACTTCTCTTTAGATGGTTTGTTTTGTGTTAGCATTTGTGCTGGAGTATGTTTTGATTAGGACCATTGTTTGGTACAAAGCTGGAAAACCTTATCATTATTGTGTCCCTTCTCTGCTTTATCGTCTCTACATTAACTCAGTGCAAAGGAATAATAATAGCTATTATTTTTCATAACACGTCCTGGACACTTGATTAGCCTAATTATGTACTTGTAATCTATGTAACCTGTGGAAGATCTAAAGCCAACAGGATTATCAGAGTTATCTCATAGGACCAACTGCCCACTGGTTATAAGGAAGTGAGCGTGTTGTGTTAAATTCCTGCCTGTTGGGAAACTATTTCTTTGGGGGGGGGAATTACTGACCAGAAGAAACTGGGGGGAGGAGAAAATGGAGAATGAGAATCTTGTGGGAAGATGTGTGTCTGAGGAAATACTTGGTTTGAAGGAGCTTGTCCTGGGAAGAAGTGGGGCACTCCTTCAGCTCCTGGTGCTGGGTTATTTAATTGTTAGAAATTGTTACTTGCAACAGGTGGAGCTTCCCCGGAAATGGCCTGCCTAGTGAATGCTGGGGTGGAGACTAGTTATGACTTATTGCCACCAGTGACATGAGGAAATATGAGGTCCTGGAGTCCAGTTTGTTGGTTGGAAGTCGTTGAGAACTAGGATCTTCTGTCTCTGAAATTCTTCCTTCCACATGAAAACATCAGGTAGACTAAGCTAAGGGTCTTAATGGTGGCATAAAGGGAAAGGGTGTAAATTATTGGGGGACTGGATTCATTGTGGGCCACACAGGACCTGCATGAAAGGCATATAACGACTAATCAAGAACCGAATGGGATTGCTTCGTATTGATATTGGAGGGAGTTTCTCTTCACAGAAGAGGCATTAAATGGTAAGCTGAAAGCCTGAAATGTCAGTTTTCAGCAACATCACTTTATGCTAGCATAAATACCAAATGTAAAAGGTAAATTTGGTACTACGGCATGTTATACTGTCTCAGCAAAATATTCAGAGAAATATTTAGAAGGCAAATGAAATCGGAAGACTTCCATAATAAAAGGGTAATAATGGCGGTCAATAATGGTTATTGTTCCATATACTGGGTAAATGTGTGCTACAAATATGCTTAGATATCTTGAACTAGAATCTCATGAAACTGAACATGAAATCTAGCACTCATGGCTTTCAAAAGTAGATGTTATCAAATGTTGAATGAAAAACTGCCAAGAAAGCCCAAAACAAAAATGTTAGAGATCCTTTAACCTAATCTTTAAATGAAGGCGTTGGGAAAACCTTCAAGAACATCTCGAAATGATTGAAGAACATATTTTTGGTTGGATTATCCGCAGACATCTGGAATAAAGTTCTGAGTTAAAAAAAATATATGGAACAATCTAACATGGGTTTTTAATGTCTGAATCAGAAGCGAGAGATACATGGTATGTGGGAGAAAAAAAATTAAGCCAATGTATGTGGAATGATGGTCACCTTCCTTTTTCAGTAGAAGGTACCTGGGTGAGTGACTTTTCAAATGACCTCATGTAAGTAGTATTTTATTTGATATTAAAACAGTGCTACAACCTTGTGATATTTTCAGGATATTAGACAAGACATAACAATTATTTTGAAGAGTTCTTGGGATGGCTTAGTTGAATTAACTTGCAGGTTGTTATCCCAGAAAAGTGATGCTGTGTATGTAAAGTGCAGAAGAGAAACCAGTTGGACCTGTACTACTTTGAATGACAAAACAATAATTGGAAGTGGCTGTTAAGGTGTGGAGGCAGGAGTCACTTGGTGATGGGCTCCAACTTGTCCCAAATCCTTGGATTGCTATAGATTAATATAGATAACTTTTAGGAAAATGGGGACAATGACAACAAAATTGTGAAGCCTCGCAGAGCTCGTCTGCCAGTGCCTGAGACTTGTAGAATGGAATTAAAGGAATTAAAAGCATTGAAAGAATTTCCCAAGGCACATCTCTTCCCTCACTGAAGTTTTACTGATAGTTATATTGAGCATGCCAAGTTCTCAACTACGTTTACATTTTGACAACAGTGGCAGGTTGCGCATAATATTAATTTATTAGTTTTATTCTCATTGTCATGATAGAAATCAGCCTGGTTTCCAATTCAAGCCTCTTTTCTTTGTTTGTGTATTGGCTAGATCATGGAGGTCTGACCTTTTTAAAGTTTCTTATCACAGCTAAAAAGTTCACAACATTGATAAAGACTAGGTTTGAGATAAGACCTCTTCACCAAGGACCAATGAATCTTCCATCCTTGTTTAACTGTAATACTGGACTCTGTTTAGAGTTGCATGGGTTTCTTCCTATAGTAATTAATATAATAGTAATAGTAGTAGTGGTAGTAGTAGTATTAAAGTTGGAAGGGACCTTGGAGGTCATCTAGTCCAACCCCCTGCTCAGGCAGGAAACCCTACACCATTTCGGACAAATGGCTGTCCAGTCTCTTCTTAAAAACTTCCAGTGTTGGAGCATTTACTGCTTCTGGAGGCAGGTTGTTCCACTGATTAATTGTTCTCACTGTCAGGAAGTTTCTCCTTAGTTCCAGGTTGCTTCTCTCCTTGATTACTTTCCATCCATTGCTTCTTGTCCTGCCCTCAGGCGCTTTGGAGAATAGCCTGACTCCCTCTTCTTTGTGGCAGCCCCTGAGATATTGGAACACTGCTCTCATGTCCCCCCTCGTCCTTCTCTTCGTTAAACTAGACATTCCCAATTCCAGCAACCGTTCCTTATATGTTTTAGCCTCCAGTCCCTTGATCATCTTTGTTGCTCTTCTCTGCACTCTTTCTAGAGTCTCAGCATCTTTTTTACATCGTGGTGACCAAAACTGCAATATTGGATGCAATATTCCAAGTGTGGCCTTACCAAGGCATTGAAGAGTGGTATTAATACTTCACGTGATCTTGATTCTATCCCTCTGTTAATGCAGCCTAGCACTGTGCTGGCCTTTTTGGCAGCTGCAGCACACTGCTGGCTCATATTTAGGTGATTGTCTACTAGGACTCCGAGGTCCCTCTCACAGTTAGTGTAGGAGGAATAAGCAAACCGAAAACATCTGAGGTGGTTTTGGTTTGCTCGTCCTGCTAACTGGCTGATACTACTATAAAGGGGGGGCTGGAAACCATGCAGCTCTAAATGGAGTTCAGTATTCCAAGTAAACAAGAATAGAAGATCCAATCACTCCCCTGTTTTAAAAAATGTTCTGGGAGATACAAGTTGAAATTCAGAATTGGGTACGCTGGGTAAAATGGATATAAGGCATTCTATTCCTCCATCATTACTAAGATCATTCTGTAGGAAATTCTGTGAATTAAAATTTCTGAGGTTTTCTTTCTGGGTCTGATTAATGACTGTCGGCATTCTGGCAACAGATTTGCAAACCACCTGGATATTAAAGCGTTTGGAATCTGCTCCGCCAGTCACCCTGGTAATATGGAGCTGAGACAGTTCCACCTTGAGGTCATCTAGCTGTTTCAACAGCTTTTCCTTCTTCCCTCGCAAATCATGGGCTTTGATCTTGGCCATCACTGCAAGGGGGACCTGCTGCTACCAATGAGAAAGAAAAGGGAAATAATCCATAGCTAATCTGAAGAGAGCGTATTTCTTTCTTACAGTTTCCTGAAAGCAGAATTATCAAAATAGTAGTTTCACAAGATAATTTCAGATGCCTTATTGATTATTCTCCTGATCAGATACTACAAAATTATCAGATCAGATAATGTTATAATCCATTAAATTATTACTTAAGAAGTCTTACCCAGTCTAATCCAGTATTCAAAATGCATCAATGCGTATTCTTTTTTGTCGTCGTTTCTACACTAGAGAACATAAATGCATTTTACTATTATTAGATCAGTGGTTCTCAACTTTTTTTATGCCGCGACCCCCAACTGGTCGTAAGTCAAGGACTACTCAACCGGTCGTAAGTCGAGGACTACTCAACTGGTGCAGCACCGTTTGCAGAATGGGACTTTTGGCGGGCTCAGCAGGGCAGAGACAGCCTGGACAATTCCTATTGGCTTTTGAAAGCCAATAGAATTAGATTCTATTCAAGAGAGTCTATTCTATTGGCTTTCAAAAGCCATTAGAATAAAAGGCTAAGGAAAAGGGAAAAATGGCGGACTGCGTTGTTTGGCGACCCCCATGAAATGGTCATTCGACCCCAAATGGGGTCCCGACCCACAGGTTGAGAACCACTGTATTAGATCTTAATGAAGAGGGTTTTCAGTTTTTGTGGCACTGTGATACCCTAAAATGATAAATGAATTTGTATGAGCCCTTTATGAGTAACTTGGATGACTTTATTAGAGACAGACTTCAGCAAGATATAAATCTAAATATTACAGAGATTCTCAAACAACAGCTGCAAAGACCAAAGAGTGGTAAAGATCCTGGTTTGCCTGCGAAAATTAAGGAAGCTGACCCCTCCTCCAAAATGGCTCATGAATCCTGGTTTCTTATCACAACCCTCAATTTAAGAACCTATGTTTTAGACTAAAGAAACATATTTTAGTTATGAACTAGTCCTGTTTAATCCAGTAGGCCTATAATTGAAATAAACATATAGGAGTATACTGTAAAGCAGACATGTCAAACTCGCAATGTCATGTGACGTTGCGCAACGTATCGGGCCGGTTTTGCCATTGCCGGCAGTGGGGTGGGTGTGGCTTCCGGATGACGTGTCTGGCCTGTAGGCCGGCAGTTTGACACCTCTGCTGTAAAGCATTGATTCATTTATACATTAATTAAATTTATACACTGCCCATCTCACTATCAAGCCACTCAAGCAGCTGATGGTATTATAAATAACAATCTAGACAATTAAAAAGTTAGAAATATTTAAACATTAAAATTAAAACACTAACATTAAACTAGATAAAAGGATCAATGGGTAGGGGTGAAGGTTGGATCTCATCTTGTAGCCACCTCCAAAATGGAGACCACCACCACCCCATTTGGACCTCAGGCCAGTTGGTAGAGTCAGGTTTTCAAGCCCTTTCAGAAGACCCAGGGAGTGGGAGAGGATTTTCACCCAGGGGAGCGGGCATGATGATGGAAGGACCCATGGCAGAAAAGGTTTGATTCTTGGGCCCCCACCAGTTGAAATTCCTTGACTGGCAGGGTCGGTAGCATGCCTCTTCTGCCAAAACGGGTGAGACTGGCCAATCCCATTGGGTTGAACTGGGTCCTCTCAGTCCATGATCTGCTTATTTGGAATTAATGTCCAGTAAACAAATGATTGGATTCCGAGGCATTTTGGAAAGATTTGCCTTATAATGGCCATCTCAAAATATTCATATCATTACAGAAACACCCTTTATTAACTTCAGCTTGATAAATAAGGAATTTTATGTTAAAATTATTAATTAAAAATTAAAATTATCTTAAAACTAAGATTTCATAAGGAAGTGTAACATGCATATCGGTCAATTAGCCCCTGAGCATCTTTGTTTTCCTCTCCTTTTGGAAAAAAATGGGAGAAAAGCAAGAAGTTCTTAACGATAATTTGGGAGAATTTTGATTGCAATATATACTTGCACCAGCTCTTATCCACTCCTCCCTTCTATAGTGTTGTGTTTGTCCATAATAATACCTCATGGATAAAGTGAAAGTCATAATTTCAGAAAAGCTGAGTGCTATACTATAAATATCCTTTAACTGATGTGTTTTGGGATTGACTTTGTAGGGTAGGCATACTTTTTCTGCAATTGTTCTTTCTTTTTTTTTTTTTTTGGCCCATAGAGTGATAACATCACCATAACAGGCAGAGGGAAATCTTTTAGATACAACATTGAGGTGGCTTTAGAATTAAGACATGCGTTGTGATTCTTATTTAAGGAGAGAAGTTGGGAAAAAAACTGCTATTGAAAATTAGCTTTTTGGCCACTGGGGGATGTTTTGATGTTGTAAAACAGGAGTTGAAAGGTACATGTGTTCCTTGATTTGCCCCTATATTGTTAAGGCAGGATTAAAGGTAAGTCAACAACAACAACAATGGCAATATATATTTATAGATGTCATAAATTATGAGGTATCTCCCAATGTGTATTTGGGTAAAGGTGGGTCTCAAGTATGAAAAAATTGAAGAATTTTACAGATGGCATCCTCCATTCCTTAACCGCTGCGCCACCGGACTTGTCGCCAAAATGCTGGGCTTGTCGACTGCAAAGCCGGCAGCTCAGGTTTGAGACCCCAGCACCACACAATGGGGAGAGCTCCCATCCTCGCCCCAACTTCTGCCAACCTAGCAGTTTGAAGCATGCAAATGTGAGTAGATAAATAGGTACCACTTTGGTAACAGCGCTCTGTGACGTCATGCTGGCCACATGACGGAAATGTCTTGGGACTGTGCTGGCTCAGTAGCCATGAAACAGATGAGCACACCACCCCTTATAATCAGCAACAACTAGCGGAGTAAAATTCGCAGGGACTCCTTTACCTTTACCATCCTCCACTGTAATGACAAGATAGATGAAATTAGTTATTTTGGATTTCTGGAATTGCATGAAAATACGGTTTCCATTTGAGGAAAGGGTAAAAACTCGCTGATTCAGACAAAGGTTGTTTATTAATCTAGTTCAGACACGTTGTGATGGTTTTGCCATTGCCAGCAATAGGGTGGGCGCGGCTTCCGGATGACTTGTCTGGCCCACGGGCCAGCAGTTTGACACCCCTGATCTAGTTTGTGCAAGTCACTGTGCAAACTCTGAGCATAGATCTAATCTCTGTATCTTGTCTGAGGC
The DNA here is from genome assembly GCF_016545835.1 of Crotalus tigris. Taxonomy (NCBI): domain Eukaryota; kingdom Metazoa; phylum Chordata; class Lepidosauria; order Squamata; family Viperidae; genus Crotalus; species Crotalus tigris. The sequence goes on along the minus strand of NW_024096931.1, from coordinate 2,461,586 downwards.
ATATCTCAGAGTCATGTGGCAGAGATGGGTGGCCAGAGGAATAAATACTGTTCTGGGTAACGATGCATGCCTGTGCCTCTTTTGAATGGTGTGTCGTTTGGTGTTCTGTTCTCCTCAACTTACGAATTGTTCAGAAGAGGAGGGAAGCAAAGGAGTGTTGAGTTTTACCTGACTGAAAGAGAGAGATTGGAATAACATTTTCTGAAGTGTGATTTTATTGTGATATCTTGAGAGCATAATAGAAGCCATCTCTTTGCTTATGGTATATTATTATCATTGTACTTTGTTTCGTAAACTGTCAAGGATGTTAATCAGTTGTGAACTGTGTGTGTGAAGTATAACTGGCCACTCAAACATTCAAAATGATGATGGACTCAAAAAAAGTTATTTATGACCTATCCTTGAAGTTATGACTGCCAGTTGGTCACATTTTGAGCACTTGGCAACTGGCTTGTGTTTACAACAGGTTGCAGAGTTCCGTGGTCATGTGTTTGCATTTTGCGACTTGTTTGTTGTTTTCTGGCAAAACCTGTTCTTTGGATAAGGTGGACTTAAAACCACGTAATTATTAAGTATACATGTGTAGATTCCCCAACTTTAAAAAAGGTTTCTGGGTTACATTTAATCACAGAATAACCAAGGCTTAGACGTTCTATATAGCTAATACTTAAAGCAGTGCAAATTACATGGAAGTAGGGTTCAAACTACATCTCCCCCCCCCCAACAAATATCAAAATTGCTCTTGTCTGCTTTTATTTCTTAGATTGAAATTTTGTCATAGGACAAACGTGATTTGACTACACCACAGTCCATCAGTTTGGACTGTGGTCATTAACACAGTAATTAGGGGGGGGATTTGCGTTTTTTGGGGAGGAGACTGTACTATATTTGTGTAGAAAAAGACTTTAAGACAACCTTCTGTTGGAGATGTAATAAAGATAATACTTCCTTAAAACACATTTTTTCAGTGATGTATATTTATTAAATTTTGGGAGAAAGTAAATATATATAAATATGTATAAATATGACTGTACCACAACATCTAAAAATTTAAGGTAATATTCTCTTGAGTTACATACCTGTCACATGGAGTTTGACAACCAGACAATGTAAAGGAATCCTCTGTGCCCTTATTATGGCCACAAGACTGAGGTTGCAGGGTTGGAGTGATAAGTTGCCTTGGATTGAGGACCTGGTTGCCACCCATGAGCAGATGACCTATAGACCTAGAGGACTATAACGAGATATGGGACTCATTTATGTAGAATAGATAATAGTAGCTTAAAATATGATACTTACATAAATGTGTTAGAAATAAATATATACACACTTGAATATTTACGTTAGATAAGTACATGTAGAATGTTATAATGATATACTTTCTTTTTTCTGATGCATTTTTTCACTTTTTGGGAAAAATTTTCTTGAAGATGGGAGGGAGCTGATGGTCTGCCAGCAAGGACTGTAAATTGTCAATCTATTTCTCTTCTGGAACCTGTTTAATGTTGAGGGCATATCTTGATTAGATTATGAAATAATCTAACCAAAGAGAGAAGCAACCTAGGATTAAGGAGAAATTTTCTGGCAGTGAGAACAATTAATCAGTGGAACAACCTGCCTCCAGAAGCTGTGAATGCTCCAATACTGGAAGTTTTTAAGAAGAGACTGGACAGCCATTTGTCCAAAATGTTATAGGGTTTCCTGCCTGAGCAGAGTTGGACTAGATGACCTCCAAGGTCCCTTCCAACTTTTATTAATTAATTAATTAATTAATTAATTAATTAATTAAAATATTAAATATCTACTCTCTGAGTATTCTGCACCCTCAGCCGCAGAGGAGCTCAGGGGGTGCTGGTGAGTGGAATTGGGGGAGGAGAGAAAGAGAAAAAAAAAGGATTGTTTGGTTTGCATGAACGGGAGGACCTGCAAGAAGAAGAAAAGGATGAGAATTTCTCAAGATGGCCGGTGGGGCTGTCACAAGGCAGTAAGTGGTTGTTTTGGGGGTAAGAGTTCTGTCCTTAGGAAATGCTTGAATACTCAAGATGGGGTAGATTGACACAATTAGAGGAGACCTGAGGGGAGATGAAGTAGTTTTATTTCAACTTATCTGAAGTTGGAGGACATTATATACATTTTTGTCCTAAGCAGATTGTTTCTTAATCAGCACAGCTCCACTATTGAGGTTCAGAAGGAACTAGAACCAAAGAAGACATTCCACCTTGGTTACCCAGTGGATCTGTTCGGTTTCCAGCAGTTGCGTGACATTTTCCCCAGCATGGCAGACACTACATCGCAACCATCATTGATCTCTAGAATAGCAATAACACTTAAACTTACGTAGTGCTTCCCAGCCCTCTCTACGCGGTTTACAGAGTCAGCACATTGCCCCCAACAATCTGGGTCCTCAGATTGATGGAAGGCTGACTCAACCAGGATTGAACTGCTGGCAGTCAGCAGAATTAGTCTGCAGTACTGCATTGTAACCACTTTCAGCTCTTTACGCTGCTGTGACTGGTTGGCTGTCTCTTTTATTGGCTGAATCGCAAAGGAAGTTACTGGATTACCATCCTGCACCATGACCCTCGACTTCTTTGAGTTTGTGGATCATGGTGAAGCGGAGAGGGTCCTCTGCAGCCTCCGCTCAGCTGCTTACAAACCAGGTCGTGGCTCCACTTGGCTCCTTTGAGCAGCCAGACAATGCGAGCGAGGAAATCAATGCATCCCTGAGGGAGGGGGGAGCAGCGCCTGCCTGCTTGAAAAAGGAGGCACTGATGTGCAGCTGCTTGAAGGGGCTCTTTCTTGATCCAGCTGTGTTAAATGGCTGTCACCCTGTGCCCAGCCTTCCTTTTTAGGGAATATTTTAGAGGAGAGAGGGGCCTGCTGTTTCATAGAAAGTGGTCAGAGATTGGGTCCAGATATGGCATTGGTTGCCCTTAGTCCTAGTCAGAATAGAACTGGAAGGGACCGTGGAGGTCTTTTTTTTTTAATAATTTTTTATTTTTCCAAACTCCCCCATACATATACCGTAATACTTATCAGATATTAACATACATTCCCTCCACACTCACATGCAAGATACTTTTAACAAAATGAAATAAATACATACACATGACTTTGGTGTTGCTCGCCCCTTTCCCCTCTCACTGTATCCACACTCCTTCTTCTCTACCTTCTTTCTCCCTTTCTTCTCTTCCCTACTTCCCTCTTCTTTCTTTCCTCTTCTCTTTCCTTCACCACTCTCCTCCCCTTTCTCCCCACTTCTCCTCTTCTCCTCCAACCTTCCTACTTCCTTCTCCCCTCCTTTACTCTTTTCTCTCTCCACTCCTTTCTTCCCTCTCATCCCTCTTCTGATACAATTCAGGGGTAACATCCGAGCAACTCCTCTCTCCAAATTTCCCTATCTGTATTATATACAATAAGATTAATACTTCTATTTATCTAACCTTCTCGGTATATACTTCTATAAACATTTATACAACCTCCAGTTATTCAATACTGTGTCGCCTGGGTCTCCTTACCGTGGAGGTCTTCTAGTCCAACCCTCTGCTCAAGCAGGAGACACTGTACCCATTTCAAACAAGTGGCTGTCCAGTCTTTTCTTAAAAACCTCCAGTGGTGGGACACCCATCACTTCTGAAGGCAGGCTGTTCCCCTGGTTAATTGTTCTCGCTTTTAGGAAGTTTCTCCTTAATTCCAGGTTGCTTCTTTCCTTGATTGGTTTCCATCCATTGTTTCTTGTCTTGCTTTCTAATGCTTTGGAGAATAATTTGACCCCCTCTTCTTTGTGGCAGCCCCTCAAATACTGGAATCCTGCTATCATGTCAGCCCGAGTCCTTCCTTTCTCTCAACTGGCATACCAAAATCCTGCAAATGTTCTTCATAGGTTTTAGTCTCCAGGCCTTTAATCGTCCTAGTTGCTCTTCTCTGCACTTCCCCCCCCCCTGAGAAATCATCTCACCTGTGATATTGTATTATATTCCAGGGTTGGGATCTGGCACTCCTCTTCAGTGGTGCTGCTGCTTTTTAAGAGGGCATTTCCACTCAATATGAGTGGAATAGCCCTTGGCCATTCCAGTGTGGGGTACCTCAGGGGTCATCTGTCTCATGCTTTTTACCATCTGATGAAACCACTGAGAAGGGTCATCCGTCAGTTAGAAATCAAACAAGTCAGATTCTCCAATCATCTGCTTCTCTGCTGGTCCCTATACTTTCTTTAGAAATTAAAAACAGGAGGACTGCAGTGTCAGGAGGGATTTTATCCCCAATTTTCACACGGGGATAAAGTGCAGAAGATACAGAGCACTTTGTAGCTTCTCCGATGATTGGAAGGACCAAATGTATCTAGTAACACCGAGCAATACATTGCTTCTATATATAGTTACCCTGAATTCTCTGAAATTCTGGCTTAACTGCAGAAAAGAACTGAATGCATTCATTTCTCCAGCAGGATGGCTGTAGAGTCCAAATGGATGGGTTCTATGACGGCCTTCCTGCCTGGCAGACTGGGTAAAAACTTCGGCCACACCCCTTCCTTTGGGCGTGACCCCATTTTTGACTCAGTCTCGAAGCCTGGTAGAAGTGCGAGAAGCAGCTCTTAGGAAAGAAGAGTTTTCACAAAGAAAAGAATATCCTCTTCCAGTTTTTTTTTTTTTTCCTCCCCTTTTTGCAGCAGGCAGGGATCCCGGGCAGAGGAATAGAACACCGACGCCTCCCAGCCAGGATCGTCGGAGTGGTGAGAGGATCGCCAGGGCGGTTCGCCAGGGGGGCTCGGGCCGGTCAGTGGATCTTCCGCGGATCCCGCCAAACAGCTGTTTGGCGCGGGGACATTTCCCGGACCACCCGCCGGGCAGCTGAGTGGCACGGAGGCCACTCGGTCCGGCGGAGGAGCTGAGGTGCCGTTCAGCGCCAAACAGCTGAGCGGCGCGGGAAAACAGAGCGCTGATCAGCTGAGCGGCGCGAGAAGCGCAGCGCGCCCAAACCGACCGGCAGAGCCTCAGCGCCGTTTTTTCTCCCCCAGCGGAGAGGCACAGCCCCCTTAAGGACAAAAGAGCCATTCAAGCCGGTTAATTACCCTATTGCTGGCTATTAAAGACCCGCCATTGTTGGAGCCTCGTGGCTCATCCGGCTACTATTGGGAGGCGGGGCTTCCTCCCCTTCGCCATTTTAAACAAGCAGTTTAGCCGCCGCTTTTTTCCTTTACATTAAGACACTTGGGCAAGAGGAAGGAAGAGGAATAAAAGATTAGAACCTCTATCAGTTCTGAGCGTGGTCTGCTACCACAGCCACAGACCGTGGGAGAGAGAGATATAAACTGTACTTTTGTCTGGACTAGGTGAGGAGGTGAGGAGGAATATTTTTTCTTTTCCTAACTGTTCCTATAGTGACCTTTAGTCACTGCCTTGCAGGATCTTCTGTCCAAAGATTCCTGTCTGTCCGGCCATTGTTTGTATAGGCAGAAGAGGGCACAGCCCCAAGCATCTGCATCTGATCTGCGTATCTCATTCCCCCTTTCCAGGCATTGCCTACTCGGGGTGTCTGGCACAATGGCAGACAATGTCTCGTATTCAGTCACACAGGTCCCTCAATTGTCCCCCCCACAGCAACAACAAAAACGCAGATCTTCTGAATCAGAGGTGGGGGGGAAGAAGAAAGCTAAAACAAAGCACCTTTCTCAGAAGGGACAGTCCAAAACGGCTGAGCGAGAGGCTTTGAGGAGACATTTGGCTTTAGAAAGGCAAATTAGCAGAGCACAGAGAACCAATGTCAATGGGACAAATTTGGTTTCCCCTGTCCCAGGGGTGGCACCCAGCACAGAACCTACTGCCGAGGAAGTGCTCAAGACTTGGTCTCCTCCTGGGGAAACTGAACAGTTAGATTCCTCCAATCCCTCCTCACCAGCTTCTTCACCCGACCACACTCCAGCGCCTCACCCCAACGACAAGGCGCAGGAGAACATATGGTCGGCACAATTTCATGCATTCATGCAGGATGCATTCTCCCAGTTCATGGCTTCTAAGGGGCAAGTGGCCTTTCACACACCCCGTAAGGGACGGGCTAGGCCGCCCCCTACCAGCATCTCTGAAACTTCCTCTCAATTGGGAGAGGGTGACTCAGTAGACCTGGACAGGTCAGACATGCCCCTCTCGGAGGACGAGGAGACCGCACCTGAGCAGGCGACAAGCTCTGGCCTCTTTAACCCAGCGCTCCTAAAATCACTCCTGATAAAGGCAGTTTCCACAGTCAACCTAACATCAGTACAGGATGAGAAGCCCTCAACAAGCAAGGAGGCCAATCCTCTATTTGCCAAAAAGGTTCCACAGGATAAGTACATCCCATGTGCGGAGGTCTTTATGACCACGCTGGAGGAACAATGGTCCTCACTTGCGAGCCCACCGGCACCTAACAGCGCGGAAAGAAAGCTTTTCAACCTATCTCCCTCCTTCTCTAACATGTTAGAGGTTCCCACTGTAGATAACCCCTTGATCTCATTATTTTCTACCTCCGCGATTCCAGGAGACATGGCGGAGGTCTTGAGACCTGAGGAGAAGAAATTTGAACACTCCCTCCGGCGTTCCCATATGGCCGCAGCCTGGGCGGCCAGAGCAGCCACTTCATCATCAGTCTTCGCGAGGGCCAGTATCATGTGGCTGAGGGAACTGCAAGGCACGGTGCCTCCAGACCAGGTCAGAGTACACCAAACATTGGCCAAGATCCTCGCGGCCTCTCAATTCGTGTCTGACGCTTCACTGTACGCAACAAAGTATGCGGCAAGGTCCATTGCGGCCACAGTGGCCTCGCGAAGGCTACTGTGGCTCAAAAATTTGAAGACAGACCTGAGGTCCAAATGGCGTCTTTCGACGTCCAAATACAGTGGAGAAGCCCTGTTTGGTTCCATTCTGGACCCACACGTCAGCGAAGGCAGAGACAAGAAAAAAATCCTAGTGCATCCATCAAAGAAGTTAGACAGGAGAGGCAGTCAGGACTTCCGGAGACAGGGCTCCCGCCCAGGAAGCCCCTGGGAATGGAGACAGCCCTTTCGATCAGGGCAATCCTGGGACTGGCCCAGAGGCTCACGATCCTTCTATCCGAGACAGGATCGAACCCAGGATCGCCAAAGCCCGGGAGCCAGAGGCCAGTTCCAGTCCAGACGCCCATATAGGGGAGCGGGAGGCAGATCCTTTAAGCGTACCAAGTGACGCCAAACAGGACACTCCCATCGGGGGTCGGTTAGGAAACTTCATCGAGGTCTGGGAGCAGACCACCACCGACGCCTGGGTCTTGGAAACGATCAGGCATGGCCTGACCTTAGACTTTTGTTCTCCCCCACCAAGCCGGTTCATCAGATGCCCCATCTCCAGAAAGGTACACAAGACGAGGCTGATAACTTCGTCCATAGCTCACCTCCTGTCAATTCAAGCCATAGAGAGGGTACCAAAGGAAGAGGAGGGAAGAGGATTTTATTCCATCCTCTTCGTTATTCCAAAGACATCAGGAGGGTGGAGAGCAATATTGGACCTGAAGGGCCTGAATCATTTCATAAAGTACAGGAAGTTCAAGATGCACTCATTGAAGTCCATCCTAGCCAGCGTCAGGGAAGACGATCTATTATCCTCAATAGATCTCACAGAGGCGTACCTACACATTCCCATCCATCCCAGCTACCGGAAATTCCTCAGATTTACCTACGCGGGCCGGCATTACCAATACAGGGCCTTACCCTTCGGACTATCTTCAGCACCAAGGGTATTTACCAAAATCCTAGCTGTAAGAGCAGCCCATCTCAGGCTGATGCCGGTTCGCGTACAGTTTTATCTGGACGACATCTTGATTCAGTCCAGATCTCAGGAACAAGCAAGGGCAGATCTCAAGACCACGATCCGAACCCTACAGGGGCACGGAGTCTCGGTCAATCTAAACAAGAGCCACCTCATTCCCTCAAGGAGACTGCAACACCTGGGCGCGGTGATAGACACGTCACAGTGCAGGGTATTCCTTTCCCAGGAGCGACTGATCAGCATATCCAAGCTAATCAACCAAATTCAAAAGATCAGGAGAGTGCCCTTGCTACAACTCTCGAAGCTCCTGGGGAAGATGATATCTTGCATGGGCATCATCCCATGGGCAAGGCTCCACTCGAGGGAGTTGCAGTGGTTCCTCCTACCCTACCAGAGGAGGACCCTCAGCACCTCCAGCAGGAGAGTGCCGGTACCAGCACAGGTGATGAAATCACTAAAATGGTGGCTATCCCCCATGACACTCAAGGGGAGCATATTCCGGGAACCGAACAGGGTCACGCTCACGACAGATGCGAGCCTGTTCGGATGGGGAGCCCATCTGGGGACCCAGATAGCACAGGGCCAGTGGGGTCAGAAGGACCTTTCACACAGCATCAACTGGCTAGAGCTCCGGGCCATACACCTGGCCCTCCGTCATTTCTCACACCTAGTAACGAGGAGGCACGTCCTCGTGCTTACAGACCATGTAGCAGCCAAGGCGCATGTAAACAAGGAGGGAGGAACGAAATCAGTGGAACTAATGAAGGAAGCATTGGCTCTGTCTCGGTGGGCAGAAGCCAATGTGAGTTCCATCAGAGCGGAACACATCTCAGGGGAGACAAACACCCAGGCAGACTCCCTGAGCAGAGCCAAGGTGGACCAGTCGGAATGGCGTCTGGACCCGGCTCTCTTCGAGGAGATCTCCCGGAGGTTCGGACAACCGCACCTAGATCTATTTGCCAACCACAAGAACACACAGCTCCCCAGGTTCTTCTCCAGATTCCCGTCCCCGTGATCGGAGGGAACGGATGCTCTCAGGTGCCGGTGGCCGGCGCAACTCCTGTACGCCTTCCCACCACTGCCATTAATACCGGCAACCATACGCAAGATGATCCTGGAGGGCGCAGAAATGGTCTGCATGGCCCCTCACTGGCCACGGCGCCCGTGGTTTGCCGACCTCGTGGACCTTTCGATATCACCTCCGTGGAGGATCCCCCCGGACAAGGTAAAACTCAGTCAGGGCAAGCTTGTACACCCAGATCCCCAGTGGCTACAACTAGCCGCTTGGCATTTGAGCGGCAAAGCTTAACTAAACAATCTTATTCGGCAGGGGTGATATCGATCATACAGGCATCACGAAGAGCGTCCACTAATAGGATTTATGACGCTACGTGGAAGGGATTTTGTAGGTGGTGCGCTTCGCTTCACCTAGACCCGACCGCAGTATCTATTCCCAATATCCTAGATTACCTACTGGAGGTTCTTAATAAGGGCCTGTCAGTCAATACTATCCGCAGACAGATATCGGCCCTCTCAACTGTACTCTCCTGCGACAACTTAACTTCCCTAGCACAGCATCCAGCTATTAATGCCTTTTTAAAAGGGGCATCTAACACAAAGCCCCCAGTCATACACAGGTACCCGTCCTGGAACCTGCCTAAGGTCCTTCTAGCCTTGACATCAGCACCCTTCGAACCTCTTGAAACATGCTCACTCCATCACCTATCACTGAAGGTAGCTTTCCTTGTGGCAATTACTTCAGCAAGAAGAATCTCAGAACTAGCAGCACTGTCAGTAAGGAAGGATCTGTGTACCTTTTTCAAAGACAGGGTCGTTCTTAGACCAGACCCGACCTTCATTCCGAAGGTAAATAGCATCTTTCACAGATCTCAGGAACTTTCGCTTCCTGATTTCTGTCCAAGACCCAAACATAGACTAGAACACAGATGGCACAAGCTGGACGTGCGGAGAGCGCTGTGTTTCTACGTGAAACGCACCTCGGCTTTCCGAAAGACTGAAGCATTATTTGTGTCCTTTCAACCAGCAACTATGGGAAAGAAGGTATCTCCTTCCACCATAGGCAGGTGGATCAGAGCCTGCATAGCGCAGGCCTACGTCTCACAGGATTTGCCAGCACCCCCTCAGGTGACTGCTCACTCAACTCGGAGCGCAGCTACATCTGCGGCGTGGCTAACGCAAGCTCCGGTGGAAGAGATTTGCAGGGCCGCAACCTGGTCCTCACCTTCGGTTTTTATTCGACATTACCGTTTAGACTCCCTAGCAGCAGCAGACGCGGCTTTTGGCAGAAGAGTTCTTCAACAAGTCGTATCTGCTCAGAGTTCGGTAGCCTAGACATTCCCTCCCAGGGGGACATGAGGGCTTTGGTATGTCCCATCCATTTGGACTCTACAGCCATCCTGCTGGAGAAGGGGCGTTGTCTTACCTGAACGCCTTTTCTCAGCAGGATGATGTAGAGTCCAAGCCCACCCAGAGGATAGGTCTAGGCAGGGTTATAATAAAGATATAATAAAGAGCTGCAAGGTTAATTCCAACAAAGTTTCTCGCCTAAGTCAAAACTGGGGTCACGCCCAAAGGAAGGGGTGTGGCCGAAGTTTTTACCCAGTCTGCCAGGCAGGAAGGCCGTCATAGAACCCATCCATTTGGACTCTACATCATCCTGCTGAGAAAAGGCGTTCAGGTAAGACAACGCCCCTTCAGGGTGTCTGGGTTTAACTTTGTACAGAAAGTCGTAAAAGATAGCTGCTGGCATTTTTTAAAATAAATAGAATAAATTCTTCTAAGCTCTTTCCTCTGACATAATACTTTTGAAGAATATTGGCCTTTAATTCCCGTTAGGAATTTTTTAATAGTAAATAACAAATATATAAATGATTGATTTGCATTCACTGCATTATTTTCAACATCTTTAAAATGGATGGAACGATGCTCAATGCTTGTAACTGGATAGAGATTGAATTTATTGAGCTGTTTATTAGACTTGTATTGTAGTTTCTTAATATTTACATTATGGAGCTGCAAAGCTCTGATGTGACACTTTCTTGACTGTGTTGTGATAAACTGAAAGCAAAGGTGATAGCTGGAGCTGTTTATTAGTAGGCTTACTGTGAGAGTTTTAGGATTAAATGATAGCACAGAATAAGTGTATATAAAAGGGTGGAACAAATATGATGCTTTATCAAGAGCTTAGATTTTCTTGCTTATTTAGCTTCTGAATGTCTGGAAAGACTTGCAAGCTGGACCAGTGATCAAAACAAACCAACTTAATGCAAGTAAATTAATCTCTGAGTGAAGCCACTGTGAAGGTCCGGGAGTCTGCTCATACAGTTACCCCAGTGTTATAATTTTTTAAAAGTTTTATTTAAAGAATTTATCATTGAAAAACTCTAGGCAGCTATCAATGCAAAGACAGAAAAAAATGCAAAATAGAAACAATGCAATGCAACATAACACAGCTGAGGTGCTGAGGAAAATTCTTCCAGAATGCATCATCATGCATATAGAAATGGCTCTGCTAACATCCTGGCCTCAAAGCCTGAGGGAGAAAAACAGGCCTTCTGTACTTTCCAAATGCTGACAGGGTTGGGGCCATCCAGATCTTAGGCTGTTCTAAAAGACAGGGGCCACAACAATGAAAGCCCACCTCAGGGGTCCCATTAGACCAAGGGTAGGCAACCTTGGTCCCTTCATGACTCGTGGGCTTCAACTCCCAGAATTCCTGAGCCAGCATGGCTCAGCTTGGAAACTTCTCCCTTTCCCCTCAGCATGGCTGGCTCAGGAATTCTGGGAGTTGAAGTCCACGAGTCATAAAAGAGCCAAGGTTGCCTACCCCTGCATTAGGCGATCCTGTTTCTCAGGAGGAACACAGAACAAAATGTCTCCCCGGCCAGATCTGGTAGGATGAGTGGAAACAACCAGAGACAGGTAGTCTCACAGGGAATGTGGATGTTACTAGGCAGGGTCTTACAGACATCCAGAAGTCTACTGGAAGTTAATGCAACTCACAAAACCATGATGTTGCATGGGGAACTGGGGTACGCCCCCAAACTTGTATTTGCTGCTTCCAAATTCTCTTCAAGGGAACACTTATGTTGAGTATATTGCATAGTTTGACTGGGAGATAATTAATGCATGAGTAAATGCAAGTACAGGTGGCCCTGGGTTAAGGACCACTCGTTCAACGACCGTTCATTTGAGATGGCATTAAATGAACGGTGCTTAGAATCGCTTCTTGAAGTTCTTGCCTTTGCAGCATCGCACGGTCATGGGATTGCAGTCTGAGTGCTTGGCCACCGGCCCAGATTTCCAGCCACTGCAGTGTCCCCTCGATCACGTGGTCACGATTTGGGACCTTCCCTGCTGACTTCCCACAAGCAAAGTCATTGGGAAAGCCTGAAGGTAGTCGGACGTTGCGGTCACACGAGGTCCTTGCTTAAGGACCTGCAGCGAACGGTAACCAGGATCTGCCAGAACTGCTCTCAGTGATTGTTATTGTAACGCTTTACAGCTCCATCGCTTAGCCATGGAAATTTTGGTCCCGGTTATCGGTTTTTAAGCAAGAGTCATTCGGTCCAAGAACGGGCACAATTGGAGCAACAAGGTGATTTCCTGTAAGGGCCATCCGGGCCATAACTGCTACTTGCTCCTGAAATAGGAATTACTCTAGTTGTGCACCAGTTCTGCCTGCAGGAGTAGCACCTCCTCCAGAATCAGTAATGGGAAATTTCCAAATCCCACAATTACAGGTAATCTTTGACTTACAACAATTTGTTGACTGACTGTTCAAAGTGAACGACGCCACTGGAAAAAGTGACCTATGCCCGATTTTTCACACTCACAACCGTTTTGAGCCACGTGATCAAAACTGAGGCGCTTGGCCACTGACTCCTCCTATATGTGACCGTTTGCAGTGTCAGGCGATCCCCTTTTGTGATTTTCTGAGAAGCAAAGTCAGTGGGGAAGCCAGACTCACTTACCACTGTGTTACTAGCTTAACAAGGGCAATGATTCGCTTACCAACTGTAGCCAGACAGGTCATTAGACGGGGCATAACTCACTTAACAAATATTTCCCTTAGCAACAGAAATGTTGGGCTCAATTGTGGTCTTAAATTGAGGACTACCTGTACTTGGTCTTTCTAGGGTTTGAGTCGAAGCCTTTTCTTCTTCATTCAGTCCCCAAGTCCTGGAAGGGACCCTGGGTGGTGTTACTTGGCCAGGCAGGGGCAGATACGTTCAGCTATTACTCAGCGGGCTGCTGATCTGTCGTCCTGTGCCAATGAATGACCTCACCCAGCAGCTTCATGTGGATGTTAAGTAGGAGTGGAGTGAAAGTTGAGTCCTGAGGCAGACTGCAGTGCAGGAGTCTGAGGCTGGACCCCCCTCCTCTACCAACCCTAATTGGAACCAGCCTCAGAGGAGAAAGAAACACCGTAAAACCCTGGCCCTCCACTCCTAACCCCCTAAGCCGATGCAGGAACTAATCCATTCCAATCATTTGTTAGGTTTTAATTTTTTAAAAGCCACGTAATGGTAGGTTAGGAGGAGGGAAAAGAGCTTGATCAGCACCAGATTGAACTCTCCTTCACCTCTCCAGTTTGATCCCTAAGGATTTCCACACCAGGTGGAACTCCATGTATTTGTCATTTGGCCGGCTTGCTAAAGCAGTGGGCAGCTGTGCAGGACGTGCCCAGATGTCTTTTTGACACACACACACACACACATACACACAAAGACACACACCCTTGGCCAAGGCGGTTTCTGTGCTTCACAACAAAACCTCTTGGTAGCAGACGCAGCCATGATGAACCTAACTGCTTCTTACAAGGTTCCGAGGGAAACTGTAGGAACAGCTGGTCTCCAAGGATGGGTCTGGAGCAGTGGTTCTCAACCTTTTTAATGCTGCGACCCCCAACCGGTCGTAAGTCGAGGACTACTCAACTGGTCGTAAGTCAAGGACTACTCAACTGGTGCAGCACCATTTGCAGAATGGGACTTTTGGCGGGCTCAGCAGGGCAGAGACAGTCTGGACAATTCCTTTCTATTCAAGAGAGTCTATTCTATTGGCTTTCAAAAGCCAATAGAATAAAAGGGAGGAGCACAGCTAAGGAAAAGGGGGAAAAAATGGCGGACTGCGTTGTTTGGCAACCCCCGTGAAATGGTCATTCGACCCCAAATGGGTTCCCGACCCACAGGTTGAGAACCACTGGTCTGGAGGTATGTGCTGGGTGAAGTCTAGGTCAGTGATGGCAAACCTTTTAGAGACCGAGTGCCCAAACTGCAACCCAAAACCCACTTATGCATCGTCGAGTGCTGGGTGGGTGTGGCCCATTGGGTGGGCGTGGCTGTGGTGGTCACGGCAAACTGGGTGGGACTAAAAAGTTCAATCAATCAATTCCAACTTTGCAAGATCTTTTTTTTTCACCGCGAGAAGTTGAAATTGACTGATTGATTGAACCTTTTTTTTTTGCACAGGCCTAAAGCAAAAAGGTTTTATAAAACCCAGCTGAAGGCCTAGGACTGGGGCGACGGCACGCGTGCCCACAGAGAGGGCTCTGAGTGCTGCCTCTGGCACCCGTGCCATAGGTTCGCCACCGCTGGCCTAGGTGGTAAACAAGCCCTCGCGTTTGTCAGGCCCTACGCTGAAGAGGGCAGGGTGCATTGTATGCACTACAACAGTGTTTCTCAACCTTGACAATTTTAAGGCATGTGGACTTCAACTCCCAGAATTCCACAGCCAGCATTGCTGGCTGTGGAATTCTGGGAGTTGAAGTCCACATGCCTTAAAATTGTCAAGGTTGAGAAACACTGCACTACAGTCATGTTCTTTTTCAGTGGAAGGTTCCGATTGTTGAAGTGGCTCAGGTTAAGGAAAGGCGATTAGGAGCAGCTGGCTGAGCTGTACAGCAAATACTGCATCTCAGGTAATCCCAGGGAACTGCAAAGCAAGCAGATAAATGCAGTTAGAAAATATTTGCAGAGGTACATCTTGCATGTTCATGCTTGCACTAATGTGCATCATATGCAAATGTTGCTAACTTTGCTGAACTTACAGAAGTCGTAAATGCAAAGAGCACCACAGGGCTAATGTTTTAATGGGGTTTCTAAATTTCATGTTTACATGCATTCCTGTTCGTATTTGGTTGGTGTCCTGGAGTGAAACCAAAGGGAGAGAAGATCTTGCTCTGAGTTCCTGTTGTTTCTTAAACCAAACAACTTGAACTGTTTTGAGTTTTGATCCGTCAAGAGTTCAGCCATCCTGAAACATTCTGAAGGCCTGTTTTGACCAGAACCACAAAAGAAAGCATCTTTCCTGTTTTGCACATGCAAAATATATAATGTCTCTTTTGTGGCAATCCAAGTGAGTACATGATTTTGCTAGTGGAAGGGCCACGCTGTCTTTATTATACTGTTATTTGTACCTTGCACCAAAATCAAATGTCCCTTCCCTTATGCCCCGGATAAAAATGTAGGAGGTAACAAGATAAAACAGGTCTGAATTTTTTTTATTTCTCCCTTTGCTGGCTCCTTGCAACTTACTGAGAGATTTTATAGGCTAATAAATGTGGGTTTGTCTATAAGACTAGCTTGTATTTTGCATTTGTATTTTTCAGAAGTGTCTAGGTCTCTAGGACCATGTTCATCTTTATTTTGCCTTTGATTTTCATCAAAGTATGGATACAAATACTGTATTGGATATACCGTAATAACTATGATACTTGTGAAACAAAAGTCTGAATGTAGTGGATGTATGGAATAATCTTGACTTATGATACTGAGAAATGGGGAGGGAGAGGACTGGGAAACTACAGATAGGTTAATTTAGTGCAGCGGTTCTCAACCTGTGGGTCACGACCCCATTTGGGGTCGATCGACCATTCCATGGGGGTCGCCAAACAACACGATCCACCATTTTTTTGTCAGCCGGCGCATGGGGCCGCCGCCGCGCATGTGCGCCACGCATGGGGGCGCTGCCACACATGTGTGCCGTGCATGGGGCGCCGCCGCACATGTGCGTCGCGCATGGGTGGCACTGCCCCATGCGCGGCGCGCAGAGCGGTGCATGGGGCGCCGCCGCGCACGCGTGCCGCGCAGGGGGCAGCGCCACACATGCATGCCGCGCAGGGGGCAGCGCCACGCATGCGCGCCACCTGCTTATGTCCGGGGTCGCCGTATAAAAAGGTTGAGAACCACTGATTTAGTGTCTATATTGCACAAGAGATTAGAACAAATGCATGTCTGTGAGAATTTCGAAAACATTGCTGTTGTTCAGGAACAGGCATGACTTTGATAAGAACAAATCATGTCAAACTCAACTTATCTCCTTTATTACAGAATGAATACTTTGATAGACCCAAGGGAATGCTAAGAATGTGGTATATCTTAAATATAGCATTTGAAAAATTGTCTCATAATCTCTCTAAGACAGAGAAATGTTAACTGGTTGGTTCTGTGACCTAGTAGATCAATATAGAGTTGAACCACATTGAAGGTTGTTCATAAATGGTTTTGCATCATCCGGTTAGGCTGTTTAAAATGGAGACCAGTGCTATGCAGCGTGACGTACAGGATACATTGGTTTATCTGCAAGATCAAATCAAGCTGCAAAATGAACCCGGGAAGGTTGAATGTTGGGCCAGATCCAAAGACAAGAATTCTGTGGTGAAAATATTTTCTTCACTTTACCTGTGAGGTGGCACAGCAGTTGAATGCAGTACTGCAGGCCACTTTAGCTGACTGCATTCAGCAGGTCAGCGGTTCAAATCTCACCGGCTCAAGGTTGACTCAGCCTTCCATCCTTCCGGGGTAGGTAAAATGAGGACCCAGATTGTTTGGGGCAATGTAAATATATACCGTATATGCCGGCGTATTAGGCGACCCGGCGTATAAGACGACCCCCGTCTTTATAGCCGGGCCGCATTCCTAGAACGTCGTCTTATACGCCGGAAACTACCAGTATTTCCGGCGTATAAGACGACTCGGCGTATAAGACGACCCCCGTCTTTGGCGCCGATTTCAGCGCTCGCGGAAGTCGTCTTATACGCCGGCATTTACGGTATATACATTGCTTACTGGTGTACACCGCTTAGAGAGTGCTTGCACTTGAGGCGGTATATAAATCTCATAAATAAATAAATAAATAAAAGTAAATAGCAAATACTATTAAATAATATGAGCCGAGGTGGCACAGCAGTTAGAGTGCAGTACTGCAGGCCACTTTAGCTGACTGTGTTCAGCAGGTCAGCGGTTCAAATCTCACCGGCTCAAGGTTGACTCAGCCTTCCATCCTTCCGGGTAGGTAAAATGAGGACCCAGATTGTTGGGGGCAATGTAAATATATATATACATTGCTTACTGGTGTACACCGCTTAGAGAGTGCTTGCACTTAAAGCGGTATATAAGTCTCATAAATAAATACATACATACATACATACATACATACATACATACATACATACATACACAGATCATAGGATCTAAGATAGGCAGTAGTGCATGTGATCAGGATCCATGACTCCTGGTGGCCCACAGTCTGAATTTAAGCAACCAGCTGAAAATTTCAGCACAGTCAAACAGCTTTAACAGAAGAGCGCATGGACATCATAGGTTGTGTTGTACTCTGCACTGACTATCTTGTACTTAGAATACTGTGCTCAGTTACGGACAATATAGTTTAAAGGGAACGTGGCAAAACTGGAGTGGGTTCAGAGGAGAAAGGCATCCTAACAAGTATAAACTGGGAGCCTAAGTCCTGTATGTAATAGTTAAAAGAGCAGCGGAAGATTGGTGGGAGAAGGAGAAGCTGACAAATATTTTGAAAGATTGCCATGTGCAAGAGAGGGCATAAAGCTATTGTCTGTTGAAAGCAATAGAAAGATAAGAGATGGAAACTGATAAAGATTCAGACAGCATTTTAGAAAGAATTTCCTGACAGTATGGACTGCTAAGCAGAGGAACTGTCTGTCCACTGGTTCTTTACGTGCGCGCGCACACACGCACGCATGCATAAACATCTACTGCTTTTAGAGCAGTGGTTCTCAACCTGTGGGTCGGGACCCCATTTGGGGTTGAACGACCATTTCACAGGGGTCGCCAAACAACGCAGTCCGCCATTTTCCCCCCCCTTTTCCTTAGCTGTGCTACTCCCTTTTATTCTATTGGCTTTTGAAAGCCAATAGAATTAGACTCTATGTCTATTCTATTGGCTTTCCAAAGCCAATAGGAATTGTCCAGGCTGTCTCTGCCCTGCTGAGCCCGCCAAAAGTTACATTCTGCAAACGGTGCTGCACCAGTTGAGTAGTCCTTGACTTATGACCGGTTGAGTAGTCCTCGACTTACGACCGGTTGGGGGGTCGCGGCATTAAAAAGGTTGAGAACCACTGTTTTAGATGGAAGTTTTTTAGAGCAGTGGCCCCCAACCTTTTGGGCACCAGGGGCCAGTTGCTTGGAGAAAGGTTTTTCCACAGACCGAAGGGAACGTGGTTTTGCACGCTGCTGCAACCCGCAGATGGGGCTGTTTCTTGTTTGCACGGCCTGGTTGTTGGGAACCCCTGTTTTAGAGCTTAGAAAAGTGGAATATAAAACATTGTAAATAAATCCTGGCAAAAATAAGACGATGAGCGGCAAGAATAGCATATGCACAGTGCTGGAAAAATGAGAAATATACCATCAGAGGAAGAAGTGATAAGAAAAATCCTGGACTGTGCTGAGACGGACAAATTAACAAAAGAGATAAAAGAAAAGGAAAACACAGAGTACTATATAACATGGAACAAGTGGTATGACTGGTTGGAGACTAGAAATAATAGAGAATAAATATGGAAAGGTCAAAAGTGAAAATATGTGTATAATAATGTATAATAATAATATGAATTATTCTTAGTAAGAAGTAGAATATGAAGGAAGAAAAATGTAAATAAGAAACAACGGGGCAATAAGGACAAATATTCTGAAAAAGAATAAGGGGGAAAATGTAAATAATAGAAGATTATCGTTACGTAATCACTGTTAAAAAAGGGGGGAGTATATACTGTGTGTGTATGTGTGTTATGTTTTGCTTTGTTTTGTTTTGTTGGTTAAAAATAAAAATGAAAAAAAAAATAAGACGATGAAATTTACCTAGCTTCATTTTTAAATAAGATTAAAGAAAAAATTTCCCAAGGTGGCTTATGAAGTTAAAATCACATGGAATAAATAAAACATGATAAAGAAGTGTGATAATCAAACTTCAATAAATGCAGCAAACACCAGCAGTTAAAACTTTTTTTCACAATAGCTAAGATCGGAGCATTAAAACTCAAGGGAAGTTGTGAGCAAATTACTAGGCTTATAAAAATACAAAACATTTATACCTTATACTTTTAAAAACTCTGCTCTAGCCTTAATCATCTGCATAAGATGTTTTTAAATCTACGATTTGCTGACTAACTCAGATTTGATATGCTCAAATCAAGGAACTATCTGATTTCCTTATTTCAGGTTGAGAGAAAAATCTTGGCTTATAAAAAACCCATCTGATTGTTATAACCTTTTTAAAATAGCATCACATTGAATACATAGCTTTTTATTTCTCTTTCAGTTTAATTTCAACTCGCGAAGGAGGAGACAAATTGCATAATGTTTAATAGGACTGTTTATTAACCTGCAGGTGCTTTGTTTTGTTCACAGAAGTTATTTGGGGGGTTGTTTTTCTCATTCTTTCTTTCCTGCCCGTGTGGACAAAGCGGAGATTCTTCAGAATGTCTGTGATCCTGAGTAATAATTATGAAGGTGGTGACTTCTGAATCAACCACAGTGGAATGTAAGGAGGGATGGTTTGCATCTGGTAATGACACTTTGTAGGTTGCTGAATAGAATATGGGGTTTGGTGGCAAAGGAAGGGCATTAAAGAAAGCTTCTTCCTTTGCCTCAGCCATATTGGAGCAACGCCTTTGCCTGACTTTGACCTGGATCCAAAGAATCTGCATTGGCCGGATGCAGGACTGGTTAGAGCAGCTCTTTCTGCCTCTGGATGAATGCAAAGTAATGCATGCTTGTGTAATGGCGACAAGGACAGCTTGAAGCCCTTTCTACGCATAATGTTCAAACAATGTGCTAGTTCATGTTTGCTGCTTGCCCAGTGAGAGAAATATTTAGAGTTGATTTCAAACATCTTAATCATACACAACATAGATGAACCCAGGGAGCATGGCTGTGGGTGCTTCTTCTGGGGAATATTTTAAATATGGATCATTTCTACAGTTTGCCTCAAGCTCCAGACACCTTCTTCACAATCAATGACTTTTCTTAAGCTGTTGCTATCGTGCCTAATGCAATGAAAAGTATGCACTTCCTTTTTTATAAAAGCGTAGCAGTGTTGTAGTTGCCACCAGACATACAACTTTTAATGTGAGTAGTTTGTGCAGTTCATTTAAATTACGGCCTAGGGAAGTCAGCTTTTGTAGTCAGTATTTGGCTTCTGCTTCTTTCTGGATAGAAGCATCCTTATTTTTATTGCATGGTTTTATATATGAAACTCAAGGTGGTTTTCAAAACAATACAAAATCTACAATTAACAAAAGAAAAACTATCTAGAATTAAAATCACAAAGACAACCCATGCGCCATTATGTCTAGACTGCAGTGGTTCTCAACCTGTGGGTCGGGACCCCATTTGGGGTCGAACGACCATTTCACGGGGGTCGCCAAACAAGGCTGTCCGCCATTTTCCCCCCCTTTTCTTTGGCCACGCCCCTGGCACCGGGTGATGTATAAGTGGTTGGGGGTCACCACAACATGGGAAACTGTATTATGGGGTTGCGGCGTTAGAAAGGTTGAGAACCACTGGTCTAGATATTTGGTGCAACCGCTAGGTCAGAGGTAGGCAACCTTGGCTCTTTTATGACTTGTGGACTTCAACTCCCAGAATTCCTGAGCCAGCGTAATCCACAAATCATAAAAGAGCCAAGGTTGCCTACCCCTGAGCTAGGTTTTCAATGGTTTATAAAAGGCAGGAAGATTGATATGCCTTGTTGTATCTCAAGAAGGTATGTGTTCCATTGCACAGGGGCAGTTACAGAGAAGATTCAATAGAACCCCCCCCCACACACACACACACTCCTTTGGCTTCCTAGCATGGGACCCTCATGTGGGTCTCCAGGTCAAGTGGGCCAGCTCTTAAAGAGAGGGAAGGTCCTGTACATATTAGAAGCCAAAGTCCTAGGACTTTCAATTGGAGCCAAAATAATTCAGCAGCTATATGATGAACAGTGTTCTGTCCCTCCAAATATTCTGGGCATGCTCTGGTTGATACATTTTCTCTAAGAGGCCTGTTCTAGCGCTTGAATCAACCCATGCTTCTGGGGGGGGGGGGGGAGAAGCCTTGGAATGTTCCAGGAACAGACCTGCAAAAAAAAGTATGGAACAGAACTTCCAATAATGTATTTCTGTGTCCCACTCTTTTATATTAGCAGTTGCTGTCTCGCCCTTCTTTGTAGCACAGGGCACTTCTATAGCAAATCTCGACTATTCCATGTCTTTATGGGATTCATCCAGAGTACACATGTACTTATGTGTGTCTTACCCCACAGACATAATAGAATAAGCCTCATTTAATTCAATGGGACTTTTCACTGCATAGATACATATGGGATGGCTATGAATACAGTGGTACCTCGGTACTCGTTGTTAATTGGTTCTGGGAGGAGCGATGAGTACCAACAGATTTTTTTTCCATAAGGAATAACGTAGTGAATGAGTCACAAGGGTAGCCAATACCGACAAGTTCTAGCTTGTGCGTTAAGTACCAAACAAACGATCGAGTACTGGGACAAAATTTTCACATCAAAATGCATTGAGTACCAAATTCGATGAGTTTCAAAGAAGTTGAGTACCAAGGTACCACTTGTATGCTGTCTGATGTGGCCAGGATATTAAATTACATTATGTTTTCCCCTTAGAAAGTAAACTGTTGCTATAAATATAAATAATATGAGAATATTTGTATGATCACCATGCTTAGATGGAATTCCTGTCGAGTCTTATAAAAAAATAGGAGTGTTACTACAGTGAATAATGTTGGATTCCTAGTAAGTAGTAGAATATGAAAGAAGAAAAATGTAAATAAGAAACAATGGGGCAATAAGGACAAATATTTCAAAGAAGAAAGAGGGGGAAAGGTAAAGAATAGAAGAGTACTGTTACAAACTGCTGTTAACAAAAAAGGATATGTTACGTTTGTATGTGTGTAATGTTTGTTGTGTTTTGTTTTGTTGGTCTAAAAAAAAATTAAAAAAAGAGAAAGTAAACTGTTGCATAATACAGCAACGCTGGGAAAGCATTGTTTTCCAATGAGTATTTGGATGTTTTGATTATTTTTTTCCTGTTTTTTTTTTTTTTTATTTACTCCTGGATGCAGATAAGAGCTTTCCCTCCCACCCACCCACCCCTGAAACCCGATCTTCAGCCATTGGCTGATGCAAAGATTCAGCCACAGCAACTGTCATAGAATTCTGAATCTCAGCATTCTGCTTTTTCCCACAGAAGGATTGCAGAGCAGCTATCCTGCCTTTCCTCAATTTAAAAAAAAAAACCAACTAGTTACTTTCAGCAGGCTAAGGGAACCGTAAGGTTACTATTTATAAAATCAAACTTACTTTGTAAGAACCGTAACGTGTCACAGAATGAGAAAGCGTGAGCCTTTTTTTTTCCTATGTTCCTCCATAGTTACAGTCAGCTCAAATAATTCTGATTTTCATGTTGGCTTGGATTCCAGCTTGGTCGGGCATAGCCGCCAAAATCCTAGATTTAAGTAAATCAAAACAGTGGAAGTTATGTTGATTTTTAGCAGGTCTAAGCATGAATTCAGTCTGTAGTTTTCGAGTTCTTTAAAGGATTCTTGTATTTTATTTTCAGTTGCAGTTGCTTGCAAACAAGCTTGGAATGATTGTTTTGAAAAGTGGCAAAATAAACAGCAACAGTATTACTAATAGATTTTTCCCTCGGTCAGGTTGCCCTCCTTTAGATTAGTTATTTGGCTTATTCAGAATTGTACCAAAGCTTGCTTTTGTAGTAGGAATTATTTCTAGATTTGGTAATTAGGTGGCTACATTTGTCCAATAATTGCATTCTTTACTCGTATCAATCATGTAAATGTATTCAACACAATCTCTGTATTGCATGCTGAAAATGTATTATTTTAGGGAGGGGAAAAACACTAATCAATTGATTTGGTGATGCAGAATTTTCCTCCCCTTTCTTTCTTTATAATTAATGAGCATTCTCCCTTCAGGCCAGCCAACTCCAACCCCAAACCTACTATTTTATAGAAGTGTCTTATAGAACAGTCAATTACTAAGAGCCATTTTTAGGATCATACCAGCTGTTAGGTAGCAATGTTGCCTAGAGTAAAATTGCTTGTTGGATTTTTTTTTTCATTGTCTTAATTATTGCACCTGCTGGTTGTTAATTAAAAGAGAGAATGGGTCAGTCACAAATATATTCCCATAGCACTCTTCACTTCGAAAGTTTGAAAGCATGCAAATGTGAGTAGATGAATAGGTACCACTTGAATGGGAGGTAACAGCGCTCCGTGACATCATACTGGCCACATGACTATGGGAATGTCTTTGGCTCAGTATCCTCGAAACAGAATTGCCGCCTGTAGTAGGCAATGACTAGCAGAGTAAAATCCGCAGGGACCCCTTTTATATCTTCACTTTGCCTATATTAGCCAAACAGTGTCTTGGAAGGTATATTCCTTTTGTTCCTTCTAGCTGAACAGCCAGTAAACCTAAGAATAAAAATGGTTGGAGAAATTAATGGTTGAAGCACTTCTGCGTTGCATTCACCATTGGGCCAAAAATTATTCTTCCCCAATTGACAACGCTGCTTTATATCTCCTCTGAAATGGTTCCTGCGTAGGAAGCCTTGTCTTGTATCTGAGAACCACTGGACGATGCCTGGGTGGGTTAATCACTTCTCTTGCAACTCTCTAGGTGATGTAGCTGATCCTCAAGCTGTTGGACACAATAGATAGATGTTAGGCCACTCTTTACATTTCTGCAGTGGTAGGAACGACTTCTACCTGCCGCCACTTTTAAATCATCATGAGCCTGCTTGAACTCTATGTCTTCAACTCAGGTGAGATCTTAATACCCTGGCTAAGCTTCACTCATGAGTTAGATATTTCTCAGTATTCAAAGAAACATTGGTCCGATACAGTTGCCTGCAGATGCTGTTTCCTACAGAATCCTTCGCTCTGGAATAGCACCCCGTGTGGTGGCAGTTTCCCCCTGTGGGCAGCAGGAGACGGGGTGCTTGCAACTATATTTTTCAACATTCAACATTCAGAATGGTTGGCTCTGAATACTATATGCCAGTGGTGGCGAACCTGTGGCACGTGTGCCAGAGGCAGCACTCAGAGCCCTCTCTGTTGGCACGTGTGCCACCGCTGCCAGCAGCAGGTCCATCAGGCTGCCCCCGCCACCCGGAGCAGGAGCCCCGCCCAGCACAAAGGAGGCAAAGCGGCCGACTAGCAAGCCCGAGTGTAGGTGGTAGAGCAGAGGTCGCCATCCATTGTCGATTGGTGGACTGGAAGAAAACGGAGGGGAAAGCATTTTACAAGCATGCATGCGCACACAGGGCCGTAAGCATGCACCTGCTGCAAATGGGGCGGGGCTAAGGCCTGCGTGATACTAGCCCTGCCCCCGTCCTTGTGTGGTGCAGTACCTTGTATCTGCACCCCGCGGCGCCGTGATGGCCGTTTTTGCACCTTGCAGCACGGTGACCCATTTTGTGCCCCCGGGTTTTGCGTGCCAGAGGTGGCACTCGGAGGTGCCTCCCTGCCCCCCCCCAGGGCACCACAATGCTGATGCGCCCCTGGCACTTTGCGACAAATAAGTGGGTTTTGGATTGCAGTTTGGGCACTCGGTCTCTAAAAGGTTCGCCATCACTGCCATATGCTGTTACTTCCAGCACTGTGTTGCACCACGTCCATACAGCGCACTGGGTAATTTGCAATCACAGAGATTGGCTTCGTGTTTATCAAATCCATTTTTTCAGTAAATAAGGAAGATTTTTCATTAAAATGTCAGTCATTCTCACTGGAAAATGTAATTTTCATTCTTCGACAGCAGTAGCTTTTTAGAGGCTGAGACTGATTGGGTACGGGATTTGTATGAGAAAGAGGCTTTGGGAGGTGTGTTTTGTTTTGTTTTTCACCAGAAAAATCCAAGCTCCCTTTTCTACAGTTACTCTTATAACTACTTTTGTACTTAAGACAGCTATTTTGAGATAATGAAAATTTATCTGGAGGTGTTAGCAAACACGTCTGTGGAAGTTTGGCCTTGATATGGCTATATTTACTACTTACATTAAGCAACTTAATGCTTATTCAGTGTGCCTTTTTTTTTTTTAGCGAACCATCTGAAATAAGAAAAACACGCTTTTGGCATAGGTGCAGATTATAACAATTAGGTTGCCAATCTGTGAATCGTCTGGAGATTTTTATTTTCCCAATATGTATTGCTCTTCTAAGATTTTCTGATCTCAAGTGTTAGTTCATCTTTCCCATCATGAACAACATGGGTCTCGAAGGGAGGGGTCTTACTATCAAGATTTCAACCACCCAAATGACTGATATTTGCTAGATTGCATTTTACGTATCTCGGAGATTTCTGTAAATCAGTGCTACATAAAAGGACTTTTCTTATGCCATATCAAATGTGAAATAAGCACTGTTAAAGTGATCTTCGGACACTACTGCCCTTGGTTTTTGAAAACATGTTTCATCTTTTAACCTTAGCTCTTGAAAAGGCTTTCTACTTGCATAGCTTGTGGAGTCCTACAATCATTTTATTGCTTCGTATTATGTATTGTTTTGTTTTCATTTTTTTGACTAGTGCTATAGATTAAATGCAAAAGGCATTGTTTTTTGGGCAGTCAATTTGGAATTGTAGTACAACAAAAATTTATTTGGTATATATAACATAAAACCGAAGAGATAGCTAATACCCTAAGATTTTTTTTTTTAAAAAAAATAAACTTGGGAAGTGAGGTAAAAACGATAGAATGGATTTAATAGAGGTGTAACGTTACCCCCTCAGAGGCCACCAAAGCCCAAGCCCCCCTAGCCCCCTCCCTCCTTCCCGTTACACCCGGCAGTCGCGCTCGCAAGGTGTTGGTGGAATGTCCATTTTAGTGGGAGCCCACGCGGGGCGGAGGGAGGGGCAGGTTCTTGTCGTCAACGGAGTTTACAGGAACAAAGATAACCAACCCCTAACCGCGGCAGTCAGTGTTTGACAATGTTCATCAACCCCCTGGCAGTCGTGGCGGTAATAGTTAATGGCTTGTAGCAGCTACTTGGAAAAACAAGGCCAGCCCCGCTAGAGAGGCAATGAAGAACTCTCACTTAGGTTAGAGCAGTGGTGGCGAACCTATGGCATGTGTGCCATTGCCCCTCCCTCCGCGGCCCCCTCCTCCTCAGTAGCCCCCCCCCCGGAGGACAGTCACCCCTGGGTGTGGAGCAGTGCAGCCAAGCACATGGCAGCTGGGCAGTAGAGACAAGACTCCATCCTTGCGCCCCCTCGCGCACAGATGATGCGGGGCGCGGGTGGAGGGCGTGGCCACCACGGCACTGCAGGACCGCCTGAGCAATGTGCGGTGGAGGTGGTGGGTGGCCCGGCAGGTGGGGCGGGACAGTGGAGGAACGGGCGAGGCGGAGCGATGGGGGCGGGGCAGTTTTTGGTCACTTGGTCTCTAAAAGGTTCGCCATCACTGGGTTAGAGGTATAACATTTGATGGCTGTGTTCCATTTACATTTTTAAGAACCTGAACCATAGTAACTAGGCTTCTGGTTTATAGCTGTTTTTTTTTTCCTTTGGTGTTGGGGATTATTATTATTAAACTTTTATTAGGCCTGGTGTGACATTTCACTAGCATCTTGGTTATTTTGTTTCAGAATTAGGGGATTTTGTTCCACCACTTTTTAGTTCTAAGGGCCAGAATAGACTCCAGAGACCACATGGTGCCTTCAGGAAAAAGAAATAAAAGTTTTAACTGTAGGGTGTGAAGTGTCTGGCTCGCTAATAACATGGGCCAAGAGAATCTTGGAAAAGCTGCTGATGACTATGGCAAACGGTGCATTAGAAGGGCTAGAACAGTGTTTCTCAACCTTGACCACTTTAAGGCATGTGGACTTCAACTCCCAGAATTCCACAGCCAGCAATGCTGGCTGTGGAATTCTGGGAGTTGTCGTCCACATGCCTTAAAATGGTCAAGGTTGAGAAACACTGGGCTAGAAAGTACCATGCATTTGAAAGGGAGGGGACTCCCCAAAAGGGGAAAAAGAAAAAAGAAAAACAACAATGCAAGAGAAAAAAAAAGTTGTGATTATGAAAAGTGATACTTAGACAAGAAAGAGTGAAAAAGAGAGAGGAAGAGAAGAGAAGAAGAACATAATGTATTTAGGCATTTTTAACAGACTATATTCACTCTGGCGAACTGCCTTGGCAAAGCGACGGGTTAATTTCCAGAGCAGTCTTCAGAGGCACTCACATTTTTCAGCAGAGATGTTGCAGCCCTCTTATTGATTTGTCTTCTCTTCTCATCAGTATAAGGTGACTTCTCCCCAAATTATTTGGAAGGGGGAAAACATCCCATCTTCCTTTTCGGGATGCTCTTTTCACCACATTTTGCATGGAGTTCTGGACGCTGCATCTTGAGAAGGATTGTAACAAACTGGAATGGATTGTAAAGCCGACTCATAAAGATGGGCAAAAATCTGTATTGAGGGATGTACCAGATCCGCTTGATTTGGGAGTGGATTATTCTCCATCCACGAGACGGCTTGCCATGTTCCAGACTCTGCAATGCTCCATTACCAAATCAGTAGGTTTAGCATATCCCTATCAGAAGCCAAAGGCTGTAAGGAGACAGCAGACTTGCTGGGTATGTCGACCCTTGAGAAAACCGACGAAGGATACATACCATAATACCTGTCAGTCTCCAGAAGGAATCAGAGCTAGTTTCCCTTATATGCAGTCTCCTCGGCTTACAACCATTTGTTTAGTGACCGTTCGTAGTTACAATTTAGGACTACTTTTCACACTTAACGATTATTGCAGCCTCCCCATGGTCATGTGATCCAAATTCAGGCCCGTGGCAACTGGAACATATTTATGACGGTCGCAGTGTCCTGGGGTCACGTGATCCCCTTTTGCTACCTTCTCCCAAGCAAAATCCCCAGGGAAGCCAGATTCTCTTAACCCCGCCGTGTTACTAATTTAACAATTGCAGTGATTTCACTTAACAACTGTGGCAAGAAAGGTTGTAAAGTGAGGCAAAATTCATTTAACAAATGTCTCGCTTAGTAATAGAAATGTTGGGGTCAATCGCAGTCGTAAATCAAGGACTACATGTAATAATAAAGTAGCTTTAAATAGAATAGCCTTTCCTAGTAACCTCCAGGTATGGTGGGCAATTTCTGTGACGGCTAGGGATAGTGAGAGTTGTAGTGAAAAGCCTCTCCTGAACAAAAGGGTATTCCTTTGTAAGAATAATGAAAAAGTAGTTACTGTCTAACAAATTGTGAATTAAAAACGAAATCCATTACTTCCATTCCTGTAAGGGAAAATAAGACCTTGCATTTTGGAGATACTTCATCAAATAATAAAATGTTAGGGCATAACCAAGTAATTTTGAAAACTTTTCAAAGCAAAAAAAAACAAAACAGGTCAGTGGTGGAAAAAAGAATATTAATGAATATTCAGCTCCAGAATACTAAAGGGCCAAACTATAATTTATATACAGCTGGCTCTTCTATTTTTCTGGAAAAAAATAACTCTGTGTTAATATGGCAGCACAAAGATATGGATGGTTTAATTCTTTATGCAGTCTTCCTGGCAAATACGACTCTTGTGTTGGTTAGCATGTTTGGCTATAGGGATAATGAAAGGTTCTACATTTTTACAAGGTTGATTTAGAGGCCTCATCTATGTCTTCTCACTCTCACTCATTTTAAATGCATAAAATATGTGCTTAGCAAATTTTACAGTTTTCCCAAAAGACATAGCATGCTTTCTGAAGCCAACATTGGTTTTTGGTTTTTTGGTTTTATTTTTTTACACTCGGCGCTGTGTTTTTCCCTATGATCATTGAAGCCAGCACCTGTAGTAATATAACTTTGGTGATAAGTACTGTATAAGGAAGGCCATCAAAGCTCTGTCCTGGGTGCTGAATATCTTTTGAAGGCTAGATGCTTGACATATAATGGGGAGAAAAGAGCATATTAGTTTTACATTGATTGCCAGATCACACAGTGGGTGAAAATGATGTAAATCTATGATTGGACAACTTTTAACAATAATAATTCTGAGTTGTTTTTTCAAGAATAAGCTGGTGTTATTGTAAAAACAAAATGAGAAGCAACAGGCTGTCAAAAAAAGTTGTGTCAGTGTTTATTATTTTCTTCTTTGGGGTTACTTTCCAGAAAAATGAGGTGAAGTATTTTATTAATATGAACAGAAATGTTATGGGGGGGGGAGATGATAACGCTAGAAGTATAATTTGCAGGAGTGGAGTGGAGTGGAGTGGAGTGGAATGGAATGGAATAGAATAGAATAGAATAGAATAGAATAGAATAGAATAGAATAGAATAGAATAGAATAGAATAGAATAGAATAGAATAGAATAGAATAGAGCTGGAAGGGACTTTGGAGGTCTTCTAGTCCAGCCCCCTGCTCAAGAGGGAGAAGCTTGAGCTAAAAGCTTGAACAGGAGCTAGAAGGGGAATATTTTCAAACATTATTTATCTTCTGATAAACAGTTCTGTTCATTACCTTTTATGTAATGAAGAGACAGTTCAAGTGAACTAGTAAGATGAATATTGATTGTGTGTTACAGTTGTGTGGCTATTTAATGCTATTGTTATTTTTTGAATTTATATATAAAGTTGCCCTAGCTATTGCCCCCTGCCTTGGCTTGCCCTCACCCCACCTTCCCCATGGTAACATTAGTACCGCCAACTCAGCATATCAAGATGTTGCTCTATCCATTCTTTGGATATATTGGTCCGCTCTTCTGGCACAATCCAGATTTATTGGTGTGTTTCTGTTTTCTTTGTCCTCAAAAGCTGGAGATGCCGATGATCCACCAAGAATTACCCCAAATCCAGTCATCAATGGGAATGTAGCCATGGCTGATGGTCACAATAACACAGAAGAAGACATGGAAGATGGTGAGTTAACTTGCTCTCCGTTTGGTGGTGATGTGGAAAGCTGGTTTTGTTTTCTTCAGCAAGTAGTCCCTGGGGGATGATATGCTAGTTACTGAGACCTACCTGGGGAAGGAAACTTCTGAAACATTGAAGGTGTAGCTTGTAGTGGATAAAACAGATAAATTCGAAATAATAGAAAATACTTGTAGCTCGGGTTTTAGATTTTGGCTGTGAATAAGCTAAGGAGAATAGGACAAGAAAATCCTGCTGATTAGATTATCTAGTTTGGTAACGAAACGTTCAGGAATTATATTAAAACGAGCTTGGAGAACAAATCACAGCCAACACAGATAAAAGTTTTCTTCCTCTTTCATAATCCAGAATTATGAAATTAAATTAATGGTAGATTTAGAGTAGGGAAAACAAAATACTTCCCTACATGATGGATAAACAACTTGTAGTCACCTTTTTTGGATGGAACCTTGTAGGATAGGCAAAGTCCACAAGTCATCAAAGGGCCAAGTTGGAAGACCCCTGCTTGTGGACTTCAACTCCCAGAATTCCTCAGCCAGCATGACTGGCTGAGGAATTCTGGGAGTTGAAGTCCACAAGTCATCAAAGGGCCAAGTTGGAAGACTCCTGCATTCAGGGCTTTTTTTCTCATAGAATGCCCAGAACAGAGTTCCGGCACCTTTTTTGGATGGAACCTTGTAGGATAGGCAAGGCGGGTTTTATGACATGTGTGAGTTCTGGCACCTTTTTTTTTAGAAAAAAAAAAAACCACTGCATTAATACATTTATTGAAGTTTGCATTATGACCAGTTACTCTATTTCCTTAAAAAGTGCCACAAAGTTCAAATTAAAATGACTCCTGATTTACCTAAACAATGTGTGTGATGTTTTGGAAGCTGACTCATGTCCTCCTCACTTCCAATGTGCTGGAGTTTTTGGTAGCCTTGGGTGAATAAACCTAAATCGTGCAGAAATGATTTAACTAGCAGCCATATTACAGTACAAGTGTATGTTATTTTTTTAAATCATATTTATACTAGAAAGCTTATTATGTCTATAACGATGCCGCAGGATAAAAACCTACAAGTTGTAAAGCTTTCGTAGAGGCATGTCCTACCTCCCCCCCCCCTCCAGCACAGGAGATGGAGAATCCACCAATGGGTTAGCTCTGTCTTCCTGCCCATTAGACCAAGTCAGCCAAACTTACCACGCCTGTCCTGGGCTAGGAAACAGCATTAAAAAAGGGAATCATGACTGTTTTTCACACTTACACTCCTTTTCAGCATCCCCATGATCAAAATTTGGACACTTGGTAACTGGCTCATATTGACGACGATTGTAATGTCCTGCCCCCCCCAAAAAACCCATTGCAAAACAGTCACATGACCTGTGAGATGCGGCAAACGGCTGGGAAGGCAGGCTAGTTGCTGAGCACCCAACATGCGATCGTGTGGCTGCAGGGGCCCCAGCCACTAGAACTTTGAATCCCGGTGATATGTACCTTTTTATCGTTAACGTTGGACGGTCCCGAGCAACAGGTCATAATTCAAGGACTAGTGCATCGGTGATGTTCATCGGGTCTAAATTCTCTTGTTGGAATCCCACAGCCGAGGCCGCAGACTCTAGGAACGCTTCTTCCCTTATTTTGCAGACACAAGCTGGCGGTCAGAGGCGACGTTTCAGTTCACGGTTGAGCGTTTCAATCGGCTGAGCGAGTCGGTCCTGAGCCCCCCCTGTTTTGTGCGGAACCTGCCCTGGAAGATCATGGTGATGCCACGGCTTTACCCAGACCGGCCACACCAAAAGAGCGTAGGATTCTTTCTTCAGTGCAACGCTGAGTCCGATTCCACGTAAGTCCTTTTATGAATTGATACACGGCACCTCTCTTGAATGCAAGCGCCTCAAAATCTTCTGCACGTGGATCTGTTGCCCGGTAGGAGATAATCCATCCAGCCTGCGGGGCATCAGCAGGAAGGGGCCAAATGGGAACAGTGCTGTAGGTGTGCATA
This sequence comes from Crotalus tigris, assembly GCF_016545835.1. Classification (NCBI taxonomy): domain Eukaryota; kingdom Metazoa; phylum Chordata; class Lepidosauria; order Squamata; family Viperidae; genus Crotalus; species Crotalus tigris. The sequence continues at coordinate 2,429,582 of NW_024096931.1, read as the reverse complement.
TATTCAGAGGACGTATGTCGATGAAGATTCTCAGCCATCCAGAGTTGTCTGGCAGTTGAGTCAAGTGGATTTCTTTCCTTTTTGGTTTGAAATGTTTTCCTGCTTATGCGAGCAGATCCAAGAAGATGGATAAACCGTGAAACGTTTCAAACCAGACAGAAAAGAAGTCCAGTTGCCATGACTCAACTTCCAGACACAAAGAGGACTTAGTTGTCACTTCCGAAAGTTGGATGTTAGTTATAGTGTTGGTAGCCTCAGAGAACAGGGATTTGTTTCAGTCCAGACCGGTGTTTCTCAATCTTAACAACTTGAAGATGGGTGGACTTCAACTCCCAAAATCCCCCCCGCCAGCATGGCCGACTGGGCAATTCTGGGAGTTGAAGTCCACCCACCTTCAAGTTGTCACGGTTGAGAAACACTGGTCCAGATTTCGGGGTAGAAATCAGTGTTCTGAATTGTTAATCTTAACTACCGTATATTCCGGTGTATAAGACGACTTTTGAGAGCGTTGAAACAGGCGCTGAACTTGGGGGTCGTCTTATACGCCAGAAATAAGGTAGTTTCTGGCGTATAAGACGACTTTCTAGGCATGCGACTCGGCGTCGATTGTCTTGCGACTTGGCGTCGAACTCGGGGGCCGTCTTATACGCCGGGTCGCCCTATACACCGGAATATACAGTATTGATGAAAATGATAACGATAACTGATTCTTAAATTTATAGACACCAATTAATAAGGTAACCCTCAATCACTGGGAACGTAAACACTTTCCCACAACCTTTACAAATGGTTAATCTGGACTTCAAATGAAGGTAAGTATTAATTTTTTTTTTACAGTAAACACAACCATGTAAAGATGCACTACACTGAATTTTAGGTTGGATAAACGAACGCAGATAATTCTGATGAGAGATACTAGTAGTGAACGCATCTCTGCAGAATGACCTGTTTGTGTTGAAATATTTGACAGCTACAGTTTTTATAAAGACAGTAATTAAATGTAGAAGCCCTTCAGCAGACAGGAAGGTTAAATTAGAGAATTTTTCCTTTTGTCCTTTCATTTAAAATATAAAGCTGAAATCGCCATAGTTTTGGCAGGTATGATTTTGAGCTATGAAGAAAATAAAAATTCTTTGAAAAAAATTACATGATTGTCATGTATTTATTTAGCTGGTTGTTCAATTTTACTCATTTACATTTTAAGCCTTGCAGTTCTAACAAGACAGAATAGGATACAAAGTGAGCGATCCAATTCCTTTAATATTTTGACTACTTATTTTGACTATTTACTTCCTGTTATTCTCTGGAGGCTGGACTTTGAGATAAAATCAAAAGATGAAAACAAGTGCAGAATTTACTTTCACCTTATTTGTGAATTTACACTCAAAGTTTCACCTAAGTAGGATTAATTTTTCATATTCCCACTAAATGCAATTTAGTGTTCCCATTAAATGAACAGATTATTTTTCTGTGTGATTTTTAATTTTTTTTATTACTATGATTTGCTATTAGTCAATAGAAATACAGGTTTTCGAGGAGATATGTTGCTCCTTGAAAGGAGTAACGTTTGTAACCATCTGTAGAAGAAAATAATGAAACGAGATGGAAAATTTATGTGGGAAGACATAAAAAATGAAATAAAATAAACAGCTTTCTTCCAGGATATTAATAATGGCTACCACTCCTGAGAGGTTACCGGAGGAAAGTTTTACATCCAGGAGTGAGAAGAAATGAAGAGGCTTGCTCAGTAAAATGTAATTTATGAGTGGCTCTTCTGCAGCACAGTGTGTCAAGTATTATCTCTCTAATTGTTGCAGGTCATGGTCTTGTCATGCGCAGGCAGTCCTCAAGATAATAAATTACAAGGACGATGAGAAGTCTTTCAGTCGTCGCATCAGCCACTTGTTCTTTCATAAGGAAAACGATTGGGGCTTTTCCAATTTTATGTCTTGGAGTGTAAGTAACTGCTTGCCACTTGGGGGAGGAAGGAGGCGAGGCAGATTGGACGGGGTCTAGGACAACTCGCCACAGGCCAGCTAGCTCACTGCGGGATAAGAGTTGTAATATTGAAGAAATGAATCGTGAAAAAGGAATGCCAAAGAAGGGGACAAAATGAAATGTGAATGACGAACATTAAAATATTTTTTAATTATTTTAAATAATTAATTTGAATTGTCCCCCTGGCGAATTGGCTGCGGTGAGGTTTCCTGCGGCAAGTTGGCTCATTCCAGATTGGATGGACTAGAACAGAGGTCCCCAACCGTGGCAACTTCAAGACTTGTGGACTTCAACTCCCAGAATTCCTCAGCCAGCTTGGCTGGCTGAGGAATTCTGGGAGTTGAAGTCCACAAGTCTTAAAGTTGCCAAGGTTGGAGACCCCTGGACTAGAACACATTACAACCCAGGTCGAAGTTGAAGTGGAGTTGTGGTTAGCTTGGCTACCTTATCTTCCCTCCCCTCTTTGTTGTTGTTGTTAATTGCGAAGTCGTGTCCGACCCATTGCGACCCCATGGACAACGTTCCTCCAGGTCTTCCTGTCCTCTACCATCTTCTGGAGTCCATTTAAGTTCACACCTACTGCTTCAGTGACTCCATCCAGCCACCTCATTCTCTGTCGTCCCATTCTTCTATTGCCCTCAATCTTTCCCAGCATCAGGCTCTTCTCCATTGGGTCCTTCCTTCTCATTAGGTGGCCAAAGTACTTGAGTTTCAACGTCAGGATCTGGCCTTCTAAAGAGCAGTCGGGGTTGATCTCCTCTAGGACTGACCGGTTTGAACGCCTTGCAGTCCAAGGGACTCGCAGGAGTCTTCTCCAGCACCCTAGTTCAAAGGCCTCCATTCTTTGGCGCTCAGCCTTTCTTATGGTCCAACTTTCACAGCCATACATTGCAACTGGGGAAACCATGGCCTGGACTAAGTAATTCTGGGAGTTGAAGTCCACCCACCTTCAAGTTGCCAAGGTTGAGAAACACTGGTCCAGATTTCGGGGTAGAAATCAGTGTTCTGAATGGTTAATCTTAACTATTGAGGAAAATGATAACGATAACTGATTCTTAAATTTATAGTCACCAATTAATAAGGTAACCCTCAATCACTGGGAACGTAAACACGTAAAGTAATTTTTCAGAACTGAAATCCAGGAAACTTTATGACTCTCATTAAAGCATCCTGACATGCAGAGCTCAAAGATTAGTTTGTGTTCACGGATACCCTCTCAGCTCTGTAGATCAGGAAGAGACAAAAAGCAGTTTCAGGTGCTGTAATAGAAGAAGTTGCTCCCAGCCAGTCCTCCTAGCCTCCCAGCTAATTGTGTTTGCAGTTGTGCAGCTATCGGTGGCTTCTATTGCTTTATAGCAGTATTTCTCAACCTTGACAATTTTAAGGCATGTGGACTTCAACTCCCAGAATTCCACAGCCAGCATTGAATTCTGGAAGTTGAAGTCCACATGCCTTAAAATTGTCAAGGTTGAGAAACACTGATTTATAGAAATGGCCATCGGTTGACAGCTTGAGACAGCCCCGTATCATTTGAGCTGAGTGGTAAAAATTGATGTATGTTTATATTGACTTGAGCTTCAGAATGAAATATGACCTTTCAAGAATGGCTACTTGTGTAGAGCCCTTACGGCAGTGTTTCTCAACCTTGACAATTTTAAGGCATGTGGACTTCAACTCCCAGAATTCCACAGCCAGCAATGCTGGCTATGGAATTCTGGGAGTTGAAGTCCACATGCCTTAAAATTGTCAAGGTTGAGAAACACTGCCTTACGGGGACTGACCAGGGTTTTGATGTTCTTGGTTCAATCCTTTGCTCCTTTCCTTTCCTTTTTGGTAGGAAGTTACTGATCCAGATAAAGGCTATATAGAAGATGACAAAGTAACTTTTGAAGTTTATGTTCAAGCTGATGCGCCTCATGGTGTAGCGTAAGTAGCCTTTGCTCTTTTTCTTTCTTTGAGGGGGGAAAAAGTAGTTTGCTTAACTTTTTTCCTTTTGCAGTTTTTCCCTTTTCAGACTTAACGAGTTATTTCTAAGAAATGTTACAATTTCTTTAATTGTGGAGTTAAGAGAGGAACAACTCAGATTTTTCCACCTTAAATTTCTTTCACTGAGTCAAAGACCTTAACCATGCATACCTTTCTCACATTCTCACATGTAATACTTGCCTAATACATTGGTTAGCAAGTTTAACAAACAATCCCTATCTAAGGAACTGACATAAAATGGAAGAAGGGGGAATTATAATTACAGGCTCATCCTTCACATGGAGTTGGTTTCTTGGAAAGACCTTCAAGTTCTTCTAGGAGGGATACACACACACATACACACACACATACATGCACACGCAAGTATCAGTGCAGGAATCCTCATACCAACTAGGCCAGGGGTAAGCAACCTTGGCTCTTTTATGACTCGTGAACTTCAACTCCCAGAATTCCTGAGCCAGCATGGGGGGAACATTGGCCTCTTCAGGACTCGTGGACTTCAACTCCCAGAATTCCTGAGCCAGCCATGCTGAGGGGAAAGGGAGAGGTTTCCAAGCTGAGCCATGCTGGCTCAGGAATTCTGGAAGTCCACGAGTCATAAAGCGGCCTAGGCCAGAGGTAGGCAATCTTGGCTCTTTTATGACTGGTGGACTTCAACTCCCAGAATTCCTGAGCCAGCATGGGGGAACTATGGCCCCTTCATGACTCGTGGACGTCAACTCCCAGAATTCCTGAGCCAGCATGGCTCAGCTTGGAAACCTCTCCCTTTCCCCTCAGCATGGCTGGCTTAGGAATTCTGGGAGTTGAAGTCCACGAGTCCTGAAGAAGCCGTAGTTCCCCCATGCTGGCTCAGGAATTCTGGGAGTTGGTCCACGAGTCATCAAGGGAGCCATAGTTCCCTCACGCTGGCTCAGGAATTCTGGGAGTTGGAGTCCACGAGTCATAAAAGAGCCAAGGTTGCCTACCCCTGATCTAGACAAACGACTGTTCACTCTTTTCCTGAAAGCCTCCAGTGATGAAACACCCACAACTTCAGGAGGCAGGTTTTCTTGTGAGAGGTTCCTCCTATCTAGGTCTCAGTTTGTCCTTCTCCCAGAGGAACTGGTTGTGCAGGTAATCCTCGACTTACAACAGTTATTTAGTGACAGTTCAAAGTTATAGCAGCACTGAAAAAAGTGACTTAGCACCGTTTTTCACACTTACAACTGCTGTGGCATTCCCATGGTCACATGATTACCCTCAGACGCTTGACAGCTGGTTCACATTTATGACGGTTGCAGTGTCCCGGGGGTCACATGTTCATCTTTTGCAACCTTTTGACAAGCAAAGTCAGCAGGGAAGCCAGATTTCACTTGCCAACCAGGTTACTAACTTAGTGACTGCAGTGATTCACTTTACCAATGTGTGAAGAGAGGTCGCAAAATGGGGCAAAATTCACTTAACAAATGATTCACTTAGCAAAAGAAATATTGGGCTCAATTGTGTCCATAAGTCAAGGACTACCTGTATTGTAGAATTGGTAATGGACTTGGTTGCTTATCGTAAATTTGGGCGGTATATTCAATAATTCAGTTTCAGGCAACTCCATTTCACAGAAGCATAGCTTCTAAGCAGCTTTCATTTTTCAGACACGTGACTTTTTCTTTGGAAATTGCTATATCTTTGTTTTTAATTTCTCTTTTTGTTATTGTTGCTTTGTTCGAAATCTTGAAAAGATTTCAGAATTCTGAACATGTGTACTATTATCCTAATTGCTCCATAACAGATGTGTGATTTGCTGACAGTTAAATTTAAACCAGCTGGATTTCAGAGATGGAAACCAAGTTTCTAGCTTGATTTCAGTACGTATGTGTATGAGTGTGTAAAATGTGTCTAGGCGCAATTCTTATATCCCAATTCTATGAATGTTCCAGATGGGACTCCAAGAAGCACACCGGATATGTGGGGCTGAAGAACCAGGGTGCAACCTGCTACATGAACAGTTTGTTACAGACATTATTTTTCACAAACCAATTGCGAAAGGTAAATATGTATTCAACATGGACTGTAATTCATATATATATATGTGGGTGTGGGTGTGTATACATACAAACATACAGCATGTATATGTGTCTATGGGTATGGTATGTGTATCTGTCTGTCTGTCTATCCATCCATCACCATTACCGACCTGCTTACCTACCTAAATATATATATGTATTCTTTTGAGACAGGGCATCAGAATGTCATTTTTATCGTGTGCCAGTGTGTACACAGAAAAAGTGACAATAAAGATTATCTTATCTTTATCTTAAAGACTTTTGCTGCTGACCAATATTGTTACGTATTGCATTGGAGAAAAAAAAACATTAGGAGCCTTCCTCTGGGTTTATTTCAGTAGCTTCTGCATTTGAGCTTACTGGTGACTCTTACGAGATGCCATATTTGTGGTTACCTCACATTGGAATCTTAATTTGCAGCTCCTGTTTGTTTTGTGCTGGAGTATTTTTTTCTTCTTCTTCTCCCTACTGATAGCATTCTCTTTATGTCACGGAGACAGCCCTGCTATTAAGAGGCGTGCGATTGTGCACAGTCATCACAGACTTCGTCTTGTGACTCGTGCATACAAGCAAGGCTTTTCCAAGCGCCGCGAAGCAGCAGCAAAGACGATGGAGATTCAAATAAGTGAACGGAAGAGGGCAGTGCCATTTTATCCCTGACAAAACTGCATCCCAGAGCCGCCCAATGCCATTATGGACACGAGCTCCCACGTTCCCTATTCAGACAAACAGCGTTAACGGGGCTGCTGTTTGTGAATTTTGTCTTTAGGTTTTAAGTTAGATTTCTTCCTTGAGCAAAAAGCCTCTTCCAGAGTTTTTACTGCTCAGGGTTTTAAGTTTTCTTCAGACTTTACAGCAGGGGTTCTCAACCTTGGCAACTTTCAGACTTGTGGACTTCAACTCCCAGCAAAGCTGGCTGAGGAATTCTGGGAGTTGAAGTCCACAAGTCTGAAAGTTGCCAAGGTTGAGAACCCCTGCTTTACAGAAAGGATAAATGCTAACTGATAGGAAAAGCCATCTTTTATTGTAAAAACTTGTCTGAGATGTTCTTTTTTTTTTTTTCTGTGAAGAGCTCCTGAAAGGGATGTTTTCTCTCCATCCACCCTCTGCAGGGCGTCCTTGACTTACGACCACAATGGAGCCCACATTTTCCGTTGCTAAGGGAGACATTTGTTAAGTGAGCTTTGCCCCACTTTACGGCCTTTCTTGCCACAGTTCTTAAGTGAATCACTGCAGTTGTTAAATAAGTAACCCGGTTTGTTAAGTGAATGTAGCTTCCCTATTGCTTGGCCAACGGTCACAAAAGGGGATCACATGACGCTGGGACATGGCCGTCGTCATAAATATGAGCCGGTTGCCTGAATGTCTTAACTTTGATCACGTGACCGTGGTGTTGCTGCAACAGTCTTAAGTGGGGAAAACGGTCATAAGTCTCTTTTTTCTATGCCGTTATAACTTTGAACAGTCACTAAATGAACAGCTGCACGTTGAGGACTACCTGTATTTGGAGTTAAGAAGGAAATGTTTATGTTATTGGTGTCTTTTTTTTTTCTATGCCTGGAGCCCATCCATGCTCCCATGACAGAGTTAATACTAAGTTACTGTGACAAATGCAGTAAGATCTCCACATTTGAAAGAAAAGAGCACAAAAAAGAGAGGCAGAATTATCAGGGAGCTGAAATATCTCTGCGAGGCAAGGCTGGAAAATTTGAAGGCCTTTATAGATAGTCCTCAACGTACGACCACAGCTGAGCCCAAAATTTATGTTGCTAAGTGAGATGGTTGTGAAGTGAGTTTTGCCCTGTGTGACTGTTCTTGACACAGCTGTTAAACGAATCCCTGCAGTTCTTAAATTAGTCACACGGTTCTTAAATGAATCCAGCTTCCCCATTGACTTGGTTTGTCAGAAGGCCTCCACAGTGTTTCTCAACCTTGACAATTTTAAGGCATGTGGACTTCAACTCCCAGAATTCCACAGCCAGTAATGCTGGTTGTGGAATTCTGGGAATTGAAGTCCACATGCCTTAAAATTGTCGAGAAACACTGCCTCAAAAGGTCTAGAGGCATTTTAAAATCACCTGTAGCGTAAAGAAAGTGGACAGATAGAGGTCCTTTTGGACTTTTCCAGACATTAGAACCAGAACGGGCTACGGTAGAAGAATTAAGAGTAGATAAAAGGAAGCACAACTTCATGCAAACTCTTTTATCCTTTGGGATTCTCTTCACCACAAATCATGGCCATTGGCTTAGATGGCTTTAGAACAGTGGTTCTCAACCTTTCTAATGCCGTGACGCCATAATACAGTTCCCTATGTTGTGGTGACCCCCAAGTGGGTGTGGCCACTAATAAGAGGGAATAGGACAGCTAGGGAAAAGGGAAAAAAATGGCGGACAGCGTGGTTTGGCGACCCCCGTGAAATGGTCATTCGACCCCAAATGGGGTCCCGACCCACAGGTTGAGAACCGCTGCTTTAGAACCTGTTGGAATAAATTTTACGGAGGATGAGTCTTTTGAGAGCTTTTGATCTTGAAGACACACACACACACACACACACACACACACCATATGAATGTCTGAGGTAGCAGGAAATGCTGTCATAAACCAGTTTCAGGAACTTCCAAGGATTCTTTCAGCCCAGAAACTTTGATCCCTCAGAAGCACAATAAGGAAGAGTGTTTGGATTTTCATGGTTGCTCCACTCATACTCTTGAGGAAAGCAAGCAGTTCAAATTACCTTCTCCCACTCAGCTGTCCTATTTCCTTATTTAGAGTGCTTTAGTCGAGCAAAGAATATGTTTTTCTTGGGTTTTTATGCCCCTAAAAGTGCCAAGAAATTAAAAAACGCTTGCTCCTGGGAAGGAAAGCTATGGCAAATCTAGACAGCATACTAAAAAGCAGAGACATCACCCTGCCAACAAAAGTCGTATAGTCCAGGCCATGGTTTTCCCAGTTGCAATGTATGGTTGTGAAAGTTGGACCATAAGAAAGGCTGAGCGCCAAAGAATTGAGGCCTTTGAACTATGGTGCTGGAGAAGACTCCTGCGAGTCCCTTGGACTGCAAGGTGTTCAAACCGGTCAGTCCTAGAGGGATCAACCCCGACTGCTCTTTAGAAGACCAGATCCTGAAGTTGAAACTCAAATACTTTGGCCACTTAATGAGAAGGAAGGACTCACTGGAGAAGGGCCTAATGCTGGGAAAGATTGAGGGCAATAGAAGAAGGGGACGACAGAGAATGAGATGGCTGGATGGAGTCACTGAAGCAGTAGGTGTGAACTTAAATGGACTCCAGAAGATGGTAGAGGACAGGAAGACCTAGAGGAACGTTGTCCATGGGGTCGCGATGGGTCAGACACGACTTCGCAATTAACAACAACAACAAAAAGTGCCAAACCACCCTACCCTTTTATTTTTCAACTTATACCCAGAAAGCTTCATATTTTGGTTTGTTATTGTCTTTCCAGTTAATAATGAGGGGGCCTTGATTGTTTAGGCATTGTGCCAAAAGAGAACCCCTGCCCTACATTTTTTGCTTCTCATTTTTAAAGCACTCTATTTGCCATCTCTAGTCCTTTGATCTTAGATAGGAAACAACAAAGTCAACCTCTAGGACAGCTTTTGCAAACTAATTACCCCAGATAGTTCCTTTGGCCTTTTTGGCTGAGGGCATTTGGAACCAGAGTCCAATACTTTGGAAGTGTCCGATTGCAGACAGCTGTTCCTGAGAACCAGGAAGAAAATCAACCTGGACTTCTTGGAACCTTGGGCAGAAATCTGAAAAACCAGAAGCCATGGGCATTTCCATTTCGCCTCTTAAGCACGACATCGGCTTGTCAAGTAGGACTTCAGTAAGAAAGAAATTCAGACAGCCCACAGAGATCCTGCATTAACATATTCACTAATAAATGTGGGCTCAAGTTGTCTTAGTTTTCTATATTTTGCCCATTTTTCCCTGGCCTTAAACCTATTAAAGGAGAGCCAGTATGAATCTCATACTGTTTAAGGCTGTTCAGCCAGTGTGATGGGCGGTACAGAAATTTAATTAATAAACAGATAAAAAATAAGTCTTGTTCCCCTGGTCATGTGCTGTTCACTGCTCTCATCCTTGTCTTTCAGGTCTTTGTAGATGTGCCACCCTTAAAAGCAGGATTTTGAAAAGGGGGGCTGACTTTTGGGGGGGGGTTTGCTAGAAGTATTTTGTTGAACAGTCAAACCTAATGTCAACGCTGCAAATGTTGTATATTCTTGCTTTTGACAATATGCAGAATTGTCCGGTAAATATGGGGTTAATAAAGAGCAGAAGGGGCGTTGGGGGTAAAGCCCGGGGGAAAGAAAGAGGAAGAAAACATTTGACCTTCACACTAATTAGATAGTGTGAGATATGACTAATTTAGGGAGGGAACATGCTGATAATTTAACTGCTCAGAGGAAGAGAACTTAGATCCTAGCATCCCTCCTGTTGTGCCTGTGCGGGCATTTTGTAACAATAAAAGACTTTTAGGAAAATAAATGCCTGGAAGTTCTTTGGAATGTTTCATTAGCCGGAACCACAACACCTGAGCCTGGTTGATCTTCTTTTGATCTGTTTAGGCTTAGATAGCATAGCAGGTCCTCTATGAATTATTGGGTTCTGTTCTCCCATTCATCAATTAAGTCACGCTTAATTTTACTTTTTGCAGTTTCACCTGTTAATCTCCTTAGGGTCCTTGGCTAGGTCCACGGTTGTTCTCATCGCTTCCCAGAACCTTCTGTCGGTAGACTTCCACTATCCTTCCTACCTTACATCGCAGGTTCACAAATGTCCATATGCAGAGCAAGTGGTCAGTCACTGAGCTCCATTCATTCTCCAAAGTTGACTCACGGTGTTTCTTGAAACCAAACCAATAAGGTACAGTTCTGGGTAATAAATATCTCCTTACTTCTGCAGCAGCTCTGGAAACCCTTGACTATCAAATTCTTGCAGACAGAAATTTTCCATTTTATTTTGTAGAGCACAGTTAGGAGATTGCAAAGCATACTTATCCTACTCATCATATCTTGTATGGCTTGTATGTAAGAGGGAAGAAGGGCGGCATAATCTATTGCAAACATTCTCCTAAATTTTGACCCAATTCAGCCTGCTATATAAAGCAAAGTGTGAGTGTGGTAGGATAAAAGAGCACATCGGCCAGTGTGAGAGCAAGTGGATTTTATTTTCCCTCAGACTTGAAAGGGTATCCCATAGAAATCCCGTCTTCAGCACACTTCTTCTACAAGCATCTGACCAAGAGGTGGAGGGAAGTGATTTGCAGATCTAGGGGGGAAGTGTAATGCAGATCTAGGTAGATTAGAAGCTGAACATCCCCCATTTGAGGCTTCCAGGATCGAAATTTGCTCGACAAGGGAGCGAGTGCCAAAACAAGCAGCTATGTGGAGTAGATAGTCACGGTCTGCCTCGCGCTTCAGGAGCCCTGCTTGAGGCACCGCCTCAGTTGGAATTAGGCACAACTGTATCTCTTGGTGTTCTTCAGATGCACTTGGACTCCTCCCCTAGAACTGTGCAGGGCGGTGCGGTGGCTCAGCGGTTAGGATGCTGGGCTTGTCGGCTGGAAAGCCAGCAACCCAGGTTTGAGACCCGAGTGCCACGTGACAGGGTGAGCTCCCGTCCTCACCCCAGCTCCTGCACAGCTAGCAGTTCGAAAGCATGCAAATGTAAGTAGATAAATAGGTACCACTTTGGTGGGAAAGTAACAGTATTCCGTGACGTCATGCTGGCCACATGAGCGTGGAAATAATCTTCAGGCAGAGTTGGCCCAATGGCCTTGAAATGGAGATGAGCATTGCCCACTAGAGTCAGCAGTGACCTCTTTTACCTTTTACTAAAATTGTGCAGTTGAGAGAGTGACCTAAGGGGAGCCGAGGGTTCTCGCTTGAGCTGAAAAATCGGCATTTCTCTCGGGTTTTCATGAGAATGACTTGGGTGGCCATCAGATGGCCAATTTTGTTTAACAGTGGACCTTGGTCCAGTTTGAAATTTGTGAAACCTTGCGAGTCCGAATGATCCATCTTTTTTGAAAAGTTTTATTAGTTTTTATGAGGTTAAGGGTAAAATGGGGTCAGGGTTGGGGTCTAGGTTAGGGTTGGGGTCAAGGCTGGGGTTTCCCCATGTAACATTTTCAATATTTAGCAAACAGCAAATTGTCTGGGTACATATATTTAAACAATAATAATAGATATAATACTAAGTGATAACAATAAACATGGTTAGTTATCTTAGACAATATTAGTTAATCGCTCCATGTCATCCTTCTTACTAGTATGTATTCAAAATTACATATTCCATTCCTTTCTCTCTGAGTCGTTTTTCTAGCCATTGATACAAATTATCCCATGTTCTAAAGTAAACTGAATTTTCTTTCTTTCTAAAGTCAATCCATCCATTTCTGCACCCTCTAGAATTTTTTTTAATTAATACTTCTTCAGTTGGTAAGTTTTCATTTTTCCAATATTGGGCAAATACAATTCTTGCTGCTGTTAATACATGTAATATTAGATATCCGCTCTCCTTCTCATAGTTAGCTCCTATTATTCTTAACAGAAACAATTCTGGTTTGAAGTCTATTTGATCCATCTTTATAACAGCATCCCAGGATCATGGATATGTGGGGAATAAAGACTGGACATAAGTCAAAAGTAAAGCAATATGAAAGGCAGTCTTGTTCAGGAACTCCTTTCTCCACTCCATCCCTAATCCCATGTCATATAATTGAGCTGAGCGACGTCTTAAGTGCTGTTTTCCCAGGCTCAAACAGGATGCTGGTTTAGTGATAGTTCGGGTCTCAAAGATCGACTGTCTGATGTAAACAACCTTTCACTGTCAGCAGCCTGGGTGAACTTGTTGGATATCTCAAAGCAGGTTGTTCAGGTGTATTCAAGAGCAAAGGTGGCGCAGCAGTTAGACTGCAGTACTGCAGGCCACTTTAGCTGACTGTGTTCAGCAGGTCAGCGGTTCAAATCTCACCGGCTCAAGGTTGACTCAGCCTTCCATCCTTCCGGGGTAGGTAAAATGAGGACCCAGATTGTTGGGGGCAATGTAAATATATATATACATTGCTTACTGGTGTACACCGCTTAGAGAGTGCTTGCACTTAAAGCGGTATATAAGTCTCATAAATAAATAAATAAATAAATATTTAACTGAATTGGTCAGCAAGCCACCAGAGGGAACCAGCCGTTAGATTAAAAGACAAAATGTCTATGGAGATTCTCAGTCACCCAGGTCATGGTTGTCCCAAAGTTGCTTTTTTTTCCAAAAGGCAACTGACTTTGTCTTTCCCTGAAGATGTTTTGCTTCTCATTCAATAAGCTTCTTCGGTTCTCATTCAGAACTGAAGAATTGAAGAAGCTTCCTGGATGAGAAGTGAAACATCTTCAAGGAAAAACAAAGTCCAGTTGCCTTTTTTGGGGGGAGAAAAAAACACCTTTGGGACATGGCATTAAAAACAAAAACATTGGGACTTGTTTAGAGACTCTAAACCAGTGGTTCTCAACCTTTTTAATGCCGTGACCCCCAACCGGTCATACGTTGAGGACTACTCAACCGGTCGTAAGTCGAGGACTACTCAACTGGTGCAGCACTGTTTGCAGAATGGGACTTTTGGCGGGCTCAGCAGGGCAGAGACAGCCTGGACAATTCCTATTTGCTTTGGAAAGCCAATAGAATTAGACTCTATTCAAGAGAGTCTCTTCTATTGGCTTTCAAAAGCCAATAGAATAAAAGGGAGTAGCACAGCTAAGGAAAAGGGGGGAAAAATGGCGGACTGCATTGTTTGGCGACCCCCGTGAAATGGTCGTTCGACCCCAAATGCGGTCCTGACCCACAGGTTGAGAACCACTGTTCTAAACTCAAGTTATATGTGTTTTTTAGGCTGTATATATGATGCCTACCGAAGGAGATGACTCCTCGAAAAGTGTTCCTTTAGCCTTGCAGAGAGTGTTCTATGAACTACAACATAGCGACAAACCAGTAGGAACTAAGAAGCTAACAAAATCTTTTGGGTAAGTGTTGGAAAGGTTTCCAAGAGCTCTTGCCCCGCTAAGTGATTAACAGAAGTTTCTGGGAGTTTTCATAAGCGGTTTTTCTGGTCTCTTTTAAATTGTGTACCTTTTGTGAGTGCAGATGGTACCTTGTAAGGGCTGCAGCAAAACTGAAGCATGTTTAATTGATTAACCCCTACCAGTCTTAATCTGTGTATTGATTGAACTTGCAAACAGGCAGAAACAATGGGTTTGTTTTGTTTTTTGAAAAAAGCTTGCTGGCTTAATTAGGAAGCATGTGCCTAATCATAACAATGAAACCTCTTTTAATCAATTAAACATTGCAGCACTACTTAGGTGCAGCACCTAGCGCACTCTGGCACTGAATAAATGTGGCTATGCCCTGGGGCCTGATGGAGGTAAGTAATTTAAGTTAGTTTTGTTGCATCTTAAAGCAATGCCTACAGCAAAAAAAACAAAAAAAAAACCTCATTCCGAAGTCCTTAACAGCCTGTTATCAACATCCTGTCATTCTTGAGCATCACCTGAAGGCAGAAAGGAGCAGGTCTGATTCACAGGGGCAAGTAGGTGCCATTCATTACTTTAAAGCAGGGGTGGGGAACCGTGGCTCTTTTATGAATGATCTGACTTTCCCAAAACAAAGAACAGGTTTCTTCAGAGCCAGATTTAACATTCTTCCCTCAGCACTCCTACAGGGCAGGTTTAAGAGAACACCAATAGCAGAACGGGTACGTATATGTGATAAAGGAGAAGATATCTCACATGTTTTATTGTACTGTGAGTTATACCGAGTTTATAGGACAGTATATATTCTCCCCTTATTAGAGAGATTACCAGGGAGGGCAGACAATTTTTATTTAGGCTTTCTCCTCCAGGACTCAAACCCTTCTATCACGCATGCAGTGGCAAAATACTTTGCTGCGGCCATGTCTACAAGAAAAAAATTGGTTACAGATCTATAGCCATCAATTTGTGCCAATTTTTTGGCGATATCTCTAATAATGTTTGGAACATTATATTTACTCACACACTAATCGGCTATCCACTCACGTAAACTAGGGAGTGACCCCTAGTTTTGAGAACATGTATTTTCTTAACAGGGATGTTATTATTTACTATTAATGTCAGTACTATTTTTATTTATTATTGTTGTTGTTGTTATTATTATTTAATATATTGTAAAAAGTGATGGCTATTGCTGGTCTACGACCACAACAAAGTTATTTGTAAAGTTATTTTGTATGACTTGTGGACTTCAACTCCCAGAATTTCTGAGCCAGCCTGGCTCCCTACCCCTGCTTTAAAGTAACAATGAATTTGTGACATTAGGACATTCTTACAGCTAAGGGAATGTGGCCTTTTCCCCCTTGGCTGCAGGTGGCCTTTGCTTAATGGAAGGGATCCTAACTAACACCATACATATGACCTCACTTGAAGACAGAATGTTTCCCAGAACTTCCTGGAGAAAATTCCTTAACCAGAATTGTTGTCTGATTCTTAAACCATTCTGCAATGCATGCAGTCAGAGGAGATTGTGCCAGGCGGTTTCACGCAGAATATTCGCAAGATTAATAAGAGATTCTTGTTTGCTGTCCACTGTTTATGTTCATTCAATTTTTATTATCGTAGATCAACCTTTGCCTTTTATTTTTAACTCTTGTGTTTGTTACAGCAGACTGTTTTGCTAGATACCTTTCTTCTTTCATTTGACACCTCATTGGGTCAGCTGCACGGCCTCCTTGGTGTAAGGTTAAGCTACAGTTAACGATTTTCTTTCCAACAGAAAATTGGTTTTGCAGTGTGTGTACATGTGGCCAACAACCGTTGAGAACAGAGCAAAATGCAGGCTTTGGTGATTCATTAAGAGATTAACTGAATTCCCAAATGCTTCAAAGCTAATCTCATTGTAATATGTCCTTTTTGTGTGTGTGCACTGAATCAGACATATTTGATGCTTCTGGGTTTCTTTCAAATATTACCGTTTTATAAGTGGTGCTTTTTGTTTTGTTTTTAATAAAGATGGGAGACTTTAGACAGCTTCATGCAACATGATGTTCAGGAACTATGTCGAGTGGTATGTATTGTTTCTCTTTTATTTTCACTCAGCAGGACTGAGATTCCTGTCCTTTATGCAGCCTCTGCATAAAAAATAATCATATTACGTGCTTGCTTTTATTAATTGTGCTTAATTCCAATTACATTGGATTGATTGATTATAAATTGTGTCTTGGCCCCCATCCGTTTTCTTACTCTGGCTTCCCCTCCTTTTTAGGGTGCAAAAGTCCAGCATGTTACTCAAAAGCAAAAGGGGTCCATGGGCTGAAAATGGCATTTTTGCTGGTTTGTAGAAATAATGGGCCTAACCAAGATTGAGTTCAGATTTTTTACAGTCATAGCAAATGGTAGCATTTTGGCTGATCTCAAGAAGCTAAGCCACGATGGGCCGAGTTAATATTTGGATGAGAGACCCCTGAGTAATGCAGGTTAGACCAGGAAAAGAGCCCCCCCCCCCAAAGGAAAAGGCCGTGGCAGACAATTTCCATATTGTTGCCAAGGAAACTATATGGAAATGGTTATAAGGTCACTTGGAGTGCAGTTTGACTCAAAGGAAGCTTTTCTTTGACAAGTGGGGACCCTATTTGATGAGCGAAAGATCTGAAGGATTGTGTAAATTTGTTTTCCTGCCAGTAATGGCTGCCTGTGCCTTTCTTGAATTGAGAAGATGTCATTTTGAGGTCTTCAGAACCTGCAATCAGACTTAAGATGAAAACTAAATAATTATCTGGATGGGCCTGCATGAGCGATAGCCGAGCATCCCCCCCCTACACACACACACACACACACACACACACCTCTTTCTCTGTCCTGTGTTGTCCGAGACTATAGAATTCTAATGGCTGCTCATTATTAATTCAGGCATTCTGGGGTGTTTTTTTTTCCCCAGTTGCTTGATAATGTCGAAAACAAAATGAAAGGCACCTGCGTAGAAGGCACGATCCCTAAATTATTCAGAGGGAAAATGGTGGTAGGTATTGGACGTGTGGGGTGGAGGATAAATGGTCGCGTTGTTCACCTGCCTCGGTGTCCCACCACCTGATTTTTACTTGCAGTCCTATATCCAGTGCAAACACGTAGACTATCGATCTGAACGAATAGAGGATTATTATGATATTCAACTTAGTATAAAAGGAAAGAAAAACAGTAAGTATGTGTTCTCTTAAATAAGAATTCATGTGCCCCAACAAGCCCTTCTTTTCCAGTAGAATATATGTAGCTGGGGTTGAACTGTGGAGTCCTTGATGTTCTCTGAGTTTGTTTGCTTGCAGACATTTCATTACCCAACTAAGTGAAATCATCAGTGATGGTGGTGGTGGGGTCAGGGTTAAGCTCAGGGTAGAACTGGGGAGTCCTTAACTGTCTCTGAGCTTGGCGGTTTGCTTGCAGACATTTCGTTACCCAACTAGATGACATCATCTGTGTCGAAGGGAGTGGGGTTTGCTCAGAGAGCACCAAGGACTCCTAAATCATTCATGAAATTCAACTAGCTCCCGACTCTATTTTGTATGACTTGTGGACTTACCTCGGTTCAGTTGTGGGGAGGGAAAAATGTTGTGTCCACCGGTATATTTCATACCTTTTTAATATGGAGCATATACATAAAGCTCTTCTTCCTTGTCTCTTTCAGTCTTTGAGTCTTTCATCGATTATGTTGCAGTGGAACAGCTGGATGGAGATAACAAATATGATGCGGGAGAACATGGTTTGCAGGTATGCTTAGCCTTCAGTCGGGTCTGTGGAATTGCAAAAGGTGCCAGAGAAGCATAGCATGCGTAAGCAGCGTGTTAGCTTATTTAAGTGTGTTTGTTTATTAATGGTGCTATCCCAGAAGGACTCTGGGTCAAACACCAGCATAGCCAACATCCCCCCGAAAGAAGCATAACAGTGGAATCACAGTGCCCTCAATCAAATCAGCAAATTTAACTAACTTGCAGGATGTTTAGTCAGATGGAGGTTCCCCATCCTTCAAGGCAAAGAGGGTTCCATGAAGGGGGGGGGGGCATCACAGACAAGGTGTCCTCCAGTTCCCTCTTAAATATTGCCATCCAGTGGGACCCGGGAAGCATGCCTTTTCCATAGTAGCCCCCACCCCATAGAACGCTCTCCCCACCCCGGCAATCTTGTAGTCCCCTTTTTACATTTACATCTACAGTTCCCCTTTACAGATGGCCATAAGAAGCTGGGCCTTCCCCCAAGGGCTGGGAAGAGGGGGAGGACATCCCAGGCACGTAACGGAATGTTTGGCTTTTTTTTCTTTAGTTTTTGTCATGTGTTTTTTTTTTATGGTTTTCTAGTTTTACTGGTGGTGTGAGTCTCCCAGAATTGTTTTAAGATTGGTGATCACACAAATCTTTAGATCAGGGGTAGGCAACCTTGGCTCTTTTATGACTCGTGGACTTCAACTCCCAGAATTCCTGAGCCAGCCACGCTGAGGGGAAAGGGAGAGGTTTCCAAGCTGAGCCATGCTGGCTCAGGAATTCTGGGAGTTGAAGTCCACAAGTCATGAGGGGGCCATAATTCCCCCATGCTGGCTCAGGAATTCTGGGAGTTGAAGTCCACGAGTCATGAGGGGGCCATAGTTCCCCCATGCTGCTCAGGAATTCTGGAAGTTGAAGTCCACGAGTCATAAAAGAGCCAAGGTTGTCTACCCCTGCTTTAGATGGATAGGCAGGCAGACAAGGATAATCCTTGACTTACTGTCACAATTGGGACCAGAACCTTCATTGTTAAATAATGCGGTCATTCAGTGGGTCACGCTCACTTTTACTACCTTTTTGCTGTGGTCATTCAGCAAATTCAGCATTCCCCCCCCCCCCGTTGATTTTGCTTATTGGGACCCCCCCCACTCCGAAGATCACAAATGGCGATCACATGACCCCGGGACACGGCAACTGTCCTAAAAGCGTGCTGATTGCCAAGCACTGGAATTTGTGACCGTGGGAATGCTGTATCTGTTGTAAGTGCAAGGGCTGGTTGTAAATCACTTTCTTTGGTGCTGTGAAATGATCATGAAACAAATGATAGATGCCCGATGGTGCTGTTCTGCACAGGGCAGTGATGGCGAACCTTTTAGAGACCCGAGTGCCCAAAACCCCACCACCACCCCTGTCCCCGCTCCGCCATGCCCGCTGGGCCACCCACCACCTTCACAGCCCACCACAGATCATCCAGCAGCACCATGGCGGCCACGCCCTCTGCCCGTGCCCTGCAGCATCATCTGCGCACGACGTGGTGCAAGGGCGGAGTCTTGTCCCCGCTGCCCGGCTACCATGTCCTTGGCTGCGCTGCTTTGCGTGGGCCATGCCCGGGGGTGACTCTCCTCCAGGGGGCTGCTGGTGAGGAGGGGGCCGTGGGAGGAGGCAGGGCTGGGGCGACGGTGTGTGTGCCCACAGAGAGGGCTCCAAGTGCCGCCTCTGGCACACGTGCCATAGGTTCGCCACCGCTGGCGTAGAGCTTTAAGGAGATGGCCACCATTTTGGCCCGGGAGCCCACAGGCAGCCAGTGCTGCAGCTTGAACCTGGGTGCTGTTCCATCCTGGCTGGTTTGCCCTATCAGCAGTTTGACTCCTGTACAGGTAGTCTTTGACCACAATTGAACCCAGAATGTCTGTGGCTAAGCAAGACAGTCATTAGGTGAATTTTACCCCACCTTACAACCTTTCTTGCCACACTTGTTAAGCGAATCACTGTAGCTTATTAAGTCAGTAAACCAGTTGTTAAGTGAATCTGGCTTCCCCATTGACTTTGCTTGTTAGAAGGTCACAAACGGGGGTCATGCGACCCCCGGGACACTTCAGCCGTCATAAATATGAGTCAGTGGCCACGTATCTTAATTTTGATCACACGATCATGGGGATGCTGCAGTGGTCATAAGTATGAAAACAGTCATAAACCCCTTTTTTCAGTGCCGTTGTAACTTCGAACGATCACTAAATGAACTGTTGTAAGTCAAGGACTATATTTTATGTCAAGCTGAGGCCCACTTTGCCATTCTGGTTGAAAGCCCGTTTTTCAGCAGGTGATGGTAATAACTCAGTTGTTCATCTGTGTATTTATCTGCTTCACACGCAGGAGGCAGAAAAAGGGGTCAAGTTCCTAACGTTGCCCCCCGTACTACACCTACAACTCATGCGCTTCATGTACGATCCCCAGACGGACCAGAACATCAAGATAAATGATAGGTAACATATTTATATGAGTGATGGTCAGGATTCTAATGTGGGGTTTCAGTTTCCGCTGAGTGGATGAGAATAACTTTGCACCATTGGCAGTCGCTCCGTGTCAAAGGCATGCCCCTGGACAGACAGGGAGCGATGCATAACCCTGAAAAGTTTGTTTTCAGCAATTGGGAGACACTAGCTGGGATCCTGTGATCTTGCTTACGTTATAACAAGTCTCAAGAGCAGTGGTTCTCAACCTTTCTAATGCCGCGACCCCATAATACAGTTCCCCATGTTGTGGTGACCCCCCAACCACTTATACATCACCGGGTGCCAGGGGTGTGGCCAAAGAAAAGGCGGAAAAAATGGCGGACAGCCTTATTTGGCGACCCCCGTGAAATGGTCGTTTGACCCCAAATGGGGTCCCGACCCACAGGTTGAGAACCACTGCTTAAGAGTCTTCAGAGCTGTCGTAAGGGGTATCTTGAGCTCTTTGTGGAAACTTCAGGAAACTGCTGTCCTTCCCCCCCACCCCACCCCCTAGTTTTAAGAAGGGTCCTCACGCTTTCCGTAAATGCATTCTGTGATAGACAGGCTCTGTCTTCGCCAAGTAGAGTTGGGAAGCCCTGCAGCCAGAAAGATGGGTATTGATAAAAAAAAAAAACACAGGTGGGCTGATGATGTGAATTGGCAGAAGGCCATTCCTCTCTGTTTTCTGCCCTTTCGGTAAATGATGTAGAAATGCTCAGCTTCATTTGTAGAGTCTTCAGCTTTTGCAACAAAGCTAAAATTGAGGAGACCCTGCAAACACATTCTAACCTCGGTTTTCACGGAATTAGGAAGGTGGGGAAAAGATAACGCTGAAATTTTTCTGCATTTGGCAGGGTGATTTCAGTAATTTTTAAAAATTACTGTAAAAAAATTACAGTAAAAATTATTTCTCTATAATTTTCCGTCTCTCTCTTTCCCCCTCTTTCTCCTTCCTTCCCTCCCTTCCTGCCTTAATCTTTTACAACTTAGCAAACAATCATACATAGCACAACAATTCTGTAGTAAAGAGAAATTTTTTTATGATACCTATACTAAATAAGAAGCCTAGCAATGCAACTGATCTCTCAAAGGTGATGCATTTATGTGTTACCCAGAACTTGATTACTGAATGCATTTCCAAACCCCACATAACTCTCTTTTTTTCCTCCTATTTTTGTAAAAGGTTTGAATTTCCAGATCAGTTGCCTCTGGATGAATTCTTGCAAAAAACTGATCCTAAAGATGCTGCAAATTATATTCTTCACGCGGTGCTCGTACACAGTGGTGATAATCATGGGGGGCATTATGTTGTTTACTTGAACCCGAAAGGGGATGGAAAAGTAAGTAATAGAAAAACCATCAAATAATTTAACTGGAAATCCTTTAATTGATATACTTGTTAACAATTTTAGCATCAGGAGTGATATATTTTTCCCCATGTATAATGTCTTGGAAATTGTGGAAAATTAACTCTGAGATTTTAGAAAAGTTATTAATCTTGTTTTATCAGATGTCAGGGGAAAAACTGTTTGCATAACTTGAATAATCTATAGTTTCTGTTTAAA
Organism: Crotalus tigris; assembly: GCF_016545835.1. Lineage (NCBI taxonomy): Eukaryota > Metazoa > Chordata > Lepidosauria > Squamata > Viperidae > Crotalus > Crotalus tigris. Next base: position 2,407,711 of record NW_024096931.1, on the reverse strand, counting down.
TGCTGCATCGCCAAATATTTTAACATGCTAGATATTAAGTTTTTTGGTTTTATTAAGAAATAGCCATGCAGCCTTCTTTCTGTGTGCTACGCTTAACATGCAAGAGGGATTTGAAACAATTCCAGTACAAAGGAACAAACAAGGAGAAACCTGGATCTGTTCTGAGACTTCTTCTTGGCTTGTACAATCTAGAACAATGTTTCTCAACCTTGACAATTTTAAGGCATGTGGACTTCAACTCCCAGAATTCCACAGCCAGCAATGCTGGCTGTGGAATTCTGGGAGTTGAAATCCACATGCCTTAAAATTGTCAAGGTTGAGAAACATGATCTAGAATGAATCCCAGCTGATTGCTCCAGTGTCAAACTTAAGGCTTTCTGTTACTCCTTGGCAATTCTGAGTTACACATTTGGGTCTGCTTGGGACAAGGCAGTTTGCAGTGCTTTAGCATCCCAAATTAGAATAAATTTATCTCTGTTAAGTTTCTAAAATTTAGAGCGTAAATGTTTTACTGAATACTTTCTACAAGTTGCGGTTTTTACATTCATTGTTTTATTTTCACAGTGGTGTAAATTTGATGATGATGTTGTATCTAGATGTACAAAAGAAGAAGCAATTGAACATAACTATGGAGGCCACGACGATGACCTATCTGTGCGACACTGTACCAACGCATACATGTTGGTTTATATCAGGGAGTCAAAACTGAGTAGGTGTACCTCTCATGTGTTCTACAGACTACTGGGATGTGGCTTTTGAAATGTAAAACAGACCTGAATGTTGTCTTTCTCCACACTGTATTTAAGAATTGTCTCACGTTTTGCACTTCTGAGACCACGCTTGCAAAACTGTGATGTTAAAATGAAGGGGAGGCAAATGAAGTTTAAAATAATAAGAAAAGTGTTACTTGTTTCTCTGATTACTTAAACTATATATTTTAAGGTGGTATCAGAAACTGCCAGGTTTCTTGTTGTGAAAAAGGGAGAAACTGAGTATTTAAAAAGCCTGATTCCTGGATGTTCCCTTTCAAAAAGGAATGGAAAAACAACTGCTAGCACAGGGGTTCTCAACCTTGGCAACTTTAAGACTTGTGGACTTCAACTCTCAGAATTCCTCAGCCAGCAAAGCTAGATACAAATTGTCTCCATCTGGAGAATAATATTGGACATTTTTCTATAGCCAATCCCATCATTTGGAATATTTCGTACTGAAAGGGCTTGAGATTTAAAATTTGACTATTGCACTCCATCTTAGAACAGTTTAAAAAGCTGCAAATCAAAAGAATCTTCTTCTAAACTATAAATCATTGCAATAAATACAAGGCTTAAGCTATTGGCTGCCTCTCTCTGGGACCCAGAACGAACTTATCTGAAGTTCTGCTTATTGTTTAAAATCTATCTCTCTCTCTTCAGATGAAGACATGCACAAATAACGTGTGTGCCATACTGAGTACAGAAACATTTCTAACTACTGAAGGAAATGCTGTCCTTGAGAGACACAATAATTTGTATCATCTGTTTTTTTTTAAAAAGTATGACGTGCTTAGCAGTTTTCATGATGTCAGTTTGGGCAGTATTTCATGGAATCTGCAATCCAGACTGCTGGAAAGAAATCATGTCGTTAAGAGGCTTAACATTCCAAAGGAATGTTATATCATGGTGTTTAAAAAGATTGGTGACTATAAATAAATAGTCTTAAGTGGAAGAGTGAAATTTCAAATACTAAAGTTCTTTCTAGCAGTTCACCAGTGCAAATGACTTCATCATCTCTGATAGAAAACTGACTCTTTGAAGGCTTGCAAACAATCCCCTCTGTCGCAATACAGTTTGTATTATGAACGAACGGGAGGGAGGCCAATACATTCTGCTTTCTTGTAGAACGGGGGTTCTCAACCTTGGCAACTTTAAGACTTGTGGACTTCAACTCCCAGAATTCCTCAGCCAGCAAAGCTGGCTGAGGAATTCTCGGAGTTGAAGTCCACAAGTCTTAAAGTTGCCAAGGTTGAGAACCCCCTGTAATGTAGAACATAACAAAGGGGCCTTAGGCAAGAATCAGGCTCATTGTTCACTCACTCACTCATTTATTTATTTATTTTCTGTACACCCAACTCACTAATACAATAAGTCTGGGCAGATTACAATATAATGAAACATTTTAAAAGCGGTAAAAACAATTTAAAGGATTAAAAGCTAAGAACCAAGATGATGGGGGAGCCCGGGATAAGAATCTTCTCTACGCATCATTTCTCCCCCCCCCCCCAGTGTGGCAGGCCAAGCAACAGAGCCAAGATTTTAGGCTTTAATAGAAGGGTAGCCGTTGGGGGACAAGTCTCACTTCTGATGAGAATATTTCAGAGGGTGGTTACTGGAGTATAAGATGTTTCCTCCTGGGTCCCATCATATGACATTCTTCCTTGGACAATGCTTACCACATTCAGAGTAACAGAGTTGGAAGGGATACTAGAAGACTTGTAGACCTAACTCCCTGCTCAAGCAGGAGATCCTAGACCAGTGGTTCTCAACCTTTTTAATGCCGCGACCCCCCCCCCCAACCGGTTGTAAGTCAAGGACTACTCAACCGGTCGTAAGTCAAGGACTACTCAACTGGTGCAGCACCGTTGGCAGAATGGGACTTTTGGCGGGCTCAGCAGGGCAGAGACAGCCTGGACAATTCCTATTGGCTTTTGAAAGCCAATAGAATTAGACTCTATTCAAGAGAGTCTATTCTATTGGCTTTCCAAAGCCAACAGAATAAAAGGGAGTAGCACAGCTAAGGAAAAGGGGGAAAAAATGGCGGACAGCCTTGTTTGGCGACCCCCGTGAAGTGGTCGTTCGAACCCAAATGGGGTCCCGACCCACAGGTTGAGAACCACTGTCCTAGACCATTCCAGACAAATGGCTGTCCAGTCTCTTTTAAAAAAACTTCTAGTGATGAAGCATCCATAACTTTTGAGGGCAAACTGTTCCAATAGTTGATTGTTCTCATTGTTAGGAAGTTACTTCCCTCCCTGATTAGTTTCTATCCATTGTTTCTTGTCTTGCCTTCTGGTGTTTTGGTAAATAGGTTGACCTGCTCTTCCTGTCTTGCTGGACCTTAGTCCCTCAAATATCTGAGATTAGACAGACAGATAGACAGACAGACACAAACAGAAATGACCATCCTCAAGTCATTGGCTGCTTTGTCCTGCATTTAAAACTCCCCTAATGCCAATGTTGCATTTCTTTCAGGTGAGGTTTTGCAAGCAGTCACAGATCATGATATTCCTCAGCAGCTGGTGGAACGATTGCAGGAAGAAAAAAGAATAGAGGCCCAAAAGAGAAAGGAGAGACAAGAAGCTCATCTCTATATGCAAGTACAGGTGAGCTTGGAGAAGGAGTTGCCATGAATTTTCAGTGGCGTTTCTGCTCATTTTCCCTTCACTGGACCTCATTCTCATCCCCTCCATCTGGATTTGGGTCATTCTGACTTATCCTAATAACACAGTGTTTCTCAACTTTGACAATTTTAAGGCATGTGGACTTCAACTCCCAGAATTCCACAGCCAGCATTGCTGGCTGTGGAATTCTGGTAGTTGAAGTCCACATGCCTTAAAATTGTCAAGGTTGAGAAACACTGTAATAACAGAACTGTGAACCAGCCAAGGCTAAAAGCTCATCCCTAACTCTGATTGGGTTTATGGCTCAGTGGACTCTTGACATTCCCAGCCCAAATCTTTGTGATGTTGGGCAAGCTCTCTCCATAAGACTTCAGTATAAGCCATGGATGTTGATTTGATGTACAGTGGTACCTTGGTGCTCATTGTTAATTGGTCCTGGGAGGTGCGACGAGTACCAAAACAAATTTTCCCGTAAGAATAAAGTAGTGAGTCACGAGGCAGTCGACACCGTCAAATTCTAGCTGGTGCGTTGAGTGCCAAACAAATGATGAACAAAATCTTTTGTGTTAAAATGCACTGAGTACCAAATTCAATGAGTTTCAAAACAGTTGAGTATTAAGGTACCACTTTACAGGTAGTCCTCAGCTTACAACAGTTTGTTTAATAACAGTTCAAAGTTACAACAGCATTGAGAAAAGTGACTTATGCCCGTTTTTCATACTTATGACCATTGTAACATACCCAACATCCCCTGCTAGGCAGAAGTTAGCAAAAGCTGCTACCTCTGTCACAGATCTGAATCTGAGTTAGATCTTAGCATTTGCTGCACACACACGCACGAGTAGTTGACAGGAACTACAAGCCGGAACATGAATGTTTGACTTCTAAGCTACCCATCCTTGTGGAAATAGGGAAGACTCTCATTGTGCTCTAGGTAGTTTCAATAACCAAATGCTTGTGTAATTTCAGATAGTAACAGAGGACCAGTTCTGTGGCCATCAAGGCAATGACATGTATGATGAAGAGAAGGTGAAATACACCGTGTTTAAAGTCTTGAAAAATTCCACACTGACGGAATTTGTTCAAAACCTTTCCCAAACAATGGTGAGCGTCTTCAGCAGGAGGTTGGGGTTTAGTCCCTGATTATTTTTTTTTTACATAGAATAATTTTGACATTTGGACATTAAAAACCTGACACTGATCTGGTAATGACTTATCTTTCTCCAGTCAGCATGTTTGTTTGCTTTTTTAATTTTGTAGGGCTTCCCGCAAGATCAGATACGGTTATGGCCGATGCAAGCTCGAAGCAATGGGACAAAAAGACCAGCCATGTTAGACAATGAAGCTGATGGCAATAAAACTGTGAGTGCCCATCTGAAATCTTGTCCCATTCCAAATTAGTTAATTTCATTTATTCACCTTTATTTCTCCACAGTTGTCTAAGATAGACGCATACAATTTTGCACATGTAAAATTCCGTTGTTTTGAAAAGTACATGACCAATAGCGCTACCAGCACTATTTTTTTTTAATTTAATAAATTTTAAAATAGTGCTGGCAATACACCAAATGACTTCTGTTTAAGAAAGGGAAACAGATAAAAATCCTCATTTTGTACATTTTTTTCTTTTTTTCCAAGGAACCTAAATAATATTTAAAATTTTCATATGCCCTAGATTGAGAGCCAATATAGCTAAGACACTAGTCTGGAAATCAGGATATTGGGAACTCTTAGATGTAAAATTAGCTGGGCCTAGGAAGAACGCCCGGATTTGTCCTAATCTGAACGTATTTAAAAACAAAATATAAAACCCAGAGTCCTGGATTACACTAGCTCAGTGGTGGTAAACCTATGGCACGGGTGCCAGAGGCGGCACTCAGAGCCCTCTCTGTGGGCACGCGTGTCGTCGCCCCAGTCCTAGGCCTTCAGCTGGGTTTTATAAAAACTTTTCACTTTAGACCTCCGCCACCCTGTACAAAAAAAAAAAAAGGTTCAATCAATCAGTCAATTTCAACCTCGCAGAAAAAAAAGATCTTGCAAAGTTGGAACTGATTGATTGAACTTTTTAGTCCCACCCAGTCTGCCGTTACCATCGCAGCCACGCCCACCCAATGGGCCACACCCACCCAATGGGCCACACCCACCCGCACTTGACAATGCATAAGTGGGTTTTGGGTTGCAGTTTGGGCACTCGGTCTCTAAAAGGTTCACCATCACTGCACTAGCTGATCAAGGGCACCCTCCCCCAGGTTATAACAAAATTTTGAGTCCAGGTTTCTACTAATCCCATGCAACTATTAAATTATTAAAAATATTTTAAAGATGCTCTTCTGCACTAATGCAGATGTAATATTACCTGTTCCTTCCTCTGACTATTTTGCATTCCCTTGCTTATTGCTTATTTCCCTCCCCTTTATTGATCGCTCACAGATGATTGAGCTCAGCGACAATGAAAACCCATGGACAATATTCCTTGAAACAGTAGATCCAGAAATGGCTGCTACGGGGGCAACGTTACCCAAGTTTGACAAAGACCGTAAGTTACAAGCTGAAGGAGGTAATATGGCCATCTTCCATTCCATAGAAAAGTCAGTATTTTGCATTGTAGGATTTTGAAGCTGCTTGTATTGATGAAATGATGATTTTTTTGCAGTGTTGTATAAATTGTTTCTTCCCTAACTAGGATGAACCAGGTTATCTGGAAGTCCTCTCATCTAGTTAAAAAAAAAAGTTGGTCAATTCATTAAGCCCTTGGATATCTAAAGCAGTGTTTCTCAATCTTGGAACTTTAAGATGCTTGGACTTCAACTCCCAGAATCCCCAGTCAGACATGCTGGTTGGGGAATTCTGGCAGTTGAAACCCACACGTTTTAAGATCGCCAAGATTGAGAAATACTGGTCAGAAGAAGCCTTGTGGATAGCCCCCCTTTGAGTAAATTCCCTGTTCTTAGATTGGAAGTACAATTAAAATTGGCTGAATGATTGATTTATCAATCACTTCAGAAGGATAAAACCATGATCCAAATCATTAAATATCAAATATTCCTCTTATAATATTTTAACACTATACAAAATAAATTCATGTGCGCACGGACACACACACGCACACACACACACATATACATACATACATACAGCTTGAGCACCAATGGAGATTTTGTTCTCTGAAAATTGTCTTTGCTTGCTGAACTTGTAGATGATGTAATGCTGTTCCTGAAAATGTATGACCCAAAGACACGAAGTTTGAATTATTGTGGACATATCTACACACCTATATCCTGCAAAATACGTAAGTTTTTGATGTTTTTCTTGCTCATAAAGAGCCCCCTAAGAATTGTGTTCAGCCAAAAGACAGTCCCACCTGGCCCTGTATTCCACCCCACATAACTATGGTTTTCATAATAAAATTCTGTAGTTTCAGATCATATATTTGTCTGACCTCATTAAATATAGGACAGTAAGCATTACCTCTATCTGCGGAATCTGTGAGAGAAAGTGAGATCAAGTTAATTTTGAGCTATAGGTTCGATTGCTGAGCTAAAGCATAACATTAGATAATTAAAGTGATTTCTAGACACAGTATTTTTCCATAGAAGCAGAAATTGCAATATGTATTTTTTTTCCTGTTCTTCCTTCAAAGGTGACTTGCTGCCAGTTATGTGTGAAAGAGCAGGATTCCCCCAAGAATCTAATCTTATCCTCTATGAGGTTTGGGCCATTTATTTACCTTTTCCTTAAAAGTAGAATTATTCTTTAAGACATTTATCTTGGAAAAAGATAGGCTGGATGTTATGAAATATTGTCATAGTGAATGAATGTCTTTAACAGTAAAATAAACTTTAAGCAATCCAAATATGAACACATTTCTTTTAAATGAAAGTCTTTGTTTTTCCAAATATTTGGGTTGAATTGCAAGTTTGGCAGATTTTCCAAATTAATATTCCAATCCACGAGTTTCTTTTAAAAAAAAAACTTAATGAAATGCATGTTGTAACAATTCATTTGAAAAAGTTGTCATTCTGCATTGTGAAATTTGCATGGAAATTAGCACATTTGAACTTTTAGGGCTGTTGGAAAAAATCAGACATAGCAAATTATTTGAGGTTGAAAATGGGTTGCTGTGACCTTAGGAAGCATTTCACTAGTTGCCCATCCCTGTGGACAAGAGACCGTTGAAACCACAATTGACATTCTGCTGTACTGAATTTTCTATAAGGACTCAACGTACTCAGTTTATAACACTCCACCTTATAAAATACCTGGGAAATACTGATCTCTTTTATCTAAAACTGCGGTTAATAGGTCAGTACTAAGTAGCTTCTCTGAATGTGGCTAAATTTCGTTATATTGTGTGCAGAATTAGGCTGACTCCTAACTGCCCACTGATAATCCACCACTAATAGTAATACACTATTTTATCTGTCTGTTTGTTTTCATTTGTAATGCTGGTCTGTGATTGTAATAAGACATTATTGATAGTTCCACATTCTGGAAATATTCAGAGCCCTCTCTGCAGACCAGTAAGGTCAGGCAACCGTTGTACTGCTTCCTCTGAGATTGGAATAGCCACTTTGAACAATGATTCTGCACTTCCCTAGAAAAATTGGGCCATTTTAGGTCACTTGTGTTAGAATGAACATGCTAACAACACATAATGAGAACTCTGTCAACACGTATACGCTGCTCTCATGTTCTTATGAATGCTTCTTATGGACATCATCATTGCTTGTGGAATTTTATCTTCAAAGTTGGGTATACAGGACTGGCCTGAGTAGCTCACACACTGTTAATTTCAAGACCTGCAGTGTTGTGTTGTCCGTGGAGTGGGCCAGAAAACTACAGCTAGGTTGTTAAAGAGTTGCTTTTAAGGCAGTGGTGGCGAACCTATGGCACGGGTGCCAGAGGCGGCACTTGGAGCCCTCTCTGTGGGCACACGTGCCATTGCCCCAGCCTTGCCTCCCCCCACGACCCCCTCCTCTCCAGCAGCCCCCCTGAAGGAGGGCTTGAGTGTGGCCCACACGGAGCAGCGCAGCCAAGGACATGGCAGCCAGGCAGCGTAGACAAGACTCTGCCCTCACACCCCATCATGCAGTTGATGCTGCAGGATGCGGGCAGAGGGCGTGGCCGCCATGGCACAGCTGGGCTGCCTGGGCGATCTGCGGAGGGCCCTGGAGGTGGTGAGTGGTCCTGTGGGCAGGCGGGGCAGGGGATGGGGGGCAGAGCGGGGCAGAGCGGGGAGGTGGAATGGGGGTGGGGCCAGTTTTTGGACACTCGGTCTCTAAAAGGTTCGCCATCACTGTTTTAAGGGAACTGCAGTGTCAAGCCCCTTATGTTCTTCCCCAAGGAATTAAGGCCTCCTTGAAGGTGCTCTGCCCAAATTTTATAAGCATCTGTTCACCCAAACCTTCAGTTAAATTTGGGCTACAAATATTGGCCATCTGGGTTGAGTCGCTCCCTTTTCTTTAGAGGTTGGAAAATTATAAAGAGTTCTGTTGATAAGATAAGATAACCTTTATTGTCATTTTTTTACTGTGGGCATAACAGCACACATCAAAAATGAAATTTAGTTGCCCGCTTGCTGTTGCAATGTGCTGTTACTGTATATTGCTTGGGAATTGTCAAAGGACAACCGGTCAGACTAGAGATCTGCATCACACAGGAGCCAAAGCTAAAAAGCTGTTTCAGACTGGTTGTGGTTGCCATGCAGTCCCCCCCAAAAATAAACATTTCAGTTCAAGGTGGTACCCACAACTTTGCGGATTAAGTGTTTTCTTAATTCAAACACGTGTTTTCCTGAAATCATACAATTATTATGCGAACATGCAGATTCTTTAACAAGGTACCAACCAGCAAAGCTCTGGAGCCCCCCTTTAAATCCCCATCCAGCAATATCAGTAGAAGGGAACGTGTTGAAAAGGGGATAAGATGGAGCCTGGTGCAATTTTAGACGCATCAGTGAATTACGAATTGCATTCAGTCCCATCCAGGTTGGTCACCAGGACCCGAAGTTTTGTCTTCTGAGCTTTCCAACTTGTTGGAGCCCATCCTTGGGGAATTTCTCTCTCACCAGAATGTGTGCACAGAGAGAGAAATTCCCCAAGCATGGGCTCCAGTATGAGTCCAGAAGCGCAGAACACAAAACCAGGATCCAGATTGGATCCTGCAACATTATCCAGGGACATGTAGATTCGCCTTCATTCGTGCATTCAATGTCCCCATATAAATAAAGACAGTTTTTTGGCCCATGGAAAAAAAATTAATATTGCATACAGTACAGGTAGTCCTTGACTTACAACCACTATTGAGATCAGAATTTCTAGAACAGTGTTTCCCAAACTTGACAATTTTAAGGCATGAGGACTTCAACTCCCAGAAGTCCTCATGCCTTAAAATTGTCAAGTTTGGGAAACACTGTTCTAGAAGAAGAATAGAATAGAGCTGGAAGGGACCTTGGAGGTCTTCTAGTCCAGCCCCCTGTTCAAGCAGGAGTACCTATACCATCTCAGGCAAGTGGCTGTCTAGCTTCTTCTTAATTTTTTTTGCTTCTATTATAAGTTGAGTCACCATAATTGTTAAGCGAATCATGTGGTTGTAATATGATTCCTTCCCCTCAGTTAATCTATATAATTGAAGTTTTACATTACGTTTTTACAACATTTTCACCCAAGAATGGTCCCTTTGAAAACAGAGAGAAAGAAAATATTTGACGATATCTCAACATAAAAAGTTACGCCAGAACAATTTTGTCAGTGGTATAAGAGCCTCAGTTGGTTCTAATGAAGCACAAAAATATAGGTAACCCTCTAAAAATGAATCACACCCTCAGCAGCAACTTAGAACTCAAATAAAGATACTCAGCTTTCCTTAATCAGATTTATTGAAAGGGAAAGAGAAATTGGGTTACAGAAATCTTGTAACTATCTTTGCTTTAGTTACCAATTTTAAGTTTATTACCCCAGTGATACCTCAAACACGTCGGTCTTCCGTGCTTGTATCACTGCACAAACTGCCATATCTTTTTCTAGACTCTGGGAAGCCTCTCTCATAAAATATTATTAAAAGAAAATTGCAAAACCCACAGAGGCTAATCATTTTACTTTTGTTCTTTCCAAAATAGAAATTGGATAGATCCCTCAGCGCTAAGGCTGGAATACATTTGTTAGTGTTTGTAACTCAAAGTTATCTTCAGGGCATGGCTTAGAGCAGTGGTTCTTAACCTTTTTGAACGAATCGCCCCCTGGAGCCAATGAGGAAGTTGTCATCGCCCCCCTCCCCCAACATAACCTCTCAATCACAACATGGGAAATAATTCTTCCATTTTTGCAAACACTTTTTTTGTTTTCTTTAAAATTGTTCCTCAGGACATATCGATGCAAATAATTTATTTCCAGTCTTTTCCCCATATCTCCCATATTCTGGCTAATGGCGCGCCACTGTATGGGTAGAGGCTGCTGCACAATACGCATGAAGATAAGCAATGGGTATTTACATATATACGGCGTTCTGTACTGAAGCTAGCTGGAGGAACATTTGAAAACCCAATTCAATCCACTAATAGCGATGTTTTTGTACGACAGATATACAGCGATTCACTGTATGAAAAAGTCTCAAAAGTGTCCCCAAAACTTCTCGCTCCATCGCCCCCATATCGCCCCCTTTTCGTTCCATCGCCCCCCTGAAAAATGAAATAGCCCCCTAGGGGGCAATATCGCCCAGGTTAAGAACCACTGGCTTAGAGTACATTTTTTATCCTTCAGGAATAGCTGTTAAACGTACTGTATGATGCAGAATACTAGTGTATGTGTACTAGAACTACCTATACAAAAAGTATATGCAGTTTTTATTTAGGATTGAAACTGAGCTATTTCTCCTTAATTTAGGATAACTAGTCCCTTAACTTCTTGTTTGTTTATTTTCCAGGAAGTTAAACCGAATTTAACAGAGAGAATTCAAGACTATGATGTTTCCCTTGACAAAGCTCTTGACGAACTCATGGACGGTGACATCATTGTATTTCAAAAGTAGGCTTGCAACTATTTTTGTGGAAGAGCTCTGAAAATTTCAATCCCAGGTTCTCCCAATGGAATGTCCTTTTGGATGTGTGCAATTTCAGCCTCCATAACCTCCAGCAGCCCAATCAATATGGGTTTGGAGGGTGTGGTCCAATACACCTAAATCAGGGGTAGGCAACCTTGGCTCTTTTATGACTCGTGGACTTCAACTCCCAGAATTCCTGAGCCAACATGGGAATTCTGGGAGTTGAAGTCCACGTGTCATAAAAGGGCCAAGGTTGCCTACCCTTGGGTTAGTTAGTTGTTCTCTCTCTCATGAGATTTCTCCTTAGATCCAGATTGGATCTCTCTTTTAACGATTTAGGCATGCCTTTTTTGCCCCCTGTCTATTCAAAGTCTAATGACATTTAAAAATGATCTCCATTGTCAACTTTTTGATAATTAAGTGATGGAAGTAGTAAGAGTAAACTACTACTGCTTTTAATATTGTGACCTCAGTACAACAATTGAAGGAGTAAAGTATTTGTTTCAACTACTTACCTATTGTGTAGTGAAACACTCAACATTTCTCAAATTTCATTCTAGTGGGATACAGTTTACTTGAAATACTCTGGCAGAGCATCATTCTAAGTGAGATATTGAATCCCTCATAACAAAATGTTCATCCTATTTTGCTCATAATCTGTTGGAATTTTAATTGAGTGATTGGCTATGTTGGCTGGCTACAATTTGTGATTACAATTATTTCTTTATGAAATTATTTTTTTAAAAAAAACAGTTCACTCTCATTTTTGTTCTTTTTAGCATGGGTACATTATTTTAGTAGTTCACTGTTAAAATTACTTTTTATAGCACAGGTCTGTTCACTTGGACAGAATAATTTGTAAAGGTTGACCAGGAGCTACAGATTTCGATCACCTTTTCAGTATTTCAACAGTTTTTGTGTAATTAAAAAAAAAATTTCTGCTTACAAGGGATGACCCTGAAAACGACAACAGTGAATTAGCGACAGCAAAAGAATACTTCCGAGATCTCTACCACCGAGTTGACGTCATCTTTTGTGATAAAACTATCCCCAATGATCCTGGTTTCGTTGTCACATTGTCCAACAGAATGAATTATTTTCAGGTATCTACTCCCTTCTCTGTACCCCAATGGGTATGGAAATAATGTGGTATGGAAGTAAAGTCAAAATTTCTAAATCCACAACTCTGGGAGGGAAGCTGTTCCATTGTTTACGAAAATTCATCTCATATCTCTCTCTCTCTCTCTCTCTCTCTCTCTCTCTCTTTCTTTCTTTTAAATCTTCTCAGGTTGCAAAGACAGTGGCTCAGAGGCTTAATACTGACCCTATGCTGTTGCAGTTTTTCAAGTCCCAAGGGTAAGAGATGTTGATCAAATGTATTGTCTGGTTCACGTTGTAATGTAGATGCTGAAAACTACAAATGCGGGAAAATGATATCTCATGTATAATTCCTGATGCCAAAAATCTCCAGGGTAGAATCCTGGATTTGGGGAGAGAATTGCCAATTGTGCACAGAAGGTAATTTGCAACATTTTGCATAGCTGGAAATTTTCTACAGGTGAATTGGATTTTGGTTCACACTGCACATAACTCTGTGTAGTATATATCCTGGTGCAATTGACATTCTGGTTAAACTTTCTTTCCAAGTTGGCGATCTTCATCATGGATCAACGTGCATACTTTTTAAGTAGCATGATTTTTAAAATATGTCTTCCACAAGGTGATAAATGTCTGTAGATTCTGTAAAACCTGTATATAGCACTTGGATTTATATACTTCTTCACAGTGCTTTACAGCCCTCTCTGAGTGGTTTACAGAGTCAGCCTGTTGGCCCCAGGTATCTGGGTCCTCGTTTTACTGACCGGAGAAGGATGGAAGGCTGAGTCAACCTTGAACTGGCCAGGATCGAGCTGCTGGCGGTGGGCAGAATTAGTCTGCAATATTGCATTCTAACCATTAAGCCACCAGGGCTCTCTCTCTTTATTTGAAAGGCAGGGGAAAATCATAATTGATATCAAACAGAATATATAACATATTAAAGACTGATTACAGGGGAAAAAACCAATTAAAATGTGCAGAAAGTATTTTAAAGTAAGATTTCTTTTTTTCCACTTCTCTGTCTATCTGATTTTTAGTTACAGGGATGGTCCAGGTAACCCTCTTAGGCATAATTATGATGGAACCTTAAGAGATCTCCTGCAGTTTTTCAAACCCAGACAACCGAAAAAACTTTATTATCAGCAGGTAGGGGCTTTCGTTACCTCTGCAATCTTGTTTGTTTTGGCTTGTTTTTCTGTATGATTAAAATAGTGTCTTTTCTCTCCTACCCCCCCCCCCAACTCTCCATAGCTTAAAATGAAAATCACAGACTTTGAAAACAGGAGAAGTTTTAAGTGCATATGGCTAAACAGCCAATTTAGGGAAGAGGTAAGCCCTTTCGTATGTTGTAGTGTTCAGAATGATCAAATAGCAAGTTTTATTCATTTTTTTAAATTTGTGTTACACTTATTTGTCTTATAAATTACAAAATGTTTACCAGTTTCAGAATTCTGGTAATAGAATATTTGAGGGGCAAATCAGAATTTTTATCTCTAACAGATCTAGGGATTTGTTGTTGTTACTTAGCTTTTCACCTCCCTACATAAATTAACTGAATAATTGCTCGGCAGTGTTCTAATTTCACAAGTCTCCTTTTGTTTGCACAAAGATGAAATTAATTAACCTGTTGTTTGTTAAATTTACATGCTGCCCGTCTCACTATCCAAAGCTCTTTTTTTTATTCAATATTTTTTTCTTCTTCAAATCCTATTGGATACCTAGAACATTATTTGTATGCAGTGTAGCCTACTTCCATTTTAGTGGTTCTTTTGTAGTATCAAACAAAGTTGGTAAGTTTTAGCATTTGTATATGACTCGAGAACTTGTTCCTTCTAACTTTCCTTTTGCATTTTATAGCAATTAATTATTGGCATCTGCTTCTCTCTCTCTCTCTCTCTCTCTCTCTCTCTCTCTCTCTCTCTCTCTCTCCCTCCCTCCCTCCCTCCCTCTCTCCCTCCCTCTCTTCCCCCATCTTAACTTTTTTTTAGGAAATAACACTATATCCAGATAAACATGGATGCGTGCGAGACTTACTAGATGAATGTAAAAAAGCTGTAGAACTTGCTGAAAGAGGTTCAGGGAAATTAAGGCAAGTGTTTATTTAATTAAAAGATTTTTTCCCCTGCTCCAGAGATCTACAGAAAGCAGAAAGTATACTTGAACAAATTAGGAAAGGTAAACCTGATTACCAATTTGAAAATGTTTTTAATTCCTTCTCTTTACCGGGCTACGTTTTATCAATTGTAAAAATGCATGTTGAGCCCGATCGGAATGCATCTTACTAAAAGTCATCTCGCCTCCTGCGCTAAGTTCTGTCCAAAGAAACAGAACGTCCTCAGGAGTCCAGTTGTGAGTTTGTGAGTATTCTTAACACTGTCTTTCTTTTGTTAAGGCTGCTAGAAATTGTAAGTTACAAAATCATTGGTGTCCATCAGGAAGATGAATTGCTAGAGTGCTTATCGCCAGCAACCAGTCGGACATTTCGAATAGAGGTCAGTTTTGAGACAATGTCAAGCATGACTACCAGGTCCTTGGAAAGACCGTGCAGGGCCAAGCAGGTTTCATGGCTGGGTCCCTCCTCTGAATTCAACCCCAATGTGCTTTGTTCGATGTTCGTTGTAATGCACAATCCAGGCTATTGTGACTTGTTCAATAAACCATAGTTAGGTGAATTACCCATTTCCTCATGATGCAGTTGAGAAAATCCATTAATTCCCAATGAGTCCTACCACATTTACGGGGCTCTGAGGCCCATGTATGCAAAGAGGCAAGAGGGGAAATTGCTTTTATTAGGAAAAGTTAGATGAGGTGTAGGAAAGGCCTCACAAAGAGCTTCTCCTGCAGGCCTCACTGAAATGATCAGCTGTAATAAAGCTGCCTCAGGGGAATTGTTGTCAGATCTGCGTTTCTCAACCTCATCTTCAAGATGTGTGGACTTCAATATCCAGAATTCCCCAGCCAGCCCAGCATGGTGGCTGGGGAATTGTGGGAGTTGTCATCCATACACCTGTGAGTTTTGTACTCATTTGTTTTCAGGAGCAGGTGCTTGTTTGGTTTATCTGCCTCTAGGACCAAAATCCTTAGACCGGATCTGAACTGATGCAGTAGATCTAACATTTGCAACACAGGAGCTCTTTAAAGGAAAAAAGAGGAGGTTTCCCTCTTAAAATTGGAGTGGGGGGAGAGGGGAGGAGAGAACATGCTGGCAAGTTTTTTTTTTTTTTCAGGAGGCAGTAGTCCCCAAACTGTAATATAATTGCTCTCTCCAGTTCATTTGATTGATTGGATGAGACAAGCTTTTGATATCATCATTTTTGTCAGGCTAGAGATTACCAGAATTAATAAATTTTGTAAAGGGTGGGGATAAAAGAGCACCAAGGGCTGACAAAGTGCCTGAGGGAGCTTTGTCTATGCTCACCTGGAGATCTTGCAGTGTCTGCATCTTGCTTTGCTTTCAGAAGCTCTGATTCTATTACTCCCATGCTTTTCAACTCTCCTGCTTATGCTACTGTTGGACAGTTCTTCCTAACCAGCATCTTCCATTGATCTTTGTTGCCGTAGGAAATTCCTTTGGACCAGGTGGAACTTGATAAGGAGAATGAGATGCTAATCACAGTGGCTCATTTCCAGAAAGAGGTTTTTGGGACATTTGGCACCCCTTTCTTGCTAAGGATACACCAGGTGGGTTGTGTTGCAGTAGAGACTGTTGTTGTATTGAGTCTGTGTTACCAGAAGAGAAATTCTGTTGCACTGGAGACCAAAAGTGATGGATGGTCTTCCCAAACCAGTAACTGATCAAGTCTCACAAAGTTCTTATTATTGCTCATTCCAAGCCCCTCACCATAATTTTTGGTCAACATTCTTAGCTGGTAAACTTAGTGTGCAAGGATGGATGTGCAGGAATGTTTATAAATGTGTACATGCAGTTGTTCAACTTTTATACAGTATAGGCACACAAAACAAAACTTTCAGCATCAGTAAGCATCATTTCAGATGTATAAAACAAACAGAGAACTACAGTTTACTAGCACAATATATGCTTGGGCTTCTTTAACGTGCTAGAATTAATGTGTATTTCTGGAATTCTGATGCTTCTAGGGTGAACATTTTCGAGAAGTGATGAAGAGGATTCAGACAGTCCTGGACATCCAAGAGAAGGAATTTGAAAAGGTATTGATCTGAGGTAGAATGCCTGTTACTCTGCACAGTGTGATGGGTGTTAGAATTGGCATGAGAGTGAGGTAGAAGAAAGAGGTGTCCCTTCTTCATTGAATCTGTAAGGACCTCCTCTCCCCCCTCCATAGAGTTCTTGCTTACATTCTTCTGAATAAAACTGCCTAGAATTGCTTTGTAAATTTAAATACCTCAAATATTCTATGTTTCAAATGTTGCATTTTATATTTGAGATGTAAAACACAATTGGGTTTAATACAGAGGAGAAAGCATAGATAGAGACGAGAATGATAAACGTAAGTCATCGTGGTTGTAACTTGAGGTATCAAGACCCTGGGCTTGTTGGCTGGAAACCTAGTAGCCCAGGTTCAAATGCTACATGATGGGGTGAGCGCTCACTCTTCCCCTCAGCCCCTCCCAAGCTAGCAGGTTGAAAGCATGCATCTATGCAGTAGATCAATAAGTACCACTTTGGTGGTAAGTTGACAGCGCTCCCTGACGTCATGCTGGCCACGTGACCGCGGAAATGTCTTCGGGCAGTGGCGACTCAATGGCCTTGAAATGGAGATGAGCACACCCCCCCCCCTAAAGTTAGCAAAAACTAGTGGATTAAAATCCACACGGATTCCTCCCTCTTGTTAAATGAACACTGTGGTCATTGAGCTAATTGTTTTTTCCCCAGTGGGCATTTTTTTGCTGGAAATGACAGGGAAACAAATTGTAAATTACGGTCACATAACTATGGGATGCAGCAAATGTGCCTAAGGATGAACCAAGCTGCCAAACACCCAAAATGTGATCATGAGGCCGCAGGAGGGGTCTCCAGCTGTCCTAACTTCAAAAATGGGTTACAAGCAGCTTTTGGGGGGGGGGAGGAACCTGTCATAACTCTGAATGGTTAAGTGACCAGTTATAAGTTGAGGACCGTATTTCTCCTCTCCCCCCCCCCCTTCCCAAGCAGATACTTCTCTGGGGCTTCCTTTGCCTCCACTTTTGGGGGTTGGGAGGGAATATCTCACAACCAGACTGTCAACTGTTGGATGCTCGAGAGTCACTCAAAGGCCTCTTGCCCCACGATGGGCCCAAAGGTGAAAGGCTAGGACAGGGGTGGGGAACCCCCTGGCTCTTTTATGACTGGTGGACTTCAACTCCCAGAATTCCTGAGCCAGCATGGGGGAACTATGGCCCCTTCATGACTCGTGGACTTCAACTCCCAGAATTCCTCAACCAGCATGGGGGAATTATGGCCCCTCCGTGACTCATGGACTTCAACTCCCAGAATTCCTGAGCCAGGACGGCTCAGCTTGGAAACCTCACCCTTTCCCCTCAGCATGGCTGGCTCAGGAATTCTGGGAGTTGAAGTCCATCAGTCATAAAAGAGCCAAGGTTGCCTACCCCTGCCCAAATGCCTGAATTTTGATCACGTGGCTGTGAGGAAAAAATATTTAAATATTTAAACCAGGGGTCTTCAAACGTGGCCCCTCCATGACTTATGGACTTCAACTCCCAGAATTCCTCTCCCTTTCCCCTCAGCACGGCTGGCTCAGGAATTCTGGGAGTTGAAGTCCACGAGTCATAAAAGAGCCCAGGTTGCCTACCCCTGCCCAAATGCCTGAATTTTGATCACATGGCTGTGAGGAAAAAATATTTAAATATTTAAACCAGGGGTCTTCGAACTTGGCCCCTCCATGACTCATGGACTTCAACTCCCAGAATTCCTCTCCCTTTCCCCTCAGCACGGCTGGCTCAGGAATTCTGGGAGTTGAAGTCCACGAGTCATAAAAGAGCCCAGGTTGCCCACCCCTGGGCTAGGATGACAAAAGGGGGAAGCGCCTCGCGATAATTTCTCCAAAGATACAGGCAATCCTCAACTTAACGACCACAGTTGAGCCCAATGTTTCTGTGACCGAGTGAGACATTTGTTAAGTGAGTTTTGCCCCCATTTTACGATCTTTCCTGCCAGGGTTGTTAAGTGGATCGTTGCAGTTGTTAAATTAGTAACACAGTCATTACGTGAATGCAGCTCCCCCACACTGACTGTGCTTGTCAGAAGTTCACAAAAGGGGATCACGTGACCCTGGGACACTGCCACCGTCATAAGTATGAGTCAGTTGTCAAGCAGGTGAATTTTGATCACATGACCATGGGGATGCTGCAGTGTGAAAAGCGTCATCAGTCACTTTTTTTCGATGCCGTTCTAACTTCGGTCACTAAATGAACTGTCGTAAGTCGAGGACCACTTGTATTTGCTCAATAAAGTCAACCTTGGAGACCCAGGGTTTTTTTTTGTTTTTTTTTTGCTTTTCCCCTTAGCTGACTTCTCCCCAGCCCTCGTCCCACAGAGCTGGCGATCGTTGAACTATCTTTCCAAAGGTTTTATCGTTTTCTCTTGTGGCCCAATTTTTGTTGCAGTCTAGTCACTGAAGTGCAGTAAAGAAATCTGTTGTTGTTGTTGTTTTCTCTTTGAAGTTTAAGTTTGCTATTGTAATGATGGGCCGGCACCAGTATCTTAATGAAGACGAATATGAAGTGAACTTGAAAGATTTTGAGCCCCAACCCGGTGAGAATCCGTTTAACTTCATTTGGAGGCTGGGCGGGTCTGGTGTGTGTGTGTGCGCACGTGTCGTGCATGCGTGCGTGCTCTCTCTTGCATGCATGTGTGTGTTTCCAAGTCAGTGGGAGCTACTTGAGGTTTGAGACTCCTCCTTTGCCAAAAGGTGGACGGGATCTGTGTCACAATTCCTTGGGATTTGTCGAGTGTCACAGCCACCCTCCAGAAACTTAACTCACGCTTCCTCTTTCTTTCTGCAGGCAACATGTCCCATCCCAGGCCATGGCTCGGCCTCGATCATTTCAACAAAGCCCCAAAGAGAAGCCGCTACACGTACCTTGAAAAAGCTATTAAAATCCATAACTGACTTACCCTCTCCAGTTTGTTCGAGGCAAAAGGGGCAACAATAAGTGTGTGTGTGCGTGCGCGTGTGTGTGTGCGCGTGCGTGTGTGTGTGTGTGTGTGTATGCGTGCGCGCACCTTTTTAACAACTGTAGGACTTTTGGTACACGTGCACTTGAGATTGGGAGTCTCCAGCAAGACAATTTGCTGCTGATTTATTAATTTTATTTTGAGGCTGTTCTGTTTGGCTTCTCTGTATCTATTATTGACTGCCCTCTATTTTTTTTTTCTTTTTTGAGCAAAAACAAAAAAATGAAGGTGTTTTATATATAAAAAAAAAGCTCGGGTGCCAATGAGAGTTTTTATGGGAAATGTAAAGCAGGCAAGATGGTCAGCATAAAACAAGGGAAGGGTTGAATAGGACCGTTGACATTGGCAAACTCTTTGTCTGTAGTACCTTTATGGGCACAGTCTGTGCGGGCTGCCTCCCCATCCCTCCTTTCTCTCCCCCCCCCCAAATCCTCTCCCCCCCCCCAATGCGTGGTACCTGCCATCACTGCAGCTAGCTGGCACTGTGGTTAGGCTCACGTTTGATTTCTTTCCTTCAGTTATATACTTTAAATGAAATTTTTGTGCATTTGTAAATGCGAAGAGAAACTCACATCATCAATAAATAGCAATCTCTACTTCATTGTGTACACTGTTGGCACTTATTCGGGGGAGAAACGTCTTTTCAATCAGCCTAGGAGTTCTCTTTTTATTCTTAGGATATTATTCTTATTATTGTTGTTTTGAGTCAGAGTTTCCCCCTTCACTCCCCCACATCACTTTTTGCCAAGGAAGACCTCAAAATCCTCAAAAGAGCCACGGCGTCTTTAATATTCCTTTTGGAAACTACTCAGAAGAAGGAAACCTTTTGATTATGAAATAATCTCCAGGTATAGCGGCCGGCATCTCAGTGGGATTGCAGAAGGGGGGGGGGGAATCACCCGATTTATACTGAATTTTAGCTAATCCGTGAAGACAAGCAAACTCGCTTTTTCGCACTGAGGGCATGTTCACTAGCATTTAGTAAGCTGTTGACTTTGTAAAAAGGGGGCAGGGAGCTTGGGAGGGGGCAGAAAATGGAATTGTATATTTAACAAAGGAACATGTACAATTTAACACTTGGAGATTTCGCTTTTTGGCGGGGGGGGGCAGGGGGCGTCTGCCAGTGAATTCCTCAGATGTCAATATTCATTGTGTGTAGTTTTATTTCGGTCCCAGCCTCCTCCCCTGTTTTAGTTTGGAGCTAATGGCGACCTTTGTGGTCTATCTACTTTTTTTTTTCTTCTTTTTGAGTGAGTAAAGCTAGAATTTGCCATTTACACTCCCTTCACTGTTTTCTCCTTTATTTTCATATTCTTTTATCTTCATCCCTTCCTTCATTCTTATCTCCTCTCCTTTCTCTTTTCCTCTTTCCCCCGTTTTGTTTCATTTTATTTTGTTTCTGTAGCTACAGTGTGCAATGATTCTTCCTGTATATTGCCTTTTTTGGCTGGAAAAAAAATGTTGTATGTTGAATAAAAATTTTCTATAAAATTTTACTTCAGTGAATCGAAGACGACTTCTCCTTACACGTATGGTTTTGGGAGATGTTATTGAGACGGAATTTTTGTTTTATCAAAGAGCAAAGTTTTTGAAATTGACCTCATGGAGGAATAAGGTGAAGTGACTTCTACTGGCCATGTTTGAATATTAAAAAGCAAGACGTTGGTATTGATAGAAGAAATAATATAAAGAGAATTGTGATTGCAGCACAAAAGTACATAAAATACAGGCTAAGTGCAGTGAAGACCTAAATTGGAGTAGGTCTTAATTCCAAGGATTTTGTGAGAGATTGATCTGTTACAGTTTTTCCTACAGCAACCAAAATAATAGTACTTAATTTATGTGGGTATGTTCTACTTCACTTTGGGCTGGAGCAATCAATATTTTTCCATAGTGTATCTTCTCTAAGTGTGTGTTATTTCCCGGTTAAAAATTAGTCCTAAAAGCTTACCCAGTTACCTTTTTCAGGGACATTACATCCTTTATAGACAGTTTGAGGGGAAACATAACCACTTTACCAAATAAACTGGCTTTGCACAATTGAAACCATGATGCTGTGATAGGTTGGTTCTGGCTTCTTGCATTAGTGATCTGTAAGTCACAGTTTATAATTTCTCATGGTTCAATGTGGCCAATTAACTGCTTTTTCAGCAAACTGTGATTAATCGTGGCTTAGTGCAAGACAGGCAGTGGGAGGCTACCTGAATCTTTCCTGCAGACCCCTGAAGGTACGGATGGATCCTGAACAGATTTCTGGGTTCAAATTTTGCCTGCGGAGCAAACGGTCCCTTCCAGTATAGTAGAAAAAACCTTAATGGAGTTTGTGACGTGGGAAATTTTAAGGAAATTAATTGAAAAATTACGAAGCAGAAATTTGGTGTTAAAATTAGGCCAGGAATATTCCTGGTGAGGGATCGGCATTCTGAAACTTCTGGACTACGGTTCCCATTAGCCTTATCCCATTGGCCCTGTGAGGTGGAGGGAAGGGAATTATCAAAGCTCAGATCATAATATGGCCTTAGAACAGTGGTTCTCAACCTGTGGGTTGGGACCCCATTTGGGGTCAAACGACCATTTCACGGGGGTCGCCAAACAACGCAGTCTGCCATTTCCCCCCCTTTTCCTTAGCTGTGCTACTCCCTTTTATTCTATTGGCTTTTGAAAGCCAATAGAATAGACTCTCTTGAATAGAATCTAATTCTATTGGCTTTCAAAAGCCAATAGGAATTGTCCAGGCTGTCTCTGCCCTACGGAGCCCACCAAAAGCCCCATTCTGCAAACGGTGCTGCAAGTTGTCTGCAGCTAAGGTGAGCTTTCTGGACGTTTCCACCCCTCCCTGCTGAGCAACTACTAAAGGTAAGTAAAAGAGGGCCAGGGGTGGGAAGTGGGAGGCCGGCGGGCGCAGGGATGATTGCTGACGTGCGTGGGGCCCGGCAGGTGCCTTACCTCCCTTGGGCTGGGCCAGCTAGTGGCCCAGCCGGTGGTCGCCCTGCGCCGTCGCTGCCGCTTGCCAGCTACGCCTGGGCCGGCGCAGGGGACGGCACCACGCATGCGCGGTGCTCCCAGGCCGAACCGGTTGCTGGGCGACAGCCCGCATGCACCCTCGGCCTGCCCAGCGTGTGCTCCAGCCGCAGGAGAGGTGGAGCGTGCGCACCTCCTCCTGCCCCACCCGCAGGGAAATACAGGTAGTCCTCGACTTACGACCACATGGTTGGAGGTCACGGCATTAGGAAGGTTGAGAACCACTGCCTTAAAAGGACAAGTCACTTTATCATTAAAAAAATCAGGGGTCAGCATTGTTTTAGAGCAGTGATTCTCAGCCTTGCCAACTTTAAGAGATGTGGACTTCAACTCCCAGAATGCTGTCTGGGAATTCTGGGAGTCGAAGTCCACACCTCAAAGTTGCCAAGACTGAGAAACACTGTTTTAGAGTGACAATTTTTATTTAAAGGCATAACCTGCAGCTCACAAAAGCTTACACCTTCTAATAACAGTTACTAGTGTTAAAAAGATACTACCAGGCGCTCTGATTTTGGGCTACCATGGACCAAACTGACTCCCTCCTGATCATTTTTGCTGATCACTCTGGGATTTCTCCCCTTCCAGTGCCTTGAATCCTGCAGTCTGAATTTTCTCTCTGAAAAAAAGAAGGATGAACCCTGCTTTGTAGTGACAAGAATCTT
Organism: Crotalus tigris; assembly: GCF_016545835.1. Taxonomy (NCBI): domain Eukaryota; kingdom Metazoa; phylum Chordata; class Lepidosauria; order Squamata; family Viperidae; genus Crotalus; species Crotalus tigris. The sequence continues at coordinate 2,384,361 of NW_024096931.1, read as the reverse complement.
AACTACCATTTAGGCAATTTGCAACTGTTTCAGCATCTGGTCATATTTTTCCTGATTTTGCCATCCCAAAATATTCTAATGGAACACCGAAGCGATGCAAAAAGTGTGCTGTTTTCATTTTGAACAATTTTCTTTAATCGGATGCTTTCATTTTTCCAAAAGCACATTTGAAGGAAATACTTTACTTTGGCAAGCTGGCTGAGGAATTCTGCGAGTTGAAGTCCACGAGTCATAAAAGGGCCAATTTTGAAGACCCCTGGTCTAGATTCTCAGCATCCTTTTTGTGCTGTGAGCAGAACTGGACACTATTCCAAGTGTGTTCTCACACTACTGCTGTATAAAGAGGCACTTACACGTCACATGATCTGGAAACTATCCCTCATTGATGAAGTCCAGGACTGCGTTGGCTTTTTGTCTGCACACGCTTCTTGCCAGCCTGCCTTCAGGGTAGAGTTTCTCAACCGTGGCAACTTTGACAGGTGGACTTCCAGATTTTTTTAAAACATGTCCATTTGGCATGAGAAGCTATATTCCACAATTTCTGAATGGAGGTGGTAGCGATAGGCTGGTAGTCCTTGGTTTACAACAGTAACTGGGACCGCGATTCCATCGCTAAGCAGTACAGTCATAAAGTGGGACATCATATGACCATGCCAACTTATAGTGGCAGTTGCCACAGTTCCAGTTGCTGTTATTAGGCAAATCCCGTGAGTTTGCAGTTCCTTGCATCGCCATTTGCAATCTCCTGCTTGCTTCCCCATTGTAATGGTATGTGGGAATGACCTTGGGGTGGGGAGGGAAATTGGGAAGAGATGCTGCTAAGAGCAGTCGGGTAAAGGACAACATAGCCCACAGCTCCATAATGGGAGAAAGCAGCTCAGAAGGGACCCTCCCTAACTTCTCAGACTATAAATGAGATGGGAAATAAAGTTTACTTTCACACTTGCCAGTTTCTGTTAATGTAGTCTTACAGTAAACCAGAACTAATTTATGTACCGTATATGCCGGCGTATAAGACGACCCCCGTCTTTGTCGCTGAACCGCATTCCTAGAACGTCGTCTTATACGCCGGAAACTACCAGTATTTCCGGCGTATAAGACGACTCGGCGTATAAGACGACCCCCGTCTTTGGCGCCGATTTTAGCGCTTGTGGAAGTCGCCTTATACGCCGGCATATACGGGTAGTCATGTTTCCTGTCTGGTCTACCTCTGGGAAGTCTGGCACCTGTTGACCGCTTGTAGGAAATCAGCAGAGAACATCGCAAATCACAGTCACGATTGCAGGACACTGTGGCATTGTAATTGCAAGCACCCAAACTGCAACCCCATGACGGGGGTGCTGCAGTAGTGACAACTACCAGGACTCATCATAAATTCCCTCATTCATCACCATTATGACTTAATGTCCACTGAATGAATGGACATTAAGTGAGGACTACCTGTGTTATATTTTGAACCCCTAACTATAGAACAGCGGTTCTCAACGTTTGTGTGACGGCGACCCCGTCACACAAACGTTATGCGCATGCACGGCGCGCATGCGCGGTGCCCCCCCGCGGCACGCGTGCGTGGTGCCCCCCCGCGGGGCGCATGGGGTGGGCCCCCGCACACGGCGCGCACGTGCAGCGCTGCCCGCACACGCGGCGCGCATGCGCGGCGTTGCCCCCGGAGGCACGGTGCCGCCCCCATGCGCAGCACGCATGCGCGGCGGCGCCCCCCAGAGGCGCGCCGCCGCCCCACGCGCGGCACGCATGCGCAGCACCGCCCCCCCGGAGGCGACAAATTGGCAGATCGCCGCATTTGGCGACCCCACAAAAGAGGTCGATCGACCCCAAATGGGGTCGCGACCCATAGGTTGAGAACCGCTGCTATAGAAGATCAGGTTTAGCCCAAATTGTGGCAAGTTCTTAAAGAGATGGGAGTACCAGACCATCTCATTTGTCTCTTGAGAAACTTATATGCGGGTCAAGAAACAACAGTGAGAACTGGACACGGAACCACTGATTGGTTCAAAATTGGAAAAGGAGTCCGGCAAGGCTGTATACTGTCGCCCTGCCTATTTAACTTATATGCAGAGCACATCATGAGAAAGGCAGGGCTAGATGAATCAAAAGTTGGAATTAAGATTGCCGGGAGAAATATCAACAACCTAAGATATGCAGATGATACCACTCTAATGGCAGAAAGTGAAGAGGAACTAAAGAGCCTCTTGATGCGGGTGAAGAAGGAGAGTGCAAAAGTAGGCTTGAAACTCAACATTAAGAAAACCAAAATCATGGCATCCGGCCCTCTCAATACCTGGCAAATAGATGGAGAAGAAATGGAGGTAGTGACAGATTTTTCTGGGCTCCAAGATCACCGTAGATGGGGACTGCAGCCAAGAAATTAAAAGACGCTTGCTCCTGGGTAGGAAAGCTATGGCAAATCTAGACAGCATACTAAAAAGCAGAGACATCACCCTGCCAACAAAAGTGCGTATAGTCCAGGCCATGGTTTTTCCAGTTGCAATGTATGGCTGTGAAAGTTGGACCATAAGAAAGACTGAGCGCCAAAGAATTGAGGCCTTTGAACTATGGTACTGGAGAAGACTCCTGCGAGTCCCTTGGACTGCAAGGCGTTCAAACCGGTCAGTCCTAGAAGAGATCAACCCCGACTGCTCTTTAGAAGGCCAGATCCTGAAGTTGAAACTCAAATACTTTGGCCACCTAATGAGAAGGAAGGACTCACTGGAGAAGGGCCTAATGCTGGGAAAGATTGAGGGCAATAGAAGAAGGGGACGACAGAGAATGAGAGGGCTGGATGGAGTCCCTGAAGCAGTAGGTGTGAACTTAAATGGACTCCAGAAGATGGTAGAGGACAGGAAGACCTGGAGGAACGTCCATGGGGTTGCGATGGGTCGGACACGACTTCGCAATTAACAACAACAAGGGTGAAACATGTCATTGGTTTGGAATTTTTATGCACTTCCACAAGAGACCTTCCCTTATAAATTCTCTTGACCCTTATCTAGAGCCATTTAGCTTTGACCATTAGTTAACCAGATTCTTGGGTATAGGTAGCAATCACAAACTCTGCTGTGCTTTGAACTGAATGAGTGCTCCTGGTTATTTGCACATGACACAATAGCAATAGCGGTTAGGCTTTATACTGCCCCATAATGCTTTACAGCACTCTTTGGGTAGTTTACAACAGGGGTCCCAAACCTGTGGGCCACAGTCCACTAGTGGTCTGTGAGGGGTTTGCAGCTGGGCCATGGAAACAGCTGGCAAGCATGCACCTGCACACATGGTCCTCACGTGAGCAGCAGGCAAGCATGTGCATGTCTCTAGCGCAAATGGAGCTGCGCACGCACACATGGTTGCTGATCACTTGCGTGAACCATCCCCTCCCCCCCCTTGCTGGTCCGCAAAGCCTGTAATGGGGAATTCTGGTTTACCATGTAAGCATTGTTTGCATATTGTCCCCCAAAATCTGACTCCTCATTTTACTGACTTCGGAAGGATGGAAGTCTGAGTCAACCTTGAGCTCCATCAGGATCAAATTCCAGGCTGTGGGCAGATTTTGCCTGCAATACTGCACTTCAACCGCTCTGCCACCAGAGCTCCAAGTAATTTAACCACTGCACCAAGCAGCCCAATTAATTATGGAGGTTCTATATGAATGTTCCACTTTTATTAAATTGTAGCCTTCTGAATATGTTCCTCCATCATACCTTTTGGAGGCACGGCTGATCTACCTTTTATTTTAAAAACATTCCTTAGCTGATCATCAGGGTTCTTTCCCTTTCTTTCTCAGCCTCCTCTCAGTCTCTCACAGGGATCAAGTGAGAACCACAGCTAGTTCTCATGAGAGGGTGAGGTTCTCACCAAACCATCCTGTTAAACTCTAGATCAGCATTTCTCAATCTTGGCAACTTTAAGATGTCTGAACTTCAGCTTCCAGAATTTTTCAGCCAACAGCCCAAAAACAGGCACTAAGATCCATAGAAACAAAGGACTACCATACTACAGGACTTTGAGGGCCAGATGGTGTAGAGAGAGTCCAACACAGAATGGCAGAGTGTAGGATGCAGGCAAAATCAGCATACTCTTGAGTGGTATAACGAAGTAGTTGCCACTGTGTACAGGCCTATCTGCATAGTGTATGGGCTATAGACCCTCCCAGGATCAGATGGGACAGTTCACAGAAGTTCATGACAAATAATAGGCCTAAGATATTGTGGACCTTCTATCAAGATGTTTAGGCAGGTACTGGCCAATCAACCAGACACTGTGGTGGTAGACTAGGGCCAGACGACAGCAGTAATGAATAAGATGTAGCAGTGCCAAGTGACAGCAACATCAGGAAGAAGGAAAAAGAGAAGTGGGAAAAGGACCAGGGCCTGAAGGAGGAACAAGAGAAGATGTGGAAAGTAAAGGCCAAAGGGATGGTAGGAGCATCCAAGCGTTGTGATTCCTAAGCTAGAAAAGTGACTCCAACAGATCCCAGGAACAACCTCAGCGCTCTCTGTCCGGAAGAGTGCAGTGTTAGGTGCAGTTAAGTACTGTGTAGAATCCCCAAATCCCCAGGATTCTGGTAGAGCAGGGCTTTTCAACCAGTGGTACGGGTACCACCTGTAGTACATTGGCACCTGGCAGGTGGTACACGACCATCCTAGAAAAGTGGTAGCGGGGGAGGGGAATGAGCTGAACCGGTGGTAGCACCGCACAAGCCTGAGTGAGAGACGGCTGGAGCTGCAGGGCTGTCAGGGCTCAGCGGAAGCGCCAGGATCAGTGCCAGGCTCCAGCTGGAACTCAGCGCTGATCCTGGTGCTTCTGCTGAGCCCAGAAGAAGCGCCGATCAGCTGGAATGTTGCAGCCTCTCTAGGGTCTTGTGATTTACGTTCAGATGCTTGGCAACTGAGTCGTATTTATGATGTTCACAGTGTCCCAGAGTCATGTCAAGTGACCAAAACCTCCTGCAACCACCCAGCAGACGGGGGGGAATAAAAACAATTAAGTCACTAAGCGAACTGTTGTAAGTCGAGGACTACCTGTACTTTATCACTTTTTTCCTTTTTTTTTTTTTGGGGGGTCATCAAGTTTTTGACATCTTGCTAGGTGACTGGTGGTACTCGGATGTTGCCATATCCTAAAAGTGGTAAAATGGGTGAAAAGGTTGAAAAGCCCTGTGGTAAAAAACCCAAGATTGAAGAAGGCACAGACTGCCCATAAGGTGAGATGGGATTTTACACCCCATACTTAGCATGCCCTTTAAAATGATTTATTCAATTTATATGGCCCCCATCTCTGTACAGGTGGTTGGTTCAGTCGAATTTGGGAGGGACATGAAAATCTTTCTGAACATTTTTTTTTTTTAGATGTTCCTTGCTAATGTACTAAGACATCAATTTACAGCAAGATTTGGTCTAATTCAGGCTCAATTCATGAGTTGCTAAACTCTGAATTTTCAAACCAGCCAGAGGGCTTTGAAATGTAAACTCTGAACTACACGGCCATTGACTCAGCATTTCCATCTCTCTTGCCTAACCTTCCCCATACAATAACATTTGTAATCATTCTTTCAATCTGGACTTTTGAGCGTTGACTCACTTGTTTTGATTAATGGGATTGCACATCCTTTCAAGTTTAGCTCTGAAAAAGATGCATCAAACCGGACTGGCTTATAAGTGGCTGATGGCTCACCGTGTCCTGCTTAGCAAAATTGTTTGAGATGTAATCAGTAAATTGTGGTTCAACTCAACTAAACAAAATTAACCAAATGGAAATCATTAAAAGTATCCGTCGTGCAGTATTTAGAAACAACTTTTGGGGAAATCAAAACGACAAATGATGGTTACCCCACATATATGTACCAGTTCAAGTGGGGATACATTTAAGCTCCTGATTTCACTTAGGTGGAGAAAAGCCCAGGCCAGGACTCTCTTGATAGCATGAGGGGCCATTCACGAGAGTGACGGCAGAGACTCTTGACTTGCTATCCTTCTGCATGCAAGAATTTTAAATTCTATGGTGCATTTGAAGACCGAGATCCTTAAATACATATGAGATCTCACCTGGTTGAGAAACAAGTCTGGCATGGTCATGTCTTCTTAAAAATCTGGCTCAGAGGACTATTTCTCTTTTTGTCAGTAGAGTTTCTCAGTCTTGGCAATTTTAAGATGTATGAACTTTGACTTTGCAGAATTCCCCAGCCAACTTTGAGTTGTGTAGATTTTGACTTCCAGAGCCAATTTTAGAATGTGTGAACTTTTGACTCCCAGAATTCCCCAACCACTTTTATGGACTTCAACTCCCAGAATTCCCCAGCCAATTTAATGGACTTCAACTCCCAGAATTCACCAACCAATTTAATGGACTTCAACTCCCAGAATTCCTCAGCCAATTTAATGGACTTCAACTCCCAGAATTCTCCAGCCAATTTTAAAAGATATGGACTTTGACTCCCAGAATTCCCCAACCACTTTTATGGATTTCAACTCCCAGAATTCCCCAGCCAATTTAATGGACTTCAACTCCCAGAATTCCCCAGCCAATTTAATGGACTTCAACTCCCAGAATTCCCCAGCCAATTGTAAAATATATGGACTTTGACTCCCAGAATTACCCAACCACTTTTATGGACTTCAACTCCCAGAATTCACCAGCCAATTTAATGGACTTCAACTCCCAGAATTCCCCAACCAACTTTAAGATTGTGGACTTTGACTCCCAGAATTCCGCAACCAATTTTTAAGATACATGGGCTTCAACTCCCAGAATTCCCTAGCCAACTTTAAGTTGTGTGAATTTCACCTCTCAGAATTCCCTAGCCAATCAGATATGTGGACTTTGACTCCCAGAACTCTTCAGCTAGCATGTGGCTGGGGAATTCTGAAGTCCACCCATCTTAAGCTGCTGAAGTCAGAAATAGTGCCCCCAAGGATCAAGGACCACCAGCTACTGATGGTATACTCCTTCCTCCTTTGGTCTTTTTCTCCCTCCCACCTTCAGCTGCCAGTGTCCTCCATCTTCCTTACCCCCCAAAAAATACAACATTAGGAAACAACACAGGAACCATTTCTTTAACCAGTACAACAAAATAGAGCATCATTCAAGGAAAGTTTCCTGCTCTCCCATCTAATGAGACAGCTTTGTCATTACCCTGTCCACATAAAGAATCAAAATCTTAACATTTAATCCCCTAAAACAAGAGCTGAAACAAACAGCTTTTCAAAATTCTGTATCAAATATAGGGGCAGGTAAGATAGTCTACATGGAGAGGGTGCAAAAAGTCAAGATGTCAGCCACCACCATGTAATTAAAGCCCTTTTTAAATGCATATTAAAATGGGTGGGGCTCAGATGACATGGCCTTGGACTCCATCTCCACTGTTTGGGGGACCCTGCCAGTCAAGAAATGGAGAGATTTCTCTGAAGTTTCCTGTATCCAATCAAATGAAAGTTGGTCAGGAAAAAAAAAAAATGAAGGATTTCTCAGTCCAGTATGATGTAAAAGTGGCCTCTGACAGACCATCAGCCCAGGAAAGGGACGCAAGCGCTTAAATGTTGTGGTAGGGCCGGAGGTTGAGATGTTTGGTAGGACTTAAATGGCGCATTGCTGACATGGTCCTCAGAGGAGATCCATGGTGACTGAAGCACACAAATGGATTTAAGCAACCTTGAGAAGGAAGCGTACCAAAGGATTCACAAAAGAAAAACCAAAACAGTTAATTCACAAACTGTAAATACCAGGAAAGTAAAACAGAAAATCCTAGAGCAGATCCTTGACCAGCTGCAAGCCACTTCCCTGCTTAGGAGACCGAAGGCCAATGTTGACTGGAGCTCAGCCAGTTTCATCGCAGACCAGGGAGCCCATCCTGCACAGTGCAATCCAGTTCCAGACATAAGAACAGTCCAGGATGGAACGTGTGAATCCACCCAAGTTAGACCTTGATTTCCACGGAGATGGATGGGTGGGCTGTTCTTCTTCTTCTAGATCCTTTTGTACCGGTAGATGTGATATCGGCAACAAGGGCAGTAGTGATCGACGTCCTTACAGCATTTGGAGATGAAGGGGCAGAGACAGCAGCCCAAGCAGCAGCTGAGAGCCACATAGGAAAATAAAAAGACAGACCATGACTTGAAAAGGGTTTTCTTATGGCTTGTTGTTGTGGTGGTTATTATGCCAAGAACCCCAAAGGTGCTTTTTCAAAAGGCAACTGAACTGTTTTTCCTTATGCCAAGAAATTACACCATTTCAAAATTGCATATACCAACCATCATCCATTCTAGCTCAGGCCATTCCTAATGGCCCAGCAGTATGAGAATGGATCAGTCCCCGAAGGTGTCACATTAGAAATACAGAATTATTGCCTGTCAATCAACCCCAGCAATTCTAGACCAGGGCTCTCCAAACTTGGCAACTTTAAGACTTCTGTACGTCAACTCCCAGAATTCCTCAACCAGCCATACTGGCTGTGGAATTCTGGGAGTTGAAATCCTCAAGTCTTAAAATTGCCAAGCTTGGAGGCCCTGCTCTAGACCTTAGACAGCGTACTGCAACCTGGTGCTTTCCAGGCCTGCAGTGGTCCCTCAGATCCCAAGCTTCCAGTCTTTGATTGCAGGCCCAGACCTGGTTGGAGACGGCATACTGAGATTTTATTGTAAATATGTCCTTCTTGAAGAACCCCACCCACATCAGCTTTATCCTATAGATGTGTTTCTCCTCATGGCTGGCTGGGGAATTCTGGCAGTTGACAACCCCCTATCTTAATTTTGCCAAGCTTGAGAAACACTGCTATAGATCAGGGCAGTGGTACGGGTACCACCTGTGGTACATTGGCACCTGGCAGGTGGTATGCGACCATCCTAGAAAAGTGGTAGCGGGGGAAGAGAATGAGCTGAACCGATGGCAGCACCGTACAAGCCTGAGCGAGAGATGGCTGGAGCTGCAGGGCTGTCGGCTCAGCGGAAGCGCCAGGATCAGCGCTTCTTTGGGACTGTCAGGGCTCAGTGGAAGTGCCAGGATCAGCGCCAGGCTCCAGCTGGAGCTCAACACTGATCCTGGTGCTTCTGCTGAGCCCAGAAGAAGCACTGATCAACTGGAATGTTGCAGCCTCTCCAGGGTCTTGTGATTTACATTCAGATGCTTGGCCACTTATTCATATTTATGATGGTCACAGTGTCCCAGGATCATGTGAAGTGACCAAAACCTGCTGCAACCACCCAGCAGACAGGGAGAATAAAAACCAAACATCCCCCCACCCACCCCTGCTGCCAATCCTCAACAGAAATGCTCACAGCAATGAAAACCTCGGACAGGAGGAAGAGCGCGGCCGGGTGGGCAGGCAGGTGTCTTGCTCAGCTGTGGCTTGGGGGGCACTTTTTTCAGTGCCATTGTAACTTCGAACAGTCACTAAGTGAACTATTGTAAGTTGAGGACTACCTGTACTTCATCACTTTTTTCCTTTTTGGGGGGGGGGGTCATCAAGTTTTTGACACCTTGCTAGGCAACTGGTGGCATTTGGATATTGCCATCTCCTAAAAGTGGTACAGTGGGTGAAAAGGTTGAAAAGCCCTGCTATAGATGGCAAGCTTCTTAGAGCAGGAGTCTTCATAAGGCTGCACAAAAGCAAAAAGAGTGTTTTCTCCACCTCAGCCCACTCCCAGAATTCCCTAGCCAACTTTAAGACTTAGGGACTGAGTGGCTGAGGCTGAGAAACACTGGGCCAAAAAGCATCTCCAGGATCCAGTGTAACAGGGCCAAAGCAGCTCCGCCCCCTTAAGTACCTGTATGCAAATGTCACTGTGCAGGTTCCAAAGGGGTGGAGCTTGCATCAAAATGGTGCACCATGGCTTTGATTTGCACTCCTGGAAAAGCCTCTGGGCTTACCTGCAATGAGGCCCCACAAACCCAGAAAAAGCCCAAAGCAAAGCCTCAAATCTACCCCACGGCACCAGTGCCCCACCTGTGATATCCCTAAGCTTCTCCCAGATGAACTTCAAAATAACACTTGGCTACCAAAATGTCCCCATCTCTGGGGTGAGGCATCCGTTTCACCCCTTTAATCTCTTAGGGCTGGAGGGGGATTTAAAAAAGAAAATCAAGGGGGCAGCCCACATGATAGATGTGAAAAAGAGGGGGGCTGCGTGCACGGGTGTGGACGTCATCTTGAGTTTTTTGACCCTCCAGCCCCTCCCCTCCAACTAGTGGGGGAGGGGGCATGTTGGGCCTGAGTTGGACTACTCTGACCTAATGAACTCTATGAACCTGGAGGAAGATAAAATGGCGGAGCATGGACACTCACCCTATCAGACACAGGCAGGCCGAGAGGGCATAGGTTAGGCATCCCGCACGGAAGACCACCTCAGTGGTGATGATCTGTCGGCAACAGGGGCAGATGGTGGACGCAGGTTTACTGGAGAAGATGCCGGCCACCACAACAGGTGGGGAGGAGTCCATGCAGACTATGGGACAGAGAGGGGACAAACAGCAAGGTGCATTCTTACATTCTAGAGCTTTTCAGAGTAGGCAGGAATCTTTTCTGGACAGCCTTCTCTGGAATGGTAAGCAGGGGTCCTCAACCTTGGCAACTTTAAGAATGGTGGACTTCAACTCCCAGAATTCCTCAGCCAGCTGAGGAATTCTGGGAATTGAAGTCCACAAGTCTTAAAGTTGCCAAGGTTGAGGACCGCTGGTATAAGGTCTCTTGCTTGAGCAGGGGGTTGGACTAGAACACAGGTCACCAACCTTTTCATGCTGGGAGCGGCTGGGAAATTTGTGTGCGCACAGGTGCACAAATGGAGCCACAAGCGAACGAGGCCACATGCACCTGCACAGGGCTAGGAGTGCAGTTGGCTACAGCTAGCACCCACGTGCATGTGCAAACAGGATGCGCAGCCTGCACTGCGCTAGTGGCCCCATTTGCAGATGTGCACAGGCACTAGGTGCCGCCGCCATCAACCGTGCGCATGCGCAAATGGGCTGCGTAAACCCCGTGCACGCTAGTGGCCCCATTTACACAGGCGCTAGCCGCCACTGTTAGCCCCATGCACATGTGCAAATGGGTCTGCAGACGCTAGTGCAAGTGGGGGTGGGCGCGGACACACATGTGCGCACACTGGCCAGCCTGTCTTGTGGCCCGGTGGCCAGTAGGCCACGGCCCAGTAGTGGGACGCGGCCCATAGGTTGGGGACCCCTGGACTAGAAGACCTCCAAGGTCCTTCCCCACTCCGCTACTCTGCTTTTTCAGATTGGGAAGGGTGGGGAACTGGTGAAATGTTCAAACATTGGAAGAAAATGTCATGAAAACAACGGAAGACCTTCCCTCCAGCTCACAAATCGAGACAGCTGAGCAAACCCCAGGGGGAATTAAAAACAAACCAAAGGCTTTGATAGGTTCTCCTGATCATGAGGTTGAAAGCTTCTTTTTTTGCTAGGAAAGGTGGCTTTGTGCAAAGACCCCTGGAAATAAGCTTTTTCTCCATCCCTTTCCCCATCTTTTATCTTAGCTGGGCAATTTAAACCATCTCTGTCCTTGGGACCTGACTAAGATGGCCTTGGGTCCCTGTCCACCCCTCAAGCAGTTCCACATAGACACTCTGCTGTATCTGCCCTTAAATACTTTCATTAAAAGTCTTTTGATTAAAAAGAGCAAGTGTGATGCACCCTTTTTTATTTACACCAATGCTTCTGGGCCTCCCAGAGACTCCACCAGCACTCTCAAAACAGAAACCCCTTGAAGGAGGTTCAGTCCAGGAGTTCCTTGGAACACTAATCAAGGGAGCAACTTAGTCTCACATGTGTCCTTCTAATTAAATGGGTGCCCTGTCATTTGCCCCACTCGAATTGCTAACATTTGCCGAGACTCTTCCTGGTCCATAGTCAGCATTCCAATCCTCCCCAAATGCTTTAGATTCTTGAGGAGAACCTTCTTAATAACCTGAAGTGGGAAATTCAGGGAAACATGGATGTTGTTCTCCCCAGGTATCAGTCTAGTGTGAGATCTTAGGTGTCCAGAATAAGCCATGATTGCGTCATAAACATAAATGGGAATACTGGCAACTCACTTTGTCTATCTGCAAATGGCCATAAATGAGACATCTTGTATTTCCAGCATTCTGGACTATCCCTCTATCTATTTGTCTCTGTCTCCATATCTAACTCTCCATATCTATCTATCTCTCCATATCTATCTATCTATCTATCTGTCTATCTATCTATCTATCTATCTATCTATCTATCTATCTATCTATCTATCTATCTATCTCTCCTTATCTGCCTGCCTGCCTGCCTGCCTGCCTGCCTGCCTGCCTGCCTGCCTGCCTGCCTATCTATCTATCTATCTATCTATCTATCTATCTATCTATCTATCTATCTATCTGTCATCTATCTATCTCTCAGCTGTCTGTCTCTATCTATCTATCTATCTCTATCTCTATCATCTATCTCTATCTCTCCTTATCTGTCTGTCTGTCTGTCTCTCTCTCTCTATCTATCTATCATCTATCTATCTCTATCTCTCCATATCTGTCTGTCTATCTATCTATCTATCTATCTATCTATCTATCTATCTATCTATCTATCTATCTATCTCTCCTTATCTGCCTGCCTACCTGCCTGCCTGCCTATCTATCTATATCTATCTATCTATCTATCTATCTATCTATCTATCTATCTATCTATCTCTATCTCTCATCTGTCTGTCTCTATCTATCTATCTATCTATCTATCTATCTATCTATCTATCTATCTCTATCATCTATCTCTATCTCTCCTTATCTGTCTGTCTGTCTGTCTCTCTCTCTCTATCTATCTATCTATCTATCTATCTATCTCTATCTCTATCTATCATCTATCTATCTCTATCTCTCCATATCTGTCTATCTATCTGTCTGTCTGTCTGCCTGTCTGTCTGTCTGCTGTATCTAATCTATCCCAAAGTCCCTCAGCATTCTGTTGACTACCTTATGCAAAGTCTAGCAGAGACCTTCGCCCTTGGTGTTTGGGAACAAACCTAGCAAAGAATGCTACTTGGACATCTAAGGCATCTTATTCTTCCCCATGATTGCAGGTAGTTCTCAATTTATAACTTACAACTGATCAGAAATTCCGTTCCTAAGCAAGGAAACTGTTAAATGCGTCAGATGTGATTTTGCAACCTTAGTTTGCCATGGTTGTTAAGCAAATGACTGCAGTTCTTAAGTCCTGCTAAAGGAGACTGGCTCTCCCCCTTGACTTTGCTTGTTGAAGTTACTGGGAAAGTCGCAAAGGGGATCACATGACTTGGGATGCTGCAACCTCTGTTAAATACATGTTGGTTGCCAAGTGCCCAAATTTAGATCACATGAATATGGGGATGCTGCAGCGGTCATAAGTATGAGGAGTGGTCATATGCCACTTTTTCCAGGGCCATTGTAAGTTTGAATGGTCACTAAATGAATGGCTGTAAGTCCAGGACTAACTGCATATCAGTGTTTCCCAACCTTGGGAACTTTAAGATGCGTGGACTTCAACTCCCAGAATTTCCCAGCCAGCTATGCTGGCTGGGGAATTCTGGGAATTGAAGTCCACGTATCTTAAAGATCCTAGGGTTGGGAAACACTGCTGTATATGAATTAGTCTTTAGCATATAAGTACCTGGTCCTAATACGTCACAAATCACTTCTTCACAGCTGTACGGAGGTGGGGATGGAATATCATAGCAGCAAGCACCTGCACCAAGAGGAAGAGAAGCGTTGCAGAGGGTTTGGATCAAGCCCCAATCCCAACCCTCTTTCTCCTTTGATCCAAGCCTCAGCCTTAGAAATGCACCTGGCACATACCTGAGACACGGTAAGTCTCCGAAGCATCAGGTGCGTACGGATCTGATGCATATTGTTTATAGCTTTGTGGTTCCGAGCCGCAGGATTGGGGGGCATACACTTGTGGATTGTAGGGCTGTGATGCGTAGGCCTCCGGGGTGTATGAAGCAGAGTATCCCGGAGCATAAGGTTCCTGGGGAATAGCCAGTGACACCATGGGAACGGAGACTTGCTCCTTCTGCTGGGACATCTTTATTCCAGACATCTGAGGGAGATGGGTGGTTCAAAAATATGATGGACGGGGGGACAGATAAACAAACAAACAAACAAACAAATATTTTCCTCCAAAAGAGAAAAAGCAAGTCAGAGGGCAAATGTCTTGATTTCCACCTGTTAGTCATCTCAGGGGTTGGAAACAATACAAACCACAGGGTTAAAGTTGCATTTTAACTCTCCTGTTCTCACACAGTTTCATCAGAGGTATCTCTAGCTAATCACTGAATAAGCTAAAGCACTTAAATCTTGGCCTGAATGTAGCTTACTCCAAACCAAACTTCAAAGATCAAGCCAACTGGCTGGTGTAGGAGGAGCCTTGCTTACTGGGCAAGGCCTCATGAAGTCTTTGCCTTGTTAAACAGAGTTCACATCACTTTATCAATCCTTAGTAAGACCACATCTAGAATACTGCATCCAGTTTGCAAAAAGATGTTGAGACTTTGGAAAAAGCGCAGAGAAGAGCAACTAAGACAATTAGAGGGTTAGGAGTTAAAACATATGAAGAATGGTTTCAGGAACTGGATATATCTACTCTAGAGAAAAGAAGGATTTAGGGGATGACATGATACCAGTATTCCAGTATTTGAGGAGCTGCCACAGAGAAGAGGGGGTGCCTTCCAAAGCACCTGAATGCAAGACAAGAAACAACGGTTGGAAACTGATCAAAGAGAGAAGCAATATCTGGAATTAAGGAGAAACTTCCTTAAGAGTGAGAACAATTAACCAGTGGAACACCTTGCCTTCAGAAGCTTCATCACTGGAGGTTTTTAAGAAGAGACTGGGCAGCCCATCTGCCTGAAATGATATAGGGCAGTGATGGTGAACCTTTTAGAGACCGAGTGCCCAAACTGCAACCCAAAATCCACTGATGCATCGTCAGGTGCCAGGTCGGTGTGGCCCATTGGGTGGGCGTGGCTGCGGTGGTAACGGCAGACTGGGTGGGACTAAAAAGTTCAATCAATCAATTCCAACTTTGCGAGATCTTTTTTTTCCTGCAAGAAGTTGAAATTGACTGATTGTTTGAACCTTTTTTTTTTTGCACAAGGCGGCGGAGGCCTAAAGCGAAAAGGTTTTATAAAACCCAGCTGAAGGCCTAGGACTGGGGCGATGGCGCGCGTGCCCACAGAGAGGCTCTGAGTGCCGCCTCTGGCACCTGTGCCATAGGTTCACCACCACGGATATAGGGTCTCCTGCTTGAGCAAAGATTGGTCTAGAAGACCTCCAAGGCCCCTTCCAGCGCTATTCTGATGGATTGATACCCAATCCTTCCCTGATGCTGCCACAGACTCTGCCAAATACGATCAGCTATGTTTTCCCTAAATAGTGCTTCTTTGCACCCTAGATTTGTCAACAATCTATCTTAAATATATTGGGAAATATTCTCATTTTCACTACCAGCACTTTAAAAACCCCAAGACATTGGTAGAGTGGAGGGAAGAAATTTGGCTTCAGTTAATTCAAGCAATATGCTGCAGACTAGCACTTGCTCCAGCAGCCATGAAGGCCTTGGCAGATATTCAGGTGTACGAGGGCCAGATGGTTTTTCCTGTGACACTCTATGGAAGAGAAAGTTGGATCTTGAAGATGTACAATAGGAAGAGTATTGACCTTTTTGGTGTTGGAGAAGACTCCTGAATTCACCATGAAAGAAAACATAGAAGTGAAGCGTTAGGCCAGTGGTTCTCAATCTTTTTAATGCCGCGCCCCCCAACCAGTCATAAGTCGAGGACTACTCAACCGGTCGTAAGTCGAGGACTACTCAACTGGTGCAGCACCGTTTGCAGAATGGGACTTTTGGCGGGCTCAGCAGGGCAGAGACAGCCTGGACAATTCCTATTGGCTTTTGAAAGCCAATAGAATTAGACTCTATTCAAGAGAGTCTATTCTATGGGCTTTCAAAAGCCAATAGAATAAAAGGGAGTAGCACAGCTAAAGAAAAGGGGGGGAAAATGGCGGACTGCGTTGTTTGGCGACCCCCGTGAAATGGTCGTTCGACCCCAAATGGGGTCCCGACCCACAGGTTGAGAACCACTGCGTTAGGTAAATCAGCTTAAGAGTTCTCACTTGAGGCACAAATGACCAGGTTCAAATTATTCTACTTTTACTTTATGCAGAAACGCAGCTCCAAGAGAAGGGTCTAACTCTAACACATAGAAAGATAGTACAAGTGTGGTGGCTTACGAGGTTAGGATGTCGGGCTGATGATTGGCAGGCTCACATTTGAGACCCGTGCCGCCATGGGGTAAGGTGAGCTCCCATCATATGCTCCAGCTCCTGCCAATGCAGCAGTTTGAATGTGGGTAGCTACCACATTGGTGGGCAACTTTGCGGGGACACAAAAGGAGTCCCAACTGGCTGTGTCCTGGACAATAGTGATGTCATTGGCAAATCCTTTCATCATGGAAGCACGAAAAAAAAACATGAGGAAAAGTGAAAGGAAAGAGTATAACCAGCAGCCAGGTGGATGGACTCAATTATAATGGCGATGAACACACCATGAGAAGACCTGAAAGACCAGGCTGGGGACAGATTGTCTTGGGGAAAATCTATGTATGTGTCGCTAGGAGTCAAAAATGACTTGATTGCACATAATCAAATCACCTTCAGGCCACACAAATCGCCACATCAGTGATCAAAACACATTTGCTATTATTTCCCTTTGTCAGAAATGGATTTTTGAAGACTTGCACATCCCTTGAAATTAGATTATAAAATTAAGTTTTGGCATTTTGCGCCACGTGAACTTGCGAATAATAATATAAATGCAGAGTCATATGTAAATAGAATGACGCTCAAATTATGTAAATTAGGAGCTTTTTTCCCTCTGGTTTCTTTACAAAATGTTTTGTAAGTATCTCTAGATGCTGTGTTAAAATAGAGCCATTTTGTTTATTATTTGATCATTTGTTTGCTCTTTTACATTGATAAGATGCTTTTTCTCATTGTTGATAGAACCTTATTGTTCCGAATTCGAATTCCAAATGTCATTCTTCCTGCCCTTCTTAATGAATATCATGATTAAAGAAGAGGTAGGGTTTTTCCTTAAATCAAAACATAACTTGGCATCACCCTTTTTTTTAAAAATTCTCCTTTTAAGCTCAGCTACTCTGTTTCTTTTTTGATTTCACCTTTTAACGTGGATTCTTATTTGTAGCCAGCCTGACATTTCCCCTTTCTTTGTTTAACTCTTTTCCCAGCTATTCACCTATTTTAGATAAGATAGGATAACCTTTATTCTCATTTTTTTTACTGTGGGCACAATGGCACACATCAAAAATGAAATTTAGTTGCCCGCTCTCAAAGTGAAACCCATACAAGACACACACTTAAACATACTATGAACAACGTATGTATAGAGCAGTGGTTCTCAACCTGTGGGTCGGGACCCCATTTGGGGTTGAACGACCATTTCACGGGGGTCGCCAAACAACGCAGTCCGCCATTTTTTCCCCCTTTTCCTTAGCTGTGCTACTCCCTTTTATTCTATTGGCTTTTGAAAGCCAATAGAATAGACTCTCTTGAATAGAGTCTAATTCTATTGGCTTTCAAAAGCCAATAGGAATTGTCCAGGCTGTCTCTGCCCTGCTGAGCCCGCCAAAAGTCCCATTCTGCAAACGGTGCTGCACCAGTTGAGTAATCCTTGACTTACGATCGGTTGGGGGTCGCAGCATTAAAAAGGTTGAGAACCACTGGTATAGACCCACACCCCTACATATACGTAGCAAATAAATATTAAATATTGTCCATCTTGAATGTATAACGGAAGGAGGAAGCTTGAGAATTCACAAGGTTAATGCTGTATGGAATGAAACTATGGCTGAATCTGGATGTTCTGCTTCAGGTACCACGAAGCCCCCTCCCCCCAGAAGGGAACAAGGAAAACAGATCGTGAAGAGGATGTGTAGTGTCCCAGATGATCTTACGGACCCTGCTCAAGCAGCGCTTCTGTGCTATGTCCTGGATGGGAGGGAGGGAGCTGCCAATGATCTTTTCGGCCGTCCTCACCACTCTCTGCACCGCCTTCCTGTCTGAAGCAGGGATGCCTCCAAACCAGCTATTCACCTATTTTACCTTTATGATTTTAAGCTCCTTGGTGGCCCTCCTTGCGTGTCACTAGGTAGTCTTCAGAAGTGCTTGACACACAGACAGTAACTGGCCTGAATTACCAGGAGGGAAGACTTCCTTCCAGAGGCGAAAGAGGCAACTCAGTTCAGACAGCTTGTGTGAGAGAAAGAGGGTGGAGACAGCCCCTTCCTAACAGTTCCCAGAGCGTATGCTTCGGAGTAGTTTGCTTCAGTTTGGTGAGAGTTTAGCCAAAGGCAGGGAACAATAAAGAAATCTGCTTGGAAGAATCACCGCATGTCTTTCTTGGTTTTGGGGACCTGACAGGTAAGCACAGTACAAAGACAGAAGAGGAACGCTAATTTTATATCCCAAATTGAGATATCAGGATCACAAGGTCTTGTATGTATTCATGAACCTGATTTGAGCATGTTTTCCATTTGGGGGTGGTTCACCCATCATTTAATCATGAAAATTTTTTAAGAAGAAACTGGACAGCCATTTGTCTGAAATGGTATAGGGTTTTCTGCCTGAGCAGGTGGTTAGACTAGATGACCTCCAAGGTCCCTTCCAACTTTATTATTATTAAATAATAATAAAGGCCACCCAGACCCAAACTACAGGTCCTATGTTACAGTCTTGTTGTTCAGTTATAATTCTAGACAAAGTGTTTAGAATAAACATCTTGTGATATTTCATGCATAGTTTATTTTATAGTTAAGGATTTATCTACAAAAGGGGTTGGAGGGAAGCTTTTCCAATTGATGCTGCAGAATTTGAATCAACGCGATGGAATTATTTTTTTCCTGTTCTAGTGAAAAAGTACCAATTTAATCCTGTTGTTGTATTTCTTGATTTTCATTTCTTCCCACATTCTCAGTTACTGAGCCAGTGGCTTCAGTGCATTAAACTACTGAAGAACTAAATGGCACGAGCATAATTCATAGCAAGACGGAAGTGAACCAGGCCCTCCATTCAGCATCTCTCTCTCCTCTGAACCACAAAGAGTATTTAAAAAGTTCTAACATTTGTCGATTATTCAGCTTTCTAACCAGAGCTGAGAACCTTTCTGAGAAATTCAAAACATTTGGCTGACTGTTCTGTTTTTCCTTATTTTTACTTTTTCCAAATATTACTTTTAAATCTGGATGTTTCTATGTTCTGAGGGGGAAGGAAGGAAGGAAAGAAGGAAGAAAAAGAAGAAAGAAAGAAAGAAAGAAAGAAAGAAAGAAAGAAAGAAAGAAAGAAAGAAAGAAAGAAAGAAGGAAGGAAGGAAGGAAAGAAGGAAAGGAAGGAAGGAAGGAAGGAAGGAAGAAAGAAAGAAAGAAAGAAAGAAAGAAAGAAAGAAAGAAAGAAAGAAAGAAAGAAAGAAAGAAAGAAAGAGGAAGTTGTACCCTACACTCAAGCAGCTAAAAATAAGCCCCACCAAGCAAGTACAGGACTTACTTCTGAACAGACGGTGCTAAAAATCTTCTTATTGTGATACGATTTAATACCTAGGGGGAAAGATTTATTGGTGGTACAGCTAGTCCATTTTGCCAGGGTATCAAAAAGCCTCAAAACAATAATTGGAGGGGTTTTCCAAGAACTCCTGGCTCACAGAATATAAGTGTATGAATTAAACCAATGAGCAATTAAACATTAATAAGAAGTTTGGCTGGCACTCATTCCATTAGCATCTGCTCAGCCAAGGAGCATCACCTGTTGATGCAAAAGAGAGACAGACCTTTGGGTTGTCTTGGGTTTGCCTTCCTATTCCTATTTTCAGGAATTCCAGGATGTCAAAGAAATCTCTTACCTTTGCGGACCAGAATTGCGACAAGCCCTTTGTTCTTCTCCCAACTTGTTGATGGCTTCACCCCCGGGTTGAATACTTAAACTGGAGCATGCTCCGGTCCTTCAGCCGACATGGAACCTAGGAGTGACAGAGACCAGTTGTAGCGACAGGAAGGAAATACTGGAGTGGCAGGAACATTTAATTACCCCGCCAAGAGCTCCAGCCTCCTCCAAAGATTTGTGGCAAACATCCTTGGAAGGAATGTGGGAAAACATGTTTGCCGGGACTTATTAATTTTTTTTAAGCTGAGTGTTTTGTTTTGTGCTTGACATGGAAATCAACTGAAAATAATCCGTGTTCATCACCTGAGGCTTCATGTGGAAGTATCACCATTTCAGAAGGAAGATGGTTCTTGACTTGCTTAATTCAGGTCGGGCACACATCCAAGACTTAATAACATCAAGCCTTTGGGAAGAATTCAGTTTCAGAACTGGGTTTCTCCTTTAGATCTGAAGATATCAAAGCATTCTGGAGCTCTGGCTGGAAGCCCTTTGATGTTGCTTGATGGAGTCCTTCTTGAAATACCCACCTTTGTGTCTCATTATACTTTCACTGGTTTTTATGACTTTGAGGAAGAAGTGACTGACTTTTCAAAATTAGTCTCAAATGTATGTATGTGTACGTATGTGAGTGTGAGTGTATATTCAGTAGCAAAGCTAATAAGCTGAAGCCAATTTTGAGGTCTATTTTGGAACTTAAAATTCTTGGCTTATCCTTGAATTTATACAGTAATGCTCAGTGTAACATTAGTAAAAAAAAAACACCAGAGTTTGTTTTTTTAAATCCTGTATGCTGGCCAGAAACTCACTTTGTGGGTGAATAATCTTACACATTTTTTTTTTAGTAAATCAGATTTATTCATTTGATTTATACATCTGCAGTGATCACAGATCCATTATTTTAAAGAGCCTTTATTTCAGAAAGCTATCCTTAGAGTTATTTATTTTTCCAAAAATTACTTTTGTTCTTTATTTTGGTCATTTGGTTATTTGGTCATTTAATTTTTACCATGCAAATGGTACCCATTAATGTACTGAATTTTTTAAAAAATAAATTGATGTATACTGTTTGATTTTAGATTTTTTTTAAATTAAAATATATCTTTTTGTAATTTTTTTTCTCAGTTTTGCTCTTGAATTTTCCTTTATAAGGCAGCTATAAACATAAATAGTTTATTTATCTAGTTATTATAGATAAATAGTTATTTATATTTATGAACCGCTTTCAGATTTGCACTTTATCCAAGAAAGTGTGGTCAATGTATTTATATTTTAATTTTGATATATTTATATTTTGACTGGGGGCTGCCCAGAGTTGGTTGGAAGATGGGCAACTATATAAATATTTTAAATAAATAAATAAAATATATCCTACCTTTGGTACAGGAGCTCAGGAGGGCATATGGGTGTGTCAAAAAGAATTTTAACACATGACAGCTATAACTACATAATCGAAGACCTACCCTATGTAAAAAATGGGAAAGGATTTACTGTAGATTTCCTGGACATAACTACCAGCTTGAATTCTTGGATTCTTCCCTGTGTACCATATGTGAACTATGGTCCACCAGTTGGGAGCTACTGCCTTAGACCAGGGCTTCTCAACCTTGGCAATTTGAAGACATTGGAACTTGAAGAAGTGCACAAAGAGCAATGAAGATGACGAAGGGTCTGGAGGCTAAATTGTATGATGAACAGCTAAGCTAAGGAAACTAGGTATCTCTAGCAACAGCAGTAGCACTTAAACATATATACCACTTCACAGTGCTTTGCAGCCCTCTCTAAGCGGTTTACAGGGTCAGCTTGTGGCCCCCAACAATTTGGGCCCTCATTTTACCGACCTCGGAAGGACGGAAGGCTGAGTCAACCTTGAGCTGGTGAGGATCGAACTCCTGGCGGTCAGCAGAATTAGCCTGCAATACTGCATTCTAACCACTGTGCCACCAGGGCTCATCTATCATCTATGATAAATAGACGATAGAGATAAATAGAGAGACAGACAGACAGATATGATATATAGATGACAGCAATAGCAATAGCACTTAGACTTATCTACCGCTTCAGAGTGCTCTTCAGCCCTCTCTCTCTCTAAGCGGTTTACAGAGTCAGCCTGTTGCCCCCAACAATCTGGGTCCTCATGAAGAGAAGTATTAGGGGGTACATGAAAGCTGTCTTTCAGTGCTTGAGGGGCTGTCACAGAGAAGAAAGATTTGACTTATTTTCTAAGGCACCTGAGGGCAGGACAAGAAGTAATGGGTGGAAGCTTGTTAAACAGAGATTCAACCTAGGATGAAGAAATTTCCTGACAGTGAAAACAATTAATCAACGAAACAGCTTGCCTGCTGGGGTTGTGAGCGCTCCATCACTAAAGATTTTGAAAAACAGACTGGACAATCATTTGACTGGGACAGTGTAAAGCTCCTGCCTTGAGCAGGGGGCTGGACTAAAAGACCTCCAAGGTCCCTTCCAGCCTATTATTCTATGTTCAACTCCCAGAATTTCCAACCAACATGGTTTGTTGGGAAATTCTGGGAGTTGAAATCCAGTTGTCTTCACGTTGTAGAGGTTGAGTAACACTGGATTAGACAGTGGAATGACTGACATAAGTAGACCATGTATATAAGCAGCCTCTCTCTTGTCTGATTCTTCTCTCCACTCTCTTGATCACAAGAAAAACATGTGAATGCATCATTCTTATATCATTCAGGCCTGACACCTAACCCTTTTCTTCTTGTCTGTGTTTAAACAAGCAAATGTCTGGATGACCCAGGAGTAGAGCAGAGTCCTCACTTTGTTTAAAGGATTTTCCTGTCTAAATTCAGCTTTAAAAGTCCAGCAATTTGCAGCAACTTGTCCCTGCCCTTCAAAATTAGCATTTGCTGCAATGGTGCCTTGCTACACAGGATCCGGTGAACGTTATCATTAAATCAGCTTTGCTTGATAGAAAGGAGTAATTTTGGTTAGAATCTATTTCTTCTTTGGTTCTCCATTTTTGATGTCTTTTGGTGAAGTTTAAGCAGGCCAGAAGATGCTGAACTGTATTTCTGATGCAGCAAAATCACGACGCAGGCAGAAATGATGTACTGACATAAATCCCAGGAAAGGAAAAAAGGTTTATTTTCAATCACTGAGAATAGAGCTGGAAGGGACCTTGGAGGTCTTCTAGTCCAACCCTGTGCTCAGGCAGGAAACCCTGTACCATTTCAGTCTCTTTTTGGAAGCCTCCAGTGATGGAGGACCCCAAACTTCTGAACTCAAGCCATTCCCCTGATTAATTGTTCTCACTATTAGGAAATTTCTCCTTAGTTTTAGGTTGCTTCTCTCCTTGATTAGTTTTCATCCATGAATTCTTCTCATGCTTCAGGTGCTTTGGAAAATAGATTGACCCCGTCTTCTTTGCAGCCATCCCTCAAATATTGGAAGACTGCTATCATGTCACCTTCAGTCTTTCCTTTTTCTAGACCAGCCATACCCAGTTTTTGCAACCATTCATCATGTTTTAGTCTCCAGGCGCTTAATCATCTTAGTTGCTCTTCTCTGCACTTTTTCCAAAGTTTCAACAACTTTTTTGTAAGGTGGTGACCAAAAATGGATGCAGTATTCCAGGTGTGGCCTTTCTAAGGTTTTATAAAGCAGTACTAATACTTCACGTGATTTTGATTCTCTGTTTATGCAACCAAGGATTGCATTAGCTTTTTCAGCTAAAGGCGCTTGTCTACTTGGCTTTCAAGGCAAAGTCAAGCCCTGCTAACCATTTTCTTTATCGTAGTGCTCTAGGCTTCAGTCCCTTATTTTATAATCTGAAATAGGATATTCAGGAGTCCAACCGCTTTGATCTTGAGTGTATGGTTAAATGGGCTCAAAATTTTGAAGAGCCGATTTTATTAGATACATGGGAGGTAATTTGGGTGAGGAATGTTAAGTTCACCCAAGCTCAAAATTTACGAGAAAATTTTTATAAAATGTTTTATAGGTGGCACCTGGATCCACAAAAGATGTCTTGTATGTATCCGAATGTACAGCCCAAATGTTGGAGATGTGGTTGTTTGGATGCAACGTACTACCATATCTGGTGGTCATGTAGAAATATAAAGGCTTTTTGGATTAAGATTTGGTGGAACATTCAGAAGATTTTTAATAGAAGGATAAAATTTACACCACAATTATTTTTGTTAGGTATTATTGAAGATTGTGATGGCAAAGAGATTATTTTAATGTTGAATTTTATTACGGCGGCAAGGTTATTGATTGGGCAATATTGGAAGAAAGATTCCTTGCCTAGTATAGAAGAATGGTTTTTAAAAGTTTCTTATTTATCAGAAATGGCAAAAATTTCAGCTTATCTGAAAGACCATTCACAAGAGAGATATATCTCGGTGTGGAAAAGATGGGCAAATTTTGTACAGAATAAATATAGGATTAGAAAGTATTATTTAGCTCTTGAATAATTTATAGTTTAAAATGGGTATTTTTCTTTTTTTTATTGTTATGTTATGGTTGGACTTGTTTCTATGTATTGGAGTTAAAGTACTTTAAATTTTTTGGATGTATGTATAGTTGATTGATGTTCATTTAACTTGTATGTTTTTTTTTATTTTTTAAACCCTGTATTCAGCTCTGGGAAGGAGGGGGGAGGGTCATGGGGGGTTGGAGGGGGGGAGGTATTTTATTGTAAAAAGTTCATAAAATTTTCAATAAAATAATAATAATAATAATAATATGCTCCTCAGCCAGGATCTCTTCAAGAGGTTCCTAAGAGCACCCGGATCCCTCAGGGATTCACATGACCTACAATTTATTTATTTATGCAATGAATGATACATTAACAAATAAACGATAAGATAGGGAGGCAATGAAAGTCTTTTTGAGGTGGCAGTTTGGAGATGGGATTTGAAAGAAAGATTGGTTAAGTCTGCTGCTTGAAGACGCCTAATCGCAGGATTGCAGGGCTGACTCCGCAGGTCTTCATCGGATCTGCAATGTTTACATGGGAGATACACTTTCTACAGATAGGTCAATATGAGCTCAACCTCACGCCCACACCGTGGCAGGATATGTTTTAAATGCCATGGGTGGGGTTAGTGAGATGCAAAGAGTCTTTAATTAACATGAGATTTTGGAAAAGGATATTTCAAACCCCACCCTCCCTTGTATGCTCCCTTGTTTTTCCGGTGAACATGACTCTATCCTGACCTCAGCCAAGTGTTTGAACCTGAGTGGAGAAGTCACCCGCACATGTCACCTGGCCGATTTCTTCACCGCTTCTTGGGGGGAATAATAATAAAAAAAAATATCTTGATCGTGCCTTGTCTCGATCACATTGTTCCTTATTAGTCAGCTCATCAGTGCAATTATGGCAATTATGTTCTTAGCTGTCTGTCATAATTACAAATCTTTTAACAAAGCCATTAAACGGGGGATGGCTTGAAGAGGAAAAATCATGGAGGAACTGATGAAAAGACCCCTTTATTTTCACGGGGGCTCTGGTGAATTTATAAGCATTCGGCTGAAATGCATTTTGATCTTGGGACTCTAGAATCAGAAACCTTAGGATATATTCTGAAATCTTGACTGTATCGTAGGATTTCTTAGAGGAATTCCAGCTGCGGAGAGGAACTGTAAAATCTAGAAGGCCATAATCTGGAGGGCTATTAATTCTTCACCTGTATTGACCTGATAACTAAGCAGCCAATAAATAAAACCCAGGCAAGTGATAATGGGCCATAGGTTAAGACATGCTGCTTTGCTGGTTAAGGTTAAGGTTTAATAGGGATTGTGTTTGTGACCACTGCCTGGACCAATTTAAAGTTTAGCTTCGAAGAGGGAAAAAAAACGGGGTTTGCAAAAAGAAGAATTCTAGCCATTGGAAAATGATCTATTGCTAATTTTTTTTTTCTTTCTAATGACAAACTCCCAATGTTTTGCCCTGAAGTAGGTCCAAAATTTGCTCTATTGCCTGCATCTGCCTGATGATGGATGCAATCTCCAAACCCACTTTTTCCAGAGGAGAGAATAATGGCCAAGTCATCACTGAATTCTATACACCAAATTTCCCCAAATGGGCATTTTTCAAAAGCTGTGCTGCGCTAACGCAGGGGCTGGGCGTGTGGGGGTCCTCCTGCTCCAGTGTGAGCACAAGTCAGCACCTGCTCTGCTCTCCACCAGGTTCTTGTTTAAAATTGAACATTTTTTATAGAGGACATCTTTAATTTTAAAAAGTAATATTGGAAGATGACTGATTATATGCCATTGAGACTGTTTTGTTTCCTGGAGATTACACAGATAGATTTTCTCCATGACAAGGTCTCTAGCTAACCTATGAAGAGAAGAGAAGAGAAGAGAAGAGAAGAGAAGAGAAGAGAAGAGAAGAGAAGAGAAGAGAAACAGAGTAGAGAAATAGAAGAAAAGGAAGAGAAATAGAGTAGAGAAATAGAAGAGAAGAGAAGAGAAATAGAGTAGAGAAATAGAATAGAATAAGAAAAGAGAAGAAAAAAGAGTAGAGAAATAGAATAGAATAGAAGAAGAGAAGAGAAATAGAATAGAATAGAATAGAATAGAATAGAATAGAATAGAATAGAATAGAACAACAGAGTTGGAAGGCACCTTGTAGGTCATCTAGTCCAACCCCTGCCCAAGCAGGAGACCCTACACCATTTGTGACAGATGGCATTCTAGTTTCTTCCTGAAGGCTTCCAGTGATAAAGCTTCCACAACATCTGAAGGCAAGACCTGTTCTTTCAAGTCTCCCAATGGTGTAGCCATTGTCCCTCTGACTGAGTCCATCCTCCTGGCTGCTGGTTCTCCTCCTCCTCCTCCTCCTCCTCCTCCTCCTCCTCTTCCCTTCCACTTTTTCCAGCATTAGAGATGCAGTGGGATGCATCTTCACGTAATCTGCCTGAAAGAGGATAAATTGAGCCTGGTTATTTGGGATTGGAGTGAGAACTCTGGGTTGATTTGTTGGATGATCCAGCAGTTTGTTGTCTTGGCTGCTCATGGTGGTCTCAGAAGTCTTCTCCAACACCAAAGTTCAAAAGCGTCCATCACTGACCCTGGAAAACAGCATTACTGCAAATCAGAGCCGTTGTTATCTGTGTGGGCAAGATACACCCCAAGCAACAGCAGGTTGAGAAAACACTCTGGAGATGGAAGATACTAGCCCCAAAGCCTAGCTTGCAAATATGCTCAACTGCCCAGAAAACACCACTAAAGGAAGCAGAGAATATAGGAAGTCCTTGACTTACGACCACGATTGAGCCTCAGATTTCTGTTGCTAAGCAAGACCATAGTTAAGCAAATTTTGCCCCCTTTCCTTTCTTAGCAACAATTCATATATAACAACAGTGGAAAAAAGATTGTAAAATGGGGGCAAAACCTGACACCTGTGTTGCTTCGCAACAGAAATTTGAGGCTCAGTTGTGATCGTAAGGCAAGGACTACCTGTGCCTATTGACCCTGGCCTTCCTTCACATTCAGCCTGAAAAGAGTCGGTCCAGACACAATTCCGTCTCCGCCTGATCCTTTTCAGAAGACACCGATGAGTCAAGTTGGCACAGCAGCAACATCAGGGGCGCAAGCAATGGGGCTGCCTTATTCCACAAATGATGGAATTTGTCATCTCTCCAAGGAATGATGGGGAAGACGGATTAAACAGAAGCCCTGAGTCAGCAGGGAAGGCCTTCTCTGGAATGGGGTGGACCCACCCATAGGGCTGGGTCCACAAGCTTGACCTGGGTCCTTCAAGTGGGCAGCAGTGCCTAGGCCAGTGATTCTCAACCTTTCTAATGCCGTGACCCCATAATACAGTTCCCCATGTTGTGGTGACCCCCAAGTGGGTGTGGCCACCAATAAGAGGGAGTAGGACAGCTAGGGAAAAGGGAAAAAAATGGCGGACAGCATGGTTTGGTGACCCCCGTGAGATGGTCATTCGACCCCAAATGGGGTCCCGACCCACAGGTTGAGAACCACTGGCCTAGGCAATCAGGCTCAGGAGAAGATAAATAAATTTATTTATTTATTTATTTATTTATTTATTTATTTATTTATTTATTAAAATTTATAAACCGCCCCACTCCCGCAGGACTCCGGGCGGCTAACAATCAAAACACAATATAACTTAACAAGACAAACAATACAGTAACATTCATCCAGGGGTCAGATTTTATAAACCCCAGGCCTGCCGGAAAAGCCAGGTCTTAAGCAGCTTGTGGAAAACCAACAGGGTGGGAGCGGTCCTAATCTCCAGGGGGGGAGCTGGTTCCAAGACGTGGGCGCCATCACAGAGAAAGCCCTCCCCCGCGGCCCCGCCAAATGGCACTGCTTGGCCGACGGGACATCTTGAAAGATGCTGAGTTGCCACCATCATGGCTCTTCTGCCAACGAGGCATTGGGGGCAGTCTAGAACTTCTCCCCGGAATGGATCAATTCAGGAGTGTCCAGCCTTGGCACCTTTAAGACCTCTGGACTTCAACTCCCAGAATCCCCTAGCTAGTCATGCTGGCTAGGGAATTCTGGGAGTTGAAGTCCACAGGTCTTAAAATTTGCCAAGGTTGGACACCCATGCCTCAGTTCATTGCAGGTAGTCCTCCACGTACGATCACAACTGAGCCCAAAATTTAGGTTGTTCAGTGAGGCATTTGTTAAGTGAGTTTTGTCCCATTTTACGAACTTTCTTGCCTCAGCTGTTAAGAGAATCACTGCAGTTGTTAAGCTAATATTAAGGTTGTTAAGTGAATCTGGCTTCCCCATTTACTTTGTTTGTCAGGAGGTCGTAAAAGAGGATCACGCGACCCCGGGACCCTGCATCCGTCATAAACATGAACCAGTTGCCAATTGCCTGGATTTGGATCATGTGACCATCCTGTCTATCTGTTGCTTTAAGTTGCATAGACTAAAGGTGTGAAATAAAGCTAGAAAATCTAAGTCCTCATTTTATTGACCTCCGAAGGATGAAAGGCTGAGTCAACCTTGACTCAGTCAGAATCAAACTCCTCGCTGTGGGCAGAGTCAGCCTGCAATGCTGCATTCTAACCACTCCATTCTAACTGGGGAGGAAGGAAGGAAGGAAGGAAGGAAGGAAGGAAGGAAGGAAGGAAGGAAGGAAGGAAGGAAGGAAGGAAGGAAGATAGCAATAGCACTTAGCCTTATACACCGCTTCATACTACTTTTCAGCCCTCCAAGCGGTTTACAGTGTCAGCCTGTTGTCCCCAACAATCTGGGTCCTCATTTTACCAACCTCAGAAAGATGGAAGGCTGAGTCCACCTTGAGTCGGTCAGAATTGAACTGATGGCTATGGGCAGAGTCAGCCTGCAATGCTGCATTCTAACCACCATGGGTCTCATGATAGCAGCCTTCCAATATTTAAGGAGCTGCCACAAAGAAGATGGGGGTCAGCCTGTTTTCCATAGGATGAGCGGCAATCGATGGAAACTGATCAAGAAGAGAAGCAACCTAGAACTAAGGAGAAATTTCCTAACGGTGAGGACAATTAATCAGTGGAATGGCTTGCCATCAGAATTTGTGGGTGCTCCATCACTGGAGGTTTTTAAGAAGAGACTGGACAATCACTTGTCTGAGATGGTCTAGGGCAGTGGTTCTCAACCTTTTTAATGCCGCGACCCCCAACCGGTCGTAAGTCAAGGACTACCCAACTGATCGTAAGTTGAGGACTACCCAACCGGTTGTAAGTCGAGGACTTTCCTGCCCGGGAGCGCTGCGCATGCGTGGTGCCACCCCCTGCGCTGGCCGAGGCATAGCTGGAAGCGGCAGAGATGGCGCAGGCCGACCACCGGCTGGGCTACCAGCTGGCCCAGCCCAAGGGAGGTAAGGCACCCGCCGGGCCCCACGCGCGCCAGCAACCCTCCCTGTGCCCGCTGGCCTCCCACCTCCCACCCCTGGCCCTCTTTTACTTACATTTTTAGTAGTTGCTCAGCAGGGAGGGGTGGAAACTTCCAGACAGCTCACCTTCCCTGCAGACAACTTGCAGCACCGTTTGCAGAATGGGACTTTTGGCGGGCTCAGCAGGGCAGAGACAGCCTGGACAATTCCTATTGGCTTTGGAAAGCCAATAGAATTAGACTCTATTCAAGCGAGTCTATTCTATTGGCTTTCAAAAGCTAATAGAATAAAAGGGAGTAGCACAGCTAAGGAAAAGGGGGAAAAAATGGCAGACTGCGTTCTTTGGCGACCCCCGTGAAATGGTCGTTCGACCCCAAATGGGGTCCCGACCCACAGGTTGAGAACCGCTGGTCTAGGGTCTCCTTCTTGAGTAGGGGGCTGGAATAGAAGACCTCCAAGGCCCCTTCCAGCTCTATTCTGAATTGAATTGGAACATTTCAAGTTAGCTCTCACAACTGCAGCAAAAGGATTTGGTTAGAAGGGCCTCCGTGGCTCTGGGTCCTCTCGGTGCAAACACGTTTATTGGGCAATATCTTTCGGGGTTGCAAAAGAGCAAAGGTGAACAAAGCAAACCATTTCCCTGAGCCAGTCAGAGATTCACTAAGGTAGTCCTCGGCTTACAACAGTTCATTTAGCGACCATTCCAAGTTACAACAGCACTGAAAAAAGTGACTTCTGATCATTTTTCACATTTAAACGACCATTGCAGCCTCCCCGTGGTCACCTGATCAAAATTCAGATAGTTTGGCACACTGACTCACATTTATGACAGTTGCCGTGTCCCGGGGTGATGTGATCCCCTTTTGCGACCTTGTGACAAGCAAAGTCAATGGGGAAAGCAAGATTCACTTAACAAACGGGTTATTAACAACTGCAGTGATTCACCTAACAGCTGTGCAAGAAATGTTGTAAAACGGGACAAAACTCACTTAACAAATGTCTCACTTAGCAACAGAAATTTTGGGCTCAATTGTGGTGGTAAGTCGAGGACCACCTGTAGACTGTTCATGAGGCAGAGAAGTCAAGGTATAAATTTCATTTCTTCTATCAGACGGTCTGCCCAGTATGACGTGTTCTCTAGCCAAATGTTGCTTAGCAGCTATGAGAATACACACTCAAGTTTAATTTATAGCAACAATCATCATAATGAACACTCTGGGCATTTGCCACAGGCAGCTTTACGTGGAGCAGCTAATATCCAGCAATGATACCTTTAGTACCATCAAACAACTTCTGCCTTCTCCCAGGTCTTTGGGAAGGGCCAAATCCAGTGTAAACACCTGGCTGACTGTAGGATGAACATAACCCAAACACCATCCACGCTGACAAAATCACCATCGGTCAATTGCAAAAGGCGGCTTGACTTGGAACAGCTTACACCCTGAGTGTAGACAACCCCTTTAACACTCTCCAACAACCACATCTGCCTATCTCAGGTCCTTGGGAAGGACTCGGTCGGTAAGCAAAAATGCACAATCCATCTGGCTAGCTGTGTGATGAATCAATGACAATCACCACCGCCGCCACTAAATTTGAAGACCGGTGTCAGAACCCATCTCTGCAAAGGTGAAAATTGGTTTGAACCAAATGAATTAATAATGAATGCCCTGACGTTGCCTATTTGGTAATGAAACACTTGCAGGAAAATCACATCTCAGAGACAATTCCAGCCTCAGCTACAAATTTTCTCTTCTGCGGGTAGACCAAATTAAGTTATTGATAGCGAATTATTTAGTTAATGGAATTTTCTTCTTCCCTTTGGGGCTTCCGTCACTTCTCTTTTTATTTTACTGTTATTTTTTTTATTTTCTAGACTGTGTTTTGGGCGAAGTGGTTAAAAGCAGCGAACAGGTAGAATACACAATATAGGAGACTAGAATGCGAAAGGACCTTGGAGGTCATCTAGTCCAACTCTCTGCTCAAGCAGGAAAGCCTCGCCCAATCTGGCCAAATGGTTGTCCAATGTCTTCTTGAAAAACCTCCTGTGATGGAGCAGCCACAACTTCTGAAGTTAAGCAGCTGAGTTGTAGTCCTGCCTTAGGCATAAGGCCAACTGGGTGACTTGATGCCAGCCATTCTCTCTCTGTCCCAGAAAGGAGGCAATGGGAAACCACTTCCACATAAATCTTGCCGTACTTCACATTCCTGTGGTCACCAGTAGTCAGGATTAATTTAATGAACCGTAATAAGAAGAGGATGTTTGTTGTATTTTTCTATGTCATATTTGATTGTCACAGATTGTAAATAAAAATATTGCTCTTATTAGCTGGTGGGCCGCAATACAGAAACGGAGAGTGGAAATTGGCCTTTGCACACCCATCTTTAACAGCCACTTAGCAAATTTAGAAAAGCAAAATTACCAAGGTGTGGAGTTTGGTGCTAATCTGCTCTGAAGCGTCAGTTCATTTCAATCTGATGCAAAGACTGTAATTGAATCAGAGTTGATTCGTTTCCACCTTTCAAGGCAAAACATCAAATCAGGTGGAGTTCATTTTGTTCTCCAAACTGGTTCGAAGCTGTGTGAGGTTTTCACTTCAGGAGAAAGAATGGATATAAATTTAGCTGACAAATATTCTGTTCTGACGCAGTTCAGTTTGTTGAAGTTCCAAGCTAGCTTCAATGGGACAGACTGTCAGGAAATCATACCAACTGCAGATAGTCCTCAGCTTACAACCGTTCATTTAGTAGCCAAAGTTACAACAGTGCTGAAGAACGTGACTTAGAATCAGTTGTTGAACTTATGACCATCACAGCATCCCTGTGGTCACATCATCCAAATTCAGACACTTGGAAACCGGCACGTGTTTGTGATAGCTGCAACATCCCGAGCTCACATAAACATCGTTTGCAACCTTCTGACAAGCATGTTCAATGCGGGAAGTTGGATTTGCTTAATCACCCCACTATTCACAACAACAGCAGTGATTCACTTAGCGACAGCAGCATAAAAGGTCACAGACTGGGTGTGACTCACTTAACAACTGCCTTGCTTAGCAGTGGAAAGAGTACTCATATATCAAGGATGACCTCTAGAATACAATAGAGTTGGAAGGGACCTTGGAGGTCTTCTAGTCCAGCCCCCTGCTCAAGCAGGAGAACCTATACCATCTCAGACAAGTGACTGTCTAGTCTCTTCTTAAAAATCTCCAGTGATGGAGCGCCCATGATTTCTGGAGGCAAGCTGTTCCACTGGTTAATTGTCCTCACTGATAGGAAGTTTCTCCTTAATTCCAGGTTGCTTCTCTCTTCGGTCAGTTTCCAACCATTGTTTCTTGTCTTGCTCTCTGGTGCTTTAGTAAATAACATGACCCCTTCTTCTTTGTGGCAGCCCCTCAAATACTGGAAGACTGCTATCATGTCACTCTCGTTTCTTCTTTTCTTTAGACTAGCCAAACCCAAGACCTGCAGCTGTTCTACATATGTTTTAGTCTCCAGGCCTTGGATCATCTTAGTTGCTCTTCCCTGACCTGCATTGGATTTGATGCTAACCCATAAATCAGTCCAGAAAGTCTCTTAGTTTGAGAAGGTTAATTGAAGGCTTTGAACAGCATCACTTGAGTGAAACCATCATCAATTCTGGGCAAGTCAGAGCCAAAAGTGAGCACCCTGAAGCACTGATCACTCACCTCTCTATGTTGCTAAAAGCCTGAATCACCTCAGTCTGCTCTGGCTGTTCTTTTCTGAACGGTGGTGAATCTCATTCTCTTACCTATCAGCCTCCCCTGGATTATGATGGGCCCTTAGAAGCTCAGAAGGTCTTACCTGTGATTTGGTTTTTGCCATTGA
The DNA here is from genome assembly GCF_016545835.1 of Crotalus tigris. NCBI lineage: Eukaryota > Metazoa > Chordata > Lepidosauria > Squamata > Viperidae > Crotalus > Crotalus tigris. Next base: position 2,350,722 of record NW_024096931.1, on the reverse strand, counting down.
TTTGGGGGGGGGGGTTTCAGGGCAACACGGAGCCACCACTTCCTGGTCACTGTCTTTGCAGAAAAGGGAGGAAGAACCAGGTCTCTGGAAGGGACAGGAAGAAAGGAGAAGAAATTAAGGTGACCAACCGTCCTCCTTTAGGGAGGACAGTCCTCCTTTTGTAAGTTCTGTCCTCTCTCGAAAGATGTCCTCCTACGTGTCCTCCTTTTTGATATTTGAAGACTAATCTGTAAATCTCCGTGTTCGATCGATGCCGATCTGATCCGTTGCATGTGATGTGACGTATTTGTATTTGACATGACGATTCATCAAGGGTCAGTACAGTGTGGCGAGATGCGATTATGAGACGCATGTGCGCCGCACAAGAGAATTGTTTTGAGAGCGTGTGCTGCACGCAAGGGTGTGCCGCACGCAAGTGGCTTTGTTTACTCCTTACCGAAACATGACACGGCACACACACACGCATTAGACTCACTTTTTTTCCTTCAATTTATTTGTGTCCTCCTTCTCATTGTAAAAAAGTTGGTCACCTTAAATTCATTGAATCTCCGTCTGAAAATCTTGCCTTCCCCAATCTGAGATTCTATCCCACGTGACCTCTGAAAACCAGGATGAAAACAAATATATCACAAAAACAAGGGACAAGACTTGGAAGTTTAAAACAGGGCTTGGAAGTCCTTTAAATAGGGCACAAACCCGAAGGAGGCACCAAGAATTTTAATATTTTTCATATAAATAGGGCTTGTTCTTGAAACACAGCAGTAGTTAGAACTCTTTGCTTATGGCTTCCTAGCTTTTCTCAATAAAGGTTACTTTATCAGGAGTTATCAGTCTTGAATTTTTGTGGATTCTGGCCCTGCCTGTTGTGTGCATCTTGACACCCAACCTCGTTATTACCAAATGTCCGTATTCATTAACTAATCAGAGCTGCCATCCAACATATTTTGGAAGATCAGGTTGGGGAAGGCTGGTTTTGTTTCTTTTAAACCAGAACAAGAAAATATTTAGCATTTCACAGGAGCAAACAAGGATGCCCTTATAACAGATGGTACACCTCTTATTCTACCATATGTAGGCTGCCCAAGCCTACATGCATGCCTTTGTATTTATTAGTAAATTGATCGGTACTTTACTGATTATTTATAGAATCACCTGGATTGCCTGTTATTAAAAAAAATATTTGTAACATTTTTCTTACGTCTTTCATTCTGAAATCACCCAGCTCCATCACAGAGGGACTCTGGGCGGTGTACAATTAGAAACAGAGTAAAACAAGTTCTAACTAGTTAAAGAAATCGGTAAACTATGATTCAGAGCATCCAGAAGACTCCAGGTTCTCTTCTCCTAGCTGAAATATCCTTCAGAAATCACTCAGGTCAGTCAGTCAAATGTTATCGAAGAAGGTTACAGGTTCAGAATCTCTCCCCTCGCTTGCCTTTAATTCTCAGAGAAACTTCTCCATCCTTTTTGGTCTCTGGGCTGAGTCCTCTCCTTTCTGGCCATTGTCTAGACCAGGGGTAGGCAACCTTGGCTCTTTTATGACTCGTGGACTTCAACTCCCAGAATTCCCCAGCCAGCATGAGGGCACTATGGTCCCTTCATGACTTGTGGACTTCAACTCCCAGAATTCCTGAGCCAGTCATGCTGAGAGGAAAGGGAGAAGTTTCCAAGTTGAGCCAGGCTGGCTCCTGAATTCTGGGAGTTGAAGTCCACGAGTCATAAAAGAGCCAAGTTTGAAGACCCATGGGCTTGACAATAATAGAACTGGTTGGTCATTCTCTTCTTCTAGAGCAGGGGTAGGCAACCTTGGCTCTTTTATGACTGGTGGACTTCAACTCCCAGAATTCCTGAGCCAGCCATGCTGAGGGGAAAGGGAGAGGTTTCCAAGTTGAGCCATGCTGGCTCAGGAATTCTGGGAGTTGAAGTCCACGAGTCATGAAGGGGCCAGAGTTCCCCCATGCTGGCTCAGGAATTCTGGGAGCTGAAGTCCACGAGTCATAAAAGAGCCAAGGTTGCCTACCCCTGGTCTAGGCTGTGGCTCTACCTGCTGCTCTCAAGGTTCCTCTCACACCCATTAGACAAGGTGGAGAATTGCTTGAGAGAAATTAAGATGGCAGATGTTTGTTCCTGCCGTCATTTGGACACTTACACTTCTTTTGACTGAATTAGTGAGGCTAATGATAGAGCATGCACAGCAAGCACACATCAAAAGGCAGATGAAATTAACGCTCAGGGCTTTTGCTCTTTGGTTGGGCATGACAAGCAATAAAGGGTAACACACCTATATAAGCGTCAGCAAAAAGGATGCAACGCAAAGAGACAGACAATTGTTTGTTTGGGGACTAAAAGGTCAAACTAGCACAGGCTTACACTCATACAACAAGCTAAACCCTATTCCGTTTGGCTTGCTTGTGGCTTAGTATGTTGTGTGAACTCAGTCATCATGATTTGCTGTGTTGTTTTGGGCATCCAGCCATCATCCAACAAAAGAAACATAGTTAAGGAAGCCAGGCTTTCATGCATCGAATGAATGAAGCTGGTCAATCCCAGATGGAACTGAGAACGTTGTCGCTTCTTCTGACCAAGAAAATGGTTTACGGCGAAATTCTGCTTTTTAATCAGTTAGCAAACGGGGGAATGGAGAGGAGGGGGTGGGCTAGCATTTGAAGGACAAACATTAGGCTGTTTTTAAAATTGAATCAAAGTTTAATTGAGTCTAATGTTTCCTTTGCACGCTTTAGTCATCCTTTCAAGTTTTGATTATGGAGGCATCTCCAAGGCTTGGAAAAGGTCGCTGGGAAGACCGCCTTCCCTCTTCCTGTGAATGGGAGAACCGGCCAGATGCCCGTTGACCAAAAACGGGACCTGTTTGGGAAGAGGCAGACACTCTCAGCCAGACGGCTCCACAGCTTGCTTGATGTTTCTCCAGCTTGCCATGACTCAGCTGGGAGCTGCAAATGACCCTGTCCTGATCAGGAATCCTCTGCAGTGAGTCCTGACACCTGGTGTGAGTCAGTCTTTGTGCCAGTGGGATGAATCAACCTGTCCTTCTATGACTAGGCAGGATCTATTTCACAAACCGATCCAGATAAGCCAGCATCAGCTGGGTAGACTTTCCTGTCCCTTCTAGTAGGGGAGATGACCAATCAAAATGGAGGAGTAGCAGAAGTCAGGCGAGGAGATTAGGATATTGTCCTCAAATTTGTCTGGGACCCCCAAATGTCCTGCTGAAGTGGTAGCACTGGCTCCTAGCAACAGGCACCCTATGCTTTCACTGCCCCCCAAGACTGTCAGGCCTCTGGTTTTCTCTCTTTGTTTGTCCATGCTTTTGATCTTTCCCCAATCGTCTAATTTTCTGAGTTTCAGATGGTTTCCAAAAGAAATCACATTTAATGAAAGTTCCAAGAATAAATGACAGCTGTTTCTCTCGAACTGAAAGACAGGCTCAATGGACAAGGGCTAAGCCATAGTTTATTGAATAAACTGGAATGGTTGGAGGTCTCAGACCTATGCACATTTATCAATATAATCTTTTGACCGTGCACCCCAATATATATATATATATATATATATATATATATATATATATATATATATATGTAGGTCTTTGGTTGTTCGGGTTTTCTCCCGGGTAAAATTGGAAGTGTCTTGGCGACGTTTCGACGAAGTCCCATTCGTCATCTTCAGGCTGGTGGTCTTCAGGCTTGCTCCTCGAAGCACGAAGCTGAAAACACCAGCCTGAAGATGACGAATGGGACTTCGTCGAAACGTCGCCAAGACACTTCCAATTTTATGCGGGAGAAAACCCGAACAACCAAAGACCTACATACAAACACCCGCGAAAACCTCAGAAAACAAATATATATGTGTATGTATACATTTTTTTTAGATTGCTAACAAAGAATAAAGGGAGAACTGAAATAACTATTTCGAGCTTCTTAACTCTCTTCAGCCAGACATACCCTTCTGAGATTCGAACCTGGGCTGTATGCATGTTAGGCAGCTGTATTAACCTCTAGGCCACAGGCTCTTTCTCACTTTGTCAGCTGTATCAGGGAGGGAATATATATATATATGTCCATCAGTTAATAAATGTCAGATATTTACAACTGTATTAATAGAATCATAGAGCCAAAAGACGATCTTCTGGTTCCGCCCCCTCTCCAGGGATATATTACCCTACATTATAATTGGTACATATTAGATTATGTGCATCCTAAAACATGCGGAAAGGGTGAGATAAGGAATGAGGTAAATACAAATGCACATTTTAATGTTTTCTTCCTGCTCCCTAATGCACACTCCTTGCAGGCACCCCATTCCAGAGACCACTGAGGTAAGCCATAAACTCTGGGTTACAAACCATAAGAACTGGGGCTGTCATGAGCCCAAACCAACAAGCCCAAACCACATGGCTTAACAGGCTGTAGGATCACAACCGACTACAATAGGGGCTAGGGCTATGGCAAGTCTATGGTGGAAGGGGGGGGGAAGCAAATTGGGAAGCATGTCATAGCAGAGGTCCTTGGTTTCCGTTTAAAATGTTTCTTTGCCTATACAGTCATGCCCAACGTGCAGCTAATTTCTCTACGACTTGATTGTGTCTCAATAGAAAAGGAAGAAATTATTTTAATGGGGAAGATTGTGATCAGGTGAATCACAATCCGCTGATTCCTGTTTGATGCACAACAGGACTGGTGTCACTAATCCGTGTATGTGTGTGCGTGCCTATGTATGTAGATTGTGGACTTCAAGCCTCTTTCTGCCTCTAACACCTTCTGCTCTTCCAATTTGTCTCTTCTTGGCTTTTGGTTTATAAGAAGCCAAAGGCCCCAGAAACCACGGTTGAGAAATTTGCTCTTGATTTTCTGATCAGACTTATTGCTGAGATTGGATGTCTCAAGAGGGATTTGAGAATTGCCAGGACAAGCCACTATCTCAGTGGTTCTCAACCTGTGGGTCGGGACCCCATTTGGGGTCGAACGACCATTTCACGGGGGTCGCCAAACAACGCAGTCCGCCATTTTTTTCCCCCCTTTTCCTTAGCTGTGCTACTCCCTTTTATTCTATTGGCTTTTGAAAGCCAATAGAATAGACTCTCTTGAATAGAGTCTAATTCTATTGGCTTTCAAAAGCCAATAGGAATTGTCCAGGCTGTCTCTGCCCTGCTGAGCCCGCCAAAAGTCCCATTCTGCAAACGGTGCTGCACCAGTTGAGTAGTCCTCGACTTACGACCGGTTGAGTAGTCCTCGACTTACGACCGGTTGGGGGTCGCGGCATTAAAAAGATTGAGAACCACTGCACTATCTGATTATTTTTTAAACTTTCAACATGAAGGATAAACACTCCAACATGAACGCTCCACAGTCCATGCCAGTCAAGGGTGGCTAAGCCTGAAATATGTTGCTAAGATCCAAGTTTTTATGGACCTTCAGAAACTCAAGAAGACAGAGGAGAGGTGGAGCTCAGGGATAAACTATCCCAAAGAACCTGGAGTATCACCAAGAAGGCTCATCTCCCATATCTCATAGATGACACTCCCTCAAAGAAGACCTGCTCTTTCTTACTGGGCAGGTAAATTCAATCCGGAGAAGGAGACAGAGAAATTCAAGGTGCTGGTCCATGAAGAACTGTAAAAACGAGAACTAGTTTGAATTGCACCAGAAGCCAACTGGCAGCAAATTAGCAATGCCACAAATGTTTACCATCCCTGTTGTGAGTTTTGACATTCCCCACAAGAAAAATGGAAGCTACTTTGATGTGGGCAGAGGAATGGCATCTGTTATTCTGTAAAATATTGCATGCATTAATGTTGCCGGCCAGCTCAAATGTTAGTGCTGGAAAAATTATGGACACAATGATTGTGTGGCTTCTGTTCTGGAGTTGTCCAGGAAAGAGTCTGATCACATCTCAGCAGGTGGAGACATCTAAGTCATTAAGAGGTCGTAGTGTTTAGAACTTACAGGGGTCCTCAACCTTGGCAATTTTAAGACGGGTAGACTACAACACCCAGCTTTGCTGGCTGAGGAATTCTGGGAGATGTAGTCCACCCATCTTAACATTGCCAAGTTGAGGACCCCTGACTTAGAATAACAGATTTGGAAGGGACCTTGTAGGTCATCTAGTCCAGCCCCCCCATCCGAGCAGGAGACTTACACCAATTGTGACAAATGGCACTACAGTCTCTTCTGAAAGCTTCCAGTGACGAAACTCCCACAACATCTGAAGGCAATCTGTTCCACTGGTTGATTGTTCTCACTGACAGGAAATGTCTCCCTAACTTGTAGGTTGAAGGGTAGGCTAGTATGCTAGAGAGGGAAGTATAAAGAAGAATTGCCAGGGCAAGCAAGGGCAGATCACTTCTATGCTGTGTGGGAGAACAACCGCAGGCACATGGAGCTGAGCATTGCTCCAGGGAGACCGTAACTATTCTGCAAAGATGCAGAAGGGGCCTTTCCTGGAGTTGTGCTCTCTGAGCTTGCAAGCAAGTCAGCATGCTCAGAAGGTACCAAGAACTCCACAGTTCAGCCCAGAGCTGCAGATATTCTCTTCTCTTGGGACCTTCTTTATTATTCTCTATTGAAACTTAGCGCTGAAGACGATGTAGCTTTCCACCCAAAAAATGAAGGTCCTGGGCTGGGCTGCATGTTGCTGCCATCTACAGATCTTGAAAAATGTTTCAGTCTGATTTAAGAAGCGAGCACAGGAATGTCCTGAAGAGGGCAGAGCTGGGGGGGGGGGCTGTGAGAGCTTATTCTGCCCCACCTGACTGACTCTTGACCATTTCTAATTTCTCAGGATTTAATATATGGGTGGGATACAGAGATATTTATTATGCTAAGTCTAAAATTAAAATGGTGAACATATTTGTCACAGTCTCTCTCTCTCTCTCTCTCTCTCTCTCTCTCTCTCTCTCTCTCTCTCTCTACCCACCTACCTACCCACCTACCTACCTATTTCCCTTTTAGTAGCCTTCTAGAGGCTACTAAAGACGGAGCTTCCTTTTCTACAGAGCTTCTTCTGGCTTTCTAGAATTTATTTTACTTTGAACTGCTTACTTTGATTTAATTATGGATATTGTTTTATTTGATCTTGTTCTGATTTTTTTTTCTTTTTCATTTTTGATTTTATTACAAATTCACCTTGTTGCAAGATTGATTAGTTAATTTTTTCTATTTGCTGTGGATGTTGTAACTGTTAGGGATGTTTTGGGAAGGGAGGGGGGAGGAGGTGAAGGAAGGAAGGAAGGAAGGAAGGAAGGAAGGAAGGAAGGAAGGAAGGAAGGAAGGAAGGAAGGAGGCGGGGAGGAGGGAGAGGAGAAGAGAGGAGAGGAGAAGGAAGGAAGGAAGGAAGGAAGGAAGGAAGGAAGGAAGGAAGGAAGGAAGGAAGGGAGGAAGGGAGGAAGGAAGGAAGGAGGCAGGGAGGAGGGAGAGGAGGAGAGGAAGGAAGGAAGGAAGGAAGGAAGGAAGGAAGGAAGGAAGGAAGGAAGGAAGGAAGGAAGGAAGGAGGCGGGGAGGAGGGAGAGGAGAAGAGAGGAGAGGAAGGAAGGAAGGAAGGAAGGAAGGAAGGAAGGAAGGAGAAAGGGAGAGAAGTAAGATGGGAAGAAAGGAAAAGAAAGGAAACACATAACATTTGGGGGGAGTTTTGCAGCATAATGAAGAATAAAATGTATCAATGAACACTTAAACTGTATGACTATGGCAGGAGAGACCAAGTCCATCCTTAGTCTGGAAACTGGTGCTCTCAGCATGAACTCTCAGCCCAGCCTACCTTGCAAGATGCTTGCTGTGTAGGAAGTTGGACAAGGAGCTGGAAGCTGGGAGACTATCAGTTCTAGGGCCGCCTTGGGCACGAAGCCAAGTGACCATCTTGGCCCAGTCATTCTCTCCCTCTCTTGGGAAGAATGAACCAGAAAGCATTTCCAAACACTGTGCCAAGTGTTTGTAGTCGCCAGGAATCGGGTGACCCGATGGACAACAATGCAGGGAAATACCACCACCAGCAACTCTAAGTAGCCAAAAGTGCGGGGCAGCCAGTCCCTTTTGCTGGCCGAAACCTCACTCTCTTTTTAACCTTCCGTTTGCAGAGGGCTTTGCCAGGCCCATCAGCACAAGGGGAACAATAAGAGGATATCAACAAACAAAGCAGAGCAGATGTCACCGGGAGCAATTGAAACAAGGCTATTCTCCCATTTGTGCTGACACCGGGGCTCCCTGGAAGCCAAACAAGGCATTAGGGGAGGGGACACACAGGAGGCACAGAGACATCCGGCGGGTCTTGGGGGTCAGTATATGAAGGGCTGGTCCATGAAGTGTGATCAGGAGGGAGCAGGACAAAAAACAGAGCTCCACATTTAACAGAATAACAGAGTTGGAAGAGAGACCTTGGAGATCTTCTAGTCCAGTGGTGGCGAACCTATGGCACACGTGCCAGAGCCCTCTCTGTGGGCATGCATGCCATTGCCCCAGCCCCGCCACCCCGTGGCTCCGTCCTCACCAGCAGCCCCCTGGAGGAGAGTCACCCCGGGCGCAGCCTGCGTGAAGCAGCGCAGCCAAGGACTTGGAAGCCGGACAGTGGGGACAAGACTCCTCCCTCATGCCCCATCGCATGCAGAGGATGCTGCACGGTGCGGACAGAGGGCGTAGCCGCCACGATGTTGCTGGGCCACCTGGGCAATCTGCTGTGGTGGGCCATGGAGGCAGTGGGTGGCCCTGCAGGCAGGAGAGGCAGGGGCAGGGCAGGGGCGAGGCAGTTTTTGGGCAATCGGTCTCTCAAAGGTTCGCCATCACTGTTCTAGTCCAACCCTGCTTGAGCAGGAGACCTTACATCATCCTGGACAAATGGCTGTTTAATCTTTGCTTGAAAGCCTCCAATGATGGAGCACCCACAACTTCTGAAGGCAAGCCCTTCCACTGACTAATTATTCTCACTGTTGGGAAATTTCTCCTTCGTTCTAGGTTGCTTTTCTCCTTGACTAGTTTCCCATCCATTGCGGCTTGTTTTGCCTTCTGGTGCTTTGGGAAATACTGTAGGTTGACCCCCTCTTTTTTGTGGTAGCCCCTCAAATATTGGAACACTGCTATCATGTCACTCTTAGTCCTTTTCTCTAGACTAGACAAACCCAGTTCCTGCAACCGTTCATCATCATCATCATCATCATCATCATCATCATCATCATCACCATCATCATCATCATCATCATCATCACAATAATATAAAATTGGAAGGGACCTTGGAGGTCATCTAGTCCAACCCCCTGCTCAGGCAGGTAACCCTATACCATTTCAGACAGATGGCTGTCCAGTTTCTTCTTAAAAACTTCCAGTGATGGAGCATTCACCGCTTCTGGAGGCAGATTGTTCCACTGGTTAATTGTTCTGTCAGGAAGTTTGTCCTTAGTTCTAGATTGCTTCTCTCCTTGATTAGTTTCCATCTTCACATTAAGTTGTTCAGCAGATTTGGCTTCCCCCATTGACATTGCTTGTCAGAATCTGGCTGGAGGGATCATATGACCCAGGACAGTGCAACTGTCATAAATACATGCCAGTTGCTAAGCATCTGAATTTTGATCACGTGACAGTGGGGATGCTGCAACGGTCATACATCTGAAAAATCACTTTTTTCAGTGCCCTTGTAATTTTGAACATTCACCAAATGAACTGGTGTACGTCGAGGACTAGTAGGTAAATAAATAAATCCTGTCCCTTTCTAATACTTCTAAAAAAATCATTCAGCTGATTTTATCTCCCTTTTCTGCTTTTCTGCAGATATTTTATTTCCTACATTTTCCCTTCCAGTTTCCATTTAATAGAAGCCACATTAATTTAACCCGGCCTTCTTTTTCCCTTTTGCAGGGCGTCGGGCACTTCGCTTGGTCTCCTTCTAAAATCACAGGTTTCTTCATTTTCCCTGGTACACTGCAGAGATGCTTTGGATAAATTTCCTAGAATTTGCTTCTGAAGATGTCTGGGAGAAGCCCTGCACACAAACAGGCGGAGATGTTCAAAACAACATATATATATTTTTTTCCTTTCTGCAAAGACTGTTTAGTTTCTGGAACTGGCCTGAACTAGCCCCACAGGCTGTTTGAACAAGGGGTTCACAATCAGAAATGGATTCTGGAGCGATGATAGAATCCAGATGAAAGATTTAATTGCATCGAAACATTTGCAGAGTAGAAGTAAAAGCTCTGATTCTCTACACTGCTAAATTTCATTCTGATGGATAAATTAAAGAGCAGTTGTCTGGTAGACAGCCCCTAGCTGCATTTTGCAGGATCAGTCTGTTTTTAAAAAGCAGATGTTTCTTGCCCTTTTAAGGAATACTTCTGAAGAATTAAGCCTACATTAATCAAGCTCATGATAGACCTTCCTTCCTTCCTTCCTTCCTTCCTTCCTTCCTTCCTTCCTTCCTTCCTTCCTTCCTTCCTTCCTTCCTTCCTGTGTTCTTTTTCCTTTTCCTTCCTCCCTTCCCTTTCCCCCACTCTCCTCCCCTCCCAACTGAAACAATCCAGCTTTTTCACCCATTATGTGGCATTCAGGGATAGACTGCCTTTGAACAAGAGGCTCCACTTGGCACAGGACTACTATTAATTAAGTTTTTCACCTCACAAATGTCCACTTTCCTCTCTGATGTTCTCTAAGTGGTTACAACTACATCTTTCAGTGGATATGAATGATGAACAGCGAAACAAACTCCACAGTTTGAACTGACTTTTTATCAAGTCAGTTTCACAGCAGGGTTGAGAGCTCAGGGGAAAACATTCGTCTCTGCTTTTCCAATACAATGTATAATCTATTTTTATACAAAATTCCTAAAATGCCATTCCTTGTATAGAAAATACAAGGAGAAGAGAAGTTGCTAGGCTAAACAAAGTGGGCTGCAATCCATCAAGGCTGATGTAATGATGATCTGTTATTTTTTTGTGGGAAGTCAGCCCCCCCTCCCCAATTAGGAAATATTAAAAGGGCAGAATATTATATTTCCTCAAAGGATCTTAAAGAGGCAGAAAAGCATGCCCAGTTTTTCTTAATAGTCCCAAGTCTCCCTCCTCCAAGCACAAACCAGCTCTGTAGAAATGCAGATGTAATAATCCATTCAGGAAGGTTGGAGGCCCCCAGCTAGAAGCTTAGGAAGACAAAGACACCTAAAATCTACATACCCCACCCAAACTCTAAGACAGGACATACTAGGATTAACCCATAGATGCCAAAGGGGCACACTCGGACTGAGGTCAAAGTACATGACACAGGAAATACAAAGCCTCAAACAGGAACAGGAAACAACTCCAAACAAAAGCCCAAGAGGGTATAAAAACCCACTCCCTACTACTAAGGTGACCAACCGTCCTCCTTTAGGGAGGACAGTCCTCCTTTTGTAAGTTCTGTCCTCTCTCGAAAAGTGTCCTCCTACATGTCCTCCTTTTTGATATTTGAAGACTAATTTGTAAATCTCCATATTCGATCGATGCCGATCCGATCCGTTGCGTGTGATGTGACATATTTGTATTTGACATGACAATTCATCAAGGCTCAGTACAGTGTGGTGAGATGCGATTATGAGACGCATGTGCTCCACACAGGAGAATTGTTTTGAGAGAGTGCGTTGTGCGCAAGAGTGCGCCGCACGCAAGTGGCTTTGTTTACTTCTTACCGAAACACGACACGGCACACACGCATGCTTTAGACTCACTTTTTTTTCTTCAATTTATTTGTGTCCTCCTTCTCATTGTAAAAAAGTTGGTCACCTTACTACTACATGTGCTCACTCTCTTTTCTTCCAGAGCCATCTTTCTGTCTGGCTCTCCTCTTCGACCTTCAACTACAACCTTTTTTCTAAAGCAGTCACCATGTCTTTTATTCCCGGCTTGGACTGGACCCTGATGAAGATTTTTCCTTCAACAGTTTATAATTTGTTATTGTTAGCACCAGAAAACACAACTGTTTTAGCTTTGCTACCTGACCCTTGTGCTTTCTCCAGCAAATTCAGGATTGAATTTTAGCTTCTCAGCAATAGTGTGAAGCAGGGTGGGGATAAACCTCTGAGAGATCCACACCATAATCTGGGACCAATTAGGGTTAATATTTGGGATGATTTGGGATTGAAGCTGTGTTAAATTTCCTAGGAGTTGATTACAATAAGAGTTTGTTAATAGAGGGTTTTGGAATTTCAATCTTGTCTTTCTCTGATTATTTTTATTATTTTTATGCTTTTATATATCTCTTATTGCTAGTACTGTTACTGTTTTGTTATTAATATAATTTATAGATAACAGGCTAACAATTTGTAAGTAGCTTTAGTAGTGTAACAGTTTAAAATTATTTTGGCCTGTTTTGCAAGAGATAAGAAACTAACATTATATATGATTGTTATATTATATTAACCAGCATTCAACTTTTTCTTATACACTTTTTCTTTTTAATGATTTTTTTGTTGGGTTTCTTTTTATTCTTTTGTCCTTTTTTGGATATTTTGTGTTTTAACCTTGAGTAAACTAAACATCTAAATTTTTAAAAAAGAGACCCCACTCCGTGGACAAGGTTATTCAAAAGGGCTGGGGAAAAATTAAGTTCTGTCTACATCATGAGTTTTGTGGAGCAACTGGAAATATTTCTCTCTTTCTCTCTCTCTCTCTCTCTCTCTCTCTCTCTCTCTCTCTCTCTTTGTTTCCAAGGCTGACCCTGCTAATCAGGTGATGGCCCACCGCTAGCTTTGCAGACTAAGGTTTATGCAATATGCTGAGTTATCAATCACGCTTTAGAAATCAGGATAGCCGGCTTCACAAACAATGTTATACGAAAACCACACTATCCCGATGGCTGTGGGCAGAGTGAGGCCTGTAGCTGATCTGTCCCAGCACACAGCGGACTAAGGATATGTTCCTCTGTGTGGATCACTTCAGATGTAATATGTACAAACCAACCTTTGGCTTTGTCTCTCTTCTTCCTGTCCTCTGACTACACAGACTTTTGTGAAAGCAAGAACGTGTGAAAAAGGAACGATGCTTAACTCCTGAGCACAGATTAAGTGTGCTTCACTTTCAAATACACAATACACAAGCAGGATCAACCTATTCTCCAAAGCACCTGAAGGCAGGACAAGAAGCAATGCATGGAAGCTAATCAAGGAGAGAAGCAACCTGGAACTAAGGGGAAATTTCCTGACAGTGAGAACAATTAATCAGTGGAACGACCTGGCTCCAGAGGTTGTGGGTACTTCATTACTGGAGACTGGACATCCACTTGTCAGGAATGATTTAGGGCAGGGATCTTCAAACTTGGCTCTTTTATGACTTGTGGACTTCAATTCCCAGAATTCCTCAGCCAGCTTGCCTGGCTGAGGAATTCTGGGAATTGAAATCCACAAGTCATAAAAGGGCCAAGTTTGAAGACCCCTGGTTTAGGGTTTCCTGCCTGAGCAGGGAGTTGGACTAGACCACCCCCAAAGTCCCTTCCAGATGTAGTTAAGAACATTCAGATGTAGTTAAAAAAAAAATATGCCAGACTACAAACCTCAAGTTTTTCAAGGAAGCAAAATATATCTATTCTGGGGTGAATTCTAGAAGCTGGGGTCCCAAACACATTTGAAGGGAGGTAAGAGAGTCAACCTGCTATAAACTACTACTGGGAACCGCCAGATCTATTTGCAAAAGGACGGAGGGCCACTTGGCGAGAGCAGAGACAGAGGATCTGTTTGCTTACTGCCATCTAGAGGTCATCTAGTGCACTGCAGGTCTGAGAAGGACATGGCCTATTTTTCTCAGGGCATTTAGCAGTGAGTAAACACAAACAAATAAATATATGTATGAATATTAGGGGTTCTTGATTGGAGAATGGGCTTATTTAGCCATATCACCAGTGTGTAGCAAACATTCTGCTTGCAAGTATTACGTTGAAAAGAAGCGAGTGCTAAGAAGACCCCACCGTCCTTAAAAGATCCTTACAAACTTGTGACAAGCATGCATTCAATAGCCAAAATAAATCACTGTTTATTATACTGCAAAATAAATCAGCAGACCCTGAACCTCCAAACCAAATGAGCAAAGAAAAAAAAAAGTGAAGCAAACCCCGAAATTTCCAGGATTCCGTTCCTGCGATGGCTTAAAGTGCGATGCACACTCTGTCCGTGCCCAGAGGCACTTCTAACCTCATGGTTTCCCAGCCTTGGCACGCTTTCCTCTTGGCAACCCTTCCTCTGCCACTAACCCCCCCCCCCAATAGCTGAGCCCGCAGACGTTTCGCTGTGCAACTGTCTCTGCAGATTCTCGGTCACACCAGTTTTCCCAAAGGTGCTTTTTTCACGAGGCAGCCGGACTTTCTTGTTTTTCTCTGAAGATATTTCGCTTCTCCTCCAAGAAGCTTCTTCAGTTCTGGTGGAATTCCCCACCATCCAGTCAGAACTGAAGAAGCTTCTTGGATGAGAAGTGAAGTGTCTTCAAGGCAAAACAAGGAAGTCCGGCTCCTTGTGAAAAAAAGCACCTCTGGGTTCGCTTTGCAACCTGGATCGCTCCAGTCCAGGGGTAGGCCACCTTGGCTCTTTTACGACTGGTGGACTCCAACTCCCAGAATTCCTGAGCCAGCATGGGGGAACTCTGGCCCCTTCATGACTCGTGGACTTCAACTCCCAGAATTCCTGAGCCAGCCTGGCTCAGCTTGGAAACCTCTCCCTTTCCCCTCAGCATGGCTGGCTCAGGAATTCTGGGAGTTGAAGTCCACGAGTCATACAAGGGCCAAGGTTGCCTACCCTGCTCCAGTCCCTGCAACGTCCTCAGGGCGGAGCCTCCTTCAAGCGCCTCCGCGCCCTCTGCCGGCCGAGGCCGGGACCGCAAGCTGAGCTGGGCTTTCCCTGCAAGCTCCACCCACTGGCGGGGGGGGCGGACCTTGGACGGGGAGGGCAGGGCGGCGCAGCAGTAGCAGCAGCCGCGGGGAGCGACCTTCGTCTCGGCGGAGGGAGTCGTTGCTGCTGCTCTTGGCGACCCGGGAACCCCTCGACCAGGACTCGGTGAGCTGTCCGGGCTCCCTGCTCCGGGGGACGTCCCGTCGGGGGGCAGCTGCAGAGGAAAGAGCGCGGGGAGGGGAGAGGAAAGGGGCGCGCTCCTTTGCTCGGAAGCTCAGGCGGCGGGAGGCGGCGGCGGCTCGTCCAGGCAAACATGCGGGAGCGGAGCAAGGCAACGGAGGGGAGGGGGCTAAAGTTTGCAAAAGGGAAAGAAAAGGGCGGGGGACGAGAAGAGGAGCCCCCCCCCCAGTTCCCTTTCTGGGAAGGGGGGGGGGGGCTGGCCTGGCCCGGCTTCCTCTCCGCGCCCCCCCCAAGAGAAGAGGGGGAAACGGGGGGGGCAGCCTTGGGGCGGCCACCCCCGCCTGGCTCTCGGGGGTCCCTCCCCTTGGGGGAGCGCCGGGATGCTTTGCAAGACGGAGCGCCCGCTAGAAAAGTGGGGCGCCCCGAGGTTTATTCCTTTGCGGGGGTCCGTCCTTCTCCCCGACTCCGACAGCCCCTTTTCTCCAGTCGTCTGCCCACCACAGCCCTGCGAGGTAGGCTGCCAAGTGAGCCCCCAAAAGGGGATCCCGTGGGACACTGCAACCGTCGTAAATAGGAGTCAGTTGCCAAGGGTCTGCATTTTCCCAAATGCGGACCCTTGGCAGTTGACTCGTATTTACGACGGTTGCAGTGGCCCGGGGTCATGTGATCCCTTTTTGTGACTAACTTAACAACTGCGGCAGCGATTCACTTAACAACTGCGGCAAGAAAGCTCCTAAAATGGGGGCCAACCTCACTTAACAAATGTTTCACTTAGCAATATAAATTTGGGGCTCAGTTGTGGTCCTAAGGCAAGGACTAACTGTATTATTCTTATGAGTTGTCATTCTTATGGTTTAAGGCAGCAGATGTAAATATGGGCAAAGAATGGATGTCTTGGATTAAAACCACCTGTGAAGTGGGCAGGGGGGGTGTTGGGGGGGTGTACCGGATTTACTTACAAAACCCCGGGGGAGGGGGAGGTTCGTTTTGCGACCAGAGCCCCCTGTTTGCCCAGCAGTTGGCCAAGTGGGCTGAGCTTTATTTATGACAGATTTCTGTTCAACCTTAGCCACTTTAAGACTTGTAAGACTTCAACTCCCAGAATTCCCTAGCCAGCATAGCTGGGAGTTGAAATCCACAGCATAGCTGTGCTGGGGAATTCTGGGAGTTGAAGTCCACAGGTCTTAAAGTTGCCAAGGTTGGACAGATCTGATTTACGGGCTTCTTCCTTAAGCACCTCTTCTCTTCCTCTCCTGGAGGGGCTCCAAGCAGCCTTGCAGACCCAGGCCCCCTTTGACAAAGGGTGTGTGTGTGTGTGTGTGTGTGTGTGTGTGTGCGCGCGCACAAAACTCCAGCTCTTTTTCTAAGGCAACTTAAAAACCTGGGAAGGGGGAGGCAAGTTGGCTTTTCAAGTTGGCAGACAAATTGCTTTTTGATTCCCCCCCCCCGTCTTGTCCGACTGTCTGGCCTGGCTCCATGCCTATGGGGTGGCGGGGGGGGGGGAGGTGTTGTTTCTGGATTGCAGCTGACAGACGGAGGGGGTGGAGTTGCAATGGCTGTTTGGAGGAATAAGGCAAGATCTTGGCTTGGCTTCTCAGTGGGAGGAAAAGGAAAAGGGGCCTGCCTTGCCTTTCCTCACCAACTTTATGGTTTGGGGCTGAAGTCATTTCGGGGGCTCTTCTAAGAGCTAAAACTTTTAAGTTTTTCCTGCCTGAAACGGGACAGCTTGGGAGGGTCCATCTGCTGCCTTTCTGTTGTGCGGTGGGGGGGGTTAGGGGGGTAGGAGACCTGCTGAAAAAGATCAACCTGCCTTTGGCGGCCTTTACAATCTACAGGTAGTCCTCGATTTACGACAACAATCGAGCCCAACATTTCTGTTGTTAAGTGTGATGTGAGTTTGGCCCCATTTTATGAACTTTCTTGCCAGAGTTGTTAAGAGAATCACTGAAGCTGCTAAGTTACTAAGCCGGTTGTTAAAGTGACTCTGGCTTTCCCCATTGACTCTGATGGTCAGAAGGTCACAGAGGGGATCACGTGACCCCAGGACGCGGCAACCGTCATAAATATGAGTCAGTTGCCAAACATCCTAATTTTGGTCACGTGGCCACAGGGATGCTGCAACGGCCATAAGTGTGAAAAACAGTCATAAGTCACTTCAATCCTGTTGTAACTTTGAACGGTCACTAAATGAACTGTTGTAAGTCAGGGACTAGCTGTATTGCATTGTAGTGTTTTCCAAGCAACCTCAAATATCCCCCCCCCCCACAGGGCTGTCTGATGCTTTGGATGTGATGACAAAAAATATTTAATTGCTAAATTTATTTGCCGCCTTATCTCGCTGTACATGCGGAACATCTGCACCAGAGACAAATTCCTTATGTGTATAATCACACTTGGCCAATAAACCTATTCCATTCCATTCTATCCCTAACCCACTCCTGTCCCTTTCCACATCAATATGATAATCAAAAACCTGTTGGGGGGGGGAGTGGGAGGTGAAATCTGCCATCAGTCTAGCATCCACTTCCAGTGGGGGCTTTGGAGCCGTGAAAGCAGACGTGGAGCCCTGCTTGCTACTCTTTAAAGCAGCCGTGTCTTTCCCAGCAGGAAAAGCGGTAGCTGCTTTAAGCAGCTGCAGATGGGCTAAGCACGTTGGCTGGGTGATTTTGCCCTATGCCACACAGCCTTGGGACCTTGGTGGCTTCCCCAGTTCCTGCAACAACTTTAGGTCCGGTAGTAACTTAAGTCAACTTTGCCAGGAGCCTGCAGTGTCGACCAATATGCTCACATGCAGACTGGAGGAAGGTATGAGAGGCAGAAGAAAGAGCTTGCTAGAGATTTTTCAAATTGGCCTTGGAGTGATTTTTTTTTTTAAAAAAACTGCTCTTAATTATAAGGGTAATTCTTTCTTTCTCTGCAAGGATTTAAGGACAGTTAGCGGAGGTGTTTTTTGTTTTTAAACTCCTTTTGAGTTTATTGTCAATTAAGCAAAGGAGGCTAAGATGATATGTACTGTCATATAGCACATATAGGTAAAGTTCTTGGCTTATGATCACAAGGGGGACCAGAATTTCTGTCACTTAAGCAAGGAGGTAACTAAGTGGATCGTGCCCCATTTTACAACCTTTTACCACTGTCATGAAGTATATCATTGTAGTTGTTAATTTCCCCACTGATTTTGCTTGTCAGGATCCGGGAGGACGCTGCAACCATTGTAAACCCATGTTGGTTGCCAGCCGAAATTTTAATTATGGAGGAGATGCTGTGGAATTACCGTGATGGTTGTAAGGGTGAGGACCACCAATCACTTTTTCAATGCCATTGTAACTCTGGCCACTAAATGAATGGTTGTAAGCCGAGGATTACCTGTAGGGAGAATATACACTAGACCAGGGCTTTTCAACCAGTGGTATGGGTACCACTTGTGGTACATTGGCACCTGGCAGGTGGTACGCGACCATCCTAGAAAAGTGGTAGCGGGGGAGGGGAATGAGAGTGCCGCCGGGCGGGCAGGCAGGTGTCTTGCTCAGCTGTGCCTTGGGGGCACTTTTTTCAGTACCATTGTAACTTCAAACAGTCACTAAGCGAACTGTTGTAAGTCGAGGACTACCTGTACTTTATCACTTTTTTCCTTTTGGGGAGGGGGGTCATCAAGTTTTTGAACCTTGCTAGGCAACTGGTGGTACTTGGATATTGCCATATCCTAAAAGTGGTACAATGGGTGAAAAAGTTGAAAAGCCCTACACTAGACCTGTCAAGATGTATAGCTGATCTTAGACTTAGACTATACTGCAGTATGCTGGCTAGGGAATTCTGGGAGTTGAAGTCCATGCATCTTAAAGTTGACAAGGTTGAGAAACACTGGAATACCACCACATATTACATTTTACAAGGTATGTAATATTGTGCAGGATATTGCACATCAGGTATCAAGCTGTGGCTTGTTGAATGAAGCAAGAAAATCTGGTTGTAGTTAGTTCTCTTTCTCGTAACAGTTTTTGTATTGCAGGATCCAGTCTGGGTCAGTCACTCAGAGTAAACCGACTGAAGAGTAAAACCCCTGATCCTGGTGATCAACCCAGATTGGAACTTGCAACATTATCCTGGGATACATAGATTTTGCCTTCATGTGTGAGTTTTTGTATTCTTATTACTGTTATAAGTAAATCATTTGCTCCAGCTTTCAGCACATAACTTTCAAAATTAACATTTAAAAACAAATATCCATAAGCTTCAGGTCAAATCCTTTATGCAGGTCAGCAAAGCAGACTAAATAAAACTGACTAAATAAAACCTGCAAAGTGGAGCTACAAAATAGAACAGGCAAATTAAAATAAGGCATACAAGATTAATATATGTCTGTATGTCGGTATATAGATAGATAGATAGATAGATAGATAGAGAGAGAGAGAGAGAGAGAGAGAGAGAGATACACACACACACACACACACACACAATCATATTTGCAGGGCTTTGCAATCATTAATATAAAAACCATTTGCAGCCAAGCAATAGTGATAGGCAGTAACATCAGATTGACAGCACTGAGAGTTTGCTCAAAAGAAGCTGTTTTAAGAAAGTTTGCTTTAAGAGATTGAATCTTTTGAGGGGTGTCTAATGCAGGTGGTGGTTGACACAGAGAAGGCCCAGTCACCAGTTGGAAATAGGAGTGTTCAGGTTCTGTCTCCTCCTGGCTGAACTTAGAATTATAAAATACGTGAGGTGCAATGGATCTTAGAGATCATCTAGTCCAGGGGTAGGCAACCTTGGCTCTTTTATGACTCGTGGACTTCAACTCCCAGAATTCCTGAGCCAGCATAGCTGGCTCAGGAATTCTGGGAGCTGAAGTCCATGAGTCATAAAAGAGCCAAGGTTGCCTACCCCTGGACTAGTCCAACCCACTGCTCTGTGCTGGAAACCTTCCTGGGGAGGGGGCCAACCAACCCCTGTTTGATATTCTCCAGAAAACACTCATCAGTGGTATTCCTGACTCATTGTTCAGCGCTTTAAAGCTCCTTTTTCCCTTTTTTGTTTGATTGTTAGACTTTGCTTTTAACAAGAGGATCAAGATGTATTTGACATGAGCTGAGTATCATTAAATATGTCTTAATTGTCAGGGGGGGAAATCCCAGGACAGCTTCTTTGATTCGTGGCTGATGAATCACTGATAAGCATATTCCCCCGGAAAGGCAGGGAGCAGTGCCAAGCTTGTTTTGATGGAGAGAGGACCAAAATTAAGATGTTGAGGGGTGTGTTGGAGTTCTGGGAATTGCCTCTCCTTGCAAGCAGAAAGCAAATCTCTCAGGACAGCTCTGCCTTTCTGGGCAGTGATGGAAGAAACCATGACTGGGAACCGACAGAATCAGTTCTTTCACTGTCCCCTCTCTGGTGGTCTGCAGTTGCCCAGTCTGTCCAAGGTTAGATTGTCCAGCCCTGGCCTGCCAAAACCAACAGTTGGGAAATGAATGGGAAATCAAAAAGAGGGATTGTGAGGTTAAGAAACACAAATCTGGAACCTTCTCCTGCTTGGTGTGACCTGCATGGTGACTTTTCCTTCTTTCTTGAACTGCCCCAAAATTGAAATTGAAGGAGGGCGATGAGAAGATCAGAGAGTATTCAGTTAGGACAGTGGTTCTCAACCTTTTTAATGCCGCGACCCCCAATTGGTCGTAAGTCGAGGACTACTCAACTGGTGCAGCACCGTTTGCAGAATGGGACTTTTGGCGGGCTCAGCAGGGCAGAGACAGCCTGGACAATTCCTATTGGCTTTGGAAAGCCAATAGAATTAGACTCTATTCAAGAGAGTCTATTCTATTGGCTTTCAAAAGCCAGTAGAATAAAAGGGAGTAGCACAGCTAAGGAAAAGGGGAATAAAATGGCGGACTGCGTTGTTTGGCGACCCCCGTGAAATGGTCGTTTGACCCCAAATGGGGTCCCAACCCACAGGTTGAGAACCACTGAGTTAGGACCAGAGAGGTCTTCATAACAACCCTGCAAGGCAGGCCAGGTTGAGGAAGAATGGCTGTGCTCGTATTATGTCCGTCCAGCCTTAAGGGTGGTGCTGAGCATCACCTGGGAAAGAGAACAGATAGGCAGCTTTCTGCCCCAGAGCATGCTCCTGGTTCTCCTCTCCCCTCTAGGCCATGCTGCCCCATGCTTCCAGGCGGCATTCAGCGACACAAAGGGCACGGTTACCTCACCCCAGCATGGAAGAAGGATGTAGCGTTGCTGATTAGGCTCATACTATCTTATTTTTCTTCCCCCAAAACTGAGGCAACTTAGAAAGCTGCCCCTCTGTTTAATTTTCATAACATAGTATCCTAGAGAGGGAGGGACCTCAGAGGTCTTCTAGCCCAACCCCTGGCTTAAGGCAAGAGACATCACCCACCATCCCAGTCAACTGGTTGTCTAGTCTATGTTTGAAAACTTCTTTGCTTGACAAACTTCACAGTTGAGGGCTTTATGAACTGGTCCACCACATTTCTAATTCAGTACTTCAGTTACTCTATCAATACTTATCTAATCTGTATTTATCATCTATATATCTGTTCCCCATGCTGGCTGGGGAATTCTGGGAGTTGAAGTCCACACATCTTAAAAGTAGCCAATGTTGAGAAACAGAGATTTATATAGTGGTTTTCCCACATTGGCAACTTTAAGATGTTGGATTCAACTGATGTAAACTATGTCTAATCTATATCATTCATATCTGTGTCTATATCTAATCTATAACTATCATCTCTCTCTGTGTGTGTATACATACATACATACATATTTGTTTTTGCATGTAGATCTTTGGTTATTCGGGTTTTCTCCCGCATAAAATTGGAAATGTCTTGGCGATGTTTCGACGAAGTCCCATTCGTCATCTTCAGGCTGGTGTTTTCGGCTTCGTGCTTCCTAGAAGATTGCTCCTCAAAGCGCGAAGCCGAAAACACCAGCCTGAAGATGACGAATGGGACTTTGTCAAAACGTTGCCAAGACACTTCCAATTATATCTATATTTCTCTCTCTTTTCTCTGTGTTGTAGATATTAAAGTGCTAAACTTGAGCAAAAAGCAAAACCACAATTTCTTGAGCAAGCTATTGATTGCCCATCATACTGAGCCACAAACCAGGATTTATAAACCGCATATCACCCTCACCCCAAACTGCAAATCACTAGTACTACTAGTGTAAACTTTGCCATTCAGATTCACTCCAACGTTCTTTTGTTTTTTGCTCCTAGAGAAAAGAGAAAAAAATGGAAAGCAAACAAATATTGAAATGAGAAGACGGCTTTTTCAGACTGTGGTTTAATAAGCCATGATTATGCCATGACTTTAACTGATGGCTGAAGCAGTTGTAATAGCCTTGTTTTCTCCTCTTTTCCGGAGAGAGGTTGATGCCAGCATTTAAAGGCTGCTATTTCAGTTCATCAGATAAATAAAGTGGGTGGAGGAATCATTTAACAACGGAATTGTATCCCTTCCATGTAATTGATCTCTCCTGCAGTTCTGGTGCTGCCAGATTCTTATTTATTTAAATAAAACTCTTGAACTTCATGGAAAGATCAACATTTTTGTTCAGAGGTGCCCATGTTTGTCCTGACTCAGACTTTGGATTTTTTTCTTTTTAGTAGAGATCTTGAGCAGCGTCAGCAAGCAGAATAACCTGCTTAAAATAATTTTATGGTTTTGTTTAGTGGGTTGTCATTATTTCTCAAAATATAACTAAAACACTTAGGGTTTTATGGGTTCACCCAATTTAAATTGCTTGTTTATTTAAATAGCTATTGCTTTTCTTCCTGGCCTTTCCCAACAATTATAAACCTGCACAATTAAGGAGGCAGAATCTAATTGCTCTCCTTTTATTTTTTTTAAACGTGCAATTAAGCTTCTAGCTCTTATGGTTAGGCATTATGCTGGAAAATCTCTCGGGGACACAAGAAAACGCTGGGTGAAAATTCTTGAAATTAAAGGGAAAAAATGATCTATTTCTTTAATGTGTTTTTCTGTGCTCATCTGTGTTGGAAAAATCTCTAATATCTGATTACCCCAACTTTATAAAATCTAGAGTTTTGTCGTCAGTTTGAAACACTGCCTGTTTTCTTTGGGGTTTCCAGAAACTACGTTCCTGTGCCAATTCTCTGCAATTTCCTTTTCCAATGCTGAGGGGAGAGATTGCAACATAAATTTGAGCCTGGAAGGAGCGGAAGACAGCAAAACCTCTCAGTATTTCCATGACAAAACTCTGCTCTCGGTTGCGCAGAGGCCATTGGCTTGCCGGAAACCCTGAGGGTGTTTGCAAGGCACACCTGCCTTTCCCAGCCTTGCCGTGGGTTTACCCGTGAGATGATTAAGACCTTGGGGCAGTGAAATAGGGGAGGGCAGTTGGCAGGGCAACTGAACCCCAGTGGAACAGCTTGCCTCCCAGAGTTAAAACACACAATAATAGAGTTGGAAGGGACCTTGGAGATCTTCTAGTCCAGTGGTTCTCAACCTGTGGGTCGGAACCCCATTTGGGGTCGAACGACCATTTCACGGGGGTCGCCAAACAATGCAATCCGCCATTTTTTCCCCCTTTTCCTTAGCTGTGCTACTCCCTTTTATTCTATTGGCTTTGGAAATCCAATAGAATAGACTCTCTTGAATAGAGTCTAATTCTATTGGCTTTCAAAAGCCAATAGGAATTGTCCAGGCTGTCTCTGCCCTGCTGAGCCCGCCAAAAGTCCCATTCTGCAAACGGTGCTGCACCAGTTGAGTAGTCTTCGACTTACGACCGGTGGAGTAGTCCTCGACTTACGACCGGTTGAGGGGTCGTGGCATTAAAAAGGTTGAGAACCACTGTTCTAGTCCAACCCTCTATAGGTTCACCACCCTATGCCCGTGGTGCCGAACCTATGGCACGCGTGCCAAAGGTGGCACGCAGAGCCCTCTCTGTGGGCACACGCGTCGTCGCCCCAGTCCTAGGCCTTCAGCTGGGTTTTATAAAACCTTTTCGCTTTAGGCCTCTGCTGCTGTGTGCAAAAAAAAAAAAAAAGGTTCAATCAATTACAACTTCTCACTGGAAAAAAAAAAGATCTCGCAAAGTTGGAATTGATTGATTGAACTTTTTAGTCTCACCCAGTCTGCCAATACCACCAAAGCCATGCCCTCCCAAAGGGCCACGCCCACCCAATTGGCCATGCGCATCCAACTGGCCACACCCACCCAATGGGCCACGTCCACCCAGCACCGACGATACATAAGTGGGTTTTGGATTGCAGTTTGGGCACTCGGTCTCTAAAAGGTTCGCCATCACTGTCCTATACCGTTTGAGACAAATTGTTGTCTCTTCTTAAGAGCCTCCAGTGATGGAGCACCCACAAGTTCTGAAGGCAAGCCGTTCCATGGGTTTGATTGCTCTCACCATTAGGAAATTTCTCCTTAATTCTAGGTTGCTTCTCTCCTTGGTTAGCTTCCACCCGTTGCTTCTTTCCTGCCTTCTGGTGCTTTGAAAAATAAGTTGACAACCCCCTCCCTTCTTTGTGGCAGCCCCTCAAACCCTGGAACACTGCTCTCATGTCATCCCTGGTTCTTCTTTTCATTAAACTAGATATACCCAATTCCTGCAAGCCTGCTTGATGTGTTTCAGCCTCCGATCCCCTAATCCTCTTTGTTGCTCTTCTCTGCACTCTTTCTAGAGTTTCAACAAGTGATGGGTGCTCCATCACTTGAGGTTTTCAAGAAGAGACTGGACAACCATTTGTCTGGGATTGTGTAAGGACTCGTGCCTTGAGCACCTCCGAGGACCTTCCAGAGCTATGATTCTATGATTCATCCTGGCTTAAAAGGTGTCGATATAATCTTGGATCGGAGAGAAGCTGCTTAAAATAGGGTGGGTGCATATATCATTTTAGACCTATGTAATCTCTTCAACAAATTTTGCTTGTTTTTTTTTTTAAATAAACACATTAAAAGAAAGGCCAAGTATCCTGTTTTAATAGGCTGCCTTTTTTTTTTCCAGGCATAGCCTCTGCTACAGACCCAGTAGTGTATATGTTTGTTTCCTGGCACGCCTCTTCCTCTTGTGGCGTGATATGACAACCTGGTTTTCTCACCACAAGGTTTATAAGAGCGGAAGGGGTAGATTTGCCTACCAGCCAGGCTGCTTCCAGAATTAGAGGGCTGGAATCTACCCAGGCTGGCTCTTCTGTTCAAAGGAGTTCTCTGTATGGTCCTGCTAGCAGTACGTAGTAGCAAAGCGAGACTGATCTCCCTGCAAGTAGAAAGCTAGCCCAGCAGGGAGAAGCAGCTTTGTTTACTTGCAAGCGCTGTAACCGTATAATGTGTCTACGTGTGATGTACACATTGCATAAAACACACATTATGCCGTTTGCCCAAATCCTTGGGTGGGAATGACAGCTTAGCTTCCTTCCACAGATTGGGGGTTGTAACTTGACAGAACAGAGGGCTACAGTTAATACACATCTCCTGACTCGTTTTCTGCCCGTCCGCCCATAATGGTGGAAGGGAAGTAGTTTTCTCCTGTGGAAAAGTCTGACTGATCCCCTGCATCGGGGTTTCTGAACCTGGGCAATTTTTCAGATGTGCAGACTTCCCCAGCCAACATGGCTGGCTGGGAATTTCTGGGAATCGAATTCTACCCATCTTAAAATTGCCGAGGTTGAAAAACGTTCTCTGGATAGAGCAGTGGTTCTCAACCTGTGGGTCGGGACCCCATTTGGGGTCGAACGACCATTTCACGGGGGTCGCCAAACAACGCAGTCCGCCATTTTCCCCCCCTTTTCCTTAGCTGTGCTACTCCCTTTTATTCTTGAATAGAATCTAATTCTATTGGCTTTCAAAAGCCAATAGGAATTGTCCAGGCTGTCTCTGCCCTGCTGAGCCCGCCAAAAGTCCCATTCTGCAAACGGTGCTGCACCAGTGGAGTAGTCCTCGACTTACGACCGGTTGAGTAGTCCTTGATTTACGACCGGTTGGGGGTTGCGGCATTAAAAAGGTTGAGAACCACTGGGGTAGAGCAAAAGACTCCAGTACAGGGTTTGCCTTAAATACTATTTTTTCACTCTTGAAAACAGAATGGAAAATTTTCACAAGCCCCCCCCCCCATTTCTTTCTTCTTTGGACTTACTGAGATGCCATGGAAAACATTGCGTCAATAATGGGTTTCTGTGTACATAATGGGAAGAATGGAGAGGGCGGAACACTGTTGTGTGGATTTGACATTTTCTGATTGTCTTGATTCATGTTCAGTTTTAAACAGGTTTTTTTTTCCCCCTGTTGGTTTTTGAAAGAATGGCTTGCGTAACGTTGTAATCTATGGTTAGTTAAACCAGGGCTCTCCAAACTTGGCGACTTTAAAACTTGTGGACTTCAACTCCCAGAATTCTCTAGCCAGCATGGGGGCCTTACTTTTCTCAGTAAGGTCCCCATGGATTTCATTTTGTAATTTAAAAAACTACTAAACAATGACATGGCTGGCTGAGGAATTCTGGGAGTTGAAGTCCACAAGTCTGAAAGTTGCCAAGTTTGGAGATCCCTGGGCTAAACCATCAACATTGCTGGCTGGGGAATTCTGGGAACTGAAGTTCACTCATCTTAAAAGAGGCCCAGATTGAGAAATCTTGACTTTGCCTCTCCCCCCCCCAAATGGTTTATGCCCTCCCTAAAACTCTTGGGGTACAGTACTCCCACCCCCTTGGTTTTCAGGAATGCCATGTGTCCAGAAACATCCCTGAAACCAAGACAATGTTGGTTACTGTCTGGCTTTGCACCAGATTGTTTCATTTTTACTTTTAATTTTAGTGCAAAATACCCCCTCGGCTCCCACCGACACAGGAGTTGCCTGTTGCTTACTCTGGATGATGTTCACATCACTGGTTTGACTCAAGTGTAATCAAAAAGGGCATTTTCTGTGACTAGGACAGTGAGATAAAATGCACCAGTAAGAATTTACTGATAGTTTTAGATACAATTTCTTTGTTGCAATTTTGGATGTTATTATATTTATTGTAATTCTAGTGTTTACAGTTTTACTTTTTAATATTATACTGTAATTTAATATAGCCTGTCTCTTGGACCTCATTTATAGATGTTAGATTGTTTTACATCTTAATTCCGTCTTAAACTTTATTTTGCTTATTATCTGAACTGGTCTATGACCATAACTTGATGTAAGGACCCTCCCCACTTTGCATCTTAAAAAGACAGAACTCTTGGAATAGTTCTTCCAACAGGCATCCTTTATTAAGAGAACATGGTTGCAGGCGTTCTAGACAGGACATGGGGCCCAAGCCCTACGGTTCAAGGTTTTAAGGGGTCCCCAGCAGCCCCACCCCACCCCACCATCTTTCCAACGACAATCCCAGGCGTTACATTTCCACCCCCTTTTTCCTCACTGCCGGAAGGGAGACTTCAGAGGGGAGCAGATGAAAGCTGATGGCCCCATTGTTATGATTAGTCCTTTTGGTGGTATCCACATTCAGTCCCTTTTGAAGTTCTGTCATCCTATGACAGAATCCAGAGAGGGCAGAAATGGGGTTTTCCATAGTCGATAACTAGAGATGAAATATAATTGGATTCTGCCACTTGAATTGAATTGATTTAACCTGGGTGCAAATTGTGCCTCTTGAGGCGAAAGCTTATTTTGTTTTCCATTACATTTTTGGATGGTGAGGCCTTCATTTAACCAGTGAAAATTTGATTTTGTCCTTCAGAGAAAGATGGGTTCCTTCAAGAGAAGCAGGTTGTGTTGGGGTCCCCAGGAGTGGGGCTCCGTGAATTTTGCAGAGGAATTTTGCTAGGGAGCCCACAAAAAAGTACGATTTTCTTGGAAGCAACTCTGATGTCTTTCCTGCCTTCAGCAGCTGAAGGGTCTCCTGCCTTTGTGTGACCAAAGGCTCCATATCTGGCCTGTCCCTTTTTAAAACTGCTGAGAAAATGAATGTACAGCTCTTTCTGGTGTTCTCATCTGGGGCAGAATCCTGCTTGGGGCCAACAAGAGAGCAAAGTGTCATGGGATGGATTCAGGTGGCCTAAAGCGCTGTCTTCTTTCTTTTCAGCTTCCCATTGGCTGTCTCCAAGATGTCTTCAGAGTCAACTTCAGCCCACAAACGGTCCCCATCTCCGAGGGCACTCCATCTGCCAGAAGGGCGCCGGACCAGAGAACGTTCTCCTTCCCCCATGAGAGGGTATCTCATCCCACGCCCCCTTCCCACTCGGAGGAATCGCACGTTTTCAGCGTGAGTAGGGAGGCGAGGAGGGGAGGTCATGGGTGGGGAGGATGAGGTATCTAGGGAGTCCTTGCCCATCGGGAAATAGTATACTTCGTCAGAAGTATAATTTGGGGTTCCAACTCGGGACAGGGCTGTGCAAGAATAAATAAAAATGAGATCCAGACAGCTGTGAGGAAAGAAGAAGTATTTGTTCCTAAAAGCAAACGGTTTGCCTTTAGGGGCAGCTGCAGAGAAGTGGGGTGCAGCAGCAGACTTTTATAGGGGGAGCTTGTGCAGGGTGTGGAAGTGTCTTACTACATGCTGATTCTAGGGTGACACCTGAGGGGTGTGTGTGTGTGTGTGTATGTGTGTGTGAACATGCAGCTCCTCTGGGAAACCTAATTTAATTAACTCTATTTGTGTTTGCAGCCCTTCTCTTTTGATATGTGGATTAGGTCTGGGTAACTTATTTGGGGGGGGGAGGTTGAGGAAGTTTGGGTAAGAGCTTTCTCCCCCCCCATTTGCTGTTTTTACTTGATTGATTTAGTTTCAGCTGGACTATCAATTATCTAGTGGAGACGCTGATTCTCAGACCGCGGTGGATTCTGTTAATGTTTTAAGGGCAGATGGAAACAGTATGAAATATATTTTGATATAAAACTTCTCACAGGTTTCAGTGGGCACCGTATTTTCCTAACAACTGAAGTGCTCCTTGGATGCTCTTCCGCTGAAGGGCTCTGCAGATATGACTTGCATTTAGGAGGGCACCTTAAGAATGATGAGTTTATGGCCCTTGGTTTGAAATTAAAAGGTTGTTTTTTCATATTAAACTGTACACCATCTAGAACAGGGCTTTTCAACCTTTTCACCCACTGTACCACTTTTAGGATATGGCAATATCCGAGTACCACCAGTCGCCTAGCAAGGTGTCAAAAACTTGACCCTCCCCAAAGGAAAAAAAGTGATGAAGTACAGATAGTCCTCGACTTACAACAGTATGTTTAGTGACGGTTCAAAGTTACAGTGGCACTGAAAAAAGTGACTTATGACATTTTTTCACAATCACAACCGTTGCAGAATTCCCACTGCTATGTGATCAAAATTTAGATGATTGGCAATTGATTCGTATTTATGACGGTCACAGCATCCTGATCAACTTTTTGTGATGTTCTGACATCCAAAGTCAGTGGGGAAGACTGATTCACTTAACAACTGTGTTACTAACACAGCAACTGCAGTGATTCACATAACTGGCAAGAAAAGTCATAAAATGGACAAAAATTCACTTAACAACTGTCTCATTTAACAACAGAAATTTTGGGCTTAATTGTGATCATAAGTTGAGGACTACCTGTATTATTATGCAATATCTTGACAAAAATAGTGAAAAAAACTCCTGGTTTTTAAAGAGAGACGAATTGTCCTGGATACCGACTGCTTGGAATTTAACATCTTCACAATAAAGATGGATTTTTCATGATATAACAATAGCAAAAAAAACCCCAATCCTTAAGAGATGGAAAAATACTATAATTCCAAATATAAATGATTGATCTGCAGAGATGGGTGATTTTGCCATTTTTGAGAACTTTATATATTTGGTTAATCAAAAAAATGTCACATCTCTCCATTTGGAAAAGATTCGTGAACAAACTTGGTTAAGGCGAAAGGTTAATTTTTCTTTTTAAAGACTTACAGAATCAGGTGAACTTGGAAAACAGTTGTAATTACAGTTTTTGTAGTTTATTTTATGCATATTCTTGTGTAACGTTCCTTTTGTATATGATAAGTTGTCCACTTTTATATTATTTTAGGCATTTAAAAATGAATTAATAAAATCTACTTAGTTTTGGGTGGGAAGGGCCTGCATTTTCAACTTGGGGAGGGGTCCCTCCTGTATCTACCTGATGTCCTTGAGGGTGGGGCATTTAGGATATGACATTGCAGAATGGGTGTGGTTAAAATTGGCGGAGAGTTTGGGGAGACAGTGGGGAATAGATAGGATGGGGTGCCACTAACAGCTGGCTTTGACGCCCACCGAGTTCCATGTTCTTTCTGAAATGTCTTAAACATGGACCATAAATTCTGGTCCACCTAACTCAATGCACTTGAAGAGGAGGAATCAGAAGCTGGAAGGCAACTGCTGGCTGGGGAATTCTGGGAGTTGAAATCCACACATCTTACAGTAGCCAAGGTAGAGAAACCCTGTTGTAACCCCTTTTGCACCGTTTTGGTTGGTCCAAATGAAGGCATCATCTTACGACCAACCTAGTTACGATTCATTTGCTAGTGCTCCGAAAGGGATTTGCACCCACCAGTGACTGTGACATCAGACCAAGTGAGAAGCACACATGACTCAGCCACAGGTGGTTGTGTCACAATTGCATCCAGGCCAGAAGCTCAAAAGTTGTGCAAGGGAGGGAGGTGTGAGCAGGAGGGAAGGAGAAAGACATGGGAGTCAAGCTGTTCCCAGCTTCTCCCACTCCTAGTTGGTAGGAAGGGTGTGCAACCACCCTGGAATCTCCATGGCATCAGAACCACTTCGGTCCAGTAAGTCAAGGTGAGAGACAAGCTCCGAACTGTCAGCCAGGTATAGCCACAAGTCCAAGCAAGAGCTCGTAACTCAAAGTTAGCCCTTAATCAGTGGAAAGCGTGCCTCCAGAAGTTGTGGGTGCTTCATTACTGGAGGTTTATAAGAAGAGTTTGGACAAGCTGCAAGGTTGTTAGTAGGGCAATATTGGAAGAAGGAATCTTTGCCTACCTTGCAAGAATGGTTTTTTAAAGTTTCTTATCTGGCAGAAATGGCAAAGATTTCGGCTTTCTTAAAGGATCAATCGCAAGAGAAGTTTTTTGCGGTATGGGAAAAATGGATAGATTTTATACAACATAAGATGGATATAAAAAAATATTACTTAGTTTTTCAATAACTTATATACAAACTTTAATATTTTATAGATTGTATTATTTTTTTCTCTTCTCTTTCCTTATATTTCTTATTCTTATGTTATCATATTTTATTTTCCCTTTTTTTCTTTTTTTCTTCCTTCTTTCTTTTCTATATATATTTTTCTTTCTTTCTTTTTTCTTTTATCCTTTTTCATTTTAAGTACTTTTTTTCTTAATACTTATGCTTTTCTTTTTTACATATATATTATTGTTAATTATTTTATAAGTTTATATAATGTATTTAGATATATTCATGGTTTATACTTTTTAAATTTTTTTAAAGACTTTTAGAAATTTTAATTAAGCCTATATTCAGCTCTGGGAAGGTTTGGGGGGGGATGGACTAGGAGGGTTGGGGTGGTTGGGTAGGGTTGTTTTTTTTCCTTATTTGTAAAATTTTAAAAATTTTCAATTAAAAAAAAAAAAGAAGAGTTTGGACAGCCAGTTGTCTGGAATGGTAGAGGGTCTCCTGCTTGAGCAAGGGGTTGGACTAGAAGACCTCCAGGGTCCTTCAAATTCTGTTATTCTGTTAATTCTGAATAATGAGCCAACCATTGCCAGCCAGATTCTGATTCTTTCTTTTCAAGCTGCATAGCATTAGGTAGACCAGAATTTGTAGTCCACATGTATGCAACACTTCAGGAAGAACATGGAACTCGGTGGGCGTCAAAGCCAGATGTTAGTGACAAAGGATGGATTGGACAATTGATTCTGGGTTTTTCCCCCCTTTCTCATTTTCTGATTTTAATGCTTGGTCTAGCTATACATTTTCTTTGAGATTTTTTTTTTTAAGGTTGCAATCATGTTTGCAGGCTTTTCTTCACATTTCTGTACATTTATAGAGCTGTCAACTCATGGCCAGGAGCTCTGGGTGATACAGCATTAAAATCCAGTTAAATATCCACAATTTAAAACCCACCGTATCTCTTTACTTCTGGTTTCCATCAAAAAACAGCCCATAGAAACAGTGGGTTCACTTAACAAACATGGTGTTCTGTTAATGACCGCCACAAAAAAGGTTGCAAAATGAGCAACATGACTTACGACTGTACCTACCAGGCCCAGTTACAGCTGTCAGCTGAGGATTACTCTATCTGCCCTCCCGTGAGAATCTCTGAATTGGTTTTGTGATAGAACACACCTTTGCTCTTCTATGTCCTCCATGCAAGCCCCTTATAAAAGTGTGTGTTTCTGCCTTAAAAACCCCAAAACCCCAATCTTTTTTCAGTCTAAACTTATCTGGAACCAGCTTCTCTATCGTTCAGTATGCAAAATCTGACTTCTGCAGCCCATTTTTAGAATTCTTCCTCCTTCCTTGGCTAAATCCCGCAAAATTCCATGTTGTGCCTCCTGTCTCTCTGTTGATCTTCAGTTTTTCTGAGATCCAGCAGGCCTCATCTACCCATTTTCAAGGCCGAGGATGAGATACTTGACTTTTAAAAACAATTCCCAAGACATTTAGGAAGCCAGCTTTTGCCCTTGTAAAACCCACTGAATGGGGGTGGCTTTTATGTAAAACAAAAGCTAAATTTTGGAGAGTAGAAGCTTTGAAACTGGTAGGAAGACAGCTTAGAACAAAACGATGGGGTTAGAACGTCCTTTAAACAAAATACGGTCTCCCCCAAGCTGATTGCTCTTTTTCAGTTTTCTGAACAAGTTTTGTCTTTCTCTGTAGGACGACACGAGCCGCTGAAGGGCCCACCTACAGTGGGGTGTGTAAATGCTTCTGCCGATCCAAGGGCCACGGTTTCATCACCCCTAGCGATGGAGGCCCAGAGATCTTCGTCCATATTTCTGAGTAAGCAAACCTCCTTTGGGAAACAGGGTGCTAGTCCTCTTGCTTTCTCGCTGTGGCATAATTCAAAATGCAGGTAGTCTTCAACTTAGGTAAAGGAGTCCCTGCAGATTTTACTCCACTAATCTGTTATTATTATTATTGTTATTGTTGTTGTTGTTGTTATTATTATTATACTCCACTAATCATTGCCGCCTATAGGGGGCGCTGCTAATCTCCAATATTCAAGGCCGTTGAGCCAGACCTGTCCAGAGACATTTCCTCAGCGTGATGTCACAGATTACAGAACTCTGTTTCCTTCCCACGGAAGGGGTACCTATTTATCTACTCGCGTTTGCATTCTTTTGAACTGCTAAGTGGGCAGGAGCTGGAGCGAGGATGGGAACTCTCCCCGTTTTGTGGCACTCGGGTCTTGAACCGGGGCTGCCAGCTTTCCGTCTTCACCACTGGACCACCATGCTGCCCTTCAACTTAGGACTATTTCTTTAATTACCATTCAGAGTTATGATGATGATTTTAAAAAAGTGACCTACAACTAATCCTCACAATTAACCACCATTGCAGCATCTCGTGGTCACGTGATGGTCATTTGCGACCTCCCCCGGGGGGGGGGCTTCCAACAAGCGAAGTCAGTGGTGGAAGCCATATTCGCTTAACAACCGTGGCCCCAACAGGTTGTAAAATGGGGGGTGACTCGCTTAATGGCCACATCACTTAACGATGGAAGTTATGATCCTAATTGTGGCCGTGTATCAAGGACTATCTGTAGGGAAACTTAGTTGGACAAGAGCAATGATACCAGAGGGATTCGTGGGCTTCAAATGTGTCAGAATCCAATTATATTTCATCTCTAGTTATCAACTATAGAAAACCCCATTTCTGCCTTCTCTGGATTCTGTCATACGATGAAGGGAAGGGGGTGAACAAAAGAGCTTTATGGCCCTCACTTCCTTCGGTACACTTTAAAGGGACTGGATGTGTGTATCACCAAAAGAACTAACCATAACAATGGGGCTATTACCTTTCATGTACTCCTCTCTGAAGTCTCCCTCCAGCCGGCAGAAAGGAAAAGGGGGTGGGAGTGTAATGCCTGAGACTGTTGCTGGAAGAGGGGGGTGTTTGGGTGGGGCTACTGGGGAACCCCTTAAAACCTTGAATGGGAGAGCTTGGATCCCAAGTCCTGTCTAGAACGCCTGCAACCATTTCCTCTTAATAAAGGATGCCTGTTGGAATAACGATTCCAAGAGTTCTGTCTTCTTAAGATGCAAAGTGGGGTGGGTCCTTACATTAGACAGGACTTGGGGTCCAAGCTCTCCCATTCATTTCATTGGTGGGATCTGAGCTGCTGGGAACCATCAGGATTCAGTCTTGAAACCACATTGAAGAGGTCAGTGCAAAAGTCAACCAAGGTAACATTGGGAAGTGGGTTGAAAACAAACCGCCTTCCTCTACATCTCATCACGTGCCCCTAGAAGGAACACAGGGGATAATTTGGGTTGTTTCTCCAGCAAAACAAGAAGAAAAGAGGGAAGAGAAGAAAAAAGAAGCAATCAAAATAATAAGCAGGTTGAGAGCAGATCCTCTGTGGAAAAAAGTGCTGGTGCTTTGTAATTTAGATCAAAAGTAGAAGATAAATAAATCCACGCACACAGAAGGACACGTGGATAGAAATGCATTCCCATTTCCAGTGTTAGAACAACACGCTCAGCCGCTGGAAATCATTCTGGGGGTCGATAAAAGGAAGTTGTTCTCTACAAGGGTCCGAGTCAAGAGCGAATGTGCTGTCAGCAAGACAGTTTTAAAAGAGGTCACGAAATGGATAGGAAGAAGGCTTTGGTGGCTGATCCCGATTAGCTTGCAAGCAGCTTTAAGGGCCAGTCTTTGAGGGCGTGTTTTGCCAAGTGTCAGGGCAGCAATCAAGTGCCTAGCCAATTACTTCTTTTGGCTTCAGAGAAAATAAACCCTCCAGCAAACCAAGGGATTTTGAACTTCATTATTAGCTGAAATAAACCATTGAAAATCGTAACATAAGTATGTTACAATACCCAAATCTCTTACAAGCTGCTAGGAACTCCTTAATAACAAGAGCAGAAATACGCCATGGACGATCAGTTTTCACGGCACCTAATGCTAGGTTCCTTGTAGAAGCTCTCACTAATAACAACAACCAGTGTTGTCCAGTGGGGGACAAGAAGCAACGGGTGGAAACTAACCAAAGAGAGAAACAATCTAGAACTAAGGAGAAACTTCCTGACAGTTAGGACAATTAACCAGTGGAACAACCTGCCTCCAGAAGCGGTGAATGCTCCAACACTGGAGGTTTTTAAGAAGAGACTGGACAGCCATTTGTCCGAAATGGTATAGGGTTTCCTGCCTGAGTGGGGGGTTGGACTAGATGACCTCCAAGGTCCCAACTTTACTATTATTATTATTATTATTAACCCCGCAATTTTTTAAATCAAAACCTGGCACCAGGGTTTCATGGTCCAAGGTCTGATCAGCAGACTTGCAAGATCTGATCCTGACTGGCTGGCTCATGAGTTTGGAATGGGAATCAAAAGTCTGAGGATTTCTCAGTGAGAAAAGCTTTGAAGCTAATGTGAAGATTTCCCCCCCCCCTTCTCTAATGGAGGGGAGGGGAATCCTTTCTCCTTTATTCAGCAAGCAAAAGTGAAAAACAAACAGAGTAGCTCCAGATGAGTCCTAAACGTCTTTACTTTTCATCAAATGAAGGGGAAATCAAAACATCTCACGATGTTCCTTGAATTCTGGGGTTTCTGAATAACCCTGGTTGATCACTTCAAGGCAAAGAATTTGGATGGATGAGGCATAGGCTATTTGGGATCCTCCAGAAGTTTGGATCACAACTTCCACACTTCCTTGTCATTGACTATGTTGGCTGGGCTAGCTGGGAAAACCCCATAACGTCTGTGGACACCAAGTTGCCTCTCCTTGGAACAGTTGGGCTCATGGCCTTAATCCAGCTCCAGTGCTCATTTCATATTTTGGGGTTCAGATTGGACCAGAAGATTGATCTTAGTTTTGTGCTACATTGGGTGGATTGGATGGTGGATGAGACGAAGCTAAACCTAATGGAGGTGTCCCAAAGGTGCTTTTCAAGGGGCAACTGGACTTGTTTTTCCTTGAAGACATTTTGATTCTCATTCAAGAAGCATCTTCAGTTCTCCTTCAGTCAGAACAGAAGAAGCTTCTTGGATGAGAAGTGAAACATCTTTAAGGAAAAACAAAGTCCAATTGCTTCTTCAAAAAAAACAGCTTTGGGACAACCATGACCTGGATGACTGAGAATCTCCATGGACCTGATGGAGGTGGTGGATTGGGAGAGCTGGTTCCCTCCCATTGAAGTAGTTTCAATCTTCTCTCCTTTTCTTACAGTATTGAAGGAGAATATGTCCCGGTAGCTGGTGATGAAGTCACCTACAAGGTGTGCTCCATTCCTCCAAAGAATGAGAAACTTCAAGCTGTAGAGGTCAACATCACTCACCTAGCTCCGGGCACGAAACATGAGACGTGGTCGGGACACGTAGTCAACTCCTAGAGGGAGTTCTAAAGCCATGTTGACGGAAGAGGACTATTGGACCGTGTTCAACAACTTAAGAGTAGCCAAGCCCGATGAGTTTTCTGCAGATTGTGTAATTGAAAACAGGGTTCCAAAGTGGCCAGATTAAACCCCTTTTTTAAAAAATAAAAAAAAATAGCACCATGATTTTCAAAGTAAACAAATTAGTAAGTGGGGAAGTCGCAGTGTTTGGGTTAGCAGGAAACCAGACCTTGAGGTCTTGATTTACAATTTGATTTTTATTTTTATTTTATTTTTTTACTGAGTGGGATACTCAAAGTGTCTTAGAAAGATCTCATCAGAAGAGGAAGAAATCAGAACTGGCCCATCTCCTCAAAAGAGGAGACCCTCTGGGTGGTCTTTTCCTCAATCTGAAACCTCTCCGAATTTGAACCCACTCAGAAGGCTAGGCTGGCTTTGAAGTCCCAACAGATCAGATTGAAGAAGGCAGCAGCCGATTAGTTAAAGAGGTTTTCTTGCTTTTGATGGTAGTATTTAGGGGCAAACAATTTAGGAGAATGTTTCTTTGCTTTATAGCAGACAATTAGCTGATTTTGCTGGTTGTTTTTTGCCTTGCTTTTTGGATGATGGAAGCCAAGGTATTACCTCCAGAGGATTTGTGTCCTATAATATGATGTTCTTCTTCATTGTTTTTAGAGTAGCTAAAAAAGCGACAAAAAGCTGCCTTTTCACATAGAAACCTTCCCTACATGGATTTAGTACATGGTGCTTGGGTTGAATAGTTGTGTGTGTAGTTGCTTTTCTTTTTCTTCCCCCCCCCCCAAAAAAAATATACATATCAGCGTTTTTTGGGCAGTGGCTTGCTTGCATGTACCTTAACCTCACACCCCCAGCCCTGACTCACACTTTGAAATCATTGTCGGCTTCTTCAGCTGACAATCTCTGCTCTGTTGTGTGCACACACAGATTTAAAGGTTTGCAGTTTGTAGTTTGCAGCCAATTTTGTGTTCATCTTTGTCTCAAAGGCTTCTGATCTTTGTCCAGCAAAAAAAAAAAAAATGCCTTGAACAGTATTTAACTTAGAAACTTTTAGGGGTGGTGGTGGAGGAAAATAAGATGTTTGGAATGAATTCCCTTTGGGGGGGGGGCGGAATGGTGTGTAAAAGTATTACAGTCACTGACCAATGACAGATAAAATATGACAAATAAAATACTTGCAGTTTGCAGAAACCTTGTACTGTCCATGCTGTTTCTTGAACAAAACTCATTACGTTTAGTGCCATGTTGCAAAATTATCTCTTCATTTTCTCCTGCCATTTCTCAGTTTGATGGAAAAAAAAAATTCTCTGTCAAATTTGTTTCAGAGGTAAGAGCATTTTGGCCTTTCAGAGCTGGATTGGGCCATGCCTGGATTGATTTAATCAGAGGGTGCCTGGGAGGGGTGTGAGATACAGGTGATTCTTGACATAATAATAATAATAATAATAATAATAATAATAATAATAATAATAATAATAACACCCCAGACTTAACAATTGTCGATAAGAAAGACAAAAAAGTCTGGATAGTGGATGTGGCAGTGCCTGGAGATAGCAGAATAGAAGAGAAAGAACTGGAGAAGATAACAAAATACAAAGACCTACAAATAGAAATAGAAAGACTGTGGCAAAAGCAAGCAAGGGTAGTACCAATAGTCATAGGCTCATTGGGTGCAATCCCAAAACAACTGGAGCGCCACTTGAACACCATTGGCATTGACAAATTCGCTATTAGTCAATTGCAAAAGGCAGCCTTATTAGGAACTACTTCCATCCTGCGACGATATCTGTAATACCATCAAACATCCACATCTGCCTATCCCAGGTCCTGGGTAAGGACTCGATAGGTAGACAAAATGCCAAATCCAGTCTGAACATCTGGCTGACTGTGCGATGATCGATAATAATAATAATAATAATAATATGATGATGATGATGATGTTGTTGTTGTTGTTGTTGGAAGGGACCTCGGAGGTCATCTAGTCCAACCCCCTGCTCAGGCAGGAAACCCTAAACCATTTCAGTCAAATGGCCGTCCAGTCTCTTCTTAAAAACTTCCAGTGTTGCAGCATTCACAGCTTCTGGAGGCCAGCAAAGATGATTAGGGGGCTGGAGGCTGAAACATAGGAAGAAGGTTGCAGGGATTGGGCTTGTCTAGCCCAGTGATGGCGAACCTTTTAGAGACCGAGTGCCCAAACTGCAACCCAAAACCCACTTATGCATTGTCGGGTGCCGGGTGGGTGTAGCCCACTGGGTGGGTGTGGCCCATTGGGTGGGCGTGGCTGCAGTGATAACGGCAGACTGGGTGGGACTAAAAAGTTCAATCAATCCCAACTTTGCAAGATTGATTGATTCATTGAGCCTTTTTTTTTTTTTGCACATGGTGGCGGAGGCCTAAATCAAAAAGGTTTTATAAAACCCAGCTGAAGGCCTAGGACTGGGGCGACGGTGCGCGTGCCCACAGAGAGGGCTCTGAGTGCCGCCTCTGGCACCTGTGCCATAGGTTCGCCACCACTGGTCTAGCCTAATGAAGAGAAGGACCAGGGGAGACATGATAACAATCTTCCAATATTTGAGGGGCTCCTACAAAGATGAGGGGGTCGAGCTATTCTGCAAAGCAGCTGAAGGCAGGACAAGAAACAATGGATGGAAACAGTGAGAACAATCAACCAGCTGTGGGTGCTCCAACACTGGAGATTTTTAAGACGAGACTGGACAGCCACTTGTCTGGAATGGTAAAGGAGTTGAACTAGAACAGTGGTTCTCAACCTGTGGGTCGGGACCCCATTTGGGGTCGAACGACCATTTCACGGGGGTCGCCAAACAACGCAGTCCGCCATTTTTTCCTCCTTTTCCTTAGCTGTGCTACTCCCTTTTATTCTATTGGCTTTTGAAAGCCAATAGAATAGACTCTCTTGAATAGAGTCTAATTCTATTAGCTTTCAAAAGTCAATAGGAATTGTCCAGGCTGTCTCTGCCCTGCTGAGCCCGCCCAAAGTCCCATTCTGCAAACGGTGCTGCATCAGTTGAGTAGTCCTCGACTTACGACCGGTTGGGGGTCGCGGCATTAAAAAGGTTGAGAACCCCTGAACTAGAAGATCTCCAAAGGTCCCTTCCGAATCTTATTCTGTCATAAGGACTACCTGTGCTGTTTTCTGATGGCCCCATCTTTCCAGCCTCCCTGGCTTAGTCCTTGAACTGAATCTCAAGGAAAAGTATTCAAAGTTGTTGTTGCTTTTGAGATTAGCAAGCGTGGTACCCAGAAGGAATGCAAAGTTGCGTCACAGGAAACACAACAGTTACACCCTCAGCATCGCCAACAAAGTCTGGTAAAAAATGGTGCCAAGAAAAATTCTCAGGCATCCTTGAGAAGGTAGAAAAACAGGAAGCCTCTGTCACAAGGCACAGCCGGGTGGATTTGGGCATAGCTTTCGTTGCAGCTGATAATTTAAGTTCAATTAGCAGCAGAAACCCCTGGATGCCAAGCATGCTGTTTCTTGGCAGGGAGGGCAGTGTGACCTTTGCACAAATCAGGAACACATTTACACACTGAGGTCCTCTCAGGTTTGCAGTTTGGTGACAAAGCAACCCCCACCTGACTGCGTGGCTTTGTTCTTCATCTTGATATTCCTGAGTTTTTGCTTGCTGA
This sequence comes from Crotalus tigris, assembly GCF_016545835.1. Lineage (NCBI taxonomy): Eukaryota > Metazoa > Chordata > Lepidosauria > Squamata > Viperidae > Crotalus > Crotalus tigris. The sequence continues at coordinate 2,310,540 of NW_024096931.1, read as the reverse complement.
TTCAGGTTCTGTTCAGTAATTTCCAGAGCAAGTTGCATTAAAAACGCCGCTTAAAATGGCACCACCCAAAGCCACGTTAATTTTTATTTGTATGTATACTGTATGTGTATATTCCTGAGGGAGGGGGGAAGGGAGAGAGAGTTTTCTTTAAATTGAGTCAATTAATTAATGGAACTCTGAAAGCCCTGGGGGTGGTATGAAAATCAAAGTAAAAAAGCACTTTATGAATTCAGTTTCCTGGTTACCTCCTGCTGCTCATCCAAAACTGGAAACCTGAATCTTGCAAAGCAAAGCCACAAACCTCAAGGGTTTTTTTCCTCTTTCCCATGGAGATTGTATCCAGTTGTTTTTAATAATTTACTAATCTTATCATTCTTGCCCACCTTTGCAGCTCCCGGCTAGCTCTGCTCTGTTTACTTTCATGCATATATACTGCAACCCAGAAATCTGCCCAGAATCAGTGAGCATAGAAATTGCAGCGTAGAAATTTAATAAATGATCACGATAGGTGGTCACAGAGTCAGCCAGATGTTTAGATTGGATTTGGCATTTTCACCTACGGAGTCTTTCCCAAGGATTTGGGATAGGCAGATTTTGTTTGGTGCTGTTACAGAGACTGTTGCAAGATGTAAGCTGTTCCGCGTGAAATTTACTTTTGCAATTAACTAATTGGGATTTTGTCAATGCTGGGGTTGTTCAAGTGATACTCCAGATGTTTTGGGATTGCACCCATGGCACCTATGACTGTTGGGACTACCTTTGCTTTCTTTTGCCACAGTCGTTCTATTTCGGTTTGCAGGACTTTGTATTTTGTCATTTTCTCTGGGTTTTTTTTTCTCTTCTTTTGTTTTGAGGCACTACCACATCCACTATCCAGCTGTTTTGTCCTTCTTATTGATAATTGTTGAGTCTAGGGCAGTGGTTCTTCACCTGTGGGTCGGGACCCCATTTGGGATCGAACGACCATTTCACGGGGGTCGCCAAACAACGCAGTCCGCCATTTTTTCCCCTTTTCCTTAGCTGTGCTACTCCCTTTTATTCTATTGGCTTTTGAAAGCCAATAGAATAGATTCTCTTGAATAGAGTCTAATTCTATTGGCTTTCAAAAGCCAATAGGAATTGTCCAGGCTGTCTCTGCCCTGCTGAGCCCGCCAAAAGTTTCATTTTGCAAATGGTGCTGCACCAGTTGAGTAGTCCTTGACTTACAACCAGTTGAGTAGTCCTCAACTTATGACCAGTTGGAGGTCGCAGCATTAAAAAGGTTGAGAACCACTGGTCTAGGGTGTTTAATATTCTTATTAGGGTCTCAGGTACTCCAAGAATAAAACATTTCAGGTGTCAAGAAGAAGCTAAACTTCCTATTCTGTAACTGTAAAAAGTTGCATTTTCACTACAAGTCCTTTGTGAATGCAGCTCCCAAATTCCTTCGTGGAGCACCAGACTGCTAGGGATAACAGAATAACAGAGTTGGAAGGAAACTTGGAGGTCTTCTAGTCCAGCCCCCTGCCTAAGCAGGAGACCCTAGAGCAGGGGTAGGCAACCTTGGCCCTTTTATGATTCGTGGACTTCAATTCCCAGAATTCCTGAGCCAGCCTGCCTCAGTTTGGAATTCTGGGAGTTGAAGTCCACGAGTCATAAAAGAGCCAAGGTTGCCTACCCCTGCCCTAGACCATTCCAGACAAATGGCTGTCCAGTCTCTTCTTAAAAACCTCCTGTGATGGAGCATCCACGACTTCTGAAGGCAAGCCATTCCACTGTCAGGAAATTTCTCCTTAGTTCTAAGTTACTGTTCTCCTTGATTAGTTTCCATCGCTTCTTGTCTTGCTTTCTGGTGCTTTGGACAATAGGCTAACCCCCTCTTCTTTGCAGCAGCCCCTCAAATATTGGAACACTGCTATCCCTAGCCCTTCTTTTCACTAGACTAAACATACCCAATTCCAGCAACCGTTCTTTGTATCTTTTAGCCTCCAGTCCCCTTATCATCTTTGTTGCTCTTCTCTGCACTCTTTCCAGAGTCTCAACATCTTTTTTGTATTGTGGTGACCAGAACTGGATGAAGTGTTCCAGGTGTGGTCTTAATAAGGCTTTGTAAAGTGGTACTAGAACTTCACGTGATCTTGATTCTATCCCTCTGTTAATGCAACTTAGGATTGCATTGGCTTTTTTGGCTACTGCCACACATTGCTGGCTCATATTTAAGTGATGGTCCACTGGGATTCCAAGATCCCTCTTGCAGTTACTGCTGTTGATGGATTGTGAGAGCTTTTGAGTAACTGAGAGCCTTTGACCAAGCTCCCTTGTTTATTATCTGTGGCAGTCTGAAAAAAGAGGAAATTAAAATCTCTCCTTGCTCATTATACTTCCGAAGCAATTGGAGATGTTATCCCTGAGAATTTTTTTTTCTTATTTCCTATTTTTACAATTGGTGCCATGTTGGTGCTGGCAGACAGAACCAGTAAACAAATAAAATTGTGAATGAACCACATCTGATTTTAAATCTCTTTAGACTGGGTTTTAAATGCCTGTTGGGGTTTGGTATCTTCCTAATTTAGCCTCACAACTGGCCAGTGGGAAGTTAATGTCCAAAATTAACAGGCAGAAGGGGAAGAATTTTAGTAAAGCCTCCTGTTAAAATAGACCAGCCACCTTTTTTACACCCATTTTCAATTTGGCAATAAATGGCTCATTTGTTGTTGTTGTTGTTGTTAATTGCAAAGTCGTGTCCGACCCATCGCGACCCCATGGACAACGTTCCTCCAGGTCTTCCTGTCCTCTACCATCTTCTGGAGTCCATTTAAATTCACACCTACTGCTTCAGTGACTCCATCCAGCCATCTCATTCTCTGTCGTCCCCTTCTTCTATTGCCCTCAATCTTTCCCAGCATTAGGCCCTTCTCCAGTGAGTCCTTCCTTCTCATTAGGTGGCCAAAGTATTTGAGTTTCAACTTCAGGATCTGGCCTTCTAAAGAGCAGTCGGGGTTGATCTCTTCTAGGACTGACCGGTTTGAACGCCTTGCAGTCCAAGGGACTCGCAGGAGTCTTCTCCAGCACCAGAGTTCAAAGGCCTCAATTCTTTGGCGCTCAGCCTTTCTTATGGTCCAACTTTCACAGCCATCCATTGCAACTGGGAAAACCATGGCCTGGACTATACGCACTTTAAAATGACTCATTTGGTCATCAGCAAATAAAGTAGTGGAGCTTCCCAGTTTTTAAAATCCCAGCCAACTTGGCCTTTGCATGGTAGGAAATGTCTAACCTTAGGGAAATAATAATAATGATGATGATGATGATGACGACGACAACAACAACGACGATGCTACCTAATTGCAAAGATGATATATAGAAAGATTAAAATGACACACCAGACCAGGAAGAAAAGAATAGAAACAGCAAACAGCAAGACCTGGGAAATGCTGAAAGTTTACATCTTGTGAGGTTCCAGTAGATTCACAAACGGGAGAAGATTTTGCCCCTCAGTCTGGAAGCCATCATGCTGGCATGGGTGGTCCTGGAGTTACAATTCGTTTACTAACCATTTGAAGTAACAACGGCACTGAAAAACGTGACTTACGACTGTCTTTCACACTTAGGCCATTGCAGCACCCCATGGTCATGCTATCAAAATCTGGATGCTTGGCATCAGACTCGTATTTATGATGGTGACAGCATCTTGACTCATATTTATGATCGTTGCTGTGTCCCAAACTTTTGGATCCCCTTGTGCGACTTTCTGACAAGCAAAGTCAATAGGGGAAGCCAGATTCACTTACCAGCCATGTTACTAACTTAACAACTGCAGTGATTCACTTAACAACTGTGGCAACAAAGGTCATAAAATGGGGCACAACTCACTTAACAAATGTCCTGCTTAGCAAGGGCTCAATTGTGGGCGTAAGCCAAGGGCTAACTTTCATTGAAAAGATCTTTTTTAAAGTCCTCTTTTAACATCTTTGCAACTCCAGAGATTTATTAGTAAAAAAACAATTCCATATTTCTGGTAACTCTGTGCTGTTTATTCTTCTTTTGCCGTTTCCCTTCCTTTAATTGGCAGGAAATGCATTCTATGGACTTGCTGACTGGTTTAAGAAAACAACTGTGGGAGTTCACAACTTCCCACTTCTCTTTATCTATGCAATGCTGAACTATTTTATTTATGGTATCTCTTGGCTTATATTGAAGCTGAGTCCGAGTCCATTTCCTTCTTCCTAAATTGGGGACATTCTTGCTACATTCCTCTGCTGTGCCTAATTGAGATTAATTACACTCTCCTGGAAATGGGAAGGATGCAGAAGCCCACCCCACCCACTCCCCAACGTCTACACCCTGGACCTTGAGATTTCAGTAAGAGTTTTCTGCAAGGAGTCACAAAGATGCCATTTTGACATAACGTATTTTTTTAAAATGCTCAAGTGTACTGCAGTTCACCAAGTTTCGCTTTTTGAGAAAATGTGTTTTTGTCTAAAGCAGTGCTTCTCAACCTTCACGGCTTTAAGATGGGTGGACTTCAATTCTGCCAAAATTCTGGGAGTTGAAGTCCACCCATTTTAAAGGTGCCAATTTGAGAGAGAGATGTTTGAGAGAGAGAGATTCCAGGTGTTAAAGAGACACCTGGTTTTTGCTACCCACCTGGCTCTCCTCCTACAACAGTTAAATATTTCAAGTAAAAATTGAAAAGTAAGTTGTACGTTTACCAGGTATTCCTGTATCTTAATTACAGAGCTATGATTACAGTAAATCATGCTTACAGTATATGCTTCCTGAGGCATAAATGGGCTGCAGGATGCTAGAAACCTAAAACCACAACTTTAAATTGATAAAATCTGAATATGTGTTGTAAATCAGCTATTTTCAACCTTTGCAGCACCAGGGACCAGTTTTGTGGAAAACAGTTTCATGTGCAACTTAGATCCCACACATGTGCAGCTATTAATAATAATAATAATAATAATAATAATAATAATAATAATAGTAATGATGATGATGATGATGATGTTGGAAGGGACCTTGGAGGTCATCTAGTCCAACCCCCTGCTCAGGCAGGAAACCCTATACCATTTCGGACAAATGGCTGTCCATTCTCTTCTTAAAAACTTCCAGTGTTGGAGCATTCACCACTTCTGGAGCAGGTTGTTCCACTGGTTAATTGTTCTGTCAGGAAGTTTCTCCTTAGTTCTAGGTTGCTTCTCTCCTTGATTAGTTTCTACCCGTTGTTTCTTATCCTGCCTTCAGGCGCTTTGGAAAATAGCTTGACTCCCTCTTCTTTGTGGCAGCCCCTGAGATACTGGAACACTGCTATGAAGCTTTGCTCACTTGTGTGGCCCAGTTCCTAACAGGCTATGTACTGGTACTGGTCTGCAGCTCGGAGACTGGGGACCCCTGTTGTAAATAATTCCTAATAAGGTCATATTTATGTTTCTGTAGGAAGGTATAGAGACTGCCTAAAAATATGAAAATGATGACAGCACAATAGGGCAAAATCAATGATTTTTCCTGGCACAAAATTAGGGTCCAACATACTTTTTTTTAAATGGTCTTTTGCTTTATGTATAAAGCAAATATTTTGTGACTTGGAAGGAAGGAAGGAGCACTGTTTAGTTTCCCTTGAGATCCTGAACTAAACCAATATTACAGAAGTTTGAACGAACCAAAACCTGGTTTGTTCCCAACAAGGGAACAAATCCAACTTCCTGTGGTTTATTCAGGAACCGTCAATGTTTTGAGTGTGATGAATTTAGTTCTCCTTCTTTCAAAGAGTCTGTTAGGTCAGTGATGGCAAACCTTTTAGAGACCGAGTGCCCAAACTGCAACCCAAAACCCACTTATGCATCACCGGGTGCCGGGTAGATGTGGCCCATTGGGTAGGTGTGGCTGCGATGGTAACAGCAGACTGGGTGGGACTAAAAAGTTCAATCAATCAATTCCAACTTTGCAAGATCTTCCCCCCCCCCCCGCGAGAAGTTGGAATTGACTGATTGAACTTTTTTTTTTTTGCACACGGCGGCGGAGGCCTAAAGTGAAAAGGTTTTATAAAACCCAGCTGAAGGCCTAGGACTGGGGCGACGGTGCGCATGCCCATAGAGAGGGCTCTGAGTGCCGCCTCTGGCACCCATGCCATAGGTTCGCCATCACTGTGTTAGATTAATTGAGTAGGGTCTTAATTTTAAAGCCAACTTTGCATAAAAGTTTTTCTCCTTCCAGTTTGATTAAAAGGCAGACTCCAAACCTCTCAAAAGGCAGCATAATGCCGATCCTAATTTTTAAAGTCAGGTTCAAGAGTTCTTGTGGGTCCTGAGGGTTCCAGTCATCTCATAATCTCAGGAACAGCAACATCCATTTCTGGATTCAGGGGTGGAACGAGAAGCCCCTGAAGATCAAATGCTGGACAGAAAATACAAACGATTCACAGAGATTTTAATCAGAGAGGATCCAGCTTGATTCAGAAATACAGTACCGTACAGTTTCCAGAAACCTCATTGCAGATCAACCTTGCTGATTTTTTTTAGACTTGAGAACCCTCGTCTTTCTCCAGTGCATTAAACTCCAAACATAAAAGGGAAGCATCAAACACTGTCCCAGGTTCAAGAAGGGTTCAGAACACAGGTGGACTCAGGGAAAAGTAAAGGCATCTCTCTAAACCTGGCTTCTCAAGTGACATTCTCCAGATGTTTTGGACTACCTTTCCAGAAAAAGGCTCTACAAACAGTAGGAATGGTCAGATTGCAGGCATGGCACGAGAATGGAAGGCACAAGCACAGGGTCAGCCAGCTTCCTTCAGAAGACATCCAAACATCATTGGAACAAGAATATTCTTGTTCTGTAGGAGGAAAACTGAACCACGACTCAACAGTAGAGTTTAAGAATTACTCAGCCGTAGAAAGTCGTAACAGCCTGCATTGCGTATTTTTGGCCAGTGGCGTATTTCTTATCCAACAGGCACATGTGAAGCTGTGCAAGTCACATGAGCTGTTCCCACATATTGATGGGGGGGGGATGAGGGCCATCTGAAAGGGGCCTTGGGAGACCAAGAAAATCCTGCAGGTGTTTCCATGCTGAGAAAAAGTCTCTGTGATTAGGACTCGTCCTCTAACGTTAGGAGACTTCCCAAACAAGATTCGGAGTGACTTCACTTATAAGACTTCCCCTCCTCTCCTTTCTACATGGAAAATAGCTGTTTCCTTCCCAAGATCCACAAACTGCACTAAGCCATCAAACGGGCTGTTTTATTCTGGGGAACCAAGTTTGTGCAGAGATGAATTAGGAATCCCGGTTTAGGGCAGACTGCACGGTGCACACCCCAGGCTGTCCCTTCCTTAAATAGAGGGCAAGAAAGCGTAGCCTTGTGCAGTGGCTCAGAGCAGCTCCGGGGACGAAGGGGATAATTGGAGCTCCCCACAACTCCATTTCTGAAACTACCCTAAGCCTTTCCCCCGATTTCCATGATTTGGATTCGAATCGTGGTCCTGAACCCGCCTTGCGTCCCTTCAGTGCAAAGGCAGTCCGCGATCTATTTGAAAAACAAGGCTTCGCATATCTCCTTCGTCTGCTCGGGCGAAGAGACGCTGTGCCCGAGGGTTCTGGGGTCCGTGTAAATTTCGTAGTCGTTCCCGCCCTGCGAAGGAGAGCAACAGTGGAAGAAGTTGTTCCCAAGAAACGGCAGAAGGAAAAAAAAAAAGTCTCTCAGCCCACTTTGCCCAGGAAATGCACTTCTTTGCTGCCCTTGAACAAATAGCCCAGGAATATTCCCGCTAAAACAGCGGTTCTCAACCTGTGGGTCGGGACCCCATTTGGGGTCGAACGACCATTTCACGGGGGTCGCCAAACAACGCAGTCCGCCATTTTTTCTCCCCTTTTCCTTAGCTGTGCTACTCCCTTTTATTCTATTGGCTTTTGAAAGCCAATAGAATAGATCCTCTTGAATAGAGTCTAATTCTATTGGCTTTCAAAAGCCAATAGGAATTGTCCAGGCTGTCTCTGCCCTGCTGAGCCCTCCAAAAGTCCCATTCTGCAAATGGTGCTGCACCAGTTGAGTAATCCTCGACTTACGACCAGTTGAGTAGTCCTCGACTTACGACCGGTTGGGGGTCACGGCATTAAAAAGGTTGAGAACCACTGCGCTAAAAGTTCTGTTCTGATTTTCAGCAGCTATGTTCCAGAGGGAAAGATTCTAGGCAAGTAGTCCTCAGCTTACAACTTTTAGTTTAGTGACCATTTGAAGTTAAAACAGCACTGAAAAAAATGACTCATGACCGTTTCCCACACTTATGACCATTGCAGCATCCCAATGACCACGTGTTCAAAATTCAAACGCTTGGCAACTGACTCACATTTATGATCACATTTACGTGATCCCCTTTTGTGACCTTCGGATGAGCAAATCAATGGGGGGGAAGCCAGATTCTGTTTGATTAACTGCAGTGATTCACTTAACAACTGGGCCAAGAAAGGTTGCAAAATGGGGCAACACTCACCCAACAACTGCCTCACTTAGCAATGGAAATTTTGGGCTCCATTGTGGTCATAAGTCAAGGATCATCTGTGCAAGTAGTCCTTGACTTACAACGCTATGTTTAGCAACCGTTCAAAGTTACAACAGCGCCGAAAAAAGGGGCAAGACCAGTCCTCGCACTTTTGACCATCAAAGTATCCCCACAGTTACACGATCCACATTCGAGCACCTGACATCCGTCACAGGTTGACGGCCATTGTGGTGTCCCAGGGTCCCGTGTTTGCATTTGCGACCTTCCCAGCTGGCTTCCAAGAAGCAAAGTCAATGGGGAAATTTGGATTTGCTTAATGGCCACGTGATTCATTTAATAACTGCACTGATTTGCTTTATCATGGCAAAAGGAGGTCTAAAATGGGTTTGCAACTCACCTAAGAAGCTAGACAGGGCCTGGACGGCAGGAGAACTCAGGTCTGAAGGGTAGATTTGGAAACTGGAAGCCCACCCCGATGCTGTGGCCCCAAAGCAGCACAAGGCTGTGCAACAGCAACAGCACTTAGACTTATATACCACCCCATAATGCTTTGTAGCCCTCTCTTAAGTGGTTTACACCAGCCTTTTGCCCCCCAACAATCTGGGTCCTCACTTTACTGACCTCAGAAGGATGGAAGGCTGAGTCTACCCTGAGTGGTCAGGATCGAACTTCTGACTGTGGGCAGAGTCAGCCTGCAATATTGCATTCTAACCAGAAGGAAGGAAGGAAGGAAGGAAGGAAGGAAGGAAGGAAGGAAGGAAGGAAGGAAGGAAGGAAGGAAGGAAGGAAGGAAGGAAGGAAGGAAGGAAGGAAGGGCAATAGCACTTAGACTTATATACCGCTTTACAGTGCTTTACAGCCCTCTCTGAGCATTTTACAGAATCAGCCTGTTGCCCCCAACAATCCGGCTCCTCATTTTACCGACCTCGGAAGGCCGGAAGGGTGAGTCAACCTTGAGCCGGTCAGGATCGAAGTGCCGAACTGCTGGCAGCCGGCAGTCCGCAGAAGCCTGCAGTGCTGCATTCTAACCTCTTGTGGTTAGAATGCCCTACTCACCGGCATGGTCTTATCTCCAAAGAAATAGATCTGCTCGAAGTTGTCCTGGGCAACAATTCCTAAGCAGTACCGTTTGTCCCAACCGTTGGGGAAGACGTCAAAGCTGATCTGCCCTCCTGCAGAGACAAAAGAGAGGAGAGGAGTGGGATGGGTGGGCTGAGCAACAGAAGTGACGGAGCTGATTTGAGCAAGGGCAGCTCCGAATGGAACAAAAATCCAAAGACGCAGAACGCAGGAACCCATGAATGAACCCCCCCATCCAGTCAGAGCTGAAGAAGCTTCTTGGATGAGAAGCGAAACGTCTTCAAGGAAAAACAAAGGAAGTCCAGTTGCCTCCTGAAAAAGCACCTTTGGGATGACTGAGAATCTCCCCAGTCATAAATCAAGGGCTATCTTTATATATAGCCCTGTGCACAAGTCTCTGAAGAGCTGGGGATCCTGCTCCTCACAGTAAATCTGAACAATTATGGGGTGCTGGTGTGTTGCTTCACCCTCTTACGTAAACTTTTCAGGCGTGAAAGAGCCCACCTGGAAGGCTAGCAATGGTGTGATTGTGTGTGTGTGTGTGTGTGTGTGTGTGATACCAGATTTCTTCCCTTGAAACTGGAGGGTCAGTGGGGAAGGCCCAAAGGCGAAATGCCACCAGCTCTCAGCTTGTCAATTATTATGAATATACTAATATTTCATCCTATTCTAGGACATTTGTTTTTAAATGTGCTGCTTTAAGGTCAGCATTTGTTTAGTGCTTTCTGAGCTAAATTGATTGGATAGTTGAAACTCTGCTGTTCTGTTTTGTGCTACATGTTGTTAAAGAAGAATAAAAATAACATCTGCTTATCCCAAGTCTTTGGGAAGGACTTGGTAGACAAAAATGCCATATCCAGTCTGAACAGCTGGCTGGCTGTTACAACAACAATATTAGACCTGAATATCCTGACTTTGCAAAAAAAACCAAAACACCTTACTCAGAACTGCCTATATACTCAGATGCTACTTTAACAGCTGTTGGGTCCTTGGTTAGGACTTGAATTGTTAAGTTTTTACCAGTCCCAGACTGTGAATCAAACTGAAGATTAAATCTTAAATAATAATTAATTTCTACACAATTGCAGGCTAAGACCGCAATCCTTTGGTGGATGATGGTCATCATCATCTCTGCAACTCTTGAGCTGTCACATCCCTCAACAATCTCAGTTTTAATCAGCAAATATTAGTTGCATCTTCCAAAACTCAGCATCTCAGTTGCATCTCCCCTGTCCGTACATCTGACTCTGACACCAACACTGGACATTTCTGCTGTTTTGTTTGCGAAAGAGGCAACAACTTGCATTTTACCAGAGGTGCTCCTCACTTACCGACCACTAGTATAGCAACTGTTCAATGTTACAACGGCGCTGAACAAAGGGACTTACAAGTAATTCTTGAGGTTCCTTTCACTGCAACATCCCTGCTGTCACTGGGCAACCAGTTTGCTCTTGTGGCAGGTTGCAGCATCCAATGGTTACATGATTCACCCTTTGTGATCTTCCCTGCCAGCTTCCCACAAGCAAAGTCAACGGGGAGGCCGGCAGGAAAAGTCCCATGTCACTTGGTTTAAGTCTCCCCCATATATACATGGTCCCCAGGTTTTGCTGGGCTCATCCTCTGCCTCCCTGGGCACGTGCAAATTCAGCTGCTACCACTTTTCTGGCCACTGGCCTGTTTGCAAAGCTGCCTGGCACCTGAAACTTTTTCAATCAGAATAGAGCTGGAAGGGACCTTGAGGTCTTCTAGTCCAGCCCCCTGCTCAAAGCAGGAAAACCTATACCATTTCAGACAAGTGACTGTCCAGTCTCTTCTTAAAAACCTCCAGTGATGGAGCGCCCACGATTTCTGGTGGCAAGCTGTTCCACTGGTTACTTGTTCTCACTGTCAAGAAGTTTCCCCTTAATTCCAGGTTGCTTCTCTCCTTGAATTGTTTCTTCTCCTGCCCTCTGGTACTTTGGAGAATAGTTTGACCCCCTCTTCTTTGTAGCAGCCCCTCAAATACTGGAATACTGCTATCATGTCACCCCTATTTCTTCTTTTCTTTAGACTAGCCAAACCCAAGTCCTGCAACCATTATTTTAGTCTCCAGGCGTTTAATCATCTTAGTTGCTCTTCTTTGCACTTTTTCCAAAATCTCAACATCTTTTTTGTAATGTGATCAAACCTGGGTGCAGTGGCCTTACTAAGGCTTTATAAAGTGGTACGTGATTTTGATTCTATGCCTCTGTTTATACAACCGAGGATTGTATTAACTTTTTTAGCTGCTGACTCAGGTTTAAATGATCGTCCACTAGGACTCCACAGTCCCTCTCACAGTTACTGTTTATTAGCCAGGTTTTGCCTAATCTGTACTTGTACCTTTGGTTTTTCCTGCCCAGGTGCTGCCCCCCCTCACTGACTATGCTTGTTGAAAGCAACAGGACCTTGTGAGAAGGTCCTCACTGTATGGCCCACAATGCTTGCCGAAATATAAAGAGGAGGAGGCAGCAACATGGACTGCTAAGCAATGTGGTCATGCGACATTATGCTTTTCAACCGCATTGTTTGTGGATGGAAATTCTGGCCCCCAATTGCCGTCATAAGTTGAGGACCACCTGCACTGCTAAGTCAGCCTGGTTTTATACAACTTGGTGACCTCCAGCTGAAATGGGTTTTAAATCCCAGCGGGATTCTGAGCACCCCTGGAAAAGAGCAAATGGGAGAAAATCAGCAAAAAGACAGACTGTTGTGTTCTTCACACTGGCTGGGAAACAATGGAGCTTTTTCCTCCGAAAACAGACCATCCACTAGGCTGGCACGGAAGAGGGTCTTCCCTTAATATTTTTTGGATCTTCAGGCAATTAGGATACTTTCTGAATGCAGCTACTTCTCTTCTTTAAAAAGTGGTACCTATGGAAAACGTAAGGCCTTTTCCAGCAAAGTCACGCCGTAAATCAGCGACAAATCTCTCCCGGATCTGTTCCCTCTGTTCAAGAAATTAAAAAAAAAAAGATCCATCAGTTTAGGAAAAAAGATGATTTTCCAATAGCCTGGTGCCACAATCACAAAATAATTTACACCAAGATAACTTTCTATGTCATTGTAGAGCAGCGGTTCCCAACCTTTTCTATATCCTGCACCCCTAAAACGCTTCTGATATATTCTTGCACCCGTTACAAAAGTTTGAAATAAGGGCAACGAATTATGCACATACACTATAATTTTGAAAACCTGTTTTTGCACTCCCTGGAATATCATCTCGCACCTTCAGGCAAAGGGGTGAAAACATTTTTTAAATCAGAACAACGAGATAACATTTGTGGCTCAGACGGAGGCCTTCCTGATTCACGGTGTTTCTCAACCTCAGTCATTTGAAGACGGGTGGACTTCAACTCCCAGAATGTCTGGCTGGGGAATTCTGGGAAGTGAAGTCCACCCATCTTCAAGTGGCTGAGGCTGAAAGACAGTGGACTGAAATATAAAAAGGAGGAGGCAGGGCAACACAGACTGGCAAGATACTGTTATTTCAGCCAACCTCAATAAATATAAATGTTAGCCTTCTTGTGGAACTGATTTTTTAGTCTAGTTTGGTGGAACCAGTTGGTGGGACTGACAATCATTTATTTATTTATTTATGAGACTTATATACCGCTTTAAGTGCAAGCACTCTCTAAGCGGTGTACACCAGTAAGCAATGTATATATATCTATATATTTACATTGCCCCCAACAATCTGGGTCCTCATTTTACCTACCCCGGAAGGATGGAAGGCTGAGTCAACCTTCAACACAACTAATAAATAGTTAGCACAAATGTAGTTACTTGGGTGTAATTCAACCGAATTCAACGGCAACGACTTCTGAGCACACGAAATTTGCACTGTAATCCCACAATTCCATATCTGTGCCCCATAGACCAGCTTCAGAAATGGTACTATGAGGCCCTCAACCTCTAGATAGTCCTTGTCTTATGACCACAATCAAGCACAAAATTTCCGTCGTTAAGTGAGACATTTGTTAAGTGAGTTTTTACGACCCTTCTGGCCACAGTTGTTGTGAATCTGCTGCTGTTAAGCGAGTAACACGGTCACAAAGTGAATAGGGCTTCCCCATTGATTTTACTTGTCAGAAGGTCGCAAAAGGTGTTCACATGATCCCGGGACACATAAGTGTCCTGTGACTCAGAATTTTGACCATGTGGGGATACTACAACGGTCGTGTGAGAAACGGTCATAAGTCACTTTTTTCAGTGTTGTTGTAATGTCGAATAGTCACTAAACAAACTGTTGTAAACCAAGGACTACGTGTATTGGCAGTTTCCCAGAAATGTCTAGTCAATTTCTCAGAGTTTGGGTAGATGCTTGAATGGTGAAATAACTGATTTTGTCCACCCGTTACATCTCTTAAAATGCCCCAATACAGGCAGTCTTCAACTTATGACCGTTCACTTAATGACTGTTTGAAATTCCGATGGACCTACCTGGTGGATACTTGTGACCCAGGTCTGAGGTCCCAATGGTTGGGTCCCCTGCGGTCACATGACAGAAGTTCAGGGCTTTGGCAACCAGGCAATCACGTGACCTCATTTTACAAGTTATTTTTTTCAACTTACGGTTTTCGGTAAAACTGCCCCCATAATAAACCATTGGTTCACTTAAGAATGGCAGCATTTGCTTAACAACTGTGGATTCGTTTAATGACTGCCACAAAAATGTCGTAGAATTGGGTGAGTCACCGCCCTGCTCCACAACCATCACGAGGTCCAACCACGATGGGCGGGTGCCATTACAGTTATAAAACAAGGACTTCCTGCATGCAAAAAATGCTCAGTTCACTGAAGCCTAAAACTTGATTCAATTCCTACCTCCCCCCCCCCAAACACTCCAGATGACTAAGAAGGCACCGGAAGGATCAAACACGAACCCGTCACCTGCCTTATCGAGCTCAAAAAACTCCATCCGTTCCACTTGGTTACAGCTTCTGCCAACGGGGGAAACATTCAGCATCCCATTTCGGAATTCAATGAAAGTGCCTCTAAAAAAAAGGGAAAAAAACCCCCATGTATTTGGAGAACAGAATAAATCAAGCCCACTGGGCGAGGGGACGGCAGAGATAAATGACTTTTTCCTGCCTTTATTACTTTTACAAATAATTCAAGGCAGTGAATACACACACATGCACACACATTTTTTCCCTTCTCCTTCCTCCTATTTTCCACACAACAGCCCTGTGAGGTGGCTTAGGCTGAGAGAGAGGGACTGGCCAAAATCCTCTGTGGTTGTTGGAACCACACGCTCAGGACTTTCAGCTAGAATGATTTGATTTGAGCAACTAAGATGATTAAAGGACTGGAGACAAAAATATATGAAGGGCGATTACAGGAACCGGGTATGGCCAGTCTAGAGAAAAGAAGGACTATGGGGGATATAATAGCAGTATTCCATTATTTGAGGGGCTGCCACAAAGAAGAGGGGCTTAATCTATTTTCCAAAGCACCTGAAGGCAGGACAAGAAACAATGGATGGAAATTAATCAAGGAGAGAAGCAACCTGGAATTAAGGAGAAACTTCCTTAACAGTGAGGACAATTAATCGGTGAAATGTCTTGTCTCCGGAAGTTGTGGGTGCTCCATTGCTGTCAGTTTTCAAAAAGAGACTGAACAACCACCTATCTGAAATGGTATTCAAGACAGTTTTTATCATTGTCGTGCTAATGTTGTGCTAATGTAATCCACTTTAAACCTGACTGCAAATATTAGATTTCTTTGTCAGAGTTGTCAAAGTCTGGAACGTTATCCAATTCAGTTGTCTCAGCTACTAACGTTCGCAGTTTTAATTCTAATTTAACTTCTGTGGACCTCACATTTAAGAGGTTCCTAAAGGGGCACCCATAAGTAAGTGCACTGACATGCCTATCGCCCCTGTCACATTTTAACATTTTTCCATTTTGCTCGTTCAAATTTGTAATTTTTATTTGACAAATTACAATTTTCAATTTAGATTTTTTTTAAAAAAAAAATTAAACGCAGGCTAGTTGCCAAGTGCCCCAAATGCAGTCATATGACCATGCTGTTGCTGTTGTAACTTTGGAATTGGTTTATAAGTACCCCTGGGGAAGTCAGTCGTAACGCTAAACTGTCACTAAGTGGCCAGTCATAAGCTGAGGACTATCTATAAAGCACAAATGCACATACCTTTTCCTGGGGAGCTTAATTTTTGCAATGTAGCTCAGGCAGTAGTTGATCAAATCCTGGAGCAGCTCTTCCCCCATGTGGTCTTGGATGCTCTGCCCAGAAGACGCAAAGAAGAATCATGCCAGAGTCCCAAACCCCAAGAAGCAACTCTCAAGACATCAACATATAGCAAAATACTTCCTGGGTTCTGCTTCTCAAAGCTTTGGAGGACTTTTTCTTCCTGAATCTGGGGGATCCTTACTGACCAGGCAGGGATCAGATGGGCAAGGTCCCCACAGGGTAATTTTTACACGGGTTCAGCAGCCACGATTAGGCTAAAAGTCCACCATGTCTCTCACCACAGCTAAACATCTTTTCTTTTTTTTTTGCAAAAGAATAGTATACCTTTCACCATTCACCATTGTTGCCAAATTAAGTGACAAATGGGGACGTCCAATATACCAAAACAGAATACACCAAAACAGGCAACCAAACTGTCAAATAAAGGCAAATTATCATAAATTAGATTATGTTAAATTAACCTAAGAAGGCCTTCTGGAGAGAGAGAGAGCTGAGGGAGGAACAGAGTGTTTCTTGCAAAAGCAAACGGATATTCTCCGTGCTGCAACCTTTCCTTCAGATCCATCACGCTCCGGGACTTAATTGATTTTAAATCCACCTATACGTGAGCCATTCTCACATCTTTGGACCAACCATTCCATAGGTGAATTCTACCCTGGTTGAAGAGGCATTTCTGTTGGTGTGTTCTGTGGAGCAGGCCGTGAAGCAGAGCCAGGGTTAGAGATGTGCAAAAACCTTTTAAGGTTGACAGGTTCTGAACCCCAAAAGAGGTTCTTCTGAGGCCAGAGTGACCCCTTGCCTTGTACACTTGGAGAAGCCCCAAATGGGAGTTTGGACTGTTTCAATCTCAAAGTATTTTAGTTTAGCAAGTTATTTGTCCAATTTATCAGCTGCCCATCTCGTCAAGCAAGTGACTGGTGCCGTACAACAAAGCTAAACAGTCAAAAAAATACCTAAATATTACAATTTATTAAAAACAGCTGTAGGTCGAAGACGACCTATAACTGGACAAATGAAGGAAACCTTCTTCTGAGCGGTGTACAAAGCCTGTAATCTATAGGTGAAGGAGTGATAGAATTTGGGGGCAGAGTTAAAAGAGGAATCAGACTAGCATCACTTCATAGGCACAAACAAATTAAGTCCACCACCACCACCACCCGCCTTGAATTCCCTTGACTCTTATCGAACACCAAGCAGGGGCTAACCACTAGTTCAGGAGATTCTTGCATGATTAGCAATAAATCAGTTTAAGTGGATTTTCACCTGAAACAATCCCTGAAAATGGAACACTCCACTTCTTTTCACACTGCACCAAGATTAATTTGAGAAAAACTGCCAGAAAAGTAGGATTTAGAGAAAAGGGAACATAATGTTTTGGACTTCTCCAGAACATTCTGTTCCAAGAAAGTTTTGTGCATACTTTTCTTCCCTCTTATCACTTTTAGGACCCCCTTGGTTTTTTTGATTTCACGTCTCTGATATTTATCCTGGTAACAGAAAATCTCTCGGTATGATATGCTGTACTCCAGTGTTTCCCAAACTTGACAATTTTAAGGCATGAGGACTTCAACTCCCAGAATTCCACAGCCAGCAACGCTGGCTGTGGAATTCTGGGAGTTGAAGTCCACATGCCTTAAAATTGTCAAGTTTGGGAAACACTGCTGTACTCAAACATTATATGCTCCTCCGTTTGAATTCCATGCATTTTTTAATGAATATGAGGACTGGTTAAAGATTGTGAGAATTTATAAGATAAAATGTTCATTTGAACTCTCTTTTAGTCCTCCCTTTTAGTCTCTTTTGAACGCTCTTTTAGTCCTTGAGTTACAAGCATTTATTCAGTGACTGAAATAAATGCTGAAGGAAGGGTTTTATGATTAGTCTTCAAAGTTCAAGAAGTGGCTTTGGGTAATGAGGAAAAAGTTGGGAAGCACTGCTTAAGGCAGTGATGGCGAACCTTTTAGAGACCGAGTGCCCAAACTGCAAACCAAAACCCACTTATTTATCGCCGGGTGCCGAGTGGGTGTGGCCACTGGGTGGGTGTGGCTATGGTGGTCATGGCAGACTGGGTGGGTGTGGCCAAGGTGGGCATGATCACCTCAATGTTGCTCGTGGAGAGGGACACCTGTGGGGGGCCGGGCAGGGTTGGGGGAGATCCAGGGGGTCTCTGGCAGGTGGGGCAGTGGGCAGGAGGCTCATCCTGCGGGGTGAAGCGAGGCAAGGCGAGGCAGAGCAGGGATGCCATTGTCACAGGGCAAGGCGAGGCAGGGGCCAGGGTCGCTGCTGCCTGACACCATCAGTCCCCCACACAGAGGCCAGTGAGCGCATGGGTGCATCTGGCCACGTGGGACCTCGGCGAGTTAGCGGGCGGCTGGTTGAAGAGGGACTGTTGCCATCTCCGGGGCATGGCACGAGTGCCCACAGAGAGGGCTCTGAGTGCCGCCTCTAGCACGTGTGCCATAGGTTCGCCACGACTGATTTAAGGCCTAATCCTGCATTACTATCAAAATATCAGATGTTACACGATATGTCAGTTGATCCTAACTTACAAACCTGTATATGAAGAAGTTTTCCATCTTTGTATGATACCAGGCCATTTTCCGGAAAAACATAGTCATATTTTCCAACCACTACCCTCCAGAAAAAGAGAGAGAAGAAAACAAACAAAGGAGCATTAATTTTTATTATTTACTCAGAGAAAATTTCCATGAAATTAAAAATCTTCTTTCCTATTCCCTCCTCTGAATTCATAAAGCACCTGACTTAAAAAAAAAAAAAAAAAGTCTGTACAGCCACCTGAAAGTAACTGGGCAAACTGATTACAATGAAGATGTGTGGTAAATATGCCCAAGAATAACTGACAATCTCTGTGACAAAAATTCCACAGAGAACTGGTGTGTTACAAAGCAGAGTGACAGTTATTTACTGTACAAAAATGCTTCCAGGCCCCAAATAGACCAAATAGTATATTTGAAAACGAAGCTGGCAGGGTGGGTGCCACACACACCCTCTTTGGGATAGGTTTATCTCCAAGTTCAAATCAATGTTCACTTTGATCTGGTCTGTATCTCTCAGCCAACCTCCCTCAAAGGGTTGCTGTGAAGACAAATTGTCCGGAGGAAAGGGGATGGGGCAGGTGCAGTGGCAGATTTGAAGGCAAGAAGGTGCCTTGTAACCTTTAATATCATCTATCAGCAGGCCCTTAAACTAGACAATCCGTGCCCCACCGAATCATGGTTTCAGAGATATTGCCTTACTTAAACAGAGAAACAGAATGACAAAGGATGGGCAAAAAAGCAGTGGGAGCATGAGGGACCTTCGACTTCCTGCTGTCTTCCCCAATGAGTTTCCTTGTGGAAATGTGGTGGAGAACATCAGAAATCTTCCTTCCTTCCTCCCCTTTGCAGCAGGCAGGCAAGTGCCTGCTGCTCGGTAGGGGAGGGGCAAGGGATTGCAAGACTGGCTGGGAAACTGTCACAGAAAGTTGAAAATGAAGTTCACATGACCGTAGCAGCAGTTAATAGCACTGAAGGACTGCAACTTCCCCAAATTTCATTTCCTCAAGAGTCCTGGGTCCCAGATTTTGGATACATTCTGTAAATTTGAGACCTTGGCTCAACAACTGTTGCCCTATGATTCACCGTTTTGCCCATTTAAAGGTCAGGGTAACAAAAATGTTAGTAGTGTATAGATACATCTTTTTCTCAGATTATATTGCCAATTCTGGTAAAAGGGACGGCTATTTTAAGAAGTTTGCACTTTAAAATACCAAAGGATGATTTGAAGATTCTGTCTGCCTTTAAATCTAAAGCACTTGAAAGCTTGAATAAATGTAATAAGCCACTAAATGAAGGAAGCTGAGGAACGTCCTCATTGGGGGTTCTTCTGGCACCCTTGTTCCCCCCCCCAAAAGCCCACCTAACATCCAACTTGGTGCATTTTTGGCATTAAGTCAAGATGTCTCCCTTCTGCCAGGTATTTCTACAACTTGATTCTAAGTGCCATTTCTATATTGGAATAATGGATTCCCTTTCCAATACCCTTTATTAATTGCATGTTATTTTTACTCTTTTCGTAAAGCTGAAAACCATTTTTGAAAAAACAATTTTTGGCGTGAAAAATTCAAACCACTCCTTCTTCTTCCAATACCTCTTTTAGACTCCGCATTCTGCTGATGGTGTAAATGTCTTCTCCTGGCTAGTTACAAGCCTTTGTAATAAAGTCACCATTAAATAATAATGTCTCCCAAACTGTGACTTTGGGCGCAACACAAACTGTTTATCCAATCAGCAGCTCTGCTGTTTTCTCTTAAGGCTTCTTTCTCAGAAAGACAATCTCTCTCTAAATTCACAGATGCTAATTAGTCACAGGGCTGAAAAGCTATGGAGAGATTTCAAGCCACGCGGTTTTTCCAATCTGAAAATAGGAATGGATTTTTAATTCAATTTAAGGCATGCCTATTGCCACGTGGCACGTTCGATTTGAACCAGCTGACCTCAGAAGTGAATGCAATAAAGGAGGTAACAACAGCTGCCCAACCCATAATGGCAATTCATTAACTTTGCCACTCCTGGATCGGCTTCCCACGCCTTCACCTTCTACTTACCGTCCTCGCCCAGCTGTTCTTGAATCTTTTCGAAGTCTGAGCCCCCTACTACGCCGACTTTCACCTTTTGCCGCAAAGCCTGTAGGAAATCTGCCATCTCGGAAGTGATTTTCTGGATCGGTTGAGAAGAGAGAAATCCGTGTGTCAATCCGATCAAGCAGGGATTATACTCACAAGCTCTTGGTGATCTCCCTTATTATTTTCAGACCATTCATTCATAATGTGGATTTCTTTCCATCTTGTTCTTAAAATGGTGCTGTGAGGTAGGAGGGGAGGCCATGAAGTGATCCAACAGGGTTGAATGAGCACACCTTAAGCCCAACTTCCAAACTCTCTTAACAAAATAACAGAGTTAGGAGGGACCTCAGAGGTCTTTAACAAGGTAAGGCAGTGCATTTATATCAGTGTTTCTCAACCTTGACAATTTTAAGGCATGTGGACTTCAACTCCCAGAATTCCACAGCCAGAAATGCTGGCTGTGGAATTCTGGGAGTTGAAGTCCACATGCCTTAAAATTGTCAAGGTTGAGAAACACTGATTTATATAATGAAAGCGAATCAATCAATCAAATTCTCACAGCCTATATAACTGCAGGTGAAGAAATGGAGAAATAACTTTAATAACCTTTTCTACCATTGCCACAAGGAAATAAAATGTCTAGCTCTAGCTTTATCAAATCAGGAAGTGGTCTTGAATTAGAGACAATTTTGTCATCATAACTATATTTTTATTGTACTCTAATCATGGTCCTTTATCATTAATTCCTTTTTAAAATTGTAACTTTGATCTGTGATGAAAGTAACGTGAAGAGTTACGAAATCAGAACTGCTCACAAAAACCAAGGTGCTAGTGATCAA
Source organism: Crotalus tigris (assembly GCF_016545835.1). NCBI lineage: Eukaryota > Metazoa > Chordata > Lepidosauria > Squamata > Viperidae > Crotalus > Crotalus tigris. The sequence goes on along the minus strand of NW_024096931.1, from coordinate 2,289,286 downwards.
ATGCCCCCAAACTTTAAAGTTCAACAAACTCACAACTAAGTTGGCATAAATCACTCCAAGGAAGGAACCATCAAGAGTTAAACAAGAAATGGAGCTCCTTCTACGCTGCCACGACTGAGGATGCTGTTTATTCATTCCCAACCAGGTTTACTTGCTCTCATTACAAAGAGAGTATCAACCATTAATTGCAACTATGTATTAAAACTGTGATAAAGATTAAAATCTGAAGAGGACCAACCCAAGATGTAATGGAATACTATGTAATGCATTAAAAGCCTGGCCAGCAGGCAGCTTTCAGCTATTAATCGGAGAATAATTAATAAATAATACAGGTCAGTCCTTGACTTACAACAATTTGTTTAGTGACGGTTCGAAGTTGCAACGTCACTGAAAAAAGTGATGGCCGTTGCAGCATCCCCATGGTCATGTGATCAACATTCAGATACTTGGCAACCAGTTCATATTTAGGACGGTCGCATAGTGTCCTGGAGTCACGTAATTCCCTTTGGCAACTTTTTTTTTTTTTAAAAATATTTTTATTCATAATACAATTAAAACAACAATGGACAAACATGACATTCCAGAATGAATTTTCCTATCAGTTCCTATCATGGTACAAAAGCTTAATACATCGTTCTTAACCTCTATATAAGCCTCATCTTCTATACAATACAATTATATATACAATTATATGTACAGTTATATATATCTTTTTAATTCTACCATTAACTTGAAGTCCGAGCAGTTCTCCTTAATTTGCCCCAGATTTCGAAGTACTCGTGTTCTGTCTTGTCTTTCATAATCATTGTAAGCCTGTCCATCTCAGCACATGATAAAATTTTATGCAGGATCTCTTCTTCCATTGGAGTTCCCTTATTCCTCCAATTTTGAGCAAAAACCAGTCTGGAAGCCGTTAAAATGTGTAGCATTAAATAAAGTACGCCTTTGTCATGCTTTTGCGTAGTTCAGTGGTTCTCAACCTTTTTAATGCCACGACCCCCCCCAACCGGTCGTAAGTCGAGGACTACTCAACCAGTCGTAAGTCGAGGACTACTCAACTGGTGCAGCACCGTTTGCAGAATGGGACTTTTGGCGGGGTCAGCAGGGCAGAGACAGCCTGGACAATTCCTATTGGCTTTTGAAAGCAATAGAATTAGACTCTATTCAAGAGAGTCTATTCTATTGGCTTTCAAAAGCCAACAGAATAAAAGGGAGTAGCACAGCTAAGGAAAAAGAGGAAAAAAAATGGCAGACTGCGTTGTTTGGCGACCCCGTGAAATGGTCATTCGACCCCAAATGGGGTCCCGACCCACAGGTTGAGAACCACTGGCGTAGTTAAACCTAATAGAAAGAGTTCTGGTTTTGGTTCTACCACTCGCTCTAATATTTCTTCCAACCATACTTTAATCCTGTTCCAAAAATCACGAGCTCGTGTGCATTCCCACCACATATGATAGTAAGTTCCACTTGTCAAATTACATTTCCAACATTTAGGGGAGTCATTGGTACACATTTTAGCCAATCTTGTGGGTGGGAGATGCCACCTCTAAAACATTTTGTAAAGGTTCTCTTTGTAAGAGGTGGCCAAAGTAAGCGTCTTGTTTCTTGCCCATAGTTCTTGCCAGATGTGCAGATCAAAATTAAGACTAAAGTCCTTGCTCCAATTCAACATAGTCCCTTTTACTTGTTCCTCGGACATTGCCTTTTGGCGACTTTCTGCCAAGCCAAGTCAACGGGGAAGCCAGATCCACTTAGCAACTGTGCTATTAAAAAAAAATGGGGCAAAACTCACTTAACGGCAGTCTCGCTTAGCAACAGAAATGTAGTCGCAAGTCGAGGACCACCTGTAACTGCCGCCACCTAATTGCCAGGGAGTTGGGTAAACGGCCAAGGCAGCTGCACTACTCGCTGGGAGCAGTTTTTAGGCGAGGAATTGACTGCACAGCCCTCTTCCGTAACAGGCTGGTCCCGGACTTAAAGCACTCTGCCCATGCTCAGAGGCACCCTTCTGCTCGCCATCCCCCGAGTCCTACCTGCCGAGGCGCGGTCAGGGTGCCGTCCACGTCGAAGAGGCAGAGAACCGAGCCGCCACCCTCGCCCTCCATGGCTCTGCCCGAATGCCTGCTCAGCGCCGCGGCTCCTTCGAACAGGATGCGCCCGAGCAAAAACTACAGGCCCCAGCATGCCTCCCGGCCGAGGTGACGTCTACGCATGCGCGCGCCTCCCCTGCCAGCACGGCGGAGGCCTACGCAGAGCGCGTAGAGGTGGGAGGCGCGGGCGGCGCTCGTCGCTTTCGGTTTTCCTTCGGCTGCCGCCCAATGCGGGGCGGAAGAGTAGTGCGGGAAGCTTACGTGGCTCGCCGGGATTTGTTTAGGTCCGGTTAGGGCAGAGTTTCTCCATCCTCTGCAGCTTCAGGAAGGGTGGGCTTCAACGGCCAGGATCCACGAGCCCCCGTGATTTCCACCCCCCCTCCATTGAAGCCTCCCCCATCTTTTTTTTTATTGAAAATTTTTATTTTTTAACATACATTATAAAAATACAATAAAATGTTAAAGTAAAATAAATTCATAAGCAACCATTGTCTATACTACCTTTACCCCCCCTTACCCTCCCTCCCACCCCCAACCCCCCTCCCTTCACTTCCCAGAGCAGAATACAGGGTTAAGAATAACAAAATTTATAATAATAAAAAGCTAGAGCAGGGGTAGTCAACCTTGGCTCTTTTATGACTCGTGGACTTCAACTCCCAGAATTCCTGAGCCAGCATGGCTCAGCTTGGAAACCTCTCTCTTTCCCCTCAGCATGGCTGGCTCGGGAATTCTGGGAGTTGAAGTCCATGAGTCATAAAAGAGCCAAGGTTGAGCTAGAGGTTGAGAAACGCCGATTTAACTCAAAAGGCCACCTTGGCTCTTTTATGACTTGTGGACTTCAACTCCCAGAATTCCTGAGCCAGCCATGCTGAGGGGAAAGGGAGAGGTTTCCAAGCTGAGCCAGGCTGGCTCGGGAATTCTGGGAGTTGAAGTCCATGAGTCATGAAGGGGCCATAGTTTCCCCATGCTGGCTGAGGAATTCTGGGAGTTGAAGTCCACCAGTCATGAAAGGGCCGTAGTTCCCCCATGCTGGCTCAGGAATTCTGGGAGTTGAAGTCCACGAGTCATAAAAGAGCCAAGGTTGAGCTAGAGGTTGAGAAACGCCGATTTAACTCAAAAGAGCACCTGCAAGTTTAGCTCCTGGCAGTCGAGGAGAGGATCCGATGGGCTTGCCCATCCGAACGAAAACAGAAAGAGCCCCCCGCATTCTTCCTCCAGATATTCCCCCCCGCTAAGAACAGCGCCCACCTTTGCATTTGTTTGCATTACAAAAAAAGAGAGGAAAAAAACCTCCTGCTGCCCAGCATGGACGGTGGAGTCTTGCTCCCACCTCGCCTTTTCCCCTCGCGGACCAGACTCCGAGCACCAAGAAGAGCGGCAAACCCCGGGAGTTTCCCCCCCCCCACCCCACGCCGGCGTGTCTTTGCTGCCACCTGGTGGCTGCGCGAGGTCCGGCAGCCCCGGGAATCCCAGCCCGCCGCCCGTAGGTGACGTCAGCCGCCTCCACGCGCGGGTACCACAAGTCCCATCAGGCACCGCGCCGGGCCGCCTCCCGGGGTGTCTGCACCAGCTCCCGGCGCCTTCGGAGCCTCCGCGGGGAAGGTGATGGGTTTCTGGGCGCCTTGGACTGCAGGGCCCATCTTCCCCAACGAGAGGGGGTGGGCTTTATGGGATTGCATTGCACGGGCGGGTTGGGGACGGGGGGGGGGCGGCGGCCACGCGTGCAAAGCGAGGCTTCTTGCACGGTGCATGGGGCGTGGGGTTGACTCCTTGCGGATTGGAGACCACCCAGCGAGACCACCAGGGTGCGGGGAGGGCGGTCCTGGCTGATCTCCAAACAGGCTAAGCCAGGTTGGGTCTTGGGGGTCACTTTGGAAAGGAGACCACCAGGAATAGTGGGCACCTTGACCTCTTTATCGCAGCATGTCGTTTTCTGTTACAATACGGGTAGTCCTCGACTTACGCCACAGTGATGCCCAACATTTCTGTGGCTAAGCGAGACATTTGTTAAGTGAGTTTTGCCCCATTTTACGACCTTTCTTGTCCCAGTTGTGAAGTAAATCACTGCAGTTGTTAAATTAGCACAGTTGTTAAGTGACTCTGGCTTCCCCATGGACTTGGCTTGTCAGCCGGTCCCAAAAGGGGATCACGTGACCCCCGGGGACACTGTGACCGTCGTAACTATGAACAGGTTGCCAAGCAATTTGGATCAGATTGGTCATGGGAATAATGGAAAGGCTGGAACTGTGAAAAACAGTTATAAGTCACTTTTTTCAGGGCCGTTGTAACTTTGAACGGTCACTAAACTGACCCGAATTGTTGTAAGTCGAGGGCTGTCTGTGTGCTTCCATCAGGCATTGAATTGTAAGCTCTGTGTCTGGTTTTGTAAGGTGTGCGTGGGGCCTCCTAGTCTGGCTGGCACCCCTGGCATTTCTTGGTGGTCTCCTGTCCACAGGCTCACTTGATCTGAGCCTGCTAAGGCCGGCCTCGGCAGAACAAATGAACTCTCTTTTGACATGGAAACAATTTTCTTGTCCATATAACAGTTATAATTTGCCTCGGTTTCCTCCCAAAATGTTCCAGGTTTTGCAGTCTTGCCTAAGCTCTGGCAGTTGCTAATGGACTCTCATCCAGGTCCTAACTGGGTTTGAGTTTGCTCACTTTCCAAATCCAAGCTTGCTGCTGAGAGGCTGTTAAAATGGCACCTTCCATCGTCCCGTGGGAATGATGGTGGTTGTAGTACTACACATTAGAGAAGACCAACCTCAAGACCTACGGAAGAGGTTGCTTTGGATCCAGAGGGCTGGAAAAAATCCCATAATATTACTGAGTCATTTTGGCTAGGAAGCCATTTCTTATCTTGGACAGACCAGCAGCATGTTGGGGGACCTGAGAGTCAACCCCCACTGGTCACCTTGGCCCACCTCACATGGTTGTTGTGAAGACAAAAGCTAGGAATGTCCATGGAGATTCTCAATCGTCCAGGTGATGCTTGTTGCAAAGATCTTTTTTTTTCCAAAAGGCAACTGAACTTTCTTGCTTGTTTTCTTTGAAGAAGTTTCGCTTCTTATCCAAGAAGCTTCTTGTTCTGAAGAACTGAACTGAAGAAGCTTCTTGGGCAAAGAGGGAAACGTTTTCAAAGAAAACAACCAAGAAAGCTCAGTTGCCTTTTGGAAAAAACAACTTAGGGACAAAAACTAGAAATGGGGAATATAAAGAATCAAATCCTTATAGCTACCTGGAGGAAAAACAAAATAAGATAGCCTAGCCTTGAATTAAATTATAGCTTCTATTTTTTTAATTTACAAGCCTGATCACAAATGAAAAGACACACAATTGCTGTGAAAGTTCTACTCCACTGTACGACTGGGTGAAAACCTGATCTGTTTCATTCCAGATGAAGACCCTTGTTGGCTGTGCCCGTCGGTATTTGGTCCTCTTCAGGCCCTGTTGTGCTCCTCAGTTGTGGAAAAGAGGCCACCAGGTGCTCCATTCTTTTCAAAGGCCTACAGTTCTGCAACAGGGAGGTAGCCGGATGCCCATCCTTCGCCGGGTGCAGCCCCGCTGGCTGGGTAGCCTTGACTTGTCTCAGCACGATCCGAAGCCACAATCTAGCCTTGGAAACACAGAGAAATTTACTTTGATTTACCGATTCCCCAGCATCAGGTTGTTGAAACTCTTCTCGAGGTTGAAGGTGCTGCAGACGGGCCTCGCTCTGGTGGTCCTCCCCCCGCTCTGGTATCTCCACGGGATAAACCAGGTTACTTTTGCTCAGGGCTTTTACGCCACAGGCCTCTTCTCCTTCACCCTGGTCTTTCTGTACACCATCAGCTTCTTTCTGCAACGGGTCATCGGCTTCATGTATCTGAGCGAAAGCGGGACTCTCTTGAAGATCTCCCACTTGACCTTTTGGGGGAAGAGGCGAGATTTCTGCTGTCCGGTCGAGTCTGTGGAGCCCTTGGAAGACGAAGACGGACAGAGCAACAGGCACCTCCTGAAGTTCAGACGGCAGGACCAGAAAAAAGTCTTGTATTTTTCACTTCTTTGGGGGCAGGTTGTGAATCAAGAAGCCTTTGGCAAAGTCTTCGGTGTTATTCCTAAGTGTGTGTGAGAGGGGGAGGGGGGGAAAAGAAATTTTAACATCCACAATGTCCCAAAGATGCTTTTTCAGGAGGCAACTGGGCTTTCTTGTTTTTCTTTTGAAGACGTTTCGCTTTTCATCCAAGAAGCTTCTTCAGTTCTGACTGTGTGGTGGGGAATGGAAGGATCCAACATTCACTCAGAGCTGAAGAAGCTTCTTGGATGAGAAGAGAAACGTCTTCAAAGGAAAAAATAAGGAAGTCCAATTGCCTGGTGACAAAAGCACCTTTGGGATCACCATGATCTGGAAGATGAGGACAAGAGATCACGCTCATCCAAAGTGGAACACAATTCCTTTCTAAAATCTAATCAGTCAGGTATGAAACTCCCTTGTATTTTTTGGCAATGCACTCTCAACAGACTGCTTACCCAAGTACTAAATTTCACATAGTGTAATTTACGCCCTGCCGCTTCCTGATGCATCATAAAATCTTTTGGATACCTGAGAATTTGGTACTTGCGTGACATCAAGACCTTGAAAAGCAATCAAAATCTTAAGGATGAATAAAATATGCTGTTAAGCACACTCAAAAGTTCAGTTTTTGCATGTACTTCTGCCCCTACAAGCTATTTCACTTTCATCATTGTTGATGTCATTGTTTCGTACATATAGATGTCTTGAGGTTATCAAACCAGATTTATTTTGATAACCACCGTGGCGTTGCCCTTGTCTGCTGCTGGTAGGATTATTATGCTGGTGTCTTCTTTCAGGTTAAGTAGTGCTGTCTGTTCCTCTTTGGGTAAGTTGCTTTTGGGTGGCTTGCTGGTGCAGAGGATGTTGGTGATTTCTAGTCTGATTCTGTTAGTGTCGTCAGGGTTGATTTTGGTCAGGCTGGTTTCAACTCCGCATATAATGGTTTCAGTGGGGATGTGTTTGGGAGCGACTGCAAAGTTGAATCCTCTGGAAAGGACATTGGTTTCGGCTTTGGTGAGGATCCTATCTGAGATGTTATGCACTGTTTGTTTCATGTGTGGCTGTGAGGGAGGAGGGGTGTAAGGACCCACCCCACTTTGCATCTTAAGAAGACAGAACTCTTGGAATAATTCTTCCAACAGGCATCCTTTATTAAGAGAAAATGGTTGCAGGCGTTCTAGACAGGACTTGGGATCCAAGCTCTCCCATTCACGGTTTTAAGGGGTTCCCCAGTAGCCCCACCCAATCACCCCCTTCTTCCAGCGACAGTCTCAGGCATTACACTCCCACCCCCTTTTCCTTACTGCCGGCTAGATGGAGACTTCAGAGAAGATTACATGAAAAGTAATAGCCCCATTGTTATGGTTAGTCCTTTTGGCGATACACACATGCAGTTCCTTTGAAGTGTACCGAAGGAAGTGAGGGCCATAAAGCCCCTTTGTTCACCCCCTTCCCTTCATCAGTGAGGGCCATAAAGCCCCTTTGTTCACCCCCTTCCCTTCATCGTATGACAGAATCCATAGAAGGCAGAAATGGGGTTTTCTATAATTGATAACTAGAGATGAAATATAATTGGATTCTGACAAGGGGTTTGTTTCTGGCGTTCTTGTAGTCTTCGGAGTTTGCCAGCATAATAATCCTACCAGCAGACAAGGGCAACGCCACAGTGATTATGAACACATCTGACTACCAAACCAAATTGACCAACCTACTCCAAGACTCCACATACAAACCCCTAAACACAGATCCCACCACCTACTTGGAAAAAACCCACCAGATCCAAAATAAAAGCCTCTCCCATTAGCGAAGAGATCCAGCAAAGAATCATTCCCAGAAAGAAATCATCCAGATGCCCCAAACTCTATGGTCTGCCCAAGATACACAAAGAAGGAACCCCACTTAGACCCATAGTCAGCTCCATAGGCTCACCTCTACAAAACCTAGCCAATTTTTTCGCCAAACAACTACAGCCCTATGCAGAATCCAGCAATGCTGGCTGGGGTATTCTGGGAGTTGAAGTCCATACATCTTAAAATGGCTAAGGTTGGGAAACACTGGCTTAGGGAATGCTTGTGTAAGAAGCCACTTTTACATCATCTGCTGATATTTAAAGGAAGTGACATGGAATAGAACCCTTCACTCAGAAAGCGGCATGCAGACGTCCCGAAGCTACCAAAACAAACTTAATTACCAGTCTGTTTCTTTCTGTGAAAACTCGCACGAGAATCACACTGTTGAGATGCATATATTTATTGTTATATAGCTCCTCCTGCAACAGCCAAAGGAAAAAGGATGGCATCCAGAGGCCTGCAAAACTCAGACAGGCTATTTTCCAGGCAGTCTTTGCGTAGGACATCCAGTCTGGTAAACATACACTTAAAGTAGGCTTATGGGTGCCTCGAGAAGAAAACGGACCCCAAGAGAACCAGCAGAGCCCAGGGACAGAGCGGGCTGTGTGCAGAGGCCCCTCGCTCTGTTCAGAATAATAAATAGCAACACACGTGTTGGTCTTTTTTAAACATTGTGAAAAACATGTCATTACTTACAAAGTACTCTGTAAACAATACAGTCTGCAGAATAGAATAGTAGAATAGAATACAGAATAAGAACAGAACAGAATAGAATAATAGAATAGAACAGAGCAGAATAGAGCTGGAAGGGACCTTGGAGATCTTCTAGTCCAGCCCCCTGCTCAAGCAGGACAACCTATGCCCTCTCAGACAAGTGACTGTCCAGTCTCTTCTTAAAAACCTCCAGTGATGGAGCGCCCACGATTTCTGGTGGCAAGCTGTTCCACTGGTTCATTGTCCTCTCTGTTAGGAACTTTCTCCTTAATTCCAGGTTGCTTCTTTCTTTGGTCAGTTTCCATCCATTGTTTCTTGTCACAGATCCTCTGCTGAACATGAGGGAACTACCATCCTTTCTGGTGCTGCCCGCAGAAATGTGGTGGAGGAGAAGTCCTTGGGGTTTCTTAGCCTCCCTCCCGTAGCTTCGTTTTTTCCAGTTAAAGATCCAGCTTCTCCCGCACGTTCCTAAGTGACATTTTTATCAGAGCTAATACTGTTTGTCATCAGCATGACATCCTTCCCCTGACAAAATGCCTTTGGATTAAAACACACGTGAACAGTAAGCAAATGAAGTGATGTTTGGACCTCCTTGTGACCAAGAGCCTCAAAGCCGGGGGCGCTGCCAGACTCGTTGGACCAAGGAAAGCTGCTGTTCTCAACACTGTTTTGCACTTAGCCACAAACCATGGTTTGTGTGTCTGGATTTGGAAAGCCCAAATTAATCACACTCTATTGGGCCTGGCCCCGATGATCATTGCAACCATGCTACAATGAACATGTGGGTTTACAGCAGTCCAGTCCAGTAGCTGAAAGGACTGAGGTCCATAAATATGGAATGGGATTTCCTGCCCAGGGTGGGACCTTCAGCTGGCCGGCTCTGGGAGAGGGTCTTAGGTCACTGAACTGTAGAGACTCCTGCAGGCCAATGTGGTGGCAGCTGAGTGCTGGGGGATACTCTGCCCAACGGAGCAAGGGGTCTTCATGTCAATTGCACCAGCCCAGCAAAATGTCCTCGGGATATAGTTACACCTACAAATCCCTTTCCTTTGGGGTTTTGAGATTCCTCAAAGTGTCCTCAGAGAAGATGTCCATGAAGAGAACTGGCCTAAGGAACAGATCCCAACTTGACACTGCAGCAATGTTATCCTCCATATTAGAGGGTGGTGAGGAGTGGCTTGCAACTTTTCCTTGCTCCTACACAATAGGCAGCCTCTGAAGACCCACCAAGTGGCAAAACAGTAGACACAGAGCTTTGAAACAGAGTTTCAAAATCCATCACTAAGCCTGTGTTACTATAAGGAAAAACTTAGCAACAACACTGGTGTTCTTAAAATAGCGTTCTGCCGTCAAGCCAACTTGCAGAAGAATTTTGCATGCAAGTCCATCCAGGTCTGATTTTATCAAATATTTTTCCGTATTCCAAGAAGACAAAGGCGAGTTGACTAAAATACCCTGCTGCTGTACACCAATGTTGTTGTTTTTTTGGTCTGAGCTTCATAAATCCTGGAATGCTCTGTTTATGATTCTGGTCCAAGAGCATCCATGGTGGAATAAAACAGTCAAAAGTGCAAAGTCCTGCTTCCCCCCCCCATATGTGCTGAATCTGCAACGTTTATAACAAAGGGCTTCAGTTTTCCTTTGCTACCCTGCTCCAGCCATAGCTGAATTCTTCACATAATTCTACCATTTTTTCCTATGGAATACAAAAAATATATAACGTGCTGGATCGTCATGTCATCTTATCTTTGATGTTCTTCGTTCTGGATGGCACCCCCAGGTGTGGAAGCACAGAGGCAATAAGAGTGCAATGGCTGGCCTGGTCCAATGCTATGCAAAGTAGGCCCAGAGGAAGACCCCAGCGCTCATGCACAAGACCAGGTTGATGTTGAGGATGTGCTTCACCAGAGGTGGTTCATCAAGTGAAGTCAAGGCCGTGACTCCGGCTTTGGGTTCAGCAGGCATCTCAGGTGAGTCCTTATTTCTGCTCTCCATCCCACAGAGCCACAAAAACAGGCTCATTAATTTAGACTTCTTCTCCTTCTTCTTTGTGTCCAAGGGACCTGCAGGCAAGACAATCAGTGGTAAGAACGCCACGAGGCACTCAAAATCTCTCCCATTTGGACCTCTGGAATTGGCTGGCATGTTCTGGGACCAATCCAGACAGTCGCTAGGAGTCAACGCTGACTCAAAGGCACCGAAACCAACAGCAGATTAGCTGCTGGTCCCAGAATTTGCCTTTATACATCTTGAATCTCAGATGAGTAGATTTATTTTCCTAATTTGACTTTTACAAATTTGCAAAGGGTGTCCCTCAACGTTTGCAAGGGATCTCCTGAACTTTGCCAAGGCTCGACTCTAGGGGTCACTACAAGACGTTGAAAGCCCCTTCCCCCCTTGGGAGAGAAAGGCAGCCTGGGATTCTCCCTCTGGGTATCCTAGATCAGGCATAGGCAACCTTGGCTCTTTTATGACTCGTGGACATCAACTCCCAGAATTCCTGAGCCAGCTGTGCTCTGCTGGCTCAGGAATTCTGGGAGTTGAAGTCCACGAGTCATAAAAGAGCCAAGGTTGCCTACCCGTGTCCTAGATATTGGGGCTTCTAACATCAGTACAATTTTCCAACCTCTTTGATGCTGGGAAGGGCTGGAGCACCCAGGATTTTGTAGCCCGGATGTGGGATGCCCAGAATTGCTTTGGAGCCAAGTAATTGCTTCGTCCCCAGAAAAGTGCATCTCAGCCTCCCTTAAAGCAATGGAAATGCCCCCCCCCCCCGTCTAAGGATTTGGAGACCTGTTGCACAACTGAGCAAACTGAAGAGTCTTCTTGGACGAGAAGCAAAATGTTTTCAAGGGAAAACCCAAGACTTTTCCAAAAGTCCAGTTGCCTTTTGGAAAAAGCACCTTTGGGATAACCACGACCTGGATGGATCTCCGTAGACAACTGAGCAAACCAGCTCTGGTGGCCACAGACGATTCTGCTCCTGCCCAGCCTCCGTTCACAAGTCCTCCTGGCTTCCTGATTCACATGCAAGAAACCTCCCCCCCATCAGAATTTGGGAGATAGACACTCAGCTGATCAAGGCTACCTGGGGTTGGGAAGGAGGAGACACGTTTGAATCCTCCCCTTTTCACTGTATGTTAGGATCAATGGTTTTTCTCTTCCCTTTCATTGTGGACAATGAGGGGGACACAGTGCTAACCCCCCCCTCGGAGATTAGAATAGCCCCAATCCTGATGACTTTTTGTAAGGCTTTAAAAACTTCTGTGGAGCCCCATATAGTCTCCGCATGTGTTGTATGGGCCCCGTTGCTTGGACTTAGTTTTAATTAGTTAATTATCTCGGCTGCTGTGTATATTTATTTTAGATGGTTTGGCATTTTAAATGTTTTTTATAGTTTTAGAATTGCCAGCTAGAGTCATTGGTTAAGATGGGCAGCTACAGAAATTGAATGAATGATAGATAGGTAGATAGAGAGAGAGAGAGATAAAAAGATGATAGATGATGGATGGATAGATAGATGATAGATAAATAGATAGATAGAGATAGATGATAGATAGATAGATAGATAGATAGATAGATAGATAGATAGATAGATAGATAGATAGATAGATGATAGACATAAATGATGGATGGATAGATGATAGATAGATAGATAGACAGACAGACATAAATGATGGATGGATAGAGATAGATAGATAGATAGATGATAGATAGATAGATAGATAGATAGATAGATGAGACAGACAGACAGAGACTTGATAGATATAGTTGATAGAGATGGATGAGAGAGAGAGAGAGAGAGAGATGATAGATAGATAGATAAATAGATAGATAGATAGATAGATAGATAGATAGATAGATAGATGAGACAGACAGACAGAGACTTGATAGATATAGTTGATAGAGATGGATGAGAGAGAGAGAGAGAGAGAGATGATAGATAGATAGATAGATAAATAGATAGATAGATAGATAGATAGATAGATAGATATGATAGACAGACAGACAGACAGTAACTTGGGATTGTTATTTCTATCAGTCAGTTTGCTGCCCTGAATCAAAACGGTGGCTCCACCTGATCAGTACAAAGACTGGAGCCCACTTTAGACGGGGGGCTCAGGCCAACTGGCCCTCTGCTCTGTCCCTTTGGAGAAGGAGGTCAAGGCACAACCTCTCACAGCCCCAACCTGTGGTCTCCATCAGGGGAAAGATTCTGTTCCTCTCCCCGATGGGCTGCTTACCTGAATGGTTTTTGCAAATGTTTTCTGGGCCATCCATGATTTCCAGTTGCCCCAGAGGAGAAGGACCAGCCTCGCGGTTTCCTTTGACTGGAACGGACAACGATGCAGTTGGAGCATCATTTTTTCTCGGAACATCCTTGCGGGTGAACCAGGTGAGGCGGCTAATCTGTTTGGACAAAAAAACAGCGTTCAACAGAACGGCTTCCTTTCTTTCGGAGACCCAAAGACGTTCCACACGCGAAGGGCACCACAATCGGAGTTCGGTGCCATTCTTAAGTAAGCTTGACAAGTCCATCATCAGCACAACTCCTGCTCCGAAAGACCTGCTCCACCAAGAGTTTTATAGGAGCAACCAGGGAAGGTAGCTTCTCATTGCCAGCAACCGGGACTGGTGCTCCACTATCGGCATTCCAAGCACCGGGCCTTCCTGGACTACCCAGGGGTAGGCAACCCAAAACACTCAAAGAGCCACTTGGACCCGTTTCCCACCAAAAGCAAAACACTGGGAGCCACAAAACCCTGTTGATATCTAAAATGAAGAGAATACTGCATACCATATATTCCGGCGTATAAGGCGACCTGGCGTATAAGACGACCCCCGTCTTCGGCGCCGAGTCGCATGCCTAGAAAGTCGTCTTATACGCCGGAAAGTACGGTATATCCTTTTTTACCTTTAATATGTATGTATGTATGTATATGTGTTTGTGTATGTATATATAAAATAAAGGTAAAACAAGATATATGCAGTGTTATCTTCATTTTAGATGTCAAAAGGGTCTCTCTCTCTGTGTGTGTGTGTCTCTCTCCTCTCCCTCTCCCTTTCTCTCCCTCTCTCTCTTTTTCTCCCCCCCCTCTTCCTCTCTCCGATCTTGTGCTCACCTGGCAAGCTGACTTCAAGCTGTTCTCCAACAAGCTCAGGGGTAGGCAACCTCGGCTCTTTTATGACTCATGGACTTCAACTCCCAGAAATCTTGAGTCAGCATAGCTGGGCTAGCTAGCTCTCTCCTGCCCTTCCTGCTTCCTGCAGAGATGCAGCAAAGGGAAGAGCCCCGCCCAAAAAGCTTTTCAGCTTGTCAGAGAACACCGTGAGTCCACTCTCTTTTACACACAGAGAGACAGAGACAGAGAGAGAAGCAGGGAAGTGCAAGTTCCTCTCTCTGTCTCTGTCTCTCTCTGCAAATGGCAGAGGAGGCTGGGAGCCACGGGAAGGCTCAAAGAGCCGCATGCAGCTCCGGAGCCACAGGTTGCCGACCTGTGTCTTAGGCCAATCCCTTCTGACTGCTTTTACTCCAGGTAGCCAGGTCACCCTAAGCAGGTCATGAGAGTGAAGACAGCCAGCGCCCCTCTCAATGCGCACATACCATTTCCTCTGGGGGGGGCTCCGTCAAGAGGCTGACAGCCACCACCACGATGAGCGTGATCACCCCCAGGATCATGGAGAAGTAGAGGTAATGCACGTATTTCACCACAGCCGGACGGTCATCTGACTCCCCACAGCCCGGCTGCAGGTAGACGAAATCCAAAACCATCCGGATTAGGCCGATCACCATGCCAACCAAAAGACCACAAAATGCCCCCTGGAGGAAAATCAAGAAAAGAAATCAGGTTAGTTCCCTGCCCCAAAACCAGCTGCCCTCTTTTTAGAACCACAAGAGTTTGCGGGACACCTGTCAGCTGCCACCTTACGTTTGCGTGTGTGCTTCGCTACCAGGCAGTGAGAGTCTGCCATGAACTCTGGGGAAGGTGGATGGGAGGGGGGAATGCTTGGGGGAAAGCGAAAGCAACCATTGTATCTCCTCAAGATGCTGCTTCAAGGTCAGCCGGCTGGGAGAAGAAGGCAGCTGCATAACAACGCTTGAACTGTCCGTTCTGAAAACATCTTGTCATGGTTCCAAAAGAAGAAGCTCTTCAAAGAACTTTGAGGCATTGTTTACCTTAAAGAATCTTTAATTTGCAACATAGCTTCTGCACGTACATAGAAAAGCCAAAATCTGAATTCTCCTCCCCCAGACACACAATAACAAAGCATAACTCACGCCTTCATTTAACAGTCATTAATTACATTCTCCAATTAGTTTGAAGTGTGAACTTTCCCTCCTGTTATCTCCTCTTATTACAACTAACCTTGAAAAATACTCTACTGAGGTATTGTTATGGCTAACTAGTCCCCAAGCACATTCTTCCCCCCCCCTCCCTTCTAGCACCATCTAATTTTAACTCTAAAAGTAATACATAGGTTAAATAGAAAATGTCTGCATCTTCATATATTGTCAAGCAAGAACATCCGATGTTAGCAGCATTGACACATCTTGCTTGAATCTGATTAGTCATGGGGGGGCGGTCAGTGATGGAAGGCAGTGAAAGAAGAGAAAAGCTGAACTTTGGGGATTTGTGTTGCTGCAATGCAATTAACTTCTAATAAAATTATACCTGTGTCATCAAACGGAGCCAAGGATTGTTTCTATTTAGAGGTTTAAGTGGTGGCAGGTCTGACACCCCCCAAAAGTGCTCGGAGTTACCTTCTCGTTTGTCCGCTTCCAGAAGCATCCGAGGATAAACACGATGGCCACGGGAGGTTGCAGGTAAGAGCTGATGGTCTGGATGTAGATGAAGAGCTGCCCACCCTGGCTGGCTTGCACCAGGGGGATCCACAGAATGGAAATGATCACAAGGAGCAGAACAAACACCCTGTGTGCAGAAGAAAGGCCGGGTCATTTGGATTTCACGCTCTTCAAATGGGGGGGGGGGTGAACAGATCCTGGTAGTGAATCCACATCTTAAGAAAGCAGAACTCTTGGAAACGGTCTCTTCCAACAGGAACTTTTATTAAAAGAAACTGATAACGGGCATGATAGACAGGGTCTGAGGGATTCCCTTACAATTTGATGTTTTAAAATGTCCCGAAGCAGCCCCACCCCGCAGTTCTTCCGGGCAATTCAAACAGGCAGATTTCTAGGTCTCAACTCCAGGAGAGAGAACATCGATCTGGCTCCGTTGGCATGATCATTCAACATCTCCTCACACAGATCCCAGATGCTGCATCTCCCTCCCCCCCCCTGCTTTCTCTCGCTGCCCAGTAAAGGAGGAAACGTTCAGAGGAGTGTAGGATGAAAGGCAAATGGCTACACTGTGATGGTTAGCACATCCGAAGCGAATCAACAAAAAGGTTACTTTGTAGTGAATAGAGGAGGTGAAAGTCATAAAACCCCCATGCATGCCCCCCCTCCCCCTTAGTAGCATGACAGGGTCCAGGAGAGAGTAAATTTGGTTTTATATCAGAGAAGATAGATAGAAATGAAATATAACTGGATTCTGACACCCTCCCCATTGGGAGCTTTGGAACGGCGGATTTGAGCTGAGCTCGGTTGGGACAAGTGCTCTGGCCTTCCGGAAGCAAAGCCCTTCTCTGCCGTTCATTAAAGGATCCTGAGCTTTTTCAGGTTTCTGGGTGAGCGTGAGGGAAAGGTATGTCAGGCCTGCCATCTTCAGCATACCTTGCCTCGCTGGCATCCTACCATAAAAGTGAAGGGAAGGGGAGAGGAGGGTGGGGACATAGGGAATGGGCGAAAGGAGAAAGGAAGGGGATGACAGGATTGACAGAGGTGTCGGTCTGGACCCAGCCAACCGAGCAAGGACGAAAAATGAAAGTGGAATGCAAAACTAAGGTAAAGAGGCACCCAATCTATTACTAACTGTATCAATTATATTTTTCTCATAATTAATTACATTTGGGTAACTAAAGCTTCCCTTATACCGACCCCCTTAGTATTTTCATATTTCCCATCTTATAGAAATCTCAGGGGCTGCCACAAAGAAGAGGGAGTCAAGCTATTCTCCAAAGCGCCTGAAGGCAGGACAAGAAGCAACGGGTGGAAACTAATCAAGGAGAGAAGCAACCTAGAACTAAGGAGAAACTTCCTGACAGTGAGAACAATTAATCAGTGGAACAGCTTGCCTCCAGAAGCAGTAACTGCTCCAACACTGGAAGTTTTTAAGAAGAGACTGGACAGCCATTTGTCCGAAATGGTGTAGGGTTTCCTGCCCGAGCAGGGGGTTGGACTAGATGACCTCCAAGGTCCCTTCCAACTTTACTACCATTACTATTACTAATCTCAAAGCCAGTCCCCAAACACCTAAAATGAATACGATTGGACACTGATGGACTGGTCAAGGGAGAGGGAACTAGAGATGGGAGAAAACACAGACTTTGCATGGGATTATTCAGATCCAGCTTTGCTTATCCTGTAATCACTTCACCTTAGTAAAGTGAACCTTTCCCTTCAATCATGGAGTCAAAGGTCTATCCTTCCTAAGGACCAAATTAGGACAGTTGTGAGAAATTGCTTTTATAGAACCCACTCATGAACATTGAGATGCAAGTTGAATCCCTCAAAAAGGGTCAGGCTCCTTGAATGACCATCAGAGAGGTGCTGTGCGCACATACAAAGTCCAAAGCATTTCTTTCAAATGATCTTCAGAATAAGCTCAGCCCTTAAAGGTCTTCTTTGGTCATTTGTTTGGCTATTGCTTGCCTCTTAAGAGTAGAGTACTCCTGGGACTCTTTGTAAGGACTCACCCCACTTTGCATCTTAACTTAAGAAGACAGAACTCTTGGAATCTTTCTTCCAACAGGCATCCTTTATTAAGAGAAAATGGTTGCAGGCGTTCTAGACAGGACTTGGGGTCCAAGCTCTCCCCTTCAAGGTTTTAAGGGATTCTCCAGCAGCCCCACCCAATCACCTCCTTCTTCCAGAGACAGTCTCAGGCATTACATTCCCACCCCCTTTCTCTCACTGCCGACAGGAGGGAGACTTCAGAGAGGAGTACATGAAAGGTAATAGCCCCATTGTTATGGTTAGTCCTTTTGGTAGTATCCACATCCAGACTCTTTGAAGTGTACTGAAGGAAGTGAGGGCCATAAAGCCCCTTTGTTCACCCGCTTCCCTTCATCGTATGACAGAATCCAGAGAAGGCAGGAATGGGGTTATCCATAGTCGATAACTAGAGATGAAACATAATTGGATTCTGACACTCTTGCTAGATGTGTCCCATGGGCTTACCTGCCAACTATCATGAGCTCCCATTCAGAAGACAGAGGTCGAAGATGTCGCCAAAGGTCCATGGTGAAAATGGTGCTTGCGCTGTTGAAGATTGAAGTCAAAGAGGACATCAGCGCTGCGATCATGACCGACATCATAAGCCCTCTTAGTCCTAGAAGCAAAAAGTCTGGATGAGAATTTTTGCTTACCAGCGTCCTCCTCAGGAATCACAAGAAGTTTGCAGTTTACTCAGAAAGTTCTCACTATTTGCTTACTCATAGCTTGCATCCAGCTTCAGAAAAAAAGAAATAAAATCAGGAATTGTTTCCTTTGACAAAGAGAAAAATAATCTAATTTACTTTTCACAGATGTATAGAATCACAGAATAAAATGGAACAGAACAGAAAAGGACAGGACAGGACACAATACTTTATTGGCCAAGTGTAATTGGACACACAAGGAATTTGTCTCCGGTGCAGAAGCTCTCAGTGTACTACAAACAATAAAGTGATAAGTCATAGATCATGAATCATAAGTTATAATCATAAATCATAAGATTCAATCATAAATCGTAAGATACAATTGATAAATCATAATATACCAATAGGAGAAGGTAGTAGGAAAGATGACAAATGAGAAAGATGAAAAGATGCTATTCCATCTAGTTTTACGTTATCTGCAAATGTAATTATTTCCTCCAACATTAATATAAGTAATTAATGAAAAAAATAGCATACCGGACCCGCCTAAAGCAGCTCATTCACTATAGTGCAGAGGTAGGCAACCTTGGCTCTTTTATGACTCGTGGACTTCAACTCCCAGAATTCCTGAGCCAGCTATACTAGCTCAGGAATTCTGAGAGTTGAAGTCCACGAGTCATAAAAGAGCCAACGTTGCCTACCCCTGCTCTAGTGAGATAAGGAACTTTTGGACACCACTCTTAGTACCCATTACAAGCCAGCTAAGTATCCATGTAATAGATAGGTAATCCAGCCCACATTTCAGCTTGCTAACTAGATTGTCATGTGGTACTTTATTAAATGCATTACTAAAATCAAGATACCGTATATGCCGGCGTATAAGGCAACTTCCTTATATAAATGGGGGTCGTCTTATACGCCGGAAATACTGGTAGTTTCCGGCGTATAAGACGACGTTCTAGGAATGCGGCTCAGCGACAAAGATGGGGGTCGTCTTATACGCCGGGTCGCCTTGTACGCCGGTATATACGGTATATTATAACCACAGCATCCCCCCAATCTATTAAAGAGTTTTCCACATCAAAAAAATGAAATAAGATTTCACAGTTCATAAAATAGTGAAGGTCAGAAACCAATTTCCTATGAGGAACAGTTAAAGGATTTGTTTGCATACAAAAAATTATCTAAGGGGAAAGAAGGTTGTAGTCTGAAAAGATAGCCAAAAACAGGAATTAGTCTTGTTTTCTATTGCCCAGAGAGGACAGGACCAGAATCAATGGGTTAAAACTACAATGAAAGAGATTCTCAGTTAGGCATCAGGAGGATCGCTCTGACTATATGAACTGTCTTCCATAACTGGCAGGCTGGAATGAACAACTCTTCTATAGAGCAGTGGTTCTCAACCTGTGGGTCGGGACCCCATTTGGGGTCGAACGACCATTTCACGGGGGTCGCCAAACAACGCAGTCCGCCATTTTTTCCCCCTTTTCCTTAGCTGTGCTACTCCCTTTTATTCTATTGGCTTTTGAAAGCCAATAGAATAGACTCTCTTGAATAGAGTCTAATTCTATTGGCTTTCAAAAGCCAATAGGAATTGTCCAGGCTGTCTCTGCCCTGCTGAGCCCGCCAAAAGTCCCATTCTGCAAACGGTGCTGCACCAGTTGAGTAGTCCTCGACTTACGACCGGTTGGGGGTCGCGGCATTAAAAAAGTTGAGAACCACTGCTATAGAGAAAGAGAAGTTCTGCCTTTTCCATGCTTGTTATTCTTTAGCTATATTTTCCTAGCATGTGTATCATATTTTATCTACCCTTTTATTCTGAAGATAACAAAGGAGCCCCTTTCGCTGTTCTTAGCATCCTTTGTAAACTCCAACTCGTTCTGAGTAGCCAGCAAAGCAATGACTAGAAGCCAACTTGACTTTGTCCAAAACAGATCATGCCAAACAAATCTTATTGCATTCTTTGACAAAGTAACTAAATTAGTGGTCCAGCGCAATGCTGTGGATATAATTTACTTGGACTTCAGTAAGGCATTTGATAAAGTAGATTGTAACCTACTACTTGGTAAGATAGGAAAAAAATGGGATAAACAGCATCACCCCCAGATGGATCTCTAACTGGCTGAACACCCGCACTCGACGTGTGGTCCTCAGTGGAACTATATCTACATGGAGAAAAGCAAAGTGGGGTACTCCACATTTCTGTCTTAGGCCCAGTACTCTTCAACAACTTCATAAACAATTTAGATAAGGGAATAGAAGGAGAACTCATCACATTTGCAGATGACACCAAGAAGGTAGGCTCAAGATCCAGAAGATAGACTTGAACACTGGATCCAATACAACAAAATGCAACTCAGTTGTGAGAAAAGTAAGGTATTAGTCTGCTCCTGAAGGCTCCCAAGAGTCCTATTGCAATTCTGCCTGTCGACCATGCCCCTCTTCGCATTAATGAGAAGCCCCTTACCCAGTGGCAGAAGCTCTATGACGAGTTTGGGGTACGCAATATCTGAACATCCAGATGGATTGCCACAGATCTCTTTACAGGATTTGGGATCAGCACAGGCCACTAGATCTGCAACAAAATAGAACCAAAAGACGTTATGAAGGGTGAGAGAAAGGCTGAACAATTGGAAAAAGTAAAAAAAAAAAAAAAGGATTAGAAATCAGATTCAGGACTGCCATTTTGAAATCAGAATAAGGCCTGCAAGATGAAAGGCTGGGGGTCCCAACTTTGGCTTCTGGAAGCCCTCAGGGTCTTCCCAGCCTTGCCCCCTCCCGGAATAGCTAACACACCTATCTTCCCAGAAGAATCTCACCTGAATTCTAATCTCTTGCCCCAGTGTGGATGAAAATCAAGGTATTTACACCCCAAACTGCTTGTCAGTTGGTTAAAAGATCAAAATGCAAATGCTGAAATAATTTCTTTTTAGCTAATTCTTGGCTACTTGGGATATATTTTTTAAAAAATCATGTAGAAAAGAAGAAGCATTTGATTCTTGATTTTTTTTTTTAAGAATTACACTTCTCTTTGTATCCTCATTTGGTTTGGTTTTAGCCCAGTCTCGGTGAACTGAGAAAGAAAGAGTCTGAGAAGACAGCCTTATTATGTATTATTAAATAAAATATGAAATATTAGAAATGGTTTAATAATTTATTAAATAATAAATACTATACTAATAATTATTAAATAATAATAAATAATAAGGCTGTCTTCTCAGACTCTTTCTTTCTCAGTTCTTCCAGACTAGGCCAGAACCAAACTGAAGGGAAGCGTTGTTGTTGTTGTTAGTTGCGAAGTCGTGTCCGACCCATCGTGACCCCATGGACAACGTTCCTCCAGGCCTTCCTGTCCTCTGCCATTTTCTGGAGTCCATTGAAGCTCACGCCTACTGCTTCAGGACTCCATCCAGCTACCTCCTTCTCTGTCCTCCCGTTCTTCTCTTGCCCTCCACCTTTCCCAGCATCAGGCTCTTCTCCAGTGAGTCCTTCCTTCTCATTAGATGGCCAAAGTACTTGAGTTTCAACTTCAGGATCTGGCCTTCTAAAGAGCAGTCAGGGCTGATCTCCTCTAGGACTGACCAGTTGGATCGCCTTGCAGTCCAGGGGACTTGCAGGAGTCTTCTCCAGCACCAGAGTTCAAAGGCCTCCATCCTTTGGCGCTCAGCCTTTCTTATGGTTCAACTTTCACAGCCATACATTGCAACTGGGAAAACCATGGCCTGGACTATACGCACTTTTGTTGGCAGGGTGATGTCTCTGCTTTTTAGAATGCTGTTTAGATTTGCCATAGCTTTCCTCCCCAGGAGCAAGCGTCTTCTAATTTCTTGGCTGCAGTCCCCATCTGAGGTGATCTTGGAGCCCAGGAAGATAAAATCTGTCACTACCTCCATTTCTTCCCCATCTATTTGCCAGGAATTGAGAGGGCCGGATGCCAAGGGAAGCGTAATGCCCCCCCCCCCCCAATAAAAAGAACATGCTTCTTTTCTAAATGATTTTTAGGCCACCGCTCCCACTCTTACCTGGAAAGAGGATACGGCTGATCATGCCAGGCAAGACCATCATGAAGAGAGGCAGGATCTTCAAGTAGGAGGCCAGCAGGGCCCCGCCCTTGGCATGAGAGAGAGACTTTGCCGCCAGAGACCTTTGGACAATGACCTTCAAAGGAAAAGGAGATGGACAGGGTTCATTTTCCCTTCTTCGCCTAGAACAGCCTCCCACATCACCCCAGCTTCAAAGTCCAGGCAGGGCGTAGTCCAAAAAGTCAAGATGATGGTCACAATAGTCCAGTCAACGTTTCAACCAATTTTTTTTAATGTGCTTTGGCTTCCTTGTCCACACCTCGCAGATGCTTCCAAGTTCAGAACCATGAAGATGTACCCAAATGTCAACCTGACAAAGTAGACCAGACTGAAAAAAAACCCAAGACCAAGTAGGATACTTTTATGGTAAAGCTCTAGGACAGTGTTTCTCAACCTTGACAATTTTAAGGCATGTGGACTTCAACTCCCAGAATTCCACAGCCAGCAATGCTGGCTGTGGAATTCTGAGAATTGAAGTCCACATGCCTTAAAATTGTCAAGGTTGAGGAACACTGCTCTAGGAACAGAAGCTTGCAAGTCTCAATGTCCTTGTCCCTCCCTCCCTTTATCTTTGTGTGAATTGGGGGGGGGAGAGGGGAGAGGTTGTCTGAGAATTTTTTTCACATTGTTTTCTCTGGGGGGGAACTCAAGGCTGGCTTATCTGTTGCCTTGGAAGCAGCTCTTCCTTCTGTCTGCCAAGGCCATTTGCTCTGTTCTCTACTCCAAATAGACAGTGGCTGTTGAGACGCTGGCGTGTGGCGCATTCTGAAGGCAGACGGTGCTGGCCTTGAATGTGGGAAGCCTGGATTGACAACTTTGCATAGTCAGGAGAAGGAAGGGGGTGTCCTCTCTATCCAAATGCTGCTCATTCAGAACATCCACTAATGGTGGATCGTAGTGAGGAGCCAACCATATGAGTATTTATTTATTTACCAGATTTATTTTCCAAAGCACCAGAAGGCAAGACAAGAAGCAAGGGATGGAAACTAACCAAGGAGAGAAGCAACCTCGAAATAAGGAGGGATTTCCTAACAGTGGGAACAATTAACCAGTGGAACAGCTTGCCTCCAGAAGTTGTGGGTGCTCCATCACTGTAGGTTTTTAAGATGAGATTGGACAGCTATTTGTCTAAAATGGTATAGGGTAGTGGTTCTCAACCTTTTTAATGCCGTGACCCCCAACCGGTCGTAAGTCGAGGACTACTCAACCGGTCGTAAGTCAAGGACTACTCAACTGGGGCAGCACCGTTTGCAGACTGGGACTTTTGGCGGGCTCAGCAAGGCAGAGATAGCCTGGATAATTCCTATTGGCTTTTGAAAGCCAATAGAATTAGACTCTATTCAAGAGAGTCTATTCTATTTGGCGACCCCCGTGAAATGGTCGTTCGACCCCAAATGGGGTCCCGACCCACAGGTTGAGAACCACTGGTATAGGGTCTCCAGCTTGAGCAGGAGATTGAATTAGAAGACCAGATCCCTTCCAACTCTATTATTCTGTGTTTTATGTTCTATATCAGTGTTTCCCAACTGTGACAATTTTAAGGCATGTGGACTTCAACTCTCAGAATTCCACAGCCAGCAATGCTGGCTGTGGAATTCTGGGAGTTGAAGTCCACATGCCTTAAAATTGTCAAGGTTGAGAAACACCGTTCTATATAGTTGCTCATCTCACAAAATGTGACTCTGGGCGCTCCCAAACGTGTCTCATGATTATAAGTAATTCCCAGTTTAAGGATGAGTTCTGTACTCAAGGTCTGTCCTTAAGTCAAATTTGTATGTAAGCCGGAACAGTGTTATATAATACTGTATAAATAACATTGTGTAATGAACTTGAACCATTGTGTATTTAACTTGAATCACTGTGTATTTCAATCACATTTTGCAACAATAGGCTCCATTCTTAACCATGGGTCATCCTTAAATCGGGGCATTCTTAACCCAGGGACTTACTGTGTTACCATGACAGCACATGATGATGTGGGCAGATTTACAGTGTTGTTCTCATAATGCCAGACATTTCAGTTGCCACACTTGAGAAGCGATTCGGAGGAAGTTGTGCAAACTTTCTCAAGCACACAGCCCTGATCCTAATTAAAGTAGCCGCATCTTTTGCCACTCCTGTGTGTGAGCTATGCTGCAAGTTCTCCCTTAAAGCAATGCTATCACTTCCTGGCATATGGTGGCAATTTCTCTTCCTTTAAAGCTCTCCCTCTGTAGAGGACACAATGGCTGAGCGGTTAAAGATGCTGAGCTTGTCAGCTGGAAGCTTACAGCCCGGGTTTGAGACACAAGTGCCATGCGACGAGTTGAGCTCCTGCCCAACTAGCAGTTCGAAAACATGCAACTGTGAGTAGTTAAGTCCTAGAAGAGATCAACCCCGACTGCTCTTTAGAAGGCCAGATCCTGAAGTTGAAACTCAAGTACTTTGGCCACCTAATGAGAAGGAAGGACTCGCTGGAGAAGAGCCTAATGCTGGGAAAGATGGAGGGCAAGAGAAGAAGGGGACGACAGAGACTGAGGTGGCTGGATGGAGTCCCTGAAGCAGGAGGTGTGAGCTTCAATGGACTCCAGAAGATGGTAGAGGACAGGAAGGCCTGGAGGAACGTTGTCCATGGGGTTGTGATGGGTCGGACACGACTTCGCAACTAACGACAACAACAATCATTTCAGTGAGAAGGTTAACAGTATTTTGTGCATTTTGGCTGGCCACATGACCACAGAAAAAGTCTTCGCTGGCTCCCTCAGCTAAGAAATGGAGATGAGCACCACCCCTTAGAATCGGATACAACTGGACAAGGGAAACCTTGACCTTTTAAAACTCTTCCTCAGCCAGAAGACAAACGTAGCGGGTGAGATGAATTACCTGGTCAGTGCACCAGTACCACAAAGATGGGATGGTCATTCCCACTATGATTCCTGGCCAGGGAAAGTCGGACGTGACAGGGTCCCGGAATATGTGGAAGGCATCCTGTCTTGGCAAGCCACAGCTGGTGTTTCCGTGGTGGTTGCTTGCGATGGCTTTGAAGTATCTGTTCTTCAGGTCCTCAAGGCCTCCAACTTTGGCAAAGCCTAGAGAGGTTGAAATGGACCAGTTCAGCTGCCACCCCCAGACAGACATCAGGCTAAGGAATAGCAATTCTGAAAGCCTCCCGCCCAGTACTCACTGAAGCCCATCAGGGTGAGGGCGCCAGCCAGCATGATGACCGTCTGCAGGGTGTCCGTGTAGATGACCGCTGCCAGGCCCCCTGTAGAAAGCAGCAAGAGCTGGATTGGGGTCCAGTTTCCGCCCCAAAATCTGGACTAGCCTCAAAAAAGCCCTTTCTTGATATTGAAAGTTTATTATTACTTTATTTGTTAAATTTGCAAGTCACCCCTCTCCTTATCCAGTGACTCTCGGTAGCTGCACAGTGCTGGAAAAATGAGAATATACCGTCAGAGGAAGAAGTGATAAGAAAAATCCTGGACTGTGCTGAGATGGACAAATTAACAAAAGAGATAAAAGAAAAGGAAGACACAGAGTACTATCTAATATGGAATAAGTGGCATTTATTTATTTATTTATTTATGAGACTTATATATCGCTTTAAGTGCAAAGCACTCTCTAAGCGGTGTACACCAGTAAGCAATGTATATATATATATATTTACATTGCCCCCAACAATCTGGGTCCTCATTTGACCTACCCCAGAAGGATGGAAGGCTGAGTCAACTGGTTGGAGATTAGAAATAATAAATGAGAATAAAAGTGGAGAGGTTAAAAATGGAAAATGTGTGTATAATAATGTATAGTAATAATAATATGTATTATTTTTAGTATGAAGTATAGTATGAAGGAAGAAAAATGCAAACAAGAAACAACGGGACAACAAGGACAAATATATCTAAAGAAGAATAAGGGGGAGAAATGTAAATAATAGAAGACTACTGTTACGAAATTGCTGTTAAAAAAAGGAGGCGTATATACTGTGTGTGTATATGTGCTATGTTTTGTTGTTTTAAAAAATAAAAAAAAACTTTTTTTTTTTTTTAAAAGTGACTTTCGGTAGCTAAAGTTAATTTTATACCTATCAGAAAATTGCTGTTTTAATGCAGGTGTGATTAAATATTGGGACAGTTCTTGGAAGGTTTACTGTTGGCATTTTTAACTAGAAATCCAAATAAAAAATACCATGCACCTGATTATTTGCATCGCAAGTACCTAGCCTACGTTTGGTTTTGCTATTTTTAATATAACAAGACTTTCCCGACGGGAATGATGTGCCAGTTGGAAAGCAGTCGTTTTGGAAAGAGAAGAAACAATTTTATGATGCTGGCTGAGATGGCAAAATTGACCTTTTGATTAGAGAAAAGACACCGATTAATATGAATGCTGGCTGGAAAACCCTTCTCCGGGAAACAGGAAAAAATAAATAAAATTGTGGCAAGTATGTTTGATGATCAGAAAAAAAAAACAGTAGATTAGAGGAAAAATGAAACTGATGTAACTTTAGAGCAAGAGGTCAATTCAAATTCATGCTTCTATCTGTTATAAAAGACAATCAAAAATCATTTTCTGCCTTTTTCTCTTCTTTCTGCACTTTTGGCTTTGCTCTTTCTTTTTTTCTCTTTCCTACCTGAACGGTTAGTTTTTGTTAGTTTTTATATTTCTAGTTTAAACAATCTAGTAAAGTTATCAGACAATTTTATTGCCTTTTGCATAGAGTGGAATATGTGTTTGTGTATGTGTGTGTGTGAGAGAGAGAGAGAGAGAGAGAGAGGGAGGGAGGGAGGGAGAAGGAGGGGGGAGGGAGGGAGAGGGGGAGAGAGAGAGGGAGGGAGGGAAGAGGGGGAGAAGGGGAGAGGGGGGAGGGAGGGAAGAGGAGGAGGAACGAAGAGGGGAGAGAGAGAGAGAAGGAGAGAGGGAGAGAAGAGGGGGAAGGAGGGAGAGGGGGAGAGAGAGGGACGGAGGGAGGGGGGAGGAAGGGAGAGAGAGGGGGAGGGGGAGGGGGAGAGAGAGAGGGAAGGAGGGAGGGAGGGAAGAGGGGGAGGAAGGGAGAGAGAGGGAGAGAGAGGGAGAGGAAGGGAGGGAGAGAGGGAGGAGGGGAGGGAGGGAGGGGGGAGAGAGAGAGGGAGGGAGGGAGGAGAGGAGAGGGAAGAAGGGGGAGAGGGGGATAGATAGAAGGAGAGGGAGGGAGGGAGGAGGGGGAGGGAGAGGGGGAGAGGGGGAGAGAGAGAGGGAGGGAGGGAAGAGGGGCGAGGAAGGGAGAGGTGGGGGCGTGAGAGAGATTTTGCTGGGATCCACATCGGCTTTCAGTGGGGACCTAACTTAACTCTCGCTGTCCTCTTCAAACAACTTTTGGGGTATTGGGGAGCAGATGCAGTAGGCAACCTGGCAAGAAAGGAGCGTCTGCCGTTCCCATCAAGCCAACTGGTGGTCTAGCAATAGATCATGACTGGCTGTTTGCTTGCCTTTCCTCCTGTGGTTTGATTTTCCCTGTTTTTCTCTTCCTTGTTAACAAGTAGTTCCCTGGGCAGTATATAAAAGTCTGCAGCTGAACGCCACGTCTTTTTAACTTTTTTCAAAAGGAGTTAAAAAACGGAAACATTGAGGACATTTTTTAACTGAAGTTCAAAGCAAAGGAAGATGAAAAGGGGTGAGATTTTCTAAAGAAAGCCAGGACATGATAATCTTTGCTTTGGAAATTTCAAGCTGTTCCTTCTCCGTAGGCCAACACATCTAATGTTTTCTTTCTTGCAAAGCACTTCGGTGTACCCAAGTTATTTTTACAAAGCATGCAATGTGAGTAATAGTTTACTTATTTGCAAATGCTGCCCCCTCACTATATTTTTTTCGTTGGCAGTGGGGCAAAATGAAGCCTCAGAAAAAGCAACAAATGTCAGGCAGCACCTTAAACCCCAAGAAGTACTTGGTGGTCACAAAACAGAATTTAACCGATGTTCCAGGTAACTTAGGATGAGTTACCTAACCACATGCTACATATTCATCGCTAAATCTTCTAAGGAAACATGCTTTCTCTCCATACACGTTGGTCAAACCTCAACTGCCTGAAGCTGGATGATAGAACAGCCAAACAATCCCAGCTATTCTCCTAAACTCCTTTCCTGGGGCTCATGGTCGAGAAATAACTGCAAAAAGATCCACTCTTACAGCATTAACATCTACCTGCCACAGTGTAAATTGCAGTGATGACCAGCAAACCGATGACCGCTATGTAGAGGTCCCAGTGCAGGGCCTGTTGGATGAAGAGAGCCCCAGCGTACATGTCAACCTGGAGGAGAGAGAAACATCTAAGATTGCAATCTCAATAACCCTCTTGTCTGGGCTGACTCAAATTAGAAGACAGTTGGCCAAATGTTGGGTTATATCCCCTATACCAGGGGTAGGCAACCTTGGCTCTTTTATGACTCGTGGACTTCAACTCCCAGAATTCCTGAGCCAGCATGGCTCAGGAATTCTGGGAGTTGAAGTCCACGAGTCATAAAAGAGTCAAGGTTGCCTACCCCTGCCCTACACTAATGGTTGCGTTTGGGTGCATAGATAGAGAGTAGTCTCTCTTAGAATCCTAGGGCTGAAAGGACCTTCAAAGTCTTCTAATCCAAACTCCTGCCCAAGGCAGGAAATCTTATTGCTTCCCAAAGAAATGAACGTCCAATCTTTTCTTGAAGACCTCCAGTGATGGAACACCCACAATTCCAGGAGACAAGTTGTTCCATTGATTAACAGTTGTCATTGTCAGGAAATTCCTCCTTATTTCTAGGTTGGATTTCTCTCTCGTGAGCTTCCACCCTTGCTTCTTGTCCTGTCTCAATCCTACCATGAGGACCATGTTGCTGAAAGGTGACGCCCCTGTTTGCTGTATGCAAACTTTAATGGCAATTTTCTCCAATTTTCTCTGGTCATGCCCTAAGACAGTGGTTCTCAACCTGTGGGTCGGGACCTCATTTGGGGTCGAATGACCATTTCACAGGGGTCGCCAAACAATGCAGTCCGCCATTTTTTCCCCCTTTTCCTTAGCTGTGCTACTCCCTTTTATCCTATTGGCTTTTGAAAGCCAATAGAAGAGACTCTCTTGAATAGAGTCTAATTCTATTGGCTTTCAAAAGCCAATAGGAATTGTCCAGGCTGTCTCTGCCCTGCTGAGCCCGCCAAAAGTCCCATTCTGCAAACGGTGCTGCACCAGTTGAGTAGTCCTCGACTTACGACTGGTTGAGTAGTCCTCGACTTACGACCGGTTGGGGGTCGCGGCATTAAAAAGGTTGAGACCCACTGCCCTAAGAGCCAGATTAGGAAGAATTACCTGGCCCAGGCCTTGGGCTTAAAGCCTAACTAATGACTCTTCTCAATTATTGTCTAAAAGGGTATTATGTCTGACCTTTGTTTCAAGCACAGTAATTATTAATTGGCTGGTCAATATTTGAACTATTGATTCAGATAGCCCCCTTCTCTTTTTTTGCTTCGGTCTGGCTGTTGCAAATTACAGGTAGCCCTTGACGTACGACCATAATTGAGCCCAAAATTTCTGAGACATTTGTTAAGCGAGTAGTACTACTGAATTGATGGCTATCGTGACCAAAACTAAAAGATATTTCTGTTGTTGTTGTTGTTAATTGTGAAGTCGTGTCCGACCCATCGCGACCCCATGGACAACGTTCCTCCAGGTCTTCCTGTCCTCTACCATCTTCTGGAGCCCATTTAAGTTCATGCCTACTGCTTCAGTGACTCCATCCAGCCATCTCATTCTCTGTCGTCCCCTTCTTCTATTGGATATTTCTGTACTGATGCATTTAGAAGTGGCTTAAGCATTTGAACTTGTTTTTTTTCCTTTTATATCACAACTAAGATAGATTTACATAGAAAGTTAAAAAAAATTGTTGAGATTCCTTGGTACATGAGTTGCAAACAATAAATTGCAAGAAAAAACTTCCACTTATTCAGTGTCCCATTATTAAGCTGGGACTAAGAATGTGTGTGGGTGCAATTCAATGGTGCAAAACTGGCACAAAACATTGTCATTGTTTGGGTGAACAGAATAAGGCTAGATGTTTTTAGATGTTTCCTTTGCAGCTGATTAGAAATGTCTTAAACTCTTAACTATGGGACTAGAAAAATGTAGTCACAATGCAGCAAAGCCATTGAAGAGAACCATTTAAGGACATGGCAGCTGCCCTTGAGCAATGTACAAACTTGGTCAAACAGAACTGGTAAAAAGCAGTTCAGAACTTTGGCACAGATTTGGGGTGGATGTAACAACCCTGATTTTGTGGGTAAAAATCTTTTGCCGCCCTAGAGTAACACAGCTCTCCTCTTTCAGTGGGTTTGTAGTTATTTACTCTTTTTTATAATGTGGTGACCAGTTTTGGTCACCACATTACAAAAAGGATGTTGAGACTTTGGGGGGAAAAAAAAGTGCAGAGAAGAGCAACTAAGATGATTAAAGGCCTGGAGACTAAAAGATATGAAGAACGACTGCAGGAACTGGGTATGGCCAGTCTAGAGAAAAGAAGAACTAGGGGTGACATGACAGCAGTGTTCTAGTATCTGCAAAGAAGGGGGGGGGGGTCAACTTATTTTCCAAAGCACCAGAAGGCAGGACAAAAAACAATGGATGGAAATTAATCAATGAGAGAAGCAACCTGGAATTTAGGAGAAACTTAATTAGCAATTAACCAGTGGAACAACTTGCTTCCAGAAGTTGTGGGTGCTCCATCACTGGAAGTTTTTAAAAAGAGACTGGACAGCCACTTGTCTGAAACGGTTAGGGTCTCCTGCTGAAGCAGGAGGGTTGGACTAGAAGAGCTCCAAGATCCCTTCCAGCTCTATTCTGAAAAGACTGCATCCTCTTAACTATCAGATTTTAAAACTTGGACAGAAGTTGTAACATTTTGGATAGAAACCAAATGTTGGGATTCATACCCAACCCAGCTGAAGTAGCATCTGTCTCTTGATGGGATTGAGTGTCTTCTGTGGTTAATAAGTGACCGGAGCAAAAGGTTAGCCAGTTACTCATTAAATGTGTGTAGTCAAACACAAAAGTCAATGACTAGACGATAGGACTGGGCATCTTCTGTGCCCGCCTGTCCACACACACAACACGTTCCATTGGTGTGGGCACTTCCTTTACATCTCTATCTGGGAAATAAATTTTCAGTTAAGAACAAAACAAATAGATGGAAACCAGCACTAGAAAACCAGCAACAAACAAATCAGATAAGGAGGGAGATTCTGGACTCAGGCCCACAAATTTGGACATCTCCTTAATATTAAAAGCTTTAACTCCCAACGCTTTGTGGTTCTATTTTAGAGCAACGTTTTTAATCCATTTTTTTCTTGAACGGTTGTACAATGCTACTACACAAGCCAACCAAAGTAATGGTGTGAATATGAGCATTCTTAGAGCTTCTCTCAGTGTCGTCTCCAGAGTCAGTTTTAGAACTCTTGGAAAACAGTTCTTGGCGGAAATGTTATGGGAGGTTCTGCCCGCCCTGCAAACTTTCAGGAATGGATCTGTGGATCCAAATCCTAGATTCCTTTCGCATCCTGAAGCCCCTTGGTCACCAGCGGATGTTTCCTTTACTCACAGGCGCATCCCTGAGGACAGTGAGGCTGTGGAATGAGCCGAGAGAGACATGCGTCTTCAGAAAGAGGCTGCCCACAGATGCGGCTTCCATGCCCACATTGGCCCTGCTCGCCTTTTAGACTTTGGATCCCAAACGCAGCACCTCCCCAGTTGCCTCCTGTATCTGTTGGTTTGCCGCCCTACGGCTGCCACAATGCACGAGAAACATCAAAAGTCACTTATGAAGCCTATGTTGACCTACTCTTTCCAAGCCAGTTCTGTTCTGTCTCCTCTCGTCTCCTTACTTACTGAAATTTTGGTGAATATATAGATAAACAAGTAGAGAATTGCAAGGAAGATCTGAATCCTTTTGCCACCAAACCGTCTCTGCAAATACTCTGGCATGGTTGTAACCTGGGAGAGACGGAAAAGGAGGAAGTCTTTACCAAACAAAAGCCTTGATGTTTTGGCGATGGCTGGAATGTACGCAAAGCCGTCTGGGAGATGAACCATTTCACAGCCCTCACCCTTCACCTCTCAAATCTGCAACTTCCCCAGCAACAGAAGACCCCCTTTAGTAAGGTGACCAACCGTCCTCCTTTAGGGAGGACAGTCCTCCTTTTGTAAGTTCTGTCCTCCCTCAAAAAGTGTCCTCCTTCATGTCCTCCTTTTCGATATTTGAAGACTAATCTGCAGGGCTTTTTTTCCCCTCATAAAACGCTCAAAATGGCGTTCTGGCACCTTTTTTTGACGTTTTTTTTTTCAACTTTTGCATGAGCTGTGCTCCTCCCGCTATTGGCTTTCGAAAGCCAATAGGAATTGCTGCTGAGCGCGCCAAAACACCCGGCCGGCAAACTTTGCACATGCAAGTTGTCTGTATTATTGTTGCAATGAATAAAATGTTTATTTTATTTACGATATTTTTTTCTTCAATTTATTTGTGTCCTCCTTTTCACTGTAAAAAAGTTGGTCACCTTACCTTTAGCCCCTAGTGAGAGCCTGCTAAAGACCTTTTTACCCCCTACTATAGTGATGGCGAACCTTTTAGAGACCGAGTGTCCAAAAAGCACCTCGCCCCTGTCTTGCCCCCCCTCTCCTGCCTGCAGGGCCACCCACCAATTCCATGGCCCGCCACAGCAGATCGCCCAGGCGGCCCAGCAGGGTCATGGCGGCCACACTCTCTGTCTGCACCCCACAGCATCATCTGTATGCGATGGGGCACAAGGGCAGAGTCTTGTCTCCGCTGCCCGGCTGCCATGTCCTTGGCTGCGCTGCTCTGTGCAGGCTGCGCCTGGGGCAAGTCTCTTCCAGGGAGACTGCTGGTGAGTAGGGGGCCACAGGGGGCAGCGAGGCTGGGGCGACAACGTGAGTGCCCACAGAGAGGGCTCTGACACCCGTGCCATAGGTTCGCCACCACTGCCCTACTACAAGCCTACTAAAGACCTCTTTAGCCTCTACTAAGAGCCATGGTGGCGTAGTGGTTAGAATAAAATATTGCAGGCAAACTCTGCCCACTGCCAGTAGTTCAATCCTGACCAGCTCAAGATTGACTCAGCCTTCCAGCCTTTTCTTTACCGAAAAGGAGGACGCAGATTGCTGGCAGCAATAGGCTGACACTGTAAACCACTTTGAGGGGGCTGAAAAGCACTGGCAAGTGGATGGCCAAATAAATTGATTAAAATAATTACAGAAAGCCTTCGACTTGCAACAGTTCCTTTAGGGACCGTTCAAAGTTACAACGGCGCTGAAAAAAGTGACTTTTGACATTTTTTCACATTTATGACTGTTGTCATGGTTCCGAAAAGAAGCAGCTTTTCAAAGAACTTTGAGGCTTATTCACCTTAAAGAATCCTTTATTTTCTGCATAGCTTCGGCACTAACAAAGTTCTCGTTTGAATATTTGCTACTACCACCAAGATCTGCGCCCGCGGTGGTTCCACCCGGGCCCGCGCCCTAGGCTTCAAGGCCCACCGCGGCGGCCCTCCTACTCGTCGTGGCCTAGCCCTCCATTGCCTGCATGAACATTTTGAAATAGGATGTTATGGGATATAAGCCACCTTGGAGGCCTCTAAAGAGGCTAAGACCCAGGGGTGCTTGCAGGTGTGTGCAACAGGGCAAAGAGAGTGAGAGAGACGGCTTTGCTCAAAGCGCTTTAAGAAAGGAAGGAAGGCATTTCTAACCCCTTTGGACGGGGAACAAAATCCCGGAGGCTCTGCCATATTGCCTGGTTCCACGTGGCCCTTCTCAGGTGAAGGTCAAGGTGAAGAAAGCAGGTAAGATCAAGAAGGACTCGGCTCTCTGGAAGAGCAGAGGAGGTGTTCTGGGTGCCGACTTACTCACCTCACTTGCAAGATAGATGGGAACAAACAGCCATGCCAACACCAGGACACAAAACATCCCCTAGGAGAGACCACAGAGCCATTAGAAAAGCGGAAGCCCCCTCCCCTCAAAAACCTGCAGATCTACGGGGCGGTTCACCCACTCTCCGTTGGCAGGGCAGGCCAACAGTTGGCGGCCGAGGGTCTCCACAAGCAAATTCAGCTTCATTTTACGTCTCCAGCTGTAGACTTCTGGCAGCCCCTGCCAATCAATCTGGTGCATTTTAGGAGGATTTGAAAAGGGAGCCAAAGGTAACTCCGGTGACAGTGTCCCAAAAGCTCAATTGGATGCAACTGACCTAGCAAACCAGGCCCTGCTGGGATAGGCCTGTAAGCTCTTCAGGTGTGGCTAAGTCAGAATAACAGAATAACAGAGTTGGAAGGAACCTAGGAGGTCTTCTAGTCCAGCCTTTGACCCAAGCAGGAGACCCTACACCAGGGGTAGGCAACCTTGGCTCTTTTATGACTCTTGGACTTCAACTCCCAGAATTCCTGAGCCAGCCACGCTGAGGGGAAAGGGAGAGGTTTCCAAGCTGAGTCATGCTGGCTCAGGAATTCTGGGAGTTGAAGTCCACGAGTCATAAAAGAGCCAAGGTTGCCTACCCCTGCCCTACACTATTCTGGACAAATAGCTGTCCAGACATAGAACCCAGGACATAGAATAATAGAGTTGGAAGGAACCTTGGAGATCTTCTAGTCCAGTGGTTCTCAACCTTTTTAATGCCGCGACCCCCAACCGGTCATAAGTCGAGGACTACTCAACTGGTGCAGCACCGTTTGCAGACTGGGACTTTTGGCGGGCTCAGCAGGGAGACAGCCTGGACAATTCCTATTGGCTTTGGAAAGCCAATAGAATTAGACTCTATTCAAGAGAGTCTCTTCTATTGGCTTTCAAAAGCCAATGGAAGAAAAGGGAGGAGCACAGCTAAGGAAAAGGGGAAAAAAATGGCGGACTGCGTTGTTTGGCGACCCCCATGAAATGGTCGTTCGACCCCAAATGGGGTCCCGACCCACAGGTTGAGAACCACTGTTCTAGTCCAACCCCCTGCTCGAGCAGAAGCAGTCTCTTCTTGAAAACCTCCAGTGATGGAGCACAGGGTACAACATTCACACCTTCTTCCCCCCTCAGGAGCAGTGCAGTTATAATCCTGCACTGGGACTGCAGAATAAACTGGAGAATAGAACCACTATGGGGCCATGCAAAGCAACTGGTCAGAGGAAGAGGCCTCCCCCCTCTCTGGGACTGCTGCTACTTAACATTCAGTGCTGGCAAGCAAAGCAGATGCCAGCAGGAAAGTGGGCAGCCTGGCATTAATGAAGCCCCAGCAGATGAGCTGATGTGCATGTGGTTCTCCATGGAGATAGCCCACCAGATCACCCCCCCCCAAAAAAAAGTTCCTGCCATTTTCAGTGAGGGATGGGCCCAATCCGTCTCTGTATCACAGTGTTTCTCAACCTTGACCATTTTAAGGCATGTGGACTTCAACTCCCAGAATTCCACAGCCAGCAATTGCTGGCTGTGAAATTCTGGGAGTTGAAGTCCACATGCCTTAAAATGGTCAAGATTGAGAAACACTGCTGTATCAGCTTCAAGGACTTGAACCCAGAGCCCGAGTGGATTAGCAAATACCGATTCCTGCTCTAGCAACATCCTGCTGCTCACTTCTTTCTCTCGCAGGGAGCGAAGTAAAGTGGAGTTTTAATGCAAGAGAAAAAAATTCTCAAGGTGCTGTTTCTGCAGAGATCGTGACATTTAGGGAGTATCCTCCGTGCCTCTCTAATCCTTCCTGTGCTGCTGCAGGGATTTGTAGATCTCTCTCCCAAGGTGTAGGCAGGTGGAGGGGTGGGGAAACCAGGTGGGAGGGCAGCCTTGCTCTGACCCAAACCAAAGAAGCTTTGCTATCCACATTCCCTCCCGCCCTTAAATTGTGTCCTCCTAAGCTTCCAGGTTCAAAAAGACCATTTTAAACCTGGCCCCCCATTTCACCTGGGCTCTTGATTCAGCTATCTGGAAATAGGGATGTCACAAGGCGAGTATATCTTACAAATGAAAAGAAGGGGTCAACATTTTGGTATGCCTCGTTCAGGGGTAGGCAACCTTGGCTCTTTTATGACTCGTGGACTTCAACTCCCAGAATTTCTGAGCCAGCATAGTTGGAAGTCCACGAGTCATAAAAGTGCCAAGGTTGCCTAGCCCTGGTCTAGTTTAATGAAAAGAAGGATTAGGGGCGACATGATAGCAGTCTTCCAATATCTAAGGGGTTGCCGCAAAGAAGAGGGAGTCAAGCTATTCTCTGAAGCCCCTGAAGGCAGGACAAAAAGCAACAGATGGAAGCTGATCAAGGAGAGAAGCAACTTAGAAGGAAGGAGAAATTTCCTGACAGTGAGAACAATTAACCAGTGGAATGGCTTGCTTCCAGAAATTGTGGGCGCTCCATCACTGGAATGGTGTAGACCAGGGGAAGGCAACCTTGGCTCTTTTATGACTCGTGGACTTCACTTCCCAGAATTCCTGAGCCAGCATGACTCAGCTTGGAAACCTCTCTCTTTCCCCTCAGCATGGCTGGCTCAGGAATTCTGGGAGTTGAAGTCCACGAGTCATAAAAGAGCCAAGGTTGCCTACCCCTGGTGTAGACTCTCCTGCTTCAGCAGTGGGTCGGACTAGAAGACCTCCAAGGTCCTTTCCAACTGTTAGTCTGTTATTCTGTTTCAGTGTTCCATTTACTCGGATGTCTTTATATTCCAGGTGTGCAAAAGCTGACTCAATCCAAAAAGCATCCAGCCAGGCCCCAGAGCTGAAGAGAAGGGAGAGTCAGCCCTTTGCACAAAAGACACAACTCTTTTGCTGACCTCTTTAAACAGCCCCTGGAAAAGTCTGCTATTCTTTAATCAGCCGAATCAGGCCCAGGAGATAGAAAGGAGTCCGCAGATTCGAGAAAGACCTTGCCCCTTGCCCTTTGCCAGCCAGCATAAAAAGAACCATAAAAGCGATACTCACATTCCATTCGTAGGCCGTGGCAGCAATTCCAGAGGCTGCACCAGAGCCAGCCAAGCCAATGAAATGCCCGCTGCCAACATTACTGGCAAACAGGGAAGCCCCCACCTGTGAAAAGAAGCCATTGATCAGCTGGGTGGGAATCTCAGGTACCTTCTAAACCTGCCTTGAGTGGATCACTTGTCCTGACCCAAGACCCAGTTTCTCCTTTGGGATGCTTCTTCTTTTTTTTCTTTTTATAATAATTTTTTATTTTTCCAAACTCTCCCCCATACATATACCGTGATATTTATCAGATGTTAACATACATTCTTTTTACATTCATATATAAGATACTTTTAATAAAATGAAATAAATACATACACATGACTTTTGGTGTTGCTCACCCATTTCCCCTTTCACTGTATCCACACTCCTTCTTCTCTACCTTCTTTCTCCCTTTCTTCTCTTCCCTACTTCCCTCTTCTTCCTCTCCTCTTCTCTTTCCTTCACCACTCTCCTCCCCTTTCTCCCCACTTCTCCTCTTCTCCTCCAACCTTTCTACTTCCTTCTCCCCTCCTTTGCTCTTTTCTCTCTCCTCTCCTTTCTTCCCTCTCATCCCTCTTCAGATACAATTCAGGGGTAATGTCCGAGCAACTCCTCTCTCCAAATTTCTCCTTTGGGATGCTTCTCTTGACACTATAGGACCAGGGTCTCCAAACTTGGCAACGTTAAGATGTGTCTATGGAGATTCTCAGTGATCCAGGTCACAGGGGGGTCTTTAAAAAGGCCACAAGCTCAAATTGGCGGAGTCAAATCTGTTTGGTTTTTCTCAAAGAAAAACAACAGAGCCGTGTTCCAGGCCATGTGGGGATCGGTCTACCCCTTTCCCTATCCTCCAGGAGCAATGTCTATGGAGATGACCATCCAGGTCACGGTTGTCCCAAAGGTGCTTTTTCAGGACACAATTAGACTTTCATGTTTTCTTTGAAGACGTTTCACTTCTCATCCAAGAAGCTTCTTCAGCTCTGACTGGATGGTGGGGAATGGAAAGATTTATACTCCTTGCAGACAGCTGGTCATTTGCATGCTTTTAGAAAGTCCTTGAGGCCACTTGAAGGTTTGTCTGTGTCCTCAGGGTCCCCTGAGTGGTGCAAGTGTGTGTGGAGCCTTCTTGGCTGCAGGATTTTTTGTCCTGTGTCCCTTCACTGTTGAAGGCAGGTGCAGGCAAATGGTCCCAATGACTCTCTAAAATAGGGGTTCTCAACCTTGGCAAGTTTAAGACTTGTGGACTTCAACTCCCAGAATTCCTCAGCCAGCTTTGCTGACTGAGGAATTCTGGGAGTTGAAGTCCACAAGTCTTAAACTTGCCAAGGTTGAGAACCCCTGCAGAATGCAAATGACCAGCTATCTGCAAGCGATATAAATCCCTCTACTTCCCCACCATCTAGTAGTCAGAGCTGAAGAAGCTTCTTGGATGAGAAGCGAAACGTCTTCAAAGAAAAACAAGGAAGTCCACTTGCCTCCTGAAAAAGGGTTTAAGACTTGTGGACTTCAACTCCCAGAATTCAAGACTCAAGTCTTAAAGTTGCCAGGTTTGGAGACCCCTGCTAGAGAAGCGGATGCTCTCACTGCTTTTTCTGGTTTGCACAGGTTCAGACAATCTGGCCTTTGGCAACACCTGGTCTATCAACAAGAGAGGCTTGTCCGGCTCCTTCAGACCTAGGTCTGGGTGTGGAAGGAGGTTCTCGGTGGATTGATCCACAAACCATGCTGGCCTTTTCAAAGTAGAGAAAACAGGGAACGAAAGGACATCTCTGTCTTTTGTATGAGGAGTCACTTTGTTGTAGTGGTGAAGGTAGCAGGCTAGAAACTGGGAGATGGTGACTTCTAGTCCTGTCTCAGCTAGGTGACCTTGGACCAGTCCCTCTCTCTCGGCCCTAGGCAGAAGAAGACAATGATAGGCAACCATTTCTGAAAACGTTGCCAAGAAAACGTCAGCAACTAATTGAGGCAGGGGCCTCAGCAAAAGACTGACTGGAAGGCACAAAATCTTTTGTGTAATTCCCCTCCCCAAATCGCTCACCAAGCAAAACATTTTAGACAAGCTGAAATTGGAGATAGCTTACCGGCCACCAGACCATCTCACCCCCAGCTAGGAAGTAACCCTTAACGGTGCTTCGTTTTGTCTTCCACATTGACTGAAATATTAAAAGACAATGAGTTTATTTGCTGAGAATATGAAAGGTTCCATAAAGTACAGTTCCCCCACCCATAAAAAACAGGCAAGTAGGAGTGAATATGGAAAGGGTCCCATTTCACTCTGCGGTAATTCCTGGGGTTTCCTGTTTTGGGATCTTGAAAGAGACACAAAGGAGGAAGAAAGCCTTCCCCCAATCAAGGGAAGAACCTGTTTTAGACCTTCAACTTGCTGCTTGAGTATTTCCAATATAATAGAATAGAATAAGGAGAGGATAGACAAATAGAAAATTGGCATAGAATAGAATAGAATAGAATAGAAATGGAATGGAATAAATGGAATGGAATGGAATAGAATACCGTACTTTCCAGCATATAAGATGACTTTTGAGAGCGTTGAAATCGGCGCTGAAGTCAGGGGTTGTCTTATACGCCGAGTCGTCTTATACACCAGAAATAACGGTAGTTTCCGGCGTATTAGACAACTTTCTAGGCATGCGACTCGGCGTCGAAGTCAGGGGTCGCCTTATACGCCGGAATATACGGTAGAATAGAATAGAATAGAATAGAATAGAATAGAATAGAATAGAATAGAATAGAATAGAATAGAATAGAATAGAATAGAATAGAATGGAATGAATGGAATGAATAGAATAGAATAGAATAGAATAGAATAGAATAGAATAGAATAGAATAGAATAGAATAGAATAGAATAGAATAGAGAATGGGAATGGGAATAGAATAGAATAGAATAGAATAGAATAGAATAGAATAGAATAGAATAGAATAGAATAGAATAGAATAGAATAATTGGAAGGGACATTGGAGGTCTTCTAGTCCAACCCCAGACAAATGGCAGTCCAGTCTCTTCTTAAAACCTTCCAGTGTTGGAGCATTCACAACTTCTGGAGGCAAGTTATTCCAATGATTAATTTTTCTGTCAGGAAATTTCTCCTTAGTTCCACGTTGCTTCTCTCCTTGATTAGTTTCCATGTCAAGCACAGTAGCCAGGATTGAGACAGGTGATTATCATTCATGGGAAAGTGCCCATCAAAGAACCAGCTTGCCTCAGATGTTGGGCCAAGATGGGCCACAGAGCCACAGCTGAGAGGACGCTTCGGATAGGGAGGGGGGCCTGGCATTCTGCAGGTTTCCTTGCAGAGAGACAGGCAGAGTTCTTTGGAAGGGGAATCCCTTAGAATACCCTTGAAGCAGGATGCAGCCCACTTGGTAGGCCAGCTGTGTACCAAAATGCCATGAAGTTGGCAGCCTAGCAGAGCCTGAAGAGAGTAACCTTGACTTGGCCTGTTGTGCAAACAAGTGAGCCGGGAGCCATGAAACGATGTGATAATCCGACCGTTGGCTTTGCACAGGCTCCAGGCCAAGGGGGTGGCGCTCTGACCTGGCAGAGGGTGCCAGGAGAAAAGAAAGCGTTCCTGGATTCCATTGATCAAGGGCAAGGATCCTATCTCACATAACTCGGCCCATTCACAGTTGACTACAAGGCTCGTCAGACGATGAACAATGCCACAAGAATGACAAAGCCTGCCTTTCATAGCAGGAATTGTGACATGTTTAGAAAACATTAATCTCTGCAAACCATGTGGGATGGGAAAAGACTTTGCTTGACCCAGGATCTGGCCGCAAAACATTTACCAAAGGTATTTTGCTTTAATGGGATAGATTTTTGTGGAATTTGGTAATTCTAGTCACAGGTTAAGCCACTCTTTATTCTTGTCCTTATCCAGAAGAACAGCAGCTGTTATGATGTGCCCTCCAGAACAGGAACCAACCACAGATCTAATCCCTGAGTTGGTGCCAGCTTCTACAGCAGTGGTTCTCAACCTTTTTAATGCCACGACCCCCAACCGGTCGTAAGTCGAGGACTACTCAACCGGTTGTAAATCGAGGACTACTCAACTGGTGCAGCATCGTTTGCAGAATGGGACTTTTGACGGGCTCAGCAGGGCAGAGACAGCCTGGACAATTCCTATTGGCTTTGGAAAGCCAATAGAATGAGACTCTATTCAAGAGAGTCTATTCTATTGGCTTTCAAAAGCCAATAGAATAAAAGGGAGGAGCACAGCTAAGGAGGAAAAAATGGCGGACTGCGTTGTTTGGCGACCCCCGTGAAATGGTTGTTCGACCCCAAATGGGGTCCCGACCCACAGGTTGGGAACTGCTGTTCTACAGGAAGTTTGTCCACCATCATCTGCTCCAGAAAAAGAGCCACCTCAGATGAGCATCTAGAAGAGGGAGGGACACCCCAGGATGCACAGCTCTCCTGCAGACCTAGATGGCCCCAGAGGACTTTGGCCCCAGCGCTGGCACTAAAAGGGACCGAAGAGGAAGACCGCTAAGCACATCGAGAGCAATCCAATGCATTACACTCCGTTTATTTGACTGAGAATCGAGATCAATTAATTTTCACTTCAATTGTGTCCTGCCTTGGCCCATCTCTGTGTCCGGAACGTTGCCTCTGCTCAATGTGAACAACAGCTCCAAAGCAAAGCTAGATTTGTTCCCCCAATTGAGGAGTAGGAACTGAGGCTTCTCTGGGGAGGTCAAAGAAGTCAAGCTGGCAGCCACAGTTGCAGCTACCATCCACAAAAGCCCTGAGTTGGGCAAAAAAAAAAAAAAGGCCTCCAGAACTGGCCTTTAATAAAAGGATGTGTTTGGAGCTCTACTGAGGTCCAGGCAGTTACCAGGAGTTAACACTGACTCAAAACCACACACACACAGATACACAGACACACAGCCCTTAAAGATGAGTGGTTTCTAGCTGCTGGATCCTCCTTCACGTCCCAGGCGATTTGCTAGCAAAGATTTAGCAGCAAAAAGCAAAAGAAGGCAATTTGTTCAATCTACAGCCGCTCAATAACCTTTAAAACAGTGTTTCTCAACCTTGACAATTTTAAGGCACGTGGACTTCAATTCCCAGAATTCCACAGCCAGCATTGCTGGCTGTGGAATTCTGGGAGTTGAAGTCCACGTGCCTTAAAATTGTCAAGGTTGAGAAACACTGCTTTAAAACAACAGCCTCCCCAAACACAGTCATTCACTGGAAAATCCCCGGCTTAGGTGATCTGACGATGCCACTGCCTCCCACCCACTGCAGGGCTGCACAGCTGAGGAAGGGCAAAGAAACAGTTGCAGGATTTGGGCACTGCCAGTTGAGAGAAAAGAAAGACCAGGGGTGACATGATAGAAGTACTACAGTATTTGAGGAGCTGCCATAAAGAAGAATTGGGGGGAGGGGGTTGTCAACCTATTTTCCAAAGCACCAGAAGACAAGAAACTAATCAAGGAGAGAAGCAACCTAGAATTAAGAAGGAGTTTCCTGGCAGTGAGAACAATGAATCAGCTTGCCTCCAGAAGTTGTGAATGTTCCAGCACTGGAGGGTTTTTAAGAAGAGATTGGACAACCATTTGTTTGAAATGGTATAGGGTTTCTGCCTTGAGCAGAGGGTTGGACTAGAAGACCTCCAAGGTCCCTTCCAACTCCTCTATTCTATTCTATTCTATTCTATTCTATTCTATTCTAGTCTAGTCTAGTCTAGTCTAGTCTAGTCTAGTCTAGTCTAGTCTATTCTTCTATTATATTCCACTTCATTCTATTCTATTCTATTATTCTATTATATTCCACTCCACTCCACTCCATTCCATTCCACTCCATTCCATTCTATTCTATTCCACTCCACTCCACTCCACTCCATTATTCTGTTATATTCCATTCCATTACCTTCTATTATTCTATTCTATTCTATTCCACTCCATTCCATTATTCTATTATATTCCATTCCATTACCTTCTATTATTCTATTCTATTCTATTCCACTCCACTCCATTATTCTATTATATTCCATTCCATTACCTTCTATTCTATTCTATTCCACTCCACTCCACTCCATTCCATTATTCTATTATATTCCATTCCATTACCTTCATTATTCTATTCTATTCTATTCCACTCCACTCCACTCCATTCCATTATTCTATTATATTCCATTCCATTACCTTCTATTATTCTATTCTATTCTATTCCACTCCACTCCACTCCATTCCATTATTCTATTATATTCCATTCCATTACCTTCTATTATTCTATTCTATTCTATTCCACTCCACTCCACTCCATTCCATTATTCTATTATATTCCATTCCATTACATTACATTATTCTATTCTATTCTATTCCACTCCACTCCACTCCATTCCATTATTCTATTATATTCCATTCCATTCCATTCCATTATTCTATTCTATTCTATTCCACTCCACTCCACTCCATTCCATTATTCTATTATATTCCATTCCATTACCTTCTATTATTCTTTTCTATTCTATTCCACTCCACTCCACTCCATTCCATTCCATTCTATTCCCATGAAAAAGTTGCTCTGTCCTTAAAAGACACAGCTGGCTCAGGTCTTAGACAGGAGTGTTTGCTTTTGGATATCAGCTGAATTTATGAATAATAAAAACAGACAGAAATATCAGATGCTGTGTCGCCAGAAAGACCCTCAACCCCCCCCCTCTCCCCCGCCATGGCTCCTAAGGAGAACTAATGATTACATTTGGAAGCTCTCCCTAAAAAACACTTGCACAGTCCAGTGGAGCCTTCAGCTTCACTTGCCCAGCCAATGCCCGAGGGGCAGCCCTCCTTTCCTTACCCACAGGCCCACAGCCAAAACAAAGACGAAGTACAAAACCAGGACAACAATATCAACGGCCTCCAGGGTCTGCTGGGGGAAGGCAGTCCAGCTGTTGGAGGGGGGAGACGTTGGGCTGGTACTGCTAGGCTCCATCGCTGCTGCTCGCCCTGGCTGCCAGCTGCCTCGTCTGCCCAGCGCGTGGATCTGCGGGACAAAAAGGAGAGCGAAGTCAGGTCCTTCCTTGGGGAGA
This sequence comes from Crotalus tigris, assembly GCF_016545835.1. NCBI lineage: Eukaryota > Metazoa > Chordata > Lepidosauria > Squamata > Viperidae > Crotalus > Crotalus tigris. The sequence goes on along the minus strand of NW_024096931.1, from coordinate 2,245,001 downwards.
GCCAGCTCTGCCCATTAGCCCGGCACTCTCGCTCTGGGTTTGCTCCAGCAGCAGTTCTGTTTATTCACGACGGCAGGTGAAAAAAAGTTATTGTGACAGATTCTAAATTAGACCGACTGGCTAACATGATGCAAAGGTCAATTTATTTGCTTTTGGCCAACTTTATTTGCTTTTCAATTCGGCAAGAGAAAGGGGGGGGAGAGAGAGAGAGAGAGAGAGAGAGAGAGAGAGGAAAAAAATAACAACACCGGGAGAATGGGCCATTTGTTGGCATGTTGAGACAGAATGCCTCAGTTCTCATGTTCATACTCAGTTGCACTATATCAAATGCAATCTGTAGATTGAGCTATGTGGCAGGTAGCCGAGGCTACCATATTTGCAGGAAGCCACAGAAACCTCTCTGCTCTATCTTGACCGACAACCCAAAAACAGTTAATCTTCGGAGTTAGTCAAGTCTTCGGAGTTGGCTTTTTAGATGCAATGGTCAGCTGGAACCTAGAACCCTCACGTTGGATGGGGGTCTAGAGTCCATCAGGTGCAACCGCTTCTCAGGGCAGGAATTTAAACACCCCCAACCACCAGCTGAATCCCTCCAATTCAAGGGACTTCATCCATTCACCCCTCTGGGCTATTGGTCCCTCTCTTGAACTGCTGTGTAACTAATAAGAAAGTAGGCAATACTGGATTAACAAACCCAAGTCTGTTTCTCAGGGATGACATCATACAAAGGAGTCCCAGGGCTTCAGTGCAGAGTCAGCCCCCAAACATTTGAAGCAATAACAAAAACTTCCTCCAAACATTTAACAAATGTCTTCCCTCGCTGGCTTACTTTAAATTAGGTGCAGGAAAACAGGGATCCTTTCTCTAAAGTAAATATTTTGCAAAGGTTTGGGGATCCAGTGAGAAGGTCTAGTTGTTGAGATACTTACTGTTCCTTCTTTGTGCCGGAGTCTGGTGAAACTGCAAGGAAGAGAGGTCCCACCACAAGCAGAGGTCTTATCTGCTGAGCCCAAGGCTGGGAACAGAGTCCCAGAAAATAAGTTTTTGAAGGCTGTTCCTGTTCCCGTCACCTTGTGTTGGGTTGGGTTGGGTTGTGTGGGAGTTTTCTGAGAGCAGACGAACAAGTTTCTCTCTGTGGCTTAAGGAGATACTTGAAGGTTCAGGCTGAGAGCCAACTCATCACCTTGCACATTGATACAATTTTCTTTATCTCTCTGTGGCCTGCCTGGAACTGGAAGAAGTGCCAACTCTGTTACTCTGGAAGATCCTGGAGGCTTTGCGCTGCAGGGCTGATGTGGAAATAATCAGGAAGGGGGGCAAGGAACACCAGAGCTTCAGGCACACTGCTGGCTGCTATGACAGGACAGAAAAATAGGTCCCTTTCACTTGGATCCCACTGAGGAAAATTACTGGCACAACCCTTCAGGATGGAGCTTTCCTGGGGCCAGAGACTGGGACCAGCACGGGGTGCCCCAGCTGTTGGGGGAAAAGACAGGCTTTGGGGCTGATCTAGCTGGATCCTTTGAGAGGTTGGAATGGAATAATGCAAGATCATTATTCTGTAAGATCATCTCGTATCCCCCAAAATTTATGCCACGTAACTTCAACAGTAATAGAAAGCATTCTTCCATTCGAAGCTACTTTTGAGAATGAAGTTCTACTATTTCACTGGTTTTCACCTCTATCGATTTTGAAATGCTAGGTCCTTGCCTGCAGCTATTTGGCCATGAAGAGGAAGGGAATGGGGCAGAGTGGAGGCACTCCTGCCTGGGATTCTGATACGAGGAAAAATGGATTTAACTCAGCCTTACAATTTGCAAAGATTAGCCCCGCTTGCCCACACCAACGGCAGCCAATTCCAGGGGAGGGGGGGGGTATTTTTCTGCAGTTGGATGGGAATGTCCAAATCCCAGGGCCCAGATGAAATACCTAGGCAAGTCGGAGGGCGAGTGGCAATGCCTGGCCCCACACCTGCCCTCTTGAAGAACATCTGGGCATCCTCCCTGTCCTTTGACTCTGGCAAAGAGGAAGTTGAGGACGGCCACCAAGTTTGATCAGCACTTTCTTCTCCCATCTGCTGCCCAGACTGAGTCGCAGAGGGACACGCTGCGCTAGGGGCAACCAGGCACTGAATCCCCTGGCCTGGATGGAGAGAGCCAGCAACCCCATGCGGCTTTGCCAGGGCTGCTGTTCTTGCCACTCCGTTTATGCTTTTCCCAGGCCTGGCACCGAGCCTCCACGGGCCTTTTGAGAGGCACCCCGAGTGTTCAAGTGCTCCCGCAGATCTGAGCCAGGAGCGGAGACTTACCATGCTCCTTGGGGCTCGCTCCCGCCTCGTGCTCCGGGCGACCAGCCTTCTGCCAGTCCGCAGGGTGGCTTCCAGATTCCAGCGCAGAGGATTCAATAAGGCTCTTTCACCAGTTCACAGGCGTGAAAAGGGGGAATTTATATGCAGGGCTCTTGGATTCATTGGTCCTGCCTTTGATGCTGCTCAGGAGTCAGGCTGAGCTGCTTCCTTATCAGCCTTTCAGGGGTCAAACTCCAAAGTATCTTATCCCCCCCCCTCCAAATAATCATGACCGGAGAGAAAGACAGAGACAGAGACCCAGAGGGAGTGAGTAAATGAAAAACAAAGACAGAGAAACACACACAGGGAGAGTGGAAGTGTTGCAGAAACTGCAAAGACAAAGGGAGGAACTTTCTCCCAACAGATGTCTGCGTGATCTCAAGGAGGAAGGGAACTCCTACGGTTTGAGAGGATCACTTGTCCAGATCTCTGCACTTAAAAGCAGCAGAGAGTAAACTTGATTTCTGTTTGCAAGTCACTCAACCTCGAACTTCATTATGTCATGCAAAAAAAAGGGGGGGAGGGGAAAGGAAGTTGTTACAGATCTCTATTCCATCATTGCTAGCAAACTAGCAAGGACGTAACAGCAGCTTGATCTCGGGTTGCTTAAATGTTGCTTATACAATGATTTGTATAAGAAGAAGTTTGGTAATTGTATCTGGGCATTACGTAAGCTGCTCCTGCACTGAATGGCAGCTGGTTCCACCTTTTTGTAGACATCAATCTAGTGCAAAGTCACGTTCACATGGCCCAGTCCTTGATTGCACTCAGATGGCTTGCACAACTCACCATGTTGGTGTCTAAAGAATGGTGTGTTGGCCTCTTGCCCAGCCATGCCCGGGCCTCAACTTTGAAGATTATTTTGCTCTAGACCCAGTTTTAAGTATGGAGGGGGTGTTATCAAGAATGACCCACCTTTTACATCTCCCTTCAGGAAGTTCCAGCATGGAACCTGGTCTCAAAGGGGGATCCCCATCCTGGGCACCCACAGAACATGGTCAGAAAAGCCAAGATAGCAAAATCAAAACCTGGACTGGTTTTTATGCGGATCGTGTATGTGGCATTCATAAAAACCATGGCTCTTTGACCACACCATTGCATCTTGACCTCATGAATTTTGACCATACTCATCCCAAAACGAGGAGAAAATGTGGCAAAAATACTTTCTGCACCAAAAATGGATACTCTGATTCCCACAATGGATGAATAGCTGCAAAGGTTGATGGCATTGGCAGAGACAGCAAAACTGACTGCTTTGATTAAAGAACAGAACACAATTAATCTCGTTTCGACTTGGAAACCGCTTCTGGACTTTGTGCTTGAGGTGGGGGGAAAAATGAAACTTTGATTTGAGGTTTTGTTCAATAGGTAGGCTTGTTGTTGTCAAAACGCCAGTACGTAGGATCATTTAAAGTAAAAAGTTGAAGTTTTATGTTACTACCTTCTTCTACTGCACCAAGAGCCGGAGGTCAACGCTTTTATTTTTCTTTTCTCTTTTATCCTACACTTTTTCCTCTTCCCCTCTTCCTCCCCTATTTTCCCATTATTTTCATTTTTCTTTGTATTTCTGTATTTTATATTTCGGTAAACTGATAAAATATTTGACCCAGAAAATGCCGCTCTCCCGCCATAGTCTTGTTTTCTGGATGCAGCTCTAGGGCACTTAGCTCAACAGCAAGGAACTAAATGGAGGCAGCTTCTAGGTAGCCACTGCTGCTGAGGTGGCGCAGCAGTTAGAGTGCAGTACTGCAGGCCACTTTAGCTGACTGTGTTCAGCAGGTCAGCGGTTCAAATCTCACCGGCTCAAGGTTGACTCAGCCTTCAATCCTTCCGGGGTAGGTAAAATGAGGACCCAGATTGTTGGGGGCAATGTAAATATATATATATATATATATATATATATATACATTGCTTACTGGTGTACACCGCTTAGAGAGTGCTTGCACTTAAAGCGGTATATAAGTCTCATAAATAAACGGCCCTTGAACATGTTGCAGAAGAAAGCGGCCCAGGGCAGCATTCCTTGGCAACGTGCAGGGCTTCCTGTCATTCTGTTTGCCTTGCTTATTTTAAGCATCAACTGGTAAGTGATGGAAAAAGACCAATAGGGAACCCTGCCATCCTTTCAATCATAAGATTTCGGCAAACATTGGCCGACCTTTCAGACATGCACTCACGGAGATAAACCCGGGCTTTGCCAGATGTTGAAAGTTTCAACATCTGCCTTTTGCACACTGCCAACTGGGTCACCTTCGCAGATAGGTGGATTGTAACAAACATGTGAGTTACAACACTACCCTGAGCCCTCGTACAGCCTGACCATGGGCCACCTGAACAATAAGCCATGGATGCTGGTTAAGGCAAGACAAATGCGTTCTCACTTCACGCTCAAGCTGTAAAGTGTGCTTTGCAAAGTGCAATGGCAGGGGATGTGTGAAAGGCAAACAAATCACATTATACTTTAGCAAGAGGGGCAAACACAGCCCACGTTTGTGCCACAACCTTCTTTATAGATAGGGGTGTCCAACCTTGGCAACTTGATGGCTGGCTGGGAAATTGTGGGAGTGGAAGTCCAGAGGTCTTAAAGTTGCCCAAGTTGGTACCCATGTTTTAGATCAAACTTTCCACAGACACAGACACACACAGCAAAAGAGAAGGCTCTTTGCCTGATCAAAAACTGTTTCACTGAGAAAAAGAATATTCCAGGAACATGGAGAGCTCTCTAGTTGGAGCTTCTCTGATGCTTATTTCAAACCAGCCTTTTCTGGGGTGTGGGGGGCTGTTTGTCAAGAATATTAAAAATCCATTTTTCCCCCGTTTCACAAGTGCCTCCATCTTAGAGGTAGTTGGGATTACTTCAGGTTCAAACCTAAATATCTGAGTCCCACCTTCAATTATCTGAGCATCTTCTAAATGCATTTTTAGCATTGTTTCATGATCTACAACGTACAGTAAATAATAATATTAAAGCTAAATAAATAATAAATAAGCCCTGATCTCCTAACACACACACCCCCATCGGCACATTTTTAAAAAGCTGATAAGTGGTTGGTTTTCCCACCAGTAGCTGTTACTGGGTGGCCTGGGAAAAGGTGGATGGGAATCCACCAGCCGGCAGTGCTGTATCTTGTCTGAGGACAGCAACTCTGTCTGCTGATGCTACAGAAGCACATCAAGACTGACTGCAGGGTAGTGCAATTTATGCCACAAGGATAGGAGAAAAGCACAACTATGGCTAGAAGCAAGAGCCCATAAACCATCTTCTTATTCTATAGATGGCTGGCTTGGATCAGGTGTAAAAAGACACGATTGCCAAAAGGGATGTCATTTTCATCTTACAGCTGTGGCTACCGAGAGAGTATCTCTTTATTACATGACAGAACCATAAAGATTTGTACAGAGACACGGTTCTCACATCTATACACAATTCTCGGGGGCAATCTCCAACCTTGGAAAAACATCACAAGAAAATAGTGCCTGGAAATGAACAGCTTTGCCCCTCCGCAGGGCCTAGCAAAGTTGCTAAGAAGAGCAGAAGGGGGATAATAATCACCATCACTGTCATAAAATAATTTTTAAAATTACAGTTCTTTGAGACTATGAGCCGAGTTCCCTACGGACCCCCCAGAACAAGGCGGGCCAACGGGAGAGAGGCATCAAAATAAACTGCAAAGGAAGAGCCCTTATATCTATCTACCTGTTCACGGAAGGAAGGGGCTACCTGAACAGCATGCTGCAAGAAATGGCTGGGTTGGGATTTTTCTTTGATCAAGAAGAGTGGTGGGTCAGAGGCCACTAAGGCCCAGCATTATTGAGGGTCTCAGTTTTGCCCATGCCAGGATGAAGTTTGCTGCTAAAATTACAAGGGGAGGCAAGGGGGTCTGGACATGGGGCTTCTGCCATGGTGGACAAGCAAGGAGATGCTGGACTTATATCTGAGGAGGCTTTTTCTTCATTTCCAGTTCCAAGCGTCTCCACTAAGGGGCTAAGGGAAAGATTAGGCTGGGCACCCCTGGGGGAACCAAATGGACTGGAGCAGGGGTAGGCAACCTTGGCTCTTTTGTGACTCGTGGACTTCAACTCCCAGAATTCCTGAGCCAGCTTGGCTGGCTCAGGAATTCTGGGAGTTGAAGTCCACGAGTCATAAAAGAGCCAAGGTTGTCTACCCCTGGACTGGAGCATCTCACTGGCTTGATGGTTTCCTAGCGCAACGAGCTTGCTCTCTGCTAGGGAAGCTTGCCACAATGCAGATCTGATGGGCTCGGGTAGGACTGGGGAGATGCTGGGTCAAGTCCACCCTTTATCCATGAAAACTCAGGGGCTTCTTGGAATCTGTCACTCTTCTACTCCACATCCATCTCAGGGTCACTGCCTGAGGATAAGAAGAATGGGGTTCCCCTTGCCTCAAACTCAAGGCATTCTGAGAGAGCCACCTAACGAATCAAGTAACCAGAACATAAATACAAGCTACTCTGCTCCCACATATCTGACCAAGAGACAGCAGAGCAGAAGCTGAGGTAGAACGGGCGCCAGAGCTTCTGCTGAGCAGGGTGAAGAGGAGACTTCTCTGCTTTTGCGGCCATTCAGCTCTAGAGAGAAGGCTTCAACCACCCTCCTGCCTGCGCGGATCACTTCTTTTAGGAATCTGTTTTCCCAAGAGAACGGGGAACTGGAACGAAAGACTACCGGAAAGGACGCCTGGAGACCCGGAGGCGGAAGAGGGAGCAAATCAGCTCCTTTTGGGGCAAAAGGACCTTGTCACACCACCTTTCCTTTGGGGCACCAGGCAGCCCCTGAGCCACCTGCAGACTTGGTAACACCTCCCTGAAATAAAGGACTTCTCGGAAAGGCCATAAAAAGTGGGGAAAGCCAGGGCAGTTGCTGCGTGCCTCCTCACCCCTCGGATTCTAGCACTCAGGTTTAGCAACCACGGAGTATCCCTGTGGAAAAAAAAGAAATGTCTCTGATGCGGAGAAGTCTGTAGAAATCTGCAGCGAGCCCCCCTCTTTTTCTGAAGGCAGTTTCCATAGAAATGGGCACCGACGTGTCCTCTGCAATGCCTCTTCCATGCCGAGAGACTTGGACCCGAAGCAGCCAAACTGTGGGCAAGAAAGCACCAGGCTGCAGTCTTCCTTGAGCTCTCCGGTCACCAGGCAAGTGGGGGGATCATCTTCGGGCTGTACAGGGGCTCACTGGCCTGCACATCGTTGAAGGCCCGCTATGGGGAGAAGAGTGTCATAGAATCATTAGGGCTGGAAGGGACCTTGGAGGTCTTCTAGCCCAGGGCTTTTCAACCTTCTCACCCATTGTACCACTTTTAGGATATGGCAACATCCCAGGACCACCCGTCGCCTAAGCAAGGTGTCAAAAACTTGATGACCAAAAAAAAAAAAGGGAAAAAGTGATGAAGTACAGGTAGTCCTCGACTTACAACAGTTCACTTAGTGACTGTTTGAAGTTACAATGGCACTGAAAAAAGTGCCCCCCAAGCCACAGCCGAGCAAGACATCTGCCTGCCCGCCCGGTGGTGCTCTTCCTCCTGTCCGAGGTTTCCATTGTTGTGAGCATTTCTGTTGAGGATTGGCAGCGGAGGTGGGGTGGGGGGCCCCCACAAAAAGCAGAAATGTCAAACGCCCAGAAATGTGAGAAGGGGCTTCAGAAAAGGCCGTCAGTCTGCGGGTTCTAGGACTGACTCGCTCAGAGCCTAGATCCCAATAACGCTCACTGCCGTGTTCCTTAAACTGCTCCCGTGCCATGTTTTCAGCAGCACGCTGCTTGAACTTCACCTCGCCAAAGCTCCGCTCCTGACCTCTCCCACTTTTTGAATTAAAGAGGAGGGGTGCTCTGAAGGGACAATTGTACAGAGCACCCACAGTTCAGTTCCTGAAGGTGTTTCTCTGTCCTGTCGCTAAGGGGGCATAATAAAAACCAGGACTTTCTTAGTGACGCTGGGAATCACCAAACGCCTCAGTTAGACCATACCATAAATACTACTCGCCTCCCAAACCAGGGAACATTTGTTGGGTTTTTTTTCACAGATTCCTCCTCATCTGCAAGAAAAATAAACTGCTTAGGTTGTAAGAATGGGGAAACAACTGAAGATGGATGTGTCTGTGCAAAAGTACACTCGAGATCGGTCAGATCGGAAACATCCTTTATTCATACAGAAGGTGAGAATTCTGCCCTTCCTTTAGAAAAGGCAGGATACAGACCTCTGCAAGCTCAGCAGCTCATGAAAAGAAGCGAACCTTTGGCGACAGTAAAGGACCAGTTCACGAAGCCATCCACGTTGGGCTCGCCCCTTTCTAGGTCATTTGATTACTTTAAAACTTTCTTACCATCTCCTTTCTGCTCATCCCATTTTATTCGGTGTAACGTGAGCCGCTTAAATTTCTCCTGTGCTTTGGGACCTTGGAAAGAAAGCAGAAAAGATACAACTGACAAACAGCATCGCGACAAGCGACGAAGCACAACTTCGCAAACACAATAACTGGGAGGAGGTCCCAACCATAAACCCAGAGCCACTCTCAAAGGAAAAGCCAGAGAGACGAGTTCCCTGTGCTGCTTGTCAAAGCCCACGTTTCTGAAGACTTGGCCTACCCTGACACAATGGCCTGAAACCGGTTTTCTTTACTCCAGGTTGCGCCAAGGGATGCTATTTCTGCCACATCCGTTCTGCAAATGGGCAGATGTGTTCTGCATTCTCCCCCCAACCCTCCGCCCCACAAAAAGCAGGCTGAACCGTCGGTGCCTCGGGACAAGTGCACCCTTCCTGAACCGCCACGTTTCCACAAACTTGCCGCCTACCCTGACACAATGGCCTGAAACCGGTTTTCTTTACTCCAGGTTGCGCCAAGGGATGATATTTCTGCCACATCCGTTCTGCAAATGGGCAGATGTGTTCTGCATTCTCCCCCCAACCCTCCGCCCCACAAAAAGCAGGCCGGAAGAACCGTCGGTGCCTCGGGACAAGTGCACCCTTCCTGAACCAACAACCCTGCATTTCCTCCCCCCCCCTCCTCACATTGCCTGAGCCTGCTGGAAGTTACAGCCCCTTGCAAAGGCAGAGTGTGATACAACCCGGCCCGCTCGCCCATCTCCTTACCTCCTTCCACCACCACCACGACGGGAAAGGTCGTTTTTCAAAGGCCCCGGTGGACGGCGGATTTGATCGGACGGAAAGTCCGACATGCAGAGAAGGTCTTCTGTGTAAGGAAATTGGGGGAACGATTAAGAACGAAGGGCCGGAAGTCGGCCATCTTGGAAAGGTGCTTTTCTCACAGGACCCGGGGAACCGCCGAGAACGAGGGACAGAAAGCCCCCAATTGCCGAGAAGGCCTCTGGGAGATTGCTGGATTGCTGGTGAAGAACCAGCCGGCGGACATGCGCCGAAGGCCGAGGGAAGCGGCCCGTCCCTTTGGCAGGAGCATAGAGTGGAGACGCTCTGCGCTTTGCGGCTTAGCTTCTCGGTGTCCCGATGCTGGGCAAAAGGCCTCAACGTTAATGCTACGGGACGGAAAGCTCTGCCCTCCTGTGGTCAAAAACGGGTATTGCCGCCACCAAAAGAAATAAACGCTTTTAATGGCATTTTAAAATTACGATATTCTCTGTCTTTATTAACGGTATTAACACCTTATTAACAGGGCCAGGGGAGGCCCGATTGCTGCAAGGCACAGGCGCGGAAGAAGAAATCTGCTTCAAAAGCCTTCAACCTAGTTAAGGAGGACTATGATGCCCTATTAATATTAATAAGGTTTTAATAAGAAAGAGTAGCCTTAAAATGCCATTGACAAGTTTTGTAATGGCTGCTGGGCCTGCTTCAACCACGGGATGGATGGCACTGTTTTTTGACCCTTAATAGCACGCAATAGCTTCAATAGATAAATAAAAAATAATAATCATCTTAAAATCATGTTAAAAGGGTTTATTTCCTTTTCTGGCTGCTATGCCTTCTTTAACCGTAGGACTCAATTCTTCTCAATAAATGACTTCCCCTCTCCCAGGAAACAGGCGATGGGAGCCTAAGCGGGCCTCCTGTGCACTTTCCTCGCTGTTTTTAAATATCCCTCGGCTACGACCAACCCAAGCAAAGCGGCTACCAACGGAATAAGAGACGTGGAGCTCCAGCTAGAGCTTAACCGAATGTCTCTCTGCAGCAACAAAAAGGATTAAATGGGGTGTGTGGGGACCAGCAAGGTATCTGAAAGACCTGAGCTTTCCTAAGAGTAGAATAGCATTTTTTAGAGCCAGACATTTTAATATCCTCTCCTTGGCACTCCTGCAGGGCAGGAATGATAAAACCCCAAGACTGACTGAAGGTGTACTGTGGCAGTGGGGAAGCTGAAGATCTCTCTCACACGCGTGTCCTGTTAGTCCAAAGCCAAACATTAAAACCAAAAGCCGTTCTTTGGATCTGAAAAATATTTCCTTTAATTGTGTGCATTGTACGGGGAGGAATTTGTGGGAATGAGGGGGGCGCGGGGGCGGGGCTTAGAGTCTTAATGTTTCTGCTCACTTCTTGCCCTTTATGTCAAACGCCCAGAAATGTGAGAAGGGGCTTCAGAAAAGGCCGTCAGTCTGCGGGTTCTAGGACTGACTCGCTCAGAGCCTAGATCCCAATAACGCTCACTGCCGTGTTTCTTAAAATGCTCCCGTGCCATGTTTTCAGCAGCACGCTGCTTGAACTTCACCTCGCCAAAGCTCCGCTCCTGACCTCTCCCACTTTTTGAATTAAAGAGGAGGGGTGCTCTGAAGGGACAATTGTACAGAGCACCCACAGTTCAGTTCCTGAAGGTGTTTCTCTGTCCTGTCGCTAAGGGGGCATAATAAAAACCAGGACTTTCTTAGTGACGCTGGGAATCACCAAACGCCTCAGTTAGACCATACCATAAATACTACTCGCCTCCCAAACCAGGGAACATTTGTTGGGTTTTTTTTCACAGATTCCTCCTCATCTGCAAGAAAAATAAACTGCTTAGGGTGTAAGAATGGGGAAACAACTGAAGATGGATGTGTCTGTTCAAAAGTACACTCGAGATCGGTCAGATCGGAAACATCCTTTATTCATACAGAAGGTGAGAATTCTGCCCTTCCTTTAGAAAAGGCAGGATACAGACCTCTGCAAGCTCAGTAGCTCATGAAAAGAAGCGAACCTTTGGCGACAGTAAAGGACCAGTTCACGAAGCCATCCACGTTGGGCTCGCCCCTTTCTAGGTCATTTGATTACTTTAAAACTTTCTTACCATCTCCTTTCTGCTCATCCCATTTTATTCGGTGTAACGTGAGCCGCTTAAATTTCTCCTGTGCTTTGGGACCTTGGAAAGAAAGCAGAAAAGATACAACTGACAAACAGCATCGCGACAAGCGACGAAGCACAGCTTCGCAAACACAATAACTGGGAGGAGGTCCCAACCATAAACCCAGAGCCACTCTCAAAGGAAAAGCCAGAGAGACGAGTTCCCTGTGCTGCTTGTCAAAGCCCACGTTTCTGAAGACTTGGCCTACCCTGACACAATGGCCTGAAACCGGTTTTCTTTACTCCAGGTTGCGCCAAGGGATGCTATTTCTGCCACATCCGTTCTGCAAATGGGCAGATGTGTTCTGCATTCTCCCTCCAACCCTCCGCCCCACAAAAAGCAGGCCGGAAGAACCGTCGGTGCCTCGGGACAAGTGCACCCTTCCTGAACCGCCAACCCTGCATTTCCTCCCCCCCCCCTCCTCACATTGCCTGAGCCTGCTGGAAGTTACAGCCCCTTGCAAAGGCAGAGTGTGATACAACCCGGCCCGCTCGCCCATCTCCTTACCTCCTTCCACCACCACCACGACGGGAAAGGTCGTTTTTTAAAGGCCCCGGTGGACGGCGGATTTGATCGGACGGAAAGTCCGACATGCAGAGAAGGTCTTCTGTGAAAGGAAATTGGGGGAACGATTAAGAGCGAAGGGCCGGAAGTCGGCCATCTTGGAAAGGTGCTTTTCTCACAGGACCCGGGGAACCGCCGAGAACGAGGGACAGAAAGCCCCCAATTGCCGAGAAGGCCTCTGGGAGATTGCTGGATGGCTGGTGAAGAACCAGCCGGCGGACATGCGCCGAAGGCCGAGGGAAGCGGCCCGTCCCTTTGGCAGGAGCATAGAGTGGAGACGCTCTGCGCTTTGCGGCTTAGCTTCTCGGTGTCCCGATGCTGGGCAAAAGGCCTCAACGTTAATGCTACGGGACGGAAAGCTCTGCCCTCCTGTGGTCAAAAACGGGTATTGCGGACACCAAAAGAAATAAACGCTTTTAATGGCATTTTAAAATTACGATATTCTCTGTCTTTATTAACGGTATTAACACCTTATTAACAGGGCCAGGGGAGGCCCGATTGCTGCAACGCACAGGCGCGGAAGAAGAAATCTGCTTCAAAAGCCTTCAACCTAGTTAAGGAGGACTATGATGCCCTATTAATATTAATAAGGTTTTAATAAGAAAGAGTAGCCTTAAAATGCCATTGACAAGTTTTGTAATGGCTGCTGGGCCTGCTTCAACCACGGGATGGATGGCACTGTTTTTTGACCCTTAATAGCACGCAATAGCTTCAATAGATAAATAAAAAATAATAATCATCTTAAAATCATGTTAAAAGGGTTTATTTCCTTTTCTGGCTGCTATGCCTTCTTTAACCGTAGGACTCAATTCTTCTCAATAAATGACTTCCCCTCTCCCAGGAAACAGGCGATGGGAGCCTAAGCGGGCCTCCTGTGCACTTTCCTCGCTGTTTTTAAATATCCCTCGGCTACGACCAACCCAAGCAAAGCGGCTACCGACGGAATAAGAGACGTGGAGCTCCAGCTAGAGCTTAACCGAATGTCTCTCTGCAGCAACAAAAAGGATTAAATGGGGTGTGTGGGGACCAGCAAGGTATCTGAAAGACCTGAGCTTTCCTAAGAGTAGAATGGCATTTTTTAGAGCCAGACATTTTAATATCCTCTCCTTGGCACTCCTGCAGGGCAGGAATGATAAAACCCCAAGACTGACTGAAGGTGTACTTGTGGCAGCGGGGAAGCTGAAGATCTCTCTCACACGCGTGTCCTGTTAGTCCAAAGCCAAACATTAAAACCAAAAGCCGTTCTTTGGATCTGAAAAATATTTCCTTTAATTGTGTGCATTGTACGGGGAGGAATTTGTGGGAATGAGGGGGGCGTGGGGGCGGGGCTTAGAGTCTTAATGTTTCTGCTCACTTCTTGCCCTTTATGTCAAACGCCCAGAAATGTGAGAAGGGGCTTCAGAAAAGGCCGTCAGTCAGGGCTTCCTGTCATTCTGTTTGCCTTGCTTATTTTAAGCATCAACTGGTAAGTGATGGAAAAAGACCAATAGGGAACCCTGCCATCCTTTCAATCATAAGATTTCGGCAAACATTGGCCGACCTTTCAGACATGCACTCACGGAGATAAACCCGGGCTTTGCCAGATGTTGAAAGTTTCAACATCTGCCTTTTGCACACTGCCAACTGGGTCACCTTCGTAGATAGGTGGATTGTAACAAACATGTGAGTTACAACACTACCCTGAGCCCTCGTACAGCCTGACCATGGGCCACCTGAACAATAGGCCATGGATGCTGGTTAAGGCAAGACAAATGCGTTCTCACTTCACGCTCAAGCTGTAAAGTGTGCTTTGCCAAGTGCAATGGCAAGGGATGTGTGAAAGGCAAACAAATCACATTATACTTTAGCAAGAGGGGCAAACACAGCCCATGTTTGTGCCACAACCTTCTTTATAGATAGGGGTGTCCAACCTTGGCAACTTGATGGCTGGCTGGGAAATTGTGGGAGTGGAAGTCCAGAGGTCTTAAAAGTTGCCCAAGTTGGTACCCATGTTTTAGATCAAACTTTCCATGTGAGGCGTAGGGCTGTCCACACAGCCTGCCTCCTAAGGCACAAAAGCACCCCACTAACCATTGGCAGAGGATATGACCTCACCTTGCTTCCTCAATGGCTGAAGTGACCCAGGTTACCTGGGGCTACCTGCATGAAAGTGGCATTTTCCCCGTGCCATCAAGTTCGCCTGGAGGACAGTCTCCGGTGACCTAGCTAGGATGGCCATCTCTCTGGTTTCTGTATACCTCGGTGCCCCCAGGGCCCTTTTGCTGCCTTGCAAGAGATCTGAGACGCCTGCCACCCACTGCCCATTTCTTCTGGTAAAGTTGGGAGACTAGAAGATGCTGTAGCTCTTACAGGTAAGGTGGCCAACTTTTTTACAGTGAAAAGGAGGACGCAAATAAATTGAAGAAAAAAATATCGTAAAAACTGGCTCGGCCCAGGAAGGTCAACCGCCTGCCATGCCACCGCCCGCAGCCGCCCCGCCAGCACTGCTGCCCTGCCATGTAGAGCGGGCCCCGCGGCTCCCAAAGCACCAGCCGCATCAGCTCCAGCCCTGGGGGGCAGCCCGCCGTCGACACACCCCGCCTGCAGCCGCCCCGCAAGCACCACCGCCCACCCTGCGCAGCTCCGTGTAGAGAGGGCCCCGTGGCTCCCACAGCACGGTATCTTCGGAACTAACTAGGAGATGGTGTAGTTGGGTAGCAGGCAGGGGTGCTAAGTTCCTGCCAATTCGCCTTCGCTGCAGACAACTTGCATGTGCAAAGTTTTCCGGTTGAGTGTTTTGGCACGCTCCGCAGCAATTCCTATTGGCTTTCAAAAGCCAATAGGGGGAGTAGCACAACTCATGCAAAAGTTGAAAAAAAAACCATCAAAAAAACGCCGTTCTGAGCATTCTATGAGGGGGGGGGAAAAGCCCTGCAGATTAGTCTTCAAATATCAAAAAGGAGGACATGAAGGAGGACACTTTTCGAGGGAGGACAGAACTTACAAAAGGAGGACTGTCCTCCCTAAAGGAGGACAGTTGGTCACCTTATTACAGGAGATCCATATTCTCACTAGTGGAGTTCTGCATTTGGCAGATTGCGGACTAATGTGTGGGACCACCGTGGAATAAGTCTTGCTACCAAGCTTAAAGTTTACCAGGCAGCAGTGCTAACTACCTTGATGTATGCTAGTGAGACCTGGACAGTGTACAGGAGGCACGTTAGACAACTGAACTACTTCCACATGACTTGCCTTCGTAGAATTCTGAGGATCCGGTGGCAGGATAAGATGCCAGACACAGATGTCCTCTCCAGAGCAGGCCTATCATCAGTTTACACTCTGTTGATGAAAGCCCAGATGCGCTGGGCAGGCCATGTTGTAAGGATACCAGATCATCGCATCCCTAAACAGCTCTTCTATGGTGAGCTGTCTCAAGGAAAGCGATCACACGGGGGAAAAAAGAAGCGTTACAAAGACACGTTGAAAGCCTCTCTCAAGTCCCTGGATATTAACACTGGGAACTTCTGGCGCATGATCGACTGACACCTTGGTGTACCAGGGTTGCCAGACATATGAACACAGAAGGTCAGTCTTGGCACAAGAGAAGCAAGCACTCCGCAAAACCAGAGCTGTAAATGCTGAAGTAGCAGTGTCTACATTTCTTTTGTTCAGTATGTGGCAGAACATTCCATGCTAACATCGGTCTTATTAGCCACCTACGGACACATCGTTGATGGCCCATAACCCACAAGATGTCAAGGTCTTCATCGAAATCCATGGACGAACAACAGTGGAGCAGAAGAAACGGAGAAAGAATGAGTGTCTTAAATGGTTCCAGAGGACTGGAATGTGTCAGCAGATCGTAAAGACACACACATGCACAAATATGCATACATACACAGACACACAGACACAGACACACACAGCAAAAGAGAAGGCTCTTTGCCTGATCAAAAACTGTTTCACTGACAAAAAAAATATTCCAGGAACATGGAGAGCTCTCTAGTTGGAGCTCCTCTGATGCTTATTTCAAACCAGCCTTTTCTGGGGTGGGGGGGGTTGTTTGTCAAGAATATTAAAAATCCATTTTTCCCCTATTTCACAAGTGCTTCCATCTAGAGGTAGTTGGGATTACTTCAGGTTCAAACCTAAATATCTGAGTCCCACCTTCAATTATCTGAGCATCTTCTAAATGCATTTTTAGCATTATTTCATGATCTCCAGCATACGGTAAATAATAATATTAAAGCTAAATAAATAATAAATAAGCCTTGATCTCCTAACATCCCCACCGGCACATTTTTAGAAAGCTGATAAGCGGTTGGTTTTCCCACCAGTAGCTGTTACTGGATGCCTTGGGAAAAGGTGGATGGGAATCCACCAGCTGGCAGCGCTGTATCTTGTCTGAGGACAGCAACTCTGTCTGCTGATGCTACAGAAGCACATCAAGACTGACTGCAGGGTAGTGCAATTTATGCCACAAGGACAGGAGAAAAGCACAACTGTGGCTAGAAGCAAGAGCCGATAAACCATCCTCTTATTCTATAGATGGCTGGCTTGGATCAGGTGTAAAAGGACACGATTGCCAAAAGGGATGTCATTTTCATCTTACAGCTGTGGCTACCGAGAGAGTATCTCTTTATTACATGACAGAACCATAAAGATTTGTACAGAGACATGGTTCTCACATCTATACACAATTCTCGGGGGCAATCTCCACCCTTGGAAAAACATCACAAGAAAATAGTGCCCGGAAATGAACAGCTTTGCCCCCCCGCAGGGCCTAGCAAAGTTGCTAAGAAGAGCAGAAGGGGGATAATAATCACCATCACTGTCATAAAATAATTTTTAAAATTACAGCTCTTTGAGAATATGAGCCGAGCTCCCTACGGATCCCCCAGAACAAGGTGGGCCAACGGGAGAGAGGCATCAAAATAAACTGCAAAGGAAGAGCCCTTATATCTATCTACCTGTTCACGGAAGGAAGGGGCTACCTGAACAGCACGCTGCAAGAAATGGCTGGGTTGGGATTTTTCTTTGATCAAGAAGAGTGGTGGGTCAGAGGCCACTAAGGCCCAGCATTATTGAGGGTCTCAGTTTTGCCCATGCCAGGATGAAGTTGCTGCTACCGATCACAAGGGAGGCAAGGGGGGCTGGACATGGGGCTTCTGCCATGGTGGACAGGCAAGGAGATGCTGGACTTATATCTGAGGAGGCTTTTTCTTCATTTCCAGTTCCAAGCGTCTCCACTAAGGGGCTAAGGGAAAGATTAGGCTGGGCACCCCTGGGGGAACCAAATGGACTGGAGCAGGGGTAGGCAACCTTGGCTCTTTTGTGACTCGTGGACTTCAACTCCCAGAATTCCTGAGCCAGCTTGGCTGGCTCAGGAATTCTGGGAGTTGAAGTCCACGAGTCATAAAAGAGCCAAGGTTGTCTACCCCTGGACTG
Source organism: Crotalus tigris (assembly GCF_016545835.1). Classification (NCBI taxonomy): domain Eukaryota; kingdom Metazoa; phylum Chordata; class Lepidosauria; order Squamata; family Viperidae; genus Crotalus; species Crotalus tigris. Next base: position 2,227,367 of record NW_024096931.1, on the reverse strand, counting down.
GAGCATCTCACTGGCTTGATGGTTTCCTAGCGCAACGAGCTTGCTCTCTGCTAGGGAAGCTTGCCACAATGCAGATCTGATGGGCTCGGGTAGGACTGGGGAGATGCTGGGTCAAGTCCACCCTTTATCCATGAAAACTCAGGGGCTTCTTGGAATCTGTCACTCTTCTACTCCACATCCATCTCAGGGTCACTGCCTGAGGATAAGAAGAATGGGGTTCCCCTTGCCTCAAACTCAAGGCATTCTGAGAGAGCCACCTAACGAATCAAGTAACCAGAACATAAATACAAGCTACTCTGCTCCCACATATCTGACCAAGAGACAGCAGAGCAGAAGCTGAGGTAGAACGGGCGCCAGAGCTTCTGCTGAGCAGGGTGAAGAGGAGACTTCTCTGCTTTTGCGGCCATTCAGCTCTAGAGAGAAGGCTTCAACCACCCTCCTGCCTGCGCGGATCACTTCTTTTAGGAATCTGTTTTCCCAAGAGAACGGGGAACTGGAACGAAAGACTACCGGAAAGGACGCCTGGAGACCCGGAGGCGGAAGAGGGAGCAAATCAGCTCCTTTTGGGGCAAAAGGACCTTGTCACACCACCTTTCCTTTGGGGCACCAGGCAGCCCCTGAGCCACCTGCAGACTTGGTAACACCTCCCTGAAATAAAGGACTTCTCGGAAAGGCCATAAAAAGTGGGGAAAGCCAGGGCAGTTGCTGCGTGCCTCCTCACCCCTCGGATTCTAGCACTCAGGTTTAGCAACCACGGAGTATCCCTGTGGAAAAAAAAGAAATGTCTCTGATGCGGAGAAGTCTGTAGAAATCTGCAGCGAGCCCCCCTCTCTTTTTCTGAAGGCAGTTTCCATAGAAATGGGCACCGACGTGTCCTCTGCAACGCCTCTTCCATGCCGAGAGACTTGGACCCAAAGCAGCCAAACTGGGGGCAAGAAAGCACCACGCCGCAGTCTTCCTTGAGCTCTCCGGTCACCAGGCAAGTGGGGGGATCATCTTCGGGCTGTACAGGGGCTCACTGGCCTGCACATCGTTGAAGGCCCGCTATGGGGAGAAGAGTGTCATAGAATCATTAGGGCTGGAAGGGACCTTTGGAGGTCTTCTAGCCCAGGGCTTTTCAACCTTTTCACCCATTGTACCACTTTTAGGATATGGCAACATCCCAGGACCACCCGTCGCCTAAGCAAGGTGTCAAAAACTTGATGACCAAAAAAAAAAGGGAAAAAGTGATGAAGTACAGGTAGTCCTCGACTTACAACACTTCTCTTAGTGACTGTTCGAAGTTACAATGGCACTGAAAAAAGGGCCCCCCAAGCCACAGCCGAGCAAGACATCTGCCTGCCCGCCTGGTGGTGCTCTTCCTCCTGTCCGAGGTTTCCATTGTTGTGAGCATTTCTGTTGAGGATTGGCAGTGGGGGTGGGGTGGGGGGGTGTTTGGTTTTTATCCCCCCCTCCGTCTGCTGGGTGGTTGCAGCAGGTTTTGGTCACTTCACATGACCCTGGGACACTGTGACCGTCATAAATATGAATCAGTTGCCAAGCATCTGAATGTAAATCACAAGACCCTGGAGAGGCTGCAACATTCCAGCTGATCGGCGCTTCTTCTGGGCTCAGCAGAAGCGCCAGAATCAGTGCTGCTTTCCAGCTGATTGATGCTTCTTCAGGGCTCAGCAGAAGCGCCAGGATTTGTGCCGAGCTCCAGCTGGAGCCTGGCGCTGATCCTGGCACTTCCACTGAGCCCTGACAGCTCCGAAGAAGCGCCGATCAGCTGGAAAGCGGCACTGATCCTGGCACTTCCGTTGAGCCCTGACAGCCCTGCAGCTCCAGCCGTCTCTCGCTCAGGCTTGTGCGGTGCTGCCCCCGGTTCAGCTCATTCCCCTCCCCCGCTACCCCTTTTCTAGGATGGCCGTGTACCACCTGCCAGGTGCCAATGTACCACAGGTGGTACCCGTACCACTGGTTGAAAAGCCCTGCTCTAGCCCATCCCCTGCCCAAGATAGACAGCCATCAAGCACAAGGGCATTCTAGGCCATTAATTTAAAATCTCAACATCACATTTCCATGTCTTAAGGATGGGGAGGCTGAGAAGGAGGCAACTCAACACACCCCAGTTCACTGCACAGCAGGTGTGTACAGAGAAAACAGAGGCAATTTTTATGAACAGCTTGAGTCACAGACAGCCCTCTGCTTTTAGGTTCTCCAGCCTGATGCTTGTGGAGGTGGTTGTGCCAGGTTCTTGCTGCCTTCTGCCACCTGCCACAGTTTGCACAAAATAGTGTGGAAGCTGCAGTTACGAATGTGACAGTTTATAGGACATGAGGAGAGAGAGCTGAAGTGCAAGCAGACCAGAACAGCTTCACACCAGTTCAAATTTCTTTGCTCGCTTGACTGGGTCAACCAGCCCACTGTTCGTTTTTCATACAATATGCTTCCCTCCACACACAAGGACACTGCAAATATTTGGGGACTTGTGATTTTATGATCAGAGAAGTTGAATGTGTGGCTGGCTTAGAGATTTGATGCTCTCATCCTGTCTGGTCTGGGCGATTAGGCATCTTCATTGGGGGGCAGAACCATTTCCCCCCCAATCCTTTAGTACAGGGGTCTCCAAACTTAGCAACTTTGAGTTTTGTGGACTTAAAGACTGGCTTGGTTGAGCAATTCTGGAAGTTGAAATCTTCAACTTGCCGAGTTTAGAGACCCTTGCTCTAGTCCCCTATCCTCCAGGAGCAACGTCTATGGAGACTCTCTGTCATCCAGGTCATGGTTGTCCTAAAGGAGGCAACTGGACTTTCTTGTTTTCTTTGAAGACGTTTCACTTCTCATCCAAGAAGCTTCTTCAGCTCTGACTGGACAATGGGGAGTGGAAGGATTTATACTGCGAGAGTAGGAATGGATTTCCAGAAAACATTGCAGACTACAGGAACCATTTGAGCTTCAGTTTGAGATGCAGACTACCCAGACTCATCCCCAACAGCCTGCGCCGGTCTTCAACGGTGAAGGGACCCAGGGCAGAAAACATCCTGCAGCCAAGAAGGCTCCACACCCATTTGCACCGCTCAGGTGACCCTGAGGACACAGGTAAACCTCCAGGTGGCCTCAACGACTGTCTTAAAAGGATGCAAATGACCAGCTGTCTGCAAGGAGTATAAATATCCCGCCATTCCCCCCCAACCAGCCAGAGCTGAAGAAGCTTCTTGGATGAGAAGCGAAACGACTTCAAAGAAAAACAAGAAAGTCCTGAAAAAGCACCTTTGGGAGTCCAGGAGCAATGCAAACAACAAAACAAAATCCACACGGTCGACCAGTGCTACAAAGCCCCAACCACGATGTAACCAAAGAAGAATAAATGCCCAATATTCACCTCAAATTTGCTCATGAACTCGGCAAAAATACCAAAGAAATCCTCAGAGGTTGTGACTTTGGAGTCTTCCCCAAAGAAGGACAAGACCTTCCTGAACTCTTCCATGGCTTTATGCTGGAGATCATCCAGGGATTGGACAGTGGGATCTGCGCTCTCCAGGAAGGCCTGCAGCAGAGGGCTAAGGATGGACAAACAACGCCTGCTTGCTTTTTCCACCAAGAAAAAAACGACTCTAAAAATGCACGGCGGCCCACACCTTCTTACATTCTCAACTATCCAGGCAGAAAAAGAGAGGCGGTTTGATACAGTGATTATAAGGCCCCTGGCTAGAAACTGGGAGACTTTGAGCTCCAGTCCACCTGGGGCATAAAGCCAGCCAGTCACTCTTTCACAGCCCCAAAAAGGAGGCAATGGCAAAGCACTTCCGTAAAACGCCTTGCCAAGAAAACTGTAGGGATTAATCCGGGCAACTCAAAACTGACTTGAAGACATACACACAAAGTTAAACAAAGCACCCAGCTCCAAAGCTGTGCTTCTTTAGAGAGACCTGTCTGATACTACACAAATGTACATGGGGACTCATTTAGCTCCAATCCACAGCTTCGAGCCACGGGTCACTCCGTTGTCTGATGTGGGGGCAGCTCTTGGGGTGAGAGAGGGACAAGCAAATGCACCAGTCTCTCCCGGGGGGAGATAAGTAGGAAAGAGCAGAGGCTCTAACCCAGGGGGAGGCAACCTTGGCTCTTTTATGACTCCTGGACTTCAACTCCCAGAATTCCTGAGCCAGCCACGCTGAGGGGAAAGGGAGAGGTTTCCAAGCTGAGCCATGCTGGCTCAGGAATTCTAGGAGTTGAAGTCCACGAGTCATAAAAGAGCCAAGGTGGCCTACCTCTGGCCTAGGCCTAGGTGGCTTTATGACTCGTGGACTTCAACTCCCGGAATTCCTGAGCCAGCATGGGGAATTATGGCCCCCATCATGACTGGTGGACTTCAACTCCCAGAATTCCTGAGCCAGCATGGCTCAGCTTGGAAACCTCTCCCTTTCCCCTCAGCATGGCTGGCTCATGAATTCTGGGAGTTGAAGTCCACGAGTCTTACAGTCGCCAAGATTGGAGACCTCTGTCCCAAAGAATTTAGATATTGGTCCAAGATTGTGATTTGGATGGTTTTGGCCTAGTGCAGGGGTAGGCAACCTTGGCTCTTTTATGACTCGTGGACTTCAACTCCCAGAATTCCTGAGCCAGCCATGCTGAGGGGAAAGGGAGAGTTTTCCAAGCTGAGCCATGCTGGCTCAGGAATTCTGGGAGTTGAAGTCCACGAGTCATAAAAGAGCCAAGGTTGCCCACCCCTGGCTTAGAGCATTATGCAGAAAATCAAGAACTATTTAGGCAGAGTATGAAAAGACAATCATGTAAAGCGTAGACCTAGCCCAGGAGTAGGCAACCTTGGCTTTTTTATGACCCGTGGACTTCAACTCCCAGAATCCTTCAGCCAGCATGGCTCAGCTCGGAAACCTCTCCCTTTCCCCTCAGCATGGCTGGCTCAGGAATTCTAGGAGTTGAAGTCCACGAGTCATAAAAGAGCCAAGGCTGCCCACCCCTGGTCTAGCTGCTTTTTCTTTTTCAGGGTTGGGGGGCTTCATTTATGGAATCCATGCTAGAAGGCCGCCCTTTTCAAGGAAAAGATACATCCATCACTGGCACAAATCTGTCCTCGGGTGATGAAGGCACCATATTCTGGCAGGCGACTGCGATCTCGTGGACAGTGCGGTGAAGGTCACTGAGGTCAGCTGTTAATGTTCTCTGATTCACTGAGGGAAGAGAAACGGGAGAAGCACAGAATTTCAACAGCTTCCTGAAGCAAAGAAAGGGCTCCCTGCACTGACTCACCCATCTTGCATTATGCAAAAAGGGACAAACCCAAAGGCAGTGGTGGCGAACCTACGGCACGTGTGCCAGAGGCGGCACTCAGAGCCCTCTCTGTGGGCACGTGCGCCGTCGCCCCAGTCCTAGGCCTTCAGCTGGGTTTTATAAATCTTTTTCGCTTTAGGCCTCCACTGCCCTGTGCAAAAAAAAAAAAAAAAGGTTCAATCAATTACAACTTCTTACTGGAAAAAAAAAAAGATCTCGCAAAGTTGGAATTGATTGATTGAACTTTTTAGTCCCACCCAGTCTGCCATTACCACCGCAGCCACGCCCACCCAATGGGCCACGCCCACCCAATAGGCCACACCCATCCAATGGGCCACGCCCATCCAATGGGCCACACCCACCCAATGGGCCACACCCACCCAGCACCCAACGATGCATAAGGGGGTTTTGGGTTGCAGTTTGGGCACTCGGTCTCTAAAAGGTTCGCCATCACTGCCCAGCTTCCTTTCCTAGCCCAGGCAGTCCTCGACTTACAACAGTTCACTTAGCAACCGTTCAGTGTTACGACAGCACTGAAAAAAGTGACTTAGGGCTATGTTTCCCACCTACGACTGTGGCAGCCTCCCCATGGTCACGTGATCAAAATTCAGACGGTTGGCAACTGATTCACATTTATGACGGTCGCAGTGTCCCGGATTATGTAATCTCCTTTAGGGACTTTCGGTCAAGCAAAGTCAATGGGTTACTAGCTGAACAACTGCAGTGATTCGTAAAACGGAGCAAAGCTCACTTAACAACTGTCTTGCTTAGCTCAATTGAGGGCTATCTGTATCCACGTTGAGGGCTATCTGTATCCACTTTGCCCTTGGCAGAGACTCCTAGATTCTCTCTGCCCATCAGGGGCTGATGGTGAGTGCCCATCCCTGGGTAGGGGCAGGCAGAGTCCCATACTGGAGAGGACAGCAAATGATCTGCTCAATTAAGGGTTGTGGGAACAAGTGTAAATGGGCAGACTGGGAGGCCCACTGATTCTTTCCATCCCCGTTTCCCTAAAAACCAAGTAATGTCAGAAAATAAGCCCCATCCTTTGTGATTTACCTTTGGCAGCATGTGGCACCGTGGGCAAATCCGTGGCAAAGCCCAGGAGCTCTGGGAAATGTTGGCTAAGCGATTTGGCAAGAATATGCAGAAAGGTGGATTTCCCATCCACTGTTTTCGTTGTGTTCAGCTAGAACAAGGCCGAAAGAGAAGAGGAACATTTATCAGTGACAGAGTAAATATAGTCCCTGAAGTGCTCATGGCTGGCCAGCCCCAAAATGTGTTCCGTTATGGTAGCCTGGAGAACTTTTTTGCTACCATAACGGAACACATTTTGGGGCTGGCCTGCCACGAGCACTTCAATATGATTGTTCACAATTGCTGGGGTCACACAACAAAACTGAACCAGCCACATTATTTTCATCGCCCACCTAAATTAGTTGTTACCCTGGTCAACTTTCTCCATCAGGCTAACTGAGAAGGCTAACAGGGATCCAAACCCCGATGACCCCCTCCTCCTGCCATGATGGCTACTATGGGGAGCAGCACTTTTGGTGCTTTCCAAGGCAGCCGGACCCAATGTTCAAACAGGGACAGACACATCTCCAAGATGACCCCTTGAGGGCAAATCTCCCTATAGGCAGTTTGCCAGACATTGGCCCAAGAAGAAAGATCTTTTCGATGCAGAGACCTGGAAAATTAAAGTTTTCCTCACTCACTGACAGATTCCTTTTCCTTGAATAAAAAAAAATAATCAAGGTTTTCTTCAAGCTGCTAAGAACATGCATTCAGTTTCCACACACCATTTTGCAAATCCAAAGAGGAACATTGTCTATAACAGTGGTGCCGAACCTATGGCACGGGTGCCAGAGGCGGCACTCAGAGCCCTCTCTGTGGGCACGCGCACCGTCGCCCCAGTCCTAGGCCTTCAGCTGGGTTTTATAAAACCTTTTCGCTTTAGGCCTCCGCCGCTGTGTGCAAAAAAAAAAGGTTCAATCAGTCAATTTCAACTTCTCGCGGGAAAAAAAAGATCTTGCAAAGTTGGAATTGATTGATTGAACTTTTTAGTCCCACCCAGTCTGCCGTTACCATTGCAGCCACGCCCACCCAATGGGCCACGCCCATCCAATGGGCCACACCCACCCGGCACTCGACGATGCATGTGGGTTTTGGGTTGCAGTTTGGGCACTCAGTCTCTAAAAGGTTCGCCATCACTGGTCTATAATGTAAATCACCAGGCAGTAATCCAGCAATTTGGAAATGATTTGGAAAACGTGCTTTGGACCTGCTGAGAACCCAACGCCTGCCTAGATCATTCCTTAAAGCCGCCTCGATTTTCTTTAGGCTGAAGGAGGCTAAAACAGGATGCAGAGCTTCAAGAGCTGCATTCACATGTGTAGTATTTGAAGCTACGAGATTAACTCAGAAAGTCAAGCAGCAGCCGTCACTCCTAATCAAAGGTAGCATCTTGGTGTTTTCAACAGGCGCCCCTCTGCTGGAGTCCCCCTTGAATCCTACAGGATGGTTGAACTTGTGGTAGTTTCCCAGATTGGTTAATTCTTGCTAACCAATCTGGGAAACTACCACAAATTCAATCATCCTGTAGGATAGCATTTTTTTTTTATTGAAATTTTTATAAACATTTTACAATAAAATCCCCACCTCTCTCCCTCCCCCCTCCCCTTGACCCTCCCCCCCTTCCCAGAGCTGAATACAGAGCTAAAAACAACAAAAGAAAAACATAAAAAATTAAATAAACATCAAACAATTATACATAAATCGTAAAAAGTTTTTAAACCCCTTTAACTCCATTACAATAAAATCAACAAATCTAAACATAAAAAATTTATACAATAAGTTATTCAAAAGCTAAATAATACTTTCTAATCTCATATTTGTTCTGAACAAAATTTACCCATCTTTTCCATACAGAGTTGTATCTCTCTTGTGAATGGTCTTTCAGATAAGCCGATATTTTTGCCATTTCTGATAAATAAGAAACTTTAAAAAACCATTCCTCCAAGATAGGCAAGGAGTCTTTTCTCCAATATTGCCCAATCAATAACCTTGCTGCCGTAATAAAATTCAACATTAAAATAATCTCTTTGCTATCACAATCTTCAATAATACCTAACAAAAATAATTGTGGTGTAAATTTTATCTTTCTATTAAAAATTTTTTGCATATTCCACCAAATCTTGATCCAAAAAGCCTTTATATTTCTACAAGACCACCAAATATGATAATAAGTTGCATCCATACAGCCACATCTCCAACATTTGGGCTGTAAATTAGAATACATACGAGACATCTTTTGTGGATCAAGGTGCCACCTATAAAACATTTTATAAAAATTTTCTCGTAAATTTTGAGCTTGAGTAAATTTAACATTCCTCACCCAAATTGTCTCCCATGTATCTAATAAAATCGGCTCTTCAAAATTTTGAGCCCACTTAACCATACAATCCTTAACTAATTCTGTTTCTGAGTCCAATTCCACCAAAGCATTATAAACTCTTTTTATGTGGGCTCGATTTTGATCTCTGATTTGTTGCATTTTAAGCTCTATAACTATTAATGACATGGACCAGTAAGTAGCACCCTGGATTTTGCACAGACATCTGGGTCTGGTCCAGGCATCAGAGGAATATAAATATTAATAAAAGCAGAGGGCTTGCGAGAAATTTAACCTGTTCGGTTCAAATTCATTTTGCATCCTTATGCAAAGTCCTTGCTCTCTGGAGAAAGCCCGAAAAGTGGAAGGAAAGAGAAGAGGACAATCAGCAGCAGAGGAGATGGTCTGAATTACAACAGTGATGGACGCGCCACTGAGAGACTTGAAGGATCAGGTTATGGAGGAGATCATCTGGAGAAGACCTATCTGTGTGGTTGCTAAAGGGCTTGATGACACTTAGATCCAAGTTCCCTCTTTAACCAAGCATCCATCTAGCCAAGTTTGCAGGCCACCTACCTCTGTGAGGAAGTTGATTTTAAAGCTGGTTGTTTTGTTGGTTTGGGGTTGCCCGTGGTTTAGGTAGTTGCCCATGGCCAGCACAAACTGCAAAGAGAGTTTCTGGTGAATCACAGGTCAGAGAAAACCACCCCATTCATTATCTCTCTTCCCATGTCTGCCTTATCTGTTGGTGCTGAATGAACGTGTTTCAGTCCTGGTTCACACAACAGGCAGAGATATGGCAGGTAGAGACTTGCCGTACACATTGCACGCACAGGACTTCTGCCCGTCCTAGGGCCCTGCCTACTCAAAGCCCAGCCAGAAGAGGCAATGTCTAGGCTGAGTTTTACACACTAGAAATGAGGCAGCTGGGATGATTCCATGTCCCAGGAAAGCCAGAACTGTAAAGGGACTAGCCTACCCTCTGCCTCTTGCTCACTCCAGACCATGCCGGGCCTTTCCTGTTTGCCTGGCGGCACTGCACGTGTGCAAAGGAAGAAGGAAATACTGTGAATTTTCACAAAATCAGTCAATCATGACCTACGTAATTAAACTGTCAGAGTTTGCACGACACACCAAGCCATAAACACACCATACAAGCTATGTTTGCATAACATGCAGGCTGAAATACAGGTTGGATTATATGAGGCTGAACACATCCACACATCCCCGGAGCGTTTGTTTGAGGACAAGATTGCACAGCGTTACCCTCCCTCACCTACCACTGTAGAAGGAGGCAGGGATAGTGGAGACTATTAATAGACAGAAGAGATAATACCGGTAGCCTAGTCCTCAATTTAAAACCGTTCATTTAGCAACTGTTCGAAATTACGACAGTGCAGAAAAAAAGTGTCTTAAGACTGGCCCTTACACTTAACGACTGTCACAACATCCCTGCAGTCACGCAGTCACAATTTGGGCGTTTGGCAATTGGCAAGCAGTTCAACAGTTGCAACATCTCAACATCTTGTGATCGCCATGTGCAAACTTCCCAGCCAGCTTCCGACAAGCCCAGGCAATGGGGAAGCTGGATTCACTTAACACAGGGGTCTCCACCCTTGGTAACTTTAAGATTTGTGGACTTCAACTCCCAGAATTCCTCAGCCAGCTTGGCTGGCTGAGGAATTCTGGGAGTTGAAGTCTACAAGTCTTAAAGTTGCCACGGTTGGGGGACCTCTGACTTAACAACCATGGCAAAAAAGATTGGAAAGTTGGGCGCAACTCACACAGACTGCCTCCTTAAGGGAAAGTTGGCACAGCTTCCCAGTATTTCTGGTCCCTGCAATGCCACTCTTCCATCTTCACCGGGGGTGCACTGAGTGACACTTAGGGAAGCAAACTGTTTTTTCCAGGACGGAGAGAGGGGCCTCACACCTTCCCCCCCCAACACACACACACACACACACACACACACACACACACACACACACGGTCCTTGGCCACTGGGAGGGAAGCAGAGAGCATGGTCCTTGGTGACCAGTTCTCTGAGTCACCCTCTTGGATGGAGGCTGGCAGCGGGAGAGGCCCCATCTTGGCACGGCCCCGGAGTCGACGGTTTCTCTCCTCTCCCCTCTCCCTCCACTTCTGGTGTGGGCAGAGTCCTCATTTCCTTTGTTCCCAAGGCAGAAGAGGGTCAGCGGTGCAAGCAGACCTTCTTAGTTTTGCCAGGGCAGCATATTGTGGTGCTGTGATGCGGAACAGCCCTCCAGGTGTTGTGTGAACCCAGCCAGTCGCTCAAGTGAAGCGCCCTCAGCTCTCCAGATCAGAAGAGATTGGAAGGCCTGGTAGATCATTCATAGAGGAGCTTCAGGGGAGGGGGGAGTTGAGGGGGCCGGCCCCAATGCTCCTCTGCATCCAGAGGGCCCCAGGGTAGGTTCCCCCCCCCTCACTTCCATAGCAAGCCTCCAAAGAACGTCATCACTCTCTGGGAATCCTCAGAAGCTGGCCCAGCGAGGAGGCGCCAAAGAAATACCAGATCAGGAACCCCTGCGCCATTAGAGAGCCTTCCATGCCAGGCATGGGAACTGGGTAAGGGGACCTCCATATCTGCTGAACTGACGGGGACAGAATGCTCCAGGGCTGGCCAGGCAGCACGTCTCCCTCCTAACCTTGAGTTAATTGATAGCCAGCCAAGGAGCAAGCTGTTAACCAGGTGTCCTTTATGGCTTTTTGAGTGGGTTCAAGGTGCCGTTGGGAATTCTTTTGTGTGCCCTTGCGTGTTTTGCTCCTGGGGACCAACTCCTGTCGCACGTCAATGCATGTTCTGAAGCTCCAGGGTGGCTTTTCTTCAAAGGAAGACAACTTTGGGGGGGGGGAGGTTGCAGTCAACCAGAATAGAGCTGGAAGGGACCTTGGAAGTCTTCTAGTCCTATTCCATGTTTCCAACTTACTTTGTGCATTCTAACCATGGGCTGAAATAGAACCGTTGTCGTCGGTCCGTGCTATGTAAGAGCATCTAGGAATAACAGAATAACAGAGCTGGAAGGGAACCTTGGAGGTCTTCTAGTCCAACCCTCTGCTCCAGCAGGAAACCCTATACCATTTCAGACAGGTGGCTGTCCAATCTCTTCTTAAAAACTTGCAGTGTTGGAGCATTCACCACTTCTGGAGGCAGGTTGTTCCACTGGTTAATTGTTCTAACTGTCAGGAAGTTTCTCCTTAGTTTCAGGTTGCTTCTCTCCTTGATTAGTTTCCATCCGTTGCTTCTTATCCTGCCTTCAGGCGCTTTGGAGAATAGCTTGACTCCCTCTTCTTTGGGGCAGCCCCTGAGATATTGGAACACTGCTGTCGTGTCCCCCCTCGTCCTTCTCTTCATTAGACTAGACATACCCAATTCCAGCAGCCTTTCCTTATATGCTTTAGCCTTCAGTCCCCTAATCATCTTTGTTGTTCTTCTCTGTACTCTTTCTAAAGTCTCAACATCTTTTTTACATTGTGGTGACCAAAACTGGATGCAATATTCCAAGTGTGGCCTTACGAAGGCCTTGTAAAGTGGTATTAATACTTCATGTGAGCTTGATTCTATCCGTCTGTTAATGCAGCCTAGCACTGTGTTGGCCTTTTTGGCAGCTGCAGCACACTGTTGGCTCATATTTATATAGCATATCTGGGCACTGCAGGGATCGGCCAACATGCAGGACTAAAACACAGGAGCCATAACTGTAGTGACTGCAGGCAGGGAGAAACCAGAAACATAGGAAAACCCCTACCCAGAATTCTAGCCTTCCATGCTCCCCTCCTTGTGGGGAAGGGCCTAGCTCTCCACCCAAGCAACCTCTCAGTATCTCTTCCATTGCCATGGAGGCTGTCCAAAGCACATCTGCAGGAGACCACAGGGCTGAGCTACAGGGTGTTCGGCCTCCAACTGGCACCATCCCAACCAGCATGGCCTCTGTTGGGGATGGCAGGAGTTGAAGACCAAGAGATTAGAAGGGCCTCCCTGAAGACGACTCTGTAAGAACGATCCTCTCTTCACTTCCTTCCAGAAAAACCAGAAGCTTTAGACACCAAAAGAAGTGAAAGGAACACTGAGAAAACAAGACCCACAAAGAATAGCAGCATCGTGCAGATGTCAGAGAAAGAAAGAAAGAAAGAGAGAGAGAGAGAGAGAGAGAGAGAGAGAGAGAGAGAGAGAGAGAGAGAGAGAGAGAGAAAGAAGGCAGACAGAGAGAGGGAAGGAAGGAAGGAAGGAAGGAAGGAAGGAAGGAAGGAAGGAAGGAAGGAAGGGGGGAAAGAGGGGGAAAGAGGGGAAAGGAAGGAAGAAAGGAAGGAAAGGAAAGAAAGAAAGAAAGAAAGAAAGAAAGAAAGAAAGAAAGAAAGAAAGAAAGAGGGGGAAAGAGAGGGAGGAAGGAAGGAAAGAAAAAAAGAAAGAAAGAAAGAAAGAAAGGAAGGAAGGAAGGAAGGAAGGAAGGAAGGAAGGAAGGAAGGAAGGAAGGAAGGAAGAGGCAGAGAGAGAACGGGAGAGAAAGAAGGAAGGAAAGAAAGAGACAAGAGACAGAGGTGGAAGAAGAAGCAGCCGATGGGACTCTTTCCACCCTGAAAGTCTGGGAACGGCCAACGGGTGGCTGAGCAGAAGGGAGTGGTGGCCCTCTGGTGGCCACTACTAGCAACAGGAACGTTCTTTGACCGACCTCCAAGATTTTGGCCAGTTTCTTGCTATTCTTCAGTTCCAGGGAAGCCTTGTAGATGCACTCATAGCTGGCCGTAATCTCCTCCACCTTCTCCTGCAGGGTCGTCTTGAAGTGAAGGCTGCACAGGCGGATTTTATATTCCGGCACCAAAAGCATCTGGAAGGAAAAGAAGGGCCAAACGAAGACCATCACACCTGAGGTCACCTGAAGTACAGGAGGGAGGAGGGCAAACACGAAATACACCGCCTTGCCTGAGACCCCACCCATCGTTCTGCTGATAAAAAAACGGCCCGCGGGGCCTGTGGTTTCAGAGCAGAAGTGGGGAAAGGCCACATGAAAAGGAGGAAGCAAGAGGGGGCAAGATGGGGACTGCTCCCCCCAACTGCCACTCAGCACGCCAGGGTCCGTGCTTGTTAAACACACACACACACACACACAGCCTCAGCCACATTTGCCAGAGCCCCACCTTCATCTTGGTTTATCCTTGGTCGGTGAGTTGTATTACTCCGACACCAATCACCCCGAAGAGGTTTTGCACGGACAATGCACCGGGCTTTTCGGGGGCCGCTAAAAAAAAATCTACATGGCCCCCAACCCCAACCCTGTCGGACCCCTCCCGGCTCTCCCCAGCAGCAGACTTGGCTCACTCACCTGCAGGACAAACTGGTCCGGCTCGCTCAGCTTGCTGGGATCGCCCTGGTAGCTGTGGAAGCGCTGCACCTCCTGGGCGTCAGGCGCGAAGAGCAGCAGCTGCTTGAGGTGAGAGGCCTCCAGGCGGTCGCTCTCCATGCTCAAGAGGATCTGGCGCAGCTCGATGTGGGAGAGCTTGAGGTGCGCAATCAAGATGGCTGGCCGGAGGAGGAGAAGGCATCAGCGGGGGTGCTGGGCGCGCCTTGCCGAAGCGGCTTTGGTTTCGGGCCAGGACCAGCCAGGACCACATGGATGCCCCCCTCCCTCCAGAAGGGTAGCACTAAGTCTCAATTGTTTGCTCCCCCTCCCAGTGTTTTTTGAATGAGGGTGATGGCACTTTCTGCCACAGACCTGTTTATTCTTTATGTTTATCATCGAAGGTTTTCAAGAAATGACTGGAGGGCCCATTGTCCAGAGTGGCATGAGGATTCCCGCACTGGGCAGGAGGTTGGTCTAGAGCAGTGGTTCTCAACCTTTTTAATGCCGCGACCCCCCAACCGGTCGTAAGTCGAGGACTACTCAACCGGTCGTAAGTCGAGGACTACTCAACTGGTGCAGCACCGTTTGCAGAATGGGACTTTTGGCGGGCTCAGCAGGGCAGAGACAGCCTGGACAATTCCTATTGGCTTTTGAAAGCCAATAGAATTAGACTCCATTCAAGAGAGACTATTTTATTGGCTTTCCAAAGCCAATAGAATAAAAGGGAGCAGCACAGCTAAGGAAAAGGGGGAAAAAATGGCGGTCTGCGTTGTTTGGCGACCCCCGTGAAATGGTCGTTCGACCCCAAATGGGGTCCCGACCCACAGGTGGAGAACCACTGGTCTAGAAGACCTCCAAGGTCCCTTCCAATCCTCTGACTGATCTCTTACCTTTCTTCCAGGGGTTTGGGACGGTGTTGGTAACTGCAGGATGTAGTCAAAAAGATGAAGAGGGTGGCCACAATGGGGCCATCCAAACACCCCAGGTTTTTTTTTATGTGCAGCACATCCCCTTGATCTTTTTGACCACATCTGTGGACATCCCCAGCTTGGGCAAAGGCTCCGTCTACCTGTCCAGTGCCCCGAGGTCTTCTCCGCACCCTCCTGGCCCGCTGGCTGTTACTCACCTGTGTTGTAGGCCTTTTTGTGGGACAGAATCTCAACCACGTGCTTTTTTTTAAGCGGCTCCGGCAAGGGGTTCGGCTCTGGAAGAGAAACTGAAAGATTTAATCTGAGATAAGAAGAGGGTTCAAGAGGCCTTGGGAAAGAGAAAAATGAAGCTGTGGGACTGGTATGACACGTGCTGGGCACCCTGGAAGCTCCTGGCGGGCAGCCACGGCATCCCAGGGCAAGGCGGAATCTCCAAGTCAAAGGCATGAGATACTCAGAGCCCTCTTAGCTCCCCATTGCTTCTTGGGGGGAGGGAAGACTCCTCATCTTCACTGCTCACAGCCTAAACCTCTTCCCTTGGCTTCCCCAACGGGTCACCTTTGCCTTCTGCCCAAGGTCTCCCTGGCCTGACCAGCCCCAGTCCGAGGCTCAGAAGGAGAATTTGCTTCTCCCTGTTGAGAAACTCAGCACCAGGCAAAATAATCTGTCTCCAAGCTTAGAGGCAGTCTACCTTCGAAAATCAGTTCTGGATGGCAATGGTGAGGATGGTTTTGGTCTCTGTGGGTTTCCCAGAGCTACAAGGAGAAGCCCAAGCACTGCTGGCTGGGAGGGGGGGGATAGCCTTAAATTTGTGAGCCACAAACTTCCCAACGGCCGTAAGGGAGTCGCTTTCAACTTTAAGGTCCCTCTTCATATGGGAATAATGATTACAGCCAAACATATTCATTTGTTTATTAGTTAGTCAGAGAACCAGTTTAGTGCAGTGGTTACAAGGCACCCTCTCGGCCCCAGGAAGGAAGCAGTGGCAAACAAAACTCCTGAAAAACCTTGACAAAGAAACTGAAGGGACAAATGTAGTCAGTCACCAGGAGTCAAAAATTGACTAGAACAGTGGTTCTCAACCTGTGGGTCGGGACCCCATTTGGGGTCGGACGACCATTTCACGAGGGTCGCCAAACAACGCAGTCCGCCATTTTTTTCCCCTTTTCCTTAGCTGTGCTATTCCCTTTTATTCTATTGGCTTTTGAAAGCCAATAGAATAGACTCGCTTGAATAGAGTCTAATTCTATTGGCTTTCAAAAGCCAATAGGAATTGTCCAGGCTGTCTCTGCTCTGCTGAGCCTGCCAAAAGTCCCATTCTGCAAACGGTGCTGCACCAGTTGAGTAGTCCTCGACTTACAACTGGTTGAGTAGTCCTCGACTTACAACCGGTTGGAGGTCGCGGCATTAAAAAGGTTGAGAACCACTGGACTAGAAGGCCCAAACAAGTAGTTAGTGATTTCCTGGAGCTCAAGGCATTATACTTTTGATCCCCGTTGTTCTTTAAACAGCCACCCTGTCAGGTAAGGTTGGGTGGAGAGAGACCATGACTGGCCAGCGTGACCCCATCAGCTTCTCTGGCCACGGGTGAGTTTGAACCTCAGCCACCTGCCTCTTCATCTAAACCTGCAACTTGCAAGACACTGGAAGGGTCACTGCCATGACGGATATCCCAAAGGGGCTCTCCCCATCTCTCCTTGTCAGACTCTTGAGTTACCACTCCAGCGACATCTAGCGTGGCCAGAGCAAAAGCTGGGCATTATGGAGGCTGAAGTCTGTATTTATTTATTTATTTTATGAGACTTATATACCGCTTTAAGTGCAAGCACTCTCTAAGCGGTGTACACCAGTAAGCAATGTATCTATATATATTTACATTGAGCCCAACAATCTGGGTCCTCATTTTACCTACCCCGGAAGGATGGAAGGCGGAGTCAACCTTGAGCCGGTGAGATTTGAACACAGTCAGCTAAAGTGGCCTGCAGTACTGCACCCTAACTGCTGCGCCACCTCGGCTCTTATCACAGCTGGAGAGCCTGGGTGGCCTCATGGAAGAGGGGGGCGGGGAGGACCTCAGAACCCACCTGCTTTGCAAATGTGTGGATGGCTCCCCCCCTCCTCCCTCCCCCTGGAAACACTGGAGTAAAGGCTTGGCAGTTCTCCTGCCCGCCCACTCTCTGCCCAGCTGTGACCCACATACCAGCACTGGCCTTGGTTTGGGGAGCCATGGGGGAAAAAGGAAGTGATGGTGAGAGTCAGGAAAGCTCCAACCGAAAGCAAAGAGCACCCCGGGAGCAGCTGGGAAGCAAAGCGATGCTGCCCCGAGTCAGCAAGCGAAGGATGCAGCACAGAGATGGGAGAAGCCCCACAGAGCGAAGCAAATCCACTATGTGTGCAGCCCCCCACCCCAAGCTGGGTAAGAGTCGGCTGCAGCCCCACCGAATGCCCAGGCGAGCTGCTTCTACTGCCCCCTCCCCACTAAAGTAAGCCTCCTTCCCTGAAGCCCCCTGCTGTGGCAGAGACCACCGACTCACTCACTCGCTGGCTTCTGAGTTCCAAAATGCAGCTCGAGGTCCAGGTACTTGACCATGTTGCTCAGTTTGTCATAATCAGAATCCTCCCCGAGCTAGGAAAGAAGGGAGGCGCCGTCAGGCCAAGAGCCAAACCCACCCTCCGCTCTTCAAAGGGCCCTTGGTGCTGGGCTCCCTGGCCCGTGCCCATTCGGCCCAAGTGCTGGCCGCCCAGCACTTCGCATTAACCCACCCACCCCCAACCAAGCAGAGGTTGGCCCCAAGGCCACAAAGGAAGGACCTCAAGGGACCCCGAAGGAGGAGCTACTGACAAGCTCACCCGCCTCTCCCCAAAAGGCCAGGCATGCAAGAGGAATGAGCAGTTCTCTTTGGGGGCCAAATATCGCTTATTGGCCTCTCACTCCCCCCCCCCCCCACCACCACCAAAGCAAGAAGAGAACAATCTGCAGAAAAGGCTGGGGACATCTCCCTGCCCAAACAGCTTTACAACCGAGACCCCCTGGGTTTGACAGTGCCCAAATTACAGCTCGTGTGCTCTTTTCGTAACCGTAGAAATATACACGGAAAGAACGGGGAAAGCTTAGCACAGCGTTCAAAATAATGCCACTAATTGGCATAGGTTGTTGCAGGGGGCACACCCTTCAGGCTTTCCATCAGGCAGAATGGAAAGCTCAGAGGGTTCCAACAAAGCAGGGGCCAGGGTGGGACAAGGTGGGGATGAGCTGTCAGGTCTGCACATGATTTATTGCCAATTTATTGCAGGAATCTTCTCAGCTAATGGTCAGCATTTGGATAAGGGTCAACTTGGCACTCAAGGGGGATTGACCTAGTTGGCTTGTGGTTATGTAGGGATTCTAGGCTGATCCCTCTTTTCACTCCGCCCTCTCCCCGGGTCCAGCCGTTCCTTCTCCCACACGTGTACCTCCGTTGGGGGTTCTGATCCTACCTGACCCCAGATGGTGCCTTCCGAGTTCTCCACCTGCTCCCAGCGCAGCCGTTTAACACTCATGTGGTTGGACTCGCTCCTGCGATGAATACTTCCTTGCAGCATTGAAGGGGGTACACAGGGCATTGGGGGAGGAGGGGGCGGGGGAGGAGGGGGAGGAGGAGGAGGGGGGAGCTGGGCTGTGGCATGGGGGCCAGAGGGAGCACTCTGGGCCGCTTCCATGGCCCTGGGCTCTTTCTGGGGGTCACGGAACTGTGGAGGTCTGGGGGGTGGGCTGATTGGAGGCGGGGGGAGGTGGTCTGACAAGATGGAGTCGGTCAGGGAGCTCCCTTCGCTGCTGCTCAAGCCCTCGCTGGCACTGCTGCGGTCATTGGCCATGTAGCCGCCCTGGTCATTGTGGAAACTCATCTGGGGAGAGAACAGCAGGGGTGGGTAGGTAAGGCACAGGGCGTCCCAACTTCACAAGCACGTGGCATTATTTGTGGGCAGGTTCAGGAAAAGGGAGCAACACATTCAATAGTCAAATGCCACTTCCCATCTTCACCCTTAGAGAGGATGATTATTTTCAGAGTTGTTGGTCTCTAGTACTCCTTGCACCCCACGTCACAAATAACGTTGGCTAGGAGTTGCAATGGGAAGTCAATCGGGACCAGCATGTGGTTGGATCAGGCCTTCACCTTAAGGCAGTGGTTCTCAACCTGTGGGTCGGGACCCCATTTGGGGTTGAACGACCATTTCACGGGGGTCGCCAAACAACGCAGTCCGCCATTTTTCCCCCCCTTTTCCTTAGCTGTGCTACTCCCTTTTATTCTATTGGCTTTTGAAAGCCAATAGAATAGACTCTCTTGAATAGAGTCTAATTCTATTGGCTTTCAAAAGCCAATAGGAATTGTCCAGGCTGTCTCTGCCCTGCTGAGCCCGCCAAAAGTCCCATTCTGCAAACGGTGCTGCACCAGTTGAGTAATCCTCGACTTACGACTGGTTGCGTAGTCCTTGACCTACGACCGGTTGGGGGTCGCGGCATTAAAAAGGTTGAGAACCACTGCCTTAAGGGTTGTATTGGTTTTATTGATTGGACAGAGCTTTTGGGGGGGGGTCATTCTTATGCCACACCCCTGGCAAACTGGCATTTGATGGGCGCATTAAGGCCAGGACAAAGCATCTTCCTCCTGTGCTCTCCACATGCCTGTTCAAGGAGGTGTCTACCTGAAAGAGACTTTCCTGTCCTCAGAAGTTTTGAAGATGATTAAAGGTCTGGAAACTAAAACCTATGAAGAATGATTGCAGGATTTGGGTTTGGCTCGTCTGGAGAAAAGTAGGGGGTGACATGATAGCTGTATCCCAGTATTTGTGGGGCTGCCCCAAAGAAGAGGGGGTCAAATGATTCTCCAAAGCACCAGAGGGGCAGGACAAGAAACAATGGATGGAAAGTAATCAAGGAGAGAAGCAACCTGGAATTAAGGAGAAACTTCCTAACGGTGAGAACAATTCATCAGTGAACTAGCTTGTGTTCAGAAGTTGTGGGCGCTCCAGCACTGCAGGCTTTTAAGAAGGTGGCGAGGTGGCGCAGCAGTTAGAGTGCAGTACCCCAGGCCACTTTAGCTGACTGTGTTCAGCAGGTCAGCGGTTCAAATCTCACCGGCTCAAGGTTGACTCAGCCTTCCATCCTTCCGGGGTAGGTAAAATGAGGACCCAGATTGTTGGGGGCAATGTAAATATATATATATACATTGCTTACTGGTGTACACCGCTTAGAGAGTGCTTGCACTTAAAGTGGTATATAAGTCTCATAAATAAACAAGAAGAGACTGGACAGCCACTTGTCTCAAACGGTTGAGGTTCTCCTGCTTGAGCAGAAGATTGGATTAGGTCCCTTCCAGCTCTACTCTGATACCTGCTTAATTCCTCTTGAGGTGTCCACTATTTAAGGTCAGAAAGTCAGGATGGTGACTACAAAGGTGTATTTGAAACTCTGCTGGCTTTTTCTGTGTATTCCCTGCTTCAATCGTAGTCGTGGCCACCATCTTGACTTCTGACCACATCCTGTGGACACCTCTTATTCACCCTGGAGAGGAGCTGCTGTTTTCCCAGGTGGAACACACAGCGGCATCTTCTGGCCTTTAGAGCCAAAATCAAGGGTTTCCTTTTTTTTATTATTGGAAGCTGAAGGAGACAAAAAATAATAATTTGTAGCTGCTTAAGACACCCACTTCAGGTTTGCAAAACTTCTTTTTGAAATAGGTCCCGGTCCTTTCCACATTCAAAGTGTGCCCCCCTCCCCAATAGACAACTCAACACCTAAGAGGCCCAGTTTACCCTCTGCTCCTTTCCAGTGTTTCTCAACCTTGATCATTTTAAGGCATGTGGACTTCAACTCCCAGAATTCCACAGCCAGCGTTGCTTTAGACCAAAAGTGCTTTTAGACCAAATACTGCTTTAGACCAAAAGTCCCCAATCTTGGCAGTTGGCTGGGAAATTCTGGGAGTTGAAGTCCGCAAGTCTTAAATATTGCCAAGATTGAAGACCTCTACTTTAGAGGATTATTTTGGCCTGCAGACTTCCAATTTGGCTGGTGAAATCTTTCAGTCTTGTGTCTGTATTTTAACTCTCTTTCCATCTGTTAACCACACAGCCTTTCAAGTGGCATTTTATGTTTCAGTAAACAAAATAAAGACACATTTTGGCTCCCCCCCCCAAGCCTGTTGTTTTTCTCTTCCTTTTGATGTTTACTAGCACACAGATGGCTCCACATTGTCAAACTGAAAAGTTGTTACAACCGATCCCATAAATATGTTGCCTGTAAGAAGAATCCACACACACACACACACACACACACACACACAGAATAACAGAGTTGGAAGGGACCTTGGAGGTCATCAAGTCCAACCCCTTGCTCAGGCAGGTAACCCTATACCATTTTGAACAAATGGCTGTCCAATCTCTTCTTAAAAACTTCCAGTGATGGAGCACCCACAACTTCTGGAGGCAAATTATTCCACTGATTGATTGTTCTCACTGTTAGGAAATTTCTTCTTAGTTCTAGGTTGCTTCTCTTCTTGAATAGTTTCCATCCATCGCTTCTTGTCTTGCCTTTTGGTACTTTGGAAAATAGTTTGACCCCCCTCATCTTTTGTAATTTATCAAATGAGGGAGTGATCCAGGCCTTGGACCCTGACCCAGAGCCTTCGGGTTCTCTTGCCTGGCTTGGCATTAGCCAGAACTGAGCACAATCTGTCACATCAACTGGGACCGTTTGGAACCCAAAGATCTTAAAACAGCTCCAAAGAAAAGTCCCTTCCAAGTTGAGTGAGGGCCACAACTCTGCAGATCTTGGGGTTGCCTATGGAAAGATGGACTCCTGGAATATTTTTCTTCTTCCCAGATTCACTTCCAGGTCTGGGATTCCTCAGTGGCCTCCCATCCCAGCACGAACTAGGCAGGAGATCAGCCAAGGCTTGCAAGATGCTTCCATTCCGTCCTCACACAGGAATTTGCATTCAGGAGAGAACTGAGGTCACCCAGATCTTTGTGGACTGGTCTTTTGGGGTTTTAGCAAACATTTTTGTTTCTGCAAGAGCGTCTGAAGGGCAGTGCATGGGCGTGGAACCTGTGGATGGTTCCTAGGTGCTGAGAAATCAGACACAAAGGCACCATCTGCCTATTCCCGGTGCAATAATGCTGGAGTACAAGAATGATAAAAGAGATAAGCAGGGCCTGCCTCAGTTTCCAGCCTGGGGAGGCATGGCGCTGCGTTTGTGCTGTTTGCAAGAAAAGACTGGAAGACCCTTTGTCCAGAATGGCATGAGGATTCCTGTAGTAGGCAGCAGGCTGGACTGGAAGACCTCCAAGGTTCCTTCCAATCCTAGGATTCTAGTGCAGGGGCAGGCAACCTTGGCTCTTTTATGACTCGTGGACTTCAACTCCCAGAATTCCTGAGCCGGCATGGCTCAGCTTGGAAACCTCTCCCTTTCCCCTCAGCGTGGCTGGCTCAGGAATTCTGGGAGTTGAAGTCCACAGTCATAAAAGAGCCAAGGTTGCCCACCCTGGTTTAGGTATTATTAAGAATATCAAGAACTATTAGCAGAGTTATGATAAAGACAATCATGAAAAGAGTAGACCTAGGCCAGGGATAGGCAAACCTTGGCTCTTTTATGACTCGTGGACTTCACTCCCAGAATTCGTAAGCCAGCATGGGGAACTATGCCCCTTCATGACTCGTGTGACTTCAAACTCCCAGAATTCCTGAGCCAGCATGGGGGGGAACTTTGGCCCTTCATGACTCAGTGGACTTCAAACTCCAGGAATCCTGAGCAGCATGGCTCAGCTTGGAAACCTCTCCCTTTCCCCTCAGCCATGCTGGCTCAGGAATTCTGGGACTTGAAGTCCACGAGTTCATAAAAGAGCCTAGGTTGCCTACCCCCGGCCTAGGCTATCCAGGAGCTCGTTCCAGTTACTTTTTAGTAATATTACAGGTAGTCCTCGACTTATGACCACAATTGAGTTTTTGTTGGTAAGCGAGATCATTATTAGATGAATTTTGCCCCATTCTATGACCGTTCTTGCCACAGTTGTTAAGTGAATCACTACCGTAGTTATGTTAGTAACCCCGTTGTTAAGTGAATCTGGCTTCCCCATTGACTCTGCTTGTTAGGTCACAAAAGATAATCACATGACCTTGGGACACTAGAAGCGTCATAACTATGAGTCAGTTGCCAAGGGGCTGAATTTTGATCACGTGACCATGGGAATGCCGCAGTGCTCGTAAGCATAAAAAACTGTCAGTCGCTTTTTTCAATGCCGTAGTAACTTCGAACAGTCACTAAACCAGACATGTCAAACACAAGGCCCGGGGGCCGGATGCGGCCCGCAAAGTGGTTTCATGTGGCCCACGAAGCCATCCTGGAAAAAGTGAGGGAATGGCCCCCTCTGCCTTGGCCCTGGCCCAGGCCGGCCGGGAGCCAATGTACAATTTTGTGGTGGCCATCTATGCTGAAACGCATTCAATCTTAGCTCCACAAGGCCATCTGGAAACAGCGAGGAACCAGCCCCTGCCGTGTCACCCCCGCCCTCTGAGTGCATGCTGGGGAGGTGTCACCCTTTGTGAGGAATGAAGAAATGGATCATTGCCTGGAAGTGGCCAGCAAATGGCCCTCGCCTACTTCACATATCCCGCTTGATGGGCTCCTGGGGAGGGGTTTCAGCAGGCAGTGAGGCTCCTCCAGTGGACCATGCCTTGGCGCTTGCCCCAGTCCCACCCCCTTCTGCCAGACACCCTCAGATCTGTCCCACTCCTGCCCAGGCCCCCACAGGCACCCTTGACACGAACGATGTAGAGCTGGCCATGCCCACACAGTAGGCCACACCCACTCCATCCACACCCACACAGTAGGCCACACCCACCTTGGCCACACACCCCCAAGGGCAACCGCAATGCTGATGCGGCCCTCAATGAAATTGAGTTTGACACCCCTGCACTAAACGAACGGTTGTAAGTCGAGGACTATCTGTACTTATTTAGACCAGTGATTCTCAACCTTTTTAATGCCGCGACCCCCAACCGGTCGTAAGTCGAGGACTACTCAACTGGTGCAGCACCGTTTGCAGAATGGGACTTTTGGCAGACTCAGCAGGGCAGAGACAGCCTGGACAATTCCTATTAGCTTTGGAAAGCCAATAGAATTAGACTCCATTCAAGAGAGTCTATTCTATTGGCTTTCCAAAGCCAATAGAATAAAAGGGAGTAGCACAGCTAAGGAAAAGGGGGAAAAAATGGCGGATTGCGTTGTTTGGCGACCCCCGTGAAATGGTCGTTCGACCCCAAATGGGGTCCCGACCCACAGGTTGAGAACCACTGATTTAGACATAAGACACAAGTGGGGAAAACCCCTTATTGGGAATTCGGCCTTGGGCGGTTTTTCATCCCAGAGAAAGGAAAGATTTAGGCAGGGCCCTCCAAGGAGAAGCCCCCTCCCTGCAGACCCTTCCACGCTGGCCCCTTCAGCTGGAGAAACGCCTCCCACCTCCTCGTAATCGTTCTCAGACGCCAGGAAGTCATCCACCAGGCTGATGCGGTGGCCCAGCTGCTCGCTCAGCGCATCCAGGAAGCGGTCCGTGTCCCGGCTGCGAGGCGGCCGTGAGAAGGTGAAGAGCTTCCTCCGGCGAGACAGGGGGCTCAGCTTGGGCGACAAGGCCGGGCTGCTGTCCAGGCTGACATAGGGGTTTGAGTCCGTGCTGCAGGGGGAAGGGAGGCCACCAGGCGAGCGGTAATAGCAAGGCTGCAGGGTGGGATCATTCTGCCAGGAAATAGTCAGTCCTGATTTTCGGGGACCTGCAGAAAATAGAGAAAGAGACACACAACCCTTTGCAGCACAATGGGCAGGAGGTTGGACTAGATGACCTACAAGATCCCTTCCAACTCTGTTTTCTATTCTATTCTATTCTGTTCTGTTCTGTTCTGTTCTGTTTCGTTCCATTCTATTCTACAATGCCTGACAGTTAGAACAATTAATCAGTGGAACAACTTGCCTCCAGAAATCGTGGGTGCCCCACCACTGGAGGCTTTTAAGAAGAGGCGAGACTAGTGGTGACGAACCCATGGCACGGGTGCCAGAGGTGGCACGCAGAGCCCTCTCTGTGGGCACGCAGGCCGTCGCCCCAGTCCTAGGCCTTCAGCTGGGTTTTAAAAAACCTTTTTGCTTTAGGCCTCCGCCGCCGTGTGCAAAAAAAAAAAAAAAGGTTCAATCAGTCAATTTCAACTTCTCGCAGGAAAAAAAAGATCTTGCAAAGGTGGAATTGATTGACTGAACTTTTTAGTCCCACCCAGTCTGCCGTTACCACCACAGCCACGCCCACCCAATGGGCCACACCCACTCGGCATTCGACGATGCATAAGTGGGTTTTGGGTTGCAGTTTGGGCACACGATCTCTAAAAGATTCGCCATCACTGCGCTAGACAGTCACTTTCTGAGATGGTATAAGTCCTCCTGCTTGAGCCATGGGGCTGGACTAGAAGACCACCAAGGTCCCTTCCAGCTCTGCTCTATTCTATTCTATTCTATTCTATTCTATTCTATTCTATTCTATTAAGATTCTATTCTATTCTATTCTATTCTAAGACTAAGATTCTATTCTAAGATTCTATTCTATTCTATTCTAAACAGAAAAGTGAATTTCATTTCCTTGAAACAAAAGACCAAGCAGAGGAAAAGAAGAAATATCAGAATATTAGCTGCCCCTGAACTTAGGCAATTTGGAGAATCTAGTCCAGCAGATAGTGTGAGGGGCTCGATGCATTTTTGAGGAAATAGGAGGAAGAGAAAAACCTTTTGAAATGATTTCCAAATGACCAACTTTTTTTTTCCAAATATTATTTGATGTTCAGTTGGGGAAGGGGATAACCCAGTGGCTCTCAACCTGTGGGTGGGGACCCCATTTGGGGTCAAATGACCATTTCACAGGGTTCGCCAAACAACGCAGTCCGCCATTTTTTCCCCCCTTTTCCTTAGCTGTGCTACTCCCTTTTATTCTATTGGCTTTTGAAAGTCAATAGAATAGACTCTCTTGAATAGAGTCTAATTCTATTGGCTTTCAAAAGCCAATAGGAATTGCCCAGGCTGTCTCTGCCCTGCTGAGCCCGCCGAAAGTCCCATTCTGCAAACGGTGCTGCACCAGTTGAGTAGTCCTCGACTTACGACCGGTTGGGGGTCGCGGCATTAAAATGGTTGAGAACCACTGGGATAACCGCAAGAGAAGCCATTTCGTTCTGACTTTCAGTGTTACCTTGTGGCAAAAGGGGACGGTTGTTATTGTCTATTGGGTGAACCTCACTCACATTTATGACGAACCTGTTTGCATTTAACTAAATTTTAAAAAGAGAGAGTCTACAAATCAGTATTGATTTGGACCTTACAGCATCACAAAGTCAACTCGGTTGCAAGTTCCTTCAGTTCTGATCTTGGATCTCAAGCAACCAGGGAAAAAAGCTCCGGTTCTCCCGAACTGATTCCAAGTCCAGGTCCCTCCCACACAAACCCCCAAAAGTTGTCTTCTGCATCCCAGAAGACCGGAGGAGTTACCTGCAGGCTCTGAAGCCAGGGAGGCTGTCCGGCACGCAGGCAGGTGGCCCGGCTTCCCTCTGAACCCAGCAGTCAGGCGGCTTTCCAGTTCGGCATAGACTGCCGACATCTGCGAGCAGAAGGAAGGGAGCCAGAGGTTGGGCCCAGTTTCTGCTGACCCTTCTCCCCCAGCCCCTTCTTAGCCTGGGCCCTCTCAACATTTGGGGGTTCGCTGCTGACCCTTCTCCCCCCGCCCCCTTCTTAGCCTGGGCCCTCTCATCATTTGGGGGTTCGCTGCTGACCCTTCTCCCCCCGGCCCCTTCTTAGCCTGGGCCCTCTCATCATTTGGGGGTTCGCTGCTGACCCTTCTCCCCCCGCCCCCTTCTTAGCCTGGGCCCTCTCACCATTTGGGGGTTCGCTGCTGACCCTTCTCCCCCCGCCCCCCTTCTTAGCCTGGGCCCTCTCACCATTTGGGGGTTCGCTGCTGACCCTTCTCCCCCCGCCCCCCTTTTTAGCCTGGGCCCTCTCACCATTTGGGGGTTCGCTGCTGACCCTTCTCCCCCCACCCCCCTTCTTAGCCTGGGCCCTCTCACCATTTGGGGGTTCGCTGCTGACCCTTCTCCCCCCGCCCCCCTTCTTAGCCTGGGCCCTCTCACCAGTTGGGGGTTGGGGGTCTCTGGAAGAGACGTTCCATCTCCGGCTTGGCGCTCTCCGGGAGCTAAACGGCTGGGCACCTCAGCGGCTTCACTGCAACCTGGGGAAAAGATGGGGGATTCTTTGCAGGGATAAGGGGCACCAGGTCCCCTGAGCCCCATCCGGAAAGTCTTCAAGACGGATGGTTCGCCATGACTACTTCATCGGAATTTATCTGTCTAGTTTAGCGAAGAGAAGGACGAGGGGGGACAGGATAGCAGTGTTCCAGTATCTCAGGGGCTGCCCCAAAGAAGAGGGAGTCAAGCTATTCTCCAAAGCGCTTGAGGGCAGGACAAGAAGCAACGGGTGGAAACTAATCAAGGAGAGAAGCAACCTAGAACTAAGGAGAAACTTCCTGACAGTGAGAACAATTAACTAGTGGAACAACCTGCCTCCAGAAGTGGTGAATGCTCCAACACTGGAAGTTTTTAAGAAGAGATTGGACAGCCATTTGTCCAGGGTTTCCTGTCTGAGCAAGGGGTTGGACTAGATGACCTCCAAGGTCCCTTCCAATTATTATTACTATTATCATCATCATCATCATCATCATTATTATTGGGTTTTATTGGCAATGTTTGGATTTGTAACTGAGTTTGCTCTTGGGGCCAGGGGGCAGGTAATTCTTTACAAAGGATATTTGGGCGTAGCAGAAGTTGAGGGCTTCCACGGGTCTAGGAAGCTGCCTCCACCTATGGTAAATAACGAAGAAAAATAATTCAGGTAGTCCTGCACTTATGACCATACCCGAGCCCAAACTTCATGATGCCAAGTGAGACATTTGCTCAGTGAGTTTTGCTCCATTTTACGACCTTCCTTGCCACCGTTAAGGGAACCACTGCAGTTGTTAAGTTAGCAACCCGGTTGTGAAGTGAGTCTGGCTTCCCCACCGACTTTGCGGGTCAGGTCGCAAGAGGGGAATCACGTGACCTTGCGACTGCCATAAATACGAGTCAGGATCTGCCAAGTGCCTGAATTTGGATCAGGTGACCACGAGGAGGCTGCAACGGTCCTTAAGTGTGACAAATGGTCATCAGTCACTTTTTCCAGTGCTGTTGTAATTTTGAACAGTCACTCAGCGGGCGGTTGTAAGTTGAGGACTTACCTGTAATAAGCAATCAGGGGGTGGAGCAGCGCAAATGCCCATTCTGATCCAGAGAAGGAAGCAAAAGAGGGATCAGGGGCCCTTTGGCTCAGAGAATCGGTCTGACGCCCCCCAGCACCAGTCCCTTCTCTGCATGAAGCACAGCTGGGGAGAGCCAAGGCCAGGCGCGGGAATGATCAAATCAGAATCCGGAATGTGATTGGAATCTCTGTGATTGTCTTGCCTCACCCCCCCACAGATTAAGGCAAATCCAGAGCTCCTCCCGGGTAATCCTCTGATTGCTCGGATTAAGGAAGAGGAGGGGAAGGGGGGGCAGTGCGTGAGAAAGTCCAGGTGGCCGAGTGAAAGTTCCAGATGTTCTCCCCAAAGACGAGTGGCAGGCATCTGTTAAGCCCGTCGAGACATTGTAAGTACAATCCCTGCCATCTCAACATTTGTAGAGGAGGGGGACGCAGTCAACACGTTGTTGCAAGGCAGGTGAGCAAGCAGACGGTGGTTGTGGGGTCATTGTGTCTGATCAATGTTCCCCAAAACCTCTATCTACCAAGAAGGGATATGGCCACCCTCCTCTACCTCTAGAACAGTGGTTCTCAACCTGTAGGTCAGGACCCCATTTGGGGTCGAACGACCATTTCACGGGGGTCGCCAAACAACGCAGTCCGCCATTTTTTCCCCTTTTCCTTAGCTGTGGCTACTCCCTTTTATTCTATTGGCTTTTGAAAGCCAATAGAATAGACTCTCTTGAATAGAGTCTAATTCTATTGGCTTTCAAAAGCCAGTAGGAATTGTCCAGGCTGTCTCTGCCCTGCTGAGCCCGCCAAAAGTCCTATTCTGCAAACGGTGCTGGACCAGTTGAGTAGTCCTCGATTTACGACCGGCTGAGTAGTCCTTGACTTACGACCGGTTGGGGATCACGGCATTAAAAAGGTTGAGAACCACTGCTCTAGAAGGCAGGGAGTAAACAAGGGAAGTTGCTGGACAAAGATGAGGAAAGAAGCCAAAGATCACCACTGGAGCAGCCCCACAACCTACCCCGGGCTTCACTGTTCTTGGGGCTATGGCCACGCAGACTCTTCTGACACCCTGGACCGGTCCGTAGGGAACTCTGAGGCTGTTCGTCCACTTCGGCTTCAGCTACAGCTGGGAAGAATAAGCCAGTATCTTTGCTTTAGACCCCCCCATCATAATCCCATTGTCTGTCTGAAAGAAAGCCAGTGTCAACGCTGCGACTGAGCATGGCTGCAGCCATTTTCCTGCTCATTCTGGGTTGCCACAAAGAATGGAGGGAAGAGGGGGTTGCCCAGGTGCTTCGCTAGTCATAATAATCTTTCGTCCCGTGGGAACCAAGGTCATCGGCTGCTCCCGAGCCTGCAGGCTGGGCGTTGTGAAAAAAAGCCCGCCAAATGATTGCATTGCATAGCTTTACGGGGGGGGATTTTTTTTTAACTTTGTCTTGGGGAATTGTTACGTTTGTATCCAGGCTTGGAAATCTCCTCGGAATGGGACCACTTGCCGCAGCCAATTCACCACGGGGCAACTGGCTGCAGAACAATTCAACGATTTTATTTAATTGTTTAAAATAATTTTTTAAAATATTTTCATTTTTGTTATTTCGTATTTCATTTGATCCCTCCTTCGGCATCCTGTCTTGAAAGATTCTGTTCCACTATTTCTTCGATATTAGTGTAACCTTTGTCCCGTGGCAAGCTGTCCCGCAGTAAGCTGGTCATGGTGAGTTGGCTGCTCCTCTGCTGCCTCCATAGATACATGCCTCTTACATACATACATACATACATACATACATACATACATACATACATACCTCTTCCCGCCCTCTCCCCACAGACCCGCCCCTCCTCCCAGGCATCTGGGCTGCTCTCTGGCTTAATAATAATCTCCTTGGAAGCAACACAGGCCTTTGCCTGTAAATAACAACTCCCCAGCTGAAGATTAAAACCCTTCATTCTAAATTTACTCTGATGAGATGCATACCCACCATCCCTGAAAACGTGCAGCTGGGGCCCAGGTTGCCACGGCAACTCAAGGAAATACCCTGCTCGAAGGAGTAGGGGCGAGTCGTTCACGGCAGAGCCCGGGTGATGCGCTAATAGCCTCCTGCCAGGCCACCCTGTTGCCTTGGCAGCCGCTCTCTTCAGGGGCCGGACAGATCCTGCGCAGACCCGGGAGAGCAGAGGCACCCGACGACGGGGCCCTGGCGCGTCTCCCACTGACTCCCAGCCATGCTGCAAGGATCGGGCCCACTGCCCGTGAGGAGGACCTGGAGCTCCTGGGTGGGCAGAGGCGCCTGGCTCCCTCCCTTCCCTCCTCCGGCGCCTTTCTAGCTTCTGACGGCTTATTGCAGTGGTTTTCAACCTGTGGGTCGGGACCCCATTTGGGGTTGAACGACCATTTCACGGGGGTCGCCAAACAACGCAGTCCGCCATTTTTTCCCCCCTTTTCCTTAGCTGGGCTACTCCCTTTTATTCTATTGGCTTTTGAAAGCCAATAGAATAGACTCTCTTGAACAGAGTCTAATTCTATTGGCTTTCCAAAGCCAATAGAAATTGTCCAGGCTGTCTCTGCCCTGCTGAGCCCGCCAAAAGACCCATTCTGCAAACGGTGCTGCACCAGTTGAGTAGTCCTCGACTTACGACCGGTTGAGTAGTCCTCGACTTACGACCGGTTGGGGGTCGCAGCATTAAAAAGGGTGAGAACCACTGGCTTATTGGGACCTAAAACCTGCGCCTGGCAAACTCCACCAAACTTCTTTCGGGGAGAACAGGAAGCCGGCTTTCGGGAACCACGTGTGCTTCTTCCCCTGCCACATCTGGGTCTGAGTGGGCAAATGACAGGCCCACGAGCCAGGCTGGGTCCCCTAGATGCCCAGGCCACCCAGAACCTTTGTGCGAGCTTCCTCTTCTTAGCAAACTGCTAAGGATTCCTGGACCATTCCTTGGAGAGTCTCCCTCACCCTCCTTTCCAAAAACCATCGGTGCCCACTTACCTTTTTTAACTTTGTGTAATATTTTGTTGTTAGTTTGGAGAATACGGACGGGCATATACATCTTTTTCACAAATTAAACATCTGCACACCCAAACATACATTGCAACCCACAGCTCAGGCACTATGAGGGCACAAACAGCCGCTGGGCAGTCCAGAACTGGCACCAGTGGTTGAGACTCACCAGCATCGGATGTCCCACTTGCCAAGGACTTGTAGCCAAGGAACCTGGCGATCTTCTGCTGGCAGTGGGCCTGCTCCTCGTAGGTTAGCAGCTGGTAGATGAACTGCCAGATCACCTGCTTGGAGGGCGTGTCCAGCACCGGGTAGACATCCACAATCAGGGTGTCGATGTTCCTGAGTGGACAAGGAAGGAAGCAAAGACCTTTTTAGAGCAGGGAAGAAAATCCAAATCCCGGGATTAGAGAAGAGTTGGAAGGGGCCTGTAAGGACCCACCCCACTTTGCATCTTAAGAAGACAGAACTCTTGGAATAATTCTTCCAACAGGAATCCTTTATTAAGAGAAAATGGTTGCAGGGGTTCTAGACAGGACTTGGGGTCCAAGCTCTCCCATTCGAGGTTTTAAGGGGTTCCCCAGTAGCCCCACTCAATCACCCCCTTCTTCCAGCGACAGTCTCAGGCATTGCACTCCCACCCCCTTTTCCTTTCTGCCGGCTGGATGGAGACTTCAAAGAAAACTACATGAAAGGTAATAGCCCCATTCTTATGGATAGTCCTTTTGGCGATATCCACATTCAGTCGCTTTGAAGTGTACTGAAGGAAGTGAGGGCCATAAAGCCCCTTTGTTCACCCCCTTCCCTTCCTCGTATGGCAGAAGGCAGAAATGGGGTTTTTATAATTGATAACTAGAGATGAAATATAATTGGATTCAGTCCATGAACACGAAGCCCCCAAACATCCAATCCTCGGCTCGGACACACTGAATGGAGAGGCTCCTTCTCCGGTCACTGGACCCACTCTTGAATTGCACTTTGGTTTGGCAAACTTTTGCTACTGATCAGCAGGAATCTGCCTTCCTGACACTTGAGATTATCAGAGACAGTTTAAAGAATTTTTGGGGGGAGGGGGGGGAATACAATGATAAGTTTGGAATCACCCTGCTCTCTAATACTGGATTAATACTGCAGATGGATCCCTGAAAACTAAGATGTGTTCAAAAATGAAATAGCGGCAAAACAGAACAAAAGAGTCGCCTTACAGAGCAGTTGGGTGGCATAAAGATTTAATAAATAAATAAAAGCGCCTAAATAAAC
The DNA here is from genome assembly GCF_016545835.1 of Crotalus tigris. NCBI lineage: Eukaryota > Metazoa > Chordata > Lepidosauria > Squamata > Viperidae > Crotalus > Crotalus tigris. Next base: position 2,194,811 of record NW_024096931.1, on the reverse strand, counting down.
AAAATCTCTGGAAGAATTCTGGGTATCAGAGACAGCCTGCAATAAAGGTTGGGGGGCTCCCCTGTCTTTCTTTCCCTCCCCACTGAACAAATGTGATCAATATCTGCCAATCATGTTTTTCAGACAGGGGATGGGGAAGAGCTGGCGGGAAAGGTTGACCGATGGCTGGATGATGGGTTTCACCCGTGTTTTATGTTTTGCTTACTTGCTTATTATTTAGTTAACTCAGTGCACTACAAAACTTCGCAATGGTTTATAGCAGTGTTTCCCAAACTTGACAAATTTAAGGCACGTGGACTTCAACTCCCAGAATTCCACAGCCAGCATTGCTGGCTGTGGAATTCTGGGAGTTAAAGTCCTCATGCCTTAAAATTGTCAAGTTTGGGAAACACTGGTTTATAGGAAAGCAAATTTACTTTACAACGCAAACGTGAGGCCTTAAAAACATAACGCAGCAGCTTAAACAACAAGCAGCAATACGACAATGGCATAATTATTAAGAAAAATGCACACTTAAAAATAAATAGTTGAAATTCTTCTCAGGTTTATAAATTTCTTTTAAGAGCTGTAACTATTAAGAGGAGAACGTTGTAATTCCCTTTAGCCAAGGCTTCTGGTGTTAACTGTTTGTGACTGTATTTTTCTTGTGTTTTCTTTTGTTGCACTTGCATTTTGGTCTGTGACTGTAAAATAAAAATTATTATTATTATATTATTATTATAGTTGAAATCAAAACTTGGATAACAAAGTCAGTGTTCCCTTGGTGGCAACAAAGAAGACAAACTTTCTCGGATAATGGTATAGACCCGTGGTGGCGAACGTATGGCACACATGCCAGAGGCGGCACTCAGAGCCCTCTCTGTGGGCACGCATGCTGTCACCCCAGCCCCGCCTTCCCCCACGGCCCCCTCCTCACCTGCAGCCCCCCCGGAGGAGAGTAGCCCCCAGGCGTGGCCCGCGCGGAGCAGCACAGCCAAGGACATGGCAGACAGGCAACAGGGACAAGACACCGCCCTTGTGCCCCATTGCGTGCAGATGATGCTGTGGGGCGCGGGCAGAGGGCTTGATTGCCATGGTGCTGCAGGGTCGCCTGAGTGACCTGCGGCGGGCCGTGGAGGCGGTGGGTGGCCCTGTGGGTGGGCAGGGTGGGGTGGGGTGGGGCAAGCAGGGGCAGGGTCCCTGCCAACTCTGTTATTCTATGTTCTATGTTCAATTTCTGGGAGAACAGACATTCATACTGAAGGAGATGTTTTCTCTCTCTTGAGTCTAAACTGCCGGGGTTTTTAAAAGTAAAGGTTTTAAAAGGGTTCCATATTTTGCCCGGAAGTGAATTGACAGAGCATATAATGCCTTACAACACAAGAGATAATATAGTTTCTGTGGACATATCAACTGATAAAAAGTATGTCTGTGTAATAGTAGGTGGAAATGACCTTGAGGGACAGGAGGAAGAGTTGCAGGCTAGACAACCATCATGCAAAATGTAGCTCAGCCCACAGAAGGAAAAAGGTCACGGGAAATAATTTAGAAGGGATCCTCCCTAGTTTTCCAGAGAGGAAAAATATGTTCCCTTACTGTAACCCAGGGGTAGGCAAGCTGGGCTCTTTTATGACTCGTGGACTTCAACTCCCAGAATTCCTGAGCCAGCCATGCTGAGGGGAAAGGGAGAAGTTTCCAAGCTGAGCTATGCTGGCTCAAAAATTATGGGAGTTGAAGTCCACGAGTCATGAAGGGGCCATAGTTCCCCCATGCTGGCTCAGGAATTCTGGGAGTTGAAGTCCACGAGTCATAAAAGAGCCAAGGTTGCCCACCCCTGGCTTAGGCATTATGCAGAAAATCAAGAACTATTTAGGCAGAGTATGAAAAGACAATCATGAAAAGGCCAGGGGTAGGCAACCTTGGCTCTTTTATGACTTGTGGACTTCAACTTCCTGAGCCAGCGTGGGGGAACTATGGCCCCTTCATGACTCATGGACTTCAACTCCCAGGATTCCTGAGCCAGCATGGCTCAGCTTGGAAACCTCTCCCTTTCCCCTCAGCGTGGTTGGCTCAGGAATTCTGGGAGTTGAAGTCCACGAGTCATAAAAGAGCCAAGATTGTCCACCCCTGCTGTAACTTTACAAAAAAAAATAGGGCTAGTCCTTCTTGTCTGGACCACCTCAAAGATCTATATCTGGCAAGATGTGTAAAGGCAGCTTCCAGAACTTCTGCTGCAAAACTGTTTTGCAGGACAGTTTTCAACTGCAGCTCTTCTTCCTGTCTCCCAGGCCATTCCCACACAATGTTACACCCTCAATCTTTAAAGCTAAAGGCCTAGGCAAGTTTTTCACGCTACCTCCATGCCAGAGAAAAGCTTTGCTGAAGTAGACTCAGACATTCTGCTGTGAATGGAGCCTCATCAACAGCTCTGGGCTCCTGCCCTGAACTGCAAGCCCCACAATTCATCCCCAAAACTGGGTGGTGCTCAGTCTAAATGCAGAGCCCAAGCAAGAAGGAGCAGAAGAGAGCAGAATCTTGCGCATTTTCCACTTGGACAAATGGATGGAGTCACCATCACTTCACCTGTGCTGGAAGAAGCTCTCCAGTGCTTTGCATACTGTGTAGCGCTCTGCTGGGTGGTGCTCAGTCTAAATGCAGAGCCCAAGCAAGAAGGAGCAGAAGAGAGCAGAATCTTGCGCATTTTCCACTTGGACAAATGGATGGAGTCACCATCACTTCACCTGTGCTGGAAGAAGCTCTCCAGTGCTTTGCATACTGTGTAGCGCTCTGCTGGTGTGAGCAGATGTTCCAGCTGCTGGTGGAAGGTCCTTCCCTGGATCTTGATGCTGGAGGGCAGGATCTCAGCGACCCACTGCAAGGAGGTGAGGGCTGAGGAGGAGCTGGGTGCATCAGAAGATTCACCATCTAGACACGGAAAGCAAATCTCTCTTATGAAACAGAAGACAACGCTGATTCCAAGCTCTTTGGAGCCCATTGGTATGATCTGATTTTCAATCAGAATAAATATGTGTCTTTGATTCTGTGTGAAATATACAGATGGTTTCTTAAGAAATTGCAGAGGGAACCTTACTATTATTCTCGTGCTGAGTACAGGTAGTCCTCAACTTACGACCACAATTGAGCCCAGATTTTCTGTTGTTAAGTGAGACAGCTGTTAAGTGGTTTTTGCTCCATTTTACAACTTTTCTTGCCACAGTTGTTAACTGAATCACTGCAGTTGGTAAGTTAGTAGCCCAGTTGCTTAGTGATTCTGGCTTCCCCATTGATTACGTTTGTCAGAAGGTCGCAAATGGGGATCACATGATCCCAGGCACAGCAACGGTCATAAGTGTGGACCAGTTGCCAATCATCTGAATTTTGATCTCATGATCATGGGGATGCTGCAAAGATTGTAACCCTGAAAAACAGTCATAAGGCACGTTTTTCAATGCTGTTGTAACTTTGAATGGTCACTAAATGAATTGTTGTAAGTCGAGGAATACCTGTACACGCTTAACACTGAAAATATATGCTTTTTCAGTAAGGATTACTTAGGATATGTATGATAACACTCTCTGTTTCATCGGTGCTCAAATATATCCCTCACAGTATGCTGTAATGTTCCATTATGCTGCTTCCTTATAATAATAATAACAACAACGTTGGAAGGTACCTTGGAGGTCATCTAGTCCAACCCCCTGCTCAGGCAGGAAACCCTACACCATTTCAGACAGATGGCTGTCCAGTCTCTTCTTAAAAACTTCCAGTGTTGGAGCATTCACCGCTTCTGGAGGCAGGTTGTTCCACTGGTTAATTGTTCTAACTGTCAGGAAGTTTCTCCTTAGTTCTAGGTTGCTTCTCTCCTTGATTAGTTTCCCTCCGTTGCTTCTTGTCCCGCCTTCAGGCGCTTTGGAGAATAGCTTGACTCCCTCTTCTTTGTAGCAGCCCCTGAGACATTGGAACGGTGCTGTCATGTCCCCCCTCGTCCTTCTCTTCATTAAACTAGACATACCCAATTCCAGCAGCCGTTCCTTATATGCTTTAGCCTCCAGTCCCCTAATCATCTTTGTTGCTCTTCTCTGCACTCTTTCTAGAGTCTCAGCATCTTTTTTACATCGTGGTGACCAAAACTGGAAGCAATATTCCAAGTATGGCCTTACCAAGGTATTGTAAAATGGTATTAACACTTCACGTGATCTTGATTTTATCCTTCTGTTAATGCAGCCTAGCAACATGTTGGCTTTTTTGGCAGCTGCAGCACACTGCTGGCTCACATTTAAGTGATTGTCCACTAGGACTCTGAGATCCCTTTCACAGTTACTACTGTTGAGCAAGGTACTGCCTATACTATACCTATGCATTTGGTTTTTCTTGCCTAAATGTAGAACCTTACTTTTTTCAACATTGAATTTCATTTTGTTAGATAGCGCCCAATGTTCAAGTCTGTCCAGATCGTTCTGTATCTTAAGCCTATCTTTTGGAGTGTCGGCTATTCCTGCCAGCTTGGTGTCATCTACAACTCTGATGAGTTCCTCATCTATCCCCTCATCCAAATCACTGATGAAGATGTTGAAGAGCACTGGGCCCAGAACAGAGCCCTATAGCACCCCACTACAGACTTCCCTCCAGGTAGATGAGGTTCTATTGAGGACCACATGCTGAGTACGCTGGTCAGTCAACTACGAATCTATCTGGTGGTGATGCTGCCTAACCCACATTTTTCTATCTTATCAAGTAGGTTGAGGTCTACTTTATCATACCTTACTGAAGTCCAAGTAAATTATATCCACAGCATTCCTCTGGTCCACTAATTTTGCCACCTGGTCAAAGAATGCAATAAAATTTGTCTGGCATGATCTGCTTTTGACAAACCCATGTTGGGTTTTGGTAATGACTTTGCCTCTAGGTGTTTGCTGATTCATTGCTTGATTATCTTTTCCAGAATCTTCCCAGGTATTGAGGTCAGGCTGATAGGTCTGTAGTTTCCTGGATTCCTTTTTTTTTCCCCCCTTTTTTGAAGATGGGAACGACATCAGCTCTTTTCCAATCCTCTGGTAGTTCCCCAGTGCTCCAGGATCTTTGAAACATATAATTCAGTGGTTCTGAAATCACATCTGCCAGTTCCTTCAGAACCTTGGGGTGTAATCCATCTGGTCCTAGTAATCTGAACTCATCTAAGGTGGACAGGTGCTCACTTACATTTTCTTGCCTATCTTAACTTGTGTTTCTAATCTGTTTTTTACAGTATTGTTTTTGATAGGTTGGACTGTTTTTTCCCTTTGTGTAAATACGAATGTTTCTCAGCTTTTCTTAAGCTTCAGTTTTGGTCTATTTTTTTTTATTGTTCGAACACTATTATGATCTCCATTCCTTGTTCATCCAGTGGAACAGCCCTTTTATTTTTCCCACGGGATCAAACAATCTTTCGTGATTGTTATAAAGAATATATATAAAGAAAATTGGACCTAGTGACATGTAGGCTGCTTCATTTATAAGAATCATTATAACAATAATTGGCATGTTTGAAAACAGAACCTGTAAAGACATTCCCATTTTGTAACTATGAAGTGGGAACAGAAATTCAGCAGGAATCTCTTGCTGTGTGGCCTCAACCACCAACTGAGGATGGTTGAACTATCATGCAACTTCCTGGTGTTTTCAAAGGTCTGGAATACCCTGACATGGGCTTTAAACAATCCGAGGACCTAGTTTCCGGAGCTATTAGCTTTAAAGCTTAAGGAAGGGGGGGGGAAACATCTGGGGAAAGAGAGCATGAAGAAAAAGGAAGACAGCAAACTAACCTTCCAAGATTATGACCAAATCTTTGCTTACCACTGGAAAAGCTAACAATGCCTTCTTCAACCACGAGGGTGGGCATTGCCCCGCTGCCTTGGAGCATGGAGACCACCTTCTCATGGGAACAGTTCCTGCAGAACAGAACACAAGATCAATCTGGGACAGAAGCAGCACCAGGAGGGCTCCGCAGACAGGACAGCCATTGGCAAGAGTCGAAAAGTTGTGTCCAAGCCAGCTAAGGGTTAGAACAGGGGTAGGCAATCTTGGCTCTTTTATGACTCGTGGACTTCAATTCCCAGAATTCATGAGCCAGCATGGGGGAACTATGGCCCCTTCATGACTCGTGGACTTCAACTCCCAGAATTCCTGAGCCAGCACGGGGGAACTATAGCCGCTTCATGACTCGTGGACTTCAACTCCCAGAATTCCTGAGCCAGCATGGGGGAACTATGGCCCCTTCATGACTCGTGGACTTCAACTCCCAGAATTCCTGAGCCAGCCTGGCTCAGCTTGGAAACCTCTCCCTTTCCCCTCAGCGTGGCTGGCTCAGGAATTCTGGGAGTTGAAGTCCACGAGTCCTAAAAGAGCCAAGGTTGCCTCCCCTGGGTTAGAAGGACATCAAACCCCAGAGATAATCATGGGGAAAAACAAAAAAACTGCTAATTCACCTCATATCCAGGCCATTCAGGAACAGGATTCTGTCGCCAGCTTTCAGGGATGCTTTTTCAGCTGGACTCCCTGTGAAGACAAAACAATAACAACAACCACCCACCACTCTTGGAGGACTCTAAACGCTGCTCTATTTGCAGAATCTGCTGGGGTCACAAAGGCACATCTCTCCTTTTAGCTGATCCCTCCACGCCCAAGGCAGTTCCAGCAATTCCAGCACCATCATTTTTGCATAAAATCACAAGATCCTGGAAGGAACACCCTCAGTAGCTACCAAACCAGACTTTATATTGAGCTTCATCTTTCATTATTTGGAAATTGGCTTGATGGTGGTTTGACCCTACAGGACATCCATACTTCCCATTATCCCTCATTTTGCAAAGAAGGTGTATCCTGAAAAGCCAGACTCCATTTTGTAACGTAATAGAAACATCTAGAAGAATCCAGCTTGGTCTGTGACACGTGTTCTTCTGAAAACAAAATCTACATTCCATAGATAGCATCGATGTTTCACCTCATCCTGTTTTTAAATAAAGCATCAAGATGTATGCAGATGGTCTGGTTTATTAAAGGATAGAAGGATTTAGCTGCATGTCGAGCTACACACAGGGTAACATGTTGTGAGGACAGATTATTCACAGTCCCAGAGGAAGAGATTTCTCCAGAATTTATGCCCCGCTCAGGTTGAGAAACAGCCCCAAAGTGGCGATACTCTCTCACACCTAGGATTTATTTTATTTTATTTTTATGAGACTTATATACCGCTTTAAGTGCAAGCACTCTCTAAGCGGTGTACACCAGTAAGCAATGTATATATATATTTACATTGCCCCCAACAATCTGGGTCCTCATTTTACCTACCCCGGAAGGATGGAAGGCTGAGATGTTGGAATATCTAGATGAGTCAACCAATTTCACTCATAGATTTCATGACCCCAGGCCTTATTCAGAGACATGGGTGCCCTGAGTCCAGAGGGATGAAATGGTCTCGCCATGGAGGAATTCTTACTCCGTGTTCCCACCTAGTGTAAATATACACAATCTGAAGCCATCTGCAGCTACCAGAAGTGATCACAGTAGGTAGTGTAGATTTATTTGTGTAGAGCAGGGGTAGGCAATCTTGGCTCTTTTATGACTCGTGGACTTCAACTCTCAGAATTCCTGAGCCAGCATAGCATAGCTGGCTCAGAAATTCTGGGAGTTGAAGTCCACGAGTCATACAAGAGCCAAGGTTGCCTACCCCTGGTGTAGAGCAAGAAAAGGGTGAAATTCCTAGGAGATCACGCTAGAATGACTTAAACTGAATTAAAACTAACAAGATTTCACTTGGATAAAATTCAAATGGAATGAAATCACATTTGATTTTTGTTCTGGTTTTACCCGTTCTCCTGCCCTGGGCTGCTTTTTCTTTGCAGAGGTTGGTAGACGAGGAGGAGAGGTTCAAAAAATCAAGATGGGGCCCATCGTCATGTCAACGAATCTGTTTTTTTCACTTGCTGGAGTGACACCTGGATTTTGTTCAAAGGACAAGCGCAACCCTAAAATACAGTTGCCTGCTTCTGAACAAGGCACGTGGTCAAGTACTCAATTTGGTGAAAAATTCACCCATCGTCAAGAACCCGAAGGCATTTCTAAAATATCTGACTCCCAACGAGGTTTGCCCTGTAAATGGAAGTCTTTGCCAAGAAATGAGGGTTCCTGTAAGGACCCACCCCATTTTGCATCTTAAGAAGACAGAACTCTTGGAATAGTTCTTCCAACAGGCATCTTTATTAAGAGGAAATGGTTGCAGGCGTTCTAGACAGGACTTGGGGTCCAAGCTCTCCTATTCAAGGTTTTAAGGGGTTCCCCAGTAGCCCCACCCAATCACCCCCTTCTTCCAGAGACAGTCTCAGGCATTACACTCCCACTCCCTTTTCCTTACTGCCGGCTGGATGGAGACTTCAGAGAAAACTACATGAAAGGTAGTTCTAACCATTCTTATGGTTAGTCCTTTTGGTGATACACACATCCAGTTCCTTTCTTCAGAGAAAACTACATGAAAGGTAATAGCTCCATTGTTTTGGTTAGTTCTTTTGGTGATACACACATCCAGTTCCTTTGAAGTGTATTGAAGGAAGTGAGGGCCATAAAGCCCCTTTGTTCACCCCCTTCCCTTCATCGTATGACAGAATCCAGAGAAGGCAGAAATGGGGTTTTTTATAATTGATAACTAGAGATGAAATATAATTGGATTCTGACAGTTCCTCTTACCAGGCAAGATGGACTCGATCCACACAGGAGCGTGGCCACGTAACGTAAACCCGAAGCTTCTACTGCCCTTGTAGACCCGGACAGTTCTGGGGAAGGAGAGCACACGGTAGTCCTTACACCAAACAGGGAATCCAAAGGGAGCAACCCAGAACTTTCCCCGCTAAGCTGTTTGCAGAGGAGGGATCGTTGAGCCCCTTCTCTGCCTCTCTTGACACGGCTGTTTCTCAGTCTTGGCCACTTTAAGACAGGTGGACTTCACCTCCCAGAATTCTGGCTGGCCGGAGAATTCTGGGAGTTGAAGTCCATCCGTCTTAAAGTGGCCAAGATTGAGATACACCGCTTTACATATAAAAAATCCTCTCAAACTGAGAATCTTTGGAATTTTGTCTTTAACTGGCATGTTACGCTGATCTCTTCTTTTTCTTTTATTAAAAGTTTTAAAAATTTTATACAATATATATCCCAAATCCCTCCCCCCCTCCCCCACTTCCCCGAGCTGATTACAGGGTTACAAATAAACAATCATAATCTAACTAACATTACCCAACTATACTAACAATCAAATCCATAACATACTTTAACTCCTTATCAAAATAAATATTAACAAATTAAAAACGAAAATAATAATATAATTAAACCATAATACTAAAAATAATATAAATTCAACCATATTAAACTCTTAGTAATAATGTAAAATTTTCTCATAAGCTAGATAATACTTTTTAGTCTCATATTTATTCTGAATATAATCTATCCATCTTCTCCAAACCGAAATGTATCTTTCTTGTGAGTAATCCTTCAAATACCGTATATTCCGGCGTATAAGACGACTTTCTAAACACTTAAAATCTTCGCAAAAGTGGGGGGTCGTCTTATACGCCGGAAAAATATTACTCAGCAAGTTTTCTCTTCCCCCCCCCCTCTCTCTCACTCAAAAAGAGTCCTAGGGTTATTATTAAAACCAGCCGATCAACTAAAGATATCTCTGAGAGTACGATAGGCATTCTCTGGCTGTTGTGACGGTAAGATTTCCTGGAGGTTTAATCCCCATTCTATAATGCTACATTGCAAACCGTCTCCTCTCTTCTTCCCTCCCTTTTGCATCCCAATTCCTTGCCCACCCCTCCAGAACTGCGGATTGGTAGTGGCCATCCCCTGATTAATTCATTCAAAGGAAGTAGAAAGGGATGGCCCATGTAATGGGGAAGGGGGGAAAAGAATTGTAGGGTGGTTTTTTTATATAATGAAAACAAACCTAAGCATCTGCGTCCATTCGAGGCACTTTTCAGTGCTTCTTCATGCAAGCTTTTCAGCGTTTACCTCTCACTGCCGGTGAGAGTAGCTTGGGGAGGCGGAGCTTATGGGTCTGGAAGGGGAGGGGTGTCAGCTAAATTCCTCTCGGAGTTAAGAAGCAGGAATGGAGTGGGGACAGAAAACAGCTACACAATCCTTTTGCCCGAGCTTATGCAAGCAGTTTCTCCCCCCCCCTGCCTAAATAAACTTGCATGGTGCATTTGTGGTGTTATTTATGACAGATCCTGGCTGGTCAATCTGGCTCCCATCTATAAGTACTGTAGTGCACTGAGTTTTAATAACAAATTAAAAGGAAAGCATGTACTCCCCCCCCCATTACCTGAAAAGGGGGCAACTTATCACATTTATGGAAATGCAAGTTTTCGAAGGGCGAATGCCTTTCTTACTTAGCTTATTAACTGCTTCCTTTCCTTCTTCCCTAAACATTCTGGCTGTCTCCAATTTCATTCTTGGTAGTGTTGCTTTAAAAAACTGCTGAGAAGTCCTTTTGCAGGCAGGGCAATTTTCATCAAGGTGTGTGTGCGATTGACAAGGCAGAGCCTTTGAAAAACAGGCAGGCTTTCTGCTCACTCAGCTTGGAGAGGCTGTGGAGTATTCGCAGGGTGGAAGACTGAGAGGAGGAGATCCCTGTGTGCAGCCTGTTTGCTCCAAGCCAAAGCTTGCTACGGGGGGGAGGGCAATGGAAGGGACCCAGGGAGTCACACGCATGCCTACATGTGCACGCACACACCCTGAGCTACTCATTTGGACTTACAGGTGGCCAATGAGAACTCAGAAACTGTGCTCCCTTTCCCCCTCCACTCATGGAATTAGCTTGTCCATTTTTTCCCTAGGGCCTATACAGGAGTAGGCAACCTTGGCTCTTTTATGACTCATGGACTTCAACTCCCAGAATTCCTGAGCCAGCATAGCTGGCTCAGGAATTCTGGAAGTTGAAGTCCATGAGTCATAAAAGAGCCAAGGTTGCCTACCCCTGGCCTATAAGATGACAGGAAGGGTTGGGCAGGCAGGGAGAGCTGATCCACCCAATCCAAGCAGGCTTTGTATACAACAACCAGCTAAGGTTCATCGCTTGCTGTGATTGGCTGGTTGTTGTATACTGGGTACATACAGTACAGCACCAGTATCTGTACCAGTTCATACAGTACAGCACCAATACATACAGTACAGTATACAAATGTCCAATAGTCAAGACCCTATCATGGCTCCACCAGCAAGAAGAAGGAAATATGAAGCCAGTTTCAAACTTAAAGTTGTAAACTTTGCCATGGAACATAATAACTGCGCTGCTGCAAGACAATATGGAGTAACAGAAAAGATGGTTCGGGACTGGAAGGCAAATGAAAAAGCATTAAAGAGTATGCCAAGGGGTAAGTGTGCATTAAGAAGAGGCACCCCACATTGGCCAGAACTTGAAAAACATGTAGCAGACATGGTGAATGAGCATCGCCAAAACGGTTATGTAGTGACACGAAATAAAATACGTTTGTTTGCACTTCAGTGGGCCAAATCTAACCCAGATCACAGCAACAGATTTAAGGCCACTGCATCCTGGTGTACTAGATTCTTGGAAAGGCATAATATGGTACTGAGGCAAAAGACGAAAATTGCACAAAAATTACCTGCAGATCTTGATAGCAAAGTAATTAGTTTCCATCAATACATAATACAACAGCGCATTAAACATGGCTATGCATTAAGTAGTATTGGAAATATGGATGAAACTCCAATGAATTTTGATATGGTTGGAAATAAAACTGTCCATCAGAAAGGTGAAAAAACAATTTTAATTAAAACAACAGGACATGAGAAGTCCAGTTTTACAGTGGTACTAGCATGCACAGCTGATGGTGCCAAACTGAGACCAATGATTATTTTTAAAAGAAAAACAATGCCAAAACTCAAGTTCCCTGTTGGTTGTTTTGTACATGTGAATGAAAAAGGCTGGATGGATGAAGAAGGGGTAAAGCTATGGCTTGATAATGTATGGAGCAGGCGACCAGGTGGACTTATTCAAAAACGTAGTCTACTGGTGTGGGATATGTTCAGGGCTCATTTAACTCCCAGCACCAAGCAAAAGCTTGCAAGACTAAACACAGATGTGGCAGTTATTCCTGCAGGATTAACATCGTTAGTACAGCCACTGGATGTATGCCTAAACAAGCCATTTAAAGATCGCATTCGAGAACAGTGGAATGAATGGATGGTTAGTGGCGAAAAGTCATTCACAAAAGGAGGAAACATGCGTGCTCCACAATTGGATGTTTTGTGCAAGTTTGTCATAAAAGCCTGGAATGATATTGATGCAGAAACAATAATCAAGTCTTTCAAGAAGTGTGGCATATCAAATTCATTAGATGGTATGGAGGACGACTACTTGTGGCAAGATGAAGAGGAAGCCGAAGCTGAGACCACACCATCTGATACGGAATTCGATCCATACGATGACTGCCTTGCAAATGTATCACAAGATGTCATTGATATTTTTATGATATCAGATGATGAACAGGATGATTTTAAAGGCTTTTAAAGGGAAAGTATCATGCCAGCAAAACCTATAAAAATAGCTTGCAGTTATGATGGGCGTTGCTGACTCGCCAGGGACTTGCCCGGCACTTGCTCTCTCTATTGTTTGTTATCTTCCTCCTATCATCATCAGTTCCAGTTTGGTTGACAGCTTAGAAAACAAATAGCATGGCAGCTCCCATGGGTTTATTGTCTTATCCTTCCTTTCAGCTTTAGAGTGAATTAGGAAAAGTTTAATCACTTGCACTGTTTTATGTTTACATGTTTGATGACAAACAGCCTTATGTTTATAAGTGACAGTTTTCCTGCTAAGTACCTTTATGCCATAAGCATTTGAATTAAAATTACCATATTGAAATCAAATCTGATGTTTTTTAATTTTTATTTGGTGTGCGTTGAAAGAGGGGTAGTCTTATACGGCGAGTATAGCCCAAACTCTATATTTTAACTGGAAAAGTTGGGGGTCGTCTTATACGCCCAGTCGTCTTATACGCCGGAATATACGGTAAGCGGAAATTTTTGCCATTTCTGCTAAATTAGACACCTTGAGTAGCTGATCTCTTCTTTAGCAGCCATTTCAAAAAAAAAATCCCCACAATCCCTTTCACATGCAGTAGGATTTTGTCCTTCAGGTTTCCACATCACGTTCAACTCTACAGGTTCAGTTTTCCTAGTCTGCCCTTTCTCACAAGGCATGTATGAGGTCTCCACCGACTATACATAAATATATCCAATAAACTTTCTTCTCCTCTCCTTTCCAAAATGGCCTAAAAATAAGCTCTCTACATGATGGCACAGACTCTTTAGACCAGTGGTTCTCAACCTTTTTAATGCCGCAACCCCAACCGGTCGTAAGTTGAGGACTACTCAACCGATGGTAAGTCGAGGACTACTCAATGGGTGCAGCACCGTTTGCAGAATGGGACTTTTGGTGGGCTCAGCAGGGCAGAGACAGCCTGGACAATTCCTATTGGTTTTTGAAAGCCAATAGAATTAGAGTCTATTCAAGAGAGTCTATTCTATGGACTTTCAAAAGCCAATAGAATAAAAGAGAGTAGCACAGCTAAGGAAAAGGGGGAAAAAATGGCGGACTGCGTTGTTTGGCGACCCCCGTGAAATGGTCTTTCGACCCCAAATGGGGTCCCGACCCACAGGTTGAGAACCACTGCTTTAGGACCTTTGGGGAGAGACGGGTTCCACTCTAGAATCTGCCTCGTGGGGAAGGGGGTCTTCGCAGATCCTTACCTGCAAGCGGCCCCCGTCCCCACATTGCTGCCAATCAGAGCGGTGGACTTCCTCAAGCTCTGGCAATTCTCCTCCTGGCACCGGGGCACTGAGCTGGCCCGGGTGGAGACCAGCAGGCGCTCATGATGGTCCTCGCTGCGGCTGCGTCTCAGACGGTTGGCTGGCTGCTCTCTCTTGGCTCGGCACAGCGTGCTGATGAGACTCTGGGACACCACCTCGTCAAAGCGCTGCCGGTGTTTCCTGGGGATGAAGATCCTGGAAACAATGAAAGGTGACCCGGGTTAGGGAAGGGCATGGGGGTTGAGGCCAGCCTGCTTGGCTGTTGCTCTCCAAAAGGCACTGGACGCATAACCCAAAGCAGCTCTTAGAGAAACTCAGAAGTCTGAGAAGAACTTACAAGGAACGGTTACAGGAACTAGTCTAATGAAAAGGACTAGGGGGGAGATGATAGTCGTGTTCCAAGATTTGAGGAGCTCCCACAAAGACGAAGGGTTCAAACCATTTTCCAAAGCACCAAAAGGAAGGCAAGAAGCAATCGATGGAGACTAATCAAGGAGAGAAGCAACTTAGAAGGAAGGATAACTTTTTTGACAGTGACAGCGATCAGCCAATGGAACAACTTGCTTTCAGAAGTGGTGGGTGCTCCATCATTGGAGGCTTTTAAGAAGAGACTGAACAACCATTTGTCCGAAATGATATAGGGCAGGGGTTCTCAACCTTGGCAACTTTAAGACGTGTGGACTTCAATTCCCAGAATTCCTCAGCCAGCAAAGCTGAGAGTTGAAGTCCACACGTCTTAAAGTTGCCAAGGCTGAGAACCCCTGATATAGGGTCTCCTACTCAAGCAGAAGGTTGGCCTAGAAGATGTCTGAGGTCCCTTCCAAGTCTATTATGTATGTCCTTTCTTCTCCTGGACACCAGCACTCCCCAACCTCCAGGAGCACTGCCTGCGTGTTGATCTGGCCACTGGCTGGATGTGCCCTCAAGGCTAGCAAAGGGAGATAAGAGGAGCTAGCTGCTGGCACAGAGATCGGGGACAATCGTGAGCCTTGGGCTGTTCTCAATAACAAATAGGAAGCGCATCGGCCCACGTGGGTGACATTGTGTATCGGCCCACGTGGGTGACATTGTAGTTTGCAAGATGGCTGCAGAACGTGGCTGAACTCCCAGATGGTGGGTGGGTTTTTTTATTATTATCATTACAACCTGACAGCGAAATCAGCTCCTCAGACCCCCATCCATCCCATCCCTGAAGGTGTTATGGTTGGTTTTGCTGCAAGGGGTGCAGACGCCCACCCCAGCCCTTCCCCCTATGCAGAACAGCTGAGCACCCGGTGCTGGCCTCTTCCTGTTTCTTCTTGGCTGGGGTGGGGATGTTCAGGACCTCCATCAATCACAGCCCTGGTAGGGGAACAAAACTCTTAATGTCTGGTCTCCAATAGATGCTCTCAATTGTTCTAAGTGTCAGGAAATTTCTCCCTAGTTCAAGGTTGCTTCTCCACCTTCCTGCAGTTCTCCACCTTCCTTGCCAAGCATGTTCTTGGGACATTCTTCTGACAATTCCCAGTTCTTGGATTCAAATTCTATCCTCTCATAATGGGAAGAAATGTGATTTAAGTACCAGAATGGCGAGAGGTGCTCGGGTAGCTTTAGGTACTGTATCCATCGATCACCAGCATTTTACTCAAGATCACGCAAAGTACTAATACCGCTTTATAAAACCCTAGTGCAGTGGTTCTCAACCTTTTTAATGCCGTGACCCCCAACCGGTTGTAAGTCGAGGATTACTCAACTGGTGCAGCACCGTTTACAGAATGGGACTTTTGGCGGGCTCAGCAGGGCAGAGACAGCCTGGACAATTCCTATTGGCTTTGAAAGCCAATAGAATTAGACTCTATTCAAGAGAGTCTATTCTATTGGCTTTCAAAAGCCAATAGAATAAAAGGGAGTAGCACAGCTAAGGAAAAGGGGGAAAAAATGGCGGACTGAGTTGTTTGGCGACCCCCGTGAAATGGTCGTTCGACCCCAAATGGGGTCCCGACCCACAGGTTGAGAACCACTGGTCTAGTGAGACCACACCTGGAATACTGCAGCCAATTCTGGTCACCATATAAAAAAGATGTTGAGACTTTGGAAAAAGTTCAGAGAAGAGCAACTAAGATGATCAAAGGCCTGGAGACTAAAACATATGAAGAATGGCTGCAGGATTTGGGTTTGGCTAGTCTAAAGAAAAGAAGAAATAGGGGTGACATGATAGCAGTGCTCCAGTATCTGAAGGGCTGACACAAAGAAGAAGACATCAAATTATTCTCCAAAGTACCAGATGGAAGAACAAGAAACAATGGTTGGAAACTGATGAAAGAGAGAAGCAACCTGGAATTAAGGAGAAACTTCTTAACAGTGAGGACAATTAACCAGTGGAACAGCTGGCCTTCAGAAATTGTGCATGCTCCATCACTGCAGATTATTAAGCAGATTATTAAGCCATGCTGACTCAGGAATTCTAGAAGTTGAAATCCACAAATCATAAAATAGCCAAGATTGCCTACTCCTGATATAGATTCTCCTGCTTGAGAAGGGGGCTGGACTAGAAGACCTCCAAGGTCCCTTCCAGCTATTCTATTCTATTCTATTCTATTCTATTCTATTCTATTCTATTCTATTCTATTCTATTCTATTCTATTCCTACATCCTGTCTTCTATTCTATTCTATTCCTATTCTATATTCTATTCTATTCATTCTTATTCCTATTCCTATTCCTATTCCTATTCCTATTTCTATTCTATTCTATTCTATTCTATTCTATTCTATTCTATTCTATTCTATTCTATTCTATTCTATTCTATTCATTCCTATTCCTATTCCTATTCCTATTCCTATCCTATCCTATCCTATCGTATTGCTGAGCCAGTAGAAGAGCTGCTTCTCTGGACCTTTTTTTGTTTTGGCTGCCCTTCCTTCTTCCTTTTCCTGCTGTGCTAAGAGAATCGAGACATTAATCCTCTTTGCTCACTTAAATGCCTTCCCTACTTCTCACCTAAAGGACGAGGATCCAGTTTTGGAAGAGTGCTGAATGAACCTCCAACTTTGCAGCAGAATCAGAGAATTGGGACGGGACCATCCAATTCAAGCCTGCTCAACACAGGAATCCAAATTAAAACATCCTGGACTGGATGCTATCTAGTTTCTGCTTCAACGCCTCCAGGGAAAATGAAATACCCACCACTGGCTCCAATGTCACATTTTCCTATTACTAGGATTTTTTTTTTTCAAAAATTCAAATAGAGTCTGCTTTTCTGTAATTGATATTCATTCCATTTCTGGCACTGTGGAATGAAAAAAAAAACAGTTTTTGACTTTCTAGGTGACCTCCTTTCAGCATTTCAGATTCCTTCTCAGTCTTCTCCTCTAATGAAAAGAAGGACTACAGGTGACATGATAGCACTGTTCCAATATCTGCGGGGCTCCTACAAAGATGAGGGGGTCAATCTATTTTCCAAAGCAACAAAAGGCAAAACAAGAAAGAATGGATGAAAAAAACTAACCAAGGAGAGAAGCAGTCAAGAACTAAGGAGAAATTTCCTAACAATAAGAACAATTAACCAATGGAACAGCTGGCCTTCAGAAGTTGTGGGTGTCCATCACTGAAGGCTTTCAAGAAGAGACTGGACAGCCATTTGTCTGAAATGGTATAGGGTTTCCTGCCTGCGCGGGGGGTTGGACTAGATGACCTCTGAGGACACTTCCAACTCTATTATTCTATGTTCAGACCAAGCTCCTTCAACCTCTCTTCAATATTTCTCCCCAGTTTTTATGTGGTAATAATGATGAACATTCTTTGATTTTTTGAGCCAGGTGTTGTTATGCCACCAGCCCACATTTAACTCACTTACTAATCAGCACGTGCTCTCTCAAATGTTTTGGTGAAGGCATTTTGTGTCTCTCAGCATTCCGATAATCTATTACAGAAGTTAGCCAAGCAGAAAATGAAGTAAAGTTGGTCTATTCTTACCAAATCTATACCAATATGGTAATTTTCACCTTGTTTTCAAGGAAATCATATACCAATCTCTTCGTGATCTGTTGTAGAATTTTCCTGGTACAGATGTCTGATTCCTTGGACTATAACTCCTCGGATCGTCCTTTCCCCCCCCCCCTTTTGGAAATAGGGATATAATCACTGCAGTGGTTAAGTTAGTAACCCGGTTGTTAAGTGAATCTGACTGCCCCATTGATTTTACTTGTCAAAAGGTCACAGAAGGTGGTCACATGACCCTGGGACACTGCAATTGTCATAAATATGAGTCAGTTGTCAAGAGTCAGAATTCTGATCACAAAACCACAGGGATGATGCAATGGTCGTAAGTGTGAAAAATGGTCATATGTAATTTTTTCAGTGCCACTGTAACTTTGAACAGTCACTAAACGGTTACTGTTGTAAGTCGAGGACTACCTGTATCTCCTTTTTTAGGAATTCCCAACCATCTCGAGTTCCTTTTCTTGTTAACTTCTACTTATCTTTTACTGCTCTTGAATTTACTAAAATCTCCTTTTTTTGAAGTCCAAGGTACATGCCGTAGATGCTAGTGTTATCTTCCGCGGGGGGGGGGGGGGAGAAGCAGCATCTCCCAATCATTTCCAGGTCCAGGTCCCCTCCCTTAAAGGTTGCCAAGACTCTTTTCCTGAGTATTAGGCCAGGATGGGAGTGAGCAGGAGGCTGTTTGGCCTGGCGCTGAGGGAGACATTCTTTTGTTCTTGTCCTGGCCTTTAGGGATTAGAATAGAATAGAATAGAATAGAATAGAATAGAATAGAATAGAATAGAATAGAATAGAATAGAATAGGAATTAGAATAGAATGGAATGGAATGGAATAGAATAGCATAGCATAGCATAGCATAGCATAGCATAGCATAGCATAGCATAGCATAGAATAGAATAGAATAGAATAGAATAGAATAGAAAATATGGACTGGACTAGAAAAGAATAGGAAATAGAATAGAATAGAATAGAATAGAATAGAATAGAATAGAATAGAATAGAATAGAGTAGAGTAGAGTAGAGTAGAGTAGAGTAGAGTAGAGTAGAGTAGAGTAGAGTAGAATAGAATTGAATTATGGGATAGAATAGAAATACGAATGGAATAGAAATAAGAATAGAATAGGAATAGAATAGAATAGAATAGAATTATGGGATAGAATAGAAATAAGAATAGAATAGAATAGAGTAGAGTAGAGTAGAGTAGAGTAGAGTAGAGTAGAAGAGAATAGAATAGAATAGAGCTGGAAGCAGTGGTGGGATTCAGCTGGTTCACACCGGTTCAGTAGAACCGGTTCGCTATTTTTTGGTTGACTTTGGCAAACTGGCTAGTGCATGGACACCACTTCCAGAAGTCCATTCTGAGCCTCAGAGGCCTCCCAGGCTCAGAACGGCCCACCGGAAGTGCGTGGATGCCACTTGTGGAAGTCCATTCTGAGCCTCGGAGGCAGTGGTGGGATTCAAATATGTGAACAACCAATTCTCTGTGTGGATGCCACTTCTGGGTCTGGGCAACAAAAAATTAGCTACCCGTTCTGCCAAAGTGGTGCGAACTGGCTGAATCCCACCACTGCTCAGAGGCCTCCCTGGCTCAGAATGGACTTTCAGAAGTGGCGTCCATGCAAAGAACCGGTTGTTCTGATATTTGAATCCCACCGCTGGCTGTAAGGGACCTTGGAGACCCTAGTCCAACCCCCTGCTCAAGCAGGAAGCCCTATACTATTTCAGACCAGTGACTCTCTAGAGCCTAGCCTCTTCTTAAAAACCTCCAGTGATGGAGCACCCACAATTTCTGGTGGCAAGCTGTTCCACTGGTTAACTGTCCTCACTGTTAGGAAGTTTCTCCTTAATTCCAGGTTGCTTCTCTCTTTGGTCAGTTTCCAACCATTGTTTCTTGTCCTGCCCTCTGGTGCTTTGGAGAATAATTTGACCCCCTCTTCTTTGTGGCAGCCCCTCAAATAATGGAATACTGGATTGTTGCAGGCCACCTGGAATCATTATTTGAGATGAGGGGGAGGGCTGAATAAATCTGTAAATAAACAAATTTCTAATCCCAGCGGGTGCAATTGCAGTTGCAATCTCCTCCCTGGCTTAATCCCATCTGTGTGCACAGCCAGCTGCCATCTGCTTCAACTGCCATCATTCCTTGCACTTGGGGCCAAGCAGAGCTGAAGGGAAAGTTGGGAGGGGGGGCTCAATTCCCCCTCCTTATGGACAGGAAGCAGCTCAGCCCCGGTGTTCTCCCTAAAAGCACTGCCTGGAAGGGGGAGAGGGAGAGACTGCAGTGCACCTCTTGGGAATCAGAGAAACAAGGGAGGGGGGCTGCAAGGTGCAGTCAAAAAAGTCAAGATGGCCCCGCAAAGGGTAGAATTGAATCTCTGCCTACTTTTGATATGTTGCATGCATGGGCACCCCTAAAAAGAATACTCCCCTTTCCATTCTCCACAATTCTCTGTATGTTGGTCAAGTGGTGCTTGTCTTTCCAAAGACTGATTGTGCATGGGAAGCATGAGAGAGAGGGGGGGGAAGGGAGGGAGAGAGAGAGAGAGAGAATGTGAAAGAGGGAGAAAGAGAGAAAGAGAGAGAGAGAGAGAGCGGGAGAAAGAAAAGGGGAGAAAGAGAGAGAGAAATAGAAAGAGAGAAAGAGAGAGAGAGAAAGAGAGAGAGGGAGGAAGAGAGAGGGAGGGAGGGAGAAAGAGAGAGAAAAAGTGAAAGAGGGAGAAAGAGAGAGGGAGGGAGGGAGAAAGAGAGAGAAAAAGTGAAAGAGGGAGAGAGAGAGGGAGAGAGAAAGAGAGGGAGAGAGAAAGGGAGGATGAGAGAGGGAGGGAGGGAGAAAGAGTGAGAGAGAAAGTGAAAGGGAGAGAGAGAGAAAGGGAGGGAGGGAGGGAGAGAGAAAGTGGAAGAGGGAGAAAGAGAGAGGGGGGAGAAAGAGAGAGGGAGGGAGGGAGAAAGAGAGAGAGAGAGAGGAAGGGAGGGAGAGAGATAGAGAGAAAGAGGAGGGGAACTTCCAGTGTTCCTCCCAACTTCCTCCTTGGCCCCCTTAGCAGAGTCCCATGCAAGGGTCCTTGTTGGGGAAATCAAGCAGACCCAGGGAAGTGGGAGCTCTGCCTACTCCGGGTCTGCCAAGATGAGGAATCTGACTGACCCAGGCCCCCGTCAGCCAGCCAGATATTGACCCATGACAGAAGCTGCCCTGCCAGCCTGATTTCCCCTTCTGTCCCACTGGTTCTTGGCTCTCGTAAGACTTCTCAGCGCTTGCAGCATCTAGGCTAGAGAGAGACCCATTTCAAATCTAGATGTAGGGGATGACCAGGTTAAGCCCGAGGGAGGGGTCAAAAGCATCATCAGTCTCAAGTCCCTTCGTGCCCACCTTGAAATCCGAGTCCAACCCACCTTGAATTCCATTGACTCTTATCTATCGCCAGTTTGTTAGTAGTTCAAATTATTGTACAGAGAGCTTAATCTTGCAATATATCCTTCTATTAATTTGAACTGCCTGGATTTTCTGATCTCTCTGGCGCTTGACACTGAGGAGGGGAGGGGCACAAGGCCCAGCTGTTTCAGAAAGCATAAATCGCCTTTGTTAATACTTAACATGGACTAATGTCAGGCCCCAAGAACTAAGAAAGACAAGTAGAGCAGTTTCTGTATTGCTCATCACTTACAGACAGAATCTTGCCAGATTAAAGCAACTATCTGCATCACTATAGATATACTCTGGGAATCGCTAGAGGGGACCCGTTTTAACCCATTTCCTCCCAAATAAACTTTCTGTGCATCGTTCCTTTTTTGCCGTCTGAAATGTAGCCCCTTCCTCCTGGGAATCCAGACTCAACGAGTAGTCCTCAATGGCACTACATCCACATGGAGAAAAGTAAGCAGTGGGGTACCACAAGGTTCCATTTTAGGCCCAGTACACTTCAATATCTTCATTAATGACTTAGATGAGGGAATTGAAGGGGAACTCATCAAATTTGCAGATGACACCAAACTGTCAGGAATAGCCAACACCCCAGAAGACAAACTCAGAATCCAAAAAGTTCTTGACAAACTTGAACAATGGGCCCTATCCAACAAAATGAGTTTCAACGTGGAGAAAAGCAAAGTCTTACACTTAGGCAGGAAAAACCAAAGGCAAGAATACAGATTGGGTGAGACCTGGCTTAAAAACAGTAACTGTGAGAGGGACTTTGGAGTCCTAGTCGACGATCACTTGACTATGAGCCAGCCGTGTGCAGCAGCAGCCAAAAAGGCTAGTACAATCCTGGGTTGTCTAAACAGAGGCATAGAATCAAGATCACGTGAAGTACTAGTACCGCTTTACAAAGCTCTAGTAAGACCACACCTGGAATACTGCAGCCAATTTTGGTCACCATATCACAAAAAAGATGTTGAGGGTTTGGAAAAAAATCAGAGAAGAGCAACTAAGATGATCAAACGCCTGGAGGCTAAAACATACAAATAATGGCTGTGGGACTTGGGTTTGGATAGTCTAAAGAAAAGAAGAAATAGGAGAGACATGATAGCAGTGTTCCAGTGTCCGAGGGGCTCCCACTGGGCAGAGGGGGCCAGGTTGTTCACCAGAGCACCAGAGAGAAGGATGAGAAACAGTGTTGGAAGGTGATCAAAGAGAGAAGCAACCTGGAATTAAGGAGAAACTTCCTGACAGTGAGGACAATCAACCAGTGGAACAGCTTACTCCCAAAAATCGTGGGCGCTCCATCATTGGAGGTTTTTAAGAAGAGACTAGACAATCACCTGTCCGAGATGAAGTTCTCCTGCTTGAGTAGGGGGCTGGACTAGAAGACCCTCGGACTCCCTTCCAGCTCTATACTATTCTATTCTACATTCCATCACAGCTAATGTGTTGTGAGAATCCACTCATCTTGTGGCTGTCAAGGGTCAGCTTTGACCCCCAAATGGTACCAGGGCCATTTTGAATCAAGCTACCCTACCCGGTTGGTAAAAGGGAAGGGCAAATCTCCCTGAACCCCATCCAGGTCCTTCTCAAGCTCATCATCAACCAAGGAAGGACTTCTTTCTCTGCCCCATGAAGGGGCACATAGGCACCCCAGCCACACCTGCTCTGCCCGATGGCTGAGCCCCCTCTGGCCTCGGTAACGGGGTGCAGGCAGGTTTAATATTGGACAAGTTAAGGAAGGCCATTGGTGAGTTTGTGGGTGGCAGAGAAAGCACCCGACAGGTCGGGTTGGGGCTCAGGCTGGGGAAGGGGAAGGGGGTGAATTCTGACAGACAGCTTGACCTGAGTTTCGCCATCTGTCAGCCCTGGAACTGCAGGGTGGAGCTTCTTTTGCTTTATCAGAAAGCCCCCCCCCCCCCCGCCAAGCAGATCACAAATTATGTCTTTTTCTCTCTGCCTCTCACTTATTACTTAACCTTTCTCTTCCTTTCTTCTCCTGCTTGGTGGCTTCCATTTTTTAATGAAAAGAAGGAGGTGACAGGATAACAGTGTTCCAATATCTCAGGGGCTGCCCCAAAGAAGAGGGAGCCAAGCTCTTCTCCAAAGCACCTGAAAGCAGGACAAGAAGCAATGGATGGAAACTGATCAAGGAGAGAAGCAACCTCGAATTAAGGAGGAATTTCCTAACAGTGGGAACAATTAACCAGTGGAACGGCTTGCCTTCGGAAGTTGTGGATGCTCCATCAGTGGAGGCTTTTAAGAAGAGACTGGACAGCCATTTGTCCAGAATGGTATAGGACAATGGTTCTCAACCTGTGGGTCGGGACCCCATTTGGGGTCGAATGACCATTTCACGGGGGTCGCCAAACAACGCAGTCCGCCATTTTTTTCCCCCTTTTCCTTAGCTGTGCTACTCCCTTTTATTCTATTGGCTTTTGAAAGCCAATAGAATAGACTCTCTTGAATAGAGTCTAATTCTATTGGCTGTCAAAAGCCAATAGGAATTGTCCAGGTTGTCTCTGCCCTGCTGAGCCCGCCAAAAGTCCCATTCTGCAAACGGTGCTGCACCAGTTGAGTAGTCCTCGACTTACGACCGGTTGGGGGTCGCGGCATTGAAAAGGTTGAGAACCACTGGTATAGGATCTCCTGTTCGAGCAGGGGGCTGGACTTGAAGACCTTCAAGGCCCCTTCCAATGCTGTTATTCTATTCTATCCATTGTATTGCACACACTCCTTCATTCGCTCTCACTCACTCTTTCGTTCTTATTCTCTTTTACTTGCTGTCTGTCTCAAAGCAGCACCTCCCTAACCCCCCCATCCCTGCCCTGCAGCCTCTCCTTCCTACTGTGCCTGTTCCAAAACAGCAATCAGAAGCTGCAGTACCCGTCGGGGGGAATTCTCATTCCTGTGATGGCCTATAAATAGCATCCTTCTGATTCTGTTATCGAAGAGATGAGAAGGGGAACATTTATCCAGAGAGCGTCCCTTTGGGAAGGATAAACCCACCACACTGGCCAGGCCAGAAAAGTGTAGGGGTGCCCCTGGTGCATGACCCATAAGCCTGGGCACCGTTTCAATCACAGCATCATGGCCACCATCTTTTGACCCTTTTGGCCACACACTGTGCACCTACATCTAGAACAGGGGTAGGCAACCTTGGCTCTTTTATGACTCGTGGACTTCAGCTCCCAGAATTCCTGAGCCAGCTGTGCTGGCTCAGGAATTCTGGGAGCTGAAGTCCACGAGTCATAAAAGAGCCAAGGTTGCCTACCCCTGATCTAGAAATATCAAACAAGGCTGGAAGAAGCAGAGGAAGACTTCACATTCTTAAAATATTGACATATTCTTAACATAATAACATATTATTCTGTTATACTTTTCTGTTATTCTGTTACTCACATTCCTCAAAAGAGCAAGTCCAGCGATGGTTAGTATAATCTTGTGCTGCCAGGGTTGAAAGAGCAGAGGCATTGTGCCACGGACTTTATTAAACAGGTTACACACAACCCGAGCCCTAGATTCTCATCTACACACACACATACACACACACACGGGGAAAAAAAGCCGTGACACACTCTGAACCTCTCCACTTCTCCATAAGCCTCTCTCTCTTTCCCACCAATGGCTACCTTGTTCAGTGTAAAAACATTTCAGAACAGAAAAACCCAGTTTTAACACAACACACGGCACGTAGACATTTAATATATTATCTGCGGGGAAGGACTCTATTAAATGAGTCTCTGATTTTGCAAGGATAGGACCGAGGATTTGAGCATAAATGTAGCTATTAAGGAGCCTGGAAATGCTCTGTGGGGTTTGTGCACACACCCGGCTGTGCACAGACTCACATCTCCATTAGCAGATAATCCCAGCTTTTTCAGAAATTGGTTCAGTTTCAGACCATCTTAAGTTTAATGACAAGAAGGACTAGGGATGACATGATAGCAGTGTTCCAATATCTCAGGGGCTGCCCCAATGAAGAGGGAGTCGAGCTATTCTCCAAAGCACCAGAAGGCAGGACAAGAAACAATGGATGGAAACTAATCAAGAGAGAAGCAAGTATAGAATTTAAGGAGGAATTTCCTGACAGTGAGAACAATCAACTAGTGGAGCAGCTTGCCTTCAGAAGTTGTGGGTGCTTCATTACTGGAGACTTCAAGAAGAAATTGGACAGCCATTTGTCTGAAATGGTATAGGGCAGGGGTAGGCAACCTCGGCTCTTTTATGACTCGTGGACTTCAACTCCCAGAATTCCTGAGTCAGCTATGCTGAGGGGAAAGGGAGAGGTTTCCAAGCTGAGCCATGCTGGCACAGGAATTCTGGGAGTTGAAGTCCACGAGTCATAAAAGAGCCAAGATTGCCTACCCCTGTTCTAACTCTTAGCTGGCTTGGACACAACTTTTCAACTCTCGCCAATGGCTGTCCTGTCTGCGGAGCCCTCCTGGTACTGCTTCTGTCCCGGATTGATCCTGTGTTCAGCTATGCTGGCTCGGGAATTCTGGGAGTTGAAGTCCATGAGTCATAAAAGAGCCGAGGTTGCCTACCCCTGGTATAGGGTCTTCTGCTTGAGCAGAGGGCTGGAGTAGAACAGGGGTCTCCAATCCCCGGGCTGCAAACTGGTACTGGTCCGTGACCTATTAGGAACCAAGTCATATAAGCAGTATGCAAGCAACTGAAGTTTCGTTTGGGCATATGAGGGATCTAGGTTGCACATGAAACCATGCATATGAAACCCCTCAGCCCATGGAAAAACTGTGTTTCACGAAACGGGTCTCTAGTGCCAGAATGACTGGGGACCACTGAACTAGAAAACGTCCAAGGTCCCCCCCCCCAACTCTGTTATTCTGTTATGCTATAATCTGAGGGGAGGGTCAAGGCAGAGGGGTGAGAACAGGGAAGGCTGAATACTCATTGTGCCTTAGGCACAAGGCCAGTCACTCATCCTCAGCCCCTGGGGAGAGGCACTCACAAACCACTCCTGAAAAATACTGCCAAGGGTCTTCTCTGCTGACTTAATGGAGCACAAGTTTGGAAATGGCCTTTTGCATCCAAAAATAACCAGCTAAATCATCTTTTCCCTGAAAGCTGTTTCTGCCAGCCAGTCGTTTCCTTGACTTGCCCTGCCAGATATGCCAACAAGACCAACGGGAACATTATCCTTCTCTCGAAAGGAAATGCTTCAAGTGGCCAAAGGATCCCTTTGTTTATTTACCTGCATCCGCCTGATCAAAAGCACTTCAGAGCAGATTGCATTCCTCGTTCAAATAGTAAAGATAAAACACAGTTTGATTAATAATACCAAACCGCACCGCAGTCACCATCCTTGCGGGCACCCTTTTCGTCCAAATTGCCCACCATTCACCATCCCTCTTAATCGATTTCTAGAAAAGCAACCACCATGGGTCTGAGCTCCTCTCCGAAGCCAGAGAGAGTAGGGGGGGCTTCTTGGGGCTCCATCCCCCAGGGAGTCTTGGGCAGGCAGGAAGGGATGGGGGGGGAGGATGCTACGTTCTTGCCTGATCCTGATTTAAAAGCAGTTCATCAACTCCCACACAGATGGAGGGACCCTTTTATTACTGGCAGAGTCACAGCAAGAATTTCTGTTGACATCAAGCATCCAAGCTAAATTAGAGACAGAGAGCGGGGGGGGGGGGAATGACACCAGGTCGTTTCCTTGTAGGGCAAAGAGCCCCCCCCCGGCCCCCCCAAGCAATCCACTATTTCAGAGCAGCTGAAGGCAGTCTGGTTGAAAGGTTGTGCCACCCTTTGCCTCCTCACTGAAAAGGAGAAGGCTGGGCTGGTATCAGGAAGGGATCTAACCAACCAGCCTTTAACACATTTGAAGGAAGTCAGCATGGGGAGGAAAATGTCACTCCAGGAACAGGGAGTTTCAAAATGTAACTCACTAGGAAAGACGGTACGAAAAAATTAATTGTGGCTAGCTTGATTTAAAAAAAAAAAAAAAAGGTAGAATGGATGCAGAAATGATGATACAGAAAGCACGAGGCCAAGATCCTGATTTAAAAGCAGCTGATCAACTGCACCAGCGCGTTCTTGCCAGATGCTGAGGGATGACAGTACGAGTGCCAAATCAAGGAAACTGAGTCCATCACTGTGACACTGTGGTATTCTAAGCCAGTTCTGCTGAGAAGATGTTTTAGAGGGCTATAATCGTCATTCCAATCTTACTGGCTGTGTGTGAGGGAAGCTGCAGTCCAACATATCTGAAAGGCTTCAACTTGATACCCCCTGGAGCAATGAGATGTTTCTAAAAGCCACAGAGATGGTAATCTGAAGACTTTCTAGATCCAGGAGAGTCCAAGGGCAATCCATCCCGAAGCAATGATGGGCAAGGAAATATCCCCCACCTACCAAATTCATGTTGATAGTGAGTGAAACAGAGTTTAAGGCCAGAGTTGGTAGCCTGCTCCTCATAGGGCACAAGCATTTTCTCCCTGAAATACCAGCAACCCATGAGGATGGGTCACACCTGCAGAACCATCTCTCCACTGGCACTTTAGACTCTGTAGTTGTGCAAGACCACTGTGTATCCAAGACCCGTGTTTTCTCAGCACTCTGGAATCTCAGGCTGTCCTTCGCCAGAGTGATGTTGTAGATCCCTCCTAAACGGGAGGTGTGGAACCTACATTTCTCCTGAGCATAGAAGAATGCGATTGCTGCACTCAACAATGCTCCCCTCTGTGAAACTTCCTGGCCTCCATTACTGGGTCATACAGGACTTTCAAAGAACTCTGAGATCACAGCTGGTCAAAAAAGCATTTGGGGACAAGGCAGAGTCTTCGATGCTGTCTGAGCTTGGTTGTTTTCTTGCAGATGTTTCCTTATCCAAACTAGGTAACATTTCCCCTATGCTGTATTCCTGTATTTGAGAGGGATGAGAGGGGAGGAAGGTGAAGGGAGGAAGTAGGATGGTAAGAGGAGAAGGGGAGGGGAAGAGAGTAGTGAGGGGAGGAGAGAAAGAGGAGGGAAGTAGGGAAGGTATTAGAGAGGGTGGATACAGCTTGGGGGGAAGGAGCAAGCGGCACCTATGGTTATGGTTAGGGTTATGATTATGAATTTATTTTATTTTGTAAAGTGAATTTTGTTGTATAACTATGTTGGATAAATGGAAAATAAAAAAAAATTATTAAAAAAAAAAGGCCTGCAAGAAAACAACGAAGCTCAGAGAGCATCAAGGAGCTACAGACATTCTCCTTAGGGTCTGTTATTAAATTGTTAGGATTCTGGTTTTCATGTGGTTGCTTGAGGTTAAAAACCTCTGAGAACTGAGAGTCGTTGAAAATTTCATTGCATACATGCCAACATAAACCAACTAATCAAATAAATGCTTCCCTATAACCATAATTCATAAATCATACAATACCACTGTAAAATGTAAGCACTGGAAGGGACTACGGAGACCATCACAAAAAGTTGTCTGTAACACTCGTATTTATAAACAATACAATTTGGATTTAAAACAGGAGACACGGTAAAGCTGTCAGTGAGTTCAGTTAGAAGGGAGAGGCTAATACATTATTACTATTATTACTATTCCCACACAGTCAGCCAGGTGTTTAGACGGGACCTGGCATTTTTATCCACCTATATCAAGTCCTTTAAAACTTGTATGCTGCCTAACTCTCAATGACTCTGGGTGGCTAATATAAATAAAAACCCGGTAAGATTAATATTTTTATATCAGACTAGATAAATCAGTGAATGATTATGCAGGGTTTTGCATTTCGTAGAAACTTACAATGAAATGCAGCTTATTTCACGGACACACACAAGACACGGTTACAAAAGACTGGAAAAAATTTGCATTGTTGACATGCACCACAACAGAGCATAACCTTCTTAATCATTTAAGGCACACTGTCTGCAAAAGGTATTCTAAAAGTGCAAAAGTTTTCCGGTTGCTTGTATGCAGCCAAGTGTCTCTAGCAACCTCTTTTTCATTCTATAAGCAGAGGAATTCCGCAAAAATTAAAAACCTATATATTCAATCCATTCGAGTTCAACTTCTTTCTTTTTTCCACACTCTCTCAAGGCCTTATAAAGAAAAAGTTCGGGGTGGTGGTGGTGGTGAAGGCAAGAGAGTGTAAGTGCCAATACACTCTGAAAGTGCAAGTACCATTAATACTCTTTTTCTAAACCACAGGAAAAGCCAAGAGAGAGAGAAAGCCCTATATCCTTTCCATTTCCCTCCCAAAGACCCCAAATTCCAAAGTGTGGACCTCAGGCACTTCTCGCACCCCAGCACAATAATCCAAGCTGACCCAGCCCTTTGTGGCACCCCCTGCTTGACCTTGGCGAGTGTGAGAGGAACCCCTCGGAGGCGTTGAGCCCACTCCCAGGGAGGCAAGTTTCTGAGCAAAGGACTCTCCCCTCCTGGATCAAACTGCAGCAGAAATAAAGTCTGAATCCCACATTTCTTGCCACCGTTTAACTTCCTCTCTCTCACCAGCGCTGGGTTCCCATCTACAAAAGCTGCTCCGGGTTCCAGAAGATGCTCAGAAGCAGCAAAATCCAGTGGCCCCGGGCGGAAACCCAAACCCCATTTCCCAGGGACCCTTCGCTTCACCCACTCAAGAAAGGGCGGCTTTGTCACTTACCCAAGGCAGCTCATTTTTCTCTCTGGTTGCTGAGTCCCCACATCCTTGAAGATGAGAGCCAAACTGGGCACTTTCCCAAGGTCTGCAAAGTGTATGGCACCGACGGGGCTGTGGGGCTGGGGAGAGGGAACGGAAGTGGCCAGCCAAAGGGCCAAAGGCACGTGCTCGCTCCCCACCGGGCCGAAGGGATGAAGAAAATGTCAGCAAATTAAAAAGCTTAATTCTGGCTAAGTGGGTCGCAATCCACTGGAGCTCCCCAAAGGAAAAAAGGAGGGGAGGAACGGTAAGCAAGGAAACAAGGATAACGATGACAGCAGAGAGTCAACTAACCCAGCCCTGGGAACAGGGGGGGAGAGGATGTGTTTTATCCAGCAAAGGGGATTTCATCAGTCCCACATCCAGGCTAGTCCCGAGCAGGGCAGCCAAGAAAAGTGTTGCAAGAAAAATGACTCCTCTTGTGCTAGACGAGAAGGGGACTCAGTGGCCACCGTGCAACAGCCTGTCCATATAACAGGGTCCTGCTCCCACCCACCCCTAAAAAGCAGCAAGGAATAACCGCCAGTCAGGCATCTGCAGAAGCTCCACGGCTTTCCGAGGGATTTCTGTGCTGCATTGCTGGGTACCGAAAACGCACCAGCCGCCAAGGCTGTGCGCTAAGGGAGGCAGAACCTGATTAACGCTCACCCTCCTATGCATGCAGACTCGGAGACTGATATTGACACCCCCTCCCCCCCTCCCTCCCACCACAGAAACAGCAGGGAAGTGTCCCAGTTCTTCGGCACAGAAAGCAGGCATGACAGCAAGGTTGCAAAGCAGCCTCAGAGCCGACCAAAGGGTAGATAGAGGCAAATATTCAGATAGACAGACCAGCAGGTAGGCAGGCAGACAGAGGCAAGTGCTCAGCTCCCAAGGGGCAATGCTACATTTCTCTATAAACCAGTGGTTCTCAACCTTTTTAATGCTGCGACCCCCAACCGGTCATAAGTCGAGGACTACTCAACCGGTTATAAGTCGAGGACTGCTCAACTGGTGCAGCACCGTTTGCAGAATGGGACTTTTGGCGGGCTCAGCAGGGCAGAGACAGCCTGGACAATTCCTATTGGCTTTGGAAAGCCAATAGAATTAGACGCTATTCAAGAGAGTCTATTCTATTGGCACAGCTAAGGAAAAGGGGGGAAAAAATGGCGGACTGCGTTGTTTGGCGACCCCCGTGAAATGGTCGTTCGACCCCAAATGGGGTCCCGACCCAGAGGTTGAGAACCACTGCTATAAACCATACCCCACTCCACAGAAGGGAAAGACGTGGTCTGATGCCAAGAGTGATTTAAAAGCTTGACAGTGAGAAAATAATGCCTGCTTTTTTAAAAACTTGCTGGGACTTGCTGGCACAAGTCGAAGGGAGGAAGTTAAAGTCAATCAATAAGTCAATCAGAACAGAGCTGGAAGGGATCTTGAAGGTCTTCTAGTCCAATCCCCTGCTCCAGCAGGAGACCCTATACAATTTGAGACAAGTGACTGTCCAATCTCTTCTTAAAAACCTCCAGTGATGAAGCTCCTACAACTTCTGAAGGCAAACCGTTCCACTGGTTAATTGTCCTCACCGTTACGAAGTTTCTCCTTAATTCCAGGTTGCTTCTCTCCTTGAGTAGTTTCCATCCATCGTTTCTTGTCTTGCTTTCTAGTGCAGTGTTTCTCAACCTTGACAATTTTAAGGCATGTGGACTTCAACTCCCAGAATTCCACAGCCAGCAATGCTGGCTGTGGAATTCTGGGAGTTGAAGTCCACATGCCTTAAAATTGTCAAGGTTGAGAAACACTGTTCTAGTGCTTTGGAAAATAAGCAGCCCCCCTCTTCTTTGTGGCAGCCCCTCAAATACGGGCACACCGCTAGCATGTCACCCCTGTTTCTTTTTTTTTTTCTCTAGACTATCCATACTCAGTTCCTGCAACCGTTCTCCAGATATTGTTTGTCTCCGGATCCTTAATCATCTTCGTTGCTCTTCTCTGCACCTTTCCCAAAGTCTCAACATCTTTATTGTAATGTGGTGACCAAAACTGGATGCAGTATTCCTGGCGTGGTCTTACTAAAGTTTTATAAAGTTTAGTTTCTGCATCTTCTGAAACACTTTGCATACAGAAGGCAGGATATCCGTCTGGAGTCCTGTTGGTTCCAGAACCTAGAAGGAACTAACACAGATTCCTGAACACCCATGATAATAATAGACCATATCTGGCATCTTCTTCTATAGCAGACCTGTCAAACACAAGGCCCGGGGGCCAGATGTGACCCGCGACATGGTTTCATGTGGCCCATCCTGGAAACAGTGAGGGAACGGCCCCCACTGCCTTGGCCCCGGCCCAGGCCGTCCGGGAGCCAATGTACAATTTTGTGGTGGCCATCTATGCTGAAATGCCTTCAGTCTTAGCTCCACAAGGCCGCCTGGAAACAGCAAGGGACCAGCCCCTGCCGTGTTGGCCCCGCCCCCTGGGTGCATGCTGGGGAGGTGCCACCCTTTGTGAGGAATGAAGAAATGCACCATCACCTGGAAGTGGCCACAAATGGCTCTCGCCTACTTCACATATCCGGCTTGGGGTTTCAGCAGGCTCTTCCAGTGGACCATCCCTTGGCGCGTGCCGTGGTCCAACCCCCTTCTGCCAGAGACCCTCAGATCTGTCCCACTCCTGATGTGAAGGATGTAGAGCTGGCCATGCCCACCCAGTAGGCCACACCCACTCCAGCCACACCCACCCAGTAGGCCGCACCCACCCTGGCCACACCTACCCGGCTCCCCGAGGACAACCGCAATGCTGATGTGGCCCTCAATGAAATTGAGTTTGACACCCCTGTTCTATAGTGACTTCCACACCTTCACTTGAATAGCCATCATTTTTTGCCAGTACTGAAGATCCAAAGGTTTGTTATTTTGCAGGGCTTAGCATTTCTTTCAAGGCTCAGGCTTTTGATATTTTGGTCTCAAATTATCCAGCTCCTATCTACAACAGTTAGATGAGTGTGCTTGGTTCTTGGGCAGGGCAAATATTTTTGGGATCCTGCTACCATTGGCAGAACATTATGGAGCTCACTGAGTTAAAGGACCTTATTTTCAAGGTCTATCCATAAAGATGCATTGATCCAAAGAGATCTTTCAGACATTTTGTGCAGTCTTGCCTGGTGAGATCACATATAATAGTAATTTTAACTGTTCAGTTGTGTCCAATTCATGGCGACTTTGCTCTCCACGCTACCCTGTCAAGCACAGCTTCTTTCAGTCACATATCACATATACTTTAGTAAATTTATGGAAAGCAGAACTGACTCAGGCTTCTCCATATCTTCTCCCTTCTCAAAATGGGTATAATTCTCAGGTGCTGGGAATAATTAAAATAAAAGGAAGACAATTAGGACGCATTAAGGAATTCAGAACGAATCTGATTCATCACAGGCTAAGTACTACTCCTCTTACAACTTGCTGTGATGATGGTAACAGCAAAGTAAACCGACTTCTTGTCTATTCAGCCTGGCCAGCAAAGGTCTTCGAATAAGTGAAAGATGTTTTAGTATCTGGTCAACAAATTGAAAGCTTCCATTTTTAGCATGATCACTTAATGGAGTGCGTGGACAAAATATGGAGGCTGTATAACTAAGATTAATGAACCGCTATGTGTTCCCATGACATATTAGTGCCAAATAACCCACAGAGGCTGACTCAACACAGTGAGTGGATGGCTGGATTCCCACAACATGTTGAATCACAACCCCATTCAGCTTTGTCAAGCAGGTGTTTCAGCTCTCTGTCTCTCACAGACAACTGCAGGTAGGCCTCTGGGATGCTTTCTGTGATCTGCTGGTCTTTAAAACAGTCCAGAAACTTCATTTGGTCCACAGTGCAACAGCTGGATTTGAGGGAGCTGTCTGCAAAGCTCCAAATGTATGTCAAGTGGATTGATTCAGTCTTTATTAATGGACTGGTTTGCAGTGCACGTGCTGACCTTTAAAATCCCAACTGTCCTGAGACTGTGGGTGCCTGTTTGGGGTTTGAAAATAGCTAGAAATGAAATTCAATATAGATAAAAGTAAGGTTTTATGCTTAGGCAAGAAAAACCAACAAACTAGGCGAGGCGTGACTCAACTCCAGTAACTGTGAGAGGGATATTGGAGTCCTAGTGGACAATCACTTAAATATGAACCAACAGTGTGTGGCAGCAGCCAAAAAAGTCAATACAACCCTCGGCTGCATTAATAGAGGGACAGAGTCAAAATCACGTGAAGTTCTAGTACTGCTTTACAAAACTTTAGTAAGACCACACACGGAATACTGCATCCAAAGATGTTGAGACTCTGGAAAGAGTGCAGAGAAGAACAACAAGAATGATCAGGGGACTGGAGGCTAAAACATACGAAGAACGGTTATAGGAACGGAGAATGTCCAGTCTAATAGAAAGAAGGACTGGGGAGACATGATAGAAGTGTCCCAATATTTGAGGGGGGTCAAACTATTTTCCAAAGCACCAAAAGGCAAGACAAAAAACAATGGTTGGAAACTATCCAAGGAGGGAAGCAACCTAGAATTAAGGAGAACATTTCTAAAGGCTAAGGCAATCAATTAATGGAATAGTTTGCCTTCAGAAGTTGTGGATGCTCCATCAGTGGAGACTCTCAGAAAGAGACTGGACAGCCACTTGTCTCAAATTGTATAGAGTCTCCTGCTTGAGCACGGGGTTGGGTTAGAAGACCTCCAAGGTCCTGTCCTATTCTATTCCATTCCATTCCATATTTTCTATTCTATTCTATTCTATTCTATTCTATTCTATTCTATTCTATTCTATTCTATTCTATTCCATTCCATTCCATTCTATAATTCTATTCTGTAATTCTGTTCTGTAATTCTGTTCTATTCTATTCTATTCCATTCTATTCCATTCCATTCCATTCCATTCCAAGATTCTATTCTATTCTATTCTATTCTATTCTATTCTATTCTATTCTATTCTATTCCATTCCATTCCATTCCATTCCATTCCATTCCATTCTATTCCAAGATTCTATTCTATTCCAAGATTCTATTCTATTCTATTCTATTCTATTCTATTCTATTCTATTCTATTCTATTCTATTCTATTCTATTCTATTCTATTCTATTCTATTCTATTCTATTCCATTCATTCTAATTCTATTATTATTATTTTTTTCTACTTCATTCCATTCCAGCCTTAGGGAGGCATCGTTCTTGATGGACCTTTGGACCACTGAAACACAGATTTCCACCAAAGGATTCCCCCCCCCCCCACCAGGACTCCTCTCAAATCTCCTGAGTCTGAGAATGATTAGGTTTGGCAGGCTTTTAAAGTCAGCTTTGCTGCAGCAAGTTTGTTCTGGTTCTTTGCAATTGGCTCTTCCCAGCTGCAGTGCTAACTGTGCCTTAGAGCAGAGGAGAAGATAGTTGCACACAAAACCTGTACTGCAAATCTTTAATGGGGTTTGTCTTTCAAAATTCTAGCTGATGTATGATCTAAGCCACTGTGAATACAGTTCTAATGGAGCTGGATTTCCTAGAAGGCTGGCAGAGATCAGGACCCACTCAGGACGGAGATGTCCATACGAGGGAGTCAAAAAAGTCAATATGGTGGCCACAACAGTCAAAGTCCCATCCTCCTTTTTTAGATGAGCTGTGCACAATTAACAGCACGATTGTGGATGCCACCTGCCCTCCCACCTTGCCTCAATGCTACCTGGACAAATTCAGAGCAGAAGTTTAATCCTGCTGAAGATCTCACTGACCTGCATCTGTTCCTAAACCGAAGGCTCTTCGTCAACCTTCTGCATACCACCCTTTGCCCATTTTGGGAAATAAGCGAGTCTCGGTTTCATTCATCTTGTACCAATTTCCAGGAGCTTTTTCAGCTGATGGGGAGGTCTACCCACCCCTCACGATCCTAAAGAGTTACTGGCAAGCTCTGCCCAACCCATTGGCCAACCTCTGTTAGCAGCCCACCAGCCAGGGGTGTCCTCAGGGTTCAACCAAAAAAGCCAAGATGGTGGCCGACTGAAAAACAGGTGGAGCTTCAATTGCTGTGTCACGGCTCCCATCTTGACTTTTTTGCCTGCTATCCTGCAGACACCCCTACCGTTGGCTGTTTGGATGTCCCACCATGTAGATAAGCCCCCCTCTGACAAATGCAGTGGATTGGGCTCCCCGGAAATTCACTGCCTGACTGTCAAGTGCAGGAAAGTGGCTCTGTTTCCGAATGGCTGGGAGGACCTAGCTTGGTGTCCATGCTGACCATGACTCAACCAAAAGTTACACGCGTGTCTGAATGGGCTGGCTTGAGGACAGACGCTGGGAAGTCATTGATGCTCTGCCATATAGAGAGCCCCCCACCCCCCCGGCACCATTCCTCTGCTCATTCCTGTTGTTACCACAAAGCTGTTTCCCAGTTATGGGTGGAAGCGAGGCAGGCTGAGCGCATGGTGGCCCTTGAGGTTTCAAGAGCTCTTCGTGGTCTTTGGTTCTGTGGTTTGCCTGTAGTAAAAACTGTGCGGAAAGCTTTCTCTGCACAAGCCCCTTATAGACAGGCTGTCCTGAGAAGCTGCCAGCTCCGTACTTACTCTGAAGTGAACCGTACACGTCTATCTTTAGAATGGATGGGTGAGACAGTCCACCTTCCTGTCTGGAGCTCTCCGACCTGAACACCCAGTCAGCTGCAGGAAAGGGGAGGGGCTGTGATTAAGGGGGACTGCCGCTGGCGAGGAGGGGATGCTGCAGGCCAGCCTGGTGGCTGAGATGGCTGGCTAATCATTGCTCGCACCCCATTCCATCCTATCCCATCCCAGCCCTCTGGTCTGGACAGGCTCCTTTCCAGTCGTGTTTTCAGGCACCCACCGGCTTTCGTCCAAAGTATTCTGGGGTGGCCACAGCTGGGGCTGGCTTTGCCCTGCCTTTGCCAGGCCCTCCTGTTCAGACAGCACGCCTGGCCCCTCTTCCTGGCTGTGGGGTGGAGCACCTACATCCCAGAGTCCCTTTCCAGCAATACCAACAAGTATCAGTCAAAGCATTAATTCTCTCTCTCTCTCTCTCCCTCCCTCTCCCTCTCTCTCCCTCTCTCTCCCTCCTTCCCTTCCTCCCTCCCTCTCCCTCTCTCCCTCCCTCTCTCCCTCCCTCTCGCCCTCTCTCCCTCCCTCTCCCCCCTCTCTCTCCCTCCTTCCCTCCCTCTCCCTCCTCCCTCCCTCTCTCCCTCCTTCCCTCCCTCTCCCTCCCTCCCTCCCTCTCTCCCTCCTTCCCTTTCTCCTCCCTCCTCCCCCTCCCTCTCTCTCGCTTCTCCTCCTTCCCTTCCTCCCTCTCCCTCTCCCTCTCTCCCTCCCTCTCCCTCTCCCCTCTCCCTCCTTCCCTCCCCTCTTCCTCCCTCCCTCTCCCTCTCCCTCTCTCTCCCTCCTTCCCTTCCTCTCCCTCTCTCCTCCTTCTCTTCCTCCCTCCCTCTCCCTCTCTCCTCCTTCCCTTCCTCCCTCCATCTTCCTCTCTCCTCCCTCTCTCCCCCTCTCCTCCCTCATCTCTCCCTCCCTCCCCTCCCTCCCTCTCTCTCTCCCTCCTCTCCCTCTCTCTCCCTCTCCCTCCTTCCTCCTCCCTCTCTCTCCCCTCTCTCCTTCCTCTCTTCCTCCCTCCCTCTCCCTCTTTCCCTCCCTCTCCCTCTCTCTCCCTCTCGCTCCCTCCCTTCCCTCTCCCTCCCTCCCCCTCCCCCTCTCTCTTTCTCTCTCAATAAATATTTTATTATGATCATTGACCAATGACTTCATAAAAAGAATAAAATTACACAGGAAGCCGCATCATAGGAAAGAAAGCAAAGAGCCATAACAATGCCTTCAAGTCTAAGACATGATCTTCAGCCACAGGAGCTGCCTGGAAGACTCTGGGCCAGCCCCCTCCCCTTTCAGCCCAAGCAGCATCTAATCTAGTGGAGAAGGAGCTGGACTACAAGGCCTCAGTGGGAGCTTAAAGGTGGGAGGGGGATGTGAGGCCGCCGTGAACACGAGCACCCAACTGATGCAAGAGGGCAGAGCAAGCCGAGGAGGGGGGGCATTCATAAGGTATGGTAGAAAAGATCAAGGGTGGAGCTTGGATCAGCTATCTTTGATCCTTTTGCCCATGCGACTCCTTTGTCAAGGAGAGAGCAGAGCCATCGCACAACATTTTGATGCTGGACTGTGCTGTGGGCTGCACCCGGGATGCCCATGAAGAAGCAGCCATACCTGATGTGGTCCAGAAGCAGCCGGTGGGCATCCTCAATGAGGATGAGGGAAAGCGCATGAGCCAAGTAGTCCACTTTCCGCTCAGCAGCAAACTGCTTGAGAGAGGTGAACATCTTCTCTCTCACTTCAGGCTGGTCGCCCAGGATCTCCTGCACCTGCGTAGAAAGCAACCCGTGAGAAACGGTGGCATTCCCAGGCTATCTTGCCTGGCCATTGGCCTCCCACCTCACTCCAACTCGTGAGGGGACATCCGAGAAGAAAAGAAACGACGGACGGAAACTCACCAAGGAGAGAAGCAACCTGGAATTAAGGAGAAACTTCCTGACAGCGAGGACAGTTAACCAGTGGAACAGCTGGCCTCCAGACGTTGTGGGTGCCCCATCCCTGGAGGCTTTCAAGAAGAGACTGGACAGCCACTTGTCTGGAATGGTATAGAATCTCCTGCTCACGCAGGGGGTTGGACTAGAAGACCTCCAAGATCCCTTCCAGCTCTATTCTGATTCCTTAATCCAGTGTTTCCCAAACTTGACAATTTTAAGGCATGTGGACTTCAACTCCCAGAATTCCACAGCCAGCAATGCTAGCTGTGAAATTCTGGGAGTTGAAGTCCACATGCCTTAAAATTGTCAAGTTTGGGAAACACTGCCTTAATCCAACTGGACTCAGTTGGGCTGAAATGCAAGTGTGCCAGCAGTGGGTGAGAAGAGGAGGGGCAAGGAAGGCCCAGGGCAGGACACTGGATGACTCCCCTGAGGAGAAGGCTGAGAGCCCCCCCCCCCAGTTTGTTCCGGCCCCAAATCAGACCCATTTAGGGTTTCCAGCTTTCAGCTGGGCTGAAATGCAACCCATCTGGAATGGCTGGGACAAACGTCCAAGATACTGTGTGGCAAAATATTTCCCATTTCACGCAGTGCACAACTGAAAACAGCAAAGAACAACACTCCAGAAGGACTAGGACAGTGGTTCTCAACCTTTTTAATGCCGCGACCCCCACCCGGTCGTAAGACGAGGACTACTCAACTGGTGCAGCACCGTTTGCAGACTGGGACTTTTGGCGGGCTCAGCAGGGCAGAGGCAGCCTGGACAATTCCTATTGGCTTTGGAAAGCCAATAGAATTAGACTCTATTCAAGAGAGTCAATTCTATTGGCTTTCCAAAGCCAATAGAATAAAAGGGAGTAGCACAGCTAAGGAAAAGGGGGGGGGGGAAATGGCGGACTGCGTTGTT
This sequence comes from Crotalus tigris, assembly GCF_016545835.1. Classification (NCBI taxonomy): domain Eukaryota; kingdom Metazoa; phylum Chordata; class Lepidosauria; order Squamata; family Viperidae; genus Crotalus; species Crotalus tigris. The sequence goes on along the minus strand of NW_024096931.1, from coordinate 2,155,483 downwards.
TGGCGACCCCCGTGAAATGGTCGTTTGACCCCAAATGGGGTCCCGACCCACAGGTTGAGAATCACTGGACTAGGAGAAGGACAGCTGAACCCTGCCTGTCCATATCCAAACAGGGGCCGCCGTTTTGTCTCTCTCCAACCATCTTCTCTGCAGTGAACTCCAGATCCAAGATCTTCCTGAAAGAAGCAATAAGCCATTGGTTTCACTAGGATAAAATATTGATTTTTATCCAGAATTCTCTTCTTTTCGCCCCTTTGCTCAGCGTCCCTTTGTATAGCTAGAAAGTTGCTTTCCGTTTTAATAAGGTACATTCTCTTTTGAAAACTTTCCCCCCATGAAAATCTGTGCAGCTCCACAGCCCCTGCGTGTGTTTCAGGATTAGCACAAGATTTGTTCGATTATTCCTGGGCTTTGAGCCAGAAAATCCAAAGCAGCTTCCTTCTGATTTCTCTGGAGCCAGGCTGGAGAAAGAAGCCCTGGCAGAAGGCTACGAACTGCCCTCCAGTCGGACCCTGGGGACAGGAGCAGTCAGGAGGCTGAGCCTGACTGCTGCAGCCTTGTCGCAAATAGCCTTGACTGGGACCAGTAGCAAAATGGCCTCTGCTGGCAAGGTCACCAGTTATGCCCACGTCTGGGTTGCAACACAGGTAGTGATCAACTGACGACCAGTCACTTAACAACATTCAAAGTTATGACTGGTCTGAAAAAATGGATCCAAAGCGCCAATGGTCAGTCTCTGTCCCACCCACGGTCACGTGACTTTGGGCACTCAGCAACATAGCTGCACGTATGACCTTTTTTGGTTCCCACAGTCAGGTGACCGCCTTATATGCTGCTTTTGCCAAAAAATGGCCCTTCCTTCTAGTTTTCAGCAGAACCGTGTCCATAGCAAAACCACTCGTTAACGGGCTGTTGAAAGAAAAATCTTCATCAGGCTCCATTCCAAGCTGGGAATAAGCAAAATGGAGACTGCTTTAAAAAGAGGGTTGCAGTTTATTGAAGAGGAGAGCCAGACAGAAAGATGGCTCTGGGAAAAGTGACCGCATGTAGCTAGGAGTGGTGGGATTTTATACCTTCTTGAGCTTTTGTTTGGAGTTCTTCCCGTTTGAGGCTTTGTATTTCCTGTGTCATGTATTTTGACCTGAGTGTGCCCTTTTGGTATTGGTGGGTTAATTCTATTATGTTTTCTGTCCTTAGAATTTGGGTGGAGGTGTGTAGATTTTAGCGGTCTTTGTCTTCCTAGTTTCTTCAGTTTCTAGCTGGAAGGCTCAAACCTGTCTGAAAGGATTACTGAATTTGCATTTCTAAAAGCTGGCCTCTGCTGAGTTTTCAGCTTGGGGGTCTGGGGCTGGTTTCTGTCTTTTTTTAAGATCTCCTCCATTTTTTGGGGGGGGAAATATATTCTGCCTTTTTAATATCCCCAAAAATATTTCTTTCTCTGGATTCTTCTCACAGGGCTTAATGACCACTGCAAAAAATGACATAAAATTGGGTTGGTCATATGATCAACAACATGACCAGTACGACCATTCTGACCATTATTATGCAATGGGCAGGCTCCATTACGTTCATAACGTATACTTTCCTCTGCACCATTCCAGTTTTTCTAAATCTCTTGAGCCAAGAACCTCCACTGCAGTTGGATCAGTGCAGATGAATTTCCCATGATTTGCAAACTACACTTCTACTTGCGCAGTTTAAAAACGAGTTTGCCTTTTCAGCAGCGATGTCACTCTGCTGATTCACAGCTGGGTTGCATTTGTTTGTTTTGAATGTCAGTGTTTTGTTTTCAGCCCACCTCTTCAACGTCTCAAGGTTGCCTGGGATTTTGCTTCTATTATTTGTCACCCCCAGTTCTGTGTCATCCACCTGTTTGATAAGCAAACCCTTGCCTCTGCTTTTGAGTCATGAAGAGAGAGAGAGAGGTTGACCTACAACATAGAATATGGGAAGGGACCTTGGAGGCCTTCTAGTCCAACCCCCTGCTGAATGTCAGTGTTTTGTTTTCAGCCCACCTCTTCAACGTCTCAAGGTTGCCTGGGATTTTGCTTCTATTATTTGTCACCCCCAGTTCTGTGTCATCCACCTGTTTGATAAGCAAACCCTTGCCTCTGCTTTTGAGTCATGAAGAGAGAGAGAGAGGTTGACCTACAACATAGAATATGGGAAGGGACCTTGGAGGCCTTCTAGTCCAACCCCCTGCTCAAGCAGGGCAACTGTCCTAGGCCAGAGACAAACTTGTTCACACCCCATATGCATACATACACATACACCTCAGTTTAAATCCAGCATTGTGACTGCCTGCCTGCCTGCCTGCCTGCCTGCCTGCCTGCCTGCCTGCCTATCTATCTATCTATCTATCTATCTATCTATCTATCTATCTATCTATCTATCTATCTATCTATCTCTATCATCTATCTCTCCTTATCTGTCTGTCTATCATCTATCTATCTATCTATCTATCTATCTATCTATCTATCTATCTATATCTATCATCTATCTATCTCTCCTTATCTGTCTATCATCTATCTATCTATCTATCTCTATCATCTATCTCTCCTTATCTGTCTGTCTATCATCTATCTATCTATCTATCTATCTATCTATCTATCTATCTATCTATCTATCTCCCCTTATCTGTCTGTCTATCTATCTATCTATCTATCTATCTATCTATCTATCTATCTATCTATCTATCTATCTATCTATCTATCTACCTACCTATCTATCTATCTATCTCCCAGACCCACACAAGGCTTGCCCCACTTTGATGCTCTCCAAAGGCAATTCTAGCCTAGATCTTGAAACCACAAGACCCCTGCCCTCCCTTTAAAGCACGGGAACCTGACTGGGACTGGAGCCCAGGGGAGACACAGAGATTTCAAGGTTGCTGCATCTGGAGCAAGGACTGCCTGGCACTCTTCCCAACGGCAGAGATGGGAGAAACTTTTCTTTGAAGGAGGAAATTACATCCATCGTTTCATCCCGAGAACACGATAAGGAGGCTTCAGCCTCACATGCTGGCTCTTTGTTCAGCTCAAGAGGCCTTGGGGAGCTCTGCCCCCAAGCCAGGCACGAGTCACCCAGGCTCGGCCCAGTTCGGCTTGGATTGCTGGTGGAGAGCAAATCTTTGGGTGGGAGAGTCTTCTGTTGCAGAGCCCAGTGATGACCAGCACCCCTCTGCCAGGCGGGGAGGCAAGCAGGGACATGCCCATGAAGCAACCAGGTCTGTGGAGATTCTCAGCCATCCAGGTCATGGTTGTCACAAAGGCGCTTTTTCACAAGGCAACTGGACTGGGGGTTTTTTTCCCTTGAGGAAGACGTTTCGCTTCTCATCCAAGGAGCTTCATCAGTTCTGGAAAGAAGGGGGGGGCAATTGGAAGGATCCTATTCCTTTGCAGTCATCTGGTCATTAGCACTCTCCCTGAGAGCTCTTGACGTCACTTGGGACTTTATCTCTGCCCTCAGTGTTAGGGTTCTCCTACCATCCCACTATCCCACCCCACTAACCCCCAAGTGGCTTCAAGAGCTCTCAGGGAGAGTACTAACGACCAAATGACTGCAAAGAAATAGGATCCTTCCAAACATCCCCACACCCATTCCTGTCAGAACTAATCCTTCCATTCCTCACCACCACCCTGCCAGAACTGACGAAGCTCCTTGAACGAGAAGCGAAAGGTCTTTCTCAAAGAAAAAAAAAAGGGGGGGGAAACCCCAGCTCAGTTGCCTTTTGAAAAAGCACCTTTGGGACAAGGAGAAGCAAGGGCGTCCATAAGTCAGGAAAGGTCAAGAAAGTCAAGATGGCAGCCACGGGAGTGCAGCGGAGCTCCTCCTGCTAGTTATCTGAGCTGTGTTTGCCAGCCGTTGCCATCCTGCCTCTTGTGACCCCAGCCCATCCCCGAGAGAGGAAGGCATTTAAATGAATGGCCCCTGGCCTGTGTTTTCTTCCTGTTCAATTTAAAGCAGCGGTTCTCAGCCTGTGGGTCGGGACCCCATTTGGGGTCGGACGACCATTTCACGGGGGTCACCAAACAACGCAGTCCGCCATTTTTCCCCCTTTTCCTTAGCTGTGCTCCTCCCTTTTATTCTATTGGCTTTTGAAAGCCAATAGAATAGACTCTCTTGAATAGAGTCTAATTCTATTGGCTTTCAAAAGCCAATAGGAATTGTCCAGGCTGTCTCTGCCCTACTGAGCCCGCCAAAAGCCCCATTCTGCAAACGGGGCTGCACCAGTTGAGTAGTCTTCGACTTACGACTGGTTGAGTAGTCCTCGACTTACGACCGGTTGGGGGTCGCGGCATTAAAAAGGTTGAGAACCACTGGTTTAAAGCTTTGTGGCTGTTCTCGCGTGGAAATGTCAAAGGGTTCCAAATATTTCTCTTGAAACGAATGTGTGAGTTTGTTTCTTTGGGCTGGACCTGAGAAAGGCAGACAGGAAAATGAGCCACGTCTTGCATTTGCTTTTGTGGGATTTGCTCGCTCCAGGCTCTCTGGCCTCTGCGGCTGGCAACTAGAGAGCCCCTGTTCTAATCTGGGAGCATCAAAAGGGTGGCCTTGAAGGGAGACCAGTGAAGCTCCCAGACTGTTATGCAGAAAACAGGTGGGGCTTCAATGGCACCACAGTGACTGCCACCGTCACTTTTGAGGGTCCCGTGGATACCCTCCGGGGAAGAGCAGGCCGTGCAGTCTGGCCGAGCCACTAAAGCAGTGGTTCTCACCCTTTTTAATGCCGTGACCCCCAACCGGTCGTAAGTCGAGGACTACTCAACCGGTCGTAAGTCGAGGACTACTCAACTGGTGCAGCACCGTTTGCAGAATGGGGCTTTTGGCGGGCTCAGCAGGGCAGGGACAGCCTGGACAATTCCTATTGGCTTTTGAAATATTCTCTATTCAAGAGAGTCTATTCTATTGGCTTTCAAAAGCCAATAGAATAAAAGGGAGTAGCACAGCTAAGGAAAAGGGGGAAAAAATGGCAGACTGCGTTGTTTGGCGACCCCCGTGAAATGGTCGTTCGACCCCAAATGGGGTCCCGACCTACAGGTTGAGAACCACTGCACTAAAGTCCTTGAGAAGTGGAACGGGCAACCTCATGTCAACCCACCGCCAAGGCAAACTCGGCCTGCCCGTTCTCACTTTGGATGAAAAGACCCGCCTTCCGCTTGCCAGCACCCGCCGTGCCAGGCGGTCCCTGTGGCACCTCTCATTTCACGGTATGGAAGGCCGCCCCTCCCGCTGGCTAGCGGGCACCGTCACCGTTCCCGCCACAGCAGCTGCCTTTTTAGCAGTCACTGCTTGCTGGCTCTTGGTTGCTTTGCGCTCAGCAGAGACACCAATCTCCCGTCCGCAGCCAGCCTCTGCGGACGGAATGGGACAAACATGCTGCAGCCAATTTGCCGCGGGACAATTCAACGACTCAATTGAATTATTTAAAATAGATTAAAAAAATATTTAAATTGCTGCCATCCCCATTTCATTTGGTCTCTCCATTGGCGTCCTTCAATGATTCTGTTCCAGTATTTCTTCGATATTAGGGTTATTCTGGTCCCGCAGTCAGTTGGCCATGGCGAGTTGTCATAGACCAGTGGTAGCAAACCTATGGCACGGGTGCCAGAGGCGACACTCAGAGCCCTCTCTTTGGGCACGTGCCCCCTCCCCCCATGGCCCCCTCCTCATCAGCAGACCCCCCCGGAGGAGAGTCGTCCTCGAGCACGGCCCGCGCGGAGCAGTGCAGCCAAGGACATGGCAGCCGGGCAGCAGGGACGTGACTCCGCCCTTGCTCTCTGTTGCGCACAGTTGATGCTGCGGGGTGCAGGCGGAAGGCGTGGCTGTTATAGCACTGCTGGGCCACCTGGGTGATCTGTGGCAGGCCATAGAGGCAGTGGATGGCCCCGCGGGTGGGGGCGGAGCTGGGGCGGAGCGGGCAGGGGTGGGGGGCAGAGCAGGGGCAGGCAGGGGTGGCGGGGAGGTGCTGGTTTTGGGGCACTTGGTCTCTAAAAGATTCACCATCACTGTCATAGACCCTCTGTTGATGCCTTTCACTTTTTCCTGCCCAGCTGGAGGACTTCATGCTTCTGTCATTAAATTTCACCTTGATCTGTTTCTGCTCACTGTTGAAGCCCCCCCCTCCCAGTTTTCATCCTTGCAGTTTTGATATTTTTTTTTCTACCTTCCTTCTTATTTTGTGTCCTTTGCAAGAAAATCAGGCCCTGAGACCAGTTTTCTTTGCCTCTCTATCTTCATTGACCTACGGCATGATTTATCACCATGATTTATCAGTTTCCTAAATAGGATAAACCCTCAGTCTCCGTGCAGAAAGTTCAATAGAGTCACATTTTACATTAAAAAGAGTGATTTTCGCTGAGGAAATGGGACTTCAGTTCCCCCAAGTGCTACTGATCTAAAAAGAGAAATTAATCTCTTACCCAGTAATATGAAAAGAAGATTCCGCTGGGGAATTGCACGATTAGAAATTATCAGGGTTTTTTATTCTATTCCTCTGGGGACCGAACAAACAAGATAGTTTCTCCCTCCCACTAAGGCTGGGCTGACCGGCATGCAACGAAGTGCTAATTGCATTCTCACAATCTGTGCTGCCTGAGTTTCATTTATCCCCGACTTTAATAGTTCTGCAACCTACTAAAATTAAGTCCAGACATTGCAGATCTGCCACGTGACTCCAATCCATAAAAGAGGCCCTATCGACCTCTCAGCAGCTGTGAGGATCATCAACCACGGATCCTTCTAGACCGCCTATGGGGGTCGGGGGTTGGGAAGCTGGCGCTGCATGGTTCTGATCCTTTCTCGGCGGTCAGTTCTAGTTGGGAGGACGAGTGGTGGGCGCAGTGGCTACTCCTCTGTGAGCTGCCAGACAGGCAAACCCTCTCCTCACTTCTATTGAGCCCATACATGAAGACTCTGGGAGGGGTCATCAAGAATTTGAGGTCCAGCATCATCAATATGCTTATAACACAGTGGTTCTCAACCTGTGGGTAGGGACCCCATTTGGGGTCGAACGACCATTTCACGGGGGTCACCAAACAAGGCTGTCCGCCATTTTCCCCCCCTTTTCTTTGGCCACGCCCCTGGCACCCAGTGATGTATAAGTGGTTGGGGGTCACCACAACATGGGGAACTGTATTATGGGGTCGCGGCATTAGAAAGGTTGAGAACCACTGTCCTAAGAGGACGGACTAGTTACTAGTACTGTAGGCTGGAAAGAGAAGGGGAAAAATTGCAACTGATCCGTCCCTGGGGGTTTGTGCAGGATATCCTGCCCCTTATGAATGAATGGCTCTTTTGATCACAGAACTCGGGCCGAAAGGCAGAAGGTTTAACATTGTGTTCTTCCTCCTCCTGAGCATAAAGAGAGAAGCTGCGGTTTCTCCAGATATTATTAAAAACAATAGTTACACACATACATAAACTCTACTCAGCATGCAAGAAGTCTCCCTGATAGTCTTAAAACGGAAATAAATAATGAGACAGCGAACTGCAGAGCCTTGTCCTCCAGCCAACCAAGGCTTCCTCCCACCCCAATTTTTGCAAGGTGACATCAAAGGCTACTTTCCATTGAAAATGAGGATTCTTTCTACAAAACTGGCAAACCAGCACCATCAGCTTAGCCAGGCCGGATGTGGCTTGCACCTTCCTCTCCTGATTAAGCATCAGACGGAATGCACAAGAGGCCAGGTGGATTTTTAATATTATTCTTATAATATTTTTTTTCTTGGAACATCAACACAAGCTAAAATCCAGCAAGAGCAAAATCGAATTTAAAGATGGAGGAAGGAGACCATCAATCAAGGAATAACATTAAAGGAGGATATGACTGAAGAATCTGACATACTTCTTGGTGGACCCTGAATAGGCTGAGAGTTGGAGTCCCTAAGTGTAAACAAGATGCTCAAGTGGAGGCTCTTAGCGGATAACAACAAGCTGTGTGAATGTGGAGAGACACAGAGCCTGGCCCGTCTGCTTGTATGTCGGCTACTACCAGAAACATGTACCAATAATGACTTATTTTGGCCAGCAATAAAGCCAAGAAGGTGGCTTCATTCTGGCAGTTTAAAGTTTGATCTAGACACAGAAGAAGCAGCAGCCAGCCAAGGGCCACCTTGGTATTCTGAAGCACCCTTTGGAGACCAGATCCAAACCCTGCATGGTGGTTGAGACCCACAGAAAAGGCTGACAAGGACATGTGAGCTGTCCTCCTCAACTTGTTCATCATCAAAGTCAGGCTTCACACTGCCAGCTTTACTAAGACAGGGCTTTTCAACCAGTGGTACGGGTACCACCTGTAGTACATTGGCACCTGGCAAGTGGTACACGACTATCCTAGAAAAGTGGTAGCGGGGAATGAGCTGAATCGGTGGCAGCACCGCACAAGCCTGAGCGAGAGATGGCTGGAGCTGCAGGGCTGTCAGGGCTCAGCGGAAGCGCCAGGATCAGCTCCAGACTCCAGCTGGAACTCAGAGCTGATCCTGGTGCTTCTGCTGAGCCCAGAAGAAGTGCCGATCAGCTGGAATGTTGCAGCATCTCCAGGGTCTTGTGATTTACATTCAGATGCTTGGCAACTGATTCATATTTATGACGGTCACAGTGTCCCAGGGTCATGTGAAGTGACCAAAACCTGCTGCAACCACCCAGCAGACGGGGGGAATAAAAACCAAACACCCCTCCAACCCCACCCCACCCCACCCCTGCTGCCAATCCTCAACAGAAATGCTCACAACAATGAAAACCTCGGACAGGAGGAAGAGCGCCGCCAGGCGGGCAGGCAGGTGTGTTGTTCAGCTGTGGCTTGGGGGGCACTATTTTCAGTGCCATTGTAACTTCGAGCAGTCACTAAGCGAACTGTTGTAAGTCAAGGACTACCTGTATTTTATCACTTTTTTCCTTTTTTGGGGAGGGTCATCAAGTTTTTGACACCTTGCTAGGCTACTGGTGGTACTCGGATGTTGCCATATCCTAAAAGTGGTACAATGGGTGAAAAGGTTGAAAAGCCCTGAACTAAGATCTCCTGCAAGTCAAGGAGCTGACAATGTGTCCAGACGCTTAGTCTCTCTGCTACCCAGACTGCTTGCAGGGTAGGCGAGCTGGCTGTGGCTTGCTGTTCTCCTGTGGGATCCAGGACAGGCATAAAAAGCAATGGGGGCCTCTTAGGTTACCACCCAATAACTTTAGAAGCTAATTTTAATACAATTGTAGGAGATGACCAGGCTCAGCCCAAGGGAGGGGTCAAAGACATCATCAGTCATGAGTCCATTTGCACCCACAGGAGTCCAGCCCACTGTAAATTCCTTATCTATCGCCAAACTGCTTTGACCGTTAGTAGTTCAGATTCTTGTAGAGAGCGTAATCTTGTAATAAACCCATTTGAACTGCTTGGATCTCCTAATTTCCCCGGCACTTGACAACAATAATCTATTACAGGACTTTGTAAGGAAATACTGTCAGGTATTTAATTTACTTAGCATATTTGACATACACAGCTTCTTTCACTTTATGCCAGGCTTGCCTTCTCTGAAAAAAGAAAGTGTGACACTGAATCAGTGGGAAAAGGAGATTTGGGGCTGCAGGGAGCTGGCTTGTGCCAATCTGAGCAAGTTGATTGTTAAATTGGGGGGGAATTTTGTGAGAGGGTTAAGAGCAGAGCGGAGCGCCTATGCCTGGCCCACCAATCCGCTGTTCTATGGCTGGTAGTGTGGCAGCAGCAACGGCACTGACAAAGCCGGTTCTAAACTTTTAGCAGCACACCCGTGGCTACAGGGAGAGATGGTGTCCGATTTTGTAATTCAAGTGCACTGATAAACGCACTTAGAGCCTGATTCTTAAGCCCTACATCACTCAAAGTTGTTTTCTATGCTCCAGTTACATAAAACACCTTCTCCGCCTTTTCTCCAGCTGTGTTTCTAATGTGGATGGTTATTTATTTACTTATGACATTTGTGATGCACTCGAGCAAACTGTCAGCCGACTCAGCTTGCACTTCTAAGTAAAAACGATCCTGGGCTCAAATTTGTTGCAAAAGGCACAATCTTATTAGAAGTCAAGTGAAGTCCAGTAAAGCAAAGCCAGAACTGAAATTTGCACACCAATTCCCCAAGTGAAAACTTTTCCCTTTGCTGCTACCCCCCCCCCCCTCTGATCAATCTCCAAGAAGATGTTTTTGAAATTGAGCTGAGGTGGCGCAGCGGTTAGTGCAGCACTGCAGGCCACTTTAGCTGACTGTGTTCAGCAGGTCAGCGGTTCAAATCTCACCGGCTCAAGGTTGACTCAGTCTTCCATCCTTCCGGGGTAGGTAAAATGAGGACCCAGATTGTTGGGGGCAATGTAAATATATATATATATATATACATTGCTTACTGGTGTACACCCCTTAGAGAGTGCTTGCACTTAAAGCGGTATATAAGTCTCATAAATAAATAAACGGCCACTCTGACTGCAGGCTGGCTCTCAACTTCTCATCTTGAAGCAACCCTGATGGCACCGTCACTTTCCTAACTGTCATTTTCCCTCCCCCCCCAAGCACTCCCCTCCCTCTTCCCCCTCTCCCCTCCTGGGGTTCATGGCAGACTGGTACCGAACGGCGGGGCGCGAGGTGGCAGTTCTGACACAAACCTGGAGAGAGAATGCATAGAATGGCACCGCACATTTTATCAGCATCCTTCGTCCTGTTGCCTTCAGTAGATTCTCCCAGGTTAAAAGCTCATCCTAGGACTGAGAATGCTTCACCAGCTTTGGCACAATGTTACAGGACATTGCTTTACAGAATAGAGTTGGAAGGGGCCTTGGAGGTCTTCTAGTCCAGCCCCTGCTCAAGCAGGAGAACTTATACCATTTCAGACAAGCAACTGTCTAGTCTTTTCTTACTTAAAAACTTCCAGTGATGGAGCACCCACAACTTCCCAAGGCAAGTTGTTCCACTGGTTAATTGTCCTCACTGTTAGGAAGTTTCTCCTTAATTCCAGGTTGCTTCTCTCCTTGATTAGTGTCCATCCATCGCTTCTTGTCTTGCCTTCTGGTGCTTTGGACCCCTTCATCTTTGTGGCAGCCCCTCAAATACTGCAATATTGCTCTCATGTCCTCCCCTAGTCCTTCTTTTCTCTAGACTGGCCATACCCAATTCCTGCAACCGTTCTTCATATATTTTTGTCTCCAGGCCTTTAATCATCCTAGTTGCTCTTCTTTGCATTTTTCCCAAAGTTTCAATATCTTTTTTGTAATGTGGTGTCAAAAACTGGATGCAGTATTTCAGGTGTGGTGTTTCTAAGTTTTATAAAAACTTAGGTACTATAAAACTAATGTAGTATGTCCAGCTTTGATTCTACTGTGAGAAAACTCCTTTTTGTTTTCATTGTGGGTTGAAGAATACGTGGCTGGCCATTTTACCCCTATATTAATATGAGGAGCTAACACAGGTACAGAAGTAGGAGGCAGCATGGACAACTAGAATAACTGTACCACATAATAGGCAGAACACGGTTTTGGAAGGAAGACACCTTGGAGTATTTCCAGACATTTGGTGCAAATTGGCTTTGCCAGCTCCAATTTGCAAAACAGCCATCTTTTTTCACAAAAAGCCCATTCTTGGATGAAATGGTTTACATAACAGGAAATCAAATAAAGCATATTTGCATAAAGCAAGGGAAATCTGCAGGGATTTCCTGTGTCAGCCATTTGTAGACTTAGCATTGTAATAAGCATGCACAAAAATAGCCCTAAGTCCAAAATTAAAAGCTTAAATCCCACAAGCAAATTGTCTCATTGATTTCAAATGTGGTTCTCATCATGTTTATCTCAAACAGAATGTGGTCCTGCAGTAAAGGTGTTCACACTAAATTAAAGTTTTGGGTTTTGTTTTTGTTTTTTTCTGCTCCTGGTGCATTTCCTCTGCAAGGTCTTAAAAATAAATTCCTCTTAAATAAAACTTCATAATTTTTTGGCCCTCAGTCAGGAACAGATTTATAAATTGTGACATAAGCTAGCTATGTCAGCTTTCACGGGCAAGCAAAGAGGAAGTAAAAAAAAGAAAAAATCCAGATGGCATCTGTGAGAATACAATCAATGCCCTGCTCCTTTTTTACACACCTGGTGTGACACAACCATTGCTTCGTCTACGCCAGTGGTTCTTAACCTGGGTGATATTGCCCCCCAGGGGGAGATTTCATTTTTCAGGGGCGCGAAGGAACGAAAAGAGGGCGATATGGGGGCGATGGAGTGAGAAGTTTTGGGGACACTTTTGAGACTTTTTCGTACAGTGAATTGCTGTATATCTGTCGTACAAAAACATCAGATTGCTCGCTATTAGTGGATTGAATTGTGTTTTCAAATGTTCCTCCAGCTAGCTTCAGTACAGTTGCGCAGCAGCCTCTACCCATACAGTGGTGCGCCATAGCAAGAATATGAGAGATATGGGAAAAAGACTGGAAATAAATTAGTAATAGTAGTAAAGTTGGAAGGGACCTTGGAGGTCATCTAGTCCAACCCCTTGCTCGGGCAGGAAACTCTACACCATTTCGGACAAATGGCTGTCCAGTCTCTTCTTAAAAACTTCCAGTTTGGAGCATTTACTGCTTCTGGAGGCAGGCTGTTCCACTGATTAATTGTTCTCACTGTCAGGAAGTTTCTCCTTAGTTCTAGGTTGCTTCTCTCTTTGATGAGTTTCCACCCATTGCTTCTTCTCCTGCCTTCAGGTGCTTTGGAGAATAGCTTAATTCCCTCTTCTTTGGGGCAGCCCCTGAGATATTGGAATACTGCTATCATGTCCCCCCTTGTCCTTCTCTTCGTTAAACTAGACATACCCAATTCTAGCAACCGTTCCTCATATGTTTTAGACTCCAGTCCCCTAATCATCTTTGTTGCTCTTCTCTGTACTCTTTCTAGAGTCTCAACATCTTTTTTACATTATTTGCATCGATATGTCCTGATGACAATTTTAAAGAAAACAAAAAAAAGGGTTTGCATAAATGGAAGAATTATTTCCTATGCTGTGATTGAGAGGTTTTGTTGGGGGAGGGGGCGATGACAACTTCCTCATTGGCTCAAAGGGGCGATTCGTTCAAAAAGGTTAAGAACCACTGGTCTACGCTACTGCCTCACTTGGCCCACAGATGTTTGTTTGCCTTTCGGCAGAATTCATTCATCAGCCCCTCCACTGCTGACCTCTGTCACTTCCACGGCCTTGACGTACAGGGTGTCCTTGCTTCACGACCACAATTGAGCCCAGAATTTATGTTGCTAAGTGAGAAATTTGTTGAGTGAGTTTTGCCCTGTTTTATGATTTTTCTTGCTACATTTGTTGAATGAATCATTGCGGTTGTTAAGTTAGTAACCCCGTTGTTAAGTGAATCTGGCTTCCCCATTGACTTTGCTTGTCAGAAGCTCGCAAAAGGGGATCACGTGATCCTGGGACACTGCAACAGTCGTAAATACGAACCAGTTGCCAAGCATCTGGATTTTGATCCCGTGACCATGGGGATGCTGCAATGGTCGTAAGTGGGAGAAAAAGTCACCTTTTTCAGTGCCGTTGTAAACAAACTATTGTTAAGTCAAGGAGTTCCTGTGTTTTATTGTTATTTCTATAGCCACCCAACTTAACCAAGTGACTCTGGGCAGCTTACAATTTTAAAATTTTGTTGTTGTTAGTTGTAAAGTCGTGTCCGACCCATCGCGACCCCATGGACAATGTTCCTCCAGGCCTTCCTGTCCTCTACCATCTTCTGGGGTCCATTTAAGCTCACACCTAGTGCTTCAGTGACCCCCTCCAGCCATCTCGTTCTCTGTCGTCCCCTTCTTCTGTTGCCCTCCATCTTTCCCAGCATTAGGCCCTTCTCCAGTGAGTCCTTCCTTCTCATTAGGTGGCCAAAGTACTTGAGTTTCAACTTCAGGATCTAGCCTTCTAAAGAGCAGTCAAGGTTGATCTCCTCTAGGACTGACTGGTTTGATCGCCTTGCAGTCCAGGGGACTCGCAGGAGTCTTCTCCAGCACCAGAGTTCAAAGGCCTCCATCCTTTGGCGCTCAGCCTTTCTTATGGTCCAACTTTCACAGCCATACATTGCAACTGGGAAAACCATGGCCTGGACTATACGCACTTTTGTTGGCAGGCTGATGTCTCTGCTTTTAGTATGCTGTCTAGATTTGCCATAGCTTTCCTCCCCAGGAGCAAGCGTCTTCTAATTTCTTGGCTGAGCCCATCTGAGGTGATCTTGGAGCCCAGGAAGATAAAATCTGTCACTACCTCCATTTCTTCCCCATCTATTTGCCAGGAATTGAGAGGGCCAGATGCCATGATCTTGGTTTTCTTAATGTTGAAACATCCATAAAATAAATAAATATAAACAGCAGCCGTGATGGTTAATACAGGCAGTCCTTGACTTACAACACTTTGTTTAGTAACCGTTCAAAGTTATAACAGCACTGAAAAAGGTGACTTAGGACCATTTGTCATACTTACATCTGTTGCATTATCCCCCGTGGTCACATGATCGAAATTCAGACGCCGGGCAACTGACTCGAATTTATGACAGTCGCCGTGACCCGGGATCAGTTGATCCCCTTCTGCGACCTTCTGGCAAGCAGAGTCAATGGGGGAAGCCAGAGTCCCTTCACAATTGTTTTCCTAATGTAACAACTGTGGTGATTGATTTAACAAGCGTCATACAATGCTGCAAAATCCACTTAACCATGTCTCACTTAACAACAGAAATTTTGGGCTCAACTGTGGTCATAAGTCGAGGACCACCTGTAGTGAAGGCAAGCAACAGGGCCCTTCACACACACACACACACGCACACACACACACACACACAGACACACACACACAGACACACACACACTGAGCCCCAAAGTGGGGTGCGTAGTCAAGCTTTCAAAGCTTTACAAGGAGCCTTGGGTCCTGATCCCCACTGCCCCACATCCAGCCCCGGACTTCACCTTCGACTTACCTTCTGGCTGAACTCCCGCGCTTTCTGCCTCCTCTCCTGATGCACGGCCTCTGCCCTCCGGATGAACTCCTCCACGCTGCTGCTAGCCCATCGCCGGAGCCGCCCCAGCCGCAGCAGTCCCAGCCTGAGGCCTCCATCCTGGCAGGATCGCATCACGGCAGCCGCATCCTCATAACGCCGGACGTGAGTGCCGTCGACTTCCAGGATGTAGTCGCCCGCTTTGATGCCCGCTTTGGCAGCGGGCGAGTCCTGAGCCACGCTTCCCACCTGCACGGGATCGCCTTCGTTGCAGGTCAAGGTGAAGCCAAAGTGTCCCTGCGGCCCCGGGGGAAGGTCCACCTGCCGGAGGCGGGAGACCACGCCGATGCTGGGGGGGACCTTCTCACACTGCCCGGCCAGGATCACCAGGGTCTCAGCATTCATGGAGGAAACAGGCTGTCCCTCGATCTCCAAAACCTGGTCTCCGGGCTGGAGGCCAGCCACCTGGGCGCTGCTGCCTTCCTCCACAGCCACGATATAGCAGGGACCATTTCCACGGATCTTAAAGCCAAACGCGTCCGGCCACCCAGCATTGGTGGCAGGCATGGCTGCAAAGGAAAAGGGGCCACACAGAAGAGAGTCAGCCATTCACCCCAAGCGAAAGAACAGTGGGTTGACTGCCATGCACACTGTATCAGGGGTCACCAACCTTGGCAACTTTAAGACTTGTGGACTTCGACTTCCAGAATTGTGGAAGTTGAAATCCACAAGTTGCCCAGGTTAGCGGTCCCACACTATGGAATGGGACAACTCGCTGCAGCCACCTCACCATGGCCAACTCTCTGTAGGACAACTAGTAATAGTAATACTAGTAAAGTTGGAAGGGACCTTAGAGGTCATCTAGTCCAACCCCTTGCTCAGGCAGGAAACCCTACACCATTTCGGACAAATGGCTGTCCAGTCTCTTCTTAAAAACTTCCAGTGTTGGAGCATTTACTGCTTCTGGAGGCAGGCTGTTCCACTGATTAATTGTTCTCACTGTCAGGAAGTTTCTCCGTAGTTCTTGGTTGCTTCTCTCCTTGATTAGTTTCCACCCGTTGCTTCTTCTCCTGCCTTCAGGGGCTTTGGAAAATAGCTTAATTCCCTCTTCTTTATGGCAGCCCCTGAGATATTGGAAGACTGCTATCATGTCCCCCCTTGTCCTTCTCTTCGTTAAACTAGACATACCCAATTCTAGCAACCGTTCCTTGTGTGTTTTAGCCTCCAGTCCCCTAATCATCTTTGTTGCTCTTCTCTGTACTCTTTCTAGAGTCTCAACATCTTTTTTACATCATCAGAAGGTAGCTAACTAATCATGGGCCAACTTGACACAGGGCATTCAACAATTTAATTATTTAAAATAATTAAGATTATTTTAGTTTCTGCCATTCACATTTCATTTTGTCCCTCTTTTGGTATCCTTTCTTTAATGATTCTATTCCACCATTTCTTCTACATGAGTGTAACTCTTTTCCCGCGCTAGGTTGTCCCACAGCAAGCTGGCTGTTGCGAGTGGTCCCTCAGCAAGTTGTTGAGAGCAAGTTGGCCACGGCAAGTTGTCCTAGACCCTCTGTACTATATTAAAACTTGTTTTGCCGGGCATGAAACTCTGCACTGCACCCCCAGGCACCCACCCTCCTTTCCCCCCCCCCCGAGGCAGTCCCTTGTTCTTTTGCTCTCTTCCCACAGTGGGGGCCTTGGGAAGATCTTGCACTGGCAAAATGAAGTGGCCCCATCTCTGGCATCTCATCTTCAAGAGGAGAGGGTGAGGATTCGGCTGGACAAGAAGCCATGCATAGAAACCAGTGGTGGGATTCAAATAGGTGGACAACTGGTTCTCTGTGTGGATGCTGCTTCTGGAAGTCCATTCTGGGCCTGGGCAACCAAAAAAATAGCTACCGGTTCTGCCGAAGTGGTGCAAACTGGCTGAATCCCACCACTGATAGAAACTAATCAAGGGACGAACCAACCTAGGTTTTTTAGTCACAAGTAATACTACATTAAGGGATCCCCTTTGCCGTGGGGTGCAAAGCCTGGGCTTCTAGCACCACCATCAATGACATGAAGAGTACAATTGATGAATCAGACATGGGGAACCCAAAAAGCCGACGCAATCCTAGATTGCCTTAACAGAGGACTAGAATCAAGATCATATGAAATATTAGTACTGCTTTATAAAGCCTTAGTAAGAGCAAACTTAGAATACTGCATTCAGTTTTGGTCACCATACTGTAAAAAAGATGTTGAGACTGTGCAAAGAGTGTAGAAAAGAGCAACAAAGATGATTAGGGGGCTGGAGGCTGAAACATATGAAGAACAGTTGCAGGAATTGGGTATGTCTAATTTAATTAGAAGGATTAGGGGGGACATGATAGCAGTCTTCCAATATCTGAGGGGCTGCCCCAAAGAAGAGAGGGGTCAACCTATTCTCCAAAGCACCAGAGGGCAGGACAAGAAGCAACGGATGGAAACTAATCAAGGAGAGAAACAACTAGAACTAAGGAGAAACTTCCTGACAGTCAGAATAATCAATCAGCGTAACTGCTTGCCTTCCAGAAGTTGTGGGTGCTCCATCACTTGGCGGTTTTCAAGAAGAGATTGGCCAACCATTGCCTGAAATAGCATAGGGTTTCCTACTTGAGTCGGGGGTTAGACTACTAGAAGATCTCCAAGGTCCCTTCCAACTCTTATTTTGATTAATCAGACATGGAGAACCTTCCTGCAGCACATTTTATGTCCTGGATTACAATTCTATTTGTTTTTGGGCCCTTGAGCCAGTGCTGACTCCTGGCACTGCCTGGGCCAGTCCCTGCAGCTTTCCTGACATCACATCCCGAAGTGTTTTGCCCTCACTACCTCCTTCTTCCTAGGGCTGAGAAAGAGAGTGACGGCTCCAGGATCCCCAGGCGTTTTTGTGCCTAAGGTGGGAGGGCAACTCACAGCCTCTTGGTTTCTAGCCTGGTGCCTTAAGCACAGCCCCCAAGTAGCTCTCAGAAGGCAGACCCTTTCCAAAGGACAAATGAGTTAAGACTCCTGAAGCAAGACTTCCTTAGCCGCTTTGGAGCATATGAAGAGAAGGGCTTCTTATTCCTTTAGATCAGTGGTTCTCAACCTTTTTAATGCCGCAACCCTAGCCGGTCATAAGTCGAGAACTACTCAACCGGTCGTAAGTCGAGGACTACTCAACTGGTGCAGCACCGTTTGCAGAATGGGACTTTTGGCGGGCTCAGCAGGGCAGAGACAGCCTGGACAATTCCTATTGGCTTTTGAAAGCCAGTAGAATTAGACTCTATTCAAGAGAGTCTATTCTATTGGCTTTCAAAAGCCAATAGAAGAAAAGGGAGGAGCACAGCTAAGGAAAAGGGGGGAAAAATGGCGGACTGCGTTGTTTGGCGACCCTCGTGAAATGGTCGTTTGACCCCAAATGGGGTCCCGACCCACAGGTTGAGAACCGCTGCTTTAGATGGGTAAATACTTTGTTGTAAGAATGTCTGTGTGCTTTGTTTTGGCCTCTTTTACAGCAGAAGGCGGCAGCACTGGGGGGGAATGAAGGCTGCCACTCAATCTGGGGGCAGAGGATAAATGGGCGGATGATTCTGTGGGATGCCCATTTTATGTTTTTGAAAGAGTTTTAAAAGTAGGGATCGGAGCAGATTCCCCCCCCCCCAATTCACACCGAAAGGCTCCAGTATCATGGAGTCCAGAGAGTCATTGACTGCTAATTCTGTCTCTTCTTTTTCTTTTCCTATTTACCCCTGTTGGTTGGCTTTTTCTGTCTTCCCCTCTTCCTTCTCTTCCTTTTCTTCCTCCTCCTCTTCCTTCTTCCTCTTCCTTCTCTTCTCCTCCTTCTTTCTCCTCCTTCTCCTCTCCTTCTCCTTCTTCCACGTAAAATATTTTCTTTGGACAGTCCTTCATGCAACAATGAAATAGACTATCACTTCAGCTTATGCCACAATACTGGAAGTGTTAGTCTGAAAGTTGCCACAGCTCTTTTGTCATTTATAGCCTTGACTGATGTTTTCCCACCTAACCTTCGCATGTCCAAGTATAGCTGTTTAGCTGCAGAATCTTGTAGCTAATTGAGAAGTTTTTTTTTTCCTGTGTCCTGCTTCCTTCTCATTGACGCAGTTTCATCACATTATTGTGATGGCCCAATAAATTTGTAGATCCCCAAGAAATGCAAGGAACAGAAGGCCTCCTGCTTGAGCAAGGGGTTGGACTACAAGACCTATTCTATTCTATTCTATTCTATTCTATTCTATTCTATTCTATTCTATTCTATTCTATTCTATTCTATTCTATTCCATTCCATTCCATTCCATATCCTATCCTATTCCATTCCCTATCCTATCCTACCCTATCCTTATTATTCTATTCTATCCTTATTATTCTATTCTATTCTATTCTATTCTATTCTATTCTATTCTATTCTATTCTATTCTATTCCATTCCATTCCATTCCATTCCATTCCATTCCATATCCTATCCTATCCTATTCCATTCCCTATCCTATCTATCCTATCCTATCCTATCCTATCCTTATTATTCTATTCTATCCTTATTATTCTATTCTATTCTATTCTGTTCTGTTCTGTTCCGTTCCGTTCCGTTCCATTCCATTCCATTCCATTCCATTCCATTCCACTCCACTCCACTTCACTCCACTCTATTCTATTCCATTCCATTCTATTCGCTTTCTTCTTCTGTTTATGAAACATTACAATTTGAAATCCAAGCACAAAGAAGGCCTGAATTATAACTGGAATGGCACAGTCCAACCCTTGTAGGGGGCTTCCTATCTGAAGGAGGCGAACTGGACTCAAAGCCAAAGTCTCAGAGCACCAGATCAATACTTGCTAGCAAATTAATAATGCCAGCAGAGGGGGCTTCAGCATTTAGGAATGCATATCGAGAGGGATTCAGAAATTTGAAGGAGGAATGTAAGACAATACCACTTCCTGCTACAAAGATGGGTTTGATGGGTGTAAGGTGACCATTGATTATCTTGCAAACGGAGCTTATGCTTGATTAAAAGATGATTCCTCTCTGAAGTCTCTGGAACAAGGTCACCGTGAAACATTTCAAGAACGATGGCAGAAATGAAACAAATCATAAAACTCTAGAATTGGAAGGGCCACCAAAGTCAACCTGTCTCCTTCTCTGCATCTGGAGATCCTCATGCCCACCAAGGTGCAACTGGCCACCAACAGACCAAGGCACAGGGACTAGAAGAAGGTATCTGACATTTGGTCCTTCTGGTCCAGCTGTTCTCCAGGATCATCAGCTGAGAAAGTTATCCTCCATCAGTTACCTCTCGGCACTTGAAACAGACAATGGCGGCGATTGAAGCCCTGCAGGCTAACACAGCGGTTCTGCAGGTTTTACGTCCTTTATAAATGTGTTCCATAGCCAAAGTCATTAATCAGATTTTCATGAGTACTCATTGTTTTGATGCAAGAAGCATGATTTGTTTTTCAGAAACCAGCAAGATATCTCTTCCATACTAATTGGGCAGTAATTTTCATATTACAAAAAAACAAAGACTAGTTTAAAATCTGTCATCTAATTAATTAGGAATGCTGATTGAGCCAGCTGCATTTATTTTCCCCAATTATTGCAGTTTGGGCCAGTTTGGGTTGGGAGGGAGAGGGATCCTCTGAACGCAACGGCCATTGAGGAGGTTCAGCAGCACAGAGGTCTCCAACCTTGACCACTTTTAGACTTGTGGACTGGGCCAACTGGGGAATTCTGGGAGTTGAAATCCACAAGTCTTAAAGTGGTCAAAGTTGGAGACATTTCTCATCAGGATGTGCCCCAGAGACAGAACTCTTGGAATATTTCTTCCAACAGACATCCTTTATTAAGAGAAAATGGTTGCAGTTTTTCTCGCGGGAAAAAAAAGATCTTGCAAAGTTGGAATTGATTGATTGAACTTTTTAGTCCCACCCAGTTACCACTGCAGCCACGCCCAGCCAATGGGCCACACCCAGCCAATGGCCACACCCACCCGGCACCCAACGATGCATAAGTGGGTTTTGGGTTGCAGTTTGGGCACTCAGTCTCTAAAACAGCGGTTCTC
Organism: Crotalus tigris; assembly: GCF_016545835.1. NCBI lineage: Eukaryota > Metazoa > Chordata > Lepidosauria > Squamata > Viperidae > Crotalus > Crotalus tigris. The sequence continues at coordinate 2,134,441 of NW_024096931.1, read as the reverse complement.
AACCTGTGGGTTGGGACCCCATTTGGGGTCGAACGACCATTTCACGGGGGTCGCCAAACAATGCAGTCCGCCATTTTTTTTCCCCTTTTCCTTAGCTGTGCTACTCCCTTTTATTCTATTGGCTTGAATAGAGTCTAATTCTATTGGCTTTCAAAAGCCAATAGGAATTGTCCAGGCTGCCCTGCTGAGCCCGCCAAAAGTCCCATTCTGCAAACGGTGCTGCACCAGTTGAGTAGTCCTCGACTTATGGCCGGTTGGGGGTCGCGGCATTAAAAAGGTTGAGAACCACTGATATAGAAGGTTCGCCATCACTGGAATAGAGAGAGCCTCTTCATGGCTTCCAACTCGCCAAGCAGCTCAAAAAGTGCCTCCTTGTGTGAAGCATCTTCCCCTTAGCATAGGGGTCCCCAACCTCCCAGCCATGACCCACTACCGAGCCATGGCCTATTCACAACCGAGCTGTGGGCTGGCGCACATACCCGTGCACACATCTCAATTTGCATGAACGGTAGCTGGTGCACACGCCCATGCTACGCAGCTGCACTTGCAGTCAAGCTGTGTGTGCATGTGCATGCGTGCCACTCACATGCATTGAGCTGCGCTCACACAGCCCAGTTCCCCTTTTCCCATCCCTCCAAGCTGGGCCGCCAAGCCACAAAGGTGAGGGACTGCTGCCTTAGCACCCTTTTCAAAGCCTTGCAGGAGCAGTGAGGAAGAGTTTAGATTAGGTGGTCCAGGACCAGACACCTACATCCCATTACTTGGGAGTGATGGAGAGAAGTTTCCTCCATGTTCTAAGATCAGGACAAGGATCCTAGTGAGTTGGCCTGGCTAAAAAATAATGAGAGCAAACTTGGCTTCTTAGGGCTTAAGAGGTTGGAGGGGAGCATTCTAGCCTTCCTGCCTGATGACCTAGGTCAGGGGTAGGCAACCTTGGCTCTTTTATGACTCGTGGACTTCAACTCCCAGAATTCCTGAGCCAGCCATGCTGAGGGAAAAGAAAGAGGTTTCCAAGCTAAACCCTGCTGGCTCAGGAATTCTGGGAGTTGAAGTCCACCAGTCAGGAAGGGGCCATAGTTCCCCCATGCTGGCTCAGGAATTCTGGGAGTTGAAGTCCACGAGTTATGAAGGGGCCATAGTTCCCCCCATGCTGGCTGAGGAATTCTGGGAGTTGAAGTCCACGAGTCATGAGGGGGCCGTAGTTCCCCCATGCTGCCTCAGGAATTCTGGGAATTGAAGTCCACAAGTCTTAAAGTTGCCAAGGTTGAGGACCCCTGATATAGGGCAGGGGCGGGGAACCTTGGCTCTTTTATGACTCGTGGACTTCAACTCCCAGAATTCCTCAGCCAGCCATGCTGAGGGAAAAGAAAGAGGTTTTCAAGCTGAGCCATGCTGGCTCAGGAATTCTGGGAGTTGGAGTCCACGAGTCCTAAAAGAGCCAAGGTTGCCTACCCCCGACCTAGGAGCTTCAGGAAGCTGGAATCTCCTCCTCAAGCTACGAGTGACCACTTTCAGCCCCGAAGCACTTCCAGAGTTTAGGCCATAAATGGCATCTTTATCTGCCTGCTCTTCAGCAGTCTGCACCCAGAAGATCCGCAGAACAGCTTCTTGCAAGACTGCATTGTTCTGTGCATACCTCAAAGGTGTACAGGTAGTCCTCATTTAGTGACTGTTCACAGTTGTGATGGTGATGAAAAAGTAATCGTATGACCAATACTCACATTTGTGATCTTCGCAGGTCTGTGAAGCAAAGGAAAACCGAGCACGGTTTTGGTCAGTGACCACTTCGCTTAACAAGAAGGTTGCCGGTCACAATTATGGTTGTTAAACGAGCACTACCTGTAGTGCCGAGTGCCAGAACCTCAGCAGGTGACAGTACCTGGCTAGCCTCAGCAACGAAGCTGGATCAAGACTGGCTAAGTCAGTGGTTCTCCCCTGTGGGTCGGGACCCCATTTGGGGTCGAACGACCATTTCACGGGGGTCGCCAAACAACACAGTCTGCCATTTTTTCCCCCTTTTCCTTAGCTGTGCTACTCCCTTTTATTCTATTGGCTTTTGAAAGCCAATAGAATAGACTCTCTTGAATAGAGAGAGCCAATAGGAATTGTCCAGGCTGTCTCTGCCCTGCTGAGCCCGCCAAAAGTCCCATTCTGCAAACGGTGCTGCACCAGTTGAGTAGTCCTCGACTTACGACCGGTTGAGTAGTCCTTGACTTACAACCGGTTGGGGGTCGTGACATTAAAAAGGTTGAGAACCACTGGGCTAGGTGGCAAGCTAGACAGGAAGTCAGAAGATTACAGAAGATGGCAAAGTGCAGCTGTCAAGAAAATGATACAGATGTAGACTTCAAGGAGATTAATGTAGAAAAGTCCAATTTGGGAAAATGAGGACTGCCAAGAGCTTCTCTCTCCCCTCATCCCCGTCCCCCTTTGAAAGCTTACTTGTTTCCTGCAAGGCCGAACAGCACCGGTGGCTGGGAAGGAGCACTCTGGCAGAGCTTCGGCACTTCTGGATCAGTTACAGCCCCATGGGGCAAGCGGCTGAGTTTCCATGGCAAATAGTCTCCCGTGCAGTAATTTAATAAGGCCATCTTTTGCAGCCTAGTCTAGCCAGGAAGAGACAGGCAAGGCCTGGGGTGGATGGGCAGCAGAGCAGAGGGACTGAAAGATTCAGCAGCTGAGAGAGATGGAAGGGCTGCTCCCTTGCACACTCACTGTGGGCCGTCCCTTAGAAGCAGTTTATGGGAATTGTAGTGGCACACAACTGGGAGGGCCAGAAGGCTTCAGCCTCCAAAATGAGTGAGCCATGGAGCCACCTGGCTGACCCCTTCCGAATCAAAGCACAGCCAAAGCAGTCCCATGGCTGAAGGGCAGAGGAGGAGCTGACCATCCCTCCGGCCCATCACAGGTCAGCTGCAGCCATGCAAAGAGTAGGGTGACCAGCTGTATGGCAAATGAGGCTATGCCTCATGTCTTCCATCCAGGAGGCCTAGCTTAGAATCAAATGCTGTCCAGGTTTTGGAGTATCTTGTTTTTTTTCAGTTCCATTCAACCATTCACATATTGTGAAATTTGTAAATGATTTGTGTCTTTCTTTTCCTAGTCCATCCACAGACGCAACAGTCTAGATTCGTGTTATTTATTTCCTGATTCCAGAAAGCAGCTTTCATCCAGCCCCTTTCCCATATATACAATCACTCGACTTGTCACCATGAAATTTGGAACGTTGTCAATTCTAGATTATTGTTAAGTGTTATGTCCTTGAAAATAAAGATGAGTTGAAAAATACTGTGACTGAAGAACCAACTCTTGCTGATGCTGGAAAAAGTGATTTCATAGGCATGTCGGCCTAAGGATTTTTTTTAAAATAGTTTTTCGCTGTAAGTTTTGTTATGGGGGGCCAAAGAAATTCAAAAGCTACCGAGTCCTCCTCTCCTTGCCCATTTGCCCTCCTGTCCAGTTGCCAGTGTCTGTCCCCCCTGAGCAGGGGGCTGGACTAGAAGACCTCCAAGATCCCTTCCAGCTCCGATTCTGAAGTCCATGCTTGCAGGTCATGTCTTCCTGTGGGTTCCACCAGAGGGGCCTAGCCTGGGGGCCATGGGTCACCTGGTGGGGCCCAGGAGTGCCTTTCTGCCCCAGGTGGCACATTTTACATTTTGTATTTATCTTTATTTATCTCAAAGGTGCCTTTTCAAAGGGCAAGTGGACTGTTAATTTGTTTTCCTTTGAGAAAAAAGTTTTTTTTTCCCCTTTGAGGAAAAAGAAGACGTTTCTCTTCTCATCCAAGAAGCTTCACCGGTTCTGGCAGGATGGGGGGGCAATAGGGTTACTTCTGACTGAATATGGGGGGTGGTGTTGATTGGAAGGATGATATTTCTTTGCAGCCATCTGGTCGTCAGCGCTTATATTTGGCTGGCTGTTCCATCTTTTTTTCTTCTTTCTTTAAACAAGCCCTGGAAGCACCGCGCAGACCGAGACCAAAAGACCGCAGCTCCTTCACCGACCGCCGTTAGTCTAATGGCGCTTCCCACTTAAGCCTCAACGCAGCGGAGCAGCTCCTACAATTCCCATCCCGCCTTCTCGAGCGCGCGCGTGTGACGTCACGAGGGCGGCCGGCTTCGGACCTCGCGGATTGGATAATCGCTTGCCCCGCCCCCGCCCTCGAACCGTCATGGCGGCGCCCGTTCCGGGGATCACGTGAGCGAAGGAGCCGGTCGCGGGTCCGTTGCTAAGCGACGCGGGGGCGCCTCGTCTCCCCTGGGGGGGGGCTCCTCTGCCTCTCGGGGGGTGGTTTGCAAGGAGGCGGCCTCGAAATGGCTCTCGGGGGGCCTCGCCTCGACGACGCGGCCGCCATAAGACCGGGCGGCGGGGGAGCCTCTCCCGAGTCCGGCGCGACCCTTCTGGGGGCTCCGGGGAGGCCGCCCGCCTCCTGTCTCGCCGCTCTGGCTCCCTTAGGTGCGGCTGGCAGGAACGACGGGGAGGGTGGAGCAAGATACAGGTAGTCCTCGACTTACAACGGTTCGTTGAGTGACCGTTTGACGTTACAGTGGCATACACAAAATACATATTTTTCACACAACTGTGGCAGCATCCCCTTGGTCACATGATCAAAATTCAGCCAATTGGCAACTGACCCATGTTTATGACAGTTGCCCTGTTCTGGAGTCACGTGATCTGCTTTTGCAACCAAAGTCAATGGGGAAGCCGGATTCACTTTGCAACCGTGCTAACTAACTAAACAACTGCAGTGATTCAATCAACAACTGTGGGAGGAAAGGTCGTAACATTCACTTAACTGTCTTGTTTAACAACTGAAATTTTGGGCTCAATTGTGGCCGCATGTTGAGGACTACCTGTACCCCTGCCTGCCCTGCAGCCCATTCCTGCTTCGCTCCAAAGGCCTCCACGCAAACCATGGCCGGAGGGGGATCGAGCCCTGCTCCCCCCTTGGGCAGCTGTGCCCAGACGGAGCCCTGGTGAACCTCCCCAGGGGCACCGATGTGGAAGCCACACTCGGCAGGTCTCCTTGGGCCCAAAGGGGAAATAAGGCATCGGGCCGCAAGCTGCTAAGGCGTGTGTGGATTTTGCAGGGCAAGATGGACTTTGTGATCCTCTTCGGCCTGTATCTCGGCCTGGTGCTGCTCAGCGTGGTGGTCTGCATCTCCTCCCGACGGGAGCAAAGCTTCTCTTGGAGGCTCATCAGGGGCACAACGCAAGTAAGGGTCATCCAGCTGTGTGCCACTTTCTGCCCTTCCAACACAAATCTTCACACCTCTGCCTTGGTCCCCAGTCCAGTCACTTATCTTATTTTTATTTATCAAATTTCTATACCACCCTTCAGACTTGGCACACCTCTGGACAGTTAACTTTTGCCTGGGGAGAAAGAAAGGAAAGCCCAGAATTACAGCTGCTCCTCTTTCCAGCATTTTGTAGGTCAACCTCCATCCCATCCTTCATTTGCAGTCTCTGCTCTAGTATGAAATACAGATAGTCCTCGACTTATAACAGTTTGTTTAGCGACCTTCAAAGTTACAATAGCACTGAGAAAAGTGATGTGGCCATTTTTCACACTTTTGACATTGCAGCATCCCCACGGTCACTTGGCAACTTGTGTATTTGTGACGGTTGCAGTGTCCCAGGATCATGTGATCCCCTTTTTGCGACCTGACAAGCAAAGTCAATGGGGAAATCAGATTCATTTAACGACCATGTTACTAATTTAACAACTGCAGTGATTCACTTAACAAATGTAGCAAGAAAAGTTGCAAAATGGGGCAAAACTCAACAAATTTCTTACTTAGCAACATAAATTCTGGGCTCAATTGCAGTTGTAAGTCGATGACTACCTGTAGAAGCAAAATTCCCAGAATCTTTTCCTTTAGCATGGGCATCAGCCCCTTTCAGGGAAGAAGATGCTTCTTGCATGTTATTTCCTGAAATGAATATATTGATTTATGAAATGTATGGGCTGCCCCAATCTGTTTCAACTTTGGACAGCTTACAAAGTACAAAAATAAATACTATGAAAACCCAAAACATTATCACAAAGCCAAGGGGAAAACAATTTTAAAACAAGAATACCATATAATGGATCCGTCACCTGCTCTAATCCAAGACCTGGAGATAAGCCAGATCTCCACGGCTTCTTTAAAAGAGGCAGGGAGAGGTCCATGCAAATCTCAGGAAGGACAGTGTTTTAAAGACTAGGATCCATGCTTCCTAAGGCTGTTCCTCTCCAAACACTGGGACAATATCTTGATAGCATCACCTGGCTGTGGCTAAGATGCATATGTATCCTACAAACCAATGGCTTTACCAGTAACCTGATGTGGATGTTAAACAGGAGGGATGAGAGCATTGCGCCCTCATGTACCCAACATAAGAGGGCTCTCTGGTTACTTCTCCTCCTCCCCATAATCTCCAACTAGATCTATCCATAGAAGAAAGAGAACACCATGAATCCCACTGTCAGCCTTTGCATACAGTCCAGAAGGAAACCCGAACTGACGATACTGAAAATTACTGAGAGATCAAGTTGTATCATGATGATTACACTTTTCCTATCCAAGCACTGCCAGAAGTCAGCAACCAGAATGACCAATGATGTCTTAAATATCATTATTAAGATGGGAGCTGTTTGGGTCCCTGGGGAGATGCTGTTTCAGTAGATAGATAAATAACCTTTATTGTCATTTTTTACTGTGGCACACATTAAAAATGAATTTTTTGTTGCCTGCTCTCACAAGCATACAAATACGTAACACATATAAACATGCTATATACAACATATGTATATACCTGCATCCTTACATATAAATATTAATCACTGTCCATCTTGAATACCTAGCGGAAAGAGGAAACTTGAGAGTTCACAGTAGATGACATCATTTGATGTGGGATCCTAATATAAACACAACAAAATATCCTGAAAGAATTGTGGGGTAATGGCAGTCTGTCCTTGATGATGGGATCATGGTTCCCTGTCTTCTTTTCTAAAGATGTGGAGGATTGGTTCAGCAATGACGGTTTCCATCTTAGGACCTCTTTAATTGCCATTTGACAACTAACAGCCTGAAAGTTAGCATCAAGGCGGACATGCGGCAGTTTGCTAGTCTCCCGCCTTCGGTTCCTGAGGGTTCTGGAGCAATGACCTTGCAGGTTTTGTGAGTGAGTGAGTGAGTTTGTCTGCGCTCTCCACCCCCACCTTTTCTTTTTTAAAAATAATTTTGTTGTTTTGTCTCCTTTGATGCAGGTGTTCTCCTATGTGATTCCAGCTCCAGTTCACAGAGCAGCTCAAAAGGCGATTCATGGACTCTTCCATACACGGTACTGCCCGTCTGCTTTTTTATGGGCTCCATTCTCTGGCGTTTGTGAATATTGGCATCAGCATCCTAGCTTGGTAAAATGGTTTCCAGTGTTGTTCAGACTTGCAATGTCCCTTCTACACACTCGCCTCCTAGTTTTATATGGCATACAATTTTGTGGTATCACATTGATCTTTAAATTTTGTTTGGGACGAGGTCTGCTGGACTACTGTCCTCTTTCTTCAGTATCTTTGACTGGTTGGAAAGAAATTGCTCCTGCAATGGCAAGAAGCCTGGAAAACAGTTGTAATACATTCAGCATTCCCACAACATCCTCTCAGGAACTAGACCAGTGATGTCGAATCTTTTAGAGACTGAGTGCCCAAACTGCAACCCAAAACCCACTTATATATCGTCGGGTGCCAGGTGGGTGTGGCCCATTGGGTGGGTGTGGCCCATTGGGTGGGCGTGGCCCATTGGGTGGGCATGGCTGCGATGGTAACGGCAGATTGGGTGGGACTAAAAAGTTCAATCAATTCCAACTTTGCAAGATCTTTTTTTTTCACGCAAGAAGTTGAAATTGATTGATTGAACCTTTTTTTTTTTTTGCACATGGCGGAGGCCTAAAGCGAAAAGGTTTTATAAAACCCAGCTGAAGGCCCAGGACTGGGGCGATGGCGTGCGTGCCAACAGAGAGGGCTCTGAGTGCCGCCTCTGGCACCCATGCCATAGGTTCGCCACCATGGAACTAGACCCTCCCGGTCTTCTGTTTGTAGCTCCAGAGCAGCTACGGAACAAAGGAGGTCTTCACCATGCTTCTTAGCTAAGAGCAAAATGGCGGTCATTCTGTGGTCCTAGCTCCCCTTCTGATTCCTTGTGCCACCCTGTGCAACAGCAGAAGTTCCTCCATTTGGATGCTTCTGAGGGGATGATCTTTGGAAATGATACAAGCCAAAGAAATTAATAAACACACCACCCTAAAACTACAAAAAGCGGAACCAGCCTCGGCCTGCTCTGCACATGTAGCTGCCAGATAGGTGAAGTGAATTCACCTAAGGCAGTGGTTCTCAAGCTTTTTAATGCCGCGACCCCCAACCGGTCATAAGTCGAAGACTACTCAACCGGTCGTAAGTCGAGGACTACTCAACTGGTGCAGCACCGTTTGCAGAATGGGACTTTTGGCAGGCTCAGCAGGGCAGAGACAGCCTGGACATTCCTATTGGCTTTTGAAAGCCAATAGAATTAGACTCTATTCAAGAGAGTCTATTCTATTGGCTTTCAAAAGCCAATAGAATAAAAGGGAGTAGCACAGCTAAGGAAAAGGGGGGAAAAATGGCGGACTGCGTTGTTTGGCGACCCCCGTGAAATGGTCGTTCGACCCCAAATGGAGTCCCGACCCACAGGTTGAGAACCACTGACCTAAGGCATCTGTATTGAGTTCTGAGTTAGGATTGTAAACCACGGAACAAGTTTTGAGGCCTGATAGGCAAACTCAGGTCAGAGGCAGTTCCCTTTCCTTTAAAAGCAGGGAGAAGAAATACATCTCATTTTCTCCTTGCTGCAGGAATTCTTTCTTTGTGGTCTTGCACTTGATCTTGGAAGGGCTGGTTTATGGCGAGTATACCTGGGAAGTGTTCGGCTACTGCCAAGAGCTGCAGTTCAGCAGTCTTCTCCTCCTCCTTCCTTACCTCCTGTTGGCTGTGAATGCAGCTTTCTTCATCCTCTGCTCCAGAAGTAATCCAGGTGAGGCCCTTTTCCTTGCAAGCTCAGCTCTTGGACACTGGCACTGTCCTGGGTGTGATATGCAGGTTCTGAGGGTTTTGCTTGATACAGAAATACAGGAAACCAGAAGTTGCCTTCAAGCTTTACGTTTTTATTCAGCTGAAGAGAGACGGGCTCTTCTAAATGAGAGAAGCCCCGAATGACAAGAAATCCTTGTATTTATTCTTTCTAATTACATAAAGCAACCCACCAGCAAAACTGACACACATAAGATAAAGATTTCACCCAGTAAGTCTGGCACACTGTAGATAAGAAGGGAGAAAGCAAAAGTAGCTAAACATGTTCCGTTTTGGGTGTTTCCCTAAAGATATCGTATGTTCTTGGGTGGGTTGGGACACTGGGTATTTTTCAGGACAAAGAGAGGAAACGGTGCTTTAAAACTGGCACTCATATAAACAACTGCCTCAGCTGCTGGTTGGGAATCCGATGGAGGAAGGATGCATAAGTGCAATTAGCTGGGCATCTCTCTGTAGTGAAGGGATGTGAGGACTAGCCCACAGACGCTTCTTTCGTACAGAGCAGGAAAGATTTGCTTCAGAGGAAAACAGTGGATTTGATCTCAAGGCTGTCTCTGATCTGGACCCTCAAGGTTAACTTTATGGTACTTCAGGTACAGTGGATTAGGGGTCCCCAACCTTGGCAACTTTAAGGCCTGTGGACTTCAACTCCCAGAATTCCCCAGCCAGCATCGCAGTAGATGGCAGGACCCCTGCAGTAGATGGCAGGAAGGAACTCTCACAACAGCCAAGACATTGCAGTCTGCATTGTTCTGCTAGTAAGAATCCTTGCTTTTCCCCACAAGGTATCATCACCAAATCCAACCAGCTTCTCTTTCTTCATGCATATGCATACGATGGTCTGATGTTTCAACAAGATGCTGAATGCCCTACCTGTGCCGTGAGAAAACCAGCCAGATCCAGACATTGCGGTAAGAGTCTCGATTTAGCCTCTGTCCCTGGAGAGCCTATTTATGCACTATGATCTGCTGCAGAGCTGCTGATCCAGACCCTGCCGTCATTTAGAGAGAGGTCAGTGGGGAACCTGCCTTGTCCTCCATCCAGCTCTCCGGAGCAAAGGAACTCTGTCCCAGGAATGCATCCTTTCCCACAGAAAGCGAAAACGTGCCCTATAGCCCTGGCTACCTCTGCTGCCAAGGAGGCCGGGCCAACATTTTTCCCGTTTTTTTTATTTCAATGACAGCTTGATGGACATCAGGAACCTTTTGTGATGACCCAGGGCCCCGCTGGCTGGCAAAGAGAAACAGTCCTTTGTTAACTGCCAATGTTCCCCAAAAGCTCCCACATATGCTGGCAAGCCTTCAACCGAAGCACACACACAAGTTCCCTTCAGCTGCCTTTGGCTCAAGGCCAGACTGATAACAAGAAAACAAAACAGAAACTGAATGAATCCTTTTAAATCTCAGCTTGCCTGCAGTCTGCGAGGAGAAACTCAGAAATGCAGTCTGCGGTGGGTCGCAGCCGGTCCGGTATTCAAGGTGTCCAGGTTAAACAAAGACAAGAGCACAATTCACAACTTCCTCAAGATACCTCGTTTGTTCCCGGCAAATGCCCCACCCCACAGCGTCTCCTTAAATCTTAATCCCCAGGTGTGCCTTGTGGAGTGGGGCGGGCTACTCTCCTCCAGGGCAATCCTCACCTGAACTCTGCCTCTCCTGTTCCAAACCTGAAGAGCTCTGGCCTGCCTCAGCCTGCGCTTCCCCACAGTCCTCCGAAACCACAGACACCTCCCCCTGGGCTTCAACAAGGTCCTGCTCCAGCTCCGTGTCCTCGGGTTGGGACGGAGGCATGACACCTTTCCCAGAAAGGACCAGTTGGAATGGACCCTGCCCAAAGCCCACTGGGAAGGGGAGGGGCTATCTCAAAGGATCAGAAAGCCTCTCCAGGAGTCACCGAGAAAGCCTCCCCCCCCCCCCCCAGACATAAATTCTCACTTGTTATCCCTTGGCTGTCCCTCTGTACAGGTCCTCTAAATCAGGTTTTAAATCGGTGCTGCCAAGTTAACGTAGTACTGTCTTTAATGTGGCCTGAAACTCTATAGCAGTGTTTCTCAACCTTGAGCATTTTAAGGCACGTGGACTTCAACTCCCAGAATTCCACAGCCAGCAATGCTGGCTGTGGAATTCTGAGAGTTGAAGTCCACGTGCCTTAAAATGCTCAAGGTTGAGAAACACTGCTCTATAGAAAGGAGCGGATAGTCCTCAATTTACAAACACAACTGAGCCCCCGATTTCTGTTGTCAAGCAAGACCGTTAAGTGAGCGTTGCCCCATTTAATGACCTCTCTTGCCACAGTTAAGTGAATCACCGCAGTCATTAAGTCAGGGACACGGTTGTTAAGTGAAGCCGGCTTCCCCATTGACTCTGTTTGTCAGAAGGTCGCAGAAGGGGATCACGTGACCCCAGGACCCAGCACTGGTCATAAATACAAGCCGGTTGCTAAGCGTCTGGATTTTCATTATGTGAGCATAAGGATGCTGCAACTGTCGGGTGAAAAATGGTCATAAGTCACTTTTTTTCAGTGCTGTGGTAACTTTGAACAGTCGCTAAACCAGTGGTTCTCAACCTTTCTAATGCCGCGACCCCATAATACAATTCCCCATGTTGTAGTGACCCCCAACCACTTATACATCACCGGGTGCCAGGGGCGTGGCCAAAGAAAAGGGGGGGAAAATGGCAGACAGCCTTGTTTGGTGACCCCCGTGCAATGGTCGTTCGACCCCAAATGGGGTCCCGACCCACAGGTTGAGAACCACTGCGCTAAACGAACAAGTGTTAAGGACTACCTATAGCAGTGATGGCGAACCTTTTAGAGACCAAGTGCCCGAAACCCGCTCCCGCTCCTGCCTCCCTACCCCCGCCCACTCCGCACCTGCCCTGCCCGCTCCACCCGCGCTCCGCTCGCCCGCAGGGCCACCCACCGCCTCCATGGCCTGCTGCAGATCGCCCAGGCAGCCTAGCAGCGCCATGGCGGCCATGCCCTCTGCCCGCACCCCACAGCATCATCTGCACATGACAGGGCGTGAGGGTGGAGTCTTGTCCCCGCTGCCCGGATGCCATGTCCTTGGCTGCACTGCTCTGCGCAGACCGTGCTTGGGGGCGACTCTCCTCCGGGGGGGGGCTGCTGGTGAGGAGGAGGCGTGGGGGGAGGCGGGCCGGGGCGATGTTGCGCGCGTGCCCACAGAGGGCTCTGAGTGTATTTTTTTGTATTTGTATTTAATTTTATTTATATGCCACCCAATCCCAAAGGACTCAGGGCGGCGTACAGAGTTAAAACAATCATAAAACAATAAAATAATACAGTCATACCGCGAGTCCGATCACGCGTGCCAAAGGTTTGCCAGCACTGACCTATAGTATTTACAGTAATTAATTCATTTCCATTGCAGAGTATTCTTTAACTTGCTGTTAAATCTCTTTTCTTATGAAACTGGGAAATCACATTCAGGAAACTATTAGAGGAGAGTCGATTAAATCTTTGTAGTTATCAAAAATCAGTGCAGTTTGATATGCCAAGTTTTTCCTCCTTCACGAAAGCAAACCTTCTTTGCTATTGCTCCTAGATCAAAATGCTGCCTTACTTGGCTTTTGGTTTCATTATAATTTCTTAAAATCTTGACCCTCGTCTTCCATTTTCCACTCAGGCGTGTGCTGTGGCTGCATACATCGTTTTGATCACCACTGCGTTTGGGTCAACAACTGCATTGGAGCCTTCAACATCCGGTTCTTCCTTTGCTACCTGCTCACTTTGATCTCCATGGCAGCTTCTATTGCAGCTCTAACAGCCAGCTTCCTCATCCAGGTGGTCCTTTTGTCAAATCTTACATTGGGATATTATACGGATGACCAAGGTCAAGAACATTCAGTTGATACCTTCTTTCTTATGCAGGTAAAATAGTGACTAACTTGTGCATTTTTCATGAGGGGAGGCTACAGAGACTGAATTTCAAAAGCCTAAGGGGGCAGAACAGATTGAAACCACGTCTTCGTCTTAGTACTTGAAAACATTTGATAGGACATTAAATGATTTTGCTTGCTTCCTAATCTGTCAATACAATCTTGAGGATGAGAATCCTAAGAGCTAGGAACTAGTGGAACCGCCGATTGTGTGATTCTTCACAGGAGATAGCCATATGACCAAACTGCTTCAGCAGGCTAGGCTACATGACCTCTGGAGTCTCTTCCAACTCAGATTTAGCAAGTGATGTTGCCAGAATGAATTACTAGACTAGGCTAGGAGGGGAGATGGAGATCCTGTGTATCTGGATTTTAACTCGTTTCCCCCTCTCTTCACAGCATCTGTTCTTGACCTTTCCTAGAATTGTATTCGTGCTGGGCTTTGTCATCCTTCTGTTGGTTATACTGGGCTCCTATTTCTGCTTCATCCTGTATCTTGTACTGACCAACCAGACGAGCAACGAATGGCTTAAATCAGCAAGATATACACACTCATACTCAGAGCAAAACAGCAGACAGGAAGGCTATCAAAATATTTACTCCAAAGGAGTCTGGGCCAATCTGGCAGAAATTGTGATGCCTCTGACAAGTCCTGCAAAGAAAAGGAAGTGAATCCCTCAACACACACACCCATGGCAAAACAGTCTGCACCTTACAAACTTACCTTCTGTAGAATGAATTTTTATTCTGCTACTAAATGATGAATACTCGGAAGCGGGAAATGAGTTAACATATTAGATTGTTAATGGTGAGCACCGAGTGCTATCCTTTGCACTTTTAAAAAAAGTTTGCCTGCTAAAAAGCCCCGGGGATGAGGTGATACATTGATATTGTGGTGAAAGTGATTGGTCACGCAGTTAGGCAGCTCTTTAGATATGATTTGGCATCTTTATCCACCTATTGAGTCCCTCCCAAGGACCTGGGAAAAGCAGATGTTGTTTGATGGAGTAAAAAGCATCATTGCAGGATTTAAGCTGTTCCGTGTCAAGCTCCCTTTTACAATTGACTGAAGAGACTTTCCAAATGTTGCTCCAGATGTTTTGGGTGCTAATTACTACTGGGACTATCTTTGCTCTCCTTTGCCACAGCTGTTCTATTTGCTATTTGCATGTCTTAATATTTTATGGTTTTCTCCAGTTCTTTCTCTTGTCTCCAGATATGCCACGTCCACTATCCAGACTTATTTTTTTTTTTTATCAACAACTGTTAAGTCTTGGGAATGTTGGCAGGTGCTTGTCTGTATCATTATATTTTTTGGGTGAGGTAAGATGACTGGATGCCTACATCTGTTTCATTTCCTGCAGTAAATTACCAGGAAGTCCCACTCCAGAGTCATTTTGCAGGTAGCTGGAATTATGTAAAGCCCCGAACTGCATTCTGTGGGTATTTGAAACCTCTAAGACAGACATGTCAAACTCACGATGTCACATGACATCGCATGACGTATCTGAGCTTTTTTGCCGTTGCCGGCAATGGGGTGGGCGCGGCTCTGGTATGATGAAACCGGCCCGCGGGCCAGCAGTTTGACACCCCTGCTCTAAGAGGTTAATTCTATGGTTGCATTCCTCCCATCCTACCTTTCTGTTTGAGGCCTTTAAGCTGCCCTCGTGCACAATTCCTTCTCCTGCTAGATTACACCGACGTTCCTGGGAGAGAAATAACCACCGATACATTTGAAGCCATCAGCATTCTCCTTTAATTACATCAGAATACAGTAATGTAAAAATTATTTTTTTTAAAAAAAAATATTTACAAGTTAAATCAGACAATAGATAATTAAAAGCTACATGGTTGCAAAAATGTACAGTGTGGCCTTTCTGAGTATTCTGGCAATGCAAATAAAGCCCCTGGTTTTCTAAGCTGATAGTTCTCCGGAGCTGCTTAAAATCCAAACTCCTGTGAAAAGCCGCCGAGGTTTCCTCCCATGCCTGGAATCCCTCCCTGCCACATAATTAAGTATCCCTGCACACAACATTTTTTCCTCTAAAGTGCTTTACTTGACAACTGCCTGCTTTCAACAGGCTGCCACGTCCAGAAGGGTTAGGTACGCTCCCTGACCAGAACAGGTGGCCAAGGGCTCAGCTAACATGTCACGCAACACGTTCGTGAGAAGCAGCACGCGAACCGGCTCTTAGGACAACTTTGCATCATCTGGGACCTGGGGGTGCAGCCAGGCTGCTGCTCCGCAAAGGTCCCCCCTTGGAGCCCCCCTGGTGCCTTAGACAATCACAGTCTGAACTTCCAGCTCCTCCTCCTCTTCCTCTTCCTCGTGGGCTGCAATCACAAACTCTCCTGTGTGCTCCATTATTTCAATGTCTTCGGATGCCACCATGGTCACGGTGGCTTCCTCCACTTCCCCACTGCCCTCTGTGGCCAGCACAGCCCCTTCCCCAATTGCTGACGCCAGGGTCATGGCAACCTGCTCCGTGAGGCTCTCTGGAGTCGCTATGGCAATCGTGTCGGGGTCCACGCCGTCCGCTGTCATGGTTGAATCGTCTGCCACCGTGACATTCTGGACAATTATCTGATGGCCAGAATTGGCTTGGTTTACTATCTGCTGAACCACCTTCATTATGTGACTGTCCACCTGCACAGGGGAAAAACAAGTTAGTCTGTCTTCGTTTAGCCCATGCATCAGGACTCAACGCTTCAGATGGGGTTGCATCTTGCTACTTAGTGCAGTTTAACCGTAGTGTGGAGGAAAACTGGTCCAAACACAAGCTGTGGACAGCACGCGGTTCTAAGGCTGAACTTCTCGCAGTGCATGTCTGGTTCCCAGGACACCAGTCGATCAAAAGCCCTGCTTGTTCGACCCTAAAAATAGGAAAGCGGCCCCACCTCAATCCCAGCACCACATTCAACAGGAATGTAGCTGATCAACAAAGGATTAGTTATTTCTGTCAGGGTTCTTAAAATGAGTCCCCAGCCAAACTAGCAATTCTGAACTAGAGAACACTCACAATCTGGTTTATTAGGTTTGACTCACACTAAACCAGCTTTCTGAGCAAAAATAATTTCCTATTCCCTAAGATTATTAATTTTCCGAGACATCCCCAGAAAAAATCTGAAATACAGCGAATGAGATGAAATTCCATTTCTGAGAGCCAGGCAAATTAGAAAGGACTATCCAATTTGGGGATCAGAAATTTCAATCTTGAAATGTTGTTCTGTGTCTGCATTGTGTGAGATCCAGGATTGGGGGGAGGGGGCAAGTGATGAGATTAGCCACTTTGGGAACAACCATTCATCTTTCCTCTCTTGATTCCCTTTTAATCCTTCAACCCAGATTATTACATTTATTAAGACTTGAATTCTTAACGAACAAACAAACTCATCCCGGGAACAGACTTTAGTGGATCTCTTTCTGTCCAGTTATCATTATTTAAATTTATTGGCCATCCAGCTTCACTGGCTACTGAAATAAAGCAGGGCAGAAAGGGATTTCTCTGAGGAAAAGCGCTGGTGGATGGAGACATGATAGAGATGCTCCTTGCTGGAGTTACCAGGGCCAAATCCATCACGCGCTCTGCTTGCCTACACAGGTTCTGTTACTTGAGGATTTAGCACTTGGGGGAAGGACTCGCTCCTCGCAGGGCCGAAAATAGTTGTTGCTGTGATTGTCAGAAGCATCCTTAGAGCCACCCACCGCGTGCCTGCTTCCTTCGATGATCTCAGCAGCTTCGCTGGTTTCCATGTCTTCAGAAGCTGTCTTTAAGAAAGAATGCACAGCAACAATTTAGCCTCAACCATTCAAAGACCCTTCAGGACTGCAGCCCCCTCCTCAACAGCCACAGCCCACATCCCTTATACCAGTGGTTCTCCACCTGTGGGTCGGGACCCCATTTGGGGCTGAACGACCATTTCATGGGGGTCACCAAACAATGCAGTCCGCCATTTCCCCCCCCCTTTTCCTTAGCTGTGCTTACTCCCTTTTATTCTATTGGCTTTTGAAAGCCAATATAATAGACTCTCTTGAATAGAGTCTAATTCTATTGGCTTTCCAAAGCCAATAGGAATTGTCCAGGCTGTCTCTGCCCTGCTGAGCCCACCAAAAGTCCCATTCTGCAAACGGTGCTGCACCAGTTGACTAGTCCTCGACTTATGACCGGTTGAGTAGTCCTCGACTTACAACCGGTTGGGGGTCGCGGCATTAAAAAGGTTGAGAACCACTGCTTTATACACTTCCTAGTCTGTCCAGGAGCGTGCATGATGAGTCTCCATAGTTCTTGGCCCACATTAGGTCTCCAGGGCTGCGATATTACTCGCTTACAAAAGGCTCTGCCTTCCCCGGTGAGTCGCGCTTACCTCAATTATGTACTCCTGCGTATCTGCCACCACTGAGGAAAACTCCACCAGGACTGTAGGGGGGTCTTCCGAAATTACAGTTGCAGCCAACCGGTCAGCAGATTGGCCCTCCTCCGATCCCACTGCTTCTTCAGCTTCTTTCAAGGCGAGCAGGCAGCCGCCTGGGGAAGGTGGAGGAAAAGGCAGTTCGGCATCAATTAAAAGAAGGGCAGGAAGCATTTCCCTAATTAAAAGTTCAACATCCATATGCAGAAGAGCCGCTTACGCTAAATAACTGGACCTTTAAGTAATTCAATATAGGTAGTCTTCAACTTAGGATCAGAACACAGTCCAAAGTTTCCAAAAATAAGCAAGACAGTTAAGTGAGTTGTGCCCCATTTTACGGTCTTTTTTTGCCAGAGTTGTTAAGCCAGTGGTTCTCAACTTTTTTAATGCCGCGACCCCCAACTGGTCGTAAGTCGAGGACTACTCAACCGGTCGTAAGTCGAGGACTACTCCACTGGTGCAGCACCGTTTGCAGAATGGGACTTTTGGCGGGCTCAGCAGGGCAGAGACAGTCTGGACAATTCCTATTGGCTTTCGAAAGCCAATAGAACTAGACTCTATTCAAGAGCACAGCTAAGGAAAAGGGGGAAAAAATGGCGGACTGCGTTGTTTGGCGACCCCCGTGAAATGGTCGTTCGACCCCAAATGGGGTCCCGACCCACAGGTGGAGAACCACTGTGTTAAGCAATCACTGCAGCTAAGTGAATCATGCGGTTGTTAAGTGAGACTGGCTTCCCCCATTGACTCTGCTTGTTGGAAGCCAGCTGGGAAGGTTAGAGACAGCGTTCACATGTCTTTGGGAGAGAGCAACTGCCATAAATACATGCAATTGCCAAGCACCCACATTTTGATCACATGACCATGGGGATGCGGCAGCAGTGATAAGCCACCTTTTTTTTTAGTGCTGTTGTAACTTCGAATGGCCACTAAATGAATGGTTATGTCAAGGACTATCTGTGCTCAAGGCACACCACATGTATGGCATTGCTATTATGCAAATTAACTTTTTTCTTATTCTAAATGTTTTGTTGCGCATTAACATAGCGTAAGGCTCTAAATTTTTCAACCTCTTAAAAGCTTCTGTACTTACCTCCCACTGGGACTAACAAAGCTTCAAATGCTTTAGAACATGAGCTCTGTTAGGTGTCAGAATCCAATTATATTTCATTTCTATCTACCTCCTCTGATGAAAAACCAATTCTTGCTCTATGCTGGATTCTGTCATACTGCAGAGGGGGAGGAGGGAAAGCATGGGGGCTTTATGACTCTCACTTCCTTAACTACAAAGTGACTGTTTGTGGATTTACATGGAGAGAATTAACCATAACAATGTGGCCATCGCCTTTCATCTCACTCCCCTTTGCCGGCAGTGAGGAAAAGGGGGTGGGAAATACAACAAGCCTGGGATCTGGGAAAAGATGAGTGATCGACTGAATTGCCCAGAAGAACTGTGGGGTGGGGGCTAATTGGGAATACTTTAAAACCGAGGTGACGCAGCAGTTAGAGTGCAGGACTGCAGGCCACTTTAGCTGACTGTGTTGAGCAGGTCAGCGGTTCAAATCTCACCGGCTCAAGGTTGACTCAGCCTTCCATCCTTCCGGGGTAGGTAAAATGAGGACCCAGATTGTTGGGGGCAATGTCAATATATATATACATTGCTTACTGGTGTACACCGCTTAGAGAGTGCTTGCACTTAAAGCGGTATAGAAGTCTCATAAATAAATAATAAATAAATAAATGGTGGGAGAGGATTCCCCAGATCCTGTCTAGCATGCCTACAATCAACTTCTCTTAATAAAGATCCCTGCTTCTCTACTGGAAGCCAGGACAGAGGGAGGCGCACACACCTGTCCTCGAGACAAACTATCCTCCGCTCACCTTTGGTCCTCAGGTGCCGATTGAGGGTGCCGTGCTCTGCGAACCCACGGCCACATTTGTAACATTTGAATGGCTTCTCGCCCGTGTGGTGACGGATGTGGCGCACCAGAGAACCCTTTTCCCGAAAGCCTTGATTGCAGAACTGGCAGACATACGGCTTTTCATCCAGGTGCGTTCGGAAATGAACCTGCTGTGCGTTCTGTGGGAAAGAGGACAGGAGAGTCAGCTTGAGTTCCGGAACTGCAGGTTTTCCAAAATTGGTTTTTCAAAACTGATATACTCCCTTCCAAACCTCCCCACAATATAAAGGCAATTCAGTTTAAACCTCCTATCTTTCATGAGCAAATGTAAATAATCTTGCTGGAACAGGTACCACCGAGCACCATTTTGGTTTTGATGGATAGATGGATGGATGGATGCAGACAGACTGATAGGTATGTCTAAAAAACCCCAAGCATCATGAAATAGCCATAATTTTCTTACTGGTTGACCAACCTCCCACCCCCACCCCAGAAAGGAGTATAGTCAAAAAAAGTCACCTTTTTAATGAGATTTAAATGAGATTCCCACTTCTGCTTTCTGCTATCATATCAATACTAAGATAGTCTAAAATCGATCCAGATAAATAGCCATTATCCAGAAATGTCTGGGATCGGTTGAAAATCATTCAATAATTTCCTAGGCTAAGTAAGAGATTTTTTTCCAAATAGTTATTCATTTTACCAAACTTATACAGACATCCAACTACTAGAAGAAACACTGAGCAGTGAACAAGAATCAAAACCACCGTATAATTAAAAAAAAAACATTTAAAACCCTGATCAAATCTGAATCCAATCAACTACCCCATGCCAGCTTCTTTAACATTCTCGCCCCAGGGCCCGGCGGAAAACCCAGGTCTTTACCACATTTCTAAGGCTAACAGGGTCAGGTCCATCTGTATCTCTGGGCACAGAGAAGGCAGGCTTCCCAGGGGCTGTCAGGCAACAGTGCTCCATTGGAGAGCAGGAGCGTGCCCCTTCTGCCAAATCCATCAAGATGGGCAGAAACCACTGGGGATAATAGGTGGTCCTGCAAGTAACCCAGCCTCGTGCCAGGTAGGACTTTAAAGGGGATCACCAGCACCCTGATTGCTCCTACAAGTCTACTGGGAGCCAGCTGAGGCCACACTGGTGTTTCATAGCTACTGCAACTCACCCTCTACTACAGTGGTTCTCAACCTTTTTAATGCTGCGACCCCCAACCGGTCGTAAGTCAAGGACTAAACCAGTCGTAAGTCGAGGACTTTCCCTGCCCGGGAGTGCCACGCATGCGTGGTGCCGCCCGAGGCGTAGCTGGCAAGCGGCAGAGACGGAGCAGGCCGACCACCGGCTGGGCCACCAGCTGGCCCAGCCCAAGGGAGGCAAGGCACCCGCCGGAAAAGGGGGAAAAAAAAACGGCGGACAGCCTTGCTTGGCGACCCCCGTGAAATGGTCGATCGACCCCAAATGGGGTCGCGACCCATAGGTTGAGAACCGCTGCTCTACTGCTCAGGATGCTGCAGGCGCCAGATGCTCCAAGGATAGTCCCAGATAGAGCGGGCTGCAATAGTTCAATCAGGAATTTCTGCAGAGGTCAGGAATGGACCTGCCGCCTTCTCTTCCAAAGCAGCAGAGCAAGACCTGTTCTCAATGCTTTTCCTATTCTTTTCCTTCGCACGGTCTCTCTTTCATTTCCTGAAGTCCTTCCAGAATTAAAATCCCGAGTCTTCCCCCACTCTCTGTTAGTCTTCTCTCCTCTGCAGGTGGTTTCAACAGGTTCAGCAACTGTAAAGGGCCAAACACACCAAGAATCTCAGAGAACAGGAAGCCTTAAAGCAATGTTTCCCAAACTTGACAATTTTAAGGCATGAGGACTTCAACTCCCAGAATTCCACAGCCAGCAACGCTGGCTGTGGAATTCTGGGAGTTGAAGTCCACATGCCTTAAAATTGTCAAGTTTGGGAAACACTGCCTTAAAGATACGAAGTACCTACCTTGGTCTTATATCTCTTCCCGCATTTGGGGCACGGATAGGGCCGCTCGTCAGAATGCACCCGCCTGTGCCCCTTCACGTGCGCAATTGTCTTGTACAGCTTGCCACACTCCCCACAACGGAACCGCCGCTCGTTCACGTGCACTTCCTGATGCTTTTTCAGCAAGTATCCTTTGGTGAATTCTTTGCCACACTCCTCACAGGTGAAAGATTTGTAGTCTGGGGGAGAAAGGAAAGGCGACAGTACACAAATAAAAGGGTTGCAAATGGAAATTCCAGGACTTTTGGTCAACTGGGTGAGTTTCTATGGGCCTGCTCACAACGGCTTGGCCAAGGAAGCGTGACGGCATTTCCTGCATTTCTCACAAATCAAGACAAAGGAATGGCTGAGGAGATTCTCAATCATCCCTGTCACGGTTGTCCCAAAGCTGCTTTTTCAAAAGGCAACTGGACTTTCTCGGTTTTTCCTTGAAGGCATTTCACTTTTCTTCCAAGAAGCTTCTTCAGTTCTGACTGAATGGTGGAAGATGGATTTATATTCCTTGCTGTCATCTCATTAGCGCTCTTTTTGAGACTCATCAAGGCCATCAGAAAGAGTGGTAACGACCACAGGACTGCAAGGAATAGAAATCTTTCCACTGTCCACCATTCAGTCAGAACTGAAGAAGCTTCTTCAACGAGAAGCAAAATGTCTTCAAGGAAAAACAAAGTAAGTCCAGATACCTTTGGGACAAGACAAAGGAACATTTATCTGATGGTGGCTGATTGCTCTAACTCAGTGGTTCTCAACCTGTGGGTCAGGACCCCATTTGGGGTCGAACGACCATTTCACGGGGGTCGCCAAACAACGCAGTCCGCCATTTTTCCCCCCTTTTCCTTAGCTGTGCGACTCCCTTTTATTCTATTGGCTTTTGAAAGCCAACAGAATAGACTCTCTTGAATAGAGTCTAATTCTATTGGCTTTCAAAAGCCAATAGGAATTGTCCAGGCTGTCTCTGCCCTGCTGAGCCCACCAAAAGTCCCATTCTGCAGACAGTGCTGCACCAGTTGAGTAGTCTTCGACTTACGACCGGTTGAGTAGTCCTCGACTTACGACCGGTTGGGGGGTCGCGGCATTAAAAAGGTTGAGAATCACTGCTCTAACTAAACATGTGGAACAGCAGACCAAGGACCAAGTAGGTTAAACGCTAAGGCGAAGAAAGAAACACTCCGGTCTTCTAAGGGCTCTGATGCGGCAGGTGACGGCAGTAGCCCCGTGGAAGGATGCAGGGGAAGAGAGAGCTTCTCCACACTCAATTTATAGCTCTGGATTAATCTTGAGAGGTCACTACACAAATATTGCTGCCCAGGTGTGAATCACTGGAACCAAAATGAAGAATTGGCTTCAGATGTGAAGAAAACTCTTTAGCCCAAGCTGACAATTACAGTTTAAACCTAAATATAGTATCTAGGTGTGCGGCAACTGGATTTAAAACTACTCTTAAAAGTAAGGTTTTTTTTGCACCAATAGAAGCTAGCAAAACTGCATCTGGATGGCTGTATGGAGCATCAAATATTCTGCCTGTTCATCTACATATCTAGATATCAAAGCAGGGATAGTAAAACTCATCTAGACAAGTTATCCCACAAAAGGTAAAAGCCAGAAATAGGAACTTCAAGAGGAACAAATGCAAAGTCCAGAATCTGGCTAGGAAGCTTCAAGGACAACAAAAAAGAAAAAAGTCTGTGATCTTGGTGGATCATAAGCTGAACCAACAAAGTGATATAACCACAAATGTGACTGGCTGAATCAACAGAAAGACAGTGTCAAGATCAAAAGAACTTATTATTCCTCTTTATTCTACATTGATAAGACCCCTTTTAGAATACAGTACAGGATGTCCTTGACTTACAACCATTATTGAGTCTGTAATTACAGTCATAAGTCATGCCACTCATTAAGCAAGTCTCCACGTGATGGCATCCAATTATATGATTTTTGCAGTGTTTGTTAAGCAAATCTATTTGCAGGAAGTAAATGTCAGATTCCAGCAAAAACCATCATAAGTTGTGGTCACACAACTGCGGGATGCCGCAAGTGGCTGTAAATGCAGGTGGATTGCTAATCACCCAAAATAGGATCACATGACTTCCGAGCTCCCCATCCCCTCCAGCTGTTGGAACTTCGAATCCCGAAGGAATGTTGTACCTTCGGTTACGAGCAACTTGTAAGAACCCACCCCACTTTGCATCTTAAGAAGACAGAACTCTTGGAATAGTTCTTCCAACAGGCATCCTTTATTAAGAGAAAATGGTTGCAGGCGTTCTAGACAGGACCTGGGGTCCAAGCTCTCCCATTCAAGGTTTTAAGGGGTTCCCCAGTAGCCCCACCCAATCACCCCCTTCTTCCAGCGACAGTCTCAGGCATTACACTCCCACCCGCTTTTCCTTACTGCCGGCTGGATGGAGACTTCAGAGAGGAGTACATGAAAGGTAATAGCCCCATTGTTATGGTTAGTCCTTTTGGCGATATCCACATTCAGTCGCTTTGAAGTGTATTGAAGGAAGTGAGGGCCATAAAGCCCCTTTGTTCACCCCCTTCCCTTCATCATATGACAGAATCCAGAGAAGGCAGAAATGGGGTTTTCTATAGTTGATAACTAGAGATGAAATATAATTGGATTCTGACACAACTGTTTGTAAGTCAAGGACTACCTGTACAACCAGTTTTGAACTCCACATTTTAGAAAGGACATTAACAAACTGGGGCATATCTAGAAGGCAGCAAGCAAGATGGTAAAGAGTAAAATTTCTAGGGGGAAAAATAGGACTGGAAGCACTGCGCATACAGTGCTGGAGCAAATGATCAGCAGGGAGTCCTAAGTGACTTCAAATATCTGAAGAGCTGACATGTAGAAACAAAGCTGAATTGTTCAGTTGTTTCGGAAGACAGGATTAGAAAGAATCTGTTTAAATTATAAGAAAGGAGAGCTCAGTTGGGCACCATGAAAGTTTACCGTGATGAGCCAGTCCACAGATTCCCTTCCCTGGAGGCATTTGGAGAGAATCTGAAGAGCAGCCATCAGGAATGCTGCACTGGACAGGTACTTATACTAGACCAGGGCTGGGGAACCTGGGCTCTTTTATGACTGGTGGACTTCAACTTCCAGAACTCCTGAGCAGCATGGGGGAAACTTTGGCCCCTTCATGACTCGTGGACTTCAACTCCCAGAATTCCTGAGCCAGCATGGGGGAACTTTGGCCCCTTCATGACTCGTGGACTTCAACTCCCAGAATTCCTGAGCCAGCATGGGGGAACTTTGGCCCCTTCATGACTCGTGGACTCCAACTCCCAGAATTCCTGAGCCAGCATGGCTCAGCTTGGAAACCTCTCCCTTTCCCCTCAGCGTGGCTGGCTCAGGAATTCTGGGAGTTGAAGTCCACGAGTCATAAAACAGCCAAGCTTCCCCACCCCTGTACTAGACTGTAACCTCGGTAAGTCTATGAAAACTAAAACGATGTAAAGAGCACCTCAAACATTGCTACTGAAACTGTAACACAGGTAATCCTTGACTTCCGACGAGCCAAAATTTCTGCAGCTAAGCAAGAAATCTGATAAGTGAGTTTTGCCCCATTTTACCACTTTTCTTGCCCCAATTCAGTTGTTAAGGAAATCACTGCAGTTGTTAAGTTAGTAACACAGTTGTTAAGCGAATCTGGCTTCCCCCATTGACTTTGCTTGCCAGAAGGTCGCAAAAGGGGATCACATGACTCCGGGACACTGCGACCGTCATAAATATGAGTCAGTTGTCAAGTGTAGATTAGGTGAACGTGCGGATTCTGCTATGGTCGTGTGAAAAATGGTCTTAAATCACTTTTTTTCAGTGCCGTTGTAACTCTGAACAGTCACTAAACAAACAGTTGTAAGTTAAGGGTTGCCTGTACTGCCAAGCGCAGGGCTCTTCAAACTTGGCCCTTTTATGACTTGTGGACTTTGACTCCCAGAATTCCTCAGCCAGGCACGCGTGCCTGGCTGAGGAATTCTGGGAGTCGAAGTCCACAAGTCATCAAAGGGCCAAGTTTGAAGAGCCCTGGCCTGGCGTGTCTTAAGATCAACTTCAGTTTTTACACACAAAAAAAGTGATGTCTTTAGGGAATCCAAGGCAGGGCTTTGCCTGCAGGACACTGGAGGAAACTAACAGGATTCCGTCTTACCTAGATGTCCACTGATATGGAGGTCGAGGCTACTCTGCTCCCTGAAGATTTCGCTGCAATAAGGGCAGACGTGTCGCTTACATTCATGGGTTGCTTCAGGATCTGGCTACGAAACAGAGGGAGCCCAGCATAAATTACTTGCACATTTGACTGAGACAAACCTCGAATCAACCTTGTGTGAAGACGACAAGAGAAAAGTTAAAGCAAACTCAAGAGGCCTTATGTTCTTACATTCCGTGGTACCACAACACAGCACAGACTATGAAAGACACATTTGGCAGCAAGCCAAGCAGGCTGCCTTTAAACCGCCAGGGCTGAAAGATGAACTTACAGCTTCCATGTGCTCAATTTCCACATACTGCTCTTCACACAATTTCTCCTCCTCTTTGTTCGTTAAATCCGCAGCAGCAGCAGCAGCAATACCGTTTTCATTGGGTTTGGCACGCTCCTCTATGGAAACTCGCTCAATCACGATTCCAGAATTCCTCATGGCTTCTCTCAGCAAGTTCTCATTGTCCTCCTGGTCAGGGGACAGCTCAAGATTGGACGACTAAACAAAATAAGGGTGCAGCAACAATGACTGCTAAGCAGGAAAGAAAAACATCTACCTTTAACCTAGAATAGTGGTGGTGAACCTATGGCAAGGGTGCCAGAGGCGACACTCAGAGCCTTCTTTGTGGGCACATGCGCGCTGTCGCCCCAGTCCTAGGCCTTCAGCTGGGTTTTATAAAACCTTTTCGCTTTAGGCCTCCGCCGCTGTGTGCAAAAAAAAAGGTTCAATCAGTCAATTTCAACTTCTCGCAGGAAAAGAAAGATCTTGCAAAGTTGGAACTGATGGATTGAACTTTTTAGTCCCACCCAGTCTGCCGTTACCACCGCAGCCATGCCTAGTCAATGGGCCACACCCACCCAGCACACTACGATGCGTAAGTGGGTTTTGGGTTGCAGTTTGGGCACTCGGTCTCTAAAAGGTTCGCCATCACTGACCTAGAACCCAAAAGCTGTTGTTTCTGATCAACATTTCTCATAGTTTTGGCTTCGGGAACCCTTCAAAATGTCGTCCTCTTTCCTAACCGAGGTCTGGAGCTCTGAGAGTTTTGTTTGGCTGGGTGATGGTTGAAATGCATTGCAGCTCCTTCTCAAGACCAAACTCAAGCAGTGAGTTGCTATTATGGGCTTTCTGGGTGGCTGCTTCAGGATGTCCAGGGCAGGAACCACCACTTCTCCTGGTGCTACAAGATGACGTTTCCCCCAACCACAGATTGCACGAACCTCTTGTCCCATCGCCTTGGTTTCCGAGACGGGGAGCTCCTGCATCTGGACATGGACTTCATGGAGGACATTCCCTTTCGCATCCGTCACCAGATGGATTACAGGGGAGGCCTCCAAAGATGGAGCTGCCAGCGAGGGAACGGCTTCGCTGCTGGAGCTGCTGGTCCCTTCAAGAAAAGCAGCACACAGCTAAGAGCGCCACCAGCGGCTGGGTTCAAGGGAAGCAAAGCAAAGCACTTCAGCAGTTGCCTCTGGCTCACTTGGGTTACTGCCCTGCCAGAGGGGCACAAGGCAACCCCTGAGCCTTCAGAGAAAGCTTTCACACAACTATGGGACGCCAGTGCTGTTCTCTGGTGGACCAATGCTTGCCTAAGGCCTTGAAACAAGGCAGAATCCTGACCACAGTGCAGGACTGTAGCTGAACGATGACAAGGTAAACCCCAAGAGATCTCCCCAGAGGCCGGGATCCCGCACAAAGCCTGGCTAAGCAGGGAAGACTAGTTTATGGTACAGCATATTGGACTGACTAGGGTTAATTTGGGGCTGTGTCTCTTCGTGATTCCTTGTTGCTTTGCTGACCTGCCTGTGCGTCGATTTGAATAACCGGAAACTGAATTAGTACATTCTAGACTTGTACAACATGCTGAATCTAAGTACCTGGGTTCACATAGCACAATAACAAAAACAGCTCAGTGCACTGGTCACTACAGTGGCTAGATGTGTATGTCTGTACTAAATGTGTGGTGTCCTCCAGACTGTTCTGTATGATGCAGGGCTTATTTCTGTTCTGTCTGATCATCCGCACTAATCAAAATCCTTCACTATTTTCTTTTTGTGCTATTTATTGTCTCGCTAATCCAGAAGAATCTATTCCCCTGAAGGATATTGTCCACTGATGTGCTTCCTGAACCTAAAGCCAGCTTCCGTAAATGGCATGATTAAGACTCCCAGTTCTTTCAGCATCCCATTATGGAAACTGGCAGAAAACAGACCCTCAGAGTCCATTTCTGATGTAGAGAACAATGGCTCGGCAAGATCCAGATGATTTATTGACTTTTCTGAATATATGCTCAAGTCCAAATGGATCTATTTCATCTGTGACCTACCACGTTGCCTCTTCCCGCCAACAGCCGGGGTTCACGTCATCTGGGTAGATGTCTAAGTTGTAATTCCCTAGCACAGTGGTTCTCAACCTGTGGGTCAGGACCCCATTTGGGGTCGAACGACCATTTCACGGGGGTTGCCAAACAACGCAGTCTGCCATTTTTTCCCCCTTTTCCTTAGCTGTGCTACTCCCTTTTATTCTATTGGCCTTTGAAAGCCAATAGAATAGACTCTCTTGAATAGAGTCTAATTCTATTGGCTTTCAAAAGCCAATAGGAATTGTCCAGGCTGTCTCTGCCCTGCTGAGCCCGCCAAAAGTCCCATTCTGCAAACGGTGCTGCACCAGTTGAGTAGTCCTCGACCTACGACCGGTTGAGTAGTCCTCGACTTACGACCGGTTGGGGGGGGGGTCACGGCATTAAAAAGGTTGAGAACCACTGCCCTAGTACCTCCTTTCATCCTGAATACCGTAACACACCTTTTCTCTCAGGCAGTTTTTTTCCCTCCTTTCTTTTGTGAATTAACGTTTCCTCATTTAGGGATATTCCACTGAATACTGCATAAATCTCCTGTGCCCGTCCTCCCCTCACGCCAAACCGCATCAGTTCTATTTCATTCCCCCAAAGGCAAGACAACCGTACGGATAAGCAGGGGAGGCCATGAGCTTTTTTCACTGACCTGAGCCTATATCCTCTTTACTAACAACTATTTCTTTGTTCATATTGAAGCGGATTTTCTCAGTGCAGGGTGTCAAGGATTTCAAATGCCGAGTCAAAGCTCCTGATTCCCGGAAGCTTTTCCCACATTTCTTGCACTTGTAAGGACGCTCGTCTAGAGAAACCAAAGGAAAGTTACTTCACAGAAAAGCCTGGCTCCACCGCCTCCGGGTGAACGTTCTGCTGCCAACCCTGCTGTGAGGCCTATATATAGCTTTCCAACAGTAGGAGCACAGAGGGCAAGGTAAATGCTTAAGCATCGGGAAGTAATCCTGGAATCCTTTTATGCAAATCCCTCATCCTAGCCGTTCAAATAACCCTTTAACTCCCAATGCCTTCCCCTGGGCTACTTTTGAAAGTTGCTTAATAACTGAGTCACTACATACAGCCGACCAAGTCCTCTCTTCACCTGTGTGGCGGCGGTGGTGTCGGATCAGCGAGCCCTTGGTCCTGAAAGATGTCCCGCATAACTTACACTCGTAGTCCTTCCTGCTGCTGTGAGTGATCATGTGAGCCTTGAGAATGCTGGCCTGAAATCAAAGGATACAAATGTTTGTGGTGCTGCCGGACACGGGGTTTTTAGTTTTAACCACACGACACTTCAAACTCTAACGCTGCTGCCTTTCCTCACCCAGGGCGAGAAAGATTGTGTCTCACTAGAATCCTCGTATTAGTCATTTATCTAACAGTAGCATGAACGTTGCTAAAATCCTTAACATACCGTCTTAAATGTCTTGTGGCACAGTTCACAGACGTAACGACCTTCCTTATTAACCAGCAGTTTAACTTTGATAAGTTCCAGAGAAGCACCTTCCCCTGGGCCTCCTGGATTACTCTGATTAATTCCACCATCTTCATCACTGGGGCCGTTGGGGCTTTCAAAGACATGATCTGCACCTACAACCACCTCCTTGATTTGCCCACTACCTGCAAAGAGGCCCAAAGCCAGTTAGATTCTTTACAGAAGACCCCATTCCATAACCAGCTAATGGCACTTTTGGGGGGGGGGCATACTGGATATGCCCCCATGATGGAGTGGTTTCTGCCATTAAATTCAGGCTGAAGCAAAATCCCTCTGCAGGCCTTGGCAGAACTGGAAGGGGTTCTGTGAGTAGAGAAAGCACTTCCATGCAATGTTCATCTGAATTTATTCTGGATCACATCAAAACATATTATTTAGAGGACAAATAACCTTATGTGAATCAATCAATACATTTCATCTCAGCTAGCAATCACACCATTATTCTGTATTCTCAAAAGCATTTTGTCTATCGATGCTTAAATTTTAGTAGAACGAAAGGACCTGCACGACTTCTAACTATTCATTTCCCCTAAATAATAAACTAACTTAATAATGCTCTGTCACGCCTTTTCTAAAATAAAAAGCTTTAAATCTTTATTTTTCTTCAGGGAAAAACTACCATTTTGGTTTCTCTCTCCTGGGTTTTCCCAAGCTCCCGATACCCTTAGATCAACATAAATTTATATAACAACTTTAAGATATTAATTATCTTAATAATTCATGGCACGACATTTTCATTTTCAGTGCACTTTTTGAGAAGAATATGTTTTTATTTAATTTTCAGAGGACCTAACTTTTGATGATTACATTTATTCAAAATCATGGAAAACTACTGAGATACACAAATGGCTGCACATGGCACCATACCATTTTAATCCACTACTGCCAACACTGATTAACAGCAGTATCACTTCAAGAGGATTCCTTCCTAATACTTGGAGATGCCAGGAACTGAAACTGGGATCTTCTGCATGAAACGCATTTATCCTTCCTATTACATTCCTCTCCTTTAAATACCCACAACAGGTTTACTGATTGCCTAAAATAAAGTTATTTAAGTGGCTGGTGGACTTACCTACAATTTCAGATACATTGCTGATTTCTTCTGTTATTGGAGCTGCTTCAACAACTATATGAGCTACAGTTATAGGTGCTTCAACTGACGAAATCACCTGATGGAACAAATGAAGCTTTAATACGAATACACCTATTGTGATAAGCATGTTCCAAAATATCTTTTTATAAAATTTACACTGTTGGAAATGATAAAAAGATCTTATGCTAATATCCCTTGTACAGATGAGGTGATGCATTCTGCAGTCATTTGAGCCTACAGAGCTCCTTATTTATCCAGCTTGCAGCCCCACCCTGGTCCCCAGTGAGATCACATGTCTGGTAAGCAGAGCTAAGATGCTGCCTCGAGAAACTTGCCGGAGCTGCTGCTGCAGTTGCATCCTGAGGCCGCTGGCAAAGCTTCTGCAACTTGTGTTGTACGAATTCTTCCAAAGAAGTGAACTCGGATTGGCAGCGACCACATTTGTGCCTATCATCTTCATCTAGAATGCAAAAAAACAACAACAAGGACCCTGTCACACTTTAGACAGCATGAAAAGGAGATTCACAAATAACCAACCTCAGCAGCTGTATTCATTCCAATATTAGTATTTACAGGTTTGGGATAATAAACAGTAACAGCAGTTTAAAGATTGCCAATAATTCCAAAGGAAAACATGGAGTTAATACCTCTAATTGAGTTTTGTTTTTTGTTTTTTACGATCAGGAGAAAAACAGCGATCAAGATGCTGCCTAAATAATCATAAAGCTGGTCATGGCCAAGCTAAGGCCAGCATGGGATTCAATCTCCACAAAGATCAACCCCCAACACAGGCCCAGAGAGTGTGGGAGGAGCATCTTGCCCCTCCTCCAACTGGACAGCCATCCATCAGAAACAGTCTAGGTCTCCTGCCAGGGGGTTGGATTAGATCAGTGTTTCCCAAACTTGACAATTTTAAGGCATGAGGACTTCAATTCCCAGAATTCCACAGCCAGCAACGCTGGCTGTGGAATTCTGGGAGTTGAAGTCCGCATGCCTTAAAATTGTCAAGTTTGGGAAACACTGGACTAAATCAGTGGTTCTTAACCTGGGCGATATTGCCCCCCAGGGGGCGATTTTATTTTTCAGGGGGGCGAAGGAACGAAAATGGGGCGATATGGGGGCGATGGAGCGAGAGGTTTTGGGGAAAACTTTTGAGACTTTTTCGTACAGTGAATCGCTGTATATCTGTCGTACAAAAACATCAGATCGCTCGCTATTAGTGGATTGAATTGTGTTTTCAAATGTTCCTCCAGCTAGCTTCAGTACAGAAGGCCGTACATATGTAAAGACGCATCGCTTATCTTCATGCGCGTTGCGCAGCAGCCTCTACCCATACAGTGGCACGCCCTTGGCCATAATATGGGAGATATGGGGAAAAGACTGGAAATAAATGATTTGCATCGATAGGTCCTGATGACAATTTTAAAGAAAACAAAAAAAGCGTTTGCATAAATGGAAGAATTATTTCCTATGTTGTGATTGAGAGGTTATGTTGGGGGAGGGGGCGATGACAACTTCCTCATTGGCTCAAGGGGGCGATTCGTTCAAAAAGGGTAAGAACCACTGGTCTAGATGACCTCCAAGGTCCCTCCCAACTCCGCAACTGTTACCTTCCTGCCACCTGCACCAGCCCGGAGGCCTCTCAAAGGCCCTCAGCAGAAGAGCCCACCTGGCGGAGAGGGAGGCATCCCCTACCCCGGAAGCCCAGAGAAGAGGCCCCCTCCCCTAATCCCAGGAAAGCCCCCCCCCCCGCTTGCCTCTTGGCTCCTCTGCCTGCGCCTGCCCTTCCCTCCCCACAACACCCCTGCTAGGTAGGCTGCCGCAGAGAGCGCTCAGCAACTGTCCCAGCTCACAACAAACCGATCGGGGCTGCGCCGCGCCGCCAGACCGACGGCATCCCCCACCCACGCACCCCCCCGCCGGAAAGGTTCCGCGGAGAGGCTCCCCCGGGGCAGGAGGGAGTTGGGTCACGATGGGCCCAGCGCCGATCCGCCTCCGCCCGATCTCGTGACGTGGACGGGAGCCGCCGCGGCGGCGCCTTTCGCCGCTCCGAGGGCAGGTCCGCCCCCGCGGCAAGAACAGCCGCCGCTTCCCCCGGAGGGCCCTGAAGCGCCCCCTCCCCCGCCTCCCCCCGGGCGGCAGTACCTTCTTCCTCGAAAGGCGTCGGGAGGCTGAGGAAGGCGGCTGCGGCGGGAGACGGAGGGAGGCCGCCCGCTGCCGCCACCGCCTCAGCAGCGTCCTCGCGTCCCCGTGGCCCAGCTGCCGTAAGCCCCGCCGGCCCAGCGCCCGTTGCCATCGCGGCTTCCATGTCGCAAGGCGCCGCAACCACCAAGATGGCGGCTTTACGGCCGTGTCGTCATAACAACGGGCCCGCGCCGCGGGGAGGCGGGATCGCTCGAGCCCCGTCGCGGCCTCGGTGCGCAGGCGCTCAGCCAACGGGAAGACGAGGGCGGCTGCGGGCGGCTCACCTGCAGGGGCGGGGCCTGCGCGGCGTTACCGCCAATGGTTGGCAAAGGCCGGACGGTTTTCCTCTTCGCTCGGCCAACCGACGCGCGCCTCGTCCCGGGCAGCCAATCAGCGGCGCCGGATCCGGTTTCCGGAGGCTTCTCCGAAGCCCTCGTGCGCGGACGAGCAGGAGACGGGGCCGCACGGGGGCGGGCCGCCCCGCCCCCCCCCAGCCAATCAGCGCGGCCGGAGCTCGTGAGGCGCTGAGGCGCGGCGCCCGTCCTCTCATCTGCCCTCCCGCGATGGCGGCCAAGGAGTGTCGGCGGCTGGACGCGGCGCTGGCGCGGCAGGTGCTATCCGAGGCGGAGGCGCTCCTCTTCGACTGCGACGGCGTGCTGTGGCGGGGCGAGGCGCCGCTGCCCGGCGCGGCCGAGACGCTGCACCGGCTGGAGGCGCGCGGCGCGAAGCGGCTCTGCTACGTGACCAACAACTCCTCGCGGACGCGCCAGGCCTACACCGAGAAGCTGCGGCGCCTGGGCTTCCCGCCCGCGGAGCCCAGCCAGGTCTTCGGCTCCGCCTACTGCGCCGCGCGCCACCTGAGCCGCGCGCTGCCGCCGGGCGGCGCCGCCTACGTGCTGGGCGGGCCGGCGCTGAGCGCGGAGCTGGAGGCGCTGGGCGTGGCGCACCTGGGCGTCGGCCCCGCCCCCGAGCCCGGCTCCGCCCACTTCGGCGCGCGCGCCCCGCTGGAGCCCGCCGTGCGCGCCGTGCTGGTGGGCTACGACGAGCACTTCGGCTACGGCAAGCTGTGCCTGGCGCTGCGCTACCTGCTCCGCGGGGACAGCGACGGGCGCGGCTGCCTGCTGGTGGGCACCAACCGTGACAACCGCCTCCCGCTGGAGGGCGGCAGCGCCGTGCCCGGTACGTGCGGCCACGGTGGCCGGACTCGCCCGCCCCGCCTCTGGCTGCACCGGGCGGGCGGCCAGCCTGGGCTGGAGTCGCCGCCCGGTGCAGCTCGCTGGTAGCCCGGAAGGTGGTCGGGGAGGGACTGAAAGCAGGGGTTCTCAACCTTGGCAGCTTTAAGACTTGTGGACTTCAACTCCCAGAATTCCTCAGCCAGCAAAGCTGGCTGAGGAATTCTGGGAGTTGAAGTCCACAAGTCTTAAAGGTGCCAAGGTTGAGAACCCCTGGCACTGAAGGAAGCCGGCGCGGGGTCGTTCTGGGCAACTTGTAGCCGTGGTCCTCCACTTACGACCATGGTGGGGCCCAAATTTTATGTTGCTAAGCAAGGCATTAAGTGAATTTTGCCCCATTTTACGACCTCTTCTGCCACATTTGTTAAGTGAGTCACTGCAGTTAAGTTGGTGACACGGTTGTTAAGTGAATCCAGCTTTGCTTGTCAGAAGGTCAGAAAGGGTCTGCTAAGACCTCGGGAGTCCTAGTGGATAATCACCTAAATAAGAGCCAGCTGTGTGCTGCAGCTGCCAAAAAGGCCAACACAGTGCTAGGCTGCATTAACAGAGGGACGGAATCAAGATCACGTGAAGTGTTAATACCGTTTTACAAGGCCTTGGTAAGGCCTCACTTGGAATCCTGCATCCAGTTTTGGTCACCACGATGTAAAAAAGATGCTGAGACTCTAGAAAGAGTACAGAGAAGAGCAACAGAGATGATTAGGGGACTGGAGGCTAAAACATAAGGAACGGTTGCTGGAATTAGGTATGTCTAGTTTAGTGAAGAGAAGGACAAGGGGGGACATGATAGCAGTATTCCAATATCTCAGGGGCTGCCCCAAAGAAGAGGGAGTCAAGCTATTTTCCAAAGCACCTGAAGGCAGGACAAGAAGCAATGGGTGGAAACTAATCAAGGAGAGAAGCAACCTAGAACTAAGGAGAAACTTCCTGACAGTGAGAACAATTAATCAGTGGAACAGCCTGCCTCCAGAAGTGGTAAATGCTCCAACACTGGAAGTTTTTAAGAGACTGGACGACCATTTGTCTGAAATGGTATAGGGTTTCCTGCCTGAGCAGGGGGTTGGACTAGATGACCTCCAAGGTCCCTTCCAACTTTACTATTATTATTATTATGTGACCCCGGGACACAGCAACCATTATAAATGTGTGTCAGTTGCTAAGCATCCAAAATTCAATCAGGTGACTGTGGGAATGCTGTGACGGTTGTAAGTCACTTTTTTTCAATGCCGTTGTAACTTTGAACAGTCACTAAATGAATGGTTGTGAGTCGAGGACTACCTGTACTTGGGGGGGGGCCCTGGAAGCCTCTTTAGCTTGGCTAGCAGTCCAAGGCTCTGCAAAGTCACAGCTCTTGCCTTCCTCCCGTAAAAGGTTGAGCCCTTGATGTGCACGCTCAACCTCTTTAACTTTAATCCCGATGAGGAAAGGCATAATGATCCCTAAACAACCAACCTTGTATTAAATTATACTGGAGAGTTTCTTTCTCAGAATTGTGCTGGTGGAAGCAGCACACAGCTCTCCCCTCCCCCAGCAGTAAAGCCCCATTCTCAGGCCCTGGATTAAGGGCCACATGTAGAATAATATAATCACTTATTATTTCTCCTTAATTGGTTTGTATCCTGCTTTTCCATCCAATGTTCCTGAAGTTCAAACATATTAGAAAATATTTTTGATCTATAGATGGGAGATTTAACAAGTTACCCTGTCCCAGTTCCACCATTTATGTTGGCATAAAACATTCCATGCATGGCTAAGAAGATTGAGAGAGTGGTATGCACACGAGAATATTAAGTATTCTGTGTGCTTGAAACATGGGCAATAACTAAGAAGTAGGGAATGAAAAATGCTGGGAAGATCGGTTAATGGGTGGCACATGGGGCTTTCAGAACAGGAGAGAAGAAATAGGCCTTTACCTACTTACTTCATAAGACCACTTATTGTTTTAGCCGAGACCAAGAATAAATAAAATGAACTCGCTTCAACTAGATGGTGGTCCACCCAGGACCTACCAAATGCAATGTATTTATTTTAAGTTCAAAAACAAATTTTCCCATTTTGAGTATCCATGTTCTTTTCCTGGGATAACGTAGTGGTCTCTTAAATTCTGTGGTCCTGAAGCCTGTTTGTCTGTTGCTTTTTCATTGTTCAGTTGATGTTTGGAATAATAATTGTGCCACATTTTATATATGCATTTCCTTCTGGTGTCGCCATCACTCCCTGGAACTGGGGATGTGCTGACTTTGGATCTGAAGCCGAAAAGGTCCTTCAGAGCAGGCATAGGTGCAAGCACACCACTTCTGTGGTGCCTCCATTAAAAAGTGGCATATTTTCTAGGATTCCATAGTGGCCGTGCAATCTGGCAAAACAAAAGCATGAGCGAAGGCCATGCAAACAAGTTGTTTCAGCTTCAGACCAAAGGGGCAGGACATCCCCAATTGCAACTATACAGGGTTTTTTTTTTAATTATACTAAATACCAAGTTGTATGGCCTGCTCAGGATTGGACCAGTTCCTTGCTATTGCGTCTGGCCCCCTACTTTGCCTGCTGGTTTCTTCATTCTTTCTTTCTTTCTTTCTTTCTTTAGGGACGGGCTGCCTCGTCAAGGCAGTGGAGACGGCTGCAGAGCGGGAAGCATTCATTGTGGGCAAGCCCAGCCGATTCATGTTTGAGTGCGTGGCCAGCGAGTTTAAGATTAACCCTGCGCGCACCATCATGGTTGGTGACCGCCTGGACACAGACATCCTCATGGGCAACACCTGCGGGCTGACAACCCTCCTCACTCTCACGGGGGTCACAACCCTGGATGAGGTCAAAGGCCATCTCAACAGTGACTGTCCTGAGCGCAAAAGCCTGGTCCCTGATTACTACGTAGATAGCATAGCAGACCTCCTCCCTGCTCTCACCGATTAAGAAAGGGAGGTGTTCCAGCTCTACAGAGATCTTTCTTCACCCCAAGCCACCCACAGTCTCTTCAGGCTGGTAGTATTTTCTCAGTTACTACGGTGCACACAATTGCTGCTTGCAAAAGTAAGAAGATTTTCATGCGCAGCATTTAAATTGAGTTCTCTGTTTACAGGTTCCTCTTAAAAATGCACTTTGAAAGAAAGAGAGGGAAGTGTGTGTGTGTGTGTCTATCGGCTTACGGACACATCAGCTGTGTCTGGCTGGTGTTCAGGTATCAGGGTAGAGGCCTGTTCAGCTGAGCAGAAGGGACTGAGCAGGCTTCTGTTTAAACCTTGCACTGTGGTGTTTTGTAATGCAATCTTTGGCAATTCAGGGAATTGAGCAGTTTAAGGGCAGCTGCTCTGGTATCTGAGACTTGATTTTAAGATTGGTTTTTATGATTACTTAGGTTCTGGTTCAAATATTTCAGGGGAATGGAAATCATTGTTTATCCATTGGTAATGCTTTTGCTCCTACCCAGTGGCATTTGCATTGCTTTATATGCAAAACAAGAGTTACACCACCATGCTTCATATATTTCTCTAGAAATTCTCTAGAATTTCTGATTATATCTATTTTAAAATATATACATATATTGGTCAAGAAGCGTGTAACAAAAGTCCATTCAGAAATCGGATCATCAGATTGAATCATATTTGAATTACTTGATTAATGTCAGGAAAGACTGCTGAGTTCATTTATCAGTCAGCAATAGTGGGAATTTTTCATGGCAACAGTGAATTTACTAGCATTTTGTTCTTCGGGGTCATAAAGGTTTTTTTTCCTGAAGACATTTTGAAGTCAGTGTTGATGAAGCAACTTACATTAACATATTTAATGCTTCCTGTTGAAATCTTCTGGGTTGATGGTGGGACACACAAAAAATCTTGCAGATCTGCCTTGGCACTTGCTGAAAACAGGTGTACAGACCATTTCGCCTTGTCCGTTTGCAGTAAACGTGATTGCACTTTTCAAGTACTGAAGTAGTTTTCTTCTTGCAGAATCAGTTGCCAGCTTGTCATCTTTAAAATGTACGTAGACAGACATTTTTTAAGAAATTGGGGATCAAGGAAAGATGCTTCTTTTTTGCTTCATACATATTTCAAACAGTTATCTTGCCTCGGCAGCATTTTCAATATTGAAGGTGCTTGAAATTTCTCACTTTTTCATACAGCAATAATTGCGTTGTCTATAGTGGAAGACATTCTGTGGTTATAAATTATGTTAATCTCTCCACCTCTTTCGAAGCGCTAAAAAGTAGATTATTACGTCTTCAAATAATTTTTCTCTTTTTTTCTTTTAAGTTTATCATTTGTAAGTCTAAAGATTGTTCTTTACTTTTGATTATGTAAACTGTGTGAACCAATTTAAAAAGAATGGATCTCTTGGGAGGATTTGTGCTTGGGCAGTTCCAGAGAGATTCAGGACCGTGTCAAATCTACATTAAATGTTTAGATCCTCTGAACAGTTGCTCAGACATGTTGGCCACAAAGTGGAACCGACCATCTGCTTTCATTATATCTTCTTATCAAAGCTGTATTGTAAAACTCCCAAACAGGCGCTGTAGAACTGTTCCTAACTTCAATCCAGACCTTGAGTCATAATTAAACATAACTCTTGCTTCCTTTTTGTGTGTCTGCTCTTTTAATTTTACATTGAAGGATTTTTTTTCCCCTTAAGAGTATTTTAGATGAGACACCAAGGCACAACTACATTGATGTATAAATTGATTTATTGATAGGTTGGATAAGGAGAGATCATGAGCAAAACCTGAAACGGCTGGGGTTACAAAGACATGCATGTTATCACTTCCGTTGGATTGGTTACATCACAGTTATAGTTAATTAATTGTAATGCACTCAATGTGAACACTATGGAACATTCTCTGTCCAGAGGGTCACGTGGCCCCCAGCACTGCTGGCATTTTGTAAGGCTCTAAAGGCCTGGTTCTTTGCCTAGGCAAGCCCCCCCCCCCGTGTGCTCCCTGGGCAATTCAGAGTGCAGATGGTCATCTTTAAAGCAATACAGCAACGGTCCCCAACTTTTGTGGCTTGGCAGCCTGGTTGGGGGGAGGGAACCAGGCTGTGCGAGTGGCGGGCTGGGGTTTGCGGGGCCCAGTTTCAAATCGGTAGTGGGCCGGGAGTTGGAGACCCCTGTTCAAAAGGGGCCATGTGTCCAGGTGAATCACTAGGTTACCTTTCCTCATGGTTTCTGCCCATCTTGCCAGATCTGGCCAGGATGGGCGTGTTTCAGCTCCCCTTTGTGTAATGGTCAACTGGTAGGGGCTAAGAAGCGTCTCTTCTCTCTTATGGTGCCTATCTTACAGAATGGCTCCCCCCACCCAGATAAAGGCCCCTCTCCCCACTGGCCGTCAGAAAAATGGTAAGGACCTGGCTTTTCCCCCAGGCAATGGGGCGAGGATGTTGATGGTGAAGGCGTAGAATGGTCGATGGAGGATGGTGAGAATTATCGACGCCTCAACTTGGCTTGTTTTAAATGATCTCAGCCAGTCCATCTCTTGTAGTAGTTTTTAACGCAATCCATCCCCCAAAAGAGGCAAGGTTTGAGCCAAGCCCATAGTTTGTGGAATTGCAGCCAAAACTATGGTGCTTCTAGATATGGGCCAGCATGTCAATCTCTGTGGAGATGGACGTTGCAGATGAAGTTAGGAATTTTCTCTTCCTCCAAAGAACATCAAATGAATTACAAGCTCCACGAGGGTGTTCTGAGTCCATACAGTAGCTCATCACAAGTTCAGCTGCTGCAGCAGGATATACCTCTGGCAGGAAGAAAGATTCCAAAACCTCACGAAAAGAACAAACAGAATATCTGGCACACCTTTCTCCAATTCTGCCTTGGACACAAGGACCTTCAGAGAAAAAGAATCAAGTCCAGATTATCTAAGGAGGACTCAAATGGTTCTGGATCTGGAGGATCTTGATCTGGAGGAGAGCTTATTTTACTGGACTTAGAGCATTCCTTGCAAGAGACCCACCCCCACCATGAGAAATCTAGATCAAAGATCAGCCAATTCCAAATGAATCCCATCTGAAACTCAATACCCGTTAGCATCCAATTTATTATATCCTAGGTCCCTTCCAAAAAAAATCCACTGGCATATGGTCACTGAGTAAAAAGGATGATCAGTAATCATGGATCCTAGTTGTACTCCACCAGGTTCCAAAAGAAACTTAAGCAATTGTTGGTCCTCCAGTTCCATAGTCCAAATAGATTGGCCTGAAGCAGGAAAATTAAGAAAAGAAGAAGTTTGTAAAACAAAGAGTTGCGCTGGTGTCTTATCAGCAAAGGAACTTTGTAGCCCAAGAGATCTGCACCCACAAAAGAACCTGGCTGAGCCACAGTTACAAGGGAGCTAGCATGCACATGTACACATGCATATATATCAGCATTCATACATAAAGAGCAACTGCGTTCTTTGGGTTCAAGCCTTGCTCTGTTACCACCACAGTCTTTTGGAGGACTAAATGCCCATAGGTCAAGGGTGGCAAACCTTGGTAACTTTAAAACTTGAGGACTTCATCTCCCAGAATTTCCCAACCAGTCCACAAATCTTAAAATTGCCAAGTTGACACCCTCCCATAGATGTTGAGGAGGGGATCAAGCTCAAAAAATAAAGATGGAGGGTTTAACTTCTCCCAAGAAATCCATAGCTCTCCAATATGGTGATGAGATGGGCAGCATATATATTTAATAAATAAAACAGTAATAAATTGTAAAAGAAGTGATTTCTGTAGTACTTAGATGCAGGGCTGTTTTTTAAAGGGACTCTACTGCTTTATTGGGCATTGTCAGGCTGATGTCCCGATTTGCTTTTACAGGATAGAGAATGAAGGGACTTTGGAGATAGAATAGAATAGAGCTGGAAGGGACTTTGGAGGTCTTCTAGTCCAACCCTCTGCTTGAGCAGGACACTCTATAGTCTATACTATTCCAGACAATTGGCTATCTAATCTCTTCTTAAAAGCCTCCAGTGATGGAGCATCTACAACTTCTGAAGGCAAGCTGTTTCATTGGTTGATTGTTCTCATTGTCAGGAAATTTCTCCTTATTTCTAGGTTGCTTCTCTCCTTGATTAGTTTCCATCCACTGCTTCTTGTCCTGCCTTCAGGTGCTTTGGAGAATAGATTGTCCAATATTTAAGAAATTGTCATAGAGATGAGAGGGTCAATCTCTTAAATATTGGAAGACAGCAATGTGGAAGGGGCTGGCCTTGTTCAGAGATTATTTTGATTTTCCAATCTAGCTCATTACTTTTCCGTTTGATCTGAGCCTACTAAAGGTTTTCAAAATCAGCCACAAGTCAACTCCAGGTGCCCAAACTCTTCATGGCTGGAGTTGAAAAGAGAGTGATACAAACCAAAGCTCACCATGTCACCGCTAGTCCTTCTCTTCATTAGACTAGAACCTTGGCTCTTTTATGACTCGTGGACTTCAACTCCCAGAATTCCTGAGCCAGCATAGCTCAGCTTGGAAACCACTCCCTTTCCCCTCAGCATGGCTGGCTCAGGAATTCTTGGAGTTGAAGTCCATGAGTCATAAAAGAGCCAAGGTTGCCTACCTCTGGCCTAGGCCTAGGCCGCTTTATGACTCGTGGATTTCAACTCCCAGAATTCCTGAGCCAGCTTGGGGGAACTATGATCTCCTCATGACTGGTGGACTTCAACTCCCAGAATTC
Source organism: Crotalus tigris (assembly GCF_016545835.1). NCBI lineage: Eukaryota > Metazoa > Chordata > Lepidosauria > Squamata > Viperidae > Crotalus > Crotalus tigris. Next base: position 2,092,902 of record NW_024096931.1, on the reverse strand, counting down.
CTCAGCCAGCCTGGCTCAGCTCGGAAACCTCTCCCTTTCCCCTCAGCATGGCTGGCTCAGGAATTCTTGGAGTTGAAGTCCATGAGTCATAAAAGAGCCAAGGTTGCCTACCTCTGGCCTAGGCCTAGGCCGCTTTATGACTCGTGGATTTCAACTCCCAGAATTCCTGAGCCAGCTTGGGGGAACTATAATCTCCTCATGACTGGTGGACTTCAACTCCCAGAATTCCTCAGCCAGCCTGGCTCAGCTCGGAAACCTCTCCCTTTCCCCTCAGCATGGCTGGCTCAGGAATTCTTGGAGTTGAAATCCACGAATCATAAAAGAGCCAAGGTTGCCCACCCCTGGTCTAGGCCTAGGCCGCTTTATTACTTGTGGACTTCAACTCCCAGAATTCCTGAGCCAGCCTGGCTCAGGTTGGAAACCTCTCCCTTTCCCCTCAGCATGGCTGGCTCAGGAATTCTTGGAGTTGAAGTCCACGAGTCACAAAAGAGCCAAGATTGCCTACCCCTGGACTAGACATACCCAGTTCACTAGCAAACTAGAGGGACCGTAGAGCTCAGCTCTTCAGGCACAACAGAGTGAGGACTGGAGGGCTACAGACTGAGGGAATTGTGCCCAGTTTTAATCTTGAGCTGTGGTGTGCAAAAATACTCCTGTCCGAAGGTGGAGAATGAGCAGGCTTGGTATAAAAGCATTCCTCTCCTCCGCCCCACCTCTTGTTATCAGTGAGTATCAGAAGGAGGAGGAAGGCTGGTGTGATCCCTTGCCAGGTATGATTGCTTGGCAAGAGATGAGGGCAGGTGTGCCACAAAAGGATGGCAAAGGATGACAGGCCCGCGTGGCCCAGATCTCAGAGCAGCCTGCCCTGGGAACTCTTGAATCCTCTAGTAGAGCACCAAGGAATGTGGAGAGCTGAGCAGGTCCTGCTGAGGGTTTACGTAGTGTGTGTACAGAGTGCGAATGGAGAGCTTTCTGTGCAATGGGGATACGGTGAGATTTGAGTTTGCATCCTTCCTTTTTCAACTCCAGCCAAGAAGAGTTTGGGCACCTGGAGCTGACCTGGAGCACAATTTTGAAAACCTATAGTAGGCTCAGACCAAACGGCAAAGTTGTGAGCTAGATTGGAAAATCAAAATAATCTCTGAACAAGGCAAGCCCCTTCCACGTTGCTGTCAGGACAGTTGCATTTTGCTAAGGTGACCAACTTTTTTACAATGAAAAGGAGGACACAAATAAATTGAAGAAAAAAATATCGTAAATAAAAGAAACATTTTATTCATTGCAACAATAATACAGACAACTTGCATGTGCAAAGTTTGCCAGTTGGGTGTTTTGGCACACTCAGCAGCAATTCCTATTGGCTTTCGAAAGCCAATAGAGGGAGTAGCACAGCTCATGCAAAAGTTGAAAAAAAAAAAAAAACTATCAAAAAAGGTGCCGGAACGCCATTCTGAGGGTTCTATGAGGGAAAAAAAAAAGCCCTGCAGATTAGTCTTCAAATATCAAAAAGGAGGACATGAAGGAGGACACTTTTTGAGGGAGGACAGAACTTACAAAAGGAGGACTGTCCTCCCTAAAGGAGGACGGTTGGTCACCTTAATTTTGCGCCATCGATGAACCAGGAATCAAAGCGCCTTTTCACATTTGCAAAGGAAATTTGCACACTCAAAGAGGCAGCTGTTGTTCTCTGTTTCTCAAATCAGGAAATGTAGAAGCTTCCTCCCACAAGGGTCTTGCAATCTTGAAAGCGATAGAAGGAGGGGAGAGGTAGAGGAAGAGGAAAGATAGGGGAAACTGAAAGAGGCAACTATTTCACAACAAACATGTTTTTGTGATGTATTGATTGCATCCACACAACTTTCTCAATTTGTTCATTGAATGCACCCAATTTCTGGGTTTTCACAAAAACTAAACCGTAACTAAGCAAAACAGGGCAGGTTGATCGTGCACACAAGCCATTTGAAACAACTCTTCAAACGCCCCGTGCAAATGGGCTCTAGCAAAATGAAGTTCTGGGCGAAAACTATTTCCTTATCTGATGGGTTCTTGTCCCTGAAGTTCCAGAACTGGACACCTCCTTTCCTTGTGCATGGAAACAAATAAGCAAGCGAAAGTGATGGGAGCCACGAGCATCTCTCCAGTGGAAGATGAAGAGCAGAGGAGATGGGCAAGCAGGGCATTCATCCCCCCCCCCCAACCTTTGCTCTCTGGGCCTGGGGGGCAGGCAGCTGCTCTCCCCCAGCCAGGTTCTTCCTACAAGAAAGGGCTGTGGAGCCCTGGAACATCTGCCAGCGTGCAAGGTCCCTGACACAAAGCCCTCGATTGTGCTCCCATGAATGCCTTGGCTGTCTCTCCGGGCAGGGCAGGGCAAGCATCACTGGGGCTTGGCCAGCATCTCTCTGCAGCCCCCCCCCCCTTCCCTCCACCCTCCAGGTAGTCTAGTTTCACCTCCACATGCCTCTGCCCAGGCTGGGAATCCAGGGGCACTGCTCACCTGGCTCTCCTGGGCACATTCTTGAGTTTCCAGCTGGGAGCTCTGGAAATGCAAAGCCTCGACTCAGTCCAAGAAAAGGGAGATCCATCTGGGATGGAGGAGCAGGCCATGGCTCATACGACCCTCTCTCCAGTAAGTATCCTTCCCTCCCCACTAGGTTTGCCCACAGGCCTGATTCCCTGTCGGCAAATGAGGGTCCCATCTTAATGGTAGTGGGTGCTTTTGTGCACCAAAATGGTTTAGAGCTACTGGATTCCCTGAGCTTCATCCAGGGACTGGCTCTATGTTGCTCCGGGGGAGAGAAAGGATGCTGCTTAAGTGAAGCCCCTCCATAACTCCTGGGTCCAGCACCATTCCATAGGTTGAAAACTCAGCAGCTGCTTGAGTTTCCTTCCCCAAGGTAGAGAACCATCTTGGAGGCACCTGCCACAATGTCCCATAAGCAATTCATCCACTCAGGTCATCCACCACCAGATATCTTGGTCTGGCTGATCCTCCACATCTGGAAGGGATCCATTTGGAGAGGCTGAAGGCAGGGCTTTGTGTTGTAGGTGCCATAAGATGAGGGCTCTGTTCTGAGAGCAAATCCCACATTTATCCATTATTGGAAAAGATCACTCAGGTAATTAAGTTTCTTCTTTGCTGTAAGTATTATAAACTCTTTGTATGCGTGTGTATACATTTATATATATTTGTTTTCTGAGGTTTTCGCGGGCGTTTGTATGTAGGTCTTTGGTTATTCGGGTTTTCTCCCACGTAAAATTACATATCTCTCTCTCTCTCTCTCTCTCTCTCTCTCTCTCTCTCTCTCTCTCTATATATATATATATATATATATATATATATATATATATATATATAGAGAGAGAGAGAGAGAGAGAGAGAGAGAGAGAGAGAGAGAGAGAGATGGGCAAAACAATTTGATAACCAAAATAAGTCAATTGGATGCTTCACTTTCTAGGGATACAGGAAGACTGTACAAGTTATAGACTACTTACACGCTGTAGCCAAAACAGTTGGGACAAATTTCTTTAACTTTTGGAAATATCTATAGCTTTTGGAAACTTACTCATCAAGCAATGGAGCTAAAGATTAGTCTAAATTGTCTTGCATAATTCTGACAACATGAACGGAGGAGTTAAACTCTTCCATTGCTGTGCTTTTCACATAGCTCAAAAGCAAGTGTGCAGATATCTTTAGTGCTTAATCCCTTTGTCCCAGTCCCAAAAGAATGCTGCTACACATGATGGTTATCCATGAAAGCAACCATGGAATCCAAGCGCTTCTGAGAACTGGTTTCCCTTTTCCCCGTTTAGGAAAGACCCCCTCCAGCAGAATCCCACAGCCCCACCAGGGTATTTGGGGCTATCCTCTCCATTACGTTGGCCTGTGGAATTATCTGCATCACGGTGGCAGCTACTGTCAGCTTCACCCAGGCTTCGCCCAAGGTAAGACATGGCTTTATGCCGGAGTGCTGTTAGTCACCATTCTCAATTCAGCAACCTGCTGAAGTCATCTCACTGTGTGTTGCGTTTTTATAGCCTCTTTTGCAGGTAATGCGATTAAACTTCCAGAATCGCCCGGGATCCTCAATGAACCAGTCAGTGGTGGTCAGCAAGGCGAAGAACACCATCACCTACTACATCACGTCTTCTAGCAACCAAACCACCGCCATCTTGTTCGACTGCAAGAATGTGAGCAAGTGGGCTGCCTTTCCCAGTAGAAGGGGAGAAAGTGTGTAAGGCACACGTGGACAGGATGGGTGGGAAGAGTGCACAAACAATGATTTACTCAAAAAGACTTTCCTGTTATGCAATGTTGGGGTGCCCTGGCCAGAACATGTTTGCACAACTGGCACAAAAGGGTGTCAGGCATGAACAACCAGACCCACAAGGATAAGTTTAAATTCGCTACTTTATTGGTTTCTGTCTATAATATAGAAATCTCCCCAGACTGGCAGCTTTTGCCTCGGAAAGACCAGATAAAGCTCAAAGGCTTTGAGGAGGGGAGGAGGAACAGACCGTGCCCTTTTGTATTTACACAGTTAAGCCCAAGCTAATTTCCTGCTTGACTCCTCCTCCCAACAGGGACTATAACTCTCCAATTTCAGAAAAGGCTGATGGTCCTCGACTTACAATCATAATGGAGTCTGCCCATTGTGATCGTAAGTTATGACAATTGTAAAGCGTGTCACCCACGTGACTGACCCAGTCTTGCTACCTTTTTTGTGGCAGTTGTTAAGCAAATACCATATTTATTAAGCAAACTGGTTGCTTTTGCTAAGGGCCTGGAAATAAATGCTAGTTTGAGGCAAAAACATTGTAAAATGTCACAAATGAAGGCAAATCTACACGTCCCAGGATAATGTTGCAGGATAATCTGGGTCGGTCCCTTTTAGTCTTCCGAGCTTTCGGACTCACATGGCAGCCCATCCTCGTGGGACTTCTCACTAGTCAGGGATAGGCAACCTTGGCTCTTTTATGACTCATGGACTTCAACTCCCAGAATTCCTCCGAGCTTTCGGACTCACATGACTCGTGGCAGCCCATCCTCGTGGGACTTCTCACTAGTGCAGGGATAGGCAACCTTGGCTCTTTTATGACTCATGGACTTCAACTCCCAGAATTCCTGAGGCAGCATGGGGGAACTCTGGCCCCTTCATGACTTGTGGACTTCAACTCCCAGAATTCCTGAGCCAGCATGGGGGAACCCTGGCCCCTTCATGACTCGTGGACTTCAACTCCCAGAATTCCTGAGCCAGTATGGCTCAGTTTGTAAACCTCTCCCTTTCCCCTCAGCATGGCTGGCTCAGGAATTCTGGGAGTTGCGAAGTCCACGAATCATAAAAGAGCCAAGGTTGCCTACCCCTGCACTCGCGGAATGTGACTGCAGGTTTCTGAGCACCCAAAATGCAGCCATGTGACAATGGGGAACTGCTTTGTAAGAGTCGTGGTGGCACAGTGGTTGAAGTGCAGTATTGCAGGCTAACTCTGTCCACAGCCTGGAGTTTGATGCTGACCGATTCAAGGTTGACTCAGCCTTCCATCCTTCAGAGGTCGGTAAAATGAGGACCCAGACAGATTCTTGGGGGGAATATGCAAATAATGCTCCTACACTGTAAACTGCCCAGAGAATACCCTAAAACTCTTATGGGACAGTGTATAAGTCTAAACGCTATTGCTATTATAAGTACCTCTAGGGAGGTCCATCGTAATTTTCAACGGTCGCGAAGTGACCGGGCATAAGTCAAGGTCTACCTGTGATTGTGTCCATCTCACAGGGATGTGGGGAGATGGAAGAGGCGCGTCCTGTTAACAGCTGGGTCTTCAGCAATTTTTAGGAATGGACAATGAGATGTGAAGGGCGATGCCCCATTCTGGCAGCACCTGGCTGGGATTCTATGTTGGCAGCCAGATCTAGGCCAGCAGGGGTCAGTCAATTGCCCCTCGATGGCTCTGGCTGCTGCTGCTAGCCCCCTCCCCAGAAGGAAAACAAGGCTTGCTGCTCATTGGACCCCCAACCCCCGCCCTGGGACAGAGTTAAGACTCTTGTCTGACAGGCCCACTTGATCCCCCACACCCCAAAACCTGTGAGAGTCCCCAAAGCCTTTTCCTGCTCCCCACATCTGCAGCATATTTGAAGGGCAGAGATGCAGAGTTCAGTTTCCAGTCAGGCCACCTGGAAGGTCATTTATTTATTGATATAGAAAATTTATATGGCTGCCCAACTCAGTCGCGGTGACTCCCGACAGCTTACACAGAAGTAAGCTGTTCTTATTCTCGATCTGTTTCTTTGCTGAGGCAAGTGAACCACACCAGGCCAGGCTGGGTCTTTGGCACATGGGAAAGGCAGCTCCCAAGCTGGTCTGGTGTAACCCAAGGATGGGTGGGGGGCTTTAATGGACCTCATGCTTTGCCTGGTTCTCTGTGCAGGGCTACGTCTGCTATAAGCTGTCGGGGCACAGCAACTGCTACCTGAAGAGGATGAATGCCCAGGATCAGGAGGTTGCCCAGGCCTCCTTCAACCTATCAAAGCACAAGGTGAGTGCCAACAGCCGAGCCTGGGAAAAAGAATTCAGCCAATTCATGTGTCTGTCCATCCCTCCCATCCCTCCCTCCCATCCATCCCATTAATCCATCCATGCATCCCTCCCTCCCATCCATCCATCCATATCCACCCATCCCATGCCTCCCTCCCATCCCATCCCACCCCTCCTTCCCATTCCATTCCATCCCATCCCTCCTTCCCTCTCTCCCTCCATCCATATCCATCCATCCCATCCCTCCCTCCCATCCCTCCCACCCCTCCCATCCCATCCATCCATCTCTATCCATCCCTCCCATCCATCCATCTATCCATCCATCCATATCCATCCCACCCTTCCCTCCCATCCCATCCCTCCTTCCCATCCATCCAATCCATCCATATCTATCCATCCATCCATCCCACCCACCCCTCCTTCCCTCCCATCCCATCCTATCCATCCATCCATCTCATCCCTCCCTCCCTCCCTCCCTCCCTCCCATCCATCCATCCATCCATCCATATCTATCCATCCCTCCCATCCATCCATCCCATCCATCCCATTAATCCATCCATCCCTCCCATCCATCCATCCATCCCACCCATCCCTCCCTCCCTCCCTCCCATCCAATCCATCCATCCAGCCCACCTCTCCCTCCCATCTATCCATCCATCCCATCCCTCCCTCCCTCCATACATATCCATCCCATCCCTCCTTCCCATCCATCCAATCCATCCATCCATCCAATCTATCCATATCCATCCCTCCATCCATCCTCTCCTCCTCTCAGCATGAGGGCTGCTCTTTGGGGCAAAGCACTGTCTCTTGCCAGGCAGCTCTGAGTGCAGGGGAAGGCCAGTCTCCCAGTGCTGAAGGGCATTAGGCAACCGGTTTCCTTCTCCAAAAATGCATCACTCCATTAATCAGTTACGGCTTGCCTCAGTTGCTGAACCCTCTCTAGGCTGTGTGCAAAAAACCTCCACGATTAAAATAGGTATCATGCAGCCTTAGTAGGCTGGTGGAGAGATTGTTGCTTCTCTCTCAAAGCAAAATGGCCCTTCACGCCCAGGAGCAATATGAATGTCAGGAGTGTGTTCTTGGGACCAGTGCATGAAGCCCAGGTTGCATCAGAACTTATTTACTTTTTCTACTGCTAGAAGCTCAACTAGCTGGTGGTTTCAATTTCCTCTTTCTCTTTTCTGAGTTTGTGTGGCACTTTTAACTCTCTCCAGGGCTTGCTGTCACTTGTTCTAAAGCAAGTTTGTTCAACCTTGGCAACTTTTAAAACTGGAGGACTTCGACTTCCAGAATTCTCCAGCCAGCACAGCTGGCTGGAGAATTCTGGAAGTAAGTCCTCCAGCCTTAAAGTTGCCACAATTGGACACCTCGGGTCTAAAGGAAATTTTTCAAGAAGTGCTTGAAATCCGCAGAGGTAGTAAAGCTTATAGTAGTAGTAAAGTTGGAAGGGACCTTGGAGGTCATCTAGTCCAACCCTCTGCTCAGGCAGGAAACCCTACACCATTTCGGACAAAGGGCTGTCCACTCTCTTCTTAAAAACTTCCAGTGTTGGAGCATTTACCGCTTCTGGAGGCAGGTTGTTCCACTAGTTAATTGTTCTGTCAGGAAGTTTCTCCTTAGTTCTAGGTTGCTTCTCTCCTTGATTAGTTTCCACCCGTTGCTTCTTGTCCTGCCTTCAGGCGCTTTGGAGAATAGCTTGACTCCCTCTTCTTTGTGGCAGCCCCTGAGATATTGGAACCCTGCTATCATGTCCCCCCTCGTCCTTCTCTTCGTTAAACTAGACCTACCCAATTCCAGCAACCTTCCTTATATCATTGAATCAGCTGCCTCCTGAATTGGGCTGGCCCTAGTTGACCGGCATCTCAGGCCAGCCCTGAGCCCCGAGCCTCAAGCAGCCTTGGCTGAAGCACCCCAAGAAGAAGGCCAAGACTTACAGCATTTATCCCTCATTGTGAAATTGTGCCCTTCTGCATACAACCCCCACTTGCAATTTTACTGGCCATCTGCAAAGGGAGGAGGGGAGAGAGAGAGACCATTTGGTGCAAGGCCTCCAAATGTTGGAAGGGCAGTTTCTTGCCCCTCTCAAAACTGAGGGAAAAGTGGGAGGGGGTCTTGGCTTGCCCATGGGCTTAACCCACTTTGAAAAGCATCTTTATAGCCCAAAATGGTGTCATGTGAAACCCCTTTAATATTGTTGGAAGGCTCCAACTCTGGCCCCGGCCCCCCAGCCATGGCTCATTCCTGAACTGGGATAGGATGATCAGTTATCCCCTAATAGAAAAGGAATAGATCAGTGGTGGCAAACCTATGGCACGGGTGCCAGAGGCGGCACTCAGAGCCCTCCCTATAGGCACGCGCGCCATCGCTCCAGTCCTAGGCCTTCAGCTGGGTTTTATAAAACCTTTTCGCTTTAGGCCTCCGCTGCCATGTGCAAAAAAAAAAAAAAAGGTTCAATCAATCAATCAATTTCAACTTCTCGCGGGGGGGGAAAAAAAGATCTTGCAAAGTTGAAATTGATTGAACTTTTTAGTCCCACCCAGTCTGCTGTTACCACCGCAGCCACGCCCACCCAATGAGCCACACCCACCCAATGGGCCACGCCCACCCAATGGGCCACACCCACCCGGCACCCAACGATGCATAAGTGGGTTTTGGGTTGCAGTTTGGGCACTCGGTCTCTAAAAGGTTTGCCATCACTGGAATAGATAATATTCGGAGGGGGAGGGTGTGGTTTGCAACTCATTGCTGGCTTTGGCCAATTCCCGTAAGGTGAGCAAACAAAGCTGCATTGTCCGAAGTGCTGCCGCTGCCGCCGAAGTTGGAGCGAGGGCACTTAAGGTGTGGAGGGCAGAGGTCTGGTTTCGGGAAGACAGTGGGCCCTCTTTGCGGCAAATGTCAGAAAGAAGCCGGCTGGGCTCAGGTTTCTGCTCTGCCCGTTCAGGAGTGGGCGCGCCTCACCCAGGCAGCTAAGATGCCTCCAGAAGCAGAGAGGGAGGGAGGGGGGAATGCAGTGCACCTGCTGGCATATCCCACCCCCTGGATTTCCAGCTCTGGGAAGCCTCAGGGCCTCTCCCGAAATGGCAACCCCAGCCAAGGAATTTCCAAACTGAAAAAGCAGAGTAGCGGAGTGGGAAGGGACCTTGGGGGGTCTTCTAGTCCAGGGGTCCCCAATCTATGGGCTGTGTCCCACTACTGGGCCAAGGCCTACTGGCCACCAGGCCGCAAGACAGGCTGTCTAGTGCGTGCACGTCTGTGTGTGCGCACTGACCCCCACTCGCGCTAGCGTCCGCGGACCCATTTGCACACGCGCATGGGGCTAACAGTGGCGGCTAGCGCCTGTGCAAATGGAGCCGCTAGCGTGCACGGGTTGATAGCGGCAGCGCATGGTTGATAGCGGCAGCGGCTAGTGCCTGTGCACGTGTGCAAATGGGGCTGCTAGCGCAGTGCAGGTTGCACATCCTGTTTGCACATGCACGTGGGTGCTAACTGCAGCAGCGGCTAGCACCTGCGCAAACTACGCTCCTAGCCCTGTGCAGGTGCATGTGGCCCCATTCGCTTGGGGCTCCATTTGTGCGCATGTGCGCACACCAATTTCCCTTTCCCTGTGGGCCGCCAGCATGAAAAGGTTGGTGACCTCTGTTCTAGTCCAACCCCCTGCTCAAGCAGGAGACCTTATACCAGGGGTCCTCAACCTTGGCAACTTTAAGACTTGTGGACTTCAACTCCCAGAATTCTCCAGCCAGCAGGGCTGGCTGGAGAATTCTGGGAGTTGAAGTCCACAAGTCTTAAAAGTCGCCAAGTTTGGAAACGCCTGGGTTAGAAGAATAGAAATCTCTGCGGCCTAGACAGCACTCCCAGGACTGCACTGGCCTTTGAACGCTTCTTTTGGGGGGAAATGAGGCAGGCAGGCCAAGAGGGCTCAGTTCGCCAGGGCCTCTTCCGGGAAGCGCTTCCCGTAGAGCAGCGGCCTGGAGCGCGGATCCTGAAGGACGCAGAGGCTGAGCGGGCAGTCTGGGCCTGGAACCACCCTGAGGTACTCTCCCCATCCTTCCTTTCTCTGCCAGGAGGATCCACCACTGCTTCCCAGCCACGGTTCCCAATACTACCGTGAATTCCTGGGGGTCGTGCCAGGGAGCATGGTCCAGCCAGCGGAGGCCGGCGAGGCTGCCCGAGCCCTGTGCGAGGTGCCCATCCGCTGGGTGAAGAAGAAAGACGGTAAGTTGGTGGGCGCAGCCATGGCAAAGCCCCCAGGGAATCTCTGCTCCCTCTGAGTTGCAACTGAAGCTGAATGGTGCCCATTAGGTGTGCCAATGCTGGCGTTTGTTGGGAGCTGCTGGCAGCAACATCTGGGCATCCAGAGGCTGCCTTCCTGAATGAAGGCACCCTGGAAAGAGCAGGGAGGGTGGGCGCCATCTCCTGGCCTCCGTCCCTGGCACAGGCCACGTGGTTGGAGCAAGGACACACAAGTTGGAACACAGCCAAGTTTATTTAATTCAGTGGTTCTCAACCTGTGGGTCGGGACCCCATTTGGGGTCGAACGACCATTTCACGGGGGTCGCCAAACAAGGCTGACCGCCATTTTTTTCCCCTTTTCTTTGGCCACTCCTCTGGCACCCAGTGATGTATAAGTGGTTGGGGGTCACCACCACATGGGAAACTGTATTATGGGGTCGCGGCATTCGAAAGGTTGAGAACCACTGATTTAATTCACCTGAGGTAAACCAGGCAGAAGAGAGCACATCTGGCCTAGTGGTTTAAGGCACCAGGCTAGAAATTGGGAGTTCCTGCCTAAGGCAGAAAGCCAGCTGGCTAATCTTGGGCCAGTCCCTCACTCTCAGCCCTGGGAAGGAAGAAATGGCAAGCTACCTCTGAAAAATCTTGCCAAGAAAACTGCAGGGACTTGATCAGGCAGTGGCCAGGAGCCAACAATGACTCAAAAGGACACACACACACACACACACACACACACACAACCAAAGCACAAACCACCTTATACTTTGAGAACGTTGTAGGTGTCAGTGAGCGGAGGAAATGGGTTGAATCTAATCCAGAACCTCTTTGCACTCTGAATCCTCCTGAAACTCCCAGGAGTCAGCATTGCTTGACCGAATGGGATCCCTCCTCCTGGGAAGGTTGGCCACGGTGGCTTCACGTATGGGAGCATTAGCGGCCTAAACCAGTAAAAACTGGTATCTAGAGCCAAGTCCCCAATCCTGGGCCACAACCTGGTACTGGGCCGCGGCCCATTCAGAACCAGGCCACGCAAGGGGCAGGTGAGCGCGTGCATGCAGCTCCATTTGCGTGACCAGCGGGCATTTGCGCAGCCATTTTCATCCCCCACCCGCTAATCTAGAGCAGCGGTTCTCAACCTGTGGGTCGGGACCCCGTTTGGGGTCGAACGACCATTTCACGGGGGTCACCAAACAACGCAGTCCGCCATTGTTTTCCCCTTTTCCTTAGCTGTGCTACTCCCTTCTATTCTATTGGCTTTTGAAAGCCAATAGAATAGTCTCTCTTGAATAGAGTCTAATTCCAAAGCCAATAGGAATTGTCCAGGCTGTCTCTGCCCTGCTGAGCCCGCCAAAAGCCCCAGTCTGCAAATGGTGCTGCACCAGTTGAGTAGTCCTCAACTTGCGACCGGTTGAGTAGTCCTCGACTTACGACCGGTTGGGGGTCACGGCATTAAAAAGGTTGAGAACCACTGATCTAGAGGGTCTTACAATTAAAACAAAGTCTGGGGGGCTTCCTCCAGATGAGCAACCCCCAATGCAGCCTGTCCCTGCTTTGGATAAGCTTTCTAGCTTATCCAAAGGACGCTGTTACACCCCCCCCCCCAAAAAAAGACCCCCACCTCTCCACACACTCTTGTGCTCCTCACAGATCCTCCAAAGCAGAGGCTCATCTACCTGTGCATTGATATCTGCTTCCCAAACAACATCTGTGTCTCCATCTGTTTCTACTATCTTCCTGAGTGAAGCTCCAAAGAGACCGACTTCCGTGCTTCGGCTCGGCTGTGTTTGAATCGAATCAGAACTTGAGGTCCTCCACGTCCCTGTGCTCAGCCCAAATCCTCCAGCCTCCCAAGAGAGCCCACCTTCTAATTCAGAACTCCAGACCAGCCAGAAGAAAAACAACTCCACTTACATGCTCATCTTGTGCTCACCACTATATATATATACATACATTTATGAAGTTTGTCGCTTTCAACTGTAACATGTAAATAATTACTTCTGATAGAAGTAGCTTTATGGTGAAGGTAAGATCCATACAAGCATTATGTGAAAAAAAAAAACACAACTCTTTTTTTAAAAAAACATCATGTATGGGATGCTCTGATTTGGGATGTGAGCATGTCGGGTCAGAGAGAAAAGTCTGCCCTTGGATGACGAGGCTTCCCTGAAGATTTGGGCCAACCTCTTATTTTAAGCCCGATGACCCAGCTGGGCTGCCTGGCAAAGGGAGGGCCAGAGTGTAGCCTCTCCTGCAGGCAGTGCCCACAATTACTCTGGAGTCAGTGCCAGCTCCCAAATGAAGCCTCCTCTAGCCTGGGGTCTGGGTGAGAGGACGGGGGCGAAAAAGGAGGCCTCGGAAAGTTGACCCAGCTCACCCCAGAGCAGTGTTTCTCAACCTTGACAATTTTAAGGCATGTGGACTTCAACTCCCAGAATTCCACAGCCAGCATTGCTGGCTGTGGAATTCTGGGAGTTGAAGTCCACATGCCTTAAAATTGTCAAGGTTGAGAAACACTGCCCCCGAGCCCACAAGAGTCTTCCTAGAGGCAGCCAAGACAAAGATGCCCATCACTGCCAGGGAAAGGGCAGCTTCCCCGCTTTAGTCTAAAACGGGTAGGCTATGCTGGCTCAGGAATTCTGGGAGTTGAAGTCCACGAGTCACAAAAGAGCCAAGGTTGCCTACCCCTGGTCTATATCCATGCTGGTTTTAAGGAGGCGCTTCCAATGGGGAGCACAAGAGAGGCCAGACAACAGCACCGGCCAGTTAAAGCCAAAGGGCTGAGACCCTTCGTGCAGCCTCGGTCGAGGTAGACTGGGCTCCGCTCCGTTTGCAGAAACAAGCCAGGGGCCAAACGGGAATCCTCTCTTCCGCCCAGGAGGCAGACCGGCTGGCGAAGAGGTGCCGTCCCCCCCCCAGCTTGCTCCTCAGCCCAACACGCTGTCGTTGAAAGCCAGACAGACGACCGCCTTCTGATGCCCACTGTATTCTCTCTTGATCTCCCCCGTCTCCACACACCAGAGCCGGGCCAAGTTGTCTGACGAGGCTGCAGGGGGAACAAGAGAGTTCAGGGGGGCGGCAGCACCAATTCTGGGAAGAGAGGGACAGATGGCCAAAGGCTGGCCGTTGCTCTAGAACAGGGCTGTCCAAACTTTTAAGACTTGTGGACTTCCAACTCCCAGGATCTCCCAGCCAGCCAATCTGGGCGGGGAATTCTGGGAGTTGAAGTACACAACTCTGAAAGCTTTGCTGGCTGGAGAATTCTAGGAGTTGCGAAGTTTGGAGACCTCTGTTCTAGAAGGGTCCAATCCTTGCCAAGTCCTCCTGCGGCATATTGCAAGATCCCCCCCCCCCCCAGAAAACAGCTAGGCCGTGTTTTTAAGAGCTTGAGCAGGGGTAGTCAATCTTGGCTCTTTTATGACTCGTGGACTTCAACTCCCAGAATTCCTGAGCTAGCCACACTGAGGAGAAATGGAGAGGTTTCTAAGCAGAGTCATGCTGGCTCAGGAACTCTGGGAGTTGAAGTCCACGAGTCATAAAAGAGCCAAGGTTGCGTACCCCTAGTCTAGGCTGCTTCATGACTCGTGGACTTCAACTCCCAGAATTCCTCAGCCAGCATAGCTCAGCTTGGAAACTCTCCCTTTCCCCTCAGCACGGCTGGCTCAGGAATTCTGGGAGTTGAAGTCCACGAGTCATAAAAGAGCCAAGGTGGCCTACCCCTGAGCTTGAGGGAACTCAGTTTGTCCAGCCTTCTGACATCAGTGAACGTCAGGGGGCGCAAGATGGCAGCCCCTCCAGTTTTCAAAGGGGAGTCCCACAAAAGGCAAACTATCCCTCTCATATCCCGGAGTGTTGGGTGCAGAAGAACAGATGCGGGTTCTAAGGAGGCAGATTTCAAGAGTTGGAACACACTTCCTAACAGGAAGGACAGTATGAGAGGGTGGAAACCTGGAGCCAGGGTGGAGGGGCCTCCACTGAATGGGCTCAAGCAGAGACTGAACCAATCTGCCTGCACTGATTTTGTGTGGATTCCTGCACAGAGCAGGGGGTGGACTTTATAGCCTCAAGGGCCCCTCCAGCTCTAGGATCTTAGGCCTTAAAGAACATCCCAAAGCCCCCAAGACCAGTTCATGTCTTGCCTCTACAACAGGAGCAAAATATGGGGCTGGCCCGTGCATTGCTCCTTTTCTCCTTTTCCCAAATACGGGATAATACAGGTAGTCTTACAACCATTTGTTTTATGACCATTTGAAATTGCAACAGCACTGAAAAAGGTGACTGGTGACTATTTTTCACACTTATGACCGTTGCAACATCCACGTGATCACCTGACTGAAATGCAGGCACTCGGCAACTAGCTCATATTATGACGGTTGCCGTGTCCCCGGGGCTCACGTGATCCCCTTTGGTGACCTGACAAGCAAAGTCAATGGGAGAGCCAGGTTCACTTCACGACCGCGTTGCTCACATGACAACTGCAGTGGTCCATTTAACAACTGTGGCAAGGTCGTAAAGTGGGGCAAAACGCCCTTCACAACGGTATCGCTTAGCATCAGAAAGTTTGGGCTAAACTGTGGTCACAAGGGAGAACAGGTGTGTTCAAAATGCTATTATATTTTGGGCAAAAGGGAAAAGGAAGAGATGCATCGGCTCTTCCCTGCCCCAGGATGGCAGGTGGGCCTGTGGGCTCCGCCCTTCTCACCTGTGACAATGTACTGGGAATCCCCCGAAAAGGCACAGTCCCACATCCAGCCGCGGGAGGTCTCCCCGGGGTTGTTGCTCTTGATGCTCAGCTCCGTCATCAGTGAGAAGTTGGAGGTCCTCCATATTTTGCACGTCTGGTCAGCAGAGCAAGTGGCCAAAAGCCTGGAGAAGGGAGAAAAAGCAAACACCGCTGAAGGCAGGAGCCTGACAGGTCCGGCCCATTATTCCAAATCGGAGCAGGTTTGGCCCCTTTTCTGGCCTTATCTGAGGAACTGGGAAGGATTTCCCCACCTCTTTGGAAGGAAGCTGGTCCAAGGTGGGTCCGGGATCTATAACTGGACAGATCAAGAATTGGCAAAGAAGATGAAAGGAGCTACTAGATCAGGCCCCCAAATTCAGGGTAGATCTGCATCTCCTAATATGGCTTGGGAGTCCTCCTCAACTATCTCCTTTGGAAAAACCTGCCTCTCTCCCCATGCCCATGCCTCCCTCTCTCTGCCAGCTTGTCCCACCGCTTGAGGCTGGACTGGGCAGGGCAAGAAAGAGGGACCCCCTGCTCCCCACCCAGTTATGACTGGATCTGAGTTCCAGATCAGCTTTTACAGCAGTGAAGTCTGGAGCGCAGCAGGGGCTGGACAGAGAGTGCCAGGAGATGCCACCCAGTCACGACCATAGCTCAGCCCACCTATTGCATGCCAACACGATTCCTCTTGTCCGAGCTTGGTCTGCCAGGCCAATATTTCTCCTCCCCCTCCCCAGGAGGGAAGATCCCTCCTTTTCCAGGGCCATGAAAACAGAGCAACACCACCAATTACTCACGTGGAATCCGGGCTGAATTTGCACTGGAGTGCATAGCGGTTGTGTGCAGGGATCTTGGTCTTGGGGATGAGCTGGGTTACCTCATCTCCAATGCCTCCCGTGAGATTCCACACGTAACAGTTGCCCTGCGAGAGGAGAGACGGCTGAAAGCATCCGGTCCGCTGGCTCTACGCCATGCTGAAGGCTAACCGTGGAACTCACCAAGTCCAGGACAGGCTATCCTTACCGAGCTGTTGACCGCAGCCATATAGCTGGCATCCGGATCTATATGTACCGCATTGACCGAGACCTCTGGCTCTGGGATGAGCTGCTCGTTGTGGTCCGTTTTCAGATCCCAGATGTGGATAGCGCCGCTCTGATCTCCCACAATGAGCTCAGCCTGGGAGGATACAAAGCAAGGGAGCTGTTGGTCCTGCCACTCCTGCACCCTCTTCCCCCATGCAGCAAAGAGGAGGGGATACCTGGTTGGGATGCAAGCAAACGCAGTTGATGGGCGCGTTCACCTGGAAAATGCGCTGGCACTGAAGATTGCGAGACCTGAGACAAGACACAAAGGACGTGACGGGAGAGTCAACGGACTGCTGAGACCGCTTGCACTCCAGGGAGCCTCCAAAGAGCCTCTGCTTAACAGTGATGGCCATCATGCTGTCAAAGACTACTCTGGCACAGCCGTCCTTGCCTTCCTTAAACGGCTGCATTTCTTAAAAATTCATTACTGAGCTGCCTACTGCACGCTCTCCTTCCGCAACAGGTTGGCTCAAGAGGGACCTTATCAGGTGCAGATGCCAGATGGCAAATGCTTTTGTCAGAATAAGTATATATATCTTTAAGGGGACACCAGACTCTCTAGTTCAGGCGTGTCCGACCTTGGCACTTTTAAGACTTGTGGACTTCAACTCCCAGAATTTACCCCTGCCTTAGCGCTTGTGCTTCAGTAGGATATCTGCCCCCTCCAGGAAAACCTTGAAGCATTCAGGCCCTCAAATTTCCAAGACGTATTTTTGAATCCTACAATGGGCAGGGTTTACTCATTAGCTTCCTTCTCTCTTCACCCCTTCATTTTTCGGCAAAACTGAAAAACAGCAACCTCAGGAAGGCACTTTTGAAAAAAAGGAAAGAAATTCACCAAAACTGCTACTGAGGTGCCTCCAATACAGATTCTGCTCACAGGCGAGGGAAAAAAAACTACAACTCAAACTCAACCCGACAGAGGAATATCTCCGTCGTTTTGGTATTGTTTATTATCATGCTAAGAAACTTCTCACTCAGAGCAGCTTCTCACCCCACTGGTTTCAAAGCTGCCCAGCCTTCGTTTGGACTCTCTGACCTACGATGGGATGCACAGGCCCACCAGGAGGGAGCATCCCACTCAGGCTGAACCTGTATCTATGCTGGCAGTGCCTCATGGGGCTTATGGGTTTCAACTGTCCTCTTTAAATTGTAAGAAGGACCCAACTTTTAACAAGGTAGCAAAATCTTACAAGATCTCTCTCAATGCACCTATGTAAGATCTCATGAAATTCGGGCACTTCCTTTTCTAAATCATCCTCTGATCAGTTTTACTCCTTTCCCCACTGTCTGGAGAAGGGGTGTCAAACTCAATTTCATTGAGGGCCGCATCAGCATTGTGGTTGCCCTGGGGGGGGGGAGGTGGGTGTGACCAGGGTAGGTGTGGCCTACTGGGTGGGCGTGGTCAGATCTACATCATTCACGTCAAGGCTGCCTGTGGGGGCCTGGGCAGGAGTGGGACAGATCTGAGAGTCTCTGGCAGAAGGGGGTGGGACCGGGGCAAGCGCCAATGCATGGTCCACTGGAGGAGCCTGCTGAAACCCCTTCCCCAGAGCCCATCAAGCCGGATATGTGAACTAGGCGAGGGCCATTTGCTGGCCACTTCCAGGCAATGGTGCATTTCTTCATTCCTCACAAAGGGTGACACCTCCCCAGCATGCACCCAGGGGGCTGGGCCTATGCAGCAGGGGCTGGTTCCTCGCTGTTTCCATACGGCCTTGTGGAGCTAAGATTGAATGCGTTTCAGCATAGATGGCCACCACAAAATTGTACATTGGCTCCCAGCCGGCCTGGGCCAGGGTCAAGGCAGCAGGGGCCATTCCCTCACTGTTTCCAGGATGGCTTCGCGGGCCGCATCCGGCCCCCAGGCCTTGTGTTTGACATGTCTGGTCTGGAGCGTGCAAAGGTGCCCATCGTGTGGGCAAAACGTGCACCTGACTCCTCCTCAGCTGCCCCCTTTCCATGCCTGCCTGTTTAGGGTCGGTCTTGGAAAGATACGAGATCAACAACCAAAGTCCCACCGGAGGTCCCAGATGCGCGCCATGCAGTCTTCGCCCCCCGTGTACATCCACCGGCCGTCTTCATGGAAGCCAACCGAAGTGATGTTCTTGCTCACCCCATCGTAGTTGATCACCGGGTTGGGGTTATTGGAGTTCAAGTCATACATGCGGATGTGCTGGTAACCTGGATCACAAACACCGACTAGTTCATGAGGAGTCAAAGCAAGAAAACAGTTTCACACAGAGAGAAACAGCACTCAGTCAGCGTTAGGCTCCCTCTGAATTCTCAAAAGGATTGAAACAGCTGCTCTCACCGACCAATGATCTGAGACTGAAGGTCACTTGTCACTAGACTTCATCCTAACCTGGGTAATCAACCTTTCACTACAATTCACCTAACTGCCTGGGAGCTGCACCCTTGTTTCTTTTTTAAAAAATGAATGAAGTTACAAGGATTATAATAATGACAGTATTAAACCATTACAGGCGGTCCTCAGCCCACTACCATAACAGAGCCTCCCCTCATGGCTGCAAGTGGTGGCAATCTTTAAGTATTCGGAGACTACAGTTGGTCCAGAATGCAACCGCGCGAGTGATAGCGGGTGCTCCTCGGTACACCCACGTTACACCTATCCTCCGTGAGCTGCACTGGTTGCCTATTGGTCTTCGGGTCCAATTCAAGGTGTTGATTATTACTTTTAAAGCCAAATATGGCTCAGGGCCAGGCTACTTGCGAGACCGCCTACTACCTCATAGTTCCCTTCGTCCAGTTAGATCCCACAGGCTGGGCCTCCTTCAGGTCCCGTCGGCCAAGCAGTGCCATTTGGCGGGGCCGCGGAGGAGGGCTTTCTCTGTGATGGCGCCCACGTCTTGGAACCAGCTCCCCCTGGTTGTTCGGGAATTTAATCAGGATTATTGGTCTGCAGAGCCCTTGAGACACTGTTTTTGGCAGGGCCCAGAGCCGTCTTTCTTTGCAGCGATGCCCAGAGCAGGGGTCCCCCACCCCGAGGCTGCAGCCTATGCACAGCACAGAACAAGTCTCCCCCCAACCGGTCTGCAAAGCCGGAAAGGTCAGGACCCCCGGCCCAGAGCACAAGAGCAGCCTAAACCCCAGTGGCTCCCCCCGGCCCCGGCCCAGAGAAGCCAAGCCGGCCGGCCCTCCGCCCCCACCCCCCGGCCTCCCGTCCTCGCCTACCTGCCGCGGCCACCATGGTGCGGTCCGGCGTGATCTCCAGGGCGTTGACCTGCTGCGGGCGAGTGGGGGTTAAGGAAGCCGGCGGGGTTATTTTATGGAGACGATGGATAGAATATGCTCAGAAGAAATATGGAACTACAAGTTTCATTTATTTTATGAGTAATGGATTTGTTTATAAAATTATGATGTTAAAGTCTGAAGAGAGTTAAGGGTTAGTATGATTTTGGTTATTTTATAATTAGTAAACTTAAATAGATTATGTTTAATATGTTTGTATAACCTTGTACTTGGCTCTGGGAAGTGGGGGGGGCAGGGGGGGAGGATGGGTTGAAGAAGGTTAAATAGCTCAGATAAGTAGAAACAGTTTTATTGTATATAATACTGATGTTTTAATTTGGAGAGAGAAATTGCTCGGGCATTTCTCCTGGACTGCATCTGGAGTGAGAAGATATGAGGAAGGGGAGAAGTAAGTAGGAAGGTTGAGGAAAAGGAGGAGAGGGGGAGAGTGAGGAAGAAGAGGGAGAAAGAGGGAAGTGAGGGAAGAGGTTAGAGCAGTGGTTCTCAACCTGTGGGTCAGGACCTCATTTGGGGTCGAACGACCATTTCACGGGGGTCGCCAAACAACGCAGTCCGCCATTTTTTCCCCCCTTTTCCGTAGCTGTGCTACTCCCTTTTATTCTATTGGCTTTTGAAAGCCAATAGAATAGACTCTCTTGAATAGAGTCTAATTCTATTGGCTTTCAAAAGCCAATAGGAATTGTCCAGGCTGTCTCTGCCCTGCTGAGCCCGCCAAAAGTCCCCTTCTGCAAACGGTGCTGCACCAGTTGAGTAGTCCTCGACTTACGACCGGTTGAGTAGTCCTCAACTTACGACCAGTTGGGTGTCGCGGCATTAAAAAGGTTGAGAACCACTGGAATAGAGTCTCATTCTATTGGCTTTCAAAAGCCAATAGGAATTGTCCAGGCTGTCTCTGCCCTGCTGAGTCCACTGAAAGTCCCATTCTGCAAATGATGCTGCATCACTTGAGTAGTCCTCGACTTACGACCGGTTGAGTAGTCCTCGACTTACGACCGGTTGGGGGTCGCGGCATTAAAAAGGTTGAGAACCACTGGGTTAGAGGGTGGATGCGGTTTGGGGGGGGGGAAATGGGTGAGCAATACCGAAAGTTGTGTGTATAAACTTATTTTACTCTGTATCTGAAGTATTTTTTATGCATGTAATGTAAAATTGAAAATAAAAAAATTTTTTACAAAAAAAAAAAAAAGGAAGCCTGCGGGGACGCGGGCGAGCCCCCCACCCCACCCCTGGACCCCCCCAGCGCTCCAAAGGATACCGAGTCCTGGTGCTGGACCGTCCGCGTGCAGATGCCGCTGTGCGCCTGCCAGAAGCGGACCGTGTGGTCGTAGCCGGCCGTGGCCAGGATGACCGGGTCGCTGCCCACCGTGCCCTGCGCGGGGTTCATGGTGCCGGCCTGGGGGGGGAGGGAGGGAGGGAGGCGGTGGGCGCTGGCAGCCCCCCCCCCGGAGGCGCCCTCGGCCAGGCTCCTGCAGCCGGCCCACCTGGCAGGGAGGTTGTGGGGGGGAGAGCGGCGGGGGGGAGGAAAGCCGCTCGCAGCACGAGGACGCCCCCACCCTGCACCCCCCCCCGCAGGCAGAGCACCTCCAATCCCCCGGCCCCGCCCCTCCCTTAGGTTAGCTTAGCTTACCTAGAGCGCCCGGGTACCAACCTTGCGCATGCGCGAGCCGAGGTCGCCCAGCCGCCAGGATCGAACCCTGCGTTGCGGCGTCTCTACGCATGCGCGCCTTTCCGTGCCAACGCCGAGCCGAGACGGGCGTTTCTGGCCATAGACTCCCGACTTAGCCTCATCCGAAGACGGCGAATTCCGGGTTCCTTTCTCTCTTTTTGGCTTCCGTCCGGGCTTGCTGTGGGGCGAGAGGCACCACAGAGGAGGAGGCTGCAGGCCTGCTTCCCGCTTCAACCAGCGGCCTCCTGGAAGCTCCCTCTGAAGGGCGTGTTTGGATCCCTCGGACTGGTTCAGCGCAGGGTGGAGAACCAGTCGAGGGGCTATGTGAGGCAGCCCTCCAGTGGAGCCACAGCAGGGGACGCTTTTCTGACTCCGGTTCAGCACCTCGTGAGAATCCAGCCAGCATTCCTTGACAGCTCCCGTCCCGGCTTCACGGGACCTCGGCAGTTTTCACTGAAAGCTCTTGGGCAGCTGACAGGGCGGCGCGCGGCCTTCTCTGTACTGTTCGTAACTCTACCGCCTTACATTCCCCGCAGAAGAGCGCCCTCTGGCGAGGCGGCACCAGGTAAGAGTCGAGGCTTTCGCGCGCGATTGGCCGCCTCCCTCGAGTGGGCGGGGCCTCGCAGATGGTCTGGTCCAGGGTTGGTCGGCGATGGGCGGGCTTCTGGGTGAGGAATCCTGGGAGTTGAAGTCCAGGCATCTTCACCTGGGCAAAGTTGAGAAACATTGATGCATCCAACCCTCTGCTGCATCGCTCAGTGCACTAATGAACTCTGAATGGCCGTCCATCCTCTGTGAAAGACCCTTTTGCGAAATTAGGTCTACCACTTCCTCTGGCAAATCTGTCCCTTCTATGAACAGCTTTGACCACCAGGTCTCCAAACATGGCAACTTTAAGTCTTGTGGACTTCAATTCCCAGAATTCCCCAGCCAGCCTTTGGGGAATTCTGGGAGTTAAAGTCCACAAGTCTTAAAGTATCCAAGTTTGGAAAGCCTTGCACTAGGGCACGTTTCCTGATGTCCAACCCAATTTGGCTTCCTTTGGGCGTTTCTTTCACGTCTTTGGGAAACTTCTGAAGGGTTATGACCTGGCTTCCACAGATGCTGGGAAATAGCTCTTCTGGCTTCCCTCAATTGTTCCTCCTCCAGGCCAAACACATCTAAAGCCTCTAATTGTTCTCCTTCCTTCCCCCTTGGACTCCTCTGGACGTCTGTAGCTTGTGACTGCCCTTCCTGAATGGCAGGACTCAGAAATGGGTAGTGGTTTCAGGGCTGCTATCACATTTGCCTTGTGTTGGAATTCAATGTGTATTTTGCCCTTTGATCGTCCCAGCCCTGCAGTCTCGATCCTTGGGATGTTGTGACCAAGATGACCTCTTACCCCCTTAAGTGTAACTCACTCACCCTTGTATTAAATTTGTTTGCTGGGGATGAAACATCTTGATCAGTAAAGATTCTCAGTCCCCTGAAAGTAATCAGAGAATGTTCACATCTTGGAATTCTTGTGGAAAACGAAAGAACTCTTACGAATTCCAGAGGGTTTTAGCAGAGAGATTTATTGCGCAGGTTCAGAAGCCATAGCAACAAGCAATTCTGAACCCCGAGGGCCGGTTCAGACTTCAGTTTTATACTTTCCTTTTCCTCAGGAACAAAGGAATACACATTGAAATACACATTGTAATACATTAGCTTCGTTTCTCACGGGTATACAATGGAGAGTTTGCTACATACATTGTATCCAAGGGCAATGCACATTAGGTTAGTCACATACTACTAACACAGCACTATTCCAGTAATTATGCAGACACATCATTATTCTAGTGATTGTTAACTTTTCCACATTATAATCAACTCAGGCAGCAGTTTGTCAGTAACATTCAGGGTATCAAAGGGGTGGAAAAGACCTTGGAGATCATCTAGAACAGCCCCTTCTTGTAATGTACTGCCACAATTGACCATCCAGCCTCCATTTGAGCACCTCCTGAGAAGTTACTCTATGTTCTAAGTCTGACTAGTGCAGAATAGCAAGGAACAACACTTATACTCAAGGATCACGTGTTGTTTATTTGCAGCTGAATCACTCTTTTGGTTTCTGTGCACCTTGGGATTTAGCACGACATCCAGATCCTTTCTACAAGCAGTCTATCAAGTGCAGTCACCTCGTGCCTTTGATTTATTTTTTTAATTAAATTTATATCCTGCCCATCTCATTGCCATGCAACGTTGGGCAGTTTTTTCCTATACGAATAGAGGGCTGCAGGTTTGTCCTGGTCAAACTCCATTTTGCAGGTACTGTCCATTATTCCAACTTCCTGGATTCTCTGGAATCTTGTTACAGACCTCCAAGGTGTTTGTCCTCCTCCCTATTTCCTAGACTGGAGCCACTCAGTGCTTTCATCCAGCTTCACACAGAGCCAGGGATCTATAAACCAGCTCTGAACAGCAAGGAGGGAGAGCATAAAATGACCCTCTTTGCATGCACAGGTAACCCTGCAGCCTCTACTCTGACCCCAGAAAAAGTCAAGTCATGTACCCTCAAACAAACAAGATCATATGCTTTTAAATATTGTGTGAATGCAATTCCTGTCCAAATCACTTACGGGGTATCTCTGTCTTGTCTGGATTTAGTTTCTTAGATTATCCCTCATCTAGCCAATCTCCAGCTGTTTCCTGAGGATGCTGCAAAGAAATAGATCCAGTGCCCATGCATCCTAAGAGCTCTCATGTAGGACTGGTATAGCTAGGTTTAGCCAGAGAAACCCCGTGTAGTTGAAAAACCTCCGTTGTGTTCTTAGAATGTTTTCCTTTGGGCGTCTCATTCTTGGGCCTCATAGTCTTGCCCTAAAGTATGATAGCCTTATCGGTAGCCTTATCAAGGGACTCAGTATGAGGCCAACAGTTGTTTCTCTGCCATCTAACTTCCCCTTTCTGTCGCAGACAAATTAGCTAGGAAGTTTGCATACTTAATTACCAGCTTTGTCAGTTAGGGACAGAAAGGTGAAGGCGTTGATATTTGAATCACATAGTCATAGGGCTGGAAGGATTTTGGAAGTCTTCTTGTTCCTGTTTAAGGCAGGCAACCTTATTCCATCCTGGAGAAATGGTGGTCCAGACTATTGAAAACCTCCAGCAAGTTGTCCCATTGATTAAATCATTCTTACTATCAAGAAATTCCTCATTTCCAAATTGGATCTTACATCAGGTACAGAAGGAGCTGACTTAGCCAATCTTCACAGGTGTTTTTGGCACAAAAAAACAAAAGAACAAAATAATTTGAAGGGACATATTGTGAGGAAGAGTTTGTTAAAATTTGGAATCTCTTGAGAATGAAGGTAGATCCAGTGATTTTACCAAGGGCATCATCATCATCAAATGCCTTTTTAATTCCAAGATAACAATCGCAAGTTTACAATAGAGTAAAAATAGAGCAAGAATTGTTGTAGTGAAAGTACGAATCAGTCATGCTTAAAATATCTACTTGCTGGAAGAATCAAAGTGACTTCAAGAAAAGATCCTATGAAAAAAATGACACAATTCAAAACACTTATATGGAATCAAGAAAATGTATTTGGATATGTTTATAAGTTATTGGAATATAACAAGGAGACAGAACATATTCAAAATTGTAAATAAAAATTGTATGATAAAATGGATGCAAAACGTCAACAAAGTAATTACAAAGAAACAATGAGAACAGCTATGGAAAAAAATCAATTAAACTCACTCCAAGTTATGATTTGAGGCCAAATTGCCACAAGATGCCTTATGGAAATCCCTTAATAAAAATATATCATTTATTTATTAACTGCATTTTTATCCCACCTTTATTACTTTATAAATAACTCACAGCAGCAAAGATATGTAATGATCCTTATTTTCTCATCATATGCGATCATATTTTTACCATCATACGTGGTGGTCATGTAAAAAAAACCCTTAAAAGTAATGTAGAAAAATAAACATATTTTAAAATTTGAATTGAAACCAGAAGTATTTTTATTTGGAATAATTCCAGAGAGGATGGATGAAAACGATCAGTTTACCAAAATACATGTTGACAGTGATAAGAACATTTTTCCCAATATTGGAAAAGTAAATCCTTGCCCACAATACTAGACTGAGAGAGCAAAATCAGAAAAAAAATGCAGCAATGGCAAACTGCGTATATAGGTAACACAAGTTTAACCAAGATAAGCCGGAGTGACTCCTGCAATGACAGGTTTAAACACTTGGAAAGCAGCTTCTAAGAAAAAGACACAAGAGACACAACGAAGAAAAGAATGATTTAATGTAGGGGTCCCCCACCTTGGCAACTTTAAGACTTGTGGACTTCAATTCCCAGAATTCCCCAGCCAGGAAAGATTTAATGGATACAAAGCAATAACTTTCATCTTCAAAGAAAAAGGCAAATCATCTGAGTAGCGATTGGGACCAATGGAAGGGATGGAGAAAATGTGATGTTGAAAGCAGTTCCTTTGAATTCATTTGGATTTGATTTCCTACGTTGCTTAAAGCGCTTTTAGGCATTTATATTTTTATAATACCGTATGCATCTAATAAAATATCCCCGCACCCGCGGAGGAACCGGACTGGCTGGAGGCCGGCCAAATCGGGGAGAGGGTCCCGTGGCCCGCGTCCACCTCCCACACATCACCGACCAAATCGAGGCAATCGGCCAGCCGGGAAGGGGGTATCTGCTGGATGCCCCGCATGAATTCATGAAAGCCATTAAAACTCTCCTGTTCCTGCAGGCCTGGGGCTGATGTCCCGGGGGGGCGGGCGGGATATGATCAGACACGCTGTATGAATGTATTTATTTTATTGTTTTATTGTCAGATTATTGTTTTAATTTTGTACGCCGCCCTGAGTCCCTTGGGATTGGGTGGCATATAAATTTTAGAAATAAATAAATAAATAAATTTGTTGTTGCTCTTAATTGCAAAGTCGTGTCCGACCCATCGCGACCCCATGGACAACGTTCCTCCAGGTCTTCTTGTCCTCTACCATCTTCTGGAGTCCATTTAAGTTCACACCTACTGCTTCAGTGACTCCATCCAGCCATCTCATTCTCTGTCGTCCCCTTCTTCTGTTGCCCTCAATCTTCCCCAGCATTAGGCTCTTCTCCAGTGAGTCCTTCCTTCTCATCAGGTGGCCAAAGTATTTGAGTTTCAACTTTAGGTTCTGGCCTTCTAAAGAGCAGTCGGGGTTGATCTCTTCTAGGACTGACCGGTTGGATCGCCTTGCAGTCCAGGGGACTCGCAGGAGTCTTCTCCAGCCCCAGAGTTCAAAGGCATCCATTCTTTTCCGCTCAGCCTTTCCTATGGTCCAACTTTCACAGCCATACATTGCAACTGGGAAAACCATGGCCCGGACTATACGCACTTTTGTTGGCAGGGTGATGTCCCTGCTTTTCTAAATAAATTTAGAAATAAATAATTCATCCGCAGAAGCCTCGCAGCCCGGGCAGGGGTCGACAGGCCAACGAGCCAGCCCCCAACCCTCCTGGAATCCCCTGCACCCGGTCAGCCTTGGGGGCCACCCGCCCCTGCGCTCCCCCCCCCGCTGGACTCCCTGGGGTTCAGCTGGTGGGGGCTCGCCCGGGACCCGGGGGACCCCGGCCTAACCTGGAGGAAGGCTGGAGGGAGCCCACCCCCCCCTCCTTGCCGCGAGGTTTGACCCCAGCTTGGAGGAGGCCGAGCTCGGAGGCTGCGCACGGAGGTAGGCTGCCGCTGGGCGGGGAGGCTCCACCGAACAAGCCCGCGCCGCCGCCTCCGGGCCAGTCCAGCCGGGGGCGCGGACTCCGCCGGGCTCGCGCTCCTCCTGCCGCCTTCCAGGGCGGGGCGGGGGCTGCTTCTGCCCGGCTGCTCCGCCCTCCAGCCGGCTCCCGCCGCAGCGCCGACCGAGCCCGGAGCGCAGCCGCCTCCGCGGGCTGCACCTGCAGCGGCTCAGGTAGGGCTGCAGCGGCGGCGGCGCAGTCTTCGCGGGGCTGCTCGGTGGCGCCCCCGCTCCCGGCAGAGCAGGCGAGGAGGGGGAGAAGCGCCGGGGGCGGCAGTTGCGCGGAGACGCCCGGGGAGGGGCGGCAGGTGCCAGCCTTCCAACGGCCTTGCGCGGAGCGCGGGGGCGGCGGAGCCGAGGAATCCCCGGAGGGGAACCGGCGCCTCGCGGACGCCTCCTCCTCCTCTTCTCCCGCCGCCGCCGCGCGGCCTCTTTCTGGACCCGCCGCTCTGCGTTGCGCTAGGCGCCCGCGGGCTCCCTGCTGGCGGTCCTGCCCAGCGCTGCCCGGCTGGGCTGCTCTCCGCGCGCGGCGCCCTGGTTGCAGCTCCACGGCCGGCCGCAGGTGAGCAGCCCGGGGAGGTGGGCGCCAGAAGGGCGGATCCTTGCGGGAGGCGCCCGCGGGGGCTTGACAATCACTGGGCCGTCTGGAGCCGCCCGCCCTGCGCCACCCGGGGAGCGCCGGGGGCCCGTCTGAGCCTGCTCCCCCCGGCCTGGCCGGGTCGGGGCTCGGCTGCTTGGGGGGGGGCTGTTGGGAGCCGCGGGCGCCGAAAGAGCCGCCCCTGCGGATCCCCCCGAGGCTGCTTCCTTCGCTGGCCGGAGGGGTTGGGTTTGGCTGAGCGGTTCCAACGCCTTAAGATGCGCAAAGGCGCGATTGCGCCTGGCTCGGGATCCGCGGCTTCCCCCCCCTCCCTTATTATTTATTATTTATTTATTTATTTATTTATTTTATGAGACTTATATACCGCCTTAAGTGCAAGCACTCTCTAAGCCAGTGTTTCTCAACCTTGACCATTTTAAGGCATGTGGACTTCAACTCCCAGAATTCCACAGCCAGCAATGCTGGCTGTGGAATTCTGGGAGTTGAAGTCCACATGCCTTAAAATGGCCAAGGTTGAGAAACACTGCTCTAAGCGGTGTACACCAGTAAGCAATGTATATATATATTGACATTGCCCCCAACAATCTGGGTCCTCATTTTACCTACCCCGGAAGGATGGAAGTCTGAGTCAACCTTGAGCCGGTGAGATTTGAACCGCTGACCTGCTGAACACAGTCAGCTAAAGTGGCCTGCAGTACTGCACCCTAAGTGCTGCGCCACCTCGGCTCCTTGTTTGTCGGAGGTCCAGGATCCCCGTCACTCACCTCTGGACCGGTTAATCCGAGAGCTGATGACTTGGACCCAGGTGAACTACCAGCGCCCAAGCCGGGCTTAGCCATTCTGGGGTAGGGTGGTGGGAGCGTGGTTAATACGCTTGTGGTATAATCAGCTGGGAGTGCCGCCTCCGACCGACTTGTTTTCTTCCCCATTTCTTCCCCGTTTCCTCTTGACCAGTGGTTCTCAACCTGTGGGTCGGGACCCCATTTGGGGTCGAACGGCCATTTCACGGGGGTCGCCAAACAACGCAGTCCGCCATTTTTTCCCCCTTTTCCTTAGCTGTGCTACTCCCTTTTATTCTATTGGCTTTTGAAAGCCAATAGAATATATTCTCTTGAACAGAGTCTAATTCTATTGGCTTTCAAAAACCAATAGGAATTGTCCAGGCTGTCTCTGCCCTGCTGAGCCCGCCAAAAGCCCCAGTCTGCAAAGGGTGCTGCACCAGTTGAGTAGTCCTTGACTTACGACCGGTTGAGTAGTCCTCGACTTACGACCGGTTGGGGGTCGCGGCATTAAAAAGGTTGAGAACCATTGGTCTTGACCAAGCAGAAATGCTGCCCGAGGGAAAGTCTCTTCTCTGCTGAGGGCTGAGCTTTGCACAGCAAGGTGGGCCACGATTCGTGCACCCGCCACTGGCTGCTTCTGGCCAACGTTGGTGATGCACGGAGAGGGCGCAACTGGCTTTTGGAGCTGCAAAGCTGGGCCTGGAGGAGGGTCACTGGGCAGATATGAACACTGGAGTCATTTCTGCTGGATTTGGGGCTGATTCAACAGACGGTTTGTCTTATGGTGGTTCACGTACAGAGTATAACGGGTGCTCCATCCCTGGAGGTTTTCAAAAATAGACTGGACAACCTGTTTTATTGGGATGGTATAGGGCAGGGGTAGGCAACCTTGGCTCTTTTATGACTTGTGGACTTCAACTCCCAGAATCCCTGAGCTAGCATGGCTCAGCTTGGAAACCTCACCCTGTCCCCTCAGCATGGCTGGCTCAGAAATTCTGGGAGTTGAAGTCCACGAGTCATAAAAGAGCCAAGGTTGCCTACCCCTGGCTCTCCTGCCTTGAGCAGGGGGTTGGACTAGAAGACCTCTGAGGTCCCTTCCAGCTCTGTGATGCTATGCTCTGTGTGGCTCAACACTAAGCATGCTAAACCCGCTTAACAAACCTATTTAAGTAGCATGTCTACCCAGATAAACAAACCACATCACGCCTGGTTCGCACAACAGGCTAAGAGAGGTGCATCGCAGGTTGCCATAGCAGGTAGAAGTCCAACTTTCATCTTCTCTATGTGTTTGGCAAAGACGGGGCCTTTGCTCCACAGACTGGCTACTCCACAGACTGGCTACTCGCTTACAGATAGTGCTTGACTGATGACCGCAGCTGGGACTGGAATTTCTGTTGCTAAGCCAAGCAGTTGTTAAGTGAGTCAGATCCGATTTTAGGACCTTTTTGCCATGGCTGTTGTGGTTAACCGAACCGCTGCAGTTGTTAAGTGAATCACACGGTCACTGAGTGAACCCAGCTTCCCCCGTTAGATTTTGCTTGTTGGAAACTGGATGCAAAGCTCGCAGATGGCAGGCGTGTGACCACAGGATGCTGCAGCCGCCCAAAATATATGTCAGTTGCCACGATCCTGTGACCGTGGGGAGGCTGTAATCCATCACTGGGAGGGCCGGTCATAAGTCATTTTATTCAGTGCTGTTGTAACTTTGAACGGTCACTAAATGAATGGCTGCAAGTCAAGGGCTGCCTGTTGGTGGTGCAAAGCCATATATGTAGCTTGTTTGTCCTCGGTTTAGTATGTTGTGCCCACACAGCCACTGTGGTGTGCAAGTAAGTGGTGTATGTCAGTCAGACATCATCAACTGGCTCAGCATCATGTGAATGTTTAGCTTTGCATACATGTGGACCCTGTCTGGGCTGCTCCATGACTCCCCTGGTTTTGAGCACCTTCATATGCTCAGCTTCTGAGGACCCTTCTTTTCTCCCCCCTCACTGCAAGGGGCCAAACAGGCAAAGTTCAGAGGTGCAGGAGTGAGTTATGGGCCCTGCAATGCACGGGTGAAGTGGCCCTGAATGGGTCCTTTCTGGACTGGTTCATCTCCTGGGCGCTCAGTTTGAGGAGGGGGTGCAGAGACTTGGAGCCAGGACCTGAAAGGGTGCAGAGACTTGGTTCTACTCAGCACTGCAGGGGTGCCTTTCCTGGGCACCAATCCAGCTCCCTCAGGCACTTCAGAGCTTTCTTTTAACCAGAGGATGAGCATCTTCCAATACTTGAAGGGCTGTCACAGGGAAGAGAAGATCCATTTGTTCTCCATAGCATCTGAGGGCAGGACAAGGGGTGGAAGCTCCTCAGAGGAAGACGCAACCTGGAAGTGAGGAATTTTCTGGCAGTAAGAATGATTAATCAGTGGAACAGTTTGTCTCCCAGAGTTTTGGTTGCTCCATCACTGGAATTTTTTTTTTTCAAGAAAAGATTGGGAGCCATTTGTCCTGGATGGTATAAGTACTCCTGCCTTGAGCAAGGGGGTTGGGACTAGAATCGATGACCTCCAAGGTCCCCCCCCCTCCTAGTTTTCTGATTCTTTGAGTCAATCTACCTGCTACTCCAACTGCTCAGCACTTTTTAGATTCCCATCAACTGCCCTTGGACAGATTTCCTGTGCAGAGAGCTAGTGGACAAGTGGGGGTAGCTGCCCCTCCCTTCTGAGACCTCGGCCACACTTATGGGACCCAGGGTCGAAGATCTTCGGAGTATCTTCAGGGCTTTACTGTCTCCGCCAAAGCAATAAAGAAGGAACATGGCTAAATCGACAGGGTGCAAATGCCCTTCACCAGTTTAACTCCAGTTCCATTAAAAAGCAGGCCCTTCGCTGGGCTGCGTGCCACCCCAAATTTGAAATTGCAGGGTAAGGACTATTTCATTGAAAGAGTGGAAAGGATTTCCTGACAGAGACAGCTTTCAACAGGTACGGTGATGGGGGCCTCCTGTGTTCCCCTTCCTTGCCGGCAGTCTTCAGACATAGCCGTCTGTCCACAATGCACCAAGAAGAGGGTGGACTCAGTGACCTTTGAGGTTCCCTTCGAAATCTGTGATTCTAAGCAAACGCCTCCCAGCTACGGTACTTTCCTGGTGCTGTTCCAAACGTTTCCTCTTTGCTTAAGCTGTCGTCATCTGCCTTGATTGTGTTTTTTACCCCTTTCTGCATAGGTTGTAGTGAAACAGGAAATGCCTCTTTTTTCATAATTCAGGATTAGCAAAACCTGATCACCTTGCCTGGCTAGTGAAACACATGCCAAAGACTAGCTTTCTTGAGCCCTTTTAAACAAGAGGAAACAGTTTGCTTTTAGCAAGGATAGTCTTGGCCAAAGCACCTGTACGGTTTACATTTTCTCAGCCCCATAACAACAACCAAAGAGCAGCAGCATCACACTTAATAAAAGAAATGACACACCCTTGGCTGAGCCCAGAAATAAAGTGCCCTTACATTGGACACCCTCTGTTATCCAACTAAAAGTTTATGGTAGCTTGACAGCTCAGTCCCACTCTTCTACTGCTGGTTGAACTTTTCCGTCCTTCTCCGATTACTACTGGAGAGCCCACCTGTGCAAAAAAACAAGCTGGGGATGCTGTCTCTTGTGTTCAGCTGGTTGGCAACAAAAGAAAGCAAAAAACCATGCCCAACAGAGTCTGGGAATTGATGGAAACTGAGAACCAGGTTTTGTTTCTGCAAAAATGTCTACATTACCCTGGTGTTTCTCAGCCTTGGCAATTTCACGACGGGTGGACTTCAACTCCCAGAATTCCCCAGCCAGCATGGTTAAGAGCCGTGGTGGCGCAGTGGTTAGAATGCAGTATTGCAGGCTAATTCTGCCCACAGCCAGGAGTTCGATCGTGACCGGCTCAAGGTTGACTCAACCTTCCATCCTTCCGAGGTCAGTAAAATGAGGACCCAGATTGTTGGGGGCAACAGGCTGACTCTGTAAACATAGAAGGCTGTGAAGCACTGTGAAGCGGTAGATAAGTCTAACTGGCTATTGCAAGAGAAATACTGTACGACACAGTCAACAGCAAAACATCTACATCTAAAACTAGAAAGAAAAACTGCAGAGAAGAAGGAGGCTTTGAGTGCTTCATCCTGGCCCTACTCACCCCATAAGATCACTCTCAGATTCCTCCCAAGATTCTGTTCCAGCCCAAATCCAAATATTCTGAAATTTTCTTCTGCCAGACCATTGTTGTTGTTGTTGTTGTTAATTGCAAAGTCGTGTCCGACCCATCGTGACCCCATGTACAACGTTCCTCCAGGCCTTCCTGTCCTCTGCCATCTTCTGGAGTCCATTTAAGCTCATGCCTCTTGCTTCAGTGACTCCATCCAGCCACCTCATTCTCTGTCGTCCCCTTCTTCTCTTGCCCTCCATCTTTCCCAGTATCAGGCTCTTCTCCAGTGAGTCCTTCATTCTCATTAGGTGGCCAAAGAACTTGAGTTTCAACTTCAGGATCTGGCCTTCTAAAGAGCAGTCGGGGTTGATCTCTTCTAGGACTGACCGGTTTGAATGCCTTGCAGTCCAAGGGACTGGCCAGACCATGGTCCATCTGAAATTATTTGACAGAAGTTCCAGAATGTGGTTTTTATTTGGGGGTTTGGAAGCAAACCTATGTTTTGTTTTGTGCACATGGCTGGTTGGTACTGCTCTGTTCCTGTATCACTGAGAAATTGGCACTTCTGGGTTTTTGGAGTGTTAACTGGGTTTAAATTGGATTTGGCCTCACTTTGCACAGAGGAGGTTCCTTCTCACATGGGATCATTTCAGTTGAGGAGGAAAAGGATTTTTATGCTGCGTTCTCCTCTAGAAGAATGGTTAAGCTCATGTTTTTCTGACAGTTTCCTCCTTTATTCTTCCCCCCCCCCATGGACAAATGCAATGGGATTATGTGATTATAGAAATATTACTGCTATTTTCCATTATAGCATCGTATGTCTATAATCATATCATCCCATTGCATTTGTCCATTTGGGAAAATAAGTTTTTATAATCTGAAAGAATTTAATGTCTTGGAGAATGGGGATAACGGAGATCGGCTGAGTATTGATCCACTGGTTGGAATAGAAATTGACTGACAGGCAGGTCACCCAAGCCTGACAGTGGACTATAAACAACGGAGAGAATGTAACTAATCCTAAAAAAAAAAAAAAAAAAGGCGATCTCTGTTTTGCTTAACTAGATACGTTCATAAATCCAGCAAACGGAGAGAAACTTCTGGCACAGCCTGGATTCAGAGGCAACGAAATCTCTGCTGCTGGTAAAGTTCACGAGACAATGCAGCGAGAGTTGTCCAAGCCAGGAAATTATCAGAGAAGGAGGGCCTGGGCTGCAATTGGCAGCTGTTTCAACACCAGGCGTCACTCAGGCGCAACCTGGCTAGGAAGAACATGGTGGGCACGGATCAGTCGGAGCCCCTCTTGCCCTCTGCAAGGTGCATCTGGGAGTTTCTGCGCCCTCCGGTCCTCAACCCCCCTCAGGGGGGGTCCCAAAGTCCAAATCTCAAGAGGCAGTGAGCTCTGATTTTCCACCACGGCGGCTCTCGTTGCTGTTCCAGATATTATGGATTTGGTGGCTGGGTTTGCTTTGCAGCTTAGTTGCTGATTTATGTTCTGTTGCATGGTTTGATTGCTAAGCTGTGTTGACCTAGGATGGGGTTGCAATGCAGTCAGAAGGGGGAAATGGAGGCTGAAACTGCTCCGAGCTTGTGAAGCAGGAAAAAGCAACGTCCGATTCCTTCTTAACAAGCTAAATTGTGTTTTGTAGAGTGTGGTTCTAGGTTGTGTCTTGAGTTTAAGCATCCTTTTCTTGTGGATTAGGTTAGTTTGTGCTCTGAAGTCAGAACGAAAGACTTAAGCCGCCTCTGTGAGGGGCAAGGGTTGGGCCAGAAGATACAATTCTAAGCAGCACTTCATGAAAAATAGTTTAATTACTGTCTACCTGCTTAAAGTAGCAGCAACGACTTAAATACCTCAGGGAAATGGTCTTATTATTTATATTTCCCTAAAAATAGCAGTGTATAATAGTTTGCAGCATCTTTTCTGCCAAAGCTCGTGCGATACTAAATGAAAGGTTTGGTCTCTCAAACCAGGAGACTGTGAATTTTAGTCCTGCTTTAGGCATGAAGATCGGCTTGGGTGAATTTGGGCCCAACTTACCTCACAGGGTTGTTGTGGTGGGGAAAGTAGGAGGAGGAAAGTACGTTGGATCTGTTTGCCTCCTTGAGATGTATATAAAAATAATAAAGGCAGGATATTAAATGCATGTGCAACTACGTAGGTGTCTGCTGGTCTTTTAGGTGCCCCCAACAAAAATCACCACCGAATAAAGATGTCAGAGCCTGGGAATGGCAGGCATTGCTATAGTTATGAGAACCAGTTTGGTTTAGTGGTCAAGGGACAGGCTAGAAACTGGGAGACTGTGGGTTCTAGTCCCGTCTTAGCTATGAAAGCTGGCTGGATGATCTTGGGTGAGTCACACACTCAACCCAACTCCCAGGATTATTGTTGTGGGGGGGAAAGGAGGAAGGTGTATTGGATATGTTTGCTGCCTTGGTTTATTTGTAAAAATAATAAAGACAGAAAATGAATGAATGAATGAATGAAAGAAAAAGAAAGAAAAAGGAAAGAAAGAAAGAAAGAAAGAAAGAAAGAAAGAAAGAAAGAAAGAAAGAAAGAAAGAAAGAGGGAGAGAGAGAGAGCAGTGCTGGGGCAGCTCCTCCACGATCCTCAGGTCTCCAATAGGCAGTGGTTTGTTTTTTTTTTTGTAAAAACAAAAGGTGCCGGGTCTCACACATGTCATACAACCCGCCTTGCCTACCCTACAAAGTACCATCCCAAAAAGGTGCCGGAACTCGGTTCTGGGCATTCTATGACAAAAAAAGCCCTGCCAATAGGAGTCAGATCCAGTAGGTCACTCTTCAAGATGGTGCCTTTTCTTGATTTTGCCAGCCAGATCCACCTCCAGCCCCACGGTTGTGATCCACCCACCCATATGGGAGTTGCAGTTCAAGACATCTGTAAGGCGTGCCTGGTGGGGAAGGTTGACT
The DNA here is from genome assembly GCF_016545835.1 of Crotalus tigris. Classification (NCBI taxonomy): domain Eukaryota; kingdom Metazoa; phylum Chordata; class Lepidosauria; order Squamata; family Viperidae; genus Crotalus; species Crotalus tigris. The sequence goes on along the minus strand of NW_024096931.1, from coordinate 2,057,142 downwards.
TCTGTGCCAGGATCCTTGGCTGACCTTGAGTGGGCCTCCCCTCTGCTCCCCTTCTCTTTGCAGGATGGCGTTTCACCGCAGCCAGAAGCTGAACCTGCTGCGTCTTGCGGTCCTCCTGACGGTGGCACTGGCCGGCATCAAGTTCTTCTTCCGAGACAGGTTGGTGCCAGGCGTTGGCGGGCGCAGACAGTCCCTGCGACCTCTCCGGAGATGGTCTCTCTTTTGGATACTCTGCTGGTTTCCTGGTTGTGAAAAATGAAGCAAGAATTATATCTGTTATCTAGACATACGTTTATAATATTTTAGATTTTAGATTTCATAGTTTGTGTTTTTATCTCTTGGGGTTGTTTTAATCAAAATCTGATGGGAATGTGCCATCTGGAAAAAAAAAATCTCTTTTGGGTCTGGGTCAGCATAATGTTGGGGAGGTCCTAAGGGAGAATCCTTCCAACCTAGAACTAAGGGGAAACTTCCTAACAGCGAGAGCAATTAGCCAGTGGAAGGGCTTGCCTTCAGAAGTTGTGGGTGCTCCATCACTGGAGGCTTTCAAGGAAAGATTAGAGAGCCCTTTGTCCAGAATGGTATAGGGCAGGGGGAGGCAACCTTGGCTCTTTTATGACTCGTGGACTTCAACTCCCAGAATTTCTGAGCCAGTATGGCTCACCTTGGAAACCTCTCCCTTTCCCCGCAGCACGGCTGGCTCAGGAATTCTGGGAGTTGAAGTCCACGAGTCATAAAACAGCCAAGGTTGCCTACCCCTGGTATAGGGTCTCCTGCTTGAGCAAGGGGGGTTGGGCCAGAAGGCTTCCAAGGTCCATTCCAACTCTGTTATTCTGTATATTCCCTGCCTGTGGGGTCTGCTGGGGCAGAGACCTCCTACAAGGGTTGACTTCTTCCTTTCGAAGCTGGTCTAGACCTGCAACTCCAGAGCCATTTTCCTTTCTATGATGCCCTTCTAGGATTTGTTTCCTGCTGGGATCTCATATTGCTAAGTTGTCCATCTCTCATCATGTCTCCAACATGGCGGGTAGGGAAATGAGAACTTGGGTTGTTGCAGGGCAAGTTATAAAGTCACAAGAGGACATCATCTTCCCCAACCTGATTTCTGCCCTGAGGGCAGAGGTCTCGTTCTCCACCAGGTTGAGGCCACCCCTCTCAGGGACACCAGCTTGGGGAAGGGAGGCATTTTGGAGGGCTGTTCCATCGCCCTGGCCCAATCTTTCTCAGCCTTGTCAACCTGAAGATGCGTGGACTTCAACTCCCAGAATTCCCCAGTCAGCAAAGCTGGGGAATTCTGGGAATTGAAGTTCACACATCTTCAAGCTGCCAAGGTTGAGCAACACCACCCTTGCATCTACCTGTCCAGCATGGCTATGAGGAAACAAAGGAGTATAGATTGGGGTAGGCAACCTTGGCTCTTTTAAGACTCGTGGACTTCAACTCCCAGAATTCCTGAGCCAGCATGGCTCAGCTTGGAAACCTCTCCCTTTCCCCTCAGCGTGGCTGGCTCAGGAATTCTGGGAGTTGAAGTCCACGAGTCATAAAAGAGCCAATGTTGCCTACTTCTGGCTTAGGCCTAGACAGCTTTCTGACTCGTAAATTTCAACTCCCAGAATTCCTGAGCCAACATGGCTCAGCTTGGAAACCTCTCTCTTTCCCCTCAGTGTGGCTGGCTGGGGAATTCTGGGAGTTGAAATCCACGAGTCATAAAAGAGCCAAGGTTGCCTACCCCTGGTAGATAGTCCTCGACTTACTGCCACTTGTTTAGTGACCATTCAAAGTTACAATAGCATTAGACAAAGTGACTTATGACCATTTTTCACACTTATGAGGAGTATTGCAGCATCCCTGAGGTCACGTGATTTACATCCGGACGCTTGGCAACTGACTCACATTTATGACGGCTGCAGTGTTCCAGGGTCACGCCATCCCCTTTTGTGACCTTCTGATAGGCAAAATCAATGTGGAAGCCAGATTCACTTAACAACCATGTTACTCACTTAATAATTGCAGTGGCTCACTGTGGCAAGAAAGGTCGTAAAATGGGGCAAAACTCGCTTAACTTGCTTAGCAATGGAAACTTTAGGCTCAATTGATGTCGTAAGTCGAGGACTACCTGTATGCACACTCTTTCCAATTGAGTCAGGTCCGTTTGCACATCGTGCGCCGGGCAAGAGGTTCCTGGTGCCTATATTGTATTCTTGCCCACCTCTTAACGCCCTAGGCTCTTGGGGTATTTTTCCTGTGGAGCTAAGCTCCTCTCTGTTCCTCGTTGCAGCTTCACGCTGGACCAGCGCAGGGAAGTTGGGGAAAACCACTTCTGGGGCAGCGCCCAGGACGTGAAACAGCCAGCCAACACTCAGCCCCGATCGTCGGGGCACCTGGAACGCCAGGTAGCGGCTGGAGCGGCTGGCCTGGAGCCGAAGAAACTGCCCCACCGGGACTTCAGCTCCACGCAGATGCGGTTGGTCCATCTGGACCTCAAAGGGGCAGCTCCCAAAGTATCCTACCTGGAGCAGGTGAGTTGCAATGTGAGCGGGACCCCAGGAGGCAGGATTGTATTTAACCTTCATTTCCAGTCAGCCAAGACAGGGATGGTGAACCTCTGGGGCTCAGCCTGGTCAAACATTCAGAAAATGCCTAACCTGACTGGGCTGCTGTGTCTTTCCCCCAAGAAAAGATAAGCAATTCTTTCCGGATTTATTTGTTGAAAAAAATACAGTTCAGTCGTATGTGGTGCTATGTATTATATAAAGAAACCTCAAATAATTACAAAAACGAAATACAGGCAAAACAAACTTATTTTGGGAGTTGTGCTTTCGAGAATAGTTGTTGTCAGGTGTCGATGAACACTGTTGTGTCACCAAAACATGGCTTGTCACGCATGTCATTGGTCTGCCATCCCCTTGCTAAGAGCTACTTGTTCTACAGACAGTTTTTTGTGGCACTTTTGTGCCTCCCCAGTCAGTCTGGATTCCTTGGGACTGTCTGGATAAGTCTCCACAGTTTCCCTGGCAGCCTTTTTGACATTTCCTTCCTTGTAGGACAGTGGTTCTCAACCTGTGGGTCGGGACCCCATTTGGGGTCGAACGACCATTTCACGGGGGTCGCCAAACAACGCAGTCCGCCATTTTTCCCCTTTTCTTTGGCCATGCCCCTGGCACCCAGTGATATATAAGTGGTTTCTGGGTCACCACAACATGGGGAACTGTATTATGGGGTCGCGGCATTAGAAAGGTTGAGAACCACTGTTGTAGGATTGGGCCAAATCCTCCAACTGGTTTCATGCCCAAGGCAGGACTAGAACTCAGGTCCAGGCCTTTGACTACACCCAACTGCCTCTTAGCAATAATCTATAATAGTAATAATATTACAGAATTCCCCCAAATGTCAATATATAGGTAGTCTTTGACTTATGGCCACAATTAAGTTCAACATTTCTGTTGTTAAGTCAAACATTTCTTAAGCAGCTTTTGCCCCATTTTACGACCTTTCTTGCCACCGTTGTTAAGTGAATCGCTGCAGTTGATGAGTCAGTAACCTGGTTGTTAAGTGAATCTGGCTTCCCCATTGACTTTGCTTGTCAGCAGATCGCAAAAGGGGATCATGTGATCCCATGACACAGCAACGGCCATAAGTTTGAACCAGTTGCCAAGCATCTAGATTTTGATCACATGACCATAAGGCAGTGTTTCTCAACCTTGACAATTTTAAGGCATGTGGACTTCAACTCCCAGAATTCCACAGCCAGCAATGCTGGCTGTGGAATTCTGGGAGTTGAAGTCCACATGCCTTAAAATTGTCAAGGTTGAGAAACACTGCCATAAGGGGATGCTGCACCGATTGTAACTGTAAAAAATGGTCCTAAGCCACTTTTTTTCAGTGCCGTTCTAAATTTGAACAGTCACTAAATGAGCTGTTATTAAGTTGAGGAGTATCTGATACCCAGGTTTTGCAGAACAGAAATTAATTACGGGAGACTTACTCCCAACCAAATTCTGTCCTGGCTAAATTCTTTTGGAGTTGCAGACCTTCTCAAGATGGTCTGTGCAGTCGCCAGGACTAGAAGCATCATTATATGACGTTTCAGTCTACATTTATCAGTTATCTAAATAGGTTTTGCATCCAGGAATAAAGTTCTCCCTTTTGACAATGGAGCTGCTGGGTGTGTGGAATGGAAGTGTCCAGCCACAGAAGCTGCATCCGCTTAAATGGTGTGAAAACTGCTTCTGGCGTCCCTTGCAGGCAAGAGGGGAGGCTGAGGAGTTGCCAGTTGGGCCAAAGGTCTCCTGCAAGTGGCCGGGACCCCTTGTGGAACATGCCCTGGGCCACTGGTGGCGAACCTATGGCACACGTGCCAGAGGTGGCACTCAGAGCCCTCTCTGTGGGCACGCACGCCATGCCCCGGAGATGGCAACTGTCCTCTTCAACCAGCCGCCTGCTAACTTGCCGAGGTCCACGTGGCTGGATGCATCCCAGCACCCATGCGCTTGCTGGCCTCTGTGTGCAGGGGACGATGGTGTCAGGCAGCAGCCACGCTGGCTCCTGCCTCGCCTTGCCCTGCGACAATGGCTCCCCCACCCTGTCTTGCCTTGCCTTGCCTCACCCCGCAGAACGAGCCTCCTGCCCACCGCCCCACCTGCCAGAGACCCCCTGGACTTCCCCCAACCTTGCCCGGCCCCCACAGGTGTCCCTCCCCACAAGCAACATCTTGGCCACACCCACCCAGTCTGCCATGAGCACCACAGCCACACCCACCCAGTGGGCCATGCCCACCTGGCACCCGGCGATAAATAAGTGGGTTTTGGGTTGCAGTTTGGGCACTCGGTCTCTAAAAGGTTCGCCATCACTGCCCTGGGCTGCTGGATGGGGGAGGGGGTTGAAAGGAGACAGCCTTCTGTCTTCCCCCCCCTGCTGGATTCTGCTTTGCCTTCTCCCTGCTGAGCTGCTCCCACCGCCCTTGTGTGCCTCCTTCTGCACAGATCTTCCCGCTCTTCTCCAAGATGGGAGCCAACGGGGTCCTGATCGAGTACGAAGACATGTTTCCCTTCAAGGGAGAACTGGAGATCCTCCGGTCCCCTTATGCTTACAGGTAAAGCAGACTGGAGGGCTTTGGCAAGGGCTGGGGGGGTGGGGAAATGGAGGAGCTGGACCAGGTGTGGATCTGGCCCGCCAGGGAAGGGAAGACCCTCAAGCTCAGAAACGGTTCATGCAGTGTGCCCAGAGTAGCCAAAATGGGGAGGGGGGGGGGGGAACCCAGAGCTCATCTGCCACGTTCTCAGCTGTGTGGGGTCATCACATTTCACAATCGGCTATGCAGCCACCGATTTGGGTTAATGAGTAGCCGGAAAGCCAAAAGTTCATTCCTTTGGTTGCGTCAAGTGTGTGTGTGTGTGGGGGGGGGAATCTATTTGTTTCTTTACTACAAGGGTGGGGGGGAGGTGCTGCATGCATCCAACCATCACCCTTTCAGGGCTGCCTGCATTTTGACACGGGATGTGCATGTGTGTACTTAGTGAATGTGAGAAGCATTTTAACGAGCAAAATGGACTGAAAGTGTGCAGGGGGTCAGGTTTCCCCTCCCCTCTCTTTAAAAAACTGACCTCTGCAGTCCCCCTTTGCAACCTGGCCTGCCCATGGCTAGCAGATGGCTCTCTCACTGTATCACTTTTGTCAGTGGAAACGGTGCCCCCCCTCCTGTCCTCCCTTCACCCCATTTCCTTCCTTCAGGGCCAGTCTTGATTATCCTGAGCTGTCATGGATTTGTGCAGGAGCAGGAGACTGAGTCTCTGATGTGGCCCCCTCCCTCAAGAGAATGGAATGGAATAGAATAGAATAGAACAGAACAGAACAGAAATAGAAATAGAAATAATAGAAATAGAAATACTGGACTAGACTAGACTATAGGCTAGACTAGACTAGACTAGACAACAGAATAGAAATAGAAATAGAAATAATAAAAATAGAAATACTGGACTAGACTAGACTATAGGCTAGACAAGACTAGACTAGACTAGACTAGAAATACTGGACTAGAGACTACTGGAGAATAGAGGCTAGGCTAGACTAATATAGAATAGAATAGAATAGAATAGAATAGAATAGAATAGAATAGAAATACTAGACTAGACTAGACTAGAACAGAACAGAGCAGACTAGAAATACTGGACTGCACTAGACTAGACTAGAACAGAACAGAACAGAACAACAGAACAGAATACAACAGAACTGGAAGGGACCTTGGGTGTCTGGGCTACCAGAGGCCAGAGTTTCTCATTGAGAGGGGCAAAGCAGTCCCTTTGGGTGGTCTAGCAGGCCCCCTCCCTCCCCTCTCACCCCTGCTGGGGTCTGCTGAAGGCCTGGCTCAGTGCTGACTGCTGCTTTTCTCTCTTGACAGCGAAGAAGACATTGCGAAGATCCAGGAGCTGGCAGGCCTCAATAAACTGGAAATAATCCCATTAGTGCAGACGTTCGGGCACGTGGAGGTAGGAGCAGCCGGCTGTGCTTAATTTGTCCCCTGTGCACTTTTGAGGAATGCGCAAGGCCTGGCCTGTTTTTGCACACATATCGTGTTCACACTCTTTGATGTTTGCACATGAGGCTTGAGTGAAATGGGCTCCAGCTGAGACATGCGCAACTGTGGCTCAGCCGGGGCCAACAAATTGTTCTGGCGTTTCAACAACACACGGAAGCTGCCTGCAGACTGAACCCACTTTCTGGTTTTGTGCAATCCATTCGACCATAAGCTCAACCGAATAGGCTGGATTTGCCTAATACGCCCAGCCACAAAATCTAAACCAGCCCTAACTTGAACTCAGTTGGCTGATTCTTTGGTTAAATTATCATGATTTGGGGCCAGTAGATTTTTATGGGTCGCATTCTCTGCTTTCACATGCTGATTTTCCTTTGGCAGTCTTCTTCTTCCACCTCTGCTCCTTAAAATTTGTTGTGGGCCATTCAGGACCAGAGTGAAGATTATACTGTACAAAATCTATGTGATACTTTGATTGTGGGGACAGTAAAATAGGCTCACCCAAAAGCATGTGTGCCTTTTCATAAAGTTTGCTAGTTGGAAAAGGCGCTAGAAGACCCCTGAATTCTGTCCTGTAGAGCCATAAACCAAAGAGAAGGCCTGATCCTTCTACCTCATTTTGCTCTGGCCTGTGAATAAGACTGGTGGCTCCCCAACTAAACAAAGTAAGGTGGGGGTTCAGCCAGATGCTTTAGGCCTGGTTAGTCTGGAGATGGGCTGGGCACCTGAGCAAACAAACAAAGCTGGCTTTCTTAACAGAGTGACAGCCCCTGATTCCCCACTCTGAAGGGATAAACATAAGAGCAGCACCTCCAAGAACTAGACCCAGAAAAGGGTTTCATTTTTTTTATTTAACTTTCATTTATTTTCAGTATAAAAGGATGAAAAAGAATCTGCCATGAACAATTTAATACTGTTGGAGAGCCACAAGAACAGCTGATTGATGATAGTTTAGAGCAGGGGTAGGCAACCTTGGCTCTTTTATGACTCGTGGACTTCAACTCCCAGAATTCCTGTGCCAGCCATGCTGAGGGGAAAGGGAGAGGTTTCCAAGCTGAGCCATGATAGCTCAGGAATTCTGGGAGTTGAAGTCCACGAGTCATGAGGGGGCTGTAGTTCCCCCATGCTGCCTCAGGAATTCTGGGAATTGAAGTCCACAAGTCTTAAAGTTGCCAAGGTTGAGGACCCCTGATATAGGGCAGGGGCGGGGAACCTTGGCTCTTTTATGACTCGTGGACTTCAACTCCCAGAATTCCTGAGCCAGCCACGCTGAGGGGAAAGGGAGAGGTTTCCAAGCTGAGCCAGGCTGGCTCAGGAATTCTGGGAGTTGAAGTCCACGAGTTATAAAAGAGCCAGGGTTGCCTACCCCTGGTTTAGAGAAAGGTTATTTTTTATACAGGCAGTCCTCGACTTCCACAATTGAGCCCAAAATTTCTTTGGCTAAGTGAGACATTTGTTAGGTGAGTTTCGCCCCATTTTACGTCCTTTCTCGCCATTGTTAATCACTGCAGTCGTTAAGTTAGTAACAGGTTTTAAAGTGAGTCTGGCTTCCCCATTGACTTTGCTTGTCAGAAGGTTGCAAAAGGGGATCACGTGACCCCAGGGGGATGCTGCAACCGTCGTAAATATGAATCAGTTGCCAAGTATCTGAATTTTGATCAGGTGACCCTGGGGAGCTGCAGTGGCGGTCATAAGTGTGAAAATCAGTCCTAAGTCACTTTTTTCAGTGCCGTTGTAACTTTGAGCGGTCACTAAATGAACTGTTGCAAGTCAGTGACGACTTTTAAGTCATTGAGAATTTGAAGAGGAACTTCACAGAGAAGTTAATAGCTTACCAAAACTTTTCTGCTGGGATTGGAAGTTCTGTGACTGCATCTCTGCCATTTTTTTTTTTTTTTTTTTTTTGGTAAAACCTGATTTCTTTTGTGGCTAAAGGGATTGGCAAATGGGGTTCTTGCTTGTTAATCAGATAGTAAATTGTTAAAGGAGCTAAAAAATTTGGTAATAAACCCCCAAATGCCACTGTTGCACTCATCTTTTTGAGACAAAGGATTTCATGGTGAAGATAAAGAAATAAAAGAGATTGTGCAGGTTCTACTAGTAAGGACTACTAGGAACCCCCTGGTTGAGATTTGGTCTGGGGACCTTCCGTGGTGCTATTTTGCTGTCTAGAACTGGATTTTGTGACCCAAATCCTTTGTGATCAAAATGATTAATTGATATTATTTAAAAGGGGATGCGAAGACCTCCCTGCTTTAGAGCCAGCTCCTGTAAAAGATGGGTGGGGGCTGTTCTAGTTCATTTCTGCAGGCCTGTTTGAGGGCACAAATAGATGTTGTGGGAAAGCCCAGTGAAAAAGACAAGAGACAGCAACACAAAGGAATACTTCTTACTTTAAGATTCAGAGGTTTATTTCAGCAATAATTTGGAACACACACACATAAATGTTACTTACGTTAAAAATCCATTGCAATGCAGTCCAATGACATAGCAGTTCCAATAAGGACAGCTTATAGGCTGGTGGCAAATCAATCAGGTTTAGTCTCAACCTTTTATGCCCTTTCTTATCCTAAGACCGTAGACAGATGGTCAGCAACCTTGCATTTTCTGCTGACTTTCTGCTGACCATAACTTTCCTCATACCCATGTACATCTGAACTTGCATCCATCAATTACTTTCAGTTCCCCATTTCTCACAGTTCCAGTCCTTATGTTCTAAATATATTTGAAACAAGCAAGCTTAGCAAAATCATATTAAGTAAAGTACAGTTGCAGTTTAGATTACAAATGGATTGTAATCTAAATTTCGGATTGTAAAACTGAGCACAGCACAAACTTTGGTTCAATACTTTCCCATGAGGCCTGATTTAATTCACCTGGGCCTAAATCTTGCATAGAAAAACAATAGTCAATATTTTCGTTTTCTACAGAGAGAACCTGCCACTGGCTCAGAGTCGCTCCCAGCAGGAACAATGTCCTGTTCCCAAGCCCTCTGTGCCTCTTTCATTCCAGAATGAAAATAAAATAGAATCTCAATTCAGAACAAACTCTAATTTCCAGCAGTTCAAAACAGTGATACAGATAGTCCTCAACCCAGGACTGGGCAGTTAGCGTTTATTCAAAGTTATGATGGACTTCTCCAGGCCTACTTCCAAACCAGATTTGAACTTCCAATGGGTGGATCCCCCTGCAGTCATGTGATCGCATTTTGGACACTTGGCAAGTGGCCCGTATTTATGGCCATTTGCAGTGTCCTGCAATCTGTGACTTTTTTTGCTGAAAAACACCCCTTGTGGACAATGTATCCACTTAATGACAGCTGCAAAAATGTCTTAAACTGAATGCAAACACATGGTGACCTGCTTAACGACCGGCATGACTTATGACTGTAATTCTGGGCTCTATGATGGTCATAAGTCCAGGACTCCTGTAGTCCCATTTAAATACTCAAATTGTCTACTACTGCACTCAAAGGTGAGTTAACGATCTTGAGATGTTTCTTCACAAATTTAATCAGAACTGTACAGACTGACTTCAAAAGCTGAAATTAAATGTGTTTTCAACCGACATGCCCAAAACATTGTATGATCCAAATCTGCAATATAGAAATGGAGTTTGAAATTAAGTAGAAAAGAGTAACAAGGATTGCTTTAAAGGAGGAATAAAGCAGGAAGTTCATAATCCATCCGAATTTTCTTTTGAAAATCCAAATCAAGCAATTTGATGAAGATCTCTAGACCCTATTTGTCTTCTTGCTACTCAAGGAAACAGTCGTGCATAACATTCTTCCATCTGCGATTGGTGATAAAAGAGCCATTGTAGTTCTAACATATATAAAAAAAGAGCACGGTTAATGCTACATTTGTTTATCAGTCAGTAAAGTTTGCTTCATGCATTTATCCAGCAAAGGGTGAAATGTCAGGAATATTTTCCTTGTAAAGCAGGCTAGAAGTGAACAAGTCCAGCCAACAGTTATAACTTCTCTTAATGCTAGAGAAATAGTTAAAAGAAATATTTTGTAACAGACTGAAATAGTAGCAAACAAAAAATGTTTTGTCAGTAGCAAACAAAAGCTTTAAAAGCCCAGACATTGAATCTGCGCAGATTTTGAGTTGTACATTTATTCTCTCAGAGCTAACGTTTCTTCTTCGGTGGATTTTTATAGATTGGCTTTAATAAAATAAGTACGTTTTCTTGCTTTCTACTGATTTAAAACTCCCTTGTAAAGACCAAATATGCTAAGATATTATCCATCCATCTGTGTCTCCCCCAAGTGGCGGTGGTGGTCGTGGTGGTCTCAACATCTTTTTTACATCGTGGTGACCAAAACTGGATGCAGGATTCCAAGGGTGGCCTTACCAAGGCCTTGTAAAGTGGTATTAACACTTCACGTGATCTTGATTCTATCCCTCTGTTCATGCAGCCTAGCTCTGTGTTGGCTTTTTTGGCAGCTGCAGCACACGGCTGGCTCATATTGAAATGATGTCCACTAGGACTCCGAGGTCCCTCTCACAGTTACTACTATTGAGTAGCAGGTAGTCCAGAAACTCTTTCAGTAGTCTGATTTGCCCGCCCTAACACAACAGGCTCTGCGGAAGTGCTAGAATTACTGCCTCTGCAGCAAGCCAAGAAGATTTTTGTGCTCATCAGGAATATCTTTTCTATTTTCATGCTGTAGATCAGGGCTCTCTAAACTTGGCTGGCTGGCTGAAGAATTCTGGGAGGTGAAGTCCACAAGTCTTAAAGTTGCTAACTTTGGAAACTCCTGCTCAGGATCAATGTGGCTGGGGAATTCTGGGAGTTGGAAGTCTATGCATTTTAAAGTTGCCAAGATTGAGAAGGTCTTTTGTATACATTCTAGGGTGCTTAACTTCTTGTTCAGTATCAGTATTGCTCATCTTCTAATCATGATTCCTGCACCTTTTAATGAACAAGAGAAATTTAGTTTTAGCTTAATTCCTTTCTAGGTTTTGTTGATGCAGTGACCTATCCAGGCAAAAAGTTCGTAACAACCTTCTGGTGGGCTAGTATCTTTTCTAGCCTTGAATGGGAGACTTGTCTCCCGTGAACTCAGCGCTGGCCTTGGCCCAGGTCCACTTCTCCACAGCATGGCTAACAGTTACTTCTTTCTTTCTTTCCTTCTTCCTTCCTTCCTTCCTTCCTTCCTTCCTTCCTTCCTTCCTTCCTTCCTTCCTTCCTTCCTTCCTTCCTTCTTTCTTTCTTTCTTTCTTTCTTTCTTTCTTTCTTTCTTTCTTTCTTTCTTTCTTGCAGTTCATCTTGAAGCATGACAAGTACCGGCATCTGCGTGAGGTGGAGCGTTTCCCCAACAGCTTCAACCCCCACCTGCCAGAGACCCTGGCTCTCCTGAAGGCTCTGCTCACCCAGGTCCTCAGCAAGCACCCCCACTCCAGTTGGGTACACATCGGGGCCGATGAGGTACATAGAGGGATGGGGGGTCTGCTGCCTGGGTGGGAATCCCTCTCTCTTTGGACATGGTGTTCGTCTAATTTGGCAGAGAGAGCAGTTTACCGTTGGTTTGAGTTAGTTGCTAAAAGAATGACCCTGCAGGCATGAAAGCTGGATCCCATTTAAAGGTAATTCCCCAAGCCCGGCCTTATTTTCTGTGTTAACCTCATGCCTCAAGGTCGCATTGCCAAGATTTGATGGCCAAAAAGCCCTTTTCTGTGGCGGGTTTAAGGCCTATCTGGGGCCACAGTGGTGCCTGGGATCCTCAAGTGGGTTGAAAGCAGCCAAACCTGAATGGGTAACAGAAATGAATATGCAAAACATCCAGTATAAGCCTGAGACATTGTTGTTAGGAATTCTTGAAAATAATGTTAGTAAAGAAGATATACCGTAAATGCAGGCATATAAGACGACTTCCGCGAGCACTGAAACCGGCGCCAAAGACGGGGGTCGTCTTATACGCTGAGTCGTCTTATACGTCGGAAATACTGGTAGTTTCCGGCGTATAAGACAATGTTCTAGGAATGCGGCCCAGCTATAAAGACGGGGGTCGTCTTATACGCCGGGTCGCCTAATACGCCGGCATATACGGTATATTTATTCACTTGTGGTTACAGCGGCAAGAATTGTATTTATTTATTTATGAGACTTATATACCGCTTTAAGTGCAAGCACTCTCTAAGCAGTGTACACCAGTAAGCAATGTATATATATATTTACATTGCCCCCAACAATCTGGGTCCTCATTTTACCTACCCCGGAAGGATGGAAGGCTGAGTCAACCTTGAGCCGGTGAGATTTGAACCGCTGACCTGCTGAACACAGTCAGCTAAAGTGGCCTGCAGTTCTGCACTCTAACTGCTGCGCCACCTTTGCTCAAAATTGGAAAGCTACGGCTATACCTAGTGAGGAAGTCTTAATTCATAAAATTATGCACTGCGCAGAATTAGATAGGTTAACTAAGAGACTCAAAAATCAGGATGAAACGGGTTTTTACCAAATTTGGGATAAATTTTATAGATGGTGGGGGAAAAAAATATGGTAGTCATTGTAATGAGATAAGTTAAGATTGAGATTAGTGATGTTATTGTAAAGGTTTTTTTTTCTTATATTAGTAGTTAATTGTGAATATGAACTGTGATGTATATCAAATCTGATTTACCACGTTCAATGTTTTTAATTTTTGTTATTCAATAAAAAATATTTAAAAATAAAAAAATAAAAGAAAGCAGTCAAACCTTTCAGGACACCTCAAGGACAGCAAGACATGTCCTCGTCCTCACTGTGATAACTTTTGGGAGATAGGACAACCGTTTGTCTGAAATGGTATAGGGTTTCCTGCCTAAGCAGGGGGTTGGACTAGAAGACCTCCAAGGTCCCTTTTCCACTTCTGTTATTCTGTCCTGTTGTTCCCAGCTGTTTTCCCAGTTCAGGATCCTGAGAAGTAACTCGCTTATCTGTCTCGCCCACTAAATGGCAGATTTTCTGCCTCTCCCTTTCAGGAGATGTTTTTCTCCAGCAGCCCTTTGGGGAATTAAGCAAGTAGCAAAGCAGCACATAACGTTTTGCACCCTTCTGTGTCACACATGGGGAGGAATTTCCTTGGCCTTCTGACAGACCTTCCCTTTGCGCACACGTAGACAGGCGAGATCTGCTTTTGTCATTACAGAAGGAGATCATTCAGAACTGGGACTCTGGGAGGTTATCCTCACATTTCACAAGGGAACAAAAAGGAGGAAATTGCATGCAGGTAGTCCTCCACTTTGGACCACGATGGAGCCCCAATTTCTGTTGCTAAGCGGGACAGTTGTTAAGTGAACTTTGCCCCATTTTACGACTTTTCTTGCCACAGTTGTTAAGTGAATCGCTGCAGTTGATAAGTTAGTAACCTGGTGATTAAGTGGCTTCCCCATCGATTACGCTTGTCAGAAGGTCACAAAACAGGATCACGTGACTCCGGGTGCTGCAACTGTCATAAGTACATGCCAGTTGCCAAGCGTCTTGAGTTTTGATCCCGTGACCATGGGGGGGGGGATGCTGCAAAGGTTGTAAATGTGAGAAGCGGTTGTAAGTCACCCTTGTAACTTTGAACAGTCACTAAATAAACTATTGTAAGTTGAGGACTACCTGTATTTCTAAAAAAAAAAAAAATTCTTTTAAAAGCCTGATTCCTTCGTTATTTTATTTTATTTATTTTATTTTTGCAGCTTTAGCAATTTCGAGAACATTTGGGAGCAAAGCCATGCTTCTTTATCAGCCTGCTGTTAATAGCATTGACTGAGTTTAGTACAGAAAACTGTTAGGAAAGTCTTCCAAGTTACACTTGGACCTGCCTGTTACCAAAATTAGCCTCTGCAATGTGTTAAAACAGTGTTTCTCAACCTTGACAATTTTAAGGCATGTGGACTTCAACTCCCAGAATTCCACAGCCAGCAACGCTGGCTGTGGAATTCTGGGAGTTGAAGTCCACATGCCTTAAAATTGTCAAGGTTGAGAAACGCTGTGTTAAAAGCAGCAGTTGCGTATATCTGTGCTTCTGAGTTTCCCAGTTAATCATTCACCCAGGCATTAACAGGCATTTATTCAATGACTTGGTTAATGTTTCTGAAGAGGGAACTGAAGCAGGATGAGGCTTGGGTAGCTATGGGTGGGGTGGGGTGGGGGTCTTCAAAGAAGAAGATCTCAGGCTTCTCGATGAAGCGAGAATACACTCTGTGCAGTCACTGAGAAAAGAGTGGGGAGCTGTCCACCCCAGCATCAGCAGGAGAAGACGTCTCCTTTGCTAACCTAAAAGCCTGGCTGTGCAAGGAGGGCTTTTGAGGGACTCTTCCGCTTCCGAGTGGAGTCATTCCGCCTCTTGGTAGCCCAAGCTGGAGGGAGCATTTAACAGAATAACAGAGTCAGAAGGGACCTTGGAAGTCTTAATAATAATAATAATAATAATAATAATAATAATAATAATAATAATAGTAACAACAACAACAATAACAACAACAACAGCAACAGAATAGAAGAGAAAGAGCTGGAAAAGATAACAAAATACAAAGACCTACAAATAGAAATAGAAAGACTGTGGCAAAAGCAAACAAGGGTAGTACCAATAGTAACAGGCTCCTTGGGTGCAATCCCAAAACAACTGGAGCACCACTTGAACACTATTGGCATTGACAAATTTGCCATTAGTCAATTGCAAAAGGCAGCCTTACTAGGAACTGCTTCCATCCTGCGACGATATCTGTAATACCATCAAACATCCACATCTGCCTATCCCGGGTCCTGGGTAAGGACTCGATAGGCAGACAAAATGCCAAATCCAGTCTGAACATCTGGCTGACTGTGCTATGATCCATAATAATAATAGTAGTAGTAGTAGTAAAGTAAAGTTGGAAGCAACCTGCTCAAGCAGGAAACCCTACACCATTTCAGACAAATGGCTGCCCAGTCTCTTCTTAAAAACTTCCAGTGTTGGAGCATTCACTGCTTCTGGAGGCAGGTTGTTCCACTGGTTAATTGTTCTAACTGTCAGGAAGTCTCTCCTTAGTTCTAGGTTGCTTCTCTCCTTGATGAGTTTCCATCCGTTGCTTCTTGTCCTGCCTTCAGGCGCCTTGGAAAATAGCTTGACTCTCTCTTCTTTGGGGCAGCCCCTGAGATACTGGAAGACTGCTCTCATGTCCCCCTTCATCCTTCTCTTCATTAAACTAGACATATCCAATTCCAGCAGCCTTTCCTTATATGTGTTAGCCTCCAGTCCCTAATCATCTTTGTTGCTCTTCTCTGTACTCTTTCTAGAGTCTCAACATCTTTTTTACATCGTGGTGACCAAAACTGGATGCAGTATTCCAGGTGTGGCCTTACCAAGGCCTTGTAAAGTGGTATTAACACTTCATGTGATCTTCATTCTATCCCTCTGTTAATGCAGCCTAGCACAGTGTTGGCCTTTTTGGCAGCTGCAGCACACGGCTGGCTCATATTTAGGTGATTGTCCACTAGGACTCCGAGGTCCCTCTCACAGTTACCACTATTGAGCAAGGTCTTCTAGTCCAACCCCCTGCAAAAGCAGGAGTCCCTCTACCATTCCAGACAAGTGACTGTCCAATCTCTTCTTGAAAGCCTCCAGTAATGGAGCACCCATCACTTCTGGAGGCAAGCCCTTCCACTGGGTTGTCACTGTTAAGAAATTTCTCCTCAGTTCTAGGTTGCGTCTCTCCTAGATCTGAGAACTTCTGTCTGGAACAGCCCCATCTTTGTCAGGTGCAGGAGGAACCCCTCCGCCTTTCAACCCGCCTCAAAACGAGGGATTAGGATGATTGCTCCAGCCACGGTGAAGGGGCAGAGTCTGCTGGGAAAGGAGCCCCCGCTCCCCGCATTGCTCAGGCACTTCTTTGGCCCTGCAGGTCTTCCACTTAGGTGAAGGGGCGGATTCAAAGAACTGGATGAGCCACAACGGGGGCGACACGGGCAAGATGTACTTGAACCACATCCGGGAGGTGGTGCACTTCATCGCCAGCCAGCCGTGGGGGCTGCAGGTGCTGCTCTGGGACGACATGCTGCGGAAGGTTGGCATCGCAGCCATCCAAGGTCAGTGCCATCCGCCGGGACCTTCCTGGGCTGTCGCTGGGGTTAGCCCGCCTGATCTTGCAGTGGTTTTCCTTGGAACTGTTCCTGCACACCTGGATGGTGGTGAGGTCCATGGCTCTGATTGGTTGAGCTGCCCTTACGTCACGGAGGGAGGCTGGGCAAGCAAAAAAATTGGGGAGGCTGGGCGGAGCTGGTCATAGAGAAGAGCGGGAGAGACAGGCCAACATGTGCACCAAGCAGCTCAGGAGATGGGGTGGGCAGAAGAGAGACCCCCCACTGCCAAAAGAAGGTCCAGAGAAGTTGACCCCTTGATATGAAACCACCCAGCCGATTCTGGGCTGCAGGGCCTTCATTCTTCATTCAGGGTTATGGACTGGCAGAAGCCGCCTATGTATCTCATCCCAGAACTGATGTCTTTCAGATTCCGGCATTGCCAAACACGCGTCTCCCGTGCTGTGGTTTTACGCGCCAGACTTTGACACGCAGCAAATAGGTTGGCTTCCCATCTTTTCTTTTCACCTCTTTGCAGGGCATGCAGGGAGGTTAAAGCCGCTAATGTTTCTTGAAAGGACTCCTGGCTTTCTTTGAATGCCCAGTTGGCACACAGGGAGGCGTCCCCTAACTTTAATCCCTCCCAGCCACGTTCCTGGGCGCTTGGCGTGCCCGAGAAAGGGAGGCTCTGGATGTTGCTTTGCACAGGACCCCACAGGCTCCACCTCAAAAACGAGGGCACCTCTTCAATTCTGAGCAGCCTGCAGCCCAGGGCTGGCCTTGAGCACGGGCGATCCTCTCTCTCTCTCTCACTCCTTACTCTAGGAAGGTACATTGAAAAGTACGCCGAGTGCGGCTTTCCAACCATCTGGTTTGCAAGCGCCTTCAAAGGCACCACGGGCCCCGCCCAGGCCTGGACCCCCTTAAACACTCACCTGCAGAACCATCTGCGATGGCTGAAAGTCATGAAGGTCACGGAGAAGATGTCCTCCATCCATTTCCAGGGCATCGTACTCACCGGCTGGCAAAGGCAAGTGGGGGGGGGAGTGTCTGTTTGGCCCCCCCCAGGAACCGCAGCCCTCCGTCAGCTGCACCCGCGGGAGAAGAAGGGCCCAGCCTGGCTTCAAGGCTCCTCCACAGACAGCAGTGCCCTCTGCCAAGGCTTTAGGCGGGTGGGGTTTCCTTTGGGCTTCGCCAGTGGAAGGCTGGCAGAGGCAGAACCGCCCCCCCCCAGCCTTGTTTAGCTCTCCAGGGAGGACTGGAGTCACAGGGGGTCCAGATGCTGAGCTCAGGTGTGCCTTGTGCCATTGCCCTCCGAAAAGAAATGCCCAGACATAGCACCGCCTCTTGCCCCTGAGATCCCCCCACCCAAAAGAAAAAAGAGGCTCTCTGCAGCCTGGGGTTTGTTCTCTTCCCCCCCCCTTCCAGTTCTTGCCTTTTGCATTGCCAGCGAGGAGAAGGAGATCTACTGCCCGGATAGGCAAAAATGGGGGGATCCAGTGGGTCACAAAGAGAGCAATCCCTTTCCTGTTTCCTCTGTGCAGGTACGACCACTACTCTGCTTTGTGTGAGCTGCTACCTGTCGGGATCCCCTCGCTGGCCGTGTGCTTGCAGACCCTGGTGAATGGTGAGGGGGGGAGCTTGGGCATTGGTGGGGAGGGGGAAGGTGGGCAGGAGTCATGGACCATTTCCAAGTTGCGGTGGAGGCGATGCAACTATTGGATTGTGGGGAGGGGTCCACACACCTTTTGTTAGGGCAACCTCTCTCCGATTGGCAGGACTTTGGTGCCCCCAAGTGGTGCATTGAAGAACAGCTGCCTCCTCCACGGATGCCAGACCCTCCTCTCTCGGGTGGTCGTGGCAAGTCCGCCCCCCCCCAGCTGCCCCCCCCCCAAAAACCCTGCCAGAAGGGGGGCTGGAGCCCCCCCTCCCTCGTGGGGAAAGAGATGCAGTGCTTGCGTCTTAGAAAAAGCTTTTCCTAAATTCTGTTTGATTGGGAGAAATTTTCCTTCTCCTCGTACTTGCGGGATTGTTTAAATTATTTCATTACAAGCGCATGAGGAGTTAAAAACTATATATTTTTTGGGGGGTGATACATAATTAATTTCCAGACTCTGCCTCAGGAAGGATAGGCAGGGCCGCTGGACGGCTCTGAAGCGATTAAAACAGATCAAATGACTGGCTTGCCTCATCCCAAGAAGCCAGCATGCCTGGTTTGAGCCAGGCTAGCCTGGTACATGAACTTAGCCAGGCTGGTTTGTAAAATCCGGTTTCTGGCAGGTGGGTAGACAGGCATTCCTGGGTGTGAGCAGGGCTGGGTTTTCTACACATTTATTGTGTCAGGGTGCTTGAGGGACGAAGGGGCTCCCTTAGCCAGATGTTCAGGAAAACTGACCATGTCCTCAGCTATGCCCATCACAGCTCTCGGGCTCAAAATTGCCCAGCCTGGTTCCTGCCACTCCCGGCAGTGTTAACTCTCAGTCAAGGTTAGCTCCACACAGGCAGGTTGTGGTCTTGTGCAACGTCTAATCCGGGTCGGGGATTACAGAGGCATAAATTAAAGAGCTGGCTGAACAACTGGCGGAAGAGGGCTGTCTTTGTGAAGCAGGGCAAGGAGGATGATATGGAGGGCAGGGACTTGGCCGCAACTGGACCAGTCAGGAGTCAAAAAAAAATCCCAGGCTCATTGGGGGTGGCGCACCCGAAAGGCACTTGTTGCTGTTGCAAGCCCCTTTCCAGGGCTCTGATGCCCATGTGCCTGGTGTGGCCCCCCCCCCCACCTCCCAGAAGTGATCTGGTCAGTTGGATGAACAAAAGTCCAGGCAAGAGGCAGACCCTCCACTGCAGCCCCCAATTCTTCTTTGAAGAGAGAGGAGGCTTCATTTCCGCCCTGGGGATGGATCTGGGCCAAAGTGCCTTGTGGGCAGCACAAGGGCCTCCCCCCCCCAACCTGGCACTCTTCCAAAGCCCCTTAAGTCACAAACCGCAAAGGCCGTTTACAGCGGACTCTCTCCTCTATGCCCGTGTCTTCCCTGGGGCGGCCTTGCCACCCACCACTAAGCCAGGGCATCCCCCCCCGGCTTCCGTGCCGCTTTGAGCAGCCAGATCAAGGGCAGATTACAGGCAGTCCTCAACTTAGGGCCACAACTGAGGCCCAAATTTCTGTTGTTAAGCGAGACAGATGTTAAGTGACCTTTGCCCCATTTTACGACCTATCTTGCCACAGTTGTTAAGCGAATCACTGCAGGCTAAGTGAATCTGGATCCCACATTGACTTTGCTGGTCAGAAGGTCGCCAAAGGTCACATAACCCTAGGACAGTGCATCCATCATAAATACGAGGCCAAGCATCTGGATTTGAGCCGAGGTGGCGCAGCAGTTAGGGTGCAGTACTGCAGGCCACTTTATCTGACTGTGTTCAGCAGGTCAGCGGTTCAAATCTCACCGGCTCAAGGTTGACTCAGCCTTCCATCCTTCCGGGGTCGGTAAAATGAGGACCCAGATTGTTGGGGGCAATGTAAATATATATATATATATATACATTGCTTACTGGTGTACACCGCTTAGAGAGTGCTTGCACTTAAAAGCGGTATATAAGTCTCATGAATAAATAAATAAATAAATAAATAAATAAATAAATTTCGATCACGTGATCCTGGGGATGCTGCGAAGGTCATAAATGTGAAAAACGGTCATAAGGAACTTTTTTCAGTGCCGCTGTAACTTTGAATTATCACTAAATGAACAGTGGTAAGTCCGAGAACGACCTGTACCCATGTTATGTGCAGACAAGTCCGTGTTTACGGACAGCACAGCTGTTTTCTCTGGGTTACCTTGCTGCGGCTCCACACACCGGTCAGCCACGTCTCCCCCAGGCCAGGCAGGCAGTGGAGCAGAGCCCTTCCCTCACCGGCCCCCTTCCCCCTCCTTCTGTCCCCCAGGAGGCTTCACTGAGGCTGCCAAAAAGAAAGTCCTGGCCATGCTTGGCTTCCAGAACCTGCACCTGGAAAAGAGCACCTGGTGCGTATACACAAGGGGTGGAGGTGGGGAGGGCTTTGCTCTGTCCAGGCCGGAGGCTAATTACGGGGGTCTGCCTTTAAGTCGGCCGTTCCTAGCCCAAGGGTACTCCAAAGCTCATCACCCCTGGCCAGGGGAGCCCATGATGGGCTAGCAAAGGCTGGGCTAAGAGCCCGGGCAGGGGCGCCTGGGTCTTTCTCCACTTTCTGGACCGGAGGAAATGGAAGGCAGCCACTTGCATCCCAGAGTTGCTGCTGAAAATCTCCTTGTGTCTTCCCAGCGAAGGAACTGGGGCATTTCCGGGCTCCGATATCTACCGCATGGTCGAGCAAGTGGACGGCCAGCTGAAGGACTCAGTCACCAAAGTCTTGGAGGAGGAAAGGTGGGTGCCTGCCGTGGCAGAAGGGCCCCTGGTGCCCCACAGCATTGGCTTGGCCAGGAGGTGGGCCGGGCCCCAGGTTCCCCTTGTCTCCCCCCCGCTTGCCCCGTTCCAAGGCTGAACTCCCCCCCCCACTCTGGATCTTGGTTTGGAGCTTCTCAAGGTCAGAGAGAAGTTGGGGGTTCTGCCCCCCCCCAGCAGAGATTTTTTATCCAAAGTTCTTAAAAGGAACCTTGCTCCCATTTGGCTGGACCTCCTGCTCTGTTCACAGCTGGTCCCCGACTTACGACTACAATTGAACCCCAAATTTCTGTGGCGAAGCCAGATAGTTGTTAAGTGAATTTTGCCCCATTTTAAGACCTTTCTTAAAGGTCTTAAAGTGGTTAGGTTGTTAAGCGAATCGCTGCAGTTGCTACGTTGGTAACATGATTGTTAAGTGAATCCGGTTTCCCCATTGACTCTGCGTGTCAGAAGGCCGCCAAAGGGGGCTTGGCAAAGGTCACACATCCCAAAGGCGACTGGACTTTCTTGGTTTTTTCCTTGAAAACCTTTCACTTCTCATCCAAGAAGCTTCTTCAATTCTTGTAAGGAACCACTTCAATCCACATCTTAAGAAAGCAGAACTCTTGGAAACAGTCTCTTCCAACAGGAACTTTTATTAAGAGAAATTGATAGTAGGCATAATAGACAGGATCTGAGGGGTTCCCTCACAAATCAATGTTTTAAAGTGTCCTTAAGCAGCCCCCCACCCCACCCCACAGTTCTTCCAGGCGATTCAAACCAGCAGATTTCTAGGTGTTAAACCCAGGAAAGATAACATCAATCCGGCTCCGTTGTACACGATCATGCAACAGCCCCTCACCCCTTATTTTGATGACAGATAAATAAACCAGATCCCTGAGGCTGCATCTTTTCAACCCCCCCTTGTCATAGCTGCCCGGTGAGGAGGAGAAGGCATAGGATAAGAGGCAAATGGTTACATTGTAATGGTTAGCAGAGGCGAATAAACAAAAGGTGACTTTGTAGTGAATAGAGGAAGTGAGAGTAATAAAATCCCCCTCCCCCTTGGGAGTATGGCAGGACCCAGGAAAGGGTAAGAATTGGTTTTAGATCAGAGGAGATAGATAGAAAGGAAATACAACTGGATCCTGACAGTTCTTCAGAACTGGCTGGGGAATTCTGGGAGTTGAAGTTCATCCAACTTAATGTGGCCAAGATTGAGAAACACTGGACTAGTCTGTTTAAACTGTGTGTGTGTGTGTGTGTGTGTGTGTGTGTGTGTGTGTGTGTGTAAGTTATTGTTGCAAGCAGCTAAGGGATGGGTGGCAGGGACAGAGACAGAGCCATAACCTTTTAAGGCTAGGGTTAAGAGCAGTGGCGGGATTCAAATAGGTGAACCACTGGTTCTCTGCATGGATGCCGCTTCCGGAAGTCTGGGCCTGGGCAACAAAAAAGTAGCTACCGGTTCAGCGGAACTGGTGCGAACTGGCTGAATCCCACCATTGGTTAAGAGCCGTGGTGGCGCAGTGGTTAGAATGCAGTATTGCAGGCAAACTCTGCGCACTGCCAGGAGTTCGATCCTGACCGGCTCAAGGTTGAGCCTTCCATCCTTCCGAAGTTGTTAAACTGAGAACCCAGATTGTTGTGGGTAAGATGCTAACATTGTAAAACCGCCTAGTGAGTGCTGTAAAGCACTACGAAGCAGTATATAAATCTAAGTGCTATTGCTATAATTATATGGCTGCTGTCCAGTTCCAGGGACTCTTTCAAGTCTCTCCTTGTCTCACCTGCTAGGATTTCGTCCAAGCTTCACCGAATATTTCTCTCTCTCTAATAATGCAGCTCCATCAAGGGATGGTTCAGCCCGTATCACCGCAAGCATCAGTTCGGCAACCCACGAAACATGGAAAGCTTCGGCAGCAAAGTGCTCAAGTGAGTGGACAGCTGAGTAGCTGGATCCCAGAGGGGGTAGGATCCCAGCCCAGTTCTTCTCTCTCCCCATATTGGTGTAAAAGGCACAGATCTTTCCCTTTATTGGAACTTCCTTATCAAATTCAGTTCGTTTTCAAGAGAAATTGCATCTTCCAAGAGATGGTCCACAAATGGCTGCAAAGAGAAAGGAAGGCAAATATATTGGAAGATATTTTTTTTTTTAAAAAAACACAATCTGTCACTGTAGGACAGTGTTTCCCAAACTTGACAATTTTAAGGCATGTGGACTTCAACTCCCAGAATTCCACAGCAACGCTGGCTGTGGAATTCTGGGAGTTGAAGTCCTCATGCCTTAAAATTGTCAAGTTTGGGAAACACTGCTGTAGGAGAATATGTAGAATGCTTAGAACATGCTTGGCTGGGGAATCCTGGAAGTCCACAAGTCTTAAAGCTGCCAAGGATGGAGAATCCAGCTCTAAGAGGTCAAGGGGCCCTTAATGGCGCAGGTGCCCCCTGCCTCCCTCCCTCCCAGCCTCAGACAGGTATCCTGCTCTTTCCCCCCCAGAGTCCATGAAGACTGGGAGAACACGATCCAGACTCTGCGCTCGCACCTGGAGAGCATCTACTTCCCTGACACCGTGGAGGAATGGATGGAGGAGAACGTCAACCCTCACATGGACCGCCTACGCGAGTTTGTCCGGGACTTCAAGGAAGTCATCCGCCTGAATGCCCGGCCAAAGACCCTCTAGGGAAGGGCCCCCTCCCAGGCACAAAGAGGGGGCCCATTCGTGGTTCAGTCCAACTTGGTTTTTCAAACTTGAGAGAACTTGAGGCTTCCAGGACAGGGTGGAGTGCCTCTTCTTGTGCTTGGCCACCAATATCTATTTCCAGCCAGTCTTGATGGATTTCTCCCAGGTTGGCACCTCCCCACTGGAGAAAGTGAATCTGTGGACCCATTTGGAGGGTGGGGGAGTAGAAATTCTGGTGGTGGGCTTTCCGGATGGAAGAGTTTTTGACCCTGATTTCCACTCCTTTCTATTTCTTCCTTTTCAATGTGGTTTAGTGCTCCCGGGACTGGCACTGTTGGTGACCGGCCTTCACCCCAGTGCTGCTCCTGGGCAGAGAAAGTGCCAGAGGGATGTGGGGAACGACCGCCCTGTTCTGACGGAGACGGAGGTGGGGGCATTGCTGAACGATGTTCGGTTTTCATCTTTCCAGCACCGTCCTTCAAAAATCCCTCCTCTTATCTGAAAACTGGTAGATTAACTTTTTCCCCGCTGAGACTTGAAATCCATTCTCATCTTTCATCGGTCACAAGGTTCTTCGTTTTGCTGGGAGGGAAAAAAAAAGACAGTTTTTGCTCAGCTGTAGTCAGAGTAGTGCAGTGGTAGCATCTTGGAACGGAGGCAACAAATTGGGGGGGGGGTGGAGAGGGAGACTTTGAACCTTCCTTCAGAGTCAGCAGACCAGGCCAAAGACTTGTTCCTTGGTGGTAACCAAGTTCTCCAGAACGTGAGATCAAGGACGCAGCCCTGGGGAGGGGGCAAAACATCCATGCCATGTCTGGCTGCTGCCCCCCCCACCCTGTCGGGCAGCTCCCGGGCTCTCTTGCCCCTTTTTCAGAATTCGGCTTGCCAAAGGCCCAAAGCTGCCTTGCAAGCCTCTGGCTAAAATCTTCCTGTCGTTGTTGACTCTGAATTTGCTTTCTCAGGGAGTGCGTAAAAGGACTTCCCATTTGCCACCCAGCCTAGTGTCTTGGTCAGATCCTTCCCCTTGTCCCTAGGGAGGGGGAGGAAGGGGTTGGAGAGAAATGGGAATTGCAAAGGCTATGTTCCCCCCACCACACTCTGTCACCCAGTCTTCCTGCCAAAGGGGGGGGGGGTTCCTGTGTCTCCTGCTTGCAGCTGCCTGTCCCAGGGTATTTATTGCTGGCTCAGTTGGTTCCTGGGCAGCCCAAGTGATGGGCAGGCGTGTAACCGAGCTCCCCTGCAAAGTGCCAGGTGGAGGCGGGTGGGCATTTTGAAAAGGCAGGTGAGAAAGCAGCCAGGGAAGCGGCGTCTGGCCACCTTCAAGGGAGGGAATGCAGCAGCTGCCTGGCGGAGGTGAGTGGAGCTAACAGGTAGCCGGGGCAGGTAGGAAATCCCCGCTGGTCCCCGAATCCCGCCATGCTTCTCTTTGCTGCTGTGTAGCTCAGGGCAGGGAGTGGGATGGGCACAAAGGAGGTGCTCTGCTAAGCCTGTGGCTGTTCTCGTAATCCCGTCTCGGCTGGGGGTCAGAGTCGGTGTGCAACTGGCCCAGAGCTGCTGTTTGGAGCCTTCTGCGCGCGGCACCTAAGTCCTTGGCTCCTGTAATTGTGGGGCTGACCCAGAGAGGCGAGGCGTGGATCCCCTTGGCTGCTTTCCCCAAGGGAGGGGGGATCTGGGCTTCCCAGGTGGTCTCTGCCAAGGAAAGCAGAAGGAGCTGGCTGCCCATTTCCCCCTTCTGTGGTTCCCTTCCCACCAGGAGAGGCACTCGGGGTGCCAACGGATCTGTTTTATAAGGCAGACTCGGCGTTAGTTGCTGTCTTGAAGAGTTAATTGTGCAGGAGAGTTGCTTCTGTGGTACCAAGGACAATAAAGTATTTTTTATAAGGATGGGCTCCTCTGTTGGCAAAAGCCACTGAAGTCGGCAGGAGAGGAGTTGCAGGACCTGCGGTGACCACCCAGCTCCTGGTTCAAATGAGGGAGGAGTTCTTGAGGAGGGGTTGTGCAGAGCTTCAGAGTGACTTCTTGAGAAACTGCGCTATGCTAATGTCAAAACACGGCATTAAAAGGATTTTAGGTTTTTAGAAAAAGCTACACAACCATCGAGATCAATCACGGGGGGGAGCACCTTATTATTCAGAGACTAATCGTGAAAAAGTTGCACAGCTACACACATCGACCTATCAGGAACAAAATACGTAAACCAGCCAGGTAAGCTCACAGACTTTGCAAAGCCGTGTTGTGTGAGCTCAGCTCTTGTGGTTATGCAAACTCAACCAGTTGTGGTTTAATAACGAAACGTGGCTCAGCAAATTTTCTAAACCAAGGAATTAGGTGTCTATCTAGAACTCAGCTATTCGAAGTCAGTGCTGAAAGTTCATTTTTTTGTAGCTAATAAGCAGGTTCCTCCAAATCCACCCCACCTCAAGAATGCAGAAATATTGGTGGGGGGGTGGCTGTGTTTGGTTTCCATCCTGGCAGGGCCTGGAGGGTTCAAATTAGGTGCTTCTGAGGTTTCCTGCTTAGCAGCTGACTTTCTGATAAGGACCCCATCTGGGTCCAGAAACAATATCCGTTTCAGCCTTGCTGTTGCCGCTGCGGTTTGCTGATCGGGGGCAGCCGATTGACACAGAGTTGTGTGTCTGGTCCTGTGGCTGTTTTCAGCTCCTGGGATCAACTTGAATGGAGAAAATGTTCACTAGCAAAATGAGGCCAGAAGCCCTTTTATGAAGGTGGATGGCCCTTCCCGAGTTTTGAGCTTCCCCGAAGCATCCATCATTTTTATTTTAATGCCTCTACGCTGCAGATTAAGCCTGGGGAAAGACCCAGAGGCCTGGGCCGTGTCTGCGATTCCAAAAGTCAGAATTATGTGGTGGTTTCCGTGCACCCCCCCCCCCAGGAGCAGAGGTTGGCCTTGAAAGAAGCAGGAGAAGAGAAGCGCCTTTGAAAACACCAAGAAAACAAACCTATGAATCATTGATCAAATCGACCCAGATTCTCACTCAAGGCACAAATGACGGAGCTCAAGTTCTCATATTGAAACATATTCTGTGCAAGCCTGGCTCCCTTGAGAAATCTCTGAAGTTGGGAAGAGTGGAAGAAAAGAAGAGGAGGATCAGCAGGAAGGTGGATAGATTCAATTACAACTGCAATTAATTCACTGGGATACCTAAAAGTTCAGGTCCAGGTCAGATCAGCCGGTTCCTGAGAATGATGGCTTCTGCAGTTCTAAGAGTTAGCATCAGCTTCAGACACCTAGTTAATCTGTCAAGGTTCCATTCCATTTCCATTCCAGGTAAAAATACTTAAGGCTGGTATTCACAGAATGATGTGAATAAAAAGGAATCGTGTTTAAATGCAGGTAAAGGTGAGCTTCTGCCCAAGAAGTTACTTTAAATCAGTGGTTCTCAACCTGTGGGTCGGGACCCCATTTGGGCTCGAACGACCATTTCACGGGGGTCGCCAAACAACGCAGTCCGCCATTTTTTCCCCCCTTTTCCTTTGCTGTGCTCCTCCCTTTTATTCTATTGGCTTTTGAAAGCCAATAGAATAGACTCTCTTGAATAGAGTCTAATTCTATTGGCTTTCAAAAGCCAATAGGAATTGCCCAGGCTGTCTCTGCCCTGCTGAGCCGGCCAAAAGTCCCATTCTGCCAACGGTGCTGCACCAGTTGAGTAGTCCTCGACTTACGACCAGTTGAGTAGTCCTCGACTTACGACCGGTTGGGGGTCACAGCATTAAAAAGGTTGAGAACCACTGCTTTAAAACATTTAAACATAATTGAAAACTGGATAAAAATTAAGTTTTGGAGTGTGTGCATTTCTATTATAGGTGGTGGGAGTCATTGGCAGTGCAGGGAACTTCAAGGGACCTTCGCATGTCACCATGATCCAAAAAAGTTGTTGAGACTTTGGAAAGGGTGCAGAGAAGAGCAACAGAGATGATTAGGGGACTGGAGGCTAAAACATACGAAGAACACTGGCAGGAATTTGGTCTGTCTAGTCTAATGAAAAGAAGGATTAGGGGTGATATGATAGCAGTCTTTCCACATTTGAGGGGCTGTCATAGAGGAAGGGGTCAACCTATTCTCTAAAGCACCTGAAGGCAGAACAAGAAGTAACAGATGGAAACTTATCAAAGAGAGAAGTAAGCTAGAAATAAGGAGAAACTACCTGACAGTGAGAACAATCGAACAGTGGAACAACTTCCCTCCAGAAGTTGTGGGTGCTCCATCACTGGAGGTTTTTAAGAAGAAACTGGACCATCTAGAATAGAATAGAAGTTGGAAGGGACCTTGGAGGTCTTCTAGTCCAGCCCCCTGCTCAGGCAGGAGAACTTATACCATCTCACACAAGTAACTGTCCAGTCTCTTCTTAAAAACCTCCAGTGATGGAGCACCCACCACTTCTAGAGGCAAGCTGTTCCCCTGGTTAATTGTCCTCACTATTAGGAAGTTTCTCCTTCGTTCCAGGTTGCTTCTCTCGTTTCTTGCCCTGCCCTCTGATGCTTTGGAGAATAATTTGACCCCCTTGTCTCTTGAAGGGCTAGGTGGGAATAGCAACAGCCAAAGGTCCTGTCTGGATTCAGTGCAAGTGGACTCACCGGTCCTCAAAGGCAGCCAGAGGCTGGATTCACCCAGCACAATAAACCACAGCTTCTTTTAAACAAGGTTTGTTGCAAAAACAAACCGTCAGTGGCTAGGTACGCACATGGTACAAAACGCGACGGCACCAAGTGATCGGCAACCAACTCGAGAGTTTTGCACCAGGGATCCGACTCAGCAGGTGCTGCGCTTGGAAGTAGCCGAGGGGTAGGAAAAAGGTCTGGATTCAGGTCTCCACTGGGCGATTTGGATTTGCCAGGGCTGATCAGCTGCCACGATCAGAGAGAGAGAGAGAGAGAGAGAGAGAGAGAGAGAGTGTGTGTGTGTGAGAGAGAGAGAGAGAGAGAGAGAGAGAGAGAGAGACCTGGATCGATTTCCTCGGAGAAAACCGGGGACAGCCGAGGGGGGCCACCACTGGTCCCTTGCCCCCCATCATCCCCTCCCACTTCAGAACCGTCCTGGTTGCAGGAATCGCCTCCTCGTGCGAACCACCCCGCAGCTCCCCCGGGGTCCCGCTGCTCCCGCCCGCCCTTCGGAGCCCTTCGCCCCCATCCAGGGAGTCTGGCAGCCCCGGGCGGCTTCCCCGACGACCCCGCGCGGCTCCCCCGTCCTCCCGCGCGCTCGGAGGCTCCGCAGGGGTGCCTCGCCTGCCGGCCCGCCCCCCGACAGCTTCGGGTCCCTCGGTTGAGATCCGGCGGAAGGAGCTCCCGCCGGGCCCTCTGCACATGTTCGGCGGCCTCTCTTTCCAGCCGAGACGCCGACACTCCACGAGGACTCGGGCGCCGTTCACCGCCCCGCCGGCACGGAGCGCGTCCGCCCGCTCGGCCGGCCGATGGCGAGGCGCGCCGAGCGCTCTGCACGTCTGTAGAGACTCCCTCACGCGGCTCCGCGCGGCTCCCCGATGAGCGGGCGCGGGCCTTCCGGGGAGGGCGCTCCGCCGGCGCCCCCCGCCCGGGCCACGCGAAGCGGGAGCCGCCTCCTTCGCCAGCGACGCCCCAGCAGGACGGCGGCGGCGGCGGCGGCGGCGCAGGAGAGGCGAGCCAGGCGCAGCTCCGGCGCGCCCGGCCATGGAGGGCTCGCCGCCGGCTCCGGCGGCCGAGGCGGGGAGCCGGTCCGGCCCGAGCCGGCAGGAGTGAGGGCGCCGCCGCCGCCAGCGCAGAGGAGGAGGCGGAGGCGGCGGTGGTGGCTGTGCTGAGCGAGCCCCCGCCGGAGCCCGGCAGCCGAGTTGTCCCCGCCCGCCGGCGAGGCGCTGCGCCCCGGCCGCGCGTCTCCATTGCGCGGCGTGACCGCGGTAGCCGCTGCAGCAAAGGAGCCGCCGCCGCCGCCGTCCCGCCCCGAGCCCGGCCGCTCCCGCCGCCCCTCTCCCGCCGGCTGGGGCGCGGCCGGGCATGAGCCGCCCCTGAGGACCCCGCCCGGGCCAGCCCCGCAGCCCAGCCCAGCCCCGCGGCCGCCGCCGCCGCCGCCGCCGCTCGCCATGGGCAAGGACCAGGAGCTGATGCAGGCGGTGAAGGCGGAGGACATCGGCGCGGTGCAGAAGCTGCTGCAGAGGCCCAAGCCGGGCAAAGCCAGTGAGTGCGCGGCGGCGGCGGCGAGGACGGGAGGGCGGCGGGGCCATTTCGGGCGCCGGCGGAGAATGCCAGGCCGGGCGCCGGCGGCCCCGCGTGGGGAGCAGGGGGCAGGGGAGAGCCCCGGCGGACGGGAGCCTCTCGCCCCGGGAGGGAGGGAGGGCGGGCGGCTCCGCCTCGTCCTGCTGGCGAGCCGCGGAGGGAGGTCCGGCCGGGGGAATCCCGCGCCTCCGCCGCCTGCAGCCCCGTGGCCGGAGCCAGCTGGAGGTCCGGCGGCCCTGCCCAGCGAGCCTTCGCTGCCCTTGGCCGCTGCCCCCCCCTGGGCCGGGGCTCTGCGGGCTCCGCCGGGAACGTGCCCGGTGCTGGCGCGGCAGGCCCGGGCAGCGGCTGCGGGCGTGGAGGGAGAGGAGATGCGCCTTGCGCGCTGCTCCCGCTGCTGCTCCACCCTCTCCGGGCGGCAGGCTGGCATCGGGGCTGGAAGGGGAAAGGCCCCCTTGAAACAGGTGGATGTTCAATGGGGGGGGAGAGAGAGAGTAACCCCCAGGAGCTGTCCGGATTGTGGCATGGTTGGCTGTCACTAAGGGGGGAGGCCGGCTGGAGGCTGGAGAGGCCTGGGCTGGCAGAGGGGCATCGAGGCTGGGTGCCAAGGCTGGGTGCCGCACGGGGGAGCACCCAGCCTGGCTTCACCTCTGCCTGCATCTGGGAGAGGGCCAGCTCTCTGCTCTGCTCTCCCTTCGGTGCTCTGCAAGCATGAGACCCCTTGGCGGGAAAGCAAGCACAGGGTGCGGGCATCCGTCCCAGGCTGGCCTCTCTGATCCGGCTGCCTCTCCAGCCCTCGGCCTTCCTCTCGGCCAGTGCTCCGGCCAGGCCTCTCTCCTTGCTGTCCTTCGCTGACACCCCCTTCCCCCCCTATGGAAGAGGGGACCCTGCTTGTTTGCCGCTGCCCTTCCCGCCCTCCTCCAGGCAAGCCGGAGGACTGCAGCTCCCATCTTGGAGACCTGCCTTCTCCAGCCTCCCTCCAGGTGTGTGAGCTTCAACACCTAGAATTCCCAGCAGCGGCCTCCAGGGTTAGGGAATTCTGGAGAGAAAGCTGCTGGTTGGCGATGAGGTGAGCCCAGCCAGCGTACCTGGAGGCCGCTGCTGCGCTGTCCTATTTGAGCAACGGTTCAGCCGAGTTAGCTGCAGAGCCTTTGGAGAGCCTGCGTTTCCAGTCCCTGGTGGCGAACGATGCAGACCATTTGGCTGTCTTTCCGGTCTGGGGGGGGGGAAGAGAATTTGGGCGCCTGGGACTTAATCTTGGTTCTGAACTTCCCTGCCTTGCTTGAGACAAGAACTGGGGCTCAGCCTCCATCAGAAGGTGGTCAGTTTCCTAGTTTTAAATGTCAGGAGTGTACTGAGAAGAAGCCTCCCTGGCCAGTTCAAAAATGCAGTGTCCACTGGGGGACATTTCTGCCAGCTGGTTGGACATCCTCGGAGCGAAACTGAGAGACAGTCTGGATGGCGAAACTCTGAGCTGCTAGTCCCTGGTGGGGTGGCAGGTGCCCTAGATGCCAGGACATGGGGCTTCTTCACCCAGTGGAGGAGAGGACCTCCTAGAACAGGGCTTTTCAATCTTTTCACTCATTGTACCACTTTTAGGATATGGCAATATCCGAGTACCACCAGTTGCCTAGCAAGGTGTCAAAAAATTGATGACCAAAAAAAAAAAAGAAAAAAAGAAAAAAAAAGAAAAAAAGTGATGAAATACAGGTA
Source organism: Crotalus tigris (assembly GCF_016545835.1). NCBI lineage: Eukaryota > Metazoa > Chordata > Lepidosauria > Squamata > Viperidae > Crotalus > Crotalus tigris. The sequence goes on along the minus strand of NW_024096931.1, from coordinate 2,025,585 downwards.
GTCCTTGACTTACAACAGTTTGCTTAGTGACTGTTCGAAGTTACAATGGCATTGAAAAAAGTGCCCCCGAAGACACCTGCCTGCCCCCAGCGGTGCTCTTCCTCCTGTCCGAGGTTTCTATTGTTGTGAGCATTTCTGTTGAGGATTGGCAGTGGGGGTGGGGTGGGAGGGTGTTTGGTTTTTATTCCCCCCATCTGCTGGGTGGTTGCAGCAGGTTTTGGTCACTTCACATGATCCTGGGACACGGTGGCCATCATAAATATGAATCAGTTGCCAAGCATCTGAATATAAATCACAAGATCCTGGAGAGGCTGCAACATTCCAGCTGATCGGCGCTTCTTCTGGGCTCAGCAGAAGTGCCAGGATCAGTGCTGCTTTCCAGCTGATTGGTGCTTCTTCTGGGCTCAGCAGAAGCGCCAGGATCAGCGCCGAGCTCCAGCTGGAGCCTGGTGCTGATCCTGGCGCTTCCACTGAGCCTTGACAGCCCCGAAGAAGCGCTGATCCTGGCGCTTCCACTGAGCCCTGACAGCCCTTCAGTTCCAGCCGTCTCTCGCTCAGGCTTGTGTGGTGCTGCCACCGGTTCAGCTCATTCCTCTCCCCCGCTACCCCTTTTCTGGGATGGTCACGTACCACCTGCCAGGTGCCAATGTACCACAGGTGGTACCCATACCACTGGTTGAAAAGCCCTGTCCTAGATCAGTGTGCCTCAGGCTTGCCAGCTTTAAGATGTGTGGACTTCAACTCCCAGAATTCCCCAGCCAACTTTGCTGGCTGGGAAATTCTGGGAGTTGAAGTCCACTCATCTCAAAGTTGCCAAGCTTTGAGGAACACTTTCCCAGACTGATGCCAACAATGGCCTCTGAGTGACTCTTTGGTGGATGGGACTTGTGGGTCGCTGTCTGGGTGCCTCATCTTCTTTCTTGCAGTGCTCACTCCTGTTTTTCTCCTACTCTTTTCCTATAAGTCCATCGTGCCCCCGTGGCACACTGGCTTTGGGGTGAGCATGTAGTTCTATATTGGGGGGGGGAGGGGAAGATGGGAAGCAGCAGAAGCTCTGGGCCAGCAGCCAACTATTTTCAGAGTTGATGCTTGAGCTGCTGCATCTTTGTGAGCATCTGAGACCTGTGGGACTGTAAGTCAAGCAGTGCTAACCTTGAAACACCCCCCCCCATAGAACAGCATCTGTTGCCTTTGAATGCTGATCTGTGGAGGGTTCAGGAGCCCCCTCAGAAAGAAACCCAGAAGGTGTTATGGGTAGACTGGACATGTCCTCGATGGGGGGCATTGGATATGAGATGTTTCATTCAAATGCAGAACGTGTGAATTCAGCCCACAGGCCATTCCCGTGAGATTCCCAGTATTTGAGGGGCTGCCCCAAAGAGGAGGGGGTCAACTTATTTTCCAAAGTACCAGAGGACAAGAGAAGAAACAATGGATGGAAACTGACCAAAGAGAGAAGCAACCTGGAATGAAGGAGAAACTTCCTAAAAGTGAGGACAATTAACCAGTGGAACAGCTGGCCTTTAGAACAGTGGTTCTCAACCTTTCTAATGCCGCGACCCCATAATACAGTTCCCCATGTTGTGGTGACCCCCAACCACTTATACATCACTGGGTGCCAGGGGCGTGGCCAAAGAAAAGGGGAAAAAATGGCGGACAGCCTTGTTTGGCGACCCCCGTGAAATGGTCACTCGACCCCAAATGGGGTCCCGACCCACAGGTTGAGAACCACTGCTTTAGAAGTTGTGGGTGCTCCATCACTGGAGGTTTTTAAGAAGAGACTGGACAGTCACTTGTCTGAGATGGAGTAGGTTCTCCTGCTTGAGCAGAGGGCTGGACTAGAAGACCTCCAAGGTCCCTTCCAGCTCTATTCTGATTCTGAGATCCTCAGGATCTAATGGTGGTCCCGTTGAGCACAAGCTTAAGGATAGATATAGGCACACCCATGCATGCAGAGGCTGCTAGATAGAGCCATATTGGGAACCAGAGCTGGGAAGAGAAGAAACCCACTTCTTGCTTATGGGGAGATGAGCAGTGAACGGCCCCATAGCTGCACCCTCAGGGCCCCCAAACAGGATAAAGCCTACTTCCTGTCTGGATGGGAGACTTCAGGCAGCCCCAGGGCTTGGGCTAGATTGGAAAGAATTGGAAGAGGCAGATCATAGGAGTGTCGACCGAGGGCTCAAGGTTGAACCTGACTTCGGAGTATCCTTGCCTTTGGGATTTTCCAGGTAGGAAAGCCCCTCACGCCCCCAGACTCTGAACATGTCGCCCAGCAGGAAAGTGGACTGAAGAAGGAGAGTGAAAGGTGCTTCTGAGTTCAGGGCTGGAGAGAAGAGCTGCTGAGGGTTCGTCAACACGCTCGGCCTCTGAAACCCAGTTGAAGGCCTTGGCAGGTGGATGGTGTCCCCTGCCGTCCACAGAAGAAGATTCACGCCGTGTTGGGCTGAAAAGGAAGCGGGTTGCTTTTCGTTAGATCAGTGGTTCTCAACCTTTTTAATGCCGCGACCCCCCCCAACCGGTTGTAAGTCGAGGACTACTCAACCGGTCGTAAGTCGAGGACTACTCAATTGGTGCAGCACCGTTTGCAGACTGGGACTTTTGGCGGGCTCAGCAGGGCAGAGACAGCCTGGACAATTCCTATTGGCTTTTGAAAGCCAATAGAATTAGACTCTATTCAAGAGAGTCTATTCTATTGGCTTTCAAAAGCCAATAGAATAAAAGGGAGTAGCATAGCTAAGGAAAAGGGGGGGGAAAATGGCGGACTGCGTTGTTTGGCGACCCCCGTGAAATGGTCGTTCGACCCCAAATGGTTGAGAGCCACTGTGCTAGATGGTCTGCCCGTAGAGATTTTTCTAAAAATATGGTGTGAACAGGAACCGACTGCTGGGTTTCCCCCCAGGTCAACAGATGTGGATGAAGGAAGACATTCTGTGATCCCCTTTCCCAGCCCAATACCTTCTGCATCTAAAAGAGGACAACTCCCCAACTTTCCAGCCGGGCACGATGGAATTTGTAGCCCAAGGCATGGCGGTGACAGCGGGGAGACTGCCTTCTTCACCATTAGTTGAGGCTCCCAGGGGAGACTCTGAGCAGACCGGGGAGGGGGGCTGGAGCCAAGCTGGGTGTCTGAATCTGGGGGGGGGGGAGAACAGGGTGTCTTTGCAGGAAGCTGATGCTGGAAGGACTGCCTGGCAAATGGGGGTCTGTGGCTTCCAGCCACAAGGAGTGTTGCTGGCCTTGGGCACTCATTTGGCACTTCCTGAAAAGTTGATCCCATCCCTCTGGAGCAGGGGTTCTCAAACCTTGGCCACTTTAAGACTTGTGGACTTCAACTCCCAGAATTCCTCAGCCAGCTTTGCTGGCTGAGGAATTCTGGGAGTTGAAGTCCACAAGTCTTAAAGTGGTCTGGAGGTTCAACCACAGTTCCCAGAGTCGTCGCTTGCTTCTCCCCAGTTCACTCCGATTTGAAAATTAAAATTCGGGGGATATTTGACTGGGAGATAGTTGCTATACTGTAATTTGCGGAGGATAGACTAAGAAAAGCTTTGAAAATTTGGATCGTCTTTGGAGAGGCGTTTTGTTAAAAAGAAATTGTGCCCCCTTTTGGTGGTGTTGAAGGTTTTTGCTCATCGGTTTGATTTGCTGGCGATGCAACTCAAGGTAGTTTGGCAGGTTGATGGTCATTCTGACAAAGAATTAGCCATTTGCATGTCACAGTGTGAACAGCCAAAGTCTTGATTAAAAACAGGGCCAAAAAAAAAAAGTGTAGATGTGAAGGGTGCGAATGCTACCCTTGACATCCCAACAGAATTAGGCATTTCAGGATTTGGGGCCTCTCTCCGGTGCGGTAAGGCAGCATTTCCAAAATGTGCTTGAGAAGTCAGCCAGGAAGAGCTTCTGGGGTCCCAGTGTTTGTTTATTTATTTATTTATTTATTTATTTATTTATGAGACTTATATACCGCTTTAAGTGCAAGCACTCTCTAAGTCAGTGGTTCTCAACCTTTTTAATGCCGCAACCCCCAACCGGTCGTAATTCGAGGACTACTCAACCGGTCGTAAGTCGAGGACTACTCAACGGGTGCAGCACCGTTTGCAGAATGGGACTTTTGGCGGGCTCAGCAGGGCAGAGACAGCCTGGACAATTCCTATTGGCTTTTGAAAGCCAATAGAATTAGACTCTATTCAAGAGAGTCTATTCTATTGGCTTTCCAAAAGCCAATAGAATAAAAGGGAGTAGCACAGCTAAGGAAAAGGGGGGAAAATGGCGGACTGTGTTGTTTGGCGACCCCCTGTGAAATGGTCGTTCGACCCCAAATGGGGTCCTGACCCACAGGTTGAGAACCACTGCTCTAAGCGGTGTACACCAGTAAGCAATGTATATATATATATATTTACATTGCCCCCAACAATCTGGGTCCTCATTTTACCTACCCCGGAAGGATGGAAGGCTGAGTCAACCCAAACAGCCTCCTCCGTCCGTGTCCTGGGGGTCTCCTCCTGTCCCGGGGGATTCATGGAGGGGGATGTAGGCACTTCTAGCCAGGAAGAGGAAAGAAAGGAGTGGGTGGAAAGACCACACTCTGCTCATGGAGGTCAGGGGGTCTGGGCATCCTCATGTTTCAAAAGATCCACGAAGGTTTTGAAGGATCATTCACAAGAAAGATACATCTCGGTGTGGAGAAGATGGATAAATGTTGTACAGAATAAGTATGGGATTAGAAAGTATCATTTAGTTTTGGATTAACTTATAGTTTAAATTGGGAGTTGTTTGTATTTGAGTTAAAGTATTTTAGGGACTTGGTTATTGGTATAGTTGGATAAGCTTAGTTAGAATTTGTTTGCTTATTTTTAACCCTGTAATTAGCTCTGGGAAGTGAGGGGGGAGGGTTGGGGTGGGGTGGGGGGAGGGAGGGAGGGTTATTATATTGTAATAATAAATTTGTATAAAACTTTTCAATATAAAAAAAAAGATCAACGAAGTTTAGAAGGAGGCATTTTGGCTTTCTGACCTGAGAGAGATCTATGTTGAGTTCTCCATTCAGTTAGGGGCTCACTGACATTTCGAGGCAGTTGCTCTCTTTCAACAGCCTGGCCTACTTTACAGGGTTGTTGTTGTGGGGTAGCCTAAGGAGAAATCCCCAGGTGTGTTTCTCAGAACAAGGATTCTAGATGCTGCATTCCCAGGATGTACTGCGAAGGTGATAAACAAGGAGGAGAACTTCTTCTGAGGTCTTCAGAATCACAGCATCCTAGGGCTGGAAGGGACCTTGGAGGTCTTGTAGTCCAACCCCTGCGCAAGGAAGACATCCTTATTTCATTCCAGACAAATGGCTGCCCAATCTTTTCTTGAAAACCTCCAGCAGTGGAATATCACACTCTAGGAGGGTAGCTGTTCCACTGATGGAGCGTTCTCACTGTCCAGAGTCACCTTCCTCAGAATCAGCGTTTCTGTGATTTGACAGCTGTTGCAGGAACAAGACCATCTTAGCTGTGACCCCCACTTAAAGGCTTGCCCACCCCTCCCAGCCTTTGCAACTGCTCCCTGCCCACACCTCCCAGCCTTTGCAACTGTGTCCTCCAGTGCCAAGGCCACCTTGTGCAATCTTCTCCTCCTTCACGATAGGGATCTTCCTGGTGCTACTTTCATGTAGTTTACTAGCCCGTGGCTATTGCTAACTGCCGAGCTAGGTGGCAGCACCCAGCCACCCTTCGCTGATCTGAAGAAAACTAAGCTAGGTGGGACTTTGTAGTATTTGGATGGGAGACCACCAGGAGATCCCAGGGCCTACCTCTCACTAGGACTGAGAATTAAAAAAAGAATTCTGAGGAAGAAGGGCCTGGTAGCCTGCTGTGGCCAAGATGCTAACACAGCTTCTCTACAAAGACACTAGGAGTCAAGTTTGACTCCAGGAAGAATTTATTTTTCTTTGTTAAGTGCTTGAAACAGATGTAAAAATCAGGCAGAAAAGTGAGATATAACCCCCCCCCCCCAAAATAATATATGTTGGAGATGCAGCTCAAGGCCTGCTGGAACTTGCATATCCACAGTGGTTGCATCCTCGAAGACCCATCGCTGGCTGCTTAGTTGATTATGCGGCTCTTGGTGATTCTCCGCTAAATGCGGAAAACTTTAAAATGTGTTTGCAATTTTTAGAGCCTTTCGCTGTTTGCCGTGCTATGTTGCTGATTATTCTTTCCCCACTGGGGTTGCTTTAATTTCTTTCTGATTTTAAATTGCTTAATTGTGTTTACGCATTCAAGGGTTTTAAATTTTATGTTGTGGACCGCTTAGAGTCTGCTATTGGGCAACGAAAAACTGCAATAAACAAATAACCATTGAAAAGAATGCTACGTAGGTCAGTTACCTACAGAATCGCCACTAGACTTTCAATTTTTGTGTTGACTACGCAGCCATTGACAAGCCTCTGGTCGTTGGCCTGCCTTCCTCTCCAGCCTGTGCCCCCCCCCCAGAGCCACACGTGGGGGTCCCACATCCCAGCCCCACCCATGGTCCTGTCAGGTGGGTTAGCAAAGACAGAGGTGAGCCAACCAGAGACCCACTCCAGGCATATTTGGGGCCACCCTCTAAAAAAAGGGTTGGGGTCAGGCCATGCTAGGGGAGGAGGGCATTTTAAGGGATTATCTGGGGCTTTAGGCAACTGTGCCAATCAATGGTGGTCCTAAATAAGGAGCAATTGGCAAGCACAGACTCAGAAGCATAAGCTTTCCTGTGCTTTAATAAAACATGTTTTGATCAAATTTGTGAGTCTAAAATGGTGCTCTCACTCTCCTATGGAGCAATGTTTCTTAACCTTTTTGAACGAATCGCCCCCTTGAGCCAATGAGGAAGTTGTCATTGCCCCCCTCCCCCAACATAACCTCTCAATCACAACATAGGAAATAATTCTTCCATTTATGCAAACACTTTTTTTGTTTTCTTTAAAATTGTCATCAGGACATATCGATGCAAATAATTTATTTCCAGTCTTTTCCCCATATCTCCCATATTCTGGCCAATGGCGCGCCCCTGTATGGGTAGAGGCTGCTGCATAATGTGCATGAAGATAAGCGATGCGTCTTCACATATGTACGGCCTTCTGTACTGAAGCTAGCTGGAGGAACATTTGAAAACACAATTCAATCCACTAATAGCGAGCGATCCGATGTTTTTGTATGACAGATATACGGCGATTCACTGTACGAAAAAGTCTCAAAAGTGTCCCCAAAACTTCTCGCTCCATCGCCCCAATATCGCCCCACTTTCGTTCCATCGCCCCCCTGAAAAATGAAATCGCCCCCTGGGGGGCAATATCGCCCAGGTTAAGAACCACTGCTATGGAGGACCTGCAAGCAATGGGATCCACTTTGTCCCCTAAAAGACGCCAAAGGCAGCAACAGTGCTCATGTTTCACAGACTCCTTAGGGCTGGAAGGGATCTTGGAGGTCTTCTAGTCTAGTCCAATCGTTTGCTCAAGTCAGGAAGCCCTATACTCTCTCAGTCAAATGGCTGTCCAGTCTCTTCTTGAAAACCTCCAGGGATGGAACACCCACAACGCTGCGAGGCAAGCCATTCCTCTGATCTCACTGTCAGGACAGTTCTTCTGACTTCTAGGTTGATCTCTCTTTTTTTTTTTTATTGAAAATTTTTATACGTTTTTACAAAAAAACAGAAAAAAATAGGACAATACAAAAACAGAAAACAACATATACAAAAAACTAAACATAACATCCCCTTCCCCATCCCCCCCCAAAACACCCCCCATTCCCCCCCCCTGAGCTTCCCAGAGCAGAATATAGGCTTAATTAAAAAAGAATTAAAAAGAATTATATATAAAAAGGAAAAAAAAATAAGACTAAAATATATGTATATATATATATATAGAAATAAGAATTATGAAAAAGCAATATAATATTTTTTTATATCCAATCTAAATTGTATAAATTCTATCCATTTATCCCAAACGGCAAGAAATTTCTCTTGCGTTTGTTCCTTTAAAAAAGCCGAAATCTTTGCCATTTCCGCCAAATAAGACACTTTTAAAAACCATTCCTGCAGTGTAGGCAAGGATTCCTTTTTCCAGTATTGTCCTACTAACAGCCTTGCGGCTGTAATCAAATTTAACATCAATATAACCTCCTTTGTGTCACAATCAGTAACTATACCCAACAAAAATAACTGCGGAGTAAATTTTACCCTCCTTCTAAAAATTCTCTGAATATTCCACCATATCTTAATCCAAAATGCTTTTATCTCTCTGCACGACCACCAAATGTGTTTAACAAGCTTCCACCCATTACGTACTTCTTGCCACGTTCTGTTACTCCTGGAGTGGGTCTCCGCACTCCAGGAGCTGTAGGAGGGATGACTCAGGAGCCCCAGGGAGGCCTTTGAAGCCTGTTAGGGGTGTCTTTGGGGGGGGTGTTTAAAAGAATGCCAAGTGTGTAAAAAGGGGGTGGTTTTCTGGCAGACATTTCTTGCTAGCCCTGATGATGTTACCTAGTTGGGTAATGAAAAATCTGCCAGAAAACAAGCAGGGTCATCAAATGGGTCCCCTGTATTGTTTTTCTACATTTATCCCCAAGCGACCTCAGGCTTCTTTGCAATGTCACATCTTTTCGCATTTGCATGTGCGGATGGCACTTGATCTTGGCTGTTCTGTGAGATTCATGCTAGAATGCGCCTGTGTCTCTACTGGAAGGAATTCACTTGGTTTGACTTTGGCCAGAGTGAAACCTCCACTTACTGTACTGGTCAGTGGTGCCATCATTCACATCTGCGCTTGATATCACAGGTGGGGTGACCTGCAAGCTGTTACAGCACAAGTGAATGGGTGCACTTTCCCCATTTAACAGAATTGGAAGGGACCTTGGAGGTCTTCTAGTCCAACTCTTGCTCAGACAGAAAACCCTATACCATTTCAGACAAATGGCTGTCCAATCTCTTCTTGAAAACCTCCAGTGATGGAGCACCCACAACATCTGGAGGCAAGTTGTTCCACTGGTTAATTGTTCTAACTGTCCGGAAGTTTCTCCTTAGTTCCAGGTTGCTTCTCTCCTTGATTAGTTTCCCTCCATTGTTTCTTATCCTGGCCTCAGGTGCTTTGAAGACTAGCTTGACTCCCTCTTCTTTGTGGTGCCCATGAGATATTGGAAGACTGCTATCATGTCACCCCTGGTCCTTCTCTTCATTAAACTGGACACACTCAATTCCAGCAACCGTTCTTCATATCTTTTAGCCTCCAGTCCCCTAACCATCTTTGTTGCACTTCTCTGCACTCTGTGCTGGAGGTCCTGGCCGGAGCAGAGCCTCAGTTTGGGATTCAGCTGTCATAAGCTCATCACAGCCTCCAGTCAGAATATTTGGGGCAACCTTTTGGGTGGACACAGGGATGGGGCAGGAACTAAAGTCTGCAATGTGGGTGGGGCTGTTTTCAGAGAGATCCTGGTCCTGTAAGAGCTGGCTGAGGAATTCTGGGAGTTGAAGTCCACAAGTCATAAAAGGGCCAAGTTTGAAGATCCCTGTGTAAGAGGGAGGTGTCTTTTTTAGCCTGGCTTCGGTGCAACTTTCTCTGTTTCCAGCTCAGAAGGTCAGGCAACAGGTTGTCCCTCATCAATCTCTAGAGTTAGAGCAGTGTTTCTCCACCTGTGGGTCGGGACCCCATTTGGGGTCGAACGACCATTTCATGGGGGTCGCCAAACAACGCAGTCTGCCATTTTTTCCCCTTTTCCTTAGCTGTGCTACTCCCTTTTATTCTGTTGGCTTTTGAAAGCCAATAGAATAGACTCTCTTGAATAGAGTCTAATTCCATTGGCTTTCCAAAGCCAATAGGAATTGTCCAGGCTGTCTCTGCCCTGCTGAGCCCGCCAAAAGTCCCATTCTGCAAACGGTGCTGCACCAGTTGAGTAGTCCTCGACTTACGACCGGTTGGGGGTCGTGGCATTAAAAAGGTTGAGAACCACTGAGTTAGAGGGCCCCAGACAGGTCCTGGGTGCTGCTGGTTGCCCAGTCCAGATGCAACGCTTTGGCTGAGGTCCCACAGGAAGCCTGGTTCCTCTGCTGGAGCTGCAACCAGGCCTGGGTGGGGTTTCTCCCTGCCTTCCCCTTTGGCAGAGCTTTTTGCCAGGGCATGTGGGGGGGGGAGGAGTGGGGGGTCTTAGCACTGCGGGCAGCAGCTCCGTCGGGAAAGTTGGAGGACCTCTCACCTGCTCATCCGTTTGCTCCTTGATTCTTCCTCCTTAATTATTGTAAAGCTGCCCACAATCTGCTTAAAGCTTTCTAAAGCAGCTTAGCTGCGAGAACTGCTGTCGGAGCTGCTCTCAGTCGGTGGGTTTCCCTTCACCGGAGAGTGAAGCTCCCTTGAAAATGTTCTTTGAGGAAGCTCTGTATCGTTCCGATTTTAGTATATGTGCTGCCGAAGGAAGCTCAAGGAAGACCTGAAGAGAGATGCTTGTATCTGGCCATGTGTAAGCAGAGGAGAAAGGTGAGAAAGAGGCACCTGCTTGCCCCAGGCCCCCAGGACCCCTGCCTCCCTCTGGCTGCTTCCAGCCTGTCCTGAACCCCAACAGGAACCCCGGCCTGCCTTTGCTAACCCCTCGGGAACCGATGGCTTTCCAAAGACGGAAGAGGCCCGACTGGACAAGGGGCTGGTCAAGGCCTGGCTGAGAACGAGAGTGATGTCAGATGGGAACGTCTTCCCTTAGCCCCTGAGCCAGCTTCATCTTTCACTTGGAGCGGATGCCGTCTCCAAGTCCAGTAGCAAAGAGTGAAATCGGTACATGCTCAGAGGCAGTCTCGGGCAGTTTGCCTCATTAAGCAAATGCTGCTCTTGCTGTGTTTCGCCGGAAGTATTTTGCGTATCCTGCAAATTTTGTGGACTTTGCTGACTTGGACAGGAATAGCTGGGCCAAACGTGAGTTTTGAAAAGCTGCGTGAGGCGCCCTGGTTCAGGGTTACGGCCGAGGCAACGGCCCCTTGGTGTTTTGGACCTCGATATACTGGACTACAGTGCCCATCGCCAATAGGCAACTGCTTTCCTCCTTATTGTCTGGGGTGATGTTGCTTCTGAAGGGCGGAGGACAAAATGGACATCAGATCCGAGACACTCAAGTCGTGATGGGGCAACATGGTTTACAAGTCTTGGGCAGCGGCGGATTAGATATGATATGTTTGAAACTACTCAGATTGGGAAGTAACCAGGCACGATGAGTTTTGAAATCGTTTCCCTCTTTTGCATCTGCATTTTAACGAGGGCTCGTTTGCTGCATCATAGGTTTCGAAGTTCTGCATTTCAGGCATTGACCAGCTGTTCCGGACACCTGCGTTGTCAGGCTGACAGCTCCGCTGCTTGCATGATAATCTCTTGATGTCTTGTTTTGCGTGCATTTTTCCAGCTGAGGGGATGCGTGTAGCCCCGGGGGGGATGGAGATGCAACGACACAACTACAAGCAGTGTTTGTGGGGGGACGTTTCTTGGCAAGTGGGAACCAGCTGTGTGTTCTCTCCCTTCAAATGTGTTTGGTCAGCTAAGCTGAATGATCCAGGCTTCTCGTTCTGCACACTGGCGGTTCCTGAGCTGTCGAGAGCCTGGCTGTTTTTCAAGGCAGTGCAGAGCTGGGGGCTCTTTCTCGCTCTGCCCATCTGCCGGGCTGCCCTTGCCCAGGAGAGGAGGGGATTGCAGGATCCTCCAGGGAGCCTCTTCTGGCTACAATTACTTTCCAGGGAAACTGTAGCTAGGTTTTTTTCCCCTCTTCAGACCAAGGCCTCTCCTCCTGAGCTGTCTTAAATCAAAGAAGAGCCAGATAAATATTTAGCATTTTGACTTGAGCCAGAAACGACAAAGCACTTGCTTCAGTGGGAGATCTGCCTAAAGTCCCGAGCTGCAGTATGACGTCTGCTAGGCTGACCTTTGGCCTGGGGATGGACAGCTGCTGCTCCAACCCAAGGGACTCCCTCTCAATAGGCAAGAACCGTTCGTGGATGACCGTGGGACCTTTCCTGTTTTCATCGTTGAGTGTCCCAGATCCAAAGCAAGAATAGAATAGAATAGAATAGAATAGAATAGAATAGAATAGAATAGAATAGAATAGAATAGAATACTGATGAATAGAATAGAATAATGATGAATAGAATAGAACACAATAAAGAATAGAATAGAAAATGAATATAAATAGAACAGAACAGAATAAAGAATAGAATAGAAAATGAATAGAATAGAACAGAATAGAATAAAGAACAGAACAGGAATAGAATAGAATAGAATAGAATAGAATAGAATAGAATAGAATAGAATAGAATAGAATAGAATAGAATAGAATAGAATAATGATGAATAGAATATAAATAGAACAGAACAGAATAAAGAATAGAATAGAAAATGAATAGAACAGAACAGAATAAAGAGTAGAATAAAGCAGAATAGAATAAAGAACAGAACAGGAATAGAGTAGAGTAGAGTAGAATAGAATAGAATAGAATAGAATAATAGAATGGAATGGAATGGAATGGAATAGAGCTGGAAGGGACCTTGAAGACCTTCTAGTCCAGCCCCCTGCTCAAGCAGGAGAATCTATTACCATTTCAAACAAGTGTCTGTCCAGTCTCTTCTTAAAAACCTCCAGTGATGGAGCACCCACGATTTCTGGTGGCAAGCTGTTCCACTAGTTAATTGTCCTCAGTGTTAGGAAGTTTCTCCTTAATTCCAGGTTGCTTCTCTCTTTGATCAGTTTCCAACCATTGTTTCTTGTCCTGCCCTCTGCGGCTTTGGAGAATAACGTGACCCCTCTTCTTTGTGGCAGCCCCTCAGATACTGGGACACTGCTATCGTGTCTCCCCTATTTCTTCTTTTCTTTAGACTAGATGGGAAAGAGCAATCTCATGTAGTAAGAAGGAGGTACAGGAGTCCAGTGTCCTTCTCAGAACTTTGCAAGCACCACCGGTGCTTCCTACGGAGAACATGGAGATGTTTGCCTCCCTTGGTGGATGCCTCTGATGGACTGTGGGATGATGGACCAGTCAGGTGGCCTTCTTTCCCCTTCTGGTCCTACCACCCTGTTGAGAAAGGAGTGCTTCTGAGGGAGCAGCAGGGTCCACCCAGAAGGCTCAGGAGAAGGAGACTCTCCAAAGTGTCATCATCGGATGTCAAAAAAAATTGTAACTGGTGCAAATTGAGCCTCCTGGCTATGCTGATGCAATCAGAGCCGGTTGAGAGAATTGGATCAGGAGAGCAAGTTCAGTCAAAAGTGGACTCGGGATGCAACTGCAGTGATCGAGGGATGTTCCGTGTTGGAGATGGGGGGGGAATGATGTGGGTGCCCTGATGCCAAGCTGAGTGGTTTGATCACTGCCCAAGCTCAAGGCTGTTGTTGAATACTCTAACCCAGGATTTAATACCTTAATACCACCCAGCTCGGTGTTAGTGCACAAAACTGTTCCCTTGCGTTCTCAGTAATTACATCCAGAGTAACTGCTTTTGAAGTTGTGCTTGCAATCTTGAAAGCACAGTGTGAGAAGAGGCAACCAGAGATGAGAAGATGCTGCTCTCAGGGATGGCTTTTGGGGGGGGGGAGAAAGAGGAGGAGGACTGGCCGGTGTTTCCTGGGCTGTCAGAGAAGGTGACCTCCATTCCAACTGCTGAAGGCTAGAGAGGAAAGAGTCACCGTTCTGTCGGTGGACTATCCAGAAGCATCTAGCACAGGGGTAGGCAACCTTGGCTCTTTTATGACTCGTGGACTTCAACTCCCAGAATTCCTGAGCCAGCATGGGGGAACTATGGCCCCTTCCTGACTCGTGGACTTCAACTCCCAGAATTCCTGAGCCAGCCTGGCTCAGCTTGGAAACCTCTCCCTTTCCCCTCAGCATGGCTGGCTCAGGAATTCTGGGAGTTGAAGTCCACGAGTCACAAAAGAGCCAAGGTGGCCTACCCCTGATCGAGCTGGTCTCTGGGGAATCATAGAAGGTGAAGATAGGAATATTTCTTTGAGATCATTCCATCCTTTAACTCCTGCAGGAATCTACCTCTAGAGCAGGGGAGTCCAAATTTGGCAACTTTAAGACTTGTGAACATGGCTGACTGAGACGTTCTGGGAGCTGAAGTCCATAAGTCTTAAACTTGCCAAGTTTGGGGAGCCCGGCTCTAGAGTAGTGTTTCTTAACCTTGCTCGGCGGGAGAATTCTGGGAGTTGAAGTCCAATCATCTTAAAGTTGCCAAGGTTAAGAAACATTGCTCCTAGTAGCTCTCTTCTTGGTGAAGACACCAGGTCATTGCTTCTTGGGAATTCTGGGAGCTACAGTCCTAATAATCTTGGCAGTGCCAGGTTGGCAAGACTGTGCAAAGTCTTGGCTTCTGCAAAGAACCGGGCAAAGTGTAGCTGTTTTTGTATGGTGAGGATCACACATTCAGAAGACCTGCCTGCATCCATTGCATACTTACAGACAGCCATCTTGGGGGCTGCCTGCTTCTGAGCTCACCCAGTTAAGAACTTTTGCTTCAAGGTTCCCAGGTGTTTTGGACTCCAATTCCCATCTGCCCCACCATTGTCTGGGCTAGCTGGGCAATGACCCGAATTGTTGAGTGGTGGAGTGAAATTTCCAAAGCTTGGAAAATAGCCTCTCTCTTTCTTTCCAGTTCTGCCTCATTCTAGAGCAGGGGTCCCCAACGCCTGGTCCATGGAGCAGTACTGGGCTGCGGCATGCCAGCAATCGGTCCGCACAAACAGGCAAAGCCCCATCCGCGAGATGCAGGCAGCACACAAAACCACGCACTCTCCGGTCCATGGAGAAACCTCTCTGCACGGAACGGGTCCCTGGTGCCCACAAGGTTGGGGACCTCTGTTCTAGAGCTTGCTTCCGAGAGGGAGACCAAAGATCACAGAAGATCTTGTGGCTGAGAAAATCCAGCAAAATGCTTTATAAATGCAAAGGAAAGAACTGACAATTTCTGGAGTCGATCCATCCACCAGCTTCAAACACATTTGGGAAGATTGTGGTAATTACACCCTCCAAAAATAAACATTCCCAGTATGGAATGTCAGTGGAACGGATTGCCTTCAGAAGTTGTAGGTGCTCCATCACTGGAAGTTTTTAAGAAAAGATTAGACAGCCATTTGTCCAGAATGATATAAGGTCTCCTGCTTGTGCAGGGGGCTGGACTAGAAGATCTCCAAGGTCCCTTCCAGCTCAGTTATACTGTTATTCTGATATTTTAGACTGTGATGTTTCTCTGTGTCATATATGTGTGTGTACGTGGGTATATGCATAATGGTATGTTTTTGAAAGCTGAGTGCAACGAAATTTCATGTTAGTGTACATTTAAAGTGACAATAAAGTTTCTCTTCTCTTCTCTTCTCTTCTCTTCTCTTCTCTTCTCTTCTCTTCTCTTCTCTTCTCTTCTCTTCTCTTCTCTTCTCTTCTCTTCCCTTCCCTTCCCTTCCCTTCCCTTCCCTTCCCTTCCCTTCCCTTCCCTTCCATTCCATTCCATTCCATTCTGTTCTGTTCAAGGGCACATTATGATGAAAAGGAAAATGTAGTTTTCAGGATTTGATTCCTCCCTTCCCTTCCCTTCCCTTCCCTTCCCTTCCCTTCCCTTCCCTTCCCTTCCATTCCATTCTGTTCAAGGGCACATTATGATGAAAAGGAAAATGTAGTTTTCAGGATTTGGTTCCTACTCAGGTTGGATTGTCTGTGTAGAGTGCACATGCAGTCTGTTTTTTAAAACAAAATAAAAACTGCATATTGGACAGCTCTGAAGGTGCAAAAGTTCTTGTATGATTTTGGATGTAATTTTTCTCTGGATTTGGGGTACAAAATGGCAAAGTGTATAGAGATGAACACGCCCATTAGCGGATGTATCTGTCATTTTCATTCTGTTAAATTTCTGGGTTCCCCCCCCACACTTTTAAGCTGCAGTCATCTGATTTTTGCATCTGGTGGAGAAGTCTTAAGAACATGTTTGCATATGTGCTCTGCATGCTCTGTTGCAGACATATATTTGCCTTAGTGGTCTACATGAACCATTCAGAGGAGAAGTTAGCTGTGTTTCCTTTCGCATTTTGACTTGAAAATGTGGCACTGATTTGCATTAAATACAAGCGGAAAAAGTTTCT
This sequence comes from Crotalus tigris, assembly GCF_016545835.1. Classification (NCBI taxonomy): domain Eukaryota; kingdom Metazoa; phylum Chordata; class Lepidosauria; order Squamata; family Viperidae; genus Crotalus; species Crotalus tigris. The sequence continues at coordinate 2,009,480 of NW_024096931.1, read as the reverse complement.
TCCTCACCCTCAGCCAAGCCTCATTTCCTACCTCCTCAGATACAATTGATTGGCACGTTCAGCACACCAGGTCATTAAGCCCATAAAAAACAAGATTACATAAGTGCATGTATGAAGGGAACCCAGTTGCAATTGCAAGGCAGGAAATACGCACTGGGAGAAATAGCAGGTAATTGTTGTTGCCATGACTTCAGGTTCGTTTCTGCTGTGGTAGCACGAGACCTCAGGGAGTTGCAGTCTGGCAAGGCGGAAGAAACACCCATGGTTTTTGCTGGATTGGCGGGTTGATATTCTGGGCAGAATCTCCATCTGTCTGAGAGTCAGCGTGGGCCAGCTTTCCTTGCTGGGTGCTCCAGATATGTAGCACATTGGCTGAGAATTTGGGGAGTTGCACTCTAGCAAGTCGGAGGGGGGGTGCCAGATTGGGAAGTTGCTGGCAGGATGGAAGTTGGCTGCTGTCATGAGGAACTGCCGTGGGTCAGAGCCGGGGGGGGGGGAGAGAGATGAGCTGGGAGATCCAAGCTGAATTTCACAATCAGCCAAAGAAACTGGGTGTGCAAAACATGGGCCATCAGCTCAAAAAAAAAAAAAGAACTGGTTGATACGTCGATATGTTGGTTGATGAATAGAATAGAATAGAATAGAATAGAATAGAATAGAATAGAATAGAATAGAATAGAGCTGGAAGGGACCTTGGAGGTCTTCTAGTCCAGCCCTCTGCTCAAGCAGGAGAACCTACACCATCTCAGACAAGTGACTGTCCAGGCTCTTCTTAAAAACCTCCAGTGACGGAGCATCCACAATTTCTGGTGGCAAGCTGTTCCACTGGTTAATTGTCCTCTCTGTTACGTTCTCCTTAATTCCAGATTGCTTCTCTCTTTGGTCAGTTTCCATCCATTGTTTCTTGTCCTGCCCTCTGGTGCTTGGGAGAATAATGTGACCCCCCTCTTCTTTGTGGCAGCCCCTCAAATACTGGAATACTGCTATCATGTCTCCCCTGTTTCTTCTTTTCTTTAGACTAGCCAAACCCAAGTCCTGCAGCTGTTCTTCATATGTTTTAGTCTCCAGGCCTTTGATCATATTAGTTGCTCTTCTCTGAACTTTTTCCAAGGTCTCAACATCTTTTTTGTGATAGGGTGACCAAAATTGGCTGCAGAAGCCAGACTTACTTCAGAAATATGTTAACTAACTTAACAATTGCAGTGATTCACTTAACAATTGTGACAAGAAAGGTCGTAAGATGAGGCAAAATTCACTTAACCAATGTTTCATTTAGCAACAGAAATTTTGGGCTCAATTGTGGTCGTAAGTCAAGGACTACCTGTAAATGCAAGCCTGTGGGTAACCCCAGCCTCTGAGTGATTTGGGGCCCTGTGGCTGTCTTTCCCCCAGCTTTCCTGTTACGGTGATAACATGCTCTGCCTGGAGCTGCCCTTGAAGATTATTCGGCAGCTTCAGCCACCAGTGGGGGGGGGGAGTTGTATGTGCTCCTAGGACACCCATTTTATGGCTCTGTTCTGTGAGCTGCAATGGCTGCCAGTTGGCTTCCAGGTGCTGCTTTTAACCTTTAAAGACCTTCATGGCATGGAACAGATTATTTGAGGGACTGTCCTGCCCCTGTTGCACCAGCCCACCCCATTAGATCTGTATCCTGCAGATGCCATCTGCCAGGGATCCATGTTTGGTGGGTCCCAGGTAGAGGGCCTTCTCTGCCGTGGCCCCAGCCCTATGGAGCATTCTTCCTCCCCCCCTCCCAACACTAGGTCAGATCCATCCCTTCTGATGTTCTGGAAGTCCCTCAACACTCGGTCATGTCCCCAGGCCGGATGTCCGAGAGAAGCAGAGGCTTGTTCAGATGGCTCCACTGTTGAGGTGGATGTTCTCATTCTCTCTCTGCCAGGGTGGTGGTGGTATATATTTTTAGTTTTAATTATCTCTATTTTAAATGTTGGATTTTATATTTTTAAGTGCCTGGCTTTTATATACGCATTGTGTTTTTTTTAATCGATTATTGTATGCTGGCCAGAGTCCTTATGAGATAGGCAGCTACATCAATTTGATTAATAAATAAAATAAATAACATGGAAGGAGGAGATATAAATAAGGTGACCAACCGTCCTCCTTTAGGGAGGACAGTCTTCCTTTTTTTTTTATTAAGAATTTTTAAAATTTTACAATAAAATTCCCTTCCCCAAACCCTCCCAACCCACCCCAATACCCTCCCCCAATCTTCCCAGAGCTGAATACAGGCTTAATTAAAACTTAAAAGAAAAAAAAAAAGGAAAAGGTCTTAAACACAAATAAACCTTAAACAAATATAATTACAGTCATTAAACAAATTATAAAATACTTTAACTCCATTATATATAAAAAACAGAAAGAGGAAAAGAAAAAAAAGAAAAAAAGAAAAAAGATAAAAAATTAGAAAAAATAATAATAATTACACTTCTAAATAATATCTTAAACTTTAAATATAAATTATTCAAAAACTAAATAGTATTTTCTTATATCATACCTATATTGTATAAAATTTATCCATCTTTTCCACACCAAGAGGTACTTCTCTTGCGATTGCTCTTTCAAGAAAGCCGAAATCTTTGCCATTTCCGCTAGGTAAGAAACTTTGAAAAAGCATTCTTGCAAGGTAGGCAAAGATTCCTTCTTCCAATATTGCCCTATTAACAACCTAGCTGTCCTCCTTTTGTAAGTTCTGTCCTCCCTCGAAAAATGTCCTCCTACATGTCCTCCTTTTCGATATTTGAAGACTAATCTGCAGGGTTTTTTTTTTCTTCATAGAACGCTCAGAATGGTGTTCCGGCACCTTTTTTTGATGGTTTTTTTTTCAACTTTTGCATGAGTTGTGCTACTCCTGCTATTGGCTTTCGAAAGCCAATAGGAATTGCTGTTGAGCGCGCCAAAACACCCAGCTGGCAAACTTTGCACATGCAAGTTGTCTATATTATTGTTGCAATGAATAAAATGTTTCTTTTTTTTACAATGTTTTTTTCTTCAATTTATTTGTGTCCTCCTTTTCATTGTAAAAAAGATGGTCACCTTAATAGAAAGCACTGTGTTCAGGGAGATTGTAACCCAGAGAGGTGGAGATTCTCTTTTGATGGCTGTCTAGAAGCAGGTAGATATGTGCAGCTGATGCTTTCATTAGTGAACATAGCTGCCCTGTGGGCTCAATGGCTGGACCTGTTCTTTTCAATCTTCTTTCATATGGGGGAATTTTATTCATTTACTGATTAAATTTATAGGCCGCCCATCTCACAATGGCATAAATAACGGTATAAAACAATTAAAAGGTTAAAAACATTAAAACTTTGGGCATTGAGAAAACATAAAATTTGGGCATTTAAAGCATAAAATTATGTTTAAAATTAACAATACAGATAAAAAGAACTAGGTTACCTACCTGAGCAGGGGGTTGGACTTGATGACCTCCAAGGTCCCTTCCAGCTTTATTATTAGTATTATGGATCATCGCATAGTCGGCCAGATGTTCAGACTGGATTTGTTATTTTGTCTACCTATCGAGTCCTCACCCAGGATCTGGGATAGGCAGATGTGGATGTTTGATGGTATTACAGATATCGTCGCAGGATGGAAGCGGTTCCTAGTAAGGCCGCCTTTTGCAATTGACTAATAGCGAATTTGTCAATGCCAATGGTGTTCAAGTGGTGCTCCAGTTGTTTTGGGATTGCACCCAAGGAGCCTATGACTATTGGTACTACCCTTGCTTGCTTTTGCCACAGTCTTTCTATTTCTATTTGTAGGTCTTTGTATTTTGTTATCTTCTCCAGTTCTTTCTCTTCTATTCTGCTATCTCCAGGCACTGCCACGTCCACTATCCAGACTTTTTTGTCATTATTATTATTATTATTATTATTATTATTATTATTATTATTATTATTATTATTTTAACCAGTGTTGGCTGGAGGTGGGATCTTCTGCTAATGTACTAACCATCTCCAAAATGGGACCTTAATCACTGAAAGATGTGTGGACTTCAACTCCCAGAATTCTCTTGGCTTGCCATGCTGGCTGGGGAATTCTGGGAGTTGCTGTCCACTCATCTTTCAGTGATTAAGGTCGAGAAACACCACAGCATTGCTGTAAATAAGGGCAGTTTACAGCAAGCGGAGCGGAGGGGGGCAGTACAACATCACAGTTCTTCTGGCATTTTTGCCTATCTAGGGCTGAGTGGACTTCAGGTCCCAGAGTTCCCAGGCAACATGGCTGCCACTGAGCATACTGGGAATTGAAATCTGGACCTGCAAGGGCAGCTTGGGTGGGGGAAGACAGCTGTTCTTGGTAGCTGAGGGCAGAGACTTCCCAATTCAGCTTGTGGCATCTTCAGGCAGAGCACAGAAAGAGGCTCAGCACATGGCAGCTGTCCTTCAGGGCGCCCATCACCTGCACGTGGCCACGGGATCTGAGTGGGTTGGCATAGAGGATGCTGCTGAGCCTGGTCCATTTTTTTCTCAGCAGCTTCCATGCAGCCTTCACTTCCCTCAGACCCCACCTCGGTTTCCAGACCTGTCCTGCTGGCAGAAGTCTCCCCTCGGATTAACCGTGGTCAGAATCAGAATCGAGTTGGAAGGGACCTTGGAGGTCTTCTAGTCCAGCCTCCTGCTCAAGCAGGAGACCCTAGACCAGTGGTTCTCAATCTTTTTAATGCCGCGACCCCCAACCGGTCGTAAGTCGAGGACTACTCAACCGGTCGTAAGTCGAGGACTATTCAACTGGTGCAGCACCGTTTGCAGAATGGGACTTTTGGCGGGCTCAGCAGGGCAGAGACAGCCTGGACAATTCTATTGGCTTTTGAAAGCCAATAGAATTAGACTCTATTCAAGAGAGTCTATTCTATTGGCTTTCAAAAGCCAATAGAATAAAAGGGAGTAGCACAGCTAAGGAAAAAGGGGGGGGGAAATGGCGGACTGCGTTGTTTGGCGACCCCCGTGAAATGGTCGTTCGACCCCAAATGGGGTCCTGACCCACAGGTTGAGAACCACTGCCCTAGACAATTTCAGACAAGTGACTGTCCGTCTCTTCTTAAAAACCTCCAGTGATGGAGCGCCCACGATTTCTGGAGGCAAGCTGTTCCACCGGTTGTCTTCATTGTTAGGAGCTTTCTCCTTAATTCCAGGTTGCTTCCCTCCTTGATTAGCTTCCATCCCTTGTTTCTTGTCCTGCCTTCTGGTGCTTTGGAAAACCAATTGGCCCCTTCCTGCTTGTGGCAGCCCCTCAAATACTGGAATATTGCTATCATGTCCCCCCCCCCCCGTCCTCCTTTTCTCTAGACTGGCAAATCCCGCAACCGTTCTTCATACGTTTTAGTCTCCAGGCCTTTAATCATCTTAGTTGCTCTTCAATTAATTCCAGCTTCCCTGATTCCAACTGATCACTTTAATGGCTTCCTCTGCCGGCAGCTGCGTTTCATAAAACCCAGACTGCAGAAGAGCAGTTTGTCCAGCAAAGAAAGGGTCTCCTCACAGAGGGGGGGGGGCAGGGAATGACGTGAGGGTGCAAACAGGGCTGGCCCTTTTTCCAAGGCCAGGATGCAGGCAGGAGAAGGTGATGGGAAAAGACACTTGAATCCCACGAACTGTAATATAATCAAACCTAACACTTCATATATATAACGTTGTTAGCCTTAGCTGGACTTGCTGACTTGGAGGACAGCTCCCATCATTTACGGCCATGGCTGCGGGCCACGTTTGGCTGTGAATGATGGGCCCTGCAGTCAGTCCTATTGGAGGGCACCCAGAATTACGTCGGGTGTGATTTTCGTATGAAAACTACACGCCGGTTTTGGTCTTGCCTCTTCTCTGAAATAGGTAGTTGCTTGGAAACAGCTTGCCCTATTTTCCGATTCCCTCCCCACCCCTGGCAGTTAGGGATCTGTCTTGTGGGGAAGCGGGCTGTGTTCTGGAGGGTAGGGGGAGATGAAAAAAACCCAGCCAGCCCTGCCTCCCAGGCAGATTCTGATGGCCAGGATTTAAGACTAAGATAGACTGCCTCGGAACACGGTGCTCTTGTCAACATACTGTGGTTGGAATTGGACTCCATGGAAATCTGTGTGTTTCTTTTTTAAATATTAAAAGGACCAAACTGTCTGTGAGGATTAAGCCTCCTTTTTCCTAAAACAATCAGCTGGGAGGGGACATGGGGGTGGGGGAGGGAGCAGAGAGAAGCTTCTTGCAGCCCAGGGCTGGAGGGGAGGGGAGGGGGGGCTTTGGGGAAAGAAAGAGGGACAGACGCTTCCTCTCCCGTAGTAAAGTCTCCCTTGACTATGAGAGGGAGCTGCATTTACACGCTTTGCAAGAAGTGTAACGGTGCAATTTAGCTGTAAGATATTTTCAGCACCACATCTGGTTAAGTGTGAACATTTGTAAAGGTTTTGCAGAGAGCGCACAAACATACCTTACTTTGCTCCTTGTATTCTGAGCATCTCTGATGTAAATACGCTCCAGGCAACATTACAGCTCACTTAAAAAAAAAAAAAAATCTACACAGTAAAAGAGTTTGCCAATCAGGAGCAAGTATAAAAATAAAACAGCAGCGGGATCAGGAGCAGATTAAAACCGTGGTCTGTATTTACTCAGGTCCAGGAAAATCAGGCAAGATGGGGCTCAAAAGGTCCAGGGGGTGGGCTGGATCCTCTGGGGGGGGGGGGAAGCCCTGCAGGATTGGTGGGGCTGGCTGAAGTCCCCCCCCCCCACACATCACAGGGGTTTTCAGGGCGTTCTTCAGTAAACCACGGCTAAATAAACGATGGCTTCATGCCATGTGTGAATCTGGAGAGCCTGGGTGTATTTCCTACATTTGCAATTTGGCTGGTTTGCATATTCTTCCAAGTCTTTTTATGCAAGGATAGTGCAGGATGGAAAGCAGGGAACAACGTAGATAGAGATTAAGGTGGCCAAGATCGCACCAGCGACTGCACTGAAAATTGGGGGCAGGGGCCATCTTGTATTTCAGGCCCTGGAGCAGCTGCTGTAGGCGGAGCTGCTTGGATGGTGGGCTTTTGCCCGGCCCTCAGCGGGATCAAGGCGATCCCACAGGGGTGTCGGAGCCCAGGTAGAGGCTCCCCCCTGCTCTGCCTGGGCAAGTGGCCACCTCGTCCCCTGAGCCGGGGTTGAGCGGCATGAAGCCTGCGTTGCTAAGCAACCTGGTTTCTCTTCCTTCTCTGCTTCGGGCAAAAAGGCTCCTCAGTGGGATGCAGAGTTAGGTAGAGCAGGAGGGACGGGAAAGCCACGGTGGGCTTCACAGGGAGGAGAGGGCTGGAGTGGGAGCCAGGGAGGATGTCTTGGTGGCCTCCTTGCCATCAGCCCAGCTGGTCGCCCTCAGCTCCTTCGATGTGGGTGCAGCCCTTGAAAGCCTCCGAGGGGCCTTCAGGGTCAACCAGAAGCTCATGGAGACATGCAGGAGAACAAGAGCTAAATGGGCCTCCGGAAGTGTCCTGAAGGTATTGATTTTACGTACACACTGCCACGTCTCCCTTCTCTGCCACTCTAAAACACCGCAGTAAACGAAAGTTAAGATAAAGTTAGATTAAAATCACATGACGCAACCCTGAAGATGTCCCAGGGCACTCCAATCCTTGTGGGAATTACTTGATTTCAACTGGAACTTCAACCAGAAGGAATGGCAGAACCAATCTTATGCCCAGGATAGACATGCAGCAGCAGTGAGCCTGGGAAGTCCCAGGCTATGGACTGCTCCCCTGAACCAACCCTCCACATCAGAAGAGGTCACCAGAGATGCTGGGATGGTTAAGTTTTAGCCAGGCTGTTCTAGACACTGAAGCCTCCAGGATTGAGACTGGACCACCCCAGATCCCTCACCTGGACCTCCAGCTCATCCTGCCCAGTTCCTTGGACTCCTCACCCAGGAAGAGCCCCCAGACTGGCCCTGCCTCGTCCTCCGACTGGAACCAGTCAGACTGGAACCAGTTTTAAGAGCCGAGGTGGCGCAGCAGTTCGAGTGCAGTATTGCAGGCCACTTTAGCTGACTGTGTTCAGCAGGTCAGCGGTTCAAATCTCACCGGCTCAAGGTTGACTCAGTCTTCCATCCTTCCGGGGTAGGTAAAATGAGGACCCAGATTGTTGGGGGCAATGTAAATAGATATATATACATTGCTTACTGGTGTACACCGCTTAGAGAGTGCTTGCACTTAAAGCGGTGTATAAATCTCATAAATAAATAAATAAATAAATAAACCTCCACTGGGGAACCATTGAAGCAGAGGGTCTCCAGCCTCTAATTCTCCATGACATCCTGCCATATGCCATCTCCAATAGTACCAAATACAGAATAAAAGTTGGAAGGGACCTTGGAAGCCTTCTAGTCCAACTCCCTGCTCAAGCTGGAGACCTTATGCCATTTCAGATAAATAGCTGTCCAGTCTCTACTTAAAAGCCTCCAGTGATGGAGCGCCCACAACTTCTGGAGGGGAGCCTTTCCTCCGGTTGATTGTTCTCACTGTCAGGAAATTTCTCCTTAGTTCTAGGTTGAACCTCACTTTGATAATGGTTCCATCCATTACTTCTTGTCCTGCCTTCGGGTGCTTTGGAGAATAAGTTGACCCCCTCTTCTTTGGGGTAGCCTCTCAAATATTGGAAGATGCTATCATGTCACCCCTGGGCCTTCTCTTCATTAGACCAAAGACCACTGGGAGGATCAAAAGAAGTCAGGACAGCCCAACAAAAGGAATCAACTGGAGCAACTAAGGAGAAATTTCCTGACAGAACAATTAACCAGTGGAACAACCTGCCTCCGGAAGCAGTGAATGCTCCAACCCTGGAAGTTTTAAAGAAGAGACTGGACAGCCACTTGTCTGAAATGGTATAGGGTTTTCTGCCTGAGCAGGGGGTTGGACTAGATGACCTCCAAGGTGCTTTCCAACATTATTATTACTATTACTATTATTACTATTATTTTCCAAACTTGGCAACTTTAAGATGTGTAGACTTAACTCCCAGAATTCCCCAGTGAGCTTCTTCCTCCACTCAGACATCTTAAAGTTGCTGAGGTTGAAAAAGGCTAAACTAGAACAGTCATCGCCTGAAAACAGACCCAAAGAGAGCAGGTCAGGGGTTCCCAACCAGGGGTTGGATCAGGGGTTCCCAACCAGGGGTGCATGATGATATTCCAGGGAGTGCGAAAACTTGGATTTTCAAAATTATAGTTATATGCATAATTCGTTCTCATTATTTCGAACTTTTGCAAGGGGTGCGAGAATATATCAGAAGCGGTCTAGGGGTGCGGGGTATAGAAAAGGTTGGGACCACTGCTCTAGGTCCTTGCAACTGAATTCTCACTGAAATTCCTCACATAAAATTTGTGTTGATGTAAAGTTCTAACTTTGGGAGCGAAGGAGCAAATGTTCTGTCTGTCACAGATTTAGTTTCTATTTTGCTACATTCCTGAGTTTTGTTGTACTCCTGAACCGTGATGTAATTTTGTCCAGGTAGCTATGCTTGGGGTGTGGATAAAGATGGTCATCACACCTTGCAGGATTTTATACATCCCTGCCATGACTCCCCTTACCTGCCTTTGCTTTAGGCCAGTGTTTCCCAAACTTGACAATTTTAAGGCATGTGGACTTCAACTCCCAGAATTCCACAGCCAGCGTTGCTGGCTGTGGAATTCTGGGAGTTGAAGTCCTCATGCCTTAAAATTGTCAAGTTTGGGAAACACTGCTTTAGGGTAAAAGTCCCAGTCAGGTGTCCCCCCCCCCCAGGTCCTTGTGCCTTTTCCAGCTCTTCTTGCAGGCCATAGATGTGGGCGTCTCCCTGGGGGGGACGTGGTCACTGTGGAAGGAGGGGAGAGACAGCCCAGGGCTATCTGGCCTTGCTCTGGGATACCATCCAGGAATTTGTAGCTGCCCTGCTCAACTGTGAAACAAGGCTCACTTCAAGAGAGTGGAAGAGAGAGTTTCTGACTGCATAATAATTGTAGACTACCTCTTCACTGCTGAGTAACTGCACGGGTTAGAGGTGCAGATTGCAAGATGGAGAATGTTGCTTCAGGCCGATTGCCGTCCTGCCTCCTTCCTTTGGTCAGATGCAGATAAGCGTGGAAACACAGCAGTGTCAATATGAAGCTGCCCAAAGCTTCGAGTTAGAGAGTCAACAGCAGTTCAGTTCATCTCCGAATCAAATCAAATCAACTTTCCAAACCAAATCATTGGAATGGAATAGAATTAGAATTAGAACAGAACAGAACAGAATTAGAATTAGAATTAGAACAGAATAGAATAGAAAATATGGAATGGGAATAGAATAGAATAGAATAGAATAGAATAGAATAGAATAGAATAGAATAGAATAGAATAGAGAAAGAATGGAATAGAATAGAATAGAATAGAATAGAATAGAATAGAATAGAATAGAATAGAATAGAGAAAGAATGGAATAGAATAGAATAGAATAGAATAGAATAGAATAGAATAGAATAGAATAGAATAGAGAAAGAATAGAATAGAATAGAATAGGAACAGGAACAGGAACAGGAACAGGAGTAGAGTAGAGTAGAGTAGAGTAGAGTAGAAAAGAACAGAGTTGGAAGGGACCTTGGAGGTCTTCTAGTCCAGCCCCCTGCTCAAGCAGGAGACCCTATATCCGAGACGCTAGACCCTAAGGGCAGACTCATCAGACAAATTGAACTGAATGCCTCTGAGTAAGTTCGGACATTTCTGAACGGAGAGCACCAGGCTTTTCAAAAACACATCAGAGTGATGTGATTGGATTTGGAGGTCTGTGTTGGAATCAGATTGACTTTCTGAATTGATTGTTGAACTGTGTTGCATCTATTTTGTAAAGTGAATGAAAACAATTTAGAGCTGGGTCCCAATTCCCTGGTTGGCTTCCGTGGCCTCTTTGAGATCTGGCGCCCTGCTGGGGAGAGGGTCTTTCTGTCTTCAGGGCTGTCCTCTCCTCCGAGACATTCCTTAGGGATTGCGCCTGCTTGGCGTGCCTCTTTCCAAGCTGGAGGGCCTCGAATTCCTTGCCAGGCTCCAAGTTCCAGGCTGGCCGGGAGGTGCGATTAGTCAGCCTTGGAAACAGGGTAGGCATTGTGTGTTTGTTCCCTTCCTTCTCTGGGAGCCAGGAACATCTTGCTGTGGCCAGATGGAAACATCTAGGCCACGGCACCACGGAGACCATGTGCACCTCCAGAAAGGCACCGAGAGAGTTGTTCTTTTGAGTTCGTTTCTCTGCACTTCAAAGGAAATATCCGAATGAACGTTGCTCCTTGAATTGCTAGCTTTCTACACTCTGGGAGATGTCAGACTTTATGTTTAGCATCCGGAGTTCTTTTGCTGTGCACATTCAGTGCTGTGCCCTGCGATTTGAAAGGCACAGTTTAAGATCTGTTACTTTTGTTTGTTGTCATTATCTGACTCATACTGGACTGCGCGTTTATGCTTTGCTTGCAATTCATGGAAATATAGAGCATGTACTTAAATTTGCCTAGCGATCTTGCAGATTTTGTCAAGCTGACATTTTAATTTGTTTAACGATAAGAATAGAGCAAGGATAGACAGAGAGCGGGGGCTGAACTGTTTTTAGAGAGGTTGATAGAATAGACTTCCTGGCCCAAATCTTTGTGAGCAATTCTCGTGGCCACGTTAAGGTGCAATGCCCAGTCCCTGAGCTGGCCAAAAGCGGGCTGGGGTAACACCGACTGCTCCCACTGGTGATTCTCTCCTCCCTTGATGCTATTTATTTACTGTAAACAGGGCAATGGTTGGCAGGATTGGGGGAGCCCCCACTCTCAATTTCTTCTTCTCTGATCCCAATGGCAGGAAAACATCTGTTGCTTGCTCTCCTTAGGGGGATTGAATCTGGGACTGTGGAAGAGGCAATTGAGGGCCAGGCAAGTAGATTTAGAGGCAAGTAGAATCCTTGGGTCACATGGGCACAAACCACTTGCACACCACCAAATTAAGCTTTGGTGGATTGCTAAATCTCTGTTGGGCAGACAAAAGCTGAACTGCCCGTTGCCAAAGCAGGATGGCTGTGGGTGGCAGTGTTCAAGGAATGGAGGGCAGACTGTGACTGTGCTAGCCACTAGGTGCCAGCCCCATCCCATCCCATGACCAGCCTGCCAGATGTTTTTTGTCACCTGGATGGAAGGGTTGAAGCCCTCCTGGGCTCCCTACAGTGTTTTGAGACGTCTCAGGGCACTGCCAGAATCATACCTCTGAAATGCGGAGGCAAAATTGGAGTTTTCCATGATGTGATTCATTTCCATTTATTCATTTCACTTTCATGTATTTATTTTATTTTTTATTTTGATGCTTAAAATATTTTCTGTACAGCTAGTCCTCAGCTTAAATCGACTGTTCAAAGTTATAATGGCATAAAAAGGTAACTTATGACTGGTCCTCACATTTACAACCGTCACAGCATCCCCATGGCCACGTGTTCAAAATTCAGGTGCTTGGCAGTGGCCACGTGATCACCATTTGCAACCTTCCCAGCCAGCTCCCGACAAGCAAAGTCAATGGAGGAGGCTGGATTCACTTAACAACCGTGTGATTTGCTTAACAACTGCAGTGATTTGCTTAATAAAGGTGGCAAAAAGGTCATAAAATCAGGTGTGTCTCAACAACTGCCTCGCTTAACTATGGAAATTCTGACCCCAACTGTGGAAGTAAGTCAAGGATTACCTGTAACGAAGACTGGCAATTCTCCAAAATAAACAGCAAAAATTAGATTAAGGTTTCTTCCCGTCTGCTTTAGCATTTCATTGTATTATCATCAGCCTTGGGGCTCTTCACGCTCTCTCTTTTGAAAACTTGGGCCACTCCCAGTCCAGATGGTCAAACTCTTGGCCTCCTTGACCCATGGCCTTCTGGTTCTGCTGACCCCCCCCCTTTTCCTGGCGCTGTGCTTTAACTGAGGAACTGAAAAGGTTATCTATTCATAGAATCTCTCAGGTGAGGGAAATAAGAAGCACATATTAAAAGTCCAGATGCCTTCAGTCATAACATAATGTTGGTGTTCCAGTGACATGCTCTTCCTAAAGACAAGCCTGCAAGGCCACTGAGAGATCCCCACTGCTCAACAGTCACCAACAAAGCCTTCAGAAGAGTCTCTTGAGCAGGCTGGCTGCGTGCCCTGGTGTTGGGGCATTGCTTGATTTTAGTCTAGAAGAATAGTAGGGTAGGGTAAGGTAGGTAGGGTAGGTAGAGTAGAGTAGAGTAGAGTAGAGTAGAGTAGAGTAGAGTAGAGTAGAGTAGAGTAGAGTAGAGTAGAGTAGAATAGAATAGAATAGAATATAGAGTAAGAATAGAATAGAATAGAATAGAATAGAATAGAATACAGAGTAAGAATAGAATAGAACAGAACAGAATAGAATAGAATATAGAGTAAGAATAGAATAGAATATAGAGTAAGAACAGAACAGAACAGAACAGAATAGAATAGAATAGAATATAGAGTAAGAACAGAACAGAACAGAACAGAACAGAATAGAATAGAATAGCAGAGATGGAAGGTTCCTTGGAGGTCTTCTAGTCCAACCCCCTGCTCAGGCAGGAAACCCTATACCATTTCAGACAAATGATTGTCCAATCTCTGGTCTGCTCAGCATCTTCCTTGGGTCATTCTCTCGCCCGCGTGTGAGGTAGGGGGCAGTGCTTGCTTGACCCAGCCTGAAGAGATAGGAAGGACAGGCAGATCATTGCTTTGATGCTGTCTCCTCACCTAGGCAAGAAAACCACCCAGGAAATGTTTCCTGATGGCAGATATATGGACAGGAAAGAGAGACTTCTGGTGAAACTCTGCTCGGACTTAAAAAGCAGTTAGATGCATTTGTTGTTCCTTTTTTTTTTTTTTTTGGATAAACCAGCACGGCCGTTTCCTTTGATGAAGCCCCATACAAGCGGAATGACTTTTCTGTTCTGAGTTTTTGCAGCTTTTGAAGGACACAGAAAATGTGTTTTGTTTTCAGGAAGACCCGTTCCAGTCACCTTGTTGTGAAAAAACTTTGTTACAGCAAGAGCAGTTCAGTTGCAGAACCAGCTCCTTAGAGAGACGTCCCCTTCACTCCAGGGAGAAGCTGGGCATTGCTGGGACGGGCAACCTAGGTTTAAATTGGACTTAAGGCCATTAACCCTCATGGTCCCAGGGATCTGACTCAAAGAGAATCAGCTCTCTATTGATCCCCAGGAGACTGATGGGACTAAGTGTACGTGTGAATCCCAGGCTTCAGAGAATCCTGTGAGTCCTTCCGCTCCTCTACGCCAGGGCTTTTCAACCAGTGGTACGGGTACCACCTGTGGTACATTGGCACCTGGCAGGTGGTACGTGACCATCCTAGAAAAGTGGTAGCAGGGAATGGGCTGAACCGGTGGCAGCACTGCACAAGCCTGAGAGAGAGATGGCTGGAGCTACAGGGCTGTCAGGGCTCAACAGAAGCGCCAGGATCAGCGCCAGGCTCCAGCTGGAGCTCAGCGCTGATCCTGGCGCTTCTGCTGAGCCCAGAAGAAGCGCCGATCAGCTGGAATGTTGCAGCATCTCCAGGGTCTTGTGATTTACATTCAGATGCTTGGCAACTGATTCATATTTATGACGGTCACAGTGTCCCAGGGTCATGTGAATTGACCAAAACCTGCTTCAACCACCCAGCGGACGGGGGGAATAAAAACGAAACACCCCCCACCCCACCCCTGCTGCCAATCCTCAACAGAAATGCTCACAACAATGAAAACCTCAGACAGAAGGAAGAGCGCCACCAGGTGGGCAGGCAGGTGTCTTGCTCGGCTGTGGCTTGGGGGGCACTTTTTTCAGTGCCATTGTAACTTCGAACAGTCACTAAGCGAACTGTTGTAAGTCGAGGCCTACCTGTACTTCATCAGCTTTTTCCTTTTGGGGGGGGGTCATCAAGTTTTTGACACCTTGCTAGGCAACGGGTGGTCCTCGGATGTTGCCATATCCTAAAAGTGGTACAATGGGTGAAAAGGTTGAAAAGCCCTGCTCTACGCAACTGGGGTCTGTTCTAGTGAGAGGGGGCTGTGTGGAGGTGGAGTCCTGCCCCGGTGGGCTTTGAATCACCGCCCTCTTTGGATAGCCCTACCAGCTCCAGGTTCTGAGTCAGACTCCAGAAATAGACTCCATAAATGGTTTGCTAAAAAAGAGTGGTTTGTAATGGGTTGTCTTAGTGGTTTCTGAGTGTTTTAGAAAAGTCAGAGATTCTTCATCAGCAGCAATCAATTGAGGCTGAGAAGGTTTCTGTGCATGTTTTTTTGGGGGGGCTGGGGAGGAAGCTGACTTCAAATGAAGCTAGGAAGTTGCTAAGGAAGACTTTGAGCTGTGATGGCTGAAAGGAAGCTTTCAAGTTGTGTTTCATTACAAAGCGGCATGAGGTGGGCAGGTTGTTCCCACTGAAGTTTGCCGGTCTGACTTTCTCTCTGACTCAGTTTTGTGACATTGTCTTGAGGTACGCAGCACATCCGCGCCCCTCCCCGGAGAGGGTTTTCAAAAGGATGCCTCCAACTTCGTCCCACTCAGTAGACAGAAAAGCCTCTTGCCTGGGTGACTAAGGAGACTCCTGTGTGAGCAGGTTGCCATCAGTGCAGCTAGTGCCAGAGCAGGAATAAACCTGCCTTGGGCCCAGGAAGATCTTCTGGGTCTGGAAGCGTTCAAAGCCAGCTTGAAGGATCTGAGGCTGCAGGTAGATTGATGGGTCTGACTCTAACCTCAGGTGTTGTGTGGCAAATGGCAGCGTTTAAAGCAGCGGTTCTCAACCTGTGGGTCGGGACCCCATTTGGGGTCGAACGACCATTTCACGGGGGTCGCCAAACAACGCAGTCCACCATTTTTTCCCCCTTTTCCTTCGCTGTGCTCCTCCCTTTTATTCTATTGGCTTTTGAAAGCCAATAGAATAGACTCTCTTGAATAGAGTCTAATTCTATTGGCTTTCAAAAGCCAATAGGAATTGTCCAGGCTGTCTCTGCCCTGCTGAGAGCGCCAAAAGCCCCATTCTGCAAACGATGCTGCACCAGTTGAGTAGTCCTCGACTTACGACCGGTTCAGTAGTCCTCGACTTACGACCGGTTGAGTAGTCCTCGACTTACGACCGGTTGGGGGTCGCGGCATTAAAAAGGTTGAGAACCACTGGTTTAAATTAACTAGGCAGCAACTTTAAGATGTTGTCAAAGGAGGAAACGGGTATTCTTTTTATTGCTTTTATTAGCAGCTTTGATTCAAGGGAAAACAACAAGATCCTAAAGACGGTTCTTTTGTTCTTAGAGGGAGTTAAGGTGCCAGTGCATAAATTCATATTCTCAGAAGTCATCTAGTCCAGAGTTTCCCAACCTTTCCGGGTTTGTGGACCTGCAAAGGGTGGTGGTGGTTCCGCTACAGCACTTGCGCAAGTGGGGATAAGCGTTCATGTGCTGGTCTGCTGCTTCCATGGCCCGATTCCAAATAGTTCATGGCCCAGTAGTCTAACCACCTACTCAGTGCTGGTTCTGCTAAAGCAGTGGTTCTCAACCTGTGGGTCGGGACCCCATTTGGGGTCGAATGACCATTTCACGGGGGTCGCCAAACAACACAGTCCGCCATTTTTCCCCCCTTTTCCTTAGCTGTGCTACTCCCTTTTATTCTATTGGCTTTTGAAAGCCAATAGAATAGACTCGCTTGAATAGAGTCTAATTCTACTGGCTTTCAAAAGCCAATAGGAATTGTCCAGGCTGTCTCTGCCCTGCTGAGCCATCCAAAAGTCCCATTCTGCAAACGGTGCTGCACCAGTTGACTAGTCCTCGACTTACGACCGGTTGAGTAGTCCTCAAGCTGGCTGAGGAATTCTGGGCATTGAAGTCCACAAGTCTTAAAGTTGCCAAGGTTGAGGACCCCTGTATTAGGGGGACCTCAGTATTCAGGGGAGGGGCGAGTGGTGGGGAAGCAGATAACTTGCTGGTTAATAATTACTTTCTAATTAGTTCTGTTCCCCCTGCAGCAGTTTTGTAAGAGGGCCAGCCCCTCTTAAACTTTCAAATGAGAAAAGGAATGGTAGCCCTCTTTTTGAGACGTGACCCAAGTTGGCATATGAGACACACGCCCTGTTAGTGATCTGCAAGGCAGGAAAATCAACATCCAGCCTTAAGAACGCTGCAAGATTCCTCCTCCATCTTTCCCATTTTCTGCCTGCCAGCATGGAGGATACAGGTAGTCCTCAACTTACAACAATTCACTTAGTAACCATTTGAAGTCCCTGAAAAAAATGACTTAGGGCCGTTTTCCTCACACCTAATGACCGTTGCAGCATCCCCATGATCCCGTGATCAAAATTCGAATGCTGGCTCCTATTTATGACGGTTGCAGCGTCCCTTTTGTGACCGTCTGACATGCAAAGTCAATGGGGAAGCCAGATTCACTTCAGAATTGTGTGTTTAGCTTAATAATAAGCAGTGATCCATGTGGCAAGAAAGGTCGTCAAATGGGGCCACATTCACTGAATTGTCTCGCTTAGCAACAGAAAGTTTGGGGCTTCATTGCGGTCGTAAACTGAGGACTACCTGCATGCTGTTTTATGGAATTCTCTTTGCCTGAATCTTGTCTCTGGAAGGACCCAGAATGTAGGTCACATTTGTATGGCAGGGCGCCCACGTGGAAAAGCAGGCTGGAGAAAGACTCAGACCAGTGGGGTGGCAGGGCGGAGGTGGGTGTGCTGTATTCTGTGGAATGCCAACCCAGCCAGAAATGTTCACACAGTTTTTATTGGGGACAAATTCTCCTTACTGCATCTCAGGGGAGACGGGGGCGTAGGGGGGGCTTTTAAAATGTTTTTTTTAATGTGGTAGATTTTTAAATGTTGTAAGCTGCTCAGAGTCCACTGTGTGTGCATTGGAGGGCTATATAAATTTGTTTCATAAATAAGTAAATAATAGTTTTGCTGCAGCCAAAACCTCTTTCCCTGGGAAGTGAGCATGCAACGGTTAATCGTGCAAACACAGCCACACAGATTTAACTGCTGCATTAAAGGTTTGCGTAAAATATTATTTTACCCTGCTGACGCGGTTTTCTGCTGCTCTATACATATATTATTTTTGGAGGTGTTTGTGCATTTTAACTAGCAGTTTTATTGGTTGTCATCTGTTGTCCAAGATTTTAAAAATGGTAAGATGCATTGAAAGGAAATTCATGTAAAAAAGCAGCTGAGTGGTTAGAGTAGCTCAGAATTTTTCCACCTTGGCAACTTTAAGATGCGTGGACTTAGACTCCCAGAATTCCCCAGCCAGCATGGCTGGCTGGGGAATTCTGGGAATCGAAGTCCACGCATCTTAAAGTTGCTAAGGTTGAGAAACATTGAGCAAGGTCTTGAGCAGAAGAAGACATTTGGGGTCTCTCCAGCATTTTGGACTTCAACTCCCATCAGCCTCAAACAGACATGGTCAGGGACTATGGGAACTGTAATTCCAAGTATCAAGAGGCACCTACTCCTGTTCTAGAATCTTAGCACATGCAGCTTCTGTAAAAAAGAAAAAAAAACACAACAGTAAATCTATGTGACTTTGAAGTGGATGTAAATTACTTCAGTATGAAAAATATTTAGATCAATTGCTTGAGGTGTTATCCTTTCCATTTGAAGAATCTGCCCATTTCTTGAACACATAGTAAAAACGTGAGTTAATATAGTGATCAGGAGTGTTTACAAGGTGTGGTCTAAAAAATCAAGACGGGGGCCATAATCATGCAATTGGAACTTTGTTATATAATAGAATGGTAAGGGACCTTGGAGGTCTTCTAGTCCAACCCGGGGCTGAGGCAGGAAGTCCTATACCATTTCAGACAAATGGTTGTCCAATTGCACAGCCCTTTGTCCAGAATGGTATAGGGCAGGGGTGGGCAACCTTGGCTCTTTTATGACTCGTGGACTTCAACTCCCAGAATTCCTGAGCCAGCCATGCTGAGGGGAAAGGAGAGGTTTCCAAGCTGAGCCATGCTGGCTCAGGAATTCTGGGAGTTGAAGTCCATGAGTCATAAAAGAGCCAAGGTTGCCTACCTCTGGTATAGGGTATCCTGCATGATCAAGGGTGTTCGACTAGATCCTTCCAGATCTATGATTCAGTATGGAGGCGATTTGCTTTCTGCTGGGATACTTTTTTGATTTGAGGAATGAGCCAAGGAAATGATTAATTGGCAAGATCTGTTTTGATAAATCTGGTGATTACTGTATTTTTAAAGGAAATTAAAGCCAACCTTTTTGTGTTTATTCTAGAATCTTCTAGAAATCAATGCTAGTCTGATTAAACTGCAGTCCCTGACCATCTTCCCCCCCCCCTTTCGAAGATAGGGACAGAGTCTGCCCTCCTTTGGTTGTATGGAACTTTACTTGTCGTCAGGGTTTCTCAAAACTAGTTCCTTTAGTATCTAGGATGTAATTAATCTGAGTCTGGAAATTTAGACTCATTTGGTGTAAACAGATATTCTCAGTCCGTGTTTCTGTCAGTCTTGGCCTTCCCAGCTACCTGGTGAGAGACAAACCTTCTTGCTGGAGAAGGTTGAGATGAAATAGATATGGAATAATTCTGCATTTCTTGGTTTCCAGCTCACCATCTTTCCTGCACATTGTGCTGAATCTTTTCTCTTGCCATAATGAAAGAAGCCCATCCTTTTTCCTTCACTTCGTTTGCTGGCGTCAGCTTTAATTTTCCTGTTACTGCCTCAGTGGTTCTGGGCTACCTGTCCAGATTCTTCTTCGTGACCTCTTTCTGCTTCCCATGGATGTCTTCTTTTGTTTACAAATCTTCACACCGGCTTCTTCTCTGTACAGCAGCTTCTCCTTCGAAGGGACAATCCATGACCCAACATTTTTGTTTGGCTTTTGACTGGCAGTTAAGCTTCCTGTGAAAGCTTGCAGCCAGGATCTGCCCACTGTCACCCAACCGTCACCCGACTCATTCATTGACGGAATCCGCAAACTAAGCTAAGCCAGAATACAGTTTGTTTGGGTTAAGTTTGGCCCAGGCATTCTGTTTCCACACCTTGGCTTACATCTTAGTGCTAGGTCTGAACTTAACCGGCAGTGACTTATTCAACAACCCATGGTTAAATTAATCACAGCTTATTTTAGTGCATGAACCATTCTGTGGTTTGATGGTGCAGAGGTGAGGCATGGATTTTGGGGCCTAAGCCATTTTTACCATGACTTCAAGCATCAAGCACATACACACACACAAACAAACACACAAAAGACAAACCACTGCTTTTGTGTTTCCTAGCTTCCCTGTCTAGACTGTGAAGGCAGTGGCTGTTGATTATCTCTCCACTGAGCCAGGCATTCTGCAAGGTGCATTTTACGAGCATCTGCAAGTCACGGAAAAGCTTTCAGACAGATATGCTCTCCAGATGGGGCCTGCTTTGCAGTCAGTGAGGGCTCATAGCCAGGGAAACTCCTGTTTTTGATGCTAGGACACGACTGGTCCTTTGCCTGCCTTCCGATTCTGCCACGGCGAAGAACCACCTTCTGGGCACTTCTCTAGCCTTTCCTTCTTCACGGATAGCCTGACTGCCAGCCCGACCATCTGGTTCTAAGGCCGTCATCAGGCTGGCAGTGGGGGCCTTTTGACTATGGGGCAAGGAAGGTGGGCCCATGGTCTTGTGGAAAACGAAAGGAACTTTTACGAATTCCAAAGGGTTTAGCAGAGAGATTTATTGCGCAGGTTCAGAAGCAATAGCAACTAGCAATTCTGAACCCCGAGGGTGGGTTCAGACTTCAATTTTATATTTTTCCCTTTCTCAGGAACAAAGGATTATACATTCTAATACAAATTGTGATACATTAGGTTCATTTCCCACGGCTATACAATGGACAGATTTTTGCTACATACATTGTTTCCAAGTGTAACACAGCATTCCTCCAGTAATTATGCAGACACATCATTATCTTAGTGATTTTTCATTATTATTATTATTATTCCACATTATTCCACCTTAATGGCACCTTACAAACAGCTGAGGGTTCCTCTGAATTGGGCAGGAGCTGGTCTCAAAGCTGGATTTGTACAGAAGACTTGATCCATGTTATAATAATAATAATAGTAAAGTTGGAAGGGACCTTGGAGGTCATCTAGTCCAACCCCCTGCTCGGGCAGGAAACCCTACACCATTTCGGACATGTTGCTGCCTAACCAAGGCTGTAGTGGCTCCTGTCGGTTTATTTCTGCTGTCAGCTCCAACGGAAGGTTGAAAACCATGGAGAGGAAAATAGATTTTCAGCCACAAAAATCAGCCTCTACAAAAATCTAAGCATCTTTCAAAGAACAAAAAAGCATTTAGCTTCTTCTGTAGTCCTAGGCCTCCTGCGGAGGATTGGAGAAAAATTGAGCCATTCATCTTGGTTAGTTAAGAACAATTTGCAGCTAAGGCCTGGCTTTCCTTCTGCTGCCTTGTGGAAAGAGAATAAGTAAGGGAAAATGATGCAGAGATCTCGGGATTTGCATAAACTGCTGCATGTTGCAAATTACTGCTTTTCTGGCCAGCCTCCTTTGACGGGGGGGGGGGATTTTAAGGGGTCTTTTCTATCTTGTTTGGCTGGACGGTCCAGCTTGTCGGCAAAAGAGAGTCTTTTTAAGACGTTTCACTATTTTCCATGTAATGTAGGATGGGATGGCTGCAACATTCTCCATGAAATTTTAATGCAAGTAGTCTGCAACTTACAACAGTTCGTTTAGTAACCATTCAAAGTTACAACGGCACAAAAAAAGAGGCTTATGACCGTTTTTCACACTTACGACCATTCCAGCATCACCCCCCCCCCGTGGTCACATGATCAAAATTCAGATGCTTAGCAACCATTTCGGATAGATAGTCCTCGACATACGACCACAATGAAGCCCAAAATTTCTGTTGTTAAGTAAGGTACTTGTTAAGTGAGTTTTGCTGCATTCTTGCCACAGTTGTTAAGTGAATCGCTACAGTTAGTAAGTTAGTAACCAGGTTGTTAAGTGAATCTGACTTCCCCCATAGACTTTGCTTGTCATAAGGTTCGCAAAAGGGGATCACCTGATCTTGGGACACAGTGACCGTCATAACTACGAGTCAGTTGCCAAGCGTGTGAATTTTCATCACGTGACCCTGGCGAGGCTGCAAAGATTGCAACTGTAAAAATGGTGATAAGTCACATTTTTCAGTGCCGTCGTAACTCTGAATGGCCACTAAACGAACTGTCGTAAGTGAAGGATTACCTGTATTTGTGAGAGTTGCAGTGGCTGGGGTCATGTGGGATCCCCTTTTGTGACCTTCTGACCAGCAAAGTCAGTGGGGGAAGCCAGATTCACTTAATGACCGGGTTATTAACTTATCAACTACAGTAATTCACTTAACAACTGTGGCAAGAAAGGTTGCAAAATGGGGCAAAATTCACGTAACGACGGTCTCACTTAGCAACATAAATGTTAGGCTCAATTGTGGCCGTACATCGAGGACTACCTGTACTGGGTAGTAGACTGAACCAGTACATCAAGGACTGTTCACCACAAATCGATCTGCAGCATTGCCACAATTGCTGTCTCCATCACCGACCGCTGTGACAAGCCACGGTTCCCATTTTTCAGTTCCTGTTTAAGGACCCGACTTGGCCTGCTGCAAAGTGGAGCTAAATATAGCATCCACGGGCACTTTTAATAACGGCCTTTTTGGAAACACAATTGCTTGAAATGGCTGGGAAACAATACCCCTCCAATGATATCTTGCACCGTGGAGCAGCCACGTGCCTGTTTCCAACGATTGTCATCAAATAATTCATTTATCTAGCGCCTTTAGTTAGCAGAATGCTTTGTAATCTGTATTGTATTCGCTCTCAGAAGACTCCAGCGAGGGTCATTTTTGTTCGTGGGAAATGGAGGATGAAATACAGATTCTTTCTGGAACATCTGATAGAGGAGTGAATTTGAACTCTGGCTAATTGTAAGGACCCACCTCACTTTGCTTCTTAAGAAGACAGAACTCTTGGAATATTTCTTCCAACAGGCATCTTTATGAAGAGAAAATGGTTGCAGGCGTTCTAGACAGGACTTGGGGCCCAAGCCCTACGGTTCAAGGTTTTAAGGGGTTCCCAGCAACCCCACCCCACCCCACCATCTTTCCAGTGACAATCCCAGACGTTACATTTCCACCCCCTTTTTCCTCACAGGGAGACTTCAGAGGGGAGTAGATGAAAGCTGATGGCCCCATTGTTATGGTTAGTCCTTTTGGTGGTATCCACATTCAGTCCCTTTTGAAGTTGTACCGAAAGAAGTGAGGGTTTTGGTTTTTTTTTTTGTTTACCCCCTTTCCCCTTCTTCATATGACAGAATCCAGAGAGGGCAGAAATGGGGTTTTCCATAGTCGATAACTAGAGATGAAATATAATTGGATTCTGACACTAATGAATAATTGACATTTCCCATTTCAGCTTCTGAGCTGCTCATTTTGACAATCATCGGTTTGTTCTGTGTTGGAGGCTTTGGGTTTTTTTTGAAAATGCCCACGAGAAACATAATGCAAAAAAATGGAATCTCTTTCATAATGCACACCTTTTCACGTATAATTCCCCTTCTGCTCCTCATTTTTGTACTTATTTTGGGATATACCTCTATAATACCTCTATAATATATATATATATTATAGAGGTATATCCCAAAATAAGTACAAATATATATATATATATATATATATATATATATATATATATATATATATATATATATATATATATATATATATATATATTATAGAGGTATATCCCAAAATAAGTACAAAAATGAGGAGCAGAAGGGGAATTATACGTGAAAAGGTGTGCATTATGAAAGAGATTCCATTTTTTTGCATTATGTTTCTCGTGGGCACTTTTATAAAGAAGTGTATGTTTATTGATTTAAAAACTGCATTCCAGTTTGGAAAGCTGAATGGTTTTCAAATTGTGTAATGGCTGGAAAGTTATGAGACTTGGTATGTTTGCACGAAAATAAATCAGCTCTTCTCTCCTCCATCTCTGCTTGGACCTCTTCGACTATTTCTTCTCCCAAATGACTCCTGCTGAGATGAAAGATATTCCTGGTCACCCAGATGGTGCCCCTCCCTTCCTCCCCCCCCCAACATAGCGAGCCTGTTTCTTATACAGTGGTCATCCCCCCTAGTCCTTCTTTTCTCTAGACTGGCCATTCCCAAATCCTGCAGTCGTTCTTCATATGTTTTAGTCTCCAGGCCTTTAATCATCCTAGTTGCTTTTCTCTGCGTTTTTTCCAAAGTTCAACATCTTTTTTGTAATGTGGGGACCAAAACTGGATGCATATTCCAGGTATGGTCTTACTAAGGCTTTATAAAGCGGTACTAATACTTCACGTAATTTTGATTCTATGCCTCTTTTTATGCAACCAAGAATTATATTAGTTTTTTGGCTGCTGCCGCACACTGCTGGCTCATATTTAAGTGCTCGTCCACTAGGACTCCAAGATCTCTCTCACAATTACTGTTTTAGAGCCAGGTTTTGCCTAATTTGTACTTGTACCTTTGTTTTTTTCCTGCCCAGGTGTAAAACCTTGCTTTTCTCCACATTAAATTTCATTTTGTTGGCCAGGGCCCTTTGTTCAAGTCTGTCAAGATCTTTTTGGATCCTGAGCTTAGGATCCTTCACATGCTCAGGCACAATTGGAACGGAGAGCTGCTGCAGCATCTGAGCCGGTCTGATCCAGCCTTTGGTTTCTGCTTTGGTCACTTAGCTGCTTCCCAAAAGGCCAGGGGCGGATGGAGATCCTATTCTCCGCGCTGGTTGATTGCCTGGAAGGCTGCCCCTGATCCTGGTGACGGCCTTCTGCTGCTGTGTCGGTGGCTTCTTTCTCCATAGACTTGCCCAACCTCTGTGAAAGACATCTGAACTGGCTTAATTTATGGCAGTGGTTCTCAACCTTTTTAATGCCGCGACCCCCAACCGGTCGTAAGTCGAGGACTACTCAACTGGTGCAGCACCGTTTGCAGACTGGGGCTTTTGGCGGGCTCAGCAGGGTAGAGACAGCCTGGACAATTCCTATTGGCTTTTGAAAGCCAATAGAATTAGACTCTATTCAAGAGAGTCTATTCTCTTGGCTTTCAAAAGCCAATAGAATAAAAGGGAGTAGCACAGCTAAGGAAAAAGGGAAAAAAATGGCGGACTGTGTTGTTTGGCGACCCCCGTAAAATGGTCATTCGACCCCAAATGGGGTCCCGACCCACAGGCTGAGAACCACTGCTCTAGAAAGAGTGCAGAGAAGAGCAACAAAGCTGATGTTCTTTAAAAGGGTGTATCTTCCTACCCCTCCCCCCCGGGGGGAGGATGCGATCTGCAGAACAAAATGTTCGATCTGAGGGCTGGAAGGCAGATCAGGTCTGGGAGAACAGGCAGTTTGACACCCAGGTTGCTGTCTTGGGATAGCGGTGGGCCTCCGCGATGTGTATAAGCCTGCCTTCGTTGGCAAGGACCAAGGAAGGGGGTAATCTGTGTGAGTGTGTGTGTGCAAGGTTTGTCTCGTTGAACGTCTTCCTGGCTCAGTGCCTCTGGCATTCTGCCATGGAGACAGCTGCTTGTCAGCGTAGCCATTTATGTTGAGTGGGGAGGAGGGGAGAGGTTCCCCCCGATCCATGTGGAAGGGGTCTCGGAAGCCCCTTTGTGGGTTGACCCAGCCTGGGTGCAGGGAGAAACGAGGGGAGAGTCTGGCGTGAGAAAGGTGACCTTGTCTGGGTGTGCACGTCCCTAATTTTCTCTCCTCGTGGATTGAGCCACTGGGCATGCCCTCTGCTAATGCCTCCTCCAGCTTTGGGGCACCACAGAAGCAGCAGCAGGATGTTCTCAGAGGCTTCCATTGGGGGCTCCAATGCAGCACTGAATGCCCCTCCATTGCCACAGCTTCAAGGATGGCACTTTTCTTGTTCTTGTAGCCTCTCAACTGCCAGGCAAGACGTAGGTGGCACTGAGCTTCCACCAGCACACCTTCAATTGGAGTTTGTGTTGGATCTTTGAGCCTTGGGTTCCAAGACCTGAACATCTCAAGGCCCTGAAAGAAGGTCCATGTAACGGAGAGGCTCAGAGGGAGGGAAGCAGCCAAGCCCTAGGTCAGCTGGCATCCAGCGTGGGCATCCTTCTGAATCTAAAACTTCAGTTCCCATAATTCCCAGTCTTGGGGTTTGGCTACGAATTCTGGGAATTGACATCCTGGCCTCTGAGGGTGTACTGCCTTGATGCTCAACAAGTCCTGTTGAAGAGAGCAGACGGGGACGTGGTTTTCATAGAGCCGTGTACGTCCTCAATTGTGAAGCTGGCCTGTTTCCAGAAACATGGCCTGGAGGCACCAACGCGTCACCTCCTTCCACATCTTGCTTTATACCGCATTTCTTTCTTTCGCCTCTTGCCAGCTGAGGCCAAACACCTTGAGATGTCGGTACGAGTGACGGCAACAGCAAGACTTGAGCCCACCTCAAGGCACAGTGTCAGACAATGGCAAATACTTCCTGCTGCAGGAGTGTTGCCGGTGACACAGCGGTGGGCAAATTGAGGAGGGTTTGAAGCAATGAAGTTGGGCAGGTAGAAGAGGAGGGCACGCTGCCTGCCAGGGGAGCAACACAGAGGCCACATTCTCACAATGCTGTACAGCCGGCTTAATCAGCTGTTCCCTTAGGGACTTCAACTCCCACAATTTCCCAGCTAGCATGGGGATCGAAGACTCCCCCCAAAAGAGGGTTTCTGGCCTAGTCTAGAACTTGGCATCCTGGCAACCAGAGTTAGCAAGTTATGAGCCCTTTAAATGTGTCCTACAAATAGGGACAAAGTGATTTCACCAGGGAGATCATCATCTTCTTCTTCTTCTTCTTCTTCTTCTTCTTCTTCTTCTTCTTCTTCTTCTTCTTCTTCTTCTTCTTCTTCTTCTTCTTCTTCTTCTTCTTCTTCTTCTTCTTCTTCTTCTTCTTCTTCTTCTTCTTCTTCTTCTTCTTCTTCTTCTTCTTCTTCTTCTTCTTCTTATTCTTCTTCTTCTTCTTCTTCTTCTTCTTCTTCTTCTTCTTCTTCTTCTTCTTCTTCTTCTTCTTCCCAATAATAATAGTAAAGTTAGAAGGGATCTTGGAGGTCATCTAGTCCAACTCCCTGCTCAGGCAGGAAACCCTATACCATTTCGGACAAATGGCTGTCTCCTCCTCCTCCTCCTCCTCCTTCTTCTCCTCCTTCTTTCCTCCTCCTCCTCCCTCCCCCCTCCTCCCTCCTCCTTTTAAACTATGCCTATTGGCTCATAGTAATACTTATCTTTTTCCCAGCTCAGAACTCCCAAAATATGGAGTGCTGAGAGGTTGCGAGGATCCCCAAGTTAAAAAATAAAGACATCTTCGAGGGTTACAGTTTTTCCAGCCTTGTTTTAGCCCATCTGCTTCTCCTCTTGCACTCTTCTCTTGTTTATTTATTTATTTATGAGACTTCTATACCGCTTCAAGTGCAAGCACTCTCTAAGCGGTGTACACCAGTAAGCAATGTATATATATATTGACATTGCCCCCAACAATCTGGGTCCTCATTTTACCTACCTCGGAAGGATAGAAGGCTGAGTCAACCTTGAGCCGGTGAGATTTGAACCGCTGACCTGCTGAACACAGTCAGCTAACGTGGCCTGCAGTACTGCACTTTAACTGCTGCGCCACCTCGGCTCAGTTTAAATCCCTGCCTTTCAGGTGGTGGCCCTGCCTCTCCCATTTTGGGTGGCTGGGAAACGAAGCGGCCGGAAGGAAGTGGCGGCCGCTGTTCTATATAGTTTTAAGTCTTGGCTTTTTCCTGTCAGGCATCACCGAATTGCGATTTTAAAAGCTATGACACGCCCTAATCCTCGTGAGAGGTTTCCTTCGACCTCCTGCCTGCTTTCTGTACAACAGGCTAGCAGAGTTGGAAGGGACCTTGGAGGTCTTCTAGTCCAACCTCCTGCTCAAAGCAGGACACCCTATTCAGGTGGTCCTCGACTTATAACAGTTCATTTAGTGACCGTCCAAAGTTACAACGGCACTGAAAAAGTGACATGACCATTTTTCACACTGATGACCATTGCAGCCTCCCCCCCCCCGGGGTCTTGTGACTTACATTCAGATGCTTGACAGTTGACTCACATTTATGATGGTTGCAGTGTCCCAGAGTCACGTGATTCCCTTTTGCGACCTTCTGGACAAGCAAAGTCAACAGGGGAAAGCAGATTCACTTAACAACCGCGTTACTAACTTAACTGCAGCGATTCACTTAACAACTGTGACATGAAAAGTCCTAAAACGGGGCAAAACTCACTTAACACACTTCTTATTTAGCAACGTAAACTTTGGACTCAGTTGTCCAGTCTCTTCTTGAAAACCTTTGGCGAGGGAGTACCCACAACGTCCAGAGGCAAATCCTTCCACTGGTTAATCCTCACCCCGAGCTGCTCTTTTGTCAGAGGAAAATACAACTTTTGCAGAACTTGGGAAAGGGAGCGAGATACACCCAGGTTGAAGTTGAGTGCCTTATCCTGAATGGCTGACTATTCCAAGGTCTCTTTCTTGAATCTTCCTTCATGCTAGTGTGCATCGCTACTTGTGCAGCATCGCTTTGCGTATGCTGCCAAGTACATTTCATTCCACAGTTTATTTTTTGAATGAAATGTTTATACTGTATAACACCTAATCACATAAGCATCGCAACATCTCCTTTTAGGGAGGTGCTTGACATGGCCAGAGCTACAGATGTGTCCTGAGAGAAAGTGTGCTGAGCTTGGCCCTGGTTCCTGCAGATCCAGCTGCTGCTGGAGCTTGTCCGGCAGGTCCATCTTCCCTCTCCTGCAAAGGGGGTGGACCTAAGACCGTCAGCGAGAGATGCAGAAAAGGCTTTGTATGCCGTGTGTAAAGCTTTGGGCCTCGCGGCTGCATCCACAGGCAGCCAATGGAGCCTCAGCTGTGGCAGTTTCCTTGGAGCCAGCATCCTCCAGAGCAGAAACGTTGGCTAGGTCAACAACCAAGGGTCACTTAGCTCCTGGAAGCACAAGGAGAAATGTAAGAAGGCTTGTTCGTGATGACAATCAGTGGCTTAAAATAGCTACCTCCTGAGATATTAACTAAAGTTCTTAATTAGCCATGCTGGGCCAAGCATCTGGGTAACATCTGCTGAATTTGAACAGGGCGATAGAACAGAAATTGCAGGAGCCCCAGCCGGCCAGCTGAACTCCCGCAGCCTGCCATGCAATAGAGGGCAGGTGGAAGCCCCTTTATTGAGGGAATTGCAGTAGTCTAATCTGGAGACCTCCAGGTAGGAAATAGTGAGGTCATCTGAGAGAAAATAAAGCTCAGGTGATAGGGGCGGGTCCAGAGCTCAGCACTGACCTGATGACAGGATAAGGGGCTGATCAGAGGCGACACTTCGGTCTCTGATTTTGAATGCAGTCGCTATTTCCATTCCGGATATTCTGCGATGTCCCACTTCTCCTTAATTCCCACCGTTTTGAGTGCCAGCAGCTCCTGATCATGGTGCAAATATCAGCCAGGAATTGAGATACCACAGACTTCGCTCCACCCAGCTTGGAATCTCCCAAAATTTAGAAATGGGGATCATCTGTACAGGTAGCTTTCGACTTACAATGGATCATTTAGTGACTGTCCAAAGTTACAACGGCACTGAAAAAAGTTACGATTGTTTTTCATACTTAAACTGTTGCAGCATCCCCGCGGTCACGGTTCATATTTATGATGGTTGCAGTGTCCTAGTGGTACGTGATCCACCTTTTTTTAAAAAATAAATATTGTATTTTCTAATTTTACAATCAAATGCTTAATCAACAACGTGTTGTCTGGGTCTATTAGTAATTCAGTGGTCTATATTAACTTCTTCAGTCTAGATCAGTGGTTCTCAACCTGTGGGTCAGGACCCCATTTGGGGTCGAACGATCATTTCACGGGGGTCGCCAAACAAGGCTGTCCGCCATTTTTTCCCCCTTTTCCTTAGCTGTGCTACTCCCTTTTATTCTATTGGCTTTTGAAAGCCAATAGGATAGACTCTCTTGAATAGAGTCTAATTCTATTGGCTTTCAAAAGCCAAAAGGAATTGTCCAGGCTGTGTCTGCCCTGCTGAGCCCGCCAAAAGTCCCATTCTGCAAATGGTGCTGCACCAGTTGAGTAGTCCTCGACTTATGACCGGTTGAGTAGTCCTCGACTTACGACTGGTTGGGGGTCACGGCATTAAAAAGGTTGAGAACCACTGGTCTAGATCCAATATTACAGCAGGAATGTTTCCTCTCTTCTTCTGATAATACCTGTTTCCCCACACTAGGAAAATACAATTCTTATTGCTATTAGTAAATACGTAATTGAATATCAACATCTTTGTTACATTTTTCTAATCATATCAATAATGCCAGTTTAAGATATCTTTTCTAACCAAAACATATCTTAATTGCATTTGCACTTAACATCCATATGTTCAATCAGTATCCTGTTTTTGCTTTTTTAAAAATTTTAATTTCCCATCAGTATTCAACATGTCTCTATTGTTTATAATTCCAAAGTAAGTTATATTTGGGTAACCAAAAGCTCCCCTTATTCAAGCTTCTTAGCATTTTCCTGTTTCCCTTCTCACACCATCTTTTGTGACCTTCTGACCTGCAATCAATGGGGAAGCCAGATTCACTTAACAACCATGTTACTAGCTTAAGCAACTGCAGTGACTTACTTAAAAACTGTGGCAAGACAGCTCGTAAAATGGGGCAAAATTCACTTAACAACTGTCTCAGCAACAAAAATGTTGGGCTCAATTGTGGTCATAAGTCAGGGACTACCTGTGTGTTTATGGTTTAGCAACCCAGGCAATGCAGTGTCTCATGTAGACGTTAAACAGGAAAGAGGAGAGGATGGGAAATCACCAGGTAGAACCAGTTGTGGAAGAAAAGCATCACTCTGAGGAACCGGAGCATCCGAGCCCAACAGCGTTTCCCAACCGGGTTTCAGCAGGACCAACATTCCCATTGTTTGCTTTCTCCCAGAGGAATCATTTTGGAGTCAGTTGTGTTAGAGTGGAGGAAATGAGAGGCACAAACTTTGGAAACGCCACAATGCTCATAATTCACACCTGACTGTCAGGATCTGAGCTGCTACGAGTCCCTGGTCCATTTCCCAAAAAGCAAAACAGAGAGGGCGAACGGCTACAAACTTGTAAATCATGGATCAGGAATGAAGTTCTCGGTGGCCGGCCAGGGGGAGGGAGCAGTTGGTCTGTCCTCGCCAGGAGCGGGATGGCGTTGGGCAGCCCTTGCTCTCCAGCATCCTTGCCTCTGCGTATTATCTGCTCTGCCATCCGTCGGAGGGAGCCTGCAGAGGTTGACGGGAGGCGGAGAGAGTCTGCCCTGGTTATGCAACCCTTTGCCTGGAGAGAGCTGGCCTTGGAAGGAGCCCGCCTGCCTCTGCTCTCCCCCCCCCACCATGGCTCATCGCTTGGGCAGCTTGGGGAGGGAGGGCCCTCCGCCTTCCGGTTGTGCCTGCTTCTGTGTCAGCCACTGAGCAGCCTCCTTTGGCTGACCAAGGACCCTCCTACTCCCCCTGCCCCCACCCTCCAATCCTCCTCTGCTGCCAGGACAGTTAGGAGGGAAGCCTGCCAGTCCCCCGGATGTGCCAAAAGGCTCAGGATGTCTGGCCAAAGAGAGGAAGGAAGAGGCGGCCAGGAGCGCCACTATGCGCCTTGGCTCTGGAGCAGCTGCTCCGAGGGGCATCTTAGAGCGCCAGCCGCCCCTCCCCCCTCGCCTGGGGGCCTTGGACCCAGACCGGGAAGTAGCGACTGCTCGGGTTCGGCTGCCTGATTGGTTGGGGCCGATGGGTCTCACTTTCTGGAGGGATGTAGATTTATGCGTTCTTCGTTGCTGCCTTTTAAATTATGACCTTAATAAGCGTACATGTGGAAATCACGGCTTCTTAAAATCAGTCCATATTTCTCCAGCATTCTAGAGCAGAGGTCCCCAACCTTTTGGGCCCCAGGGAC
Source organism: Crotalus tigris (assembly GCF_016545835.1). Lineage (NCBI taxonomy): Eukaryota > Metazoa > Chordata > Lepidosauria > Squamata > Viperidae > Crotalus > Crotalus tigris. The sequence continues at coordinate 1,977,491 of NW_024096931.1, read as the reverse complement.
CGGTTCCGTGGAGAAAGGTTTTTCCACGGACCGGAGGGTGCGTGGTTGTGTGTGCTGCCTGCATCCCGCGGATGGGGCTTTGCTTGTTTGTGTGGACCAGTTGCTGGCATGCCGTGACCCGGTACCAGTCCACGGACCGGGGGTTAGGTACCCCTGCTCTAGAGTTCAAAATGCCAGTCTTATAACTCTTTCCATGACTTTTGCAAGTGGGCTAGAATTTGTATGTGCCAGCCTCCCCCCTCCCCCCCAAGGGAGAGAGAGGACTCTATTTTTTACTGCTTCTTCAGTTGCAATCATGGGAATGTGAGTGAGGCTTTCAAGGGAAGGGTTAGAACAGAGGTCCCCAATCTTTTGGGCACCAGGGACCAGTTCCGTGGAGAGAGTTTTTTCCAGGGACCGGAGGGTGTGTGGTTTTGTGTGCTGCCTACATCTTGCAGATGGGGCTGTGCTTGTCTGTGCGGCCCAGTTATGGCATGCCTTGACCCAGTACCGGTACACGGACCGGGGACCCCTGGGTTAGAAGATCCAGCTAGCAGTCTCTGGAACAGATTCCAGTTAGGTACAGATGACCACCTGAAATTCTTCTCCAGAATTATAACATAACAGAGAGATAGAATCAAGATCACGTGAAGTGTTAATACCACTTTACAATGCCTTGGTAAGACCACACTTGGAATACTGCATCCAGTTCTGCTCAGCACAATTTAAAAAAGATGTTGAGATTCTAGAACAGTGGTTCTCAACCTTTTTAATGCTGCGACCCCCAACCGGTCGCAAGTTGAGGACTACTCAACTGGTGCAGCACCGTTTGCAGAATGGGACTTTTGGCGCGCTCAGCAGGGCAGAGACAGCCTGGACAATTCCTATTGGCTTTTGAAAGCCAATAGAATTAGACTCTATTCAAGAGAGTCTATTCTATTGGCTTTCAAAAGCCAATAGAATAAAAGGGAGTAGCACAGCTAAGGAAAAGGGGGAAAAAAATGGCAGACTGCGTTGTTTGGTGATCCCCGTGAAATGGTCGTTCGACCCCAAATGGGGTCCCGACCCACAGGTTGAGAACCACTGCTCTAGAAAGAGTGCAGAGAAGAGCAACAAAGCTGATGTTCTTTAAAAGGGTGTATCTTCCTACCCCTCCCCCCCACCCCGGCTGCCTTCATAACCCCCCAGTCCAGAACAAACCCACCCCGAGAGCTGCAACTGCTGTACCTTATTTTTAGCAAAGGCCCAGCAACTTTGACAGAGGCATGGATGAGAACCGTAGAGGAGAGGTGCTCAGTTGCCATCTGGAGCGTTTAGTGTCAAAAAGGCCACGGTGTTGCAGACAAGTTATTTTTCCATTTTGCTCCAAGAATCAAGGGGAAGCAGCCTCTTGCCAGCTCTGGTGTTCTGACAGGGTCAGAGCACTGTTTAATGTGCCCAGCAAGCCCAGACGAAGAAATGGGAAGCTTGATGAACAGCGTTCCACAAGGCTGGATTATTCTTTTTGCCTGATTTAATGAGAACTCTGCCGGTTGTGCTCCCGGGATTTAGTTCACTATTTTTTGTCTGCCAAATAATTCGCAAAGCTTACTGCAGTTCAGATACTTAAATGATTTGGACATTTTGAAACAGGCTTGTTTAATCTGAGGCTGCAGGAATTATATGCCATCACCAAGAGTTTAGACGGAGTCCTTGGAGCGCTTCAAGTAATGGTACCAAATTGGAATTTGCAATGAGACAAAAGGTTGAACTGATTTCATTGTGTGCCATCACATCAGTGATGCTTCTCAGTGACCACTTAGGCCAGTGGTTCTCCACCTGTGGGTCGGGACCCCATTTGGGGTCAAATGACCATTTCACGGGGGTCGCCAAACAACGCAGTCTGCCATTTTTTCCCCCCTTTTCCTTAGCTGTGCTACTCCCTTTTCTTCTATTGGCTTTTGAAAGCCAATAGAATAGACTCTCTTGAATAGAGTCTAATTCTATTGGCTTTCAAAAGCCAATAGGAATTGTCCAGGCTGTCTCTGCCCTGCTGAGCCCGCCAAAAGTCCCATTCTGCAAACGGTGCTGCACAAGTTGAGTAGTCCTCGACTTACGACCGGTTGAGTAGTCCTCGACTTACGACCGGTTGGGGGTTGCGGCATTAAAAAGGTTGAGAACCACTGACGAAGGCAGAGTTTCTGAACGAGGACCTGAGCCCAGCCTGTTCCTTTAGATCTGTCAAAGTCCACCCATTACAGCACAATTCATTCTATTGGCCTTGCTGCTGCTGGCCTCAGAGGTTGGTGGGTGGAGGCTTTTAGGAAGAGATTGGACAGCCATTTGTTTGAGATGATATAAGGTAGGGGTCCCCAACCCCCGGGCCATGACCCACTACCGGACTGCAGCCTGTTCATAACCAGGCCACAGGAGAGTGCGTGTGTGTGAAGCTCAGCTCTCCCGAGCGGAGCTTCACATGTGAGTGCAAGTGCCTGTTGCTTGCACGTTTCGAGCTTCGCGCGCGAGCGCAATCACCCTCTGCTCATGTGCAAAGCTCCTTTTCCCCGAGTGAGGGTGCAATGGGGATTCACACGCCCCCTCCCGCTGGACTGTTGGGGACCGCTGGTATAGGGTCTCCTGCTTTAGCAGGGGGTTGGACTAGAAGACCTCCAAGGTCCCTTCCAACTCTATTCTGTTATTCTGCCTTTCTCTCTTCTCTACTATTATGGACTTCTCCAGAGGGCTAGGTCTGTCTGTCTGTCTGTCTGTCTCTCTCTCTCTCTCTCTCTCTCTGTGTGTGTGCGTGTGTGTGTGCGCACACGCACATGGGCCTTTGAGTCACACGTCCTTGTAGTTTTCTTGGCAAGTGAGTGGAGGATCTCGAAGGATTCAGGACCAAGGCCAGTGGCTGGGCTGTCAGTTGTGGGGTCTGGGACGTGCCAGAGGATCCTGGGAAGAGCTGCTGTGGCTGTTTGGGGTTGTGCCATGGCAGCTGGGTCAGTGGAGACCTCACCAGCCTGACTTTCCAGGGGTCTGCCTCAGTCCTGCCCTGCCACCTTTGTCTCCTTTCAGTCCTGTAGATGAGATTGAACCAAGCCCCCTGGGGATGGAGGTGGCCTGGGTGCCCCCCTTTGTGGCCAGAGCGGCTTGATGCATACTAACCACCCCACAGCTGCACGTTTGATTGGGTAGCTATATAAATGTTTCAAATCAATCAATAAGTGGCACTTCCAGAGTAGCCTGAACTGCAAGGAATCTTGCCACAATCCGCCACCTGCCTGGACCTTTTCAGAGCGCTGATGTGGCTTTGGTTGAGATGTCAACTGGGAACCGGGCTTCCCAGGTTGAGTCTTGGAGCTTCCTGACACCCACCCCTCTTTCCCAGCCCAACCTGTCTGCCCTCAGGAGTCTCCTATGGCGAGTTCTTAACATGGCAGAGAATAAGGGGTCTGTAAGTCATGCATCAATAAATCATCAGCGAAGGAAAGACCCTGACACTTTTTCAGGGGGCAAGATGATGGGGATCCAAATGGCGCTGTTGAACTGGGTGCCTCCTCCATTGATCCTGAAAGCACTGAAGGGGGTGTGTGTGTCCCAAAGCCAGGGCAGGATTGTGCCTGAAAAGTAAAACCAAGACAGCCAAGAGAAGGCTCAGATTTTGCTTCTTGGCACAGGCGGCAGATATGCCAACCTTCCTGGCCCAACATGCCCTGTTGTCTGTTAAGCAGGATCCGGAGAGCTTTCCCCAGGCCTGGCCGATTTCTATCTAACTACACAAGTCATATGTACACATCCAATGTAGTTTGTGGTTTCTTTTGCTCTGTGTCCCCAGTTTCCTTTGTATTTGATGTCTTCAACCCTTGCCAGAATCGCCTGGCAAATGGCAAATGGGCAGCTATGTAAATTCAATCAAAATAAATAAATAAATACATTTCAGTTACTTGGCAAGGCAGCTGTTTCCTTTCCATTTATCCTCTCTTTCCTGAGTGAAAGATTTACTTCTCTGACCGATCAAGATTGTCCTGAATGGGGCCTTGGAAAGAGGGTCTGCATGCTGGAGCAGAGGGGGGGAGGGAGGGGGTCCCTCTGCACACTACCGCTTCCCCACTGAGTAGGAAAGAGGTTGCTTTAGGGCCCTCCAACTTTGGCTGGGTTCCCACAGCACGCTAACTAGGCTACAGTGGGACTGGATAGTTTCCAGTTCAGCATGCTGTGGGATCCAGCCATTATCCTAAAATTGTACAGGGATCTTTGAGGTCATCTAATTCAACCCCTTTTCATCGGTTACCTTAGTGCCCTTGAGATCATCATGTTAAGCCAGTGGTTCTCAACCTGTGGGTCGGGACCCCATTTGGGGTCGAACGACCATTTCACGGGGGTCGCCAAACAACGCAGTCCGCCTTTTTTTCCCCCTTTTCCTTAGCTGTGCTACTCCCTTTTATTCTATTGGCTTTTGAAAGCCAATAGAATAGACTCTCTTGAATAGAGTCTAATTCTATTGGCTTTCCAAAGCCAATAGGAATTGTCCAGGTTGTCTCTGCCCTGCTGAGCCCGCCAAAAGCCCCAGTCTGAAAACGGTGCTGCACCAGTTGAGTAGTCCTCAGCTTACGACCGGTTGAGTAGTCCTCAACTTACGACCGGTTGGGGTCGCGGCATTAAAAAGGTTGAGAACCACTGCGTTAAGCCATCATAGTTCCATTTGAGATGAAATTAATCATTGTGTGGGTTTTTTTTAATGGGGTTTGTTTGTTCGTGTCAGAAGCATCACAATTGAAATAAGGCATATATGCTATGACATCCATTTTAAAATATAAAATACAGGATTGAAACATGTAGAGATGAAACTGATCTTGTCCAGAAACTAGCAACATTAATTGCTGCCATGAAGTCCTCAAGTGCACACTGATCGGGACACAAAGGGCAGGTATACATATGTGTTGTTGTCTGCCTGTCATCACAATCTCAAAGAACAGAAGCCACTGGATAGCCCCATTTGTTCAGAGTGTTTCGGGATCTTGTCGTATCCGTGCACAGTCTATTCAACGATTTCCATACTTCCCAGCTTTCGTTAGACCCAGAAGCCAGCTCCTCCACTGCTTCCATCCAGGGTTGTTTAATGTGATAGCAGGGATGTTTAATTTATGTTGCATGCACCTGGCTTAAGATGCTGCAATCCTTTGTAGGGCTTTCTGTGCATGGACTGAAGGGGGGTCCAGAAGGAAATGAAGCCCCCCCCTAAGGCAGCCAGTCAGAGGGGGGGCTGCCCACCAACGACCTCATTCTTTGCACAGGGATCCCTTTCATGCCTTCTGACTTGCTTTTATCCAGGGTGATGGCAACAGTGGAAGGGTCTCAGGACCTTATACAAGGGGAAAATGCCACATCTGAGGCTCCCATCACAATTTCCCTCCCTCTTTGAATTCCTTTCATCAAAACATCCTTTTACGTAAGCCAACATAAAGTCTGTGATCAACATTTTTCTGCAGAACAGAGGGGGCTAAATAGTGCAAATAACGTTATTATATTGTGCACATACTATAACTGAGGGATCCTGAGGGTTTTGGGGGCGCAGACACGCCTTTAAGTGTGAAAGGCTTGGCGTGCTCGCTTAGGTAAGTTAGATTCTTTCAAAAAATGCACGCTGCACATTAAAAGCACCATTATATTAATCACAGCATGTAACGTAACTTGTTCTTTGGTGCCCTTTAATGGATGAGAATTCACCTTGTTGCAGATTTGGAGGAAGCACGAGGGCCTTGCCAGGCTGCCAAGTGGATCACAGGATCTGGCCTTCTTCCCCCCTCCCCTCTGGAAAACCCTCTTCCCAAGCGCGTGGCTCTTTCCTGTGAGAATGGTGTGACTTGCTGGGCAAAGCGGCAGGAAACCGTCTGCTTGCACACTCACTCACTCGCTGTGGGTGTGAAAGAAGAAAGGCCCTTTCTGACAGCTATTTGGGCTTGGAGGCTGGCAAGTGTTTGCCCACAGCAGACGGATTGTTTGCTGTCTCTCTGGGTGGCAGATGGCTGCCTTCCTCTCCACTTTTGTGTCTGTCTGTGTTTGTGTGTGTGTGTGTGTGTGTGTGTGTGTGTGTGTGTTGGTGAGTGTGCATTGCTCCAAAGGGTGATGGGACTTCTGCAAAGAACTTGCAGAAATCAGCAGCTTGATGGAGCAGGGGAATCCCCTCCCTCCCTCCCTCCCTCCCTCCTTTTTACAATCCGGGGATTCCCCAATCCCTGCCTATCATTACCCTGTATGTGTACAACAGAGAATAATTGGAAGGCGCCTTGGAGGTCTTCTAGTCCAACCCCCTGCTCGAGCAGAAGACCATATACCATTTCAGATAAGTGATTCTCCAGTCTCTTTTTGAAAGCCTCCAGTGATGGAGCATCCACAACTTCTGAAGGCAAGCTGTTCCATTGACTGATTGCTCTCCCCATTAGGAAATTTCTCCTTAGTTCTTGGTTGCTTCTCTCCTTGGTTAGTTTCCTTTCCTTGTTTCTCGTCTTGCCGTTTGGTGCTTTGGAAAATAGTTTGACCCCCTTGTCTTTGTAGGAGCCCCTCAAATATTGGAACAGTGCTATCATGTCACCCCTCGTCCTTCTTTTCACTAGACTAGATATACCCAATTCCTGCCATCGTTCTTCGTATGTTTTAACCTGCAGCCCCCCCAATCATTCTTGTTGCTCTTCTCTGCACTCTTTCCAGAGTCTCAACATCTCTTTTGTAATGTGGTGACCAGAACTGGACGCTGTGTTCCAAGTGTGGTCTTCTTACTAAGGCTTTGTAAAGCGGTACTCACGCTTCACGTGACCTTGATTCTCTCCCTCGAGGGATTGCATTATGTAAATAAGGACAACCCCTCAGTCAAGCATTGTATCTCAGCAGGATGAGGCAGCCAGCAGGAGCAGCTGATGTTACCCAAGCATCGTTTTTGGCCATCTCAGGGACTAGGCATTGCACCTTACGTTGGTCATGAGGAAGAGCTCACGAAGTTTTGGGGTTAGGAAATCTGTTCTGCTTATTTCTTCAATAGTCAATGAATAGGATTGGAAGTTACTTTAGAGCAGGGGTCCCCAACCTCCGGTCTGTGGACCAGCACTGGTCCACAGCATGCCACAAACCGGGCCATGCAAACAAGCGAAGCCCCATCCACAGGATGCAGGCAGCATGCAAACCTACGCCACCTCCGATCTGTGGAAAAACTCTCTCCATGGAACCTGTTCCTGGTTTCCAAAAGGTTGTGGATCCCTGCCTTAGAGGACATGTAGTTGAACCTCCTGGTCAGTGCAGGCTCCATCTTTGATTCATCTTTGAGAGGTCATCATGCAGCTGTCATGGTTCCGACAGATGAAACTCTTCAAAAGAACCTCGAGGCATTGTTTACCTTAAAGAATCTTTTATTCGAGTAGCACTATATCGGCACTTACATAATCAAAGCCAAAAACTGAATACCCCTCCCCTGGGCACCGTAGTATCAAAGCACAATTCCCTCCTCCAATTTACAGTCATAAATCACATTCCCCAATTAGCTTGAAGCCCGGCCTTCCTCCCCAGCTCTCCAGCCCTCCAAGTCTTTATCATCTCTGATTTCAACGACCTTGATTCTCATGCTAGGCTCAGTGTTATTATGTCTAGCTCAGCTGGACTCTCATTCACACCCCCCCTCCCCAGCATCATCTAACTCTAAAAGCGAAAGGAAGAAAATGGCTACATTTCCATCTGTTGTCAATCAAAACATCCAATGTTAGCAGCGTTGACAGCAGCCCGTTTAGAAACTACCAGCGAAGGAGCTGCCACTTCCTATGGCAGCTGCTCCATTGCTTGAGCGCTGACAGGCAGCTCCTCCTGCCCGTTCCTGCTGTGCCTCCTTCCTCCTAGTTTTAAATCTGTTGCCCTCTGTAGCAACAGAGAAAAAGTCTGTTCCCTCTTCCTTGTGGGAACCCTGCAGGCTTTTCAAAACAGTTACAGGTAGTCCTTAACTTATGGACTACAATGGAGCCCAAAATTTCTGTTGCTAAGCAAGACATTTGTGAAGCGAGTTTTGCCCCCTTTTACGAACTTTCTTGCCACAGTTGTTAAGTGAATCATTGCAGTTGTTAAGTTAGTAGCACAGTTGTAATCTGGCTTCCCCATTAACTTGGCTTGTCAGGAGGTCGCAAAAGTTGGTCACGTGAAACACACACACCCCAGGACTCAACGGGACTCAACATTGCCACCACTCTCTGTGCCAAGTGACTATGTATTTAAAAAGGTGTGATAAAATAATAAAAACTCTCTGTCAGCCAATTGCAAGAAAATTATTTTAATTTAGCTATGGCAAATCTAGATAGCATATTAAAAAGCAGAGACATCACCCTGCCAACAAAAGTGCGTATAGTCAAGGCCATGGTTTTCCCAGTTGCAATGTATGGCTGTGAAAGTTGGACCATGAGAAAGGCTAAGCGCCAAAAAATTGAGGCCTTTGAACTCTGGTGCTGGAGAATACTCCTGCAAGTCCCCTGGACTGCAAGGCGATCAAACCGGTCAGTCCTAGAGGAGATCAACCCTGACTGCTCTGTAGAAGGCCAGATCCTGAAGTTGAAACTCAAGTACTTTGGCCATCTAATGAGAAGGAAGGACTTGCTGGAGAAGAGCCTAATGCTGGGAAAGATGGAGGGCAAGGGAAGAAGGGAATGACAGAGAATGAGATGGCTGGATGGAGTCACTGAAGCAACAGGCGTGAGCTTCAATGGACTCCAGAAGATGGTAGAGGACAGGAAGGCCTGGAGGAACGTTGTCTATGGGGTCGCGATGGGTCGGACATGACTTCGCAACTAACAACAACAAATAGCTGTCCATCTCAATCAATGAGTCAATGAGTTTTATATTAAAAATATAAAACAATGAAAACATTTTAAAACAATAAAAAAAACTAAATGAAATATTTACCCAAAATAAATAAAAGTCAAGTTTACTTGGAACAACTTATATCCTGTGATCTTTGGTGCCAACAGCATCTGCCTATCCCAGGTCTTTGGGATGGAGTCAATAGGTGTACAAAAATGCCAGATCCAGTCGACACATCTGACTGACTGTGTGTGACCAACCATAGTAATAATAATAGTTTTAGCCTCTTCCACTGTTCTGTATCAAGCAAGGAGGCTGCTGCTGGATATTGCTTGAGGCAGGCAGATTAACTGCATGGAAAAGTTTCATGCAGATTACTTTAATTCATCAGGCATTCTCAAAACATTAACTTACAGTTACTGTAGGGATTCTTCTGAAATACATGTCATAATCTGGACCCAACACGTAGTTAAAAAGAGATAGTTTCTTCTATGCTAACCAAGCAAACTGTTCTCGTGGCTGGAATTCATAAAGACCTCGCTGGCCAGCACGTAACCAGGAAATCCGGTACCTAATCAGAAGTCCCTTCCAGTGGCCAGTCCGAACACAGATATGACCAGGTAACTTAAACTACATTACCCAGAAGGCTATCCCTTAAGGGAGTGGTTCTCAACCTTTTTAATGCCGTGATCCCCAACCGGTCGTAAGTCGAGGACTACTCAACTAGTGCAGCACCGTTTGCCGACTGGGACTTTTGGCGGGCTCAGCAGGGCAGAGACAGCCTGGACAATTCCTATTGGCTTTTGAAAGCCAATAGAATTAGACTCTATTCAAGAGAGTCTTTCAAAAGCCAATAAAATAAAAGGGAGTAGCACAGCTAAGGAAAAGGGGGAAAAAATGGTGGATTGCGTTGTTTGGCGACCCCCGTGAAATGGTCGTTCAACCCCAAATGGGGTCCCGACCCACAGGTTGAGAACCATTGCTTTAAGGGGACAGTTTTTAATTCCTAAGATAGCTATATACTCTGACCAGCACATCCATGCTCTTCCCTTCTGCCCTTTGGGGAACTGAGACCCACATCTGGCTGAGCACGAGTTCTTCCAGTCTGCTGTTTCTTGGAGGAGGTTGATGCTTCTGGGACAGGCAGGTGTAGGGAACGAGATGGCCTAATGGTTCTCTTATGTATACATGTTTGAGAAGCGTTTTTTTTAAAATCAGCAAGTATATTAAGGACTTTTCTGCTAAAGAGAAGCCACGAAACCAAGGAATGAACATTCTTAGAAATACGGCCTTCCTTTCTGACAGGAGAAAAAATAAAGCAGAAAAGGGCAACGCAGATAACAGGAGACTTTGCACTAAAACCCACAAGAGATGACAATTTCAGAGCAGTTAAAGAGTTTGAAACAAATCGGCAGGGGACCCCGTCCTGCACACGTTTTTTTTTTTTTAACACATTTTATTAGTTTTTTTAAATTCTTAAGAAAAAGTACTCAGGACCCACCGTGGTGGTTGGGTGGTCCAATGTTCAAAAGTAAAAACATATATAAACAAGTCAACTCAATACATTTCACTATCCCCTCTCTATTTCCCTCAATTAACATAATACATTTAAATATTCCATTTCTATTTTAAATTTCTATTACTACTAAACCTGTTCTATAACTTTATCAGTTTACAATTACCATAGTTTAAGTTTAAAACCACAAATTATCAATTCTAATTCTTAATCTCTCACATTCCTCATTTTATCACCAATCACATGTAAGGACCCACCCCACTTTGCATCTTAAGAAGACAGAACTCTTGGAATAGTTCTTCCAACAGGCATCCTTTATTAAGAGAAAATGGTTGCAGGCATTCTAGACAGGACTTGGGGTCCAAGCTCTCCTACTCAAGGTTTTAAGGGGTTCCCCAGTAGCCCCACCCAATCACCCCCTTCTTCCAACGACAGTCTCAGGCATTACACTCCCACCCCCTTTTCCTTACTGCCGGCTGGATGGAGACTTCAGAGAGAACTACGTGAAAGGTAATAGCCCCATTGTTATGGTTAGTCCTTTTGGTGATACACACATCCAGTTCCTTTGAAGTGTATTGAAGGAAGTGAGGGAGTGTTCACCCCCCTTCCCTTTACCGTATGGCAGAATCCAGAGAAGGCAGGAATGGGATTTTCTATAGTTGATAACTAGAGATGAAATATAATTGGATTCTGACATCGCATTTATTTCTTCTTAAAGTTAAAGAGTTTGAAACAAATCGGCAGGGGACCCCGTCCTGCACACGGTTGAGGTGTCAGCAGGAGAAAGACGAGGTGCCTTAGGAATCTCACCGAAGACGATTCCGGATGTAGCTACTATTTCCCTGATGCTTTGGGTGGGTGGCCTGATGGATCAGCCGACTGAGGATGGCTTGGAGGCGTCTTCTCTTTCATCAAGGCTCAAGATTGGAAGTCCCCAACCCTTTTAATCTTACCGATAAGCATGAAAAAAATAGATGGTGCTCGATCTGAGCAACCTCCCAAACCCCTGGCATGGCTGCTCTCTTTGAAAGAAGGAATTTCCTAAGCAAGCTTCTCAAACTTGGCAACTTGAAGATGTGTGGACTTCAACTCCCAGAATTCCCCAACTAGCCATGACATTGACTAGGACAGTGGTGACCGGATGCAGGAGAATCTTGGGCTGTTGGTTTGACAGGATGCAGGAGGATCTTTACCCTAAGGCAATGTTTTTCACCTGGGCAACTTGAAGGTGTGCGGACTTCAACTCCCAGAATTCCCCATGCTGGCTGGGGAATTCTGGGAGTTGAAGTCCAAACACCTTCAAGTTGCTAGGGCTGAGAAATACTTCCTAAGCCAAGAAATTGCTGCCTTGTTCTGGCTTTGGGAGACGTTTTAATGAAGAACTGTTGTGCAAGGTTTCAACTTTATCTAGAGCCAGTGTTTCTCAACCTTGACAATTTTAAGGCATGTGGACTTCAACTCCCAGAATTCCACAGCCAGCATTGCTGGCTGTGGAATTCTGGGAGTTGAAGTCCACATGCCTTAAAATTGACAAACAGGTATCACTGCAGTACTTATTTTTATTGATTTGATTCCTAAAGCCGCCCTTCTCAATATATTCTCGAGACCATGACAAAGCGTGACTAAACCAGAAAAAAGGGCTTGTCTAACCCATGGCCCTCAGATGTCCATTTGGCAGCCGAGCTAAGGCAGGGGTCAATCTGGAAGTATTATGCCACTTTGAGAACCTACTTTGCAAGACCGTTGTGAAACTAACCCAGCAGTTCAGATTGGCTGCATTCTTAAGACTGTGTTCCTAGATAGAATTAAATCCTCTTCCAGTGTGCAGGTCCGCTGTTGGGTGTGAGGTATTATACGCTTCTCGCCCACTCTGTCTGGCTGCGTGGATGCCGTGCGGCATGTGTGGAGTTGGCAGTGCCACTTGGAACAAAGGCAGATGGGAGGGGGCACCTCGCCAGGGAATTGACGTCCCAGATTGGGTGTTTAAAAAGCCTCTTTGAGTTGTAAATGCCAGATAATTAGTAGCTGCTTCTAGGGAATTAAAGTTACTGCATAATAATCTATTAGTTGCGTGCTCCTTCGCTGCGCTTTCCTACTTTTCCTTACTGAAAGCCCTGGTGACTGCCCCCCCCCCCCGTCTCTCCTTCACCAGCGTGAATGTTGATCAGACATTCCCAGGTTGGATTCGGAGTGGAGTGAGCGGAGAAGAGGTGGCAAGAATAGAGGCTTCGGGATGCTTCCTTGTTGTAGTTCAATAGCTGGCCGGTCCATGTGTGGAGATTCTCAGTCATCTGGATTATCGTTGCCTCAAAGGTGCTTTTTTTTCTTCAAAAGGCAACTGGACTTACTTTATTTTTCCTTGAAGGCATTTTGCTTCTCATCCAAGAAGCTGCATGGTACATTATACAGTGTACATTGGGGAAATGAAACAAGCACTTCACAAACGCAGGGCATAACGTAGGAGAGCAAACCCATCAGGCTTTCATCAAATCTCAAAAAGGACTCAGCAGGAGCTCCTCCGTAACAGACAACGAAGACAACAATAAATGAAGCAATGTTGTAATTCCATATGTTGCAGGAATATCGGAAACGCTCAGGAGAATCTTCAGCCAACACAATGTACATGCACACTTCAAACCCAAGAATACACTAAGGCAGAAGCTTGTCCACCCCAAGAATAAAACACCCAGACACAAACTAAGCAACGTGGTATATGGAGTACATTGCAGTGAGCCATGTGCAGATCTGCACATTGGGGAAACGAAACAACCACTTCACAACGCAGGGCACAACGTAGGAGAGCAAACCCATCAGGACAAGATTCAGCGGCTCATCTGCATTTGAAAGATAAAGGCTGCTCTTTCAAAGACAGCAAAGTCCACATTTTGGATAGAGAGGACCACTGGATGGTCAAAGAGGCCATCTAGGTCAAAATTGAACAGCCCTCTCTCAACACGGGGAGGGATATGACATCATCTATCTCCAGTCTACATCACAGTCCTTTCGGCAGTTCCAAGAAGGCCCCACACCCATTTGCACTCTGATCCAGGTGACCCTGAGGACACAGATAAACCCCCAAGTGGCCTCAACAGCTCTCAGAGAGAGTGCTAATGACCAGATGACTGTGAAGAAATACAATCCTTCCATTCCCCCACCCCACCCCCATCAGAAGCTATCCTTCCATCCCTCCACCATCCAGTTGGAACTGTCAGTTCCCATCCTCCTACTTCCTTCCTCCACCCTGCCACCACAACTGATGAAACTTTTTGGATGAGAAGCAAAATGTCTTCTTCTTCTTCCAGAAGTTGTAAATGCTCCCACACTGGAAGTTTTTAAGAAGAGACTGGGCAACCATTTGTCTGAAATTGTATAGGGTTCCCTGCCTGCGCAGGGGGTTGGACTAGAAGACCTCCAAGGTCCCTTCCAACTCTATCATCATCATCATCATCATCATCATCATCATCATCATTATTATGGATCATCGCACAGTCAGCCAGATGTTCAGACTGGATTTGGCATTTTGTCTACCTATCGAGTCCTTACCCAGGACCTGGGATAGGTAGATGTGGATGTTTGATGGTATTACAGATATCGCCGCAGGATGGAAGCAGTTCCTAGTAAGGCCGCCTTTTGCAATTGACTAATAGCGAATTTGTCAATGCCAATGGTGTTCAAGTGGTGCTCCAGTTGTTTTGGGATTGCACCCAAGGAGCCTATACTATTGGTACTACCCTTGCTTGCTTTTGCCACAGTCTTTCTATTTCTATTTGTAGGTCTTTGTATTTTGTTATCTTCTCCAGTTCTTTCTCGTCTATTCTGCTGTCTCCAGGCACTGCCACGTCCACTATCCAGACTTTTTTGTCTTTCTTATCGACAATTGTTAAGTCTGGGGTGTTATGTTGCAGGTGCTTGTCTGTTTGAATTCTGAAGTCCCAGAGCAGTTTAATTTTATCATTTTCTATGACTTTCTCTATTTTATGATCCCACCAGTTTTTGCTTACAGGCAAATGATATTTTTTGCAGATCTTCCAATGCACCATTGTTGCTACTTTGTCATGCCGCTGCTTGTAGTCAGTCTGTGCAATCTTCTTGCAACAGCTTACCAAGTGGTCCACTGTTTCTTCAGCTTCTTTGCATAGGCGGCACTTACTGTCTGTTGCTGTCTTCTCAATTTTGACTTTATATGCATTTGTCCTTAAGGCTTGGTCTTGTGCAGCCAGAATTAGTCCCTCGGTCTCTTTCTTCAATTTTCCTGCTCTTAGCCATTGCCAGGTTTTATTATTATCTGCTTTCCCAGCTATTTTTTTAATGTATTGGCCATGTAGTGCTTTGTCTTCCCATGCCTCTATTCTGTTCTTCATTTGGTCTTTCTTGTAGGCCAGTTTGGTCTCTCCAGTAGTCAGTAAGCCTTCCTGATATACTAATTTCAGTGCATCTTCATCATTGTTCTTCAGATATTCTTCCAAAGCCATTTTTTCTTCTTCAACCATCTGATGTACTTGTAGCATTCCACGCCCACCTATTTGCCTTGGTAGATAAAGTCTATCAATGTCACTGCGTGGATGAAGGGCATGATTCATTGTCATTGTTTTTCTGGTCTGCCTATCCATTGCTTTTAGTTCTGCTTGAGTCCAGTCCACTATTCCAGCTGTGTACCTAATGACTGGGATTGCCCAGGTGTTGATTGCCTTTATGGTATTTCCTCCATTGAGTTTGGACTTTAAGATCTTCTTCACTCTCTTGATGTATTCACCTCTAATCTTTTTCTTGACTTCAGTGTGTTTGATGTTGTCAGCTTGAAGGATACCCAAGTATTTGTAGTAATCTTCCTCATCCAGAATCTTAATGTTATTTTCGTGGGGCATCTTGATTCCTTCAGTTTTCACTACATTATTATTATTATTATTATTATTATTATTATTACTACTACTACTACTACTACTACTACTATTATTATTATTATTATTCCTCAAGGAAAAACTAGTTCAGTTGCCTTTTGAAGAAAAAAGCATCTTTGAAACAGCTCGCCTGGCAGTGAATCATTCCCTGATTGTTACATGCACACAAACACACACACACACACACACACACACACAATTTTAGGTCTCCTGCACCCAGATTGGAGAAAGGGATGCCTGTGGCGATGAGGCGGAGAACTTCCAGGCGTGGAGGAAGGGTGGAAGTTTGAGTGGCAGAGAAGTTGAGGGCCTTGTATTTCTTTGGGACGGGGCTACCAACTGGGAGCTCTGAGTCAGCACAGCTGCGGGGAGGGGGCTTGTTATTACCCAAAAGGAGCCAGATTGGGAGTGACAGCTAAATATTCTCTCCCTCTCTCCTTCTCCCTCTCTCTCTCATTCACATTCTCCCCCATTAAGGACCTGAATTTTAGCAAACCCATCTGTTGATGCAGCCAAACTGGCTTTCATGGCTGTTACAGCTGTTGGCTGGGGAATTCCGGGAGCTGAAGGTTACTGTGTGCTACTTGTTGCAGAAGGCGACCCTGGAATCTGCCCTCTGGAGCACCGCATTGCTGTGCTGCTTTCCACGGTTGCTCCTGGCCTGGCCTGCCCCTGCCACCCCCGGGACCCCCTCTCACTCCAGGCATCGACTGTCTCATTCAGGAGCAGCTCTGCCTGAT
This sequence comes from Crotalus tigris, assembly GCF_016545835.1. Lineage (NCBI taxonomy): Eukaryota > Metazoa > Chordata > Lepidosauria > Squamata > Viperidae > Crotalus > Crotalus tigris. Next base: position 1,961,553 of record NW_024096931.1, on the reverse strand, counting down.
CTTCACTTGGCAGCGCCTCATGTTTTCCTGGCCATGAGAGCCAGAGACGTGCCCTTCCATAGAAGAGCGTGGAAAAAGGGACTTGGGATGCTGCAAGATAAGGCCACAGCCTCTGTTTGGAGGGCAGCCCATCCTGGGATCCTCCACGTGGGGGTCCCTGCTGGCAACCGCCCTGCAGCTGTGCTCCTGGCTTTGAGCACAGGGTGGGCGTTGTGGGTCCATATTAAAGCATCCTCTGTTCTCTGGAAGCTGTCTCCATCTCTCTCTCTCTCTCTTTCTCTCTCTCTCCTTCCTTCCCTTCCTCCCTCCCTCTCCCTCTCTCCCTCTCTCTCCCTCCCCCTCTCTCCCTCTCTCTCTCCTTCCTTCCCTTCCTCCCTCCCTCTCCCTCTCTCCCTCCCTCTCTCTCCATCCCCCTCTCTCCCTCTCTCTCTCCTTCCTTCCCTTCCTCCCTCCATCTCCCTCTCTCCCTCTCTCTCCCTCCCTCTTCCCTCCCCTCCCCCTCTCTCTCCCTCCCTCTCCCTCTCCCCCCTCTCTCCCTCTCTCCCTCCCTCTCTCTCCCTCTCTCTCTCCCTCTCTCTCTCCCTCTCTCTCCCCCTCTGTCCCTCTCTCTCTCCCTCCCCCTCTCCTCTCTCCCTCTCTCTCCCTCCTTCCCTTCCTCCCTCCCTCTCCCTCCCTCCCCCTCCCTCTCCCCCTCTCCCTCTCTCTCTCCCTTTCCCTCCCTCCCTCTGCCCCCCCTCTCTCTCCAAGAAACACCCGGCTTGTGGTCAGCTGGCATCTCTTCTGCCGTGGGGATGCTAAGAATAAAAGCAAATGAGAATGTGATGACGAGCAAAAATCTTTCCGGTGCCCTCCCCTCCCCTCTCCCTTGGCTCTTCTGCGCTTCCTCTTCTCCCTCCCCTCTTTTCTCTTCTGCACATCTGCCTGCAGATTCTTCCTTTAACTGGAGGGCAAATGGCCCTTCTCCACTTGTGCCCCTGCCGGACAGGCTCTGCCATGCCCTCCACCCTCGGGTGGCATCGCTGCTGCTCCTTCCCTGGCACCGAGGGATGGATAGTGAAGGCGGGAGAGATTTAAACTCTGGATTGCATGAGATGACCGGGTCTCCTTCCCTCCTCCTGGGAGGGCAGAGCACCTTCCTTCCAGATGTGCTGGTCCTCCCCCTGCATTTACCCCCCTCCCTGCTGCTTCTCCTTAGTGGGCCTGTGCTCCGCTCTAAGGTTGGGTGAGGTTGGGGAGCCCGATAGCAGCTACGTGCTTCTTCCGCTCCTGCCAATTTGGCAGCTGCTCTACCATCTCTTTGGCAGAGAGCCAACTCAGGGGGGGAGGCTAATAAAACTGTAGCAGGAAATGAAAGGTTTGAATTAGGGTCCTGTGGAGGGAAGGTCCCTTTCCTCTTTGGAGGAGGGATGGGGAGAGGACTGACCTGGCTCAGCAGAATGCTTAGGTGGGCTCTTTCCAGGACCAAGAGGACCATTAAAGGCCCCTGCAGTGGCCAGCCAGTTTGGGGGTGGCCAGGCGCTTTGAGGCCCCACTCCTTGCCTTGCACGGCTGCCAGCTTCCTGCACGGCCCAAACATCTCTCATGGTCCAGTTCCCAGCCAGCTTGGCAAGAGCCTGGGAGATGCGGCTATCAGTCCTGGAGTACCCCCAACCCTACTCCGCTGGCCAGCTCAATCAGTCAATCCCCATTGGAGCAGCTTTGGAGCAGAGCAGGGGGGGGCTGGGTAGGGGAGCTTTGAGAGGTTGGCTTCTGTAGCATTTTTGGTGCAAGTAGGAGGCAAGCCGGATGCATTCATTGATGGTAGCAAAAAAGCCAGGCTGGTGGCACCTTTTCCAGCCGTCATATTTTATTTGAAGGCAGAAATGTGGGCGAGTGCGGTTCATAAAGGCTTCTTTCTGCCCTTTACTAAAGCTTGTTAATTGGCAGAGGCGATCCCTGACTCCTTGTGATTGTTTGCTTCGAGTGGGAAGTCGGAGCAATGCTGCCATGTCCTGCCCCTGGCCAGGTGGATGTTGGCAGGCCTTTTTTTGTTTTTCGGAGGGTCAGCTGAGGTCCCATCCTTCTTCTCCTCTGGAGCAAAGAAGGCGCTGGCACAGCTACATTTTGTGGCACCCCCACTCACTGGTAAAGGAAAGGCAGAAAGAAAAGCTGCCAGTCCCTGGTGAGGGAGGTCGATTAGGTCATTGTCAAAAGGAACAGCCTCAGGGACCACCAGGTGCCTCTGGGACCCTTCCCCAGGCTTCCTTCCACAACTACAATCCATTCTTTTTCTCTGGCCACAGATGGGCTGGTTCCCACAACCTGCTCATCTGGACTAAAATTAGGAGGGATAACTTGTGGTGCAATGTGTTGTGGGAACCCAAGCATCATCTTAGCCCCGGGGTCTAACTCGGCCCTTTTATGACTCGTGGACTTCAACTCCTAGAATTCCTCAGTCAGTGTGCCTGGCTGAGGAATTCTGGGAATTGAAGTCCATGAGTCATAAAAGGGCCGAGTTTGAAGACCCCTGTCTTACCCTTGGCGTGCGTGCGTGCATGCATGTGTGTGTGTAGGGCAGTGGTTCTCAACCTGTGGGTCGGGACCCCATTTGGGGTCGAACGACCATTTCACGGGGGTCGCCAAACAACGTAGTCCGCCCCTTTTTTCCCTCTTTTCCTTAGCTGTGCTACTCCCTTTTATTCTATTGGCTTTTGAAAGCCAAAAGAATAGACTCTCTTGAATAGAGTTTAATTCTATTGGCTTTCAAAAGCCAATAGGAATTGTCCAGGCTGTCTCTGCCCTGCTGAGCCCGCCAAAAGTCCCATTCTGTAAACGGTGCTGCACCAGTTGAGTAGTCCTCGACTTACGACCAGTTGAGTAGTCCTCAACTTACGACCGGTTGGGGGTCGCGGCATTAAAAAGGTTGAGAACCACTGGTGTAGGGTGTTATCCCATTAAATCGCAAGTGGTTGGTTTGGGCAGAGTACATTATGCGAATGCAGCAATTGTCCTTCGTTCAAACTGAGTTTACAGCTTTAGCCACTTGTAACTGTGGAATGTCCTTTTCGAGCTGAAGACTCTCTTAGCTGCTGTTCGGGCATCCAGGTCATGCCAGGGCTTGTAGCTGGGATCCAGAGCCAGCTGAGCTCTTGGCTGTTCTCCTTCCGAAGTTCCTAGTATGGGAAACATGGAGATTCTTCAGAAGGCTTCCAGCGAGCCCAAAGGGAGGCGCAGACCATCCTCAGCCGGACACTCCCTGTCACCTGCACGTCCCAATTGCTCAATCTTGTAAAATCTATACTGCCATACATTATATAAACTCACTGGTATTTATCAGCTTGTTATTTCTTTCAGGAACGTGAGGTTTGGGGCATGAACTTATATTTTGAGACCAAGTACTTTGAAAACATACATGTATGCATGATATGGCTTTTTGTGCCCTTTACTTTAAAAAGGTAGAAGTGGGACAAGAATTTTATTTTATTTTATTTTATTTTTAAAATTTATAAGCCGCCCCACTCCCGAAGGACTCTGGGCGGCTAACAATAAAAAACACATAAAACATAACAAAACAAACAATGCAAAGACAGTCATCCAGGGGTCAGGTTTTATAAACCCCAGGCCTGCCGGAAAAGCCAGGTCTTAAGTAGCTTACGGAAGACCAACAGGGTGGGAGCGGTCCTAATCTCCGGGGGGGAGCTGATTCCAAAGCGTGGGCGCCATCACAGAGAAGGCCCTCCTCCACGGCCCCACCAAATGGCACTGCTTGGCCGACGGGACCTGAAGGAGGCCCAGCCTGTGGGATCTAACCGGACGAAGGGAACTATGAGGTAGTAGGCGGTCTCGCAGATAACCTGGCCCTGAGCCATATAGGGCTTTAAAGGTAATGACCAACACCTTGAATTGGACCCGGAGACCAATAGGCAACCAGTGCAGCTCACGGAGGATAGGTGTAACGTGGGTGTATTGAGGAGCACCCGCTATCACTCGCGCGGATTTGGGCGGACTTGAATGGATTTGGGCAGACCTGGGCAAAGGTGTCAGGAGAGACTGGCAGGCTGGCTTTTCTCATCCAGCTTGGGGTGGGGGGGATATTTAAATATTAAGGGCCTAAATCTTTGGCTGGGGTAAAATCCTCAGGGGAGGGAAAATCTAAAGGCACAAATGGGCAACACCAGTACAAGGAACCTTCCGTGGTCCCATACTGGCCATAATGCAACCTTTAATCCTCGCAACCGACAATTAGGGCTTCTCCTGCACGTAGAAACCCCTCCTCTCCACAAGTAATCCATTTGCAGGGTGCATTTGTGGGATCCTCCAAGAACCAGAGACTCCTCAGTTGCTTCTCACTTTCCAAAAGGTGGCCCCAGCATGCTGGCTGGGACATTCTGGGAGTTGGGCTCCACACCTCTGAAAGCTGCTGAGATACGCTGTCCTGTGAAGAAATGGGGTGCCAGAAACTCATGCTTTCCCATCCTTCAGAAAGTTCCCCAGTTTTGCAAAGCCCATCATCCTCTCCCGGGGGGTCCAGCCATTTAAAGCACTGCCTTCCTTCTACCCACCACTTCTGTTTGAAAGGATTGCCTGGACAAACAAGGGCTTGGGTTGCATTAGTAGCCAGCTGATGGGTTGTGAGGATGTGGAAGTAAACCACAAATACTTAACGCGTGTACGGATGGGCGGGTGCACATATTCTCTCTCGTGCCGGCTTCCAGTGCTTTTACCGAGGGCCCCTTTTGCAAAGTAGCCAGAGGTGCAGGCCTTGTCCTCACCTGGCTCCAGTAGCCATATGTGAGCAGCAGGGAACTTGGACGGAATTGGCCAGTTTTTTAGACCAATCCCAACTTCCATTTTGCTGAATCCTCCAGGCAAGGCCTAGCGAAACCCGTCTCAGAATGCACCCACTTATTGACTTACCAAATTGGTCGGTCGCCGAATCCTCCCAATGCACGGTGACGAACGGCAGAGCATAAAAACATCCAGAGAATAATAAACCAAAACCAAACAATGCTTCGTAATGACGACTACTGTGGAACTGAATAATAAAAATAGACCGTCACATCTTAGCGGGCATTCTCCAGAGACACCCCCCCCCCCGAGAAAGCTTCTTCCTTAAAAGCTTCTTGAGGACCATCGGGGAGGAGGCTGGCTTCGTTTTGGAAGGGAACCTGCTTCATAATGGAGGTGCCGTGATGGAAACACAGACCGATTATTCTCAGAGCGGGTGTTTTTGGCAGCTGATGCATTTCCTGGAGTGCCTGGAGAGATTCCCAGAGAAAAGGGTCTCCTTCCTCTAATCCATCTCTCTTCTCTGCCCCCCCCCAGAGCTCCTCGGATCGGCCAAACGGGTGAACGTGAACTTCCAGGATACAGATGGGTGAGTTGGCCATGCCTGGCTGCCCGCGAGTCTCGCCATGATCGGTGGGGTGTCCTTTTATCCCAGAGGCCTCTGTACAATGTCCTCCTTTCTCCCCAAGCATCTTGTGGGGGGGTTTTCTCTTTCTTTACGGGGGTTCCTACCGTCTCTTGGTGGGTCCTGGCTCCCTTCGCCTTTTCAACTGCTGACAACACTGGCATTTCTAAATTCTGCCGCACAGCTCCCAGAGACCGGTGAGGTCCCATAGATTGGGCCTCCTTCAGGTCCCGTCGGCCAGACAATGTCGGCTGGCGGGCCCTCGGGGAAGGGCCTTTTCTGTGGTGGCTCCGACCTGGTGGAATCAACTTCCCCCCGAGGTTCGAACTACTCCCACCCTGCCGGCCTTTAAGAAGGCCGTTAAAACCCTCCTGTTCCGGCAGGCCTGGGGCTGATGTCCCCGGGGGGCCGGGATATGATCGGACTCGCGGTATGACTGCTTTATTTTATTGTTTTATCATTGTTTTAACTTTGTACGCCGCCCTGAGTCCTTTGGGATTGGGCGGCATATAAATACTATAATAAATAAATAAAATAAATAAAGAGTTGGGCCCAGGGGGTCATGGAAAAGCGACGGAAGGGCCAAAGGCGGGGCAGAACCCCTCTTCATAGAAAAAAAGGGAGGGGGAAGAAGGAGAAGCAGGGATTGGGAGAGGGGAAGCACGTACACCTCCCAGAGAACATCTCAGGATCTCCACTGAGGAAGCACACGGTGGGTCTGGCTGGTCTTTGCGGCAGGATTTAGTGCTGGGTGGGCAGAAAACGTGAACCCATGTAGGCAGGAACTGGGCTTGTGTTGTCTGCCTTCGGAGTTTCTCGAGCCATGAACTGGGCCGTCCCTCTCCTAAAAAAGAGAGAGACTTCAGAGTCACCCAGACAGTTGCGCATTTCCAACCTGCTACCAGATCTGCATTGAGTAACCGTGCAGCTAAGAAGGTCACCCAGGGTTTCTTAACCTCGGCGACTTGAAGATGCGTGGACTTCAACGCCTACGGAAGTTGTGCTGGCTGGGGAATTCTGGGAGCTGAGGTCCACACATCTTCAGGCTGTCAAAACCGAGAAGAACATTGGTGCGCAGGTGCCTGTCTGGTGTGCAGGTGCCTGTCTGCCAATGATCGGGGTGGGGCAGGATCTCTCAGCAGCAAACGTGCCCCCTGACCTTCCTGTCTATGAAGATCCCTTGCGGCAGCTGAATCTGCAGCCTGCATCCATCGGGAACTAAGGAGGTCCTAGTAAAGTAGGAAACACCATGCCTGTTGAGAGACCACACAGTGATCACAATGTGGGAAGTGAGGGTGCAACTCACACTCTCTCCTTTTAAATCCCCCCCCCCAGGGTGCCAAGAATCCACTCGCTCATGGGGCTGACTTTGGCAGAAGCAGAAGACCTGCTGAACAGAGGCTAGCCTGCCCTGTGGGGGAGATCTGCCATTGGCAGGGATGGTTTAGGACAGGGGTCTTCAAACCCTGGTTAAGGAGATTCCTCCGGTTGCAGCCAGAGCCAACACCACGCTGGCCCACTGGTCTAGTTGCTGAGACACCATGCAGGGCGTCTGCTTGTGGTGGTGGGGGGGAGGCGATGGCAGAGATCAAATCCGAGCTTCAGAGCCCCGTCCTGCCCTGCAACACCACAGCTACCCACCCCAGGCCGTTAGAGGGAAACGGCCAATAGGAGCCGGGCAGACCCTGCATCCTCTCACGTCACCAGCCCAGCCACTGTTGAAGCCAACAGCCTTGTTGTGCATCCAGCCCTGCATGGTCAGGGGAAGGTGGGGACCAGCCACTCCCGAGAAACGGAGCGCCAGCTCACCTTGGCTCCTGGGCAGGGAAGAGAGGAGGGCTGGGTCACACGGAGGGTCGGCCAGGCATCTGCCTGCAAAGTTAGGGAGATACCAGACACCACCTCCTCGCATGCAGTGCAGAGAAGTCAGTTTTGCTGCAGGAAAACAACCAACTGAGGCAACCTTTGCATTCTGTTTCTTCCAGTTCCACCCTGAGAAATTAGGTCACCAAAGAGCTGTTGGAGATTCAGCAGACACCCCCCCCCCAGGGTCTCTCCTCTCTCTCTCTGCCTCCCTCCTTCCGAGTGGGCCCCTTTGCAGTGACCAGGAGTTGCACAGTGGCTTTTTTCTCTGGGTGTCTTTGCAGCCCACTCAAAGAGACTCTCCTGGGCAGGGGGTGTCCCCCTTCCGCTCAGCCCTGGTGGGAAATGAGGGGGGGGGGTCAAGGAGAATGTAGAGAGGGAGGAGGAATAGTAAATTGCTTGTAACTGCTGTAAAGAAGATAGATTCCTCCCTCCTTCCCGCCCCGCTTCCTTCCTTCCTTCCTTCCTTCTCTTCCTTCCTTCCTTCCTTCCTTCCTTCCTTCCCTCTCTCCTTCCCTTCCTTCCTTCCTTCCTTCCTTCCTTCCTTCCTTCCTTCCTTCCTTCCTTCCTTCCTTCCTTCCTTCCTTCCTTCCTTCCTTCCTTCCTTCCTTTCCTTCCTTCCTTCCTTCCTTCCTTCTTCCTTTCTCTTCTCCCTTTCCTTCCCCTTCCTTCCTTCCTTCCTTCCTTCCTTCCTTCCTTCCTTCCTTCCTTCCTTCCTTCCTTCCTTCCTTCCTTCCTTCCTTCCTTCCTTTCTCTCTCTCTTTTTCTCTCCCACACATTTAGCCTTTTCCTAACTTTTCTTTTTATATGTTTTCATGTTTATATTTTATTTACGTAAAGCTCCAATGAACATTTTGAAAAAGGAGGGGCAAATGAATATTTGCTGAAAGGAGCAGAAGGTGGGCGACAAGCAAAAAACAATGTTGGACGTGCAAAGAGTCTTTCCTGCCTGCTGAGTTGGTCTCCTTGATTCAAAACAGGGCACGTCATCCAATCCAATCCTAATGATCCAATCAAAGTACAAACCAGGGATAACGATAGCAAAATCAAAACTGACCCCACTTCAGGATCATTCTGAGAGGAACAACCAGGTGGGGACGGGACTGCTCCTTACCCTGCAAGGCCAGTCAGAAAAGTCAGGATGGGGGGAATGAACATTGACAACCCCTCCCTCCAGCTATCCTCCCCTCCCCCATCAGCCACCAGGGGTCCTGGACCCTCCAGGTGGGGCAGGAGATTGTCCAGCCTCTGAGCAGCCATCAAGGGCTTGGGAGGTGCTGTGGCACATCCCTTCCTCTGGCTTCCCTGGCTCCTGGGGGGGGGGGAGGAAATTATTTCAAAGGGGGGGACTCATTGCTCTGCCCCCCCCTGTTTTCCAACCTGATATCACTTCTATCTCCAAGAAGCCTTTGCCTGTCAGAGGGGCTGGAGTCAGGGGGAGCAAACCCCTTTAAGACAACAATCCCCCCCTCTTCAAGGTGGGTGCTCAAGAACTTCTTGGGCAGGGGCTCTACCTGGGTTCAGAGCGAGGGGAAGGCAGACGTCCCCCACAGGGAGAGAGCCAGGCTGAAGCGAGCTATGGCGCAAGTGTTTGGGGAGGGGAGCCTGGGAGTGGGGCAAAGGAACCCCTGGGGGCAGCAGGAAAGGGGAACCCCACAGCAGGGGGGAGGCAGAGGAGGAGGTCCTCAAACTCAAAACTGAAAACATCTGGAGAGGGAGGGGAGGAGGAGGGGGACTTTCTCTTCTTCGCCTCCGCTATGTTTGCCCTTTTGTGGAATCTTTTTGGAAAAAGGGTTTTTCTATTTTCAGCTATCTGTCTAAAAGGGTATAGAGCAGGGATGGCAAACTTTTTAGAGACCGAGTGCCCCAAAACCACCCCACCACCCCCGTTCCCGCTCTGACCTGCCCACTGGGCCACCCACCACCTCCTCGGCCCACCACAGGTCACCCAGGTAGCCTAGCAACACCATGGCAGCCATACCCTCCGCCCATGCCCCACAGCATCATCTGCGCGCAAGGGGTGCAAGTCTTGTCCCCATTGCCCGGCTACCATGTCCTTGGCTGTGCTGCTTCGTGTGGACCGCGCCCAAGGGCAACTCTCCTCTGGGGGAGCTGCTGGTGAGGAGGGGGCCGTGGGAGGAGGCGGGGCTGGGGAGACAGTGCGGGTGCCCACAGAGAGGCCTCCGAGTGCTGCCTCTGGCACCCGTGCCATAGGTTCGCCACCATTGGTATAGAGCAGTGGTTCTCAACCTTTTTAATGCTGCGACCCCCAACCGGTCGTAAGTCGAGGACTAAACCAGTCGTAAGTCGAGGACTACCCAACCGGTTGCAAGTCGAGGACTTTCCCTGCCCGGGAGCATCGCGCATGCGTGGTGCCGCCCCCTGCGCCGGCCGAGGCGTAGCTGGCAAGCGGCAGAGACGGAGCAGGCCGACCACCGGCTGGGCCACCAGCTGGCCCAGCCCAAGGGAGGTAAGGCACCCGCCGGAAAAGGGGGAAAAAAATGGCAGACAGCCTTGCTTGGCGACCCCCGTGAAATGGTCGATCGACCCCAAATGGGGTCGCGACCCATCGGTTGAGAACCGCTGGTGTAGAGCCTTCTGCTTGACCAGGGGGGTGGACTAGAAGACCTCCAAGGTCCCTTCCAACTCTATTCTGATTGATTGGTTCGAGGCGGCCGTACAAGCAGGGGGTGGGTGGGTGGCTGGGGGTTGCTCAAGAGCCCCCTCTGCCGGGTGCTCCCTCGGCACCTTCCCTGGTTCGGTAGGTGAGGAGGGGTCCCTGCGCTAAGAGGGCAGGGAGGATCCCGACGTTTCACGAGGGGATCAGAAAGGCTTACAACTCGCCCATTTCCCAGACAGGCGGTCCATGAAAAGAGAACCCCGGAGGTGCCCCAGAGGGTTGGGGTGCTGACTTCGTTAGGGGTGTTGTGGTTGCCCTGGGACCCACCCCATGGACCCCTGAGAACACCCAGATAAAGCAATTAAAACAAGACAATAAATAATACATAGATAGAAACGAGAATTTTATGCACCAGAAGAAAACTGAATTTGATCTGACTTCTTTGTCTTGCCAACGGCTGGGGACCCAGGCTAGCAGCTCAGAAGCTGGTCTGGATCAGGCGGATGTCACACAGATCAGGTGGATGTCACACAAGCAGATCTTTCTCTCCATAATTATATTTGCCATTTCCCTTTTTTCGCTTCCGATTTTGGCTGGCTGTTTGCTTCCTGATGGGTTTTTGCCTGTTTATTAATCAGATTCATGGGCCACTTTTTTTGCCATCAGATAATAGACAGAATAACAGACTTGGAAGGGACCTTGGAGGTGCTCTAGTCCAACCCCTTGGTCAAGCTTTCGAATCTCTTCTCGAAGACCTCCAATCTTCTGGAGGCCATTCCACTTATTGTTCTCACTGTCAGAAAATTTCTCCCGGGTTCTACGTTGGATCCCTTCCTAATGATCTTCATCTGTAATTTCTTGTCCTGCCGTCAGGTGCTTTGGGGAACAGGTTGACGCCCTCAAGAAGCCAAGGCCACTTGCTCATTGTTGGTTGGGGGGCTGCATGTTTTTTGCTTCCCTGCTCTTAAATGGTGTTGGCTTCTCCAAGAGCCAGCTGAGGTTCATCCTACCAGAAAAGGCAGAGACCTCTCCATTTTCCCAGAGAATCGGCTGCTCTCCAGTGCCTTTGACTCCTTCACCCCTCTGCAGCTCTCCGGCTGGGTTCCCACAGCAGGCCGAACTTGGCTGCTATAATAGTCTGTGTAGAATAAGGTTAAAGCTAATCTTAGCCTGTTGTGTGCTTGCAGCAGCTTTGAGGGATAGGATCGGGCATCTTGTAACTCCCTCTTCCTTACCACAAAGAAGGCAGCAGAGGCCCTAGAGCTGCAAGGTGTGCGTTTGTCCTATTAAAAATGGAGACTATCCCAGGTGGGCACCACTTGGGCACCTTCCCAGCATTCACATATGCAACCACTTACAATCCAGAGCTGGTGTGTTGCAAGTGACCCCAAATGCTTAACCATCTGCAGTTGCAGAAACAGGTTCCCCCCACCCGTCCACTCAGCCATCCCCAGAAAGCTTCCATATTTGGAGGGTCATGCATTTCTGCTGGTCTTGCTTTGAGATCCGGAGGCTGACTTCCTGCCACATTCCTGGCAACCCCCAAAGTCCAGAGAGCAGTTTGCAGACTGGATTTGGGGTGTTTGCTCTGCCTGCAAAGGCGGCGAGCTGAATCAACGCTGGTGCTTCTGGATCGGTGCCTTTTTTGTTCCTTTCCTAATTGACCTCAGCCATAAAAGTAGTCTTGTTCCCAGCAGCAGCGGAATTATATTTTCTTTCTTTTTAAATAAAATTTTAATTAAAAGTTTTACAAAGAACATAAACGCTAACAAACTAATAAGAAGCAAAGGAGGGAGGGAGGGAGGGAGGGAAGGAAGGAAGGGAAAAGTGCAAAAAGCCTAAATAAAAAGAAGCTTCCTGTTTCCTTTGCAGCAAATATTACAATTACAAAATTATCTCTTACCTTATGATTCCAAAAAAAGCTCCCTTTTGTCAATTCCCCATTTTTTTAAACCATCAAAACCACAATTCATCACTGCTTTTTTTTTTTTCTGTTTCATCCAAAAAGTCTGTAAGGGGTTTCCAGTCAACCACAAGTATAGCTAATGTCTTTTCTCTGATCAAGGAAGTCAATTTAACTGTCTCTGCAAACTCCATCCTCTTCACCAACCCATTCCTCCACTGCAGGTAGTTTCGATCCACATTTCCATTATGCATCTTCTACAGCAGTGATGGCGATAGAGACCAGTGCCCAAAACCTGGCCCCGCCCCTGCTCCACCTCCTGTCCCGCCTCTGCTCCCTCCACCCAGTCCCCTACCCCGCCTGCCAGCAGGACCACTCACCGCCTACAGGGCCCACTGCAGATCGCCCAGATAGCCCAGCAGCGCCATGGCCACGCTCTCTGCCTGCTCCCCGCAGTATCAACTGTACAGGATGGGGAGTGAGGGCAGAGTCTTGTCTACGCTGCCTGGCTGCCATGTCCTTGGCTGCGCTGCTCCATGTGGGCCACACTCAAGGGCGACTCTCCTTCCGGGGGGGCTGCTGGAGAGGAGGGGGTCACGGGGGGAGGCGAGGCTGGGGCAACGGCATGTGTGCCCACAGAGAGGGCTCCGAGTGCCGCCTCTGGCACCCGTGCCATAGGTTCGCCACCACTGAACTATATTATATATTTTATATGCAGCCCAAGACAATTTTTCTTCACTCAGTGTAGCCCAGGGAAGCCCAACATTTTGAAATAAGCTGCTCCTAAGGCTGAGAGAGCAAGAGAGGCCAGGCATCCGACTGTCTTTGCGTCTAAGGCAGGATTAAAACTCACAGCCTCCCAGTTTCTAGCCTGGTCTCTCGTTCTACAGGTAGTGCAAGTATGGCACCCGTGCCATAGGTTCGCCACCACTGTTCTAGAGCAGGGGTTCTCAACCTTGGCAACTTTAAGACTTGTGGACTTCAACTCCCAGAATTCCTCAGCCAGCTTTGCTGGCTGAGGAATTCTGGGAGTTGATGTCCACAAGTCTTAAAGTTGCCAAGGTTGAGAACCCCTGTTCTAGAGTGTCAAGTCACAGCCTCTCCAATCCATCTGCTGAGGGAGAGGGAGCCGTAGGATGAGGATTCGGCAACTTCCTGGGAAATATCTCTAGAAGGTCTACAGCCTGGAATTAAGGAGAAACTTTCTAACAGTGAGAACAATCAACCAGTGGAACGTCTCGCCTTCAGAAGTTGTGGGTTCTCCAACACTGGAGGTTTTTAAAAACAAGAGTGGACAGCCACTTGTCTGGAATGGAATATCTCCTGCTTGAGCAGGGGGTTGGACTAGAAGACCTCCAAGGCCCCTTCCAGCTCTATTTTGACTGATAGATTGAAGATCAGCAAACCAGGTCTCCCTTTGGCAGAAGCCACGTTGACTCACCTTCAGCGAGGCTTCTGCTCCTCCTTTGAGTAGATTGCTAGTCTGGCTGGGGAGTCCTTGCAAGGCGAGCTGGGTCATTCATCCTTCTCCCGGGGCACGGTGGCTGCCCAGGGTGCCCTGAAATCCTCAGGGCAAATCAGCGGAATTATTGTGCTCACCGTTGTAGAGACGGGAACATTTTTTTTAAATCTGTGTGTTTTCATTTCAGATCTTCCTTCCGTGCCAAGCTGCACATTATGCAGCGGAGGATTAAAAACTAATAAAGCAATCGTATAATGCTGACAGGAAAGAGCAGTTCCAGAAATCAAAAACCCAGCTCGATTAAAACAGGATCAGGCTAAAAAAAAGAGAGAGAGAGAGAGAGAGAGAAGGAGAGAGAGAGAGAAGTTGTTTTAATTAGACAGAGGAAAGTACTCCGAAAAAAGAAAAAAGAAAAAGAAAAAAGTCTGCAGGTGGAACGAGATACATGGGGCCCAGAGACGCTCATAAGAAAAACCTTTGCAAAGTGGATTTTCTTGCAGAAATTCTGGTCAGCCTCTTGCTGAGGATGGAGGGGCCACTCTAGAGGTGCCTAGACCAGCTTTGCAATCCAGAGCTTGGTTATTAAAGAGGATCAGAGTTAGAAAGGACCTTAGAGGTCTTCTAGTCCAACCCCCTGTTCAAGCAGGACACCCTATATAATTCCAGACAAATGGCTGTCCAGTCTCTTCTTAAAGACCTCCAGCGATGAAGCACCCACAACTTCTGGTGGCAAGCTGTTCCACTGATTAATTGTCCTCACTGTTAGCAAGCTTCTCCTTAATTCCAGGTTGCTTCTCTCCTGGATTAGTTTCCATCCATTGCTTCTTGTCCTGCCCTCTGGTGCTTTGGAGAATAGGTTGACCACCCCTCTTCTTTGCGGCAGCTCCTCAAATACTGGAATACTGCTATCATGTCCCCCCTAGTCCTTCTTTTCTCTAGAGTGGCCATACCCAAATCCGGCAGCCGTTCTTCATAGGTTTTAGTCTCCAGGCCTTTGATCATCTCAGTTCTTCTCTGCTCTTTTTCCAAAGTCTCAACATCTTTTTTAATAATGGGGTGACCAAAACTGGATGCCCTGTTTCAGGAGTGGCCTTACTAAGAGGAGATCAGCTTGAGGGGCAGGGGTGAAGGGTGGTCTTGGTGATCTTTGCTCCTGCCGTGACAGGTTCTCTGCCTTGCATCACGCCGCTCTCAACGGCAACACGGAGCTTCTGCTGCTGCTGCTGGAGGCCCAGGCTGCGGTGGACATCAAGGACAACAAAGGCAAGCGTGGAGCTGGGGGGAGGGGGTGTGATGGTGCCAAGTCAGGAGAGCCCCCCGGTAGGGACGGGGCGTGGAAAAGGAGGCCAAGGTTGGGTCCTGGCTCCAGAGCACCAACCAAGTTTGTGCAGGGAGGCAAATTCTCTTGTCGTTGTCTCCCAGAAAGAAAGATGGCCTTCAGCCAGGACGTCCAGACAGGGCCAGTCGAAAGCCATCTTCTTCCTTTGGGGAGAGGTCTACAAGAGCTGCCCTGGTAGATGTCCCACTCTTCATTGGAGCCAAAACCAAATACAGAAATTATCATCGGGCAGGACAATCTTACATCCCTGATTTCGTAACTGCCAATTGCCTCTTCTCAGATGGATCGTAATCTGAGTTCACCTCTTGGCTTTGTGGGATGGTCATTCTTTTGACTGGCCGAAGGACCTGCTCTCTCTCTCTCCCTTTCTCTCCATTCCTGAATTTCTGCCTCTTCGGCAGGCATGCGCCCCTTGCACTACGCTGCCTGGCAAGGGAAGAAGGAGCCCATGAAATTGGTGCTGAAGGCCGGCTCCTCGGTCAACATCCCGTCGGACGAGGGGCAGATCCCTTTGCACTTGGCAGCCCAGCACGGACACTACGATGTGGTAAGAGGCGGCTTGAAGCAGTCTCGGTCGGAGGAGCCCCGGGGATTGAAGTTCACACATCTTCAAGGTGCCACGGTTGAGAAAAGCTGCCTTGACAATTCTGCTCACCCCCCTCATCTTTACAGCCCTATGAACTAGGAAGTCTTTTCTGAGCCTCTTGCTCTGCCCACTAGACAGCTGTGCAGCCTTCTTATCTAATTGTCCATCTCTTTGCCCAGGTTCCAATGGCCCTTCCCACATACCATTACAGTCTCCCTCTCCCAGAGGCAGGTGGGCTGTGGGCAGCAGTGTCTCTAGCAGTGGCCATTGGCTCCAAAAGCACCCCAGCCATTTGACCTGTGTGCCCTGTGGGTAGTGCACATTAAAAGGAGGTGATTGACAGTATATTGAATAACTGGAGGTTGTATAAATGTTTATAGAAGTATATACCGAGAAGGTTAGAGAAATAGAAGTATTAATATTATTGTATATATAATACAGATAGGGAAATTTGGAGAGAGGAGTTGCTCGGACATTACCCCTGAATTGTATCTGAAGAGGGATGAGAGGGAAAAAAGGAGAGGAGAGAGAAAAGAGTAAAGGAGGGGAGAAGGAAGCAGGAAGGTTGGAGGAGAAGAGGAGAAGTGGGGAGAAAGGGGAGGAGAGTGGTGAAGAGGAGAGGAAGAAGAGGGAAGTAGGGAAGAGAAGAAAGGGAGAAAGAAGGTAGAGAAGAAGGAGTGTGGATACGGTGAAAGGGAAAATGGGCGAGCAACACCCAAAGTCATGTGTATGTATTTATTTCATTTATTAAAAGTATCTTATATATGAATGTAAAAAGAATGTATGTTAACATCTGATAAATATTACGGTATATGTATGGGGGAGAGTTTGGAAAAATAAAAAATTATTAATAAAAAAAGGAGGTGATTGACAGGTTGCACCTCCTGGGTGGGGGTGGTCTTTGGAGGAGGAAGAGGCAACTGGGGTGGGGGTTCAAGTGGAGCTAATGGGTGCATTTGGCAGGCTGGGTCTGTGCCAAAGGGGGTCTGTGGGCTTCCCACTCTCTCTCTCTCCATCCCCCAGTCAGAAATGCTCCTCCAGCACCAGTCCAACCCCTGCATCCTGGACAACAGCGGGAAGACCCCTCTGGACTTGGCCTGCGAATTTGGCCGCGTTGGGGTAAGTCTGATCTTTGGGGGGGGGGTTGTGAAAGAGAACCAGCCACAAACCCCGTTAAGGGCTTGTCTGCAAAATATGCTGTCAGATGGGAGCTGGTGGGGGCTTCGGTACTGCACTCCCCCCCCCCCGAGAGTCCAGCACTCTTTGCTAGAACTGCCCCCACTTTTTTTGATCTTTTCCTTCGAGATTTGGGGGTGAGATGTCAAATGTCCCTTTGATGCCCCCCCCCCTGTGAACCACCTGCTTAACACCCCGGTGGACCTTTGCATTGCTGGCCACGAGGCCAGGCTTTGGGGCAAAGGGGTGGGTTTGTGTCATTTTGTGAGTGTAAATATGAAACCTCGGAAATTTCTACAGGGTGATGGCAAAACCTGGGCTTTTCTTGAGAGTACTAATTGGGGTACTGAGGGTCTCTTGTGTCGTGTTGGAAGTGGGGGGCTTTGGCTGCTCTCTGGGGAATGGGAGGAAATTCTTTGGCACCATCTCTGTTTCTTGGACTGCCAGGTGGTGCAGCTGCTTCTGAACAGCAACATGTGCGCAGCCCTGTTGGAGCCCAAGCCGGGGGACATCACTGACCCAAACGGGACCAGCCCACTGCACCTGGCCGCCAAGAATGGGCACATTGATGTCATCAGGTGAGGTGAGGGGAATCCAGGCCTGAAGAAGACCCTGGGCAAAAGTGAGGGTCAAGATGGGTGGCCCATTCTGACAACATGCAGCCCGGGCTGGTCTCCTTTCCTGTGAAGGTGGCAATGATGAAGGAGCTGCCCCAACCAGAGGCAGTGAGAGTGGTCCAAAGAGGACCATCTGTGTAAATAGTTTGGGCACAATATTGATTTGGATAATTGGCAAAGTTTATGGGAAAAAAACTTAAAAATTACTTTGGCAACCTCCTCTAAGGAAAACCTCTATAAGATGTTTTATAGGTGGCACCTCCCTCCCACAAGATTAGCACGAATGAATAAGGGGAAATCCCCAATATGTTGGAAGTGTGGAGAGACCATTGGGAATCACTACCATATGTGGTGGAAATGCCCAAAGGCACAAAAATTTTGGAATTTATTAAAGAAATGGCTGGAAGAAATTTTGCTAATAGATATAGAGGCCAAACCGGAATTTTTTTTATTGGGAATTATAGAAAGAAAATATAAGAAAGATACAAATTATTTATTACTGCATATAGTAACAGCGGCACGAATAGCCTTCGCTCAAAAATGGAAAGAGAAAGATGTTCCAACCGAAGAGGAAATATTACTGAAAATTTTCAGTTGCGCAGAAATGGATAGACTTACATTGGAACTCAAGGATAAAAGTGAAACTAAGTCCTACAAAATCTGGGAACAATTTTATGATTGGATAGATAACAAGAGGGTAGCCAAGACAAATGTATAGTGTTAAAATAAAATATACATTATAGACAAATGTATATTTAAAAGATAAGTAAATATACAGAAATAAGGGGGAAAGTGCTAATATTATATTATAAATAGCGAGCAAAGCTTAAGTACTATATGTCTATATGAGTATTAATATACTGTAAAGTGATGGAAGATGTATGGAACCAATGACATCATATCTATGTCTCATGTGTTTTTAATTTTGTATTATTAATAAAAAAATTAAAAATAAAAATAAAAACAAACAAAGAGGACCATCTGCACAGGGACCGGTGGAGGAGGTTAAAAAAAAAAAAGCAAGATGGCCGCCGTGGCTGGGACAAAGCCCCATCACTCTTGGTGTCCATCCAGGCCTGTAAAAAGTGGCAAGATGTCAGTCACGTGATGGTGGCCACCTTTTTGATCTCTTTGACACCACCACCACCAGAAGGCCCCGAAGGATCCTCCCCACGTGCCTTTCCTGGGCTTGGGACGTTCTCAGACAGGTTGCCCAGCTTGTTCCTGAGGAGAAAGGAGACCCCCTCCTTCTCCTTGGATTCCCCAAAAGAGCACCTGTTGAACTTCTGCCTTCCACCCCTTCCCTCCCTTGCACTGGAGGTTTTAAGAAGAGTTGATATCATTGTGGACAAAATGGCAGCCATTTTTTCCAGAATGATAGAGGGTCTTGAGCAGGAGGTTGGACTAGAAGACCTCCAGGGTCCCTTCCAACTTTGGTTCCGTTACTCTCTTGCAGGCTTTTGCTCCAGGCTGGCATAGACATTAATCGTCAGACGAAGGCAGGGACCGCCTTGCACGAAGCGGCCCTGTGTGGCAAGACGGACGTGGTGCGCCTCCTCCTGGATGTAAGCCCCCCACCCTTTGCCCAGGGATGAAGGGTCCCGCAGAATCTTCCCGAAGGGCCTGCAGACCCCCTGGGACTGTGGCTACG
Source organism: Crotalus tigris (assembly GCF_016545835.1). Taxonomy (NCBI): domain Eukaryota; kingdom Metazoa; phylum Chordata; class Lepidosauria; order Squamata; family Viperidae; genus Crotalus; species Crotalus tigris. The sequence goes on along the minus strand of NW_024096931.1, from coordinate 1,942,944 downwards.
GGCTACTGGCATCCAGGGGCAACTTCAGCTGCTCTTCACTTGGAGTCCTGAAACAGCCCCCCCTTCTCTTTCGCAGAGCGGGATCAATGCCCATATCCGGAACACCTACAGCCAGACCGCCCTGGACATTGTCCACCAGTTCACGGCCACGCAAGCCAGCAAGGAGATCAAGCAGATGCTGCGAGGTGAGGATGGGGGCCTCGTGGGGATGGGGTGGGAGTGGGGGTCTTTTCATTTGAAGGGCAAAGCAGCCAGAAAACCCTCTTCAGTTGAGGCTGAGCTGCACCTGGTGGTGCCCTTTCCTTCGTAACTGGGAGGGGGCGTGCAAGATAGCTGACGAGGATTTTCTCTCTTTTCTTGCTATTTCTTGCTGGCTTGCACTTCTGCTCAAGACACTAAGCTTTGTGCGCCCCCCCTCCCCCTTCAGTTTTCCTCCCAAGGACCTTTGTGTGACAAACAGAAACTGGCTCAAAGACAGCCCATTGGGACCCCCTTGTCCCAACCCAGTAGTGTACCTGGGACCCCTGCACGATGTGCGCTGCGGCGCCTCCTCTGACACCAGGCCATTTTGACCAGCCCAGATCTATAACTCTTAATGGTGTGATGAAGCTCTTGGCTCTGCCTCCATCTGCTGGCTCGGGTTGGGGAAGACAGGCTGAGCGTGATGGGGGTGCTGGTGGAAGAGCCCCCTGCCCCGTGGCTCCAAGGATGCCAATTCCTGCCCAGCAGCCTTGGTCAGAGAGAGCAGAGCAACGGGGGCAGATGAGGAGGACAAAACCCCTGGGGCAGCCGGAGGAATAGGCGGGTTTTTACTCTCCTCCTGAGATTGTAGGAGCTCCATCACTGGAGCTTTTCAAGAATAGACTGGACCACCGTTTGACTGGGATGATATAAGGCTCCTGCCTTGGGCAGGGGGTTGGACTAGAAGACCTCCAAGGTCCCTTTCATCCCTAGGATACTAAGCCAGTTTTTTTTGTCACAGTCTGGGGGTTTTGGAATATGTGGATGATGAGGAAGTGTGGGGGGGGCTTTGAACTTCCTTCCTTCCTTCCTTCCTTCCTTCCTTCCTTCCTTCCTTCCTTCCTTCCTTCCTTCCTTCCTTCCTTCCTTCCTTCTTTCTTTCTTTCTTTCTTTCTTTCTTTCTTTCTTGCCTTCCTTCCTTCCTTCCTTCCTTCCTTCCTTCCTTCCTTCCTTCCTTCCTTCCTTCCTTCCTTCCTTCCTTCCTTCCTTTCTTTCTTTCCTTCCTTCCTTACTTACTTACTTACTTACTTACTTACTTACTTACTTACTTATTTACTTCTTACTTACCTAAATGTAACTCTGGCCAGCTTACGATGTTAAAACAGTAAAACTATACAAAACATTGATATGATATGATATAATATATAACCTGGAACAGGAATTCACCCCCACCTGTAGGGTTGACCCATGCCCCTCCTAGCCAGGCCGAATGTGAGCAGCTCTAGGAGACCCTTAGCAGCTTCCTGGGAGGACGCAAGGCCTGATGGTCTTAAAGCAGTGGTTCTCAACCTTTCTAATGCCGCGACCCCATAATACAGTTCCCCATGTTGTGGTGACCCCCAACCACTTATACATCACCGGGTGCCAGGGGCGTGGCCAAAGAAAAGGGGGAAAAAATGGCGGACAGCCTTGTTTGGCGACCCCCGTGAAATGGTCGTTCAACCCCAAATGGGGTCCCGACCCACAGGTTGAGAACCACTGTCTTAAAGGAAGGAATAGTGGACCTTCTCATGAAGAAGCCTCCATAGACCCGGCTTTTCTTCACTAGATTTGCTCAGTTTCCAGCCTTCCATTCCTGATGGATGTGTTGAGAAGTTTTAGTACCCAGGGATAAGTCAATTATTTGGATCCCTTTCAATTGGAACCCGGGCCTGGGAGGGCAGCAGCAGTGATTGTTCTGGCCAATTCCTTTGTGAACCCTTGATGGACTCCTAGTTCTCCTCTATTAGATCCATCTTTTATATCATTGATCATTAAATCCTTGAGAACCCTAATACAGTGAGGGAAAAATTATTTGATCCCCTGCTGACTTTGTACGTTTGCCCACTGACAAAGAAATGATCAGTCTATCACAGGGGTAGTCAACCTTGGCTCTTTTATGACTCGTGGACTTCAACTCCCAGAATTCCTCAGCCAGCATGAGGGAACTATGGCCCCTTCATGACTTGTGGACTCCCAGAATTTCTGAGCCAGCATGGGGGAACTATGGCCCCTTCATGACTGGTGGACTTCAACTCCCATAATTCCTGAGCCAGCGTGGGGGAACTATGGTCCCTTCATGACTCGTGGACTTCAACTCCCAGAATTCCTGAGCCAGCATGGGGGAACTATGGCCCCTTCATGACTCGTGGACTTCAACTCCCAGAATTCCTCAGCCAGCATGGCTCAGCTTGGAAACCTCTCCCTTTCCCCTCAGCATGGCTGGTTCAGGAATTCTGGGAATTGAGGTCCACCAGTCAAAAGAGCCAAGATTGCCTACCCCTGGTCTATCATTTTAATGCTAGGTTTATTTTAACAGTGAGAGACACAATAACAACAAAACAAATCCAGAAAAACACATTTCAAAAAAGTTATAAATTGATTTGCATTGGAATGAGTGAAATAAGTATTTGACCCCTTTGCAAAACTTGACTTAGGACTTGGTGGCAAAACCCTTGCTGACAATCACAGAGATCACCAGGTTTGCACACATCTCAGGAGGGATTTTGTCCCACTCCTCTTTGCAGATCCTCTCCAAATCATTAAGGTTTCAAGGCTGATGTTTGGTAGCTCAAACCTTCAGCTCCCTCCACAGATTTTCTATGGGATTAAAGTCTGGAGACTGGCTGGGCCACTCCAGGACCTTAATGTGCTTGAGCCACTCCTTTGTTGCCTTGGCCATGTGTTTTGGGTCACTGTCATGCTGGAATACCCATGCACGATGCCACTTACCGTCCTGCTTAGATCAAGACTCTCTGGGGATGGTAGCTCAAGTTTTGATTGGCACCCAGCTGGACTCCTGCAGTGCACTCTGCCAGGGGCTGCCTTTGAAGGCGAACCAGAAGCCGTAATGGGCAGCTAGGTTCCGGATGGCTCACCTCCTGTCAGGTGAAGCTGCTGCTTGGCTGGCTCAATTCCAAGTATCCGTTATTCCCTTTAGGGTTGAGTACCAGGATGTGTAGGCCACACTTTGCCAACTTCCACCCTGCTCATCCTGCTTCCATCTTGGTTGGCATATAAGGGAGGGTGTGAACCTGCCTTGGTGTTTCTCCCAGGCACAGGTGAAGATGGCATGAATGATAGCGGGCCCAGAGGGCAAGGTCAGCAGTGGGAAGGGGTGCCCAGGGCACATCAGGGGCTGTGGTGCAGGTCATCCATCTTTCTGACCGTCTCTTCCTCTCTTCCTTCCCAGACGCTTCGGCCGCCCTGCAGGTCAGGGCCATGAAAGATTATTGCAACAACTACGACCTGACCAGCCTCAATGTCAAAGCCGGGGACATCATCACGGTGAGCCTCCTGTGGGTGCTGAGTCCTGAGCCAAAGATGGCCTTTGACACGGTCCAGTTTTGCCACCAACAGATGCCCGTCTCTCACTTGAAAGCTTCTACTGGGGGAGGGTAACCCACAAAACGGGGCCCGGCCTATCTGGGGGCCGTTCCCCTCATTGGCGGCCTTTTGCCCCGTGGTGATGTGACTGCTTTTTGTGATGGTTTTGCCCCAAATTGACCTTTACTTCGGGTTTGGGCAAAATTGTGACGTTCCCTTAAAAACTGTGACGATTCGCTCAGCAACCCTCGCAAAAAGGCCATAAAGTCATGTGACCAGCCCACTTTTTTTTTTTAAATTGAAAATTTTTAAAATTTTACAAAAACAAAACAATTTTCCCCCAACCCTCCCATTCCCTCCCCCGACCTTCCCAGAGCTGAATATAGGCTTAATTAAAATTTCTTCAAAAAATCTTAAAAAAAATATAAACCATAAATAAATCTAAATACATTACTTAAGAAAATTATAAGATAATTAACAATAGTGTGCATATGAAAAACATAAATACAAAAAATAAATGTTTAGAAAAAAAAAAGAATAAAGAAAAGGAAAAAAGAAGAAGATAAAAAATATTAAATTTTAAATATAAGTTATTAAAAAACTAAATAATATTTTTTTATATCCAACTTATGTTGTATAAAATCTATCCATTTTTTCCATACCGCAACATACTTCTCTTGCGATTGATCCTTCAAGAAAGCTGAAATCTTTGCCATTTCCGCCAAATAAGAAACTTTAAGAAACCACTCTTGCAAAGTAGGCAAAGATTCCTTCTTCCAACATTGCCCTACTAACAACCTTGCAGCTGTGTGACCAGCCCACTTTTTGACAATGACGACTTATAGTTGTGTCGGGCAGGCTCCATTACGGCCATAACTTGAGGACCACCCATAATAAATATTAACCTTATGCCTTAGGGCACATGCGGAGTAAAGAATGGCCACTGGGACTGGCTCTGGGTTCAGGAGATAAGAGGCCACGTCTTTGGATGAGCTGCTGGCAGCGGCATTTGTGGAGGAGAAAAAGTCAAGACGGTGGCTGGAACTGTTTGAGGGAAGCCTGCTGTCGCCATCTTGATTTTCTGATTCCCCCTCGCAGGGGCCCGTGTCCCGGCCATTCCTTGCTGCCTTGGCCCTAAATGGGTGGGCTCGGATGCTTGCCGCTGACCAGCCTTTGCCTCCTCTCTCCCCTCTCCCCCCCCCACCTTGGCCACAGGTGCTGGAGCAGCATGCCGACGGCCGGTGGAAAGGCTGCATCCACGACAACCGGACAGGCAACGACCGTGTGGGATACTTCCCGTCCACCCTGGTCGAAGCCATCAGCAAACGTACAGGCAAATATCACTCCTGGGGGGGGGCTTCCCAGCCTTCTGGGGAGTGGAGGGGCAGGGATTGGGGCTGCTTTTTCACCCATTGTTCTCTTTTGGGCTGCCTGCGTTTGCTCTGCTTCGACTGGGTGCTTCCAGATAAGCATTTTATACATCGTGGAGGTTTAGGCTTGGTGGGAACGGGGGGAGGGGGTCTTTCCTTGCACCCCTAAGCCCCCTCGCTTTCCTGTCTCTTTGATTTTTGCCACAAAAAAGAGAGAGAATTGAGAGCACCCCCAGGCTTCGGGTTGGCTAACATCTGGAAGCATTCAGTGGGTGCTCTTGGAGAAGAACAGATTTAGATACCGCACGCATTTCATTTTACTCCCGTTAAAAGTAACCTCAAAGCCTAGAGTAAAAAACATGTTGAAGAAAGAAAGCCAAAGGGATCAAATTCCAGCCAGTGCAATCCAGCAACGACTGAGCATCTACTCTCTTTTCGGAGCTGAAGAGCTCCATGGCCTGATGGGGCTTCAACGGGGACAGCAGCCAGCCCAGGCGGTCGGGAATGATGGAAGCTTCCAGAGCTTCAAGAGCAAAGGCCCCTTTCCGGACTGAGCACAGATTGGAGATGTGCCTAGACAGCTGGGCCACAGAGAATAACGGAAGGGACCTTGGAGGTCTTCTAGTCCACCCCCCTGCATAAACAGGAGACCCTATACCATTTGAGGCAAACGCTTCTTGAAAACCTCCAGTGATGGAAAACCCACAACTTCTGGAGGCAAGCTGTTCCATCGACTGATTGTTCTCACTGTCAGAAAATTTCTCCTCAGTTCTAGGTTGGAAGGATTTTCCCTTAGGACAGTGGTTCTCAACCTTTTTAATGCCGCGACCCCCCCCAACCGGTCGTAAATCGAGGACTACTCAACCGGTTGTAAGTCGAGGACTACTCAACTGGTGCAACACCGTTGGCAGAATGGGACTTTTGGTGGGCTCAGCAGGGCAGAGACAGCCTGGACAATTCCTATTGGCTTTTGAAAGCCAATCGAATTAGACTCTATTCAAGAGAGTCTATTCTATTGGCTTTCAAAAGCCAATAGAAGAAAAGGGAGTAGCACAGCTAAGGAAAAGGGGGAAAAAAATGGCGGACTGCATTGTTTGGCGACCCCCGTGAAATGGTCGTTCGACCCCAAATGGGGTCCCGACCCACAGGTTGAGAACCACTGATCTAGGGCATTATTTTTCTGCCTTGGTCGTTTGAAGATGTATGGACTTCGGTGCCCAGAATTCCCCAGCCAATCTGGAGGATTCTGGGAGTTGAGGTTCCCAAATCTTCAAGTGGCCAAGGTTGAAAAAAAAAAACCTGCCTCTAAATTTACCAGACCTGAGTTATCAAAATCAAGACGTCCATAAGAGGGCAGTGAAGGCTTAGTGTTTTGGACGCTCTCTGGCACCCTCTTCTGGCTGCTCAGATGTAGTAGCCTTTGCTGGAGTCTCAAAGCTGCTTTTTCAAAAAGGCAACCGGCCTTTTTTTTCCCTTGAGGAAGAAGAAAACATTTCACTTCTCATCCAAGAAGCTGCATCAGTTGTGATCATCAGTTCTGGTGGTGTTGGTGTTGGTGGTGGGTACTATCTCCACAGATCAGTGTTTCTCGACCATTTTAAGGCATGTGGACTTCAACTCCCAGAATTCCACAGCCAGCAATGCTGGCTGTGGAATTCTGGGAGTTGAAGTCCACATGCCTTAAAATGGTCAAGGTTGAGAAAACACTGCCATAGATCCTCGCTGGAGATTTGTGAGGCGGGAAGGTCTTTTGCACCAGACCAGTTGCAAATGGGAAACTCAGCTTCTCAACCAGGAATCACTGGAAGCTTTTAAGGAGAGACTGGACAGCTACTTGTCTGGAAGGGTATGGGTCTCCTGTTTGAGCCTGGGGTTGGACTAGAAGACCTCCAAGGTCCCTTCCAAGGCTTACTATTCTGTAAACTATAGCCTATGGTCTCAGCCAGAATCTTACTCTGTGTAGCTGAAGGAAAAATGAACCAGCTGCTTGAAACCACAACCTTAAACTGGGGCTTGCTCATATTCCTGTCCTACTTTCTCAAGGTTGGATGGCTCGTAATTAAGTTTTTTTTTACCTCTCCCCTCCTCCTGATTATTATTTTTTTCAATCTAATACTTTGCTTTATTGCAACTGGAGATTTGGTGCTGGAAAAAAAAGTAGTAGATTATCCTATTTAAATTCAGTTAGAATCCAGTTACACGTATAATTAATATTGTAAGCCCCAATTTCCTTTGAAGGCAGATTAAATCCTCAAGAGCGGGGTAGGTGGGAGAGCGGAACGGGGGCCTTAAAATCAGGTAAGGCCACTCCGGGGTTTCCTTAAACCTCGTGAAGTGCATTTCGCTGAGCTGACGATGACTTGTGAGCACGTCCTTGGCTGGCAGGAGTGTCCTGCAGCCTGCAGGCATCCCTTTTCTATCATAATAATTACCCAATAATCAATTGGGGAAGGCTTGGGAGTGCTCAGAAGGGTTTGCGTGCCAGATCTTAGAAGTATAATTGGCATTAATATCCCTTTCGATAGGGGAGAAATTGAAAAGAAAGAGGTTTGCTAGCGAGGCTGTTGCAAAAACTTGAGATTTCAGTGGGGGAGGGTTGTCGGTCACTTGGCTGTGTGTGGCTCCTTCCTTCCATCTTGCGGGACCCCCAATAATCCACTTCCTGGCTCTCCTTCCCAGCCTGGAGCACCCACTTCATGTTGCCTCTTGTGTTTCTGTTATCAGGTCCGTGGGATGCAGACCCTTCCCCGGGGCAGTATCAAGCCATCTCCCTCCCAGCTGGAGGGGCTGCCCTGCCCAACGGCCTCTCTGCCCCCTCTATCTCCTCCTCCTCCTCCTCTTCTCCCCCCCTCCATCAGCTCCATTGCCTGCCTCCACCTCCACTGCTTTCCCATCAGCCTCTTTTCAGTTCCTTCGGCTACCGCCGGCTCGCCCATGGCGGCACGGAAAGGCCTTGCGCCAATCCAGGTAGACCCTCCATTGCTTGGTTCGTTTTATGTTGTGTTCTGTTATGCTTTGGCCCTATTGCGTGGTCCTTCCATGGATCCCGACAAATATTTGTGTGGCTTTTCATTTTGTCAGGGTTTTTTTGGGGTGCTTTGCATGTGCAGGCATTTGTGGGTCAGCGTGTGTGGTTGGGATGATGAAGACGAGGAGCAGGTTGATCCAGCAGCTGGGGCAGGGTAGGGGGTGAGAGGCCACTGGGGACACTGAGGGCATCTCATGGGTGCTCTCACAAAATTCCTGCCATGGGAGGCAGGGCCAGTCCCAACAGCTGTGGATCAGAAGACCAACCACCTGCCCCCACTTCTCTCCCAGAAGGTCCCGTCGCCTTCTGCTGAGCTTCTAGACCAGGGTTCTCCAAATTTGGCAACTTTAAGAAATGTGGACTTCAACCCAGCATAGCTGGCTGGTGAATTCTGGGAGTTGAAGTCCACAAGTCTTAAAATTGTCAAGTCTGGAGAATCCTGATCTAGAGGGAGGTAAATGTTTTTGTCAAGTATTCACCAAGAATTTCTTTCAAAGAAAGAATGGGGTTGGGAGGTGTCCTTGGGAATAAACATCTTATTAAGCAGTGGTTCTCTCTTTGGCAACTTCCAGAAGTATAGATTTCAACTCCCCAAATCCCCTAATTTATATGACTATTGCTGAGGATTCTGGGAGTTAGGTCCACACATCTGGAATTTTGCCCTGGCTGAAGGACACAGTGTAGCAAGCCCTTTCTTAAAAAAAACAACAACAAAACAAGAGTTGGAAGGTAACTTGGAGGTCTTCTATTCCAACCTCCTGCTCAAGCAGGAGACCCAACACCCTTTTAGACAAAAGGCTGTCCAGTCTCACCTCTTCTTAAAAATTAACTTTAGTTGGAGCTGAGAGCCTGATGACCAACAAGGGATGAGCCCACCACTCTGATCTTTGTGTGGCTTCCCCTCACTCAGGAGCAGGATGTTTTCTACCATCATGGAAGTGCCGGAGCGGCCAAGTTATGCATCATAGACATTCTGCTTTACAGCTGCATTGCTCAGTGACAGAAATTCCAGTCCCAACTGCTGTTATGAACGGAGAACTCCTTGTCGAATTGCATGAAAAAGGAACGAGAGCCACAGCTTTGCAGCTTGGAATTTCTCAGAGTATTGTGGGGGGGGAGCCCTGTTTAGACCAGGGGTGGAGGAGAGAAATGTCGTGGGAGACGAGCCCCCCTAAGGGGGCAGTCACTGTCCTGGGTGAGCTCCTAAGAGACGCCCTTTTGCCCAATATAGATAAATATTTTGATAAGATATTTTATGTGCTGTTTTTGTGAATTTTTATGCATTAATGCTGTATTCTGTTATGCCATACAATCTCTCATCTATGTATGTATGTATGTATGTATGTATGTATGTATGTATGTATGTATGTATGTATGTATGTATCTGTCTGTCTGTCTGTCTGTCTATCTATCTATCTATCTATCTATCATCTATCTTATTATCTATCTATCTATCTATCTATCTATCTATCTATCTATCTCATCTATATCTATCATCATCTATATATGTCTATCATCTTTCTATCTATATCTATCTACCTATCATCTCATTATCTATCTTCTGTCTATCTATCTATCTATCTATCATCTATATCTATCATCATCTATCTGTCCATCTATCATCTTTCTATCTATATCTATCTATCCTCATCTCATTATCTATCTTCTATCTATCTATCTATCTATCTATCTATCTATCTATCTATCTATCATCTATATCTATCATCATCTATATCTGTCTATCTGTATCTATCATCTTTCTATCTATCCTATCTATCTATCTATCTATCTATCTATCTATCTATCTATCTATCATCTATATCTATCATCATCTATATCTGTCTATCTGTCTGTCTATCTATCATCTTTCTATCTATCATCTATCTCTATCAACTATATCTAGTCTGTCTTCTGTCTATCTATCATCTATCTATATCTCTCTATCTCTCTATCATCTATCTCTATCAACTATATCTATCTGTGTCTGTCTATCATCTATCATTTATATCTATCTATCATCTATCTCTATCAACTATATCTGTCTGTCTGTCTATCATCTATCATCTCTCTATCTCTCTATATCATCTATCTCTATCAACTATATCGTCTGTCTGTCTGTCTGTCTGTCTGTCTATCTATCTATCTATCCATCCAACCTCTCTCTTTATCTATGTATCTATAGTGTATTCTATCTATCTATCTATCTATCTATCTATCTATCTATCTATCTATCTATCTATCTATCTATCATCATCATCTATATCTGTCTGTCTATCTACCTATCATCTTTCTATCTATCATCTATCTCTATCAACTATATCTAGTCTCTGTCTTCTGTCTGTCTGTCTGTCTGTCTATCATGTATATCTCTATATCTCTCTATCTGTCTATAATCTATCAACTATATCTATCTGTCTATCTGTCATCTCTCATCTCTCATCTCTCACCTCTCTCTCTCTCTCTCTCTCTCTCTCTCATCTATCTCTATCAACTATATCAACTATATGTATCAAGCCTCTGTCTGTCTATCTATCTATACAATCTCTCTCTCTCTCTTTATCTATCTATGTATCTATCATCTATCTATTATCTCTATCTATCTATAATCTATCTATCTATCTATCTATCTATCTATATCTATCTATCTCTGTCTGTCTATCATCTTTCTATATCATCTATCTCTATCAACTATATCTAGTCTCTGTCTTCTGTCTCTGTCTATCTATCATCTATCATCTCTATCTCTATATCTCTATATCTCTCTGTCTATAATCTATCAACTATATCTGTCTATCTATCTATTATCTATCATCTCTCTATTGCTATCTCTATCTATCTATCTATCATCTATCTCTATCAACTATATCTATCAAATCTCTATCTATCTATCTATCTATCTATCTATCTATCTATCTATCTATCTATCTATCTATCTATCTATCTTATGTTGTATATATTGTATGGCATAACAGACTATAGCATTAACACATAAATAATTCACAAAATAGCATATAAAATGTCCTATCAAAATATAAAACAGAGCAGTGAATTATTTTAAAAACACACAGCATGCATGATCAGTAAAATAATCTAAAATTAAATGATGTATGAGCCGTTACTGGGTGGCTAAACCAATGGCCAGGATTTGCTCAGTACCCCACGGAGAACGTTAGATGCAGATGGGGTGGAGGCTGGAGGGCCAAGAATTGCCTCAAAAATTACTGCCAGGAGGAAGCTGGACTCGGAGGCACCTGCAGGAAGTGGCTGGGGAAGGAATTCAGACTGTGTGGTTTGAGAAATGGGAGAAGGCAGAGGCTGCAGAGGATGGTCAGAAATGCCAAGATGGCACTGCCGTGGCTGCTTGTTATGCTATCATGGCTCTCTTGAGCTTCTTGGCCATGCCCTGCGGAGGTCCCGGGAGAAGGGAAGGGGTGTGAGAGCAAGTGTGTACGGTCAGTTTCTGTTTTGTTTTCTTGGCCCTCTTATCATTTTGTCCTCTCCCTTCCCTGACCTTCCACTACCCGAACCAACCCTCTCAGGCCCTGGGTGCTTCTTCAAGGATTTGGGGTCTTGTTTCCACAAGTGTTTAATCCAGTGTTTCTCAAACTTAGCCCCTTGAAGATGTGTGGACTTCAACTCCCAGAATTCCCCAGCCAGCTAAGTTTGAGAAAAACCGTTTCAATTAATACAGGGCGTCCCAGAGTTGTACCATCATGTACTTTCCGTGAGAATGGACAGAAAACCCTTTTTTCCTCCCTTTTACCAGCCAGCCCAGTCCCCAGAGATTGGGCCTTTGATCTTCTGGAGCTCCCATCTGGCTGCATCCATTTCCACTGGGACTGCAACACCCAAAATGCCAGCACAGCTGGGGAAGGCAGGCTGGCACACGAGAGGAAGTGAATCCAACCCCCTTTTGGCGCAGGAGCACGCTCACTTCCGGGTTTTCCCATCCGAACTGACTTGGACCACGGCATTAACAGTAGCGTGGCTACAGGCACTCTTGAGGGGGGGGGAACTTGCTGGGCGCCCCATTTCCTCGCCGGGCCCCAGAGTGGAGTGCGGGCTTCTCCCAGAGATGCTCAGTGCCACAAAGAACACAATCAGGGTGGCCCCCACAATCTGCTTGCACAAACACCATTGGCCTGAGAGACCGGTTTTGCTTCCCCAAGACCCTTTGGCTGACTACAGACGAGGCAAAAAAAGGACTTTTTCACCCTTTGTTGGTTTTCCTGCTTAAAAAAAAATGGTGATGTGGCCTTTTAATCAGTGGCTGTCAGCCTCGACAGCAGAGCGTCAGATATGCAGAGCAAACCACAAGGAGCAGCTTAGGGAATGCACCCCGCCATCTAAGGTGTGCCTAGGTAGCAGCTGGACTAGGTGACTGTAGCCTTTGCAGACCCTACCCCCACCCCCAGTGAAGATTCCTTAGTCCAGGGGTGGTGAACCTATGGCACGGGTGCCAGAGGCGGCACTCAGAGCCCTCTCTGTGGGTACGTGGGCCGTCGCCCCAGTCCTAGGCCTTCAGCTGGGTTTTATAAAACCTTTTCGCTTTAGGCCTCCGCTGCCATGTGCCCCCCAAAAAAGAAGGTTCAATCGATCAGTCAATTTCAACTTCTCGCAGGAAAAAAAAAGATCTTGCAAAGTTGGAATTGATTGATTGAACTTTTTAGTCCCACCCAGTCTGCCGTTACCACTGCAGCCACGCCCACCCAATTGGCCACACCCACTCAATTGGCCACACCCAGCCAATGGCCACACCCACCCAGCATCTGACGATGCATAAGTGGGTTTTGGGTTACAGTTTGGGCACTCAGTCTCTAAAAGGTTCGCCATCACTGCCTTAGTCTAATGGTTCTCAAACTGTAGTCCATGGAAACTGGGGGGTGGGGGTGGGACGTGAAGTCACAGGATGTCCACGAAGGCTTGAAGAAATGTTATGATTTAAATCTTAAGTCTTGGAGGTCTGTGGAAAGGCTGAGAACCACTGTCCCAATCCAATAGCCACAAAGTTGGCAGGGCAGCCTGGATGCCAGTGGAACAGCAGTAGCCAAGCTGGGTTTCACACTTTGGAAAAAGCAATCACGCTTAGACTTATATACCGCTTCACAGTGCTTTACAGCCCTCTCTTAGTGATTTACAAGGTCAGCCTCCTGCCCCCAACAATCTGGATCCTCATTTTACGAACCTCAGAAGGATGAAAGGCTGAGTCAACCTTGAGCCACTCAGGATCGAACTCCAGGCTGTGGGCAGAGTTTGTCTGCAATGCTGCATTCTCACCGCTGGGCCACCATGGCTCTTACGTTGAGTCTCCTGGACGCCATGAGGTCAAAAATAGTGGCAAAAGCCAAGACCCTCCCTCCTGGTGAAACGGTCTGGGGTATCGAGCGTCCAGAGGAGGCTGATGAAGCTTCCACACACGCCCTTCTTTTTCATGCGACGTTGTCTCCCTTCTCTCACCTCTTCTTCTCTCTTCTTCTCTCCCTCCCCTTGCTGGGTCGTGATGCTGTCTTTGGCCTCAAAGGTTCCCGGGGGTCGGATGCCAGCCCCTCCCACTTGTCCCCCGGCAGCTCTGCTACCACGCCGGCCCCAGCAGAAGAAATTTGGGTGCTCCGCAAGCCCTTCGCAGGTAGGAGGAGGGCAGGGGGACCTCCTGGCCACAGGGATACAAGGGGCATCAGAATTAGAACCAGAATAGAGCTGGAAGGGACCTTGGAGGTCTTCTAGTCCAGCCCCCTGCTCAAGCAGGAGACCCTACACCATTCCAGACAAATGGCTGTCCAGTCTCTTCTTGAAAGCCTCCAGTGATGGGGCACCCACAACATCTGAAAGCAAACTGTTCCACTGGTTAATTGTCTTCCGTGTCAGGAAGTTTCTCCTTAATTCCTGGTTGCTTCTCTCCTTGATCAGTTTCCATCCGTTGCTTCTTTTTTTAAAAAATATGTTTTATTGAGTAAATATTTTAAAACAGGTTAAACACAGGGTGGCTTTTCTGGCTGTTATTTTGCCATACATACTATACCAGGGGTAGGCAACCTTGGCTCTTTTATGACTCGTGGACTTCAACTCCCAGAATTCCTGAGGCAGCATGGCTCAGCTTGGAAACCTCTCCCTTTCCCCTCAGCATGGCTGGCTGAGGAATTCTGGGAGTTGAAGTCCACGAGTCATGAAGGGGCCATAGTTCCCCCATGCTGGCTCAGGAATTCTGGGAGTTGAAGTCCATGAGACATAAAAGAGGCCAGGTTGCCTACCCCTGCACTAGGCCAGAACCATCCAAATCATAATCTTGGACCAATATCTAAATTCTTTGGGACAGGGGTCTCCAATCTTGGCGACTGTAAGACTTGTGGACTTCAACTCCCAGAATTCCTGAGTCAGCCATGCTGAGGGGAAAGGGAGAGGTTTCCAAGCGGAGCCATGCTGGCTGAGGAATTCTGGGAGTTGAAGTCCACGAGTCATGAAGGGGCCATAGTTCCCCCATGCTGGCTGAGGAATTCTGGGAGTTCAAGTCCGCAAGTCATAAAAGAGCCAAGGTTGCCTACCCCTGTACTATACTATATACCATATACCATATATCTCCCTATTCATTGAACTTTTATACCATTTACATATTGCATTTTATACTATTTATATATTTACATACACATTTACATCTATTTACGACATAACTTCCATTTCCATTCTTGTTTCATATTCTTTCTGATCTCTATCTTATGCTCACTTTGAGATTGAAAATCTACACTTTTCTCTCTTCTCTCAAGGAGAAAAAATCAGAACCAAGAAAGCTTTCTTTGTTCTGACTTTTTCTCCTCGAGTCTAACCATCCGTTGCTTCTCGTTCTGACATCTGGTGCTTTGGAGAATAATGTGACCCCCCTTTTCTTTCGGGCAGCCCCTCAAATACTGGAATATTGCTATCATGTTCCCCCCTAGTTCTTCTTTGCTCTAGACTGGCCATCCAGAGAGGCTGGCTGAGGCAATGGGGGGGGTTCCCCTGATGGGAAGCAGTATGGGGAGTTTTGGCAGTGGCTGGCTGATGGGGAGAGGCAATAGAGCAGAGTAAGGTGGGTGCGTCAAGGAGGACTATTGTACCAGCCATTCCTCAAGTAGGCAAAACTGGAGGTTAGAGGGGCCTTTCCTGTCTCTTGGGGGGGGGGGGAACACAGCCCCTGGCTTTAGCATCCCACTATCCAACCTGAAGCTGTACAAAGTATAGGATGGCAAGTCAGGACCCTGGAGAAGAAGTCGGGAAGAGCTGCAGCTTGGAAACGTTTCTGCTTCTGAATGAAGTTTTGTGAATAGGATAAAGTGCTGCCCGGTGCCTCGTGATCTTCTGCTACCGTAGAAGAATTGCACCCAGTTTTCCACCTTCAATGTCTATTTAAAGAAAGCAGCTTTATGGAAGAGGGAACCTTTTAAGATATCCTACAGTAAAGGAGGATAGGATCGCATCAGCAATTGATGGGGGAATTTTTCCCTTGATATATTTAAGGCTTCAAGACCCTTGGAGAGTATTCGGTTTAATGGGGTTTTCTGAACAGAGATTTTTGGGTCCTTTTTGGTTGGACAGCAATTTGACGTGCACCCCCGTTATCTGGTGTTTGCCCTGAATTTCAACAACATGATAGGGGTGGCCAGAAAACAGGCGTGCAGGACCCCACCTGGTCCCTGGTTGCGGGTGCCAGTCCTGAGAAAAGCCACCCATTGTAGGACGGAGCTGTCCTTTCTTTGTCCTGCCAACCTCTCCCTGACCCCCCGCTAGGAGGTGACCGCAGCAGCGTGGGCAGCACTGGAAGCATCGCCAGTGGACGGAGCTCGGGCAGTGGCCAGAGCACGGGAAGCGGAAGCCATGTGGCCCTTCACCCCAGTTCAGAAGGCGTGAAGGTAAGTCAGTCCCTGCTCCCCAGAGGGCTGGATGTGCCACGGAGCTAAATCCGGAGCTCTCCAGCCCACCAGCTGGCCCAAGTCTCACCCGATGGCCCAGGTCTAGTTGTATACTTTTTATCTTTTTAAGAATGGAAGCTGCCCGGGCTAAGATGGGCAGCCAATGAATTTTACAAACAAGTAGCTGTCCATCCTTGATGTTGCTCGGTCTTCTACTGCCCCCTTGTGGTTGCAGGTTGGATTGCTCGCCCCTTCCCGATGCCACGCGCTTGGCTCAAGTGACCCACGGGCTCCTTCCTTCCCTGGGGAAAGTGGGCCAGGAGGAGGGGCAGGCAGCTAGCTCCCAAATCACCCTTGTGCGGCCTGCCTGCCTGCCTGCACCAGAATCCTCGTTTCGAGCTGACTCGGCTGCAGCCACGAATGCCAAACAGGCAGCGCCATTGTGCCACCCGTTTGCTCTCCGTGCCGCAGCTTGCCACTTTGCCAACTGAGTCACAGTTTGGGGAGAAAAAGCACCTGATTCTCCTTCCAGGCTTCTCCGAGTCCCTGTTTTTCTACTCGGCTCCCCTCCCCCCTGCCTGCCTGCCACTCTTTTCTGATTAAGGCTTTCTTGCTGTTCCTCCCCCAATTTCTCAGCTGCTGGCAACTGTCCTTTCCCAGAAGGCGTCTGTGCAAGAATCTGCTGCGAGCGACGGGCCTGCCAAGGCGGTGGAGACACCCGCAGGTGCGTGGATGCTCCGGAGGACAGCTGGTCCTTCTGTCCTCGCGGGAGCGTTTCTTATTCCCAGGACCCCCGGCGTCTCCTGGAGAACATGACCCTGTCTCTCTGCTGCTGCCGCCAGGCCTTCGCTTGCTTCGGTTAGTGGGGAGCACTGGGGGGAGGGCACGATGGCCGAGGGAAAACAGCATCCCTCCTGCCTCTGTTGAACATGCAAGCTGCCTTCTGTGCGAAGAGCGCGCTGTTGATCGCAGGTCGGTCTGTCTCCCCCCCACGCTTTTGGTGTTGCTGTCCCCTTTGATTTCGGTTAGGAGTGTCTCAGCCTCCTGTGATGTTTATTTGGATCCTGAATGTTTGAGGCCTTTCTCCCCCCCCCCCCCCGGGCATCACTGCTCTGCTCCTTGCTCTTGCCCTGGATGGAGCATCTCAGGAGCTATCCAGTGGCAGGAGGAGGCGAGGGGGAGGCGTCAGCAAAGGCTGCTTTCTGCATTGCCGAAATGGATGGTGTATCAAGATGCTCACTGTGGGGAAGGGGCTTTCTCGATTGGTAGTGAGGGGCCTAAGGCAGCCAGGCTGTTCTGATCTGTGCCGTTGTGATGCTGCCCGGGGTGTGGATCGGCTGGGAGTCTGCATCTTCTGTGCAGCAGTTTTTACTTTTGGAGCTGCCCTGTTCTGGAGGACACAAATCTAGAAATCTCCAGGCCCACTTATAATCTCCCTCCCTCCCGAGGCTCAAGGGCTGACGCTGGAGGTCTCGGTAGCCCTTGGATCAAGCCGGAGACCTTGCGTGTTAGCTGGACTGGAAGAGGGTTGGAATCCTTGTTGAGGGTCGGATGGCCTAAAACGATCTGGGAGACATCAAGGTCACCTTGGCTGCCATCTTGATCTTCTACCACCTGTTTGGTGGGAGGAAGATGCTGCCTCATTGAGGCTGGGCCCCCCATTTTCCCTTCGGCTTGAAAGGAAGCAGAGCACCTGCGCAGCTCCTTGTTCCCCGTGTGAGGCTGGCAGTGTCCCACACTCAGACAAGCCACCTGTGCTGTAGCACCTGCATGCTAGTCTGTTTCTCCCAATGTCCTGTGGCCGGCCACCTTGTCCTGCCAAGGAAAGTGCCCATGGGGTGCCCAGGGCCTTCTTTGCACTCGAGGCTCCTTCGAATTTTCCGCTGTGTTGAGAATTCCTGCCTGCTCTGTGACAGGTACTTCCCGGACCCCAGGACTGGGCAGCACCCCATACCCCAGCCAGCCGTATGGTGAGCAGCAGGTGAAGAAGGTGGAGCCGCAGTCGGAGGGGAAGGCAAGTTTGGGCACCCCAGAACAGCTTCTGAAGTGGGTAAAGCAGGACAGAACTGGACAAGAGGTCCCTGCAGCCTGTGGCATTCCTTCGGGGGGCTGCCCACGCTGTAATCTTTTCTTTGGGGTTGGACTTATGGGGTAGGGTGGGAGTGTTTTCAGGGACAGATGAGGGTCTGAAGAGCTGGTAACCCATTTCTCCACCCCCATTTCCTGCCTCAAGTCTCCTTTATTCTGGAATTCTGAATAAAACCTGGAGAACTGAGCTGGCAAAAACGTGGTCTGGTAGAGTTCAGGGACAGAACGTGGCTCAGATGAAGCCTTGGTTCCATTGTGGAATTGAGCTTGCAGCCCTTTTATGTACAAACCGACTTTTCCAATCTATTATAAAGGAGAGGGGAGAGGGAGAGAGGGAGAGGGAGGGAGAGGGAGGGGGAGGGAGGGAGGGAGGGGGAGGGAGGGAGGGAGGGAGGGGGAGGGAGGGAGCTTAGTTAAGGATGCCTTCTCTGGGCTGCCAAAATTTGGATGAGTACCCAAAAGCAATGCAGAATTTGGTGTTTTTTTGTGCCACTTTGTGGCTGGCGGTATCTGGGGGGGGGCAGCTCCTCCTTTAGCTCTATCTTCCCCTCCCCCCCCAAAGGAACTAGGCTGCCCCCACCTTGCCTGGGAGGGGGGAATCTGTCTTTGCTTGGCAGCTTTGGTTCTCTCAGCTTCACCTGCTTCTCCTGAGACATTCAAGATGCTGCAGAAAAGGACAGAGCTGGCAACGAGGCCTGAGCGGCAGGGTACGATTCCATTTACAAGACCCATTTTTTTAATGGTTGTTTTTTGGGGTTTATTACACCCCTCACCAGACTGAATAGATCAGTGGTTCTCAACCTTTTTAATGCCGCGACCCCCCCAACCGGTCGTAAGTCGAGGACTATTCAACTGGTGCAGCACCATTTGCAGAATGGGACTTTTGGCAGGCTCAGCAGGGCAGAGACAACCTGGACAATTCCTATTGGCTTTTGGAAGCCAATAGAATTAGAGTCTATTCAAGAGAATCTATTCTATTGGCTTTCAAAAGCCAATAGAATAAAAGGGAGTAGCACAGCTAAGGAAAAGGGGGGAAAAAATGGCAGACGGCGTTGTTTGGCAACCCCTGTGAAATGGTCGTTCGACCCCAAATGGGGTCCCGACCCACAGGTTGAGAACCACTGGAATAGATAAATGTGGAAAGGAAGGAAGGGGAGGAACCTGCAACTAGTGTTAGAAGCAGATTGCTTTCTTGCAAGGAGAGAGATTCTGCAAGTAGGAAGAGATCCCAAAATAGTGATGGGGATCACAGTGACGAAGGTAGAAGGAAGACCATAAACCTCATTAAGGATAGGAAAAAATAAGAACTGCTGTTGCCAAAACCTCCCTCTGTCAGGCATTCAGGCAGGTGATTCTGGGTTTTTTAAAGAGATGTAATAACTATAAATAATGACTTGTGCCCGTCTTCCCACCCAGAGCTCAGAGGCCGTCTACCAGTGGCTCTACAAGTTTCAGCTGCAACTCTATGCCTCCAACTTCATAAATGCTGGTTACGACATTCCCACGATCAGCAGAATGACCCCCGAGGTGAGGACTCCTATTGAGAAATACGGAGGTGGGGGTCTGTGGGAGAGGACTAAGGAATTGGCCGCTCAGCTCAGGAAGGGGCTGGTGGAATGGAGGGAGCATCCTGATGATTTTTCAAAGAACTGCTTCTATTTTTAACATTAGAAGTGAGAATTTTAAAAAAGCAAAGCCAACGCAAATCACACAAATGTGTTGATTGTAACCAGCAACCACCTGGGTGGGAGCATCTCCATTCAAATGATTATAAGGAATGAAAGTGCAGCAGATCAACACAATCCTTGGGGGCACTTAGTTCCTCTGAGACTTTTTTTTAAAAAACCATTGGTTTGGCAGAAAAAGGACGATGGCTTCCTAATGCACAGGTCTCCACAAAGTGTGGTTTACAAACAGGCAGGATGGTGGCCACAGGGGCAGAATCAAAATTCTGCCTGTTTTTAATGTTTGATGCCATCATCTTGGTTTTTCGGACTCACCTGGCTGTCACTCCTAGCTCCGATACCTGTACCCTGGAACCGTAGGAAGAAAGAGGACAGATCCACATTTTAGTTTGTGGGTATTATTATGAATGTTGGGGCGCAATGGATCAGTGGTTAAGAAGCTGAACTGGTCAGCTGGAAAGGTGACAAGCCAGGGTTTGAGACCCAAGCACCGTGCAAAGGGGTGAGCTCCCATCCTCTACTCAGCTCCTGCCCATCTAGCAGTTTGAAAGCATGGAAATACAAGTAGATAAAACAAAAAAACAGTTTTGCTTTTCGCTGCATATTATGCTGACCACATGACCGTGGAAATGTCTTTGCACAATGCTGGCTCCCTCAGCTAAGAAACAGAGATGAGTCTAGATTCGGGCAGGATTGGACAGAGGAAACTTTTCCCTATTATGATTGTAAGAAGCTTCATTTCCTTTCTTAGGCATCTCTGTTCCTCTCCAAAGTGAGCTTAAGAAGTCTTTTTTTTTTTAACTTAAAAAGAAACTGAAATAGAACATGAGTCATTCTTGGATGGAAAAAAAAAACCCTCTTCCTTGAGTTTAGCTTCATTCCTGGTGATTTGCAAAATCCACCCAAGCAGATTTTTTGGCAAGAAGTGTTTTGCCCTCTGCCAACACTTTTTGGGATGTGTTTTGGCTTTCCAGCCTAGCCCATAGTTCAGGAACTGACCGGTTGTCCTCCATCTGGATTCTTCCTCAAGTGGTGCTCCTGCAAATAACCTTGATAACATGCCTGGACGGGTGGATGGGAGAGTGGGTGGGTGGCCCACACCCTGAAAAGAAGTGAGAGAGGACACTGAATAGTGACCCTTCTCTGAGCTTGTTTGGTATCAGAATCTAAGAAGGATCAGGTTGGCTTAGAATTGGGATGGAAGACCACATGGTGTTCCATGCTGGAAGCAAAATCACTGTGAATATGAGGGTGAACGTTCATTCTCCGAGCTTGTGGGTTGGTTTCCTTCACCCTCATCCTACACCCGAGCTACAAATATTCACCATTATTGCAAACACTCTGAATATATTGTAAGAATAACTGACTGAAAGAGTCATGAAGATGAAGCACCAACATTCTGAGAGATGTAGATAAGTCATGTTGTTAAGTTGAAAGGAAGACTCAGAAAAGGTCCCTTTTAAAGCAAAAATGGGAAGTGGAGAATCTGGCCTAGTATATTCAGTCACTTGTTGGTCAAGAATAAAGAGGGACAGAAGACTGAAAAAGTAAATGGGAATTTCATTTATTTATTACATTTATTACATCTCCGTGCTCCCCACCTGACCCAAGGATTACTGGGTGGTAATCCTAAGTAGGGAGGCAGTAACAAATTTGGACAAGAGTGTGAAGAATAAGGACCTTTTTCTCTGTGATCAAGACCAGACGTTGGAAATGTGGCCTTTCCAGGCTAATGAAGGGCTGGGAAGTGAACAAACATCCTGAAAAGGCCGTGAAATGACGTGATGTTCCAGGAGGCGAGCTTGACTTTGCCTTACTGCATGTATATCACAATGGTGCATGTTTATCTTCTAGGTCAGTGGTTCTCAACCTGTGGGTAGGGACCCCATTTGGGGTCGAGTGACCATTTCACGGGGGTCGCCAAACAACGCAGTCCGCCATTTTTTTCCCCTTTTCCTTAGCTGTGCTACTCCCTTTTATTCTATTGGCTTTTGAAAGCCAATAGAATAGACTCTCTTGAATAGAGTCTAATTCTATTGGCTTTCAAAAGCCAATAGGAATTGTCCAGGCTGTCTCTGCCCTGCTGAGCCCGCCAAAAGTCCCATTCTGCAAACGGTGCTGCACCAGTTGAGTAGTCCTCGACTTACGACCGGTTGAGTAGTCCTCGACTTACGACCGGTTGGGGGTCGCGGCATTAAAAAGGTTGAGAACCACTGTTCTAGGTGGTTGGGCCTTCTCAGCCATTCCCAGACCAAACCTAGTCCAACAACACTAGAGCAGGGGTCCCCAACACCCCGGGCCACAGCCCATTCGAAACCAGGCCGTGCAAGGAGGGGCTGAGTGTGCACATGCCCACAGTTCCACTTGCGCAAGCGGCGAGCATATGTGCAAGTGGAGTTATGTGCACTTGCACCCGTGCCTGTCACTGACCCGTGCCTCTCCCCCTCACCCCCCCCCCCCCGGTCTGCCAAACTGGAAAGATTGGGGACCCCTGCATTAGAGAATTCCTCAAAGCTTGGCACTCAGACAAATCAGCCATCAAACGACACATAGAGATAAACAAGATCTACAGTATCTATATACTTTTCAAAGGAGACTTACAAAAAGCCAAAAAGGAAACAAGACCAGAACATCCCTTTGCCAACAATCAACAGCCAGATGAGCAGAGATTAACACCAAGATTAACACTAGACCAACAATTAAAAAAACAATACCCCAATCAAGGAATTACCAACTCAGACAATCAGTAAATAACACCTTAATCAAGGAACCGCCAAAGCACTCCCACCAACAACGACAGGGAGAGCCACTAGTATAAAAAACAAGAAGCAAACCCTTCTGTCTTGCAGCACTGACTATGTTACCTAGTTAGGTCATGAAACGTCTGCAAGAAAACAGCCACAGTCAGAGGGCATCAAGGACCCCACAAATCAGTCCTGAACTACAAATGTTCTGTCGATTCCTAGCTCCAACGGTTTCAGGGTTTAAAATAGGGTGACCAACCCGTCCTCCTTTAGGGAGGACAGTTCTTTTGTAAGTTCTATCCTCCCTTGAAAAGTGTCCTCCTACATGTCCTCCTTTTCAATATTTGAAGACTAATCTGCAGGACTTTTTTTTCTCATAGAACACTCAGAAAGCCATTCCGGCACCTTTTTTTGATGGATTTTTTTTTTCAGCTTTTGCATGAGCTGTGCTACTCCCCCTATTAGCTTTCAAAAGCCAATAGGAATTGCTGCTGAGCGCGCCAAACACCTAGCCGGCAAACTTTGCACATGCAAGTTGTCTGCAGCGAAGGCGAATTGGCAGGAACTTTGCACCCCTCCCTGCTACCCAACTACACCATCTCCTAGTTAGTTCCAAAGATACCGTGCTGTGGGAACCGCGGGGCCCTCTCTACACGGGGCTGCGCAGGGTGGGTGGTGGTGCTGGCGGGGTGGCTGCAGGTGGGGTGTGTCGGTGGCGGGCTGCCCCCCAGGGCCGGAGCTGGCGTGGCTGGTGCTTTGGGAGCCACAGGGCCTGCTCTACATGGCAGGGCAGTGGTGCTGGCGGGGTGGCTGCGGGCGGGGGCGCGGCAGGCGGTTGACCTTCCATGGGCCGAGCCAGTTTTTACGATATTTTTTTCTTCAATTTATTTGTGTCCCCCTTTTCATTGTAAAAAAGTTGGTCACCTTATTTAAAAATGTGTGCTTGCTGCTGACTGAGACTCGAATGATGGGGCCATTCTTTTTGGCTTAGGACCTGACGGCCATTGGGGTCACCAAGCCAGGACACCGAAAGAAGATCGCCTCCGAGATCAACAACCTGAACATTCCCGAGTGGCTCCCAGAATACAAGCCAGTGAGCAGCCTCATCCTGCTGCATTTGGGGTTTGGGGAGGTTGGAGACAGACAGGGCAGGCGCATCGCCCTGAGGTGGGAAGCCGTAGTCTAAAAGGTCCAGAAATCCCAGAATGTGTCAGCAGCAGACTTAGCTGTTGGTTTGCTGGTGACTTTCACAACTTTGCCTCTGCTCCTGGCAGGCTCTCTGAAGCACGCCAGAAACTTTGCTTTTCTGCAGAGCATCTGAAAGCAGAATTCACGCTGTGGTTCCACACGGGAGAGGCAACATTATGATTCAGACCCTCCTTTATTGCTAGAATTCTTCTGTAAGGATAATGCAGAAGCCGCCTCCATTTAAAAAAGAACCTGACAAATGCAGGTGGTTGTTTAGTGACCGTTCAAAGTTACAACGGCACTGAGAAAAGGGACTTACAAGTTTTTCACACGGCCGTTGCAGCAGTACCACGGTTGCATGATCAAAATTTGGATGTTTGGCAACTGGCTGATATTTATGACGGTTGCCATGTCCCAAGATCACGTCTTTTTGCGCCCTCCTGACAAGCAAAGTCAGAGGGGAAGCCAAATTCACTTCACATCCCTGTGACTAACTTAACAACTGCAGCGATTCACTTAGCGACTGTGGCAAGAATGGTTGTAAAATGGAGCAAAACTCACTTAACAGATGTCTCACTTAGCTGTTGCTCTTGGGCTCAATTGTGGTCGTAGGTCAAGGACCTGTACAGGTTACAAGCTGCCCTTCGGCTGCCTCCCTCATTTAAGTTCCTGATCCTTCTACTGTAGAGGGGAGAAGCTTTAACTGCCCGCAGGTACGTCTTGACTTACAACCGTGATGCAGCCCACCCACTGCAGTCATGACGGTAAATCGGGTCACCCATGTGACTGGCCTGATTTTGCAACCATTTTTTTGCAGCAGTTGTTAATGACAGAGAAACACTTATGACAGTGTTTCTCAACCTTGGCGACTTGAAGAGGTGTGGACTTCAATTCCCCTTGCTGCCTGGGGAATTCTGGGAGTTGAAGTCCACACCTCTTCAAGTTGCCAAGGTTGAGAAACACTATGTAAGGACCCACCCCACTTTGCATCTTAAGAAGACAGAACTCTTGGAATATTTCTTCCAACAGGCATCCTTTATTAAGAGAAAATGGTTGCAGGTGTTCTAGACAGGACTTGGGCCCCAAGCCCTACGGTTCAAGGTTTTAAGGGATCCTCAGCAGCCCTGCCCCACCCCACCATCTTTCCAGCGACAATCCCAGGCGTTACATTTCCCCCCCCCCTTTTCCCTCACTGCGGGTGGAAGGGAGACGTCAGAGAGGGTTACATGAAAGGTAATGGCCTCATTGTTATGTTTAGTCCTTTTGGTGGTATCCACATTCAATCCCTTTGAAGTTGTACCAAAGGAAGTGAGGGCCATAAAACCTCTTTGTTCACCCCCTTCCCTTCATCGTATGACAGAATCCAGAGAGGGCAGAAATGGGGTTTTCCAGAGTCGATAACTAGAGATGAAATATAATTGGATTCTGACACACTGGCTTAAATTCTACATCCTGTGTCTCTCCCAGGCAAACCTGGCCCTTTGGCTTTCCATGATCGGTCTGGCACAGTATTACAAAGTCCTGGTGGAAAATGGCTACGAGAACATCGATTTCATCACCGATATCACTTGGGAGGATCTGCAGGAGATCGGCATCACCAAACTGGGTGAGGGGAGGGTGGAGACCACTCCATTCTCAACGAGAAACTGAATCAGGGTCTTTGGGTACCTCTGTGCATGAATGGCTGGTTTTGGTTCCGAGCAAAGTGGAGGGAAGAGTAGGCTGGTTCAGTCTGCCTCAGTTTCTCCAACCTGGTGCCTTCAGAATGTCTTGAAGTTAACAACTTCCATTGTTCTGGAGCAGTGGTTCTCAACCTTTTTAATGCCGGGACCCCCAACCGGTCGTAAGTCGAGGACTACTCAACCGGTCGTAAGTCGAGGACTACTCAACTGGTGCAGCACCGTTTGCAGAATGGGACTTTTGGCGGGCTCAGCAGGGCAGAGACAGCCTGGACAATTCCTATTGGCTTTTGAAAGCCAATAGAATTAGACTCTATTCAAGAGAGTCTATTCTATTGGCTTTCAAAAGCCAATAGAATAAAAGGGAGTAGCACAGCTAAGGAAAAGGGGGAAAAAATGGCAGACTGCGTTGTTTGGCGACCCCCGTGAAATGGTCGTTCGACCCCAAATGGTGTCCCGACCCACAGGTTGAGAACCACTGTTCTGGAGGGTGCCGGGGTGGGAAAGCCCAGCCTATACTGTGACTGGGCCTCAAATATTTTGGCCATGGAGGAGGTGCATATGGAGAAGAAGAGACAAGAAGCTGTTCTCCAGACGGAGACTAGACTCATACATTAAGGCCTAGTGAGACACAATTGTACTGGTTTGGAGGTTTATTTATAAAGATTGTGCTAGAATTTTAACCAGTTTCGATCTCTCGTATCTGCTTAGGCCACCAGAAGAAGCTGATGCTAGCTGTGAAAAAGTTGGTGGAGATCCAGAAAGCGGAATACATCAAGTATGAATCAGGAACCCTGAAGAAAAAAGGTGCACCACAGTCACAGGACACAGTGGCCATAGAGTCTCCTCCGCAGGAAACGGCTGAATGCCAATCCCCCAAGATGTCCACTTTCCAGGGCAGCGAGCTGAGCAATGAATTGCAGGTGGCCATGACAGGCACCAGTGAAGAGGGGCCCGAGAAACAGGTCAACCATGTGACGCACTTCCGGGACGGAGCTGTCTACCGGCACCCCTCCCGCCTCGTTCACGAGAACAGCCTGAGTGGGAGAGCTAAGCTGATTAGTAGTTCCCAGGAGCTGCTGGGAGATGGGCCCAAATCTCCTGGCCCTGCAGCATCCAAAAGCCAGGAGCACCTAGCAGAAGAGGGGAAGGAACCTCCAGCCACCCTGCCCAAGGAGGTGCGGAGCCTCCGACATGGCCACAGCATCAAGAGGGCAAGCGTCCCACCAGTGCCTGGAAAACCCCGGCAATCCTTCCCTCCAGCTGCAGGCCACTACACCCCTCCGCAAACGCCCACCAAGCCCCGCCCATCCTCTCCTCAGGCTTTCGGGGTGCCCCACGCCACAGCCAAAGTAAAACCCACACCACAGTTGCTGCCGCAGACCGACCGACCCATGTCCCCTCGCTCCCTGCCTCAGTCTCCAACGCACCGGGGCTTTGCATATGTCATACCGCAGCCTGTGGAGGGAGAGGCTCAGGCGGCGGGCCCCTTGGCTCAAGCCGTGCCGGTCCTGCCCATCTCCATTCCAGTGCTGTGCCTGCCACCCCAGGCTGCGGAGAGCGAGGAGGAGGCAGGTCGGCCCAAGAAGAGGGCCCACAGTCTGAATCGCTATGCAATGTCCGACAGTGAGCAGGAGCGGGATGAGCTGCTGGTGCCAGATGCTGGGCCCTATGCCACTGTGCAGCGGAGGGTCGGGCGCAGCCATTCTGTCCGGGCACAGTCGGGTGTCGACAAGAACGTGAACCGCAGCCAGTCCTTTGCTGTGCGGCCCAAGAAGAAGGGACCTCCGCCTCCGCCGCCCAAACGTTCCAGCTCTGCCATCTCCAGCAGCAACATGACGGACGATTTTAGCAAAGAAGGAGAGGAGGGAGAAGAGCTGGCCCAGAAGCAGCTGAGTGACGGGGGCACCGTGGACACAGGCAGTGCTGGGAGCGTAAAGAGTATTGCTGCCATGTTAGAAATGTCATCTATCGGTGGAGGGGGGCGGGCTCTTGCCCTGCAAAAGGGGGCTGACGGGTACTACTTGCAGCCTGGTGTGGTTGTGCGCTCAGCCAGTCCGGAACATACCCGTGTTGCAACTGTTCTGGCCACTGTCAAGCACAAAGAGGCCATCGGACCAGACGGAGAGGTGGTGAACCGCCGACGCACCATCAGTGGTCCTGTGACTGGGCTTGTGGCAGCTGCTCGCCGTGAACGCTCGGACAGCATCAAGTCTGATTTGGCCAAAGATGGCGGCCCCATGGAACGGCTGCGAGCAGAGCACAGCGGGAGCTCCCCACAGAACGGTTCAGGAGAAAATATCCCCTTTGCGGAGGAGGGCAGCCTGACTATCAAGCAGCGTCCCCGGCAGATGAGCCTCGCCAAGGCCGAAGGTGGGGAGGGCTTGTCCCTGGCCCACCGGCATGGTGACCTTTCCAGAGTGGAGGCCAGTGCCACTCTCAAGCGGAGGATCCGGGCAAAGCAGTGTCAACAGGACAATGTCAAGTTCATCCTCACGGAATCGGACACTGTGAAAAGGCGGCCAAAGTCAAAAGACAAGGAGCAAGAGCTGGCCCAGCTCTCGGTGTACCACAACGGTATGGGCACAGTCAAGCGCCGGCCGACCTCTGAAATGAGCAGCCTGGAGGCTGTGGCTCCCACAGAGCAGAGAGGGGAAGGGGCTTTGGCTCAGATCCCCCGCGAAGGAGAAGCCAAGAAACCCATCAAGCCTCCAGTCTCCCCCAAGCCCATCTTGCCGCCCAAAACCTCAGGGCCTTCCACGCCCACCCCCAAAAGGGCTCCGATTCCCGGCCCTGGAAGCCCAGGTAAAGCCTCTTCCTGGGGAACCCACAGAGCATGGTTTTAGCAGGGGGCTTCTGAGCTCATAATTCCAGGGGCTTCACAGCTGTTTCTCTGTGCTCCGAGGCTGCCACAAGGCTTCTTTATCCATGCATATATCTGGGCTCCTATAAGCTGCTCACAAAGAAGTGTTAGGTGGCACATGGGAGATTTTGTGTATGTGTGTGTGTGGGTGGGTGCTCTGGGAATCAGGCTGGGGAATGGAAGTTGCTGAATAGAAGGGGGCACCGGTTATCATCTTTAATATCCACTGAATCCAGTTCCAGTAACAGCTGGACTGTCTTCCTAATGATAGAAAACTTTAGAAGCAGCCCTACCAATTGAAATCTGCATGTTATAACCACTTCCTCTAACATAGTGGGTGCTACTTGTCTCTTGCAGAAGTGAAACGTGTCCATGGGACCCCGCCACCCACATCTCCAAAGCCTACACCACCCCCAACTGCTCCGAAGCCGAAGGTCCACCCTGTCCTCCAGTCAGTGAGTGCCAGCTGCACACCAGCACCTTCACCGGCCAAGCAGCTCACCCCCACCATCAAGCCTTCAAGCACACCTCCTTCCCTCTGCTCCAGCCCAGCTAAGCCTTTGTCTCCCGGAGGGCTACCTCCCCAGACCGTGCCAGTCAAGCCACCTCGCTCCTCCATGGCTGGGCCTTCAGTGGAGAGCACCGAGAGTGTGCATCAGAAACTGGAGGAGACCAGTGCTTCTCTGGCTGCCGCTCTGCAAGCTGTGGAGGAGAAGATCAAGCAAGAGGATGGACAAGCAGCAGAGTAAGGCACTCCTGAGGATGGGAAGGGGTGGGGAAGGCCAGACATGGTTGAGGAGCCAGAAGGCCCGCAGAAAGTCCAGCAGACCAGAGAGGCTGGGTGAAACAGCCACTGTTGGTTCTGCACCATGAGGAGGTGCAGCCATCTGTTGTCTTCTATGGGTTGTCCATTCTCGGGAACAAAGGACGTATTTAGCAAAAAGGTGAAGGAGAACAGAATAGGAGAAAGGCAGGACGAGATTACTGCTGTTACATGTGCTCAGATTTAATTAACCAAAGGACAGAGGCATTAGGAAGCTGAATTAAGGCAAGGGTTTTGTAGAGGAATTGGAACCAGCTTAACCTCACTTGTATCTCTTGCCTTCAGTTCCACTGCAGAATCCAAGAGTACTGTCAGCATCCTGGATGACATTGGCAGCATGTTTGATGACCTTGCTGACCAGCTAGATGCCATGTTGGAATGAGAGCTGGAGAACAGTCCGGGCCAACCTCAGGATCTGCCATGGGCACAAGGGCACAATCACCTCCATGAAGATCTTCCCTCCTCCATTTTTTGAGGTTTGCACAAAGAAGACAAGGTTACCTCAGGATTGTGTTGAAACAAACTGAGATGCTTGAGAAAGGCTTCCCTCGGGACCAGTTTGGCAAAGTGAAGGGAGGAACCACGTTTGGGTGTCTTCTCCCCTCCCTTCCAAACACCTGTGTGACCTTAGAGATAACAGCAGGGCTGCAGTTCTCCTGCAGTGGAGTCGGAGGTCAGGGCCTGGGATGGCAGAGCTTCCATGGCAACGGGAGAAAGTGAGCGTCACACTTTCTTCAGCACAGCTTTCTGGGCGAAGCTACTCCATCCACTCCGTGTGGCTTTTCCCCTCACATATAATTATGAAGGTTTCCTTTCCCCCCTCTCCAGATCAGTCCTGAGTTGTTACCGTCCCAATACACTATCAAAGTACGTGGCACAAATAAGTATTAGTCTTCTCTGGTTCTTCATGTTTTCCATTTGGGGTGAAATCTTGTCTTAGCGATGACTATTGCCTTCTGTGTTGGGTGTTTCTGGACTGCACACCGCGTTTCCTTCCATGCCCAGCTCATGCGCCCAACTGCCACCGCTGGACATGCTGGTAGAGGCAGCCATGGAAGGCCTGAGGGAACCTGTGAGTCGGGGTGGGGGGTGGGGGAACCTTCAGCAAGCTGCATGCTTTGTTTTTTTGTCCTGAAGGTGTTTGTCTTCTCCTGGTGATGATGAAGCTGTGACTGTAAGAAGTTTTGTTTTGTTAACACGTCCCCTTTGAGAGACAAGCTCTTTTTTTTCTGTCGGTTTGCCTTGGAAAGCATCATTCCTGGCAAAAGCTGTGCAAAAGCTTTGGTATGTTTGCATGATCGATAAAAGTATTGAAATATGAAAAGAAAAAAAAAACGGGGTGGGGTGGGTGGGATAAAAGCATCCTGGCCAAAATTTCCTTGTACATAAGCCCCATCGGTGGCTGCTGCAGCTGCCGAAGATAGACGGCAAATCTTTTTTTTTTTTTTTTAAACCCCTCTCGAGGCAGTTCTGAGCACAGGGACTCGCCCTGCACTTTCTATTGCTCTAAGGCGCTTCTGTCCCAAAGAGTTCGTCACCGATTGAACCATTTCGCCTTCTTAACCTGCCGTGACCGTTGGGAGCAAGGTTGGAAGAAGACGTCACTGACCAGGCAATGGACGGAGAAGGAACGATAAACCATATCCGTGTTCTGGAAACCGAGGGCAAGGGCGGTGGTGGTTTGGTATTTCAGTGGAGGTTTCATGGAAGGGAGACGTCCTCTCTTGGTATTACAGGCTCAGTTTCGGAAGGGGGCAGCCAGGATGAGTGGATTGCAACCATTAGCTAGAACATGTCTTGTACTCCTGACTCGTGAGACGCAGATCTTGCCCTGATTGAAGGATCTTCTGGCAATCAGTTAGGAAAGGGCTTCCTTGCGAGAAGGAATCCTGCCGAGTACAGCACCGTTTCTTCTTCCAGAAAGGGGCATCTTCCAAGAGGATCACAATTTGTGCTGACCCAAGGGTTGTACGCCAAAGTTTACTCTTATGAGCCTTCTCCCTCTTCCAGGTATGTAGTGCAGAATTGCTGTTTTCGTTACTCCCCAGGCAGTGTAAGCACCACCTTGGTATTGTGGCAAATTCATCTTCTAATTTCATCAACCGACTTGAGGCTTCCTAGAAGGAAGAAATCATAGTATAGTGACGGGAGGAACAAACTGCTCTGTCAATTCAGAACTGTCTACTATGCTCAGGTTTACTTTGGTTTATTCCACTTGCAAATTGGAAGGGTCTGGATAGGAAATAAGGAAGACCCTTGGCTGCAAGAGGAATGCTTGAATGTTGCCGTTAGGGAAGGCCAGCCTTTGTCTGGCTCCTGCTTCTGATGGATGAGCTTCTCGGGGTCTCCTGGCTTCTTCAAGTTGCATGGGAAGACTTGGATCACCCTCCGGCCATGTTCTCAGTGAGCTGCTCCACTTCAGCTTCCACTCGGTCTTCCTTCTTGTGGAATTTATAAAACAACACGATGATGGCAAGAAGCAGCATTTTACAAGGAAAGGTAGATCATTTTACTTGAATCGTTTACCGGGTTCTCTAAACCTTGTGCCCACAGGAGCATTCTGGGGCAAGTGCCCAAGATATGTTGTCCTTTGTCCAAGGCCAGTGGGAGTAATTCTTAAACCTTTGACTGCTATTTCCAAATGATTCATTTGCCTACAAAACTCCATCAAAGAAATTCCCCTAAGTACTTCTGAAGGAATTTTGGCAGCGCCTACTTATTTTTGACTCTTAGAATGCGTTTCCTAATCTCTAGCCTAAACTGGCTTTTAAATGTTTTCGGCTGGTTATACTTTCTCTCCCTCATGATGTGTTTGTACGTCAGAATAACGGTGGCCCATAATTCATATGTCACGCCTCTGAAACCAGAAGCACTTGAACCATCTTCCTCTCTCACAGATGAAAGTACCGAGGTACTAGCTAGCTTAAGGCCCTTTTCCCAAAACTTATATCTTCTGGGAATGAAGAACTACAGGGCAACAATTTGCAGCTGGGAATCAACCGATATTCTTCGGGAGATCAGAGGGGGCTGGGAAAGTGACACAACCTCTCCGCATGCTGCCATCCGATTTGTAGGGCATCCGTTCTGACCATGGGATGGAGCCCTTGCCTTTCATCTCTCCTTCCTCTTATCTGGTGTAATTCTCAGGTCTCTCTTGCTGGTGGGTTCTCCGTTTCCTGTACATTTCACTCCGTCGTGTTTTGGTTTTTGCTTTATCGAATCACCTGGCAATAAAGGAAAAAAAAAACAAACAAGAGCTACCAACTTTCAGTGAGATCTTGGGGCTTTGTCTTGCAGACTCTTCTCAGACAACATGGCAAGGTTGGGGTTCTTGAGCAGGTGACCTCTCACGTTTTATGGCTGCTCTCAGCCAAGGGTAAAAATACCAGTGATAGGAACAAAACTTACGTGTGGGGCTACCACAGCTTCATCTTCTCTTAGAGTTATCAGTTCCATCTTCTTGAGTGGCAGGCCAACCTCCAACACGGGACCCGTTCTTCACTTATGTGATCATGACATGCTGGGTTCCTTCCTCTTCGGTCTATTCTTCCTATCTCTCCATCCGGTAAAGGAATCCAGAAAAAAA
Source organism: Crotalus tigris (assembly GCF_016545835.1). Lineage (NCBI taxonomy): Eukaryota > Metazoa > Chordata > Lepidosauria > Squamata > Viperidae > Crotalus > Crotalus tigris. Next base: position 1,910,464 of record NW_024096931.1, on the reverse strand, counting down.
GCAGCTTAAAAAATGGGAGTCTCCCTTTGGCTTCCTATACATCCCCCATGGGCTTGGAGTTAAGATCTCGGGAGAACTCGTGGTCATCTTTTGGAAGAGCTACTGTTCTGAGAGACATCATGGAGCTTTTTCCACCTTAAAAGAGTAGTGTTGAGTTGTGGTGCTGTTTCTTTTGTTACTTCACTGATAGAGCTCTCCTCCTCTTGAGACAGCCGTGTTTGGGATGTTCTTATGTGTGCAGAGACTCACACAGCTTTTCTGTTGGAAGGTGATTAAAGGGATAAAAATAAGCTATATATAAAAAAAGTATTTATTGGGAAAAAAATATTTAAGTGGAGTTTCCCCCAGAGATAAATAACAAAAGGAAAGGAGTTTAATATATATATATATAAAAGATTTTAAAATATTATCAATTGTATATTGAAGTTTTAAAATATGAGATTGAAAGAACTGGAGTTTAGCTTGACTATTAGAATTATTATAAGCTGTGTGTCTTGTGAGGTCATTTTAAAAAAGTAGCACAATGTTTAAAAAGGTAGTTTATCTTTTTTTTTTTTCAAAGCGTGCAAAACATTATGTTATATGGATTTTTTTTGCCATTTTCTTTTTACAGTTTTATTGAAAATCAAAGGATGTGCCTTGTTTTAAGAAGTTTTGTTTAATCTTATCTGAAAAGCGTGCATTCTTTTGTGTCTTTTTTAAGTTGGATGTATGTTTATATGCGCCTGTGTATGTATGCGAGTGCGTGTTGAAGTGCATGCATGTGGAAATCACTAACATATGCCCAGCTGTACACCAGTGTACAAATGGGGGTCAGTCCAGTTTAAACACGGCTGTTAAGTCTGAAACATCCTACTGGTTTCCTAGAGCTGTGGTTTCTGAGAGCTAGACTTGCTGTGTGAATGCTGTTCCTGTTTCTTTTCTTGAATATGGATAGTCTGTCTTTGCTGATATCCAAAACGTGTCTGGCACAACTTTGAAATTTCTTAATTAAAAAAAATAAAATAAAAAGGCAACATAACAATAGCTGTTGTAAAGAGAAACAAAATGTGTAAGAAACTAGTCCAAGATTCTAATGCTGGATATATACATACTATCTATCTATATATACATTATATTTTTATTATTAAGTTATGGATACTGTATTGTATTCCCCTTCTGTCAAAGCTATGCATTTTCTGCTTCTATTCTTCTTTTCTTCCTGCACACATTCAACCAGTATTACTTATATTAATAGCTTTATGGTGGAGTATTTTTTTTTACTGCTTCTTTTTAAAAAAGAAGTTATCTGGCTTTCAATATTTAAAGATAAAAATGGGGAAGCAGGCCCTGCTCGTCTTTAATACAGATACATGACATTCACTGTTAAATAATACTTTTATTGTTGAGGTCAGAAAAAAAAATCCCACCTCGGAGGCACTAACTTTGTGTGTGGGGGGGGGGGTTTCTGGCTGCTCTGGTGCAGAGGGAGTGACGAGTTCATGCTGCAGCTCACAGTCCAGGCAAGCGTCAATGTGGATGCATTTATGACCATCGGTGCTTAATAAAACGTCCAGATTATCTTGGCCCGCTCAACTCGTGTTTTGGCTCCAGCCGGAGGGGAGAAAAAGCTTCTGCCGTGTGATGGGAAAGGGCTGCTGGGTGCCAGCTGGAGCCATTGTAAAAGCTGCACGTCTTACCGGAAGCTGGAACGTGGAACAGTTTGTGAAGCCGATTCTTCTACATCTCCCACTTTGTACATCGTACTGAGCCAGAACATTTGCACAGAGAAAAAAAAACACCAAACTGCTGGAAGCTACTTCTGTCACTAGAAATCTCCCACTGTAATTCAGGTTTTTTTTGGCAATGCAGTGGCCAAATGCAACTAAGGAAGGCATTTTCCTCTTCTCCAAGGAAACGGTCAGTGCCCAGCTTGTGGGTCTGTCGTTTTCCCCTCAATTCCTACCTCTAAACATTGTCTCAGCATTTTGGAAGTTGAATGCAAAGGCCATCTGAGTTTCAGGCTTAAACAGCAACCTCAAGAGCAGCATTCTGAGGGAGGAGAATGCCACAGATAACCAATAGTTGAACCTAAGAAATTGAACAGATAGGTGGCCGCAGGTGATCACACGAAGCCCTGGTCGGTGCATTCAGCCTTTTTGGTGCTGCTTTGAGCAATAAGCTCCTTGCGCTACGTGCAAATATCTTTGCAGTCAGGGGGACTGTTACATTTACTGACTAATGGCAACCCAGGAGGTGCTCATCGCAGATCAGCCAGGAAGTGTTGAGTGGGTATCTCTCAAAATCCATAGAGGTCAGCCTCGAACTTTTTTGGGGGTGGGGGCAGGGTTGGGCCCCGCTCCTGAGGGATTCTGTTCATCGGCTGAAACGCTTCAGGTTTGTCAATGAGTCATGCTGGCCTAAAACAACGGTCCAATTTTATTGGTAAGGAAGAAATAATCCAAATCTATTATCACAATTTTAAAAACAGTAGAAAATGTCCGTAAAAACACAACCGTTGGCTCGCCTGCCTTTCCCAGGGAGGCCGTGATGATGGGATGCTCTGAAGAGGGGGTGGGTGGGAAGAGGCTTAGGATACCTGATAAGAAGGCTGGACTGGGGACATAAAAATCGTACCGGGCTACATGACAGGACACTGGGTTTTACCCCCGGCTGGGGCCACGAAGGAAGGAGCATAGCAAATAATTTAAATACCAGGAGAGAGAGAGAGGTCCTCTGGGCGAGGCGCTGTGGCTGCTCATGCAGACCGATCCAAACCAGCTTCGCGGAAAAACGGCCCTTGGAGGCGGTCTCCTATCGGCGAGGAGCGCAGCCTTCGTTGCCCCTCTTTGCAGCTGGGCCAGTGTCCACCAGCTCCTTCTCTCTCCCAAGAAGAGCCAGACCAGGAACCGGAGCTGGAGTGGCGCATTGGTAAGGGGGGGGAGGGAATCCTCCCTGGGAATGCGCTGCTGCGAAAGGGGGGGCGGTGCTGAGGTATGTGGCCCAAAGCTCTTGCACAGCTGCTGGGGAGTGCAGGGCCCACCGAGAAGGAACACAGCACATCTGGAGGGTGTTTGGAGTGTACGGAGTGAGCCGGCGTGTGTATTTGGCAGCGTGGTGTCCAAAGCGGAAGGCAGCATCTTTAGCAGGTCCAAACCTGTCAAGGAGAGAAATGTCAGCACAGCCCAAACTCCGTCACTGAGTAGGACATGGTTTTTCAACCTTAGCAACTTTTAAGACCCCTGGACTTCCAACTCCCAGAATTCCTCAGCCAGCCTAGCTGGCTGGCGTAGGATGTAGAGGCGACCCTTGTTTGACAGGACCTGTGTCATGTCAGCCCAGGGGCCATCCTGAGCGCCAGAGGTCTTCCTACCAGGAGCCGATCTTTACCAAAGGGTCCCTTTGTGGAGCTGTGCAAGTGCAGCTCTGCGATGAGCGCAGCACCGCAACAATATGTGCATCAATGTCATCTCTAGGGTGGTTTCTGCACTCCCGGATTGCAAGAGAACAGAGAACGGCTGACTTGCCCACCTCCTAGGGACCTATCCCTCCGCTCCCCACAACCATTCTGATTCCTGGCAAAAAACCACAAATTTATAGAAATTGGGAGAGGCCCGGGGAAGCAGGGAATCAGTGGTAGAGGCCTGACTACAAACCCCATCATCCCTAACTACTACACGCTGGCTGGCCCAGTATGACCTGTGGTGGCGCAGTGGTTAGAATGCAGTATTGCAGGCTAACTCTGCCTACGGCCAGGAGTTCAATCCTGACCAGCTCAAGGCTGACTCAGCCTTCCGTCCTTCTGAGGTTGGTAAAATGAGCCGGATTGTCCGGGGGGGGGGAAGGGGAAGATGCTGACTCTGTAAACCACTTAGAGAGGGTGATAAAAGCACAGTAGAGCGGTACGTAAGTCTAAGCACTGCAGACAGTCCTCAGCTTACGACCACAATTGAGCCCCCAATTTTATGTTGCTAAATGAGAAACTTGTTAAGTGAAATTTGCCCCATTTTACAATTTTTCTCGCCACATTTGTGAAGTGAATCAATGCAGCTCTTCAATTAGTCACACGGTGGGTTTCCCCGTTGACTCTCCGTTTGTCAGAAAGTTGCAAAAGGGGATCACATGACTCTGGGACACTGCAACCGTCATAAATGTGAGTCGGCTGTCAAGCATCCAAATGTAAATCACGTGACCCTGGGGATGCTGCTATAGTCAGAAGTGTGACAAGTGGTGATAAGTCACTTTTTTCAGTGCTGTTGTAACTTCAAATGGAGAGTCACGAAGATGACCTTGATGGCCGTGTGCAAGAAGTGACGCCTGGCAAAAGGAGCTGAAATATTTCTCAACTCCACAGCAAAGAGGACATTCGGGAGTGGGGAGATTATAGTTTTACAGCCAGTCTCAATAAAACAAAACTTTGGAATTGCTTCCCTGAACTCCTCCACCTAATGAGGCTGGCAAAGACCTTGCCGAGCAACGAAACAGAGACCTAATTGCCCAGTGAGGGTCCAGCAACGGGCACTTGGCCAAATCTTCAGGGTTCTGCTGATGGCTTCTTTCTCTCAATGCTCAACATTAAACATCGGAATAGATGACACGTGGCACAGGGGAAGAAAAAAGTAATCTAAACTCCCATTTGTGAGTGGACCCCTCCCAAAAGGAGAGCACCAGGGAAGCCATGTGTGGCACGGAAGTAAGCTAAGCTCCTTCCCGTGTCTTAAACCATGGTAAGCGAATAGGCCCTATTCTGGAACATATAGCTCCATGGACCGTATAGCTCTATGTAGCCCTAACTAGAGAGCAGGTATCAGTGTGTTGGAGTGTCTGGCAGTTATTGGGTTAAATGCTACGTATGCTGATGGGTCAGTGGGAGGAGTATCAAAGGTCATTGAGAGACTTCCTGGACACAAACCAGATGGGATCCTTTGTTCACCAGCCGCCTGGTTCCTAGCCACATGGTTAGGAGATCCTTGCCAATATGTAACGCAGGAAAACAAGAGGGGAAAATCCAGTGTCAATTTACCTGGGGAATAAACCAATATTGCAAACATGTGCTTCTAGATGCATCTCCACGTGACTGTAAGTCATTGTCTAAAATTCCCAGAATAAAAGTTATATTTCTGTTTATTCTTCGGAGTTATCTATCTGTTTGGACTGTACAGAAAGCAACCTGTTCACTGTGGAACAGAATAGGCCCCATATAAGCACATCTTGGCTTGCAAAGGGCCCCTGGAAGGCACAGACTTGTGACTCTATCACATTGTGTCTCAAATTAAAAAGAGCTCTTCCTAAAGAGGTGACAAGCCCGCTCCACTGCCGCCTCCTCTTTCTCCTCCTCACCTCCATGTGTAGCATAAACACATCTAACTAGGATGTTTCTCTATCAGGGCACAAAGTGAAAATATCTACTGCAAACACCGTGTGGTGTCAGGAAGGGCATCCGGCAAGTAAACACTCAGCTCCATTCAGTCGCCCTGACCCAACCCCAAAGCAAGGGATTACAGGGTCGTAAAACAAAACAAAAACAGGAGAAGACACCATAGCCTCCACTGGCCTTTCCCTCTCTCAGGGCCTGGAGCAAAGAGACACTCAGGTCAAACTTTTGTCTCTCAGAACAATCCTCTCATGGTGGACGTGCCCTAAATCAGGGGTCCCCAACCGTGGCAACTTTAAGACTTGTGGACTTCAACTACTGAGGTGGAGCTCCTAGGGCAGCGATGGTGAACCTTTTCGACACCGAGTGCCCCCAAAACACCCCTCCCCCTCTCCGCCTGCCCATAGGGACACCTACCGCCTCCACAGCCCGCCGGAAGAAAGTGCCCAGGTGGCACTGCAGTGCCATGGTGGCCACGCCCTCCGCCCGCACCCCGTAGCATCAACTGTGTGCAACGGGGCGCAAGGGCAGAGTCTTGTCTCTGCTGCCCGGCTGCCATGTCCTTGGCTGCGCTGCTCCATGTGGGCCGTGCCCGGTGACAACTCTCCTTTGGGGGGGCTGCTAGTGATGAGGGGGCCGTAGGTGGAGGTGGGACTGGGACGACGGCACGTGTGCCCAAAGAGAGGGCTCTCCGTGCCGCCTCTGGCACGTGTGCCATAGGTTCGCCACCACTGTACTAGGCATAACCTGGGAAAAAAATGCTAGCTCTCCCTGGTCTGCTGCTTTCAGGGAAACTAGGAAGCAGCTGCGAAAACTGCTCTGAGCCAACTGGAGGGGCCTCTTCCTCCCACTGAGAGCCCTCCCCCCCTCAATATATACCTTGACAGTGCTGTCGACAGCCCCAGAGAACAGGCGGCCCCTTGAGACGGCCAGTGCTGTGACGCTGCCCTGGTGGCGCAAGAGTGTCTGGGTGCAGATCATGTTGTCCATACTCCATACCTGGAGGCAGAGAACAAGCCAAGACGGTGAGGGTGGTAGATCGCCGTAGCGGATGGCATGTGGCCTGGATTGAGGCAAATAACAGTGTTGAGCCATGGATCCCATTCTTTGCCTAAATCCGGGCCACACGCAGACTTTGTAGTTAGGATATGCATCAGATGCAGCCGAAGGGCCTCTAAAGCTCAGTCCCTCCTCAGTTGGGGCAACTAGGCAAAGGCTGCTAACATTCTGCAACTGCATCAGGCGTCACAAGGCAGGCAAGGAGGAGACGCCATGGGAGGGGCGTGGCAGTCTAGAGGTGAAGATGCTCGCCTCCCACTCAGCAGGCTAAGAGTTCAAGCCTAGATACCGGCAGATGTTTCTCTATCAGGGCAGAAAAAGAAAATATCTACTGGGAACTCCGTGTGGCGTCAGGAAGGGCATCCGGGCAGTAAACACTCAGCTCCATTCAGTTGCCCTGACCCAACCCCGAAGGAAGGGATTACAGGGTTGTAAAACAAAACAAAAACAAAAAGAGAGAAGACATTATGGCCTCCACTGGTTTTTCCTCTCTCAGGGCTTGGAGCAAAGAGACACTCAGGTCAAACTTTTGTCTCTCAGAACAATCCTCTCATGGTGGGTGTGCCCTAAATCAGGGGTCCCCAACCGTGGCAACTTTAAGACTTGTGGACTTCAACTCCCAGAATTCTTGGAGTTGAAGTCCACAAGTCTTAAAGTTGCCAAGATTGAGGACCCCTGCCCTACATGATCTCAAAAACTTCTTACAAAATTGCACTTGGGAATTTGCTACACGAATTTGCACTTGGGAATTTGCCAGTAGAATACAGGAGGGTGGAGAATAATCATACGGTACCCACACATAACATACAAATCATTGAAATGAAATGAAATCAATTTTTCTGCTTGCTTCTATACAGTTATTTTCTCTCAAACTGTTTGGGCTTGGCCTAACTTTGGAGAAATCAGTTCAAACAGGACCGTGGCCCAAAAAGCTCCTCCTGTTCTCCTCTAATGCAATTCATTTCAAAGGTTTTGGAGAAAGGAGATTAGCAAGGTCACACATACACACACAAGTCCCTCAAGCAGCAGAGGGCACTGTTGGTGGAGCCAGGCAGCTGACGAGACCTTGGGTTGGGATGACCATACAGCTATTCAGGGATCAGGAGCCCAGCTGCCTGCTTCCTAAAAGTTCAACTTCATCAAATTAATAGACTTTGAAAGATCTGTTAGGATCCCTCCCATTGCCACCTCCCCCTTTTTCCCATGGTCTTCTTCTGCGCCCCTCGCCTTGAACCAACAACTTGCTGTGCCTTACGTACCCGCAACGACCGATCATACGAGGCGCTGAAGACTTTGGTTTGATCCGGCGTAGAGATGACTGCCAGAGCGTACACAGTGCCCACGTGTCCCGTGAGGGTGCGAACCTGCTCTTTCGACTCAATATCCCACACCTAGTTTAACAGGGACCAGAGCAAAGGCCGAGCGTTACTTTCCCATTGTTTCCCCCTTCCGATTCTGGTTGCTCCAGCTTCGTGGTGGCGAACCTATGGCACAGGTGCCACAGGTGTCACGCAGAGCCTTCTCTGTGGGCACGTGCGCCATCGCCCCAGTCCTAGGCCTTCAGCTGGGTTTTATAAAACCTTTTCGCTTTAGGCCTCCACTGCCGGGTGCAAAAAAAAAAAAAAAAAAGTTCAATCAATCAATCAATTTCAACTTCTCGCCGGAAAAAAAAAGATCTCACAAAATTGGAATTGATTGACTGAACTTTTTAGTCCCATCCGGTCTGTCATTACCACCGCAGCCACGCCCACCCAATGGGCCATGCCTAGCCAGTGGGCCACACCCACCCCTGGGCCACACCCACCCAATGGGCCATGTCCATGCAGCACCCGATGATACATTAAGTGGGTTTTGGGTTGCAGTTTGGGCACTCGGTCTCTAAAAGGTTCGCCATCACTGTTCTAGCTATTCGGTCTGCTTGCCAGATCCCAGAAAGAGAGGACTGGAGGTTCTGGGGAGGGCTGAAAGAGGCTGCAAAGTGCCCCACTGCCCCCTTCCTCCTGGTCTTCGCTCATCCTTACGTGAATGAGATTTTCGTAGGTGCCACAGACGATGTGATGGTTGGTAACCGCAATGGAGTAGACGCTGCCCCCAGACGTCTGTAGCACATGCACACATTCTAGGTTCCGGATGTCCCAGATCTGGAGCAGAGGAGAGAAAAGAGCTGATGGAATCTTCTTCCCAGGCTAGAGAGAGAAGCTGCAGCAGGCGGAGCACCTGAGAGCACGCTTACCTTAATGGTTTGGTAGGAGCCGCTGTACAGGTGGTTCTGGGATGCCACAAGTGCCCGGACCCAGTGGTTAAGGCCTGTCAGTTCCTTTTTCAGTTTTAGCTCAGTGCCAACAATGTCCCAGACCTGGTGGGGCAGAAGGACAGCGAAATTCAGGCCTTCAACAGTGATGGGAGATTGTCCACTCCAGCTCAAGCGCAGGACCGCCAACCAGCTTCCTGTGCCTGCTCCATACAAGGTGTGGGAAACTAAAATCCAGACTCTCAAGGGCTTCCACAGTTCTCTCAAGTGAGGAAGGCTGGAAAGATGAACCATACTTGGGCAGTGGTTAGAGCCCACCTGTTTTTACACAGGTCTACATTTCTATCCCACTTTTTCATCAAGCCCTGAGAGGGACGCCAAACCAATCAGACTGAAGGTCTTTTCTCACAGTTCCTGGAAGAAAAGGAACATTTTGTTTTTCTTTTAACAACCCTGTAATCCCTTGTATTGGGGTGGGGTCAGGGCGACGGAATAGAGTTGAGCATTTACTGGCTGGACGCCCTTCCTGACACCTATGTGAAGTCTAGAGCAGATATCTTCTCTTGGAGCCCAGAGAGAGAAATATTTGTTGCTGCTTAGGATCAAACTCATAGCCTCTGATTGTGAGGCGAAAGCCCCACCTCTAGGCCCCCATGCCACTCTGGAAGAAAAGGAACATATTAACGTAATAACCGCCTTCCTCATCTGATGCTCTCCAGGTGTCAAGAAGGTAACTTTTGGTGGCCATGATGCCTGGGGAATTTTGGCGAGCAGGTGGGGGAAAGGCTGGATTATTAGGCTGAGCTATTCCTTTCCTCCCAAGAGCTCAGAGGAGAGATCTTTATCCTTGCAACAATCCTGCAAAGGGTAATTATGGACAAGTAGGAGAAGAAATCAATTACTAGGGAATGGGGAGGCGTTCAACAAGGGAAGAGAATGAATAATGCAGCAGGTCTGAACACCAGTCAAAGTAGCAAGGAAAAGGGGAGAGGAAAAAGCAAGGCCAGCTCTGAAGGATCAAGGAAGGTCCTATATCAACCCAGAATGACCGGCAGACAGAAGGGAGCAAATCTAAGTGGACAACCCGCTTAGGCCAGGAAAAGAAAGGATCTGGGAATGGAAGGAAGGTTTCTGTTTTCCCCACTCCTCTGCATCAGAAAATGTACCTTAATAGCTTTCAGGGAGCCGCTGAAAAGCATGTTGTGCGAGGAGACAAGAGTGCACACAGGATTGTCGTGTGCACGGATGGTGTTGACCTTCTGCAAGGTCTGAATATCCCAAACCTGCCAAAAGTCAAAAAGGATACAGACAAGTGGTGTCGGCAGCTTTACCGTACATAGTGCAAGAGCACTATGTCTCCAAACTTGGCCACATTAAGACTTATGGACATCAACTCCCAGAATTCCTCAGCACAGCTGGCTGAGGAATTCCGGGAGATGAAGTCCACAAGTCTTAAAGTTGCCACGTTTGGAGACCCTCCGCAAGAGAATGATCAGGAACTTTCCCTCCTGGAGGAAGCCAAAGCAGGTTTCCCCCCCCCCCCGCCCTGCCTCCCCCAACTGACCACTTACAATAATGGTGCAATCAGCTGAGCCACTGTACAGTTTGTTCCTGGGCAAAAGAAGCAAAAAGAAGTCAGAGAGCTAGAAGACTTTCATTGGCACGATTTTTTTTTCTCAAGATGATGAAAAAAGATAGGGATGGGTGGGTAAACTTCCTCCAGAAAAATGTAGACTGCAACATCTGTTGTCAAACTGAGCTGCTAAAAAAATTTCCATTATTCAACAAATGGCATACATCCCAAATCTCTTGAAAAACCAGAATAACACAGTTGGAAGGAACCTTGGAGGTCTTCTAGTCCAGGGCTTTTCAACCAGTGGTACGGGCACTACCTGTGGTACATTGGCACCTGGCAGGGGGTACACAAGCATCCTACAAAAGTGCTAGCAGGGGAGAGTAATGAGCTGAACTGGTGGCAGCACCACACAAGCCTGAGCGAGAGACGGCTGGAGCTGCAGGGCTGTCAGGGCTCAGCGGAAGCACCAGGATCAGCGCCAGGCTCCAGCTGGAGCTCAACACTGATCCTGGCGCTTCTTCTGAGCCCAGAAGAAGCACTGATCAGCTCGAATGTTGCAGCATCTCCAGGGTCTTGTGATTTACATTCAGATGCTTGGGAACTGATTCATATTTATGACAGTCACAGTGTTTCAGAGTCATGTGGAGTGACCAAAACCTGCTGCAACTACCCAACAGATAGGGGGGAATAAAAACCAAACATCCCCCCCACCCCACCCCCACTGCAATCCTCAACAGAAATGCTCACAACAATGAAAATCTCGGACAGGAGGAAGAGCGCGGGCAGGCGGGCAGGCAGGTGTCTTGCTCGGCTGTGGCTTGAGGGGCTCTTTTTTCAGTGCCCTTGTAACTTCAAACAGTCACTAAGCAAACTGTTGTAAGTAGAGGACTACCTGTACTTTATCATTTTTCCTTTTTTTTTTTTTTGGTCATCAAGTTTTTGAGACCTTGCTAGGCGACTGGTGGTACTCGGATGTTGCCATATCCTAAAAGTGGTACCATGGGTGAAAAGTTTGAAAAGCCCTGTTCTAGTCCAACCCCCCTGCTTGAGCAGAGCTCTATGCCATTCCAGAGAAGTGGCTGTCCAGTCTCTTCTTAAAAACTTCCAGTGATGGAATAACTACAGCTTCTGGAGGCCAGCCGTTCCACTGATTGTTCTCACTGCCAGGAAATTTCTTCTTAGTTCTAGGTTGCTTCTGTCCTTGGTTAGTTTCCACCCATTGTTTCTCGCCTTTTGGAGCTTTGGAAAATAGGTTGACCCCCTCTTCTTTGAGGCAGCCCCTCAAATATTGGAAGACTGCTATCATGTCTCCCCTAGTCCTTCTTTTTGCTAGACTAACATCCAATTCCTGCAACCGTTCTTCGTATGTTTTAGCCTCCAGCCCCCTTGTTGCTCTTCTCTGCACTCTTTCCAGAGCCTCAACATCTTTTTTACATCGTGGTGACCAAAACTGGATGCAGTATTCCAAGTGTGGTCTTCCCAAGGCATTATAAAATGATACAAACAGTTCAAGTGATCTTGATTCTATCCCTCTGTTAATGCAGCCCAGGACTGCACTGGTTAAACCAAAAATATGCAACGCCACACAATCCACGCAAATGAGTTCAGTTTGAATATAACTTGCAAAAATCAGGTTTTTCTGGTGCTCACATGTAATTCACATTGCCATTTGAGAAATTAAGGCATTTCCCTCATGACTGAAAACAAGACTCGGATCCCCACAATTCTTTTGAGGAGAAGTGGCTGGTTGACTTTAAGAAAACAAAGAGCAGAACTAAAATCTAGCTACCCGTCACTGCCTTTACATGAGTGATTTTTCTCCTTGGCAGCTTGCTGATGGGTGGACTTCAACGCCCAGAATTCCCCAGCCACCCGCAGTCCACCCATCAGCAAGCTGCCAAGCAAGGGAAACACTGCTTTATACAGTAGAGCAGGGGAAGGCAATGAAGCCAGCGGCTGACTCACCCCTGGATGCAGAGTGCCAGGACAATCCCATCGTGGCCTTCCAGGGTCTTTTGGCACTTGTAAGTGGTACAGGTATCCCAGACCTAGCAGAAAATAAAAGGTCACATGACTGGACTCAAGGGCAACCAGACCCAGGGCAGGAAGTCAGTGCCAGAGCTGGGAAGACAGGAAGCATCTGGACTGTCACCTGCCCACCTGCTTTCCTCTCTTTCCGACAAAGAAAGGAAACAGGTAGGCAGATTTTCCCAGAGAGCTGAACGCAAACGAGTGCAGCTCCCGGCAGTTGTCCTAATGGCCCGGAGGTCAGCAAGGGAGGCTGGAGTTGTGCCCGGGAGACACAACGTTTACCTTTTTTCCTCAAAACTGGGGTGGGCTCCTGCCAAATGCCTGCTTCAGTGCCCTTGGAGACGAGGAGGCTAAAGCAGCGCTCGGCCTGCTCTTCCAAAGAGGGGGTGAACACAACTCCTTGCCTAGCATTGTGCCTTCCAACACACAGGCCTCTGGGGGATTTTCAAGTCCTCCCTCACTGTCGTGAATACCAGCTGCCAAAAATGAGCTGAGCTGAGTCTTTCAGGCCCTAAATTACGTCAAGATCCGAGGGGAGAGGACAGCAGAAAGTCCGTGCATGAAGAACCCCCCAAAGAGTGGATAAACAAGGGGCTCCCTCATTGTTCAGCTCTCCGATTATTACACATGCTGCTTTCATTCTGAACGAACTATCGATGTTAAAAGCTACCAAGGCAGCTAGCCAACTCTGCAGCAACTGACGTTGAAATCTGAACTTTTTTTTAATTTTTTTTTTTTTTTACAATTGTTCTCTTCATCGCTTGGCTTTCTGAAATGCAAGTTAAGACAAACAGAAGCAAGCGGCTGGTTCTGAGCGGAGGAATGGCGATTCTAATGCAGCCTGCACTGCTCTTCCACCCAGGAGTTTAAAAAAGCCCTTCCTTTGGCTTATTCACTCGTTTGGTAAAGGCAACTGCTACTGGTGGCCTGAAGAAGAAAAATCCTTTTAAGGAAAGCTCTACTCCTTACAATTCTTGGCAACATAATGGAAATGGTTTGATATGCCCTGATGGCTCAGTGGTCAGAATGCAGCATTGCAGGCCGACTCTGCCAACGGCCAGCAGTTCGATTCTCACTGGCTCAAGGTGGACTCAGCCTTCCATCCTTCCCAGGTCGGTAAAATGAGGACCCAGATGGTTGCGGGCAATATGCTGACTCCGTAAACTGCTTAGAGAGGGCTGTAGAGCACTCTGAAATGGTACATAACTCTTACGTTTTATTGCTGTTGCTGTCAGCTCTACAATGAGCCATTTTCTCTGTCTCATCCTAGGTTGCCACATGCAGAGGAGGAAGGGTTCTGTCCCGTGGGAACCAAGGTCACCTCATACTCCTGGGACTAAGGACGGGGCAGTGTATTAGAAAGCCCGCTGAACATTTCTCTTGGGAAACGTAGTAAAATGCATATTCTTGAGGGTGGGGCATTATACTTTGTAACCAGGTAATTTTTAGTGGGAAATTCAGATTTGATTTCACTTTTGACCGTGCCGATACTTTGTAACCAATAAACATGTTCTTTGAGGAATTTGCAAGCCTTGGAGTTCTGCTTTATTTGTCTATTGCAGTGGTTCTCAACCTGTGGGTCGGGACCCCATTTGGAGTCGAACGACCATTTCACGGGAGTCGCCAAACAACGCAGTCTGCCATTTTTTTCCCCCTTTTCCTTAGCTGTGCTACTCCCTTTTATTCTATTGGTTTTTGAAAGCCAATAGAAGAGACTCTTTTGAATAGAGTCTAATTCTATTGGCTTTCAAAAGCCAATAGGAATTGTCCAAGCTGTCTCTGCCCTGCTGAGCCCGCCAAAAGCCCCATTCTGCAAACGGTGCTGCACCAGTTGAGTAGTCCCCGACTTACGACCGGTTGAGTAGTCCTCGACTTACGACCGGTTGGGGGTCACGGCATTAAAAAGGTTGAGAACCACTGGTCTATCGGAACCATGACAGTTGCTAGAGTATATTGCTTTCGCCCCCCTGGGATTCTTTTATTCAAGTCCACAGCCTTTGCCCACAACCAAGTACCGACCAAGGATCATTTTTACTTAGAAGCCCAAATTGAGGCTGGTCAGACACCAGGAATCCTGGCTGAGAGCAAGAGGACGCGCTTTTCCCGAGGCCCCCTCAAGTCCACACTGTACCACACGCAAAGGTTCAAAGAAGGAACAAGCGTCTTGCCTTGATGGTTTTGTCGGAAGAGCCACTGAAGAGCAAGTCACCGATGGAATAGACACAGAGGCACCAGACGGGGCCCTGGTGGCCAACGAAAGTGCCTTTGCACTTGAAAATCTGCTGAGGGTCGTAGGCTGCAAAGGAGGAGGAAAGAAGGGGTGTTATTGCGCAAGCAGCCACACCCCAAACCCCGAGCCCTGGAGAAGAGGTGGAATCTGACTTCTTGGGCAGGTCACGGGGGAGAAGCAGTCGAGGATGTGTGGCTCAAAGCCAGCGCCTAACCAGCCCAGCAACCTTTTTCCCAAGAAAGGATCCGGGAGACTTGCAAGTGATCCTCTCCAACTCTACGTGCTCGGCCATTAAACAAAGATATTCTACGTATCGATCAGCACTTATAGCAATACAGGTAGTCCTCGACTGACGGCCATAATTGAGTTGAAATTTTTTGTTGCTAAGTGAAACATTTGTTAAGTACGTTTTGCCCTATTTTACGACTTTTTGTGCCACAGTTGTTAAGTGAATCACTGCAGCTGTTAAAGTAGTACAACGGTCGTTAAGTGAATCTGGTTCCCCCACTGATTACACTTGCCAGAAGGTTACAAAAGGTGGTCACGTGACCTTGGGACACTGCGACCGTCATAAATGTGAGTCAGTGGCCAAGCATCCGAATTTCAATCATGCGACCACGGGGAGGCTGCAACCGTCGTAAGTGCGAAAAACAGTCCTAAGTCACTTTTTTTCAGTGCTGTTGTAACTTTGAACGGTCGCTAAATGAACTGTTGTTAAGTCAAAGGCTACCTGCATTCAGTTAGATCAAAGGTTCTCTCAGGACAGGAAGACAAAAACCTTCCAGAAGAGCCGCAGATCCTGCAGCCCCGCAGCATTGTTGACCCTTTATGCTGCTCCCTGGCACAGGATCAGATTGTTTGAGAAATTGCCTCTTCCCAATGATCTCTACCCTCCCACTAGGTCAGGCAGGAGGGCTACTGTTGGTGGCAGATTCTCTCTCTTAGGGAACTCCATCTGGTGGGACCCAGGTGGCCTGTTTTTTCCCTGCTGTGACCCTTCCCCTGGAGCATCATCCCCCCTCCCCCAGGTGTAGTTAGCCCCATCTCTGCCAGCCTCTTGGGAAGCCTTTAAAGCAGGGGTCCTCAACCTTGGCAACTTTAAGGCTTGTGGGCTTCCACTCCCAGAATTCAGCAAAGCTGGCTGAGGAATTCTGGGAGTTGAAGTCCACAAGTCTTAAAGTTGCCATGGCTGGAGACTCCTGCTTTAAAGCATACTTTTTTCACCAGCCTTGGGGATCCCAGAGAGCGCCTATACGGTGCCTGCATAAGATTAAGTGATGTTTGTTCTCCTGCTTTCTTGAGATTACGTTTATTTTATGTTTGCCTTATATGCTTATTTCATTTATCTTGGACTGTTTTTAATGTTATGGAGTTTTCGACTGCTGTTATGTCATCAGAGTTGTGAGTTTGTGAGATGGGTGACTATGTGAATAGGCTAAATAAGTCAATAATCCTAAACCAGGTGACCCATGAATCAGATTTGGAAGCCTTGCTTTGTTTGAAAAGGAAGTAAGAGCAGGGCAGGCACAGTAATCCAGAGGAAAAAAAAATGGAGGTTTCCAGAGCCGGTGAAAATGGGACTTTAAAACAAAATACTTGTGTGAAAAACACTTTCTAAACTGCTTTGAATTTACTGCCAAGCAGCTTCAGCAAGTGATTCATACACATCCCCAGCGAAAGGCGATCAGAAATAAAAGTACGATCAACATATCATTAAATAAGAAAAAAAGGTCAATAATGCACTCAGTAGCATTCTTTGAATTAAATCTACTTTGCAGTCTTTTTGCATGAAGGAAAAAACTGGAAAACTGGAAAAAAAGGCATAATCTCATTCCAGCCTCAGATGATCCAGTGAAATTATTTTGCTTGCTACATTTTTCAATACAATGTTGTTCTTAACCGAAGAGAAAAAGAAAACCCCAAGCATCTAATTAGTTCTCATTCTGAAAGCAGAACTTCCGAATCAGTAATTAGAAGTTTTATATGATAAAGAAGAAAAATTTCTCTACACCCAGAAATCCCAGAATGCCTCTTTCTGTTCAAGGAGAAAGAAAAGGTACTTGGGGCTAATGGACAAAGACCTGGGGAAAAAAATATGGAACTTTGATCTTATATATGTTGACAGTACCAAGATTACTTTACACTCAGAAATGGAGGACTACATGGATTCAAGGAACGGTTACAAAAACTGATGGAGCTAGCAGAGATGGCTAAACTAACTATACTGATTAAAGAAAAGAATTGTTGTTGTTAGTTGCGAAGTCGAGTCTGACCCATCGCGGCCCCATGGACAACGTTCCTCCAGGCCTTCCTGTCCTCTACCATCTTCTGGAGTCCCTTTAAGCTCACGCCTCCTGCTTCAGTGATTCCATGCAGCCACCTCATTCTCTGTCGTCCCCTTCTTCTCTTGCCCTCCATCTTTCCCAGCGTCAGGCTCTTCTCCAGGGAGTCCTTCCTTCTCATTAGGTGGCCAAAGTAGAGTTTCAACTTCAGGATCTGGCCTTCTAAAGAGCAGTCGGGGTTGATCTCCTCTAGGACTGACCGGTTGGATCGCCTTGCAGTCCAGGGGACTCGCAGGAGTCTTCTCCAGCCCCAGAGTTCAAAGGCCTCAATTCTTTGGCGCTTGGCCTTTCCTATGGTCCAACTTTCACAGCCATACATTGCAACTGGGAAAACCATGGCCTGGACTATACGCACTTTTGTTGGCAGGGTGATGTCCCTGCTTTTTAGTAGGCTGTCTAGATTTGCCATAGCTTTCCTCCCCAGGAGCAAGCGTCTTTTAATTTCTTGGCTGCAGTCCCCATCTGCAGTGATCTTGGAGCCCAGGAAGATAAAATCTGTCACTACCTCCATTTCTTCCCCATCTATTTGCCAGGAATACAAATACTTTTATTGTTACGTGGAAAACCGCTTCTAGACTTTGTGTTTGAGGTGGAAAAAAATGAAATTTTGATTTGGGGGTTTACCAATTAGATTGAGGTCTGATGTTGATATTCTACTTTACTGCACCAAAGGAAGTCGGATGTCAATGCCTTTTTTTCCCCCTTTTTTCTTTTCTCCCTTACCTCACTTCTCTACTCCCTTTCTCCTTCCCTATCTTTTCCTCTATTTACTTTTGTATTTTCATTGTATTGTATATTATAAACTAATAAAAGAAAGAAAAGGTAGTAGATACTCACAGCCCAGAATCCCCATGTTCAGTCGGGCGTTGATATGAGACAGTTCATCCTGTAGAGAGAAAGAAGGCAGGTGATAAAGGCCAAGTGGGAAAAATGCTAATTTCGACACTGAGGTGTGACAGGAGTGGAAAACGTAAGTGCTGCCCTCTGCTCTGCTCGACAGACGGAGGAGTCGAGGTTTGTAAGCCTCAAGCCACCATAATTGACCGGGAGAGATGAGAGCGGGTGCCCACAGCACGAACAGGGACTGGCAGAGGCAATGGCTGAGCATCACTTGGATCTGAAGCTGTTTTGCAAGCCTTGGCTTTGGAACCAGGCTGTGTACCACTGTTTGAACTAACATACAGCTGCATTCACACAGCAAAATGAACCAAAAGTTGATTTTAATGTTGGTTTGTAAAGATGCCTGAGGGAGGAATCCAGGTCTTGCTCAGACAATGCCACATTTGTTTTACCCATCACTTTTTCTCCAGGGATGTATTTATTTATTCATCCCTCGGCCCGCCCATCCATCCCACCATCTACATGTCACCTCAACTTCTCCGGGCAGCTGAGAAGCAGAGAAATGCAGGACCCACCAGGCAGGTTTGTGTTTGTAAAGTGGACTTTCTGGTAAAAAGCGAGGTGTGTGTGTGTGTGTGTGTGTGTGTGAGATTCCAAGAGAGAGAAGATTAACACAGGCACACATCTATATGATTATTTAAGGTTTTTTTTAAGGTTTTAACTTCTACTGGTGGTCTTTTTTGTGAGGTAAGAATTTGACAGGTTTGTGAGTTTTCTGGTTGATACTCGTGGGGATGTATCAGCAGAAAAGGCAGGAAACTGTATTTCACCTTTCTTAATGAACTGTTTTGGGTTGGTTATTAGTCTAACCTGGAGGCTTTGTATAGATAGTCCTCAACTTACAACTGTTTGTTTAGTGACCATTCGAAGTTACAACGGCACTGAAAAAGGTGACCTATGGCTGTTGCAGCATTCCCCCTCCCCCCGTGGTCACGTAATCAAAATTCAGATGCTCAACAACTGATTCGTAGTTATGACAGTTGCTGTGTCACCTTTTGCGACCTTCTGACAATGGGAAAGCCAGATTCACTTAATAGCTATGTTACTAACTTAACCACTGTAGTGATTCACTTAACAACTGTGGCAAGAAAAGACGTAAAATGGGGCAAAATTCATTTAGCAACTATCTCACTTAAAAGCAGTAATTTGGGGCTCAATTGTGGTCGTACGTTGAGGACTACCTGTATAAGGCGTGTTTTCTCTCTGTGCTTTTCCTCAGGCTACATTAATTTCCTTGCCTGAAACTGGCATTTTGTTGTGCGTCTTCAGGCCAATGCATGGCAGGGAGCGTAGAGGCCAAGAGTCCTGTATTTGCCACACGCGCACAAAGGAGAAGCCCAGTGAGAAAGCCCAGCTTCTAATATACTACAGAAAATCATTCCCAAAAGTCCCAGGCCCATCCATGCCCGCCCTGGGGAGGAAACGGCATCCATTGTCAGGGCTGCATCTCCCCTATCCAGGCTTCATGAGCTGACAGCCAGACATTAGCAACGGGATGGGGGGGGGGGAGAGGGAAAGATTGGACTGTAAGGAAGAAGGGGGGGATGGAAGCCCAGCTGCGCCTTGCAAGAAGCTTCAGCCAGCCAAGATCAACTACTGAAATGCAGAGCTGGGAATCAAGCATCTATCTCCTAAACAATATTGTTGTTGTTGTTGTTAATTGCGAAGTCGTGTCCGACCCATCGCGACCCCATGGACAACGCTCCTCCAGGTCTTCCTGTCCTCTACCATCTTCTGGAGTCCATTTAAGTTCACACCTACTGCTTCAGTGACTCCATCCAGCCACCTCATTCTCTGTCATCCCCTTCTTCTCTTGCCCTCCATCTTTCCCAGCATTAGGCCCTTTTCCAGTGAGTCCTTCCTTCTCATTAGGTGGCCAAAGTATTTGAGTTTCAACTTCAGGATCTGGCCTTCTAAAGAGCAGCCTAAACAATATACAAGCATCTAATTGGACATTTACAGATAACTGGTGTGTGTGTGTGCGTAAGAGGGACAGTTATTTTGTGTTGTTTGCATGGGAAAACCTCAGATTCAGCTTAGGCTACTTCTGTAACCACCTAAGCTTCAGTAAAGTAGATTCTTGGCCAAACCAAATGGCCAGGCGTCTTTCTGTGCTAGATGACTGGTTGACACTCACGTTGAGCATGGAGGCATCTCGCCTGAACTCCATCAGATCTTCACTTAGCTTGCTCTGGTTCTCATCCAGCACATCTGAACAATGACAGGTAGGAAAACGGGGCATATGATTTCTGGTTGCAAATGCAAATAAATCATAAACCCACTGAGGCCCCACACCCAAACTAATCCCAATCCATTTCAGTCTCCTGCTCCAGAAATATTCTGCTGAAAGTTCTTGCAGTGCAAAGAGTCGCCTTTTCAGTGACAGGGGCAGCCTATAAATGTAACAGATCAATGAAGAATAGATTGATTTGTGCAGAAGAATACTTTTCCTGTAACAATTTGGTCATTTATTGTTATTTGTTTATGGCACTTGGACGTACCATCCAACCATGCAGCTTTACTTCCTGATCCCTGTGCTCTGAGCCTCAGCACCGCTTTAAGCAAGCCCAAGAATATCTCAACTAACTGAGCTGCCATCAGAGTTACGGATGTAAAGATCGCTGAGGAAATGTGCCCCAGGCACCCTGTTTTCACTTGACCTCCGCAGTATGCCTGGCCTTCTGCCCACCTGCAAGCAGCATCTCCGCACTGACCCCTTAGAAGTCAGCCCCATGGGTGCTCTTGCCCATAGCCTGCTCAAAGGAAAAAGTTCTCCAGTCCCAGATGGTCAGAAAACTCAACATTCTTCCTGAAAAGAAATCTGACCAAAATGTCCAGCTAGGACAGTGCTTCTCAACCTTTTTAATGCCGCGACCCCCAACCGGTCGTAAGTCGAGGACCACTCAACCGGTCTTAAGTCAAGGACTACTCAACTGGTGCAGCACCGTTTGCAGAATGGGACTTTTGGCGGGCTCAGCAGGGCAGAGACAGCCTGGACAATTCCTAATAGCTTTTGAAAGCCAATAGAATTAGACTCTATTCAAGAGAGTCTATTCTATTGGCTTTCAAAAGCCAATAGAATAAAAGGGAGTAGCACGGCTAAGGAAAAGGGGGAAAAAAATGGCGGACTGCGTTGTTTGGCGACCCCCGTGAAATGGTCGTTCGACCCCAAATGGGGTCCCGACCCACAGATGGAGAACCACTGAGCTAGGATGATCAGCAACGGGATACATACTGACTTTCATGGCTATTTTGAAGCCCCCAGTTATAGCAATAGCAACAGCACTTAAGACTTATATACCGCTCCACAGTGCTTTACAGCCCTCTCTAAGAGGTTTACAGATCAGCCTATGGCCCCCAACAATCTGGGTCCTCATTTTACCGACCTTCCGGAAGGACGGAAGACTGAGTCAACCTTGAGCCGGTGAGGATTGAACTGCAGGCAGCTGGCAGGCAGCTGAAGTAGCCTGCAGTACTGCATTCTAACCACTGTGCCACCATGGTTATGTATGTATGCATGCACGTATGTATTTATTTAATTCATTCTTTCAATTTTGAATCAGAATTGTGCATTTTCTTTTTTAGAGTGGGTAGGACTAGCTGGATGTTTTAAAAAAGTGGAACACTGATTCTCCAAAGAAATCACAGAGCAAAATGCTCCAGGATTTTATTTATTTAGACATCTTTAAATCAGTTTTTGATTCCTGGCAATTTCCTGGATGAGTCCCGGCAGTTTTCCCAGAAAAGTTTTTGGAAATGGTTTACCTGTTGCCTCCTCCTCCTCCTTAGGTTGGAGAGTGAGGTGGCTTCATGTCTAAGGTGGGACTAGAACTCTCAGCCTCCTGGTTTCTAGCCTGATGCCTTAAGCCAGTGGTTCTCAACCTGTGGGTCGGGACCCCATTTGGGGTCAAACGACCATTTCACGGGGGTCGCCAAACAACGCAGTCCGCCATTTTTTCCCCCTTTTCCTTAGCCGGGCTACTCCCTTTTCTTCTATTGGCTTTTGAAAGCCAATAGAATAGACTCTCTTGAATAGAGTCTAATTCTATTGGCTTTCAAAAGCCAACAGGAATTGTCCAGGCTGTCTCTGCCCTGCTGAGCCCGCCAAAAGCCCCATTCTGCAAACGGTGCTGCAAGTTGTCTGCAGCGAAGGTGAGCTATCTGGAAGTTTCCACCCCTCCCTGCTGAGCAACTACTACAAATGTAAGTAAAAGAGGGCCAGGGGTGGGAGGTGGGAGGCCGGCGGGCGCAGGGAGGGTTGCGGGCATGCGTGGGGCCCGGCAGGTGCCTTACCTCCCTTGGACTGGGCCAGCTGGTGGCCCAGCTGGTGGTCGGCCTGCGTTGTCGCTGCCCCTTGTCAGCTACGCCTTGGCTGGCACAGGAGGCGGCACCACGCATGCGTGGCGCTCCCGGGCAGGGAAAGTCCTTGGCTTACGACCGGTTGGGTAGTCCTTGACTTACGACCGGTTGGGTAGCCCTCAACTTACGACCGGTTGGGGGTCGCAGCATTGAAAAGGTTGAGAACCACTGCCTTAAGCACTACCCCAAACCAGCTCTCGGGATATTACAGAAATCTATCAGAACGAGAAAGCAACTCTGGAAGGTGGTGGGGGTTTTACATGGGGCCCCCCAGCAACAGAAAGCAGAGCTACCTGCCTTCTTCAGAGACTCACCAAACTTCAGCTCCAAATTCTTCTCCAGCTGGTCTATCTTCTCGGAGAGCTTGCCCAGCATGGAGCGCAGGAAGGCAATCTCCTGGTCCTTCTGAGCCATGGCCACTTGCATTTCATGGAAGCGGTCATCCGTTTGCTGGAGGAACTCCTTCAGACCTTCAAATTTGCACATTTCCAGGTGAGTCTCGTAGGTATCCTGGTTTCCTATGAATGTACACCTAGCGAAGAGGAAGCAAGTTGTTTGTGAGAAGTTCCTCTTCAAAACAGGGATTCTGCCTAGGACCACATCAGAGTGAGCTTCAAGACTCTTACGTTTGTTCTACGCACCAGAGCAATTTTTCAGGCCAAGGTTTGCACTTGGCCTCTGAGCAACTCAAATCCCTATTCAACAACTAGTTGAGAGCCAGAAATTCCACAGACACAACATGGCCGAATAATCCCCATGTTTTAAGTCTGATGCTTTAAGCAAAATAGACAGAAAACCGCTACTTGTACATATTGCAATTGTACCAATGGACTGAGTGGCCTAAGATATCCGTGAGATGCATTGTGCCATCTTCTCATATGCCCAAATTGTGCCAATTCTATGAAGGGGCGCCTGCTTTTGGTTACCCATTTTTTGCCTTGTTAAATTACAGCCTGTATAACACCTCACAATCACTTGTTGTTCCTCGAGATTCCATTTCACTGAAGTTTCTTAAACTGATTGTTTCTCAGCTGGTCCTTGTTACTGTCAGAAATTGGGGTTCACTGAAATCCTAGCTCCTACCTGTGGCAGAATATGTGAAAACATTTTGGATATCAGATTTCCAAGCCTGTCTAAAGTCCTCCAACAAAAGGAAAGGCATTCCAACGTTCTTGCTGTCCGTGAAGTCCTTTCTTGTGTCCTACTGGAAAGCTTCTCCCAGCCAACGTTTGTGCCTCATTTTTTTCCCTCTCCTGATGCAGGACTTCACTTTTCTCCCTCTTAAATTTCATTCTGCTTGCTGCAGACCCCTGCTGAAGCATGTCAAGAAATTTTTGAATTTTCTTATTCTTCTCTAAAAATTTAGCCATTCCTCTTAGTTTTGTGACATCTTTTAGTTTCATATCCTTTCATCCAGGTTTTTAATAAATGGCCCTGGATGCAGGAAGGAATCCTGTGATGCTTTACTAGATACTTCCTTCCAAGGGGAGGTGGTGTCATTTATGAATGTTCTGCAAATGCAATCATTCAGCCATTTTGTGAAGCCATCTAAACAGCGGTGTCTTCCAGCATATAAACAATGCAGAACAAGAGTTGGAAGAGATCTGGGAGGTCTTCTAGTCCAACCCATGCACAAGCAGGAGACCCTATATCAAGGGTTCCCAACCCCCGATCCGTGGACCAGCAGCGGGCCAGGGCATGCCAGAAACCGGGCCACACGAACAAGCGAAGTCCCATCTGCAAGATGCAGGCAGCAGATGCCACCATGCCACCTCCGGTCTGCGGAAAAACCTGTCTCCATGGAATCTAAAGATTGGGGGCCACCACCCTATATCTTTTCAAGCATGTGGCTATCCAGACTCTTCTTAAAAACCTCCCGTGATGAAGCACCCACAATTTCCAAAGGCAAACTGTTCCACTGATTAATTGTTCTCACCGTCAGGAAATTCCTCCTTAGTGTTCTAGGTTGCTTCTCTCCTTGATTAGTTTCCATCCATTGCTTCTTGTCCTGCCTTTGAGTGCTTTGGAGAATAGATTGTCCTCTTCTTTATTGGAAGACTGCTATCATGTCACCCCTAGTCCTTCTTTTCATTAGACTAGACATATCCAGTTCCTGCAACTGTTCTTCTAAAGTTTTAGCCTTCAGCCCATTAATCATCTTTGTTGCTGTTCTCTGCAAAGTGTCAACATCTTTTTTATAATGTGGCGACCAAAACTGGATGCAGTATTTTACCATATTATGAATGAAAACTTCATAAAGATGTTTGTTCAATGCTTTGTGGAAGTGAAGGTATACTACTGTCCAAAGCATTCCTCCAATCTATTAACCAAGAGTATCAAAAAAGGAGATCGGTTAGTCTGATTGGACTGTGACAACCCTTGCTGCGTTCCTATCTAAATCCGCATAAATATGCTGTGCAATAATTTGCTCAAGGCCCTTGCACAGTACAAATGGCAGGGGGATACATCTGTAGTTTCCTTTTTTGAAAACAAAGACCTTGCCAGGGCTTCAGGATTTCCCAAGGACTGAAGTTCTGCAATCATTGCTGCTACTTTCTTTAGTATACTCCAATGGAAGTCCCCAGCCAGGGAGACTTGAACTGCTTTAAATTTACTAAACCGTCTTTGATTCTCTCCTTGTCCATCCTGAGCTGTAGTTCCCTCTTTCCTCTAAGATGCAACAATGGCAGGCTAGGGTTTTGTTTCGTTTCTGAGGCAAAACAGACGTAAAATATGAATTAAGATGTTGTGCCTTCCTGGCATCACCTATACCAATCCCATCCCTTTCACTTTGGCTTTTTTGCCCTTCCTTTTGTTTCTGACATAACCACCCCCACAAAAGGGGCCTTTTTCTTCTATTGGACATTTCTCAATAAGCCTCAGCTTCTTCCAAGCTTCAGTATTTCTGGTACAATCCATAGTTTCTAGCAAATGTGTCCTTTGCATCCTTCTTGGGCTATATGCGCCTCTTGCAGTTTCTATACACGTCTCTTTTTACCTTTTAGAAGCTCTGTGTATCTAACTAGCCTGCTTTGTACATGTCTCCCAAGGACAACATGGTCACTTTCTTCCAAGGTTCTAAGTCATCTTCTCTTCTGTAACCACTTCTCTGTTGGTAAAGATTTGGTTTAGGATAGCAGACCTGATCTTTAGATCTTGTTCTTTCCCTTTCTGACAAAAGAAGCTGTCGGCAAATTGGTTCGGGATTCACTTTATCTCTCACTTTTGGCAGAGTACAATTCCCAGCAGATGTCAGAATTGTTGAAAACTCCCATTGTTGCTTTGATCATTTGACCCAAAAATCCTCATCCATATTTTTTGCCTGCCCAGGCAGCTTGTAATAACAATGATATCACTTTAGTTTTTCTCTATTTTTATTTCCACCCAGAATGTCTCAACAGGATTTCCATGATACAATTGTGAATTTGTGCACAGGCATTTTTTAATCTATAGCACAACACTCTCCCCCCTTCCGTTGACTTTGTTCCCCCTGAGTTAAATTGTAGCTTTCTAGGCTATGCTCCTTGGTTGGTCACTAAGTTTCAGTGATGCCCATTTTCGTCCTTTCTTGTTAGGAATTCAAATTCATTTTGTTTCACGAGAATGTTCTGTGACTGCTGTAAAATATTTCTCAGACTGTGAGTTGTGCTTCCTCTTGACTTCATCTTTGTAGATTCCAGCCAGTCTCTAAGTCCTGCCTCTATCCTGGAGGCTCTCCTCTTTGTCCTTGCACTTCAGGCTTTCCTGATGAGAGTAGCAATGTGGCTGCTAACAACATCCTTCCTAGTCAGGATGAGATATAGCTCAACTCTTACTTAGATCCTTCAGGTTGATGGGAGTCGTCAAGGAACCCTTTGTTGTTAATTGCGAAGTCGTGTCCGACCCATCGCGACCCCATGGACAATGTTCTTCCAGGTCTTCCTGTCCTCTACCATCTTCTGGAGTCCATTTAAGTTCACACCTATTGCTTCAGTGACTCCATCCAGCCATCTCATTCTCTGTCGTCCCCTTCTTCTATTGCCCTCAATCTTTCCCAGCATTAGGCCCTTCTCCAGTGAGTCCTTCCTTCTCATCAGGTGGCCAAAGTATTTGAGTTTCAACTTCAGGATCTGGCCTTCTAAAGAGCAGTCGGGGTTGATCTCTTCTAGGACTGACCGGTTTGAACGCCTTGCAGTCCAAGGGACTCGCAGGAGTCTTCTCCAGCACCATAATTCAAAGGCCTCCATTCTTTTGCGCTCAGCCTTTCTTATGGTCCAGCTTTCACAGCCATACATTGCAACTGGGAAAACCATGGCTTGGACTATACGCACGTTTGTTGGCAGGGTGATGTCTCTGCTTTTTAGTAGGCTGTCTAGATTTGCCATAGCTTTCCTCCCCAGGAGCAAGCATCTTTTAATTTCTTGGCTGCAGTCCCCATCTGAGATGATCTTGGAGCCCAGAAAAATAAAATCTGTCACTACCTCCATTTCTTCCCCATCTATTTGCCAGGAATTGAGAGGGCCGGATGCCATGATTTTGGTTTTCTTAATGTTGAGTTTCAAGCCTACTTTTGCACTCTCCTTCTTCACCCGCATCAAGAGGCTCTTTAGTTCCTCTTCACTTTCTGCCATTAGAGTGGTATCATCTGCGTATCTTAGGTTGTTGATATTTCTCCCGGCAACGGAGAGGTAATGTTAGGCAAGGAACCCTAACCCTAACCCTCCTCATTATCCCCATTTACACAGGCTCTCTTGGAGGAGACTGTCTCTTCTTAAGCATGCTTATCAACTGGATAAGTCTCAGTTCTTTCAGCTTCCTGCCCAGGGCTTCAGAGTCTTGGGAGACCTTCAAAGTCCTTCCTGGCAGGGTTGTTCTTTCCCATATGAATAAGTAGGAAGGGTCCATTATTGATGGGTATGAGATGTCTCAGCAGCCTGTCTGTTGCATCCTGGACATGGGCATCTGAACGTCATCTCAGGCCTACACATTGTGGCCTCTCAACAGGAAATCCTATATACTTTTTCTTTCTAAAATTGATTTTTAGGCTTTATTGAGCTGTGATGGCTTGAGTGATTTCTGCTTGCTTCCATGAAATTGAGTCAGGTAGCAATAGATGTCACAGATGTTGAGAAGCAATGTCAACTCTGAGGGTCTTTGGACCCTTCTACTACTACTACTACTACTACTACTACTACTACTACTACTACTACTACTACTACTACTTCTTCTTCTTCTTCTTCTTCTTCTTCTTCTTCTTCTTCTTCTTCTTCTTCTTCTTCTTCTTCTTCTTCTTCTTCTTCCTCCTCCTCCTCCTCCTCCTCCTCCTCCTCCTCCTCCCTTCTTCCTGTTCTCTGGCATTCCTATTCTTCTCTCTGTTTTCTCCTAAGGAAGTTTATTTGTTCTATCCAAGAAACTCTCGTTTTTTTTCTGATATCTGGCAGTGCTTGGTTTCTTTCCTCAAATCCCTTTTCCAATTAGCCTGCATTTCCATTGGGGTAGTTTGGGTTCTCATTAGACAGGAGGGCATTTTTTGCAGACTTCCTTGACTGACCGTGCTGCTTGAGAGTCCCCCCCACACCCTTCCCCCGCCAGCCATCCAAGCTAAAATCCTCTTTTGCTCTCCTTTTCACTTGTTCAATGAGCTCGCTCTCTCGGGAACTGCCTTGCTTGTAAGTCCCCCGACAATGCTTTTCTTTTCATTGACTGCAGCTGCTGAACTGCATACATTTAGAGATAGAATGGAAGGCATTAAACAAACAGACAGATCTCATATTTATTATTACAACAAAACTGGCTTCTGATCTGAGGGAGCAAAGGGTTCTTGAGACTAGATACTTCAGAACAGCCTAGAGCCCAAGCATCATGGGGACCCAGCACTGGGTCACAGGGCAAGGCCTGGGGAATTGACCCTTGGGATGGGCAAAAAAGGGCTCCTTCTAAGGCAGTGTTTCCCAAACTTGACAATTTTAAGGCATGTGGACTTCAACTCCCAGAATTCCACAGCCAGCATCGCTGGCTGTGGAATTCTGGGAGTTGAAGTCCACATGCCTTAAAATTGTCAAGTTTGGGAAACACTGTTCTAAGGCAAGACTCTGCTAGGAGATCGTGGATCCCCGCTTACCCGTATTTGGAGTGAGGGCACTTGATGTGCTCACACTCCTTCAGATGTGCCTCCAGGTTCATCTTGAGCAACGGAGGGCAATTGGGATTGTTGGGGCAGCGCACTGGCCGGTAGTCACAGCTGCCTTCATGGTCCCTAGACATAAAAGGGGGAATGTCAGAAAATGAGTATCTCTCTCACATACGCGCACACACACACACCTACAATGGATTACTACTCTTTGGCAAAGGGACCAGATATTTCTCTGGAGTGGCATCAGGGAGGTCGTCTGGACATCTCCATCTTTAGGCAACTTGAGGGCAGCTGGCCATTTCCACAGCGTTGCCCTGAAGCCTAGTACCAATATTTGAGCTGGTGAGGTTTTACAAACACCTTGGAGTGTACTCACACAAAATGGATGTCTTTGTAGGCAGGGTGAAACACGAAAGCCACATTTTTACCAAAATGAAAATGGATAAGATGGGAAGAATCGTGATTCTTCCCCCCCCACTCTGTTGTTCCATGATGCTGGGCTATAACCATCCAGCTTTTGTAATCTTACGAGCTCTGGCTGTGGAAACAGAGCTGTGGTTTAGCTGAACAAACGGAGCTGGAAAGGTTTAATTAAGTCACTAAAGCAGTAGTTCTCAACCTTTCTAATGCCGCGACCCCATAATACAGTTCCCCATGTTCTGGTGACCCCCAACCACTTATACATCACCGGGTGCCAGGGGCGTGGCGAAAGAAAAGGGGAAAAAATGGCGGACTGTGTTGTTTGGCGACCCCCGTGAAATGGTCGTTCGACCCCAAATGGGGTCCCGACCCACAGGTTGAGAACCACTGCACTAAAGTATTTATAGCAGTTTTGCCAGCTCTGCAACAAAAGGGACTGAAATCTCTCTACAGCAGCGGTTCACAACCTGTGGGTCGCGACCTCTTTGGGGGTCGAACGACCCTTTCACAGGGGTCGCCTAAGACCATCGGAAAACACATATTTCCGATGGTCTTAGGAACCGAGACACTGCTCCTCTATCTGTCTCCGCACGGCTTCGAGCTGGGGGCTGTTGTAGCGCCGGATTCGTTTCTGTCGAGCATCTCCTAAGGGAGGCTGCGTTGCTTCGCTGCCCTTTCCGTGGAGGAGGCTGAACTAAGCTCTGCCGGCGCTGTCGCCCTCTTGGCACTCTCTCTCTCTCCCCGCGTGGGCGCTTCTCCAACCAGGCTGGGTGGGGCTGGCGGAGCGGCCTTCCTGCCACCCCCTCCCTGGCCAGCTGGAGCTGGGCAGGCCGGCAACCCTCAGAAGGGAGGCGAGGACAGGCGAGGCTCGTTGAGCCCCGGGTGCGGCGGGTGAGTGAGCGGCGTCGTTGCGCGCTTGGAGAGCCCTTAGGGTTGGGGGTCACCACAACATGAGGAACTGTATTAAAGGGTCGCGGCATTAGGATGGTTGAGAACCACTGCTCTACAGAGATGTCCAGCTTTTGTTCCCTCCCATGCAGCAACCCGTGGATAAGCTCCGTTTAGGACCCTTCCCAACAACTTGATCTTTGGCCACCAAAAGGCAGCTGCAAAATGGCTGAATTTCAGCTGTGCTTTTCAGAGGGTTGTTCAATTATCTAAGGTAGTTTTAAGACAAAGAGCAAGTTTTTTGGGGGGGCGGGCTCCTCCTCCCATCTCTACCCTTGAAAACCCCGCAAAGGGCTACGTTTGGTCGTTCTTCTTCCAGCTTAATGTCACCCCTGCAACAACTGAAAAACAACAGCCATTTTATCTTTTGCCTTTGCTGTTTTTTTCTATGTTGTTTGGTATTTTTTAGATGGGGGGGGGGAAATGCTTGAGTTGTTTCAGTTAGCCATAACAATTGCAGCTGTGTGAGAATCAAGGTCAATGGTAGAAAAAGTTTTGGTGGGCTGAAAGGTTGGGGGGAGAACCCACCTTTTAGTATAACTGGTGATAGTGATTGATGACAGCCTTTCTTGGGTGGGAATTATAATTTGTTACTTTGTATAAGGGGGGAGAGAACTTTAGTCTTGGGTTCATCTATGTAAGTGCCGATACTGTGTTTCCTAAATTAAATGTTCTTTAAGGAAGAAATCTTTGCCTTGAAGTTCTTTTAAGTCAGTGGTTCTCTTTTTAATGCCGCGACCCCCAACCGGTCGTAAGTCAAGGACTACTCAACCGGTCGTAAGTCAAGGACTACTCAACTGGTGCAGCACCGTTTGTAGAATGGGACTTTTGGCGGGCTCAGCAGGGCAGACACAGCCTGGACAATTCCTGTTGGCTTTTGAAAGCCAATAGAATTAGACTCTATTCAAGAGAGTCTATTCTATTGGCTTTCAAAAGCCAATAGAATAAAAGGGAGTAGCACAGCTAAGGAAAAGGGGGAAAAAATGGCAGACTGGGTTGTTTGGCGACCCCCGTGAGATGGTCGTTCGACCCCAAATGGGGTCCCGACCCACAGGTGGAGAACCACTGTTTTAAGTGGTTTCATCTATTGGAGTGTTTCTCAACCTTGACAATTTTAAGGCATGTGGACTTCAACTCCCAGAATTCCACAGCCAGCATTGCTGGCTGTGGAATTCTGGGAGTTGAAGTCCACATGCCTTAAAATTGTCAAGGTTGAGAAACGCTGATCTATCGGAACCACGACACTTAGATTTCTTGGGAAAAAAGTCTTCCCTTTGTCTGCAGCATTAATCCCAGGTCGTGTCTCCTCCCAAATCTCTCCACAGCCCGTCCTTGATTGCACTGTCAAAAATATGGAAAGGGGCAGTGGGAGGGAGGATGCCACCCTGCTGAATTCGAGGAAGCAGCCATTCCCAAACAAGCCAGAGATCGCGGGAAGAGGCTTCACGGTAACTTACTTCCTGGCACTCAGTTTAATGGTGAAGGGGCACCCATGGGGGTCCACCTCAAAGGCTGGAGTCTTGCCACTCGCGCTGGACCGGCAGCCGTACTTGCAGTGAATGAAGAGCTCCCCAATTTGTTCGGCCACTGCAATGTTGTTGACCACCACCGTCAGTTTGGCATTGTCCACCGGGCACTTCTCTGCAAGGAGAAACCCTTTGTGAAGATCATTCAGACACCATCCCGAGCTGGGATCCACTACGGCTAACCACTTTAAAACACTCCAAGGGAACATTGGAATCCAATTTCTAAGTAAAGCTGTTGTCCGCTTAAACACCAGTAACTTCCTCAAATGCCTGAATTTGTAAGTTTATCAATTGACTGGCATACATTTCATCAATTAAATAACTCACATATCTTCCTGTACATTATCTTAAGAGAGGTCATTCCTCAAAACCACCCATCGTTCTGTGCCTCTCTCGGGTGACTTTTCTGCGATCCCCTGGACTCTTTCAACCACGGTTTCAGAGACAGGAAACACAGAAACATTGTAGAGGAGATATCAAAATAGGCTCACTAAAACAAGGGGAGCATATCAGAAATTTGGAAAATCCAAAGCCCATCTACTTGCAACGTTGCCCTGGCAACCGCCTGCCTCGCCAAAGTTGTACAGCCCTGGTCTGCCCAAATCCACTACTCTGAACGTGGGAGTCACCTAAAGCAAGGGTTCTCAACCTTGGCAACTTTAAGACTTGTGGACTTCAATTCCCACCTGTACAGCGGCTCCTACCAAACCATTAAGGTAAGCGTGCTCTCAGGTGCTCCGCCTGCTGCGGCTTCTCTCTCTAGCCTGGGAAGAAGATTCCATCAGCTCTTTTCTCTCCTCTGCTCCAGATCTGGGACATCCGGAACCTAGAATGTGTGCATGTGCTACAGACGTCTGGGGGCAGCGTCTACTCCATTGCGGTTACCAACCATCACATCGTCTGTGGCACCTACGAAAATCTCATTCACGTAAGGATGAGCGAAGACCAGGAGGAAGGGGGCAGTGGGGCACTTTGCAGCCTCTTTCAGCCCTCCCCAGAACCTCCAGTCCTCTCTTTCTGGGATCTGGCAAGCAGACCGAATAGCTAGAACAGTGATGGCGAACCTTTTAGAGACCGAGTGCCCAAACTGCAACCCAAAACTCACTTAATGTATCATCGGGTGCTGCATGGACATGGCCCATTGGGTGGGTGTGGCCCACTGGCTAGGCATGGCCCATTGGGTGGGCGTGGCTGCGGTGGTAATGACAGACCGGATGGGACTAAAAAGTTCAGTCAATCAATTCCAATTTTGTGAGATCTTTTTTTTTCCGGCGAGAAGTTGAAATTGATTGATTGATTGAACTTTTTTTTTTTTTTTTTTGCACCCGGCAGTGGAGGCCTAAAGCGAAAAGGTTTTATAAAACCCAGCTGAAGGCCTAGGACTGGGGCGATGGCGCACGTGCCCACAGAGAAGGCTCTGCGTGACACCTGTGGCACCTGTGCCATAGGTTCGCCACCACGAAGCTGGAGCAACCAGAATCGGAAGGGGGAAACAATGGGAAAGTAACGCTCGGCCTTTGCTCTGTTCCCTGTTAAACTAGGTGTGGGATATTGAGTCGAAAGAGCAGGTTCGCACCCTCACGGGACACGTGGGCACTGTGTACGCTCTGGCAGTCATCTCTACGCCGGATCAAACCAAAGTCTTCAGCGCCTCGTATGATCGGTCGTTGCGGGTACGTAAGGCACAGCAAGTTGTTGGTTCAAGGCGAGGGGCGCAGAAGAAGACCATGGGAAAAAGGGGGAGGTGGCAATGGGAGGGATCCTAACAGATCTTTCAAAGTCTATTAATTTGATGAAGTTGAACTTTTAGGAAGCAGGCAGCTGGGCTCCTGATCCCTGAATAGCTGTATGGTCATCCCAACCCAAGGTCTCGTCAGCTGCCTGGCTCCACCAACAGTGCCCTCTGCTGCGTGAGGGACTTGTGTGTGTATGTGTGACCTTGCTAATCTCCTTTCTCCAAAACCTTTGAAATGAATTGCATTAGAGGAGAACAGGAGGAGCTTTTTGGGCCACGGTCCTGTTTGAACTGATTTCTCCAAAGTTAGGCCAAGCCCAAACAGTTTGAGAGAAAATAACTGTATAGAAGCAAGCAGAAAAATTGATTTCATTTCATTTCAATGATTTGTATGTTATGTGTGGGTACCGTATGATTATTCTCCACCCTCCTGTATTCTACTGGCAAATTCCCAAGTGCAAATTCGTGTAGCAAATTCCCAAGTGCAATTTTGTAAGAAGTTTTTGAGATCATGTAGGGCAGGGGTCCTCAATCTTGGCAACTTTAAGACTTGTGGACTTCAACTCCAAGAATTCTGGGAGTTGAAGTCCACAAGTCTTAAAGTTGCCAAGGTTGAGAACCCCTGACCTAAAGGAAAAATCCGGAGCTGCACTTGGCAAAAGTAGCTAGCAGAGTGAAATTTCTCAGAGGCTGTAAAAAGTACCAGAGTCCAAATCAACAGGGAAACCCTGGGTGCGATTTTTTAATTTTCTTTTTGATCAAGAAGCAAAAGATAAGAAAGCTTACATGTTCCAACAATACAGGTAGTCCTCAACTTATAACTGTTTATTTAGTGACCATTCAAAGCTACAACGGCGTTGGAAAAAAGTGACTTGTGACCATTTTTCACACTTATAACCTTTGCAGCCTCCCCGGGGTCACGTGATCAAAATTCAGACACTTGGCAACTGACTCATATTTATGACGGTTGCAGTATCTTGGAGTCATGTGGTCCCCTTTTGCGACCTTCTGTCAAACAAAAGTCCATGGGGAAGCCAGATTCACTTAACAACCGTGTTACTAACAATGGCAGTGATTCACTTAACAACTGTGGCAAGAAAGGTCACAAAATGGGGCAAAACTCACCTAACAATTGTTTCACTTAACAACAGAAATGATGGGCTCAATTGAGGTTGTAAGTTGAGGACTACCTGTAATCTCAAATACAATGTTCAACAGGACTGTAATTACCTACCAGAGGTTAAGGCACATCTCCTGCAAAATGTGTGCTGTGAAGAAAGAGAACACAAGACTGTAAGAAGTGGGGTGTGTATCACATAACATTTGTCTTCCCCACCAGGGAGAAGCCTCTATGGGTTCTGCTAGGCTGCATCTGCTCCCTAGAGACCCAGCCCTGTTAATCCAGTTTGCTCCAGGAGCTAAAACTGGTGGATTGGCTCCTTTTCTGCAGATCTTTGTGGACAAATCAGCCTCCATATGTCCAACTCAACTCTAAGAAAGCAAAACAGACAAATTGCATCATTCTTCCTCACATGCAACCCAGCAAAGGTTTTAAAAAATAAATTCATTATCTGGAAAGAAAAGATCCCAGACAAAACCAGATCTTGAAAAAAATTCCTTTTATCAGATGGCTGCATTCTGGACTATAAAAGGTGATACAGTTCCCTTTCCTATGACCATTACATCTCTTCTTCCAGACAGATGCCACTCACCTCCATCTTACTGAAAGCCTCGTTTCGTTTAGGCCAGGGGTAGGCAACCTTGGCTCTTTTATGACTTGTGGACTTCAACTCCCAGAATTCCTGAGCCAGCCACGCTGAGGGGAAAGGGAGAGTTTCCAAGCTGAGCCATGCTGGCTCAGGAATTCTGGGAGTTGAAGTCCACGAGTCATGAGGGGGCTATAGTTCCCCCATGCTGGCTCAGGAATTCTGGGAGTTGAAGTCCACAAGTCATAAAAGAGCCAAGGTGGCCTACCCCTGAGCTAGGAAGCTCACCGCTTAGAACAGGAGGACTTAGACAGGGGTAGGCAACCTTGGCTCTTTTATGACTTGTGGACTTTGGGTCATAAGCAACACTTATGACCCAAATTTGAAGCCCTGACAGTCTCCCCGTCCTGTGACTGCACTTTGGGCACTGGGCAATCAGCCCGCATTAATTTATTCTTATTTGTTTGTATCCGTCTTTATTTTTACAAATATCTAGCCAGGCGTATAGGACTTGGAAGAAGTGCAATGTCTGGCATGAATAACATCTGGAAGAATAAAGACATCTGTCTCGCAACCAAATGGAGATTAGCTAGCGCAATAATTTTTCCAATTGCTCCTTACGGCTGCGAAACTTGGGACTCTGAAAAAAGGCAGATAGGAGGAGGGAGGACGCTTCTGAGCTGTGGTGCTGGAGTCGACTATGACACATCCCACGGACTGCAAAAGTAACAAAGAAGTCCTAGAGCGAACCTCACCCAAAATAGTCACTTGAAGCCAAGATTGCTAAACAGAGGCTGTCATACTTTGGTCACATCGTGAAAGCTGACTCACTCAAAAAGTCAATCATGCTGGGAGTGATCAGCAGAAAAAGGAGGAGCCACTGGCTGGACACTATAAAGGATGACACTGGGATGATCGTGGCGGATCTGAAGGAGGCGGTGTGGGACAGAGGGCCATGGAGAGTGCTGATCCACAGAGTGGCCGAAGGTCGGACACAATGCCGTGTAAAACCGCACCAATGGTGAATCCTTACTGTACTTAATGACTGTGCTGTTTGTTTAACGAGCACAGTGATTGAGTCACTGCTTTACAACCATTATGAGTCACCACCATGAAGGGCAGGCTCCGTTGTGCTGTGGGTTGAAGTTCCTACCAAAGGAGAGGTTGGAAGCACAGTTGCACAGGATCCAGTGGGGGAGAAAAGGGCAGCCAAAGAAAAGGCAAATCCTTTCTTGCCTACGTCTCCTCCAGAGGATCGGGACGAGTAGAAGGGAAGGGAAGGGAAGGACTGACCTTTGAGACTGGCAGAAAGGGTGTGTGTGGGGGGGGGGAGGGCAGGGAATTT
The DNA here is from genome assembly GCF_016545835.1 of Crotalus tigris. Taxonomy (NCBI): domain Eukaryota; kingdom Metazoa; phylum Chordata; class Lepidosauria; order Squamata; family Viperidae; genus Crotalus; species Crotalus tigris. The sequence continues at coordinate 1,874,571 of NW_024096931.1, read as the reverse complement.
CAGGCTACTCGGTCTAACCTTTTCTGGGTCATATGTGTGTTTGTATATGGGTATATGCATAATGGTACTTTTTTTTTTAGAGCTGAATGTAATGAAATTTCATTTTAATGTATGCAGATTAGTGTACATTTAAAGCAACAATAAAATTTCTATTCTATTCTATTCTATTCTATTCTATTCTATTCTATTCTATTCTATTCTATTCTATTCTATTCTATTCTATTCCATTCCATATTCTATTCTATTGTCAGAATCCAATTATATTTCATCTCTAGTTATCAACTATAGAAAACCCCATTTCTGCCTTCTCTGGATTCTGTCATATGATGAAGGGAAGGGGGTGAACAAAGGGGCTTTATGGCCTCACTTCCTTCGGTACACTTCAAAGGGACTGGATGTGGATATCACCAAAAGGACTAACCATAACAATAGGGCTATTACCTTTCATGTACTCCTCTCTGAAGTCTCCCTCCAGCTGGCAGTAAAGAAAAGGGGGTGGGAGTGTAATGCCTGAGATTGTCGCTGGAAGAAGGGGGTGATTGGGTGGGGCTACTGGGGAACCCCTTAAAACCTTGAATGGAAGAGCTTGGACTCCAAGTCCTGTCTAGAATGCCTGCAACCATTTTCTCTTAATAAAGGATGCCTGTTGGAAGAATTATTCCAAGAGTTCTGTCTTCTTAAGATGCAAAGTGGGGTGGGTCCTTACATCTATTCTATTCTATTCTATTCTATTCTATTCTATTCTATTCTATTCTATTCTATTCTATTCTATTCTATTCTATTCTATTCTATTCTATTCCATTCCATATTCTATTCTGTTCTGTTCCGTTCCATTCCATGTTCTATTCTGTTCTGTTGTTCTGTTCTGCTCTGCTCTATTCCATTCCATTCCATTCCATGTTCTATTCTATTCTATTCTATTCTATTCTATTCTATTCTATTCTATAATTTCTATTCCATTCCATTCACCTGGGAAGGTTCTAAAGCTGATCAAACAAAGGTGCATTAATTTGGATTACTGCACTGAGCAGGAAGTTGGACTGGACGGCCAGGTTATCCCCAAACAGGCTTCAATTCAGGACCCCGACTGCCTTCTCCATAGGACTGAAACTACAGCCTGGGTCGGCTCCTTACCCCACAAGTCGTGATCACGGGATCTTTAAACACACTGCAACACAACTGGCAACAGAGTTTCACAGAAGGCTGCTCAGCAAACACCAAAGGCTCCTGTAACCAACCAGAACACAAAGGAGAAAATGAAAGAGCGCCTCCCTTTGCTCAAATGCAGCAATGCCCTGCCAGGCCGGGGACCTTGGAAGACAAAATCACAGGTAGTCCTTGACTTACAAATACAATGGAGCCCAAACTTTCGGTTGCTGAGTGAGACGGTCGTTAAGCGGGTTTTGCCGGGGCCGGGCCGGGCTGCAAGAAGAACTCTCCAGGGCCCAAGCAAAACCTTTCATTTGCAAAAATACAGATGACGACCAGAAGGTGTGAAAGAATTCTGCCCTCTGTATCTTTCTGCTGCCATCTAGTTGGAATTGGTCCAGGGTTTTGCAGTCCAGATACCAAAACATCTCCCTCCTTCTTTCACAATCGGGGAAGAGAAAAGGAGAGAATTTTATTTATTTATTCAAAACTTCTCACTGACTCTAGGCAGCTCCCAGGATGAAAGCAGCTAGCAGGGGACGACACCGGAGGGACCAGGGATCTCTTTGGAAGCGGGCAAACAGGGGCATTTGTGTTTGCAGGATCCAAAACAGCTGCCTGCCTGTATTTACAGCAGGGCGGTCTCCAAACCTGTCAACTTTTACGACTTGTGGACTCCAACTTCACAGCTGGTTGAGGAATTCTAGGAGTTGTAGATCAAAAGCTGAGGTGGCGCAGCAGTTAAGAGTGCAGTACTGCAGGCCACTTTAGCTGACTGTGTTCAGCAGGTCAGCGGTTCAAATCTCACCGGCTCAAGGTTGACTCAGCCTTCCATCCTTCCGGGGTAGGTAAAATGAGGACCCAGATTGTTGGGGGCAATGTAATATAATATATATATATACATTGCTTACTGGTGTACACCACTTAGAGAGTGCTTGCACTTAAAGCGGTATATAAGTCTCGTAAATAAATAAATAAAAGTCTTAAAACTGCCAAGTTTGGAGACCTCTGACCTATACCACTGGGGACCAGGGCTGCAGGCTCAGGATAAGCCCCCTCCCTCCCACAAGGTCATCAATCTATGTGCACAACATGCTCACAAAAAGGTAGCCTCTGCTCAGGGTCAATATAAGTAGGCCTCGACTTACAACAGTTCATTCAGTGACCGTTCAAAGCTACAATGGCACAGGGAAAAAAGTGAGTTAGGACCGTTTTTAATGCTTAAAAGCGATGCAGCATCCCCATGCTCACGTGATCAAAATTGGCAACTGACTCATATTTATGACGGTCGCTGTGTCCCAGGGACATGTGATTTTTCTGGCAAGTAAAAGTCAATAGGGAAGTCACTTAACAACCCTGTTATTAACTTAACAACTGCAGTCATTCAATTAACGACCATGGCAAGTAAAAGTTGTAAAATGAGGCAAAACTCACTTAACAAATGTTTTATTTAGCAACTGAAATTTTGGGCTCAATTGGGGTCATATGTCAAGGACTACCTGTAACATTTTTTTGAGGCACTTTTACTTTTTGGGAGAGACACGAGTTAACTGGGGAAGGAAAATGTGATAAATGTAGGTCACACACCTATGCCAAATTTTGGGGAGAGCTTTGGAACTTTATTTTGTTAAACAGCATACAGCTTTTTTTTTTTCCACAACAAAAAGGATTTTTGCAAACTTCCAAAGGCCCAGCGTTACAATACCCAGAACTGAACTGCATGCATGCATCAAGATTGAGGCAGAAAAGTTGAACAGAGGCCATGGGCAGTAAATTCTAAACAGGGACAGAGTAGATTTTCTGCAGTGCTTGTGAATTGTGGCAAACCATTTATGGTGAAAAGAATTGTGCCAGAAACAGACCACCATTTCCTTTACAACAGAGATGGGCAAACTTGTGGTCCTTTTAATTTAATCTACGATTTCATCTACATCTACGATTGCAGCCAGTAAGACCAACAGCAACCCATAAGCCAGTGGTTCTCAACCTTTTTAATGCTGCGACCCCCAACCGGTCGTAAGTCTAGGACTACTCAACCGGTCGTAAGTCGAGGACTACTCAACTAGTGCAGCACCATTTGCAGAATGGGACTTTTGGCGGCTCAGCAGGGCAGAGACAGCCTGTACAATTCCTATTGGCTTTTGAAAGCCAATAGAATTAGACTCTATTCAAGAGAGTCTATTCTATTGGCTTTCCAAAGCCAATAGAATAAAAGGGAGTACCACAGCTAAGGAAAAGGGGGAAAAATGGCGGACTGCGTTGTTTGGCGACCCCCGTGAAATGGTTGTTCGACCCCAAAGGGGGTCCCGACCCACAGGTTGAGAACCACTGCCATAAGCTGAGCAAGGACCATGAAAAGCGAGACCAATTTGGCTGCAACTCCAGACCCAGAGATTTCCTTCCTCAGAGTCCTTTCTGGCTGCAACGCTGCATGCTTGCAGGGGGGGGGGGGAAACAGCTAAAACTACGGGCTTAATATGGACCAAGGATGCCTTGGATAGGAAAATCATCAGCTGCTGCATCAGGGAGCCTCATCTCTCTCGGGTTTGGGCTCCTCTGGGCTTTTTCTTTAAGCACCGCAAGGTTTTATTAGGATGTTTTCATTCTGTTGCTGGGGGGGGGGGAGGAAAGAGGCAGAAGGCTAATTGCTTTAATAATGGTCACCAAAGGTTCCTTTATGAAAAGAAAAATGAAATTCCTGCAATACGAAGAGCTTTCTGCTTTGGTAGTTAATAGAGAAAGTGGCATATACTTGTTCTGCTCCATATATTATGGGAACTCTGCCCCCCCCCCCCGACCCCCAAATACGTACCGGCTCTTCCTCTTCCTCATGGAGAGAGAATGCTGAGCGCAGGGACATGTTGGACTCGGAGTGCAACGAGCGAACGGAGATGGCAGAGTCAGACCGACGGGTGATCGGCAGCTGGAGAGGGAGTGGGGGGGGGAAGAGAGAGATGAGTCAGTAGCTTGTTTAAGTTAAAGAGCACAGCGGCCCCAATCAGCAACTTAGAACCAGCATTATGGGGGATTCCAGAAGGCCCTTTTTAATGGCAGCCTTTCTCAACCCATTTCTGCCAGGTTCTGTCCCAAGCGGCTGTTCCACCTGTGACGGGCCAAGCAGCACACAAAGAAGCAGTGAGACCACCCCATTCCTTTTGCAAACCGCTCTGCATTTTTCAAAACAAGAAATAAGCAGCAGGTTAAGCCGAGGGAGGCCTTGATGCATCAGCGGCAGGCAGAGCACATTTAACTTGCCCTGCAAAGAAGTTACTCTTGCTTTGAACAGAAGCTCTGCAAAGTTTATCCTTCGGAATTCCTTTCACCTCTTGCACAATACCAGCATTTCACTTAACCGTTAAATCATCGGTAAAAGCTTGACAGATCTCAGACAGGTGGTTGCAAAAGCTCTCCGGACTGACGTTTGCCTCTGAGGCCGATACATAAAAAGCTCACCTTCCCAACATGGAACTTGCTGGTGCTCAACCAGGCTTCTGGCCAGAAATGCGGCTTCCCAGCTATGATCCTCCACCAAAAACCTACTACGCTTCGCTCTCATGGCCTTTGCTGTTCCTAAGAGCGCTTGTGGTTAGGCTGCCTCTGCCTCTTTCTCTCTCTCTCACACACACACACACACAAACACACTTCTGCCAATTTGCTTTGCGTAGATGGCTGGAGACTTCCTCCTATTCAATTCAGTCGGGGTTCTGCTCTGTGGCTTCCTGTTTGGGGATGGAAGAGTCAGCTGGGCACCATGCCCACCAATCACCCGGCTTGTCCTGGCTGCAGGCTCTCTGGGACTGGCTCAGCAAGGCAGCAGCTAGCGGAACGGCCACCTCTCAGGTTCCCATGCAGGGGAGGAAGGCCAAAGGAGACCTAGGGCATCTGTACGAACGGGGGACTGAAGAGCAACGATAAAGTTGCACCTTAGAGAAGCAGCCGCAAAAGGCCAAGTTTAACTAGGGGGATCTGGCAGCCATAGTCTTTCAGTGGTTGTCCCGAAGGTGCTTTTTCAAAAGGCAACTGGACTTTCTTTCTCCCCTGAAGACGTTTCGCTTCTCATCCAAGAAGCTTCTTCAGTTCTGACTGGATGGTGGAGAATGGAAGGACTGATATTCCTTGCAGTCATCATTCCTTGCAGATAACTGAAAGGAATATAAATCCTTCCGTTCTCCATCATTCAGGCAGAACTGAAGAAGCTTCTTGGATGAGAAGCGAAACATCGTCAAGGAAAAAGCAAGGAAGTCCAGTTGCCTTTTGAGGAAAACACCTTGGGACAACCAACTGTGACCTGGTTGACTGAGAATCTCCACAGATTTTAAAACCAGTGGTTCTCAACCTTTTTAATGCCGCGACCCCCAACTGGTCGTAAGCCGAGGACTACTCAACCGGTCGTAAGTCGAGGACTACTCAACTGGTGCAGCACCGTTTGCAGAATTGGACGTTTGGCGGGCTCAGCAGGGCAGAGACAGCCTGGACAATTCCTATTGGCTTTTGAAAGCCAATAGAATAAAAGGGAGGAGCACAGCTAAGGAAAAGGGGGAAAAAATGGCGGACAGCATTGTTTGGCGACCCCCGTGAAATGGTCGTCCAACCCCAAATGGGGTCCCGACCCACAGGTTGAGAACCACTGCTTTAAATGGTGACAGAAGAGACAACTGAGATGTCGGTGTCCTGGCCTCTTCGTGGCTCCAGGATGCAGCATCCCAAAGGAAGAGCAAAAGGAAAATTCAGACCACGCCGACTCTTTGCTGGGGGGGGGAGAGGGGCCTCTCAGCAGGCAGCTCACATTAATGAACTCAAGAGAGGCTCTCCTGCTTCTCACCCTGAGGACGTCGGGCCTGCCTCATCTTGGGCTTCTACGTAAAAACAATCTTTTACTCCATTTGTTGAGAAAAGTATAGTTGACTAGAAGGCAGGTGAATTACAGTAGTGCAAAGCCAGAACTGAGAGTTCACGCCAGACCTCTGCCAGTTAACTTTGGTCCCTTCCTGGTTAGTGATGTGTTCTGGGGTGATGGTTGGGGAAGTTCCGGCCTAGAAACAAAATCTCGGCCGGTGGCCACTCAGAATGGTGTGAACCCCCATGCTGTTGTGTATTGAGTTGTTACAGGCTGCTCATGCAAAGAGGAGGAAGAGTGACCCATTGTCTTATTGGTAATTAACGCAACAACGGAGATACGGTTCCAAAATATTCTGACACAAATGCCAACAGGTCCCAGACGTTGTCCTGCTTTTGAACATCTTTTTCATTGTATTGTTAAGTAGCTGCTCTGAATTTGCTGTTCTTACAATGGTTAAATCAGGCAGTGCAGGACTAGCCTGATAGTTCAAGAATGTTTCCTGGTAGATTATATTTACACCCACGCACTGCAAAAGGCAGTTCCAGGAAATCTACTTGAAATCTCCTCTTGACTTGAGTGCTGGGTTATTATAGGTTACTTTCAAAATCACAAAAGCGATCAGAAAGGCCTTGCGGTTCCAAAGTAATCTGGATGGTACCAATTCTTGTAAGCCAGAGGTCCCAAGCGCCAGTCGGTGGACCAGCACCAGTTCGGGCATGCCACACACCAGCCCACGCAAACGAGGGAAACCCCCTCCGAAACTACATCCCCTCCAGTCCGTGGAAAAACCTCTCCTCACGGAACCGATCCCTGGTGTCCAAAAGGTTGGGGGCCATTTAAACTTGGGCTCTGGGCCAAGACATGGTACTGAGGCTGCTCTAGTTATCTTGGTGAATGCCTGGAACCCACTTGGGATCTTCAAGGTAGGTGGAGGCTTTCAAACCTCTACTTTGCGATGCTTCGAGCCTTTTCTATTTGCCAGTGCGCAGAAGGTGGTGCTGGGGGACCGGAACTGGCTGTGAACTGGCGCAAAAGGCAGCTTCTCTGGATTCTTTTGCTGAAGATCTGCAGGGATTGCCAGAGGCTCAGATGTCATGATTGAAGATGCTGATACTGGCCTTCAAAGTCCCCAGTAGTTGCAGGAACCACGCCTGTGGTGGTGATGACCTAAACCAGGGATAGGCAACCTTGGCTCTTTTATGACTCATGGACTTCAACTCCCAGAATTCCTGAGCCAGCTATGCTGGCTCAGGAATTCTGGGAGTTGAAGTCCATGAGTCATAAAAGAGCCAAGATTGCCTACACCTGACCTAAACTCTTCAGGCAGGCTCTCACAGAGGTTTAGAGCCCAGGCCCCAGCTGAGAGGTTTTTCTCCTAGATGCTGAGGGATGATGCACCCGTTGACCTCCACACTCTCACATTCATTACAATTTGTAAAAATGCATCTCTTTCATCCAGCCTTTTATCAGTGATCAGTTTTAGCATTAATTTTGATACACACATTAGCTTTTAAATTTTAAAGAAAATCATTAGCTTCCTTGAATACCATTTGAATAGACAGGTGGGATATTGAAGTATTTATTTTTTGACTTATTTTTACTTATTCATCAAATTTTTACAACCGCCCGTCTATCATATGATGTGCATATGTGCACGCCTATGCACCTCAAAGTGAAAATGAAAATAAATACACGAACCAGTAATTTCTCTAAAATGTTATGTCTTTAGCTGGCACTCCTCGAAGGGAACTGGGGTGCAACCAAAAGGTCCTGCCCCTGGCAAACAGTTGTTTCCCTCGTTCCATCACTCTGCTAATGACCACAGCACTGTCTTATGCCTAAAGATATTCACTCATGTAATAGGGCTGTATTACTATTATCTTTCTCATCTTTCCTATTACTTTCTCCTATTGATATCTTATCATTACATCACTTTGTTGTTTGTATGCACGCCGAGAGCTTATGTACCAAGAGGGCAGTTGAAAGGCAGCGTAGAGCTTTCTTAAATTTTAGCTATCCATCAATTCCTTTCCATTTTGAAAAGCTATTTATTCTTCAATATTTCCAAGGATAGTATAGCGCCATGGTGGCAAACCTATGGCACGTGTGCCACAGGTGGCAGAGCCCTCTCTGTGGGCACACACGCCGTCGCCCCAATCCTAGGCCTTCAGCTGAGTTTTATAAAACCTTTTCGCTTTACGCCTCCGCCGCTGTGTGAAAAAAAAAGGTTCAGTCAATTTCAACTTCTTGCGGGAAAAAAAGATCTCGCAAAGTTGGAATTGATTGATTGAACTTTTTAGTCCCACCCAGTCTGCCGTTACCACTGTGGCCACGCCCACCCAACGGGCCACACCCACCCAATGGGCCACGCCCACCCAGCACCCAACGATACATAAGTGGGTCTCTAAAAGGTTCGCCATCACTGGTATAGCGGAATATTTTAAAATGCCAAATAAAGATTAATGGAGTGAAGTCATATTAAATAAGCCATTATTGTCTCAAGTAGCTCAAACTCAACATGTATTTTAACCCACATCAATCCAGAGTGATTGCTAAACACATTCAGTTGAAGTCAACAAGCAGTGTTAATAATTGGGAGAATTGAGAACCTTTAAGGGAACTTTCATATAGATTTATTCCTATATTTAATTGCACATCCTATGAAGGGAGAAATCTCAACAGATGTAGGGGAAAAAAAAAAAAAGAGCAGACTGGAATTTGTGACCTGAAACTGAGTCAGAGAAATTGGGGAGGGACTCCATTCCCAACCTTGCAATCTCTGCTCTCCTCAAAGCACCTACCATGCCGTCATCCTCGTCTCGGGAGGGGTAGGGGAGTGTACTTGAGGAGGAGGGTGTCTGGCGATGTTGTTTGTATGAACTACTTCCATCTGCTAAAAAAAAGAAGCAGGAGAGAGAGGTGAGACATTCTGCAATGTAAGATTCCCTTAAATCACTGAGCCGCTTTGAAAAACACACACACACACACACACACACACACACATATATATATATAAAAGAAAAACAAATTAATAAAGCTCCACACCTCCTCCAAATTTGCTGGGGATGGAACAGAACAATTTTTTAAAACAGCTTTGAAATGGAGAGATGGATTTTTCCATCAATAATTCTACCCTCCCTGTATTGATTTAGGCCTATATTCTAAATTTCTCTTCTAAAAACCAATTCTTATGCCAACAAAAAGCAGTGTCCGGGCACAACAGGAAGTACCTGAAGTTTGTATAGTGAAACCTCTGTGAAAAATCACTACATAATAAGGTTTAGCAAAAACAAAAGTAAATTTTCCATGGTTAGAAAACACTAAACATCAAAAAGCAACGCTAGGAAGGAATTAAAATGAATGTCCTAAGAGATAAATAGCTAACTGAATCTCTGCTCCCTATAGCAATATATTATTTATGCATTTTATTTACTTCATTTACATGTTATAAACTTCATGTTTGCTTGTTTTTATAAACTGAACAATCACTTAAAATGTAACCATCTCAGAATTGAATATTTGTAGCTCAGGGTTGAACTGTGGGGTTCTTGGTGTTCCCTGAGCATGATTGTTTTCTTGCAGACATTTCATTACCAAACTAGGTCACTTCATCAGTGCTAGCAGGGAGTGAGAACAGGCAACATCTTAAAGCAGCTGTGGCAGGTTTTTGAAATAAAATTAGAAATGTTGCAGAGTCCTAAACACAATACGGAGAAAGGACCTCATTCCACCACTCCAAAGCTCTTATCAACAGAAGTTTCTTCTGATGCTTAACTCAAATTTGTTTCTCTTACAATTCTGCCTATTGTTTTTAGTTCTGTCACCTGGAGCATCAGAAAACAATTGGGCAGCATCTTTTGACTGCCATGCTTTTAGGTATGGCACTTGTCAATCACAGCCATGTTTTCCCCTAATCCTATTACCAGAAACCAACTACAGTTTTCAACTGATCTATCATGTTTGTCATTCTATGGACCTACTAGTAATTAAAATGATATCCTTAAATATGATCCCAAGAACTATTCAGTACTCTACATGTAGCCTGATATTCTTATCTTCCATAGTAGCAGGCTATTTTTGGTTCCTACGTACATTGGGTGATCATGAAGTGGGAATCTGAATTTTCTGGAACTCAGACTGCAGCTTTAACCTGACAAACGAATTATTGGATTTTCAGAGGAGACCACTAAGCCAAGATGTATTTATTCTGTAAACTATCTTATAATTTTATACAGATTAGACAGCAAGAATTATTCAGTCCCAACCTTTGGTGATGGTGGTCACAGCGGAGTACGTAGGTCCAAAAGTAGTTTCCATTCTTGTCTGCAACAGAGAGAGACAACTTGTTACATTCCATCCTTCATGGGCTGAAAACCAGAACGCCAAGGAGGGCAATTGGGAGAAAATCCCAGGACGCTGGGTGAGATGGCTGTCAAGCTGCATTGTCTTACCCCGTTTGTGTTTTCTGGGAGTGTTACTGTTGGAGTGTTACTGCTGGAGAAACGATTGTAGCGGGTATTCTTGTTGGCACTCATAATCTAGTCCCACAATGGAACATCATAAAAGCTGCTTCTGGTAACAACAAAAGAAGAGTTTTGTTCAGAAACACACCAAAAAACATCTGCAACCCCCCCCCCACCAAAACCCAGTCTTACATCATTTTTATAACATCTCAAAAAAATGAAAGCAGTTTTTGAAGGAAAGAAGGAAAATTCCTCAATTCCTGAAAGATATCTATCTACCGCTTATAACCGAACAATGGGAAACTGCATTAATTTAGCAAAAATTCCAGTAATGGATTGTTCAGGAAAACATAATATTAAAAATTTACTGGACCTCAGTGTTTGTATCAAGTGTTCAGGGTATCGTGAGAATAATGCTTCATAAAACATTTTTTGCAATAGCCAGAAATGATTACGTTATAAAAAGAAATAATTGTGTGCATTCATTTAAGGAAGAAGAACAAGGAGTAACATTTTAGACGTCTGTATTCTCTTGAACTAAAGGTAGTCCTTGACTTACAACCGTCCATTTAGTGACCGTTTGAAGTTACAACGGCACTGAAAAAAGCGACTTACATTTTTCACTTACGACTGTTGCAGTACCCCCATGATCACACAACCAAAATTCAGGCACTTGGCAACTGACTCATATTTATGACGGTTGCCATGTCCTGGGGTCATGTGATCCCCTTTTGCGAGCTTCTGACAAAGTCAATGGGGAAGCCAGATTCACTTAACAACCGGCTTACTAATTTAACAACTGCAGCGATTCACTTAACAACTGTGGCAAGAAAAGTCATAAAAGGAGACTAAACTCACTTAACAGATGTCTTGCTTAGCAACAGAAATTTTGGGCTCAGTGGTGGTCACAATTCAAGGACAATCTGTATATTGTTATAACATAAAAATGGATGTCTGAATAACAGAAATGGATCCTCCACATCCTTCAACAACAGAAGTATAAATTTAAGGCTTTTGTTCTTCACTGAAGACCTGATATTATGAAATTAGTTGCTTACAGGCATGTATAATACAAGATCAGGGTCTTCAAACTTGGCCCTTTTATGACTTTTATGATGTGTGCCTGGCTGAGGAATTCTGGGAGTTGAAGTCCACAAGTCATAAAAGGGCCAAGTTTGAAGACCCCTTGGCATAGATTATAATGCAAATGGTCATATTTTACTCAAAATGTTATACAAAATATTATATACAAAGAATCCTTATAATATTTTTCTTTTTCCTATTTTTTCCCTTTGTTAAGGGCTAAAACCAAAACCAATAATGAAATAAGAAGAGGGTATCAAGCAGCTTTTGAAGTGAACTACACAAGAGCTACACTTCCTGACATATATCTTAAAAAGCATGTTAAATACGGAATGCTATCAATATTTGATATCCCAACTGAGTTATACTGCAGTTTAATATTGCATTTCCATGGACAAATCCAACGGTGGCACCACAATTGAGAAAGCCCAGCCGTGAAGACCAAATTGGAGTTTCATCTTTTCTTTTTCACCTTTTGTTTAATCCGCCACGTGCTTTCGTCTCATTGTGTGAAAGACTTTTCTCTCCAACTCAAGCTTGCTGGAGTATCAAAGTGGGGTGGGATGTAAAAGCATTTTGAGTGGGGTGGGATGTAAAAGCATTTTGCGCAAAAGAAGAGCATGTCAAGATAAGGTAATGCTGAGGGTTCCATTCTTTGGGAAAAATAAAGACAATTTCCATCCATCATACAAATAGAGTAGAACGGGAGGCAGAAACCTGGCTATCTTGCACATACTGTAAGTGGATACACTACCACCGTGGTGGCGAACCTATGGCACGCGTGCCACAGGTGGCACGCAGAGCCCTCTCTGTGGGCACGCACACCATCGCCCCAGTCCTAGGCCTTCAGCTGGGTTTTATAAAACCTTTTTGCTTTAGGCCTCTGCCTCCGTGTGCAAAAAAAAAAAAAAAGGTTCAATCAATCAGTCAATTTCAACTTCTTGCGGGAAAAAAAAAGATCTCTCAAAGTTGGAATTGATTGATTGAACTTTTTAGTCCCACCTGGTCTGCCGTTACCACTGCAGCCACATCCACCCAATGGGCCACGCCCATCCAATGGGCCATGCCCACCTGGCACCCGATGATACATAAGTGGGTTTTGGGTTGCAGTTTGGGCACTAAAAGGTTCGCCATCACTGCACTACCAGATGACCAAAAAAAAAAAAAAAGGATTTCTATGTCCAAATGCACTTTTTGGTCTGTAGGCTTCACTATGATATCCGCCCTGCTTGAGGGCTATAAAGGAGCCGTTCCCTGGAACACATGGGGCAATTGTTAAACATATTTTAGTGGGTTTAAAGGGGTTATTTTAAGGCAGGGGTGTCAAACCGCCGGCCCACAGACCAGACACATCATCCGGAAGCTGCACCCACCCCATTGCCAGCAATGTCAAAACCGTCCCGATACTTGCGCAACGTCATGTGACATCGCGAGTTTGACATGTCTGTTTTAAGGTGTCGAAAAACAAAATTCAGATCAACATTTACTAAAGCTCCATGCATCAGAGAGGCTATACATGCCCTTGTTTGAAGTGGCTTTCGCGATATGCAGTCAGACAGAAGGAGCGAGGCTGATGGAACAGAAGCCCAAGCAAAGCTCCCCCTTTCTGAGGTGGTCAGAAAACATATCTGAGTGGTTTTCAACAACAAAAACTACAGGTAGTCCTTGACTTACAACAGTTCATTTAGTGACCGAAGTTACAACGGCACTGGAAAAAGTAATAATAATAAGTAATAATAATAATAGTAAAGTTGGAAGGGACCTTGGAGGTCATCTTTATGTTATGACTGTTATGAGTTATGACTGTTTTTGAGTTATGATTGTTTTTCACATGTAAGACCGTTGCAGCATCCCCAGGGTCACATGATCAAAATTCAGACACTTGGCAACTGCCTCATTTAATGACAGTTGCACCGTCCCAGGGTCAGGCGATCCCCTTTGCCGACCGTCTGACAAGCGGTCAATGGGGAAACCAGATTCACTTAACAGCTGTGTTACTAGCTTAATAGCTGCAGTGATTCACTTAACCACTGCGGAAAGGTCGTAAAATGGGGTAAAACTCACTTAACAAATATTTCACTTAGCAGCAGAAATGTTCGGCTCAATTGTAGTTGAAAGTCGAGGACTTCCAATACAGCTGGATAGAAACTTCATGCAATAGAAAGTTTGCTTTAAATCTTCCCTAACTTTCTAATTTACTAGGGTCATGGGGTTTGATCGGGGTGGTGGATTGGAACAAGTATCAAGCTGAGACCTGGGCCTCAGAAGCCGCTTCTGTTCTCTCACAGTAACACAGGAACAAGCTGCACAAGGAACTAACTCTCCAGTATGTTTGGGAAAAGCATCGGCTTGCCGGAATAAGAAGTGAAACCATCTCTGGAGGAGGCGTTTATGCAGAAGGAAAAAGAGGAAGTTGAAACTATACAGACAAGAGTGACAGAGACAGGAGGAACAGGATAGATTAAAAAAAAAAGCAAGTAAGGGATGGGTGGGAAAACAGAATGATAACGGCAGGGGAAGGATTTTTGTGCACAGCTGCCAGGAAGAGGATTGAGCAAAATCAGAAGAGCCACTCCCTTCAAGCAGCACAGACTTTAAACCAGTGGTTCTCAACCTTTTTAATGCCGCGACCCCCAACCGGTTGTAAGTCGAGGACTACTCAACTGGTGCAGCACCGTTTGCAGAATGGGACTTTTGGCGGGCTCAGCAGGGCAGAGACAGCCTGGACAATTCCTGTTGGCTTTGGAAAGCCAGTAGAATTAGACTCTATTCAAGAGAGTCTATTCTATTGACTTTCAAAAGCCAATAGAAGAAAAGGGAGTAGCACAGCTAAGGAAAAGGGGGAAAAAAATGGTGGACTGCGTTGTTTGGCGACCCCCGTGAAATGGTCGTTCGACCCCAAATGGGGTCCTGACCCACAGGTTGAGAACCACTGTGTTAGAACATCTGAAATTACATAAGATCTGCCGACAGGCACAGGGACCACACGTGTGATTCCACCAAGATACAAAGAACGGTGAATTAGTTTTACCACACCTGAGCATGTAATCTTTTTATGTATGCCCTATGCCAGGGGTAGGCAACCTTGGCTCTTTTATGACTCACGGATTTCAACTCCCAGAATTCCTGACCCAGCATGGCTCAGCTTGGAAACCTCTCCCTTTCCCCTCAGCGTGGCTGGCTCAGGAATTCTGGGAGTTGAAGTCCACGAGTCATAAAAGAGCCAAGGTTGCCTACCCCTGCCCTACCTAGGAACTCAATGGACAAGGATTAGTAAAAGTGGGCCGAAAATGTTCAGCTTTGTTTTTTTGCATGTTTCAGTGGAAAAAGTCAAATGAGTGTCTTAATCCTTGTACTAATTCTCCATGAGGAAAAAAATGAGCCAACTTGAGACTCTTAGGAGTAAATAATCTTAACAACACATGATGCTTAAAACATCAACTTTGCACCTTCACATACAAATAAAAGATTTAACTGCCATGATGACCTTGGAGTTTCCTGGATTAAAAGAAGGGGCATGGAAAGTTAGATTCTTAAATACAAGCTTGACATTTATTTTACAAAAATATTTACTCCCAGGACCAAAGGATTTAAATACCAGCAATGAAGATAAGCTGCCCAAATCCTTAAAAATATTTTAATATGTTAAAAACCCAGGCTGAAAGGGCAACAGCACAGAACTTATTCACTGACTCCCTCTTTCAGAATGTTTCCTGCTCCCCAGCCAAGCCTTAAACTTTTGAATTCCCCAATGATCTATCTTCAAAGCCCAGGCCCCCAACTGCTTAGTTACTAAGGCCAAGCCACTGCTCACACATTCCTTGAAGGTAGCACCCAAATATCCTGTCTCCCTGAATCACTAAGCTGACCCCCCCTCCCCCCAAGTGATTATTGGTGCAGGCACCTTGTTATCCTCTTGCAGTTTATTCCAAACATATAACTTGTTAATGGCACAAGCAATATCTTTGACACTGGTGCATACATCTCACCGATGTAAATGTTTAGCTCAGATGTCCATTTTTGTGTCTTAAGGACATGCCTGAACCACCTAGATTTATATGTGCATGTACCCAATCCACAGATCATGGAAAGCTTAATAATGTCTTTAATTGGCAGAACACCTGAAAGCTAGCAGTCCACATTTGGATAGCACACACCTGGCACTTAAAAAGACTTTAACGTTAATTATATGCTATCAAGTCATTTTCCACTTTTAGTGACCATACAGATGAGCAGCATGGTGGCCTAGAGGTGAAGATGCTCACCTCCCACTCAGAAGGTTGAGAGTTCCATCCTAGGCAACAGTAGATGTTTCTCTATCAGGGCGCAGAAAGAAAATATCTGCAATGAACTCCACAAAGGCAATAGGAAGGGCATCTGGCCAATAAATGCTCAGCTCCACTCAGTTGTCCCCACCCCAAAACAAAGGGATTAAAGAGTCATTAAAAAAAAACCTGATTTTCTTTCAGACAATTTATCCCTAATCTGTTCTTTCATATCTCCCAATGCTGCACTCATCACCTCTGTAACCAAGTCCATCCACTTTTTTTTCTTTTATCTTTCCCAACATTAGAGCCTTTTCCAAAGAGCTGAGTCTTTGCTTAATGGGTCTGAAGTAGACACATTATAATTTACACCAGGTCCTTTGTGCTCTGGGAGAGAGAACTCTGGGTTGACTTGTTCAAGGATCCATTTCTTCCAGGATACGCTAAGAGTGAAAGACAGCTATTTTGCTTACATCTCAACAGCAGAGGAGTAAGAAAACCTTTTGAACTTTGTACCTAAACTTACCTGGCATGTTTGTGTTAATTGTTTGCTTCACTTTTGAGAAGGAAACAACTTTGCTTAATGGAATGTTACTTCAGCTGACCTTTAGAGTCATTCTGGCCTTTATTTATTCTGCAGGGCGTGAACCTGGTACAAAGATGTAAGAAACGAAAGGCGATGCTATCCAATCTGGTACAGACCGTACCGCAATCTGAGATCTTTCAGAGAAGCCTTGTTGATGGTCCTGCTTGTGCAAAATCTGGGTCTTCTCTGCTGCAACCTTAGCTTTTCGGGATACAATGGGTCTGGGGCAGATCCTGCTTTAGGCATTCAGAAAGCAGCCAAAGTTCAACCTCGAATGAAGGCAAACGTATGTGTCCCAAGTCAAAGTTCAATCTGCTTACATTTCCCTGAACCTGAAGGGCTAAGAATGGTATTCTGGAGTGGCCATTTATTTCTAACATACCAGGTGAATCACAGAGAGGGTTGAAAGGACTGCTTATTCACAGCTTCTCAGCAACACTGTTTCAATTATTTATAATATTTATATAATTGCCCATCTTCTAACCAAATCTAAGAGCCGAGGTGGCTCAGCAGTTAGAGTGCAGGACTGCAGGCCACTTTAGCTGACTGTGTTCAGCAGGTCAGCGGTTCAAATCTCACCGGCTCAAGGTTGAATCAGTCTTCCATCCTTCCGGGGTAGGTAAAATGAGGACCCAGATTGTTGGGGGCAATATATATATATATATATATATATATATATATATATATATATATATATATATATATATATATATATACACACACATACACACATTGCTTACTGGCGTACACCGCTTAGAGAGTGCTTGCACTTAAAGCGGTATATAAGTCTCACAAATAAATAAATAAATAAATGATAGATATAGATAGACAGATAGGGAGAGATAGATAGATGATAGATATAGATAGATAGATAGATAGATGATAGACAGATAGATAGATAGATAGATGATAGACAGATAGATAAGGAGAGATAGATAGATGATAGCCGAGGTGGTGCAGCAGTTAGAGTGCAGGACTGCAGGCCACTTTAGCTGACTGTGTTCAGCAGGTCAGCGGTTCAAATCTCACGGCTCAAGGTTGACTCAGCCTTCCATCCTTCCGGGGTAGGTAAAACGAGGACCCAGATTGTTGGGGGCAATGTAAATATATACATACATTGCTTACTGGTGTACACCGCTTAGAGAGTGCTTGCACTTAAAGCGGTGTATAAGTCTCATAAATAAATAAATCAATCTGGTTATAGACGACGAGGAAAGAGCCTCAGAACCACCTTCTCAAGCTGATCCTTGACGGGCAAAGCAGCCGAAAGGTAGAACCAGAGGTATTGGGGGGGGGGAGAGAGGCGGCGCACTGGGGTAAGCCGACCTTCCTCAAGTGCCCCCCCCATCCGGAGATGCCGGGACTACAAACCCCAGAACCCCCAGCCAAGCGAGACTCGCCGTCCAGGAGGGTGGTCCGAGCTCGGGAGAGCGGGAGGCGCTGCTCCCCCCCCCGCAGGGACCCCCGTGACAGGCCGGGGAGATCTCCCTTCCCGGGCTGTGCACCTCCCATCGTCCCCCGTCGCAATGGCCGCACTGACGGGGCTGATGGGAGCTGGAGTCACCGGCACCAGCCCGTCCGCTCGGCATGAGGATGGTCTGGGCCGGGGAAGGGCCGCCTTCTCCTCCTCCGGCCTCCGCCCCGCGCTCCCTCCCGCTCACCTGTGGGCAGCGGGGGCGGCGGGGGCAGCCTGCGCGCGGCTGCCCACCGCATGGCGCCTCTCCGCCGCTCGCCCCGCCAGTGCCGAAAAGCGCACAGCCGGCCGTCTCGTCCGCTCCCCTCGCAGCAGCCGGGCCGGAAGTGCCGCTTCGTCAGCCCCTTCCTGAGTCACCGGGAGTCGTAGTCCTGGTAGCGTAGCGATTACACAGAGCCGGGCGCCGTTAGCTGCGCGTTGCCTACAAGTCCCATCAGGCCCCGCTTTGCAGGAGACTCGCCCGCCCCTTCCGCCTCCTCAGCCTTTAGGATTTCGAAGAATGTTCCTGGCCAATTCCGGCTCCCGAGTCGCGTCGGCTCCTCCAATCACGTGGCCTCAAGAGGTCGAAGAACAGTCGCAACGCGGACGGCGAATGGACGCGGCTGATTAAAAAAAAAAGAAGAGGAAGATCGCGAAACTACATTGGCTACGAAGGGCGAGAGGAAAGGAGCAACGGGATTGGCTGACCGCGCACAAATGCCAGCCAATCGGGAAGCGACAAGCAGTATAAAAGGCGCACGCGTGGCATTTTTGTTCTTTCGTCCCTTCGCGCCTCCGGAATGAGGATCTGTTCGAGTGCGCTGCTGCCGCCTTGTGGCCGGAGGGAGACGCGGCAACACCGCCGGCCTTTCTCCCAAGTCGGCTCGAATGCCGCAATAGCCTTCGGTAAGGTTGGCGACTCTTTGGCCTCCCTGCTCATTTCCTGCGTTCCTGTTCCCCGGTTGTGAAGAGCCGCGAGCCACCGATGTTGGCCTTGGGTTGAAGAGCTGCCCTGCCTGCCTGGAGTAGCGAAAGCATGGGGGGGGGGGAGGATTTATTTATTTATTTGTGAGACTTATATACTGCTTTAAGTGCAAGCACTCTCTAAGCGGTGTACACCAGTAAGCAATGTATATATCTATTTGGTTAATTTAGGTTGATCTTTTTCTGTACAAATAAGATTATCTTTTTCAGGTATGTTTCCTGCTGAGTAACATCAGATCAAAATGTAGAGACAAGAAAGGTGCGTCTTACTTGTTTGTAAGAAAGAATTTTCTTAACCTAAATACCAGCCAATGATGAATTCTATATTATTTTCTGACACCTCGTATGAAAACTGCTTGCAGTTGGTGATTTCAGACATGAACTGAGGCTTGGCATTCATATAATAGGGTACTAGGTCTGAGTTGAGATGGGGGGGATGTTATTTTAGAACAGTTCCTAAAATTGGGGCCTCCCAGTCGGGTAGGTCTTCAGTTTATTTTATAGGCCCCAGTCTGGTCCAACTCCTCTGGAATATTTATAGAGTTTTGTGATTGCTGGTTTAGAAAATCAATGGCACTCATGTTCTTTTTTTTTTTTTAGAAGCAGATTGAAACAAGGCAGGTACTGCACAACAGGTAATAAAGTGACTTTTTATGACGGATAAAAGCATTGTTTCCAATCGAGTACATCACTAAGATGTTGGAAAAGCTTTTTTCTAAGGAAGACTGTATTTGCTACTGTGTTCCCCAAAAGTAAGACCTGGGTTGTTGGGGAGGTTGCCTGCAAAAGAGGCACCAGGTCTTATTTTCAGGGGGGGTGTCCTTTCCATTAACCTCTGGCACCGACAGCCCCGCCCAGCTAGCCCACTACTTCTGCGGCCGAAGGAGCAGCTTCATTCTGCACTGAGAATGGAACTCTCAGGTCTGCATTTTGCTATGGGTTCACAGGTAACCTCCCACCCTAGCTTGACTTAGTCAAGCATCTCGCTCCAAAACTAGGGCTTATTTTTGGAGTAGGGCTTATATTAGCCCCCCCCAAATCAAGCTAGGGCTTATAGGTATATATAGTGAGCCGTTGTTGAATACCCAGGACCAATGTTAACATCAGTGTTGGGCAGGGTGGTGGTAGGAAGAGTCAAATAATAATGGTGAAAAGCTTTTCAATTAATCTTGTATCATTTTTTGCAGGTGGGTGTAATGTCCCTCAACTGAACTACAGTGGAAGTTGACAAAACCTGCTTTATCCCAACGTTCTGAGTCATGGAAATGGTGACGAAGGAGAAATGCAAATTCTCTAATATCTTTCTCAAGAAATGGAGTCACGGATGGTTTCTATTTAGAGGTTTAAGTTGTGGCAGGTCTGACACCAGGATAGGCAGGCCTGGGCTTGTCCTAAGTCTCCAATTGCCTCCCCCAACCAGGAGGCACCCCAAGTTCTGCTTAATAACCTACCTGTTCATTTAACAGTTCTTTGGAGTGTGGAGGGGTGGTTAAGTGACAATGTTCACCTAAGGACTGCCACAACGTGTGACCTCAACAGGCAGGATCCCTTGCAGTTGCATCTCAAGAACTGCCTGTGTCAATTGTGCAGTGTTTATTTTTGCACAGGCAGAGAGAATCCCTAAACTGCTCAAATGCTGCAGGGAGGATCAAAGAGGGCTGAGAGCTGCTTCTCTGTGTGGCAGTTAACAAAAATCCAAGAACACCACCTGGTGACAAGTGAGCTGGGACTAAGATTCCAAACAGTAGGGATCATCCCACTTTGGAAATAGATGGCACTTAGTCTGGTACTGATGATTTTTAATAGTTATAATGCATCAAAATCTTGCAATGTTCCAGTGCATGCTGAATAATTTGGGCCAGCTTAAAAAGGGACTGCATTTTTGAAAACTCAATTTTCAGTCATTTCATTTTTGCTGCCTTTTGTATGAGCCATTCCAATATATCTAATACCTTGCTGCTAAGAAAAAGCGTTATAGTAAAATGAAAAATCATTGCAGTAAACTTTGGAAGTTCTTCAGTGCCAGTTGTTACTATTTTCCTGTGAAATGACTATTGTACATCATTTATAAGCCAATTCTGTTGTGGCAGATAAACTTATTTTGATCCTTATTTACGAATAAAAAAAGTTAACAATTTGAAAAGTTGTTTGAACTTTCTAATAACCCTACAGTCCAAACAGTTTTTCATGGTACAGAAAGACCATTATACATTCTGATAACTCCATTTGCCTTGGTGAACCCAAAGGTTAAGTCGCTAACCTTGAAGCGGGCAAGTGCTTTGAAGGTCAAGGCAAAAATCATTTTCCCCTTGCTGGGTTTGGTCTCCTAATGCTTCTGTCAAATGCTTGTCAGAAATGCAGAGTTCCCTTAATCTCCCAAGTTGCCAAATTTCAATTGAGTAATAATGAAATAAGGTCTGGAAAGTAACTGCATCATTTTCAGAGTGTGCCTTAAATTCTTTAGTTTAAACCGCGATGCATTCTAAGCAAGAGCGTTTGTGGAGATTCCCAATTATCCAGGTCATGGCTGTCTCAAAGGTGCTTTTTTCAAAAGGCAACTAGATTTTGTTTTTTCCTGAATAGTGCAAATGGGACTTCTTGGAACTGCTGAAGGGTTTCATCCTTATTTGCACTATTCAGGTGGCCCTGAGAGCAAATAAAACCTCCAAGTGGCCTCAATGACTCTCAGAGTGCTAACAACCAGATGACTGCAAGAAATATAAATCCTTCCATTCTCCACCAGTCACAACTGAAGAAGCTCCTTGAATGAGAAGCAAAAGGTCTTCAAGGGAAAAAAGAGTCCAGTTGCCTCTTGAAAAAGCACTTTTGGGATTCAAAGCAGAACCATTAGTCCTAAGTGATGCTTTAGACCAGCGGTTCTCAACCTATGGGTCGCAACCCCATTTGGGGTCGATCGACCCCCAAGCAAGGCTGTCTGCCATTTTTTTCCCCCTTTTCCAGTGGGTGACTTACCTCCCTTGGGCTAAGCCAGCTGGTGGCCCAGCCAGTGGTCGGCCTGCTCCATCTCTGCTGCTTGCCAGCTACGCCTCGGCCGGCGCAGGGGGCGGCACCATTCCCGGGCAGGGAAAGTCCTCGACTTATGACTGGTTGGGTAGTCCTCAACTTACGACCAGTTTAGTCCTCAACGTACGACCGGTTGGGGGTCACGTCATTAAAAAGATTGAGAACCACTGCTCTATAGACAGTTAGGAAAATAATTTCCATCTTTAGACTGGCTAGCCCAAAGTGGTTTCTTTCTGTCCCAACAACATGCTATGGTTCTCCCCCCCCCCCCTTCAGTTTTCAGCCTGATGTCCCTTCTTTGGACAGCCCTTTCAACCAAACTTGTGTAAAATTAACCTTAACACTAAACAGTGTACACCTTTGAGATCTTAATCGGGCAGAATGCAAAACTTGTTATTTTCACTTAAATGAATGGGTTAGTACTGGCAAAGAAAGAAACACAGACCTTTTTAGGAAGGAGGCCTGCTTTAGACCTTGAGAAGCAAGCATCATTAAAAAATTGTTTATTATGAGAATCCCCAAAAAGCTATAAACAGAGCCAACATTTACCTCGGTACATAAATAATACTTTCAAGATGCTCAGGAACTGGTCTGACCTCTCCAGTTACATGGCAGCAAAGCCAGGTAGGAAACGGGCCGGGTCCCTGCCAAGGCAGCCCATGCGCTTGCCAAATGGGGTTGCCAAAGCCAAGCCACAAATGCAGGATCTAAGTTAAGGCAGGACTGGCCCAACTCCTGCAGTTCTGCATTGCACGCAGTTTCCTCCCGGCTTGTGGATGTACAAGCCGCTAAGCTGCAGACATGCGATATGCAAGCTGCCTTTGATAGATTTCTTCCTTGGAGAATGGTGACGATAATCCAGTTTAGGGCTGTGTAAAGGACTCAAAACATCTGGGCACAAGGAAAACGACATTTAGCAAGGGAAGCCCAATGGCAACTTAGCACACATCACAAAGCACCTAATCCACATTGTCCAATACTCTGAAATAAACAGGCTGATATTGTATGCTTGTCCTCTTCTACAGTACAATTGGGCTGCTGACTTGCCTGGATTGGCAGGTACTTGCAAGATCAAGGCAGAAGCTTCCCTGAAAGCTCTAGACCAGTAGGTGCTCCCCAGGTGTGTTGGACTTACACCATGGCTGTTCTAATGGGATTGTAAGACTTGACAGTCCAATGCATCTGGAGCGTGCAACAAGTTGGAGAAGGCTGGTGCAAACACAGAGCCCCTTGCTTGGAAGTCACAGGGCCAAGTAAAAAAGCTGCAGCAGAGAGGATTACATGAAGGAGCAGAGCTTGTCCTGCAGCTGGGCAGGATCCCCTCAGTTGGGGTGGGGAGGGAAGAGTGGCCCAGGCGGTTCTACACCCTTCCTGCCTTCTGCTGGAAGACTGCAGTAGCATTTAATCTTGTAGTACTTTGCCGCACTCTTAAGTTGTTTTACAGAGTCAATGTATTGCACCCCAACAATCTTGAGCCTGTATTGATTTTGAAAGGATGGAAAGCTGAGTCAACCTTGAGCTAGTAAGGATCAAACTCCAGACTGGGCAGAGTTAGCCTGCAATACTGCATTCTAACCACTGCGTTACCACAGCGGGAGAGAGATAGCAATAGCATTTAGTTATATACCGCTCCATACTGCTTTACAGCCCTCTCTAGGCAGTTTACAGAGTCAGCATATTGCCCCCCAACTATCTGGGTCCTCATTTTACTGACTCTGGAAGGTTGAGTCAACCTAGAGTCAGTCAGGATCAAACTCCAGACTGTGAGCAGAGTCAGCCTGCAATACTCATTCTAACCACTGCATCACCAGGGCTCTTAAGCTGCTA
Source organism: Crotalus tigris (assembly GCF_016545835.1). Classification (NCBI taxonomy): domain Eukaryota; kingdom Metazoa; phylum Chordata; class Lepidosauria; order Squamata; family Viperidae; genus Crotalus; species Crotalus tigris. The sequence continues at coordinate 1,850,897 of NW_024096931.1, read as the reverse complement.
CATCTCTGTCCCATCAACTTGACCCAAGAATTAAGCTTGCGGGGCTCCTTTGCCTGCCCTGATCTGGAGAGACATTTCCCCCCACTTGCCATTGGGGTTCTGGGTCACTCTCCCTTCTTTGGGTGGGTGCAAATGTCCATCTTGATGAAAAGAGCCACGTTTTTTTCAATCGGGATAGAATTCCAGAAAGGAGATCGACCATACTTGGGATCAACCACTGGGTATGCATTAAGAAAATGAAGGATCCAACTTATTCCGAACATACAAGATTGCTCCCTTATGCTTTTATAAAAAAAGGCGCACTCTACTGCGCAGGGATGAACTATAAGCAAGTTGCCAGAGCTACAGCACAACAACCAAGCCTTTTACAGCAGATGGAACAGGTTTATTCTGCCCTGCGGAACAGGATGACTGGCTAGCAACCTACAGTCAAGACGAGTCATCTAGTTTGGGTGTTTGAAAAACTCAGCAATAGCACACATTTAAATTCGTTCTATTAAAAAATAAAGAACAGTGGAATCCCCCATATTTGGGTACCCATTGAGGCAGTAATGATGAAAGTGGAGCTGAAGTCCCACATCAACGGTCGCTCGTAAGTCCACCCACGGCAACTGGGCCCTCCTTGGTGAGGTCTTAGGGGAGCCCTTCCTATGCTCCCCTGTGACCCCACTCCCTTTGGCAGGCACTCACACAGGACATCAACACCGAGACTGCGCAAATCTCTCCCTCCCCACCCCCAAGGCCCGTCCACATTCAGATTGTCCTTTGCTGCTTCTATCCCAGCTCTCTCTTGCAAAACCACCTGCCTGCCCTGGGGAAGGAAAAAAAGCTCCCCCCCCTTTCAATCCTTCCAAGCTTCACCTGGACAAAGACAAGAAGACACAAGGAAGAGATTTGTAGAGCTTGTGCAGCAGGAAGGAGGAGAACGAGAGTGGCAGACACGGATGCAGCAGGCAGGGTGGGCTGCTTGTGGCAAGTCTCCTCGAAGAGGGGGGTCTGGACGGGACCCCCGAGAGAGAGTCTATGAGCGGCAGCAGCCGGCGCCTTTCACCTCCTTCCGGACATAGTCGTGGAGTCTGAACCGTGGCTCGTGGGGCAGCTTCATGGACCGATGTTTCAGCTCCCTGACAATTGAATACACAAGACTTGGTCAGCTGTGCACTCCGGGATAAATATAAATCAGCTGTTTATTGTTAAAAAAAATTAAAACAATAAAAACAACTATTTTCAATGTTAAAACAAACTTAGCTTTCGCTGGTCCACTGCCAGCGTCTTTAGAGTAAAGCATTGGGGTGGAGAAAGATCTCTTATAAGCCTTGCTAACCTAGTTTTTTACACATTGACCACGTGATAGGGCCATTCATCCTAACTGATTGTAATTGCCTTAAATGTCCCGCCTCCCCTTGTTTGCATTCCAGTTCCACAACTTCTCTTTCTCCCCTCCTTATCCTTCCTTTCTGGTGCTGTTACTGTTGGTATGCTTACTAACCACTCCCCCGCAAAAAAAACTAAGTTAGCAAGGCTTATAAGAGATCTTTCTCCACCCCAATGCTTTACTCTGAAGACACTGGCAGTGGACCAGCGAAAGCTAAGTTTGTTTTAACATTGAAAATAGTTGTTTTTATTGTTTTAATTTTTTTAACAATAAACAGCTGATTTATATTTATCCCAGAGTTTGAACGTTGTGTAGTATTGAATATATGTATGTATGTGTATATATATATATATATATATATATATATATATATATATATATACACGTGTGTATATACACACACACATATATATATATACACACACACACACACATACTTATGTATATGAATGATATGGATGATATATAATATACATGATATGGATATATTTAGATATATCATAGTATATATATGTGCTGTATGGATATATCATCAGAATTTCATTTTTTAATGTGCACAGTGTGTTCACAGAAAAAAGTGACAATAAATGATATCTTATCAGAGATGCACAGAGACACACACCATTCTCTTTCTGCCAAAGGTGAGCAAACAGTGTTCATGGGAACTGCATGTTGGTGAGGGATATGCACTTTTGATGGGAAAATGGAAATGAAGGAACTTACTTGGCGATGGCCATGAATGCTAAGTCCACATTCAATCCGCTCTTGGCGCTGGTCTCCATAAAGGGCACCCCGTATTCCTGCACCAAAGAAAATAAGGCATTCAGGGCTGATGGTTTTCCTCTCCAATTCCCCTGGTCAGGCTGGACAAGGGCCATCACACACGGGTTGTGTGGTTCGTGTCAGAACTGCCCCCCTCTGCATGCATGTTATCCTAGACCAGGGGTAGGCAACCTTGGCTCTTTTATGACTCGTGGACTTGAGTCAACTTGAGTTGAGTTGAAGTCCACGAGTCATAAAAGAGCCAAGGTTGCCTACCCCTGTCCTAGACAGTCTGACTCAAGATGTCCTGGGGTGGAACCACATTTTGTACCCTACTGCAGCCCAGAGATGCTGCAAAAAAATTGAATCCTACAATCCTAGGTTTGTGAGGGACCTTGGAGGTCTTCTAGATCAAAGGCAGGGGTCCTCATGCCATCTCAGACAAATTGTGGTCCAATCTTTTCTTGAAAACCTCCAGTGGTGGAGCATCCACAATTCCGGTAGGTGTAAAGACACTGCATTATTATCAGAAAAAAGTTTTGGACGACTAATGTTTAGCTCAACCTGTTGACTGTTTTTTTTTTTTTTTGTACATTTGTAAAACGGGAAGAGAACTTATTGCTTTTTTCTTTTCTTTCAGCACTCGTCCAGGGTAGATCCTACATGTTAAAAGTTAAATTTAACTGACCACTCTTTTTCTCCTTTTTTGTACACTGGTTTTCTTTCTTTTTTTTTGTGGTTAGGGTTGAATATATGTTTGTGTTTTGTTTCACTGTTCTGTATTTTATTCTCTATCATAAAACAATAAACCTATGAAAAGACAATTCCAGGAGGCAAGTAGTTCCATGGTCAGGAAACTCCTCCTTATTTCTAGGTTGGATCTCTCCTTAAATATTGTATGTATCTGTGGGGAAAAATGCACGCGCAGCAAACTGCTGTGCTTTCTCCCCCACAAACCTCATAACCTTTTGATCCTCTTTGTCCCAGTGAAGCAGCCAAAAGGTCATACCCTTTTGACTTAACACGTCACCTATCTAAACAGATAATATGCTTAGTTCCTTCTCCTATCTCTTCCTGTCTTTGTTAGTTCCTTCTGCTTTCATCTCCCTGTATTTGTTCTTACCTGATCTTTGACCATGTAATGTGTTACTAGAAAATAGTTGCTTACAGACATTTTCCAATGAAGAAACCTTTGGCAGCATTTAATGGTAAAGCCTATGTATGTAACAAGTATATAAGAAGCAATAAACTCAAGAGTTTGGTGTCCTGCAGCTTCAAACCTCTGCCCAAAACATGCCTGTGTCTTTTTCTTAGCGTCTTACAGTATCAATGACGGTCAACCCTAAACCGGCCTTAGCCAAGTAGAAGGAATCAATCCTTTCATTCTAGACCTAACTGGGCCCTTCCAGCCTGAGGTTTCTTTGATTCTATATTAACATGTTTTATATAATTTGGGATCAAAACCTGAAAGGAATTTGATAACATCCTTTCAGATGAAGAGTTTTTTATTAAAAGGTATAATTGAAAAGGCAGAAAGTGCTATCAGACCCTTGAGGTCAACAATGGTTTGGAGTTGGTATAGTGAAGAGTCTATAATAAGGATTAACAAGTAATCCTCGACTTGCAACCACAATTGAGCCCAAAACCTCGATTGCTCAGTGAGACAGTCATTAAGTGAATTTTGCCCCATTCTACGACCTTCCTTGCCACCGTTGTTAAGTGAATCACTGCAGTTAAGTTAGTCACACAGTTGTTAAGTGAATCTGGCTTCCCCCATTGACTTTGCTTGTCAGAAGGTCGCAAAAGGGGATCACGTGGCCCCTCCAGGACGCTGCGACCGTCATAAATATGAGTCAGTTGCCAAGAGTTCGAATTTTGATCCCATGACCATGGGGATGCTGCAATGAAAAATGCCCATAAGTCCCTGTTTTCAGTGTGGTTGTAACTTTGAAACATCATTAAATGAATTGTTGTAAGTTGAGGACTACTTATATTCAGGCAATCGTCATTAAGGAAAACACAGCTTAACTGCAGAGTTTTTGTAGATTTCTTTGTACAATCACTTCCAAGAAGCAGAAATAAACCATAATCTCGATTCTTCCAGGATGCAAATTGCAATCCATTTTGATCGTCGTGATACGGCGGCTGTAACTTCAAGTCAATTTCGACTCCTGGCAACGGCCTGGACTGGTCCCTTCCGTTGCCTTGGCAACCTTATTCAGAACTAGATTGCCATTGCCTGATTTCTCGGGCTGAGAAAGGATGATTAGCCCAAGATCACCCAGCTGGCTTTGTACCCCAGGCCGGACTCAAACAGCCAGCCTCCCATTTTCTGGTCTGGTGCCTGGTTTACCACAACACCAAATGGGTTCTCAGTCATGATCACATATCTGTGGAAAAGGGGCACTGATGCAATATTCCTTCCTGTCTCTTTCACGAGATATTGAGTTTGGGAAAAGAATATTCCTCTTCCAGTTCTGGTATTTTGTGGGCAAGATCTACTCAACTTACCTGGATGTGTGTGCGTGCGTGGATAGATAGATAGATAGATAGATAGATAGATAGATAGATAGATAGATAGATATAGATATATAGATAGATAGATAGATAGATAGACAGACAGATATAGAGATAGAGATAGAGAGATAGATAGATAGATAGATAGAGAGACAGAGATAGAGATAGATAGATAGATAGACAGACAAATATAGAGATAGATAGATAATAGATATAGATATAGATAGATAGATAGATAGATAGATAGATAGATAGATAGACAGACAGATATAGAGATAGATAGATAGATAGACAGACAGACAGACAGATATAGAGATAGATATAGAGATAGATAGATATAGATATAGATAGATAGATAGATAGATAGATAGATATAGATAGATAGATAGACAGATATAGAGATAGATAGAGATAGAGATAGAGATAGATAGGTAGATATAGATATAAGATAGATAGATAGATAGATAGATAGATAGATAGATAGATAGATAGATAGATAGATATAGATAGATAGATAGACAGATATAGAGATAGATAGATAGGTAGGTATGTAGATATAGATATGCAACCTGTATTCAGTAAATTGCCATTTTGGTGTAGTGATCAGACTAGAGACTGGGAGAGCCTGAGTTCTAGTCCTGCCTTGGGCACAAACCCAGCTAGGTAATCTTGGGCTAGTCCCTTTCTCTCAGCCCTAGAAAGGAGGCAAATTCCAGGAATTTGCCCAGGCAGCTACCAGGAAGTCAAGACTGATTCAAATGCACCGAAAAAACAAAAGCAATCAAGAAGATTGACAAAGCAGAACAGATAGGCAGGTTAACTCGCTATGTGATACTTGTGTGGATATTGGGAACATTCCAAATTCTACTTTGGGGAAGAGGCAAGACTGAATGCAGCCTGCAAGCCCCTGCAAATGCAGAACAAGTTCAACATGAATCATTATCCCCTATTTTCTTTTAAATTTTTGATCTTTTCCAGGTGGACATATCTGCACAGCATACTGAGTAATTTTGCTTGGCGCCTTCCTGGTAATTCTCCATAACAAGATGAAGCAGAAGAGATTATGCTATATTAGCTACAGAAGCAGATCCATTTTTTAAAAAGCTCTCCTGGAGCTAAATTGCCATTAAATGTTAATAAAGGGGGGGGGTACCTAACATACCTTGGCTAATTTCTCCCCGTCTTCTCTTTTCACCACTCGGTCCTGGGTTGAATCCACCTAAGCACAACAAGAAAGCGTCAATAGTTGCAGCAGGAGCAATGCATTCTGGGACTGCTCAGATAACCCTAGTCCCACCACCCGGCAGATTTCTAGCTCGGATGGACCAAACCAGCACCCAGCCGCCCTTCCTGTGGCAGCCAAGGGCTTTGAGGTTGCATTTCCTCTTATGCAAAGCATCTCCAGCATCCTCTGCCCTCTCCCCGTCTTAAACAGCTTCTGTGTGCAAAACAGATCCAGTCCAACGTCAGGCCGTAAGTCGAGCCCTCACTTTGTTTCCCAGCAGCATAAGGACCACGTCTTGCTTTGCGTATTCATGGATTTCTGTCAGCCAGGCCTAGAAAGGAAGACAGAACAATCAGAGACCTCAGGAGCAAAATTTGGAAGGTATCCGGGGGAGGCCCTAGACCAGGGGTAGGGAACCTTGGCTCTTTTATGACTCGTGGACTTCAACTCCCAGAATTCCTGAGCCAGCTGTTCTCCCCAGTAAATGGACAGAACAATAAGGTTTTCGCTTCCAGCAGAAAAATAGCACGAGCGGCACCCAAAATGGCGACTGCCACCGAGCGACAAAAGAAGGCTAAGATAGGAGCCGAAAGCTACTAAACAAAAAATTAACAGAACAAGAGCTGTAATTCGCTCTGAAGAGAGCGCTGTAGACCGTGAAAAAGGGCAATGCACTCGAAGCCTCCCTAAACCGAGCACAGAAACAAACGGGACGATTCTAAGGCGGCGTCCAAAATGGAGCCCGCAGTGAAACCGGTCTTCCCAACCAAATGAGGCTCGGGGAATACTGGACTTGTTTGCTACTCTGGTGAATTCCCAGCTCCCGAGGTTCTTCTCCTGGTTCCCGTCTCCAGGGGTGGAAAGGGCAAATGCCCTCCGCAGCCCATGGCCTGGAGGTCTGCTGTATGCGTTCCCTCCTCTACCTCTGATCCAGGCAGTTATCCGAAAGATACTGCAGGAACGGGCAGAGGTGATACTTATTGCTCCACACTGGCCAAGACGGCCGTGGTTTGCCGACCTCATGAGTCTTTCAATTTCTCCTCCATGGATCGAATCTCCCTCAGCCAAGGGATTCTGCAACATCCAGAGCCCCAGTGGCTTCAGTTAACTGCCTGGCATTTGAACAGTGGCTCCTGACTCAAGAGTCCTACTCGTTAGACGTAATTACTATGATTCAAGCCTCACGGAGGCCTACAACAAACAGAATTTATGACTCCACGTGGAAAAAATTCTGTAACTGGTGCGCAAAGCAACAGATCTCTCGGCAATTACCATTCCGAGGATTTTGGATTATTTATTGGGGGAACTCAGGAAGGGCTTAGTGCCGAACACAATCTGCAGACAAGTGGCTGCTCTAGCCACGGTGCTTACATATAGCAATTCAGAGCCCTTGGCTCAGCATCCCATGGTGCATTCCTTTGTCAAGGGAGCAACCAACACTAAACCGCCCGTGGTTCACAGGTATCCCTCTTGGAATCTGTCCAGGGTCTTACAGGCTCCCACTTCACCTCCATTTGAGCCCATCAGAACCTGCACTCTACGGTTCTTGACACTTAAGGTCACCTTCCTGGTAGCCGTTACATCGGCTAGGCACATTTCTGAACTGGCAGAGATGACTTATGCATCTTTCATGCTGACAGGGTGGTCATTCGATTGGATCCCTCCTTCGTTCCCAAAATCAATTTATTGTTTCACAGGGCGCAGGAGGTAGTGCTGCCAGATTTTTGCCCTCAGCCGTCTCACGACTTGGAACATAAATGACACAGCTTGGACGTTCGCAGAGTCTCACGTCACTACATTAAGCGAACCGCGTCCTTTTGCAAGTCGGAAGCTCTCTTCGTTTCATTCCAGCCCTCTTCAATGGGGCAGAAAGTGACTGCCTCCACTATTGGCAGATGGATCAGGGCTTGCATAGCAGGGGCGTACCAGTCACATTCCCCGCCGGTTCCAAGTTGTATCACTGCACACTCCACTCGCAGTGCTGCAACCTCAGTGGCATGGGTGACACAGGCGTCAATTGAGGATATATGTCAGAATCCAATTATATTTCATCTCTAGTTATCAACTATGGAAAACCCCATTTCTGCCCTCTCTGGATTCTGTCATACGATGAAGGGGAAGGGGGATGAACAAGGGGGCTTTATGGCCCTCACTTCCTTCACTACAGCTTCAAAGGGGATTGAATGTGGATGTCACCAAAAGGACTAACAATCGGGCCATCAGCTTTGATCTGCTCCTCTCTGAAGTCTCCCTTCCACCGGCAGTGAGGAAAAGGGGGTGAAAATGTTTTAACGCCTGAGATTGCCCCTGGAAAGATGGTGGGGTGGGCTGGGCTGCTGGGGACCCCTTAAAACCTTGAACCGTAGGGCTTGGCCCCCAGGTCCTGTCTAGAATGCCTGCAACCAGTTTCTCTTAATAAAAGATGCCTGTTGGAAGAAAGATTCCAAGAGTACTGTCGTCTTAAGATGCAAAGTGGGGTGGGTCCTTACATTAGATAATGTGGTCCTTTCCTTCTCCTTTCGTGAGGCATTATAAACTAGATAGGTTTGCCTCTGCGGACGCCTCATTTGGCAGGAGAGTGCTACAGCAAGTAGTACCAGAGGGTATGATATGGTTGGTGCACTCTGGTTTCATTTGACTGAACCTACCCCCTGGAGTGAGGGTCTCCCCAAGATCCAGATGGACCCCACTCTGTTCTGATCCAGAAGAGCTATGGAGATCTGACTCTTCACCCAAGCATTCAGCAGAGAGCGAGACCTCTTGCTTAATTAAGCTTACCAACTTTTATCTTGATCGATGTTATTGTAATTTCTTTGTCTGCTTCTTGGGAACCATCAGAATTGTTGAGAATTGGGTGGCATGCAAGTTTAATAAATTATTATTATTATTATTACAATTGTTTTATTATTTGCTAACACTTATGAAGAATAGTTGCAGGAACAGGCATGGCTAGCCTAGTGAAGAGAAGGATCAGAGGAGACATGATAGCAATCTTCCAATATTTGAGGGGCTGCCACAGAGAGGAAGGGGACAACCTATTCTCAAACTATTCTCCAAAGCACCAGAGGCCAGGACAAGAAACAGTGGTTGGAAACTGACCAAAGAGAGAAGCAACCAGGAATTAAGGAGAAACTGCCTGACAGTAAGGACAATTAACCAGTGGAACAGCTTGCCTCCAGAAATCGTGGGAGCCACATCACTGGAGGTTTTTAAGAAGAGACTAGACTAGACTTGTCTGAAATGGTATAGGTTCTCCTGCTCCAGCAGTGGGCTGGACTAGAAGGCCTCCAAGATCCCTTCCAGCTTTATTCTATTCTATTTTCCAAAGCACCTAGAACTAAGGAGAAATTTCATAACAGTGAGAACAATTAACCAGTTGAACAGCTTGTCTTCAGAAGCTGTAGGTTCTCTGTCACTGGAGGCTTTTAAGAAGCCACTGGACAGCCACGTCAGAAATGGTATAGGGTCTCCTGCTTGAGCAGATGGCTGGACTATCTGACTTCCAAAGTCCCTTCCAACTTATTTTCTCTATGACAACCTGTCCCTAAACTGGTTCTTTAAGTTTTGAATATTTATAGGTACATTCACAAATTCTGTCAGTTAACCTTCATTGGTGGTACAGTAGAAGGAATCAATTCCTTTTTGGCCTCATATCCTGCCAAAAATCCCAAGTTATATGTCTTCAGCCATTTTCCCATTCCTTCATCTTTTGCCAAAATGTGTATTTTGTGCAATTAAAACTATACCTGTTTGCTAAAATGGATTGTTTTTTCCCCTTTTTTACAAATATCTTGCTTATGCTTGTTTCTATTTTTGTTGTTATTATCAAGAGCCCGGCATAATATTTTTCAGTAGAATAATCTTGCTTGCTATTATGCTATATCCCATTTTATTTCTAGTAGCCAATAACTGGTTTTGGGCACATGATGGTGCTAAAGAGACAATAACTGTGATGGGGAAATAATCAGTATTTGCCTCAAACACAGGCTCAGATTCTTATCATTAAGTGTCTCAAAATTCACATTAAGAGTGAATTTTGAGACACTATCTATACACTTTTAAAACTTGGAAAAAGTATCCTGCATAATAACGAAATAGTGGGTGTAGTAAACAGTTTTGCACTTCTCCGTTCTTAATCTCTCTTTGGGGAAGAAACCTATGGCTAAGCAACGTGTGATTGTTTAGGGAACTGCACAATTGAAGAGCTTCTCAAAAGTTATCCAGGTTCCTAATGTCAAAAGTCCTCTAGCATAGCACCATGGAAAAAGATAAGATAAGATAAGATAAGATATAAGATATAAAGATAAGATAACCTTGTCATTTTTTTTTTACTGTGGGCACACATCAAAAATTTAGTTGCTTGCTCTCAAAGTGAAACACATACATGACACACACCTAAAACATACTATGTACAACATATGTAAAGACCCACACCCCTACATATACATAGCAAATAAATATTAAATACTGCCCATCTTGAGTATATAACTGAAGGAAGAAGCTTGAGAGTTCACAAGGTTAATACTGTATGGAACAAAGCTGTGACTGAATCTGGATGTTCTGCTACGGATACCGTGAAGCTTCCTCCCAGAAGGTAACAAGGAAAACAGGTAGTGAAGAGGGTGTGTAGAGTCCCAGATAATCTTACAGACCCTGCTAAAGCAATGCTTCTGTGCTATGTCCTGGATGGGAGGGAGCGAACCGCCAATGATCTTTTCTGCCGTCCTCACCACTCTCTGCCCCACCTTCCTGTCTGAAGCAGGGATGCCTCCAAAGCAGACTGTGATGCTGTATGACAGGATGCTCTCGATTGTCCCCCTGTAGAAAGTGGTCAGGACAGGGGAAGGAAGATGTGCTTTTCTCATGCGATGCAGAAAATGCAGGCGCTGCTGTGCCCGCTTCACCAGTTTCTCACTGTTGAGCGACCAAGCCAGCCTATTCGTTAGCTGCACACCCAGGAATTTGATGCTGGTAACCATCTCCACAGGTGAATCATTGATGCACGGAGAAGTGTGGCTGTACCTGCCTTTTCTGAAATCAACAATGATCTCTTTGGCCATCAAGCCTTACATTACAATCTCAAAGAAAGAAGCCCTCACTTTCTCAAGGTGTGTGCTTCTCTTGTCAATCAACCCTAAAGTTATTCAAACCCCCCAAACAATTTTTGCTCAATTTAGCAGGATGTGAAAACTCATCGGAAGGAAGTCCCAAACCAGCCAACCAACCACCATTATAGCACCTAGCAATAGCAATATCACTTTGACTTAGAAACTGCTTCAGCCCTCTCTAAGCAGTTTACAGAGTCAGCATTATTGCCCCCAAGAATCTGGGTCCTCATTTTACCGACCTCGTAAAGATGGAAGGCTGAGTCAACCTTGAGCCGGTCAGGATCAAACTCCTGGCTGTGGGCAGAGTCAGCCCGCAACGTTGCATTCTAACCACTGCACCGTGTGAATCAATCCTCCCTGGTCACTTAATGTGGAAAGTCACAGCTCAAAGACTCAGTGAATTATAGCAACACAAATTGTGGCCCATCAAAGATGGCCAATTCAGACCTCTCCCGGTTTCTCTCCACAGCTGAGTTGTTACTGCATTGTGAAACAAGCCACCCTCATCCCGGAGAAAATTAGCAAACTAACTGATGTGAAAGTTATCACCAGAAAGGCTTCAGAGGATGACTGTTATCGCAATAGCGATCCTGACATTAATAGTCCTTGACATACTCCACATGTGGCAGCTTCTCAGCTTCAACCCTTCACTTTATCTTCTCCAGAACATGGTTTCTGAAACTTCAGGCTTATGGAGAGGAGTGGGAGGTGGAGAAGCCCCAAACCAGAAGCAGTTCTGGGTCTAGCCCAGTGATGGCGAACCTTTTAGAGACCAAGTGTCCAAAAACTGGCCCTACCCCCCGCTCCACCCCCCTGCCCTGCCCCCGCTCTGCCCCCCATCCCCCGCCCCGCCTGCCCATAGGACCACTCACTGCTTCCAGGGCCTGCCGCAGATCGCCCAGGCAGCCCAGCAGTGCTATGGCAGTCCCACCCCCTGCCCGCACCCTGCAGCATCAACTGTGCGCAATGGGATGTGAGGGCAGAGTCTTGTCTACACTGCCTGGCTGCCATGTCCTTGGCTGCGCTGCTCCATGGGGGCCACGCTTGGGGGCGATTCTTCTTCGGGGGGGCTGCTGGTGAGGAGGGGGTCGCGGGGGAGGCAAGGCTGGGGCAACGGCACGTGTGCCCACAGAGAGGGCTCCGAGTGCCGCCTCTGGCACCCGTGCCATAGGTTCGCCACCACTGGTCTAGTGCATCTCTTTCAAGAGAACATTAAACAATTCAGCAGAGAAGAGCTTGGGAAGCAGGCAGGCCATCCAGACGAAGACTGGAATGGCCACTGTGATTCATCCTGAAGGGAGAGAGGGTAGCTTTTTCTCACAGCTCATTCCCTGCTAAAAAAAAAAACCCAGGTCGGCTTGCCTGTTTTTATGATAGGCCTCAGCTCCCAGGTACAAGCCTGGCTTTAGTACTACAAGTTTTATTTGTAAGCTCTGGCTGCTAGCAGGAGCAGAAGAAGGATGTTGCATCCAGAGATAAACTGGAACTTTTCTGGAGATGGAAAAACTGACCAGAAGGGGGCTTCAAGAAACTGACGAAGGACCAGGCAAATCCCAAATAAATAAATAATGCAGTGGTGGGGGGAGGAGATGCCTCTAATCTTGCCTTCCCCCAAGGAAGAACTAACCCTGTGTAACAAAGTTTCAGGAACAAGGGAATGATAATTTGAAAAGTCAGTTAAACAGGCCTACAAACGGAATCATTTTTAAAACATCCTTTATTTCTCTTAGCGTTGCAAAGGTGATGCCTTAAACCAGTGGTTCTCAAGCTGTGGGTCGGGACCCCATTTGGGGTCGAACGGCCATTTCACAGGGGTCGCCAAACAACGCAGTCTGCCATTTTTCCCCCCTTTTCCTTAGCTGTGCTACTCCCTTTTATTCTATTGACTTTTGAAAGCCAATAGAATAGACTCTCTTGAATAGAGTCTAATTCTATTGGCTTTCAAAAGCCAATAGGAATTGTCCAGGCTGTCTCTGCCCTGCTGAGCCCGCCAAAAGTCCCATTTTGCAAACGGTGCTGCACCAGTTGAGCAGTCCTCGACTTACGACCGGTTGAGTAATCCTCGACTTACGACCGGTTGGGGGTCGCGGCATTAAAAAGGTTGAGAACCACTGCCTTAAACAGAGAGAGTGCTGAGCATCTTGACATCTGGAAAGCTGCTCTCCTGCTGCAAATCACACCCAGAAAAGGCTTTGCAGACTGCTCTTTGCTGGGCTGGACTCCAAGAGCTATCCAGAGTGTGTCTACTTACTACCTTGGGTGAGAAGGTACAATATTCCTTTTTGTGTCCTTCCCTTCTGTTTGCTTGAATAAAGGTGACTCACACATAATTAAATATAGGAGAAGAACCTCTACGTGCCCAATTAAGGCCCGGAGATCATTAGAAAGGCCTCTCCTGTGACATATTCTTAGATCCAAAACTATTTAGGGATTTGAAATGGAACTCTTTAACTTACACCCAGCAGCCATCCACACAAGCATGTCAAGCTGGCTCATGCAACATTTAGTAGCCAAGATGCCACATTCAGCAACTGAAGCTTCTGGGCACTTTTCAAGAGGTGTCTCATGTGAAGCATTTTGCAAGTGTCAGGCTGAGGTGAACCAAATAATAGTGAGGCTGGCTTTCAGACCCCAGATTTACTGCATCTTCCTCTTTTGGTTATTATTTTTTTTGTACTGCATAGTTGCGGTTGACATTATTCCAGTCTTTAACATACCAGTTGTGTTTGAATATGTTGATCGACTGTGTAACCGTATCCTAGTGTCAGTATATCTGCGTTATGTCTTTGCGTGAATTGGCGGGTATGGAAGACAAGAATGGGAGATCCACTCTAAGCAGCCAAAGAGAGAGAAGGGGTTGCTCAGGAGCCTATGGAAAAGTACCAGAGTGAACAGATTGAAGAATAACAGAGTTGGAAGGGACCTGGAGGTCTTCTAGTTCAACCCCCTGTTCAAGCAGGAGACCCTAGACTAGACATGTCAAACTCGCAACGTCACGTGACATCACGCAACATATCGGGACAGTTTTGCCATTGTCGGCAATAGGGTGGGCGCGGCTTCCGCGTGACACGTCTGGCCCACGGGCCGGCAGTTTGACACCCCTGCTAGACCATTCCAGAGAAGTGGCTGTCCAGTCTCTTCTTAAAAACCTCCAGTGATGGAGCACTAGTGACTTCTGAAGGCAAGCCATTCGACTGATTAATTATTCTCACTGTTAGGAAATCTCTCCTTAGTTCTGGGTTGCTTCTCTCCTTGATTAGTTTCCATCCATTGTTTCTCATCTTGCCTGTTGGTGCTTTGGAGAATAGTTTGACTCCCTCTTCTTTGTGGCAGCCCCTCAAATTCTGGAACAGTGCTATCGTGTCTCCCCTAGTCCTTCTTTTCATTAGATTAGACATACCCAGTTCCTATAACTGTGCTTCATATTTTTAGCCTCCAGCCTCTAATCATCCTTGTTGCTCCTCTTTGCACTCTTTATAAAATCTCAGCATAAAATCTTTTTTTATATTGTGGAGACCAAAACTGGATGCAATATTGCAAGTGTTGTCTTACCAAAGCAATATAAAGTGATACTAACATTTCAGGTGATCTCAATTTAGAGATTGTTAAGCGTTCGGTGATCTTGGAAAAGATGCAGTGAAAGACGGTTCCTGCAACAATTAGTGACTCCCGTGTGGCATGGATGGAACAATGTCAGTCTTGTGAAACGGGTAGTGGGGTCAAATTTGATGGACTACTCATGTCTTGTTAAAAGTTATAAAACTATGTGCAAACTTGGGGCTCAACACAATTGTAGTATCACAGAATACTACAATTGTAGTATTGGCAGAGTAAAATTTATCAAGTCCCCCCCCCCAGTTTTAGCAGGTGTTTTGAGATACCCCAGCCAACCCCAAAACCCACACTGAGCCTTTCATTTGGAGGGGTCATATTTGGGGGTGTCAAAGTGTGAATGAACTGAGCTGTTCACTCAGGGGGAGGACAATAATACCCATAAACGTACTTTTGCATCTGTGTCTCTGAATCCCTTAGAAAAATGTACAAATAGAACTTTCCAGCTCTCAATGTGACAGTTAGGTTTTGCTGTGTTCTTCTTGAATTTTATTGAATTAGAACGGCACATTCTATTGCTATTACTCATCTTGGGAGTGGAACGGCGATGGGATATAAATAAAAATAAATGAAAACGCAATTCTCAAAGCTTCTTTTGCTTCCTTAAAGGAGAGTCCACCAAGTGAGCACATGGCCACACAGCCAGCACATTTGTTCCCAATGTATACCATACATTTTTAGGAGCAAGTATGCGCTGTCTTTCAACCTTGCAACTTGAAGGGGTGCAGACTTCAACTCCCAGAATTCCCCTCTGGAAATTGAAGTTTACACACCTTCAAGTTGCCATGGTTGAGAGAAACACCAATAATAATAATAACAACAACAATAATAATACAGTTGGAAGGGACCTTGGAAGTCATCTAGTCCAACCCCCTGCTCAGGCAGGAACCCTACACCATTTCAGACAAATGGCTGTCCAGTCTCTTCTTAAAAACTTCCAGTGTCGGAGCATTCACCGCTTCTGGAGACAGGTTGTTCCACTGGTTAATTCTTCTAACTGTCAGGAAGTTTCTCCTTAGTTCTAGGTTGCTTCTCTCCTTGATGAGTTTCCATCCATTGCTTCTTGTCCTGCCTTCAGGTGTTTTGGAGAGTAGCTTGACCCCCTCTTCTTTGTGGCAGCCCCTGAGATACTGGAACACTGCTCTCATGTCCCCCTTCGTCCTTCTCTTCATTAAACTAGACATATCCAATTCCAGCAACCGTTCCTTATATGTTTTAGCCTCCAGTCCCCTAATCATCTTTGTTGCTCTTCTCTATACTCTTTCTAGAGTCTCAGCATCTTTTTTACATTGCAGTGACCAAAACTGGATTCCAAGTGTGGCCTTACGAAGGCATTGTAAAGTGGTATTAACAGTTCACGTGATCTTGATTCTATTCCTCTATTAATGCAGCCTAGCACTGTGTGGACTGTGTTTTGTCCATCCACCTCTCGGCTGGAGAATTCTGGGAGTTGAAATCTACGCATGTTAAGGTTGCTGAGGTTAACTTTGAACTTTTATTGCTGTCCCTTTCCTCCTCCGTGCAGCCAGCAGGCAAAGCAAGGAGACTTAATCCAACAAAAAAGAGCTACTGCCAACTGTTAAGCAAAGCCGGCTTATTTCCTCTGTGTAATAATGACTGTAATTAGAGGGCATTAGCTGCATTTGCAATTTAATTTCTATGTAATATACTACAAGACTGGGAGCAATTATGGCTCCATTGTTAACTTCCTCCCTTGCATCTTCCTCCAATACAGAACGGATTGGAAAGGAAAATGATCTCCAGAAGAAGCAGAGGCAGACATTTGGAGCGTCAAAGTGTCAAGATCAAACCAGGGGCATCTGATGGCCCAGGAGAAGCCATGTTGGCAATGAGCCACGCCTCATCATTAATTCTGGCGAGGAGGAAGGTGTGCCAGATGCGAAACTATCCCACAGTGACTTCTCGAGCATCTGCCTCGTTCCAGAATGGAGCTGCCTTTAATTTTCAATATCTCCAGTCCTACAGCAAGCAATTTGTTTTATCATTTTAATCCTATAATTGTTTTATTCTGTTACTTGTGCTATTGAGAGCCAGTTTGGTGTAGTGGTTAAGGTGCTAGCCTAGAAACCAGGAGACTCTGAGTTCTAGTCCTGCCTTAGGGACAAAATTTGGCTGGGTGCGTCTCTTGTAAAAGCTGGCTGAGTGACTTTGGGCCATTCCCTCCCTCTCAATCCAACTCACTTCACAGAATTATTGTTGAGGAGAAAATAGGAAGAGGAAGGAGTATCGTGTATGTTCGCCACTTTCAGTTACGTAATAGTCAGGATAAAAATCTAATCAACTGAAAAATATTATAAGCCGCCCAGAGTTGCTTGGTTGAGAAACGGGAAGCAAATAACTAAACTTGGGCTTAAGAGTTAAGTCTGGAAGAAAGAAAAACCCTACAAAAATGTTAAAGAAATTGGCACGCCTTCCATCCCAGCAGAGTGCCTGAGTTCCCACAGCAGAAACGCTGCAAAGCAGCTGCTTTGGGTTTGGCCAAGCGTTCCGTGCACACCACAACTGTGTCAGGCTTTGGAGGAATGCTTCATTCTGGCTACGTTTCATACGAAACAGCCCTTCTGAGCCTGAACCCCCGTGGGCTCCTCACTGCGAGGCTGCACCCATCCATCCTGCTGCGGCCTGCTCACCATGCAGCCAGTGCCGTTGCCAGCGCCCAGCCAGTCCCAGACGAGCTGTGTGCAAAGCGGGTCTTGCAAGCTGAGTGTCAACGTGCGCCCTCCAGCAGCAGCACGACTTCCATGGCATGGTGGCAGCAGCACAGCAAGTGGGCACAGTCTTGCAGTGAGGAGCCTGTGGAGGTTGCCACCACCTGGATGGTGTCTTGGCTGGGACACCCACTGCCCGCTTGGCCATGGTGGCCACAGGGTGGAGCAGTGGCCATGGGGTAGAACAGTGTCCTGCTCTCCCCACCCTAGCAGTGTGGCAGTGGACAGGAGGTGGTGAGGTATGCTGGAGCCCAGCACTCTCCCTTTTGGGGGTGGCAGGGTGCTGCGTTGCCCCCTGGAAGGCGCACTTGGCATGGAAGAGAGGCCCAGGTTGCCCGGCACATCAGCTGCAACATCTCTGCCTTCCTGCACACAGGCTTTTGGAAAAGACCAGGGCCCGAGGCTGCTGCCTACCACACCGGGTGCCTTCTCTGCATATAGCGTCCCATTGGAAGTCAGAGGCCCACCCTTCTGCATGCAGTTTGGCTGCCAAGACACATGGCTAATTGCGGTGAATTGCCCGGGGGAAAGGTGGTGGGAGAGGAGGAGGAACACCCTTGGTGGGTCAGCTGGGTCCCTGGCAAAGCAGGCAGGGCCAGACAGCTTCAGCCAATTGTCCTAGATCAGTGCTTCTCAACCTGTGGGTCGTTTGGGGTCAAACGACAATTTCACGGGGGTCGCCAAACAAGGCTGTCCGCCATTTTTTCCCCCTTTTCTTTGGCCACGTCCCTGGCACCCGGTGATGTATAAGTGGTTGGGGGGTCACCACAACATGGGGAACTGTATTATGGGGTCGCGGCATTAGAAAGGTTGAGAATCACTGTCCTAGACGCTCCTCAGATGAATGCAGCATTTCAGATCAAAATTGGAGTCTCCTTATCGAGTCCTCTCAAGGAAAATTGCAGCAAAAGAGCCACCAGTGACCTCAGCATCCCTTTGTTCAGGAGCATCCTGGCAACTGAAGCTCAGCAACAATATTGCTGTATTTGACTTGTGAGGAAAGTCAACTAGCCAAAATATAGTTGCTGTTGGGAATCTCAAATGTAATTGTCACAGGCCGAAGGATGTTTGCGAATCTCTCGCTTGGCCTAAGATAGCAATAGCACTTAGACTTCATAGTGCTTTACAGCACTTTCTGGGCCATTTATAATGACCAAGCATTATTTTCATATTGCGTCCAACAATCTGGGTCCTCATTTTACTGACTTCGGGAGGATGGAAGGCTGAGCCAACTTTGAGCCGGTCAGGATCGAACTGCTGGCAGTGGGCAGCATTAGCCTGCAGTACTGCATTCTAACTACTTTGACACCATGGCTCACATAGAAGCAGACATTATGTAGACACACAGACACAGACACACACATGTTCTGCCTCCCTCCTCTCTCTTTCCCCCCATAAAGGTAGTCGACCACAACTGAGTCCAAAATGTATGTTGCTAAGTGAGAAATTTGTTAAGTGAGTTTTGTACCATTTTACGACTTTTCTTGTCACATTTGTTAACTGAATCACTTAACAACCGTGTTAAAATTAGCAACACGGTTGTTAAGTGAATCTGGCTTTCCTACTGACTTTGCCTGTCAGAAGGTCCCAAAAGGTGCTTGCGTGACCCCGGGACGCTGCAAGTGTCCTAAGTGTGAGTCAGTTGTCAAACATCAGAATATAAATCACGTGACCATGGGGATGCTGCAAAGGTCATAAGCCTGAAAAAGGGTCATAACTCATAACATATGAGCCGAGGTGGCGCAGCAGTTAGGGTGCAGTACTGCAGGCCACTTTAGCTGACTGTGTTCAGCAGGTCAGCGGTTCAAATCTCACCGGCTCAAGGTTGACTCCGCCTTCCATCCTTCCGGGGTAGGTAAAATGAGGACCCAGATTGTTGGATATATAATATATATATATATAATATTGTAGGTCTTTGGTTGTTCTTCAATTTCACAGTCTTTGGTTGTTCGGGTTTTCTCCCACGTAAAATTGAAGTGCACAACCAAACAGAACACTCCCCCAGCCAATCAGAGCACAGCCAAGCCCCTAACCATTCAGAACACACCTCCACCCAATCAGAACACAGCCAAGCTCCCACCCAATCAGTTCATACCCCCACTGGCAGTTAAAAGGAAGAAACAGCTAAGACCACACATTGCTGCTCGAAGCACGAAGCTGAAAACACCAGCCTGAAGATGACGAATGGGACTTCGTCGAAACGTCGCCAAGACACTTCCAATTTTACGCGGGAGAAAACCCGAACAACCAAAGACCTACATACAAATACCCGCGAAAACCTCAGAATATATATATATATATATATATATATATATATATATATATATATATATATATACATACACACATATACATACATACATACATACATACATACATACATACATACATACATTGCTTACTGGTGTACACCGCTTAGAGGGTGCTTGCGCTTAAAGCGGTATAGAAGTCTCATAAATAAATAAATAAATAAATAACTCCCTTTTTTCAGAGCTGTTGTAACTTTGAACGGTCCCTATATGAACTGTTGTAAGCTGAGGGCTATCTGTATAGGAACAATTTTCACCTAGATTGCTGCCTCCAACGTAAGTGTGCCAGGCTGCCAGCCACAGACCCGGCGCCTCTGCGTGTCACTCCCAGCACCCCTCTCCGAGGGCCACCTCAGTAGATATGTAAGCCTCAGTCTGATTGAAACGCAACCCGACTCCAATGGCTCTCCCTAGATTCACGGAGGCTGGTTCTCCGGTGAGCATCCATCTGCTGGCAGCCCCCTTGCAAACAAGACTAAGCATTTCAACAAATTGCTTTTTGCAATATACGCCAGTTCGGATGGGACTCCAGGGAGGCTAATTCCCAGCTTAAAAGGTAGGGAAAGGGCAGCCTCCTTCAACAGGCCACCCTCCTGCTGGCACCTGTAACTGGGCTCCTGAAAACAAACAAAGCTTTTGCATTCATCTGCCCCCCCAACGCACATTTTTTCCATCCATTCGTCATAAATCAACCCAGTATATGGGAAAATAGACAGACAATGTTATTTCCTACATTAGAACTTCACCAAAGAGGTTCACTCAAAAGTCTGTTAGAAGAATAATTTGGGGTTCCAACTTGAGCTGGGGCGGCGCAAGAATAAATAAAAATGAGATCCAGACAGCTGTGAGGAAAGTAGAAGTATTTGTTCCTAAAAGCAAACGGTTTGCCTTTAGAGGCAGCTGGAGAGAAATGAGGTGCAGCAGCAGACTTTTATAGGGGGAGCTTGTGCAGCGGTGTGGAAGTGTCTTACTACATGCTGATCCTAGGGTGACACCTGAATGGCTTGTGTGTGTGTGTGTGTGTGTGTGTGTGTAAGTATGAATTCTTGTGAACATGTTGTTCCTCTGGGAAACCTAATTTAACTTATTTGTCTTTGCAGACCTTCTCCTTTGATATGTGGATTAGGTCTGGGTAACTTACAGTATTTGGAGGTTTAAGGAAGTTTGGGTAAAGGATTCCCCCCCCCCAGTTTGCTATTTTTACTTGATTAATTTACTTTCAGCTTGACTGTCAGTTATCTAGTGGAGACAGTGATTCTGAGACCATTGTGGATTCTGTTAACATTTTAAGGGAAGATGGAAACAATGGAAACAATAAAATATATTTTGATATAAAACTTCTCACAGTTCCTAGCAAAGAAAAAACTGCTAAACTCCTGGAGACAAAGAAAGTAGCCAGCTCCAAACTGCAGGCAACTGGCCATGGTTACTACTGGACATTTAACCCATAATTCGACTGCCCTTGCCCTTAGCTGGCTGCAAAAACATCACAAAGTCAGACAAATCCTCTACTAATAAAATAGGCACCAAAGAAGCACCAAAGAAAATGCTAAGATGTTTGAATAAGGGAAGCTTTGGTTACCCAAATATAATTTGTTTTGAAACTATAAATGATTGGGATATTTTGAATATGGATGGGAAATTAAAACTGAAAAAAAAAACCAAGCGAAAATAGGATACTGAATAAATGGATATTGAGTGCAAATGCAATTAAGATATGTTTTGGTTAGAAAAGATATTTTAAACTGATATCATTGATATTATTAAAAAACTGTAATAAATGCTGATATTCAACTGTATATCTATTAATAACAATAAGAATTGTATTTGCTTAATGTGGAAAAATGTTTATTACTGGAAGAAGAGAGGAGATATTAGATGGTGTAATATTAGATTTAGTTTGAAGAAGCTTGTATGTATCACGGAATTATTAATGGACCCAGTCAACACGTTGTCTATTAAGCACGTTTGTAAAAATAGAAAATTAATAAATTATTTATTAAAAGAAAGAAAGAAAAAAATTATTAGTACAATTGGGGTCTGTTTTATCTCTTTAATGTACTCTAAACAATCTTTTTCCTTACAATTTATGCCTCTTCTGATGTCAGACCTCATTTTAATGAACATGTGTGATATTATGGGATGCAAATAAGTAACATGCTTGACCACATGTA
Source organism: Crotalus tigris (assembly GCF_016545835.1). Classification (NCBI taxonomy): domain Eukaryota; kingdom Metazoa; phylum Chordata; class Lepidosauria; order Squamata; family Viperidae; genus Crotalus; species Crotalus tigris. The sequence goes on along the minus strand of NW_024096931.1, from coordinate 1,829,086 downwards.
ACTGATTTCCTATGCAAAAAGGAAGGTACTGTTGTCCTGTCCAATCAACTTTCCTCTTAGATGTTTCTTTGTTATGCTAACTATAAAAAAAGGTGTTGTAACCTAAAGATCGGGGTTCCCTCTTTGAATGAGAGGAATCCCCTTTGTCTGAATATTTCTGATAAATTGTAATAAAATGATCTTCCTGTCTCGGTTTGTCTCATTGGAAAATATGCATGCCGAGGCACGAGCCTAAAAGAGCCATATTTGGCCTTCAAAAATCAGGCAAGATGAATGCACCCATTTCAGCCGTATGGAAATTGTGAGAGTTGGGAAGTGTGGGTAGGGTTGTAGCTGGGCGGTAGTGGCATCAGTGCTGGGGGGCTCTGCTGGGGCCGAGGGCTGCGTCAGCAGAGATCAGGCTAAAGACTGTAATTGTGATTTGCAAAAGTTTGCAAGCGGATGCCCGAAGAGCTGTAGAACAGTCCTTCTTTAATTTTGGCTGAGCCTCCCAGAGCTGGGAGCAGCTCCAGCCAGACTGCAGGCAACATTTAAGGGAGGTCTACAATACCCCCTCCCCTCTGTTCCCTTGCCTTGGCCAATGGGAGCCCAGAACACCTCCTCTTCCACATCCCAACTTGCTGGTTTAGTTTGGGATTGTTTTCAAAACTCAGCGTTGAATGCTTTGACACCTACACTGAGTAAATATTAAAACATTTAGCATATGACAAGACTGGGCAATGTCACAGGAAGTTTTACTTCTCAGTATCTCAGACTATTTGCATTTAGATTGCCCTTTAAAGAATTCCGAATATTTTGCATGCTTGCGCGGCTGGTAGATTGCCCAGAGCTCATCCCAAACCTCCTTTCCTGCATTAACTTATAAAAAATACTATAAGGAACTCCACAGAGATAACAAAGCTGTTACTGGGCATTTTGAAGGGAAACACCCAACTTTTTCTCCAACCCAGAGAGTTTGGGGCAAATGTGTCTCCACATACTTCTCTTGCTGCTTGCTAGGCTCCCAGCCCCTTCCCCGTCCTTTAAAACAGGGGTCTCCAACCATGGCAACTTTGAGACTTGTGGACTTCAATTCAAGAGGCTTCTTGTTCCATTTTCCACCATCAAGTCAGAACTGAAGAAGCTTCTTGGATGAGGAGCGAAACGTCTTCAAGGAAAAACAAAGAAAGCCCAGTTGCCTTTTGAAAAAAGCACCTTTGGGACCACCGCGTCCTGGATGACTGAGAATCTCCACAGACATAAATTTTATGATACAGGGAGGAAAAAAAATAAAACCTCTTTCCAGTGGAAAGAGATTATAGGGCAGGCTTTATTTTATTTTATTTATTTTAAAAACCCTTTTACTCAAATATTTATCTCAAAAATAGATTTCTTTTTACTGCATTATATATAAAACCCAACTGCCTCAATAAGGGACAGACCATTTGTTTGTTTGTTTGTTTGTTTGTTTATAAAACCCTTTTACTCAAATATTTATCTCAAAAATAGATTTCTTTTTACTGCATTATATATAAAACCCAATTGCCTCAATAAAGGACAGACCATTTATTTATTTGTTTGTTTGTTTGTTTATAAAACCCTTTTACTCAAATGTTTATCTCAAAAATAGATTTCTTTTTACTGCATTATATATAAAACCCAACTGCCTCAATAAAGGACAGACCAGCCACCCCGTGGAGCTCTGTCTCCTTAAGGGCAAATTGGTCTGGAGTGAAGCTCCAGTTATCCGTGGGTCACAGAAGTATGACACGGCCACTTGGCAGGAAAAAAAAAACATGGGAGAAAGAAAAGCAGATAATTATAGTGACGGAGATTGGTGCAAGAAAAATGAAAATGAAGGATTATTCACAATTTAAAAGCTCACCAAATTGTTGCCATCTGGGAGCAGTTATAACAGGTTTTCAAAAAGCATTGTATCTGGCAGAAAAAAAGCCAGGATATCAACTTAAATGGCCCTAATGCTCCCTTATTAAGGGAACAGAAGGACATTTATTTACTGTAACTGAAATCTATTGAACAATGGAAGAATTAAAGAAGCAGATTTAATTAGTACTCAGACGGGAAGAACATGGCTTTTATGCTTGGGCTTTTGTTTGTTGTTCAGCATTACCTTTATTTATTTTTTAAATCCTCTTCTGCTCATTCTGGGTAAATGAGCATATTTGAATTTTGAGGTGGGGGTTTCCTCCAACAGGAGAGAGAACAAGACTTGACCAAATTCCATTCCCAGACCAGGGTGGCCTGGTCAGTCATAAAACACACATGCTTAAAAAGCAAGTCATTTCTGCAGCTCTCCATACTAGAGGAAAAGCAGAGCGTGAGTTCCCATCCTCAGTGCCACTTTTCAACCTTCATTTTCTGTTTCAACACCCATTTGATGACATGAGATAAACCTTAATGAGTTTTAGAGATTAAAAAGACAATCCAAACAGCAGGAACAAGACAGATGAATGTATGAATGTAAAAGAAGGTGAAAAGTAAAGACCAGATTAAATATTTCTGGCTTTAACTGGCCAAAAAGGGCCAGATTTGGCTCTGGAACTACAGACCATTTGTATCATGATTCCGTGCCAGCTTGTGTTCCCAACAGCTGAGTCTGGGGAATCTGAGGAGGAGATGGAGGAGACATTTGGAGGGCCATCAGGGTCAGAGGGAGGCTTTGATGAATTATAAGACTCACAGTTTGATGAAGAACCTGGCCTCTCCAGTCGTGTTATGGATGAAGCTCAGCTGTGTGGGGAGAATGATTCAGACTTGGAGAATTCACACCTGATGGACATGATTGATGCTCGTAGACACCGGCAATTAGCAAGAGCAGATCAGCAGCAGTCAATATGACAACTCCAGGGGAGGAGGAGAAGGCACTGAGAGGCAACGCCTTGGGACTGCTATATAAAAAGGGAAGGTGTGGGCGGTGCTGGTTGCTGCAGGCAACCGTTGCAAAGTACTTCATGGGATCATGTTCTGTTAGTATTGCCGGTGACTACTTTTCTGTTTTACATTGAGTTTCGTGTGAACAATTTCCTCCATTTGGATTGAGTTTTGCTGCTTTTGTTTCTGGACTATTTGGCAGGTTTGTTACCCATATTAAAAGGGGTTTGTTTTCTTTTGAGTTCTCCAGCCTATTTTCTCAACAGGGGTTTTGTCCTTGTGCCTTTAACAAGGACGGCCATAGGCTGGGATAGAACAATTTGTAAGGATTTTTTTTTGGGGGGGAAAGCATTGTCTTTGTTGTTGGTGCTAAGTGTTTGTCCTCATCAATTTACAGAAAGGACCAGGAAGTGCCAGGTGTCTGCTGACATTAGAATCGGTTCTGGTGCTGACAAGGATACAAGGACACAGACACCCAGAAAGCTACTAAGGGAGGATTCTAATAAGATGAATACAGCCTGTCATTATAAAATCAAGGTTTAATTCCTTCTTCCAGCTCACACAGTGCAACAAACTGGAGGTCTACGGAGATTCTCAGTCCTCCAGGTTATGGTTGTCCCCCAAAGTGCTCTCTTTCAAAAGGCAACTGGACTTTCTTGTTTCGTCATCCAAGAAGCTTCTTCAGTTCTGGGTGAATGGTGGAGAATGCAAGGATTTATATTCCTTGCATCCTCTGGTTGTTAGCACTCTTTCTGAGAGTTGTTGAGGCCACATGGAGGTTCACCTACGGTACGTCCCAGGGTCACCTGAGTCCTGTAGTCTGCCATTTTTTTTCTGGAAATCTCTTCGCACCATTCGAAAGGTATTCATCCCCAAATACATAGCTAAGTGTCTATGGAGATCCTTAGTCCTCCAGGTCATGGTTGTCCCAAAGGTGCTTTCTTTCAAAAGGCAACTGGACTTTCTTGTTTTGCTTGAAGATGTTTTGCTTCTCATCCAAGAAGCCTCTTCAGTTCTGACTGAATGGTGAAAAATGGAACAAACTGGTGGGTTCACAGTTGGGTTGGAACCCTTTGTAAAGTCGTACAGTCGTGCCTGTCCCTTATTCCTGTCCTTGGTTTCTCACCTTGGTAGAACTAGCTCTCCTACCATATCTCCATCTTCTCCTCCTCCTCCTGCTTTCCCCAGGCTCTTTCCAGAAGCTGTTATTTCTCCCTTGTTTTCCCCAATTGTCTGTCCTGGAAGGACATGGTAATTTTCCATGGCTTCTGTGTTTCTGCTGAGGCTGAAGAATCCTCCTGGGAAGTAGAATTTCCATCTTCTGTGTCCCAACCCAGGTAATCGCAGAAGATATCTCATGCTGGGAATGGCATCCAACCCTGTGACCTTGTTCAGGCGTTCTTTCTCCAATCTAACACTGCCCCTTTTCCAGAGGAGGGAGAGGGAGTAGGAAGAGGGAGTCTGTCCCAACTACTGGCAGACAATGAGGGAATTTCTATGTCAGGTTTCTCATTTTCAGTAGAACTTCCTGTCCAGAAACCCAGTCCTCCAGGTTCAGGGGTGGAGGGGAAGAGGAGGTGTAGGTTCATCCCATCACTGGTGTTCTCCCCCCCCCCACTTGCCCCGTGTCCCAGAAGAGTGTCTGATGATTTCAGGTGGGGGAGACAGTTTCCTGTTAACCTCTGTTTGCCAAGTGTGGCTTCCTTTTCCTGTCTCTGCAAAAGTGGCAGGTACAGAGGACAGTGAGAAGACCTGAGCTTCTGTAGGTATTGAAAAGGATTTATTGAAGAAGGGAGAGGCATGGACACCTTTTACTCCCCAATATCTTTCTTTCTTGGGCATCTCTTCCAATGAATCTGCCTTTCCAGTGCCAAGATTCCAAATACAATCTGCCCTGAATCTCACCTCGTCCCAAGATGGAAGTAGGCAGAGGATCCTAAGAGCTAAGGAACCATTCCATGAGAAAACAATGCCAGACAGATACATTTTTGTGGCCCTTTCAAGCTGAATCTCTGAACAGGGCCAATACATTTCTTTCTTTCTTTCTTTCTTTCTTTCTTTCTTTCTTTCTTTCTTTCTTTCTTTCTTTCTTTCTTTCTTTCCTTCCTTCCTTCCTTCCTTCCTTCCTTCCTTCCTTCCTTCCTTCCTTCCTTCCTTCCTTCCTTCTGTTCATTTTAAATTTGTTTGCCTCTCATCTCGCCGCAAGGAATCTAGTCAAGAGCCAAGTTGTTCAGGATGCAGAATCTAGGAAATTGCTGTGGAACCAGAATCTATCAAGACTTAAAGGTTTATTACAGACAGTTTGGGAGTGAAGAATAATATGAAAGATCAAGTATCAGAATCTAGTATCATCAAACTCCTTAATTAGTTTGTTAATAAGTCAGATTGCCTCAGACTGATAAATTTAATAGGACTACCTGTATTGTATTGTATCCAATTCTGGTCACAATACAAAAAAAAAGATATTGAGACTAGAAAGAGTGCAGAGAAAAGCAGTAAAGATGATTAAGGGGCTGGAGGCTAAGCCATACCATGAAGTGCTGACGGAAGTAGGTATGTCAAGTTTAACAAAGAGAAGGCTTAGGGGAGACACGATAGCTGTCTTCCAATACCTGAAGGGCTGTCACAGGGAAGAGAGCATCAATTTATTCTCCATAGCACCTGAGGGCAGGACAAGAAGCAACGGGTGGAAGCTTGTTAAAGAGAGATCCTACCTGGAACTAAGGAGAAATTTCCTGACAGGGAGAACCATCAATGGAACAGCTTGCCTCCCAAAGTTGTGGGCACTCCATCACTGGAGGTTTTCAAGAAAAGATTGGACAAGCATTTGTCCAGGATGGCATAAGGACTCCTGTCTTGGGAGGGGGTTGGATTAGATATTAGAAGACCTCCAAGATCCCTTCCAGCCTTATGATTCTAGAAAGTAGCAAAAGCCACACAATATAAATATGAAGACACCTTTAAGGGTTCACTCTGTTTCTCTGCAGCCAACAATGGGGTCCTGCTGGCTCTCAGCTTCATGAATATGCCATCCCAAGACTCTGAGGAATGGACAGAAGGAAGGGACCATGGGATGGAATCTCTTCTTCCCATCTTCAGCTTGCCATCATTCTTTGAGTTTTCTGTCACACAAAGCTTCCAGGTTTCTTGGGGTAGTTTGTATTAAGCTAATATATCTGATGAAGATATAACGTGTGCACATTGGACAAAATACCCCAGGATATTAACAATCTCAAAGGAGGGATGACTATCATGCTGACTGAGGAATTCTGAAAGTTGAAGTCCACAAGTCTTAACGTTGCCTAATTTGGAGATCCCTGTTCTAAGAAGATCACATGTTGAGCCCCGGCCAAGACTGTGACGCAGTTGCTAAAAAGGAAAATCATGTGCTACTTTGGGATGTAATAAGATCAGCATAAGAATACATATCACAGGAAGATACTGTCTGAATTTTTTCTGCCTTCATCAAGGGCCACCTGGAATACTACATTCAATTCTGGTATAATTCTTGGTATAAGCTTTTTTTCTCTAAAATATATTGATTCATTTTCTGTAAACAATTTCCACAGCTGCCCATTACGCTATTGTGAGTCTGGAGAGCAAACAAGAAATTAAAATCGGAGAACAACAGAACTCGATTAATTAAAAAGCTTTAAAACAACTAGCAATCAATACATCATGTGCCAGAGGTCCAAAAGAACAATCCTATCTTACACTCTGCAAAAAACAACAACAGCAAATCCAAGCAACCAACAGGGCTCCCTTAATACTCCTAAGAGAACTGCATGACTGCAAGATGGGCAGCATACGATGAGGTTATCCATCTAGTTGTGTCTGACTCTTGGCGATTCGGACAGCATATAAATTTAATAAATAAATAAAGCCTGGTCCAAATGCCCAAGGCACAACCAGATCTTTAATGCATTATCAAAAAGCCAAGAGATTATCTTGCAAGGCAGGCACCATGGCACTGGGCCAACTTGGTGCCCCAAGCCCAAATACTCCTGATCCTGCACTACACCATTGCATAGTTTTGCTTCACTTTGGTAAGTCTGTTGTTTGATGCTAGCCAACCATGGCTTCTTCAACAAACCACTGTTAAACAAATTGTTTTTTGTATTCGAAGAGGCTGTCCCAACCCAAACAGAGTTTACTAATACTTCCTTAGATTTTTTTTTACAGAAAATGAAACTATTATTAAATTGGCCCACTAGCATGAAATCAGAATGGCCAGAAACAGCCTCCCTCCCATCCTGTCCCCCCAGCTCATTAACCACCATCCTGCTCTCCTCTTTGTAAAAAAAAAAGGGGGGGGAAGGGTCGGGCAGAGGGAAGAAGAAAGGTCCAATCAGATATTCCCATTTCCTTCATTCAACTCTCAGACTCATTCTAAGGGTACTTCTGCAGGAATCTGAAATGCTATAAATGCTATAAAACTGTATCCAGTTTTGGTCACTACGATGTAAAAAAGATGCTGAGACTCCAGAAAGAGTGCAGAGAAGAGCAACGAAGATGATTAGGGGACTGGAGGCTAAAACATACAAGGAACGGTCGCTGGAATTGGGTATGTCTAGTTTAACGAAGAGAAGGACGAGGGGGCGACATGATAGCAGTGTTCCAATATCTCAGGGGCTGCTCCAAAGAAGAGGGAGTCAAGCTATTCTCCAAAGCGCCTGAAGGCAGGACAAGAAGCAACGGGTGGAAACTAATCAAGGAGAGAAGCAACCTAGAACTAAGGAGGAATTTCCTGACATTTAGAACAATTAACCGGTGGAACAACCCGCCTCCAAAAGCGGTGAATGCTCCAACACTGGGGGAAGTTTTTAAGAAGAGACTGGACAGCCATTTGTCTGAAATGGTAAGGGTTTCCTGCCTGAACAGGGGATTGGACTAGATGACCTCCCAGGTCCCTTCCAGGCTGCAGGACTTTTTTCCAATCTTCTGAGGACTGCCACTGTCCACTTCTCCATTCCTCAAACTGGCAAACAGCATTCCAGATGAGGTTGAGCATGCAGAATAAAACAGAAATGTCTGATGCACCGGAAATTAAGTTGCTATTGATTCAGCCTCCAATGGCACCAGCTCCTTCTTGAAGCTGCAGCACCCAGCTGTCTCGTGTTCAGCGTGCAAGTGATTGCAGTCCCAAGACCTCTCTCACACAAATTCACCCCACGGGGAAGGCCCCCTGCTTCCCCCTTGCACTGCAGGTTTCCTGAAGGCGTCTGCTAACCATGGCTAGCAGATGATGGCTGAAGAGGCCCAGGGAGGGCCATTGGGAAAGGGGCCTGGAGAATGCTCCAAGCCTTAGGGCAGTGGTTCTCAACCTTTTTAATGCCGCGATCCCCAACCGGTCGTAATTTGAGGACTACTCAACCGGTCGTAAGTCGAGGACTACTCAACTGGTGCAGCACCGTTTGCAGAATGGGACTTTTGGCGGGCTCAGCAGGGCAGAGACAGCCTGGACAATTCCTATTGGCTGTTGAAAGCCAATAGAATTAGACTCTGTTCAAGAGAGTCTATTCTATTGGCTTTCCAAAGCCAATAGAATAAAAGGGGGTAGCACAGCTAAGGAAAGGGGGAAAAAAATGGCGGACTCCGTTGTTTGGCCACCCCCGTGAAATGGTCGTTCGACCCCAAATGGGGTCCCGACCCACAGGTTGAGAACCACTGCCTTAGGGAAACTGAAATGGCATCAACTCCTGAGTCGGTGCTGCAGGAGGCAGACAACAGCAGCCTCTTCCAAAGCTGGACAGAGGTGAAGGTTGGGTTAAATGCCACTTTGCAGCAGAGCCAGTGCCTATGAATCTGTCTGCCTTGAGCACTAAGCGATGTTTGGGGCAAAATTACTGCCTGAAATCTGCAGAGGCTGATAAGGATGCAAATGGTGTCCAAGCACAGCTGAACAGGAGGAACAAACGCAGGCTTACATTTAGGAGTAATTCCCCCGGGACTTTAAAAAACAAAACAAAACAAAACACAATTTCAACTATTTGATTACTTAGCTGGGCTATGTGCCCGAATCCACTGCAGCCCTGCTTGTAAATTTTAGGCTGCAAAGAATTCTGGGGTAGGGCAAATCGTAGCAAGTTGTTCTATTCATGCCAGGTAATTTTGTGCCACATCATTGTCTCAAAACAGCATTTCCCAACCTGGGCAATGTTGAGATGTGTGGCCTTCAACTGCTAAAATTCTTTTTTTTTTATTGAAAAGTTTTATAAAATTACAGTATACACCCCAAAACCCACCCACCCTAAACCCCCCCTCTCCCTCCCCTACTTCCCAGAGCTGAGTACAGGGTTACAAATATAATAATCAAACTCTAACTAACATTAACCAACTGTATAAATAACCAAGTCCATAATGCGCTTTAACTCCCCTTTAACATAGGTATAAACAAATTAAAATAAACATAATAATATAAGCAAGTCGATATTATTAAACAATACAATATCCAAATTGTTAACAATACTAATACTAAAAATAATAATAAAACTAATAAAAATTCTACTATAATAAACTATTAATAATAATAATACTCTAAAATTTACTCATAAACTAGAAGATAGAACTTTTTAGTCCCATATTTATTCTGAATATAATCTATCCATCTTCTCCAGACCGAAATGTATCTTTCTTGTGAATGATCCTTCAAGTAAGCAGAAATTTTCGCCATTTCTGCTAAATTTGACACTTTGAGCGTCCATTCTTCTATTGTAGGCAACTGCTAAAATTCTTAGCAATAGCCGTGTTGGCTGGGAATCCTGGGAGTTGAAGTACACACATCTCAAAGGTTGATGCATTTTAAGCTCTGTGGCCAAAGAGGGCGCATTTCTCTTTGGGTGCCAAAAATACCAAACAGGAAATCCACAGACCTTCTCCAGCTACAAACCTGATCCAGTTTTTGGTTCTGCCTTCTTTCCTGCTGAGAAATCACTAAGGCAGATCCCTAAGCTGGATCCCTCTGTGCCTGACTTAATTTAAAAATAAATAGCAAATACTGAGAATTGGTTCAAGCAGAGAATGGGAAGATGGGCTAAATTTTGCCCCCCAGAGCCGAGTCTACGTGTAAAACAAGCCCCGTACCTCCCTCCCAATGGCTGAGCTGTAACCATAACAACATAAATAAGATAAAACCAGCCATTCACTTTGCACAAAGGGCTCCCTCCAGCCTCAGCATCTGAGGCCAGGATCTTCTTCCATTGCACATGTTGAGAGCAGCTCCTCCTGGTTCTTCCCTCCTTGAAGCAGCACAAAAGGTTGAGACTCCCAAAGACAGACCCCCCAAAAGAGAAGAGCAGCCCTCGGGGATTACATAAACCAGCAAGTGGAAACGAAGGCACCCCAACGCGAGAGAATGAACTCCGCTGGGCTGGAGGTTGTGAATTTGTATTCACCAGCAGCGTAAAGTATTTAATTTGGCAGATGTCTAATTCTTTATTTGCTATTTGCAGAGGAGAGAGCACTGCAATTATCAGCCCACTCGATAAACATCTAACTTTGCACGGACAGAGATGCCAGGCAATGCCAAAGGACAGAGAACAAGATCAGCAAAAGGGCTGCATATTACGGAGCGCTAAGAGGCAGAGGGAGGAAAGGGGCTGAGCCCCAAGTTCAAGAAGAAGAAGGTCATAAGCTCCCATTTGGCAGAAGTGGTTCAGGTAACTCTCAGCACAAGAGCATGCTTCTCAATGAAAACTATAGCCAGACCATTTAAGTGCTGAGAGAGTTCCGTTTATTTATTTGAATTTATTAGCCACCCAACTTCAAAGGACTCTAGGCATGAGAATCATCGCTGTAGACATCACAAAAGTCTATCTGAGCCCTGGACTAGCAGCTTCCCTATGGAGCTGCTCCCCCAAGGCAGTCCCACCACAGGTCAGAGCTGGGGCTGGTTGTTGGGTCAAATGCAAGCCAGGAGAGGGGATGCAGAGAGGCAGAATGCAAAGGAGCCCCTGCCTTTTTCAGGCACCCCAACCTCTAGCCTATATCACAACTGGCACGTCAGACCCAGATCTCAGTAGTTACGTCTGGATCCAACTCTGAAGCCCTGGCTGACTCCTGGGATGTGTGAAGTTACTTTTTAACCAACAGGGGCATCCCCATTTTCCCCTCTTTGAGATAGATTTCCATCATAGATGGGGAACTCATTAAATTTGCGGATGACACCAAGCTGGTAGGAATAGCCAACACTCCAGAAGATAGGCTTAGATACAGGAGGACCTGGACAGACTTGAACACTGAGTGCTATCTAACAAAATGAGATTCAGTGGTGAAAAAAGTAAGGTTCTACATTTAGGCAAGAAAAACCAAATGTTCAGGTATAGTATAGGGGGTACCTTGCTCAATAGTAGTGACTGTGAGAGGAATCTCGGAGTCCTAGTGGACAAAATATGAGCCAGCCATGTGCTGCAGCTGCCAAAAAAAAAAGCCAACAGAGTGCTAGGCTGCATTAGAGGGGTAGAATCAAGATCACGTGAAGTATTAATACCACTTTACAATGTCTTGGTAAAGCCACACTTGGAATACTGCATTTTTGGTCACCATGGTGTAAAAAAGATATTGAGATTCTAGAAAGAGTACAGAGAAGAACAACAAAGATGATTAGGAGACTGGAGGCTAAAACATATGAGGAAAAGTTGCTGGAATTGGGTAAGTCTAGTTTAATGAAGAGAAGGACGAGGGGGGACATGATAGCAGTCTTCTAGTATCTCAGGGGCTGCCACAAAGAAGAGGGAATCAAGCTATTCTCCAAAGCGCCTGAAGGCAGGACAAGAAGCAACGGATGGAAACTCATCAAGGAGAGAAGCAAGCTAGAACTAAGGAGAAACTTCCTGACAGTTAGAACAATTAACCAATGGAACAACCTGTCTCCAGAAGCTGTGAATGCTCCAAGACTGGAAGTTTTTAAGAAGAGACTGGACAGCTATTTGTCCGAAATGGTGTAGGGTTTCCTGCCTGGTTGGACTCGATGACCTCCAAGGTCCCTTTATTATTATTATTATTATTATTATTATTATTATTATTATTATGGATCATCGCACAGTCAGCCAAATGTTCAGACTGGATTTGGCATTTTGTCTACCTATTGAGTCCTTACCCAGGACCTGGGATAGGCAGATGTGGATGTTTGATGGTATTACAGATATCGTCGCAGGATGGAAGCAGTTCCTAATAAGGCCGCTTTTTGCAATTGACTAATAGCGAATTTGTCAATGCCAATGGTGTTCAAGTGGTGCTCCAGTTGTTTTGGGATTGCACCCAAGGAGCCTATTACTATTGGTACTGCCCTTGCTTGCTTTTGCCACAGTCTTTCTATTTCTATTTGTAGGTCTTTGTATTTTGTTATCTTCTCCAGTTCTTTCTCTTCTATTCTGCTGTCTCCAGGCATTGCCACGTCCACTATCCAGACTTTTTTGTCTTTCTTATCGACAATTGTTAAGTCTGGGGTATTATGTTGCAGGTGCTTGTCTGTTTGAATTCTGAAGTCCCAGAGCAGTTTAATTTTATCATTTTCTATGACTTTCTCTATTTTATGATCCCACCAGTTTTTGCTTACAGCAAATGATATTTTTTGCAGATCTTCCAATGCACCATTGTTGCTGCTTTGTCATGCCGCTGCTTGTAGTCAGTCTGTGCAATCTTCTTGCAACAGCTTACCAGGTGGTCCACTGTTTCTTCAGCTTCTTTGCATAGGCGGCACTTACTGTCTGTTGCTGTCTTCTCAATTTTGACTTTATATGCATTTGTCTTTAAGGCTTGATCTTGTGCAGCCAGAATTAGTTGTTGTTGTTGTTATTATTATTATTATTATGGATCATCGCACAGTCAGCCAGATGTTCAGACTGGATTTGGCATTTTGTCTACTTATCGAGTCCTTACCCAGGACCTGGGATAGGCAGATGTGGATGTTTGATGGTATTACAGATATCGTCACAGGATGATGATGATGATGATGATGATGATTATTATTATTATTATTATCCGGTGGTTCCCAGACTTCAGCCATCCATCCAGGTTTGCTAGGGCTGATGGAAATTGTGGGCCACCTGGTCTCTCTCTGCTCTCAGCATCAAGACAATGGTTGTCCAAGGGATGTCCAGGACTCACGAAACCTGGATACCTGCTGTCATTGCAGCTCATGTGAACAGCAAAGCAAGACAGCCTTTGAGAACAAGGAGGACACACAGCTCCTAGAACCGCCTGCCTGCCTTTGCACTTTCCAATCACGAGCTGAAGGAAAGTCCCAGCCCTGGATCACTCATGGATCCAGTCCGTTTCAAATATAGTATTTTATTTCCCCAAAATAAACAAGCATTCCAGATGGATGGGCCTCAGTTAAGGGGAAAGCAGCATTTGGGGAAGCAGAAAGGCAGAGGATGTAGGACAGTGTTTTTCAACCTTGTCAACTTAAGACAGGTGGACTTCAACTCCCAGAATTCCCCAGCCAGCATGCCAGTTCTGTCAGAGAATAATAAACATTTCCACTAGACAGCCATTTGTCTGAAATGGTAGGGTCTCCTATTCAAGCAGGAGGTTGGACTAGATCTCCAAGGTTCCTTCCAACTCTGTTATTATTCTATGTTCTAAGTTGTGCAGAAGCCCTTTTATGCATCCGCACATGAACTTTAAGAGTCAGCTTGTCCAGCAGTAGCAGCATGCAAACAGGAATGGAGCTTCACTAGGGTTAGCAGCTACTAAGACTGTTGGCCCAGCCGGTACAAAAATAGCCAGGGAAATAATGGAAGCCTGGGAACCAGGCGCCTTGACAGTCAACAGGAGTACTGATTTACTACCAGCTTATCAGATGCTCAGGAGCCAGGACTTGGCATCACAAGGAAACAACAGCCAATGACTTAATAGTTGGCCATCAACACCCCAATCAACATCTAAAAGGCACCATATAAATCCCACAAACAGAATAGCTCAAAGCACACACTCTGCTAGAGAGAAGTTCCCTGAGGATGGGCTTCAGCACGAGACCCAAAGCCCAAAAGACTAAATCTCTGGTCCCAGTGAGCGACCCAGATGGTCATTCTCCTGGGACACAGATATTCGCCTTCATTCAGAAAAAGAGAAGTGCCAAAAACCTTTGCCTGCCCTGCTGCAGGATTCATTTTGCATGGATTCAGTCTTTGGGCATCTGCATCTTTGAATAATATCAACCGTCTGGAGTCCTCAAGACTTACCTGGATGTTGTCGAAGGAGGCTCGGTTTGTGACATCGTAGAGGAGCAGCAAAGCTGAAGAAAGAAGGGGAAAAAAATAAAAGTTCAGAGCTAAAGGCTGTGCAATTCAGCTATGTCAGCCACGTATATGTTGTATCTAGGACAGGGGTAGGCAACCTTGGCTCTTTTATGATTCGTGGACTTCAACTCCCAGAATTCCTCAGCCAGCCGTGCTGAGGGGAAACGGTCATAAAAGAGAGGTTTCCTGATGCTGAGAAATCCTTAATGTTCAATAGAGCACTTTTCAGCCTTGAGATTTTTACGCTTTGTTACTTTTACACAAAAGACATCCAAAATGCCCTCTCTTCTCATTTGTTGGAGAATTTATGCTCCATCCCTTTTACTTTAGTGACTTCCAGTATTTTAGAAAACCTTCAGTGGCTGAAAATTCTCACCCGGTGGTTTAATGAGAGGATTCCAAAAACTCAAAAAAGGCATCCCTGACAAACTCTTGACCAGTTCTGGAGGGGCTTAAGGAGCCAAGCTTAGGGTGCCCATTCAAACCCTAAAAGTTAAACTAAACATTTTGGCTTCTCCTGCTTAGGAGAGGCCACACTCTCTACAGTCCCCAGGTGGAGCAGAAAGAGCAGGGAACACTGCCAAATTATTAATATCAAATAAGGTATTAATATAATTAAAATAAGTTCTTAACAGTTTCAAAATAAGCAGGTAGTGCACTCAGCTAGAAATTTATTATTTCATATAAAGACCTCCGAACAGAAACAATCTTACAGACTTGGCATTAGTTCCAGTAAATTCTGAATACCTGGGAAAATCCTGGAAAAGGTAATCAAAAAACAGATCTGTGAACAACTAGAAGCAAACAAAGTTATAACCAGTAGCCAGCATGGGTTTATTAAAAACAGATCATGCCAAACCAATCTTATTTCATTCTTTGACAAAGTGACTATATTAGTAGGCCAGCGAAACGTTGTGGACATAGTATACTTAGACTTCAATAAGGCATTTGATAAAGTAGACCACAACCCTTGCTTGGTAAATTACAAATAGGTGGGATAGACACATCACCATCAGATGGATCTGTAGCTGGCTGACAAACCGTACTCAGCAAGTAGTCCTCAATGGCACTACATCCACTTGGAGAGAAGTCAGCAGTGAGGTACCACAAGGCTCCGTCTTAGGCCCAGGACTCTTCAATATCTTCATCAATGACTTAGATGAGGGAATTGAAGGGGAACTCATCAAATTAGCAGATGACACTAAACTGGCAGGAAAAGCCAACACCCCTAGAAGACAAGCTCGAGATCCAAAAAGATCTTGACGAACAATAGGCCCTATTCAGCAAAATTTAATGTGGAGAAATCAAAGTTTTTCATTTAGGCAGGAAAAACCAAAGGTTTAAGTGCAGATTAGGCAAGACCTGGCTCAAAAACAACAACTGTGAGAGGGACCTTGGCGTCCTAGTGGACAATCACTTGATTATGAGCCAGCAGTGTGCAGCAGCAACAAAAAAGCTAATACAATCCTGGATTGTACAATATAAAGAGAGGCATAGAATCAAGATCACGTGAAGTATTAATACCGCTTTATAAAACCCTAGTAAGACCACACTTGGAATACTGTAGCCAATTTTGGTCACCATATCACAAAAAAGATGTTGAGAGTTTGGAAAAAAAAATTCAGAAAAGAGCAACTAAAACAATCAAAGGCCTGGAGACTAAAACATATGAAGAATGGCTGCAGGACTTGAGTTTGGCTAGTCTAAAGAAAAGAAGAAACAGGGGTGACATGATAGCAGTATTCCAGTATTTGAGGGGCTGCCACAAAGAAGAGGGGGGTCACATTATTCTCCAAAGCACCAGAGGGCAGGACAAGAAACAATGGTTGGAAACTGATCAAGGAGAGAAGCAACCTGGAATTAAGGAGAAACTTCCTGACAGTGAGGACAATTAACCAGTGGAACAGCTTGCCTCCAGAAATCATGGGCGCTCCATCACTGGAGGTTTTTAAGAAGAGCCTAAACAATCACTTGTCTGAAATGGTGTAGGTTCTCTTGCTTGAGCAGGGGGATGGACTAGAAGACCTCCAAGGTCCCTTCCAGCTCTATTCTATTCTAACCCCCTGCTCAAGCAGGAGACCCCGTACCATTCAGGACAAATGTATGTCCAATCTCCCTCTTCTCCGTCCAAATGTATGTTGACCCCCTCCTCCTTGTCGCAGCCTCTCAAATATTGGAACACTATCATGTCCTCCCTACTTCTTTTTTTTTCACTGGACTAGACCTACCCAGTTCCTTCATCAACAGCCACTGACTGTGGCCCAGAAGGGAGCAGGATCTAAGCAATTGTATCTGATCTTGAAAGCAAACCACCATAAAATATATATGGCAGAACTCTGATCACAATAATACTGACTTTTTTGACTTTCCCAACACCCCTGGCTGGTTAGCATCTGCGTGGGAGACCACAAGAAATTCAGAACTGGAAGCCAGAATGAGAACTAAAAAATGTGCCCCCCTCTGATTGCTTGTCAAACCAACCATACTGACGGAGGTCAGCAGAGGTCACCTGGAAAGAAGCACCCCTTGTGGCTCAGATGTCAGCAAGCCACATCGGGCAAACCACAGCTGGGACCAGAGTGTGCTACTAAGCAGACCAACCTCATCCAAATGCATGTTAAATCCTTTGGGGGCTTTCCAGAACATCAAAAATGTATGTCTATTCACTGCAGACCCATTTAATTTTCATTATGTAGCAAAATCCCAGACTTTTTGCAACATTTGTTTTAATTCCTGTACCAAAGTAAATATATGAGAAATTAAATCCAGCAACTAAAATATGCCCAGCCTCAAATCAGGGTCTATTCGTGTCATGAGAAGCCCCCAGTGACCAGAACAAAAGAGCAAAGCGCTCGTTTGGCACACATCAAGATGATATAAAGCATTTTGAATTCCCTTCAATTAGAATTCCATTCAAGCATTAAACCATGTTTCTCCAGAGGGGTTTTTCCCCCTTGCAATAGAGCCAATCACCGTGCTGAAGATACAATCTCAATTTTAATTACAAAAAGTGACAGTTGCTGATCATGCCGCAAGAATGAAGAAATTAATCTCCCATAATGTTGGTTTAGCACTGGCTCACCAGACAGGTTAGGGATGCAAGTCTGGGAATCCCAGAAGCACGGCCTATCTCCGCAGCACATTCCTGACCCAAGTGGAAGAAACCAGGTTCTGCAGAAACCTCCCCCAACATTCAAGAATTCAGCTGCATTGAAACTGCAAACCTACATTCACAAGTGCAAACTTCAGACTTGAAAATGGCACGGTGGTTGTGTGAGTTGAATGTTTCCTCTAAGCCCATTTTTAGCAGGTCCAGAATCAGGGCTCAGCGTGGTTAAAACTGTAAGAGAGGTTTTTTTAAAAGACTTTTTCCCATCACACAGAGGGAATACGGGCAGTCCTAGACTTACAACAGTTTGTTTAGTGACCGAAGTTAGAACACCACTGAAAAAAGTGACTCATAAGCGTTGTTCACACTTACGACCGTTGTAAAATCCACACGGTCGCGTGATCAAAATTCAGACGCTCGGCAGCCGGTTCATATTTATGCTGCCAAGTGTCTGGAGTTTTGATTGCGTGACTGTGCGGATGCTGCAATGGTCGTTAAGTGAGAAAAATGGTCATAGTCTCCTTTTTTCAGTGCCATTGTAATTTCGAAGGGTCTCTAAGTGAACTTTTGTAAGTCAGGGACTACCTGTATTCACTGGTAAAGGTACGTAGTTCTTGACTTATGACCAGTTGCTTAGCCAGCATTTGGAGTTCCAACAGACCTACCTGGGAACTACCTATGACCCAGGTTCCCCCCTCCCCCACCATAGTCACGTGACTGCACTTTGGGTGCTCAGCAACCAGACTGCAATTATGTTTTTTAGGATGGTTTGGCTGAAAACAGGCTCTAGAGTGAACCACTGGTTTGTTTAGTGTAGGGGTAGGCAACCTTGGCTCTTTTATGACTCGGGACTTCAACTCCCAGAATTCCTGAGCCAGCATGGGGGAACTATGGCCCCTTCATGACTCGTGGACTTCAACTCCCAGAATTCCTCAGCCAGCATGGCTCAGCTTGGAAACCTCTTCCTGTCCCCTCAGCGTGGCTGGCTCAGGAATTCTGGGAGTTGAAGTCCACCAGTCATAAAAGAGCCAAGGTTGCCTACTCCTGGTTTAGTGACTACTGTGTTCCCTTAACAACCGCTGCAAAAAAGATCATAAAGTTGGGTTGGTCACATGACCAAACTACTTTATGACTATCCCAACTTTCTACTGTAATGGTCAGGCCCCATTACAGTCGCAACTCGAGGACTGCCTGTAATTCGATTGTGGTTTGACTGGAAATGGCCACCCTTTCCGTTCCACAAAATTTACCCCCCCCCAGGCACTTCTTGTTCTCCGAGAAATAAATGAGATTCCCAGAAGCAACTCTCTCCCTCCTTCACAGTTTTCTCATTATCCTTTTAATCATTCTCACTTAACAAGCTCTCTCCCCACTCAAGAAGCTGCTCAGGGCTATTTGCTCAGATTGCCCGGTTCCATTTTTTCAAAATCTAATACAAGCTGCCAAGAAGCAAATTCGGTTTAATTCTCTGAACCCTGACTGGGAACCACTGGTTTAGCTCAGGGGTGTCCAACCTTGGGAACTTTAAGTCAGCTATGCTGGGGAACTCTGGGAGTTGAAGTCCACAAGTCTTAAAGTTCCCAAGGTTGCACACTCCTGAGCTAGGACATAGAATAACAGAGTTGGAAGTAACCTTGGAGGACATCTAGTCCAACCCCCTGCTGAAGCAGGAGAGTCTATATCATTTCAGACAAATGGCTGTCCCTCAAGACCTAGATGCTGCCTCTTCAGAGGATGGGCCAATAAAGACATCATGGATCTAGGGCAGTGGTTCTCAACCTGTGGGTCGGGACCCAATTTGGGGTCGAACAACCATTTCACGGGGGTCGCCAAACAAGACTGTCTGCCATTTTTTCCCCCTTTTCTTTGGCCATGCCCCTGGCACCCGGTGATGTATAAGTGGTTGGGGGTCACCACAACATGGGGAACTGTATTATGGAAAGGTTGAGAACCACTGATCTAGGGGGTCCTTAGCAATTGTTCTTGGCTTCCAAATGGGTGACAGAACCAGCCTCTCCAAGCCTTTCACCCACACTGCATGCAGATAAAAAGGGATTGGCCATCAAGTTTGAAGCCAGCGGCCGTTGCCGTAGATGTCCCTGCATGGCACTGTTATAATTAAAAGGGCACAACCCTGAAGGCTGGGATGTTTCATTGAGGGCACTGAAGGATTGCTGGATGGTGCTCATTTCTCTCTCTTTTGTAGAAGAACCTTGACTGACTCTTTTAATCAGTGCAAAAATGCAAAACAAAAAAACTAGCAGCTGGCTGTCCATATTTCTTCTGGATTGTCCCTCTTCTAAGTACAATTTGAAGATAGAGCACTTTTTTGAAAGAAGTTGCTGACGTGACTTGGAAAACGCAGAGGTCTTCACTCAGAAATTCACATCGTGAATGCAGAGCCTGACTTCAAAACTCTGTTAAAGAGCTTTTATACTGCCTCTATTGATGGGAGAGGCAGAGCCTCTTTGAAGAGGCTTTGTCACATCACCAAAAGAGGTTGTGTCACATCTCAAAAGCCCGTGATACACGGAGGGAGGAAATGTTCCTTCCTTTCACTCCAAGGCTATTAAACAGGGCAAGTGTAACACACTCTGTGGCAAACTACAGGTGATAATTAGAATTCTTGATTCGGTTTTTTCATCATCCCTTTCCACTGAGCAAGATAACGCTCCCAAGCAGAAATAACTAAAAGGGGAAGCATGTACAGAATTTGTATAAAGTAAGACTATTAGGATTACAAACATAAAACCAAAAACAATAGCGATGTAAGATAAAATTGTGACTAAACTAGGAACTGTTTTGTCCAGCAACTGCAGTCGCAATTTTCATGGGCCTTTTGCTCAAAGGATCATCCTAAAATGCTCTCCAGTGAGTAGAATAGAATAGAATAGAATAGAATAGAATAGAATAGAATAGAATAGAATATGGAATGGAATGGAATGGAATAGAATAGAATAGAATAGTTGAAAGGGACCTTGGAGGTCTTCTAGTCCATCCCCCTGCTCAAGCAGGAGAACTATACCATCTCAGACAAGTGACTGTCCAGTCTCTTCTTAAAAACCTCCAGTGATGGAGCTCCCACGATTCTGGAGATAAGCTGTTCCACTGGTCAATTGTCCTCACTGTTAGGAAGTTTCTCCTTAATTCCAGGTTGCTTCTCTCTTTGATCAGTTTCCAGCCATTGTTTCTTCTCCTGCCCTCTGTGCTTTGGAGAATAACGTGACCCCCTCTTCTTTGTGGCAGCCCCTCAAATACTGGAATACTGCTATCACGTCTCCCCTATTTCTTCTTTTCTTTAGACTAGCCAAACCCAAGTCTTGCAGCCGTTCTTCGTATGTTTTATAAAGGCCTTTGATCATCTTAGTTGCTCTTCTCTGAACACATAATGACTTTTAATTGATTCCCAGTAAAAGTGTGGTTTACTCATTTGGACACTTCCTAATCTTTGTGATTCAGTGAGCATCTTTTCACCAGGACTGTCCATCTGTAACTGTTTCTCAGAATTCTTGTAAGATCCTGCTCCTGTCACCCGTGACACTATCCAGTCATCTTCTACCACTTTCATACTTCCAAGCATCAGGGTCTTCTTCAATGGATCTCATCTTTGCATTGTTCATCCAAAGTATTTCCGCTTCAATTTTATCCTTCAGGCTTTCAGCGAGAGCCTCTTTTGACTTCATCCAGCCTCAGGTGATTTGGCCCTCTGATTGTCCAAGGTGCTCTCAGCCATTTTGTCCATCATCGCAACCCAATGCCTTCTTTCTTGTCAGCTTTTCTGATACTCCGGCTTTCACAGCCAGGCGTTACAGCTGGGAAAACCTTGGCCTGGACAATCACCACTTCTGTTGCAATCTGAGGCTTCTGCACTTTAGTATTTGCCCAGAGTTGCCATAGTCTTTCTCCCAAGTAAGAGACCTCTCCTTATTCCAGTCACCACCCCGGTGAAGTTTTCACCCTAGGAAGACAAAGTCTGCCGCTTGTTTGACTTCCTCTCTGTCCATTTGCATCGAGCTGGCATTGCCTGTCGAGAGAAGCTGAGAGCTTTTTAAATGCTGAGCAACAGACCGGCTTTGGCACTTTTCTTTTCATCCTTAAGAAGAGAGCTGATGTCTTCCAGGTAACATTGTCAGCATCTCTGAGCCTGTTGAAGTTTTCCCAGTGGTCTAATCCCAATTTCTGCTTCTTCTGATTCAGAATTGCTGCATGTGATTTAAGTAAATAAAGTGCCAGCAAACAATCTGGGGCCTCACCTTTTCCCAGTTTTAGTTGCTCCGTATTGCATGTTAAGAGTTGGTTTTGGAAATATTACTGTTTCGGACAGGAAGTCGGTGCCGAGAGTGGTGAGGACGGCAGAAAAGATGATTGGAGGTTCACATCCAGGATACGGCATGCAAGCGCTGCTTGACCAGGGTCTGCAGTATTGCCTGGGACGCTACACATCCTCTCCATGACCAGTTTTCCTTGTTACCTTCTGGGAGGAGGTTTCACAATATCCGAAGCAGAACAACTATATTCTGTAATAGCTTTGTACCATGTAGTAGATCTTTCAGGAGGCAGATGAGATAGCCCTGGGCACCCAGGGTTTAAGAGCAGGCAAAAACACATTTCATTTTGGAACCCTCTGATTTTTTAAAATTATCCACCAGATTTTATAATGTGATCTGGGGTGGCCTTTCTGAATCCAGCTTGTGTATTGCCAGTTCTGTTGAAGACCGGAGAAAAACCTTGAGTTTTCTCTGCTTAACATATGTGATACAGGTAGTGCTTGCTTAACCACCACAATTGGGACCAGCCACTGTGTTGCTATAGCAATAGCAATAGCACCTAGACTTGTATACTGCTTCACAGCCCTCTCTAAGTGGTTTACAGAGTCAGCCTATTGCCCCCAACAATCTGGGTCCTCATTTTACTGACCTGGGAAGGATGGAAGGCTGAGCCAACCTTGAGCCAGGATCGAACTGCTGGCAATGGGCAAAGTTAGCCTGCAATCCTGAATTATCACCACTGTGCCACCATGGTTCCGCAGTCTCTAAGTGGAAAATCATGTGACTATAATGGCTTACAGTATCACTTGCCCTTTAGTTGTTAAGCAAATCACTATGATCATTAAGCAACAGATCACATTTGTGATTTTGCTTTTATAATCTCCATTAACTCTGCTTGTCAGAAGCTGGTTGTGAAGCACCTGAAGATGATCAAGTGATTGCAGGATGCTTCAGTGATCATACTTATTGATTGTGATACTAAGGAGATTACATTGATGTTAAATTTAATTACAGCCGCAAGGTTGTTAGTAGGGCAATGTTGGAAGAAGGAATCTTTGCCTACTTTGCAAGAGTGGTTTCTTAAAGTTTCTTATTTGGCGGAAATGGCAAAGATTTCGGCTTTCTTGAAGGATCAATCGCAA
Organism: Crotalus tigris; assembly: GCF_016545835.1. Taxonomy (NCBI): domain Eukaryota; kingdom Metazoa; phylum Chordata; class Lepidosauria; order Squamata; family Viperidae; genus Crotalus; species Crotalus tigris. The sequence goes on along the minus strand of NW_024096931.1, from coordinate 1,806,453 downwards.
GAGAAGTATGTTGCGGTATGGAAAAAATGATAGATTTTATACAACATAAGTTGGATATAAAAAAATATTATTTAGTTTTTTAACAATTTATATTTAAAATTGAATATGTTTTTTTTTGTTCTTCTTTTTTCCCTTTTTTTATTCTTTTCCTTTCTAAACATTTATTTTTTGTATTCATGTTTTTTTATATATATACTATTGTTAATTATTTTATAATTTTTTTAATTAATGTATTTAGATTTCTAACTAATGTATTTAGATTCATTTATGGTTTATATCTTTTTTAAAGATTTTTTGATGAAATTTTAATTAAGCCTATATTCAGCTCTGGGAAGGTCAGGGGAGGGAATGGGAGGGTTGGGGAGGTTGGGGGGAAGATTGTTTTGTTTTTGTAAAATCTCAAAAATTTAATAAAAATTATCTTTGAAAAACGTAAGTGTGAGGGCTGATCACAAAGTTTTTTTTTTTTTTTTTAACACCGTTGCAACTTCAGTCGCCAAGTAAGGCCAGTTGGTAAACAAGGACTATCTCCAAGTACAATTTTTGGTAGTTTGGAATTCTGCCTGTTTTGGTATTGGAAATAAAAGGATCTTTTCCTGTATCTTGGCTATTGGCCCTTGTTGTGTTTTATACCTGGTTACAAATTGTATGAAGCACTTTAACTGCATCACTTTGTAAGATTTTAAACAGTCACTCTGGTATTTCATCAACTCTGGTGGCTTTGTCATTAGCAATATTTTCTCAGGGCCAGTTAATTTTACTTTCAGAATATCTGGCTCACGTCCAATGGTCAAATCTTCATATATATCAGGGATTTGGGGATTTTTTGTGTGTGTGCAGTTCCATATATTTCTACTATGTCATCTTTCTATCTTCTTTCTCCAATAGATCTTTGCGTTCTTTTATCATGCATCTTTTCAAGGTGTAAAGAAGCAGCCCTTTGGCCTTCTACATTTCAGGATATTTTTGCTTGATTCATCTTTAATGGTATCATTCGTTTCAGCTTAGATTTTTTTTAGGTACTCTACCAAAACAATCCATTGAATCTATTCTTTCTTTTTACTGCATAAACATTCAGAATACTGCTGAGGTTGTAGCTTGTTGACCTGATGATTTGATGTGTGTGTTTTAGTTCAATTCGTAATTTTACAAGAAGGAGGTTGTGACCTGAGATACAATCAGTGTCTGAGTTGGTTTCTGCTGACAAAAGAGTTTCTTCAGAGGACAGAGTCAACTTGTTTTTGGTGTGGTCCATTCAGTGATGTCTATGTGTAAAATATTAACCCTGAATGTTCTTGGCAGAAGTCTAGTAATCTGTCTTCTATTAGTCTCATTCTCAAAGTCCAAATTTTCCTGTTATTCTGGATGTTATTTTACTTCCAACTTTAGTGTTCCAGTTGCCGGTGGCATCTTTCCTTGGGTGGAGTTAAGAAGGTATTGCAAATCATTCTAAAATTATTCTGCTTCCTCTGCATCAGTACTTGAAGCGTAGCCCTGGACCATCATAATAACACTTGGCTTGGATTCAAAGTGAGATAATTTCTTGTGTTATATCCAACCACTGACTTTGATAACCTTTTGTTAATGAGCTTGAATGGTGCGTGTAGAGCAGTGGCTGGTTCCATGGAGAAAGGGTTTTCCTGGACCGAAGTGTGTGTGGTTTTGCATGCTGCCTGCATCCCACGGATGGGGCTTTGCTTGTTTGTGTGGACCAGTTGCTGGAATGCTATGGACCGGTGCAGGTCCACGGACCAGGGGTTAGGGAATCCCTGGTGTAGAGGCTGCAGCCTTTGTTAGCCTTAGAAGAAACAAGAAGAGTCACTACAAAACAATGATCAGACAAGCCGGCTTGAACCTCTTCCAAATGTGAATAAATGTCTGAGATAGACTCCTCCCTAATTCACATGACAATAAATTGAGAAAGGGGGAACCCCTTTCAAACATTTTAAGAATCTGTTGCTAACAGTGGTCCAAATAAAAGTAATTCTACATTATATGGTGTTAGTTTCTTAGTCTGGGTTAAGTTTACAGAGTCGACAGATTGGTGTATCCATCCTTGCGTTCCTTAATAGCTCAGTGACTTATGATGTCATCAATCTTGGTATCTCTCTGGATTGGCCTTGGGGTTTGGCAGTGGGGCCACCATGTTACAGTAGACTTAGTCCTTCTGTAAATGGTATCATTCTGTATTAATGAGGGAAAGAGGTTATGCCTGTAAACTTTCATTTGTTGGGTGCCTCAGAGTTCAAATGTTCTTGCATCTTCTGTTTAACTTTCCCATGAAATGGCTGGGTCAGGTCATCTGTGAATTTGGACTCTTGTATGCAGATGATCCCCAATTGCACATCTCAACCCTGGGTAGTACAGATGAAGCTATTAATGTACTAACCCAGTATCTGTAAGACTTTTGGGGTCTGGTTGAGAGAAACAGACTCAGGTTCAATCCTGACAAGGGTCTGTGTATACTTGGGCCCCATGGAATTGGGGACTTTTTGTCTTTGGTCTTGGAGAGGATCACAATTCCCTATTTGAGACTGGGGTGCTATCTGGAAGTTGTCCTGAAAGAGCAGGTGGCAATTCTGCCAGGAGAGGTTTTTGTATGGGTCCTTCTATTGCAACAGTTGCATCTGTTCCCAGGCTGGGAGGCCCTAGAGTAGATCCAGCAATGCAACCACTACTGCTCTACATGCTGTAGTGGTTGCCATTTGGCTTCCAGGTACAATTCACGGTGCTGTTTATCACCTACCAAGCCCTTCCTAATAGACAGTCTGATTATTTGAGGGACTACTTAAAGCCAATAATCATCCTGTAAGATGAGACAGTATGGGTATGCTCTAGATCCCTTTGTTCAACAACGTCATCTTTTGGGATCTGGATATTGTTCTTTCTTTGTTGGATGCTTGCTTGCCTCTGGAACAGCCTTTGCCCAGAAATCCATACAGCTCTCACCCTGATGAGGTTCTGTAAATCTTTGAAAACCTGACTTGGGGAGACCCATACCTTGGGGAAGGGTGGTTGTTGAATCCCTGTTAGCTTTTCTTTGGCGTTGATCTTTTCTCCAGATGAGCATGATCTTTCATTCATTATTCTTTCCTTTTTAAGTTGGAAGGTATCCAAAATCATGGACTCAGGCAGCCTCTAAATTAAATTAAATTAAATACATATCTTCTATGATTCAGGATCACTAGAAGATTAGATGGTCTTCAGATATGAATTGACTCATTCCAGTCTATTTCAGCTCTGCAACTGCCAGAATGTCAAACTTCAGCCTTGACATTTCAGTTCTGAGAAGATTATCTGTGCTTATGGTTCTGTCATTCCATGTACCAAGAGTATATATATCTTCACAGTTTGCTTCTGGGCACAATGGCAGCTAGTTGTCCTTCCAGCTTTAATTCAGTCATATCACCAGCAGTAATGCTACTGATACTTGCCCTCTGTTCTTCCTCAACAGTTTCCTGGATATTTACCACCCCGGGAACTTATCTTCCAGTTGCATGTTGACTCTATCCTGGTTCTTAATGTCCACTGGGTTCTCTGGATAGAATATTGGGGGGAGGGGAGGATCTCATTTCCTTCTCTAGGGGCTTGCAGTTGTCTATGCCATGCCCATCAAGGGTGACCCTTCTGGACCAACAGTTCATAGCATCCCTTGGTGGACAAATCTCCTCCCATTACATGGTGATTATCCATGAAGGGAATCAACAAAATATTATGCTGTTATTGAAATGAACAGGGGAACTAAAAGCTTGGGCAGAACTAGAGAGCCATTTTAATGCTCATTCCACTTTGTGAACAGTAATTTCAGACAGTGATTATCTCGCTTGGCTATTTTTCAGTTCTTGGTACAAAAATGTTTGAATCTATCACCCTCAATTTCCGATTTCTTCATCTTCCCTCACTTACAAACTTGCTTGTTTATATCCTTTCTTACTCTTTCTCTTTTAACAAGCTCTGACTGGCTGGCACAACCAACCATTGATAATGTTCCTAGGCTGGGAAAATGAACAAGCAGCATCATTTTCACAAGTAAGCAAGCGTGTGAAATACGTTTCTTATAGTTTCTTATCGTCTTCTGAAGCTCAATTTTCAATAAAAATCGAAAGGGAAGACCCACAGGCAGGGCTTTTACAGTGTATTCAAGATGGCAACCTTTCCCCACAAGGAACCAACTTCTCAAAACGTCACAGAGGTTCTTACCGTGGGCATCCCGGTAGTAAGCGTGGGTGACACTGCGGAATCTCTCCTGGCCAGCAGTGTCCCAAATCTGAAAAGGGCAAAAAGCAGAAAACCACATGAAAAAGTGCGGGCAAAGTGTTGACAGAATGGGACAACTCACCATGACCAACTCACCAGGGCCAGTTCACCGCAGGACAACTCCCCATGGAACATTTCAATTTAATTATTTAAAATAATTTAAAAAATATTTTAATTTTTATCAGTCACATTTCATTCTGTCCCTCCTTTTGCATCCTTTCTTTAATTGTTCTATTCTGCCATTTCTTTGATATTAGTGTGACTCTTGTCCCATGGCGAGTTGTCCTGTGGCGGGTTGGCTGAGGTGAGTTGTCCTAGACCAGGGGTAGACAACCTTGGCTCTTTTATGACTCGTGGACTTCAACTCCCAGAATTCCTGAGCCAACATGGGGGAACTGTGGCCCTTTCATGACTCGTGGACTTCAACTCCCAGAATTCCTGAGCCAGCATGGGGGAACTGTGGCCCCTTCATGACTCGTGGACTTCAATTCCCAGAATTCCTGAGCCAGCATGGGGGAACTGTGGCCCCTTCATGATTCGTGGACTTCAACTCCCAGAATTCCTGAGCCAGCATGGCTCAACTTGGAAACCTCTCCCTTTCCCCTCAGCATAGCTGGCTCAGGAATTCTGGGAGTTGAAGTCCACGAGTCATAAAAGAGCCAAGGTTCCCTACCCCTCTCCTAGACCCAAGTGTTGATGTCACCAAGTGTGAGCTGTGCAACCATATAAATGTGTTAAATTAATGAATATAAATATCCAGAGAGTCCACCCAGAGGGAGAAAGGGGAATACAAGTATTGTCTTGCTTTACAAGTATTACAAATCCCAAACACAAATTTTCCTTTTCAGTAAATTGGATCCAGGACACAGTAGCTATATTTGTCGTCCTAAAATTAATGGCAGATATAATTTAGCCACAAGCACCGTTTTACATTCAGTTCAGATAGGCCAAGTGAGGCTGTTTTGATCTGGATCCAAACGGATACAGTTTCTCAAGGAAAAGTGACCTCTTCTTTTTTTAATGGTCAATGAAATGTTTAAAAAATACTATTGTTGTGGCTGAGGGGCTCTTTTAGGAATACCAATACATTTGCCTGATGGAATTTAGCACGGGTGGGGGAATGATACTGAAAGAAAAGTCTCTCTGGCCTCTTTAGGCAAATAGTTTTGTCGGTCTTGGCATCCACAGTTAATTATTTAAACTTATTTGTGATCTTATTGTGCCAGGCAAATATTGTTAACATCTGTCTATATCTCACACTTCTTCCATCCAGGGGATAGAAGAGGACAACACACACAATTTTATGTCCAGGTTAAATGAGCAAAAATAAATAAAGTGACCAAACCTTTTAATTTTTTTTGCAAAAAATAGTAAATAAAAAGTGGCATTCATATGAATGCCTAAGCAATTTAGTCTTAAGCATATGCTCAGAATTACCTTGTATACTTTTGAGTAAATTTAACTTCAGAAGTGAGGGGGAAAGTGAGAACAAACAGATGCTTTCAAAACCACAGACCAAATTTCTAAATGGCCCCTTCAGTCCTCCAGCAACAGAACATTCAAACATGGGAAGAATGAAAGTTCATGAGATCCTTGTCCAACTCATGCTAGACAGGTGGGCCTGGAGTAATATCAGCCCTTCTTCATTGTATGGTTCCTCGGGGTTCACTTTCTTTGTTCTCTTGTTACTTTCCACACAATTAGTTGCCGTTCAAAAGAAAATGAACTTTTCCAAACTCAGTGAGCCTTTCAAAGCAACATTAATTTTTTTTTATTATTTTATTTTCATTACAATCATAAGAAAAAAAAATTCAGATACATAAGAAGTTAAAATACAACACACAAATTCCGACATTGCTCACCCATTTCCCCCCAGACCGCATCCCCCTCTCATCTCTTCACTTCCCCCTTCCTTCTGCCTCCTCCTCCCCTCCCCTCCCTCTCTCCTCCATCTTTCTACTTACCAAGAGTATAATACTTTACTAAAAAGTTACGTTGGCAAAGAGGAGGACCGAAGGCAGCATGCATTGTTTGGTGGAAAGATGGTGGAAGCATCTCAGGGGAGAATTGCACCGGTAAAGATGGATAACTTTATATATGTGAAGTGAAGGAGGAGGTGGATGGTCATAGTGGCATGGATATAATTTGGCCAAGTGAGATAAGAGAATCAGTGGGGGAGGCAAACTTGTACATCACAGACATTATAGAGAAAGAAAACTATGACCATCATCAATGAACAGACATTTCAGATCAGCCATGGGGCTCTTTAGGATTTGTTGTGATAAGCAAAGCAACTTATTAATGTGTAGAAGAAACTGAAAAATTCAGCTAATGGTTGGAAATGCCGAACTATTTCATCTGAGGCGAGAGAAGGCTCCCTTTTGTGTAGAAGGGATCCTGCATATTGCCATTTCTACACAAAGGGAGCCTTCACCTGTCTCATTTGAATTAGTGTGGCATTTCCAACCATTAGCTGAATTTTTCAATTTCTTCCATACTGGGGACCAACATAATATTTATGTTGAAATAACTGCAGTTTTATATCTATGAAATGTAATTTATAGATAACAAAATAATTTTCACCAATGAAGGCGAATCTACATGTCCCAGGATAATGTTGCAGGATAGAATCAAGATCACGTGAAGTATTAATATCACTTTACAATGCCTTGGTAAGGCCACACTTGGAATATTGCATCCAGTTTTGGTCACCACGATGTAAAAAAGATGTTGAGACCCTAGAAAGAGTACAGAGAAGAGCAACAAAGATGATTAGGGGACTGGAGACTAAAACATATAAGGAACGGTTGCTGGAATTGGGTATGTCTAGTTTAATGAAGAGAAGGATGAGGGGGGACATGATAGCAGTGTTCCAATATCTCAGGGGCTGCTCCAAAGAAGAGAGAGTCAAACTATTCTCCAAAACCCCTGAAGGCAGGACAAGAAATAACGGATGGAAACTAATCAAGGAGAGAAGCAAGAATTAAGGAGAAACTTCCTGACACTGAGAACAATTGACCAGTGGAACAACCTGCCTCCGGAAGCTCCAACACTGGAAGTGAATGCTCCAACACTGGAAGTGAATGCTCCAACACTGGAAGTTTTTAAGAAGAGACTGGACAGCCATTTGTCTGAAATGGTGTAGGGTTTCCTGCCTGAGCAGGGGGTTGGACTAGATGACCTCCAAGGTCCCTTCCAACTTTTTTTTCATTATTATTATTATTATTTAAGATCCAATCTGGGTCAGTCACTGGGACCAAGGTTTCAGTCTTCCGAGCTTTCAGAAGGAAACAACAGCCAACGACTTAATAGCCAACCATCAACACCCCAGTCAACAACTAAAAAGCCCCCACACACAATCAGGCACCACATAAATACTACACACAGAATAGCCCAAATTGATGTGCAGTTCTTAGATAAGCAGAGTAAAACAAAACAGGGAGAACTCACTAGAAAAGATTAAGCTTAGATTCTCTGGTAAAATGCTTTATTAAATTAGTGAGTGCACCACTCACCAGAAGAAAGATGGCGGATTTCCCTGAAAGAATTGGCGGTTAAGATAAATTTGATTTCTTTAAAAAAAAATCTAATTCATATGCTTGGGAATAAACAAGAAGCATCTGAGCCTACTCAAAAACAGAAAAAAATGGATTAAAAATAGAATATGAGCAATAATGTCATCTTGTTAGCAACTTCTTAAATTATGAGCAGTGTGCAAAGCCTCATCATAGATGTTGCGCTGCATGTTTAGTCAATGTTTGCCTCATAGAAAAATTACCACCACAAAGCTTCACACTCAAAAAGGGTTACAGGGAAAAAAAGAACTCAGTCTTCTCCATCTTATTCCAAGAGTTGTTGTTGCTGCTGCTGTTGTTGTTATTCACACATAGTGTCTCTGTAGCGCTTCTGGTGGGAAACTTGTGATTATTCAGGTGTTGTTCCCATGACACCATCTTGGGGAATAGTGAACGAAGCTGGGACTTGTAGATCTGGAAGTTCACAGTTCTCATCTCCTTTAAAATATTAATCAGAATTCTTGGTGCAGCATTGCTATTTGGTATGAGTGTTTGTAACTTATTATTCACGTTACAACTTTTCCACTGAATGACTACTTTCCAATATTTATCTACTTGGACTTCATAATGAACTTGAATTATGGCAGGTAATATACAGACTGAAATATTTGCTTTTAAAAAATAAACAAATTAATCATCTTGAGTGCTAGAACCAGCATGCATCTCGGCTGAAGGCCATTCTTCCATGCACACTGGATTACATACTCAGGCGGAATAGTTAAGGTGGGGGACTAAAACTGGGGAGATTTGGGTTGTACGTTCAGTCCTGGAAGTTCATCAAATGACTCGACTGTGTTACTTTCCACCCAAACTACCTTGCAAGTTATTTAATTTCTGTCATTCACATTTCATTCTGTCCCTCCTTTTGCAGCCTTTCTTTAATGATTCTACTCCCCCATTTCTTTGATATTAGTGTAACTCTTGTCCCACGGTGAGTTGGCCGTGGCAAGTTGGCAGTAGTGAACCGGCTGTGGCTAGTTGGCTGCAGTGAATTGTCACAGACCCTCTGCGATGTGTGTGAATTGAAGCTCCTGGAAGAAGGCAAGATAATTGCCAGTTTTAAAAATGGCTGCTCAGCAGTTTTGCCGTTTTGTTAACGCTGGCACTTTTCTTCTTGAAGGAATGGGATGGCTTCCCCACCTCCATTTTGCAAATGACCCAAGAGTCCATCAACAGGGACAGAAAGTGTAGTATGCTGAGGAATGATAGGGCTGTGAGGAGATCAATATGGAAGGAAGTTACCTGGACAACTGAAAGTGCAGAGAAAGTGAAAGTGGTGAAGGAGAACGTGTGCAGAAATGAATGGACTGTCCAAAGAAGAAGAAAGCAGTTGTAGAAGAGAAGAACAAAAAATAATGTTGAGCAAAGAGAACATTAAGAGGCAAAGAGGAGGACTGTCAACTGTCCAGTTGGCATTTCCAGAAAAAGAAACTCCTGGGACATGATTTTACCAAGAGTATAATACTTTACTGACAAGTTACGTTGGCAAAGAGGAGGACCGAAGGCAGCATGCATTGTTTGGAGGAAAGACGGTGGAAGCATCTCAGGGGAGAATTGCACCGGTAAAGATGGATAACTTTATATATGTGAAGTGAAGGAGGAGGTGGATGGTCATAGTGGCATGGATATAATTTGGCCAAGTGAGATAAGAGAATCAGTGAGGGAGGCAAACTTGTACATCACAGACATTATAGAGAAAGAAAACTATGACCATCATCAATGAACAGACATTTCAGATCAGCCACGGGGCTCTTTAGGATTTGTTGTGACTATCGCTTCCCACAATTTGTCATACAGTGGTTGTTATATGTGAAGGTTCTGGAAAGAGACCTCAGTAGGAGATGACAGAACCTGGCACGACAACCTGAACTTGTCTGAAGGGACAGCTGGTTTAACCTACGAAGATGGACCAGAGCATGAGCTGAAGACGGAACACTTGAGAACTACTTAAGTAGTTCTTTGCCATGGGCAGACCATTTTGTGATCAGCCTGAGACTAGTCACCATTATCAACCTCTGCAGCATAGTGGTCTTTGATCCATCACAGGTGCTTTCTGGATCTGCTTGGATTACCACAGATACTTGAGGGCAACCAGCAACACCATGGGAAATTCTTTGATGAATCTAGTTAAGCACTTATACAGCGGCTGCTATGGTGCTGGATCAGATTGCCCGCTTGCATCTCTTCCTGACCAGAGACCACTGGGTGGGTGTTAGTTTGCCAGGAGATGGGCAAAAAAGATACCTGGAACACTTGGGACAGAAAACTGAGAGCAAATAAGTTTGAGGAATAGCAGAGCCTCATGTTCAGGTCTACAATGTGCTGCTTAAGGACAATAAAACATCACTATTTCTCAAACCTTGTATATTTTATGATTATCACTTTGTTGATTATATTTTATTATTTATGATTGTATCTGATTTATAATTAAATGACTGATTTATGATTTATCACTTTGTTGCTTGTATGTGTACACTGGAGACAAATTTCTTTTGTGTCCAATCACACTTGGCCATTAAAGTCAAGTTGTTTATTCTATTCTATTCTATTCTATTCTATTCTATTCTATTCTATTCTATTCTATTCTATTCTATTCTATTCTATTCTATTCTATTCTGTTCTGTTCTGTTCTGTTCTACTCTACTGTACTCTACTGTACTCTACTGTACTCTACTGTACTCTACCCTACCCTACCCTACCCTACCCTACCCTACTCTACTCTATTTTTGGAATTCCATCCAGCAATAGAACTTTAGTTTGGCAGTATAACTTCAATATTTCAGATGCAGCTCTGGCTTCTTTAGGTTTTTGAGAAGAATTGAAAGTGTTAGTTTAATCTATAAACCCATGTTGGGTTGGTACAGAAGGTCTTAATGGGAACATCTCCTCCAAGTGGGCTCAGGCTGGCTGTTCCCTCTGCCTGTGACAAGTTGTTCTGTGTCCAGGAGGCGACTAGGAGAGATGCTAACAAATAAACAACATCTGAATGGAACAGGATGCTGGTTGCTCTACAGAAGCCACAGATACAACAAACAGCAAAACATTCAGGATCAACACTGACACATGGCTTGGCTTACCTGCAGTTTTACTTTGACACCATCCACATTCAAGACTTTATTCTGGAACAGAAAAAAAGAACTTGGTGTCAGATCATCAGCAACATACCCTCTCACTGCAAGATTCCTTTGAGAAAAGTTATATAAACTTTCTGGTTGATTAAGACCCAGGAAAAAAGAAAAGCACCCTCAGGACATTCCAGATAGTCCTCAACTTACCATCAACAACTATTGGAAGTTATGACGGTACTGAAAAAGGTGACTTACAACTTGTCCTCACACAACAAGAATTTTTCCCCAACGCTGTGAGTTTTCAGTTTAAAGCATTGATTTCTCCACCTTGGCAAGTTTTACGATGTGTGAATTTCAACTCCCCAGTAGTCCCCAGAAATTTACACATCTGTAAACTTGCAATTATCAACAGGGTTATTAAAAAAAAAACTTCAAGCAGCAACCTGGTGCTTTGCAATGGGAGGGAGGGAGTGGGGTTGGGACAAACTGGAAAGAGTTGCAAAGCTCGGCATTCAAAAGAGCCTGAATCCAACTTCAGCTGCATTCTCCTATTTGTGTAGATATAAGAGGCTGTGAGAATAACCTTGGGAGACAGGAGGAAAAGCTGGACAAAGATCTGATAAAAGAAATCATAGTCCAAAGGAGTGATGGGGTGGAGAAAGTATCGTAAAAGGGACCCTCCCTAATATGCTGGAATGTAAAGGCTGGGGGGGGGGAAGCACTTTCAGACTTATAATATTCAGTTACTGTAATCTTACTCCATCTTGGCTGGACCTGCCTTCCCAGAAAAGGAGAAAGTGGGGGGAGATTCCTGAGCCAGAAAGCCATAAGTGCTACTCTGTGGGGGAAAAACGTGCTGCAGCTTTGAGATAAACCCTCAGAACACAAGATGACATCAGTGGGAGTCCATCTAAATTAAATTTGACAACTAAATTTGCGAAATAATTACAGGGCAACTCTAATTGTTCTGGGTTCAAAGACAAAAGCCAAGAGGAACTACTCAATCTATCATTATTAATCATAACCATAACACACACTTTAGCACTGTACATCAGCAATGTTGAAAATGTTCTGAACTGAACACGGCCATTTCCAGGGATGCAACCTGGGAAGAAAACAGTCCATAGCGCAAAATAACTCCTTGCTCTGTGCTTTTCATTCGAGAACCCTTATGTCACATGGAGTGATAGTTATACTACTCTATGCTACTACTCTCTAGGGGGGGGGAAAGTTAAAGGAGATCATTTTTAATTTTTAAAATACTAGCATGGCAATCAATGGAATATTAAACACACAGTTAGCTGGCAGTTTCTACATTCACAAGTAATCCAAAGGGCTTGGTGGTGTCTTGACACTTTTTCTTGGAATGGTTCCACCGTTTTATATTCCCTGTACTAGAAAACCCATGAAGGTTGGGGATGATAGGAACTGACTAAGAGAACAGTTGGAGAAGGCAGACATTGGCAACTGTATTGCTGCAGCTCTAATCTCAGGGCTTCTGCAATGAGTTGATGGTCTGGAATAGCAAATGCTTCAGGATGGACAAGAGGGCCAACCCAGGCACAGAAATCTGGCTGGAGAAGGTTTCAGCAAAATGTGGAATTTTACCAGGCGTTTACAGGAAGACTGAAATCTGCCCATTTATCCTCAGATGTTCTGCACAGACTCTGTCTCTCAGACAGATACCTTAGAGCAGGGGTCCCCAACCCCCAGTCCGTGGATCAGTACCGGCCGCAGCATGCCAGCAACCAGTCCACACAAACAAGGAAAGTCCCACCCACAGGATGCAGGCAGCACATAAAACCACGCCCCCTCCGGTTGGCGGAAAAACCTCTCTCCACCTAACCGGTTCCTGGTGCCCAAAAGATTGAGGACCTCTACCTTAGAGCAGTGGTTCTCAACCTGTGGGTCGGGACCCCATTTGGGGTCGAACGACCATTTCACGGGGGTCGCCAAACAACGCAGTCCGCCATTTTTTCCCCCTTTTCCTTACCTGTGCTACTCCCTTTTATTCTATTGGCTTTTGAACGCCAATAGAATAGACTCTCTTGAATAGAGTCTAATTCTATTGGCTTTCCAAAGCCAATAGGAATTGTCCAGGCTGTCTCGGCCCTGCTGAGCCCGCCAAAAGTCCCAGTCTGCAAACGGTGCTGCACCCGTTGAGTAGTCCTCGACGTACGACCGGTTGAGTAGTCCTCGACTTACGACCGGTTGGGGGTCGCAGCATTAAAAAGGTTGAGAACCACTGCCTTAGAGCATCAGGAAGGTGGCAGGCTCAGTGGCCGATCAGTTCACAATTCAAGTGTAACTAATTGTCACCAGTAAAAATTACTTAGAATTTGGTGGGAGAAATAAACTAAAATAAGGGCTGTAACAGGATTGATGATAAGGCAATTTAAATGAATGGAAAGAAAAGAATGCATTAATATGATGATTATTTTTTTTAGGAATATTGGAAAAAATATATACCAAATTGTCACTTATTAAAACAATAAGAATTATATTAAAGTAATGTTTGCAAAAAAAAAGGATGTTTCAGGGAAAGAGGAAAGTAAACAAAATTAATATATGAAATACAGACTATAGAAATTAATTGTTAAGGATTGTTTTTACAAATGTAACCCAGACGTCACACTGTGTACCAACTATTGTGACTTAAGTTTGTGCAAAAAAATTAATAAAAAATATAGAAACAGTTCACAATTCAAGGAAATAGCTCAGGATTAGCCTCTCCAACACAACCAAGAAGGATAAGCGCAATCCAGGACATTCTTCACCCATTACAGGTCCTGGATTGGCAACTTAATTGGCAACATCCTGGCCCCAGCAGGACAGGATGGCAAGAGCTTTTCCTGTTTTTCTCCAGACAGCTGCTATTCAGAGATACTCTACCTCTGGACATGGAAGCTTACTCAGCTGTCACCAGAACATGCTGGAGTCCACCCTAGCAGCAGCCAAGCTTGAGTGGCACACGCTCTCTCCTATGGCTTGGAGGATTCTGTGACTCTGAGGGCTGCATCTCAGCTTGAGCAGAACAGGAACCCAGAGACACCAGAGGCTGACCTGTGCATGCCAGGCCAGCCTTCAGGAGTGAAATATGCCTCCAGATTGAATTCAGAGAGGAAACCATCACTTCTTGGAAGTAGAAGAAAAATTTGATAGCCTCCACAGAGATCCCCAATCCCCAGACCACAGACCACTATCAGGCCATGACCAGTTTGGAACTGGGCCACAGAAGTGACGGGTGAGCACATGTGTGCAGCTGCACTTATGCAAGCAGCAGGTGAGTGCAGGCACGTGAAGCTCCATTTGTGTGAGCGGCCTCTCCCTCCCTCCCCCCCTGCAAGTCCGCAAAGTCTTTCTGATTTTGGAGAACGTTGGAGAACGCTGCTCCACAGGATTTCTGTAGGCCAGCCAAGGTGATGCAGCTGAAGGAAAGATGTGGAGAAACAGGGACCTCCACAAGTGTTGCTCTGAGACCTCCACAAGTGTTGTTCGCGGACCTCCCACACAGCTCTCTATTTCAAAGAGTCCAGCAGGAGGCAAGGATGGTTAAAATTCAATGTTAAAAAAATAATAATTAAAAAGCAGGGATGCTTTTGGGATGCTGACCAACCCAATGGCTGTGTACTTCTCTGTGCTCCCCAAGCAAAGCCACAGAGTCATGTTCTCACACCTTTCCAAAGGGCGTCCACTGTAAAATGCACTCAAGGATTCTGTAAAATTGGAGTAGCCCACTTTTATAAAGTGGTATTAACACATGACAGGTTAATACCACTTTATAATGCCTTGGAAAGGCCACACTTGGAATACTACATCCAGTTTTGGTGGCCATGATATAAAAAAGATGTTGAGACTCTAGAAAGAGAGCAAAGAAGAGCAACAAAGATGATTAGGGGGCTGGAGGCTGAAACATAAAAAGAACAGTTGCAGGGATTGGGTTTCTCTAGTCTAATGAAAAGAAGGACTGGGGGGGGGGGGTGACATGATAGCAGTATTCCAATATCTCAGGGGCTGCCACAAAGAAGAGGAGGTCAACCTATTCTCCAAAGTACCTGAAGGCAGGACAAGAAGTAATGGATGGAAACTAATCCAAGAGAGTACCAATCTGGAACTAAGGAGAAATTTCCTGACAATTAGAACAATTAATCAGTGGAATGACTTGCCTCCAGACGTTGTGGCTGCTCCAACATGGAGGTTTCAAAGAAGAGATTGGACAACCATTTGTCTGAAATGGTATAGGTTTTTTGCTTGAGCAGCGGGTTGGACTCCAAGGTCCCTTCCAGCATTGATTTTATCATGCTGGGGGCCTCTCCATTAATTATTGCTTGCAAGCAAACCAAACTGCTCTTTCCTCATTTGAGGAAAGGAATGACGGCTTTACATTGAGAAGGAAGGAAGGAAGGCTTTGGGCTTGTTAGCCTGTTCTGGCACATTCTCTCTGCAGAATTGTTTTAAATGAAATCTGATAGAGAAGACATGTTTGGGGTCCCAATTTCTAGGGAACTACAATTGGTGAACCCCTAGAGATAAGATAAGATAACCTTTATTGTCATTTGTATACTGTGGGCACAACACCACACATCAAACATGAAATTTAGTTGCCTGCTCTCAAAGTGAAACACATACACGACACACACCTAAATATACTATGAACAACGCATGTATAGACCCACACCCCTACATATATGTAGCAAATAAATATTAAATATTGTCCATCTTGAATATATAACGGAAGGAGGAAGCTTGAGAGTTCGCAAGGTTAATGCTGTATGGAATGAAACTCTGGCTGAATCTGGATGTTCTGCTTCGGATACCATGAAGCCCCCTTCTCCCAGAAGGGAACAAGGAAATCAGGTCGTGAAGAGGATGTGTGGTGTCCCAGATGATCTTACGGACCCTGCTCAAGCAACGCTTCTGTGCTATGTCCTGGATGGGAGGGAGGGAGCTGCCCACAATCTTTTCGGCCATTCTCACCACTCTCTGCCCCGCCTTCCTGTCTGAAGCAAGGATGCCTCCAAACCAGACTGTGATGCTGTATGACAGGATGGGCCTTCTCTGCTGTGGTACCTGGCCTGTTCTCTCCCTCTTTACAAATGTCCTCTTTATAATTATTTAAAGCAGTGGTTCTCATCCTTTTTAATGCCGCAACCCCCAACCGGTTGTAAGTCGAGGACTACTCAACCGGTCGTAAGGCGAGGATTACTCAACGGGTGCAGCACCGTTTGCAGAATGGGGCTTTTGGCGGGCTCAGCAGGGCAGAGACAGCCTGGACAATTCCTATTGGCTTTTGAAAGCCAATAGAATTAGACTCTATTCAAGAGAGTCTATTCTATTGGCTTTCAAAAGCCAATAGAATAAAAGGAAGTAGCACAGCTAAGGAAAAGGGGGAAAAAATGGCAGACTGCATTGTTTGGTGACCCCCGTGAAATGGTCGTTCGACCCCAAATGGGGTCCTGACCCGCAGGTTGAGAACCACTGATTTAAAGAATTGAGGCCAGGTTTTAAAATATTCCTTGATTGCCTTTTTAAAGATTGTACGAGTTTCATCTCTCCCACTTATGCTTAGAATCTTCTTTCAAGAGATCATAGACTGAACTGATTTTTGGGTGTTCAACATCAAGGCAAGCTGGGCAGTGACACCAGCAGGCTCCTTGCACGGACCATCCCGCACAGAAAGACCCTGTTCTAGCTGGAAAAGCTTCCCACCCCCTTCCTTATCCCACCTCTCCCTCTCGCCAAGAGTCCCTGGATGAGGTTGGAACAGTCCCTGCTAGTGAGGCTGGGGGCCTGGTGAGGTCTCTGTAGCAGAAAGGGATCTGCATTCATCCAAGCCTTCTACTCCTGCCTCAGCACCCAAGCAGAATAGAGATCTTGTCCCCCTAGGAAGCAAGGGGTGAGAAGTGGGGCCGGTTATTGGCAGTCTTCAGCACTCAGCTCTCTGGGCTCAGGAATAGAAGTAGAGGGGAGAGAGGCGGGCAAGTGGGCCTTCTAGGTCAGCTCTTTGCCCCACCGATCACTCCTTGGTATTGGGGAAGTGACAGCAGAAAACCCTCTGTCAAATAATGACACATTTCCCTGCTCTAGGTTAGGCCCAGCAGCAGCTCATCCATATTATTTGCTTATTTTATTAGATTTAAAGGCTGTCTGGCTTTCGCTGGCTTACTCTCCAAAGCAAGAAACAATATTAACACAGAAGGCAAACTCCCCACACCAGGGGCTCGGCAGCTACTGCACCAGAAGGCCTGGGAGGACAAAGCTTGTCTATCTTTTTTTTTTTGGTTTAATGTTTTATTGATTTTTTAACCATTACAATCTTTAGTGCTTGGTAAACAACGTGTTGTCTGGGTTCACATGTTTAACATTGACTTCTTCAATATAAATCTGTTCGGTAATGCACAATCCAGTATTTTGTCCCTGATCCTCCTTTCTTCCCCATATTTTTTCCATTTTCTCCTCATTACACAATTACAAGGCTTGCTACTGTTGATGCGTACAAAGTTAAATGTAAACATCCTCATTATATTTTACTAATGCTATAAAATAACAATAACATCAATTCATAAATCAATATCCTGTTTTTCATGCTCTTGTTAAAGTTTGATTTCCCGTCAGCTTTTGAAATATCTTTGTCAGTTATGATCTTCACAGTATTAATTACATTTATATAGCTAAGAATTTTATTCATACAAGCCATCCTCTTATTGCATATTTCCCATATCAAAAAAAAAGAAAAAAATGTTATTTTAATTCTAAATCATATCTTTCATTATAAAAGTCTAATTATATCTAAGGGTCACCTGTTCTTTTAGTCACATTCAAATAGATATTTAATCATATAATGCCCCCTCTAATACAGTGGTTCTCAACCTTTTTAATGCCGCGACCCCCAACCGGTCGTAAGTCGAGGACTACTCAACCGGTCGTAAGTCGAGGACTACTCAACTGGTGCAGCACCGTTTGCAGAATGGGACTTTTGGCAGGCTCAGCAGGGCAGAGACAACCTGGACAATTCCTATTGGCTTTTGAAAGCCAATAGAATTAGACTCTATTCAAGAGAGTCTATTCTATTGGCTTTCAAAAGCCAATAGAATAAAAGAGAGTATCATAGCTAAGGAAAAGGGGAAAAAAATGGCGGACTGCGTTGTTTGGCGACCCCCGTGAAATGGGACTGCACCCCCCCTGCCCCACTGATTAGAGGTGGATGTGCGGGGGGGGGGAGTTGATCTTGGGCTAAAGCAATGGTTCTCAACCTGTGGGTTGGGACCCCATTTGGGGTCGAGCGACCATTTCACGGGGGGTCGCCAAACAACGCAGTCCGCCATTTTTCCCCCCTTTTCCTTAGCTGGGCTACTCCCTTTTAAAAGAGCCGAGGTTGCCTACCCCTGGTGTAGGGTAAGGGTGTCCAATCTTGGGAACTTTAAGGCTTGTGGACTTCAACTTCCAGAATTCTCCAGCCAGCATCTTAAAGTTCCAAGGTTGTACAGCCCTGGTCTAGGGTTTCCTGCTTAAGCAGAGGGTTGGACAAGAAGACCACCAAGCTTCCTTCCAATTCTGTTATTCTCTTAACACCTGTTTCTTCGATTCATGGTACCTGTTGGGAGAGAGTGAACCAGCACTGCAGGCAGTATTCCAAGTGTTAATTGCATCAGTTTTACCTTTTATTGCTTTTCCAATAATTTCACACATGCAGTGGCCTTTCTCGCAGCAAAAGCACACTGGGTTCCCTTTGAACTATGCACAACTCCTTGCCTGATGCATCACCCGATCCATCACCTACATGGAACTAGGACTCTTTTTGTTCTTGTAAGCCCTAGTAAGACCACACTTAGGATATTGCATTCAGTTTTGGTCACCCCAATACAAAAAAGGAGTTGAGATTTTGGAAAGTGTTCAGAGAAGAGCAACAAAGATGATTAGGGGCCAAGAAGCTATAATCCATGAAGATTTGCAGGAACTGGGTATGTCTAGTCTAGTGAAAAGAAGGACTAGGGATGACATGATAGCAGTCTTCCAATACTTGAAGGGCTGCCACAAGGAAGAGGGGCCAACGTATTTTCCAAAGCACCAGAAAGCAGGACAAGAAGCAATGGATGGAAACTCATCCAGGAGAAAAGCAACCTGGAACTAAGGAGAAAATTCCTGACAATCAGAATAATTAATCAGTGGAACAGAAGTTGTCTCCAGAAATTGTGGGTGCTTCATCACCGGGGGTTTTTAAAGAAGAGATAGGACAGCCATTTGTCTGGAATGGTACACGTCTCCTACCTGAGCAGGGGGTTGGACTAGAAGACCTCCAAGGACCCTTCCAATTCTGTTACTGTTACTATTACACCAACAGGAATCACATCATTCTTGCCTGAATTGAATTTGTTATTTCAATGCCTTTTTGTCTAGTCTGCAGCATCCCCAAAGGGTGGAAGGATTATGAACGAAGACGAATCTACATGTCCCAGGATAATGTTGCAGGATCCAATCTGGGTCGGTCACCAGGACCAGAGGTTTAGTCTTCTGAGCTTTTGGACTCATCTGGAGCCCCCATCCTCAGGGAACTTCTCTCTGTGTGCACAAAAGAAGTTCCCCGAGGACGGCTCCAGCACGAATCCGAGAGCTCGGAAGACGAAACCTCTGGTCCTGGTGACAGACCCAGATTGGATCCTGTGGGAAATTATTACACTATCGAGGGAAAGGTCAGAGAGAAAAGAAACCTGCACACTTGCCTATGTATTTCAGACAAATCCATCTTGGCTCACTTCTCTTTTTCATTAAATGCCGTTAGAAAGCAAGCAAGTTCAAACACGCCGATGCTTCAAGATCTTTGGATACGACTGTGAAAGAAAATAAACCACATCTGCTGAGGCAGAGTTAGGTTCTATCATGGGAACAGGCATCCGACCAAGCTTTATTACCACTTTGTGTCAAATACACCAAGGAGCCATTTCAGTTGCGTCCTTGCAACAAGGCAGAGGATTGCTTGGGTGATCGAGAGCAATTACTAGGTCTGGTGTCTCCCAAATGTTTTGGATCTCTGATCCCATTATCCAAAACCTGCACAGCTGGCAAAACAAAGCCTGTGCCTTGGCTACCCCATGGACTGATGGCTCTTCTGTAATTCAGCCACATACAAACAAGACAGATGGATAAGTGGTAAAGAAGATAGCTGAGCGTCCTTCTCCAAAGAGAGAATAGAATAGAATAGAATAGAATAGAATAGAATAGAATAGAATAGAATAGAATAGAATAGAATAGAATAGAATCATGGGATAGAATAGAATAGAATAGAATAGAATAGAACAGAACAGAATAGAATAGAATTACGGGATAGAATAGAATAGAATTACGGGGTAGAATAGAATAGAATAGAATAGAAGAATAGAATAGAATAGAATAGAACAGAACAGAACAGAATTATGGTATAGAATAGAATAGAATAGAAGTACAGGCTAGAATAGAATAGAATAGAATAGAATAGAATAGAATAGAATAGAATAGAACTATGGGATAGAATAGAATTATGGGATAGAATAGAATTACGGGATAGAATAGAATAGAATAGAATAGAACAGAACAGAATAGAATAGAATAGAATAGAATAGAATAGAATTACGGGATAGAATAGAATTATGGGATAGAATAGAATAGAATAGAATAGAATAGAATAGAATAGAATAGAGCTGGAAGGGATCTTGGAGATCTTCTAGTCCAGCCCCCTGCTCAAGCAGGAGAACAGCTTATGTTGTTGCAACCAAGAGAGCAGCTTCAGATGCAAGGCCTCTGGCAGGGATGACAATTGATAGCTGAAGGCTGAGAGGAGGCAGAAATATTGCTCGATCCAACTTGATTCTGCTTTTGTTTAACCTTGCTTTGCCTTCCCAAATGAAGCCTGAAGTGATTTATTGCAATGTGTCGAAATAAGTCCTGCACAAGGATGTTTAAAACAAAACAAAACTGCAGCAAGCACCCATCAATAACCTTTCTGAGTCTATCAATAACATTTCAGTTCAATACAGTTCAAATAGTCATAAGCATGAAACCCTAAGAAGTATCAGCCAATCAACTAAGAAGGAAGCCAGGCTCCTACCAAAATGCTGCACTGATTTTTTATTTATTTATTCATTATTCTTATTAAACAAATTTATATAGCTGCCCAACTCACACATAAGTGACTCTGAGCAGCTGAATCCATCAGCACCTCATATTCCCCGAGGTGGCTTCCTTTAAATTAGTGGCATCTTTATTGCATGCAGATTCTAGGCTTTTGTCTTGCACTTCCTTCCACAATAAGATGTTGCAGAGAAGGTCTTGATTATTTATTTATGCCTTAACTGAAAATAATCTGCTCAGCAACCAAGGGCAATGAAGGTGGAATAATAAATTTTCTCAACGATCAAAACTGACCCCAATAATGCTATCTAGAATGGAAAATACTTACTGAAATTGAAATAAGGAACATATGGATTACATAGATGACATTATGAAATAGTACCCTTTCGTGGTTTAATATTTTAGTAATATTCTATTTATTATTTATCAAATTTGCATAGCTGCCCATCTCACATGAAGGTGAATGCATATTCAAAAGCCTTTTATTCTTAGTACATAATGCTCCTAATGGTATCGTAAGACTATCACTTTATTGGTTGTATCTTATGACTTGTGATTGCATCACTTTGTTGCTTGTATGTACACTTAGAGCTTATGCACCAGAGACAAATTCCTTGTGCGTCCAATCACACATGGCCAATAAAGACTATATTCTATATTCTCCGAACCATTCCAAAATGGCAAATCCAGAAAAAGATAAAACGCTACTCCATTTTAACCCTTGTTGAAATAACTTCCAGGTCCATCGGCTCCAGTTCTCCTAACTCAATTTCCCTTGACAGAAAGCCTTCTTAAGTTCCTTCACACTTTGCAAAACTTGTCACGTTAGTATTCACTTGCTTCTAAACTGTATACCTTGTTATTTTAATGACAGGGTTGATGAAGGGTTTTTAATTCTCTACGAAAAGGAGTGTGTACGCCTGCAACAGGCCACCAAAATTATTAATGAACTGAATTTCTTGACTGATTGACAGCAAAGCCAGAATTTCACTACCTCCACAATCCATTTAGCCAGCAACTCCCAATTTCCTTCTTCCCTCATTTCATAAAAGGAACTTTTTAGAAAATAAAGGAGAAGTGACAGAGCCAGTTAGCTACCTGAAATCCAGATTTTCGGAGTGGTATTCATAGGGATGAGACTCTGTACCTACCCGCACAAAACCTCTGGCCCAGCGCCTCTCAGCCTTCGCAACTTGAAGATGCGCGGACTTCATCACCCAGAATTCCCCAGCCAGCATGTGTGAACTTCAACATGCTGGCTGGGGAATTCTGGAAATTGGAATCTAATGTGGAATAATGAACAATCACTAGAATAATGATGTGTCTGCATAATTACTGGAATAGTGCTGTGTTAGTAGTATGTGACTAACCTAATGTGCATTGCACTTGGATACAATGTATGTAGCAAACTCTCCATTTATACCCGTGAAAAATGAACCTAATGTATTACAATGTGTATTTCAATGTGTATTCCTTTGTTCCTGAGAAAAAAAAAGGGAAGTATAAAACTGAAGTCTGAACCCGTTGTTGCTATTGCTTCTGACCTGCGCAATAAATCTCTCTGCTAAAACCCTCTGGAATTCGTAAGAGTCCTTTCGTTTTCCACAAGATTTCCATACATCTTAAAGTTGCTGAGCTTGAGAAACCCTGGGCTACAGGCCCCAAAGGTGCCTTTTCAAAAGGCAACTTGACTTACTTTGTTTTTCCTTGAAAAGATTTCTCTTCTCATCCAAGGAGCTTCTTCAGTTCTGAAGAAGTTCAGCTCAGCTTCTTGGATAAGAAGCGAAACGTCTTCAAGGAAAAACAAAGTCCACTTGCCTTTTGAAAAAGCACCTTTGGGACAACATGACCTGGATGACTGAGAATCTCCATAGACACCTGGGCTAGAGGATTTTTCTTTTCCTGGTGGGGGGGGGGAATCTCATAAAAACAACGGTTAAAACAGAAAATACAATATTCTGGATAGATCATGAGATATCCTTGGTTTATTACTATTTCTTTTTGGAATCTCCAGAAACCTTATTAGAAAGATTCTAAAATTTTAAGTCATAAGAATTTTCCAAATCAAAACTGTATTTTCATCACTAGCTTGTATAGAGAAGATAAGAATATGAGGCGAGGCCATAACATTTAGTTCCACAACAAAAATAAATTAAACCTAGCACAGATCCCAAGCTAAAATGCTTTTACCCATTTCTACGGAAGGTTTTTGAAACAGATGTTCCCTCTCCTTCCATCACCTGTATTTCTTGGGACTATAAGAAGCTAATTCTGAGATTGCTAGGGAAATGGGAGACACACACACATCAACTTTGGAAGTTTCTGTCAACAGATTTCTCTCAGAATTTTCCCTTGGGTTGTAAGGATCTATGTTCTTCCATCTTGAACAGAGGGACTCTCAGGGGCTGTGACAAAGAATCTTACACGCTTGTGCAGTTGTATGTGAGCCTATAGCCTGCACTGTGGCATATTTGTTTCTTATTCTTTGGAACTTATGCAATTTTTTTTGTGCTTCAGGAGTCAAGCCATGAACCCTGAGACAGAGATGGCAGATATGCACTACTGGTGTCAGGAAAGGACTGGTCCTGTAGGGTGAGGAAACAGTCTAGAGCAGTGATGGCGAACCTTTTAGAGACTGAGTGCCCAAACTGCAACCCAAAATCCACTTATGCATCGTCGAATGCCGAGTGGGTGTGGCCCATTGGGTGGTCGTGGCTGCGGTGGTAACGGCAGACTGGGTGGGACTAAAAAGTTCAATCAATCAATTCCAACTTTGCAAGATCTTCTCCCCCCCCCCTCCCCGTGAGAAGTTGAAATTGACTGATTGATTGAACCTTTTTTTTTTCCCGATGGAGACAGAGGCCTAAAGCGAAAAGGTTTTATAAAACCCAGCTGAAGGCCTAGGACTGGGGCGACGGCGCGCGTGCCCACAGAGAGGGCTCTGAGTGCCGCCTCTGGCACCCGTGCCATAGGTTCGCCACCACGGGTCTAGAGGCCCTTGCATTCATTAGTGATTGTATATGTCTCATTTAAGATTAAAAGTTAACCTAAATTGGGAGGCAAAATGGCTGGAAGGAAACTATCTCTAACACCAGTAATGATTAGCCATCATAGAATCTGCCTGTGTTAAGACATTATTTATTTATTTATTTTATTTATGAGACTTATATACCACTTTAACTGCAAGCACTCTCTAAGCGGTGTACACCAGTAAGCAATGTATATATATATATATATATATATGTAGGTCTTTGGTTGTTCGGGTTTTCTCCCGCGTAAAATTGGAAGTGTCTTGGCGACGTTTCGACGAAGTCGTGCTGCTCGAAGCACGAAGCTTAAAACACCAGCCTGAAGATGACGAATGGGACTTCGTCGTCGCCAAGTACCTACATACAGTAAGCATATGTATATATATATTTACATTGCCCCCAACAATCTGGGTCCTCATTTTACCTACCCCGGAAGGATGGAAGGCTGAGTCAACCTTGAGCCGGTGAGATTTGAACCGCTGACCTGCTGAACACAGTCAGCTAAAGCGGCCTGCAGTACTGCACTCTAACTGCTGCGCCACCTCGGCTCTTTATGTTGTATAAGTAATGACTGTATGCAAGAAATATGGTCTTGGGTCATATATGATTAATCAATAAAATCCCAGAACTTAAATGTCTTAGTCTACAAGCATGATAAAGCGTTTGTTTCATCCTGCATTTAGGTAATTATACCTTCGTTTCGCTCCAATAGCTTCCTATGGAGTTGATTTTCTGGAAATCTGTAGGAAATTTGTAGTCTTGGAATCTGTCAGCCCTACTCAGTAGACCAAACCAGGAATCAACGCCATAGGAAGGGTATAACTACTTTTATGAAATTGCCTCTAACAGTCAAACGTGACAAGTCTGCTACTGCTACCCTCCTCCCCTTCTTATACAGCTAGTCCTCAACGTATAACCACAATTGATTCCAAAATTTCTATTACGAAGTGAAACATTTGTTAAGTGAATTTTGCCCCATTTTACAACCTTTCTTGCCAAAGCTGTTAAGTGAATCACTGCAGTTGTAAAGTTAGTAACCCGTTGCTAAGTGAACCTGGCTTCCTCGTTGTCGTGGCTTGTCAGCAGGCTGCAAAAGGGGATCGTCCCTGGGACACTGCGACCGTCGTAAATATGGGTCAGTTGCCAAGCAGCTGAATTTTGATCACGTGACCAGGGGGATGCTGCAAAGGTCGTAACTGTGAGAAACGGTCATAAATCACTTTTTTCAGTGCTGTTGTAACTTTGAACGGTCACTAAATGAACAGTCATAAGTTGAAAACCACCTGTACCCCCTCTGAAGCAGGGAGGAGCCAGAGAGCCATTCAGGGCTCCTGGTCTGCAGTTGGCACTTTGGCCCTGGGGGCTACACTTCCAATTCCTGAGCCAGCATGGCTCAGCTCGGAAACCTCTCACTTTCCCCTCAGCGTGGCTGGCTCAGGAATTCTGGGAGTTGAAGTCCACGAGGCATAAAAGAGCCAAGGTTGCCTACCTCTGGCCTAGGCCTAGGCCGCTTTATGACTCGTGGACTTCAACTCCCAGAATTCCTGAGCCAGCATGGGGGAACTGTGGCCCCTTCATGACTCGTGGACTTCAACTCCCAGAATTCCTGAGCCAGCATAGCTCAGCTCGGAAACCTCTCCCTTTCCCCTCAGCGTGGCTGGCTCAGGAATTCTGGGAGTTGAAGTCCACGAGGCATAAAAGAGCCAAGGTTGCCTACCTCTGGCCTAGGCCTAGGCCGCTTTATGACTCGTGGACTTCAACTCCCAGAATTCCTGAGCCAGCATGGGGGAACTGTGGCCCCTTCATGACTCGTGGACTTCAACTCCCAGAATTCCTGAGCCAGCATAGCTCAGCTTGGAAACCTCTCCCTTTCCCCTCAGCGTGGCTGGCTCAGGAATTCTGGGAGTTGAAGTCCACGAGGCATAAAAGAGCCAAGGTTGCCTACCCCTGGTCTAGTCTCCTTAAAGAAAGGATGCCAAAGCAGGGACAAAATGAGAAGTGAATGACAAAAATTAAAATATTGTTTTAATTTTAAATAATTATACTGAATTTTTCAATTGTCCCACAGCGAGTTTTCCCGCTGCAAGTTGGCCATGGAGAGTTGTCCCATTCTGGATGGGGGGGGGCTCAGGAAACTAGGAAAGACGGTCCCTCACAAGATGCCTAAGAAGGGGCACATCTGAAGGACAGTCACTCTCTGCACCCTTAAGCTGCAGACCCTGAGTCTTACTGAGGAGGGGTGTCAAGCTTGAAGTGTGCCTGTGATGTTGCCATCATTATTACTTCTCATCTTGCCAACGAACACACTAAGAGGGAAGAGAGGGGGAAATGGAATGCAGGCTCCAGACAACAAGAATTCAGCCCGTGTGAACCAAGGACGTTTCAGCAGGTGTTTGCAAACCCACAGAGACACTTTCTCATAACAATATTTTGACACTCGATTGGACCATGTGACCTGCATTAATAGGGTGAGGGAGAATTCCATATTTTAATTATAATGGTTTGTGCGAGAATTAACCAGAGCTGGTTTTGCTTCGTTTGTGCCAAAACGATGTACTCAATAAAGTTTTGCATTAAGAGATCGGATCGTCTCGATGGTGCTTGCTTGGTTGGGTTCATCAATCGGAACCTTGACAAGGGGCCTATCTGGAAAGGATCAGCTCTGACCCAGAGCAGAATCCGGCAGGAAATGAACTTGCACCAACTTGGCTCCGACAGGTGGGAGTTTTACAACAGATGTGAGCACATGGTCAGCTTTTGGGAAGGGAGGAGGGCTGATTGTGTGTCCCAACCTTCTTTCAGAGCAATTAATGTTATTTCAAGCTTCCTCTTCTCTTTCAAGAGCTAAACGGTTTCGTTCTGCTTCTGTGCTTTTTCTGTGGCCTCCTCTGCACCCAGCAGCCACAGACCACACCGTGGGGGGAGAAACTGTGAAAAAGCTCCTGTATACCCCTCCACTCACCTCCCCTTTGGTAGTTTCCACTCTTTTGTGGAAAAAAGGGAAGAATTCCTGGGGAAGGGACACACAAGTGATCTCGCTAGAGATTCACATCCTGCACAAAAATCAATGCAATTATTTTTTATCAAATTGAAACAAGTGCTACCTGACAGGGCTCCATCCATCTAACTCACAACTTTACTACCAGGGTGGAATGGAGCGAGAAGGCAACTCCCCAAGGAAGGTCAGGGGAATCTATCATCAGAAAATAGTGACATCTGCCTTGAATTGCCCATAACCCCCACCAAGGAAGAATAAAGGGATTAAAATAGGTGTGCCTTGAAGTGCTCCAAGACTGCTTGCAGATACTCAGTGGTAAGTCAGAGAAAGACTTACTGGACCCCCTTCTGTGATTTTCATGGGGCTGGGGGTGGTGGGAAAGAAAAGCTAATTGCACCCATGCCGTTTTCCTGGAGGGTTGCCAAAGTGGTTTGAACTACCTTCTTCTGGGAGCTGTTTACTATTTTCCAATCTAGCCAACAGCTCTAGAAACTGCTTGGAAATATATTTTCAGTCTCCATCTACACCAGTCTCCATCTGGCCTAGATGACAAACCTGGGTGTTTAATTTTGAGAGCCAGTTGGGTATTGAGGTTCTGGCCCAGAAACCAGGAGACTCTGAGTTTTAGTCCTGCCTTCGGCATGAAAACCAGCTGGGTGACTTTGGGCCAGTCATCCTCTCTCAGCCCAACCCATCTCACAGGATGGTTGTGGGGCAAACAGGAGGAAGAAGGAGTATTAGGCATGTTCGCCACACTAATTTACTTATAAAATAAAATAACAAAAACAGGATTTTAAAAAAATCTATATAAATCAATCTGAGTGGTCTCCTTTTCAAGTATTAAGCAGGAATCATCTTGCTTAGCTTCTGAGATCAACCAATCAGGAGCAGGACACTCAAGTAGAATGAGAAACATATATGGTCCATTGGATATTCATTTTAGTTTTTTCTTACTCTTTTGTTGAGGGGAATAGAGAGTAAAGCTTCCAGTCCTCCTCCTTCAGCAGTCATTTCTGTCCCTTTGGCTTTGGATATTAAACCATTTTTTTTTAAAGTGTGCCCTCTGGCCAAAATATCTGCCTGCCCTTTGAGTGTAAGAAGATAACCATGATGATGGAAGGAGATGCCATTTTTTTTGCTCCACAATCTCTTCTCTTCCCGCAAATGCAACCTGCTCAAGCAACCCCCAAATCCACACAGATCCACTTGTTCTCCTCTGATACATGCAGCTGCCACCCTTCTAAGCACGGGAAATGCCCTGCAGATCTCGAATAGCTTCTCAGCAAAGGTGTAACTCAGCCTTCCAGGGCTCCAATCCAAGGAAAATGGGCCGGAGTCTTTTGTTAGCAGATAAACAGCCAATGAATGCAGCTATACTGAAGAAAGAAAAGCTGAAATCCACAGTGGGGTGGCATGTGCTTCAGATCCAGGCGGTCTTTCCCTCTGGGCAAAGACAGACCCATCGTCATGCCAGCAAATGCCATCTAGAGACTGACTATGGCTGCCCTCAGCCTCACCATATCTGCTCAGCAGACCTGTAGCTCCACTGACCTCAGAGAGATCACTCTCTCGGGAGCTCAGAGATCCCTAGCAGAGGCCCATCCCGCCAGATCTGCAAAGGTCTGAGCCTTCGATAATTGAAGAGATGCCCCCTCCAGCTCTCATTCAATTTAATGCAAAGACCGATCAGAGTGATTCCAGGGAGTTTATGACATGTTTAAAAATTAGGCTGAATGGTTTCCTGTTATGTCATAGGTTGCTTGGTTCTTTGGAACTGTTTTCCTGGCTTGTTATTTATTTATTTATTATATATTATTTATTTGGAAGGCTGAGTCAACCTTGAGCCGGTATTTGAACCGCTGACCTGCTGAACACAGTCAGCTAAAGCCTGCAACTGCACTCTAACTGCTGCAACCTCGGCTGGGTTTTATCCTTTCTCCCTCTTTTGTATATTTCAAAAAACACCTACAATTTTAAGAAGTCAGGCAAGTCACAACTACAAGTCCTGAAAATGTTTAGTATGTGGGGGGAGGGTCACTGGGGTCCCAGCTTTCTCTTCAAGTGTTCTTCTAGCTTGCAATCATGCCCAGAGCCCAGGCAAGCTGAGAGCTGTCCAGGGTCCTGATCACATCTGGCTCCTACTTTCTCCAACTGAGGGCTTCAGCCTGGATTTGGCCTTTCCGGACTCAACTGCCCACCTGACCAGGGATGACCATTGAGGCAGCCTTTTCCTGATTATTTCTGGCCCCTTTTCCAGAGAGCTCCTCTCAGTTGCAGAATGGGGCATCATACAATAGTTCATTTAGTGACCGTTCAAAGTTACAATGTCACTGAAAAAAGCGATTTATGACCCTTTTTCACAGTTACAACTTTTATAGCATCCCCATGTGATCAAAATTCAGATGCATTGGTTCATACTTACGACTGTTGCTGTGTCCCAAGGTCACGTGATCCCCTTTTGTGACCTTCCGACAAGCAAAGTCAATGGGGAGGCCAGATTTACTTAACAGCTGTGTGACTAACTTGTCAACTGCAATGATTCCCTTAACAACGGTGGCAAGAAAAGTCGTAAAATGGGACAAAACTCACTTAACAAATGTTTCACTTAACCACAGAAATTTTGAGCTTCATTGTGGTTGTAAGTTGAGCACTACCTGTACTTGGGCCCTGCTCAAATTTTTTTTTAATTTATCAAATTTATTTGACTGTCATCTTGTGGTTCAATTAGTTGCCCAGACTGGACTCTTGTCTGCTTCCCGGCCTTCCTCTGGCCTGTTAGAGTGACCGGCACTGGCTCAGCCTTCCCAGACCTTCATCTGAATTAGATTAAAAGGAAGAAATTGGTTTGGATGCCAGCTTCAAACTGGTAACGGCTCAGTCCCAGTCTCCAGCAACGGTGTCTGTAAGCCACCTGAAACCAAGCATCTGTGGCCAGCTAACAGAATAACACTTTTTAAAAATAAAGACTAAAATTCAGCCTGAATCCCAAGCCAGGGAGATGGATTTAAAATTCTTCTTCCACCTTCTTAACAAACTGCCACCTTCAGCTTCTAGGCAACTGTGTTAATGAGTTCTGTTAACTGACATCCACTATCACCTAGGATTCACACAGCACAGAGGAGCGGGATATAGTTTATCATTTTAGCACACTGTGGAGCCCAGCCATTGTCTTAGCATGTCACATGAACTACTAGGCCAATGATGGCAAATATTTTAAAGACCGAGTGCCCAAAAACTGGCCTCGCCCCCGCTCTGCCCCCCATCCCCGCCCTGCCTGCCCACAGGACCACTCACCACCTCCAGGGCCCGCCGCAGATCGCCCAGGCAGCCCAGTAGCGCTATGGCGGCCACACCCTCTGCCTGCGCCCTGCAGCATCAACTGCATGATGGGGCGTGAGGGCAGAGTCTTGTCTACACTGCCTGGCTGCCATGTCCTTGGCTGCTCTGCTCCGTGTAGGCCACGCTTGAGGGCGACTTTCCTTCAGGGGGGCTGCTGGAAAGGAGGGGGTCACGGGGGGAGACAAGGCTGGGGCAACGGCACGTGTGCCCACAGAGAGGGCTCCGAGTGCCGCCGCCTGGCACCCGTGCCATAGGTTCGCCATCACTGTACTAGGCCATACCATGGGTGTTTTATTTCTTTGGGCCCACCCATCATGAGAACCACTTATTATTCTGATTATTAAAAGAGGTTTAAAGATAAATTATGTTTTTTCTGTACTGAAGAAAATGCCAGTGTCCCAATTGCCAAGTTAGTCATAGAAAAATGGCTTTTGTGCCTCTGTTCTCATTCTGTAAGCTGGCAATTCTCAAGTCTGAGAAGATTCTTCTCAAAATGCCAGGATTTAGAGAAAAATTAACATCAGGGTTGCAAAAGAAGCTGAAACTATAGATACAAAAGTTCTTCAAATAAAATATAATAGGGACATGCAGTCCTAAAACACCCCTGTCTAGAACAAAACTCACAACGAAGGAGAATATGTAGAATAATATTGCAAGGGCATCACCAGCTTTCAATTAAAAGGAGAAACCTCTCTCTCCTTCTGTGAGCTGAATTACTTTTGCACACTGTGGGCAAACTAAAATGTTTAAAATATTTGTTTTGCAACCACTCTGATCACCTTCTTCTGAGACACAGCATCTCTTTTCCTTTCATGTTCTGCCAAGAATGAGGATCATGTTCTTGTTTGGACGTAACTTTGTGTTTTTTAAATTGGTATTTCATCCATTTTCGAACAAAAGTACAATATGTTTAGGCTTGCATGAACATTATATAATAACTTATATCATAATCAATTAACTTTTAAAAACTTGTTCTACCACATGATGTGCAAATCTGTCGCAATTAAAAGCAGAAAAGGCCAACCCAGTTATCTCAGCCTCCCTGAAGCAAACTGCAAAGCTCTCATTTAAAATTAAAAGATATAATACTTTGGGTTAAAACACAGTTTGGTTCTATTCATGAGCCTTTTATCTTTTGACATCACTCAGTGGTAGTCCCTAAAGCGACATTTGTACTTAAATACTACATTAATTTATGTGATTCCTTCCCTCTTATAACTAAAAATAATTATTTCACTGGCATTAGAGCCGAGCAACAAGTAAAATAACATTGACTTTTAACAATTATATGTTAATTTAGGTAAAACAAAAATGACAAGACCTTGCAACTTTCTAAAAGAAAAACAATCAAGCAAGAACATTAAAAGCTTTATTTTTAATTGGCTTCCTTTTCCAGAGTTTTTTTTTTTTTTGAAACTGGGTTTATTTTTAAGACAGCCCTTCGCATTTCTTGTTACACATTTATTTCAGATCAATTTTTGCTTTTTATGCCAGCAACTGTAGAAAATTCTGACTCACCCAACTATGACACTTCAAATGGAATTAGAATGCTCACAGGCTCCTCACTTAAAGCCTTGCACTCATTTTGCACTCTGATCAAAAATTCAGGGAGCAGCAGCATCAGAAATGTTATTTTCAAAGAAGTATCAGAGCAGACATCAATTAATTGCTACTCCTCAATCACCGGGAGTGTGTCAGCTGCCACTTCAGCATCAAAGACATTCCTCATCATAGAACACACTGAGCAGTCTTCACCAGATGCAAAAAGCACTGGTGAAAATAACAGGCGTGTAATTTTCCTTCTTGGATTTAGCAGAATAACAGAGTTGGAAGGGACCTTGGAGGTCTAGTCCAACCCCCTGCTCAAACAGGAGACCCTGTACCATTTCAGATAAGTGGCTGTCCAGTCTCTTCTTAAAAGCCTCCAGTGATGGAGCACCCAACAACTTGGTTGATTGCTCTCACTGTTAGGAAATTCCTCCTTAGTGTTCTAGGTTGCTTCTCTCCTTGGTTCGTTTCCATCCATTGTTTCTTGTCTTGCCTTTTGGTCCTTTGGAAAATAGATTGACCCCCTCTTCTTTGTGGCAGCCCCTCAAATATTGGAACACTGCTATCATGTCACCCCTAGTCCTTTTCACTAGACTACACAGACCTAATTCCTATAACTGTTCTTCATATCCTTTAGCCTCCAGCCCAATAATCATCTTTGTTGCTCTTCTCTGCAGTCTTTTCAGAGTCTCAATATCTTTTTTATATTGTGGTGACCAAAACTGGATGCCATATTCCAAGTGTGGTCTTACTAAGGCTTTGTAAAGCAGTACAAATGCTTCACATGCTCTTGATTCTATCTCTCTGTTTAATGCAGCCCAGGTATGTACTGGCTTTTCTGAGTTGGTCCTACTTTTATCAGCAATGTTGGCAGACTGATCGCCTTCAGTTCATCCCTCTCCCCAAGGTGTTTGGGTCTTGCTATGACTGGCAATTGGTTGGACAAATGATTGCAATCCAGGGGTTTAGTCACTTCTTGAAACTTCTTCCAGATTCACCTGGTGAATCTTCCAGATTCACCTGGACAAGACCACACAAAAGGAAGTGAATTTTGATGGTGCTACTACTTTGCCTGTGCAAAGCCTCAAGCCCATCCACGTGAGCCCAGCCCAGTTGGAACTATTCAAGTTCAGAATGTAAGTTCAAGTACTAGACAATTTTCTGATTTGCTGGCTGCACTTCTTATGATACCTGTAGAAAATATTGTTTATTGGACAAAGCCATAGACTTGCTTTTACTGGTCTGAGATTCACAAGGATCTGCAAACAGTCAAATTAGATTTAGTATTAATGCCCTCTCCCTCAAGTCCCTTTAATTCTGGGTATCTGCCAGTGCAATTTTAAGAGGAAATTTCTCACTTGCAGGCTGCAGGTTATAAAACTATTTTTTAGAATTTCCACAGAATTTTGGTAAGTTGCATACTTCAGGATTTAAAGCTACAAAATCCACATAAATTGTTTTGATGTTTTTCCTAAGCGGGCTGAAATTTGCGGGTATCTGGTAATCCCAATTTTACCCCCTGCACACTCTCCCTCATCCCCAAACCTAGATTTAAGTTGGCTCAGCCAGGGTTCTGCAAAACAGCCTGCCTTTCCTTCTGAGACTGCCACGGTGCACATGTCCTTGTGCTTCTTCCTCATGTTTTAAGTATTTTCAAAACATTAAATATTAATATCAATTAAATTTTAACTCTTCAGGAACACAGGTTCACGTGACTAGCCAAAACAGTACTTGTTCAGCTCCTCAAATCAGCCATACTTGAAGGAGGAGCCTCCATATTCCCTTGGCTATTTATCAGCACCCCTTAAACTGGCTTTCTGGCCCAGGCAGGTAACCCTCATGCTGAGCCAAGTCAGGCAGCACTCGTGCCCAGTGGCTCCATTTTCACAGCAGAGGCCAAGGGTCCAGATGCAAACAGTATCTCCAAATGTCACCGGGCTGGGTGTTTAAGGTCAAAGCGTTCCACTCCCCCCAGATCTGACCCACTGAGCAAAGCAGAAGATGGCAGGGATTGGCAAGAGTAGAAGAGCTGCCCATGGAAAGCCTCCTTGCAGACTCTAGCCCAGTGGTTCTCAACCTGTGGGTCGGGACCCCATTTGGGGTCGAACGACCATTTCACGGGGGTCGCCAAACAACGCAGTCCGCCATTTTTTCCCTCTTTTCCTTAGCTGTGCTACTCCCTTTTATTCTATTGGCTTTTGAAAGCCAATAGAATAGACTCTCTTGAATAGAGTCTAATTCTATTGGCTTTCAAAAGCCAATAGGAATTGTCCAGGCTGTCTCTGCCCTGCTGAGCCCGCCAAAAGTCCCATTCTGCAAACGGTGCTGCACCAGTTGAGTAGTCCTCGACTTACGACCGGTTGAGTAGTCCTCCACTTACGACCGGTTGGGGGGTCGCGGCATTAAAAAGGTTGAGAACCACTGCTCTAGCCTCCTCTTCTTCCCACAAACTCTTTGCAGAAACCTTATCTGCTCTAAGGACCTTCCTAATTTACCCTCCCAAGCCTGGATATAAACCAAGTTCTTCAGTCTCCAGCTTACGCTTCTTATGGTGAATATGCAGCTCTTGGCACGAGAACTTCCACTAAGCCTCACTCCAAAAAGGAAGGAGGAAGCCCATCACCCCTCTTTCCCCTTCCCTTGCCCCCCCCCCCAGAGCAACCATAGGTCCTTTTTTCACTGCCACTTATCACCCCCCCCCAACCTCTCCACTTTGCACACCTGCTGCTTTGCGGTGTTCAAACCCTGCTGTGATCAGGGAAACAAAGACCAGTCTAGTCTTTGAGCTATTGCGGAGTTTTCCCTCTCTTAATCTCCACATTCCCTGGACCTCTCAGTTCCCCACATCCCCCTACTCCAGATCTATGCTTACATGCACATCAGCCCAGGAAAAATAGCACCAAGCCTGTGACGGGATGATTTCCTAACTGCTTGGGACGATGGGCACCTCTGCAGAGGCTCTGGGGGTGCATAAGCCTGCGGCATATCGGAGAGCTCTCTTCCGGTGTGTGACATAAAGGTCTGCCTTTGGCTGGAGAAAGGGCTGCTCTGCTTCCCATGCAGAGAAGAGCCGCGACAGGGAAATGTCAGATTCATTTCACGAGAGACTGCGGGACAGGCACAATGGCTCAGAACAAGGATCCCCTGGGAATATTCAGACAAGGGCAGCGCCATGATGAATGTGACAAGCTGAGTGTCTGTCAGTGGCACCTGGCTCAATGCTCTGCTTTGCAGTGGCGGGCAAAAGAGCGTCTTTCAGCCCCCACTCAGTCAGGGCACGCTCACATCTCACAAAGCCAGTAGGGGATCGACTTCGTTTTGTCTTCCCCGGCCATGAAAACCGAGCCCTTGTGATTTGCAAACCGTGGCCCACGGTTTTCTCTGCTGTGTCAATCCACTCAACTGTGGCTTATTTAGGGAGCCATCAATGTAATAATGGTTTAGCACAAGGTGTGAACCCAATTCCAGTTTACACAGCCTACCCCACGGAGGGCTTGAACCAAAAGTTCTGACATCTTCTCAACTAAGAGAAGAAAGGCTAACCAGGATATTAGGTTCCGCTTATTGGGCAAACCAACAGTGGTGTATTTTCAGCTTTGATTGCCCTCTAAAAGCTGCATTTAGACTTCTGTGTCACTGTATGTCATGGAATGTATGTATCTGTTGTTCAGAGATGGTTGCAGAGCTCTTGCATTTATATTTTGCAAATGTTAACATTCGGGCTAGGGGTAGGCAACCTTGGTTCTTTTATGACTTGTGGACTTCAACTCCCAGAATTCCTGAGCCAGCCATGCTGAGGGGAAAGGGAGAGGTTTCCAAGCTGAGCCAGGCTGGCTCAGGAATTCTGGGAGTTCAAGTCCACGAGTCATAAAAGAGCCAAGGTTGCCTACTCCTGGGCTGGGGGTGCTCAATGAACAAAGCATTTGGATCAATTAATCAGTTGAATTTGGATCAATCAATCAGCATCCAGAACACGCATCTCCACACAAGGCACAGGTGAACATAGAACATAGAATATTAGAGTTGGAAGGGACCTTGGAGGTCTTCTAGTCCAACTCCCTGCTCAAGCAGGAGACCCAAATCATTCCAGACAATGGCTGTTTCTTCTTGAAAACCTCCAGTGATGGAGCACCCACAGCTTCTGAAGGCCAGCTATTCCACTGGTTGATTGTCCTCATTGTTAGGGATTTTCTTCTTAGTTCTACTGTAAGTTGGTTTTCTCCTTGATTAGTTTCCATCCATTCTTTCTTATCTTGCCTTTTGGTGCTTTGAGATTTGGGATTTGGGAGGTGTGAATGTTGGCCTGTCTGCAAACATCTGCAAACTATTACTCATTCATAGCGTAGGTATGTGTCAACAATTATGCACAATTGTGGAGAAGTGTAAATGAAGCTTTATAAGGTTTAGAGGTTTGTTTTACTGCCATTCTGAGAAATGTGTGTTTCTCAGCTCTTGGCCAGAAGTCGGTTTCTATAGCAAAAGGGGAACTTTCTGGGCTGCAGATGCCTCCCTGTGTTCCAATACCTTGTGCAGGATATTTTGTGTTGGCACCCTTTGTGTTCCACTTGAGTGTTTCCATGCCGTTTACCTTCCTAGGCCATCATCAAACCTCCTGACCAAACCATGTCCAAAGTGCCAGATGCACCCGGCAGAAATCCATTCAGCACTTTGCCTGAAACAATGACAGCAGCCTCAAGGATGGGCAGGGGAGCCAAGTCCCAAGAGAAGAGCATTCAGATGGCACCCTTAAGGCTGGACAACCCCCCACTTCAAAAACAAAGTAGTTCTCTTTGTGGAAACCTAAAGCTACAGGATGTACTGGCTCAAGAAAGCCACCTTTAGATGCTTTAGCATTTCATATGGGAAGCACATGAGTGTTAAAATCTCCCAGCGAAGGGAAGGGGGCAAACCCAGAATACCATTAAGGGCAGTGACCCTCTTATGCATGGAGAACTTTCATGTCATGGCCTGTCACAGAACTATAGCATCTCCTTTCCCATTTAAAAGATCCTACTCCTTTGCTGCTTTGGACAAATGTTCTCTAAGAAGCATCATCTCTCCATTTTGGACACAATCTGGCCAACAGTTGGAAGGCCACCTCATGCCAGGAGAGTGCCTTCCTTGCCACCTGCACATCTGGCAAGAGAGCCTCAGCCAGCAGTCTGTGCTGCTTTTCTCCCCATGCCATCACTCTGCTAAACAACTACTGTCTTATTAGAGTAACTATAGGAATTATTATTACTAATACCCTTCTCATCTTTCTTGTTACCTGTTCCTTTAACATCTTATGACTATCACTTTGTTGCTGTATCTTATGATTTCTGTTGATTATATTATGATTATGATCATGATTTACCATTTTTGTTTGTATGTCTATCATTGAGTTTTGTATCTTATGACTTATGATGATTGTATTGATTATGATCATGATTTACCATTTTTGCTTGTATGTACACTGAGAGCTTATGCACTGAAGACAAATTCCTTGTTGTGTGTCCATTCACACTTCGCCAATAAAGAATTCTGTTCTGTTCTGTTCTGTTCCGTTCCATTCCATTTTCTATTCCATTCCATTCCATTCCAATCTATTCTATTTTATTCCATTCCATTCTATTATTCCATCTTCTCTCTTCTCTTCTCTTCTCTTCTCTTCTCTTCTCTTCTCTTCTCTTCTCTTCTCTTCTCTTCTCTTCTCTTCTCTTCTCTTCCCTTCCCTTCCCTTCCCTTCCCTTCCCTTCCCTTCCCTTCCATTCTTTTTACTGGCAGATCTATGGATCACAACTGCCTGAAATGGAGACCTGGAAGGCAGACAGTAATCAGCTTGTTTTACTCCAGAGATCTCTGCACATTCAGAGGCCAAGAGTCCAGCTCCCCAGTAAGCCCTCTTGGCCCAAACTCTGGTCTCCTCTTTGCAAAGCCAGGATGACTCCAGGACTGGTCATCTTCCCTTTCAG
Source organism: Crotalus tigris (assembly GCF_016545835.1). NCBI lineage: Eukaryota > Metazoa > Chordata > Lepidosauria > Squamata > Viperidae > Crotalus > Crotalus tigris. The sequence continues at coordinate 1,768,581 of NW_024096931.1, read as the reverse complement.
TGGCAAAGCGCTGCTTTTCTACAGTTTGCAGAATGACAAACTACAGTGGTGACCCCTCCCAGCTCCACAGCTCAGTTTTATTATCCGTTATTACACATCTAATCCATTCTGTTCTCATGGTCAGAAAACCTTATAAACTCACGTAAAGACATTAAAAATAAACAGCCCAATAAAAGCACTAAAATTAATTAATGACTGTAACAAGAAAGGTAATATAAAGTGTATAAAACTAGTAAGATCTATTTTCACAAATTATGTTCCTTCATCAAAAATCCCTTCTAAAATCAATAATCTCCCCTCCAATCCTGCACAAGCTACTTAGCCATCCGTTACTGCCTCTCTTCCATGTCCCAGGATCTGTTTCCACTGGGGAAGGGAAGGAGATTAAAATGCCACTTTTCCTGTCTATGGAGAATCTCAGTTATCCAGATCATGATTGTCCCAAAGGTGCTTTTTCAAAAGAAAATACAGTAACCTTTTGAAAAAAACCACCTTTGGGGCCCCTTTTCCTGCAATATTCTTTCTCTTTTTATTTGTTGCAAAAACAAAATATTCATTTCATTAGCAAAAATAAAAATGATCTAGAACAATTAAAAATCCTATTCATCAGTAAGCCCCACACTCACGCATTAAAAGACATAAAAGAGACTGATTTAACAAGGGTGAAGTTTTCAGTTGAAGGGCTTAAGCGATTTTAACACTTCAGTGCAGGGGTTCTCAACCTTGGCAACTTTAAGACTTGTGGACTTCAACTCCCAGAATTCCTCAGCCAGCAAAGCTGGCTGAGGAATTCTGGGAGTTGAAGTCCACAAGTCTTAAAGTTGCCAAGGTTGAGAATCCCTGCTTCAGTGGGTTTTCAGGTCCTGTCCAAGAGGCTTCAGTTCTTCATGGGGGGAAAAATTACCTTCAAAGCTCCAGAAAAATCCACTGGTGGTCAATATGAGATTTAGTGTCAAGCGTTAAATCTAAAGGCTAACAGGCACAGAGAATAAGGCTAACATGGGTAAATCTAAGAGTTGACGCAAATCCACCTGATTTGGGAACCGGTGGAAGGCAGATGTCACTGGAGCTGCTCACAGGAACCAGTTGTTAAATTTTCTGGAATTTTGGGAGCTGGTGACCACAGAGATGAGCCTGGGTGCCTCGCACACCAATCAGCCATTCCGCAGCTAGTGGGGTGATGAGGTGATGACAATAGCAATAGCACTTAGACTTATATACTGCTTCACAGTGCTTTACAGCCCTCTCTAGGTAGTTTACAGAGTCAGCATCTTGCCCCCAACAATCTGGGTCCTCATTTTATCAACCTCAGAAGGGTGGAAGGCTGAGTCAACTTTGAGCCAATCAGGATCAAACTCCAGACTGTGGGCAGAGTCAGCCTGCAATGCTGCATTCTAACTATTGTGCACCATGGAAGGGAGGGAAGGAGGGAGGAAAGGAAGGAAGGAAGGAAGGAAGGAAGGAAGGAAGGAAGGAAGGAAGGAAGGAAGGAAGGAAGGAAGGAAGGAAGGAGTAAAAGCACTATGGTAGCAATAGCGCTTAGATTTATATACCGCTTCACAGTGCTTTACAGCCTTGTCTAAGCGGTTTACACAGTCAGCATGTTGCCTCCAACAATCTGGGTTCTCATTTTACCGACCTCGGAAGGATGGAAGGCTGACTCAACCTTGAGCCCGTCAGGATTGACCTCCAGACTGTGGGCAGAGTCAGCTTGCAATACTGCATTCCAACCACGGCGCCACCAGTGACAATGCAGCCCTTTGAGCGTCTTCTTAAACACTGCACAGCGCAAGTGGCACCATGTCTGAGGAAAAGGTGGAAAGGAATAGAGGAAGAGCAAGCAAGCTTAGAGGAAATTTAAGAGAAAGGGAAATCCAAGTGACCTTTGGCACAGGGAGCTTCTCCTTCCATGTTAATTTACATATTAAAATATTACTTTCATTAAAAAAAATTAAACAGGATTTTTCTTGCTGCAAAGCCAAAATGCCCTGGGCATTTTATTTATTCACAGCAATACCTTAGGTTCCATAAAAGTCCTACTGGGATGACAAAAGAATCTTGAAATCCTGTGCCCCCACCAGACTCCTTCAAAATTCAAAATATGTTCCTGCTCTCACCTTTTAGGGAAGGGTGAGGGGGGGGAAGGATCCAGATGGATCTCTGCAAGTTCAAGGGCTGGCTATTCAAATGCAGCTTATTACAAGTAACGGAGAACAGAAATCCTAATTTTCATAGATGCATAATGAGACCTGAGTTGAGAAAATGAAAGGAAGCGGATCTGGGGGTTGTGATGGACAGCTTGATGGAGATGTTGGCAAGGGGTATGGCTGCCGTTTTCTATAAAGGAAATCCTTAGACAAGGAAAAAATAAACTGCTAGATCCAAAAGCTACGGTGCAATCACATTTGGAATGCAATACTGGTCACCAGGGCTACAAAGCCGCAAAGTGGAAAAGATGCAGGTTGGGTAACCGTTGGCCAAGGTGGTGGGGAGGTTCACTGTCAGGAAAGGGGGACATTTAGCTTATAAACCGTGAGGTGCATTGTGCCTTCATAGGTATCAGTGAAGCTGGAGGATGGGGGTTCAAGTACAGAAAAGGGATATTTCACAAATGTTAATATGGAACTCTCCGTCTCAAGAAGCAGCAATAGGATTTGGATGGCTTTAGAGATAATAGATGATGGTGATTTGATTCAGTTTTTTTTGGACTCAGCAAGTTATGTGAACACAGCATTGGGTTTGTTTAATGCAGTGGTTCTCCACCTGTGGTCGAGACCCCATTTGGGGTCGAACGACCATTTCACGGGGGTCGCCGAACAACACAGTCCGCCATTTTTCCCCCCCTTTTCCTTAGCTGTGCTACTCCCTTTTATTCTATTGGCTTTTGAAAGCCAATGGAATAGACTCTCTTGAATAGAGTCTAATTCTATTGGCTTTCAAAAGCCAATAGGAATTGTCCAGGCTGTCTCTGCCCTGCTGAGCCCGCCAAAAGTCCCATTCTGCTGCACCAGTTGAGTAGTCCTCAACTTACGACCGGTTGGGGGGTCGCGGCATTAAAAAGGTTGAGAACCACTGACACAAACCGTGGAAATGTTTGAACAAATTGCTGGCAGGGAGCCCATTCAGCTGAAACCGACTCGGTTCCACCAGGCAGTTGCGTCTAGTAGAAAATTAAATACCTAACCCTCGCTATTGGTTCCAGTAGCAACGGTTGGTTAGCTTTTCAGCAATAGCCCCCTCTCTGGGGGCCTCCAGAGCTCTTGGCCTGCCCAGCAAAAATGGTTCTGATTAAAGATTGTGCTTGACAAAGCAGCTCTGAGTCTAGCCAATGTTTTTCATTCCAGGTTATACCTTTAATTTTTAACTAATGTAATCTTGTGACTTTCAGAGAACTTTCTTTTCACAACTTTCCGGATTATGATGCAGAAAAGTGGGGGGGGGGGGCTTACCAATCATTTCCACCTAACTGTACGACTTTCCAGGACAGAAGGATATTTAGTTTTAGAGAATGAACAAACCATTTCCTGAAAAGGCACATTACAGAGTTCTCCAACTTTTCCCATATTGGTGGACAGAAGTGCCGAGTCGGCACACCATCCGCCAAGGTAACACGTTGTTTCATTGGTGGGGATGTAATTCAAAACACGCGGCTCCTTGGTGCTCTCTGAGCTTGGTTGTTTATTATGAAACATCTGGAAGAAAACAACCAAGTTCAGAGAGCACCAAGGACAACTTCCTCCTCCTCCTCCTCCCTGCAAATCTCACTCCCTTCTAGCACCAATAATGTTACCTAGAGGGGTCATGAAACATCTGCAAGAAAACAACCAACTTAAGAGAGCACCAGGAATGACCACCACCACTTCCTCCTCCTCCTCCTCCTCCTCCCTGCAAACCTGATGATGTTACCTAGTGGGGTCATGAAACGTCTGCAAGAAAACAACCAAGCTCAGAGAGAACCAAGATCCGCGCAGTTCAACCCTGAGCAACAGATATGCTCTCAACTGGAATCCAATGCATCTCCAAAAGCTCAGCATGGAAAAAACTGATCTGCCTTCCTGCTTGACCTGCCTCATTGTACTGTAGATAGGCTGGTTTTTCAAATGCACAAGAACGGTGGTTTGGCTTATGATGACAAAAAGTTGGACAGCGGCAGCTCCTGAAACCCAGAGAGGTCAATCACAAACACGTCTTCCTTGCACCTCCAATTCCTTCTGCAGCTTTGAGATGCACCTATCCCAAACACAATGGATGTTGTGTTGTCCAGATTGCTGGATATCAGCTAAACAATTACTTTTGAGGAAAATCATCATTGCTGTGAGTGTCACATACAAATCCTGCCTTGCTCCTAAAGAGTGAAAATTGTCTCGGCTAATTTTCCAAGCCAGGGACTGCTGCTGCTCGGGTCCCGGCTCATGCATGATGTATGGGGGCCTGATTGTCCCCATCTGTTCCCTGGGCTGTCTTAATTAGGCTGGGGTTTGGATTAGCCAAGAGGGGAAAGGGCCAGGCTCCCAAGGTTGGAAAACAACACGTTTCCCACCAGAGAAGGTGAAGTTGGCCTTGTGGGGTCCGGAAGAAATTGGTGGTACTTTTTATCCATGATGTTGTGAGAAAAACCACCTGGAGAATGAAAGAGAACAGTAAATTCTGAAATAAAATTGCAGAACCACTAAAAGGGAAGGGAGATATTATATTAACCAGATCATCTAGTATAGAGAAATTAAATCAGGCTTGGCAGGTTTTTTTGCCTCTGGGCCCTGAAGCACAAATGTCGACTTCTAGCAGAAAGACTCTTGCACTGCAAAAATAATGGGGGGCGATTTCTTATTTGTGCAGGAGAGCTTTCTACCCCCTCTGGATGGTCTGCAGGTACGAAGCGGAGAGAGAGGGAAAAGAGAGAAGGGACTGCAAGACTTTTATGAAGAATGATCTCTAGAAAAAGCGCAGAAACTAGAGAAACTCTGCCATAACCTGCCCCAAAAGCATCTCAGAAGATCCGAAAGGCAGAAGAGGTCTGACACCACCCAAAACACAAAGCCTTTGTAGATGCCTCTGCACAGAGAACACTTCCCCCTTGGAGATCAGAACTGCTGCAGTCCAAGGCAGGTGGGACGGGCAGTGGGGAATTGGAGATGGCGCACAAGGGGGACACAAGCGGCACCGGGGAGAAAGGCTGCTGTGACAGAGCAACTGCTAAGATGGAGAGCTGACAGATTGAGTGTCGCCGGACACCCCTTAAGTGCCTGGGAGCATCAGGTAGTGATGGGATAAAGACAGGGCTGGAGCATCAATCAACTGGTGGAGTGACAAGCCAGAGAGATAATTACTTCAAGTCAGCCAAGCAGTGTGCCTGAGGTGTTTCTGCCAGCCGCCGGGAAAGGACCTGTCCTGGGTGGCTTCTATGCTACTGCACAGTTTTCTTTCACCAACACAAAGCAAGCCTTTAAAGCAGCCGAGGTTGCGTATTGGAGCAAAGGGCAGGGCATGATGAGAGGCAATGGAAACTACAGTTAGAAAGAAGGGAGGATTTAGAACATAGAATCATAGAATCACAGGGCTAGAAGGGACCTCAGAGGTCATCTAGTCCAACCCCCTGCTCAAGGCAGGAGACTTTATACCGTCTCGGTCAAACGGTGGTCTGGTTTATTTTTGAAAACCTGCAATGATGAAGCTCTCACAACTCCAGGAGACAAACTATTCCATTGATTGATTAATTATATCACTCCAAGTCAAAACCCTACTGCAAAATGGGTGTGCAAGATGTATCAGTCTGAGAAAATAGAGAACATTCCTATCTTTCTTTGGAGTCAATCTTACCGTTCAGGGGATGCAGACCTTTCGAAATAACAAATTCTTTGTGATATTCACTTCCAACGTCAAACAAAAGAAACCTTTTGTAAATGTGTAAATTCCTTTCCTGGGGAGGAAAGAAGAATCATGTGATCAGGACCACCATCTTTCCTTTGTGACACCTTCCCCCCATGGATGCCAGGGATTTAAAAGCGGGTCAGATGGAACTCACTGTGGAAATGGACTTCTCAGTTTGGGGCTGTAATATGGCCCCCTCAGCCAATTCAAGCCAATCAAGATCTCAAAGCCCTACTGAGGTCAACCAGCGGGTGCTCGGGGAGTTGAGAGGGGTTGTCTGTGCTGCAGTGAACTCTCACAAAATGGCTGCTGTTGTGGGTGAGGCCCATTACCAAACACCCCTTTAGCCAAAACCAAATTGTGACGCTGTTTTCAGTCTCCTTCATCTTGGATGCTGTATAACAGTTCAGGTTGCCTTTGACATCTAAGAATCGCTAAGGAAGCCTGTAGGTGCCAAGGGAAGGATTGGTAGGTAGGTAAATGCCTGTATGTTCCATGTAGATAACCCAGATTCTGCAAAAAATAATAATAATAGAGTATTTCCCTCTACCCGTTTGTTAGCTTGAATATCTTGCATCCTGTGGCTGCTTCTTCTTATGCTGGAGGATGAATGGGTGACAGATCTTTGGTGACAGAAAGGACATTAAGTGAGTTTAAAGACTAACTAAGACTTTACTCATTTTCCCATTGTAGCTAGAACATGAAATCAGATGTTGGGATTCTTCAGTAGCCAATCCAAGCCTTCCCCAACCTGGCACTTTTCAGATGTGCTAGACCAGTGGTTCTCAACCTGTGGGATCGGGACCCCATTTGGGATCGAACGACCATTTCATGCGGGTCGCCAAACAAGGCTGTCTACCATTTTTCCCCCTTTTCTTTGGCCACGCCCCTGGCACCCGGTGATGTATAAGTGGTTGGGGGTCACCACAACATGGGGAACTGTATTATGGGGTCGCGGCATTAGAAAGGTTGAGAACCACTGTGCTAGACTGCAATTCCATAATGCACAGCCAGCATGGCCAGCATCCATGAGGAAGGACAAGGCTAACCCTAACCATAGGCAGGGGTCTCCAAACTTAGCAACTCTAAGACTTGTGGAATTCTGGGAAGTTTGGAGACCCCTGCCCTAAGAGATGGTTGATTCATACTAGCCAGGATGGGCACATGAGGGACAGTAGCTCATGGAAGGAATATAATCTTTGGCCAGTCTCTCTTCAGCCTTTTTCCAGAATGATAGTCCTGAAAAAACAGACCAGTGCAAAAAATATGCCAGCTTTTCTCCTACGGTTGAGTTCCATCCAGGGCATAAATCAGCCATTATAGGAAGGGTGCCAAGGAGGCACAAGAGAAAAAGAGGTGATGCTGGGACACCAGGTAGATGAGGGGGCAGAACTTCCCAAGTCCAGGTGAAAACTCTGTGTGCAAGCAACCTGTTGTATACTTCGTTCGCGTGCAAATGATGAAGACATATGGTGATGTTGAACGACTCTTTAATCTCCTTTTAACAACACCCGAGCAACAACAAAAGGCACGCAAGCCTTTTTATATGGCCAGAAAACTCGGACGTCAACCAACGGAACGGAGCGTTTTCGCGCCTTGCGCATGCGCACAAGGCTGGCACCGCTCTGTCTGGTCCCGGGCAGCTTTTGGAATGCCCGGGACCAATGCAACATCCCGAGCCTGCTTTTGCAGGCTCAGGACACAACACAACCCACTGAGGATCTGCAACTGGACAACTGTAGAAGCCACAAAGGAATCTGGGTTTAGGTTTCCCAGTGCTCAATCAGTAGCCAAAGATAACTCCCAACCCCTTGGTCTAGCTACCACGTAAAATCCTTGTGAAGAACAGATGAAAACCTCTTCCTATCACAACTGGAGCAAGACGAGGGGACCCTGGCAGAGTCCCTAAAACAAGGGCCCCAAGTGGTCTGCAGCCCCAAAGGTCTAATAAATACAGAACAGAATAAGACCCACTTTTAGCATGAGAGTATTGCTTCTCTGGGGGAAGATAAGCATCTTTAGCACAGTGCAAAGCTATATAAAAATACTTCAAAGACTCACTCAATTAAAAGATAAATGCTAGAAAGTTCATCCTCAAGAGTTACCCGGGGTTTCTTCACAAAGCACAAGAGATTACACCAAAGCAGTGATGCATTGTGGCCCTTGCTTGTCTCAGCAGTATCCAAATGAGATTAAAGGGTTTTTAGTCAGTTCCAAAAGAGGAGATGGTTGCTCTGAAGGGTGGAATCGCTTATTAGCATCGTGCCCACAAGTGCGAGTCAAACTGGCGGCTGTGGGATTTTGTCCTAATTATTTCTGCTTTACATTCTGTACACAAAAATGTGACAAATCCACACAAATAAATACTTAAAGCTAATTAGGACCTCAAAGCACAACAAGGAACCCAGCGCTGTGACGAGAAGAGAGTTCGGTGTTTTGGGGCTAATATTTGCCGAGTCCATTTGTTCTGCAGGACTCAGCTCAGCTTCCTTGCAGGGAGCCAGCAAAGCACACAAGGCCCGAGCTGAGATGGCTGCCAAAATCAACCCTCAGCCATGCACATTAAATGTTCCTCATGTACAAAACTGAGCCCAGAAAACAGACATGCATCGAATGCAATCTGAATTCTGCCACTTCTATTCCATAAACCAAACCAATTTGCATATTTTGGCGGATTCGTTATAATTTACTTGCCAAATGTAAATATACATATCCCACAATAATATTGCAAAAACTAATCGGAGTCAATCACTGGGACCTGTTCTATCCCAGCCTATTGCCGTCCTTGTTAAAGGCACAAGGACCAAACCCCTGCTGATACAATAAGCTGGAAACTTTAAAACAAAACAAACCCCTTTTAATATGGGTGACAAACCTGTCAAATAGTCCAAAACACAAACATCAAAACTCAAGTCCAAAGGAAGGAAATAGATGATGAGACACATGATGCAAATAGAAGAGTAGTCACAAGCAAGACGAACAGACCAGGATTCCAAGAAGCACTTTGCAAACGATTGCCTTCAGCAACCAGCACCGCCCACACCTCCTCTTTTTATACAGCAGTCCCAAGGCGTTGCCTCTCAGTGCCTTCTCCTTTTACCCTGGAGTTGCCGTATTGACTGCTGCTGATTTACTCTCGCTAATTGACGACGTGTGCGAGCATCAATTAGCAAGTCCATCAGGTGTGAGTCCTCCGAGTCTGACTCATTCTCCTCACACAGCTGAGCTTCATCAGGAACACGACTGGAGGGCCCAGGCTCTGCATCAAACCGTGAGTCCTGTACTTCATCAGAGCCTGCCCCTGATGGCCCTTCAAATGCCTCCTCCACCTCCTCCTCAGATTCCTCAGACTCAGCTGTTGGGAGCACAGGCTGTCACAGAATCACAACAGGACCAAAGATTTATTCTTCCAAGCTTTTGGGCTCGTGATGGAGCCCATCCTCAGGAAACTTCTCTCTTTCCAGAATATATGCACTGTGTTGTTGTTCTATGCATTGTATTTATATGGGTTCTTGGTTGTGTGTAGCTTTAAGTTGTTCATAAGAGCCATTAACGTCGTACATATAAATGCAATGCATAAAACAGCCCAGTGCACATATTCTGGAGAAAGAGAATAGCACTTAGACTTATATACCACTTCATAGTGCTTTGCAGCCCTTTCTAAGTGGTTTACAGAATCAGCCTGTTGCCTCCAACAATCTGGGTCCTAATTTTACCAACCTCAGAAGGAGGAGAGGCTGAGTCAATCTTGAGCCAGTCAGGATCGAACTCCAGACTGTGAGCAAAGTAAGCCTGCAATACTGTATTATAATCACTGCACCAGAATGAGGTTGACGATGGGCTCCAGTACAAGCCCAAAAACCTGGAAGGAAAAAAAACTTTGATCTTGGTCAACAGCTCAGATTGGATTTTGCATAATTTATTTCCTTTACCACCAAAAACGGCAGTGCATGTCCAATTGGCCCCAGAAGACCGAAGTTGAAATAACTTTATCCTTCTTTCAGCAGTTATGAGGTTCTGTAAATTTGCATCCTCATAAGGGTTTGAACCATGCTTGAAAGGTTACTGGGTCTTCGACAAGCACAGGCAAACTTAAAAGACACAGAAAGATTAATCCAATCAAGATCTTAGATGCAAGATCTTTCCTGATTCTTGAGCATCAGGCTGAGAATATTGGCTTGGGGAAAGTGGCAAAAAAAAAAAAAGACAGACCTATATTTGTTTTTGTTTGTTTGTTTATGTCACATCCTTACTTTTATAAATAACTAAAGATGGTGAACCTATACAACACACCTTCCTCCTCCTATTTTCTCTACAACCACAACCCTGTGAGGTGGGCTGGGCTGAGAGTGAATGACTGATCCAAAGTAACCCAGCCATTTTATGGCTAAGATGGGATTTGAACTCACCATCTCCTGCTTTCTGGCCTGGTACCTGGCCGAACTAATTTAATGTCCATGATTCAACACCAATCTTAATATACCAAACCGTCAGGGAAACCCATAAAAGCTGATAGTCATCAAGGGTAAATCACCAACCACACACAACGTAATTCTGGTTGCCTACACATCATTTTCATTCCCCAAAAGACCCACTTATATGCTCTGTGTTCTCTGTGTTTAACTCTTCCTAAAATATGAAATACTTAATGGATTTGTTTTTAGAAAACCCAATGCTAGCTAAGGACTTCAAAGAAAGGCTTCCAGGCTACATGCTGGCCAGCTGGCCTCCTCCAGCTCTTTTGGATTCAGTTTTCTTGGCCACTGGCCACGGCAGTGGAGGCTGAACTCCCAAGTTGCCAAATCCTCATGCAGACAAATTCAAGAAAGAGGAAGCGAGATGCATGAATGTCTGGACAGACATTTCATATTAAGAGGAAAACAAATTTCAAGCCACAATTATTCCCGGAGTATCAGATTTACTTATTATAGAAATAAAATAGTGTACATACTTTTAATTTATAACTATAAATGTGAAAGAGCCATTTACATTCCCTCTTTTGCCTTTCATATATATATATTTTTAATGAAAATAATAATGAAAGGCAATATTCCAGAGACAAAAGGGGAGAATCACCTTGAGATTGTGGGGAAGGAAGTGCAATTAAAATCTCAACCATGAAATGGCTTCTTGATGGAATCACGGCTAAGGATGCAGGAGTGGGGGGGGGGGAATAGAAAACAGAATGAATCTAGCAGGCACCCAGCAACAGTCAACCACTGAATGCTGCAGGATGGGGGCGGTGATTACAAGGGTTCGATAATGAGACATGCTGTAAGTGCGAATTTATTTAATTAATTGATTACAAGCCAATTTTTTAGGAAGTGGCTGCCACTCAAAACTGGGAACAGGACACTTCTGCTCTTTCACATAGCATTTAACAACGTGCAAGGCAGCATTTTTGGCGGTGCTTGTTCACATTATTCTTAATTCCCCCTCCTGCACCATCAGCCGTAATTTAAGTTCAATATCTCCGTGCAGGTCAGGTAACTAATATTAACTTAAATAATCAAGAAGCAACAGATGCAAATTAATCAAGAAGAGAAGCAACCTAGAACTAAGGAGACACTTCCTGACAGTTAGAACAATTAACCAGTGGAACAACCTGCCTCCAGAAGCGGTGAATGCTCCCACACTGGAGGTTTTTAAGAAGAGACTGGACAGTCATTTGTCTGAAATAGTATAGGGTTTCCTGCCTGAGCAGGGGGTTGGACTAGATGACCTCCAAGGTCCCTTCCAACTTTATTATTATTATTTATTTATTTATTAATCAGTCAGTATTGGACTTTTTATAGTAACAAAATTGATTCGCATAAAATCAGCTAAGAGACAAGTCATCAGTCATCAGGAGACCACAAAGGTAGACAGGATAGCTATCTCTTCCAACAGGCATATTTATTAAGATAAGATGGTTGCAGACGTTCTAGATAGGATCTGAGGGGCCAATCCCTACCATTCAAGGTTTTAAGTGTTCCCAAGCAGCCCCCACCCCACCGTCCTTCCAGCGACAATCCCAGGCATCACATTTCCACCCCCTTTTCCTCTCCACCGGCAGAAGGGAGACTTCAGAGAGGAGTAGATGAAAGGTGATGGGCCATATTGTTATGGTCAGTCCTCTTGGTGAGATCCACATTCAGCCCCTTTGAAGTTTTAATGAAGGAAGTGAGGGCCATAAAGCCCCTTTGCTCACCCCCCTTCCCCTTCGTAGTATGACAAAATCCAGAGAGGGCAGAAATGGGGTTTTCCATAGTCGATAACTAGAAATGAAATATACCGTACTTTCCAGTGTATAAGTCGACTTTCACAAGCAGTAAAATTGGTGCCAAAGTCGGGGATCATCTTATACGCCAGAAATTACGGTAGTTTCCGGTGTATAAGATGACTTTCTAGGCATGCGACTTGGCGCCGAAGACAGGGGTCGTCTTATGCACCGGGTCGCCTTATACGCCGGAATATATGGTAATTGGATTCTGACAATAGCTAACTGAGAGACATAAAATGCTAACAAATAAAAAAAAAATGGGTGGAATTACATTTAATAGACTTAAACAAACAGAGCCAAATGCAGAATTAAGCGCCTGATGAGCAGAAATACAATGTAAAGAAACAGGACGGTCCTTGGTGTTTTCTGAGCTTGCTTGCTTTCTTGCAGACGTTTCATTATCCACACTAGGTAACATCATCCGTGCAAGTCGAGGCTGTCACTAGCATGGATGAGGTTACCTAGTTTGGGTAATGAAATGCCTGCAAGAAAGCAAGAAAGCTCAGAGAGCACCAAGGACCCCCACAGCCGTCGTCCTGCTCCTCCTCCTCCTCTCCGCAAACCCCACTCCCTTCCAGCATTGACGATGTTACCTTGTTTGAGTTACGAAAAGTCTTCAAGAAAACCACTAGCTCAGAGAGCACCAAGGAGCCCTTATTTCATACCTCAGCTATAAATATTTTCTTTGGATACTGGTTTGGCAGCAGCACCAGTGAAGGTCTTGAAACAGTCGCTGATTACAAATATGGGGCTGAGTCGGAAGGCAATGGGTCTGCAAAACAGGCAGTGCCCTTTAAGCCACATCAACAGATGACTTCCAGAAGGACATACATCCAGTCTCACCTCACCCCCCTGGACCAGAATCCCCTTCTGGGCACTTTCACGGAAAGTGGGTCAGAGATGGACAGGGGACATTGGAAATGAGAGTTGTCCAAAAACTCAGTCCAATCAAGAGACAGGGAAGGATCTTGAGAAGGCTAAACAGTACGAATACCTCCCTTCAAGAATCTGAAGTGATTCACCCAGAAAAGAAAGAAAGAAAGAAAAACATTTAGAATCTTTCTCTTTTAGCCTAGAAGCAGGGCACAGAATCATGGTCTAAAAGCAAGGGGGAAAAAAAAAAAAGATCTGGATGTACTCAAACAAAGAATAATAGACCATCTGTCTGAGTTGCTTTATTTTGGATTTCAGTACATAGAAGAGGTTTGGCTTTAAAAGTGACCGTAAGAGCTCTTTTCAAGTCTACATTTCTATGAAATCAGTAAATGGTCAGGACTTGACTTTGAGGGCTTATCTGTGTGATGACTCCTTCACATCCTTTTCCTTCAAAGCAATTTCTTTGCCTGATTGCTTTAATGATGCCTCTTCTCTTTTCCAAGGGGGGGGGGCAAAATCAAGTGTGTGGGATCACAGAACCTAAAACAATAAGCTTGGAAAGGATCTTGGAGGTCATCTAGTCGACCTCCCTGCTCAGGCAGGAAACCCTATACCATTTTAGACAAATAGTTGTCCAGTCTCTTCTTAAAAGCTTCCAGTGTTGGAGCATTCACAAGTTCTGGAGGCAGGTTGTTTTCATTGATTAATTGTTCTAACTGTCAGGAAATTCTTCCTTAGTTCTAGGTTGCTTCTCTTCTTGATTAGTTTCCACCCATTGCTTCTTGTCCTGCCTTCTGATGCTTTGGAGAATAGCTTGACTCCCTCTTCCTTGTAATAATAATAGTAAAGTTGGAAGGGACCTTGGAGGTCATCTCGTCCAACCCCCTGCTCAGGCAAGAAACCATATGCCATTTCAGATAAATGGCAACCCCTGAGTTACTGGAACACTGCTATCATGTCCCTCTTAGTCTTCTTTTCATTAAACTAGACATACCCAATTCCAGCAGCCGTTCCTTATATGCTTTAGCCTCCAGTCCCCTGATCATCTTTGTTGCTCTTCTCTGCACTCTTTCTAGAGCAGCGGTTCTCAACCTTTCTAATGCCGTGACCCCATAATACAGTTCCCCATGTTCTGGTGACCCCCAAGTGTGTGTGGCCACCAATAAGAGGGAGTAGGACAGCTAGGGAAAAGGGGAAAAAATGGTGGACTGCATTGTTTGGCGACCCCCGTAAAATGGTCATTCGACCCCAAATGGGGTCCCGACCCACAGGTTGAGAACCATTGTTCTAGAGTCTCAACATCTTTTTTACATCGTGGTGACCAAAACTGGATGCAACATTCCGAGTGTGGGCTATGCCAGTTCAGCGGTGATGTTACCAGTTCCGATTTCTATAAAGCCTGAAGGTAGGGGTCTCAATGGTCTGTATTTTCCCCCAAACACCCTCACCCCATGCAACGATGGACAGATAGGCAGATATTCCTTACTCAAAATAATACTTTGTGCACCCAACAAGGTAGAAATAGTTCACAAAAGAATACGTATCAGGCCAGTATTTCCCAACTGTGGCAACTTTAAGGTACGTGGATTTCTACTCCCAGAATATGAATATATCACACAGTTCATATCTTTACGGCAGGCGGTTTTTGTTCCCCAAATGAAGAAAGGTTTCTAAGCAGTGAAGAATCTTTGATCGAATAATCCCAATTATGAAGTTGTGGGAGCTCCAACTTCCACTGACAATTCACTGTAGCCACTAAAGTTGCTATCAAGCATCTGTTGACATCCCGCCCAGCAGCCCCGGCACTAGAGAATATTTCTTTCTTTATTCTGCTTTTAGGAAATGCACGAGAGAAGGAGGGGAGAGGTGTTTTCGTCATGTCTTGTTTTGAATTTTAGGATGCTACATTCCTGGTACAACTGTGAGGGCGATTTCATGAGTTGTCATTGGGATGTTGGCACCTGCTGTCTCTGGAGGTGGGAGGGAGAGACGTGTTTGTAAATAAATACACAATAAGAAGGAAAAAAGACCAGTAAAGCCCCATATGAAGTTGCAATCAATAGGATTTTTCAACAGGTAAACTGCAGCTCCCCATCTCTTTATCAAAACCTGGTCTGGGCAGAGACTTTCTCCGTCTCCCTCTCCAGAGCCGCCAAGGGCTTGGCATCAGCCCTTCTGCCCACGAGGGCTGCTCTCCCGGGGGTTCTGCGGACCTTCCACCCTGCCAAGCCCGAGGATGGCACAGCTCAGCTCTTCTGCTCTTTGGATTCCTGCTCTGGCAAAAGAGAGAGCAAGTTGCCTAGAAGCCCCGTATTTAATAGTCTCCAGACCTTGCAAAGGAGCCAGCAGAGACCCCACCCTGCCCCTCCTTTCATCGGGGGGGGGCCTGTAGAGAAGCAGCTACCAGGAGCAGTTAATGGCAAAAGCGATACAGGTAGTCCTCAACTTACAACTGATCAGTAGTGTTAGCTCCACAGATGAAGGTCCAATTAAACCCGTAGTTCTCAACCTGTGGGTCGGGACCCCATTTGGGGTCGAGCGAGCATTTCACAGGAGTCACCAAACAACGCAGTCCGCCATTTTTTCCCCCTTTTCCTTAGCTGTGCTACTCCCTTTTATTCTATTGGCTTTTGAAAGCCCACAGAATAGACTCTCTTGAATAGAGTCTAATTCTATTGGCTTTCAAACGCCAATAGGAATTGTCCAGGCTGTCTCTGCCCTGCTGAGCCCACCAAAAGTCCCATTCTGCAAACGGTGCTGCACCAGTTGAGTAGTCCTCGACTTACGACCGGTTGAGTAGTCCTTGACTTACGACCGGTTGGGGGTCGCAGCATTAAAAAGGTTGAGAACCACTGAATTAAACTGATTTATTGCTGCTTGTGTCTATGCGCAGGAATCTTCTCAGCTAATGGTCAGCACCTGGTTAGAGCTAGGTAAGGGTCAACAGAATTCAAAAGGGGCTGGATTTAGTACACTTGTGGCTAAGTAGGGATTCTAGACTGATCCCTTTTTTTAACACAGTTCCTAGGGACTGCCATTCTTCCTCCTACACTTCGTGACTGTTCAAAGTTACAACACCCCCCCAAAAAAAGTTACAAACCCCCCCAAACCAGATTTGGATTTCTGACAGCCCCATCCCATCCCATGGTCACTCATGGTTTCTGGCAAAATTGCCCCATAGTGAACAATGGGTTCCCTTAACGACTGCCACAAAAAATATCGTAAAATTGGGTTGGTCGTGTGACGATCCACTTTATGACCATCACAACGTACGACTGTAATTGGCAGGTTCAGTTATGGTTGTAAGCTGAGCAGTCTCTGTATAAATATAGAGCTGTTTAAAATATACAGGCAGCATCCAAAAAGAATCTTGGTAGAAAATTATACGAGGCAACATGAGGCTCTGAGCAAATCCCATTGTGATCCTAATATAGAATCTGTTAATATAGATAAGCTTCCCAATATAGAAACTCCTAATATGGAAGCTGCTTTGGTGTAAAGAAGGTGCTCATTAAACTGCCCAGACTGAGCATATAGAGAGACTATATGCTCAACTGGAGATGACAAATTAGACTTGAATACCCACAATCAAATTAAAAGTAAAGTTATACGGTATTTCTAGCAAGTCCGTTTTTTTTAGCCTACCCTTTTAAATTCATCTTTCCGCAATCCGTTCTTCCTCTGAGTCAATTCCTCCTGGACTGCCCTCCAGATCCCGGAGTCAATTAATTCTGTGTCTGCTAAGGAGATGGGCAGGTCTCAGTCCCCAATTTTACAAAGACAAGCTGATTTCCCCTGGCAGGAAGGGAGAGGCTGGGTGATCTGACTTTGCACATGATGCAGGTCATGTTACTAGCCCTCATGCAGATCCCGTCTTTGAAATGAGGAATGTGGGCTGAAGCCCAGATGCACTCAACTGTCCCTGAACATTGCCCATCTGTTCTAGCACACTTGGTGCCCTTGCAACTTTGAGGCTCACAACATCTGCAAGGGGCTCTTTGCAGCAAGGACTTTTTGTCATAATCTCCTAAACTGCAGCAATTTTCACTTTGCAACAGCTCGTCCCCCATTCAGGGGATGGATTAAACATTTCTCAGAGCAGCGTCTGGGGTTTCACTTAACATATTGACTGCACAAAATCCATGGTCAAGCCCAGGAATTTATCCACCAGTCTGGTGCTGGCCTGGACATCTGCTTGACCAGGCCTTGGATATATACAGCCAGCACTCATGGAGCTCCCTTGCGGGAACCAACCTCACAAGAGTAATCTGGTTGATCCTCTTCTTTCTCTCTGCATCCTTCATTCGATTGCCACAAATAATTCTGTGTGAGGCCACCAGGGTAGGAATTGGATGCTCCTCTTTCGATAGTATTTATACTACAATGCCGAACCTTTTTGATCTGGGAACAAAATGGACGGAACAGTCTCTCCAACAGATACCCAGAAGGGCTGTCAATCGGTGTGTGGAGGAAGGGAAGCAACAAAAAAAATCAACAAATTCCAGCAAAGGTTACCTAGCCTACTCTGCCTTTAGAACAAACACACACAGCTTTTCCCTTATGGAAAATTCATAAAATATTACATAGAATAACAGAGTTGAAAGGGACATTGGAGATCATCTAGTCCAACCTCCTGCTCAAGCAGGAGACCCTATACCATTTCAGACAGTTTGACATGCCTGGATTAGATGGAGAAATGAAACCTCTATGGTTCTGCTGAAGACCGTGAGAGCCTGAAACCTTTCCAAGGACATCGTAGCAGGTGTGGAGAGGAAGCAGACAGTTCCCATAACAAAGTGAAATTGTTTACATGGTCTACGAGAGAGATTGGCAGTTTGGCTGGGGAAATTATTGTTAAATTCTATGAACTGGTGACTGGGAACCTCAGAGTTAGTTTTGTTTGACATTATCATGCCATATATTCAATAAACAGTAAGATTTTTGGAAATGGAATGAATCTGGAGTTTTATTTGGATTCTCAAGCTGGATGTTGACAACTGGATTCTATGACCTGGATTTATATATTCCATTATGTGATAATAAGATTTAATGTGAGTTTAGCGTGTTGTGTTAATTTCCATCTTTCTCACAATCCTTCATAATGCATATTACAAACAAATGTCATAAATGGAATGGAATTTCCCCCACTGCGTCCAAAACTCCATTCTACTAAAGCCCATTAAATCAAAGCCTCACTATAAAATCTATTTGCCATCTGAAATTCTAACCACCGGTTTCAAGCACACATCTGCCAAGCTGCAACTGGGGATTCAGCCTCCAGGTTTTGGGACCAGTTTTGCCTTCAGCATTTGCTCAGCCTCTGTTTATTTGGAAACTTAATGAATGGCAATGCAGAGAAATATTGCAGTACCTTGAGAAAAACAATGATGCATTCATTCTGAAGTGAGGAAAATGAAGTCAGTGCCTAATTAACTGGCAGCAACTATCTGGCTCCAACCACTGAGCCAATCCACTGCCCTACTTGAAGAGAAATTGCTATATTAAACCCTACAGGGATGCAATGAAGTTGGGATTGAAAAATAAAGCAAAGCAGTACCAATAAGCTGACTATGTAAACCTTCCACAGCATAAGTAGAAAGCTCAAAGACTGTACACATTCCAGGCTAAAGGCAGAAATCCTCAGGATGGCCCAGAAGCTGACGACCAGCAAGTTCTTGCAACAAGTGAGCTCTTCCACAAGTTCCAAGCACAGGAGTACCCCGAAGCTGATTTAGCAATAACCGTCTCTACAGGAGACACTTCTTCCTAGGGTGCTTTTCCCAAGACCCTGGTCCTCCTTCAACTCTCAGGTTTGGAAGTCACCACACAACAGTCCTCATGCCTGCAAGGACCAGGTGGGCAGTTCTTCACCCCATGTCAAGAGTAGCTGTCAGTCCAAATACGTGTCCTTATTCAGACCTGGCTCCTTGATCTCATAGGACAGAGGCCTTCAAACTTGGCCCTTTTATGACTTGTGGACTTCAACTCCCAGAATTCCTCAGCCAGCATGCCTGGCTGAGGAATCCTGGGAGTTGAAGTCCACAAGTCATAAAAGGGCCAAGTTTGAAGACCTCTGTCATAGGATCTTTTAACAGCAATTCAAACTGGGCAAGAGCATCAAATTTATCAGACATCCATAGCTGACTGTGTTCAGCAGGTCAGCGGTTCAAATCTCACCGGCTCAAGGTTGACTCAGCCTTCCATCCTTCCGGGATAGGTAAAACGAGGACCCAGATTGTTGGGGGCAATATATATATATATATATATATATATATATATATATATATATATATATATATATATATATATATATATATATATATACGTTGCTTACTGGTGTACACCACTTAGAGAGTGCTTGCACTTAAAGCGGTGTATAAGTCTCATAAATAAATAAATATGGCAAGGCATCCAGATCGGCATTATGTCAGGCTAAAAAGTAATCAGCAACAAAGGATTAGTTCTTAACTCTCGCCCCAGCAAACCTGCCTATGTTCACCGGTATTGTTAGGGCATCCACTGCTACACATATTAGCAAACCTTCCTGATTTCTCTGACTTGGAGACATACAAGCCGATATGAAAGTGCTGCTCGCACAGAGGCACTAATATTAACAAATATTAAATCAGACATTTGTCAAGTAAGTTTTGCCCCATTTTATGACCTTTCTTGCCACAGTTGTTAAGTGAATCACTGCAGTTGTTAAGTTAATAACCTGGTTGTTAAGTGAATCTGGCTTCCCCATTGACTTTGCGTGTCAGAAGGTCGCAAAAGAGGATAATGTGACCCCTCCAGGCACTGCAACCATCATAAATATGAGTCAGTTGCCAAGAGTTCGAATTTTTATCACGTGAACCACAGGGGATGCTACAATGGTTGTATGTGTGAAAAACGATGTTAGGTCACTTTTTTCAGTGCTATTGCAACTTTGAATGGTCCCTAAATGAACTGTTGTATGTCAAGGACTACTTGTATAAGTAGAAAAGGGGGATATGAAAGTTGGTTTTAAAATAGTGAAGACATTGTAGAAAAACAAACCAAGATATTTTTAAGGGAAGAAGAAGTAGAAAGGGTCAGTGTAGCTGTTGATTCAAATAACAGGTAGGTGGTAATGGATGTACTTGGCATAATTAGCCTGAGTTTCTAAGATGTCACAAGATTCCAATTTATATAAAGGCTGTTTAAAAAGGGTAAAGAAACAACAGAGAACAGCTCCCAGTGGCAAACATTAAGTATGTATTATTAAAATAGCATCCAATTAAAGGAGCTGCTGGCGTCACCGATGGGGATTTTTGGTCCAGTTGTCTGATACGGCATTATTTATAAAGTCTGCATAGAGACCTATCATGTGGAGGCCACACCGTGATCTAAGAACAGTGCACAACATACGGCTTCTTCTGAAGGCTCCTGACTGACAAGTCTTTCCCCAACAGCTGCACCCCTACCCCAACAAGGGACCACTGGGTTGCCCCGTGCCGGGGGCTTCAGAGCAGAGGCTGGACAGAACCCAGCTTGCAGACCACGTGTGATCATATAGAGCAGGGGCCTCCAAACGTGGCAACTTTAAGACTTGTGGACTTCAACTCCCAGAATTCCTCACCCAGCATGGGGGTCAGTCCATAGGTCTTAAGGTTGCCAAGTTTGGAGACCCCCAGTTTAGAGAAATGGGAAGGCAAGAACACTGGGGTGATAAGACGAGGAAGAAGGAAGCAGTCAACAGAGTCTACACAGGGGCAGACAATCCTGCACAGACATCAAAAAGCCACCTTGATGTTTTTGGTCTGCCTTGCAGCATTGACCACTGTAAAAGCTAAAGCATTTCATTTATTCTTTGCAAATGGTCAACAGGTAGAAAAGCATTTTATTTAATTTTATTTAGGATGTCACTAAACCCCCTTAGTATTCTCCCAAAACAGCATACAGGATGTAAGAGAAAATTAAAAATTACATAATGAACGCACAACAAAAGATAAGTAAAAACAAAGAAGAATATACTGCTGCTCTCTGGGCTTCTTTGCTTGTAGACATTTCATTACCTTACTAAGTAACATTATCAATGTATTGACAGATACACTATAAAATCTTTATAGGCACAATTGGAAAATTATCATGTGGAGCCTTGAAGATTATGGTAAATACTGGCTTCCTGTTTAGCTAAAGCTCAGTTTTATTTTGTTTTGTTTGTTAGTTAGTTAATTCTTGTACATCTCCCCCATAATACGACTCTGGATAATTCAAGACCAAAGGCACATTTGAAAAATGAGAGATAGAAGCATAATTCGGATCTTTATTTGTTTGACAATCTTATATTTTGGAACAATCACAGATGGATAATTGCCGGTACACTTACTGTATAGGCAAATAGGGATAGATCAATACTTATTGCCAATCAAGTTTTTAATCCACTTGAGTTACTGCAAGAGGAATTTGGTTCGCCTTAAACTGAACTGGCCGTAGATTCAATTAAAACTCCTGCTTGAATTCACAGGGTGATTTTGATGCATTAGCAGAGTCTAAAATTCCAACTAATATAGTCTGGTTTGGGATTTATTGGCCTTATCTGCTCCCCAAATGCTAATGATTCTGAAATGCATGTTGGAACATTCTAAGCCTGCAGAAGATTTTTAAATAAACAAAGCTCACCACCAAGGTAGATATTATTCAAATAATAAGTCCTCTCTCTGGGATAGAAAGTTGGAGTACTCTGTATTAACAAATTAATGCTTAAGGATCTTACTCTTTAAATATCTTTCCTATACTGCAAACGTGGCAACTTTTAAGACTTGTAGACTTCAACTCCCAGAATTCCTTAGCGAGCCATGCTAAGTAATGAGACTAATTCAACCAAAGCTTTTCCTTCATTTTTCTTCACTCCAGAGAATGCTTTTTGAGGATTGGCTGTCAACCTCATTGTGCCAGACCTGTAAAATGGGTGAGGAGTCAACTCCTTCTATTACTCCCCCATTTGGGTTTAACATTACGAGTTAGTCAAGATATAGTTATTGAGATCTATATGGTTTGAAGAAATGAGTGTATAAATTTGTACACCAGAATTATATGTCCCTACTAAAACTTATCACTGTTTCTCAATAATTATAGATTTATTGGGCATGGATGGGAGGGAATAAGTTCCTTCTTGGGCTGGGAAGGGCAAGATGCCCTCCAACTGACAATAGGTATGGTCATAGTAGCAAAACATATTTTATTTAATATTGGAAAATAAGATTTTGCTGATGATGCAAGTCCAGAATTGGAGAATATCTAGTAATGACATAACTGACATTTTGCTAAATTTAAGCAAGGGAAATTTAGATACTCTGAATACTGTTTCTAAAAAGAGCTGAAAGACCAATTAAAATAATAGATGAAATGGTTTAAGCAGATAAAAGCAACCCTCTCCAATGTTAAATGAAAAGCATAAATATTTAAGTAGCGGTTAGCAGTCAGGGAAATGGAAGGGAAGGGGGGAATGTGTTACCAAAAGATCTTTTCCCAATATTTTAAAAATGAAACGTTTTCAAGCAAAACAAGAAAGCCCAATTGCCTTTTGAAAGAAAGCATCTTTGGAACACAGTCATTAAGTGAATCCATGGTCTGCACTAAATGATTTTTTGTCAGAAACCAGAAATAAGTGCCAGTTTCCAGCAAAAAATGTAATAAATTAAGGTCAAGTGATCGTGGGATGGTGCAAATGATTGTAAATGTGGGCCAGTTGCCGAACATCCAAAATGCGATCCCGTGACCATGCCTGGCTGTCTGAACTTTGAATCTGTGTTGTCAGTAACTTTTTGGGTCCATTGTATCTAAGTGACCAGTTGTAAGTTGAGGTCTGTACAGCAATGGTAAAAAGTTAGGAGTCTGGAGACTAAAACCTATGAACCTACAGTTGCAGGAATTGGATATGTCTAGTCTAGTGAAAAGAAAGACCAGGGGTGACATGCTAGCGGTGTTCCAATATTTGAGCACCAAAGCGCCAGAAGGCAAGAAAAGAAACAATGGATGGAAACTAATCAAGGAGAGAAACAACCTAGAACCAAGGAGAAACTTCCTTACAATGAGAAGAATTAATCAGTGGAACAACCTGCCTCCAGAAGTTGTGGGCACTCCATCAATGGAAGTTCTCAAGAAAAGACTGGACAGCCACCTGCCTGAAATGATATAGGGTCTCCTGCTCGGACTGGAAGATCCTCAAGATCCCTTCCAAACCTGATATTCTATGTTCTACCAATATTTTTTTTTAACAGAAGCTGCCTCTGAAACAATTTGGAAAAAGGAGAACATTTCTATTTCAGCCTCTGTCTACTGACTTTCAATCCTGCTAGAGCAGTGGTTCTCAACCTGTGGGTCGGGACCCCATTTGGGGTCGAACGACCATTTCACGGGGGTCGCCAAACAACGCAGTCCGCCATTTCCCACCCCCTTTTCCTTAGCTGTGCTACTCCCTTTTATTCTATTGGCTTTTGAAAGCCAATAGAATAGACTCTCTTGAATAGTGTCTAATTCTATTGGCTTTCAAAAGCCAATAGGAATTGTCCAGGCTGTCTCTGCCCTGCTGAGCCCGCCAAAAGTCCAATTCTGCAAATGGTGCTGCACCAGTTGAGTAGTCCTCGACTTACGACCGGTTGAGTAGTCCTCGACTTACGACCGGTTGGGGGGTCGCGGCATTAAAAAGGTTGAGAACCACTGTGCTAGAGTCTAAAACAGTGTCTCTCAACCTTGAGAGACTTGAAGATGTAGGGACCTCAATTCCCAGAATTCCCCAGCCAGCTGGTTAATCATATTTTCTCAAAATATTGCCATAGCCTAATCAAGGAACTTACCAAAGAGAAAACCACACCCCACCAACATTGGCAAGGCAAGTTACTGAAGATAAACAGGGAACAAACCCCACACTCACCAGCACTGATATTGTCACCTAATCAGGTAGTGAAACATCTGTAAGAAAACAACCTAACTCAGAGAGCACCAAGGACTCTACAATTCCACCATGAGTTTCAGAGATTCTTTTCTGTTGTCTAACCTTTGCTTGATCTCTAGCCCCTACGACTCCAGGAGCAGGCTGTTCTGTCCCTCAGAGTCATGAAATTGCTCCTTAATTTGAATTTGGATCTTTGCTGCAAATCTGCCCACTGGTTTTTGCCCTAACCTTGGCCAGTATGGAGAATAAATTCACAGCCTCTTCCTTAATCCTTGATTAGGATATTATTTTTTATTTATTAATTAAATATGCAACCCATCTCACAATGAAGTGACCCTGGGTGACAGAGGCATTTTCATTGTATTATAAAGCTAATCAACCCCTCCCTGTATTGGAAGTCCATTTTCCTGTCTCATCTTAGCCTTCTATTCTTTAGGCTAAAGATGTTCCTTTAAAAGTTCTTAAGGGGCTTTCATCACCAAGCCCTTTACCATCTTCACTTCATTGCTCTTCCCTCAAATTCAAGTTTGTAATATAGAAATATATGGGTGGGTTTTCTGCATCTAATGACTTGTGATGCCCAAGTAAAGATGCTGACTTTAACACTGAAATATGTAAGCAGTCCAGGACCTGGAAATGAAGAACCTACTCAGACCTTTTCTACTGGGGCCTCCTCTGGGAGAAATGTCTGTGGAGATTCTCAGTCATCCAGGACACGGTTGTCCCAAAGGTGCTTTTTTCAAAGGACTTTGTTTTTCCTTGAAGACGCTTCGCTTCTCATCCAAGAACCTTCTCCAGTTCTGAAGAAGTTCCATTCAGCTTCTTTTATGACTAGCGAACATCTTCAAGAAAAACAAAGTCCAGTGGCCTTTTGAAAAAGCATCTTTGGTTGCCCAAGAGACGTTCTCTCGTGCAGCCCCTTTCAACAGGCTTCTTAAGAGTCTCTCTTGATGTTTAAACATTTTGTTATCTGAAGGCGCTGTGGGTGCATTACATCACACTTCAGCAGAAAAGGGGACAGTCTCTACAGAATTGCGACTCCACTCCTAAATAAAATGAAAAGGAATGAACTGGGCACTCGATTCAGCTGTGCCCAAAAATGAGTTCATTATACAGAAAAAGTCTGCTGGCCATTATTTTCCAGACAGATCATTTTCCAGAAGGGACGTTGGCCCAACTGCAGCGGAGACAGAGCTGTCTCATTTACCAGCACTGGGGAGAATCTCATTTGCAACTGAAGGTAGAAAAACAACCTTGTAATGTCTCCTAATTTACTTCCTTAGTAAATCCCATGCTCCGCACTCGGCAACTATAAACATAGCCAGGCAATATTTATTACCAAAATCGTAATAAATTTCCCCAGTCTATCACCCGCAGAAAGAATACAGAGCAGCCCAGCCCATCCTCAGGAATTTGACCCCTTCTGAAAGACGCAGCTGCTCCCTCGGTTCCATGGCACGTGAGACACAAGGATCATTATCTATTCTTGCTACTCATTATTTAGACTGCAGAAAACAAGGAGGTCGCCCGCTCCCAATTATTTTTCAAACTGAATTGAAAGCCAGCAGAAAGAGTGGAAGAGGAGAAGGGAAGGAGGCGGGGTGCTCATAAACCGCAGCCATATGTTCTGGGTTCTGATGCAAGGCCTTGGCAGGAGGCTCACTTAGAACATGACAGAATGGGAAGGGACCTTCAAGGCCATCCAGTCCAGCCCCCTGCCGGAGTTCAGATCATAGCATCCGAGACCACTGCTACCCCCTCTGCCTGGAGGCATCTCTGTGGGGAGGCTGCCCCTCTCTCTGAATCTGACCTTCCACTGCTGAAGCTTTTCAGATAGAATTCACCCGTTAGACATTTATATTCTGGAATAAAAAGAGTAGATCTGTTTTCTTCTGTACTACATTGTTCCGGGTATTTGAATAGGGGGGGGGATTGCACCTCCCCTGAAGTTTTGTTTCTAAAGGCTAAACAAATCCACTGAGCTGCAGTCCAACCCTCATCCCTAACACCCTTCTTTATTTGTTCCCATTTCTGGGTATCCCTTTCCAAGTTGGGGCCCAGAATGGGACCCAGTCCTCTGGATGGGGTCCAACAGAATGGAACCAACACCACTTGTTCTTTAAGTTTCTCCTTAATTTCAGGTTGCTTCTCTCCTTGATCAGCTTCCAACTATTGTTTCTCATCCTTCCCCCTGTGGTGCTCTGGTGAACAACCTGACCCCCTCTTCTTTGTGGCAGCCCCTCAGACACTGGAATATTGCTATCATGTCTCCTCTATTTCTTCTTTTCTTTAGACTGGCCAAACCCAAGTCCCGCAACCATTTGGCTGCCCCTCCCAATCCTTCCTCTACCTCTCCCAGTCCCTTAACACAGGGGTCCCCAACCTCTGGGGCGTGAACCAATCCCATTCCCCTACCCTGTTGAGAACTGGGTCACACAGGCAGCAGGCAAGTGAACAAAGCTTTATCTGCATATGTGTGGGATCTAAGTTGTACATGGAACCATTCCCCACCCACCCCCACCAGTCCATGGAAAAATTGTCTTCCTCAGAACTGGTCCCTGGTGCCAGAAAAGTTGGGGGCCACTGCCTTAACGTCCTTCCAAGGCCTTGATGGTGTTCAGACAAGAGAAAAAGCTAACTTAACACCAATACAGCAAAAGACGACAGATGGGCACCTGGGCTGGGGATGAAATGAAGATAAATTTCAGGGGATCACGCAAAACAAAGAGGCCACCAGGATCTGTTTATGGCATGGACAGATGTGAGCCAGCGAGTGAGCAGAGACACAGCCTTTGTGTAAATAAAGCCAAGGAACGGCTAAGCTGACAGTTTTACAGTGAAACTTGAGACTCTCCATAAAGAAGGTGCTACTGGGAAAGCTATGGCCCTGGAACATGTTATTTCCATCAGAAGCTTTCACAAAACCTCCTTAATCTGGAAAGACTGCTGGAAAAAAGTCAGGCATCCTTTGCAAAGTGACACCCATCCCAGGCTGGAGCCAAGAAGAAGTCAGCGCAGTGTGAAAGCAAGGATTGTGGCCAAAGGAAGACACCGGCCCCAGGCAGGCCAACTGGGACACACCAGGAATAGGAAAGGCCCCCATTATAGGCATGGATGGTCCAAAAAGTCAAGATGGCAGCCACAACTGAAAAAGGGGTGAGGCATCGCAGACAGGCACCATCCTGACTATTTGGACACAGCACCTGGCAGGCATCTCTGACGGGTTTATCTATCTCAAATTCCAGCTCCAGCTAGTTACCTACGCTGCTTGTATCTGTTCCACCGTGCTTGTACTTAAAAGGAGAGTCTGTGGAACATCAGTGAGAAAACCCAAGTGCGGCAGACAGGGGTGTTTCTTGATGGGTCAAAAGCAGACTGTGAACTTCAGCAGATCGCCCCAAAGGTGCTTTTTCAAAAGGCAACTGGATTTCGTTTTTCCTTGAAGATGTTTCACTTCTCACCCAAGAAGCTTCTTCAGTTTTGACTGAAAGGTGGAGGATGTTTACAACACAATCCCTTTCAGCAGTTCCACGCCCATTTGCACTATTCAGGTGACCCCGAGGGCACCGATGAGCCTCCAAGTGGCCTCAACGACTCTCAGGAAGAGCGCTAATGAGCAGATGACTGCAAGGACTATAAATCCTTCCATCCTCCACCGTTCAGTCAGAATCGAAGAAGCTTCTTGGATGAGAAGTGAAATGTCTTCAAAGAAAAACGAAGAAAGCCTGGTTGCCTTTTGAAAAAGCACCTTTGGGACAACCCTGACTTGGATGACTGAGAATCCCCGTGGACACTTCTGCATTTGTATTTTCAGAAGAATGGAAATTCTCACCTAGGGATTTCATGCTATTTACTACATTCTAAATTCAGCTTCATAAATAGCACCATTCCCATAAAAAGCTGGGAGAATAAATTCTGGCAGATCACCCTGTGATGGTCTCATTCATGCTGCACACAAGACATTTCATTCATTCTACCATGTTGTGTGAATCCAGCCAGAGAAACATAGAGAAGTCATCAATGACACTTTTTTTCACCTGGACCCATAACATCTCCACCCCCCTCTTTCTTTTGCGCTCTCCCCACAACTTTGCCTTCCTTTTGTCCAGCCCTGTAAGTCATCTCTAGTAATATTTTCCTTGTAAGTAGACAACACATAGGGCAATTTCATGTGAGTACTGTGCCAATCTTTCACCAGCTGTTTTGCCAGGGTCACGGGATGGCTGGCACACGCACACTCTGCCCTCTGTTGCCTGGGCACTGCCATCCAGAACCATCCTGCTTTGGCAGTGGGTGAGTCCAGTTCTGTCAAACTGTCCTTCCCCTGCTAGAGCTCTGAATGGATCGGAGTCCAGGATTATCCTAAACAGCGGAAAAGCAGCAGAAAAGAGCCGCTTGCATTGGACAGTGGGAGCGCCCCCTTCACCCCCCCCACTAGTCACCCAGAGTCTTTGGAACACAGGTTTAGTGTTCTTCTGAAAGAGCACGAAACCCATTTCAAGTTAGCTTCCTTCCAAACAGGAGTTTTGCACTTTAGAACAGAAGAACTGAAGTTTGAGAAAGAAAGAATGGAATGGAGTGTTTTGTAAAATCCAGAGATACTGGGAGTTGGAAAAGGAAAATATATGAAAGTGTGAAAAAGCAGTGCAGAAGGACCATCTTAAGGAAGGCAGATACACACACACACACACACACACACACACACACACACACTTCAAAGATTAAATAAGGAAATATTCAACTGGAATTGCATTTCAACAAATCTTTGAATTAAATAGGGCTGTTAAAGAGGAGCTGGAAAATAGGAGGAAAAGTGTTGGATAGGTCCGCCACCTTGAATTATTTGTAAAAACAATAAAGGCACAATACAAATAAATAAACAAATAAAAGGAATAATAAGGGAGAAAGGCATATCTTAAGGACTGAGCAAGGACATAGTTTGTTAAGCCTAAATCACAGCTGGATTCATTTAAAACATAATTTAAAATATAATTAAAATATAATTCAATACAATGCAAACACAAGCAATAGAATATAATCCAACCAATATAATCCAATATAATATAATCCAATATAATCCTAAACCTTAAAAGAACTGATTTTAACAAACTCAGAGAGAGTCTAAGCAAAATTTCATGGATAAAAATCCTAAAGGATTCAAGAAGTGTGGGAAACACTGAAAAGTACAATCATAAAAGCTCAGTCCAACACAACACCATTAAAAAAGAAAAACAAGAAATCCAAGAAGAAACCAGCATGTTTGCATAAAGTTCTCTCTGATAAACTGAAAGACAAAAAGGATAAGTACAAAAAATGGAAAGAGGGACACATAACTAAGGCAGAATATCAGCAGATAGCCCGAATCTGCAAAGATGAAGTCAGGAAAGCAAAGGCTCAGAATGAACAAAGACTTGCAACAGAAGTCAAAGATAATAATAAAAAAAGTTTCTTTCAACATATAAATAACAAAAAAAAGTCAAGGAAACAGTCCACTAAAGAGAGAAGATGGCAAGGAAATAACAGGCAGTAGAGAGAAAGCAGAGCTGTTTAACTCATTCTTTGCATCCGTATTCACACAAAAAGAAACTATAGACCAACCTACGAAAAACATAACTGTAAAAGACAAACTAGAAATAAAAATTAAAATAGGCAAGAAAATAGTAAAACAACACCTGTCTGATCTTGAACATAAATCACTGGGACCTGACAGATTACATCCCAGAATTCTGAAGGAGCTGACAGATTTTATCTCAGAATTGTATCATATCTTTAAAAAAATCTTGGAGCACTAGGGAACAACCAGAAGACTGGAAAAGAGCTGATGTGGTTCCCATCTTCAAAAAAGAAAAAAAAAAGACAGATTCAGGAAACTACAAACCAATCAGCCTGACATCCATATCTGGGAAGATACTGGAAAAAAAACAATAATAAAAAAGATCTGTGAACATCTAGAAACAAAGTAATAACCAGTAGCTAGCAGATCATGCCAAACCAATCTTATTTCATTCTTTGACAAAGTGACTAAATTAGTAGACCAGCAAAATGCTATGGACATAGTATACTTAGACTTCAGTAAGGCATTTGACTAAGTGGACCACAATCTATTTCTTGATAAGCTAGGAAAATATGGGATAAACAGCATTACCACCAGATGGATTTGTAACTGGCTTACAAACCATACTCAATGAGTAGTCCTTAATAGTACTAGATCTACTTGGAGGGAAGTAAGCAGTGGGGTACTACAAGTTTCTGTCTCAGGCCCAGTACTACTAATAATAATAGTAGTAAAGTTGGAAGGGACCTTGGAGGTCATCTAGTCCAACCCCCTGCTCTGGCAGGAAAGCCTATATCATTTCGGACAAATGGCCGTCCAGTCTCTTCTTAAAAACTTCCAGTGTTGGAGCATTCACTGCTTCTGGAGGCAGGTTGTTCCACTGGTTAATTGTTCTAACTGTCAGGAAGTTTCTCCTTAGTTCCAGGTTGCTTCTCTCCTTGATTAGTTTCTTTTCAATAACTTCATAAACTTTTCAATATCTTCATAAACAATTTAAATGAGAGGATATAAGGGGAACTCATCAAATTTGCAGATGACACTAAGGCTGGCAGGAATAGCCAACACCCCAGAAGACAAGCTCAGAATCCAAAAGATCTTGACCGACTTGAACAATGGGACCTATCCAACAAAATGAATTTCAGTGTGCAGAAAAGCAAGGTTTTATGACTGGGCAGGAAAAAACAAAAGTACAGGTACAGATTAGGTGAAACTTGGCTCAAAAACAGTAACTGTGAGAGGGACCTTGGAGTCCTAGTGAACGATCCCTTAAACATAAGCTAGTTGTGTGTGGCAGCAGCAGTCAAAAATGCTAATACAATCCTTGGTTATATAAACAGAGGCATAGAATCAAAATCATGTGAAGTATTAGTACCACTTTATAAAGCCTTAGTAAAGTCACATCTGGAATACTGCATCCAGAGGGTTGGACTAGAAGACCTCCAAGGTCCCTTCCAGCTCTATTCTATTCTATTCTATTCTATTCTATTCTATTCTATTCTATTCTATTCTACCTCCAAGGTGCCTTCTAGCTCTATTTTGATTGATTGGTTGAAAACTGGGTACACCAAAATGAGACCAATCTCATCATGCCAAATTGATACAGTTACAACAGATATTATCTTAAGCTATGTTTTTTAGGGCTGGTCTCTTTAATAAGCCACAATTGGCTGGATGCAGTCATTATGTCAATCTATGGGCCATTATTTGCAATCCTTAATAGCTAGGTTCACTTGCAAGTACCGTAAATGCCGGCGTACAAGGCGACCCGGCGTATAAGACGACCCCCGTCTTTATAGCTGGGCCACATTCCTAGAACGTCGTCTTATATGCCGGAAACTACCAGTATTTCCGGCATATAAGACGACTCGGCGTATAAGACGACCCCCGTCTTTGGCGCCGATTTCAGCGCTCGCGGAAGTCGTCTTATACGCCGGCATTTACGGTAAGCAAAAGGCAAAGCTAATCATATTTCAGATTAATGTATGACTGATCTAAATTCTTCACCCAAGAGAGATTTCTGCAAGGGCTAAGCAGCTTTTGCATGCAGAATGAAGTAGCTGAAGCCCTGGAGAGACTCTGGGATGAAACAAGCCATCATTTGGCTCCTTTAGATTTACATGCTGGAGGGAACACCAGGATTACCTACCTTGGTACCAAGACAATCCCAAATTTGCGCACAGATCACTCTTATTTCCCAGCATTGAAAATATCTCATTATCAGTCATTCAGGCTGTGGCTGAACCTGAATCTTTTCATCTCTTCAACTGTGTCGAGCTTTTCTTTTTTAAAAGGGAAAAAAATTGCCTCTTCTGAAACAAGACATCTCTAGGAATGAAAAGTATAGGTGGCAAAATGTAGCTCAGGTTAATAAATAATTAACTGGGCTCCTTGGGACTTCCCAAGGGAGAAAAGCAGGATATCCAGCAGCCTCATTTCTTTCCACGATGATTTCCCCAAAGGCTGAATGGAGAGGGGAAAAGCGGCGTCATTACACAACCCACAAGAAAACCCCAAAATGACTCCAGCTATTTCTGAGGTTGCATTAATAGAGGGATAGAGTCAAGATCTCATGAAAGTTCTAGTACCGCTTTACAAAGTAAGACCACACTTGGAACGCTGCATCCAGTTCTGGTCACCACAACATAAAAAAAGATGTTGAGACTCTGGAAAGAGGGCAGAGAAGAGCAACAAGGGTGATTAGGGGGCTGGAGGCTAAAACATACGAAGAACGGTTGCAGGAATGGGATATGTCGAGTCTAGCAAAAATAGATCAACCCCAACTGCTCTTTAGAAGACCAGATCCTGAAGTTGAAACTCAAATACTTTGGCCACCTAATGAGAAGGAAGGACTCACTGGAGAAGGGCCTAAGGCTGGGACAGATTGAGGGCAAGAGAAGAAGGGGACGACAGAGAATGAGATGGCTGGATGGAGTCACTGAAGCAGTAGGTGTGAACTTAAATGGATTCCAGAAGATGGTAGAGGACAGGAAGACCTGGAGGAACGTTGTCCATGGGGTCGCGATGGGTCGGACACAACTTTGCAACTAACAACAACAACTACTGGAACCTTCTGGGTTAGCAAAGATTAGTTACATCCTAACTCAGCTCCTGAAGGCACAGAATCTCTTCCCTCGGCAAGATCCTGACACTTCTTTCTGAGCTACAGTAATGAAAAATATCTTCTACCTCTCTTCGCAATTAACAACAACAAAAAAAAAAGAGGTGACATGACAGCACTGTTCCAATATTTGAGGGGCTGCCGCAAAGAAGAGGGGGTCAACCTATTCTCCAAAGCACCTGAAGGCAGCGCAAGAAACAATGGATGGAAACTAATCGAAGAGAGAAGCGATCTAGAACTAAGCAGAAATTTCCTAACTGTGAGGACAGTTAACCAGTGGAACAGCTTGCTTTAAGGAGGCTTTTCAGAAGAGATTAGACAGCCATTTGCCTGAAATGGCACAAGGTTTCCTCCTTGAGCAGAGGGTTGGACTAGAAGACCTCCAAGGTCCCTTCCAACTCTGTCATTCTGCTTTATCTGTTACGTTAGGCCAGGTAAGGCTACCTGATCAGCACAAGAGTCTTTGTAGTCCCGGCTTCCCATCCCTTGGAAACAAGCAAAGCCTAACAGGTGTAACTTGCTTCTGTTGCTGCACAGCAGCCCCCCCCTCCCTCCAAAGGTCTCATGGGCAGGAACAAAGTCAGCAGCATTTCTGCTGAAGCTCTGAGGCAGCAGACCCTCAAGGCTCACGGAGGACCAATTTCAGGATAAATCTGAAATGCCAGCCAAAGCCGTTTGATACCCAAGAAACCCAGAGCTACTGAACCGTCCGGGGTCTCCTCCAGCGGCTCCAGCTTTAACTGAGAGCAAAACACTTTGATCTGCCTTCTCCAGCCTGGGTACTGAAATGCCTTGGAGTATACAGTAATTCTGTGTCAAGGGGTGATGCAAGTTGCAAACCACACACCCGTGAGGGAAGTTAGCCCAGAGAAAGAAATATTAAAAAGGGCAGAAAATATATATTTTTCCTCAAAAGGACTTTTTAAAACCAAACCTGGCCCCAGATCTATCTCTCTGCCCCAAGCAAGACTTTAGCCCCATACAAATGCAGATGTAAAACCATCAGAAAGTTGGAGCCAGAGCAATCAAGAAGACAAAGAGAAGATCTGCATGCCCCACCCAAACTCTAGGAGTCATTAGCCCCATCACCTGGGAAGCAGGATATGATAATAGAATTAAACCACAGATATCAAGGCCTAGACAAACACTCAGAAACAGCCTCAAGGTTCGTGCCACAGGAACAGGAAACTATTCCAAACAAAAGGCTAGAGGGGGTATAAAAACCTACTACACCATATGCTCAGCCCTTCTCTCCTGTGCACTTTCCTGAAGAACCATCTTTCTGCAATAAACTGTAACCTTCTTCCCAAAGCAGTTGCCATGTTTGCTTATTTATTCCCGGCTTGGAAGAATCAGGATGAAGACTTTACTTCTAACATCCGGAAGAAACAGGAGGGGAAAAGTACAGGGTTAAAATACTCCCTATTAAACTGGCCTTCTAAAAGCTAGTTGGATCATGGCAGATAGAGAATTCCAGCTGGGTTGTTCTCCATTTCTCAGTCCTTTGCAGATGCGTCTTACCAAGGAAATGGAATTCTCTGACAGATGCCCCCGTAGATTATATCAAGAGTAACTACCAACTTGGCTCTTTTTACTCATTTGTCCTCCATGCAAACACATTACCTGCTCACCAACAAGTGTAAAGATGAAAATGAGTCACTGTCAACCTTCTTGATATGCTAAAATCACAGTTTTTGCTATGGGGCAGCATTCAACTTGATCAACTCAATCCAGGATGTTGGACTTCATGTCAGAACCCATTTCCTTCCTGGGGGGGATCTTAATTCATTTCTTTTCATTTTTTTCTGTGGGTTCTACCAATCTCCTGAGAAGGATGGGGGAAGGCTCTGTGGAATGCCCTTTTGCTTTCCTACAATGTATCCTCTCCGCTGTATCTGCATATTCGCTCTTTGAACTGTCTCTCCCTTGACGCCAACCTGGGGTGAGAAAGGAATGTGCCTCCGGACATCTGGCTTATCTCTTGCTGCAGAAGAGAAAGGTGGGAAGGCCTAACAATGTCTTCACAGGCATGGGAAGGAACTCCATTATCAGCTCCGTTCCCACAGTGGACCTAACACTTGGGGATTGGCTCGTTTGAACTTCACCGGATGAACTGTTGGAGTGGGGTTTGCCTGATGCTCCTTTAACCAATTGATCTGAGCAAGAAACCCTCAGATCCTGTCTTCTATGCCTGCTGTCACCTTCTCCTAATAAAAGTTCCTTTTGGAATGGAATTATTCCAAGAGTCCTGCTTTCTTGGGATGAAGTTTTGAAGTGGGCCCTGACACTTCAACTCCCAGGATTGTCCAGCCAGCCATGGGCACTGCTGGGAATGCTGAGAATTGAGATCTTTGAAAGTGCCCAGATGGGGTCATGAATGGATGAACACTCCTCTCCTATCGGCACCCCACTATCTTCGGCAGAATAGCTTTAAGTAGACAGCCCAGACCCATTCAACAACAGCCCCCAAATATGGGGAACTGGAAATCCTCCCTACAATTTCTTTTGTAAGAAATGCTTGCTCTAAAATGCTAAGAAGTCACAAGTGTGCAATAAATACTGACAGGCTGTTCTTCTTTTGCAGAAAAGTTTATATTTTATTCATTTACAAATCGTAGGTAGATTTAATGGCATAATTAACATTCAGAGCATTAACATAACATATGCTACCCTTGGTCCATAGGGTAATTTATTGCCTTGGAAAATGTTCAGTTTGGTTAAATTCCTCTTTTCCTTAAATTGTTTCTGTTCTGTTCCAGGAAAAGAGGCATTGAGACGAAGCAATGAGTTCCAATAGTCTCCTTTATTGCAACACCAACAGAACAGATTTTAAAATGGTGCGGCCCCCTTTTATAGTCCCCCCCTGCACCATACCTTGCGGGCCAATCATTGCAAAGGTTGGAAGCAGCCTTTCTTGTTCCGGGCATCCACATGGTCTGCCCGGGCCAATCGCTGCAACCTGTGCTGGCCGGCCCAGGACATAACAGTTTCCATTTATAACAAGAAACTGGTACCTGAGGGTTTTGGTTTCCTCTATCATTTCTTTCTCCTTTTGTGCTGACTTTTTGACCACAGCCTTCAGGGATGAGTTGTTATTATTGTTGTTGTTGTTTTACAGCTCCAGGTTTTACACATGTTTTCTGAGTAGAGAAAATGTTCTTGAAGTAATAAAATTTTCTCTCTGCAGACTTTACAAGGGATCTAGTGTTCCTTACCAAACAAACAAGCAAATATTCTTTGCTAATGCAGCAGCAGGAAGGAAAGATCAAAATGCTGGCATTGTAACACCATGGAACAGAGAACGAGAGATTACAGTATGCATTTATAGATTTGGAAATGCTTCCAGTTGCTTGAAGGAGCAGGAGAACATTTCACTTCTACATACAAATAGCAGGCCAGCCTCCTCCACATGCTGGTTGGGAATAAGGGGCACTTAAGTACACAAGTAGGCTGAGGAAAGTTGCATCAGCTGCAAGTCACCTATGTGAAATGGATTCTACCCCATAAAAACTACAAAGACCAGAGATGTCACACTGCCGAAACACTGTCCAGTAAAAGGGAACTTACTGTCCCCATCTTGACCATCTGATAGCCGCAGGGGGTGTATGGCTCTAATTCATGGCCTGTCATATCAAAGCCTTGTCTACATTAATAGAGGGATAGAATCAAAATCATGCGAAGTTCTAGTACTGTTTTACAAAGCCTTAGTAAGAAGACCACACTAGGAACACAGCATCCAGTTACGGTGACCAAAATATAAAAAAGATGTTGAAACCATGGAAAGAGAACAAGAATGATTGGGGGACTGGAGGCTAAAACATATGAAAAACAGTTACAGGAATTGGGTATGTCAAATCTAATGAAAAGAAGGACTAGGGAGACATGATAGCAGTGTTCCAATATTTGAGGGGCTCCTACAAAGATGAGGAGATCAAACTGTTTTCCAAAGAACCAGAAAGCAAGACAAGAAACCATAGATGGAAACTAATCAAAGAAGAAAAGCAACCTAAAACTAAGGAGAAATTTCCTAATGGTGAGAGCAATAGAAAGGCTTGCCTTCAGAGGTTGTGGGTGCTCCATCACTGGAGATTTTCAAGAAGAGACTGGACAGCCACTTGTCTGAAATGCAGCAACAGCTACCCTGGAGTGAAGGGTGGGACCTTGTGCTGGTCCATTTCTAGGCACCAGAGAACAAAAAGCCACCACTTTGACCTAAGCTGGGCTGGAGCAAGCACTCTTCTGACGGCCACGCAGGCTGAGATCAGCAGGAAAGGTGAGATGGTCCTCGGACCCCCAAACAATCTGTTGCTGGCTCTCAGTTTAAGGAAAGAAAAAGCAGCCACCACAAACAGGGAAGGGAAAGGGAAACCAGGAGAAAGCAAGCTTCAAACCCCCAAATTCCTAAGCACTGACTTTGGAGAGGCTTTGCATCTTCTGGTGGACATGTTTATTGCCTGCTTCTTCCTTTCTTTGTGGCTCGGGGGATGCAGATTTACCAACTCGTTAGAGGAAAAAAAGCTCAAATCAAGCGCCTGCAAGCTCATGAATGCTAATGCTGAGACTGTCAGCTATCCAAATGTCACACTTTCATTAAAGCACCCTGCTTGATCCAACTGAGCTTTCCTCTTCTTGCCAAGTGACCCAAAGGGCTTCCCTTTTTCTAGACCAGTGGTTCTCAACCTTTTTAATGCCGCGACCCCCAACCGGTCGTAAGTCGAGGACTATTCAACAGGTCGTAAGTCGAGGACTACTCGACTGGTGCAACACCGTTTGCAGACTGGGACTTTTGGCGGGCTCAGCAGGGCAGAGACAGCCTGGACAATTCCTATTGGCTTTTGAAAGCCAATAGAATTAGACTCTATTCAAGAGAGTCTGTTCTATTGGCTTTCAAAAGCCAATAGAATAAAAGGGAGTAGCACAGCTAAGGAAAAGGGGGAAAAAATGGCGGACTGCGTTGTTTGGCGACCCCTGTGAAATGGTCGTTCGACCCCAAATGGGGTCCCGACCCACAGGTTGAGAACCACTGGTCTAGACCAAGCGGGGGCTCAACTTAGCTTTCCCCTAAGGCCTCTGCAGAGGGGATGACATGGCAAAGCATCAGCCTCACTTGCCACCTTGAACAGCACAAGGTGCCTGGGAGAGACACCAACCTGCTGGGGAGGAGCTACAAGGTCCGGGCTGCAAAAAGCAGGAAGGGAGTCCAGCCCTGCAGTGAAGTCTTTGGGAGGGGGCCCATGAAATAGCAATAGCACTTAGTCTTATATACCGCTTCACAGTGCTTTTCAGCCCTTCTTAAGTCAGGGGTCCCCAACCTGTGGGCCACAGCCCACTAGCGGGCCGTGTGAGTGTGTGGCTGGTGCACACGTGGATGTTCTCGGCCCCACTTGTGCCTGCCCTTCCAACAAAACCGTCCCCTCTTTCTCCCTCCCCCCCCCGGGCCGCCAACGCAAAAAGGCGGAGCAGTTTACAAGGTCAGCCTCTTGCCCTCAACAATCTGGGTCCTCATTTTACCAACCTCAGAAGGATGGAAGGCTGAGTCAATGTGAGAATCGAACTGCTGGCAGTCGGCAGAGTCAGCCTGCAATATTGCATTCTAACCACTGGGCCACCTCGGCTCTATCTACTGGGAAGGGGCAGCTCTGCCTGTGTGAGCATGTGCTTTTCAAGTACTTCTGGAGGAGGAAAATGGCACGGAGGGTGGCAGTTAAGGAAGAAAAGAGGACTGTACAATAAGTGTAAGAGGGAAGAATGGGCTTCTCCCTGGTTTCAAAAAGCTGTGCCTGCTTTCCAGTTCTGTGCTGATTCCCCAGGTATTCTCTAGCAATTCAATGGGGTGTATGTAGCATTCCCTTGTTGTATTCTCCTCCACCACAACCCTGAAGGGTAGGCAGAGTTGAGAGAGGGGGGGCTGGTCCGAGTCCAACCCCTTAACTGCAATTGGTTCATTGCTGCCCCCCCCCAAGCCCATGGACACTGATTCAAACATGGGACAGACCTATGAGAAAAAACAGCATCGGATTGGGCAGCTGGAGCAGGGAATGAATGAAGCGAGATGAGGACCGAACCAGGTAGGCAGGATGGCTGACAGCACCGTCCCCTGCAGCCTCTAACTTCCATCTGGCAGCTGGAAAGCAGGCACAGCTTTTTGAAACCAGGGAGAAGCCCATTCTTCCCTCTTACAGTTATTGTACAGCCCCCTTTTCTTCCTTAATTGGCACCTCCCCTGCCGTTTCCCTCCTCCAGAAGTACTTGAAAGGCACACAAAAGAACCCCCTGCCTCTACATCTGTCAATCTTGGGCCCAAACCAGCTCTGAGTGTGACTTCACGAAAGAATAAAAAGGAATCTAAAAAGTGGCATTCAGCACTTCGCTTCCAAATCCAGTTGTCAAAACAACATCAGTTCAGCCTGAAAGGCAGCACAAAGCATGGAAGAACTTTTAAAAGCCAGTCGTTTTGAGAAATGTCAAAATGTCAAGAGTCAACCTTGGCATGAACTACATGGGGCGAGGAGAACAGAGCTGCTCAAATTGGTGGGGGGGGGTTTCTCCCCCTTTTGGAACAAGCTTTTGAAATGTGACCATCTTGCCAAGAAAGTACAACCAAAGAGAGGCCCTCCCCAACTGCTCCAAAGGATGCCTGGGAGGAATCTGGCCAAAAGTCTTGCATCAGAGCCATGGGTCAAACCTGAACATTGTCATGCTGAGCTATGCAAGGGGCAGAACACGACAGAAGAAGACAAGGAGACCTGTTGGAGCTCGCCTCCAAACTTAACTTGCCTTTTAAGGATTTTAAGGAGCAAGGAACTTTTCACACTGCACCCATCCATCCAAGAGAATCTACACCAGTGGTTCTCCACCTGTGGGTCGGGACCCCATTTGGGGTCGAACGACCATTTCACGGGGGTCTCCAAACAACGCAGTCCGCCATTTTCCCCCCCTTTTCTTTGGCCACGCCCCTGGTACCCGGTGATGTATAAGTGGTTGGGGGTCACCACAACATGGGGAACTGTATTATGGGGTCGCGGCATTAGAAAGGTTGAGAACCACTGATCTACACCCTTTCCATATCTTCTCCGGAGTGTTTCCTTTGCCCTTGCCCTCTGCTCAAAGTCCCATTTCGGGCTGGAGATGCCCTCGACTACGAGCACCCAGCTGCCTCTCTGCCCAGCTTTTATAGCAGTGGTTCTCAACCTTTTTAATGCCGCGACCCCCCAACTGGTCGTAAGTTGAGGACTAAACCGGTCGTAAGTTGAGGACTACTCAACCGGTTGTAAGTCGAGGACTTTCCCTGCCAGGGAGCGCCGCGCATGCGTGGTGCCGCCCCCTGCGCCGGCCGAGGCGTAGCTGGCAAGCGGCAGAGACGGAGCAGGCCAACCACTGGCTGGGCCACCAGCTGGCCCAGCCCAAGGGAGGTAAGGCACCCACCGGAAAAGGGGGAAAAAAATGGCGGACAGCCTTGCTTGGTGACCCCCGTGAAATGGTCGATCGACCCCAAATGGGGTCCCAACCCATAGGTTGAGAACCGCTGTTTTATAGCCAACAACTGTTGTGCTGGTTAGGGAGAGGACTTAAAAGGACCGGGTGACAGCAGCACACGTGCTGGCCATTTTGTAGGCCGACGTCCTCTCCACAAGAGCCAGGGAGGTCCTGTGTTGGAAATGCAGGTCGTTATCTGCTCACAACTGCACAAGTGTCAGGGAAACAACTTCCTCTGGGAAAGGACAGATAAAGAAAACTGGGAGCAAATCTCATGCTGAATCATCCTGAGTTTGCTGAGGTCACAGATAGTGGCATATCAATTCAAGCATTACTAATAACACTAATTCTTCGGTGGCACATTAATATTAAGAAAAACCCACTAGCTTCTGGATCTCAAATTTGATCTCAGCAATCTAACTGTTTAGGAAAGCCGTTTTCACTGTTAGCATCTTCTCAATAAATAATATTGTAACTTAAAACCTGCTTGTTTTTCCATTTTCTATCAAAGAAATTTGATTTTTCAGAAGAAAAGTTGCCATTCCTTATTTAGGAGAAACAGGTCCACCATGTCATCCATCATGGCATTTCTTCATTTTGAGATTCTGAAACTGCTAGAAAAGGTCCTTTCTCTCTCCTGTAATACAGATATGGAACACTTTCCTGGAAAAGCATTTGGGATAATAACATAAAATGCTTGTAATCTAATGGACATAATAATAAAAAATGAAAAAAGGACAAAAAGAAAAGAAGAGGGGAAAAAAGCACTTTTTTCCTCTGATTACTGAGGAAACCAATCTCAGGAGGGAAGAAGCCAATTTATTCTTTCTTTTTTCTGAGAAACCAAATTGCTTTAAGGTTATTTTCTCTGGAGCAGCTCAAGACTTCACAACTGCTGACACAACCCATGAGGTTGTCCTAGCATCCTGCCAGCATTGTGCATCTACGGCTTCACACCATCGACTTGATTTTCTATGATTCAGCTGCTCCAGAGGAAAATATTCCAATGGACGGGAAAGAATCAGAAGGGGTCTGGTTACTCTATCAATTTTTATTAAAAGGCAGAAGCTTTTGTGAGTTGCAGCTCACTTCATCAGAGTCTATGGCAGTGGTTCTCAACCTTTTTAATGCCGCGACCCCCAACCGGTCGTAAGTTGAGGACTACTCAACCAGTCGTAAGTCGAGGACTACTCAACTGGTGCAGCACCATTTGCAGAATGGGACTTTTGGCAGGCTCAGCAGGGCAGAGACAGCCTGGACAATTCCTATTGGCTTTTGAAAGCCAATAGAATTAGACTCTATTCAAGAGAGTCTATTCTATTGGCTTTCAAAAGCCAATAGAATAAAAGGGAGTAGCACAGCTAAGGAAAAGGGGGGAAAAATGACGGACTGCATTGTTGGGCGACCCCCGTGAAATGGTCGTTCGACCCCAAATGGGGTCCCGACCCACAGGTTGAGAACCACTGGTCTATGGAGATTCTCAGTCATCCAGGTCACGGTTGTCCCAAAGATGCTTTTTCATGGGTCAACTGGACTTTCTTGTTTTCCTCTGAAGACATTTCACTTCTCATCCAATGAGCTGGAGAAGCTTCTTGGATGAGAAGCGAAACATCTTCAAAGAAAAATAAGAAAGTCCAATGGCCTTGTGAAAGAGCATCTTTGGGACACTTCATCAAAGGCACAGAGAGACTAGGCTGATGGAGCCTAGTTAAACTGGAACTAAGATGGTTTTCCTTCCACAATTTGGGGGTGTTTGGGGAACATTTTGATCATGACAGGGAAATTCTGGGACATTTTACATTTTATATTTACATTTCTGATACCCTCCTCTGGCATTTATCCCTGTATTCAGCAGCCCTATCCATTGGTAGCTCTCTCCAAACTGCATCTACCGCCCAGGCTCAGCAATTCTCTATTGCATTTCTTCCTTGCATTTTTAAACAGCCCTGATGTTTTTCAAACAGATCAAAGGCTGCTTCTGTTCACAGCCAAGGCAGGGTCACATCATTTGAAGCAAAGGAGCAAGTTTGCAAAAGTTCGCTCAGCTTGCCTTCTGTTGGTCCACGTGTCCCACTGTTTCCTGAGCTGTTAGGAATTATAGTCCAACACTTTTGGTGAGCACTGAGTTGGAGAAGACTGATTTCCACATGCAACGAGGCTGCCAACATCTCGGTTCTTATGATGATCTATGTCACAATCACAGTACAATGTAAAATATCTCAAGGATTAGAAGAAAAAGCAGCCACTTTCTGCATTACACACCTCATTAATCTCATTCAAAGTACCATTACAAAACCACAGGAGAGAGCAAGCAACACCTTCCCAAAAAATAGCAAAGACAGCCAGACCTTTGTCAGATTATCATCAAGTTTCTTTCAATGTGTGCAAAGCATTATATCGTACCTTGCCTAATTAAGGAGTGAATCACACCTATTCTGGATGAAATAAAGAGCATCTCCCACAAAAGCCCCATGAGGTTCAGTTTGATCAAATCAGAAAAGAAAAAAAAAGCAAAAATGAATGAGATGGTTTGTTACAGTCTTTATCTATAACGGATGGATGGATGGATGGATGGATGGATGGGAGGGAGGGAGGGAGGGAGGGAGGGAGGAAGGAAGGAAGGAAGGAAGGAAGGAAGGAAGGAAGGAAGGAAGGAAGGAAGGAAGGAAGATAGGTCTTGGTAAAGGAAGAAAAAGGGTTCCTAAATATGTTCCGGTAAGAAAAGCTACTCATTGGTAGGAAAAAAAGCCATATCAGGATTTTCTAGATCAATCATTATCCCTTTTTCTATCTAAAGAGAACTTGGGAAACATCTGATGAAATGGTTTAAGCATTGACAGACTCACAAAAGATGCCTCAGTCTATGGCAGTGGTTCTCAACCTTTTTAATGCCGCGACCCCCAACCAGTCGTAAGTCGAGGACTACTCAACCGGTTGTAAGTCGAGGACTACTCAACTGGTGCAGCACCGTTTGCAGAATGGGACTTTTGGTGGGCTCAGCAGGGCAGAGACAGCCTGGACAATTCCTATTGGCTTTGGAAAGCCAAGAGAATTAGACTCTATTCAAGAGAGTCTATTCTATTGGCTTTCAAAAGCTAATAGAAGAAAAGGGAGTAGCACAGCTAAGGAAAAGGGGGGGGGAAATGGCGGACTGCGTTGTTTGGCGACCCCCGTGAAATGGTCGTTCGACCCCAAATGGGGTCCCGACCCACAGGTTGAGAACCACTGCTCTATGGTATTCTAGGAGCTGAAGTGGCGCAGTGGTTAAAATGCAGTATTGTAGGCTGACTCTGCCCACTGATAGGTGTTTGATCTTGACTAGCTCAAGGTTGGCTCAGCCTTCCATCCTTCCCAGGTCAGTAAAATGAGGACCCAGATTGTTGGAGGCAATATGCTGAATCTGTAAACAGCTTAGAGAGGGCTGCAAAGCACTATGAAGCGGTAGATAAGTCTAAGTGCTATTGCTGGTGCTATGTATTTGACTGCACCATCCATCACCTCTTATGACATTACAGAAAAGAGCAATTAATTAATGCTTAAGCCCTTGATACCCCTAGAATATGTAGAACATATAGTTAATTACTTAAGTAAATCTGATTAATTAATTAGTATATAATTACAGAATTTATTATTAAAGAGATAGTGATAGCTTTAAAATGGAAAGCTCCAGCAACTACAGCTGTTTGTAGACTGGCCTCCCCACTGGGGCTCCATCGATGGGCGGAGGGCGAGGCCCGGCAGTGTGGAGTCCCGCTGGGGGTGGTGGCCAGGCCAGGGGCAGCAGGGACCCCCGACGATGAGCACATGTGCAACAGCAGAGAAGGTTCTCTCACAGCTTCTGGATCTCCTGGAAAAATTCTTGTGCAGTGGTTCTCAACCTGTGGGTTGCGACCCCTTTGGGGGTCGAACGACCCTTTCACAGAGGTCGCCTAAGACCATCAGAAAACACATATTTCCCATGGTCTTAGGAACCGAGACACCGCTCCGCATCCGTCTCCACATGGCCTCCTCCGCCATTTGCAGAGAGAGAGACAGAAAGGCACTTTCACTTCCCTTCTCTCTCTCTCTCTCAGGCAGACTTATCTCCTGCAGGGCTCCTGATTGGCCCTGCGCCCGGGTGCCCCACCCCCTGGGAGAAGCACGGCCAGGGCCTCGTGGCCTTGGAGCCGCCCGGGGAAGCCCCGGGATCCCTGCTGGGAGCGGCCCACTGGAGGCTCCGCTGAGCAGGCCAGCTCTCCTGCAAGCCGCGGCCCAAGGGAGACCAGCCCCTGCGATCCCCAGCCAGTCCGACCATTGGCCTCGCTGGCTGGGAAGGCGCACCAGAGTCCAGG
Source organism: Crotalus tigris (assembly GCF_016545835.1). NCBI lineage: Eukaryota > Metazoa > Chordata > Lepidosauria > Squamata > Viperidae > Crotalus > Crotalus tigris. The sequence continues at coordinate 1,724,178 of NW_024096931.1, read as the reverse complement.
CTGCCGGGAAGGAAGAAGGAGATGCAGCAATGGTAGTAGTACCTCCTTGTGGGGCCTGGCGCTGGCGGCGGCTTCCTTGCCCTCCTCTTCTTCCTCCCCTTCTTCCTCCTGCTGCCCCCCAGGCTGCTCGGGCGGGTGCTGTCCCCACCACGGCTCCATCGATGGGCGGAGGGTGAGGCCGGGCAGCGCGGAGTCCCACCGGGGGCGGTGGCCGGGCCAGGGCCAGTGGGGACCCCCGACGATGCAGCCGTGCCACCACCACTGGAGCCGCTGCCTCCCGTCCTGCTCCCCCTCCCCGCCTGTTTGGCTGAGGACACGGCGGAGGCCGGGCTGGGGGCAGCGGGGACCCCCGACGATGCTGCCGTAAGAGAGAGAGAGAAAGAGAGAGAGCAAAGAGAGAGAAACAGAGGAAAAGAGAGAGAAAGAGAGAGGAAAGAGAGAAAGAGGGGAGAGGAAAGAGAAAAAGAGAGGAAAGAGAGAGAAAAGAGGGAGAGAGAGAAGAAAGAGAGAGAGGAGAAAGGAAAGAGAAAGAAAGAGAGGAAAGAGCGAAAGAGAGGAAAGAGAAGAAAGAGGAAGAGAGAGAGGAAAGAGAAACAGGAAAAGAGAGGAAAGAGAAAGAGAAAGAGAAAGAGGGAGGAAAGAGAGAGAGAAGAGAGAGAGAGAGGAAAAAGAAAGTGAAAGAGAGAGAGAGGAAAGAGAGAGAGAAAGAGAGAAAGAGCGAGAGGAATGGTGCTTCTCTAACCAGGCTGGGCAGAGCCGGCGGAGTGGCCTTCCTGCCCCCCCTTGCCGGCCAGCTGGATGGGGGGGTTGGGGGTCACCACAACATGAGGAACTGTATTAAAGGGTCGCGGCATTAGGAAGGTTGAGAACCACTGTTTTAGAGAAACAGAAACTGTCATTCTGATTGGGGCTGAAGGACACATTGGCATTACAGAACTGAAGATCCAGGGAGAAAAAGGTGTACATTTGGAGTAAATTTAAAAGGATGGAAAAGCTTCTCTAAAAGAATAAAAATAAAGAATCAAAAGAAACAGAATATAATGCTTCATGGTGAGAAAATAAGGCAAATTAGATTAAAATGGCCAAATACGTATTCAAAGCTTCTTTCTCAGGCTGTTTTCTGAAAATTAGTGCTTTTTGTGTATTCGTTATAGTGCAGGATAAAATCCACACCGCCACAACTTTTTATTTCTATTGTTCGACTATGTTTATGGTTTCTTTTCCTTTCAGTATTAACTATTTGACTGCTTGCTTCTCCTAAACAAGCAAAATTTATTATCCATTTCTTAAACCTCAGGAGCATGTTGCCCATTTAAAACAAAATTAAAAGCACCTTATTTTTCAGTTTTAACATTATGTAAGATGAGAAATAAATCAAATCTCTAAAAACAACATTTTAAACAAAATCCAATCAATACATTTACAAATATGTTTGTAAGCAAACTATTATTCTTTAATATATTTTATATTATATACCTAGTACCTTTATAAACTGATTTTAGATTTCTAAAGATGCTAAAATAAGTACTGTATCTATTTCAATTTCTCCCAAATTTTATGCATTGGTTTTTTTTTTTTTCCCTGTTAAAAAGAAGTGAAGTGCTCTTCAGGAGAAAAAGGGTTCTCCAAGCTGGTGTCTCCAGAAACACTGGATATGGATTTGCAAAATCCCTATAAATAGTACAGTTTTGGTGAATGCTTGTCTGCTTTGCTGTTCAAAATATTTAAACACTTGCCAACTCCTTAAAAAGGACAATTGCCTTCTTGAGATAGATTACAACAAGGAACTAAAGGCAAATTAACCACTAAATACAACAAAAGCTCAGAAGAACATTAAAAGCCCCTCAGACCTGTATATATCAACGCAGACTAAGAACAACCTCATTCAACAGTTTGACAGGAGGCTGCGCCTATTTTTAAAAGCATTTCTTTCTGAACTCCAGAACTTGGCCACTGCAAAATGGTGTCACCTAGGAAGGTAGCACAGATTCTCTGCCCCTTTCCACCATTTTGATGTATCAGAGAATACATTTTAATACATTCTGTCAATTGGGGACTTTGCAATCTATTTTTCTTATTTTCCCATAAAATAAAAATTCTTTTACATAGCCATTGCGGAATGGGACAATGGGCCACAGCCACAGGGTCCTGGCCACTTCACTGCGGGCCCCCTGTCCCAGCCGACCCACCGCAGCTCCCATTCCCCTGCCAAACTGCCACTTTGCCCATTCCCCCACTACACCACAATAGACTCCAAGCCCTGGGCATCCCTGAGACGTTGGCCCTCTCCCCTGCCCCTTGTTCCCCCACCGTGGCAGTGCGGAGGGGGGGAGCTTCTGCTGCAGTGGGTCGGCTGGGGCAGGGGGGTTGCAGCGAAGTGGCCTAGACCCAGGCCATTGATGGTCAGCCCCTATCTTTGGAGAGAAATGCCAGATCCAGATGTGTTGCCAGGAAGCATTGTAACTCCAGAGTGACTTGGAGACTCTCTTAGGGGTGTCGTGCCAGGATCCCCATCAGAGGCTCCATCCAGGGCTTCAAGAATCAGCAGCTCTCAAGCACAGACAGCTTCATGAAAGAGCCATCGCAGGCAAACTGACCCAGGGTGACATGACAAGGTGCAGACAGTTCTACTCTTAAGAGGAAATAGTAACCCAATGTACCTCAGGGGCTGCAGATAAAACGAAGCCTTACAGTTGTGAGAAAACAAGTTCTTAGAGTAGAGAGGGCGTTGGCAAGACAGAAACAGAGAAGGAAAGTGTGCAAACTTTGAAGTCCTTGATTTTCAGTACATTTTCAGTTCTCAGAAAGATTTATCAAAACTGCGAAGGCAACATAACTGATACGTTTCTTCTTTACTGAGACAATAATCCTTTCTTGAGGATAGAAACAGATAGGTGGGAAAGTAACATGAGGTTTGCTAATTTTGAATATTTATGCTTATAGCATCTATTACCTGTATATTTATATGTATGACTACCATTTTCTTCTCCTTTCCCCGAAATATATAAAGACAAGCAAAGACACATACTTTAAATTAGACATCCAAATTTGCACAAAAGATCCTTCCATTCTACGATCTAAGGAAATCAGTCTATGGATCTTCTGCTTGGCAGCAGATCGCTGCTTGAAGAGGAAAATAAGATTTGCCCCAGTGTTGAACTAAATCTACAGTAGAAAAGAACATGAGGGATCAACTCAACCTTTACTATGCTCCATGGATACAGATGATGTGCTATGGCAGGGGTAGGCAACCTTGGCTCTTTTATGATTCATGGATTTCAACTCCTAGAATTCCTGAGCCAGCTATGCTGGCTCAGGAATTCTGGGAGTTGAAGTCCATGAGTCATAAAAGAGCCAAGGTTGCCTACCCCTATGCTATGGGAACATTATGGATCCTGCCCTATGACAGCATGGAGGAGACGCCTTACAATGTGTCCCCACAGAGGCCCACTGTTATTTGCAAATATTACAAAACATATTGAGAAGGAAGCTATGTCTCTCTCATCGTATGTGTTTGGAATCTTGCAGAAACTGGCTGATTTGACTGAGATTACACTCACTGTTCAGGTGCACCACTTTTTTAAAAAGCAGAATCTTTAACACATATATAGTCAGTATTTACTTATAAAAAGTAATGTGCAAAATTTGGTTTGCTTATAAAAATCTACCTGGTGTACACCAGTCTGAAAAATATAGTTTATTTAGACAATAATTTTAAACCATCAGGTTAAATAGCTCAGATAAGCAGAAATAGTTTTATTGTATATAATATTGATGTTTTAATTTGGAGAGAGGAATTGCTCGGGCATTTCCCCTGGACTGCATCTGGAGTGAGAATATATGAGGAAGGGGAGAAGTAAGTAGGAAGGTTGAGGAGAAGGAGGAGAGGGAGAGAGTGAGGAAGAAGAGGAAAAAGGGAAGAGAGAGAAGAGGTTAGAGGGTGGATGCGGTTTGGGGGGAAATGGGTGAGCAATACTGAAAGTTGTGTGTATAAATTTATTTTACTCTTTATCTGAAGTATTTTTTATGAATGTAATGTAAAATTGAAAATAATTTTTTTACAAAAAAATAAAACATAAAAAAATAATAATTTTAAACCATCCACACTGTTCCAGAACAAATATTGTAAATATTTCTAGATAAATAAAGCAAGCACTAATTTTCAGGAAAAAAAAGTGAGCGGTCCCTCTCAAAATATAGCTTTGGCCTCCAAAAACATTGTTTGAGCAATGTCACTGCCTAACTGTAAAGCACTTTCTATTCTATTTATTTTCATCCTTGCATTATTTTTCATTAATATCATGATATGCCTATATTGAATCAAATATCTCTAAATTTTTATATTTTAGTAAATTAGATATATATCTAATTTGTCTATATCTAATTTGTTAGACATATTTAAATATATTTAGATAACTATATTTAGACATCTAAATATTTAAATAGATGTCTAAATATCTCTAGACTTTTATATTCTAGTAAATTTCTTGATTTAAAACAACAAACAAATTTCATCTTTTCATCCTTTAGAAAGAAAACATTAGGACATGCTTCATAATTCTTTTGAATCCATTTTTACAGAGAAACAAGGCATTTGTTAAAATGGGGGGGGGATGTAAGTCTTTTCCCTTTCAGCTGTGCATTTCTCTACCCCTTTAGTTTTGTTTAGAGCAGGGGTAGTCAACCTTGGCTCTTTTATGACTTGTGGATTTCAATTCCCAGAATTCCTGAGCCAGCTTAGCTGGCTCAGGAATTCTGGGAGTTGAAGTCCACGAGTCATAAAAGAGCCCAGGTTGACTACCCCTGGTTTAGAGCTTCAGATGGAGCAAAATTCATTGCAGGAAGGAAAATATTCCAATTCAATGCAAGAATTGAAAAATAGCTCCTGAGGAAAAAGAACAAGAGCAGAACTGTATTGAAGAGAGAAAGAAAAAAAAAACTTCCCTCCCTCTTTCTCTCAGCCCTTTGCTTCAAAATCTGAGGCAAAATTAAGAGCCACGACTGGAAGGTTTTTGCTCGCTGCAGATCCTGGAAAACCTGCCCAACGGTTGCGCTCAGAGCAACTGTTCAAGGCGAGTTGCTAAGATGGAGCCCTTCCTAAGTGGTTGCCATAGCGATGCTGTTGGATGCAACCTGCGAAATGGAAAAAGCTGCGGGGGGGGGGGGGAAGGGAGGGGGGGCATTTGGCTTTGAATTGGCAGAGCCCAAAGTAGGTGATAGAGGTGAACAAACCAGGCAGGCTGGCAAGGACACGGAAACCTGGCAACCAGCTGGAAAACAGCTTTTCCCAAAGTATCCATGGACACACGCACGCACGCGCACACACACACACACAAACACACTGACCCGGTATCCGGGTTCCCGGAGTCTTGCAAAGGATTCTCCTCAGCCCAAGAACCACCCCCCCTCAGGGGGGTCCGCAGGGTGCAATGCCCCTAAAAAAACAGGTGCGACCATTGCACCATCATGGCTGCCATCCTAACTTTTTGAGCATACTTTCCAGACACCCCTTCGTTCTCTGCCTCCTAAATTAATCTCAGCCTTCTGAAAGCATGGAAGGTTCTTTCAAGCTCTGTGATGGGGCTGAGAGGTCACCAACTTTGGGCCACACTCAGCACCCACGTGTGCTGAAATGTGGCAGGAAGACGTGCCCCACCTGGAGATGCCGTTTCTCTTGGATTTGGGGCAAAATTCCAAATATGTGCAGGCTTGCAAGCAGGCCTAAACCAGCTGTCCCGGTGAAGGCCTCAAACCTGCTCCCCAGTGTAGTATCTTCACTCTCTGGCTCCTGATTGCTAAAAGTGATCATTTTTTAAAGAAAATGCTTGTCCTTTGCCAAGGTCAAAATCTCTGAAAACCAAAGATGGTGGCACTGACCAGGCATCGGGTCTTTGAACCTTGGATGCCCGTTGGCCCTTTCCAGCTGGATCCTTGTGCTCAGGTTCACAAGTCCACAAATGTGCCTCACAGACGGTCCCTGTCCAGGTGTTTAGCAAAGGTGCAGAAGTTACAGGTAGTCCTTGACCTACAACCATCCATTTAGTGACCATTTGAAATTACAACGGCATTGAAAAAAATGACTTACAACCATTCCTCGCATTTACGACCATTGCAGCATCCCTACCATTGTGGGATCAACATTCAGACACTTGGCAATGGGCACGTGTCCCAGGCATTTGCAGCCTTTCCAGCCAGCTTCCGACAAGCAAGGTCAAAGGCGAAAGTCAGATTCGCTTAACGACTGCATGATTCACTTTACAACTGCAGTGATCCACTTAACATCCATAGAGAAAAAGGTTGTAAATCAGGCATAACTCACTTAATAACCACTTTGCTTAGCCATGGAAATTCTGGCCCCAATTGTAGTTGTAAGTTGAAGACTACCTGTAAGGGGGGGCAAGGGAAACCCATTTCTGAAGAAAGGCAGTGAAATTGACAAAATGGGATACCATGGCCACCCTCCTTGAATGGGGCCTTCCTGGTACAAGTCATTGCTGAGATTTAAAGGTGGAAAAAGGCAGCCTCTGGGTCCCAAAAGCTCTCAATGGGTGCCCCATTGAGGGGAGGAAGGAAGGAAGGAAGGAAGGAAGGAAGGAAGGAAGGAAGGAAGGAAGGAAGGAAGGAAGGAAGGAAGGAAGGAAGGAAGGGGAGGGGAGGGAGGGAGGAGCACTGTTCCCCCAAAGACTCGCCTCTCCAGGGCCTTCAGGCAGATTGACGGCTGCTTTCCCATCTTCTCGGCCAATAATTGGATGCCTACCCAAAGCTAAAAATATTGTATTTCTCTCCCAGATACATAAAGGTCAAGCAAATGAATTATTCCACACGGGGGAACGTGGGAAGGAAGCGTGTCTCACACGGAGCTGGAGGGGCCGGCAGACGATGCTTAGCAGCAGGTCCCCAGATTCCCCCCTCTCGCCCCCTCAGAAGACGCTTCAGGGGCGCATCGCTCTTCCCCTTTTCGAATCCACCCCCAAAGGAGGCACTTTCTTCTCCTTGCCAACAGGCAAGAATCCTGGCTCACCCTCCAACTGTACCCCTTGGTAAAAACACATGTAAACTTCCTTAGCTATAACGTGGTTTGACAGTGTGGGGCATAATGTGTTGTACAGATTGACTATTTTGGTTTTAAATCTATGAGCCCAATTGGGGTAGTGTGATCCCAATTAAACCCCGATTTCATAAGCCAGTTAATCAAACCATGACTGTGTGGGTTATTAATTGCCATTGTGCTTGTTCCAGGAGCCCTCAGACCGTTCCAGACAAACGGCTGCCCAACCGTGGAAAGCCTCCCGCCGATGAGCCCCCACAACTTCAGAAAGCGCACTGGGTCTGCTGTATTCAGCCAGGAAATTCCTTCTGTCTGAGCACTGCTACAGCCCGACAATATCCTGTGATGACCCCCAAAACTGATGTCTTCAGGAAGACATGCCCAGTCCCAGTCTCTTTGACTCTTCTTCATATCCATCCAACCAACCCCTCACCATCCTTAATGCTCTTCTCCTCATCCTTTCGGGTTCCTCAGCATCCATTTTGTATTGTGATGACTAGAAGTGGACACAGAATTTCAGGGGGCTTTAACCATTGCACCCACTTCCAGTGATATTATACCTCCATTGATGCTTGCCAAGGTTGCCCTTGCTCTTTTGGCAGTTGCAGAACATTGCTGCCTCATCCTTAATTTGTGGTCTACTACAACACCCAGATACTTCTTGCAAGCATTCTTCCTTTCCTTTCCTTTCCTTTCCTTTCCTTTCCTTTCCTTCCCTTTCCTTTCCCTTCCTTTCCTTTTCTTTCTCCTTTCTCCTTTCTCTTTCTTTCTCCTTTCCTTCCCTTTCCTTCCCCCTCCTTCCCGTACTTTTTGGTGTTTTTTAAAAGACTACCATAGCCGCTTAAAGGCCAATCAATTGATTTTCAGAGTCACAGACTACCAAACATGTATGGGGCCATCAAGGTCAGCAAGTCAAAATCAAAGCATCCCAGATGATGCCTGTCCAGCCTCTGCTTGAACATCTCCAAGGAAGGACAAACTCCTCTTTTCTTAAGATGTTTTCTCCAACATTCAACTGGAATCTCTCTGTAACTTAAATCTTTTACTCTTGTCCTGCAGTCTACAAGCTCAAAAAAAAAAACACAGATTTGGACGTTTTCCCTTATCCCTGATAATTGTGAACATCTCCGCAGAGCTGCTTTTCTCTTCTCCCAGCTGACATCAGAATCAATTAAATCTTGAACTGCCGCTTGATGGCTTGAGCAGATAATGATGGGTATTGTATTCCCAATTAGCTTATGACCCTGAGAGGGGAATTGCTAGGCAACAGGAGAAGCCAGACACCTCTTTCTGAAGGTCATCTCCTTGGTGCACAGTGGACTCTGCAAAGTTTATATTATTGTATGGTTGATGTGCATATTATGGCCAGCAGAAGCTTTCTATGGAGATGCAAAAGAGAAAGGCATCAACTTAGCAAGGCTAAGGACCATCTACTTGCTGGCTGTGGAATTCTGGGAGTTGAAGTCCACATGCCTTAAAATTGTCAAGGTTGAGAAACACTGTGCTAGAACCTGACAGAAGACTTGAGATGTTGGCCTGACCAACACTGGCTAAAGTGAAGCTACTGCTACCAGTGATTTGAAAACCACTTTTTTTGATGCAGCCTAAGATTGCATTTGCCTGTTTTGCAGCCACATTACCCTGCTGACTCATTTTCAGTTTTCAAGAAACAGTATTTATCTTAAATACTAATAGCTCATCAGATTATTTATCTGTAGCTTTGATTTCTCTTTCCGAATAGAACATCTTTGAACTCATCACTTAATTTCATTTTCTTATTTTCAGCCTGCTTCACTCACCCCTTGCAGGCTGCAATTCATCTGGCCCTGAAGATTTCAATCAGTCTCAAGGTTCAATCCTGCCTCTTCACAACCACCTAGTGGAAAACATGCTCTCTTGGGAGAAATCTGAGCCAAAATAGAAGCTGTCTTGTCTTTATTCCCTGGTAATATTTTGTCACCTCCATTGTGCAACTGATTCTTTCCTCTTTCTTTTATTTTCAACATATCTCAGGACTGCTATAAATCAATCAGTGTTGTCAATGTATTCTTTGGTTTTCCATGTTATTTTTATCATTCCTGGCAAGTACTCTTCCTCTATGACTTGGTCCTCTTTCCATTTCCTGTATCCTTTTTTGTTCTGAATTTTCATAGAGCTTTTGATAAAGTAGCTGTCCCCTGCCTTTTTCCTTGGACACTCTTTGCAATTGCTTTTTGATGCTCTTTCATAGCAGCCTCTCCTAGCGTGAGGCTTTTTTATGGGTTCCTAGTTTTCCTTGCTCTGCTCTTATTACAGTTCATTTTTCAAGTCTGGGATCCTTTGCACTACATTCAGTGTCTTTAGAATCTGTTTACTCCTACATTACATAGTTATATTCTTTCTTCCAATGTACTAGATACTTACACTTCAACAAGTCCTCCCTACTGATTATTAGGAGCTCAAGGTTATTCAACCTCGTGTGCCTCCTCAACCCTCTTCAGGAGATAGCTGCCAGCAATATATGTTAGGAATTTCCTGGAAATTCTGTTTGGTAGAGCCAGTTTTATTCAAACCTCCCATTATTATGACTCCAAACTTCCTTGAAGTAATTGCATTGTTCTTCTGGGAGGCACCACATACAACTCCTTGCTTGGATGGGCAGCAACAGAGACCAAAATATTATTTTCATTGGTTCCTTCACTTACTTACAAGTTCTTTCATCTGGATTGTTGAATAGAAATGAGTATTTTTAACACTAAAAGGTTAACATTTTTCTTTCCTCTCTCCCTCCCTTCATTTCTAACACATTATTCCTGCAACTGTTGTTTTTGCCTTCCTGTATTAGGAGTTCAAATTAATCTTGCTTGCTTCTCCCACCTTCTGACAATCAGTGTGGCAACAATAAAAGGCATGACCTTGATATCAAAGTTCCCCCTTCATGCTTAATTTAGGAGACTCCTTGCAACATTCCCATTCCATCTATAGTGACAAGTCTTTATCAGACTTCGAAGTTTTCTTCTCCAATCCCAACAGAATTCAGTTCAAAGTTTAATCTAGTTTTCACCCTGCTTTAGCTGAACACATTATTGCCACTACCTGTGAAGTGCCACAGCTTTTGTGCCAGTAGCCTCTCATCCAGGTAATTCTAATGAGATCAACCCCGACTGCTCTTGAGAAGGCCACATCCTGAAGTTGAAACTCAAGTACTTTGGCCACCTAATGAGAAGGAAGGACTCCCTGGAGAAGAGCCTGATGCTGGGAAAGATGGAGGGCAAGAGAAGAAGGGGACGACAGAGAATAATGAGGTGGCTGGATGGAGTCCCTGAAGCAGGAGGTGTGAGCTTCAATGGACTCCAGAAGATGGTAGAGAACAGGAAGGCCTGGAGGAGATCAACCCTGACTGCTCTTTAGAAGGCCAGATCCAGAAGTTGAAAATCAAGTACTTTGGCCACCTGATGAGAAGGAAGGACTCACTGGAAAAGAACCTAATGCTGGGAAAGATGGAGGGCAAGAGAAGAAGGGGACGACAGAGAATGAGGTGGCTGGATGGAGTCACTGAAGCAGGAGGTGTGAGCTTTAATGGACTCCAGAAGATGGTAGATGACAAGAAGGCCTGGAGGAATGTTGCCCATGGGGTCACGATGGGTCGGACACGACTTCGCAATTATCAACAACAACTACTGGAACCTTCTGGGTTAGCAAAGATTAGTTACATCCTAACTCAACTCCTGAAGGCACAGAATTTCTTCCCTCGGCAAGATCCTGACACTTCTTTCTCAGCTACAGTAATGAAAAATATCTTCTACCTTTCTTCCTTCTGAGAGGGTTTTTTTTTTTTTTTGTCCACTGGGTTTGTTCCTTGATCAAAGTGTCTCCCTTCGGGAGAGCGGTTTCCATTGCCAATTTCTCTTGCAGAGACTCTTCTGCTTTAACTGATGAATCTTCATTCTTTTTCAAGAGCTGAACTGGGTCTTTTGCCAAGCCTCTCAGCTTTTCACAGATGATAGTCCATTTCTCTGGACTGGAGTCCACATGAAACACACTGTATTTCTGAGAAGGTTTATGTGACAATGACCTTATGTTAAAGCCTTACAGTGGTCTTTTGTTTCTTCTTAATGTTGAACAGTGATACCCTTCTGTAAAATCATTGCTTTTAGAGGTATATGATCTTGCTGTATTTCTGAAGATGTTCCCATAATGGATTACAAAAACTTTACACCAGAAAGTGAATTAAAAGCCAACATTCAAATACCACGATGAGAAAAACAGCAACAGGTCAAAATAATACAAGCCCAAAGCAACTGATGAAAGCAAAACAGTTCTGATAAAGTGTCTTTCAAACAACAGGAGGGAAATTATACCAAACTGGATGCCGAGCATAGTGTCCTTGGGCAAAACATTCTCCACAAAGGAGACAACCACTTAAGTTGACCCTTAGTGGGTACGTGGAACCAAACAGTCTTTTCCATTATCTGGTCTTTAGATATAAAAGCTTTCAAATAATCGTGATAGCTTGAAAAAACTTGAAAGCAATACAACAATCACTTCCTTCTCCAAATGTCATCATAATCCTGATGCCAATTAATAGTCCTATAGCTGGATTTTTACTAATTACAGCCTTTTCTGCAATATAATGGATTACAGCAGTGTTTCTCAACCGTGGTATATAGACTTCAACTCCCAGAATACATTATTAGCTCTGCTGATTGGGGAACTCTGGGAGTTGAAGTCCACATAGCTTCAAGTAGCCATGGTTGAGAAACATGGATTACAGTATTAGATTACAGAATTCTACTCTGGAAGTGTCCAGGGCATGGATCGCTCCATATGGTTTTGTCAGTGAAAGCTTGTGGAAACGCTATATGGCAGAAGCCGTGGGGGCCTGCAAGGACAATGATCAATATCATATTGCCAGCTTATTGCTACATCTATGCACAAGCAATAATGTGTTCAGCTAAAGCAGGGTGAAAACTAGACCAAGACCATAAACCGTAACACCATAAATTTGAGCAGGCAAAACATCCACCAACAGATCTCCCCATGACTAGAGGGAACTTCAACAATCTAGACCAGGGGTGGGGAACCTTGGCTCTTTTATGACTTGTGGACTTCAACTCCCAGAATTCCTATTTGGCTCAGGAATTCTGGCAGTTGAAGTCCACATGTCATAAAAGAGCCAAGGTTCCCCACCCCTGATCTAGACCATTTCCATCATCAGATCAACTGAACTGGATGGAGACAAGAATTTGAGGGTCAATGGGGAAGGGCCCCTCATATTAATCTGCTGAATGATTTCAGCCAGTGATTTCACACAGATATTCAAAGCATGTGGGATAGGGGAGAGAAAAGCCTGTATGACCCCAAAAGGCAAAACTGGCCATCCTAAGCGTTGGCCAAGGGTTCTGTACACACAAATGAAAGCGGTTAATTCAAGTATATTGAGTGATCTGCTACTGTGACCTGTGCCAAGAACAAAAATCCAAACTCTAAATTATCTAAAATAAAACTGACTAAAGTAGAGATTTTTTTTTTCAACATGAAGCCTGCCACAAGACCTAGACCAAACTACTTTGGAAGAATGGATACTTAAAGTGTCTAATTTAGCAGAAATGGCAAAAATCTCCGCCTATTTGAAGGATCATTCACAAGAAAGATATATTGTGGTTTGGAGAAGATGGATTGATTATATTCAGAAGAAGTATGAAACTGAAAAGTATTATCTTGCTTTTGAATAGATTTTAGATAATTATTAATAGTATTAATGGTATTATTATTTTTGTCTTAATTTGTTAATATTTGTTTTGAGAAGGAGTTAAAGTGTATTATGGTTTTGATTGATAGTTTAGTTGGTTTATGTTAGCTAGAGTATGTTTGTTTATTTGTTACCCTGTAATCAGCTCTGGGAAGTGGGGGAGGGGGGGAGGGGGGGAGGGGATGGGTGGGTTTATATTGTAATTTGTAAAACTTTTAATTAAAAAAAAAAGACTTAGACCAAACTCTCCTTTTTCTTCAAGGACTTTTTTCCTACCATCATGCATCTATGTTCAAAGGCTGCGAAGTTCTACTAGGCCAGTGTTTCTCAACCTTGGCAACTTGAAGAGGTATGGACTTCAACTCCCAGAATTCCCCAGCCAGCACAGCTGGCTGGGGAATTCTGGGAGTTGAAGTCCATACCTCTTCAAGTTGCCAAGGTTGAGAAACACTGCACTAGGCCAACAGAGCCACTTAATCTTTACACCTGCAATTACCATAATAGCAGGTGATAACTGAAGCAAACCAGGTAGAATCTGACTAAGAAGGGAAACCCAGTTTAGCTCTCCAAGGGCAAGCAAGCTTGTTCCTTTTATTCACAGTCTAAATTTGCAACATCTCCATTTTTAATCTCTTTTAGCAGGGCCCAAATCACAAGCTTCAAACAAGATATAGATGGTGAGTCCCTAAAAAGAGCCTTTTTGGTAACTGTACAGGTAGTCCTCAGCTTACAACAGTCCATTTAGTGATCATTCAAAATTACAACAGCATTGAAAAAAATTGACTTATGACCATTTTCACTCTTATAACCGTTGCAGCATCCACCATGGTCACGTGATCAAAATTCAGATGCTTGGTCACTGGTTCATATTTATGACGGTTGCAGTGTCCCAGGATTGTGTGATGAGCTTTTGCTGACACGCAAAGTCAGTGGGGAATCCAGATTCACTTATTTGACCATGTTACTAACTTAATAACTGCAATGATTCACTTAACAACTGTGGCCGTAAAATGCGGCAAAACTCACTTAACAAATTTTTCACTTAGCAACATATATTTTGGGCTCAATTGTGATCTTAACTTGAGGACTCCCTGTAATTCCTTCCCAGAAAGGCTGGGCTGAGCTCCTCCAATATAAATATATTTCTCTCTCTCTTTTAGTACAGTTTCATTTCTGCAGCCTCCTAATTTTAACTATGGGTGCTGATTTTACAACAGCACCCTTGTGTTTATTATTTTATGATGTGAAGCTTAGTTATGGTCTGCTTATTATATATTGCCCCAGATGCTGGCTAGGCAAACAAAGGTATTTATAAATGCATAAAGCAATGGGATATTTTATGCTGATGTATCATCCTGTGCAACAAAGCAAAATTAAAATAAGACAACTTGTTTATGAGCGGGTGTTATTCTTAGTGGGTTTTGCCCTTCAGGAAAAAAAGTATGGCTGCAGTCCAAGAACTCTCTAATCAAAAGGAAGCACCTTTATGTGTCTACAGCAGCTTTAACAAACCCTGGTTCCCCCCAAACAGAGTTAGGAAAATGCAAGCTCAGTGAGCTAGCATAGCTGCTGGTGTTCTGTACACTCATGGGCACATTGAAGTTTTAAGGCAAACAATAATTGAATAAATGGACCCAGTTTAATTGCTCTGAGATTAAGAAATCTCATTTATAACCAAAATATATCTCTTCCTGTATATTCAGCAAACTGTGATAGTCCAGAAAGAACAAAAAGCAGTCAGAAGTGTCGGCTGAACTCACAAAACACAACTAATCAAGTTACACATCTCTTGACCATATTTACACAACACTGTGTGAAGGCAGGCTATTTTGTTAATCTATAGTTCATATGATACCTACTCTGGAATAGTTGAGCCACACAGAAGATAAGTAGGTAAGATAAGTAGGGCAGAAGAAGCCTTGAGCTTCTCTTCAACCCTTCCAGCCAAGGAAAACAGACTAGAATAGAATAATAACTTTATTGTCACCTAGAATGTAATCAATATACATGGCTTTCAGCTCCTAGGTGACCTCTTGCGCAGGTTCTTTCTTTTCCATTTCATTCTGGAGCCCCGAGACCTTTTCAAACCTGGATTGCCAGATGTTAGGAAATGCCCAGCCAGGCTGTGATGGGACAATTTGCCACGGCCAAGTTGCCATGGCCAACTCACTGCTGCCAACTTGCTGCAGGAGCAACTCACCATGGCCAGCCTGCCACGGGAGAATTGCTGCAGGATAATTCAACAATTTGATTTAATTATTTAACATAATTGACAAAATGTTTTTGTCATTCACCTTTCATTTTGTTCCTCCTTTGGCATCCTTTCTTTAATGATTCTATTCCACCATTCCTTCGAAATTAGTGTAATTCTTGTCCCACAGTGAATTGGCTGTGGCAAATTGTCCTAGACCAGTGGTTCTCAACCTTTTTAATGCCGTGACCCCCAACCGGTCGTAAGTCAAGGACTACTCAACCGGTCGTAAGTCGAGGACTACTCAACTGATGCAGCGCCGTTTGCAGAATGGGACTTTTGGCGGGCTCAGCAGGGCAGAGACAGCCTGGACAATTCCTATTGGCTTTTGAAAGCCAATAGAATTAGACTCTATTCAAGAGAGTCTATGCTATTGGCTTTCAAAAGCCAATAGAATAAAAGGGAGTAGCACAGCTAAGGAAAAGGGGGAAAAAATGGCGGACTGCGTTGTTTGGCGACCCCCGTGAAATGGTCGTTCGACCCCAAATGGGGTCCCAACCCACAGGTTGAGAACCACTGTCCTAGACCCAGCCAGGTAGGGGGAGGCCCTAAGCACGGAATCCTTTATCAGCCACAAGAGATCCAGACCTCACTAGCTTAAGCTCCATAGGGCTTATCTGTCTATTCCACACCGAAGGCTGGCAGTCTGGGGAGATACCTATATAACAGGCAGAGTGTGATAAAGTTGTAGACTTGAACTTTGCAATCTGGGTGCTTGTAGCTGACACCGGTCTTTCTTCCCTTCTACCTTCTTCCTCGACAACCAGGTGGGAGCCCCAATGGGCAGGGTCTCTCCCCCCCCTCAATTCCCAGGCAAGCCAAGCCCTTGGCGCTCTTTCCCCAACTGACATCACAGATGGTTTCCATGGGGATGACAGCAAAGGCAGAACATTCTCCTCACGACCGCCAATTCCATCATTAAGCTATTATAACTGCAGGCTTTTTGCTGTCATCTGCAAAGGGAACAGAGTCTTTTTTTCCCCCCATTCTTAAACAATTTGAAAGAAACCAGCCAGGTTGGGAAAGGAAAATGTCAAATTCTGAACCGGCTGCATGAAGTAGTCAAGGGGGAGGGGGTATCAAGGCCAGATGGATGCCTGAAAGGCTGGCTTATCAGGAAAGTTAGTCATCATTTGTTGAGCGGGGGTCCTCAACCTTGGCAGCTTTAAGACTTGTGGACTTCAACTCCCAGAATTCCTCAGCCAGCAAAGCTGGCTGAGGAATTCTGGGAGTTGAAGTCCACAAGTCTTAAAGTTGCCAAGATTGAGGACCCCTGCTATAGAGGACGGCAGCCTCCACCTCAGGTGCCAGGCCCGGTGGGCAACAGGAGAACTAAGGGTGGCTTCACAGGGCAACACTGAACAGCAGCAGGCAGCCATTACAACGGGAAGGGGCGAGTCTGCAGGGTCTGGTCAAAAAGTCAAGATGGCAGCCATAACTGCAGTTGAAGCACCACCTTTTCTATGTGCCATTCATGAGGAATTCAGGTAGTCCTCGACTTACAACAGTTTGTCAAGTGACCACTCAAAGTTACAACGGCACTGAAAAAAAGCGACTTATGACCGTTTTTCACAGTTACAACCTTTGCAGCACTCTCCATGATCATGTGATCAAAATTCAGGTGCTTGGCAACTGGCTCGTGTTTATGTGAACTTGCTGTGTCTCGGGATCATGTGATCGTTTTTTGTGATCTTCTGGCAAGCAAAGTCAGTGGGGAAAGCAGATTCATTTAACAAGCGGGTTACTAACTGACCAACTACAGTGATTCACTTAACAACAGTGACAACAAAGGACGTAAAATGGGGCAAAACTCACTTAACACACGTCTCAATAACAGAAATTTGGGGCTCCATTGTGGTTGTAAGTCGAGGACTAACTGTAATATGAGCCAAAGGAAATTTTGTCTTTCATCAGCATTACTTCTGTCCACACCAGATGGGGCCGTAGCCACCTTCAAGTCCCTCCATAGGAGCAAAGGAGGTTTGGGGTGTCTAAAGACACAAGGCTACTAGAGTAGACCGTCTGATGCTCCCCAACGGTACTACATCCCAGATCTTGAATAGGTGGGTTAGTCCTAGGAAGGAGTGTTGTGTTAACATCAAGTTGCTTATAGTGGCAGAAAAGTCAAGACTGCACAATCAAAACCCTTCCTCTTTTGGCACATCCATTAAAGAGACTCAGACACCATCTTGAATTTTGGACACACCCTCCAGAGACATACCTGTTGAGGAACTACATTAGGGGTGGGCAATTATGGCCCCCTTAGGATCCATGGATTTCAATTCCCAGACTCCTGGCTCAGGAATTCTGTTGCATAGGTCGTAAGGGGCCATAGTTGCCCATCTTTGGTCTATATCAGAGGTAGGCAACTATAGCCCCTTATTGACTTGTGGACTCCAACTCCCAGGATTCTGGGAGCTGAAGTCCACAAATCATAAAAGGCGATAGTTCCCTGCTCTACATCTTCCAGAAATCTGCTTAATGGGAGCAGATTTGACTCCTCTATAGCCAACGTGAATGAAAGTTATTATTTTAAGCAAATGAAAAGTTTCTTTGCCCAACAGGAGGGATTCTTCACCCAACGAGACTCTGTGTCAGACTCCACTTCTGAAGTCTCAGCAAGCAGGCACTTGGGCTCTAAGAAAAGCAAACTGCCCCAGGAATAGTTCAGCTTCCCCTGTGAAAATACTGATTTGCTACCAGCAAGATTGGCTGGGTTGTTCAAACTGTACCTCTTTCCACCTTATCCCCTCCAGCAGACAAGGCAGTAACTAACCAATAAAATATGCAACAATCCCTTTTAAAAATAAATTAAATGTTTAATTCCTAGCGTGGATGGAAGAAAGTGGAACAAAAAGGTTGGTTTTAGCCTGGCAAAGAACAGAGAAATCACACACACACACACACACACACACACACACACACACGCACAAACACACATACCCTTATGTTGGTTTCTGACTTCTTCTACCAACCACCTACATGCCCAAGTAGGCAGGAAGGCAAGGCCTGCCCCCCCCTCTCTCTCCCCCCCCCCAGGTTTCTGCTTCTTCACTAGTGGTCCTGGGTCTCAGTATAGGCTCCCAGGGACTGCCACTTTCATAACCATTTTTGAACCATTTTTCAAGAGAAGAAGGGGATGACAGAGAAGGAGGTGGCTGTATGGAGTCATTGAAGCAGTAGGCATGAGCTTAAATGGACTCCAGAAGATGGTAGAGGACAGGAAGACCTGGAGGAACGTTGTCCATGGAGTCGCGATGGGTCGGACACGACTTCGCAATTAACAACAACAACAAAAGGATTTTGGGTTAAAACGCCCTAGTTTTCCTGGTGTTGTTCTCCTTGTTGCCTTCAAAAAGGTGGAAAGTAAGCAGAACCTTTAGCAACTGCGGCCCTTAGGAGCAAAGTTCTAGCTCTGTTCCTCAGTTTTAAACGAACCCACCCCCATAGCACAATTAGTAGAATTTCAAATGAAGGTGAGTTTAACCCTCAAGACTTATTCACAGAGGGGTTTTTTGTACTATTTTTAGTTGCATTTGACATTCTGACAGAAAGCGAATCACCTTAAACCACAAATAAGGAAAAAGAAAAAATGCTGAATTTCTCCCGAAGAGAGAGAAGATGGATAGAAAATTTAAATTTGTCTCATTTCCATCAAGATGGAGCCTGGGCTGCCTGCCAGAGGTTTAGCGCTTGGAGTGATGGGCTGGGATTTTAAAAAGGGCTGCATGAAATAAAGTATGCACAGGTTTCTACGGAAGTGCAGACTTCATTTTTCGGAGAACCTATTCATTATTGTTTTAAAACCAAGAGAAAAATATCAAGATTCTAGTCCTTATGCTCTGAAAGATTTGCTTGAAAACACCTAGAAAAGAGCAGCTGACATTTTAGAGAAGGTGCAAAGTGAATGTTCCAACTTCCACGGAATAAACAACATTCTGCAGGCAGAAATAAAATAATTTTTTTTTAAATTTCTGTATGCAGGATCTCCGTCATCTAACAGTGAGGAGCTGGCCAGGACACCTGTAGCATTTGGAAGGAAGGGATGGTTCTTCTTGAGAAGCTTCAGAAAAGCAACCTTTGGGCTAGCTCTGAGGAAAGGAAGTCACTAGCAGTAGTTAAGAGTGCTAATTAGTGCTGGAAGCTATAAATTAGATCTTTGTTATCTCTTGGCAAGGATATCTCCTCTCCCACAGGGGGGAGTTTAATTTTCCAAGTCAGAATCCTCCCTTATGGGGATGGGGAAAAACATTTTCACCAGGAGACTATCAATGGAAGGAGCCAATAGGAAACCGGGCAGGACTCACCTGACCTGAGACCCCAAACTCCCCCCCCCCTTTGAGAGAGGAAAACTGTGATGAAAGGTGCCCATGCTCTAAAGTGCCTGTTGGGAGGTTTTCTGCTGTGCCCCTGCCTGATTGATGGCATTGCCGTCTTGAGCCTCTGCTGGGGACAGATCTGGGCCCAAAAGCATAGCTCAGCTTCTCCACCTTGGCCACTTGAAGATGGACTTCAAAGCCAGCTGGGGAATCCTGGGAGTTGAAGTCCACCATCTTCAAGGGGCCAAGATTGAAAAATGCTGGCCTAACCAGAGCAGAATGGTCCTGCTTCCAGAAGATGCTCCCTGCTGTGTCTCTGCATGTGGCGGTTCCCAGTCCAGAGCCAAGCCCTGACTGGCAGAGAAAAGGTCACTGGTAAGAATAAGCTTCCTCAGGAGATCCAGAGGAAGAAGATCAGCAACAGGTTGTGTGTGTGTGTGTGTGTGTGTGTGTGTGTGTGTGTGTGTGTGTGTGTGAGGGGCAGCTGATGGGCCAAAGCAGTGAGGTGTTAATTCTCAAGGACCAGGAAGAGAAAATAGAAGTCGCTCAGGATTCCAGCTGTGTCTATCAAAGGCAGAGCTTGGGGCTTCCGTCAGAGCAAGGGACGAAACTGGCTCTTTCAGGGTAGGCAACATGGTGCTTGTAGGCTCATTTTTAGCTGCCGGCTAATCTCCCTACCACACCTGACTTTTAGAACACATTTTTTTTTAAATTTAAAAATAATTATGAAGCTGGTATAATGCAAGATAAAGTTCCACCTTCCACACCAGATTTATTTGCAAAAATAAGGCCTTCCTGAGGTCTTTCTGGGATAGCAACAGCACTTAGACTTATATACCACTTTACATTGCTTTACAGCCCTCACCAAACGGTCTACAGATTCAGCATCTTGCCCCCGACAATCTGTGTCCCATTTTACCGACCTCGGAAGGATGGAAAGCTGAGTTAGCCTTTAGCCGGTGAGAATCAAACTCCTGACTGTGGGCAGAGTCGGCCTGCAATACTGCATTCTAACCGCTGTGCCACCATGGGAAGGAAGGAAGGAAGGAAGGAAGGAAGGAAGGAAGGAAGGAAGGAAGGAAGGAAGGAAGGAAGGAAGGAAGGATAGCAATAGCTATAGACTGCTTCACAGTGCTTTACAGCCCTCTCTAAGCAGTTTACAGAGTCAGCATCTTGCTCCCCCCCCCCAATAATCTGGGTCCTACTTTTACCGACCTCAGAAAGATGAAAGGCTGAGTCAACCTTGAGCCCATCAGGATTGAACTCCTAGCTGTGGGCAGAGTTAGCCTGCAATAGTGTATTCTAAGCTCGCCTTCACTGCAGACAACTTGCAGCACCGTTTTCACAATGGGACTTTTGGCGGGCTCAGCAGGGCAGAGACAGCTTGCACAATTCCTATTGGCTTTTGAAAGCCAATAGAATTAGACTCTATTCAAGAGAGTCTATTCTATTGGCTTTCGAAAGCCAATAGAATAAAAGGGAGTAGCACAGCTAAGGAAAAGGGAGAAAAAATGGCGGACTGCATTGTTTGGCGACCCCCGTGAAATGGTCGTTCGACCCCAAATGGGGTCCTGACCCACAGGTTGAGAACCACAGCTCCTAGGAGATGGCAAAGAGCCTACTTGCAGTTTTGTGATTGGCCATGTCCACCATGACAGCCATGAGTGTGCCCAATGCCGTCCACCATCTTGGAAAGACTCTGGATGCTGTTCTGGTCTGCCTGCCTCTCAAGAGAAAGCTTAGGGGCCTCAGGTGTCAGGGGCTTTGGCAGTGGGCAGTAGGCTCTTATCAGGAATGTCCACCTCCAACACTCCTTTGCAGCTGGTCTTTTTCTCTCCCCAGCATCCCACCAACCAAAGATGATGATGGAGGTTGCAATAAACACACACTCAGGCTAAAGAAAGAGTTCATCCAATTTAAATCCAAAAAAGGATTCCGGCCTCTAGAATTGTAGGAAGTGCAATTGATTAGACAACACTGTGCCAGCTCCAAAGTCCAGCCTGAAGGTCAAGATAAAAGAAGGCAAGGAAGGGAATGAGTTGATACTTAGAATTTGGGGAGCAAATTGTGCACACAAATACCCGTATCCTAATACTGTAATATGAGGCTCCCATGAACGTACATCTTAAGAGTGTAAACTAGAAATCCAGCATATCAAACTGGATTGCAAATAAAAGGCAAAGAAGAGGATACGAAGAGGAACGTCTTGAGAATAACTTGGCACTTAATACATGAAATTACAGTCTATCTTATAATTTATAAGATTTATGCCTTATATCACTTAGTCAATATCATGCAAATGACTTCCTGGTCTTCAAAACTTCCCTTTCTTGTTATAAGAACATATAAATATTTCAGAGTAAAATCAATTCAGATTCAAGTTAAATTATTTCCCTGAATCTTGCTCAAAATTTCAGATCCCCAGATTACAAAACCCATCTCTTTCCTCTATTCAAGCAAAGAACAAAACCAAGAGAGGGATTTATGAGCTTTGCATCTCTTCATCCATTCAACCTTGAGCCCCGTCAGGATTGAATTCCAGGCTGTGGCAGAATTTTGGCCTGCAAAACTGCACTTTATCCACTGCTCCACCAGTGGTTTATTCTTTACTTTTTAGATTTGTATGCCATCTTTTCTCCAGGATAGTGGTTCTCAACCTTTTTAATGCCGCGACCCCCAACTGGTCGTAAGTCGAGGATTACTCAACCGGTCGTAAGTCGAGGACTACTCAACTGGTGCAGCACCGTTTGCAGAATGGGACTTTTGGCGGGCTCAGCAGGACAGAGACATCCTGGACAATTCCTATTGGCTTTGGAAAGCCAATAGAATTAGACTCTATTCAAGAGAGTCTATTCTATTGGCTTTCAAAAGCCAATAGAATAAAAGGGAGTAGCACAGCTAAGGAAAAGGGGGGGGGGGAATGGCGGACTGCGTTGTTTGGCGACCCCCCTGAAATGGTCGTTCAACCCCAAATGGGGTCCCGACCCACAGGTTGAGAACCACTGCTCCAGGAGATCAAGGCAACATACATGACACTCTCTTCTCCCATCTTCCTCACAACAACAGCCCTTTGAGCTGGGTTTGAGGAAGCAACTACCCCAAAGTTACCCAGTGAGATTCAATGGCTGAAAGTGAACTTGATTAATTAATTCAACACCCTAACCATTATGCCTCATTAGGATTCTTTATAATCTCTGCATTCAGATCTTTTGGTCAAATGACAATTATTAACTTATGATCTCTCCAACACACACACACACACACAAACACAAAATAACCACAGCTATCGCTTTTCTGGGTATTCAATATTCAATGTGAAGAAGACTGACAAATTCAGATGCTACGCCCTTCGAGCTTTGCCGGAGTGAGGCTTCCACTGCTCCATTGTACCACCCATCTTGCAAAGGTCAACTCCCCATTAGAATTGCATACAGCGGCATCTGCAGAAGCCTTAAATCTGCAAGATGGCCAGTACAACACTACAGTCAAAGCCCCCACCCCCACCCGCCTTTGATTTACAGAAAGGCCAGGGCTTCTCTCAACACAGTCTGCCATCTTGAAGATGTTCACTGACACAACCTAGAACTAAGGAGGAATTTCCTGACAGTGAGAACAATTAACCAGTGGAACAACTTGCCTCCAGAAGTTGTGGGTGCTCCTTCACTGGAGCCTTTTAAGAGGAGATTGGACAGCCATTTGTCTGGAATGGTATAGGGTCTTCTGGTTGAGCAGGAAGTTGGACTAGAAGATCTCCAATTCTGTTATTCTGTATTCTGTAAACAGGCTTCTTCACCATCCGATCTTTGTTTCCAACTCTGCAAAATTATGATTCCAAGGTGCACTTGGTTTTTCCCATTCAATCAAGGATAAAGTTGGATTCTTTTGCTTCACTCTCTGCCCTGAATAATTCAAATTCTTATGGGGAAATTAGAGGAGGCAATCTGCTGAAAATTTGCTAATTGGTCCCTTCTGATACTTCCCTTGCTATAGCTAAGCTATTTTGTTCTAATCAGAAAACAGTTTTTTCTCAGAGACTGGCTTAAAAACTCTGAAACACAATCTAGACACAATCAGATAAGAGTTAATCTAGAAACCTGAGAGAAAGATGTAGAAACTGCTTGGACTGTCTGGAGATGTTAACTGGGTCACATGGAATACCAGAAAAATGGAACAGAGAAGAAATAATTGGCTGAACCCAAAGATTTTGGGGCTAAAATATGCAAGGGGATCAGCCAAGCTCGCTGCCATTTCTATTTCTGAATCAAAGGGCAGAAAGAAATACACATTTCTAAAAATAAAGTGCTTAGGATCCATTTGCTACATCTTTTTAATAATCTGTGTAAAGTGTCCACATTAAAAGTGAACAACCATAAGCCCAAGCTGGCCCATATGCAGTAGCCCTGGGCCAATCTGACATATTTTTTCTTCTTGTGAGGCAGATATGTACATTTGTTTTAATGAAGCTTAGTAGTTTTGAGAAACAAAGTAAAAAAAAAAAACCACAAATGTGCCCAAGAACATAGAATAACATAGTTGGAAGGGGCCTTTGAGGTCTTCTAGTCCAGCCCCCTGCTTAAGCAGGAGATCCTATTCCATTCCACATAAGTGTTGTCCAATCTCTTCTTAAAAACCTCCAGTGTTGTAGCACCCACAACGTCTGAAAGAAAGCTGCTCCACTGGTTAATTGTCCTCACTGTCAGGAATTTTTTTTAGTTCTAGGTTGCTTCTCTCCTGGGTTAGTTTCCATCCATTGGTTCTTGTCTTGATTTTTGATGCTTTGGAAAATAGTTTGATCCCCTCATCTTTGTGACAGCCCCTCAAATACTGGAAAATACCAAAAAATCTCAACCTCACTCATCTGTGACACCTCCCCACCTTCCCCAATGCCTTCCTGCAAAAAAGGAGAGGGATGTGAATCTTCTGTAGAAAACCTTGAATATCAAAGAGGAAAAGGTTAAATACACTGAATTTTGTTATAATCAAGCTGATTTAGCATACACCTTGGTGAGAGGCTATGCTTCTATCTTTGATCAGAAGGGCCTCATTCATTAAGACTTCATCAGGACCCTCTGGCTTAAAGAGTCAGGATGACTCACCTGCTGAATTGCAGTAGACCTGATCACTCCAGCCACTCATCACCTAAACCAGAAGGAATGGCCCCAGGAGGAGAAAATCATTGCCAGAAGAAATCTCAAAGGTGCATTTTTCTTCAAAAGGCAACTGAACTGTTCTAATGGAAGGATAGATACTGACAGGTGAGACGAGATGATGGGGAGGGATGGATCCTCCCACCATCAAAACTGATGAAGCTTCTTGGATGAGAAGTGAAACATTTTCTTCTTCTTCCACAAGGAAAAAAAAAACAGTCCAGTTGCCTTTTGAAGAAAAAAAGCACCTTTGAGACAACTATGACCTGAATGACTGGGAATCTCCACAGACAGTTTCCGGAGGAAGGACCTTTCCCTATAAGAAGTATAAAATAGAGTATGTCAGGTGGGAACATCTGGACTTCTTTAAGACAGTCAAGGGGTCAAAGTGCCTTAGGAGCTATCACGCAAGAGTGCCAGTGACCAGGTGGTTCTTCTGCAATTCAAGAACACTTTGAATTACTTTCCAAGTGCACCTGGCTTTCTCTCTGTTAGGAAAATATTGTTGCTGTTTATGGGTCTCCTGTGGAATTGAAGCTAGATTATTCTTTAAAGCGGCAGTTCTCAACCTGGATAACTTTAAAGATGTATGGACTTCAACTCCCAGAAATCATGCTGGCTAGGGAATTGTGGGAGTTGAAGTCAACGCCTCTTGAAGTTGCTAAGGTTGAGAAACACTGCTTTAAAGGTTCATAAACCGATCCTGTAATTTTAAGCCCCTTCTACCAATCAGATCTTTCTTCCTAAGCTTTGCAAACACAATTGTGGGACCTCAACCCACATAAAAGCTACTTCATATCGGAAAACCAGAATTGTATGCTTGGCCCCACTCTTTTTTTTAGCATCATTGGGTATATTTTTTAAAAAAAGACTATTAGAGGTAGAAATATTTTTATTCTTATTTTCCTATTAAAGAGCAGACTATTGAGCCATCAGTATGCAGTTATCTTGCTGCAGATTTTGGCAGAATGAAGATGCTCTTTTAGGCTGAACAATCAATGCCAATACATTTTCTTAAGCGCCCCAATAAACAGGAACAGACAATGAGATAAAGGGGCCCGTATCCGCTTGGTAAGGCCTCTTCCAGGATGCTCTGACTATTGAACTTAATTTATTAAACTTTCTGAATATTTTTTCAAGTTATCAGATCTGAGCCTCCTGCCTGCCACGATTCCAGGAAGCTGTACCCACTGAGCAGGACTCACCCAAACTTGTAATTCAAGGGTGGAATCCTGACAATCTGCACTTGTTTAAAGTCCTTAGTTATTTATCTGGCATTGAAAGCAGAGTCAGAATTTAAACCCCACTTGACATTATGCTTTAAACCAAGTCCAATGTACATAATTTAAATTCACCCTTTAAATTAATCAATAAATATATGCCTGGAAACCTTATTGAAAATCCAGGCCCTAAATCTGCCACGGTATAAATCCAGGCAACTCTTAATCACTTTTGCAGAGCTTTCTCGATTCCCAAAATTCTAATAGCTTGTCACAATCACAAAAACCATCGTAAAGTCATCCATTTCCCTAACGGAAAATGGGAAAGATTAGCCCCACCCCCGCCAGCTCTCATTTCTGCCCTAAGGCAAGCAGCCACCCAAATGAAAAGTGCAGATTACCTAGATCCCTCAACAGCACAGATTACCTAGATCCCTCAAGGCCCAGGTTGAGGCAATGACCTGGGCAAAAGCCATATTGGTATTTTGACTGATAACCTTCACTGGATGGCCTTTGATGGCCCTTGCCATTCTGTCTTTCTGGGCCACCTGCGAGGGATGGGGCACTGCACCACAATGGGTCTTTCTCAGAAGGAGGAGGAAAGAAACGAGAGAGCAGCAGCTGAGGACAGATGAAGTCCCAAATCATTCCTCTTTCTCTCCTGTTACACAAAGTGTTGGGAAAGGTCACCCTTCAGGCCAGGGAGATGGACCACCAGAATGCCAACAATTCTCAGATACCCCTCTCTATTCAGGAATTCTCCAGATATGCACTGAAAGTCTGATCCAGGCTGTGAAGATCATGGGGATCATGAGAAACGGGCTATAAGATGAAGCTCTGCAAAAAGGTCCCGTTTGTCCAGAAATCACCTGGTTCTCCATCAGCTTCAGCTATAACTCCAGATGGGTTGGCATTCCCTGAAGGAGCAGCTCCCCGACTTTGGGGTTCTTCTAGACCAGTGGTTCTCCACCTGTGGGTCGGGACCCCATTTGGGGTCAAACGACCATTTCACGGGGGTCGCCAAACAACGCAGTCCGCCATTTTTTCCCCCTTTTCCTTAGCTGTGCTACTCCCTTTTATTCTATTGGCTTTTGAAAGCCAATAGAATTGACTCTCTTGAATAGAGTCTTATTTCTATTGCTTTCAAAAGCCAATAGGAATTATCCAGGCTGTCTCTGCCCTGCTGAGCCCTCCAAAAGTCCCATTCTGCAAACGGTGCTGCACCAGTTGAGTAGTCCTCGACTTACAACCGGTTGAGTAGTCCTTGACTTACGA
Source organism: Crotalus tigris (assembly GCF_016545835.1). Taxonomy (NCBI): domain Eukaryota; kingdom Metazoa; phylum Chordata; class Lepidosauria; order Squamata; family Viperidae; genus Crotalus; species Crotalus tigris. The sequence goes on along the minus strand of NW_024096931.1, from coordinate 1,697,187 downwards.
CCGGTTGGGGGTCGCGGCATTAAAAAGGTTGAGAACCACTGGTCTAGGCAGACTTCTAGACAGGGAGGTAGAGGCTGAGACTTTGCCCTTGATGAGGCGCTTCTGGGACCAGAAACCTGGAGCAAGAGAAGGTCATCCTCATCTCCTCCAGGACCGGCCAATGCAACACGCCCAGCTTAGGACAGTCTTTGAAGACTTCCCAGGAATAACAGTGGGTGCAAAGACAGCTGCCACAGGGAAGAGCAGTGACAGCCACCTAACACCTGTTCTGTGGGCCCAGTTGTGAGAACCCGTTCTCAGACAGTCACAAGCAAACAACCTGACATTAGACTCGTCTGCTACCAAAACAACCACCACCACCACGACAAGAAGCAGATGGAAACTGCCTCTCCCACTCAAAAGAGGATGGCTTCTAGCCCTTTCCAGCGTTTGGGTGAGAAAAGATGTGTAAAAATTTGAACACGAATTTCACTATAATTACAGCTTCCCTTTGATGCAGGTGGTCACTGGAGCTCTTCCGTCCTGTTTATTTAGCTTTGCTATATAATAAGCCAAATTATCTGGTGTTGTAAGGACCCACCCCACTTTGCATCTTAAGAAGACAGAACTCTTGGAATAATTCTTCCAACAGGCATCCTTTATTAAGAAGAAGTGGTTGCAGGCGTGCTAGACAGGACTTGGGGTCCAAGCTCTCCCATTCAAGGTTTTAAGGGTTTCCCCAGTAGCCCCACCCAATCAACCCCCTCTTTCAGCGACAGTCTCAGGCATTACACTTCCACCCCCCTTTTCATTACTGCCTGGCTGGATGGAGACTTCAAAGAAACTACATGAAAGGAAAACGGCCCCATTCTTATGGTTAGTTCTTTTGCAATACACACATTCAGTTCCTTAGACGTATACTGAAGGAAGTGAGGGCCATAAAGCCCCTTTGTTCTCCCCCTTCTCTCCCTCTTATGGCAGAATCCAGAGAAGGCGGAATTGGGGTTTTCTATATTTGATAACTGGAGATGAAGTATAAGTGGATTCTGACAGGTGTCCTTGAAAACCCATTCTTGCAATTTCTTCCCTAGCCAGGCAAGAAAAGTCTTAGAGCTGCATCGGTTTCCAATTCAAATCCATAAAACCCTCCACAGTTCGATGCCTGGAAACATCCCACCACCGTTTACTTCATGTAGAACCAATTTGTCCCATGCAGGCTTTCCCCCCCTCCACATAAGTGAGACTTGGAGGGGGGCTGTTTTTGCAGCCAAATTCCAGTACAAACTCAGTTCTATCTATCAGCCCGAAGACTGTATCTTCCAAGAATAAATGGCCCTTATGATTTAGTCATTAAGTTCCCATAAAGTTGATCGTTAAAAAGTAACGTAATGACAGAAGCTTTGTTCATCAAAGGATCGTCTTGCCTGTTGCTTCTTCTCGCCTGAAGCAGCAAAATATTCATAAGAGGGCAGATCCCATTAAGGCAAGACATTTAGGGGCACCTTTCATTCTGAAACAGCTCCTGAAGCATAGAATTCAGATACCAAGGATGGGAACAGGGACTGACTCAAAGGCCAGTATGCTCCCCACATTTGCAAAGCTCTTCTAGGGGAATGCAGTGCTGAGAAAGAAGCTTAACGGTGCAGAGAGCTACCCTGGAAGCAATGGAGGAGTAGGACTTGCCCCTTCTCTGCCTTCAGCTTTGGCACCTCAACCTAATCTCTGGAAAGCCCAGCTCAGCCAAAAGCACAATCCCAGCTCTACAAAAACACACCGAGGGCTCAGTCGGCCTTCACATAGTAAATATGCTTGTAAATAGTCTTAGCGAGAATCAGTTTGTTGCAATGGTTATAAAGCACTGGACTAGAAACCAAGAGACTGTGAGTCCTTGAACTCGCCACTTTCTCTCAAGCCTGGGAAGAAGGAAATGGCAAGCCTTCTTCTGAAAAATCTTGCCAAGGAAACTGCAGGGACATGTCCAGGTGGCCTCCCAGAACTGGACACAACTGAATTGAAGGAAAAGAAATTCTCTTATGGGGAAAAGAGGGGTGACAAAGACAGTGGGGCCAGTGGCTATTGGCTGTTTATGGCCTCCAACCCCACCGTTGAAGCATCTAGAGCAGTGGTTCTCAACCTATGGGTCGCGACCCCATTTGGGGTCGATCGACCATTTCACGGGGGTTGCCAAGCAAGGCTATCCGTCATTTTTTCCCCCTTTTCCGGTGGGTGCCTTGGGCTGGGCCAGCTGGTGGCCCAGCCGGTGGTCGGCCTGCTCCGTCTCTGCCGCTTGCCAGCTATGCCTCGGCCGGGTGCAGGGGGCGGCACCATGCATGCGTGGCGCTCCTGGGCAGGGAAAGTCCTCGACTTACGACCGGTTGGGTAGTCCTTGACGTACGACCGGTTTAGTCCTCGACTTACGACCGGTTTAGTCCTCGACTTACGACCGGTTTAGTCCTCGACTTACGACCGGTTGGGGGTCACGGCATTAAAAAGGTTGAGAACCACTGATCTAGAGACATCCCAGCCCCCCAAATCATCAATTACCAATGAAGTAACTTTCACCCAACATGAAAGTAATGGCAAAACTAGGGTCCACTATCTTGTGTTATTTTTTATTTTATTTTAAAAACAACTCCAATAAAAGAGATGACAAATTAGTCCTCTCTTCGAAGAATCTGAAAGCAGAGTGGACCTATGGAAAGCTACAAAGGACCAGCACTGGATGGAACCAAGGAAGGGGCTGACACTTGGATCTGACAAAAGCTGGGAAGTACGGAAATGGTTGAACAGACTGCACAAGGGTACAACAAGCTCCAGGGACACTCTGAACAAATGGGGCTATCCAATGGCTTCTGTTCTTTGCAATTGTGGTGACATACAGAAAACAACACAAATACTACCATGCCTGCTTTTTGTGTCCTGATCAGTGTACACTGGAGGACCTCGTGGCAGCGCGACTGAACGCAATTAATGTTGCTAGTTTCTAGACAAGAGCTGATTAATTTGTACATGTTTTGTATTTTATATTTTAAATTTTATATCATATAGCAGTGGTTCTTAAGCTGTGGTCTGCGGACCCCCGGGGGGCCACGATGTCGTCACGGGGTCCATGAAGGCTTGAAGAAATATTGTGATTTAAATCTTGAGTTAAGCCTTGGGGGCCTGTGACATAACAGGTATTTAAAGGGGGTCCGTGGTGAAGACACGGTTGAGAACTACTATCGTATAGTATGCCTTATTTTAATCGTGATGCTTCTGACACGGATAAACAATTAGTCCTCTCCCTCCTGTGGCACAATCACAATTGTTGTGCATCCCCCAAAGGCAAATTAGGAAGACTCCGTTATCCTAAATCCCATCCCTGCTCAGAAAAAAATTGCCACAGCAAAAAAAAAAAAAAAAGGCCAGCTGGGATACCTCCCACTGGAGCTGACCCACAGGATCCCGGGAGAATCCCTGCTCTGCCCTCAGGATGCCGCCTTCCTCTCATCCACAACTGAACCTGCCTGCCTTGCCATTTCTCCAGCCCATTGTGGTTTTCCACCTTCTTCATCACAGGCCTTCTTCTATGCACGAGTTGTGGTGCTTTGGCAGGGACTGTGGATAATGATCCAGCAACCTGTTGGCCACTTTCAGGCGCAAGGATGCACCCCTGGTTGGTGCTCTCTCCTTGCCCATCCTGATTTCAGCAGGGTGCTCGGGTTTTGTGGGCAGCTGCCCAGAACATGCCTGTGATTTTTTTGGGGGGGGAAGCGCAAGTGAGCTCTTATGCAGGCTTTCTATCCACATGCCGGTCTTGTGAAACAGCATTGGGCTTCTTTTGGCACTCTTTGGAACAGCGCTGGCCTCTCTTGATGACTGAGGCTAATTCTTTGGGCAGCAGATCATCACCAGGAAATAAAAAACCTGTTTCTAAGGACTACCAATTGCCCACTGCTGATCAGGGCTTGCTTTCTATGGCTTTAATTTGGGCAGGGAGGGGTGCATCGTCTTATCACCTCCTTGGTCGTTTGCTGCCTAGACTTTTCCTCTCCAGTTTTGGCAGAAATACTAGGTGGCAACTAGAGAAAGATTTGGGCATCAATGAAAATCACATCCTTTGGTGATTCTGATGGAAGAGAAGGATCAGGTTTCTGACTTCTTGGCTTCCGTAGACCAGGTTTATAAAGTCTCCTGCCTTGGGCAGGGGGTTGGACTAGAACAGTGGTGGCAAACCTATGGCACGCATGCCAGAGGTGGCATGCAGAGCCCTCTCTTTGGGCACGCGTGCCATCGCCCAAGCCCTGCCTCCCCCTGCGGACCCTTCCTCACCAGCAGCCCCCCCCCAGAGGAGAGTCACCCCTGGACGTGGCCCGTGCAGAGCAGCGCAGCCAAGGACATGGCAGCTGGGAAGCAGGGACAAGACTCTGCCCTTGTGCTCCGTCACGCACAGATATGCTGTGGGGTGCAGGCAGAGGGCAGGGCCGCTATGACGCTGCACGGCTGCCTGGGCGATGTGCTGTGGCGGACGGTGGAGGTGGTAAGTGGCCCTGTGGGCAGGTGGGGCAGGGGCGGAGCGGGAGGGAGCGGTTTTGGGGCACTCGGTGTCTAAAAGGTTCACCATTACTGGACTAGTAGATCTCCAAGGTCCCTTCCAGCCCTAGGATTCTATGAAATGTAACGAATGCATGGGTGACCTTGAGGGAAAAGGAGCAAAGATGCAGCTTAGGAACGGAGAAGAGGAGCAGAATCCCTAAGTCGCATAACGGTCAAAAAAAGAAACCAAGGAAGGATCCACCCTAATAGAGCGAGCAGTTAAAAGAGGGAAGTTTGCATTTTCAAGCTTACAAGATTGACATCGGCCTTCCCAGGTAAACCAGACAGAAAATACGACCAGATGAGCTAAATTCACTTTATTGTAAGACAACCTTAACAGAATCTTGCAGGTCTGAAAGTACAAATCTTCCCACCTCCATTTTTAACTACTCGCTCCATTAGGGTGAATCCTTCTTGAGCTTCTTTCTCCAACCATTAAGCGACTGGGGGCTCTTAGCCCTCTTCTCTGGCCATTCCTTGGGCAGCAAGTCTTCTCCCCTTTGCTCAAGGTCATCCATGCATTCTGTTATACCAAAGCCACCACATTCAGGAGAGCAATAGGAGCTGCTTTAGCCCACTCAGCCAATGGCAGTGAAAACACAACTGGGAGGACAATCAAAAACCATAAGGACAGAACCAGAATAGAGGTTGGCTGTTAGGAGAGGACAAATCGTGTCATCACACCTCTTTGCCGCTTCAAGGACTGAAGGAAACGTGCTAAAGTAGCTCAGAGGATGAGCCATAAAAAAAAAATCCCTTCTTGATATCACCCATTTGCAAAATGTTTTCCCGATTCCATTACCTGAAAGTAATTTTTGCTCATGATAGGAAAATAACTCTTCAGTATTCTGTCTGGAGGCATCCGGTGACAGCCCCCGAAAGCAAAAGTACATTTGCAGCTCAGCTTTTCCACTTAGGAAGAAAAAGTTAAAGTATTTCACTTTTTATTCTGCGGTGAATCAGAGGCTGTTTAAATCTTGTCAGCCTTCTGATGGTTTAATTAAGGCCTCCGGTGAGCAAAAATGAACTAAATTTTCTCTGACAGAGAAGCCCAAAGTCTCAAACACGTTGACAGGCTGTTTTATGGGAGAAAGGCAAATTAACTGCTAATAACCCTAGCCCCCTCCCCAAGAGCCACCAGAACAAAAACCTCTGGTCCATTTGCAGAAAGAGAGACATCTGCTCGGCAACTCGAAACAAGCCATTACACTAGTTCTATCAAAAATCAAATCTCCGGAACTTTCATAATTCAGGAGAGAAGAGGAACTCTCCTCACGGCCTGCTGGAGCTGGCTCTGGCCGAGGGATGCTGAGGCACCCAGAGCAGGTGACAAAACTCATTGGGGGGGGGGAGGAAGGGGCTGTGGCAGGTGCAAAATGCAGCTCGCTACTCTGGCTGCCCCATTTGAAGAGATAAAGGTGATGAAAATACATGCAGTTTATAAGGAACTGCGAACACCCATCAGCTACCACAGCCTGCCCCTGAGTTTTGCAGCTTTTGATGCAACTAAACTGCATCCAGGTTGTCACAAGGAAGAGGGAGCCAAGCTATTCTCCAAAGCACCAGAAGGGAAGACAAGAAACAATGGGTGGAAACTATTCAAGGAGAGAAGCAACCTGGAATTAAGGAGAAACTGCCAAACAGTGAGGACAAATTAACCAGTGGAACAGCTTGCCTCCAGAAGTTGTGGGTGCTCCATTACTGGAGAAGAGAGTGGAGAGTCACTTGTCTAGAAGGGCATAAGGTCTCCTGCTTGAGCAGGGGGTTAGACTAGAAGACCTCCAAGGTCCCCTCTAACTCTGTTATTCATATGATGCATTGATTGGATCAGTTAAAGGATAAAAACAGACAGGAGAATGTGGATCGTATATAGACAGTACTGGAGAATGTAGAAAAGAGATCTAGCAATGTCTTGACGTAGCCATTCAAATAGACAAGTCAAAAAGAGACCCCACAAGAAATCTCTACTTTATTGAGATTGTCTATGAAAATAGAATTTTGGAAACATGTTAGTGTTTTCTCTTCCTTCCAACTTACTCACGCTTTCTCATCTCCTGGATTTAGTCCCAGTTTTGCTAAAGGTAAGGTCCACCTCTCTGCTAAGAGAAAGGCCACCTTCTCTAGGGTTGTCCCTGCTCTTCTGTGTTTGCCTCTTGGCATCCGCTCTGAGCAGGAGATCAACGTGTGGACAGAGACGCCAGGATAGGTTATCCTCTTGGCGCCGTGTCTAGATCTGACATGCCAGCCCGAATTCTTTCTCCGCACCCCAATGTCTATATATTACAAGGAGCAAAGCTTCCCTTCCTGGCATTCCCCCGGCTGCCACCCAACCACAGACAGCCTCAAGCAAAACTGAAATGTGGGGAAATGAACTAACCGTTATTTGATTGCCTAAAGCTACAAGAAGCAGGGAATCCGATGTATTCCAATCAATAATTTAGATGACATTAAGACAGATTCAGGTTTGGGACCAGTTTATTGCAAGTGAAACAAAGTCTGTTAAATAGAATTATTTATTGCACGGCGTCTGCAACCTCCTTTTAGAAAGAAGGCCCCAAGGCAAAATTCTTCTTACAGAAAGACAACAATCAACCTCAGAAAGTGTGTGTGTGTGTGTGTGTGTGTGTGTGTGTGTGTGTGTGCATGTCCAGGAGCTCTGCAAAACTGAGGGAATGGTCTGTCCATGCCCTGCAAGTCTCATGCTGATCTTGGAATTGGAACCCAGCTCTCCCACCATCCGTGCTGTACTTACTGCTGTTATAATTCTACCAACATAGGTTGCTATGGATTCCTCTTTTCGTTCACACACATAGGATGGTGATCATTGCAGGCTACACTACAACGATACTGGGAAAAAAAACAGAGTTGGGATTTTGGGAAGAAATGCGGAACTTTCTGAGTAAAGGAAAAGTGATTTTGTTAGGCGATGCAAAGGGAGCGCTGGAAACCAGATGTGGGAATACAGAAAAAGTGATCGGTAAAAAGTAAGACATATATACACGATCAGAAGAGAAACCAGAATATGAACAAACTGTTTACAGACCTAACAACAACAACAACGATGATAATAATGTTGGAAGGGACCTTGGAGGTCATCTAGCCTCTGCTCAGGCAGGAAACCCCATACCATTTCAGACATACTGTATGATTGATTGCAAAGAAATATGTTGTATAATACATTATATATCCATATAAATTTACCTACATGTATAAGAATATATAGTTCCATACAGTGCTTTTTTGTAAAAAAAAAAAAGTTGTCAGAACTCACACACATCATACAACCTGCCTTGCCTACCCTACAATGTTCCATCCAAAAAAGGTGTACATATACATATACATATGTGTGTATATACATATACATACATACATATATATATATATATATATATATATATATATATATATATATATTTCACTTTTTTCTTATTTTTTCTGTTTAAATATATAAAGACCAAAAAGAAAAAGTAATTGAGCAATTTGGAAACCCAGGAAGGAATTACACTGGTAACTAATGAATATTTGTTTAGAAAAAAGGTCTTAAAAGGGGCAAGTTTGAAGACCCCTGATTTAGAGAAAGTATTTGATAAAGGAAATTACTTCAAGTTTTTCTCAGACATAAGGAGTTGAAATTTGGATTTTGAACATGATGAGAAAGGTATATGATGGAAGTAAAACATGCATTAACAATAAATGGACTGCTAAGTGAATGATTTAACTATATACTCAATTCAATTCAATTCACCCACATTTGCAGCACGGCAATGTTATTAGCACAGCTGGCTGGGGAATTCTGGGAGTTGAAGTCTACATGTCTTAACGTGTCAAGGTTGAGAAACCCTGAGGTAATGTATGGATGTTCTAGGATGATTTGCAGGGCTAGAAAGCTATGGAGAGTTTGTAAACTAGTTTTAGTTTGTGTTATTTTTCTTTAATTTTATTCCTATAAATTCTTTAGTTTACTATTTCTTACTCCTTTTCTACACTCTGCACGATGCTGTATATACACGTACAATTTAAAACCAGTCAGACACTGTAGGAGGGGAGCTGTGTTAACAGGAAAGAATCAAGAGGAGTCTGATAGCACCATGGCTACCAGATTCCTCCTGATTATTATTATTTTTTCAATCCACAAAGAAAATGATAATGGAAGAGGCAGAGTTTTTGTTGACTGATCACTCTTTGGAATGATTTATCTTACATTCAGAAATGCCATTAGCTGTCCAGACAAATACATCGGCCAGACTGCAAAACCATCTCTGATTTATTGTCATAATTATAGAATGATGATCTAAAATGTTTGGTAATCATGTAATTGGGAAGGAGCAATTATAGATCCTGGGGAAATTGGAAAGCCATCTAGCATAAAACGCACACTTCCGTTATGGAAAAGCTCTCCTCAGAAACCTGCAGCATCTTTGCAAATCAGGAAAGATTGGGAAAGTATCTCAAAAAATGCAATCTGATTAAGGGTAAAAAAAATCTCAAAACAAAGCCGAGCTGGCTTTAAAATGAAGAACGTTTTGCTCCATGGAGAAGTTTACCAGTGTTCATTGAAATGTGGTGGCATTTTTAGAGTCAACTATATTTCAGTAATTGGAACATGGCAGGACATCTTTAAAGCAAAGACGCTTCCTGCAACCAGCAGTGGGGAAAAAGCTAATACTCAAGAGGTTCTGATTCCCCCCCTCCCCCACCAAGATTTTCCGAAAGGAAGGTCAAAGAAAAACGCAACAACCACCAAAATCAGAGTGGCAGAAGGAAACTGTGATGTTCTCCTGCTCAAGGACTCGGAGAACAATCTGTTCTGCTGATGAGACATTGACGGGTCATGTTGCTCAACGTAACTAGGATTCTAGATGCTTTATTAGTAAAAATTCTCCTTCTGGGATTCCTAACACTGCCAGAGGACCCTCCGTCGTGTTTTTAAAAAGTTTCCTGTAACTTTAAAACTGGACCACCTCTCTCATCACTCATTTCCAAGATGTATTCAGGCCCCAAATGCTGCTTCCCTTGTGGAGGCACTAAGGGGCTCCTGGTCCCCACAAAAGGTCAAAGGGATGAGAATTCAGGAGCTCTCAGATAGGGTGGTTACAGGAAACCTCCTAACTTAGAAATGTTTTAATGAGCCTATAACAATATAAATAGATAATGTTAGTTTATCTTTAATTATATAACTTGGATGAAATGTTATATTAGTGAATCAGTTGGTTTTAGAACAGTGGTTCTCAACCTGTGGTCGGGACCCCATTTGGGGTCAAACGACCATTTCACGGGGGTCGCCAAACAAGGCTGTCCGCCATTTTTTCCCCCTTTTCTTTGGCCATGCCCCTGGCACCCGGTGATGTATAAGTGGTTGGGGGTCACCACAACATGGGGAACTGTATTATGGGGTCGCGGCATTAGAAAGGTTGAGAACCACTGTTTTAGAAAGATATTGATTTGATTATGTTTTTAAATCAATGGAGTTCGTTAAGCTTAAGTTTAAATGTGTGAAGAAATATAGGTTTTTATAGATTAATTTTTTATTGATTAATCTAGTTGATGGTTAGATATAGTAATGAATGAATTCATTTGGAAATGTATTAATTTGATTATAATACCCTATATAGATAGAGAGGGAATTTTTTAAGAAAGGCTGGGTATATATTTACTATGTTATTGCTTGTTTTTTTAAAAAAAACGGATCACCATGTTCCCACGCGGGTTCTTAAGCTGTGTTGGTGTAAAATGGAAAACGAATAAAAATTGTTTTGAAAAAAAAAGAAAGCTTCCTAGCAAAGGGTTTGGGGACCGGCCAGGAATCTACTTGGGTGACCGTTTCATAAGCAGAAAAAAGAGGCATTAAGAACCAAGGAGATTTAAAGTGTGTATTGAAGAAGCTTCTATAACTGTGCATCTTTTGGAGCTCTACTAGACTGCCAAAAGAATAAGAACAAGCAAAAGAAAGGTTTTTAACTTGATACCCTTAGAACATAATTTTGTTCTTTCAAGACAGCGAAGAGAAACTGTCAAAGAAGACATTTACATGAGGGGGAGGGGAGTAAAAACACTCACAAATGGCCATATGACAAGAAGCAGTGAAAAAAGCGGCAACAGCAATCTTGTGCACATGCAAGCAAAGACCAAGGGCTGCACCTGCTAGCCAGCCTGCCTCCGTCCCTTGAGGTGGGTTTTCTCTTATCTCACGGCATCTTTCCACTCTTAGGGATGTTGTGCTCTTGTGTGAAACCAAGCCCAAAGGCACGTTTTATAACATTTTCATCTTCTCCCATTGTAAGAGGAAAGAAAGAAAGAAAGAAAGAAAGAAAGAAAGAAAGAAAGAAAGAAAGAAAGAAAGGGAAGAAAGAAAGGAAGGAAAGAAGGAAGAAAGAAAAGAAGAAGGAAGGAAGAAGAAAGAAAGAAGGAAGGAAGGAAGGAAGGAAGGAAGGAAGGAAAGAAAGAAAGAAAGAAAGAAAGAAAGAAAGAAAGAAAGAAAGAAAGAAAGAAAGAAAGAAAGAAAGAAAGATGCTTTCTACACTCTTCCCAAAGTTTCCTTTTTTCCATCCCATACTTGGAAGAAGTTCTCCAGAACCATCAGCAAAAAGAATGATTTGGAATTAGTATTTTGAAAAATCGCACCCACACAGCACCTCTGGCTGCTCATTAAAGCAGACACAACCTTTTTTTCAGGGCTCCATGCAGGGGCCAATTCTAAAGCTCTTCCTCTCAATCATTTTTGAAGACTGCACAGCTGTAAAGGCACCTCTGCTTTGGAATCCCACTTCCTGCCTTTTGCAGCCCATTGATGGCAGCCAAACTCAGCACTGTTCCAACGCAAAAGGTGCCATTGATTCCCACTGAAATCCAGTTTATGGCAGATTTGACACTACCAGCAATCTCAATCCCCAGAAAGATCTTCTCTAGTGCAACAGATCAGGGGAAGCATTGGTTCCCCACAGGAAGAGCTTCCGATGGGCTGGATCCACCAACCCTGTTTCTACCTGGCCCGCAGAGGGAGGGAGGGAGGGAGGGAGGGAGGGGGAGAGATAGAGAGAGAGAGAGAGAGAGAGAGAGAGAGAGAGAGAGAGAGAGAGAGAGAGAGACTAGGTTTAGAAAAAAGCTATCCATAGCCAGCATCCTCCCTTAGGGAGGATTCTATTCGTCCAGAAGCCCAGATCTGTTGGCAGCCAAGCTTCCCCCCCCCCCCAAGAGCGTTCTGGGGGGGGGGGAATTAATTCTCTCTGCCTGCTGCTGAAACAGGGATGAAAGTCTAGGGCAGCCCCACACAAACAGGGCCACTCTGTCTTCCTCCTTTTCTCCCCTTTGGTCATGTAAAGTGGTTGAACAAGAGGAAACAAATCTCCCTCAACTGTATGACTAGTACATCAATGACAACTTGCTTTCGAAGCGGCTGCTGCCCACTTCAGCAAGGCATCCCTTATCTGGCACTACCAATGTTCCTGGTTAAAGCATTTCTCCCAGGAAGAGCCAGTATGGAATGCCAACTCCAGCAGCCGCCCCTTCAGCACCAGAACTGACGGCTTTGGGAAAGGTCCCTGGTACGGAGAACCACAGAGGTCCACTCCAGAACAATTGTTTTGAAACATCCTGGGCCAGCTGCCCAAATGCTTGAAATGAAGTCTTTTATTATTACTACTACTACTACTACTACTATTATTATTATTATTATTATTATTATTATTATTATTACTATTACTATTACTATTACTATTATTATTATTTAATTAGAAATGCTTGACAGAGAGAAAACGCTTCCCTCTTTCATTCGGGAGCTTTTCAATTTTGCAGAATAAACGAAGCAAGAAACAGCTTTCCAAGAAGCCCAGAAATGCCTCTGCAGCTGGGACCGAGCGAGCAGCCGGGACCCTCCTGCCTCCAGCTGGCAACGATCGACCAGGCACAGAGGCTCTTGGTTCAATTCCCGCTGGGCAGCCAGGCGTGCGGTGCCAAAGAGAGCGGGCCCTTGTCCAAAAAAAAAAAGGATTGGCTTCTTCTTTTTTTAAGCAGGGGGACTTGGTTCTCCCTACAGCCCCCTAGCTGCCTCCAACATGGAAATACGAGCAAGGAGAAAACTCCCCTCCCCACAGACCCCTTTGGGACTCCAGCATCCCTGAGCAAATAAGCAGGTGGAAGATTCAAGGCAAGGCAGCTTCCTCAGCCAAAGGGCATTTTTTGGAATATTTATTTTCGATGATGTTAATGTTTCTATGCCGTAAGCCGCCCAGAGTCACTTCAAAATGAGAAAATGGGCAGCAAAAATAGATGCAATAATACGTAAATAAAATGTAAAATAAATAAATAATACATTCCCTGCTCTCAAGACAGAGAGGATCCTTGGGGGGTGGGCAGCCCACCAAGACCTTCTCCTGCCCCAACCCAGTGGGCACAGCCCACTTCTGCCAATTCAGCTGGTAGGAGAACCGAGGTCTCTGGGGCGGCAACCTCAGCCCCAAATGAAGTCATCTAGGGCTACTTACCCGGAAGTCAATCCCCACCGTCGAGATGAAGCTCCCAGCCAAGAAAGCGCCGTCCTTGAAGCGCACCAGCAAACAGGTCTTGCCGACTCCTGAGTCACCAACTAGCATCACCTGGAGGAAGAAGAGGAGGAGAAGAGATGAGAAGGGGTGCAGTGGCCTCGCTGGCCTCCTGGACCCAATGGACAAGGGGAGAAGTGAGACGGGACAGGGTCCTGCTTTGCCTTCATGGTAGACTCTCCACAGCTGCCCAGCTGCCTCTCTGCCTGGCCTCAGACGGTCTCCTCAGGTGGTGGCGCTTCCTTCAGACAACTGTGCTCCTCCAGGCCCCCCAACGTCTCTTGCCTAACACAGGCTGACTTGAGCCATTCTGCTACCTAGCAGCAAAGACCCCCTTCTCCCAACGGAGGGACTTAGAGAGACCGATTTATTCTGACATCTCCTGAGTTGCGAGAAGCCCCACAGATTCTCCCTGGAAGCACAAACGGGGTAATTGAAGCGGCTTCCACACAGCTGCTACCCAACTGCAGCTGTCTGCCTCAAAGCTGTAATGAGTTGAGCCTGAGACCAACTGGGTTAAATCCACATTCACTGCAAGAGAGAGAGGGAAGAAAAGAAACGGGGAGGGGCTGCCAGAGGTTGTCTTCACCCATTTTAGAGAGAACTCTCTTTTCTCAAATGGCAAGTCAGGCGGGCATCGTATTTTCTGCAGGACAAAACATCACACCATTCAGGCTCTGAAGGAGGTCTGAATTTTACTGTGGTTAGGTTTCAAGCCCACCTTTTTACTGACCCCTCGCTTGATTTCCACAGTAGGACTGCTGGCAGCCCAAACTGCCCCCACTTTGTGGACCTTTGTATCTCCAAAGCAGCAGAGAGAGAACTATTCACCAGTGCAAAGCAGAAGCATGCAAGGCTGACATATTAGGTCTTGGTAACTTCGTGGAGGGAGGGGGGACTGGCAGACCAATCTTAGTTTGTTGCGACAAACGTACCAAATCTGTCATTGTGCCGTTTAAACTCCCTTCCCATGATTACAGTTCACACCACAACTCTGTGCCTAGAATCCTTTCTGGTTTAGGGCAGAGACAACAACCAATTACTGAAAATAAACAAACCAGGCATGGTGGGCTCTACTCTGCTATTATTAGGAACACAGAGATAAGCCAAACCATGGTTTCTTGGTTTGGCTTAGCCTGATGTCCATTCTTCAGTAAAGGCTGGTTAAAACAAGCCAGTGTTTACCATGATGTATAAATCCAGTCAGTGCTGGGCCTTTCTCTGACTAAGGCCATCTCCAGGCTGGGGAGGATGGGATTGTGGGAATGCTCATCTGTAGATGGGGGGGGGAACTTGGCTTGGAAGCTCACTTTCTCCCAGTTGGCCTCTTTCAGCCAACCCCAGGACTAGCCAGCATTGCCCTGATCACCACCTGTAATCTTCCTATCACCCACAAAGGAAACAAACATGCGGCTGAAACTTCCAGTAAGCAAGGATCCAAGCCACAGGATGTGGGTCTAGGACAGGGGTAGGCAACCTTGGCTCTTTTATGACTCGTGGACTTCAACTCCCAGAATTCCTGATTCTGGGAGTTGAAGTCCACGAGTCATAAAAGAGCCAAGGTTGCCTACCCCTGGTCTAGGACAACTTGCCATGGCCAACTCACCCTGGGACAGTTCCATGCAGGATAATTCAACGCAATAAATGTTACCCACCCGTTTCTTAGACTTTTTTTTTTTTTCATTTTTGTCAATGGAAATAATGTCGACGAAATAGCGGCCGATAATATTTATCGCACTGAGTTATCCTGCATGGAATTGTTCCACGGTGAGCTGGCCATTGCGAGTTGTCCCATTTCAACAGGATGTCCTTCAAAGAGGACAGGAAAATGTGGTCTGTTCCAGCAGAAGCAGCCATTCTGCACCTCTCCAGCTTTGGGGCAGAGAAGGCCAACTTCCAGTTGCTGCTGCTGGCTGGGCTCTTGGGAACCGTAGTCCGGCATCAGAGAACCTGAAGTTTCTGTCAGTTCCACCTGGCTAACCAGCTCAGCTTCACCTGCCCAAGGACACTCTTTGCTTTGCTTTGCTTTGCTTTGCTTTGCTTTGCTTTGCTGCCATGCTGGGGAGGAGGGGGGAGCGGGGGCAAATCACATCTCAACATCATGGCTGATATTTCCAAAGTCACCTCTTGGGATAAAAAAGTTCTTCCATCAGTGCCCCGGCTCTTGCACCCCTCTTTTCCAACCACAGCAGAGCTACCCGATTCTGTATTAAAATCTTTTCTTGGCTTATTTGCTTTGGCTTTATGTAAATCTTTGGCAAACCTATCCTTCTATCCTCCCCCCCCCATCACAACTGATGATGTTTTTGGGATGAGAAATGAAATGTTTTGTTCATCTCCCTCAAGGAAAAAACAGACCAGTCGCCTTTTGAAAAAGCACCTTTGAGGCAACTATGACCGAGAATCTGCAGGGATATTTTTAGCCATACACTTCACAAGCGCACGGCACAAGGTAGGCGATGAAACCCATCAGGACAAGATTCAGCGGTCCATCGTTATTTGAAAGACAAAGGCCGCTCTTTCCAAAGCAAACTCCCCAAACTCCCCATTCTGGACGGAGAGGACCATTGGTTTGAAAGAGGGGTCAAAGAGGCCATTTATGCTAACATTGAGCAGCCCTCCCTCAACCAAGGGGGAGGAATAAGACACCACTTATCTCCAGTTTACAACGCAGCCCTTGCAGCAGTTCCAAAAATGATTCCACAACCAATTGCACCGATTCAGGAGACCTTGAAACCCCAAGAGCTCTCAGAGAGAGTGCAAACGACCAGATGACTGCAAAGAAATTCAATCCTTCCATTCCCCCCCTCCCCAAAAAATTCTAATCAGAACCTATCCTTCCACCATCCATTCTCAACTGTCAGTACCTATCCTTCCTAACCCCCTCCCCATCACAACTGATGAAGCTTCTTGGATGAGAAGCAAAATGTTTTGTTATTCTTCTTCAAGGAAAAAACAGTCCAGTTGCCTTTTTTTTTGAAAAAGCACTTTTGAGACCTACAGTAGGTGAAACCCACATAAACTACATGAAACTTCTCAGCAAATTTCTTTTTCTTCCACCGGTGTCTGATTCTCAAAGACCCCCTGGAGAAGACGCTGCAGGGCTTTTTTTGGGCAAGGTTTTTCTGAAGTGGTTTGCCATTGCCACCTTCCTGAGGCCGAGAGCAAGTGAGTGGCCCAAGGACACCCAACTGGCTTTGTGCCTAAGGTGTGACTAGAACTCACAGTCTCCCAGTTTCTCGCCTGATGCCGTCACCACCACACTCACAACAGGGTGAGCCATAGATGGCCAACCATCCAGTTTAACAGAGTCAAACACTTTGTAAGTATCTGAGTTACCCGATCATGAAGCACCGGTAAATTTTACCCTCCTTACGCTATCCAGCCCCTTTCCTGCAGAATCTGGTCAAGGAAACACACACATTTTCTTTATTTAGTGTAATGCCAAGAATCAGAATCACAAATGTGGAGAACTGAGACAGGAGCCCTCCAAGCCTCTCTTACTAGCAAGTTCATTAAGTGAACTTATTGCAGTGTGTGTGTGTGTGTATCTTTATTTCTCAGAATGTTTGCAGACAAGTCTCTGTGTTAGATAAACCTGTGACAACATCTCCTATCTGCTAATTGTTTGTGTTTTGGTCTTCCTTTTTCACTTTCAGCCCCATCCCTCTCTTGCACATGGATAGTGCAAAGCAGCCCACGTGATGGGTCCCGGGGTTCTGTACGCTGTGAGAATGAACGCTGCACTGAGTAAACTCCCATAGGAGTTACAATTAAGCATGTTGTACAAACGCCACCAGTACTGTGTGCAAATCCCAGACAGTAGGATTAATTTAAGCAAACCTGGGCTCTCTTCCCAGGAGCCAGGTGCAAACCCAGACTGTCCCAGCAGCAGAGCGGAAGAAAACTTCCCCGGTTGCCCTTTTATACCCAGACTGGCATCAGGAAAGGTGCCATCCTGCTCCTAAAAGGGTCCTGGGCTGGGCAAACACAACTGGATAGGAAGGGCCACCCGATACGTTCAAGGGGGGAAAGTGCGCCGGAGGCTGGAATTGGCAGCGCCAGAAGTGGCGGTGGCTGGGAAAGAAAGAGAGCGCCGGAGAGTAGGTCACATGGGGGCGAAGAGCTTCCAGCTACAGGCGCACTCTACCTCCAACCGCTACTGTGGATTAATCCCTGCAAGCAGCCGCTTCAGGCACCTGCTCGCGGCTGACAGACAGACCCAGTTTGGGGGCGGACCGGGCGGAGGGCGCAGCGCGGGATGAATTGGAACCCCGGCGGTTCCGGGACCGGCTTGGGACCTCCGCGGGGCTCCGGCTGCAAAACAAGCCCGCCGGCGCTCCGGAGCGCCGCCTCTTCGCTCCGCCGGCGGCAGACGCGCCTGTTGCGAGGCCGTCCCGGGGACGCTCCAGCCCGGCTGGGGAAGGCAGGCGGCGCTCGCCGAGCCTCCCCGACACGCGCCGCCTCGGTCGACCCAGCCGCCGGCCGGGCCAGGGCAGCGGTCCGCCCGTCCGCCCGTCGAGCGGTGGCTGAGCGCCGGGGCAGCCCCGCCGCGCCGCCCTCGCCCCCCGGCCGAGCCGCGCCCGCCGCTCACCTTGAAGACGACGTCGTGGAACTCGCCGCTGCTGCTGAGCGAGGGCCGGCTGGGCAGCGCCCCCCCGTTGGCCGCCCCCTCCGGCCCGCCCGCGCCCCGGCCCGGCCCGCCTGAGGCGGCGGCGGCGGCGCGTTGCTGGGCGGCGGGCAGGGCGGAGGAGGGCGCGGCGCTGCTGCCGCCCTTGGCCCGGGGGCTCTTCTTGCGGGACATGCTGGCGCTGCCTCAGGTCGCGCCGGCCGCCCGCTCCGCGCACAGCCCGGCCAGCCCCGCCGGCATCCCGCCCGTCCGGTGCCCGTCCTCGCCAACGCGGTCCGTGCGCCCGCCCCGCCGCTGCGCCTCCCCGCCTCCCAGCCGCTGGGAGCGCCCGAGCCGCGGCCACGCTGCCGGGGAGGGCGGGGGAGCCCGGCCCGGCTCCGCGCGAGCGGCCCGGAGGGGAGGGCAGGCGACGGGAGGGGCCCGGCCCGGTCCCGCAGCCCAGGCCGGGCTCTTCGGCCGAGGCAGCGGCGGGGCGAGCGGCGCCCTCACCTGCGGAGCGCTGCCCGGGGCCGGAGCGTTGGCGGGGAGCCGCTTCCCCCGAAAGTTTCCTCGGACGCGCGTCCCGGACAGCGGAGGCCGCGTTCGCACAACCGTCCCCCGGGTGCACTTTGGGTCCGGCCTGACTCACCCCCGTGCCAGAAAAGCTCGTCTGCAAATTAAACGCGTTGCACAAAAGTACCGTGGAGTGGCCCTCTGGACGAGCCCTCGTTGCCTTAAGCACCATTTCTGGCTGTCCCGCAATTGTTTGGTGTTGGCCCAACAGCCAAAATTAAAATCAGCCAGCAGAGTTCACACGACCCAACTGGCTTCCTCCCCGGAGGGGGGGGGGTTGACCATTTTTTTACCCAGCACTTTTGCTGAACCACCCCATGGTTTACACAGTGATGTATGAACCCAACCAATAGTTACTTTAACACGGGTCTTCAAACTTGGCCCTGTCATGACTTGGGGACTTCAACTCCCAGAATTCCTCAGCCAGGCCATCTTCAAACTTGGCCCTGTCATGACTTGTGGACTTCAACTCCCAGAAGTCCTCAGCCAGGCCATCTTCAAACTTGGCCCTGTCATGACTTGTGGACTTCAACTCCCAGAATTCCTCAGCCAGGCCGTCTTCAAACTTGGCCCTCTCATGACTTGTGGACTTGTGGACTTCAACTGGCTGAGGAATTCTGGGAATTGAAGTCCTTAAGTCATGACAGGGCCAAGTTTGAAGACCCCTGCTTTAACACACTGTGCCAAAGCATGGTCTGTTTAACCAGGGTTTGCTGAGTAAGCGTAATTTACTGGGTTCCCATATGGGCTTCATGTAGAACAGGTGTTTCCTCTTATGTAAAGTAACCCATTATTTGTGTATGCAATCAAGCATTGCTAAGTAAACAATGGCGTGGCAGACAGTGAAGCCCAGCCCTGAGTCTACACAACTAAACGTGCTGCTTTTTATCTTGACGGGGAATTAGTAGCCAAACCACAAGCAAGTTCTAGCAGGATGCTAGACAGATCCTAAGCGAGGTCACCTGCACTCATCTGTGCCTCAAAGTGCTCTTAAAAGTAATCCTAACACATAGGCAGCTTAGAAGAAATGATAGAAATGCAGCATTCTGCGGCTTCTGTGATGTGTCAGAAAGATCATGATGGCTGAAGCCTGAACATTTTGGATCCATGGTGATGTGTGTAAAAAAGGAGGGGTTGCAGCCCCTGCTCTGACTTTTGAGGCCCACTGTTTGTACCCCAAAGAGCATCCTGTTTGTACCCCAAAGAGCATACCCCAAAGGCCCACTGTTTGTACCCCAAAGAGCATCCTCCAAAGAGCCTGTTCCCCGAGCATGCTCATCATGTCCTCCCCCTCATCAAGAATGGGCAAAATATGTAAATGTGCTTCTGGAGCAAGGAGGCACCACTGACAACACATTAACACACAGCCATATGCACACTCTGTATTTGGGATGCAACAGACTTGCCTGCGATGTTTGGGCGACGTCTGAACAAAGCCTCAAAGGGGAAGCCGGTTAAGTAGAAGCATCACAATACAGGATTTACATCTGCATATACACATGAAATGTTGCTCTCGTAAGCATGTATTCATTTTACAGATGTGCAAATGTTATCTTAGGGTTAAGCCACTATCATTGGTGAACTATTTTTTTTTTTTTTAGAATTTCAGTAGTGAAGAATATTTGTAGTTTATAAGGAGTTGGGGTCTTGATGTCCCCTATGCTTGCTTGTTTTCTGGCAGAATTTTTGTTACCAGGCTAGGAAACGTCTTCTGTGCAAGGAAGAGCAGCGTTCACTGATGGTTTACAAAGAGCACCCTGTCCTCCCAATCTTGGTTGGGGTACATTTTGAACACTTCTTGGTTGTTTGATTAGGGTCCTGTTTTTCCCTGGCCTAGTGCTACTTCTTGCCTCCCTGGGTGTTGGTTGCCAGGGGAACAAAACAGATACCCACACAACTTCATAAAAGTACCTAGCTACACAACCTATCGCAACATAACCTGGGAGATGGTTAACTATCCCATACATGAAATACTGAGACAACCAACAGGTTACTTGTGACACAGACCAACAAAATCTCTTCAAATGCTTTTAAAACTACCCAGAGAAATAACAATTAACCAAAGATAAACAGGAGTCATCTACCGGTACAACATACAGTGCGAGGACTATGGATCAAAATCATCACCTATGAACATCAACTGACATTCAGAAGAGAAGACAACAGCTCCTTCATCTTTCTGCAGGGGGAGAAATTCAACAACTATTTCAGCTGGGAAAGGGTTGGCATTTTGGATGAAGCCAATTCCAAAAATACTAGGCAATTCCTCTAAGCCAGTGGTGGCGACCTATGGCACGGGTGCCAGAGGCGGCACTCAGAGCCCTCTCTGTGGGCACGTGCGCCGTCGCCCCAGTCCTAGGCCTTCAGCTGGGTTTTATAAAACCTTTTCACTTTAGGTCTCCGCTGCCGTGTGCAAAAAAAAAAAAAAGGTTCAATCAATTACAACTTCTTACTGGAAAAAAAAAAAGATCTCACAAAGTTGGAATTGATTGATTTAACTTTTTAGTTCCACCCAGTCTGCTGTTACCACCGCAGCCACGCCCACTCAATGGGCCACGCCCACCCAATGGGCCACACGCACCAAGCACCCGACGATGCATAAGTGGGTTTTGTGTTGCAGTTTGGGCACTTGGTCTCTAAAAGGTTCACCATCACTGCTCTAAGCTTAGCATTCTAACAAATCCATCAACCCACATAGAGATAAGCCCCACTGACATTCCATTTAAAAGATACAATCAAAAGTCTAGGAAGAAGGGAAACAGCCCCAAAAAAACATCCTCTCCAGCAGCCACACCCACATAATTAAGAAACAGCACAAACAAACCATCAGGAGGAAAAATGGTTTATTAAGGGCCATCAAGAAGGAAGCACACCCCATCCAAGATTGACAGGGCAAGCTACTGTATATAAACAAGCAGCAAATCCCGTTCTCCCATGCACCAAGGATACTATCTAGCATGATAGCAAAATTTCTGCTGGAAAATAACCAAGCTCAGAGAACATCAACAGCCCGATGCATTTTAGAGCCTTTTACAATCCCAGCTAGTGCTGACTTAATGAATTATTGCTGAAAGAACCGCTTTACAGAATACGTGAGCCCATCTTAGAAGTTCTGCAAAAATTCAGTACTCTCATGTCGCATGCATAAGAACATTCAGAAGCAGGTGAAGAAGGCTAAGCAAGGAGCATCCGGCAGGGTGGCTAGAATTAAATGTAAAAGGGATGAAATGACATGCCGAAAGTAAATGAAGGAAATAGAAGAAAGAGTATTTCAGAGGTCTGTATGAGAAGAATACAGGTAGTCTTCGTGTGACAACCACAACTGAGCCCAAATTTTCTGTTGCCAAGTGAGACATTTGTTAAGTGAATTTTGCCCCATTCTACGACCTTTCTTGCCACAGTTGCAGTTGTCAACTTAGTGACATGGTTGTTAAGTGAATCTGGCTTCCCCATTGGCTTTGCTTGTCAGATGGGTGTAAAGAATGATCACATGACCCCAGGACACGGCAACAGCCATAAGTATGAACCAGTTGCCAAGCATCCGAATTTTGATCACGTGACCATAAGGGGACGCTGCAACAGCCATAAGCGTGAAAAATAGTCATACATCACTTTTTCAGTGCCGTTGTAACTTTGCATGGTCACTAAATGAACTGTTGTAAGTCAAGGACTACCTGTAGTGAGAAGTGATGAAAAGGTTGATGTAAAAGAAACACTCATATTGTGAGACCATCCTGGGGCAGTTCTATCTATGTGGTTGCCACAAGTTGACACTGGCACATAATCAATCCTGTGAAAAATTGTAAGATTGCGACATAGATGGCATATATTGGGTGACTGTAGGACTTGTTTAATAGGTGTGTGAAGTTACATCTATATTCTTATTCTTTCCATGTACAAAAGTAAAGATGTCAAAACTGCAGGAGAATTAACTTGTAAAATGTGCCTGCGAAGATGTACCTTATAACTCTAATTCCAAGACTCAGAGAAGCGTGAGTAAGTGACATTTTGAAAGTGCAGTGTGGCTTTACACCAGGCAAGGCCTATGCAGACCACTGAGAAATATAGGAATGTGAGAAAAATTACAAATATTGCGGATTTCGAAAGCATGATCAAGTGAAAAAGCTTAAATTATGGAATTTGTGTGCAACTATATAGTAGGAGGCTGGTTGCTGAAGATAATAAACTATATATTTCATCATATAATGAATGTAAAGTGTGCAGAAGAATAAATAGATTGATAGAGGAATAGATGATTGATAGCTAGCTAGCTAGCTAGATAGATAGGCAGGCAGGCAGGCAGGCAGGCAGGCAGGCAGGCAGGCAGGCAGATGCAACCAAGAGAAGCAAGTAGCATTTTCTGCACCTTATAGAATGTTTATTGTGATAGGAAAATGGAAAAAATAAGATGTGCAAATAGCCATAGCACTTAGACATATATACTCCTTCATAGAGCTTTACAGCCTTCTCTAAGCAATTTACAGAATCAACATTTTGCCCCCAACAATATGGGTGCTTATTTTACTGAGCTCAGAAGGATGGAAGGCTGAGTCAACCTTGAGCCCGTCAGAATTACATCTGTAATTGAAGGCATTGCTTCCTTCGTAACACACATCTCACATTAGGCTGGTTGAGACAACACAGCCAACTAGATCCAGATAGACCCATCAGCAGCCTTTACACAAACCCTGGTTGGTTGCTTTGCAGCTTAGTGAACCCAGATGGTTTAGTTCAACATATTGTTGAACCAATAAAGTGGGTTAACGAAGGAAACAAGTTTAGGGTGTTTTGTGAAGTCAGCCAAAGTCTCTTCACATAATAGTTAACCAGGTAGAGCTGATTAGTTGCATTCTCGGTCATCTCTAAGGCCGTTTTTCTTCTTCTCTGGCTAGACTCTAAAATTAGAAATGGGAGTGGATCACTCAGCTGGACAAAACAATCTTCATTAAGTTGGTCGTCATTAAGAGGCTGAGACATTTTTACCATCAGTAAGGAGAGGGCACTGGGCTGTTAGGAGATAAAAGGGGAAAGGATGGCCACGTCTAGGCAGCCAAGAGGTTCTCTCTTAAATCATCTCCTCCTCAGTCAAGTCTGCCCAAGTTCTCAAATCCAAGATCCTGCTCTAGCCCAATTAAATGGACTTTAATTTCTTCTAGGAATGCAGGATGCTTGTAGGTGTCCTCCCTTCCTGTTTGCTTTTTCCCAAATGAATTCATTTTTAGGGCCGTGCAGTGCTTTGAATTCAAAGTACAAAGGTGTTTCAGAGCCTGTGGGGATGGGAATGTAGCATCTGTCTACCCAGATGGATTTCTTCCCAGAATTGCCGTCAAGCTGCCATGTTTTGGGGAAAATGCAGCTGTTTTCAGAAGAGGCAGGCTGCTCACACCCTTCGCCTGCCAAGCCAGTCTTTGCCATCAAACCTGAAACACTGCACAGTCCTAAAATTTATATATTCTGCTTGGCCACCTTTATGGGTCTGTCCATAAAAGGAAATTTCTCATTAAATCTTCATCACTTGCAAAGCTGCATAACTACTGTTTAAATTCTTAAGATGATCTTAAGATTTATTTAGATTGGGGAAGAGAGACAGGATTGCATTCTGATGAAAGTGTTGTGCTGGCACTGGGGAGACCCAGGTTCTCGTCCCCCCACTCAGCCTGAAAAGCTCCCTTACTAGCCAGCATCTGTCCACCTTTGGAAGTCAGGATCCTCAATTCTCTGGCACAACACCTTGAGGAAAACCCAGTTTTTAAGAGGACAGCCGGCCAGGGCCACCCATGCCTGGGTGGGGTGGGGATCATTGGAAGGGCCATCACTGCCACAGAGAAGGGATCGTCCTGTTGAAGGGGCCCACAGTGTACTGGTGACAGTTGGTGGGACAGGTACAAATTGTCAGAAATAGGCAGTCCCACAAACAGTGTGGCCCTGTGATCTGTAGGGCTTTCTAAGTGACAACCCACATCTTGCATTGTACTCAGGAGCCTTTGGGGAGTAAACAGAGTTCGTGAAGTAGTGATGTTGCATGGATGTACTGTGCTGCACCCATAACAACCAGCATTGCCACATCATCTCAACAGAGCTATAGTGGTGCAATGGTTAGGATGCAGTACTGCAAGCTAACTCACTGCTCACTCCAGGTGTTCGATCCTGATTGGCTCAAAGTTGACTCAGCTTTCCAGCCTTCTGAAGTCGGTAAAATGAGGACCCAGATTGTTGGGGGCAAGATGCTGACTCTGTAAACTGCTCAGAGAGGGCTGTAAAGTACTATGAAATGGTATATAAGTCTAAGTACTATTGCTACTGCTATCTGGAACCATGGAAACAAATCTCTCCTTAAACCACATCATGACCTCATCATCTTCTAATTTATCATCGTCATCAGCCTCAATATATCTACAGAGTGATCCACTTCCTTAATGTCACCATCAAACTACCAGTATACAATGTACCCTAAAACCACTTTATACACATGGTCAACTTTCGAGTGTGAAAAAGACGTTGTGTGGTTCAACTGTGGGCACAGAGGTGACTCTGCACTCTCAGTCTGGAAGCACAGAATTTAGCACAATGGGGGCACTTAAAGTCCATTTTCTTTGGAACTGGGGGTGTTACTCTGTGACACCACTCACGGTTTTCTATTTTTGGAGGTGCCTGACCTCAAAGCTGGTGGAGGCTTTATAGCCAGGGCTCACCAGAGGATCTTGTCAGCAGCTGCAGCTGCTAGTTCTAATTAACTAGTTGTTACAGTGGTATAAGCATTTTTGTAGCATTTGTTTGGTTGACTTCAAGGTCTCTTCCCAGACCCTGTAGAGATACTGGTGAGGCATAGAGTGATCATCTATTCTGAGGACGTGTTTGTTCCATTTCATCTTGCCTATGATAATCAGGAACTCAGTGCTGGTGGACTCGGCACAATTGAAGACCTCCAGGTTGGAGACACGGTCTTGCCAAAAATTGCTGAGGATAGAAGGGAGAAGATGTATGTGAAATTTCTCCAGTTGTTTGATGTGTCCTCAGGACAGGACTCACATCCATACAGGACACAAGGGATGACCACCGCTCTGAACACTTTCAGCTTTGTGGAGATACGGGTATTGTGTTGATTGTGCACTTTAATATACAGCCAAGCCAGTGCCCGCCTGGTCTTGTTGATCCTGGAGTCAACTTCTTTGTCCAAAGACTCATCGCTCCGGAGTATCTGAAGCTGTTTACATTTGTCAGCTGGGTGTCATCAGCAGTGATTTTTGGTTCCACAGGCTTGGAATGTGGCAGGGGCTTATCTTGTTCAGGCTGATAATCAGGCTAAAGAGCCTA
This sequence comes from Crotalus tigris, assembly GCF_016545835.1. Taxonomy (NCBI): domain Eukaryota; kingdom Metazoa; phylum Chordata; class Lepidosauria; order Squamata; family Viperidae; genus Crotalus; species Crotalus tigris. The sequence goes on along the minus strand of NW_024096931.1, from coordinate 1,671,600 downwards.
GCCGCATCTGAGAATTTGTTCAGCACAAATTGTAGATCACTGTCCTTGTGTTCCAGACATCCACACCAGCAAAGAGGGTTTCTCAAATGACTGTATAGACCAGTGTTTCTCAACCTTGACAGTTTTAAGGCGTGTGGACTTCAACTCCCAGAATTCCACAGCCAGTACAGACTCACTTCATCCATGCATTCAAATGGCAAAAGTCAGAGAAAAGTCAATCGGTACCTGAGGTACACTTCCTTGTTCAGTTCCTGGATTGCACATGACAACATGCAGATTAAATAGGGCTAGGAAAGAAAGACCTTCGACTCCATTTGTAGTGAAAGGTATATTTTTTACTAAAGCCAAGTGGTTACAGCATAAGCCAGTGGTGGCGAACCTATGGCACGTATGCCAGAGGCGGCAGTCAAAGCCCTGTCTGTGGGCACATATGCCATTGCCCTCACAGAGTTTGCCAGAGTAGCGAGCACGTGGCATTTGGAAACAACAGGGCAGGAAGTGAGCAAGCAAGCAGCAGTGGCCCCCCCGGGGATGCCCCAGAGATGGCGAGGGACTGGCCCCTGCCACCCTGGCCCTGGCCACGCTCATCCAGTCTGCCATGACCACTGCAGCCACGCCCACCCAGTGGGCCATGCCCCCTCCCCCCGAGGGCACCACAATGCTGATGCAGCCCAGGCACTTTGCGATAAATAAGTGGGTTTGGGGTTGCAATTTGGGCACTCGGTCTCTAAAAGGTTCGCTATCACTGGCATAAGCAAAGCCAGATCTGAATATTCCTGTGTAAACCCAGTGATTTTTCCTTCTCCTAGCCCCCCCCCCCGGTCATCTTGTTAATGTTCAATGATATTCGAACTAAATGTCTTGGTAACAGTTCTAATGTTTGACGGTGGGCATTTGCATTGTGTTTCCACGCCTGTGACTTTGGATCTTTCAACTGTTGTCTCTGGTTGGCACCTTTGGTTCCTGTCACCTCCCCTCCAACATTCTCCTCTTCCCACCTTTTAACAGCAGCATGCCATCAAAGCAAAGTAAGGATGAAGCAGTGTGATGGCAGATCTGACATCACCATTGTAAAGAACCTGTCCTGTCGTGGAGTAGCTGAACCAACTTTAGTAGCTGAATTTCTATGAGCGTCCATAGCATCTCAAGATGATCCAGAGAGTCTGTTTACAATGTCAGATGCTTTTGTCAGGTGAATGAAGACAGAGTAAAGAGGCGTGTTCTGCTCAATGCACTTCTCCTGGACTTGCCTCATGGGAAACACAATGTTGGTGGTTCTCCATTCTGGCCAAAAGCCACATTGCACCTCTGGGGGGGTTCCTTTCTGAGACAGTGACAGGTCTGTTCAGGAGAATGTGGGCAAAGGTCTTGCCTGCGATGGACAGCAGCAAGATACCTCTCAAGTTTCCACTGTCTGATTTGCTTCCTAGCTTGTGTAGAGAGCCACAATGAGGGCATCAGAGAAGTCACCAGGCATCTCCTCTGTGGACCAAATGCCTTCCAAGATGTCTTGAAAGGCCTGCAAGGCATTTGGGTCTAGCTGGAGATTGCCGTGCATATCTCCAGGCCTCCAGTTTCTATCCAAAACCCACCCCCAAATCTATCATCTACAGTCAGGCGCTGTGCTTGTAATGGCATTTCTTCTCATGCAGAGATGTTCAACTGATGGAATTAAATCATTGGGGAGACTGAACTACCTGTCTAACAAGATCAATAGACAAATCAATAGAATCAGATCAATTCTGAGGGAGAATGTCTTAAAAGACAGACCATCCCACATAACAACAGAGCACTACTGATTGTCCCCTACGGCTCACAGCTGAAGCTACTCAACACATTATTGACAAGGACAAGCCCGTACACAACCGTGACTCTGCATTTTTTCAGGCACCGTGCAGCAGGCCAGGATGTTCCTTCAGACAGCCATCCAATCTAAAGAGGATGCTCATAAGCCTTTAGCAACAGCAGGGCCATGTGCCAACATTGGAACTGGCCCCTGAAACTAATTCAGGTGTCCACTTTGCCCCTGCACTAATAGCGGCATCTGGAGAGCCAACAGTTGCACATGCAAGATTAGTGCTGCTTTCACACGCTCTTTCTCTCCAGGCCCTCCTAGATCTGCAATGCGCCTTTGGATTCTACATAGGACATACAGGACAGACTTTGCACAAGAGACTCAATGCAGTCAATCCTGACTTAATACAAGGACAAAGCAACGTCAGAACATTTCAGCCTCCCAAGTTCTCTATTGCAGATGTCAAAGAGACCCTTTTGAGAAAAAGAGATTTGTAACAGCACCTTTGAGAGGACAATTGTTGAACTTGCACACAGGAAGTCCTTGATTTATATCTGGTTGCTTAGCATCCATTCAAAGTTAGAACGGAACCCCCAGTTAGTTAGTATTGACCCCCAAAGGCACTTGTGGCCCAGTTCCAGTTTTGACAGCTGAGCCCCCTCACAGTCACGCGACTGCACTTTATGACTGCAATTTATGACTTTTTTGCTGGAACCTAGCATTTACTTTCATTTTCAGCAAAAACTAGCTGTCAAGAGTGAAAACCTGTCAGCTACATGCCTTATTGTTTTCATCTTGTCCTAACAGCAAGGAGGGGGGAGAGATGAGGCTTTGAATGGCTTAGTTAGAGAAACGAAACCTCTCCAGTTCTGCAGACACTTGTTGAGACAAAGATGTATGGAAACTTTTCAAGGACATTCTAACTGTTGTGAAGCAGATAACAGAAGGTTCTCAAAACAACGTGTTTACATGAACTATGTGGACATCTGGGTGGCTTGGCTGGGAATGCCATTGTTATAGGCTTTGGTTAGATGTCTTGGGATGTTAGAGTTAGTTTTCCTTCGCCCTATACACGTGGTGATGAATCTATGGCACGCGTGCCACAGGTGGCACACAGAGCCCTCTCTGTAGGCACATGTGCCCTCGCCCCAGTCCTAGGCCTTCAGCTGGGTTTATAAAACCTTTTCGCTTTAGGCCTCCGCCACCATGTGCAAAAAAAAAAAAGATTCAATCAATCAATTTCAACTTCTTGTGGGGAAAAAAAAATCTCGCAAAGTTGGAATTGATTGAATTTTAGTTCCACCAAGTCTGCCATTACCACAGCACCCATGCCCACCCAATGGGCCACGCCCACCCGGCACCCAACGATACATAAGTGGGTTTTGGGTTGCAGTTTGGGCACTCGGTCTCATCACAGCCCTATACCATGTCATGTATTCAATAAACCAGTAAGATCTTCAGATATGAAAGAAATCCTGGACTTTATTTGGATATTCAAGGAGGAGGTTGACACCGGCCCATAGCAACAATGGGTTCGCTAAATCAAAGTTCCCCAATCTTTCTAGCTTTGCAGTCGGGGGGGGGGAGGAACTGCATGGGTCTGTGTGAGCAGCAGGCAAGCACACACCCCCACTTGCGCAAGTGGGGATGCACGCATGCACACTCGCCTGCCACTTCAGGTGGCCCAGTTCGGAATAGCTCACGGCCTGTTATTGGGTGCGGCCCGGGGATTGAGGACCCCTGTGCTAAACAAATGCCACATTCACTTAACAACCACTGAAAAAAAGGGGTAGTAAAATTGTGCCAGTCATGTGATGACTTGCTTTATGACCGCCAAGACTTCTGACTGTAATTGTCAGCGTTTGTCATAAGTTGAGGACTGCTTATATATTAAAAGGTTTCAAACTAGCTTCAAAGGTCTTAAGAAGCACAATGAGTTTTCAACACATTACAATTGTTAGTAGATATTTTAATTAAGTAATTTAATTCATGACATATTTGAAAAAACTATAAATACATGTCAGTATCTCTGACTCCATTTGAACACCAGCTGTGCAATTCCCTGATAAATCTCTTTTTGAAAACCTTCAGTGTTGGGGTATCCACAACTTCTGGAGGCGAGTAGTTCCACTGATTAATTGTTCTAACTGATTAAAAAAGAAAAACAGCCAGAACAACTCTTGGGTTCGGTTTTGGAATGAAGATACGGGTGAAAAATGATTTGTGCTATGGTTAGAGGGTGGATATGAACACATAAGGCCCTTCATTAAATGTTCATATTCATTTTATAACGTGTGGACTTCAAGTCCCAGAATGTTAGTTGACACTTGCTTCCTGTCTCTCATGTAGCCTGCATGTCTATGATCCATTTCATTTCCCTCCCAACCCCGATTTAAATCCTGAATCATCCTAACCACTCTGTGCATTTGATGGAGTAAATTCTAGTAACGTTTGTTAGTCAGAAAAGGGGCTTCTGACTTTTTGTCACATAGACTGACACAGCTTTCCTCCTACAATCCCTCCGTCACACTGTTTCTCATCCACATTCTCATCTCCCTATTTGTTCCTTGGCTCACTTTCTAAAAAAAACCCAAGCTAATTCGTTTATAAGCAGTGCATTAGGCGAGGCTTGGTCGTGTCTTCTTAGTTTAGACTAGTTCGTGTTCGCCCTTTTTGCTCATCCTCTACATGAGAGGTGGGGAACAGAGGTGGCCCCTTTATGACTTGTGGACTTCAACTCCCATAATTCCTGACCCAACATGGCTGGCTCAGGAATTCTGGGACTTGACGTCCACAAGTTATAAAATGAATATGAACATTTAATGAAGGGCCTTATGTGTTCATATCCACCCTCTAACCATAGCACAAATCATTTTTCACCCTTATCTTCATTCCAAAACTGAACCCAAGAGTTGTTCTGGCTGTTTTCTTTTTTAATCAGTTAGAACAATTAATCAGTGGAACTACTCGCCTCCAAAAGTTGTGGATACTCCAACACTGAAGGTTTTCAAAAAGAGATTTATCAGGGAATTGCACAGCTGGTGTTCAAATGGAGTCAGAGATACTGACATGTATTTATAGTTTTTTATATATAAATATATTTTACATCAATATATACAGCAAACTAGATAGTCAGGCCAACAGGAGCATCATCAGGTAAATCACAGAGCACACAGGAGAAAAAGGTGGGGGGAAAAGGGAAAGTCCCCCTACACAGCAACCAATCACAGAGCAGATTGCCTCACACAGCAGACAGCACTCTGGTACCAACAATCACAACTGTGTGTTCTGGCTCCTTGCACAACCCCACTGCTCCAGCTACTAAATTTAAGCATCTTAACAAGATTGTCTGAAATGGAACAGAGTTTCCTACCTGAGCAGGGGTTGGACTAGAAGGCCTCCAAGGTCCCTTCCAACTCACTTAGGGCCACATAAGTGAAGTGGGAATTGTAGAAATTTAATAAGCAAACTAACATAATGTCAACCATCCGGCTAGCGAATTCAATATCAAAGAAACTCTACAGTCTTGAAGTGCCATAAGAGATAACCTTCATTGAATACACATCCGACTTTGAAGAAGCAAAATCAACTCTAATTTTCCCACGCAAAAATCTAGTTAGTTAATAATAGCTTTTCATAACTCTTACCCACCAAATGTCCACATTGCCCAATCACATCTCTTCAGCTTGTTATGAAAACAGTCCATTTCTCCGTCAGACATTTGCTTTCGTGACCGTAAGGACCCGCTTCAAAACCTCATCCCAAGAAGGCAGGACTCTTGGAACAGTTTCATCCCAAAAGGAACTTTTATTTGGAGAAGCTGACAACAGGCATAGAAGGCAGGATCTGAGGGTTTCCCGCTCAGATCAATAGGTTAAAAGAGTCCCAAGCAAACTCCACCCCAACAGTTCATCCGGTTAGTTCAGGGGTAGGCAACCCAAAACACTCAAAGAGCCACTTGGACCCGTTTCCCACCAAAAACAAAACACTGGGAGCCGCAAAACCCTTCTGATATCTAAAATGAAGATAACACTGCATATATCCTTTTTTACCTTTATTATAGGTGTGTGTATGTGTATGTGTGTGTGTGTGTGTGTGTGTGTGTATGTGTATGTGTATATATGTATATATATATATATATATATATACACACACACACACACGCACACACACACACACACAGACACACACATACATACACACATTAAAAATAAAAGTAAAAATATGACTCTTGGGAATATCCATACTATTAAAACAATGATCACCAAGAGAATGCTTTAAGAGAATAAAATTACATACACACACAGGTAAAAAAAGGTATATGCAGTGTTATCTTCATTTTAGATGTCAAAAGGGTCTCTCTCTCCCTCCCTCTCTATCTGCCCTTGATCTGCCACTCCTCTTCCCCCACTCTCTCTCTCTCCCTCTCTCTCTCTTTCTCTCTCTCTCCTTCTCCCCCCCCTTCTATCTGCTGCTCACCTGGCAAGCTTCAAGCTGTTGTCCAACAACCTCCGGGGTAGGCAACCTCATCTCTTTTATGACTCGTGGACTTCAACTCCCAGAATTCCTGAGTCAGCCTAGCTGGGCTAGCTAGCTCTCTCCTGCCCTTCCTGCTTCCTGCAGAGACGCAGCAAAGGGAGGAGCTCCGCCCAGAAAGCTTTTCAGCTCCTCGGAGAACACTGGGAGTGCACTCTTTTTTTATACACACACACACACACACACACACAGAGAGAGAGAGAGAGAGAGAGAGAGAGAGAGAGAGAAGCAGGGAAGCGCAATTGCCTCTCTGTCTCTGTCTCTCTCTGCAAAGGCAGAGGAGGCTGGGAGCCACAGGGGAAGGCTCAAAGAGCAGCATGCGGCTCCGGAGCCGCAGGTTGCCGACCTGTGGGTTAGTTCAAATGAGCCAATCCCCAGGGGTTAAGTCTGCTGTGGGAATGGAGCTGATAACGGAGTCTGTTCCCATGCCTGTGAAGACATTGTTGGGTTTTCGCATCTTCGCAGCGAGAGATAAGCCAAATGGCCGGAGGCACATTCCTTTCTCACCCCAGGTTGACATCAAGGGGAAACAGTTCAAAGAGCAAGCAGATAGGAAAAGCAGAGAGGATACATTGTAGCTAAGCAAAAGGAGAAATGATGCATTCCCTGGAGCCTCCCCCCCCCCAGGAGAATGACAAAACCCACAGAAATAACCCGAAAGGAACAGAACCACCCCCCTCAACAAAAGAAATGGGTTCTGACAGTGACCTTGGGTTTCACGGTCCGTGGATGGTTTCTTGAAACTCCTGTTTCTTTCCCAGGCTCTCCCTCCCCCCTGTTTCTATGGCAAGTTGAGTAGCCACAGAGGTTAGCAAGCATCTTAGCAATTCAACCTTGACACATTTACAGTAAATAAAGCAGTGGTTTCTGTCTTCTGCCAAGACCATTTTTGCTGGGTTATGATCTTCTAGACTTTAGTGATTGTGGTTGTTGACACAGTCACGGGTGAGATCTTCCCAGCTCCTGTTGGGCGTCTCCATCCCTCTGGTTGGTGGAGTCTGTCCTGTGTGGCCCTTTGGGTAGAGTGGCAGGATTGACCCACAGAGACCTGGCTTCTGCAGAGCCATCAGCCCATGAAAAGTCCAGCTGCCTCACATATCTTACGTGGGCATCATATAAACACAGTCTTAGTGTTCTTCTAAAAGAGTGATGACTGTTTTCCTCTGCTTCCATCAAGTAGGGATTCCATTCAGTCATTTTTATAAAAAAACTGATTTGGCTTGTCTTGCTATTTCTGAGAACTCACCCAGGAGCGCTGTAATAAATACCCAGATCCGTTAGTGCTTTTAGGACTGGTCCCCTTCAGGGATGGTTTGCACAGTTCTTGTGCAATGCATCCTTGTTACTTATGCCATCCACGGGTACCATTTTGCTTGCTCCCTTCTGGTTTGACCACACCTGGAGCCACAAGATGATCTTATTATCTGAAGAGCAAGCACAATGGCACAAATCCAGAGCACAGTTCTCTGCGGCCACCCAATTTGGGGGGCTGCTGGCACCAGATCAGACCTATAGGAGGAGCAGAGCACTGTAAGTGAAAATCAGGAGGAATCTGGTAGCACTTTTTCAGACTAGCAAATTTTATTCAAACAGACAAATGTGTGAGCTGCAGCTCCCTTCCTCAGTCATACTCACAGTGCATTTAAACTGATATTTATTTATTTATTTATTTATTTATTTATGAGACTTATATACCGCTTTAAGTGCAAGCACTCTCTAAGCGGTGTACACCAGTAAACAATGTATATATATATATATATATATATATATATATATATATTTACAATCTGGGTCCTCATTTTACCTACCCCGGAAGGATGGAAGGCTGAGTCAACCTTGAGCCGGTGAGATTTGAACCGCTGACCTGCTGAACACAGTCAGCTAAAGTGGCCTGCAGTACTGCACTCTAACTGCTGCGTCACCTCGGCTCTTCCAAATGAGTAAGAGCACCGATGTGAGAGGGGGTTCATCAGCAATTTTTAACAGCACACCGGTGAAAAGCTTGATGCTTTTAACCTGATGCAGATTAGTTTTAAAAAAATTAAATTGCAGAGCAAGTAATTCTGCAGACGGCAAAACAGCAAATATTGGGACTTAGCAATAAGGCAGACAGGAGAGTGTTGAGGGGCCTGCTCGCCCTTTTGGTGCCCCCAGATGAAACATTGGCCTTCCCACTGTGGCTGTCCTGCCGCAGATTTAAATTCAGATTTAAGTCATCAGCCATTGGGGTCAGTTCCTGTACACAAGTGAGAAAGTGGTGGGCAGATCTTTTTCCCAGCTCTAATTCAAAAATTGCCCTCTGCTTATGCACCAGAGTAGCTGGTGACGGTGAGCACTGAAAGTCACTTTGAGGGATGCAGTAATTAATGACGATTGTGCTAGAATATAAGTGCCAGCATGTCTCCTGCTCTGCATCGACTCCGCTTGAGATTCATCTTACCCCATCTGAAGCATTGCAGTTCATGGGAGGGGTGGGTGGTGTCACTTCACCCCGCACAGCTTTGAGTCACTCAGGGAGCAGATCTCGCCCTGAAGGGCTGCAGAACGTTTCCCGAGCTTTGTTCTAAGTGTTCCCAGGGGTGCTACTCTAAGAATAGTCTGCTACTAATTGTTCTCAGCTATTTTTTCCCCAGTAGGTGCTGGGCTGAAATTAACAGCTGAACCTGAGCGTATTTAGCGATGCAGTTCACCTCAATCAACAACAAAGGTCCTGGGATAATTAATTTCCAGAGGCATTACACAATAGATCTTTTAAAAATGCCACATCAGCTTTCTCTAATATAGCGTGCTCCAAAAGTTGGGTCCATTTGATTCTATTCACCTTAACCGGCCTGGCCAAGGATGACAAGAGTTGCGATCCAGCACATCTGGATTGGGAGTGTGTCCTTTGTAAGATGCCCTGGAGACTGATGGGCATGGGCTTTCTTCCTCAATTGGCCTTTCAAGTCCTCTGCTCAGGCCTGCTGAGGCCCCCAGTCTGCTTGGTGTTGGGGAGAGAGAGGGGGGCCCCTGAACTGTGCTTTTCTCTGCAAAATCACTTTTTTGTCCTTCCACCAAGCTTCGCCATCTTGCCCCCAGTACCACTTTCCTGACTGCCGATGGTGCATGTTGGGCAGCCTAAACCCTGCCACGCGTGACCGAACATCAGAATGGAACAAATGAGGATAACAGGGTGACAACATCGACAGTTTTATTTCAGTCCCTTGATCTAAGTTCTCCTTTCTTGGTGAGATCACACGTCAGGCCTTTGCACGTCTATGTGAAGACTCCTCCTTCTCCTCCTCCTCCTCTCCCCCCCCCCCCCCCCGCTCCTCATTAAACTGAGTGAACCACATGAGGGTGAAGGTTCGTTCTCCTAGCTTGTGGGTTGGTTTCTGAATGTTTCTTTGCCAGGCTAGGTAACACCTTCAGCTGCGTTTAGGGGAAGTCTGTGTCAGGGCTCCTCATTTATAAGGACCTCAGGTGTGGGTGTGTCAAGTGAGGGTCTCGTGATGGGTCAGGGGTGAGTCATCAGTGAGAGGCTGGGGATGGATCTTGTGACGGGGAGGTTAAATCAGGTCAGGGTCTTTGGGAGGTGAACTGCTGAAGGGGGGAGAGGGGGCTTGTGTGGGTTGGTTGTGGGTTGGTGCTGTCTCCTGTTGTGCGTGCAATTGTGAACCACATTTGCAGGTGATTTCTCTGTTTCTCTAGTTCAGTGGTTCTCAACCTTTTTAATGCCGCGACCCCCAACCGGCCGTAAGTCGAGGACTACTCAACTGGTGCAGCACCGTTTGCAGAATGGGACTTTTGGCGGGCTCAGGAGGGCAGAGACAGCTGGACAATTCCTATTGGCTTTGGAAAGCCAATAGAATTAGACTCTATTCAAGAGAGTCTATTCTATTGGCTTTCAAAAGCCAATAGAATAAAAGGGAGTAGCACAGCTAAGGGGAAAAAAATGGCAGACTGCATTGTTTGGCAACCCCCGTGAAATGGTCGTTCGACCCCAAATGGGGTCCCGACCCACAGGTTGAGAACCACTGCTCTAGTTGAAGCAATTCTTTTGGAGTGCTTCATAACTTCCTTGGGATTTTGGCCCCCTTGTCCATGTCCATGTCACCTGCTGCCTTGGCTACTCAGAACCACCCAGTAGATCTGCTAGGACAATCCTAATAATGCTTCCCGGAGTTGCAAACGCTGTTTACTCATAAACTTGATTTATGTGTTTGGTAATTAGGTATTAATTTTTCATCTCACAAATGATATTTATACTCAACAAGCTTTATTAGAATCTGTTTTTGGCCAGGGAGGAAGAAGCATCTATGCATGAAGAAGTGCTTGTTTACGGAACCGAGGCTGATTCATCCCGAAATGGGATTGTCCTTCTCTGGGTACCACAGCGGCTAATTTGTCTGCGTCGTCTTCTGATACTTTCCCCGATATTGATTTCCTCAAATCTGCTTTAGGAAATAGAGGATGGACTGGCTGCTGTCAGAAACACGAATAATTGCTTAAAAATAAATTAGAATTTTTAAAGAGGTCCATGATGATTGCCAACTGGCCCCAGAAGTGGCTTCCTTTTCCAATTGGCTTTATAATCTTATTATGGTTGCTTGCATAATCAGCCAGATGTTTAGACTGGGCTTGATATATTTATCCACCTATCAAGTTTTTCCCAGGCATCTGGGATAGGCAGATGCTGTTAACACTTTGTTGGTGTTAAAGGTATTGTCACAAGATGTAAGCTGTTCCAAGTAAAATCTGCCTTTTGCAATTGACTGGTGGTGAATTTGTCAAAGCTGATAGTGTTCAAGTGATGTTCCAGTTATTCTGGGATTGCACCTGAGGTGCCTATTACTATTGGTACTATCTTTGCATTATTTTGCCACAGTCATTCTACTTCTATTTGCAGGTCTTTGTACTGTATTTGTTATCTTCTCTTTGTCTTCTATTCTGCTGTTTCCAGGTACTGCCACATCCACTATCTAGACTTTTTTTGTCTTTCTTATCAACAGTTGTTAAGTCTGGGCTGTTAAGTGGCAGATACCTGTTTGTTTGAATTCTAAAGTCTCAGAGGAATTTAGCTTCTTCATTTCCTATGACTTTGTCTATTTTATGATGCCCCCAGTTCTTACTTGCAGGCAAATTGCATTTCTTACAAATATTCCATAATAAGAACCATTGCTTCTTATTAATATTATTAATATTATACACAAGACAAAATCACAGCTGGCTGAGGAATTCTGGGAGTTGAAGTCCACAAGTCTTAAAGTTGCCAAGGTTGAGAACCCCTGCTCCAAAGATCCTGGTGGCCTCTCTCATGAAACGTTGAACAAGCCAGGACGAACGCCTTCCTTTTCTTCCACATGATGGCAGAATGCACAAGAAAATGGTTCCCACCACAGACTTTTGCAAGAATGCATGCATCAATCTTTTTCCTGTGGGGTTTGACAAGGATCTGCACCTTCAACTTTTTTACTTCTGCAGGCAGCGTGCTCATTTCTGCCCTGGTGCTATGACCGCTCCCCCAGGAAGAGATAAATGAGCAACAACCCCCCCCCCCACCACACACAAACACTTATTCTAGCAGGCCTTTCCTAAAGCCCAGGAAAAATGGCGAGACAGGTTGTGCTTGGATCCTAAACTGCTGAAAGGCAGCAATGAGACCGAATAACAGAATTGGAAGGGACCTTGGAGGTCATGTAGTCCAACCCCCTGGTCAAGCAGAAAACCCTATACTATTCCAGAAAAGTGGCTGTCCAGTCTATTCTTAAAAGCCTCCAGTAATGGAGCACCCACAACTTTTGGAGGCAAGCTGTTCCACTGATTAATTGTTCCCAGTGTCAGGAAATTCCTCCTTAGTTCCAGGTTGCTTCTGTCCTTGGTTAGTTTCCATCCTTTGCTTCTTGTCCTGCCTTCAGGTGCTTTGGAAAACAGGTTGACCCCTTCTTCTTTGTGGCAGCCCCTCAAATATTGGATGATATTGGAAAAATGGGGTAGAGATTAGGAATTTAATGTGTATTATTAACTAAAACAAATGGACCCAGACAACACGTTGTTTACCAAGCACCTATGAATTGTAAATATAGAAAACTAATAAAAAAAATTAAAAAAATATTGGAAGATGCTATCATGTCACCCCTAATCCTTCCGTTCATTAAATCAGACATACCCAATTCCTGAAACCGTTCTACATATGTTTTAGCCTCCAGCCCCATAATCATCTTTCTTGCTCTTTTCTGCACTCTTTCGAGCCTCAACACCTTTTTTATAATATGGTGACCAAAACTGAATGCAATATTCTAAATGTTTTACTCTTTATAAAGCGATATTAACATTTCAAGTGATCTTGATTCTGTCCCTGTTAATGCAAGTTAGGATTGCATTGGCTTTTTTGACTACTGCCACACAGTGGCAATTCTAAAGCAAACCCTATAGTCATTAAGCAAATCTCTTGTTTGGTATGGTTTGCAGTTGAAACTATAAGTAAATGCTAGTTTCTGGAAAAAAGCATCCTAAATCGCAATCATATGACTGTGGGATGCTACAAACAGCTGAAAATGCAGGCTGGTTGCCAAATGCCCCAAATACAGTCACACCACCAGGGATGGGGCTGGATATTGGAACTTCAAATCCAGGTCAAAAGTAGCTTTCTGGAGGGGTTCCGTTGTAACTTCAAACAGTACTGAGCAACAGGTCATAGGACTACCTGTAGTGTTCTTGTGTAAACCGTCTAGACCAGGGGTGGGGAAATATGGCCCTTTTATGACTTGTGGATTTCAACTCCCAGAATTCCGTGCTGGCTCAGGAATTCTGGGAGTTGAAGTCCACAAGTCATAAAGGGACCATAGTTTCCCACCTCTGTTCTTTCTCTGAACAGGGCTGACAACCAGCCGCAACACACAATCCAGTTCCACAATGAAGGCAGCACACAATGTGCTGGCAGACTTCCCCCGCCCCGCCTCAGAGTTTCAGAAAAGCACATTAACATCAGGAGCCTTTAGATTTAAATAATCAAATTAAAGAATTAATCCACCAATTAGGGCCACTTGACAAGGACTTCCCAGAGAATGATTAAAAGTGCACGAAAGACTTGACTGCTCTTCCCTGCAAAAATTTCAACAAAGCATCACATCGATTAACAAACTGACTATTCTGTCTCATTGGAAGCAGCATTTTAATTAATTGAATTTAACTTAATTTAATTAAGTGTAGTGAATATAAATACTCTTCATGAATTCAATCATTTCTTACTTTCTGTTAATCAGTAGCATTTACTGGCACTTTTGGGAAAGTTCTCCTAGCTTTGGAGAATCAGGAAATTCAGATGCAGTAATTCACCTATTATTTCCTAGTTTGTTGTGTTGATATGTGTTGCAACGGATTGCTCATCATGGCTTATTCATTATTTAGTTTTATTCCTGAGAGATGCATCACAAATAGGTATTGATTGTTTAGCAAATTGTGAGAAATCTTCATATAGACCAGCAGTTCTCAACCTGTGGGTTGCGACCCCGTTTGGGGTCAAACGACCATTTCACGGGGGTCGCCAAACAATGCAGTCCGCCATTTTTCCCCCTTTTCCTTAGCTGTGCTTCTCCCTTTTATTCTATTGGCTTTTGAAAGCCAATAGAATAGACTCTCTTGAATAGAGTCTAATTCTATTGGCTTTCAAAAGCCAATAGGAATTGTCCAGGCTGTCTCTGCCCTGATGAGCCCGCCAAAAGTCCCATTCTGCAAACGGTGCTGCAAGTTGTCTGCAGCGAAGGCGAGCTGTCTGGAAGTTTCCACCCCTCCCTGCTGAGCAACTACTAAAAATGTAAGCAAAAGAGGGCCAGGGGTGGGAGGTGGGAGGCCAGCGGGCACAGGGAGAGTTGCTGGTGCGTGTGGGGCCCGGCGGGTGCCTTATCTGCCTTGGGCTGGGCCAGCTGGTAGCCCAGCCGGTGGTCGGCCTGCGCTGTCGCTGCCACTTGCCGTGGCTGCCCAGGACCGCCTGGGCCTTCCTGCCGCCGCCCCAAATGGGCGGTGGCCAAGGTAAGGCTAGTGAGGCAGCGGCGGGTGCAGGGAGGGTTGCTGGCGCGCGTGGGGCCCGGCAGGTGCCTTACCTGCCTTGGGCTGGGCCAGCTGGTGGCCTAGCCGGTAGTCAGCCTGCGCCGTCTCTGCCGCTTGCCAGCTACGCCTCGGCTGGCGCAGGGGGCGGCACCACGCATGCGCGGTGCTCCCGGGCAGGGAAATACAGGTAGTCCTCGACTTACGACCGGTTGCGGGGTCGCAGCATTAGGAAGGTTGAGAACCACTGATATAGACAAAATGCATTTTATTAATACATGTTTTAAAAAGCATTTGTGTACTTTCTGTTTTTTTGGGGAAAGGAGGAAATATAATTGCTATGGTGAACTACATACATTTAATAAGAAAGCTGTCAAATCAGAACGATCTAGAAATTTAGATAAGAGAAGGGTGATCAATTCATGATGAATGTCCCTAAAGAGAAACATGATTCATGGTTTCTATAACATTCATGCCACGTGGACAATATTGTGCTTCAAAGAGAATAATCTATTTTCCTTCCAAAGAAACTAAAATTAAAGCTTTCTTGAATTTAGGGATCAACATTTCGTATAAATATGAAGCTATCCGGGAACCTAAAATTTTATCATTAATAAATATATCTTGTGAAATAGCAGCAGATTCTCTTTGACCTGAAGTTAATTTAGCTTGTTAGTATCATCAGAAAAAATCATAACTCATTCTCTTTTGCATTACTTTTTCCTAGGAAGATTTGAAATTATTTTCTGTGTAAAGTGGACCAATCTTGGCTATTGACCTCTCCACAGTACAGAATTACAGCATGCAGGTAGGCCTTGACTTATGATCACAGCTGGAACAGAACAGAATTTCTGTTGCCAAGCAAGGTGTTTGCTTAGTGACTCATACCCGATTTTATGACCTTTTTTTGCCATGGCTTCTAAGTGAATCACTGCAATTGTTAAGCGAATCACGCACAGTCATTAAGTGAATCGGGCTTCCCTCACTTGACTTTGCTTGTCAGAACCTGGCTGGGAACATCCCAGATGGTGATCACATGACCTCCCAGGATGCCACCATTGTCATAAATGCATGCCAATTGCCAAGTGCCAAATTTTGATCATGCCACTATGGGGATGCAGCAATGCTCCTAAGTGTGAGCACTAGTCATTAGTCACTATTTTCAGTGTTGTTGTAACTTCAAATGATAGCTAAATGACTGATTATAGGTCAGAGTACCAGTATTTCTTCTCACTTTGTTTAATCTTCTTTAAATTAGTTATTAACTGTCCATTGGCATCCTTTTGCATATCAATTTGAACCTCCTTCCACATTTCCTTTTCAGATCTGATGGAAAACTTGTCTTCAATGTCTGCTTCCACTTGATGTCTTTACAGAATTTGTATTTCTGCTTAAATTCCTCGCAATGCAGCGCCGTGAAATCATTTGTTCGGTTCCTTGTTGAGATCTTTGTCATTCTTGATTTCAGCTTCTCTTCTTGACAAGTTTCCCACCTGTGTTCTGACATTTGATTTACTTTCTTCTGTTTCTTTGGTCTTTGTCAAGTCTTTTTTTGTGTTCATCTTTAACAGCTTCTTTAATGCATTACACAGTTCCTATGGCTTCCTATCTAAGAAGTTTAGAGTTTTAAAATAATTCCTGATGTTCTCCTTGGAAATGATGGGCATATACTCAAGATGATGTTGGCTTTTCCTACTTTAGTTTGACTTGGAACTTGCACATGAGTGGTGTGTTGTATCTAAACTGTTCCATCTCCTTCTACAAATAATATATTCAGTTTATTTTCTGGGTATTCCAGCTAGATGTCCATACAGATAGATGTCATTTTGATTGTTGGAAGCTTGTGTTAGCAATCCAAGAAACCAGAAACTTTTTTTTTCTCCTGCTTCATTTTTATTTCCATAATTGTTCCGATTATGTTTTCATCCTTCATGTCTCCAATTTGGCATTCCAGTCTCAAACTACAATCTTACTTACATGTTCTGTCAATTTCAGACTAAACATGACCATAAAAATGCCTCTTCTTCTGCATTAGCTGTTGCAGCATAAACATAAGTCATACAAAATGGACACACTTCCAGGAAAGGATGGTGAATGGAAGAAGCAGAGCCATGTTTATGGTTAAGGGCAGGGAATTGATGAGCAGAACAGCTACTCCAACTCTCTCTGGATAAAGAGAGGATGCAAGATTGCCCAACGTGTACTCCATATGGTTGCTTCTCACAAATAGCCTGCAAAGCAGCAGTCTCCAGAGGATTGGAGAACCAGGAGCCGAGGGAATTCACCATGCTTGCTCCAGAGCCTTTCAAAGGAGACTAAGTTTGCATTTCCTTTGCTAACCATACGTGGAAAGTGCGGATAAACTGCTTTAAAGCAGGGCTTTTCAACCAGTGGCACGGGTACCACCTGTGGTACATTGGCACCTGGCAGGTGATACGTGACCATCCTAGAAAAGTGGTAGCAGGGGAGGGGAATGAGCTGAACCGGTGGCAGCACCGCACAAGCCTGAGCGAGAGGCGGCTGGAGCTGCAGGGCTGTCAGGGCTCAGTGGAAGCGCCAGGATCAGCGCCAGGCTCCAGCTGATCGGCACTTCTTTGGGGCTGTCAGGGCTTAGTGGAAGTGCCAGGATCAGCGCCAGGCTCCAGCTGGAGCTCGGTGCTGATTCTGGCGCTTCTGCTGAGCCCAGAAGAAGCGCCGATCAACTGGAATGTTGCAGCATCTCCAGGGTCTTGTGATTTACATTCAGATTCTTGGCAACTGATTCATATTTATGATGGCCACAGTGTCCCAGGGTCATGTGAAGTGATCAAAACCTGCTCCAACCACCCAGCAGACAGGGGGAATAAAAACCAAATACCCCCCACCCCACTCACACTGCCAATCCTCAACAGAAATACTCACAACAATGAAAACCTCCAACAGGAGGAAGAGCGCCACCGGGTGGGCAGGAAAGTGTCTTGTTCGGCTCTGCCTTGGGGGGCACTTTTTTCAGTGCCATTGTAACTTCGAACAGTCACTAAGTGAACTGTTGTAAGTCGAGAACTACCTGTACTTTATCACTTTTTTCCTTTTGGGGGGGTCATCAAGTTTTTGACACCTTGCTAGGTGACTGGTGGTACTCGGATATTGCCATATCCTAAAAGTGGTACAATGGGTGAAAAGGTTGAAAAGCTCTGCTTTAAAGAAGTTAGACAGAAATGACAAGGGTGGAACACTGGGTGAGTGCATTCAATCCTTAATACAGGTAGTCCTTCACCTACGGCCACAATTGTGCCCAAAATTTCTCTTGCTAAGGGAGACATTTGTTAAGTGAGTTTTGCTTCATTTTATGACCTTTCTCAACACAGTTGTTAAGTGAATCATTGCAGTTAAGTTAATCATATGGTTGTTAAGTGAACGTGGTTCACCCAGAGAACTTTGCTTGTCAGAAAGTCACAAAAGGTGATCGAACTCATGAGCCCAAGACAATGCAATCGTTATAAATGTGAGTCAGTTGCCAACTGTCTGAATTTTGATCACGTTACCATGTAACAGTTATAAGTGTGAAAAATAATCATAAGCCACTTTTTTCAGTGAAGTTGTAACTTTGAACATTCACTAAATGAACTGTTGTAAGTCAAGGAGTACCTATATAAATATATGAAGATGCATCTTTATAACTGTTAAGAATTTAAAATAAACAACAAGCAAGTCAAAGTTTTGGCTTTAGTCAGTTTTAAATGGGTCAGAAAACATTGTAATACTGGACTTTGGACATGAAGATTTTGAAATTAATTTTAATGAATAAATGAATTTTTGTAAGGAAAGAAAAACTACTTTCTAATATTTGAGACATAACAAAATAAGCTATAATGGTGTTCGGAGACGTTTTTGAGGAACTGCATCGGGGCATTGAATCAATAATGTCAGCTATGTTGTGTCTTCTTGGGAACAATCTGTTCCTAGATGTTACAGGAAAAATGTGCAATAAAGTATATCCAGAAACAACATGAACAAGATTTTGCAATTAGATATAAAGAAAAACTGGATATGACTTTAAACATTCAGAAGTAAAAATTACAATCTCAGATACCAATTGGAGTATTTTCCTTTTGCTGGACTTACAAAAGAAGTTGTTTAAAGTTTTGAAGAAATTTGAAACAAGGATCAACAATCATCTGAATGGACGCGAGAGCAGGATTGTTTTGTTTAAAAAGGAAGGAATATAAAGTCGGTTTAGTCACTGAAGCAGTAGGTGTGAATTTAAATGGACTCCAGAAGATGGTAGAGGACAGGAAGACCTGGAGGAACATTGTCCATGGGGTCGCGACGGGTCGGACACGACTTCGCAATTAACAACAACAACAACAACAACATAAAGTCGGTTTATTTGACCAGGATTAGAAAGGCACTTGTTGCTATTTTGAATAGCTCCATTTTGTGTAGCTCTTTTTAGATTTGCTGACTGGGAAAATGTTATGTACAGTATTGGATTTGCTTATGACTAACATGGTCTTACAGTCCCCCCCCCCTTATATAGTTACTTTATGTATCCTAATCTGACAGCATTTAAATTAGTTTTGTAGCTAACTGTATTTTTACTTACAAGAATTTATTTATTCATTTAAAATATTTATATTGCCATCCATCTTAAGCAGCTCTGGGCTGCTCACAACCACCATAAAACAATAAATAAAACAATAAAAACATTAAAAGTAGTAAAACAATAAAACAAAAACCCTCTTGGGATGACCACAGCAGCCCCATACCTTCTATCTGTACAAACCCAGCATCTCAGTAATAAAAAACCCATAGGGCTGTCACAGAGAACAGGGGGTCAACCTGTTCTCCAAAGCACCTGAGAGAAAGACAAGAACCCATGGACGGAAACTAATCAAGGAGAGAAGCAACCTGGAAATAAGGAGAAACTTCCTGACAGTGACAACAATTCGTCAGTGGAACAGCTGGCCTTCAGAAGATGTGGAGGCTCCATCAGTGGAAGTTTTTAAGAGCCTGGATTGCCATTTGTCAGGGATGGTAGATGGTTTTCTGCTTGAGCAGAGGTTGGGTTAGACAGATGGCCTCCAAGGTTCCTTTCCACCCTGTTATATTGTTACTATTACTGCTAGTATCTGCCTTGGGAAAGGCTTGTAAGTGTATTTCCTGGACTGAGAGAAAGCGCAAACCGACATATTTTTTTTCAACTTGGTGTCTTCATTTAAAACAGTGGTTCTCAACCTTTTTATACGGCAACCCTGGACATAAGCAGGCAGCGCGCATGCGTGGCAACGCCCCTGCACGGCACACATGCGCAGCGACCCCCCTACGTGGCACGCATACGCGCCCCCTGCGCGGCAACGCCCCCATGCACCACCCCGTGCAGCGCACATGCATGGTGCTGCCCCCTGCACGGTGCGCATGCACAGCGCCGCCCCCTGCACAGCACACATGCACAGTACCGCCCCCTGCGCGGCACGCATGCGTGGTGGTGCTCGATGCACCGCCTCTGCACGGTGCGCATGCGCAACACCACTCCCTGCACTGGCTGACAAACAAAATGGCGGATCGCGGCGTTTGGCGACCCCCCCTTGAAATGGTCGATGGACCCTAAATGGGGTCGCGACCCACAGGTTGAGAACCGCTGATTTAAGAGAAGTTCTTTGTTTCCAAAGCAGCCCCTGGGCAAGATCGGGGTGCATGAAGGTGGGCAGCGGTGCAAGCCCCCTCCTCGTTCCTCCTCTTGGCAAAACGTCGCCCGAATCCCATCGGAGGGGGCACACACACACACCCCCTTTGAGGGAGCGACAAAGGGGGTCCGCGGGAGTCCCGCAGGAGGCCCCCACCCTCGGCTGCTTTGCGCCGCGAGGGCCACTTGGCGCCGGACCTTCGGCCAGGGCCGGGGCGGCTCTCGGCTCCGCGGGACCCTCCGGCGGGGCCTTAGGGCCGGCGGGGCGCCTTGGGCCCGGGCAGGGGTCGGACCTGGGCTTCCCGGGCTCTCGTGGAGAAGCCGGGCCGGGGGCGTCCCCTCAGGGCGAGCCCGAGGGTCGGCGCTGCCGCTATTGTCGCGGTCCGCCGGCCGGCCGGCCTTCCTTCCTGCCGGGGCTGGGAAGGCAGGCGGCCGGCCGGCCGGAGCGGGCGGCGCCGGCGGGGCTGCGGGCGGGCGGAGCGCGGGCCGGCCGTCCCCTCCGCGGGGCCGGGGGGCGTGGGCGAGGCGGCGGGGCGGTCGCTGCCTTCGAGCCAGCGAGCGGAGGGGCGGCCCGGGCGCAGCAGCCATGCCATGCCCGCGCTGAAGCGATGCCTGCCCGGCGCTGCCTCCGGCCGCCGAGAACGAACGGCCGCCCCCGTCGCGCCTCGGCCGCCGCCGCCGCCTTGTCCTCCTCCTCCTCGGCGGCCCCGGGCTGGCGGCGCTGGTGCCTGCTGTGCTGCCTGCTGGGCGGCGGGCTGGCCGGGGCGAGCGCCACCCCGCGCGGGTGCCAGCCGCCCTGCGGGCCCGACTGCGCCTGCCGCACTCTGGGCAGCGCCGCCTGCGCCGTGGACTGCGCCGCCCGCGGCTTGGAGCTGCCGCCCGGACCGGCCTGGCCCGCCGGCACCGTCGCGCTGTGAGTAGGGGCGGGGGCGGGGCGGGGGGGGGTCTTTGGCCTAGCATCTGCCGCCGCCGCCGCCGCCGGAACTCCCCGCCACCGGAGCCGCCGACAGATGAGCGCCGCCGCCTGCAAGCGAGCTACCGCCGGGCAGCGGGGAAAGAGTTGATCGCGGGCCTCGCGCAGCACTGGCTGGCGCGTAAATGGACCCTCCGCCTCTAGGGGCAGCCCCCCTTGCTGGAGCCAAGCTGGAAAGTCAATAGGCGGGGGGGGGCAGCCCCCTGCATGAGGCCCTGGGCCTGAGGGGGCTTTGCCTTCCGGGCCGGATTATGGGCCTTCCAAGTTGGGGAGAAGCGCTTGAATCTCCGTCTCTGGTTGGGCCAGGAAGATGCTCCTTGCGGTCCTTGCTTGGGGCATCTTGGCTGTGGCCCTTGGGGGGGGGGGTGACTTGGCATATGCTCTGGAATTTTTTTGCCTTGAATGGTGGCAGACATTTGCCCACTTGCATGCCCACACATCCTCACTGGCTGCAGAAGCCGCAGACGAAGGAGCCTGGATGCTCTGAGGAGGGGTAGCCGGTGAGTTGGCCCATCCAGCCTCTCTCAAAGCCCCCAAACCCTTGGACTCCCCCCCCCATCTCTTTGCATTAATTCATCTGGGCAGGAAGACAGCAGCCTTGCTTGGAGCTGACGGGGCCCCTGCGTTTCCTTGCTAGACCCTGAACCAGTTGGGGAGTGGGGAGAAAGCCTTCCCCTTTGCAAAGTGGGGCCTCTTGTCCTTCCTCCACAGATCTCCACCTGCTTTGTGGGGTCAGGAACGGTTCGTCTTTCCTTGGCAAGGTGCAGATGGATAAAATGAGGGGGACGGGTGAGCAGGGCCCCCCTGGCCCCAGGAAAGTGGAAGGGACTGGAGGGAAAAGCTTTGGTTGTCTTGGGCTCCTGCATTTTAAAAACATTTTATTTATCAGGCTGGTGTAAAGTTTCTTTCGTTCTTTAAGTTCAACTCTGTTTTCAGTTGCTTTCAAGATGGCGCATCGCAAGGCTAATGGTGCCAGGGAGTCTAAAATGGGGTCTGCTTGGGACCTCTGGTCAGTAATACCACCTACATTCTTGTAGTTACAGTACAGGCACTCCTCGATTTACAACAGTTTCACTTACTGTTCAAAATTACAACGGCACTGAAAAAAGTTGACTTATGACCATTTTTCACACTTACAACTGTTGCTGTATCCACGTAGTCATGTGATCAAAAATTGGATGCTTAGCAGCTGACTCATACAGTATTTATGACGGTTGCATTGTCCCAGGATCATGTGATCACTTTTTGTGACTTTCTGACAAGCAAATTCAATGGAGAAGCCAGATTCACTTAACAAACATGTTACTTACAATGGGGGGGGGGGAGGAATTATTTGATGATCTGCTGATTTTGTACATTTGCCTACTGACAAAGAAATGATCAGTCTATCATTTTAATGGTAGGTTTATTTTAACAGTGAGAGACAGAATAACAACAAAAAATCCAGAAAAACGTATTTTAAAAAAGTTATAAATTGATTTGAATTTTAATGAATGAAATAAGTATTTGACCCCTTTGCAAAACATGATTTAGTACTTGGTAGCAGTCACAGAGGTCAGACGTTTCTTGAAGTTGGCCACCAGTTTTGAACACATCTCAGGAGGGATTTTATCTTATTCCTCTTTGTGTTAAGGTTTCAAGGCTGATGTTTGGCAGCTTGAACCATCAGCTCCCTCCACAGATTTTCTATGAGATTAAAGTCTGGAGACTGGCTGGGCCACTCCAGGACTTTAATGTGCTTCTTTCTGAGCCACTCCTTTGTTGCCTTGGCCGTGTGTTTTGGGTCATTGTCATGCTGGAATACCCATCCACGACCCATTTTCATTGCCCTGGCTGAGGAAAGGAGGTTCTCACCCAAGATTTGAGGGTACATGGCCCTGTCCATCATCCCTTTGATGCGGTGAAGTTGTCCTGTCCCCTTAGCAGAAAAAACACCCCCCAAAGCATCCATGTTTGACGGTGGTGTTCTTGGGGTCACAGGTAGCATTCCTCCTCCTCCAAACACGGAGAGTTGAGTTGATGCCAAAGAGCTCAATTTTGGTCTCATCTGACCCCAACACTTTCACCCATTTCTCCTCTGAATCATTCAGATGTTCATTGGCAAACTTCAGAGGGGCCTGTACATGTGCTTTCTTGAGCAGGGGGACCTTGCCGGTGCTGCAGGATTTCACTCCTTCATGGCGTAGTGTGTTAACAATTGTTTTCTTGGTGACTATGGTCCCAGCTGCCTTGAGATCATTGACAAGTTCCTTCCGTGTGGTTCTGGGCTGATTCCTCACCGTTCTCATGATCATTGAAACTCCACAAGGTGAGATCTTGCACGGAGCCCCAGACTGAGGGAGATTGACAGTTATTTTGTGTTTCTTTCATTTGCGAATAATCGCATCAACTGTTGTCACCTTCTCACCAAGTCGCTTGACAATAGTCTTGTAGCCCATTCCAGCCTTCTGTAGGTCTACAATCTTGTCCCTGACATCCTTGGACAGCTCTTTGGTCTTGGCCATGGTAGCAAGTTTGGAATCTGATTGATTGATTGCATCTGTGGACAGGTGTCTTTTGTACAGGTAACAAGCTGTGATTAGGAGCACTTCCTAATCAAAAGAGTGCTCGTAATCTCTTTTTGGTACCTGTATAAAAGAAATCTTGCTGATTGATAGGGGATCAAATACTTATTTCGCTCATTAAAATGAAATCAATTTATAACTTTTTGGAAATGCGTTTTTCTGGATTTTTTTTATGTTATTCTGTCTCTCCCTATTAAAATAAACCTACCAATAAAATTATAGGCAGCTCATTTCTTTGTCAGTGGGCAAATGTACAAAATCAGCAGGGGATCAAATAATTCCCCCCCACACACACTGTACTTAACAACTGCATTGATTCACTTAATATCTTAATATCTTTTGTGGCACAAAAGGTTGTAAAATGGAGCAAAAGTCACTTAACAAATGTTTCACTTAGCGACAAAAAAAATTGGGCTCAATTGTGGTCATAGGTCAAGGACTACCTGTAGTTATTTTCTAATTCATTTAGTTGTGTTCCAGCCTGTGGTGTAGGAATGTTTGCATCATATAGGAAGAAGACAGGAGTAGAAGAATCAGTTTGCCAGAAATTTACAGGGGACAGTTCATAAATGAGTTTAAAGGGCCCCCAGAAACCGCTGTGCTGGGCTGCTGTTGACCCCAGGATTAGACAGTGAGAGGCACTGCAGATGGAAGATGGTGTAATTTTTTTTTAAAAAAAATAACATTTAAATGGTGTTATTTGAGGAATATCATTCTGATCTGCAAAAATCTGAGATACAGAGATAGCTAACATTTTGCTGCTGTTGAAATGCTTGTCAAGATTTCTGAAAAAGTGATTTGGCTGAGATTGGCAGTCATTATATTTGCCAGCTGAAAAGCACTTCCCATATTTCTACACTGTCATGACATCCTCCTAAAGCAGTGTTTCTCAACCTTGACAATTTTAAGGCATGTGGACTTCAACTCCCAGAATTCCACAGCCAGCGTTGCTGGCTGTGGAATTCTGGGAGTTGAAGTCCACATGCCTTAAAATTGTCAAGGTTGAGAAACACTATCCTAAAGTGATACAGGTAGTCCTCGAAAGTTACAATGGCACTGGAGTTCCGTTTCACACTTACGACCGTTGCAGCATCCCAGTGGGCACGTGATCAAAACTCAGATGCTTGGCAACTGACTCCTATTTATAACCAGGGTCATTGTGAACCCTTCTTGCACCCTCTTGACAAGCAAAGTCAACGGGGAAGCCAGATCCATTTAACAACTGTGTCACTAACCTAACAACTGCAGTGATTCACTTAATAATTGTGGCAAGAAAGATCGTAAAATGGAGCAAAAGTCCCCTACAATTGTCTCGCTTAGCAACAGAAATGTTGGGCTCAATTGTGGTTGTAATTCAAAGACTACCTGTACTAATCTTTGCTAAAGCAGGCAATCTAGTGAGCTTCTGGTAGGCCTGTGGGAGCTTTGCAGTCCTGATGGCCACCACGGACAGTGTCATGTTGTCGCATCAGCTCCTTACATGAAGGCTAAATTAGACGTCGCTACGGTGTGTGTGTGTGTGTGTGTGTGTGTGTGTGTGTCCGTGCTGGGGAAATTAGGCATGTCTTCAGCCTTCGAGAAGACAAATGCGAGATTCTGAAGTGTTTGATTGTTGGGTCTGAAAGATACATGCAGCCGTAAACTAGGCCTGGTTGAACATAACAAACACATTATATCATGCTTCCAGCCAGAACTAAATGGAAAGTTCGTCAGTATAATTCAAAGCTGAATTGAATGTTGTTTTGGCAGCACAAGACTATGTTGTTTTAATCATTTAAATGAATGTCAGCTCTCTTCCCCCCCCCCCCTTTACTTTTCTGCATTTTCTTCTCCCCGCTTTGGTTTTGTTTGTAAAGTTAGATTTGGATTGGTCTACTGAAATAAAATAAAATAAAGAAACGAAATTTACAGTGAAACCTCTCTCCTTTTGAGAGCTGATTTGGTGCAGTGGTGAAGGGACCAGGCTAGAAACCAGGCGACCGTGAGTTCTAGTCCAGTGATGGCGAACCTTTTAGAGACTGAGTGCCCCAAAACTGCCCCCCCCGCCCCCCATCCCCCACCCCCCACCCCGCCTGCCCACAGGACCACTCACTGCCTCCAGGGCCCACCGCAGATCGCCCAGGCAGCCCAGCAGCACTATGGCGGCCACACCCTCTGCCTGCGCCCTGCAGCATCAACTGCATGATGGGGCATGAGGGCAGAGTTTTGTCTACACTGCCTGGCTGCCATGTCCTTGGCTGCGCTGCTCCGCATGGGCCACGCTCGGGGGTGACTTTTCTTCAGGGGGGCTGCTGGAGAGGAGGGGGTCACAGGGGGAGGCAAGGCTGGGGCAATGGCACGGGTGCCCATAGAGAGGGCTCCAAGTGCCCACCTGTGCCATAGGTTCGCCACCACTATTCTTATCTCACCTTGGGCACAAGGCTAGTTGGGCCAGGCATTTTCTCTCAGCCCTTGGAATGGCAAGCCAGTTCTGACAAACGTTGCCAAGAACATTGCAGAAATGTGTCCAGGTGGTTTCTGAGAATTGGATATAGTTGAGCAAGAGAAGAAAATCTACTTCTTCTACTGTCATCTGCACCAGTCTTTTGCTGGCTATGCTGATTGAGGAATTCTGGGAGTTGAAGTCCACACATCTTCATGGTGCCAAGGTGTGAGAATCACTGATTTACACAATAGTGACCACTTATAAAATAGAAATATGCTAAAATCTTGGGGTGGGGGAGTGGCGGGGGCTTAAGTTGTGAATTTTTAACTGGATTTTTAGTTGCATACCATCTGGAGTCACTTTGTGTGAGTTGGACATCTATATAAATAAATTAAACAGACATGGAAAAGTGAAGCAACTAAATCACAGACCATTCACTGGATGAAAATGGTCTTCTCTCTAGTTTGTAACAACTCAAAGCCACACAGAGAAATCTTGCAGATGCTTTAAAAAGGCTCCATCTTTTTCTGAGAAAGTCCCGCCTGATACAAACTCTTTCAGTGGGTGGGCAAAAGGCCAAATTATTGTGCACAAAAAGGTCATAGCTCCGTATGGATCCAGATTTGGGTTCTCCCCTTCACTCTGGAAGGTTTTTGCAGCTTGGCTTTTTTTTTTCCTGCCACAAGCTTTGTGTGAGGGTCAAAAGTGTTTGTGAATTCTTCTGGAAAGAAAGGCAAATTTGCTCATCCTGGATCCTGCCCTCCCGTTTCCTCAGGGAGAAGGGTCCTTGGCGCTCTCTGAGCTTGATTGTTTCCTTGCAGACATTTCATTACCCAACTAGGTAACATCATCAGTGCTAGAAGGGAGGGGATTTGCAAACAGGAGGAGGAGTTTGGATCGCTAAGAAGAATCTCTCTCTTAAGACCACCCCCCACCAACACTGACAGGCAAGCCGCTAGATCAGTGATGGAGAACCTTTTGGAGATCGAGTGCCCAAACTGCAACCCAAAACCCACTTATTTATCGCCGGGTGCCAGGTGGGCATGGCCCACTGGGTGGGCGTGGCTGTGGTGGTCATGGCAGATTGGGTGGGAGTGGCCAAAGTGGGCATGATCACCTTGATGTTGCTCATGGGGAGGGATGTCTGTGGGGGCCGAGCAGGGTTGGGGGAGATCCAGGTAGTCTCTGCCAGGTGGGGCGGTGGGCAGGAGGCTCATCCTGCGGGGTAAGGCAAGGCAGCAGGGCGGGGGTGTCATTGTCACAAGGAAAGGTGAGGCAGGGGTGGGTGCTGCCTGACACCATCGGCCCCTGCACACAGAGGCCAGCGAGTGCATGGGTGCCGGGATGCATCCAGCCATGTGGGACCTTGGCCAGTTAGCGGGCGGCTGGTTGCAAAGGGACAGTTGCCATTTCTGGGGCAGGCATGCGTGCCCACAGAGAGGGCTCTGAGTGCCGCCTCTGGACGCGTGCCATAGGTTCGCCACCACTGCGCTAGATTATAAACTGACAGCAGACCTCACTCCTTACTAGCACTGATGAAGTTATCTAGCTTAGGTAATGACACGTCTGCAAGAAAACAACCCAGCTCAGAGAGCACCAAGGACCCCTCATGTCAAACCTGAGCTACAAATATTCCCCTTTATTAGTTTTCTCAGTAATCGGGCAATGGTGACCTTTTCTCTTGCTGCTTGAGGGATCAGCCGTGAACTTTCCAGGAACTGCCTCCCCTGCTCACTTCCCCTTTTAGCCGGGCTGCTGCTGCTCCTATCTGGCAAAGTGTGGGTATCTGGGGCTTTGGGTTCTTGCGCAGGGGTGTCACAGGTCAAAAAAGTTGAAATTGAATCTATAGGTAGTCCTTGACTTACGACAGTTCGTTTAGTGTCTGTTCAAAGTTATAACAGCACTGAAAAAAGTGACTTATGACCGTTTTTCACATTTACGACCGTTGCAGCATCCCCTCCATAGTCATCTGATCAAAATTTGAACTATTGGCAACTGGTTCATATTTATGACGGTCGCACTGTCCCGGGGTCATCTGATCCCCTTTGGCTACTTTCTGACAAGCCAAGTCAATGGGGAAGCCAGATTCACTTAACAACGGGGTTACTAACATAACAATTGCAATGATTCACTTAACAAATGTGGCAAGAAAAGTCGTTAAATGGGGCAAAACTTACTTAACAACATACATTTTGGGCTCAGTTTGTGGTCATAAGTCAAGGACTACTTGTATTTCTTAGGGACATCCATAAAAGACCAGAAAGTTGTGACATTGTGGCTGAGATCTTGACTTTTTTGAGTATGGACACCCCCCCCCCATCTGAGACATCTGCCCTTGGTAGCTGCCAAGTTCTTTTTTCCTTGGACATTTTTTTTCTTTAAATTTTATTATTTTATTTTCATTACAATCATAAGAAAAAAAATTCAGATACATAACAAGTTAAAATACAACACACAAATTCCGGCATTGCTCACCCATTTCCCCCCAAACCGCATCCCCCTCTCATCTTTTCACAAGTGAAAAGATGAGAGGACATTTTCAAGTTTAAAAAAATGCTATTTTAATTTAGCAAATGGGAAGCACGCAGGATGGGATTGTACTGTGTGGCATTTGTAAAAAGTGAAGATGGGAGGTGGCTTTGACCCAGCTGTTCAGACAAAAGGCCCCAAGCAGAAGGGAGTTTTTCTGGAGGGTTGGAGGGTTACCCTGAGCCCCCCTCCCCACAGATAGAGGCCCCGAATCTGCTTCCCTGCCTAGGTAGCAGGTCCTCTGAGCTTGGCATCCTTATGGGGGGGGGGGGGGTGCAAGACCTCTGGCAACCCAGCAGAGGCTGCACTGGCTGGGCATAGATCAGTTGCCCTCCTAACACATTGGAGCAGCTTCGGAGGGAGGGACGTGGCTTTTATGGGTCCTGGACCTTTCAGGAAGAGGTGGGGGCATCTGAGGCACCTGGAAGGGTCTCTCTGAGCCTGGCAGTTTGGCCCAATGGCAAATGGCAAAGGCCCTGATGGCATCCAACTGTGAGGGCTAAGCGGTTCCAGCCAGGGCGGGCCCTCTAAATGCAGCAAAACCTAAGGACCGTTTTCAGCTGCTCTCCACCCTTCTTAGGTTGGTGCCCAGAAGGAGATTTTGAATTTCCATGGTCATCTCAAGTGTGTTGCTATTTTTGTGTGTTTTACCAACCCTGTGAGTTCTGTTTCAAGACAAGATGGAGGATAAATAGGATGTACATGTAGGATGAATTCGTATTTCTGATGAATGAGAAATTGCTTTCTGCAGAACAGGATTATTTCTTTGTCAGCTTCAGTACTGTTCTTTAGTTGATGCAGAATTATGTAATAATTTTTTTTGTGTGGATAAATGGAGCAAATAATTCAGTAAGGAAGAACAGTAGAAATTTAGGGACAAAAGGTTTTAGATTGAGGATAGATGGAATACAGACCCACATACAATAAGAGGTTTAGATATTTCATGACTAAAATCGTTCATTTATTTTCTCAGTGTGTCAGAGGAAGATGTAACATTATGCAGAATGCAGAGAACAAATCAACTTAATTGTTGGGAGAATAACCATTATGCATTTTAATATCTTTTAAGATATTGGTTTAAAGAAACATTGTGATGTAGCATTGGTCAGAATGGCTGGAAAGAAATAGATTAAACTGATTGATTGAAATAATTGAAACTGGCATGAATATTGTGAGAAACAGCCCTGCAGGTGGATTAGATTGGAAAGTAGAAAAGGACTGTTTTCTGCTTTTATATTCATTAATTTCTGAAGAGTTTTCCTTTTTTGAAGGACATAATTTGTTTTTTGTTTATCTCTTTTGTTTGACATTATAGTGCAGCATTACAATATGTGGCTTTGGAATTCTTCAATATATATTTTGGTTTTATGTTTTTACATTTTATGGTTTAGACTGCCAGGACTCATCAGAGTCCAACAGTATATAAACACAATAAATAAATAAATACTAAAAATACGTTTGTGAATTAAAATTCGGGGCCAGCATGCCTTTCTCAAAATAAAAGGACACTTTCTTGAAAAACTGGCTAATCAGTACTAGCATTTCAGATGTAGGAGAAGTTTTGGTGATGTGGATTTTTATTTGAAAATAAATTATCCTTTTAATCTGGTTTTCTTCAAGTAGCTAATGATTAATGGAAAATAAAGTGTGTATTTTCTAGCTTTTTCCAAGTACATCAGAGTCCATCTAACTGATGCTATATTTTCAAGTGTTTTGGGTGAGAATGATAAAAGATAGAGGAGCTTAAATTATCAGGGGTTCTTTTTTTTGAAGTAAATCAATACCATGCCCAATAGCACCTTTATTATGGTTATAATGGTTTCTACACTAGGTTGCTCTGGCAAATATTTCTCTGGCAAATATTTCTCTGCACAGGGATGGGTTCAGAGAAGCCAAAATGGTCTCCACAACCATTCAGGTAAAGCCCTTCTTCTTGGTTCCATGCATTGTGAGGCCCGTAAAAGAGGGTGGAATTTTGCCGCCATCTTGACTTTTTTGTCCTCCCCTCTCCAAGCAGGTGCTCTTGTGTGTCTGCCACTGCTGCTGTGTGAACTGCACTGGCTCTTGGTAGGCTTCTAGGAGCAACTTAAGATGATGGTTGTCACCTTTAAAGCCCTACTGGGCACGGGGCCAGCTAATTTGGGGGATTCCATGCCACCATTTTGGTTTGTCTAGACCAGTGTTTCTCAACCTTGACAATTTTAAGGCATGTGGACTTCAACTCCCAGAATTCCACAGCCAGCAATGCTGGCTGTGGAATTCTGGGAGTTGAAGTCCACATGCCTTAAAAATTGTCAAGGTTGAGAAACACTGGTCTAGACCAGGGGTCTTCCAACTTGGCCCTTTGATGACTTGTGGACTTCAACTCCCAGAATTCCTCAGCCAGGCACACTGGGTGAGGAATTCTGGGAGTTGAAGTCCACAAGTCATAAAAGGACCAAGTTGGAAGACCCCTGCTCTGGTAGGGTGGGCAGCCTTCCTCCCAGAGACCCAGACGTCCCCATTCTCTTGGCCTTCAGAAACACGGTGAAGACCTGAGTTTCCCCCTAGGCGCTGGAGCGAGGATGTCAATGGAGCCGGCATGGGGTGGTTGATTGATGGATGCAGGCTTGATCAAGGCCTCGCCCTTGTTTTATTTATTTATTTATTTTTAATAAGTTTTTAATTGAGTACAAAGAAAAAAAAAGGATTAAAAACATGGAACATGGTAAATCGTCTTTGACTGACATCTCAGTCCATACTGTACATTAATTACATATAATATATCTATGTACAACTATACATTTCTGGTCTCTATCTTAACTTATCTCTTTACTGTGACCTCCATTTTTCCCCCCTCCATCTATAAAATTTATTCCATATTCGATAAAATTCTGATTCTTCCTGATTTTTTAATCTTTTAGTTATCCTATCTAGTTCTGCGCAATACATAATTTTCTTTATTCGTGCTTCCCCACTTGGTACTTCCATTGCTTTCCACTTTTGAGCAAATAGTATCCTTGCCGCCGTAACCACGTGAATAATTAAATATTTGTCCTCTTTATTTACATTTTTCTCTAGTATTCCTAATAGTAATGTCTCCGGTTTGTGTTGAATGTTTTGCCTAGTCATTTCTATTGCCCATTCCCAGACCATACGCCAGTACACCTCTGCTTCTCTACATGTCCACCATATATGAAAAAGGTGCCCTTTTCTTTTTTACATTTCCAAACACATAGATGAATATCCATTATACATTTTGGCCTCGCCCTTGTTTTAAATGGTTTTTCGTTTTAATTTTAAGAGCCGAGGTGGCACAGCAGTTAGAGTGCAGTACTGCAGGCCACTTTAGCTGACTGTGTTCAGCAGGTCAGCGGTTCAAATCTCACCGGCTCAAGGTTGACTCAGCCTTCCATCCTTCCGAGGTAGGTAAAATGAGGACCCCGATTGTTGGGGGCAATGTAAATATATATATATATATATATACATTGCTTACTGGTGTACACCGCTTAGAGAGTGCTTGCACTTAAAGCGGTATATAAGTCTCATAAATAAATAAATAAATAAATAAATAAATAAATAGTTTTGTGCTTTTTAAAGTTCTTATTCACTGTCTAGAGCAGGGATGTCAAACTGCCGGCCCGCAGGCTGGATGCATCATAGCGAAACCGTGCCCACCCCATTGCCAGCAATGGCAAAAAAGTCGCAAGACGTCACGTGATGTTGCGAGTTTGACACCCCTGGTCTAGAGATTGTTCTGGCAAATGGGTAGTTTGCTTCACACAGGACTCTTACCTCATAGGGTTGTTGTTCTAGGAATACAAATTGGCAAGTCTGCTTGGGACTTGAGCTCCAAGGGAAAAAGCAAACCTCTGTGTGCCGGTTGTTGGGTTGTTCCTAGCTTTAGACCTTCTTCACGGGGATTGCATTTTTCGTGTATACCTATTTCTTTTTTAACTGATGGCTGCTGCCTTTGATTCCCTTTGGCTAAGTATGCACTTTGTGGCAAACCTGGGTTTGCAAGGTCTTTGGTGCTCTCTGAGCTTTCGTTTTCTTTCAGACGTTTCATTACCCAACTAGGTAACATCATCAGTGTTAGAAGAGAGAAGAGTTTGCTCCTTGATTAGGCTGCCGTTTACTGTTGTTGGTCTAATGCAGGGGTTCCCCAACCTTGGCAACTTTTAAGACCTGTGGACTTCAACTCCCACAATTCCCCAGCCAGAAGTTGCCAAAGTTTGGGACCCCTGGTCTAAAGTCAATCTTGTTGTTGATCTCTGCTTATCTGGTGTTGATTGCTGGCGAGAAGGTATTCTGGTCTTTTGATTTCTTTTTTGGCTTTTTGATTGCCTCTTTTGAATGGCATGTAGATGTTATTTATCTCTGTAAAACTGAGTTTGTTGCCCCTCATGTGTGAAACAGTTCCTTCTATCTCTGATTTCTGTCCAGAACATAAGGGTGCTACCATCCTTACCCAGGGTAGATGCCAATTTAGATTTCATCATATTTACATATATTTTCTCCCATCTGTGCATCAGTTACTGCAGAGTCATCTGAGAATAAGATTATAGTGGGCTTACTTTTGAGTAAATATGCACTGGATTTCTCTCTAAGATATTTATTACAACCATCAACCTTTTAAAGTCTGGCTGAGGAATTCTGGGAGTTGAAGTCCACAAGTCATGAAAAGGCCAAGTTTGAAGAGCCCTGTTTTAAAGAAATGCTCCTTATAATAGTAGTAGTAAAGTTGGAAGGGACCTTGGAGGTCATCTAGTCCAACCCCCTGCTCGGGCAGGAACCCTACACCATTTCAGACAAATGGCTGTCCAGTCTCTTCTTAAAAACTTCCAGTGTTGGAGCATTTACTGCTTCTGGAGGCAAGCTGTTCCACTGATTAATCCTTTTCAGATAGCAGTCCCCTTCTGAATGTCAACATTATGACAACATTATTTTATATCCAAATAAAAATCCAGGATCAATACCTCCCCCCCTTCCTCTAATGACAAGTTGAAATGGAGAGGCATGGAGCTGCCCATGTTTCATTCTTAACTCTGTAATTATGACATATTAAAAGTAATTTCTCTGTAAACTCGCTAGAAAACAGTGCTGTGCATCCATGTCTGGTCTCAAGAAGGATTGTGGGGCTTCCTTCTGTCTCCGAGTCAGAGATTTAAAAAAGGTGAACCTTTAATTGCACTGTTGTGGTCGCCATCTTTGTCTTCTGAGCACGTCCTGTGAACAAGTCTGCTTTTTTCAGAAGGTCTGGAAAAATAGTACAGCTTATTTCATTATTAATCTTGGCAGATGGAAGTATCATCTGGACTCTGAAACTCATTAGTTCTTGGATGGGAGACCATCAGGAAATCTCAGGGTTGTAGACTAGACCGGATAAGCAAGTATGTCCTGGAAGAGAACAGCGGCAAATTAGGAACTGAGATTAAATAAAAAAAATCTTGTCTTCTTTGGTCCTTATGACTCATAAAAATGATTCTAAGTTGTATTCTTTGAAATATTGTTTAGGCTAGTCCCCTTTACCCATTTCAATTTATTGGTTCCACAGGATTTTTTTAAAAAAAAAAATTCTCGTAATAACATCTGGACCAAATATTGTCTCTCTTCAGTTGCTGTTTCTAAAAATAAAGGAGGCAAAGGGCAGAATCTAATTCAGGACACTCTGGAAAATATATACATATGTGTTTGTGTGTTATATGATTCAGTAATGCTTTTCTTTTGGAACGGCTTAACAGTTTCTTTTTTTCTTGCTGTGAAGATTTTCCACACATTTTGGTTTTCTTCTCAAACTAAGACGGTGAAGCAGAGGGCGTCTTTTGCCTTTTGAAACCTGCACCACTTTCTTCGACTTGTAGCACATAAAGGTAGTCCTTGACTTACAACAGTTCATTTAGTGACTGTTCAGTTACATCAGCACCAAAAAAAAGTGACTTAACAGATTCACTTAACGACGGTGTTGCTAACAACTGCAGTGATTCCCTTAACAACTGTGACAAGAAAGGTTGTAGAATGGGGCAAAGCTCCCTTAACAAATGCCTTCCTTGGCAGCATAAATGTCGGGCTCAACTGTGGTTGTAAGTCAGGGACTACCTGAATGTGTGGATATGCCAGGCAAGGCTTGGGAAACTCTGGTGCCTCCTTCTTGTAAGGCAGTGTTTCTCAACCTTGACCATTTTAAGGCATGTGGACTTCAACTCCCAGAATTCCACAGCCAGCAACGCTGGCTGTGGAATTCTGGGAGTTGAAGTCCACATGCCTTAAAATGGTCAAGGTTGAGAAACACTGTTGTAAGGA
Source organism: Crotalus tigris (assembly GCF_016545835.1). Lineage (NCBI taxonomy): Eukaryota > Metazoa > Chordata > Lepidosauria > Squamata > Viperidae > Crotalus > Crotalus tigris. The sequence goes on along the minus strand of NW_024096931.1, from coordinate 1,636,806 downwards.
ATAGCCAGTCTGGTTTGCTTTGAGGAGTGCCCTGCCTGGAAGGAAGCCGATTCAGGGCTGTGACTCGCCCAGAAATGCAGTGGGCAGCCTCCTCTCAGCAATGGGGCAATCTTTCTTTGCCTTTACCTCTTATAGAAAAGGTGGAAACGCTTACAGTGGGAGAGCCTGCCCCATCAGTGGGGAAATGGGAAAGCCTCAGTTGTGCACCTCCAGAAGCTACTTAGTGTGCCCTGCCTGGGCGCCTCAGCCTTGCCCATCCTGAACTGGGGCTTGGTGAGGATGCTGCCCTGCACAGACATTTGGGAGTTTTTCTAAGGCGATTTTCAAGACTCTTCACGGGAATCGCCCTCCCCCCCCCTTTATGCTCGCTGCATCGGTCTGACATTTCCCTGTGCATCGAGTCAATGGCCCAGGAAACAGGAGTGTTTCTGCTGGAAAAAACTCTCAGGGGTTGTAGTTTAATAGTTCAGAGGCCTAGGTCTGTCGGAATGTGTCAAAACCACGTTTTGGGTGGGACCCCTTTCCATGGATAGTAGCAGTCCCAGGAGACCAGTCTTGTGAAGGTGTCTTCTTTATTTGCTTTTCTGCTTTTTTTTTTTTTTTTTTTTTGAGAAAAAAAATCAGCACTATTTTAACTGGTTTTATTGGGATGCCTTGACTGAGGGCAACTCTTTTCTTGTGGATTAGTCTTTGGGGAGAGAGAAAAGGAATACAACAATACACAAACCAATCAATTAGTTGATTTTTTCTGAGACTGTTAGAATAATATCCTGTTTCTATCCCATCCAAAATCCCCGAGAACTTTCTGTATTTCCAGAAATAGCAGAAAATCTTTGGTACGTGCATCCTGATGCCTGCCCCAACCTGTTACTCTCCAGATTTGGGGTATCGCAACACCCATGGTTCCCCAGCCAGTCTGGGTTTCTTGGGGAGGGGGGAAGATGGCTGTTCTCCTGAACTAAAAACAAAAACAGAAAAACATAAGTTCCCACCACCCCAAAGGCAGGGCAGGACAGGCTAACTCAGCAGTTCTCAACCTGTGGGTCAGGACCCCATTTGGGGTCGAACGACCATTTCACGGGGGTCGCCAAACAATGCAGTCCGCCATTTTTTCCCCCTTTTCCTTAGCTATGCTACTCCCTTTTATTCAATTGGCTTTGAAAGCCAATAGAATAGACTCTCTTGAATAGAGTCTAATTCTATTGGCTTTCAAAAGCCAATAGGAATTGTCCAGGCTGTCTCTGCCCTGCTGAGCCCGCCAAAAGCCCCAGTCGGCAAACGGTGCTGCAAGTTGTCTGCAGCGAAGGCGAGCTGTCTGGAAGTTTCCATCCCTCCCTGCTGAGCAACTACTAAAAATGTAAGTAAAAGAGGGCCAGGAGTGGGAGGTGGGAGGCCGGCGGGTGCAGGGAGGGTTGCTGGCACGCGTGGGGCCCGGCGGGTGCCTTACCTCCCTTGGGCTGGGCCAGCTGGTGGCCCAGCCAGTGGTCGGCCTGCTCCGTCTCTGCCGCTTGCCAGCTACGCCTCAGCCGGCGCTGGGGGCGGCACCACGCATGCGCGGCGCTCCCGGGCAGGGACAATCCTTGACTTATGACCGGTTGGGTAATCCTCGACTTACCACCGGTTGGGTAGTCCTCGACATACGACCGGTTGGGGGTCGTGGCATTAAAATGGTTGAGAACCACTGGGCTAACTCATCCTGAGGATCAGGCTGGGTTCAGGGTGTTTTGTGAACCTGACATTTGTGTCCTGCAAGCTGTGGCTTACAGATGGGAAAGCAGACCCTGGGGCCTTCTTCTGGATTCAGCTGCCTTTGAACCAACACAGCTGGCGCCCACTTGCTTTGATGCAGAGGAGCCGTGCTGGCCAGGGGTGCTAAGAACGGTGGTCCAGCCCCTCAATAGAAGGGTTAGCTGGAGAAGGGCAAGTTCCAGACAGTTTTGAAAGGTCCTTGGTGCTCTCTGAGCTTAGCTGTTTTCTTGCTGATGTTTCATGACTCAAATCAGGTAACCTGTGCTAAGAGAGAATAGGGTTTGCTCTCAATTTATATCAGTGTTGGTGGGGGATGTCTTAGAGTATCTTTGGTTGGGCTGTTTATTGTTGGCCTGTTTAACAGTTCCTTGATTGGGGTATTGTTTACTTGATTATTGGTCTGATGTTAATCTGGAATTAACCTATGCTCATCTGGGTGCTGATTGCTGATGGGGAGTGTTTTGGTCTTTTTGTTCCCTTTTTGTTCCCAAGGGTTTGCACCACCCATGCGCTGCCTGTCTACTCCCCATAGGGCTATGGCCCCAGTCTTTGGGGGGCATCCCTTTTTGCTTCTTTTCAGCTCTGTCCCACCCTTGAATTCCTATTTTCCACTGATGCCAACTCAAGAACTGCCTAGCTAGCCCAACGGATGGAACCGTAAGTGAGTTGCTGGGGAATGTCTGGTTTGGATCTTCCCTCTGCAGGGCTGTTTTAATTATTGAGCAATCTCAGCATCAGTCTCTGAAAGCTGGCAAACCACCACAAAGAACACTCTTGTCCAAAAGGCCTATTCCAAAACACAGGGGTGTGTGCACGGGTGTGTGCTCTCTCTCTTGCACATACTGAAGGAGTCAGAGGAATCCAATGACCTGAGTAGCAATCACTCCCCTTTTGCCTTTATATAAGAGCTTGGCTAGGGAGCCAGTTGGTGTAGTGGTTAAAGCATCAGTCTAGAAACTAGGAGACCATGACTTCTAGTCCCACCTTGGGAACAAGACCGGCTAGGTGACTTTGGGCCAGTCACTCCCTCTCAACTCTAGGAAAGAGGCAATGGTAAATCACTTCCAAAAAAACGTGCTGCAAGGATTTGTCCAGGCAGTCTCTGAAAATCAGATTGAAAAGTAGGGGGGGGGAACCCACTTTGGCTGAGCTTGGCTTCCCAGTCTGAACAATTTATCCACCAAGAAAGATGCCAAGCAGACAGACTGCCTTTGCCTCACCCATCTGCCTGACTGCGTTGGCCCCTGTGGTCTGGATCTGGCCTGGCCAGCCTTTGCAAGCAATGATGCCGCCACTGTGTCTCCCGTTCCCACCAACACCCCCCCACCCCCCACCCCACCCAGTCATTTCTCTGAGATGCACCATCAGGCAGCTTGGAATAACACCGCCCCACCCTCCCCTTGCAGCTTATGCAACAGGGTTGTGAACGCACACCGCCCGCCCCGTGAAGGATGCAGTAGCACCGAGCCATCTTCTGAAGGAACTTTAACAGAGAAAAGGAGAGGAGCCAAAGTTTTTCCAAAGAGAAACTTATGTTTGCAGAGGGCTGTTTGCACTACGCTTCAGGAAACAGATCCTCCCAGGATTGAGCTGTGACCAAGTGGCTTCTATTCCAGTTACCCTCCAGGCCAAAAGGAAAGTGGCTCCAGCCATCTCCAAAAATGCTGCTTGGTCCCCAGATGTTGGGGGTCTGCTGATTGAGACGTATCAGTACCCAAATTAATATTATCAGTGCTAGTCTTGTGCTGATGATGTTACCTAGTTTGGGTCATGAATTGTCTGCAAGAGAACAAGCAAGGTCAGAGAGCACCAAGCGCCCCCATTTCCAACCTGAGCTACGAATATTCTCTCTTTATTGGTCTGCTGATTGCTTAGTTTCGATATAGTGCCAGGCAGAGCCACGTTGAGCCCAGGCAAAAACAGTGGCGTCTTCTTGGGGGTTTGGCATGTTTTGGTCCATGCAGAAACCACAGGTGGGCAAGTGTATATTTCTTCTTTCTTTTCTTAGAAAAACTTCATTTGTTGATTAAATTTAAATTTATTTAAATGGACTATCAAGCACTTCTGGGAAGCCTTATGCCGTGTATTTAAAACCGTCCAAGGGAGTTTAAACAAAACCTACAGAGAAGCAAATTTACTGACAGTTGTGTTTCTGAAGCTGAGCCAGTCCTTGATGGTTTTGCGAAATCATCTGAGTGGACAACAGGACGTCCAGCGCTCTGGCCAGAGGGCCCCTCCGGCACCCCTCCTCAGTCCAGGGGCCGGGGTGCAGCCTTGCAGCACCCCGGCATCCTCCAGGACAGTCACCCCAAGGCCATGGGCGTGTCCTCTCTGAACATCTGGAAAACGCCAGGTGGGGCAGGTTGCAGGTGGGGCAAGTTGCGCTAAGGCTGTGGGAAAGAAGGAGGCCAGCCGGATCTGGCTGGTGTTGGCAGGTTAATCATTGGCTGGGGACCACAGGGAGCTGCCTGGGCAGTCCGATCAGCTGACTGCGCTCGGCCTCTTTTAGCCAAGCAGGGGTGATATCAGATCTTGGCAGTCTGTGCTGGTCCTGGTGCCGGCTGGCAGGGGGTGAAGGGCAGCGGTTAATACATAAGTGAGTCTTGGCATTTGTGAAGCTCCATAGCTACAGGGTCCAAACAAGGTTGCGCTCCGTGAAGTTGTGTGTAAAAGCATGTGTTGCCAGCTGTTTCCTGGGCAACCCTACCGTCCCTCCTGGCACAGATTTCCAGCGGCAGCATCAGGCAGGGATGTGGGTTTCCATAGTTTTGCACCGGCTAATTTGATAAGTGCAATTTGCACAGAGCAACGTTTACTTGCATCAAGCCTTTTTCCAGGACCATTTAGCCCGGTTTGAATAGGAAAATTGCATCATCCTTGAGGCGGGATGGCAAGTTTTTAGTGGAAACCAAGCCTTGGGAAATTGGCACTGTGGATTACTGATGAGTTGTGAGACTATTTGGATTCCCACCCAGCCTGAAATTATTCCTTAAATATTGGCTGAGCTCAGAGTGTGAGCCTGCCCAGTTTAGCATGTTGGGCGAACTCAGGCAATCGAGGCTTATTCATTTAATCCAGTGTTTCTCAACCTTGACCATTTTAAGGCATGTGGACTTCAACTCCTAGAATTCCACAGCCAGCAACGCTGGCTGTGGAATTCTGGGAGTTGAAGTCCACATGCCTTAAAATGGTCAAGTTTGGGAAACACTGATTTAATCCCTGTTAAGTAAACTGAGATTTAATCCAGTTACTCTTTTATTTTACATCGAGGAGTTGTTGTAGAAATCTAATGTGGAGACAGAGAACACTAGTCTTAGATGGGTGGTGTAGAAATTCAATACATAAATAAGAAATCTCTGATGGATTTCTATGAGAGCAAATGGTAACCGAATAACGGAAGGGACCTTGGAGGTCTTCTAGTCCAACTCCATGCTTAAGCAGGAAACCCTATACTATTTTGGATAAATGGCTGTCCAGTCTCTTCTTAAAAGCCTCCAGTGATGGAGCACCCACAACTTCTGCCTACAAGTTGTCCCACTGGTTAATTGTTCTCATTGTTAGGAAATTTCTCCTTAGTTCTAGGTTGCTTCTCTCCTTGATTAGATTCCATCCATTGTTTCTTGTGCTGCCTTCAGGTGCTTTGGAGAACAGGTTGACCCCCTCTTCTTTGTGGCAGCCCCTCAAATATTGGAACACTGCTGTCATGTCACTCCCCCCACATTCCAGATTCACTCAGAAATCCATTTCTTTTAAAAATAGAATTGATTTAGTAAGGCCACGAGGAGAACTGAATGCATGTTTGAGAAAGACATAGGCCAAAAAAATTGTGCAAGGAAAATTGTGCTGGAAAAAATGAATGTTACAGGAAGCTGTATAGAAAAGACCATATATTACAGCTGTTTGTAAACAGAAAGAAATGCAGGCTTCTCAGAGCTTTGTAAAAAAGGTTGAAACAAGAGTAAGAAGCCCCAAACTAATCTACATTAGACCGATCCCAACACAGAGGATTTTGTGAGCTGCTGTTGCATAAATCCAATGAAATAAGAGGTGAGGCAGAAACCTGCCCTTCCCAGCTACCAATAAATAATAATAAAAATTATATTGGCATTGTGTGCTACTTTCATTAAATAAAATCCTAGAGTTGGAAGAGACCTCTGAGGTCATTTAGACCAACCCCTTATTCAATGCACTCTAGTGCAGCGTTTCTCAACATTTGTGTGACGGCGACCCCTGTCACACGGACGCGGCGCGCATGCGCGGCGGCGCCCCCATGCGCGGTGCGCATGCGCGGCGGCGCCCCCTGAGGGGGAAAAATGGCGGATTGCGTTGTTTGGCAACCCCCGTAAAATGGTCGTTTGACCCCAAATGGGGTCGCGACCCATAGGTTGAGAACCGCTGCTCTAGTGAAAGAAAACACATTTCATGTGGTAATCTGTTCCATTTTCTTTTGATCTTTTGAAGACAGGTGGGTAGTCTGGTTCGCATCACCTACTAAGATTCTCAAACCATGCAGACCAGTAGGTATCCTGATTTCTTCCTAGCACAGTGGTTGTGTGAACAGGGAGCAGAAAGGGGAAAGAAAGTCTGTCGATCTTGGAAGCCGCTCTTAAAGCTTTGCTTGATGATGTAGGTGATGTAGCAACAAGTTTTTTTGCACAGGACAAAGGAAGACCAGGAACATGGTTTATTATTTGAGATCCATGCTTCAGTCTTAACGATTTTTAAGGCAGATGAATTGCTGGGTCCTTAACATTTTCCAAGTGGCAGAGGCCTGCAAAGCTTGTTGTTTTGTTTGCCAATGGAAAAAGTCCCAGTCATCACAGCCACTGTGTGTGTGAGCAGAGGCACTCTTGTCTGGACTGGCTGGATTTGAAGGGAGAGTCATGGGTTGCCAGCAGGCTGGCAACATCTATTCTGAGTGAGCCTTGCTTTCCATGGCAAACACGCCAGCTCCATTCTGGTTGAAACCGGTTTACTTGGCCAATCTTTGCAAATGAGTCCAGTTAAAGAGAAGTAAAACTAAAGGAAATAAATTTGAAGAGATTTTGGATTGGGGGGGGGGTGTCGGTAAATGTGCTGGGTAGCTCAACATTGTAGCTCAGCTTTTCCTGAACTCGGATTTAGGGTCTTTCTCTTGACTTGTGACCCCTCCTTCCCATGGCCTGTGGTGAACCACATCTCCCCTTCTGTCTTGTCCATACTATCCGTGGCTAAATACAGGGAGTCCTTGACTTACAACGGTTCATTTAGTGACTGTCCAAAGTTACAACGACACTGAAAAAAAGTGACTTATGACTGTTTTTCAGAGTTACGACCTCTGCAGCATTCCCCACGATTATGTGACCAAAATTCAGATGCTTGGCAACTGGTTCGTATTTAGGACCATTGCAGTGTCCCAGGGTCTTGTGAACACTTTTTGCAACCTTCTGACAAGCAAAGTCAACGAAGAAGCCAAATTCACTGAACAGTCGGGTTAGTGGTTTAACAACTGCAGCGATTCATTTAACAACGTTGGTAAGAAAGGTTGTAAAACGGGGCAAAACTCACTTAACGAATGTCTCTTAACAACTAAGGTGACCAACTTTTTTACAATGAAAAGGAGGACACAAATGAATGGAAGAAAAAAATATCGTAAATAAAAGAAACATTTTATTCATTGCAACAATAACACAGACAACTTGCATGTGCAAAGTTTGCCGGCCGGGTGTTTTGGCGCGCTCAGCAGCAATTCCTATTGGCTTTCGAAAGCCAATAGTGAGAGTAGCACAGCTCATGCACAAGTTGAAAAAAAAACCCATCAAAAAAGGTGCCAGAACACCGTTCTGAGCATTCTATGAGGAAAAAAAAGCCCTGCAGATTAGTCTTCAAATATCGAAAAGGAGGACATGAAGGAGGACACTTTTCAAGGGAGGACAGAACTTACAAAACGAGGACTGTCCTCCCTAAAGGAGGACGGTTGGTCACCTTATTAACAACAGAAATTTTGGGGTCCATTGTGGTCGTAATATTTTTATGGATAACCATCATCGTAGTCCCATCCCCTGCCTGAATGCAGTACTGAACTTCTCAGTGGGGTCCAGAGAGGTTTTTCCCCTTTTCTTTTTCTAGGAAGATGAGGCTTGAAGCTAGTGCTTTAAAGGCCTGAGCAGCAAGCTAGGCTCCCAAACTTTTTCCTTTTAAAAGCAGCTAAATCAGCCAGTTGGCGAGCTTGGCTGGTGACAAGAGAGACGTCCAAGCTGGGAGCCCAGGAGCAGAAATGGTGCCAATCCCTGCACTGATTTGTTTGCTTATAAATGAAGTTTATTTGATTGCCCAACTCACACAAATGTCTCTCTGCGCAGCATCCATCGCTATAAAACAAAAAGCCAATTACTAGTAAACAGCAGCAACAGTCAATAATAGATTATTGGGATGAGTTGATGTGCTGTACTATGTATTTTTCTAGTGTAAAAAAAAGTAGTGGATAAAAGAGCAAAAAAGTAAATAAAAATATTTTAAACAACCCTGCACAAAAAAAACTGGAGTTGTAAATTAAGTTAAGATAATCTTTATTGTCATTTACCTGTATGCACAACGGCACACATTAAAATGAAATAAAACATGAGTCAATTGCCAAGTGTTCGAATTTTGTTCATGTGACCATGGGGATGCTGCAACGGTCATAAGTGTGAAAAAAATTTTGAGTGCTGTTGTAACTTCAGTCACTAAATCAACTGTTGTAAGTCGAGGATAATCTGTATTGCAGTTACCCCTTAAAGGATCTTCCAGAATCAAGTCATCTGCGCTTAGCCTCTTTCTTAATCTTTATTCTCACAATCCTTTCATTTTGTCTTATATCTCTGTTCGGTATTTCAGGAACCAAAATAAATAAAAAGTGGCCATCCCTGTCTTGTTCTTTTTTTTACACCACATGGTTTTGTTAGTTCTTCATTGACAATTATGTGTGCTTTTTGTGAAGTATAAAATGATCTTACTTATTACAATTAACTCAAAAATTCATATCTTCCAAAACACGTTTCCCACTTCTAAGAAAATTAGTGTGGCTTGTTTTTCATAATGTTGCTCCAAATATTCTAAAATGTCCAACATATTTTTAACATTGTCCATTAACTGTCTTTTAGGTTTAAAAAAACCCCTCACATTGATCCTCATCAATACATTTTTGTACAATTATTTTCAGGTGAAATGGCTGTGAACAACTTGTGGTTATTATTAAATCTTGTGCCTCTTTAGGTCTTACTGATTTTTTGGCCTCTTTTCAACTCTCTGACATTTTTTCTCTCCCTGTAGGATAAAAGTCATCCTATTTTGTAACGGTTGTAAAAATTCATCCATAAAACATTTGTAATAAGATCCTGATAATCCATCTGGTTCAGGGATCTTTCCTAATTTAATATTTTTATAGCTTCAGAAACTTCACTTATTGGTTATAGGTCCATTCATAATCTATCTCTTTTCCCCTGTAATTCTCGATAAATCTCAATAAATCTTTAAATATTCATCTCTTTTCTCTAGTGAAATGTCACTCCCTTTATATAAATTGGAGTAATGTTGATGGAATGCTTTTTCAATGGCCACATTGTCTATTAATAGAGTATCTTCTTCGTATACTTTCAATTTTCCCTTTTTCTTTTTTTGTATTTTATATGCTAGACGTTTCCATGGTTTATGTGCAAATTCAGGGTAGTTTTACTTTACATAATTCATTTTTATTTCCATTTCTCTTACAGTTGACATAGATAATTGTTTTTGTAAAAGCTTATTTTTTGGAGATATTAATCTTCTCTGGAAATTTCTTTAATTCCTTTTTAAAAAAAAAATATATTCAAAGGCACCAGGCTAGAAAGCAGGAGGCTGTGAATTCTAGTCACGCTTTAGCATGGAAACCGATTGGGTGACTGGCTGGGCTGAGACAACCTCCCTGGGCTGAGGCCCAGCTCACCTCATAGGGTTGTTATTTGGGAGAAAATAGGAGGAGGAAGGTTTTGTTGGAGATGTTCGCTGCCTCAGTTATTTGTAAAAATAACAAAGGGGGGCTACAAACAAACGAAGAAATGAAATGGTGGATTTTACAAAACAAAAGATAAAGGTAACATAAGTAGACGGTAACTACAGAAATGTTGGTTGTGATGCTCTGTTATTACGGAGTGCCATTAGAGTTGAAAGTATTAAAAGCACAGGAAGATAAATAAAAAGGAGCTTGCTTTTTCTTTTTTCCTTGAGACACATTCACTTTTGGATTATAATATTTTGTATTATAGTGGCAACTGTCAGAAAAGCATCAAGAATGGAAGGGAGGGTCGCTAGAGCAATTCGCAGAGAGAAGAATTACACCAGATTGCCACACTATTTATTTAGCATATGGCATTTGTATATTGAGAGCCAGGAAATCTACAATATTATTACAGAGTAGCTTGACTGCCTAAGATTGCTAGTTCATTTAGTTCATGCTCACATGCTATCCGAGATGTACCACAGAGGGCAAATTAGCTGCACACACAGTGTCTAACGATGTTGTGTGGGAGGGTCTGCATCATCTGGGGCTTTTCTCCACTGATTTTGCCTTGTATTTGGGCAGGTCTGGCACTGATTGTTTTCTTGCTAGCACACAAAGCGTCATTAGCTTCCCACCAGATAGGTACCAAAATAGTACCTATTTATCTACTTGCATTTGCAGGCTTTTGAACAGCTAGTTGGCAGAAGCTGAAGCAAGTGACGAAAGCTCACTCAGTCAGGCGGTGCTTGGGCTTGAATTGCTGGAATATAAACTTTTCCTAATCAGCAAATCCAGCGTCTTTAAGCCACTGAGCTAACATGCTCCTTTTAAGCAAATTGGACAATATGTTAAAAACACTTGTTACCAAATTGACAGCTTTTGAAAAAAAAATGGATGAAAGACTTATAAAAATAAAAGAGATGAAAAAAGAAGTTAAGAAGATGGAAAACTCTGTAAAACAATTGTCTGGAGAGGTAAAGCAAATTAATGGCAAAGAAGAAATTTTAGTAAGACAGAAGTCATAGACAGAGAGTTGGAAAGAACACTAGATAATCTGGCTTTACGGGAATTGAGAGAGAAGAAATTTTATTTGAGACTCCATGCAATCCCAGAGGTTTCTGGTAAAGATATTAGGGAAAACATTATTAAATTCTTGGCAATTTTTTTTGGGGGGGGGGATTGGGAAGAGAACACTGAGTCAGAAATTGATAAAGTATATAGAATAAATTAAAGATTTATGAGAACAAAAAATATTCCAAGGAATGTCTTGGTGCACTTTGTCAGAAAGAAAACAAGAGATCAGATGTTGTAGCAGCAATTTAATACAAGATTGAAGATTGGTAATATAGATATAACTGTACTTAAGCTAATTCCTATGGAGGTACAGTGGTTCAATGGCTTCATGACACTGGAGAGAGTTTCTGCATCCAATTTTGGGTGAAAAATTTATTTCAGGAGGAACAAAAAAGAAAAAAAATGTTGTTTTGTATATAAATCCTAAGTAAAACCAGGAATTGTATCAACAGCTGAGCATGATAGATTTGTTGAGGTGAAGTTCATTTGCATGTCCAAGTGAGGTTAACTGTCTGTTCTCCAGCACTGGAGATGGAGAATCCACTAATGGGTTTAGACTGTATTCCTGCCCAATCAGATCAAGTCAGCCTCTCCCTCTCTCCCTCCTTCTCTCCCTTTCCCTCACCCTCCCTCTCGTGTTGGGTGAAGCCATTTTCTTCAGCACTCAAGGATCCCTTGCAAGTTCCCATGGAAGCAGCACAGCAGCCAAGCTGTGACTAGGAGAGCACTTCCACTGAGCCAAGGGGGAGAGCTGGAGGATGAAGGCTTCCTGAAGGCAGCCATGAAGGGAACGGAATGCCCCCCCCCATTTTTAGCACTTGGATTAGCTGTCAGAGACCCCTTTACAGCTCATATCCAAAGTTTCAGCAAGGGCGGCTGTCTTGATCCACCCTGTTCCTGAGCAGTTCTATGAAGAGTCAACCACGTGCTATTCGGTCAAGCAAGCATCATCCAGAGAATCTTCCCAGGCAGATCAGGTTGAACATCTTGGCTCTTTCATGGCCTGGATTTGTGGAGATTTTCATAGCAAAATGCAGAGAGAGGCTGAGAAAGGGGATGCTGGATTCTCAGGGCTCCAACTTGCCTTCTGGAGCACATCTGGACAGCATCGGCCTTGCTACATGTGAATGTGTGTGCTGGGTCCGCCTGTGTGAACAGGCACCTTGTTTTGTTTTCCTGTTGATGCCAGGCGCTTCCTGTCTTTCCGCTCTGCTTATTTGGGGCACATGGAAAAGATCCTTTCCGATTAAACAAGACATGGTAGAAAACACACACCCCCTCAATTTCTCCTGTTTTCCATCCTGCCTTCTCCAGATCGATAGCGTAAGCCTTACTGAAGCTCATTTCCTTGTCTTTTATTAAACTATCTGTTTTGGATTTCCCCCCCTGATCCTTCTTATTGGATTAAACTCACAGTTGTGTCTATTTGGCTTGTGTTAGTTGCATGAAAGTTAGAAAGGGGTTTTTGTTCAGCCGTGCAGTGGATTCTGTGCAGCGCAGAGTTCTAGGACTTTTGACAGAAGTGCATTTTGGAATTTCATTGCTCTGAGAAACGGCAGCCAAGAAGAAGGTTTCCCATTTGTAAAAGCATCGTCATAAAATACCTGTGTAACCCCAGGATGCCCCATCCTGCCCCAGCTTCCGCTCATCTTTTATGGAAGGAAGCTGAGCTCACTTGGAGCCCTCCTCACTTTGCATTTTTGAGTCATTCCATATCAAGTATGTCAAGGTAATGATTTAGAACAGTGATGGCGAACCTTTTAGAGACTGAGTGCCCAAAAACTGGCCCCGCCCCCACTCCACCCCCTGCCCCGCCCCCACTCCGCCCTCCCCATCCCCATCCCACCTGCCCGCAGGGACACTCACCACCTCCAGGGCCCACTGCAGATCCTCCAGGCAGTCCAGCAGCGCTATGACGGTCATGCCCTCTGCCTGCGCCCTGCAGCATCAACTGTACACGATGGGGTGTGAGGACAGAATCTTGTCTACGCTGCCTGGCTGCCATGTCCTTGACTGCGCTGCTCCGCGTGGGCCACACTCAGGGGTGACTCCTTCAGGGGGGCTGCTGGAGAGGAGGGGGTCACGGGGGGAGGCAAGGCTGGGGCAACGGTACGGGTGCCCACAGAGAGGGCTCCGAGTGCCGCCTCCGGCACCCGTGCCGTAGGTTCTCCACTACTGATTTAGAAGCTAACCAGCTTGTATAATGTGAGATGAATGATGCAGTGTTAGGAATGACTCAGCAGGAGTCTGCATCCCTTTAAGAGCTTGAGTATAAAAGGGAAGGCCTTGCTCGAGTCTTTCTCCTTGTCCGTTTCCTGCTATAATTGCTGTGTATTGGAGTTTGCTGTTTCACCACATGTATGTATTTTATTTCTAGTGTATATTTGTAGATATAGTGTAATATAAACCACGATTTAATACAAACCACTGTTTACTGTATTTACTCCTGGGTTATCTTAGCGCAAAAAGACTGTGCATGCTCGGACAAAGTGGATCACGGGTCCATACTAGACTAAAATTTTGTGTAGACTAAAATTTTGTGTAGATGTTACCTAGGTCACAAACTAAGCTGTGCAAAATTTTTCATCTGGATCTGTGTTGAATTGAGAGCTAGAGGCAGCCGAAAAGGGGGCACCCTCAGTGTGCTGTGCCCCACGTGACGCAGAAGGGCCACTTTGTGCAGGCACTGTAAAGCCAGAAATTAGCTTTACAGTGGTGCTACGTTCCTGTGCAAAGTTTGGAGTCTAGCATGAGTTTGTCTTACTTTTGATGGATCACCAAAGTATGTTAAAATTTTACAAAAGAAAATTAATGCCTACTTTCACTCATCATGTCTTCTAACCTTTACTTTGATTCATGCTATAACTTAACCAGCAGTCATGGACCGTGGCCTGTGTCCAGGATTTGCTCTAAGAGGCTTTGTAGCCAAGTTGAAGCACAGATTTAAGTACATTAAAAAAATGATATTGCTGTTTATGCAAATCTTCACCCTTCCACTGTGTAGTTTTTAATTTTTTTTTACTTCCACTATGTAGTTTTTATTTTTATTTTTTCCTTAATGTCACCTGCACGAGTATTTCTTTTTCCACAAAAGTCACACTGTTTCATTTGGGACTTGGCCTTGCTTCTGTCAGAATTAAGTCCCCAAAGACATGCATAATTTGCCTGGAAGGATGCACTGTGTTAAGAAAAAACCTCTTTGCCACCTGACTGTGTGACACACTAAAGATGTAAACAGTTCACAATTCAGTTCAATTTATTCTGCTGACCATGCTTTCAACATACAACACTCTTCATTAAGATATACAGTACATCCATAAATTGGTTTTCAAAGTCGTTGCAAAACTGTGGTACATTAATTACTTTGCATTGGTCAGTGGTGTCTAAGTCACTGCCAATTTAGCAAAATTGGCAACCTCACTGCCTTGGGGTCATTCCCAAGAGCCAGGCAAGGTCCAGTCACAGATCTCCAAAGGGCTAGTGCAGTGTTTCTCAGTCTCAGTAACTTTGATATATGGACTTCAGCTCCCAGAATTCCCCAGCCAGTCATGAATTTTGGGTGTTGACGTCCACACATCTTAAAGTTTCTGGGAATGAGAAATACTGCTGCAGTGCTTGCTTTGCTTCATGCCAGTTTCCTCTTTCATTTTTTTTTTTCAATTTTTAATTTTGCTAAAACATCAACAGCATATTATGACCCACCTTTCTTTTGGATCATTAGTGTAGTGGAGGGACTGGAGCTGCCAAAATCCAGACAGCCATTGAATTGCAGAAAAGAGAGTGTTCTGTGTCTCATTGCTGTTGGGGCTCTTTTCCAAGACCTTGTTAAAAGTCTTCCATCTGTTAGCCAGCAGAATACCAAGTCAGCTGTCCCCACGGCCGCTTCCAGTGGCCTCTGTCCCCAAGACCCGGGAAAAGAGCGGGTCTCCGGAACGTCGTGTGTACATGTGCCTCCCTCGGTTGAAATGAAGAGCACAGATTTTTTTTGCTGGCTGATTGCGAGGGACACCACACATCAAGGAACGGGATGCCTGGGTTCATTCATGATGCCTTCAGTGGACCGTTTTGGTCACTTTATGTGGAACAGTGTCAAGATAGATTCTTCCCTGTGGTCCTATGGCTCAAAGCCTTGATGGAAGACACGGGGCCACCGCCCGTGCTTTTCTCTGCCTCAAAGACCTGGGGTGGGAGCCCCTCCACCGCTTCCCTTGTGCCTGAAACTGGGATGTTCTGATTGCCCGTCCAGGACATTCTGTTGTTCAAAATAAGCCATCAAACCACGCAGATGATTAATGCCAGAAGGAGACAGTTCCCCACTCTCCCTTCCCGACCTGAAGATGCATGCCGGAGTTTGGCTGAGCTGTCCAAGGCTAAAAATGGAAAGGATTTGCAGCAGACGTTACTCTGGTGAATCTACAGAAATGAAATCGTCCTTGCAAACAATCCATGTTGAAAAGAATGCTGTTTTGGGGTTTTTTTGTAAATCTGTAGGTGGGCAAAGTAGATCCTATAGTAGGAATCACAGTTCACATCCTATTATGGATAGAAATAAGCTGAAATAAGATATTACTGTTTCATCAGTATGCCGATGATACCCAGCTATATATCTCTTCCCCGAGCTCTCTCAGTGAAGCGGCTGATATGATGGGCCATTGCCTTGAAGCTGTGAGGGTCTGGATGGGGGTTAACAGACTCAGGCTCAATCCTGACAAGAGCGAGTGGCTTTGGATGTTGCCTCCCAAGGATCATGTTAACTGTCCAGTGTTGACTCTTGCAGGAGAAAATATACCCCCTTCGGAGCGGGTTCGCAACTTGGGTGTCCTCCTTGATCCACAGCTGAAATTGGAACATCATTTGACGGCTGTGGCTGGGAGGATCTTTGCACAAGTTCGTCTGTTGCACCAGTTGCGACCCTACCTGGACCGGGAGGCTCTCCTTACAGTCACTCATGCCCTTGTCACCTCACGCCTGGACTACTGCAACACGCTCTACATGGGGCTACCCTTGAAAAGTATTCGGAGACTACAGTTGGTCCAGAATGCAGCCGCGCGAGTGATAGCAGGTGTTCCTCGGTACACCCACGTTACACCTATCCTCCGTGAGCTGCACTGGTTGCCCATTGGTCTCCGGGTCCAATTCAAGGTGTTGGTTATTACCTTTAAAGCTCTATAGGGCTCAGGGCCAGGCTATTTGCGTGACCGCCTACTACCTCATAGTTCCCTTCGTCCGGTTAGATCCCACAGGCTGGGCCTCCTTCAGGTCCCGTCGGCCAAGCAGTGCCATTTGGCGGGGCCGCGGAGGAGGGCTTTCTCTGTGATGGCGCCCACGTCTTGGAACCAGCTCCCCCCGGAGATTAGGACCGCTCCCACCCTGTTGGTTTTCTGCAAGCTGCTTAAGACCTGGCTTTTCCGGCAGGCCTGGGGTTTATAAAATCTGACCCCTGGATGAATGTTACTGTATTGTTTGTTTTGTTAAGTTATATTGTGTTTTTATTGTTAGCCGCCCGGAGTCCTACGGGAGTGGGGCGGTCTATAAATTTTAATAAATAAAATAAATAAATAAAATATAAGCTGAAGTCCAGAGTCAGTCTGGATGTATTAATTAAGGCATCAAACTAGAAACAGGAGACTGTGAGTTCTAGTCCTGCTGGGTGACCTTGGGCCAGTCACTCACTCTCAGCCCTAAGAAGAAACTGCACGGGACTTTTCCAGGCAGTCTTTAATGATCAGACACAACTGACTGGAAGAAAAAAAAAAGCTAAAAAGATACTAGTGATCAGTATCATCAGATACTAATGGTAATATCTGCCCTTTTAAAAAGTAGCTTTAATCTGTTTTTAAGCAAAGTTACTTCCTCTTGCAGGAACAGTGGTTGTTACAGTATTCTGCAGAAGTACCTCTCTTTAGGATCCAATCTGAGTCAGTCACCGGGACCAGAGTTTTAACCTTCTGTGCTTTTGGACTTGTGCTGGAGCCCATCTGCAGGGAACTTCTCTCTACCAGAATGTGTGCTTTGAGCTATTCTATGCATAGTATTTATGTGGTCCCTGATTGTGTTGATTGGGATGTATTGATGGGTGGCTTTTTAGTTTTTGGCTGTTTCCTTGTGTTTCCCAGCCCTCACCTTCTAAATATTCGATACGCTGGTGGTAAATCAGCACTTCTGTTGATTGACGAGGGGCCCGTTTCCCAGGCTTCAATCATTTCCCTGGCTGTTTTTGTGCCTGCTCGGCTAACAATCTTAGTAGCTTCAAAATTGAATGTGTGTCCTTGTTCATTGCAGTGTGAGGCTACCAGTGAGTTTGAGTCTCCTCGTCTGACTGCTCACTAATGTTGTTGCAATCTAGTGGTTAGCTTCCTCCTCGTCTGTCCTACATAGCCACTGGGGCAATCCATGCAGGGGATCCAATAGATTACATTGGAAATACCTCCCACCTCCAAGCAATATTTACAATGCATATCTGTAAGGGGTAGTAAAGTCCCCCTCTGGGCTGCTCTGATCTCATCCATCATCAGTTTCTCTTCTCCTCCCAGACAGAAGAAGAAGTTCACTTTTTAAGGACACACGTAATTTGCTTTGCGTAGAGATTCTCCCCCCCATCAAGAACACACACAGTCCCCGAAGTCATTGATTTGTTGAGGGGAGCAGGAAGGTGGTGCTGTCATTAAAAAAAGCAAAACCACATGTTCCTATGGCAGATCTCTCTGACTTAGAATAGTGTCAGGGTGCACAAGGAATTAAGGTACCTCCTCGTGCAGAGCGTCTGTTATTTAATCAGAGGGTTTCTGTTTATTACATTTATTATGTACTTATATGCTGGGGTGGTGGAACAAGAGCCCTGCAAAGCAGTCTACAAAAATTGATCTTAAAAAATGTACCCCAAAATAAGTAAATGGCATGCTATTGAAGTAATGATCCTAAATCCATCTTTCTTCTTTAAGACAACTCTATCATGTGCTCAGAAAGTTCTCCTCCCAGCATGCTTCTTTGGTGCATCAGTGGCTGCCAGATACCTTAATGAAACACACATGTCACATGACTGTCCAAAATTGCATGCTTCTTTGTCCAACAGTAAGGCATAGAAGCCCAGTTCAAAACAGGATTCCAGGAGGGAGCTGGTGGACAGGGCTGAGGAAGAGCAGCTGCAAAAGTTGTTCAGACCTCAGGATCTGCAGAGGGTGGGGGGGGGGCCCACAATGAAGTCCAGCTGGGCAGTTGGTGGGACTTTTTTTAAGCTCAGGCATTCATATGACCGTGGCAGTGGTGACTTCCTGGGAAAAAGCAGCTAGATGGAAGAACTCTGTATTCCTCTTTGGGGTTCAGAAGCGGGTGCTGGATGTCACTGTGTTCTACCTTCCCAGAAATGTTCTTTTCTGGCAAGTTAGTTTGCAGAAGGGTGATAGTCTCTCAGAAGAAGAAGAGAGGTGGGCTCTCCTGCACTGAAGGTGTTTAAGCAGAGATTGGGTAGCCACCTGATGGGGATGCTGGATTAGTGGGTTCCTGCATTGAGTAGGGGATTGCATGATGACCTCCAAGGTTGCTTCCAATCCTTATATGGGAAGCTGGCCTTCTACAGAGCAAAGCACCAGCTCCTACCATACCTTCCTTCCTTCCTTCCTTCCTTCCTTCCCTCCCTCCCTCCCTCCCTCCCTCCCTCCCTCCCTCCCTCCCTCCCTCCCTCCTTCCTTCCCTCCCTCCCTCCCTCCTTCCTTCCTTCCTTCCTTCCTTCCTTCCTTCCTTCCTTCCTTCCTTCCTTCCTTCCTCCCTCTTGCCTTACCTTCCCTCCTTCCTTCCTTCCTTCCCTTCCTTCCTTCCTTCCTTCCTCCCTCTTGCCCTCCCTCCCTCCTTTCCTTCCTTCCTTCCTTCCTTCCTTCCTTCCTTCCTTCCTTCCTTCCTTCCTTCCTTCCTTCCTTCCTTCCTTCACTCCTTCCTTCCTTCCTTCCTTCCTTCCTTCCTTCCTTCCTTCCTTCCTTCCTTCCGCTTCCTAAATACCCTTCAAAAATATTGGGAGGTCACAGCCTAGAATTTTCTTAGGAAGGAGCCACTTATCCAGGACAAACTACAGAAGTCAAGAACCTCCTCATGGGCTGGAGGAGATGAGAGCATGCGACTTTCCCAGCTTGCCTTCTGCAAGATGGTAGTTTTGGATGGCTGTTCGCGAAAGCCCCTAGGCCTGGAACATGCTTCTCAGTGTCCTGTGTGTCACAGGTCCAATAATTGTTTAATGGCCTCTCATTCTGCAGCAAGCATATATCTGATGTTTTGTCTGTTATCTCTCCTCTGCTGTTTGGTTGGGAAGAGGCGAGGGGCCAAGAGAGTGAAATGAAATGGGTGGGGGGGGATGCCCCCGAAGAGACCCTGATAGTTAAGGTAGTCCTGTGAGGAGCTGACACAAAAGTCTCTGTGGAAACTGCCAGAACAATTAATCTGAGGAACGACTTGCCTCCAGACTCGCAGTGTTTCTCAACCTTGACAATTTTAAGGCATGTGGACTTCAACTCCCAGAATTCCACAGCCAGCATTGGAATTCTGGGAGTTGAAGTCCACATGCCTTAAAATGGTCAAGGTTGAGAAACACTGCTCCAGAGGTTGGAGCTGCTCCAGCACTGGAAGTTTTTAAGAAGAGATTGGACAACCATTTCTCTGGAGTGGTGCAGGGTTTTGTGCCTGAGAAGGGGGTTGGACTAGAAGACCTCCAAGCTCCCTCCCAACTCTGTCATTCTGCAACTTGCAGGAGATCTGCATTATGGTCCTTCAACTCTTTTTTTCTTCCTTGGCAAGGTCTTTCCAAAGAGACAGGATTTCCTAATCTCTGACAGGGGTGACCTGCTTCTGTCCAGGGCCAGCTTGCAGTCAAAGAGCAGCTCATGAATGTCAGTGGGGGTCCTCATCTCCACTCCTGTAGAAAGGGGGGGGGGCAAGCAAATCTGTGTTCTAATCTGGAGGTGGACAAATGTTACATAATGCCTCCCTCCTCCTCCTCCTCCTCCGCCCGCTCTCCTCCAAAGACACATTCTAATGATTAATTTGAGGCTCTGGCAGCCAGCATCCTTGGAATAACATTTTAAACATGACTTTTCCACTCCTGCTTGCCAGCAGTCTTTAGTGTGTTCTGTGGCGGCTGTAAAACTTCACTTCAGGATGGGCTTTGCTCCCCTTACCAAATGTGTCTGGAATGCGCAGATGTTTTCTTTGGAGAACTGAGAGCCAATGGGCTCCACGCATCAGATCCGGCTGGGACAACACAAGATACAGAATGGGTCCTGTTTGCAAGATCACAAGCAAACAACAGAGAGGACCTACACATCTAGGCTAGCGCTGGGCCGGGCCTTCAGAACCTCCTCGGGTGCCTAGAACCCAGATCCCTTTCTGGGCTGAGCACGAGCAGCACAGATGGACACGTTGCACTCAAGCAGGAGTGGCTTCCTTCTCCCCCTGTCAGCTGTTAGCAATTGGTAATGCGGTTGGACTTTTATGAAGGGCGATACATAATTCTTCTATGGGAAAAAGATTAAAAGAACAGATTATCATGGCCTTAAGGTGCTGGAGGACAGCTGGATGGGTGGGATGTAGGCTTCATAAACCTGGCAAGAGGCGCAACAGGAGGCGGGCTCTGGGAAAGCATCTCGCCCGAGCCCCATCAGTTTGGGAATCAACCCAGGGGTGGCAGTTTTCCAAAGGCAGTTGCTGCTGAGAGTTGCACGTGGCAAGCGGTACACTGTCTGTGGTGCCTAAAAGAGGAGGTTGGGGCTGATGTGGGGAGAAGGGACAGATGTGGGAAAAGCCAAGGCTTTGGGGCGCAGTGTTACCCTGTCCTTTCATTGCATTCACCCTGGTTTTCACTTTGAGAGTATGTAAAGTCTCTTTTCCCCCTGCATATTCAGTATCCTTTGCTGTCTCCCTTCCATCGTTTTTTGACCCATAATCGATTTCATTGTTATTGTAAAGGACTGGATCTGATGGATGATGTGCCACGTAGATTGATGTTTTCCATCACAATGTCCTTAACTTCAGGCCTTCCAATAGTACATACACAACCGCTGTAATTGAGTCCATCCTCCTTGCCCCTGGTCATCCTCTTTCTTCCACCTTTCTTGGCATCAAAGCCAACTCCAGAGAACTCGGTACTTTCATAATGTGTCCAAAGCGAGATGGTTTGAGCCTGGCCATTTGTACCTGGAGGAAGAAGATCTCTGGATGGACTGGTTTCTAGTCAGCTTCCGCAAAGGCCAGTTTCACTGCTATGAAGTGTAACAGGGAGGGTCACTGCCTGCCCTGTTCTGAACTTGGCATCTACAGGTGGTTCTTGAAGTATGGCCGTGATGGACCCTGCCCATTAAGGCCATGCGTCATAATGGTTGCAAAATTTTATGATCTGTTTTGCAGGGGCATTAAGTGAACCAATAGTTCACTATGGGTGCAGTTTTGCCAAAACTTGGGTTTTGTCAAAACTTGTAAAACATGTTGTGTGACCATGGGACATGGCAAACAGGCGTAAATGCCTAAACCAGGGGTAGGCAGCCTTGGCTCTTTTATGACTCATGGACTTCAACTCCCAGAATTCCTGAGCCAGTCATGCTGAGGAGAAAGGGAGAGGTTTCCAAGCTGAGACATGCTGGCTCAGGAATTCTGGGAGTTGAAGTCCACAAGTCATGAAGGGGCCATAGTTCCCCCATGCTGGCTGAGGAATTCTGGGAGTTGAAGTCTGCAAGTCATGAAGGGGCCATAGTTCCCGCATCCTGGCTCAGGAATTCTGGGAGTTGAAGTCCCCAAGTCATGAAGGAGCCATTGTTCCCCCATGCTGGCTCAGGAATTCTGGGAGTTGAAGTCCACGAGTCATAAAAGAGCCAAGGTTGCCTATCCCTGACCTAAACGCTTGAAGTTTGGTCTTGAGACTAGGGAGGGGGTCTGAACGTCAGAACTTCAAATCCGAGTTGTAAATCCAATTTTTGGGGTTGGTCATACCTTCGAATGGTCATTATGCAACTTCAAGTCAAGGACTACCTGTATCTTGGACATCTTGGCCTCTGAATATTTTTCCCGAGGTCTTCATGGCCACCTGTGTGGTGCGTTGCTTGACTGCCTTTCCCATTACTGTTGATGGTTGCTCCTAAGGCTGGAGCCGCCTTTCACTTCAGTATTTTCACTATCAGTTCTGGGGCTACTGCTATTCCCAGGGTCACTAATTTGGTTTTCTTTAGACGTAAAAAAAACTTTACTTTTTCAAAGCACCAGAAAGCAAAACAAGAAGCAATGGATGGAAACTAATTAAGGAGAGAAGTAACCTAGGACTAAGGAGAAATTTCCTTACAGAACAATTAACCAGTGGAATGCTTTGCCTTCAGAAGTTGTGGGTGCTCCATCCCTGGAGGCTTTTAAGAAGAGAGGGGCCAGCCACTTGTCTGAAATTGTATAGGGTTTCCTGCTTGAGCAATGGGGTTGGACTAGAAGACCTCCAAGGTCCCTTCCAACTCTTATCATTCTATGTTGTATGTTCTATGCATAGAGAAAGAATGTGCCTCTTTCCCTAGTAGTGATTCTTCACAGCCATACATAATCCAGAGACCTGTATGATTGGCCATCGCCTGCACAGCATATGTTGTCATTACACGCTAAGCCACTCTTATGCTGGTTAATAATGGTGTTTGCTGGTAATGCTTTTCAGTCTGGTCATGATTTACCAGTTGTTTTTGCTATTGGTCAGTGTTCCAGATATTGGGCGTGGATGAGTGGTTGACCATATAGTTCTTAATAGTTTTAGAGAAGAAGGGTCTTTGATAGAATGGGTGGACTTGGAATCTTCCTTCCTTCTTTCCTTCCTTCTTTCCTTCCTTCCTTCCTTCTTTCTTTCTTTCTTTCTTTCTCTCTCTCTCTCTCCTTCCTTCCTTCCTTCCTTCTCTCTCTCTCTCTCTCTCTCTCTCTCCTTCCTTCCTTCCTTCCTTCTCTCTCTCTCTCCTTCCTTCCTTCCTTCCTTCCTTCCTTCCTTCCTTCCTTCCTTCCTTCCTTCCTTCCTTCCTTCCTTCTTTCAACATTTATATGGCTTCTCAGCTGTTCAGATGCTGGGTGTCTTGGCTGGAAAGCCAGCAGCCCAGATTCAAAACTCAAGCACCGTGTGACAGGTGAGCTCCCATCCACACCCCAGCTTCTGCCAACGTAACACTCTGAAAGCATGTAAACGCGAGTAGATAAATAGGTGCCACTAGGTGGGAAGATAACAACGTTCCATGAGGTCGTGTGGCCCACATGACATAGTGCTGTCTCAATGGCCTTGGAACAGAGATGAGCACCACCACCCCAGAGTCGGCAACAATAACTAGCAGAGTAAAATTCGCAGGGACTCCTTTACCATTCACATGGCTTTCCAACCTGAACAATGTGAATCTGGTTGATGTATAGAATCATTAGACAAAAATACAAAAGAAAAATAATACATACCATTAAAGCTGTTTCAAATGATGATCAGAACTAAAATGTATTTATAACTGACCAATTGGGAACTCTTACTCATCCTGTCCCAAGTGCCCAAGGAAAAGGCCAGGAGTTAACAGCCTTTCTAAAGGCCTTCAGGATTGGGGCCAACTGTGTAAGATTGGGAGGGGGGCTGGAATTCTACCAACCCACCTTGCTATTCCCGCTCACTTCCTGCTTACTTCCCAGGGATGCGCTATGTTGTGGTAGGCGCCCTCTTCTCGGACACTCTGGGTCCAGAAGGGGAATTAACTATCTAGGTTTGGATGACACATAAACCGCTGATTAGATTAGCTATGGGAACATATTGTGGTTAAGAGTCACTGCTGTAGCTGCAATTTAATAGCTGCATCGCATGCCAAGCCTTCCTACTTCATGGTTTAGCATGTCACCTAATCATGTAATAATCACCTGCCAACAGAACCACCCCGTCTCTTAGGGTCCCACCCCTAGAGTGACCTCTGGGCCAAGAAAAGGAGAGACCGTCCAGTTCTGGATTCAGCTACCACCATATGTTTGTCTGTCCATGGCAAACTCCCAATTGCTGAGAAATCTAACCTTTTTTAATACATAAATATTCTTCACACAATCATTGTGGAAAGTTCAGCGTAGCAAGGAAAGCAAGACTCAGCAAGTAGGAATTATTAGGAAGAGGACTGCAATGCTTCACATTTAAAGGCTGATTTTGAGCATGTAGAAGCATGAAGTAGCATGTTCGGCACTTGCTGAAAGCAGCTGCATCCCTTGCCGGGATTGTGTGGCTGCAGCTGACACACTGGCCGATTTCACAGCGCTGTGGCCCATATCTCAATGCCAATATCTATTTATTTATTGCATTTAGACCTTGTTTCCCCCCCAGAATCCAAGATGGCATGCTATGTTCCTTCTCTCTTATCTGAACAACTCCAGAATGTAGGTTAGATGGAAAGGCAGGCCTAAGTAGGCCTTTGCGTAGTAGGTGGTGCCGATATCTGGTGCATAAAAGGAGGTTCAGATACGTGGTCCATAAAAACAACCTTATTTATAGAAACTGGCCTTTGTCAGGAGGAAGAGTCCAGTTGCTTGGCCGTCACATTCCACAGATGGAGCCCCCCCTCCCAAGTGCAGAGCTCTGTCTCAGAGCAACAACTGACCCCCCCAGTTGCTAACTGACCCTGGTTGCAGCATTTGCTACCATTGCCTGGAGTTGGGAGATTTTGCTCTCCTCCCTCTTATGTTATGTCGCCTTTTCTCACAGGGTCCTTCTGGTTGTCCACAAGCTTCTAGTTATTCCCATGTCCGCTCTTTGACTCCTGATGCACCCGAGTGGGTTAGGAATGCATACATTCTGCGCAAAAGAGCTGCATGATGTCACAGCGGCTTCTTTCTCCACTGGGTGGGATCTCCAGTTCTTGGAACGCAAGAAAATGGCTATTCTTGACTCTGGGAACAGTGCAGGCAGGGTGTGTCTTTTGCCGAGAAGCTTCCGTTCTTTTCTCCTGGCCTGCTGGCAAGAAGAAGGGTGGTGTCTCGCCTCCCCCTTGTCCGTCCTGTGTTGTCACTCCTTGCAGCTGGGAAGCAAACAGCCAGCTGTTTGGGAGGAAGGGAATACGGAGTCTTCTCCCAGGTGGTTCCTGAGCAAAACAAAGTCTTATCTCAAGGCAGCCTCTTCCAGCGCATGGGAGCATTTCCCAGTTGCCTCTTCCAGATGGACCAAAGCTGTGAGCTTAAAGGGAAGCGTTGCTGACATTCTGAGCTGCTGGGTGGACTTTGGCTTCCCCAAGGAACCCTGCACACCAAGCATTGCTTTACCAGCCAGGAATGTACTTTCGGATTAATTGGTTGGGGATGGTGCTCCTTCATCCTTGCCTTTAAAAGGAGATCAGAAAGGAAGCCTCGTCCTGGACAGCTTGCTGTCTGGTGAGCTGTGGCCAGGTGCTGGTTTGTTTCTTTTGGGGCAGCGAAGAAAAGATGTACCAACAGTGGCTCACTCTATGCAATGCAAGGAGCCTCTCCTGCATGTTTGTTTATCATCAGCCAATTAACAACAACAACAACAACAACATAACACCCCAGACTTAACAATTGTCGATAAGAAAGACAAAAAAGTCTGGATAGTGGACGTGGCAATGCCTGGAGACAGCAAAATAGACGAGAAAGAACTGGAGAAGATAACAAAATATAAAGACCTACAAATAGAAATAGAAAGACTGTGGCAAAAGCAAGCAAGGGTAGTACCAATAGTAATAGGCTCCTTGGGTGCAATCCCAAAACAACTGGAGCACCACTTGAACACCATTGGCATTGACAAATTCACTATTAGTCAATTGCAAAAGGCGGCCTTACTAGAAACTGCTTCCATCCTGCGACGATATCTGTAATACCATCAAACATCCACATCTGCCTATCCCAGGTCCTGGGTAAGGACTCAATAGGTAGACAAAATGCCAAATCCAGTCTGAACATCTGGCTGACTGCGATGAACCATAATAATAATAATAACAACAACAACAACAACAACAGGTCTCATCAGAGGAGTCAGACAAAGAATGTCTCTCCCATAAAAAATATGGTGAGACGTAAATTGCAGAATGCCATACCGGCTCGGACGTCGCCCAGGTTAACAAGGTCCGCGCTAGATATTGGAGTTCCTGGATATCTGGTGAAAAATGGGTTACAGGACTCAGGACTGTTGGCTGAGCAACCAGGGCCAGCAGCTGCAGAACTACTGGAAGAAAAAAGATGTTTACTCGTCGCAGATACACAGTGATTGAAAACAAAGAAATAATGATCTGTTACTACAGATCAAGTCCAACAAGAAGAGGATATCTAAAACGAATGCACCAGTTCTGGAAAGAACAACATCCAGAATCAGAAATAACAGAACAGAGACTAGCAGATCAACGCCAATTTATAACACGAAATAAAATATTCACAGAAACAGAATTGGACGAACTGCAAAGGTTTACCCAGGGCAAAGAAATCAAAGCCTTACCAGAAGTAATTCAGAATATAGAGGCAAACCAGGGGGAGTTGGCAGTGAAGGAATCCAGCAGAGATATACAACTGTTCTCATTTGGAAACCAGGTACCTCTTCCTCAGGAAGAACAAAACCCTCTAACTAAAGAAATAAAAGAATTGAAACAAAGAATAACTGAGCATCTAGAACAGCACAAAAACAACAGAATAAGGCTACCTGCATTGAAGCTTGTTCCAAAGAAACAGCTAGCACAAGCATTAAAAGATGCAAATACTGCAATATCAAGTATAAGCACCAATTCACTGCAAGAAACAAACCAACTAATGTACAGCACAGCTGCAGTTATAACAGAATATCTGGGATGCAAAATCAACAAAAAGAAAAACAAACAAACAGTGCACCAGAAAAATGGAAGGTTAGACTAGAAAATAAGATCAGCAAGTTAAGATCACATGCAAGCAAGCTAGAACAGATGAAGGAAAAGAAGCTGAAGAACAAGAAGACCAAAGAATACCTAATCAAGAAATACCACTTAGAAACAAGGAAGATTAAGGAAGCACTGGAAATAATAAAGCAACAAATAACAGCTATAGCCAGGAAAATCAGTAGATATGAAGCTCGAATTGCAAACTATAGGCAGAACCTCCAATTTCAATCCAATCAGAAACATTTCTACCAATCCATCAATGGAGAAACTGCAAGGAATCAGTCAGTACCTGACAAGGAAGAAACAGTGCAGTTCTGGAAGCAGATATGGGATAACCCAAAGAAATACAACAAGGATGCGGCTTGGTTAAAAGAGGTGGATGCAAATAAAACAGAAGTTGAAATGAAAGAACTAGTAATAACAACAAAAATGGTAGAAAAAAGAGCAAAGAAAATCAAAAATTGGTCAGCACCAGGTGAAGATGAACTGCATGGGTTTTGGTTGAAACATCTAACTGTTATACACCCACTCATTGCCAACAGTTCAACAATATACTACAAGGAGGAGAAATTGAAAAGTGGCTAACAACTGGGAAAACCTACCTAATAATGAAAAATCCAGCAAAAGAGGCAACACCAGGTAACTATAGGCCAATTACCTGCTTACCAACAACTTTCAAATTACTAACTGGTGTAGTAGCTGATGCAGTGCAACAGCATCTAGTTGAAAACAATCTCTTTCCACCTGAGCAGAAAG
Source organism: Crotalus tigris (assembly GCF_016545835.1). Taxonomy (NCBI): domain Eukaryota; kingdom Metazoa; phylum Chordata; class Lepidosauria; order Squamata; family Viperidae; genus Crotalus; species Crotalus tigris. The sequence continues at coordinate 1,609,377 of NW_024096931.1, read as the reverse complement.
GAAACCGCCCCAATAGCAGAGGAACAAAAGATCAACTCCTAATAGACAAAATGATCTTGGAAAACTGCAAGAGAAGGAAGACCAACCTGAATGTGGCATGGATTGACTACAAAAAGGCATTTGACTCTCTGCCACATGATTGGATAATAAAGTGCCTAGAAATAACAGGAGTCAGTAGAAACATCAGAAAATTTGTGCAAAGATCGATGGCACAATGGAAGACACAGTTGCAGATCAATGGTGAGAGGCTGGGAGAGGTTAATATCAAGAGAGGAATATTTCAAGGAGATTCATTATCACCATTACTATTTGTTATTGCACTGTTTCCTCTGTCAACAATACTGAATAACTCAGGACATGGCTATCAAACATCAAAAACATCTGCCAGACTATCCCACCTCCTTTATATGGATGATCTGAAGCTGTATGGAAAAACATCATCTGAAATAGAATCGCTGCTCAACACTGTCCGTATATATAGCCAAGATATTGTAATGGAGTTTGGCTTGGACAAATGTGCCACACTTACTATCAAACAAGGAAAAATAATGAAAACTGAAGGAATCAAGATGCCCCACGAAAATAACATTAAGAGTCTGGATGAGGAAGATTACTACAAATACTTGGGTATCCTTCAAGCTGACAACATCAAGCACACTGAAGTCAAGAAAAAGATTAGAGGTGAATACATCAAGAGAGTGAAGAAGATCTTAAAGTCCAAACTCAATGGAGGAAATACCATAAAGGCAATCAACACCTGGGCAATCCCAGTCATTAGGTACACAGCTGGAATAGTGGACTGGACTCAAGCAGAACTAAAAGCAATGGATAGGAAGACCAGAAAAATAATGACAATGAATCATGCCCTTCATCCACGCAGTGACATTGACAGACTTTATCTACCAAGGCAAATAGGTGGGCGTGGAATGCTACAAGTACATCAGATGGTTGAAGAAGAAAAAATGGCTTTGGAAGAATATCTGAAGAACAATGATGAAGATGCACTGAAATTAGTATATCAGGAAGGCTTACTGACTACTGGAGAGACCAAACTGGCCTACAAGAAAGACCAAATGAAGAACAGAATAGAGGCATGGGAAGACAAAGCACTACATGGCCAATACATTTAAAAAATAGCTGGGAAAGCAGATAATAATAAAACCTGGCAATGGCTAAGAGCAGGAAAATTGAAGAAAGAGACCGAGGGACTAATTCTGGCTGCACAAGACCAAGCCTTAAGGACAAATGCATACAAAGTCAAAATTGAGAAGACAGCAACAGACAGTAAGTGCCGCCTATGCAAAGAAGCTGAAGAAACAGTGGACCACTTGGTAAGCTGTTGCAAGAAGATTGCACAGACTGACTACAAGCAGCGGCATGACAAAGTAGCAACAATGGTGCATTGGAAGATCTGCAAAAAATATCATTTGCCTGTAAGCAAAAACTGGTGGGATCATAAAATAGAGAAAGTCATAGAAAATGATAAAATTAAACTGCTCTGGGACTTCAGAATTCAAACAGACAAGCACCTGCAACATAACACCCCAGACTTAACAATTGTCGATAAGAAAGACAAAAAAGTCTGGATAGTGGACGTGGCAGTGCCTGGAGACAGCAGAATAGACGAGAAAGAACTGGAGAAGATAACAAAATACAAATAGAAATAGAAAGACTGTGGCAAAAGCAAGCAAGGATAGTACCAATAGTGATAGGCTCCTGACTGTGCGATGAACCATAACAATAATGATGATGATGATGATGATGATGATGATGATGATGATGATGATGATGATGTTGGAAGGGACCTTGGAGGTCATGTAGTCCAACCCCCTGCTCAGGCAGGAAACCCTACACCATTTCGGACAAATGGCTTTCCAGTCTCTTCTTAAAGACTTCCAGTGTTCCAACTCTACTATTCTGTTATTCCGAGTTTTACTGCTCGGAACCCTCTGTTCTCACCCACTCAGCCTAGTAGTTAAAATGTTAATCTAGTTACACTTAACATCTGCATCAAATAGTGCTTGCTGTCTACTTGTATGTGTATGTATGCATGAGTAGAATATTTAAACTTTCATTCTCTTGATTTAGTGCATTTTCATGCTTTTGCATAGAGTGCCTACGGGGAGGAGTAAAGAAAGTCAAGATGGCAGCCACAATTGTGTGACTGAAACCTGCCCCTTTTTGTGTGTTTTTCTTGGGGAGAAAATTGACCACAAATCTGAATTTTTTATCCTCTTCCCTGGAGGTTCCTGCTCCCCTCCTTTTTTTTTTTTTTTTTTTGAGGTTTAACCAGATGACTTGAATTATTTATCTGCTGTGTACTGAGAAAGCAAACAGTTTATATATAAACATAGATGCACGTAATCTTTCTTGGGAATTCTTTTCTTCTTCTACATCCATCTTTCTTGGGGTATTAAGCTCCTTTGCAGTCATGGCTAAAATACAGCAAACCCATCAGGGAGAAAAAAGCTTGAAAATGGAATTGGACCCAAAATGGGGTAACCTGAGAAACTGCTTCTGGGTAGCAGATGTTTGGGGGAACTCCACATTACAGGGTTCTCAAAACTTAATCCCCCACTGCCTTCTCAAAGGTGGACTTGGAGAAACAACAGCTTGATATGCTGAGATAAGCCTGCCCACTCTGATCAGTCCGTGTTGGCTGGGAATCGTGGGAATTGTAATCCAGCATGCCTGGAGGCTCCTGGGGCTGATCTGGAACTCAGAACATAGAATAACAGTTGGAAGGGACCTTGGAGGTCTTCTAGTCCCACCTCCTGCTCCAGCAGAAAACCCCTAGAACGCACAGACTTTTTTTTCCTAGAGATTTATTAGTCAGGAGCCAGGAATTAACGAGGTTTCCATTCCACAAACTGTCTGGGCTGCCTTGGGCAACCTGTTCAGTTTCCTTGTCTCCCTTAGGATGGCAGATTTAGCCCGAGAAAAATGGGCATTGACTCTTTCGAGGGGACATCTGTGTTCACACTTTTCACAGTTTGAAAAGGTGTTCAGTCTAGCTTTCCTACCCGTACTTTACTTTGACACGCTCGTGTGCCTGGAAAGGGAGCATTCCTGCTCATCTCTCTCCTCTCCAGCCCAGTCAGTGCGTTGGTGCATTGCTAACCCTTTTCGGCAATTCTTGAAGGAGATTGGGGGATGCTTGGTTCTTTGAAACCGCCTTTGGCGCATCTATCGCAAGATAAATGGGTCCCATTTGCAAGCGGGAATGCGATCTTTCCCGAACCACATGTGGGAAAGATCTCTCATTCTGGAAGATTTCTCTCTGACGTCAATAAGAATTTTAAAAATCTGTTGACATTTCACAAAACCAGAGACGTTCCTCTTGGATTTATGAGGCCCTTTGCTTGAGACCACTTGGAAACGCTTTAGCACAGGTCCCCAACCCCCAGGCTGTGGCTCAGTTTGGGATCGGGCTGTGCAAGCGGCAGGTGTGTAAGCTCTCGTGCGCAGCTCCATTTGCACGAGTGGCAGGCACGCCCGTCACTTGCACAAATGGGGCTTCATGCATGCATGCGGGTGCCTGTCGCTCAGCAAATGGAGCTGGATGCATGCGCTTGCCTGCCACTCGCAAGGAGTTATTTCTTCTCCAGCTCCCCCACTGGTCTGCAAAGCCAGAAAGGTTGGGGTCCACTGCTTTAGCAGGTCACAGTTTCTGAAGTTTTTTTTCAGGGAATCAGTTCTGAAAACTAGAGTTTCCTTGGGAAGGCTTTAAGGGACAGAGCCTCCTTTTCCTTTCGCCTCCACTGCAGAGAAGCAAAATGTGGGGAAATGGGAGGGAGGGGAAAGGCTCAGTATGTTGTTCAGCATCTTAGGAGCTGTTCTCCCCCACCTCCATTGTAACATGGAATCATCCTTCCTCAAATGCCAGGAGGCCTGGGAAAGATCCATGTTGTCGATCTGAGGCGCTGGGTGTCTCTTTATTCAGCTGAAGAACAAGGCATAAAAGCAAGGTTTTATCATGTAGCAAAGTCTTATTTTGAACTTTAATCCATCTGGTTAAAATGCAGCCCTCTGAATTAAAAAAGCAACCCCTGTTGTCCCATTGAAGCAGTTGGCACGAAAGAGGAATTCCATCCAAAAAAAGGGGCAAAAGTTGTTAGCTTCAATTTAATTGTTTCCCATTCTCTGATTTCCACTACAATGTCCTCGTTTAGAGTCTATAATTCGGACCAGCAGCTCTGATGCTAAGTGAAATAGCCGCTAAGTGGGAAATCATATGATTGTGGCTGGGCTCTTGGTATCCCTACCGCTGTTTGTAAAGTGATGCCTGCATTCGTTTCAATGTGTATGCCCATTGTGTGTCTGCTTACTCTCTTATAATCCCTTCCTCTGTAATCTCTGCACTCTGCAAGGGGAAGGGGAAAACCAAACAAACAGGCAAACAAACCAGGACAACTCATGGTGATTGTAATGGCAACCACAATGCTGTCACACGCTGTGAAGGTTGTCCCTTGATTGTAGAGTTATTTTTTCAGCAGCAGTGTAACTTTGAACCCTTGCTGCATGAGGCAGTCAGAAAGCAATACGTAGAATCTGTCTCAGTAAGAAACTTGAAAGCCTTCTTATCACCTCATTTCCATTTCCATGCCTGACTAAGGAAGGTTCCTGCCTGGGCGATCTTGCCATGGAACAGTTCTGCTCTGGAGAAAGACCCCACTTCCATCACCCAACACTATCAACTAATAATACCATGTATTTGGGAAAGGGCATCAGATTGATCAGGAGACCAGCAATTAAGGCTTCTGAAAGGGATTTAAAAAATTGAATATATTTTGGTTTTGGGCAGAAAAGACTCGGGCAGGGAAGGTGGCACCCTCTTGCAGGACCTGTAAGGAAGTCACAAAGAAGGTGGAATAATGGATGGAAATTAAGAAAGGCAGGGTTTACTTGAATTTTGGTAAGCAAATTTGTTGACGGAAGTTAAGGCCAGGGGAGCCGGTGACTGAGTGGACTCTCCTTCCTCTGGTGTGTCCACGTGGGCAGAGATCTTCTCTGAGCAGTGGGTTGGGCTGGCCTCCATGCCTTCAAGGTCCCCTGCCTCCAGCCTGGGGGCTCCTCCCCAAAAGCAGCCCCCAGGCACCCTCCATGGCTCTTTCCTCCATGGCTGAAGAGAATTAGAAACAGTTGAACATGGTTTTGTAACAAACTGTGGTGTTCCCAGTCATCTAACTGTGTAAGTTGATTGTGTAGAGACGATCTTGACCTGGGGTGTAAACAAGGCATTTAAACAAAAACAGTCTTGCATTGGAAGAGCCACAGTTTGTGTGTGTGTGTGTGAGTGAGTGAGTGTGAGAATGAGCCAGTTAAATTAGGACTTGCCACAGATCAGGTGAATCACAGCAAACCACAGTCTTGAATTAGCATTGGGAGACTGTGTTTCTTTCACCCAGCTCTTATTAGGAAGGCCTGGGAGCACACCCACAGCTCCTGCCCTTCAAGCTTCTCTCATGTGTTATTCGGTTGATATTCAAGCAATCAGTTTTTTTCTTCTCGTTTCAAGGTTTTTGTTATTAGAATTGTAAGCTCCCAGAGTCACCCAGTTGAAATGGGCGGCCATAGAAATTAAACACAGGTAGTCCTTGACTTATAGGATGTTTTTGCTTTGACAAGAGTTGGAGATGTAACCATTTTCTTCTTATGTTTTACTCTTAGAGTTAGCTGATGCTGGGGGAGGAATGTGCATGAGAGTTCAGCTAGACATAACAATATTAGACCTAGCGAGAATCAAGGTTGTTGAAATAAGAGATGATAAGAATTGGCAGGCTGGAGAGCTGGAGGGAAAACCCGGGCTTTAAACTAATTGGGGAATGTGATTTATGACGGTTAATTGGAGGAGGGAATTGTGCTTTGATACTAGGTGCTCAGGGGAGGGGAACTCAGTTTTTGGCTTATGTTAGTGCCGAAGCCATGCTTCTCAAATAAAGATTCTTTAAGGTAAACAATGCCTCAAAGTTCTTTGAAGAGTTTCATCTGTCGGAACCATGACAGGTACGTTTAGTGACCAAGGTTACAGTCGCATGGAAAAAAGTGACTTACGACCGGTTACCACACGTTCACATTTTCACAATTGCAGCATCCCATGGTCATGTAGTCAGAATTCAGATGCTTGACAATTGGTTTGTGATGATTGCAATGTTATGCCAGGGTCAAAAGTGAATTTTGCGACCTTTTGATAAGCAGAGTCAGTGGAGGAAGCCAGGTTCACCTAACTTATCAATTGCAATGATTTACTTAGCAACTGTAGCAAGAAAGGTCGTAAAATGGGGCAAAACTCACTTAACAACTGTCTCGCTTAGCAACAGAAATTTTGGGCTCAATTGGGATCGTAAGTCGAGGACTACCTGTAAATAAAAATAAATAAAATAATAATTTAATAAATGTACGTGTCACCCAACTACTATCCATTCTGGGCAGTTTAATTTAAAAAAAAAAACATTTAGAAAGAAGGAGCCAAGAGGAAAACAAGAGGAGTAAAGATGGCAGAAATGACTGCTTTTATGATTGAATGCAAAAAAAAAAAAAAAGGAAAAAAAGTTCAGAAAAAAGGGAGAAGAAACAAAAAGGAAAAAAAATCCAGAAACCAAAAAATAATCCAGAATGGGATACAATAAAGAATGAATGATTCATATTCAAATGAACATTTAATGCCTGGTTGCATCCTCATTTTACAGATTCTTTAACTCTTCCACCCTGTTCTGGCAGTGAGAAAAAAAAAAAAAACGAAGTTCAGAAGGCAGCATATGTACTAAGAAACCTGAATAAAGTGACATTTTCAATATGCAGGGAGCGCTGAAGGAACTATCTCTGAGATGGCTCAGAGTGCTATTTGAAGAGGTGGCTAAGTCTGCCAAGCGTTTCCTTAAGATTTTATCTGAATTTATAACCCTGTATTTCGTTTTAATTTCCGTGGGCAACATGCAAGATACCTAGAATGTGTAAAGGTGGCTTTACTATCCCTCTGGGAAAAAGCAAAGCAAAGAAAAGGGTGATCAAAAATCAACGCACCAACTGCAACTGGCCTCAGCACGAAAAGGCAAACCGGAGATTTTCTTTGCAGGCTTGCCTTAATTCAACAAGAAACCCCATTCATTTCCTGGGAAGAGCAATAGATGAGAGTCAACAATCTTGTAAAGCAGATGCAGTTGCTTTGCAGTGTCTGCACTTGCAGTATGAATGCATTTGCCATAGCAACAGCCTAATCAACCCCCTGGCTTGCTAGCCTCCTATTTACAAATGGGGCTGGGGGGGGGGAAGAGGGGGCTTTTCTGCAGGACTGAATGAGCAGCTGAAAGGAGAGATACTGCAACTTTGAGAGAATAGAATTTGCCACATTGCATTTCTCTAAAATGGCCATAAATTCTTTTTGATAAAAATTATGTTACTTTGTGTGGATGTTGTCCTAAGCTCAGAAAATTGCAAACATTAGTCATTCAGTAAGTGTTTTGCTGTCTGTTCTAATAAAAATTTTAATTGCCCTGGCATTTGGACCATGAAAATTAGATAACAAAAACAAATTCTGGTTCCTATTTTTTTGTAAACTAAGAAGTTAAGAAATGAAGATAGATTGCTACTGTAATTAAAATGCCTTATTAAACTGTCATTGCAAAAATTATTTATGGCAAAATCAAACCTTATCACATATGAAATGTTGTGTATTCATCTATCCATTAATTGATACTTTGCTTAACCATGGAAAACAGAGCAGAGTTTTGATGGCATTGTTGATTTTTTTGACTCCCCTTCAGACACCTGTTCATGCAGCATTTGATTTATTTGGTTATAGTCCCTACGGTATAAGTTTAATGTAGACATGATCCAAAGATAGAGAAGTGATTAAAAACATAGAAGCATCTGGCTTCAAGATTGTGACATTTTAAAAAAAACATTTGGGATACTAGAACAATGTCATAATGAAATATTGGGTTGGTCAAGGCTGGGATTTCAGCAAGCGTACCTGGCTGGAGATAGTCTGTTAAGCTCAAGCTTATTCAGGTGTTCAGTAACTATTGTGTTTATGTCACTGGGTGCTATACAGATTTATTGTAATGTAATCCAGGTGGATAAAATTACAATAAGATCAGCCATAAAACAATATTCAGATGACTCCCAAATAAAGCAATCTTCTTTCTGCCACAAAAACAGTAAAATGGAAATCTCCTAGGTGTGTCTTTTGTGTTGAATAAAGGGGTGGGTTGGAGGGGTGGACAGGTGAACCCAGGAGGCAGCTTCTAAGGGCCAAAATCAGCCCTAACTGGGCTGAGAAAGGGATTGGCGGCCTGGCCAGAGAGCAAAGGGCTGGCACAGGGCAAAGGGTGCATTTGGCGGCTTTGTTCTCTTGAGGTTGAGTTCCACCTAACGGCCCGGCATTAACCCTTGAATCAATTTCCCTATCATTGGCCTACTGCAATCTCCCTCCTTGCAAAACTGACTTGCTGCAATCTCCATCTGCCCAGATGCATTAAGGCCCTGGTTGCAGGCCACACATCAAAAACACCACGGGGAGAGCACGACTCCCGTCTACCTGCTTTTTTCTGTGCAGGTGACATCACAAGAACATGACATCACGCTTGGCGGGAGAAGGCTGGCTTTTAAATCGCAGGTTTCCTTGTGCTGTACTGGAGGAGAGTCATGCGCAATGAATGAGCCTCTGAGGCTGGTCCTTGCACACAGCACATTACCTGGGCAGTACTTTGATCTGCCCTCTTGCCAAGGGTCACTTTTATGACTGTCTTGGCCTAGTCCTGTCTTCAAGAGATTCAGGAATGTGCTGTGGGAGAGGGCATCGGTCTCTATAGGTGAACCCCCCCCCGTTTCTTTCTTGGCACCCTCAATGTCATAATTTGCCAATGATGCGGCTGGTGGCAACTTTTCTGCAGAGGAGGCCACTCTCCTAAGGCCAGGGTTTACAAGGAACAGAAAAAGTGGCCTCCAAAGGATATTAGAACTTTCCTTCGGGAAGGGATAGTGAAGCAAAAGTTCTCAAAACCAGCATTTTTAACTACTTTTAAAAAGTAGAAACACGCACAACAGCATTAAAGGAGCAACACAACCACCGAAATAATAAGTAGAGCAAACAAAGAAAAAAGAATCTAAAGATGATCTTTGAAGCAGATCAAATCCTAAAATATTGACCATATTTGAAAATCGGTATAAACATTGCTAGAAATAGATATTATTTAGTACTGTAATTATTTTGGTTAACTTTCCTGCTTTAAATTGACACAGTGATTTAGATGGACTTTATCATGTTACGATCCAGCCCGAAACGTAATTGACTAGCAGAGAGTGTCATTCACTGGGGCAGTCATGCTAGTGGGTGCCGTTCTGATAAACAGGTGGAATGGGGGAAAATTAATAACAGCCCCCACCCTCTGAAAAGTCTGGAGGAAAGGTGACAGCTACACAGACTAAAACTTGAGAGGACAGAATTGCCTCACTGATCTATGGGAGAGACATTGTGACTGAATACGCAGATGGCGCTAAATTATAATATGGTTTCGGCTTTATAAGTTGGATGAACGCCACTGCTGCATTTGTGAATTAGGTTTTGGGGTACGGTATGCTGCGTGAACCCCAGACGGGTGGCTCAACTAGATTTTTCTCCAAAAATGCTCCAAACACACCAGCACAAAGGTGCAGAGGGGCTTTTCACACCACACTAAGCTGTCTTGAAAAACAGACCACAGTGGGTTAAGTTCATATAAAACACTTTATAAACAACTACCTAACCCAAAAACAACAAAAGCAGGGATGTTTGCAGTTTTGTGTATATGTGTGTAAAAGGAAAATGAGAACTGCAGTCTTTATGTTGTCGTGCACATAAAAATGGCAACCATCCTGACTTTTTTGCCCCCCCCCTTCCCCTGCAGTTGCCCCTGAGCCAAATCTTTCCAGCGCTGTGATTTTCCTTTGCATCTTTTACTGTCCACAGTTTACTCCTGTGTGGTGGAGTAACAGGCTGTCTGCGCATCAGACTTGGCCTTTATGAAAGCCTAGCTTCTCCCCCCCCCCAGACATACTGAAGGATGCAGCAGGATGATGTCACGTAGAGGAAGCCCCTCCACCCTTGGGGCAGGAGATGGAGAGCCCTTTTTTGTGGCACGGGAGGAGCTGTACAGGTCCCAGAGCCAAGGAAAACGTACTTGGAGGTAGAAAAACAAGGACGCTGAAGCCAGAGCTGCGAGCTCCTTTTGAGTGGCATTTCTGTGGTCTTGGTCCCTCCGAGCAAATTGGCCTGGGAGTGGGAGGGGAGGAAAATGAGCCGGGCACCTTGGGGCGGGGGAGAGGGGGGCCTGGGCCAAGAGTTTTCCACCCACCACACAGGAGAGGCATGACTTTTCTGCAGGAGTCTTTGCTTCTTTGCACATGAAAAGTGCAACATGTATGCGCTGGATCTGTTTTGGCCGGAGGCAAAGAAAAAACCCCAAGATTAAATATAGTGAAGCACTCATTTTTCAGAAGAGGCTGCAACAGTTACATCGCTTAAATACGGCACTATTTTCTTGGCTACACTTTAGCAAAAACAGAGCAAAAACCTTTCTATTTTGACAGATCTCATTTATCCTAAAGTTTTAATTTGGTTTTAGTGGGAGAAAAATATTGCTTTTTTTATATAATTGTTTTCAGAAATGAGAAATGAGGATTGTTTGGGAAACTGACTGTGGTTCAGCCAGTTGAGGATTTAATACAAACTGTGTTAGCTACCAAATTGAATGTTGATTACACTTGTAGTTAATCTTTGCTTAAAGTCTATATAGTATAATAAAACTAGATGTGAAAATTTACTAATATATTCCCATGTGTATGTACAAATACCATTAATCAAAATAGCAGTATTATAACAGCTTTTTTATATCTATACTGTGTGTGTGTATTTATATCTTATAAATATCTAGGATAATTAAAAGTATCAGTAAGAGTTAGTTACAATTAAAAAGCAAACTGAAATAGCTTAGTCCTTAAAACCTGTCTGAGGATAAAAGGCTAAAGCCAGGAGACATTTTGGAAAAAAAGGGAAAGGAGCTAATGCAGGAATAGTGAATTGCTTGCTTTTCATTCTCCCTTTTTAACACCAAAAGGCCCTGCTTTCCTATTTATAGCTAGTCTGTCAGTACTCCCACAGGTACTTCAAAGTGGGATTTGTTTTGCTTCAAGAAATGGTTTTAAAAATGGATTTTTTATGTGACTTTTCTCAAATAACTGTTGTTTTGTGTTCACTCATTATATTTATTTATCCCTCCTGAATGCATTTTATTAGTGAAATATTCTGGGCTCTTTTTATGAATATGGGGCCTTGTTTCTCCAGTATTAGAGGGACATGGAATAATTGGTAGCTGAAATGTGTAACTGTGCTGAGCAAATCCATGTTTTCCAGCCCCTTGTCTAGAGATAAGCATAATGGTGATTGATAACAAGCTTAATCTGCTCATTTTCTCTCCAGGGATCTTTCCAGTAACAAGATCAGCACCTTAAATGCTGAAGTGTTTCTGCACTTGACTTCTCTGGCAAAACTGTAAGTACTTTGGAGATCTCCTGCTTTGCAGCACTTGCAAATAATTCTGCATAATTCTGCTGAAGGGGAACGTTTACCTTGTGCTCAGGAACTCAGGGGCCCTCAGCCGGGGTTTTAATTAAAGAAGCTTCTAGTGCTCAACTTCTGTTGAATGGCTTGAATGCAGACAATGGCTGATGAAATTGCATGCTGGCTGGAGAATTTTGGGAGTTGAAGTCCACGAGTCTTAGAGTTGCTAAGATTGGGAACCCCTGCTGTAAAGCAGTCATGGCATACCCATGACGTGTGTCAAAGATGACATGCCACAACATATTGGGTGACACACCAACGTTCACCAACACTTGACAATAGTTATTCTTGAAAGCGCACTCTGTTCTTACACACTTTTCTGATTCTGTGGAGGCCATGTGAGGATGGGATGTGCTCTTGTGCGGTCTCCACACTCTCTGAAAGGTGTGCAAGAGGGCCGTGCTCGCTCGTGGCCTCCAGAGTCTCCAAACGTCATGTGAGGATGGACATGCTTTCATGCGGTCATTAGAGGCTGCCCAGACCATGAAGCTGCTTCAAGAACATAGCAGCCTATTTCTATTCTGTTCTATTTTCTATTCTGTTCTATTTTCTATTCTGTTCTATATTCTATTCTATTCCATTCTGTTCCATTTAATTCTAATTCCTACTCTAATTTTTGACATGCCAGACCCAAAAGGTTCTCCATCGTTGCTGTAGTGTTAAAAAGAGGATGCAAGCAACAGTTCCATTTAGTGGATGATGATGATGATTGATGATGATGATGATGGTGGTGGTGGTGGTTATAGCTGGTCTCACACTCTGCCAGATACTGAGATTGGATTTGTCATTTTTATCCATCTATGGAGTCCTCCCCAAGCCCCTGAGAGAGGCAGATGTGGATGTTGGATGGTGTTAAAGATATCAACACAGGATATCAGCTGTTCTTTTGCAATTGACTGATGGAGATTTCACCACTTTGGGTTTCTTTATTTTAGCCAGTGAACATATTTAATACCTGCCTCATATTTTCCCCAGAACAACAACCCTTTGAGGTGGGTTGGCTGAGAGGAAGGGACTTGCCCAAAGTCACCCGGCCATCCTCCATGGCCTAAAGCAGGACTAGAACTCACCGTCTCCCAATTATGAAGAGAGTTTGGTGCATCATTATAGCCTGTTTTAATCAAATCCCAAATACGCCTAATTTCCTGTGTTCCTGAATTTGAGCATCTGTCTTTAGCAAAACAAATTAAAGAAGATGTTGGGAATGACTTTTTAGAAGGTTAGAATTCTAGCATCATTTTTCCCTACTGGCTTTTGAAATGTCTTTGTAAGAAGAAGGGAATTTTGAAGACATGTGCAGGGAGCATGGTAGTCATGCGCTATGGAGGATAGCGGCCAAGAGGAGGTGGGAATGTCCTGTCCACAAAGCTGCAGCTATCCCAGAGGAAAAGCTTGTAGGAAAAGCCTTCCCATCAGCAGTCGTCCCTAATACGGTGGGAGCTGTTTGCCCTTGAGAAATTTCGAGAAAACATTTGCCTAATTTCTACAGCTGCAGATTTGATGGAGAATTTAGAAACAATGGAAAAACAAGACCATAAAATGTGAACAAGATGCAAGAAAAAGATGCTTCATTGGTGATGGAAGCCGGGTTAGGAAAGCCACAATTTTAAACTGTGACCTGCTAAACAAACCCTAATGGCTTAGTCTATACAATCCAACGCGTCAGTGGTTCTCAATATTTTCTTATTTCCTTTAAATACCTTTTGTGGCCACCGACCATGGCCATGGAACCCCCAAGACTTAACTCTTTGTTGTTGTTGTTAATTGCGAAGTCGTGTCCGACCCATCGCGACCCCATGGACAACGTTCCTCCAGGTCTTCCTGTCCTCTACCATCTTCTGGAGTCCATTTAAGTTCACACCTACTGCTTCAGTGACTCCATCCAGCCATCTCATTCTCTGTCGTCCCCTTCTTCTATTGCCCTCAATCTTTCCCAGCATTAGGCTCTTTTCCAGTGAGTCCTTCCTTCTCATTAGGTGGCCAAAGTATTTGAGTTTCAACTTCAGGATCTGGCCTTCTAAAGAGCAGTCAGGGTTGATCTCTTCTAGGACTGACTGGTTTGAACGCCTTGCAGTCCAAGGGACTCGCAGGAGTCTTCTCCAGCACCATAGTTCAAAGGCCTCAATTCTTTTGCCCTCAGCCTTTCTTATGGTCCAACTTTCACAGCCATACATTGCAGACTTAACTCTAGATTTAAACATAACATTTCTTCAAGCCTTTGCGGACCCCTGTGACCACAGCTTGAGAACCACTGCAATAAGCCACAATAGGTAGATTCACACTTCATACTAAACCAAAACAAAGAAGTAAAAATATTATTACCCTCAAAGAATAGCCCAGTGTTCAGTATAAGATAAGAGACTATATACAGTGAAGGTTTTAAATGAATAAATACAATAAAAGCAACAGCCAACAGATGAAGCAAACAAGCCAATTTATGCGCAGTGCTATGTTAACCCATAATATGAATGTCCTGGAAAAAAATAAACATGACCCAAACGTGGGATTTCAGGGTTGAATGCCTAATGCAAATCCATCCTGTTTCTAAGCTCAGAATGGCTGAGCCTTTAGCCATAACAGCAGCGGTTCAATATATAAAGTGACTTCAGTCATCCAAGCAATTCTAGACAACAAACAACTTACTTATTACAACAATTAAACAAGTAGTAATAATGTAATTCCAAGAATAATTCACTATACCAGAGAAGGAAACACCAAGAGCCAAGGAATACATTTTTATTTTATTTATCCATTAGATTTTTATATTGCCTTTATTACTTTATAAGTACCTTAAAGTGGCAGATAATGCATAATGTTCCTCGCTCTGAGGTCTTTGGAGGAAAAGAAATGAGTCCAATACAGCCATTTTCAGCTATGGCATTTCACACTCTTTTGAAGCAGAGAGCCATGTAGGCCTTTTCAAAAAAGAAAACGTGGATTGCTCATTCATACGCTTTAATCCAGGGGTTCTCAACCTTGGCAACTTTAAGACTTGTGGACTTCAACTCCCAGAATTCCTCAGCCAGCTTTGAGAACCCTGGTTTAGGACCTTGCACAGCTGTCATTCCTGGAACATAAAAACTTGTAATCTTTTTCTTTTTTTGAGATGGCTAACAGCTCAGTCTTCTGTCTGCTGATCTCAATTCTAGCCCTTTTCCAATGGAAAATGATCTGTACCTGAAGTTTTTAAGCAATGGAGGGAGAGAAGAAAAGCTGTGTTCATTTGTACTCATGCCCTTTTCTGTCTTTTTCTGATTGCAGAGATTTAAGTAACAACAGGATTTCTTCGCTAGAAGATGGAGTGTTTGATAATTTATTTAATGTAACTGAAATGTAAGTCAACATGCTGAACTATCTTATATTTTCAAAAATATTCTCACTCCCTTGGGATGTGGTCTTAGGATTCTGGAATTCTAAATTCCTTAATTGGTTTTTTGCTGCATCCATTTTTACCTGCTTTAAGGGAGTGGGAGGGGGAGAAAGAATCAGATGGTGCAGCTTATTTAGGCCGTTATATTATGCATTTTATTAAAAATTGTGTGTGTGTGTGAGGGGGTGGATTTTCATCAGGACCACAGCAGTGTAAGCGTTTGCTTCTAGGGCAGTGGTTCTCAACCTTTTTAATGCCGCGACCCCCAACCGGTCATAAGTCGAGGACTACTCAACCGGTCGTAAGTCGAGGACTACTCAACTGGTGCAGCACCGTTTGCAGAATGGGACTTTTGGCGGGCTCAGCAGGGCAGAGACAGCCTGGACAATTCCTATTGGCTTTTGAAAGCCAATAGAATTAGACTCTATTCAAGAGAGTCTGTTCTATTGGCTTTCAAAAGCCAATAGAATAAAAGGGAGTAGCACAGCTAAGGAAAAGGGGGGGGGGAATGGCGGACTGCGTTGTTGGCGACCCCCATGAAATGGTCGTTCGACCCCAAATGGGGTCCTGACCCACAGGTTGAGAACCACTGTTCTAGGAGATGAATTTCATCGGGATTATGACTTGACAGGGAAGGCTTCGTTTATGCTAGCTGTTAAAAATATCAGATGAATAAAATTTCTAATAATACACTTTTCATCATGTCTAGGTTTAAAGCCCTATTTATTCTAAAGAGGAATAGTCTGATTATAACCTTTATCCCTTTCAAAATACCAAATAAAGTCTCCTTTGAATCCAGCTAGTCGCCTCGTGTCAACATGAGCATATCCATGTTGTTTTCTTGGCAATACAATTCAAGTGGCCTGCCAGTGCCATTTTCCAAGATTGCTTTGAATTTCTAATCCAGCCAAACACCTATCAAGTGCTGATTTAAATTAAGACTGACCAAAAATGTATGGAAATAAATAAGCGGGATATCAGGATCAGGCCAAAGTGAGGCCTCCTGTTACGTGCAGTGGTCAAGAAGAAAACTTTCAGAAGCCCAGAGCTGAAGACCACGGCCATCTTCTGCCATTGTTCCTTGGCCAGATGCTCTTCACAAGATGACGTCACGTACTTGAGGAAACATATGAACCTTTTGCGAAGTGGTTTTACCTCCGTTTAAGCCACCTAGGTTCAGCCATCAGCATATTTAATATTTATTTAAGCAATTTGTCTCCTGTCTCATTACTTGTGAATTCTAGGCAGTTAAGTAATTTCAAGCACTGGCTGGAGTCACACATTGTTTCTTTTAACCGTGCTTTGTTGAATAAGCCACAGTTGTCTAAATTCAGTTGTGCTAAGGCCAAGTTGTTGAGTTTTATTCCTTGGCTAGGGTTGTACTATAGCATGCTTGAATATGAAATGCAGGCCAGTATGGAAAAACCCCTCTGCTTTTTCTCCACCATCCTTCCATTTGCTGTTTCAGTAGTTATTGTAGAATGAAAAGAGGCTGTTTTTTCCCCTCCGTGTCTTTCAGAGACTTAAGTGGGAATCCATTTTTTTGTGATTGCAACCTGGCCTGGCTCCCCCGTTGGGTTGAAGAGAGAAACGTGAAAGTGTCCCGGCCGTCCGAGACTCAGTGTGCTCAGCCTCTGGAATTGGCTGACCTTCCACTTTTCAATGTTTCCTTCAGTGACGTTACTTGCGGTAAGGCAATGTGCATACGGGTCAGCGATGGGGAAGGAAGCATTGGAGAGCAAACGTCCAGAGGTCATTCAGCCACAACCATGGACCCTAAAACAGAGCCCCAGTTTTGTACAAGTCACTATTTTATATAAATGGACGTTTGAATCCAGTATTCTGCTGGCTTTAGGGATAATGTTTATTTTATTTATTTTATTTTTAAAATTTATAAGCCGCCCCACTCCCGAAGGACTCTGGGCGGCTAACAATAAAAAACACATAAAACATAACAAACAACAATACAAAAACAATCATCCAGGGGTAAGGTTTTATAAACCACAGGCCTGCCAGAAAAGCCAGGTCTTAAGTAGCTTACGGAAGACCAACAGGGTGGGAGCGGTCCTAATCTCCGGAGGGAGCTGGTTCCAAGAGGTGGGCGCCATCACAGAGAAAGCCCTCCTCCGCGGCCCCGCCAAATGGCACTGCTTGGTCGACGGGGCCCGAAGGAGGCCCAGCCTGTGGGATCTAACCAGACGAAGGGAACTATGAGGTAGTAGGCGGTCTCGCAAATAGCCTGGCCCTGAGCCATATAGGGCTTTAAAGGTAATGACCAACACCTTGAATTGGACCCGGAGACCAATAGGCAACCAGTGCAGCTCACGGAGGATAGGTGTAACGTGGGTGTATCGAGGAGCACCCACTATCACTCGCGCGGCTGCATTCTGGACCAGCTGTAGTCTCCGAATACTTTTCAAGGGTAGCCCCATGTAGAGCGCGTTGCAGTAGTCATGTTGTGCAAAGCATGAAGAAAAATAAGCAGTGAGGCAAGGAAATTAAAAGAGGGATAGGAGAAAAAGAAAGGAAAAAAAATTAACTTTAGATGAAATGTGAGAGGGATATTTAAGGGGAAATGTGTCAGGGTATCCCATGGTTTAATTCACCTGGTTTCGTATACAGGTAGTCTTCAACTCATAACAATTCATTTAGTGACTGTTCAAAGTTACAAAGGCACTAAAAAAAAGACTGATGACTGTTTTTCACACTTACAACCGTTGCAGCATCCCCATGGTCACGTGATCAAAATTTGGATGTTTGGCAACTGGTTCATATTTATGATGGGTGCAGTGTCCCAGGGTCATGTGATCACTTTGTGCAACCTTCTGACAAGTCAAGTCAGTGGGGAAGCCAGATTCACTTAACAACTATGGCAAGAAAGGTCATAAAATGGGGCAAAATTCCCTTAACAAATGTCTTATTTAGCAACAGAAATTTTGGGCTCAATTGTGGTTGTAAGTCGAGGACTACCCGTATTGTGTGAACCTTGTCTATCTGTCTCACGTTAGTGGGCATTCAGGACCTTCCCAGCTGGTCTCATTGGGTTTCCCAAACTCAGCATTTCCCTACCCTGATCCTGGCCTGGTCTTCTGCTTGGTACGTTTGCCTTGGCCCATCTACATAATGCCAAATGCAACAACAGCAGTAGCACTTAGACTTATATACCGCTCCACAATGTTTCACAGCCCTCTCGGAGCGTTTTACAGAGTCAGCCTATTGTCCCCAACAATCTGGGTCCTCATTTTACCCACCTCAGAAGGATGGAAGGCTAAGTCAACCTTAAGCCAGTGAGACTCGAACTGCTGGCAGTAGGTAGAATTAGCCTGTAATACTGCATTCTGAACACTGCGCCACTATGGCAATAGAATAGAATAGAATAGAATAGAACAGCACCTAGACTAATATTCCGCTTTTACAGCCCTCTCTGAGTGGTTTACAGAGTCAGCCTGTTGCCTCCAACAATCTGGGTCCTCATTTTACCCACATCGGAAGGACGGAAGGCTGAGTCAAGCTTGAGCCGGTCAGGGTCGAACTGCTGGCAGCTGGCAGTCAGCAGAAGTAGCCTGCAATACTGCATTCTAACCACTGCACCACCACGGCTCCACGGCTCAAGCTCTTGTAGAGAGTGTGGAGGGTGATCTTGACAAAGATATACAAGGATCACTATCTACGCAAGAGGGGCTGAAACACTTTTTAAATCCAGAGAAACAAGAAGCAGTTCAGGTGGATCTCTCCCTGATTCACAGGAGTCCCAAAGGTGTTTTTTTTCCAAAAGGCAACTGGACTTTCTTAGTTTTTTCTTTGAAAACAATCCCCCCCCCTCCCAACCAAACAAAGTTTTCCTTCTGGAAAAAAAAGCATCTTTGGACAGCCGTGACCTGGATGACTGAGAATCTCCATAGACTGATTCACAGGAGTATAAGAATGGGAGGAGGTACAGACTTGAGTGACAATAGAGAGCCGAGGTGGTGCAGCAGTTAGAGTGCAGTACCGCAGGCCACTTTAGCTGACTGTGTTCAGCAGGTCAGCGGTTCAAATCTCACCGGCTCAAGGTTGACTCAGCCTTCCATCCTTCCGGGGTAGGTAAAATGAGGACCCAGATTGTTGGGGGCAATGTAAATATATATATACATTGCTTACTGGTGTGCACCGCTTAGAGAGTGCTTGCACTTAAAGCGGTATATAAGTCTCATAAATAAATAAATAAATAAATAAATAACACAATAATATCCTCAGAGTGATTGTGTTATAGCCAGTCACAGTAAAACCAGTCTTAGCCTTCTGGTGGAGTTGGTTTCCTGGTCTGGTCTACTAGTGGGGTTGACTGTTCTTAGCCTAGAGAACCTCCCTCCACTTCTCCCAAGCAGGATCCTCTCTCAGGATGTGTGGTCCAGAGTTACAGGGTGAGTGGTCTACTCGGTAGAGAGCATCCCCACAGGGTAAAATGCCTGACCTGGCTGTGCTTCTGTTGCTTCTCCTTCCAGGAGCCGATTACTTTGCCTGCCTGCCGGATAACAGCACAAGCGGAGCTGATTCCGTTATCCGATTCACTTCCCATTTGCCACAGAACCTGACGGAGGAGATGTGCAGCGCACTTTGCTATGCTGACGGACAAGACTCTGGGGGCTTCAGTGAGGAAGCCGACTGCTTTTGTGGCTTTGCTCTGGAGCCCAACGCTTCCTCTGGCTGTTTGCCCTTCTGTGCCCGGCCCCTGGCTGGACCCCTCTGTGGGGGACCAACGCAGCTTTCCAGGGTCTTTCCGGCTCTGCTGCCTGTGTCCTTGGAGGGTCCAGGGACACCGTGTGGTGTTTACCAAGAGGTGGCTTTTGTTCTCCACCTTCCGGTGGCTGTGGGCACCATTCAGTGGGACTTTGGGGATGAAACGGGGCTTTTCAAGACCACCAAGACCACCATCCTTCAGATGTACACGTCGCCAGGACTCTTCAGCGTCACAGCCACTGTTTTTGTCGGCAGCCGGTTCGTCTCGGCGCAGACCGAAATCGAGGTGCTGGCCTCCCCAGTGGAGATGGAACTTCAGTGTCCCCCTTTGGTGAAGACCAATGAAAGTTTACAGTTACATATAAGGAATCGTGGAGGAACTGGCCTCTCAGTGGCCTATAACATCACTGTCCAGAACCAAGAGCTTAGAAGAGGTGAGTCAGCCATGCTGAAGCTTTGGGCTCTAAACATCTTCATTTTGAGCTGACCTGAATGAAGAATTCTGCCAACTGGGTTTACGGGCAATGTTACTCTTCCTTCTGAATCTCCCCCTTGAGACAGTTTCTCATTCGTGTGGAAGGCATTGTCCTAAGCCAGTGGTTCTCAACCTGTGGGTTGGGACCCCATTTGGGGTCGAACGACCATTTCACGGGGGTCGGCAAACAACACAGTCCGCCATTTTTTCCCCCTTTTCCTTAGCTGTGCTACTCCCTTTTATTCTATTGGCTTTTGAAAGCCAATAGAATAGACTCTCTTGAATAGAGTCTAATTCTATTGGCTTTCAAAAGCCAATAGGAATTGTCCAGGCTGTCTCTGCCCTGCTGAGCCCGCCAAAAGTCCCATTCTGCCAACGGTGCTGCACCAGTTGAGTAGTCCTCGACTTACGACTGGTTGAGTAGTCCTCGACTTACGACCGGTTGGGGGGTCGCAGCATTAAAAAGGTTGAGAACCATTGTCCTAAGCCATCCTTCCCCAGCCTTGAGTCTCCAAGAACCATGTGTCATGTGTCTGATTAACGAAACACTTCAAAGAACTTTCAGGCATTTTTTTAACCTAAAAAACCTTTATTAGTATTACAGAGTGTCAGCACAGCATGGTGGATGCTGAGATCTGAATTTCCCTTCCTTTGCACATAACATTCCAGGCATTTCCCCTCCCCTATTCTGGGGTCATGATTCACATCTTCCAATTAACTCGGAGGGCAAAGATTCACTTCCGTTTCTTTTTCCTCGGGCTTTCCTTACATTTTCCTCCCCTTTCACTGTCACCTGATTTAACTCTAAAAATACCAGACAGTTCTGCATATATTGTCAAAGCGAGAATATTCAATATTAGCAGCGTTGACACCGTGATTCTTGGAGAATTCTTCTTGAAGATCTTCTCAAGGTTAGAGACAGATGACTGTCAGGAACAAAAAGTGAGCCTGAAAGATAAATTGATTTGTTCCTAACCTCTTACCATATATGCTGGCGTATAAGGCGACCTGGTGTATAAGACGACCCCCGTCTTCGGCGCCGAGTCGCATGCCTAGAACGTCGTCTTATACACCGGAAACTACCAGTATTTCCGGCGTATAAGACGGCTCGGTGTATAAGACGACCCCCGTCTTCGGCGCCAATTTTAACCCTTGCGAAAGTCGTCTTATACGCCGGCATATATGGTAATTCTCCTTCCGCTATCAATAGAAATCAATAGAAATCAAATTGAAAGTATCTTAGTATCTTAGGATGCAAGAGACAACTTCTAGTTTAAGGCTACCAAGCCCTGAAAAGTCTTAACAGCATTTTGCTGTATTGCTTTGATATGATTTCTGCCTTCAGTTTGAGATGGAGGCTGTTGTGAGGTTCTGTTATCCATAACAGTGAGCAAGCCATCTCAGAGGATCTATCAAAATGCCCAAAACCAGGGAGTGTGAGCGTCTTCAAAGTTGCAGCCCTCAGTCCTTCCAGGTTTGTAGGCTCAGGATTTCTATACTTTGCCAGTGCTAAGTGTTCTGGGAGAGTGATGGCTAAGGGCCTGTCGTATCTCTTGTACAGCCTGAGTTTATGAAAAGAGAGGTTGGTGCATCTTGCTTCTCAGTATTTCAAACCCTCACCTTTCTTGGAATGATTTTGACCTTCCACAGATGAAAAGAGGGTAGAAGAGGAGCCATGGCTTTAGAGAGGAAACTTTGGGATATAGGCAAAATTGGTGTTTCTCCCAGATCATCAGTGGACTGGAAGTTTCAAGGAGCCAGTCCACAGTCCAAAAGCTCACTCATGCCTTTTTCGCTGTGCAGTGGTCCTTCCTGGTTGCCCCTCGGACAGCGTGGTCTTCCATGGGAACAGCCACTGCTATTGGCTTGGAGCAGAAAAAGCAGAATGGCTGGAGGCCCAGAGGCTTTGCCAAGAGCATGGCAGCGGAAGTCTGGCCTTCGTCAGCAGCCCTGAAATCCAGAACTTTTTAGTGTCCAGCGTCACCAGGTAAGTTAGTAAAAAACAGGGTCTGTCTAATTTATTGTTTCTCAACTCTATCAACTTTAAGACCTGTGGACTTCAACTCCCAGAACTCCCCAGCCAGCATGGGTGGTGGAGAATTCTGGGAGTGAAGTCCTCAAGTCTTAAAGTTGGTAGGGTTGAGAAATGTTGCAATTGCTGGAAATAACATAACATTGGTTGGTATGGTATCCTTTAGTATGCTTGAGCTGTGGGTTGGACTAGAAGACCTCCAAGGTCCCTTCTGTTATTCTTGGTTAAAAGATGGCACTGGAATTCAAGTATTATTGCTGATGGATGTATGGATGGAGAGAGATTGTTAAGATGGGAATATTCCGGTTCTCTGTTGCCAGTTCCTTACCTAACTTCCTCCTGAGTTGCTGGGACAAAGCAGATTGAAGACAAGCAAGGGGGCTGGGAGACACTTGTGTTAAGAATTGGCAAGAATGGATGAAGCTCCCCCTCTTGTCCTATGAATGCACCATAGACATTTCTTCTAAGCCAACATTCAAGTGAGAGAACCAGGGATCGGCCAGTTTATAATTAATGATGATCCACTGCCCAAGACCTAGGGGTATTTGTGGGGGAATGTCCCAAAATAGGTGGAGGAGGCATGAAAGAAAATAAACTTTACGCCATTTTTACTTAAGTGATCTAAATATAGTGATTAGTCTCCAGTCATGTTTATATTTTTTCTCCTTTAGACACATTAAAAATTATTATAATGAAGAATAAAATTGTTAGATTATTAAATGCTAGGGGATTTAATGTCCTGGGGACTAGGACACGACTTTTGTGGCACATATGGCCACAGGGACTTGGAGTTCAGACCTTTGGATTGTTTGGAGGTCACCATCGTAGAATCATCTGTTGGAAGGGACCTTGGAGATCTTCTAGTCCAACCCAAGGCAGGAGACCTTATCCCAGACAAATGTCTGTCCAACCTTTTCTTGAAAAGTCGTCCCTGTTGGCAGTTCTCCTGTTTGCTCACCGACTGCAGAACCATCCCCATCCTCGGGGATGGTGCTGTACCCTCCTCCCTGCATCCATTTTGTTTTTGGGGTCACCCTGTGAGGTAAACATGGCGAAGCGTTGCTCTCAGTTCCATTCAACAAGGGGAGACGAAGGAGGGAAACGTGGGAAAGCAACACCAGGGAAATCTGTTTCCCATTACCCCGTGTGACTGCCAAGGACCCCCCCACACACACATACACACACAGTCACACATTGTGGTTGCTTGATGGCTCCCTGATCTACCTAGAGTTTCTTTCTTGAAGCAACTGCTGGAGGAGGAGGCAGCTGGGTCGGGTGCTGCTGGGGACCTTGAGATTGATGGATGATGTCAGGTGGGTTATTCGGGTAAAGCGCCTTCCTCGCTTTGGGGTCTGGTGCCCAGGGGGGCAGCGGTGGGTGGGCCTGGCATGGCTGCTTTTCTGCAGTGAGATCATGGCTGGATGAGAACAGGAACCTCTCTTGGGGGATGGCAGCAAGCAATATGGTGGTTTCAAGACCAGTCCCTGGGTCAGCAGCGCCAGGAGCGAAGGAGCAAAACCTCCCCGTTGCTTATCCTTTAGGCATACTTTTTGTGCCTTGAGAAAAAAGAGGAGGAGGAGGAGGAGGAGGAGGAGCAGCTTGCCGGATTGCACGGGCGAGTTATTTTTGTCTATTTTTGTCGTGGTATTCTTGCTGTGAAAGCTCTTTCTCACATGATTCCATTACTGTGGCTGGCAAAGCATCTCCGTGGTGGAGAAACCACTGATTATCTCTGGAAATCAAGCCCGCCATCCTGTTTGCACAGGGCTTAAACAGGCCCAGCAGAGGGCGGGAAGCTGGCAAGGTGTGAATTTGGAACCACTTTTTCATTTTTTTTTTTTTAAAAGAGGAGGGGAAATAAAGCTTTTCAGCCAGCTTGACTGCACCACCACACTTAATTCAGTCCGTTATGAACCCCAAGCGGCCCCTTTTCTCCCCAAAATGCCATGAATGACAGGGCCACATGTCTGTGCCAGCCTGTGCCAGGTGGCAGCTGGTGTAGCTTGGCCCTTGACAACCATATCCATGTTGGGTCTTAGAACTGGACCGCTATGACCCCACTGGCTCAGTGGGGACTTCCCATAATGGGGCAGGTGGGCCAAAGTTGGTGCCTGGCCCTGGGTTAAATCCCATCTTCTAGGGATCCACTCATCTGTCAAACAGCGTTCTCTTAAGCCAACTAATCAGTCTTTTGCCCCTGTGGGGCAAAGAAAGACTCACCCAGATGGGCGGTATTCACTGGTTAATTGCCCTCACTGTTAGGAAGTGTCTCCTTAGTTCTAAGTTGCTTCTCTCCTTGATTAGTCTCCATCCGTTGTTTCTTGTCTTGCCTTCTGGTGGTTTGGAAAATAAGTTGACCCTCTCCTCTTTGTGGCAATATTGGAATCCTGCTATCGTGCCCCCTAGTCCTTCTTTTCTCTAGACTGGCCAAACCCAAATCCTGCAACCCTTCTTCTTCGTATGTTTTAGTCTCCAGGCCTTTAATCGTCTTAGTTGCTCTTCTTTGTACTTTTTCCAAAGTCTCAACATCTTTTTTGTAATGTGGTGACCAAAACTGGATGCAGTATTCCAGGTGTAGCTTTCCAAGGAGCTTCTTCAGTTCAGCACTGAAGGAAAGAAAAACCAAACCCTTTTGAAAAAGCACCTTTGGGACAACCATGGCCTGGATGGCCGAGGATCTCCCTAGACCAGTGGTTCTCAACCTGTGGGTCGGGACCCCATTTGGGGTCGAACGACCATTTCATGGGGGTCGCCAAACAACGCAGTCCGCCATTTCCCCCCCCCCTTTTCCTTAGCTGTGCTACTCCCTTTTATTCTATTGGCTTTCAGCCAATAGAATAGACTCTCTTGAATAGAGTCTAATTCTACTGGCTTTCAAAAGCCAATAGGAATTGTCCAGGCTGTCTCTGCCCTGCTGAGCCCGCCAAAAGTCCCATTCTGCAAACGGTGCTGCACCAGTTGAGTAGTCCTCGACTTACGACCAGTTGAGTAGTCCTCGACTTACGACCGGTTGGGGGTCGCGGCATTAAAAAGGTTGAGAACCACTGCCCTAGACAGCTCCCGGCAGGCTTCTTCTCCCTCCAGCAGGGTGCTTTGCCCTGAGTTCCACCCAGGGTTCCACCTCAGTGACTGCCCAAAAGACACGGGATTGCAGCCTGTGTTCTTGGGGTGGGGGCAAAGGCTTGGGGGGGCTGAGGATGTGCCAAATGCTGGCAGGGAAGACGTCAGAGCCAGAGCAGAAGGAATAATGACACCAAGTGTGCACCTATGTCTGACTGGACAGGACATGCCCACTTTTGTTAAGGGAGGGGGATAATTTTGAGTAGTTGTGTCTGTTTTGGCAGAGGCTGCTGGTTGCAGGGGAGCGGAAGGCAGAATGAAGCCCACTCTCGTGATGGGTGGGTTAGAACGGGGATTAGTAATAGTAATAGTAGTAAAATTGGAAGGGACCTTGGAGGTCATCTAGTCCAACCCCCTGCTCAGGCAGGAAACCCTACACCATTTCGGACAAATGGCTGTCCAGTCTCTTCTTAAAAACTTCCAGTGTTGGAGCATTTACTGCTTCTGGAAGCAGGCTGTTCCACTGATTAATTGTTCTCACTGTCAGGAAGTTTCTCCTTGGTTCTAGGTTGCTTCTCTCCTTGATTAGTTTCCACCCGTTGCTTCTTGTCCTGCCTTCAGGTGCTTTGGAAAATAGCTTGATTCCCTCTTCTTTATGGCAGCCCCTGAGATATTGGAATACTGCTATCATGTCCCCCCTTGTCCTTCTCTTCGTTAAACTAGACATACCCAATTCCAGCAACCGTTCCTCATATGTTTTAGCCTCCAGTCCCCTAATCATCTTTGTTGCTCTTCTCTATACTCTTTCTAGAGTCTCAACATCTTTTTTACATCGTGGTGACCAAAACTGAATGCAGTATTCCAAGTGTGGCCTTACTAAGGCATTGAAGAGTGGTATTAATACTTCACGTGATCTTGATTCTATCCCTCTGTTAATGCAGCCTAGCACTGTATTGGCCTTTTGGCAGCTGCAGCACACGGCTGGCTCATATTTAGGTGATTGTACGGAGAAGTCTCACTCCTGCAGCTCTTTCGAAAGAAGGTCGCCAATGTGGTGTCCTGGAGCCCAGCAGCTTGCCAAGTGAGGGTCTCCTGGTGTTTTCAGAGGCTGCTTTGAATACATTGTGCAAGAGCCCTTTAAGTCTCTTAGCAGAGGGCCTGAGTGTCGTCCTTAAAGGATTCCAGACACGGATAAATGTCTTCACATGAGGAGGAAGATTATTCCAACCAGATGTGCCCAAAATACTTGAGAAAAACGCCCCGGCTTTGAAGTCTGGTTTCCCTGGGCGGGGCTGTTCCTCCCCCCCCCTCCAACTAGCAAGTGCCTGCCTCTGTAAGCTGGGGAGGGGGTGTGCAGAATGGGGTTGACATCTTCATGCCTGTGGGCAGGGCTGAGTTGCATTTCCACCTCAGAGTGGCAGAGCATTAACTGTCCTCTCTCTTCACCCCTCTGATGAGCGGGGGCTTGGGTGGCTTGGTTCTGATTTAAAGTCGTCCCCCCCCCCCGAGAGTTTGCAAGAAGCCTTGTCAGAGGAAAGAATATCACTGTAGCCCAGAAAGGACCTGTGGCCAGATGCCAGGGTGGTTTCCCTGGGAAAGGAATTCCAGGCAGGGGTGCCACTGCCAAGGAGAGATGGCCTTTGGTCAGCGGAGAGGGTGGGGGCTTAGAAGAGGGTGCCTGGGGAGGCTTGCAAAGCCCAAGAGGCTCACGGGGAAGGGGTGCAGAGGGACAGAAAGGCAAAACTGAATGCAGGTGCGGCTATTTGAGAACTGGCTAGGTTGAACCCGGAGGGATCCAGGGCCCAGTCTAAGCTGCAGCTCTGCTGGTAACTAATTGAAATTTCTGGGAAGGCAGCCCGCCCCCCACTGTCCATGCAGCCTCCTTTGGACGTTGCCAGGACACACAGGATGGTCTGCTTAGGCAGGCTGCCTCAAACAAAGGCTCCCTTGCCAGGAAGGAGAGATGGGCTGGTACATTTATTGGGAGTTTCCCCAAAGGTTGGGGCTGGAGACTGTAAAGCAGTGGTTCTCAACCTTTTTAATGCCGCGACCCCCCCAACCGGTCGTAAGTCGAGGACTACTCAACTGGTGCAGCACCGTTTGCAGAATGGGACTTTTGGCGGGCTCAGCAGGGCAAAGACAGCCTGGACAATTCCTATTGGCTTTTGAAAGCCAATAGAATTAGACTCTATTCAAGAGAGTCTATTCTTTTGGCTTTCAAAAGCCAATAGAATAGAAGGGAGTAGCACAGCTAAGGAAAAGGGGGGAAAAATGGCGGACTGCGTTGTTTGGCGACCCCCGTGAAATGGTCGTTCGACCCCAAATGGGGTCCCGACCCACAGGTGGAGAACCACTGCTGTAAAGCAATAGAACTTAGACTTCTATACCGTCCCATAGCACTTTACAGGATTCTCTGAGTGGTTTACAGTGTCAGCATATGGCCCCCAACAATCTGGGTCCTCATTTTACTGACCTGGGAAGGATGGCTGAGTCAACCTCAAGCTGATCAGGATCGAACTCCAGGCTGTGGGCAGAGTTTGCCTGCAATGCTGCATTCTAATCTCTGCACCACCACGGTGAAACCAGGAGGGACAGCTGCCCCAAGGCTGCAGGATCCCAGGATATCCAAACCTTCAGTGTGGTCCCATGCAGTTGTTCCAGAAGTTGTAATTTTCCATGGATTGACTGGGAAATGTTTAGTCAGGTGTGTGAACCCAACCATTGCCAGGAACCAGGGTGGGATCACGGGGAAGGTGCTGGATTAGGAGCTGGGAGACCAGGTTCTGCTCTCTGGTCACCCAGCCTACCTTACTGGGCCATTGTGTGAGAGAGATTCTCTCCATGCCTCCTTGAGTTCCTGTACAAGAAGGCAGGGATAAGTCAAATAAATGAATCGATAAAAACGATCTGCTCTAATTAAAACATTTGTCTTAGCCTCAAGGGGCCTACACATCCTTGAATCAATCTTAAGTGTCTCAAGGCATTTCTTACAGGTTGTTTTTTTTTCATTTGGAATTTCGATCATGTAGCCCCGGACTCTCCAAACCTGGCGACTTTTAAGACTTGTGGACTGGCTGGCAAGTTCTGAGAGCTGAAGTCCACAAGTCTTAAAAGTTGCCAAGTTTGGAGACCCCTGTTGCAGCCATAGCTGCCCTCCTGCCTTTCTTGACCTGGCCTCCCCGTGAGTGCTCCTGAACCAACCCAAGCACTTGCTTCCCTTTGTGCTGCATGCACTCAGCCTGCACACGTTCCCACACTGATACATGTTTCATTGTGAGAAAGGGAAGGTTATTTCCTCCTGGAGAAGTCCAGCTGCTTCCATCTCCTTGCACATGTTCCTTGCACATGTTCCTGTCAGCCAGGCTCTTCCGGACAGGGCATGCCATGCTGATGTCTCCCTGACCCGGCCTGCGCTTTCTCTCCCCACAGGAGCCTGGATGTCTGGATCGGGTTTAACGACGTGGCAAGCCCCAGCCCTTTGCCGTTGGGCGAGGAAGGATTTGATCTGCAGAGCTGCCAGAACTGGCTCCCGGGTGAGCCTCATCCCTCCAACGCCGATCACTGCGTCCGGATGGGTCCTGCTGGGCAGTGCAACACCGATCTGTGTACGGCCAAGCACAGCTACGTGTGCGAGCACAAGCCTCAAGGTGGGTTTCGCCCCGGGGCCCTGGGCTGTGCAGGGTCTTGTCTCCCAAAAGCTAAGTCAGGAACAATGCACCAGCCTTCCTGGCTCAACGTGACCAGAAGAGAATTCCAGGACTTTGGAGTATCCTTTCAGCTCCTCTGACTCTCCAGGTTTCCCTAGCGAGAAACCCCGTTGTCTTTAGAGTAGGGAGGAGTGGGTTTCTCATGACTGGAGTTGCCCTGGACATGGCCAGGGACACCACAAGATCTCCAGATGAGTTCCACCAAGTCTTGGACTTAAGGTTTTCAAAGGGCAAAATTTATGCAGGTATGTTTCACACACACACACACACACCATGCAAAATGGTTTCTAGTGTTTTGAGGGCAATGAAAGGGGTGCATGAAAGCTTCTACTAGGTAGCATTAAGCACCCAGTTTACTCCAGGCTCCTCCAAACTTGGCAACTTTAAGGCTCATGGACTTCAACTTGCTTGCCTCCAGAAATCATGGGCGCTCCATCACTGGAGATTTTTAAGAAGAGACGAGATAGTCACTTGTCTGAGATGGTATGAGATGGTATAGGTTCTCTTGCTTGAGCAGGGGGCTGGACTAGAAGACCTCCAAGGTCCCTTCCAGCTCTTTTCTAGTCTAAATTCTATTCTAACTCCCAGAACTCCCCAGCCAGCCATGGTTGAAGTTCCTGGGAAGGCAGCCTAAAGATTCCTGGATTATTCCAACCCCATCAGTTAGACAGACCCACGAAGGACATTACTCTTGCCGAAGTTATAAAAAGGATGCAGGTTGTCTCATAGATTGGCCATGCCTGACACAGAAGAAAGTTGAGCATATTTGATTTCTTTTGTAGCTGGGAGGGAGGGTGGGTGGCATTATGTAATGAAACAGAAAAAGAAAAAAAATATACAGTAGAAAATGGGGGGGGGAGGGGGAAGAACCAATAAGCCAATTATTTGAAGCAATAATTGATGAAAGCCTCTGTCTCTTTTATGCTGCTGCTTCCCCGGGTGCCACTGTGAAAGTTTTATTTGGAGCAGAAAAACATCAGAGCAAAATTATGTGAAAATTTCTCAGATTTCAGGATTTGGGAGACCTCTGTTTAGAAAGTTGCTTTAGGAATAAGAAAAAGAGATTAATGTTCCTCCCCCCCCCCCGTTTTTTCCTTCGCTCCTTCCAGTGGAGATTCTTTTAAATGCTGACCACTTTCGACTGGGATCTCTTGTATTTGACACCTATGTGGCCACCAGAAGCCTCACCGAAAGAGAAGAAGACGCACCTGCCCCGTCAGGGCCAGTAGAGGTGAGGAGCGCTCACAATCTCCCTTGGGTGGAGATCGCTTACGAGAGATCGGGGTGAAATCTTGGCCCTTCTGTTTTCCAGACTCTGGTGTTCCCTAGCTTGGCGTTTCAACAAGAGGGCTTTTTAGCAGCCTTGGAGCTGGTGACACAGAAACTACAGCGGCTGACCCATGTCCGGTTTCGAGTACACCGTCCCGCCCAGCCAAAAGGTGAGAGAAGGTTAGATAGATCAGACGTTCTGGATGCTAGTGATCCAGGTGTGTCTGATGTCATGGGCTAACGGTTCTTACTTTCAACTAACGACGATAGCTTCCCTGCCCTCTGGAATAATGGAAAACATCCTTTCATCCTGTATGTTGCTCTCCTCTGGGTAGTTGGAGGATTCCTTTCCCTCTCCAGGTCCTGTCTAAGAAGCCTTTAGGGCAGGGGGTTGGGCATCCAGAAACCCGGTCCGCAACATGCCAGGAACCAGGCCACACAAACAAGCAAAGCTCCATCCGCAGGATGCAGGCAGCACACGAAACCAGACCCCCTCCGGTCTGTGGGAAAACCTCTCTCCACAGAACCTGTCCCTGGTGTCCAAAAGGTTGGGGGGCACTGTTGTGAATGTTCCTGGTGCCAGGCACTCTAGTTTGAGCATCCCCCTTCAGTGGCATTAAAACCTGATGCAGCTGCTCTTCTAGGGGCCCTGTCAGGCAATGGACTCTTGGCCTAAGCCTTTGACAGTGTGATGCAGCTGCTAAGAAGGCAAACGCTATCTTGAGGTGCATTAATAGGAGTAGAAAGTCCAACTCATGGGAAGTCATAGTTCCATCTTTTGGGGCATGATCAATTTTGGGCACCACAATTCAGAAAGAACTGGGACAAGCTGGACTAGGTGCCAAAGGAGAGTGAAGACGGGAAAGGACCTGGAAACCAAGGCCCATAAAGAGGGGCCAGAGAATTGAGCCATCAGAAAAGTCGAATTGAGGCAAATATAGCAATGGCAATAGCACTTAGAGTTATATACCGCTTTACAGTGCTTTTACAGCCCTCTCTAAGCAGTTTTACAGAGTCAGCCTGTTGCCCCCAACAGTCTGGGCTCTCGTTTTACTGACCTCGGAAGGACGGAAGGCTGAGTCAACCTTGAGCCGGTCAGGATCGAACTCCTAGCTATGGGCAGAGTCAGCCTGCAATACTGCATTCCAAGCACTGCACCATCATGGCTCTTGTATGATATCAGTCTCAAATACCTGAAGAGTTGTCAAGTAGAAATGGGACTGGGCTTGTTTTTTATTGCTCCTGAGGGCTACCAGGAAAGATACAAGATGTCTGAACTGCCAGATGGTGGAACAGAGGCCCAGTGAAGTGGTGATGAGTTCTCCTTCAATGGCTGGATGGTCATCTGGCAGGGATCCTGGGCTGAGCAAGAGGTTGGCCTAGGTCAGGGGTGGCCAACCTTGGCTCTTTTATGACGAGAAACAATGGATGGAAACTAATCAAGGAGAGAAGCAACTTAGAACTAAGGAGAAACTTCCTGACAGTGAGAACAATTAACCAGTGGAACAACCTGCCTCCAGAAGCAGTGAATGCTCCAACACTGGACGTTTTTAAGAAGAGAGTGGACAGCCATTTGTCCGAAATGGTTTAGGGTTCCTGCCTGAGCAGGGGGTTGGACTCGATGACCTCCAAGGTCCCTTCCAACTTTATTATTATTATTACTCCCAGAATTCCTGAGCCAGCATGGCTGGCTCGGGAATTCTGGGAGTTGAAGTCCACAAGTCATAAAAGAGCCAAGGTTGCCTACCCCTGGCCTAGATGGCCCCTAAAGGTACCTTACCTAGGATTCTGTGACTGAGAAGTGGTTGTTGTCTATTCTATTTTCTATTCTATTCTTTTATTTTCTGTTCTTCCTTTTGGGATTGTTGGTTTGTTTTTAAGCTGCAATCATTTTATATGGTTTTCTATCAGTATAATAAACTATTGAAAGTCTGGGTAAATTATACTGGCATAACTGCAGTTGAGAAAGAATGATTAATATGCAAATGCCCCACGTTGATTTGGCATGCAAACTATCTTAACCCATCACTCTTCATCTTTCTGCAACCTTATTTTAGCACGGAGAAAGAGAGAGGCTGGAAATAAATCGAAAGATTTATTCTGTTTGCACGATGCTTCCAGAGAGAAAAATGCCCCGGGAGAGTAGAAAGACTGTTTCTAGCTTAGAAGGGTTGGGCATAAGAACGTTTCTGTGAAATACTGAAATAGCAAAGTAAGAACCAGGGCGCTAATGGCCTGTTAGAGTCTCATTAAAACCAGGCAGATAAAAGCCGTAGTGTGTTTAAATGTCAATAATTTATGAGATTGGATTTTACACGAAGATGGGAACTCTGTTAACTTAAGAAAAATATGAGAGATGGATTAGACCTATGCTGACTCGGGAATTCTGGGAGTTGAAGTCCATGAGTCATAAAAGAGCCGAGGTTGCCTACCCCTGGATTAGACAATTAAAGTCAAGGGCTGGGGGGAGAAAACCCCTGCTACGGAAAATTCTGAGGTCGTCAGCTCTTCAGACGAGGGTCTTCACTCCTCTCGACCCGTTCCAATTGGTCCTCTGCCAGAGGGTCCCCGGGGAATTTGAGGTGACTTCTCAGCGCCCTCGTTCACTGCAGTCTATACAGGTAGTCCTCGACTTACGACCACAATGGAACCCCAAATTTCTGTTGTTAAGTGAGATATTTGTTAAGTGAATTTTACTCCATTTTACGAATTTTTCTTGCCACAGTTTTTTTTTTAATTTTTAATTTTCCAATTTTTCAATGCATTTAATACTTTCAATACATTATAAAAATACCTTTGAAATAAATTCATACGTATAACCTTAGGTGTCGCTCGTCCATCTCCCCCCCCCGACTGCATCCGCCTTCTCTACCTTCCTTCCTTACTTCCCTCCTCCCTCTCTCCTCTCTTCACCTCTCTCCCCTGCTCCCTTCCTCCCATCCTACTTCCTTCCATCCCTTCCTCCTCCCCTCTCATCCCTCTTCGGATACAGTTCAGGGGAAATACCTGAGCAGCACCTCTCTCAAAATTACTCTATCTATTTTATACATTAATATTTCTGTTTATCTAACCTAATTAATCCCACCCATCCCCAACCCCCCTACCCCCCCCAGTGAATCTGGCGTCCCCATTGACGTTTGACCCGTTCTCAAAAGGTCACAAAAGGGGATCAAACAACCGTGGGACACTGCAGTGATCATAAGTATGGGCCAGTTGCCAAGCGTCTGAATTTTGATCACGTGATCGTGGGGATGCTACAAAGGTTGTAACTGTGAAAAATGGTCATTAGTCCCTTTTTTCATTGCCGTTGTAACTTTGAACGGTCACTAAATGAACTGTTGTAAGTCGAGGACCACCTGTATTCATTGGTGCTTCCTACAAAGTGAACAAGTGATGTCTGTCATCCCCTCCGTCTTCTCAAACCTGAGCATCCTCCAGATGTGTGGACTGACCTCAGAAATGATCGTGCTGCCCAGGCAATCCTGGAAATTGTAGGCTGCCCATCTGTGGATATTCAGGTTGGAAAAGATTGCTGGCCAATAGCTGTGTTATGTGTGGGACTTGTGTGCTGCCTCTGGGAAGAAAAAAACCCCATCCCCCAACCCCATTGCAGAGGAGGAGAGTGATATTCCTGAGAATAAATGGGGACAAGCACTAAGGCAGTGGTTCTCAACCTTTTTAATGCCGCGACCTCCCCCAACCGGTCGTAAGTCGAGGACTACTCAACCGGTCGTAAGTCAAGGACTACTCAACGGGTGCAGCACTGTTTGCAGACTGGGACTTTTGGCGGGCTCAGCAGGGCAGAGACAGCCTGGACAATTCCGATTGGCTTTTGAAAGCCAAGAGAATTAGACTCTATTCAAGAGAGTCTCTTCTATTGGCTTTTGAAAGCCAATAGAATAAAAGGGAGTAGCACAGCTAAGGAAAAGGAGGAAAAAAATGGCGGACTGCGTTGTTTGGCGACCCCCATGAAATGGTCGTTCGACCCCAAATGGGGTCCCGACCCACAGGTTGAGAACCACTGCAATAAGGAGAGTGATGTTCTCCACTCCTGTGTTAATGCTTGGTTAGCTGGAGGTCAAGCAATGCTGTAACATTCCATCTGGCAAACTGTGGAGAGAATCTCTCTGTGTGTGTATGTGTCTTAGATGATGACCCCTCCCATCATTTCTCTTCACATGCAGCCTTCTCCTAGGAGTTTTTTGTGGCCAACATTAAACATGTATTTCACTCTGCTCTGGAAGAAGCTCAGACAAAGCCAGCGTATTATTTGTTCTTGTTTTCCTTCAGAATGCAACGAGATCACAAATGTCACCGACCTCTTCCTTGTTCCCCAAGAGAATGAGACTTGGACACCAGTGGACTGTCCGGTTGGCCTCCAGTGGTGCCACTCGGCCAACTCATGCCAACCACTAGGAAGCTGCCGCCACCAAGAACCGTGTGCCAATTCAACACCTCCAGCAGCTTCTGGTGTTCCTCACCCCTGCAAAAATAAATCCTGGAGCGTGGAACTTAAGACATCGCATTTTACGTTGCCCCTGGGCCCTTCCACGCGGTACCTTGTAAGTGGAGAGTCCTTGGCAGAATTGATGCGTGATCAGGGTCTGTTTTGTAGGTACCGAGCTACTTGAAGCCAGTCTGGAACTGAACTAAAAAGCCAGTAGAACGGGCCCCATGCAGCGACAAAGGCTGAGGTTATTCAGAAACAGTGTGGCATGTGCTTTACATTCCTGAAATTTTTCAGTGCTGATTAGTTGTTAAGATTATTCAAAATTCCTAATAATAGCATTGATAAAACTAAGGATGGAGATTATGCTCAATTTGTCATCTTGGCTTCAGAGGACAGACGAGAGCATTGGAAGGGCCCTGAGGCTCTTCCACTTCAACTCAGCGGCAACCAAGGACTAGCCTATGAGTAGGATAGGAGTGCAACACCCCAGCCCCTACTCCACCCCTTATTCTACCCTTGATATGGAAAGAATTGTGCCTTTGATGTTGTCCTCCAGAATTGCCATTGTAATTAGGAGCCACCTATAGCCAAACATCCATGAGGGCATCTAAACCCACTTCTGAAATTATCCAACTTAGAGTTTCATTTTGGTCACTGGATTCCAGGGTTTAACTATGTGCTTTTAACTGACCCGAACCTTCAGTCAGTTTCATTGAATAGCATCATTTGGTGTTATAGGAGAGGGAGAATATAGGTAGTCCTTGTTTAACAGCCCAATAAATGGGACCATCATCTCCGCCACTAAGCAATGTCGTTAAGTGGGAAATCACATGACAGCGAAAGCGACAGAATTAGTCAATTTCACATCTTCAGCTTCTGTTTGCTTCCTAACTACTCCCCACTTTTTGAAATGCTGGAGTGCCTGCTTACTGTCTTGTATACATTGAAAGCAATGTGACTGTGTCATTGCCAGGGCTAGGAGCGCAGAATAAAGTACTCTCGTGAAATTTCTTTCTTCCCAATCTCTTGGGGGGGGAGTGATTTCTGTTGGCAGTGTTTCATTTGACTCTTCCCTCACTCCTTCACAGAATGGGGAGAGCGAAGGGATTTCAAGAGATTAAGCTGTCTGCTCTTATACACATCAAGAGCAATGCGATCTCAGAAAATGGCCAAGCAAGGGAGAGATTGCCTAAAGAAATCGCTTGCAGAGCAGAGAATTTGGAGGGAGAGAGAGATGGAGAGAGAAATTTCAAAAGAGAGTACTATAAACTATTTATATAATATGCCCGTGGCGCCCAGACCCAGGCTGCCAGCACGAGCACATTGCTTTCGATGTGTAGAAGAGCAAACAGCTTACCTTTTGCAATCCCGTTCTCTCCAATCAATCTGCACTGATTGATTGGAGGGGGGGGGCAGAAACACAGGTCAGATATAACAGTGCATACTGCTCCACTGTAATGGGATGGTCACATTACTGAGGGGCGCTGCAAAGTCATAAATGATTGTAAATGGTCATAAAATTATTTTTTCAGCGCTGCCTTAAGTTCAAACAGTTGCTGAACAAATGGTCCATAACTTGAGGACCACCTGTATGACAAAGTGGCTCATGGAATTGCTTTCTTTTTTTTTAATCATTCCAGAAAAAGATTTCTTAATTCTCTTAGCTGCATATTTTCATCTCTTTTGTGCCCCAGTGCCTGCTTCTGACTTGGCGGAGGGGAGGGGGGTTGCAATCAAGCCACTCCACCACCCCCCCACACACACTCCCCCACTTGCCTCCAACCTTTAGCTCAAAAGTAACGAATGGGAGGGGGTGCATTGTGTTGGGAAGAATTCATTCATTGGGATTTCTCTTCCACAGTTGCTCTTCAGAAGCAAGGACACCTTTGTCAAACCCAACGACACAGTGAGTGTCCAGCATGATGCCGGACCTGGCGCTTTGCTCCTTTGCCATCCCAGCCCAAAGCCGCTTGCCCAGATGAGCTATTTCACCTTCAGCTCTTCGGATTGGGACCCAGGCTGGCCTGCCCACCCCACTCCCCAAGGCTGGCAGAACAATTCCCGGTGCCCTTTCAGGATCCTGGTGGCTGCTGAAGAGACTGTTCCACTCCTGCCGAAAAACAACTCCAACATCCACCGCCCTGGCCTTTATGTGGTGCAGGCCACGGTCAACAATGGCATCTTCAGGAGGAACATCTCCTGCGACTTCTGGGCTCTTTCTGCCATCTCGGGCCTCCGCGTCATTTACCCTCCGGAAAAAGGTGGCAGGGTCTACGTGGAAAGCAACAGCACGTGGCTGGTGGTGAAAATCCTTTCTGGGATGAACGCAACCTCTGGCAGGCTGGGGGGCAACCAGAGCTTCCCTTTTGGACGGAGTTGCCCCCCAGCAGTCACGCCGCTGGTGGCAGAGTGCGCAAGGGAGACCAATGACACCTGGTTCTCCGTCATCCTGCTGGAGGGCATTGGGCACAACCTGAGCACTGTTGTGCTGTGGGCAAAGAACGCCGTGAGCTCACAGAACATCACCGTCAGGGTGAGAGCAGAGGACGCCATCCGAGGACTGCGTGTGACCCCGGACCCAGAGACCAGGGTCCTGCAGAACAAGCGTGTGGTGAGTCACCAGCTGCCAGTGTGGCCAAGGGACAGTAGGCGTCAGTTGTGGTTTTAATCTTTTTCAAACAAGGTTTTTTAAACGGCTCCAATATTGTGGGTTTCAGATTGAGCGCAAAGTGAGATAGCAACATGTTTTAGTTTCTTAGCTTTCATTCATTCCTGGGTCTTCCAGGCCACAGAACCATGTTTGAAATGAAGGAGCAATAATGAGAATACATGTAGCTTAAGGCTGATGATGTTACCTGGATGGTAAGAAAGCATCTTATAAGATCAGCTTCAGAGAACACCAAGTGTCACATCAGAATTCAGTTGTTGTGACGGCTCAGGTGAAATCCTTATTCAGTCCTCAAAGTGTACGCCTTTGTCTGCACCTAGAATGGCCTGATGTTTTCCACTGGGAAGCTCCAAAACACTACAGTGGTCTGCCCCTGCGAAGTCCATTCTCCCCTTCTGCTGGAAGGTCCTTCTATAACAATAGCGCTAGCACTTAGACCAGTGGTTCTCAACCTGTGGGTCGGGACCCCATTTGGGGTCGAATGACCATTTCACGGGGGTCCCCAAACCATGCTGTCCGCCATTTTTTCCCTTTTCCCTAGCTGTCCTACTCCCTTTTATTGGTGGCCACACCCACTTGGGGGTCACCACAACATGGGGAACTGTATTATGGGGTCACGGCATTAGAAAGGTTGAGAATCACTGACTTAGACTTATATACCACTTTACAGCCCTCTCTAAGCGGTTTACAGAGTCAGCACATTGCCCCCAACCATCTGGGTCCTCATTTTACTGATCTCAGAAGGATGGAAGGCTGAGTCAACCTCGAGCTGGTCAGAATCGAACTCCTGGCTGTGGGCAGAGTCGGCCTGCAGTACTGCATTCTAACCCCAGCGCCACCAGGTCTCCTAGCCCAGCCTTGGACATCAGCGGGAGGCCGAATGTCAGACCTGCCTCTTTCACTGTTAAGCCTATTAGTTCTGACCTGACGATGACAGGGCTCAGCTACCAGCCCTTCAGAGGCCTAATTTGAGCCTGGCCAGGATTGATGAAATATGGGCAAAGGTTGCTCCTTCTGAAATTGCTGTTTGTGCCTCTCCACTGCAGAGCTACATCCCTGTGATGGACGCTGGGTCGGACGTCACCTTCAGGTGGAGACTGGATGACAAGAGCTCCTTCACTTTCTACAACGATGTCTTCCATGTCCTTTACCAGTCCCCAGCTGTGTACAAGCTATCAGTAAGTCCAGGCCTCCTAGCCATCCTTCTTTTGTGAACCGTGAGCAAAAACGACGGATTCACTTTTAAAGTAGCCTTTTGATTGTATGTCCTTCTCTCCTTCCAAGTTGCAAAGAGAAGTTTACCAAGTTTCATTTGCAATCTGGGATGTACTGTACTCAGCAGGCAGGTGTTCATCAAGGAATCACTGTCCATGATAGGATGCTTTCTTATAAATGTTTCATTTTTGTTTTTATCTTGCCAAGGGTAATAGAAATAGAAAATTTATTTGGCCAAGTGCAATTAGACACACAAGGAATTTGTCTCCAGTGCAGACGCTCTCAGAATCTATGCAAAGCAACAGAGTAATAATAATCTTAATGATACCAATAAGGGGGCATCATAAAGAAGATAAAAAGGATAATAGCAATACTCCAATCATACAGCATGGGCAAATATACTTAGGCGTTAGACAATACTGTGAAAGTTAGGTGTTCAGCAGAGTGATGGCATGAGGGAAAAAATTGTATTTGTGTCTAGTTGCTTCGGCAATCAATGCTCCATAGTGGAGTCCCAAGGGGAGGAATTGAAATAGTTTATGTCCAGGATGTGAGAGGTCTGTAAATACTTTTTCAGCCCTCCTTCTGACCTGTGCAATGTTCAGGCCCTCAGTGGAAGGCAGCCTGGTTGCAATTGTTCTTTCTGCAGTCTTGACTATTCAGTTGGAGTCTGTGCCTGTCCCGTTTGGTTGCTGTACCAAACCAGACAGTTACAGAAGTACAAATGACAAACTCAATAATTCCTCTGTAAAAGTATATCAACAGCTCCTGGGGCAGTCTAAACTTCCTGAATTAAAGCAGGAAGAACATTCTTTGTTGTGCCTTTTTAATGATGGTTCCAAGTTGTTCTGATAAGGCTGCTTCTACGGCCCAGGGAAGCAGGTTTAATTAATGCACCTAATAGATGATGGAAAAGTGAACAGTTTTGATTTAGCTGAGACAAACTGTTTTGCCTTGTTAAAGCCGAAATGAGCAACTGATATGAGCTAATGGTCTTGGCTATCTCAGCTTAATTCTGCCACTTTATGTACCCTTCCTTCTCTAGATCATCAAGATTTTCAGGGCCATGTGGTGTTGGTTGTTACTTTGGTCTTCATATGCCACCTTTCTGATTGTCAAGCTACTCTGGGCAGCTTACAAATTCTGATTCCAGGAAGGATCCCCCAATAGCTCCCTTGGCTAAGATGAGGGAGAACAATTCTTCCAAATTATCCAGGGATCTTCATAGCAGAATGGAAATCTTCATATGATTTTCCTTGGTTTAGTATTCTAACCAAGGTGCCATTCTGGAGTGTGAGAAGGGATTGCAAGGAGGGCCACTCTGTGCAGTATAAGTGGAAATAAAGAGAGGAAGAAAGGGCAGAGCATGATCTATAAATCACCTTGTGATCGGGCAGGAAAAAGAACGGTGAACATTAGGAAACAGCAGATGCCCCCAGTTCTGTATTGGTGGATGATGTGCAGTTTGTCTGTGGTCTCTCCAGCTTACAGCCTCAAACAATGTCAGCAATGTCACCGTGTGCTACAACATCACTGTGGAGGAGATGAACAGGATGAAGTACCTGAAGGTCATGGGGATCTTGTCACACGTTCCTCAGAACAGCACTCTGGATCTGTCAGCAACTGTGACTGTGGACTCAGCTGTCGATGCCAAATTCCTGTGAGT
This sequence comes from Crotalus tigris, assembly GCF_016545835.1. Classification (NCBI taxonomy): domain Eukaryota; kingdom Metazoa; phylum Chordata; class Lepidosauria; order Squamata; family Viperidae; genus Crotalus; species Crotalus tigris. The sequence continues at coordinate 1,569,147 of NW_024096931.1, read as the reverse complement.
TTTTCCGCTGCTCTCCAGCAGACCCAGGAGAGGGAGAGCCACCCTTCCCCGGCATTCAGGCCGATGGATGGTCCAGAAAGACCAGTAGGAATGCCCTTTGGGAGATGCAGCCTTTTAAAACTAGGCTGTGCAGGCACCAGCTGTGCATTGCCTGGATCAATATATGGAGGTTCTTAAGGGAGATCAGGGGTGATCCAATCAGGGAAAGGCTGTTTTAATGTCATTTTGTGCCTTTTACTTTTGCACACCTTTTACACACATTCGGCCAGAGAGAACTTCCTTGAGGATGGATTCCAGTACAAGTCCAAAAGGCTTGTACTGGAATCCGCTGACCGATCCAGATTGGATCCTTTTAGTTCTGTTTCTCTCAATAATAATACATACTTTAAAACCATTGTGAATTTGTTTCCCTCTGCACGAGTCTTTTCTACTTTGGCCCAAAAAAAAGGACACTGAGTGAACAACTGACCTGTCGCTCTTCTACTGACCTTCTCGTTTTGTGACTCCCCAGATGGGACTTTGGTGATGGTGACCAAGTCATTTTGGAGCTTCATCCTCCCTACAATGAATCCTTCCTGAAGCCAGATCCCAAGATTCACCAGGTGCAAATTGGGCACAATCTGTCCCATATCTACCAAGATCCAGGTGAGAAATTCTTTTGGATATTTGAAATCAAAATCAAGTAGGATCCACACTTCCAGCAGCCTCCGTTTCAATTCAGCAAATCATGACTAAGTAAACTATGCACAGTTCAAAGGAGTGGAAGGGTCAGGATGAAGCCTGTATTAGAGTTAACTTAAAATCTCCTAATACAGGGTCCCCAACCTGTGGGCCACTGCCCATTACCGGTCCAGGGCCCGTTCAGAACCGGGCCGCCGAACTGGCAGGGGAGCGTGCGTGTGTCTGCAGCTCCACTCGTGCACGCAGTGGGCGGGCAAGTGCATGCATGCAGCTCCATTTGTGCGACCGCACATGCCCGCCACCTGAACAAATGGAGCTGCTGCACTTGCCCACCACTCACATGGAACCATCCCGCCTCCCCCCCCCCATCCTCCAAGCTGGAGAGGTTGGAGACCGCAGTGCTAACAGGATTGCTTCCACAGTAATTAACAACTATCTGTCCCATTTAAAGCTAAAACCGAGGCAAGACCAAAGGCTGTCAGCTTCACAGGCAGCCCTAAGGCCACAGATCTGCACCCTCAGCCTCTTATCAACTGCTGAAGTTGGCTAATGTTTCTTTTGTCTTTTTACTTGCTCTCCTTTCCTGTTCTTCTCACCACCTCCTCCAGCAGCAACACCTTTCTGTTGCCCTTCCTTCTCTTCCATCCTCAGGTAGCCCTTTTATAACTCCTGCAGTGATCGTCACCATCCTCATATATTCTGAACTGGCTAAATTGCAGGGTTTGGGCTTAGATAGGAGTAATTGGGTTTAGAGCAGTGGTTCTCAATCTGTGGGTCAGGACCCCCATTTGGGATCGAATGACCATTTCACGGGGATCGCCAAACAACACAGTCTGCCATTTTTTCCCCTTTTCCTTCGCTGTGCTACTCCCTTTTATTCTATTGGCTTTTGAAAGCCAATAGAATTGACTCTCTTGAATAGAGTCTAATTCTATTGGCTTTCAAAAGCCAATAGGAATTGTCCAGGCTGTCTCTGCCCTGCTGAGCCCGCCAAAAGTCCCATTCTGCAAAAGGTGCTGCACCAGTTGAGTAGTCCTCGACTTACAACCGGTTGAGTAGTCCTCGACTTACGACCGGTTGGGGGTCGCGGCATTAAAAGGGTTGAGAACCACTGCCTTAGAGAGAGGGGAAGGGGAGCACGTATAGCGGTGTTTCTCAGCGTTGGCGAGTTTAACACGGGTGGACTTCAACTCCCAGAATGCCCCAGCCAGCATGTCTAAACTGGGGCAGGAAAAGAAACTGGCATTGTCAAGTCTGATATCCCAAGGTCTGTTTTTTGCAAAATAACCTTGGCTGCCTTACCAGCCAGCATTGTGCTTTGCTGGTTGTGGTTTACAACCTGCATGTAATGTCATTATTATTTATTCATCTGTTTGTGTGCTTGTATGTTGCTGTGTACTTATTTGCACATCAGATGCTGCTGTGTGTCTGTGTATCCCCTAGCTCCCTTTCTGGCTTGTTTTTCTTGCTTCTCTCGACAGCAAAAGGAGGAGGGCGGTTAATGAAATGAAACAGAAGATGGGCAGAGAAGGACTCAATTGCCAGTAGGGACAGTTTCTGAAAGTATAGAAATTTCGCTTATACATCTACACTTTGGGGGCATCTGAGTTACTTTATAAGCAAATTGGGGTGGTGATTCAATTTAGAATACATATAGTCCTCATTTAACAACTGTGTGAAGATGGAGCCTAGAGAGACTTACAACCCAAATTTGAAGTTCTGACAGGTTCTCTTCCACCGCCCCCCCCCCCCCGAGTCACAAGATTGTATTTTGGGCACTTGGCAATTAACTCATATCTAGGGCTATTTGCAACATCCCCGGGTCCTGTTACCGCAATTTGTGTTGGGGTTTTGTTTTGTTTTTTTGTCAGAAACTGCTGTTTATTTCTGGTTTCTGGCAAAAAACAACAACACTTGTTGTGGACAATGGATTCACTTAATGATCGCTGTATTCACTTAATGACCAGCACAACTGATGTCTGTAAATTTTATTTATTTATCAAAATTCTATCCTGCCCATTTTGCCAAGGCTGAATTTTGGGCTCAATTACAGTCGCAAGTCGAGAATTACTTGCCATGGGTTCCTAAATGCAGCCCTTTTTAATCTGTCTCAATCTTGATCTTGATCTGCATTTTGCAGTTACTTATAAAAATGAAAAATAAAATGTAAATCCTTATGTTTGATAATTACCCGTGGTCAATTTACAGCTCTCAGATTTCTTGCTGATGAATCGGTGGACAAATGGATGAATCCTGTTCAGGGTCATCGGTGGTGGATGAGTCAAAAAAGCCAAGACTTCATTCATTTGTGCAGTTGCAACCACCTTCTTGATATTTTTGATCACCCTGTGAATTCCTGATCCTGTTTACTCTTCTAACTGCACACTTAATGAGAAATGTAGTTTCAGAATTAGCCAGAAGTACAAGTCACTTGGTTTGGTGTCAGTAGGACTTCATAGGTCAACCTCGGGATTAGTCTTGTCTAGAAAAAGGGTGCTGCCAATCAAATTGTATATGCAGTTTTCAAGTTTGGAGAATTTTATGAGCTTTTCATGTATGCTCTTCTAAGCAAAGATTCAAAGGAGCTGAGCAGGTTTATTATTTCATTAGACGTATGTGTTATTCTCATAACTGACTTATGAGCAGTTTATAATCCTGCTATGTGTAAACAGAATTAAAGAAATAGAACCATAAATTAGTAAACATTAAATATACCAATGCTGAGGAGTCACAAAAACTCAGAGCCTCATATATTCTCAGGTTAGGGGGGGTCTCATTTAATTAAAGAAGAAGGCCTGTTGAAATAATCCAGTTTTGACTGCCTTCCTAATCCTTCAAAATTGGACAACATGGAGGAAGTTATTCCAGAGAAGGGAAGTCACACTCAGTGTCAATACATGAGAATACAAATAGATGAACTTCTCAGATAATGTGAAAATAAAATCAAATGTTGGCTCCAAATTCTGAGCTTAAAAAAAAAGACCACGAACAAAAAAACAGATGTGCTCAGTCAGTTCTCTGTCTGCCATAATGGACAGTTTCCTTCTCCTTGCATTCTTCCATTCAATTCTGTCTTTTCCTTACTGCGAGGGACAGTTGCAGTTTGATGCGTGGCTCAGAGGCAGGCAGGAGGAGTCTAGGCCAGGGGTGGGCAACCTTGGCTCTTCTATGACTCGTGGACTTCAACTCCCAGAATTCCTGAGCCAGCCATGCTGAGGAGAAAGGGAGAGGTTTCCAAGCTGAGCCATGCTGGCTCAGGAATTCTGGGAGTTGAAGTCCACAAGTCATAAAAGAGCCAAGGAGCCTACCCCTGGTCTAGGACAACTCGCCGTGGCTGACTTGTCCCGGCCAACTCACTGTGAGACAAGTCGCCGTGGGACAATTCAAGGCGTGGTAACTCAAGAAAGGGACAAGTGAATTGCAGCAGGCCTTATCTTGCTTTAGGTTTGAACCTTCTTAAGTTAGACGTCCTTGATGCTGGGTGCACTTCACTTGTCCTTTCTTGAATTATGCCGCATTGAATTGTCCCATGGTAAGTCAGCCGTGGCCAGTTGGCCGGAGCAAGTTGTCCCATTCCGGGCTGGAGTGGGTAGTGAAGGAATTATTGGTCATTTCAGTTTGTCATTTGTGAGGCAAAGAATCAAATCAAATCCTATTCCAGGTAAGAACATCTGGAGTAGGGGAAGAAAATGGATTTCTTAGAAATTAGTAGGCCCTCCTTTTTTCTATCAAGCACGAAGGACTAAACCAGGGGTAGGCAACCTTGGCTCTTTTATGAATCGTGGATTTCAACTTCCAGAATTCCTGAGCCAGCCATGCTGAGGGAAAAGAGAGAGGTTTCCAAACTGAGCCATGCTGGCTCAGGAATTCTGGGAGTTGAAGTCCACGAGTCATAAAAGAGCCAAGGTTGCCTACTCCTGGGCTAAACTATGTTGCATCCATATATAATGCATCCTGGGGGCAAAGGGAAAGATCACAGCATCAAGGGTGCTTTGAGTTTATCAAAATACCTGGCTTCCAGCTCAGCAAAGATGTGGCACTTCTGGCATGGTTGAAAGGAGGAGAAATACACATTGGTTGAGTTTGCCTGGCAAGCTATAGACCGGGGAGGGGGGGTCCAACCTTGGCAATCTTAAGACTTGTGGACCAACTCTCAGAATTCTCTGGTCAGCCATGCTGGTTGGGGATTTCTGGGAGTTGAAGTCCACAAGTTTTAGTTGCCAAGGTTGGACATTCTGCTGTAGACTGACTGAAGTGAGATTGGGTAGTTTGTACTGAGGTAACAGGCCATCCCATGAAACCATGGTCTGGTTTTTCTGCTTGAGCATAATGGACTGTGTGATTTCAGCAATGTTGATTTTTAATCCTGACCTGGATTTCTGATCCATTGGGAAAATGAACAGTTCTGATTCTTTTTTCTGTAATTTCCCCATGCAGGTGAATACAGTCTGGTTGTTGTAGTCTCCAATGAATTTGAGAACCTCACCTATTCAACTCCTGTCCACGTTTATGCTCACCTGACAGAAGTGGCAATGCAAGTAGCCTCAGATGTTTTGGTTGTGGGCCATACTGTCACCTTTGAAGCTCAGGTGATGCCCTCTGGCTTCGGAGTCTCTTACACCTGGAATTTTGGGGATGGTTCAGAGGCATTTGTGGAGAGCCAGACTGCCGTAGTCCACACCTACAGTTCCAGGGGGATATACAAGGTCCGGGTTCAAGCAAACAACACCATCAGCACTGTTGAGACGTGGCAGCGTTACCAGGTCTTTGAAGAGATCAGTGGATTGTGGGTGTCCTTGAATGAAACCATAGAGCTTCGCACATTGATTGAGATCCGTGCTTCTGTGGAAACAGGAGATAATATCACCTGGATATTTGACATGGGTGATGGGACGGTTGTGGAGACACCTGTGGCATCTGTAAAACACACTTATTTAAAGGAGATGAACTGCACAGTAAATGTAACTGCGATGAATCCAGTCAATTCTCTTTCCCGAGCTGTGCCCGTCCAGATATTTGTGCTGATGGTGCTCAAGATTGAGCCTTCCTCTTGTATCCGAGAAGACCCTGAAGTGCAGCTCACAGCTCATGTTTCAGGTAATCCCCAAAACTACTTTTTTGACTGGACATTTGGTGACGGCTCGTCCAACATCACCGTGTATGGTGATCCAACAGTGATACACAACTTCACCCTCAGTGGAATATTCTCCCTGTCTTTGGTCCTTTCCAGCAAAGTCAACAAAGCACAGTATTATACAGAGATTTGTGTGGAGCCCGAGATCACCAACGTGACACTTTTAGTAAGGCCAGAACTGGTGTGGCTTGGCAATGAGACCAAATTTCAAGTCACAGCCTTGCCACCTTATCACTACCGTTATCTTTGGGACTTTGGGACTAACGACTCAGCCAGGTTTGGTGGAACCGAAGTGAGCTACACCTACAAAAGTCCAGGTGACTATATGGTCATGGTGACTGTCTGCAACAATGTCTCTTTCAACAATGTCTCAGCATTCGTGGAAGTCCAGGAGCCGGTTGGGGTAGCCAAGATTGAGTCAAACAGCTCAAAGGTTTTGGAGCTGAACCAAATTTATCTCTTCTGGGCCAATGTCACCGGGACCAAAGTTAGTTATTTGTGGTACTTTGGGGATGGGACTTCCCAGCTGGGAAAATTCATCACCCATTCTTACAACAAGAGTGGTACCCATACCATCAGTTTGACGTGCTGGAACGATGTCAGCTTCCACGAGGCAAAGCTGAACGTGACCGTGAAGAGGCGCCTCCAGGGCCTGAGCATCAACGCCAGCAGGACGGTGGTGCCTCTGAACGGTTCTGTGAGTTTCACAGCTACCCTCCTGGCTGGCACTGCCATCCGGTATTCTTGGATCCTGTGCGATAGGTGCACCCCGATCCCTGGCCTTTCCACCATTTCCTACACTTTTCGCTCTGTTGGGACATTCAATGTGATCGTGACAGCAGAGAATGAGATTGGGGGCCTGCAGAGCAGCATCTTCATCTATGTCTTACAGCAGATAGAAGGGCTGCAGATCTCTGGGGGGGACTTCCTGGACAACATCTACTTCCCCACCAATAAGACGCTGCAACTACAAGCAACCGTGAAAGACGGAACAAACGTCTCTTACAGCTGGACTGTCCGGAAGGGAAGTCACCCTGTGCAGACATTTGCCGGGAAAACATTCTCCTTAGTCATTCTGGAAGCAGGCGTCTTTGTTGTCCATCTGAAAGCCACCAACATGCTGGGAAGCTCGGCTGTGAACAAGACGGTGGAGTTCATCGAGGAGGTGGGTGCCTTAAAGCCGACTGCCACCCCCAACCCTGTTGCAGTCAACGCATCTGTTAGCATAAGCGCCAGTGCAACTGCCGGAAGTGAGCTGCTGTACACCTGGCACTTTGAAGGTGGCCTTTCTCTCTGCACCGCCTCCAGTACCATCGCACACGCTTTCTCAAGTCCAGGTGCCCAAATCATTGTTGTGGTGGCAGGAAACAAGTTTGGTTCTGTCAACGCTTCCCTTGTGGTATACGTACAGGAGCCGGTCGTGGGCCCAGAGATTAGCATCATAAGGCCAAACAGCAGTTCTGTAGAATCGGGCACCGTGGTGAACTTTGCTGGGGAGCTTGAAAGAGGATCTGACGTACTCTGGACATGGAAGATGCAGGACAAAACCATCTCAGGCCAAAGGGTAGCTCTAGATTTTCCCGTGGCAGGAATTTTCCTTGTCTGCTTGAATGCTTCTAATGACGTCAGCTGGGATGTAGCTTACCTCAATCTGACGGTGCAAGATGCAATCCAGGGTCTGAAGCTCAGCGTAAGCCAGGATGTGCTGCAGCCAGGGGAACTGGTCTCTTTTGTGGTTGACATATCTTCTGGTTCCTCTGTGAGCTACAGGGTCACCATTGGGTATAACCATTCCGAGATCCTCAATACTTCCAGCTTCACCTATACGTTCAGCCAGGTTGGAAAGTACTTAGTGAGAGTAACTGCAGAGAATCAAGTAAGTGTGGCCTATGCTGAGCATCTCATTGTGGTGCTGGAGGCCGTGCGTGGCCTCCAGATCACCGATTGCTGTGAACGAGGAATGCCTGCTGCGGTGGAGAAACAGTTCACAGCTCGGATTGAGAGTGGCTCGCAGGTGTCTTACATCTGGCAGTTCACCTTAGCAAAAGAGCAGCAACATTCCCAGGTTCACTTAGAGGGCCAAAGTGTCTCTTACACCCCAGAAGCAGCAGGCCAGTTGGAAATCCATCTGCGTGCTTTCAACGGTCTGAGCAGCCTGAACATAACTATAGTGATCCAAGTGCAAGATTTCATCCTGCAGCTTTCCATCCAGCCCGTGGATTCCTTTGTCAACCGCACAACTTCATTCGAAGCATCTGTGCTGCCCAGTGCCAGAGAAGTCCTCTTTTGGTGGCATTTTGGGGATGGCTCTCCAGCTGTGCAAACCAGCCAGCCATCTGTCAACCATGTTTACCTGAGGCCGGGCGATTATGCGGTGGAGGTGAATGCCACCAACCTCATCAGCTTCTCCATTGCCCACCGCACAGTCACAGTCCGAATCCTGGAGTGTGAGGAGCCAGAAGCAGAGCTTGCTTTACCTGCTCAGGTGTTTATGAAACGATCCCAGAAGAATTATCTGGAGGCCCAGATTGACTTGCGAGGCTGCACCAGGTACCAGACTGCCTATGTCTGGGAGATCTACAAAGCCCCGAGCTGCCTACAACGGGATGCTTTCGCCAAAGTCCAGTTGGTCAGTGTGGATGTGAGCCGGCCACAGTTGGTCATCCCCAGGCTTACCCTGGATCTTGGCAACTATTGCTTCAAATTCTTAGTCTCTTTCGGTGATACGCCTCTGTCCAAAAGCATTTTTGCCAATGTGACAGTTTTGCCCAATAAACTGGTACCCATCATTGATGGAGGATCGTACCGGGTGTGGTCCAGCACCAGGGACTTGATCTTGGATGGCGAGAAATCCTATGACCCTAACTGGGAAGACTGGGAACAGACCCCGTTATATTACCACTGGACTTGCGTATCATCTTCCAAAGTAAGTGAACCTGGGTGTTGCCCCCCAAATTGAGCCCTAGATTAGTTGGGGAGCACCTGCTCTCAGCCTAGGGACTCCCTGTTTTTACTTGGTTGTAAGTCAGCTAGAGTGGCGTCTTGGTAAGATGGACGGCAAATAAATTAATTAAACAAACAAATAGATAAATAAATGTCTCCACCCAGCTAAATGTTAAATGCAGGATCTGGCTTTGCCATCAACCGCTTTGAGGTTTTAGGGCATGGGATTGGCTAACCTGTAATCCCTCACACTTCTGCTGTGACTTTGGCCACTGATTGTGAAGCACACAGCACCAGGCTAGGTCAAGGATGTCAGTTGCTGACCTGAGACTGCCAGGCGACGCAAGTGTTACCAGCGATCCATGCTGCTCACTCCCAGCACCAGCTCAGCAGAGGAAATCCAGCCTCTCCACACCTCTGTATTTGGTTTCACAGACAAAATGCTCTTTCTGTTGAGGCGTTTCCGCTGATTTTCAGCTGGAATCCACCTACTAGTAATTTAAAACTTTAAGCCTTTTTTCTCTCTCTTTATACATTGGACATTTTGGAATTTAAAGGTGGTTGCTTATTTCTTCAAATTAAATTCCAGAGTTCTCACTGAAGGATGTAACTGTTAGCCCAGTGAACAATCTTGCATCTGCATTAGGGTTTTACTAGACAGACTGAGCTGCTCTGTCCATGCCCCGTTCATTTCCTAGGTAGAAAAGTTTCCAGTCTGCCTCCCAAAAAGAGGCTTTTCTTATGACAGAGAGAGACAGACAGACAGACAGACACCAGGCGCTTTAATTTGCCCACTGCCTCTTCTGTTCAGTTGTGGGAGTTTTATGGTATATGGTTGTGAGAAGCTGGGGTCATTCACGAAAGAGGAGAACCAGAAAATCTAAGACAAAAACAAATGGAAGAAAAATCTGCGCTCCCTTGTTTAATTTTGCAGATGGGGGGGGGGCTGGGGGTGAAGTGTTAAGAAAGAACTGGAGTGGGTTTTTTTTTTAAAGAGAGCAAGAAGAGAGGAGAATTCAAATCGGAGGACAACAGAAAGGCAAACCTGACTGAGAATATTTGATTGTGAATTAATTCAAGTGACTTATGGGATAGATTGACACTGTTGATTAGGAATGACTTGAGATTCTTGATTTAGATCATCCACTTAACCTAAGTTAAAACATAGTGTCAAATTATAGAGCCCCAGAATGTAAAGGTTGAAGACAGCCCTGAGACCATGGAAAGCAACCCCTGCAGATATCCTGACAATTGGCCATCCAGCCTCTTGAAACATTTTCTGACAAATTGAGTCTACCGCTTCCTGTCCCACTAGTGAACATCTTGTAGTGCTGGGACATTTTTCTCGGTGCCCAACCCAGTTCAACTTCCTTTTCCTATAAACCAGTGTTTCTCAACCTTGACCATTTTAAGGCATGTGGACTTCAACTCCCAGAATTCCACAGCCAGCAATGCTGGCTGTGGAATTCTGGGAATTGAAGTCCACATGCCTTAAAATGGTCAAGGTTGAGAAACACTGCTATAAACCCCTTGTTTCACGATCCTGCTGTCTTCTGGAACACCTCTGAGCATTACTCCTTCCAGATGTTTGAAAACAGCTGTTGGGCTTTCCCATCTCTAGCCCTAACACACCCAATGCTTCTTATGGGTGCTGTATTTCAGGCTACTTACCATTTTGGTGGGTCACCTCTGGACTCCTCTGGTCTATTTTGCGAAAACCTTTTAATTTAAATGTGCCTTCCCCAACCGGGTATAACCCAGATGGTTGCTTACAACCAATATAATTCATTTGGGCTTAGGGCTTCCTCCTTTGGGGCAGACTAGAGAATCTCTAATGTTTCCTTGATGTTGCTAGTCTTTCTGTCCCTTCTATATTCCCAACATTTGGAACTGTTCATGAGAGAATTGTTCATTACGCTTACTGTACTGATCTCAAACACTGCAACAAAGACAGCCTAATCTTGGAAGCTTCCTGTACTCAGCTACACCCACCAAGATATTAGAAATAGTCATAGTGGGGCAAATGCATGTTTTATTCTGTGAGAAACCACAATGATGGAGAGGCTCGGTGGGCCCAGGCAAAAGCTTATGTTGGATCTGGCTAGTTGGAACACAACTAACTCTCTCCAGGCTTTGAGGGTTTATCCTTCTTTGTCTTCACACAAACTAGAATTCACCTGGAGCGTGTGGCCTCAACTTCAGTGCCACAGGAGGACTAGTCATCATTCCATGGGCCATGCTGGAAGCAGATGTGGAATACACGTTTGACCTCACCATCTCAAAACCAGGCATGGATTCAGAAGCCACAAATCAAACCGTATGTATGAACGGGGCTCTTTTCTCCTGCTTGTTCTCCATGTAAACCCTGTTCATGCTGCCAAAGCTGATGTTTCAAACTAGTGTGGAAAGAAAAGAGGGATATATTCCTTGGGGATCTTCCTCACAAGGAAGCTGGCATGCAGCCAAGCAAACTGCCACCGCCGGCATCACTATCCTCAAGAATGCTTCTGGGCTTACACAGACCCCAGTGGAACTTGTAAAAAACACAACATGTGGGTTTCTGCAAACCGGTGTTCAGGTGGAGGGTGTACTGTACATCTGCCTAAAGAAAAAAGGGGAAAAAAGAGCAGCAAGTTAAGAGAGTGAGGAAGCCTCTCCTGGTGAAGTGGTTCATTGGATGGGAAGGGCCATTTGGCCATCCCGTCCCACTCCCTGCTCAGTGAAAGCACTGCCTGCCTGGCCTCTGCTGGGAGGCATCCAATGGAACCCACCTTCTCCATCAAACTGCCAAGAAATCTCACCAGCACGTGAGCTGACTGGCTGCCTCCCTGAGAGAAGCAATGAATACCAATAATGGAGAACATTTGCATCTCAGGGTTGACGTGAGGGCTCCTGGGTGCTCTCTGAGCTTGATTGTTTTCTGGCAAACCTTTCCTTACCCAGCTAGGTAACGTCATCAGTGCTGTTGAGGATGTTACCTGGTTTGGGTAATGAAACGACTACAAGAAAACAGCCAAGCTCAGACAGCGCCAGTGACCGATGGATGCTTAGCACCCCGGAACAATTCAGGAGCAGCCAAGTGGATTTGTACTGAACACTTTTGATCTCAGGCTCTTTCAAGAACCTGCGATGGGAGACCCTAGTGCAGTGTTTCTCAACCTTGACAATTTTAAGGCATGTGGCTGTGGAATTCTGGGAGTTGAAGTCCACATGCCTTAAAATCGTCAAGGTTGAGAAACACTGCCCTAGTGAGAGAGGTGGGGCTGGTTTAGTGTCCGATCCCTGGAATAAGAACCAAGGCCTAACATAGTTTTGCCAACTCCAGAGATTGCCCTCTCCTGCACTTGAGCCTTAAAAATGTGACTCCTGGGCCAATTTGGGGAAGGAAGAAGGGAAACCCTGTCCATCTAGAACAGTGGTTCTCAACCTTTTTAATGCCGCGACCCCCAACCAGTCGTAAGTTAAGGACTACTCAACTGGTGCAGCATCGTTTGCAGAATGGGACTTTTGGCAGGCTCAGCAGGGCAGAGACAGCCTGGACAATTCCTATTGGCTTTTGAAAGCCAATAGAATTAGACTCTATTCAAGAGAGTCTATTCTATTGGCTTTCAAAAGCCAATAGAATAAAAGGGAGTAGCACAGCTAAGGAAAAGGGGGAAAAAATGGCGGACTGCGTTGTTTGGCGACCCCCGTGAAATGGTCGTTCGACCCCAAATGGGGTCCCGACCCACAGGTTGAGAACCACTGATCTAGAAGATGTACGTGTACTTGCTGTGTCTCGTAGCTCAGCAACAACTATTGGGGTGCCGGGCTGTTAGCTCTAGCCTTGCAAAAAACCAGGAGAGTCTGGTAGCCCTTTTTCTAACTGCAAACTTCTGCTCTGCAATAAATATGTATTAGTTGGAAAAAATGCTGCCAGACTTCTCCTGACTTTTGCTACCGTGCCCGGACAACAGCTTTCCTCCTATGATATCCCTGGGTGAACTGAGTCCGGAAAAGGGGTTCCCAGACTGGGAGCCAGTCAGCACCTTAAAACGGTTCTCCTCTGATGCCAGGGCTTCTACGCAAGCAGGTGCACCCAGAGAGCCGGTGGGGAGGGCTCTTCGGAGTCTCGGGCAGCTGGGGAACCCTTCCAGCCTGTCCCCTCTGCTTCGAGGCTGAAGCCCATGCTCCCCGCAGGAGCCAGGTTTCCTCTGCGCAAAGAGGGGCCACCGTGGGAAACATGGGGGAAGCTCTGGGCTCCTCACTCGGTCAGGTGTGTGCGTGTTCAAGGCTTCCTTTGTTTTTCTTCACCCGCCGCTTGGGAGACGTAGCGGGAGGGACAGCCCCACCCGGCTCTTGAATCCATGCCTCCTGGAGGACTGAACTGAACTGTGGGAAGCCAAAAAAAAAACCTTATGGTTTAGATCACCAGATTCAAGGGCTGCTTGCAGCAATTAGAGAGGCAGCTTGTCTTCAAGTGAAAACCATAATTACCTTCATCATTCCCTCCTTCTCCCTCTCTCCCTCTCCCCCTCCCTCCTTCCTTCCCTCCCTCCCTCTCTCATTTTTTGGGAAACTGGAGGTTGGAAGGAAGGGTGGGAAAAAAAAAAAGAACTCACGTCAAATTGATAGTCTTTCAAGGACATTCCGTACTATCCACTTTGTCTAGAAGAATGCCAAATAAACGGTCTGACTGGGAATTTGCAGGGTCGGAGGAGCAAATGGGGAGGAGGCGTCTGGGTCTCTTCAGAGTTTGCCATGCAGAGAGCATCTCGATGGCTCCGGCGAGAAGCAGCGGACAGCCCTGATTTTGGGGTGTCTGGGTGGCGTTCCCAGATTCAGGAAGGTCTTCTAGGCCAGTGGTTCTTAACCTGGGCGATATTGCCCCCCAGGGGGTGATTTCATTTTTCAGGGGGGCGATGGAACAAAAGGGGGCAATATGGGGGCGATGGAGCGAGAAGTTTTGGGGACACTTTTGAGACTTTTTCGTACAGTGAATCGCTGTATATCTGTCGTACAAAAACATCAGATTGCTCGCTATTAGTGGATTGAATTGTGTTTTCAAATGTTCCTCCAGCTAGCTTCAGTACAGTTGCGCAGCAGCCTCTACCCATACAGTGGTGCGCCATAGCCAGAATATGGGCGATATGGGAAAAAGACTGGAAATAAACTATTTGTATCGATATGTCCTGATGACAATTTTAAAGAAAACAAAAAAAGTGTTTGCATAAATCAAAGCATTATTTTCTATGTTATGATTGAGAGGTTATGTTGGGGGAGGGGGCGATGACAACTTCCTCACTGGCTCAAGGGGGCGATTTGTTCAAAAAGGTTAAGAACCACTGGTCTAGGCCAGTGTTTCCCAAACTTGACAATTTTAAGGCATGAGGACTTCAACTCCCAGAATTCCACAGCCAGAAACGCTGGCTGTGGAATTCTGGGAGTTGAAGTCCACATGCCTTAAAATTGTTAAGTTTGGAAAACACTGGTCTAGGCAATAACCAGAATGCCAGAAGAGAGACCAGCTTCATGAGTCAGGATTTTGGAGCACGATTTGGGCTGCCCTTTTGCTACCTTTTCAAAGCACACGGTTCAGTTTGAGTCAACTTAATCTCCTGGGGTAGATTTTCCTGGCTGGCGTCTGTTGAGCGGTCCTCGACTTACGTCCACAATTTAGCCTAAAATCTCTATGGTTTAGTGAGACATTTGTTAATTGCGTTTTGCCCCATTTTAGCACCTTTCTTGCCACAGTTGTTAAGTGAATCTGGCTTCCCCCATTGACTTTGCTTGTCAGGTCGCAAAAGGGGACACTGCAACGGTCATAAGTCTGAAACAGTTGCCAAGTGTCCGAATTTTGATCACATGACCACGGGGTTGCTGCAAAGGTCGTAAGTGTGAAAAATGGTCATAAGCAATGGTGGGATTCAGCCGGTCCGCACCACTGCGGCAGAACCGGTAGCTAATTTTTTGTTGCCCAGGTCCAGAACGGACTTCTGGAAGCGGCATCTACACAGAGAACCGGTTGTTCACCTATTTGAATCCCACCACTGGTCATAAGTCACTTTTTTCAGGGCCGTTGGAACGTCGAACGGTTACTACATGAACTGTTGTAAGTCGAGACTTACCTGTACTGGACTTCAGGACTTAGTGACCACGGTCTGGAACAGATTTCCTGATGTTTCACTGTCAACGGAGGCCGGCATCTTTGGAGACAAAATGCCTAGACCACCATAACTTCTCTAGTCTAGACCATGGTTTCCAAATCCTGAAGCCCAACACTGCCCATTCCTTAACTGTCTTGGCCCATTCCTTTATGACTTGTGGACTTCAACTCCCAGAATTCCTCAGCCAGCCCAGAGGGAATTCTGGGAATTGAAGTCCACAAGTCATAAAAGGGCCAAGTTTGAAGACCCCTGGTCTAGCTATTAGACCCGTGGTGGCGAACCTATGGCACGGGTGCCAGAGGCGGCACTCAGAGCCCTCTCTGTGGGCACGTGCACCGTCGCCCCAGTCCTAGGCCTTCAGCTGGGTTTTATAAAACCTTTTCGCTTTAGGCCTCCGCCACCGTGTGCAAAAAAAAAAAAAAAAAAGGTTCAATCAATCAGTCAATTTCAACTTCTCGCGGGGAAAAAAAAGATCTTGCAAAGTTGGAATTGATTGATTGAACTTTTTAGTCCCACCCAGTCTGCTGTTACCACAGCAGCTATGCCCACCCAATGGGCCACACCCACCCGGCACCCGACAATGCATAAGTGGGTTTTGGATTGCAGTTTGGGCACTCGGTCTCTAAAAGGTTCGCCCTCACTGTATTAGACTTTCAGTGTCTGTCAATTAGTTGGGTTTTGTAACTGCGGTTCTCCATATCCCTTCCTTCTTTTATCTGAGGATCTTGATGAAAGGGAAAAGCTTTTCTTCCTCGAAACCTGTTCAGGAAATATTTGAGGACCAGTCCTAAGGCATCCTCTCTCCTCTTTAATGAAGGCTTAGTTATGTTGACTATCCCTGGCTCTCTGCTTGGCCTCCTTTCCTTCTGCTCTGCTTGGTGGGTGAGCTGTTTTCAGGTTTGCAGGTTCCTGACCCGTAGGCTAAAAGAGCCATTGGAAAATGTATATGCAGTATGGAAAAGCATAATTGCTCCGAGTGTGATCCCCCCCCCCTTTTCAGGAGGTGGTGAACATCTCACGGGCACCATCTCTTCAAACCCATCCTCTCCGCCTTCTGCCCACCATTCTCAGGAAGGAAGAGCTGGGTCTTAAGTGCCGGGTCTTCAGGCTGGTAGGGAAATAAGAGAACAGCTTCTGAAAATCTCTTTTCAGGAGAGAGCTGGCCTTTGGGCAGGGCCGACTCGGAAGGCTTTTAGACCAGCATTTTCACCAGCACCGCTTCCATGATCGGAGAGGGGGGGGGGAGAAGATCCAAGGAGCCCCAAAGGCCACCATTAGAATTTGGGGCTTGGTTCTCTCTCCTCCGCCTTTGGCTAGAAGGGAACCAGCATAAAAGACACGGGTTCTTAAGAAGAAATAAGGGCACCGAAGAATTAAGGAAAATGTGGGGAGATGCCCTAGCAATGCATGTCCTTATTTATTTGTTTATTTATTTATGAGACTTATATCCCGCTTTAAGTGCAAGCACTCTCTAAGCGGTGTACACCAGTAAGCAATGTATATATATATATATATTTACATTGCCCCCAACAATCTGGGTCCTCATTTTACCTACCCCGGAAGGATGGAAGGCTGAGTCAACCTTGAGCCGGTGAGATTTGAACCGCTGACCTGCTGAACACAGTCAGCTAAAGTGGCCTGCAGTCCTGCACTCTAACCGCTGCGCCACCTCGGCTCTGTCCTTGGTGTACAGTTTGAATTTTCTGCTTGGGCATTCCTTGGCACGCCAGGCACGTTGTCTTCCCCTCGCAGCAGGAGGATGTGAAGAGGAGTCATCTGAACATCTTGGGCTTCCTTTGCTCTCTCTCTCTCTCTCCCTCCCAGGTCTTGCTGAAGAAGGGGACGGTCCCCATCGTGTCCCTGGAGTGCGTCTCCTGCAAGGCGCAGTCTGTCTATGAGGTCAGCCGGAGCTCCTACGTGTACTTGGAGGGGACCTGCTTGAACTGCCAGAACAATTCCAACCAGGGGGTAAGAGGCCTGCAGGGTGTCTCCGGGGCTCTGTGGGAGAAGTTCAGCTACAGAAGGGGCTTCATCTTTGGTGCTGGCTCCCTTCAGGGCCTTTATCTTTTCCTCTTTCCTTTTCCTTTCCTTTCTTTTCCTTTCCTTTCCTTTCCTTTCCCTCTCTTCTCTTCTCTTCTCTCCTCTCCTCTCTTCTCTCCTCTCTTCTCTCCTCTCTTCTCTTCTCTTCTCTTCTCTCTTCTCTTCTCCTCTCTTCTCTTCTCTTCTTTTCTCTCTTCTCTCTTCTCTTCTCTTCTCTTCTCTCTTCTCCCCTCTCTTCTCCTCTCCTCTCCTCTCTTCTCTTCTCTTCTCTTCTCCTCTCCTCTCCTCTCCTCTTTTCTCTCCCCCCTCCCCTCCCCTTCCCTTCTCTTTCCCTCCCCTCCGCTCTCCTCTCCTCTCTCTCCTCTTCTCTCCTCTTCATCATTTTTCTTTTCTGCAAGATGCACACAGACAAGTCCAGTCAAAAAGGGGTTTTATTTCCCTCTCTTTGAAGCATATTGAGAAGGCCTTGTTAACAACTTAACTCTCAGCAAGACACGTTCTTATCCATCCCTCTATGCTGCAGTCTAGATTGCTTCACCATGTTGTTGGCAGACCTCCACAACGTTTTGTGAAAGACGTGCTGTCAAGCATCTCCAGCACCTCCAGGCGTCGGCAATACCACCCGCTCCAGCTCTGCTGCCATGTTGGTTGCCACCAAAGAGCTCGTCGGTGTGCCAGCTCTGCCTCTGTGGCCTGCAATTGTTTTTCATTCATTGATGTGTCCCTTTCCCCTCTACTGAGTGGTGAGGCCTGTTTGGGGGGTGTCACAAGGAAGAAGCAGGCTGGGATATGTAGGTATAGAAATAAGAATGATTTTCTCTTGAGGTTTGTAGAAGCAATAAATGATATAAGACCTTCCAAATGATAGTGATTTGGCCAAAGACAACTCACGTACACACACACAAACACACACACACCCCTACACAAAACACAGATACAAATCCCTGTTTGCCTTTCGGGCTGCCCAGGGCTGAGAAACCAGGGGCGTTCTTTTTGTTTTGCGTGTTCTCCTAAAAGTCCTTGTTGGGAAGACAGAGATGCCCTACCAGAGCAGAGACTTCTTTGCAGGACCAGCTTCCACGAATTGGTATCCTTCGGCCTTGGGGTCTTTCCACCCATCTCCCACCTGGTGCGCAGGGAGGATGGTCCAGCGGGCTGGAGCTGCACTCCCCTGGTTCAAGAATCTCGCCACTTGGGTCTCCTCGAAGGTGAATTGCCAGCGTGGAACTGCCGGCGTCAGGGATTCATCGGAATCCATCTGGAACCTTTTCATTAGCGGTTTCAGTAACGTTTCCTGTTGTTCCTCCTCGCCTAGCGAGGCTTATCTGTGAGATCAGCTCTTGTCTTCCACAGATCATTTTTCTTCTGGCTTCAGCCCTTCCCATCGCCCCAATATCCCGGCTGCCTTTTCAAATAAAAACGCATTATGGTCAGAAAAAAATATAAGCAAAACATTGAGTGGAAGCATCTGAGGGAGGGTGGGAAGACGGGAGCAGAATTTGAGCTGATGCTTAAATCTGCAGCATATTTTGAACACCAGTAATTTTTGCAGTAAGAGGCAGCTGTTGGGCTTTTTCCTCTCAGCCGGTTGCTCCATTTTGAGATTTATGAGGTCATTTTCCAGCTGGATAAAGTCTACGTTTGTTATTTCAAAATCTGGGAGTCTGAGAAAATGCACTCCCGTCATCTCAGTGATCAAAGATCCCATCCTGGTGGTTCCCATAAACTCTCTTGCAGTCGTGTAATGTTGCCATTGTACCGTGTGAGTAGCAGCCCCCTCCTGTATTTAATGCGGAGGCCAAGCTAAATGAAAGCGCCTGGTGGAAAAATCCAGCTCTCCTTGCCAGATTTTCCTTGTCCTTTGCTTCTGAGATCATACATTGGAAGGTGAGGTAAGGCAGGAAATCTAAAGTGGATCATGTCTGATTTTTGAGAAGATCACCTGTCAAACGATTTGGTCTTCTCCCTGTTTTCCTTGGATCAAATGCCTGGGAATGGGGCTGAAATGTCAGCCCCTAATTTGGCCAGAGTCTGAAAATGGACCCTCCCCCTTTTATCAAAAAGTGCAGGGATAATACCTTAAATTGCAGTTAGTTAAAAAAAAAAAATAAACCTTGGGGGGGGGGTGTTTCTCTCTTTTTTTTAAAGACTAAGCCGAGGTGGACAGCCCAGAGCTTCAGAAACGAATCTCTGCTTTTGGACAGAAGATCAACCTCTACGGGGGATGCCGAGATGAGCCTGGTCTTGCGTCCGTGGGCTCTGGAGGACGGGGAGGGTTACACGTTCACTCTCTACATCACAGACCTGGCTACTGGGGAAGAAGGCTATGCCTCCATTGACCTGTTTCCCAACCAGCCCCCCTTTGGGGGATCGTGCCAGCTTTCTCCTGCAAGTCCTGTACAAGCGTTGGCCACCAAGATCCACTTTGAATGTGCGGGTAAGGATGTGGAACGCCAAGTCCCACCTCTGGCCCTTTGAGGATGTAGGAGAGGACGGGGGCTGAGCCCAGGGGAGGGGTCAAACGCATCATAAGTCACCATCCCCTCTCCCCTCCTCTGTGCCAGGCTGCCAAGCCGGAAAAGTTGGGGACTGCTGCTATGCGCCTTTCTCTTTTCACTCTCTCACTGTTTGGCTGCAGGCTGGAGAGATTCGGTGGGGGCAGACCCCCCCTTGGTGTACATCCTCATGGCCACCCGCTGCCGCCTTGGCCACTGCGATGAATTCTTGGTGTACAAAGGAAGTCATCCTGCACACGCGGCCTTCCTGCCCCCCGGCTTCCAAGAGCACGGCTTCCTCGTGTTTGTCTCGGTGCTGGTACAGGACCAGCTGGGAGCAACAGTGGTGGCCGTAAACAGGTATCTCTTCCTTTTTCTTCCCTTTTTCAAAGGCAAAGGAGCAGGTGTGACTGAACGCCGCATCATACCTTAAATCAGTGGTTCTCAACCTTTTTAATGCCGTGACCCCCCAACCGGTCGTAAGTCGAGGACTACTCAACTGGTCATAAGTCGAGGACTACTTAACTGGTGCAGAATGGGACTTTTGGCGGGCTCAGCAGGGCCGAGACAGCCTGGACAATTCCTATTGGCTTTTGAAAGCCAATAGAATTAGACTCTATTCAAGAGAGTCTACTCTATTGGCTTTCAAAAGCCAATAGAATAAAAGGGAGGAGCACAGCTAAGGAAAAGGGGGAAAAATGGCGGACTGCGTTGTTTGGCGACCCCCGTGAAATGGTTGTTCGACCCCAAATGGGGTCCCGACCCACAGGTTGAGAACCACTGCCTTAAATTCTCTCCAGTGTTTTGTAAAAGCCAGTGAATCCTCATCTTGTTTGCTCCCTCACTGCTGTTTGGAATGGAATGGAATGGAATGGAATAGAATAGAATAGAATAGAATAGAATAGAATAGAATAGAATAGAATAGAAAATACGGAATGGAATGGAACGGAACAAAACAGAACAGAACAGAACAGAATAGAAAGGTCACTAAATGAACCGTTGGAAGTCAAGGTCTACCTGTAGTTTCTCTTTAAAGACTTATTCAAGGGGAAAACAGCTCCAAAAGGTGCTACTGGAAATAAACTATTTGGCTGCTAAATGTGATAATATAATCTTGAGTGCTGGAGTCTTAATGGGGTACTGGGTGCTATATGCTCCCCAATTTAGGGTGAGCTTATCGTGTTTTATGACTTATATTAAAAACCACACGGTTAAAAACAATTCTTACATTAGTTAGGCCCCTGTAAAATCTGCTGAATTCTCTGTGACCGCAGTCAGATTTCCCCTAATTTATGTTGAAGTCAACCATGGAGAAACACTTGTGTTACTGCAGTAGGATATCCGTCAGTCATGGACATGGAAACAGGACTAAGAGAAGTGGGCAGTGAGCTTCATTTTGAAATCATGCTGCTATGACAGTGTTTCTCAACCTTGACCATTTTAAGGCATGTGGACTTCAACTCCCAGAATTCCACAGCCAGCAATGCTGGCTGTGGAATTCTGGGAGTTGAAGTCCACATGCCTTAAAATGGTCAAGGTTGAGAAACACTGTGCTAAGAGGATATAATCCCCTGTGACCCCAACCCTGTTGGATTCATGGGGGCGGATCACCTATGGGTTGCCCTGACTGTAGATAAACTCTTTCCTTTGGTTTACATGGGTCATGTGCCCTGCATGTGTAAAAGGGCAGAGCGGGCATTGCAATGAGGTGGCAGCGTGTTGGTCTTTCAAGGGGAAGGTCAGATCCTGCAGAACCCCGTTTTTGGTTTAACGGGGATTTTTTTTTTCCCTGTCAATGCAAATTTGTTTGGAAGGGAGGGAAGAGGAGGGAGGCTGCTTCAAGCTTCCTGCCAGTCCAGCAAATCAGGTTATCCTCCATTTTTCCAACTGCATCCCCTGAGGCTGGGGGCCTTGAGTCATTATCACTGGCGTCCAGCAGCATTTTATGGCAGCATCGGGGGTTGCATCCAGCCCTTGGATCAAGGGCCCCAGTGCCAGGCCAGAAAGGCAAGGATGGCCTTCAGGGGTGCTCTCCTGAGCCCATACATTCTGGCCCACGATTCGTTCCCTGAAAGGACTGCAAGGGACATGAAAAATACAGGACGAAGGACGCATTGGGAGGATTCGTTGCCCATTCAGCTTGGTCTTGAAAACCGATCCTGGGACCGCAAGTAAATGTGGCTTTTGAGGGCCTCATGAATAGACCTCTTTAGTCTTCTTGACCAAAACCTGGGGAACGGGGAGGGGGGGGGAGAGTTCCTACAGCTCTAGAATTTCCTAGTGGTCTCCCATCCCGGTACTATTAAAGGTGCACATGTGTGTATCTACATCTAGTTTAAAACCTTTGAAGAATAAAATAAATGACAACATAGAAGAGGAAAAAAAGAAGAAAATGAAATGAGTTACAGTGTCTGGAAGAATAACAAACTAATAAGTAGAGAAGTTACCATTGCTACAAAATTTAGAATTTCTTATCTCATTGGTTAAGTAATTAATTGAATATATAAAACTAAAATCATCGTGTCTTCTTGAAAAATGACTCATCACTACAAAATTCTAAACCGTGATAATTGATGTGATGATAATTGGTGTGATGTGGAGGCTGATAGATTTACCTAAAATAAATGCATGTTCTTATAAAAAGAGAAAAAAGTTAAAAAATACTAAAAACAATCAGTAAAAGCAATATTAAGTTCCACATTCCTTCCTGTTATACCCAACTTGTGAAAGTATTTATAAATACTACATTCATTTCTGGTTATTATCTTTATATCAAATATTTCCCCTTTAAAAACATATTCTAAGAATATAAGTTTCCCTGTGTTGTGTTGCAGGGAGAAAAGCCAATCTTGCTTAAATTCAAACCAGCTTCTGTTCTGGATATATATATATAGTACAGTATTGTTAATTTTGCCACCCTGGCATATTCTCCAACTTCGGTTTCCAGTCTGATTCTGTCAGCAAAGTATCTTTTTTCCAACACCGGGGCAAATTCGTCCTTGCAGCTATCAGCATATTTCTTAATAAATTGTGACACTTTTATTTATTTTATTTTTTTTGAAAGATTCCTAATAGAAGAAAAACAGAAGCTTGAATTCAAATTTTGTTTTTATTTTTTTCATGAATAAAGATGTTTATTCCTTTCCAGTGCTTTTTGAATTTTTTACATGACCAACATATATGATAAGATGTCCCTTTCTTATAAACATGTATTTGAAATGTTTCAACAGTTCTGGGTGTTTCTTTTAACTAGAAGCAAACTAGCATGCAGTTTGCAAACTACTATGCTAGTCACTAGGTTTCTAATGTTTGTGTCTAGTGCCTGCTGAAATCTCAGAAACTTGGATAGTGTTAAGGTGTTGATAATAAAATTTCCAGAGTCTAAGATTAGAAAAAGTATTCCATTTCTTTTTCCTCTGCCTAAGTAAGAGTAAATTATGCCCAACATACGTTCACCACTTTTTATAGCCATATGTCAGGCCTGTCCCAGCTTGGGCGTTTGGAAAAAAAGAACCCTCAATTCCATTTGTAGTGAAAGGTATACTTTTATTAAAGCCAGGTGGTTACAGCGTAAGAAAAGCCAGATCTGAATATTCCCATATAAATCAGATAAATTTTCCCCTCTCCCAGGCCCTCCTCCCCTCCCCCCCCCATCATCTCGCTAGTGTTCAGATGTGTTGTTTTGGTAGCAGTTCCCAAGTTTGGTGCCTCTTTGGTGGATGTTCACATTCCATTTTTCACGTCTGTGTCTTTGGATCACTCAGCCATAGTCTCTGATTGGCACTTCTGGCTCCTGTCATCCCCCTCTCCACATCCTTTTCTCCCCTCCCCACATTTATGGCAGGATGCCATCAAAGCAAAGCCTAGCCGAAGCTGTGTGATGGCAGATCTGACACCACACATGGGACACTGATGACTTTGATGCAGTGTTGAGGACAGTGCTTTTGAGGAACGAGGGGTGGGATGCCATGTGGGAAAGTGAGTGTCTGTGGAGGAAATGAAGCCGGGCGGTTTCTGTAGGCCAGTGATGGTGAACCTTTTAGAGACCAAGTGCCCAAACTGCAACCCAAAACCCACTGATGCATCGTTGGGTGCTGGGTGGGTGTGGCCCATTGGGTGGGTGTGGCTGGGTGGGACTAAAAAGTTCAATCAATCAATTCCAACTTTGCGAGATCTTTTGTTTTCCCACAAGAAGTGGAAATTGATTGATTGATTGAACCTTTTTTTTTTGCACATGGCGGTGGAGGCCTAAAGTGAAAAGGTTTTATAAAACCCAGCTAAAGGCCTAGGACTGGGGCGACGGCGCATGTGCCCACAGAGAGGGCTCTGAGTGCTGCCTCTGGCACCCGTGCCATAGGTTCACCACCACGGCTGTAGGCATTATAAAGCTGACTGGAAACAAGTAAGCTTAACTTGCAGACAAAAGCAAACAAAAGTAATCTCTTAAGGGTGTATGTTTGATGCTTGGAAGTGTACTAGTACTGCTACTAATCGGTGCATATTTGCAGAAAGAAATTTGAGCTAGGCCTCGAAAACAATGGAGTTATGAATGTGGAAAGGTGACAGATGGATAATCTTGCTGGTTTTTGCTGGCCAGACCTCCCATATAGTGAAACCTAAAAGATCATGTGCTGTTTACTGGGTGCTCTACTTGTATCTTGCACATTGCTACTGGGGTGCCTTACCCAGGAGGACACCTCCTCCCCCCCCCCCCCGTTACCTTGCTATTACCTAGGCCAGTGATGGCAAACATTTTTAGAGACCGAGTGCCCAAACTGCAACCCAAAACCCACTTATGCATCGTTGGGTGCCAGGTGGGTGTGGCCCATTGAGTGGGTGTGGCCCATTGGGTGGGCGTGGCTTTGGTGGTAATGGCAGACTGGGTGGGACTAAAAAGTTCAATCAATCAATTCCAACTTTGTGAGATCTTTTTTTTTTCTCGCAAGGTTGAAATTGACTGATTGATTGAACCTTTTTTTTTTTTACACGGCGGCGGAGGCCTAAAGCGAAAAGGTTTTATAAAACCCAGCTGAAGGCCTAGGACTGGGGCGATGGCGCGCGTGCCCACAGAGAGGGCTCTGAGTGCCGCCTCTGGCACCCGTGCCATAGGTTCGCCACCACTGACCTAGGCTGCCATTGTGCAAATGTTGGAAACCAAGGAAGAACCATTTCTTGTTCATCTTGATGTACCTCTCTTTTGATACGAAGTGCCACTTTGTTAGCCTAGGAAATCAATACATTCTGAGGTTATAAATCAGTGCAGTATATTTTTTTCAAGAAAGAATCCAGTGTGCTGTCCACATTGCGAAGGAGAGCTGTGTGGTGATGAATGGGAATACAGCTCTTGAACCATTTATCCTCCCAGATGTTCCTGTCTCCCGCTTGGCACTTACATTCTCAGCATCTCTTGGTCTGCATTTTTCTCAGAGCAATTTCTAGATAGGTGATTGATTGATTGATTGATTGATCATATGGCATAGAATGTCAGGGAAAGCTACAAATGCTAGACACAATGCAGTCCTGACAACCTAAATTGCTAGTTCATTCCGTTCGGGGCTTGCATGCTTATCTATGGTGCACCGTAGGAGGTAAACTAGCTTACATCAGCTGACAACCAGCTCGGGTTGCTGGCACTTTCGGTCTCCTCTGCAGGTCTCATCTCGCCTCTCCTCTTGTTGCGTTGTGTTGCCTCACGTCCTGCTTCTGCTCTCTGAACACACAAACACAGCTAGGTTTTGTCTACCAAAGTGATACCCGTTTATCTACTCGCAATACTGCATGCTTTCAAACTGCTGGGTGGGCAGGAGCCAAGGAGCCAGTGACGGGAGCTCACCCCATCTCACGGAGCCAGACTCGAACCACCGGACTGCAGACCATTTCTGGTCCACTGTTCCACGTCATTAAGCCACTGTGCCACTGATGCCCTCTGGATAGGTATTTGGAAACTGATTAAATCAGGCATCCAAGTATGTGGACCTATTCAGCAAGCCTGAGGTGCAGAGGGTAGTGGGTGCTCAGTCCTTTAGGATTTGAAATTTAAAGAAAAGACCATTGCAGGATATCAGTTTCATGGATAAACAGACTAATAAAGAAATAATTGCCAAGGAAAATCAAGAATGTAAAGCTAACCTAGGAATCAGGTGTAACAATAAATGTAAGGAAGACCAAAGCTTAGATGTTATCCTTGGAAAAGGCAGTTCCATGTTGCAGGGCCCCAGGTAAGGCTGCATTTCTGGTGGCACAAAGACTTTTCGGGGAGAGAAAAAGAGAGAGACTAATACTCTGGACTGAGTAGCTTGTAGGAAGATAGACAACAGCCTGAATACCTTGTTCCATATTGTTTAGAACTTTAAAAATTGTACCCCCTACTTTATACTGAGCCTGGAAACAGTTTGGCAACTGATGAAACTGATGCTGAATTGGGGAAGTGAGACTTTTCATGTTGGTCAACATCCTAGTAATTGTACCTTCACTTGTGCTGCGTCCTTTTTGCATCCTTGCCAACTGGTTGTTGTAATGCTCTCTCGTATTTAAAAGACAAGCCCTCTGCACACAGAAAACTACCATATTCAGAACGTAGCTAGTTTATCAGGTGCAGAGCATTTTATGTGGCAGCCATTGCTGTTTTCCTGTCCAGGTCTATGCTCATCACTTTGCCCAGGACGCCAGAGGGATTCCACAGCCTTCCCCAGTGGCTTTACAACAAGACGGAGGTGATACTGCAAGGCCTGGTCAAACAGAGTGACCCCCAACCTGTTATTGAGTATTCACTGGCTCTCATCACCATCTTAAATGAGGTATGAATTTATTTAACTTTTGTCTTTTGTCTTTTTAACTTTTGTCAAGTTAAAAATTAAACTAACTTGCCTAATACTTTGCCAGAAAATCTCACACTCTTGGAAAGAAGAAGGAGGGAGACATGGTTAGAACCTCCTCTGTTCTTTTAAAAAAGCAATGGAATGGAGGAATCAGAAGAATTAGGGTCAGTTTGGTCAAAATGGTGTCTAAAAATGCATGGTTGCAGCTGCTGTCTTGAAGTTTTGGACCCCATCCCACCCCCAAGGATGCTCTATCTGTGATGTCTTAGGCAGGTCACATTATGGAGCTAGTGGTGAAATTAGCTTTTTTTGGACTGCATTAATTTCCTTATTAGAAGTGTCTCCTTTGGAGATGATATTCATAGCCAAAAGACAGAATCTGCAGCTTCCCAAGAACCCATCAAGATGCAGTTTTTAAACCTTGGTCACATAAAGATATGTGGATTTCAACATGCAAAGAAGAAGTCAGGAAAGCAAAGGCTCAGAATGAACAAAGACTTGCAACAGAAATCAAGGACAATAAAAAAGTTTCTTCCAACGCATTAACAGCAACAAAAAAAGTCAAGGAAACTGTAGGCTCACTAAAGAAAGAAAATGGCAAGGAAATTACAGGCACCAGGGAGAAAGCAGAGCTCCTTAACTCAGACTTTGCATCAGTCTTCACACAAAAAGAAACCATAGCCCAACACCCCCCCCCAAAAAAAAACCCACTGCAAAAGACATACTAGAAACAAAAATTAAAATAAACAAGAAAATGATAAGAGAACACCTATCTGACCTTGACGAATATAAATCACTGGGGCCTGACAGATTACATCCCAGAGTTCTGAAGGAGCTGGCAGATATTATCTCAGAACTGCTGTACCACATCTTCCACAAATCCTGGAGCACTGGGGAAGTACCTGAAGATTGGAAAAGGGCTGATGTGGTCCCCATCTTCAAGGAAAAAAAAAAAAAAACAGACCCAGGAAACTACAGACCATCAATAACTGGGAAGATCCTAGAAAAGATAATCAAAAAACAAATCTGCGAACAACTAGAAGCGAACAAAGTCATAACTAGCAGCCAGCATGGGTTAATTAAAAACAGATCATGCCAAACGAATCTAATCTCATTCTTCGATAAAGTGACCGAACTAGTAGACCAGCGAAACGCAGCCCACTTTGCCTTGTTGGGTGCCAGGGAAACCCCAGGCGGCTTCAAGCTTACAAACTGCGTCCTTGCAAGGCCTGTATCCTGACCCTCACGGCCTGATAGAAGCTGACTACCGGTAGTCCTCGGCTTACGACCACAGTTGAGCCCAACATTTATGTTGCTAAGTGAAACAGTTGCTAAGTGAATCACTGCGGTTAAGTTAGTAACATGGTTGTTAAGTGAATCTAGCTTTCCTATTGACTTTGCTTGTCAGAAGGTGGCAAAACGGGATCGCTATGCAGCTGTCAAAAATATGAACCAGTTTTTATATGTTTTTTAAGTTGTTTTTTTTGATAGGAGAGAGGATTATGGAGATTGAATGAAATTTTTAGATAAGAAGTTTAAGTTTAAGTACTTAGTTTAAGTATTCAAAGGAGTATTTAGTTTTAATGGTATAATTGAATGTTTATATGTCTATTTTTGTGTTTTAGGATAAAGAAAGAGGGAGAGATTAGATTTTATATTGTAGTTGTAGATATTTAAAGAAAGTAATGTTTAAATTTATGTTTTGGAGGGAGTTTATAAAGAATGATGGATAATAATATAAGTATGATATTAGAAAATGTTTAGAGTATACTATAACGTGTTTAATGATTGCAATTTGTATTTAGATTTGCCTAGGATTTATATGTGTTTTAAGTTTTTTTTTTTTTTGGAGAAATTTTAATTAAGCCTGTACTCAGCTCTGGGAAGGTTGGGGAAGGGTTTGGGAGGTTTGGGGAGATGGGGGAGGGTATGGGAGGGTGGTGGGGTTTGGGGAAGGGATTTGTTTTGTAAAATTTAAAAACTTTCAATTAAAAAAAAATATGAACCAGTTGCCAAGCAGCCACATTTTGATCATGTGACCAGTTGGGAGGCTGCAATGGTTTGTGGAAAATGGTCACAAGTCACTTTTTTCAGTGATGTTGTAACTTTGAACGGTCACTAAATGAACTGTTGTAAGCTAAGGACTACCTGTATTCATTTTCTGTCCTCCCCACCCAAAGCACGAATCTTCTGTGTATCCAAAGCTGGAAGCCGAGCCCGATGCCCCCCTCCAGATCTGGATCCGGAAGAACGTTACCGAAACCTTGACCTCCTTGAATGTCAACACGGTGGACGACATCCGGCAGATTGTGGCTGCGCTGGCCCAGTGTATGGTAGGCATTTTGGGCAGAGGAAGAAGGTAGACGGGGCTGGAAGGGACGGGGGTGCCTAGACTTAGGCCTGGCTTGATTCTGCTTCACACAAGATGTTGTGGATCACGTGGGAAGGGTGGCTGTGAGCTTCCCTGGTTTAAAAGGGGGTGACAGTAGAAACAGAGAGTGGGCAGAAGGTCTCAGGCCAGAGATGGGGAAGGATGGCCCCTTTATGACTCGTGGACTTCAACTCCCAGAGTTCCTGAGCCAGGAATAGGAATCCTGGGAGTTGAAGTCCACAAGTCATAAAGGGGCCATCCTTCCCCACCCCTGTCTTAGATGATCTCCTCCTCCTTAACATCCCTTCCTGCCTCCTATTTTCTCTCTTCCTTTCTTGTCTTTTCTAAATGAACACGGAGAGCAGGTTTGGTCTAGTGGTGAAGGCACTCAGCCACCACGAGGACCACAAACTTTGCGTCCTGACTTGCTTCCCCTATGCTTTGGGTTCGCAGATGGCCAGTAAGGAACTGGTGTGTCGATCCTGCCTGACAAAGACTTTGAGAAAGCTTGAAACTATGATGAGCATTCTTCAAGGAGAGACCCTCCAAGGAACCATGACCCCCAAAGCCATCGCTGACAACATCCTCGACATTATGGGTGAGCCCCCCCCCAGAGGAAGGCGGGAACAGTGATGGCGGTTCAGCCCAGCCGAGGAGGAAGCAGGCGGCTTGTCTGCTACTAGGCATCGCCCTCTGGGTTGGGGGGATGTGCTGCCGGGAGGAGCAAGGCTGGAAGGCGTAGTTGTCACAGCTCACCCTCAGAACGGGGAGTTGGATATCTGGTACAGGCAGATGCCTTTGCAATGCAGCCATAAAGACAAAATGGCAGCTGCAGGTCAGGACATGGGATTATGGCCGCCATCTTGTCTTTTTGATCCCCTGATCCCTTTCCCCCTTCTCTGGAGGAAACGGCTTGTTTCTAGTCATTGTTAGGAAATGCATGTTAAGCAGGCAGTCCGAAACCAAGCGAAAAGGAAGATGTCCATGAATTAATTATATGTGGTTTTTTTTTTTTATGTATAATTGAGCAAAATGGAGAAAGACAGCACTTCTTTAGATGGCCTGGAGAACAGTCAGGTTCTTGGTGCTGAACAGAAACTTGAACCTGTCGAGAGAGCATTTGCATTTTCATAGGCACAGCTGGCCTTTGCATATCTGGCTGGTAGTTGCACTTTCAGCGTGTCAGAAATGTGAGCTTGTGCGGTGACAAAACGCCAAGAACTGTTGTGGTTCTTCATGGCTGATAGTGACACAAGAAGTCAAATGGGATGGTCAACAAGGTGTTGTCACAAAAGAAACAGGCGGCGCTTCGATTACACCATGCTAACTGTCCACCCCTGCAGAATTCGGTGCATCCCCCCTTCAGGCCCAGTGTGGAGGGGCAGCGGTGCTTCTGCACCTCGGGTCCCACAAGCCCTCCGGCGAGTGGGGGAGCAGCCGTAGCAGTGGAGGGGGGGGACTTTGCATGCCATCGAGTCTTCTGGCCCTGATTTTGGTGGGCTGTTTTGCAGGAGACTTGATCCACGTCGTCAACGCCGTTTCCCAGGAGTCAGAGCGACAGGAGCTCTACAGTGCCCAAAATCGGGTGCAGGTGGCCTCCAAAGCCTACGCCTTGTCCACTGACTTGATGCGCATCCTAATGAAGTCACGGGTGCTCAACGAGGAGCCCTTGGAGTTGGCCGGGAGTAACATCACGGCCAGAGGGAAACGAGCTGACCCCCATGCCCTGCTCTGCTACGGGGACACCCCGAGCTGTCAGTTCTCCATCCCCCAGGCCTTCAGAGCCACCTTCTCTGACCTGACGGACGTCGTCCAGGTCATCTTCCATGTCGATTACAACCCATTTCCCTTTGGCTACATCGCCAACCACAGTGTCTCCTCCGAAGTGGCCTCCATGGAGTTTCAGAGCAGCAACGGCACAGAAATCGCGGTTAGTAGCCTGGATCTGGAAAAGGCCATCACCGTGGCGGTTGCAGACTCTGGGCTGAAGAACATCACCGTGGGCACGGTGGTGGTGGAGGAGAAGAATTCAGTGCACGTGGTGGTCTCGATGGAGAACAGCGACACAGAAACCGGGCTGTATTTCCAGATCACCTTCAGCATGGTCACAGGTAGGTGCCTGATTGAGACACCCCTGTATTATATTTGTTGGCCTCTCGGAATTGCCAGCCTTGGTCTCCCACTTTGATCTTCTTCAAGAGCTCAAGGAAGCACAGAATGAGAGGGTCTGCAGGGATCATCTAGTCTAGCCCCTGCTCAGGGCAGACAGTGCATGTTGGAGGGATCCCTGAGGAAGGACATTGTAGCTTGCATAATCTTGAACCCATTCTTTGTTTTTAATAGTAATTTTATTATAAATTATGATTTGCAACAATAAAAACTAAATAAAAATACTGTAAAAGAATAAAAAAAATAGAAGGTGCAGAAAAGAAAAAATAAGTAAAGAAAAAGAAAAGAAATGTATAAAGTTATCACATCCTCTTTCATCACAACAGGTATAAATGATTTTAATAACTTACCACTTGTTTTTAAAATACCACAAATGATCTCTTCTTCCCCTATCCCATCTCTTACATATAAATAAATCCATACATCGTCGTTTCAGTATTGATTTCAGCAAAAGGGAGGGAGGGAGGGAGGAAAGAAGGAGGAAAGGAAAGAAGGAAAGGGAGGGAGGGAGGGAGGCCAGACAGCCCTTTTTAAGAGTTCCAAAATGTCTCCTCCTCCAAGGAGAGCTTCTCCCTGACAGCAGACCCTGCTCAAGCTGCTCCCTGCTCCTCAGGCCTTCCTGGCCTCAAAAAAGCCCTGCATGGATAGGCTAGGAAACCACCAGCCCATTTGAGATCAGGGAGCAGAGGGAGAATCCCACCCGCAACACCAGCAGTTGCGGCCTTATTTGGGGTGAGTGTGGGGGAACCACACACATTTGTGGGTGAGTGTGGGGGAACCCCACACTGAGCCGAGGTGGCGCAGCAGTTAGAGTGCAGGACTGCAGGCCACTTTAGCTGACTGTGTTCAGCAGGTCAGCGGTTCAAATCTCACCGGCTCAAGGTTGACTCAGACTTCCATCCTTCCGGGGTTGGTAAAATGAGGACCCAGATTGTTGGGGGCAATGTAAATATATATATATATACATTGCTTACTGGTGTACACCGCTTAGAGAGTGCTTGCACTTAAAGCGGTATATAAGTCTCATTAAATAAATAAATAAATAAACAAACAAACAAACCCTATTTAACCATGGAAAGAGGCCATACACTTCTGCTCATAGAATAGCTGAAACTTTGCATCTTAAGAAGACAGAACTCTTGGAATCTTTCTTCCAACAGGCATCCTTTATTAAGAGAAAATGGTTGCAGGCGTTCTAGACAGGACCTGGGGCCCAAGCCCTACGGTTCAAGGTTTTAAGGGGTCCCCAGCAACCCCACCCCACCCCACCATCTTTCCAGCGACAATCCCAGGCATTACATTTACACCCCATTTTCCCTCACTGCCGGTGGAAGGGAGACTTCAGAGGGGAGTAGATGAAAGCTGATGGCCCCATTGTTATGGTTAGTCCTTTTGGTGGTATCCACATTCAGTCCCTTTTGAAGTTGTACCGAAGGAAGTGAGGGCCATAAAGCCCCTTTGTTCACCCCCCCGTCCCCTTCATCCTATGACAGAATCCAGAGAGGGCAGAAATGGGGTTATCCATAGTCAATAACTAGAGATGAAAAATAATTGGATTCTGACTGAATATCTTCCTCAAGGTGGAAGATACTGAAAGTATGTTGTTAATGCTGGAGGCCGGCATGGAAGCCCCTCTCTTAGCTGGAACCCACCCATGTCTCCTCTCTCCCCCTTCCCATGGCCAGATCGTTACGTCTCCCGGGACAAGGAACCGTTTCTTGCCGTCTGTCTCTTCCAACCTCCTGAATCCGCAAAGCGCAACTGCACGGCCTCCAAGGAGATTTCTCTGGAGGATATGAAGGAGAGGCCACAGGGAGACCCACGGCGCTACACCATCTTTGTTCCCCCAGGGTGAGTGGGACCTCCGGGGCCAAAGGGTGGGGGGAATCTGGTTCCCAGGGAGGAAGTGAGGTAGGGGGCACCTTTAGTGGTGCACTTTTCTAGCGCTGTGAGGTCATCGATGGCCAACGCAGGGGATGCCTGGAAGCAAAACACTGGCAGACAAGGAAGCTTTCTGCCCACCACAGCCTGCCTGCTGGAGAAGTGGGTGCTAGTGAGCCCCACAGCCACCAGCAGGACCGGCTGGCCGAACAAGACATTGGCCTCCTGCCCCCGCCCCCCAGTCACATTTTCCCTCCCTGGTTTAGGACTGCAGACACAGTGAAGGAACATCACTTGAACATCACCAACCATTTCGTGTGGTCCCCTGTGGAGGTGACTCTGGGTCTGTACAGCTCCCTGTGCCAGTATTTCAACGAGGAAGAGGCCCGTTGGAAGACGGAGGGCATGGCTCCCTTGGAGGGGGCCACCCCGGAGAAGGCCGTGTGCTTAACCCAGCACCTGACTGCTTTTGGGGCGAGCCTGTTCGTCCCCTCGCACTCGGTGCAGTTCATCAAGCCGGTGAGTTGAGCCCTGGAGCTTTGATGGATGCTGTTGGTGTTACGCGCTGCTTCTGTTTTTAATTTGTTGTACCTTGGCGGTGGCTGTTGTTATTTTTGGGTGAAGGAAGCTCCCTTCTCCTCTTGCCTGTGGAATGGGGGACACAGCCACAAATGGGAAGGTGAAATTTCTCCATCTGGTCATGTCAGCAGAAACAGCTTAGGGGCCAAGCCTATAAGTACGGTGGCCATCTGTCTTGATTGCAAAAGACAGCCCTTTATTTCAGAAAGCTGCCTTTTAAATTTCTTTATTTTTCAAAAACCTTTGTCCTGCATTTCGATCACTTAACTTTTAACCACAGAAATAGTGCTACTTAATGCATGGTTTTTTGCATTTGTGTGAAAAAGATGGAAATTGAATTGTTTTTAAAATAAATTTACATATATTATTTGATTTTAGATATTTCTATCAGAATATGCTTCTTGTAGAAGTTTTTTTTTTGTTTTGCTCGTGAATTTTCCTTTCTAAAACAAATTATAAACATTTTTTAATTTTTTTTTTAATCCTTATGCACTTCTTTCAGATTTGCCCCTTTGTTAGATTGGTCCTTTATTAGATTGGTCCTTATAGTACCCAGAAAATATGGTCACTGGGTACTATAAGATAATTAAATATTAACCCAAAAGCAGCACCATTTGGGAGCAGCATCGTCTTCCCTTATTCCAGTGGTTCTCAACCTGTGGGTCGGGACCCCATTTGGGGTCGAACGACCATTTCACGGGGGTCGCCAAACAAGGCTGTCCGCCATCTTTTCCCCCCTTTTCTTTGGCCACGCCCCTGGCACCCGGTGATGTATAAGTGGTTGGGGGTCACCACAATATGGGGAACTGTATTATGGGGTCGCGGCATTAGAAAGGTTGAGAACCACTGCCTTATTCGCAAAGGTTTGCACGAAGAGCTGGACTTTCACAGCTCTTGGGATGCCTAGCAAGGCCAGGGAGAGGCCATCGTGGCTGGAGAGCAGAGGCTTGCGGATGGCATTCCTTTGGATGCTTTGTGGCCTTTGGCCCACTGAAGGGGGTCTTTCCTTCTTTCATTGACGTCCTTAAACAGCTTCGGTGGCTGGCCTGGTGGGCAAGGAGGGTCCTTCATTCCCTCTGCTATTTGGGAGAGCTTTTTTTGTGCAAACTGCTGCGCCCTCCCCATGCCTTGACTTTCTGTTTCTTTCAAGAGTAGGGCCTGCTTCTCCCCGATTGTGGGGATATTTGGAACCCCACAAATCTCAGTTGTCGGGGAGCAAGGAGTGTGCAAATGCCCGTCCTGTCCAAGCTCCCTTCTATAACATTTCAGCCCAAACTCCTCCAGATCCTCTGAATGGATCACTTTTGTGCACCGTCAGGCTCCAAAGAAATTGTCTCTTCTTTTATTTTAGCTTTGTGGCTTTTCTTTGGAGCCTGCCATTCTGTTGGGAGGGGGGAGCTTTTGGGAATGCTTTGTACTGTCTGTTTCGTTGCCCTTCCCCACCCCAGGGGGTGGAATGTCCCACCCTTATCTGAGAGGCGGTTTGCACTTGGAGCCAGAAGAAATCGAAAGTGAGAAAGACCTTAAGGAGCCCCCCCGAAAAGACCGGCTACCAAAGCACGATGCCACCTGTGGATTGGCTGGGATTCAAATAACACTGGGACTCTGGGGGGAGGCGTATTGAATGCTACTTTTAACATATCATTTTGCGGATTTTCCTCTCAGATCTCACCTTGATTCCCTGCTGTCGCTAGCCCCTAATAAAAGTTCCTTTTGAGACAACGCCTGTTTCAAGAGTTCTGCTTTCTTGGGTGGCTTAGCTCAGGGCTTTTCAACCAGTGGTACGGGTACCACCTGTGGTACATTGGCACCTGGCAGGTGGTACGCAACCATCCTAGAAAAGTGGTAGTGGGGGAGGGGAATGAGCTGAACCGGGGGCAGCACCACACAAGCCTGAGCGAGAGACGGCTGGAGCTGCAGGGCTGTCAGGGCTCAGCGGAAGCGCCAGAATCAACGCTTCTTCGGGACTGTCAGGGCTCAGCGGAAGTGCCAGGATCAGCGCCAGGCTCCAGCTGGAGCTCGGCGCTGATCCTGGTGCTTCTGCTGAGCCCAGAAGAAGCGCCGATCAGCTGGAATGTTGCAGCCTCTCCAGGGTCTTGTGATTTACATTCAGATGCTTGGCAACTGATTCATATTTATGACGGTCACAGTGTCCCAGGGTCATGTGAATTGACCAAACCTGCTGCAACCACCCAGCAGACGGGGGGAATAAAAACCAAACACCCCCCACCCCACCCCCGCTGCCAATCCTCAACAGAAATGCTCACAACAATGAAAACCTCGGACAGGAGGAAGAGCGCCGACGGACGCTGTCTTGCTCGGCTGTGGCTTGGAGGGCACTTTTTTCAGCGCCCTTGTAATTTCAAACAGTCACTAAGCGAACTGTTGTAAGTCGAGGATTATCTGTACTTTATCACTTTTTCCCTTTTTTTTTTGGTCAAGTTTTTGACACCTTGCTAGGCAACTGGTGGTCCTCGGATGTTGCCATATCCTAAAAGTGGTACAATGGGTGAAAAGGTTGAAAAGCCTGGCTTAGCTTGAAGTAGATCCTTACAAGCACTCGAAGACGTTACAAGGGTCCTCTGCATCCCTCACTCCCTTTACCGTC
Organism: Crotalus tigris; assembly: GCF_016545835.1. Classification (NCBI taxonomy): domain Eukaryota; kingdom Metazoa; phylum Chordata; class Lepidosauria; order Squamata; family Viperidae; genus Crotalus; species Crotalus tigris. The sequence goes on along the minus strand of NW_024096931.1, from coordinate 1,533,282 downwards.
CCTCCTCCTCCCTGTTGCCAGAGTAGTCCTTGCCTTATGACCACAGTTGAGCCTAAACTTTCTGTTGCGAAGTGAAACAGGTTAATTTTGCCCCATTTAACGACCTTTCTTGCCACAGTTGTTAAGTGAATCACTGCAGTTGATAAGTTAGTAGCATAGTTGTACTAGAATCTGGCTTCCCCATTGACTTTGCTTGTTAGAAGGTTGCAAAATGTGATCACATGACCCTTGGATGCTGCAACAGTCATAAATATGAGTTCCAAGCGTCAGAATTTTGATCACATGACCATCGGGATGCAGCCGTCGTAAGTGTGAAAAATGATCCTACGTCACTTTTTTCACTGCCGTTGTAACTTTGAACGGTCACTAAATGAACTGTTGTAAGTCGAGGATTGTCTGTATTCCTCACCCCTCATTCTGCAACCTCATTCCTAGGCTGAATATGCCCTTCCTTTGAAGGGCTCTCTATACTTCCAGCTGTAATCCATTGCTCTCTCTCTAAGGCCACTTTAGCTGACTGTGTTCAGCAGGTCAGTGGTTCAAATCTCACCGGCTCAAGGTTGACTCAGCCTTCCATCCTTCCGGGGTAGGTAAAATGAGGACCCAGATGGTTGGGGGCAATGTAATATAATATATATGTTTTCTGAGGTTTTTGCGGGTGTTTGTATGTAGGTCTTTGGTTGTTCGGGTTTTCTCCCGCATAAAATTGGAAGTGTCTTGGCGACATTTCGACGAAGTCCCATTCGTCATCTTCAGGCTGGTGCTTTCAGCTTCATGCTTCTCGAAGCACGAAGCTGAAAGCACCAGCCTGAAGATGACGAATGGGACTTCGTCGAAACGTCGCCAAGACACTTCCAATTTTACGTGGGAGAAAACCCAAACAACCAAAGACCTACACACACACACACACACACACAAACACACACACACACACACACACACACATATATACATACATACACACACACACACACACACACACATTGCTTACTGGTGTACACCGCTTAGAGAGTGCTTGCACTTAAAGCGGTATATAAGTCTCATAAATAAATAAATAAATAAGGTGAAGGTTTCATTTCCCATCCTGTTCCCTGAGCTGGAGCAAAGCCCGTTTCTAGGGCGTCTCTTTTGGACCCTTCCATTCCTAGCCAGATGGCACAGAAGCAGCCAGAATGATTCTTTCACCCTTTGAATATTTTGATGATGTCCAATAAATTTATTGTTAATTTCCCCCCAATAGATAATATGAACATTGGGCACATACACGAAACACAAATGCCCAGTGTCCAGGTTATCAGTATGGAGGAAATTAACAATACATTATTGGACATCCTGAAAATATTCAAAGAATATAATAGTACATCGTACAATTAAATTGTTCCTTTTTTAAAAAAAAAAAATGGTGGTAATATACATAGGTTCCTGGGTAGATGTACTCAGATCTGTTACTGCCAAAATTCAACTGAAATGTGGATTAAGCGCTGGCTGAAAGTCAGACTGGTAAGTAGCAGGAAGTCACCATTCTCTGAAGTGCGCGCTTACCTTTCTTTCAGCCTCCAGGCCCCGGGCTCAACTACATCGTTCTGCTGACTTGTGCTGTGTGTCTGGTGACCTACTCCATGGCAGCTGTGATTGTGCACAAATTGGATCTGATCGACATCGGCCGTGTGGGGTCGATCCCCTTCTGTGGGAAGAATGGGCTGTACCAATATGAAATCTTGGTGAAGACAGGCTGGGGCAAAGGGTCAGGTTAGTATCTGTGACCCTCTTATCAACCGCTGGCTTAAGCCTTGAGAAACGCAGATCAGCCCTTCTTGGGAATGAGGCTGGATTCCTTCCCATATCACGGGAGGGGGAGGGTTACCCTGGAACCCCCTTTTCTGCCCAACCCTTGGGGGCAGGGCTGTCTTTTTCTTAAAACCATAGAGTGGTTTGCCAATTTATAAGTCCTCTCTTTATTAATAATATGTACAACCTCAAGCAAAAAAATGACAAAGTCACTGGAGAGGCTGAGCATACAGAGGGGGGCAGCTGTGGGGGGGAAGATGTCAAGACCGTGTCTGCATGATTGAAGCCCTGCCTCTTTTTTACCTGTCTAGCCCCAAAGAAAATGTTAAAATGCCACTCCCCAATGGAGCCCAGTTGGCACATCCTTCCCAAAGGCTTTTGACATTTATTTTGTGTTTTTGCAATACCGCTGCTCTCAACCAGATGCCCCAGTCCAATCATAGACTGATAAGGACTTAGGACAGTGGTGGCGAACCTCTGGCACGCGTGCCAGAGGCGGCACTCAGAGCCCTCTCTGTGGGCACGCGCACCATGCCCCGGAGATGGCAACCATCCCTCTTCAACCAGTTGCCGCTAACTCGCCGAGGTCCCATGTGGCTGGATGCAGCCCAGCACGGCTGGTTTCCCTCCCCCCTGTCCCATCCCTCCTGGCCTCGCATGCTCTCCTTTTTCCGGGCACGACCCGCTGCATCACCTCCTCAGCTGTCGGCCGGCCGTCCAGCTCAGAGGCGGCTTCTCTGAAATGCTGGCGGTGGGCTGCGGAGCCCCAGGGTGCGCTGGTCAAGGGGCCCTCATGCGCTCGCTGGCCTCTGTGTGCGGGGGCCGATGGTGTCAGGCAGCAGCCGCCCTGGACCCTGCCTCACCTTGCCCTGCAACAATGGCACCCCCACCCTGCCTCGCCTTGCCTCGCCTCACCCTGCAGGACGAGCCTGCTGCCCACCGCCCCACCTGCCAGAGACCCCCTGGATCTCCCCAAAACCTGCCTGGCCCCAACAGGCATCCTCCCCATGAGCAACCTTGAGGTGACCACGCCCACCTTGGCCACACCCAACCAGTCTGCCATAACCACAGCCATGCCCACCCAGTGGGCCACGCCCACCTGGCACCCGGCGATAAATAAGTGGGTTTTGGTTTGCAGTTTGGGCACTCGGTCTCTAAAAGGTTCGCCATCACTGACTTAGGAGGCGGTTTTTAAACAGCCACCTACTAAGTTATTGGTCCTTCCTTGCTGACTACGAAGGCAGACTCCACCCGAATGAATTGGGGGATAAATTAGTAATAGTACCGCCACCCAATTCTCAGAAACTCCGGATGGTTTCAAAACTGGTGTCAAAACTGGAAATAGTTTAGCTGTTAAAATTTTTACTCTCTCCATCGTAATAAATCTTGTTGAAGAAGAACTTTGAGAATTATGTGTGAAAGAATTACTTTTAGTTGCGGCAACTGCCGAAGAGCTTGAGGCGAGTCCTGCATGACACGATGGTCTCCAAATTTTCTGGCATATAATGGCCAACCCTCAACTTTGGCTGGACGGTCTGGAGAAAGCGATGGCTCCAGTCTGACCTATCCGAAGGCAGTGGACTGGAAAAGTCCCTCCTCTCTCTAGCTCTGCATCCTGGAGTCCAGTAAGCAAGGGCAGAATGGAGAACATCTGGCAGCTGTTAAAGAACGCAGGCATCCTCTGTGGGAAAAACTCCAGAACAAATATCCCTCCCATTAGAACATTGGCAAGATAATGAATATTGGATCCGGCGCTCCTGTTTGGAGAGGCAACAGTCCCAGGCTCACACAAATGAGGCAGTTGCTGCTCCAATGTGCCTGCAATGTGATCCTGCAAGGGAACTGCCCCATAGAAAAGTAGATTCCTTTTAGTTGCCAAAGTAAACAAAAAACAAAAGAATTGTCTGGCAAATAATTTTTGCTCAGGAGCAAGTTCCTGGGGGAGTAATCCCTACACCACCTCTTTTCTTAAATTAGCCCAAGTGTCACCAACAGGCTTCGAGACAAGACCCTCAGTCCCAAGATTTAACAGAATAACAAAGTTGGAAGGGACCTTAAAGGTCTTCTAGTCCAACCCCGTGCTCAAGCAGGAGACCCTATATCAGTGGTTCTCAACCTTTTTAATGCCGCAACCCCCAACCGGTCGTAAGTCGAGGACTACTCAACCGGTCGTAAGTCGAGGACTACTCAACTGGTGCAGCACCGTTTGCAGAAGGGGACTTTTGGCGGGCTCAGCAGGGCAGAGACAGCCTGGACAATTCCTATTGGCTTTGGAAAGCCAATAGAATTAGACTGTATTCAAGAGAGTCTATTCTATTGGCTTTTGAAAGCCAATAGAATAAAAGGGAGGAGCACAGCTAAGGAAAAAGGGGGAAAAAATGGCGGACTGCGTTGTTTGGCGACCCCCGTGAAATGGTCATTCGACCCCAAATGGGGTCCCGACCCACAGGTTGAGAACCACTGTCCTATACCATTCTGGACAAATGGCTGTCCAGTCTCTTCTTAAAAGCTTCCAGTGATGAAGCACCCACAACATCTGAAGGCAAGGCATTCCACTGGTTGATTGTCCTCCCTGTCAGGAAGTTTCTCCTTAATTCCTGGTTGTTTCTCTCCTTGATTAGTTTCCATCCGTTGTTTCTTGACCTGCCTTCAGGGGCTTTGGAGAGAATAGATTTTCCTCCTCTTCTTTGTGGTAGCCCCTCAAATATTGGAACACTGTCAACATGTCACCACTAGTCCTTCTTTTCATCAGACTAGACATACTCAGTTCCTGCAACCGTTCTTCATATGTTTTAGCCTCCAAGCTCCTAATTATCTTTGTTGCTCTTCTCTGCAGTCTTTCCAGGATCTCAACAACCTTTTTATAATATAATATAACATATATATATATTATATAATATAATACTGGATGCAGTATTCCAAGTGTGGTATTATCAAGCAGTACTAACACTTCCCATGATCGTGATTCTGTCCCTCTTTTAATGCAGTCTAGAATTTGCTTCACGCCAGCTTGGGGAGCATATCTGGCAAATTCGAAAGCTTATTCATAGTTTTGCAACGTTCTGAAATGATTGTCCCATAGCTGTGGAATGGCTTGTTTTTCTCTTAAATAAACTATGCAGCTGCCAACAGCTGTTGTGATGGGAAATGAGACTTTCTATTGACTTTAGATTTAGGATGGCAGAAGAAAAACATTAAAAGATCTGCCGTCTTACATCTGTCAACAGCATTTGGGGCTGATGTAAGCTCTTATTTTTGTCTTTTTTTTTTTTTAAAAAAAAAAGAACTAAACCCTTGCCGATAGCCTTGTGATATCCAAGGAGAAAACTTCTCATGAGCAAATGGTTGTCCTTGTTCACTGAAGTGTTTTAATGGGTTTCTCTGTAATCCTTAATTACAAAACTAGGCTGTGCGGATTTTGGAAGTTATGGGGAGTCCCGGCTGGGGACAGAATATATATATTATTTATCTATTAAACATTTGGTTGTTTTATTTCCTGGTGCTCGTCTTTTATCTTTTGAAAAAAAAATATATATATATATATATATATATATATATATATAATGCAGTTTAAATGTATGGGCACATACATACATTACATCTGCTTCATATAATTTATATTCTTCTCCTAGTGAGGGGATAATTGGAATTGCACCAGCATCTGTTCCACCCTAAAGATGCTGTGCAAATTTACTATCATCCAGGCCACCTCCTGAGATTTTATAAAGCCATCTGTCTGGCCTGTCCCAGCCTGGGCATTTAGGAAAGAAAGACCCTCGACCCCATTGTGGTGAAACGTATATGTTTGACTAAAACCAAGTAGTTATACCGCATAAGCAGAGCCAGATCTGAATATTCCCACGTAAACCCAGTGCTTTCCCCCTTCTCCCATCACGTTGTTAATGTCCAATGATATTCAAACTAGGTGTTTTGGTAACAGCCCTAAGTTTGGCGCCTCTTTAGTGGGCGTTTGCATTCTGTTCCCATGCCGGTGTCCTTGGATCTTTCAGCTGTTGGCACCTCTGGTTCCTCTCATCTCCCCTCCCTATATTTCGCAGATCTGACACAATCCTTGACTACCCTCTCTTCCATTCAGCACTTACTTTCCACTCGGATGAGCAAGAAAACGTCTCAGATTAACACATTTTGGTCCCGTAGCCATAATTCAGCCTTTAGACACCTTTGGCCTGGATGATTGCGTCTTCACTGACATATGGCAAACCATTTTGGGGAGAAATCCCTGAAGTTGGTTTGGCAAGAGTTGGTACATTCCAACGATTCTCTGATTCTCTGCCTAAGTAGTTTTACTCTGACTGATGAAGTTGCCTGGATGAGCAAAGAAACGTCCCAAGATGAAGAAAGTTTGGTCCAGTTGCCATGATTCAACCTTTGGACATTGCACTGGAATGCTTTGTTGGGATTTAGAAGTGAAAGCTGAGATTCCCATTCTGCTAAATTCTTTGAGACCACCAAGTGACAGAAGTATTGGGCTGGCTGCTCAGCTTTCAACAACTCCAGGGCTGTGGTTTTCACACTTGCTGGGCATTTGAGGGTTTTGTTTGCTTGTGTGTGTATGTGTACATAAATGAATGATATTGATATCAGAAGTATATGAAATAGTTAAGATTTATTTATTATTTCCATCGTTTTCTCCATCTGCTTGAAGAACTTTGAACGGAAGCGGTAAAAATCAGGATGATTGCAATATTTTCCATGGTGATGGTTTTGTGATTAGGAGAGCAGAGCCCCAGCTGTGTTCCAGCTGCCAGGCTTCAAATCCTGATTCAAATGGCAGATCTGGGACCCCGCTGTACATTATAAGGTGTTTTGCTAAAGCTCTTCAGGAGATGCTTAGAGAATCTCAGTTTAAGCCAGCCTTCCTCCCTTCCTTCCTTCCTTCCTTCCTTCCTTCCTTCCTTCCTTCCTTCCTTCCTTCCTTCCTTCCTTCCTTCCTTCCTTCCTCCCTCCCTCCCTCCCTCCCTCCCTCCCTTCCTTTCTTCCTTCCAGGGACCACAGCCCATGTGGGGATCACTTTGTATGGGACGGATAGCAAATCTGGCCACAGACATCTGGATGATGAGAACGCCTTTCGCCGCAACAGTCTCGACATCTTCCAGATTGCCACAGAGCGGAACCTGGGCAGGGTGTGGAAGATACGGGTCTGGCATGACAATAAAGGTGAGTAAATGCAACAGAGTGTTGAGGTTAGCTGGGCAGCAACAGTACAGAACTTATGATTCACCATGAAATCAAGGGCAAGGAATCTCTGCTTTTCATCGGTCTTTTGAATTTATTATGACAAATGTTTGTCTCAGAGGTGGTGTAGCTTCTCATCTGTCAATATATATGTATTCCTCTGCTTTGCAGGGTGCCTTTAATCTTCTCTACCTCTCCTCCATGTTCCCACACAGTCTGCTAAGCCCCTAGACCAGGGGTAGGCAACCTTGGCTCTTTTATGATTCGTGGACTTCAACTCCCAGAATTCCTGAGCCAGCCACGCTGAGGGGAAAGGGAGAGGTTTCCAAGCTGAGCCATGCTGGCTCAGGAATTCTGGGAGTTGAAGTTCACGAGTCATAAAAGAGCCAAGGTTGCTACCCCTGATCTATACTCCTTTGTTTCCTCATAGCTATGCTGGACAGGTAAATGCAAGGGTGGTGTTGCTCAACCTTGGCAGCTTGAAGATGTGTGGACTTCAATTCCCAGAATTCCCCAGCTTTGCTGACTGGGGAATTCTGGGAGTTGAAGTCCACGCATCTTCAGGTTGACAAGGCTGAGAAAGATTGGGCCAGGGCGATGGAACACAGCCCTCCAAAATGCCTCCCACTCTCCCTGGTATGCAAAGCACCCTTCCCCAAGCTGGTGCCCCTGAGAGGGGTGGCCTCAACCTGGTGGAGAACGAGACCTCTACCCTCAGGGCAGAAATCAGGTTGGGGAAGATAATGTTCTCTTGTGACTTTATAACTTGCCCTACAACAACCCAAGTTCTCATTTCCCTACCCGCCATGTTGGAGACACGATGGGAGATGGACAACTTAGCAATATGAGATCCCAGCAGGAAACAAATCCTAGAAGGGCATCATAGAAAGGAAAATGGCTCTGGAGTTGCAGGTCTAGACCAGCTTCGAAAGGAAGAAATCACCCCTTGTAGGAGGTCTCTGCCCCAGCAGACCCCACAGGCAGGGAATATACAGGATAACAGAGTTGGAATGGACCTTGGAAGCCTTCTGGCCCAACCCCCCTTGCTCAAGCAGGAGACCCTATACCAGGGGTAGGCAACCTTGGCTCTTTCATGACTCGTGGACTTCAAATCCCAGAATTCCTCAGCCAGCCGTGCTGAGGGGAAAGGGAGAGGTTTCCAAGCTGAGCCATGCTGGCTCAGGAATTCTTGGAGGAAGTCCACAAATCATGAAGGGGCCACAGTTCCCCCATGTTGTCTCAGGAATTCTGGGAGTTGAAGTCCCCAAGTCATAAAAGAGCCAAGTTGCCTCCCCCTGCCCTAGACCAGTGGCTATGTTTTGGTGTCACATGAGGCCCAAACAAGTCAGCTGATCATATTGACCTGCTTCACACAACTTGCTGAGAAATAGCTGGACTCCCATAGTATGCTGACATTTAGCCCCCTTTTTTGCTAAGACTACTATGCAAATCCAGCATTGGAGTGACTTTTTCCCCTTTGGCTTTTTCTATAAGTTGAAACTCAGAATTTATTTATGTATTATTTATTGTTTATTGAGATTGCCTATCTCACTGTTCAAGTGACCCTTACAACAGGAATCCCCCCCTCCCCCCCCAGGCAATGGCCCACTACTGGGCTGCGACCTGTTCGAAACTGGGCCGTGCAAGAGGCAGGGAGTTCCTTTTGCGCAAGGAGCAGGCACGGGTGCCTGATGCTTGTGCAAATAGAGCTGCACGAGCATGCTCCCCCACTGCTTGCACGGAACCATCTGTCATGGTTCTGACAGATGAAACCCTTCAAAAGAACTTCGAGGCATTGTTTACCTTCAAGAATCTTTTATTCGAGAAACAAAGTATCGGCATTACGTAGTTGAACCCAAAAACTAAATTCCCCTCCCCTGAATACAAAGTAACGAAGTACAATTCCCACCTCCAATAAACAGTCATAAATCACATCCCCCAATTAGCTTGAAGCGGGGGCTTCCTCCCCAGCTCTCCAGCCCACCAAAACACTGTCAGCTCTGGGCCCAATGACCTTGGATTCCCACAGCCGAGTTATTATTGTTATGACTAGCTGGACTCTCATCCCTATCCCCCCTCCCAGCATCAACTAATTCTAAAGCATAGAGAAAATGGCTGTATTTTCATCTGTTTCATCTGTTGTCAAAACAAGAACATCCGATGTTAGCAGTGTTGACACCATCCTCTCTCCTCGTTCCCCCCCCCCCGCCCGCCAGTCTGCCAAGCCGGAATGGTTGGGGACCGCTGCCTTAGAGAACAAGTGAATAGTTCTGGCTTAGCCTAGCTTGACTTGTTAACGCTGCCTGAGTGATAAAGGGAGAATTTCCAGCTTGCAAAGCTGCTGGGGGGGGGAGGGGGGAGGAGAGGAGGCAGATGTTCTTAGTGGCCATTTTCCAAGAATGGTGATAGGAAGAGGACTCAGACGATGGCCCGGCTAAACCGTCTCTCCTTCTGCCTTCTGCTTTTCAGGACTCAACCCAGCTTGGTTCCTGCAGCATGTCATTGTCAGGGACTTGCAGATCTACAAGAGCTACCACTTCCTAGTGAACGACTGGCTGTCTGTGGACAGTGTGGAGAATGACGGCCTGGTGGAGAAGGAGGTCTTTGCTGCCAGTGAGTTGGAGAGCAGCCCAGGACCCCCCTTGGAGCCTCTGCTGGGTCACTGCTTGCCCCAGTTGGGGAGCTCCACAGATAGGGATGATAGATAGATAGATAGATAGATAGATAGATAGATAGATAGATAGATAGATAGATAGATAGATAGGTGGGTGGGTGGGTGGGTGGGTGGGTGGGTGGGTGGGTGGGTGGGTGGGTGGATGGATGATAGATAGATAGATAATAGGTAGGTAGGTAGGTAGATGGATGATAGATAGATAGGTAGGTAGATGGATGATAGATAGATGGATGGATGGATGGATGGATGGGTGGGTGGATGGATGATAGATAGATAATAGGTAGGTAGGTAGATGGATGATAGGTAGGTAGGTAGATAGATGGATGATAGATAGATAGATAGATAGATAGATAGATAGATAGATAGATAGATAGATAGATAGATAGATAGATAGATAATAGGTAGGTAGGTAGGTAGGTAGATGGAAGATAGATAGATGATAGATAAATAGATAGATGATAGATAGATAGATAGATAGATAGATAGATAGATAGATGATAGATAGATAGATGATAGATAGATAGATAGATAGATAGATAGATAGATAGATAGAGTGAGGTGTAGATGGATGAGAGATGGATGAATAGATAGATAGATAGATAGATCAAAGAGAGAGAGAGAGACAGACAGACAGACAGACAGACAGACAGACACAGAAAAACTGTGGAGGAGGAAGGAGGATCCAGAGCAGTGGTTCTCAACCTGTCAGTCGGGACCCCATTTGGGGTCGAATGACCATTTCACGGGGGTCGCCAAACCACGCTGTCCGCCATTTTTTTCCCTTTTCCCTAGCTGTCCTACTCTCTCTTATTGATGGCCACACCCACTTGGGGGTCACCACAACATGGGGCACTGTATTATGGGGTCACAGCATTAGAAAGGTTGAGAACCACTGATCCAGAGGGATCCAGCTTGAGGGAGCTAATAGCCATGCTTGGCTTGAGCCTTCACAGCAAGGGCAAAATGGCTGCCCCAGATCAGATGCCACTTCTGAGGGAAGGGAAACACAAAAGGCCTGAACGGGAGAGAGCAACACTCTTTAGCAAGAGGTCCTTGAAGCCCGGAAGGGGCACAACTGATCCTCTCAGAGAGATTCCCCTTCCACTCTCTCACTTGCTGGCTCTGGGATTCTGGGAGTTGAAGTCCGCAAGTCATAAAGGGGCCGCCGTTCCCCACCTCTGCTCGATAGAGTTCACCCCTTTCTCTCCCTCTGCAGGTGAGGCAGACCTGAGGAGCTTCTTGCGGATCTTCCTTGGTGAGCTGCAGCGGGGCTTCTTTGAGAGGCACGTCTGGCTCTCCCTGTGGGACCGGCCCCCTCGCAGCCGCTTCACCCGGGTCCAGAGGGCATCATGCTGCTGCCTTCTCATCTTCCTCTTCCTCTGTGCCAATGCCGTGTGGTACGGGGTCGTCGCAGATGCCAACTTCAGGTGAGCCACCGGCATAGGATGTACTCAAAGTGCCGGGGCCTTCTCTGTGCCCACCTGCACGGAAGGAAGAATCTTCCAGGGTCTCTGCTCAAGGCTGGATGAAAGAGGAAAGAATAAAGGTCCAGAAACGCCAGCCCCAAATTGTTCTTCTTCAGAATTCAATTTAGCCCCCTGGTTCCTAAAGGGGTGACTTTCCCATGCTCCCTTCATGGCCTCAGGAGACTGTGGCCTTCACTGACAGCAGGAGAACATCCGTGAACCTCCCTCTAGGTCTTTTTGTGCCCCGACACAGGAGGGCCTCCCCTAAGTTAGTAGCAATTACTCGCCTGCAGGGACACCCCCCCCTTCAGTCCAACAGAGAGAGAGATACTGGAGCCCAGCTTGAGTAGTGCTGCCCTGCATGGAAGGAAGAGACAAGAAAGGCCAAAGATGCTTTTTCAGAAGGCAACTGGACTTGCCTTGTTTTTCCTTGAAGGCCTTTCGCTTCTCCTCCAAGAAGCTTCTTTATTTATTCATTTATTTACGAGACTTATATACCGCTTTAAGTGCAAGCACTCTCTAAGCGGTGTACACCAGTAAGCAATGTATATATATATTTACATTGCCCCCAACAATCTGGGTCCTTATTTTACCTACCCCGGAAGGATGGAAGGCTGAGTCAACCTTGAGCCGGTGAGATTTGAACCGCTGACCTGCTGAACACAGTCAGCTAAAGTGGCCTGCAGTACTGCACTCGAACTGCTGCGCCACCTCGGCTCTGAACTGAAGAAGCTTCTTGAATAAGGAGCGAAACGTCTTCAAGGAAATACAGGGAAAGTCCAGCCGGGATAACTGAGAGTCTCCATAGACATGAAAGAAAGACATTGGTTCTGGGAGGAGGAGCAGCAGGTGTCAGCCAAGGGGCTCCACACCGGAAACAGCGTCCTAGCCCAGGACAAGGCTTTGCACCATCTTCAAGTCTTTGAGTCCCGTGCAAAGGGCTGTGCGCTCAAGACAGAGCCAGTTTTACACCAATTTATTTTAAATTGATAAATCCTAATTTAAATTAAATCTTAATTTAAACTCTGCCATGTTTAATAATTCCCCCTCTTTGCTTTATTAAAGATTACTGTTTGTGGCAAATTTTGGCTGCTCAACAAGATCCTGAAGGAACCTGGAAGTCTGTCTGCAAACCTTGGTGTCCTTTTCTTTTTTCTGGGCATAATGGAAAAAGAGAAGAAGGGCAGAGGAAGGCAGCTGGGTGCCTCCTTTCCTCCTGCTTGGTTCACAAAATTGACCCATTGGGCCTCCCTTCTCTGCAAAAGGGCCTCCTGCTGTCTTGATCCCCACGTGCTTAAATCTAGACGGGTGCAACCTCAGGGCGGGATACTAAGTGTAAAACTCCCTGGGGTTTTTGTTTTGTTTCATCCTATGTGAAAAATCTCTCTTCCTAAAATTTATTGTTTTAATATAAAAAAGGAAAGAAACTGCAGGGAGAAAGAAATACAAAAACAAAACTGTAATATGTAATTTCCTAGTATGTACAGGAAATTAAGCAGCTTCATTTTTAAACGTGTCATTAACCGAGCTGCCTGGAACAGCGCTGATGGATCGATCTTTCCATTTCGTCCATACAGAGTCAATTCTTTTCAAAAACCTAATCTGTTTTCAGCGATCCAAGTTTGTAAATCGGCAGTTACACTATCTTTCTAGCGTTAAGTAATAATATTGCTATATAAATTATTACTTTTCAGACAGTTAATAAAGCCAAAATGCTGAGCCCAGCTCCCATCATCTAATGCAGTGGTTCTTAACCTTTTTGAACGAATCACCCCCTTGAGCCAATGAGGAAGTTGTCATCACCCCCCTCCCCCAACATAACCTCTCAACCACAACATAGGAAATAATTCTTCGATTTATGCAAACACTTTTTTTGTTTTCTTTACAATTGTCATCAGGACATTGATGCAAATAGTTTATTTCCAGTCTTTTCCCCATATCTCCCATATTCTGGCCAATGGCGCGCCACTGTATGGGTAGAGGCTGCTCTGCAACGCGCATGAAGATAAGCGATGCGTTTTCACATATGTACGGCGTTCTGTACTGAAGCTAGCTGGAGGAACATTTGAAAACACAATTCAATCCACTAATAGCGAGCGATCTGATGTTTTTGTGCGATAGATATACGGCGATTCACTGTACGAAAAAGTCTCAAAAGTGTCCCCCAAACTTCTCGCTCCATCGCCCCCATATCGCCCCATTTTCGTTCCTCCGCCCCCACGTCGCCCCTTTTCATTCCATCGCCCCCTGAAAAATGAAATCGCCCCCTGGGGGGCAATATCGCCCATGTTAAGAACCACTGATCTAAGCCACCCGTTTTATTCTCCCCACATAGTGAAGTTGAAAGATTCCCAAAAGAGCAGCTGTGCTCACGTTTCCCCAGAAGCAGAAAAAGTTCCTTTCTCCCCAACCACCTAGAACACTAAACAGCATTTATATGAAAGCACCTTCTACATTTTCTGGAATCTCAATAACAGACAGCCAAACAGCTTCCAATTGACTTTTTTTTTTTTTGGTCTCTTTATAGTCAAGTGCCCATCTCCACCCTGATCCCGGTTAATGGCGAGACAGTCTTGGTTGGCTTGGTCTCCAGTTTGGTGGTTTATCCTCTTTACCTGATTCTCCTGTTCCTATTCCGGATGGCGCGGAGCAAGGTAACAATAGAAGACGGTCCATTTCAAACACATGGAATGTAGAGTTCGGAATAGCCCTGTTACCTGGGAAGTCCAAAAGAATTTGGATTAAGGGTTCCACAGCGCCTCCACTCTTAAAGATGTCCCAAAAGTGTGCTTTCGCAAAAGTCAGCTGGATTTTTTTCCTTGAGGACGTTTCTCTTCTCATCCAAGAAGCTTCTTCAGTTCTGACTGAATGGTGGAAAAATGGAAAGATTTATATCCCTTTCTAAATCCTTCCGTTCTCCACCATTCAGTCAGAACTGAAGAAGCTTCTTGGATGAGAAGCGAAATGTCTTCAAGGTAAAACAAAGGAAGTCCAGTGGCCTTTTGAAAAAGCATCTTTGGGACAACCATGACCTGAATGACTGAGAATCTCCATAGATAACTCTTACAGATGCTTAGTTTCAGAAGTTGCTCAGAGTTCCGTCTCCTTGGAAGAAAGTTGTTGGAATTTGCTGTCTTGTAATACTTGTACTTTCTGTTGTTGATTATACTGACACTACAGGCCTCTCCAAGGACTCAACAGTTAAATTTGTATAGCAGTTTTCCAGATTTTTAAATAGTGATGTTCCAGTTGAAAAAATATTTTTCCATTCTTTTGTAATAAGAAACTTGGCAGCTAAAAATAGCAATGGTTTTAATTTCCTATGTTGCATCAATTTTGATGGCTTGAAAAAGAAGGGCAATAAACCAACAGCAGCAGCCACAGCATTCGTTGTGAAAGATCTCAAGGTGATTTTTCCAACTTTCTTCAAATATTTTTAACCTAAAGAAATGCCTAACTGGGCACTGACATTGAAAATGATAATCTGTGCCAGGTGGGTAATAAATCTTGTGTACACACTAACTACACATGCGGGCGCGCGCACGCACGCACACACACACACACACACACACACACACTGACATGAATTTCAAAAACTAGAATCAGGCTGCAGCATAAAATTGACAGAAGTGAAGGGGGTCTGTATACACACACACACACACACACACACACACACACACACACAGTGAGAATCCCATCTAGGAATCATGTTAGCCTTCCAGGGATTTGACGGACTTCAATCAATCAGAATAGAGCTGGAAGGGAAATTGGAGGTCTTCTAGTCCACCCCTCTGCTCAAGCAGGGGAACCTATACCATCTCAGGCAAGTGATTGTCCAGCCTCTTCTTAAAAATCTCCAGTGATGGAACATCCACGATTTCTGGAGGCAAGCTGTTCCACTAGTTAATTGTCCTCACTGTTAGGAAGTTTCTCCTTAATTCCAGGTTGCTTCTCTCTTTGGTCAGTTTCCAACCATTGTTTCTTGTCCTGCCCTCTGGTGTTTTGGAGAATAATTTGACCCCCTTTGCCTTGTGGTAGCTGCTCAAATATTGGAAGACTACTATTATGTCCCCCCTAGTCCTTCTTTTTTCTAGACTGGCCATTCCCAAATCCTGCAGTCGTTCTTAATACGTTTTAGTTTCCAGGCCCTTAATCATCTTAGTTGCTCTTCCTTGTACTTTTTCCAAAGTGTCAACATCTTTTTTGTAATGTGGTGACCAAAACTGGATGGAGTATTCCAGATGTGGCCTTACTAAGGCTTTATAAAACGGTGCTAACACTTTGATTCTATGCCTCTGTTTATATAATCAAGGATTGTGTTAGCTTTTTTTGGCTGCTGCCGCACACTGCTGGCTCATAGTCAAGTGCTCGTCCACTAGGACTCCAAGGTCCCTCTCACAGTTACTATTTTAGAGCCAGGTTTTGCCTAATTTGTACTTGTACCTTTGGTTTTTCCTGCCTAGGGATAAAACCTTGCTTTTCTCCACATTAAATTTAATGTTGTTGTTCAAGTCTGTCAAGTTCTTTTTGGATCCTCAGCTGGTCTTCTGGGGTGGGTACCTGCAGGGGACATTAGGAAAGTCAAGATGTCAAAAGTCAGCAGAGGGAGGGCTGGATATGAGCTTGCTAAGAGCCACTCCTCATTTGTGAGATGTGGGTCTGGAATCTACAATCTGACTTGCAGGCTGCGTTAATAGAAATCTTTATAAACAAAACAACAACAACATAGGTATATAAGTTATAAGTCTACTGGCGCCATAGAGAGAGACACTCTATCCCAAATTCTGTTTAACGACTTCCGAAAGGACCTTTTTTTCTGGGAGTTTTATTCCAGATAGTCTGGAGATTGGAATGCTAACTAGCTTTGAATTCAAAGATGGAATTACTAGGGACTTGTAATATTATGTAACATTTCAAATAAATGTTACAGGTCATAATTTATTCACTGTATGATAAATAGAAATATACAGAGATGTATATCTTGTTTTATAGAGAATTGGTGGTAGTACTACAAAGTGTTAAAAGCAGAAAATGTCCAAGTTACTGCAGGATTCACATAAAAATTTATGGACATAGTAGTTAAATGACTAAATCACTCAGTGGATCACTAGGTATCACTTTCTAAAATTCCTAGGGTTCTGGGATTTAAGCGTGAAACTGATATAATTTCTTAGTGTTTTAATGCTAAGCCAAATATGTGTGAATTTAATCTTAAACGAATAACCCTCTTGGTGGTCTGCAAGGCCTCAGAGGTTTAGTTCTGAGCACAGTCTGGGGCCCAGAGGTGTGATGGAGGCTGTTACCTGACTCTATGATGTTTTTGTAATTTTTTTTGGGGTTTATGTTTCTATGTGGTTTTTCTATGTTTAATATTGTCACCGGCCAGGGTGATCTAACAAACAAGATTGTTAACAACAATCTCAAATAGATGAATGCGAAGGGAGAGAGAGAAAGCAAACTGAATGATCAGTTTGAATCCACAAATGTGCCCTAAAGATTGAGAACTGGGAGGGAGTCTCCCCCTCCCCTTACTTCTGTCAATCCTGGAAGTGGTTTCAGCCACCCTTCCCTTAGTTGGGGGCAGCTTCCAGGACTGGCCTTAACTCATCACACGCTACTGCTTGAGCAGGGGGCTGGACTAGAAGATCTCCAAGGTCCCTTCCAGCTCTATTCTATTCTATTCTATTCTATTCTATTCTATTCTATTCTATTCTATTCTATTCTATTCTATTCTATTCTATTCTATTCTATTCTTATCCTTATCCTTATCCCTATTCTATTCTATTCTATTCTATTCTATTCTATTCTATTCTATTCTATTCTATTCTATTCTATTCTATTCTTTCATTCCATATTCTACTCTATTCTATTCTATTCTTATTACATATGAATTCTTATTAAATTAGAATGATGTATTTTTTTATTTGATGTTTTAATTTAAAAATTGTTATATTTTGATATTCATTATTCAATTGAATATTATTTCTAAATTTGATATGTGTTATTATATGTTTCTAAATATTCATCTTATAGAGGTACGTTAGGGTTCTATTCTAGTCTTTCATTCCTAATATTCATTCTAATTCTATTCTCTTCTATTCTATTCTATTCTATCGCATTTCCATATTCTATTCTATTCTATTTCTATTCTTATTCTATTCTATTCTATATCTATTCTAGTTCTATTCTGATTCCATTGCCATTTTCTAATCTATTCTAATTCTATTCTAGTCTATTCTATTCTGAATTCTATTCTATTCTATTCACCATTCCATTCCATATTCTATTCTATTCTATTCTATCCATTTCCATTCTATTCACATATTCTATTCTATTCTATCTATTCTATTCTATTCTATTCTATTCTATTCTATTCTATTCTATTCCATTCCATATTCTATTCTTTTCTATTCTATTCCATTCTATTCTATTCCATTCCATTCCACATTCTATTCTATTCTATTCTATTCTATTCTATTCTATTCTATTCTATTCTATTCTATTCTATTCCATTCCATTCCATTCCATATTCTATTCTATTCTTTTCTATTCTTTTCTATTCTATTCCATTCCATTCCATATTCTATTCTATTCTATTCTATTCTATTCCATTCCATTCCATATTCTATTCTTTTCTATTCTATTCCATTCCATTCCACATTCTATTCTATTCTATTCTATTCTATTCTATTCTATTCTATTCTATTCTATTCTATTCTATTCTATTCTATTCCACTCTACTCTACTCTACTCTATCTGAGCGCTGTGCTTGTTGGGTCTATCCGATGGGAAGAGCAGCTGAATTCCTGTTTGATGCCAAGAGCCATCTTATTCACATCTTCGACTTGTTTGGCGGCAGCTTTGTGAATCATAAAAACATCAGTGATTAGTTTCCGCTGGCTTTCCCCCACTCTTTCTTTTGAAATGAGTCTGAAGTGTCTTCGATGGAACTGAAAACAAGCTGATTGAGAGACATTTGTGGAGATTCTCAGCCATCCGGGTCACAGTTGTCCCAAAGGTGCTTTTTCAAAAGGCAGCTGGACTGTCTCTGTCTTTACTTGAAGACGTTTCACTTCTCTTCCAAGAAGCTTCTTCAGTTCTAACTCTAACTAGTGAAATGTCTTCAAGGAAAAACAAAGTCCAGTGGCCTTTTGAAAAAGCACCTTCGGGACAGGTTGACTGAGAGACAGATATAAATTTGCTTTGTGTTCCCCCAGCCCGGTGGTCCCAGCCCCCTCCCTCAAGCAGCCATCTCTCCTGCAGGTGAATGTCAGCCAGTCTCTGGCCCATTCAGACCAGCAGTCCCTGGAGATTGACAACTACCTGGACTCATCGCTTCTGGAGAGCTCCTTCATCACGTTCCCTGGCCTTCGGACAGAGGTGAGGAGCACCAGGGCTTCCCCCTTTCTCTCCACATCCACAGGCAGCCCCTTCCCGTTCCTGGACCTCTTTTCTCCTGCCTCCTGCAGTGTTTCCTTGTGTTTGGCCAGGTCGCCATCTTCTCAGTGACCCTTTGGGAGCTGCTTTTCCTGGAGGAGAGCAAAGAAGGAGCCAGGCACGATTTAGTTATTTAAGTAATTTTTATTAATGCCCCTCCCCCATCTGTAGTAAGGGGCTCTGGGTGGTGAACCCTCATAAAACAATGAAAACAATTACAATGCAATGGAAAATTAATAAATATAGCAGCAGTTGAGGAAAAAGCATATAGCTATGAAACGGGGCCCTTCACACCCTCAGGGCCCCTGGGGACGGGTGCAGAGTCAGGTCTTGAAGGCTTTATGGAAGCCCCACAGGGTTGGGGTCCACCTCAACTCTGAGGGGAGAATGTTCCAGAGGGTAGGGACTACGGCAGAGAAGACATCTCTCCTGTCCCCGTTCTTTGTCTGGAGGGACCCATAATATGTACCCAACCCGTCCAACCAAACTGGACCACAGAAAACACCAGGAGAAGACGGTCTCTTGAGTAACCTGGTCCCAAGCCATGAAGGGAACACACGGAAGCACACTGGCAACCAGTGTAGCTCACGTCATAGTGGTGCTACTTGTGTCAAATATCCAACACCAATTACTACTTGGGCAGCTGCATTTTTGTATCAGTCGAGGCTTCCAAATGCTTTCAAGATACGATAAGAGGACCTTTATTGTCACTTTCTTCTGTGAACACAGTGGCACACATTAAAAAAATGAAATTCTGATGCCTGTTTTTTGAAAGAAAAGTTAGATATATACCCATCCACACAATGATGGGATTCAGCCAGTTCGCACCAGTTCGGCAGAACTAGTAACTAATTTTTTGTTGCCCAGGCCCAGAACTGACTTCCGGAAGCGGCATCCACACAGAGAACTGTTTGTTCACGTATTTGAATCCCATCACTACATGCACATACATGCACGCACATACATATGCTATACACACACACAAACACACATATATTAATCACAGTCCATTTTGAAAACAGCAGAAAAAAGAATCTTGAGAGTTAATATGGTACAAAGCTATTACTGAATCTAGTTGTAACAAAGAAAACCAGGTGTATAGCATCCCAGGCAATACTGCAGACCCTGATCAAGCAGCGCTTGCATGCCGTGTCCTGGATAGAAGGAAGTGAACTTCCAATCATCTTTTCTGCCGTCCTCACCACTCTCGGCACCACCTTCCTGTCCGAAACAGTAATACCTCCAAGACAGAGAGTCAACCAACACGACAGGACGCGTTCCAACGTCCCTCTGTAGAAAAGGCATCTCAAGGACAGCCAATGGGCTGAACACTTGTCTCTTTCACTCTCTCTTCCTTTATAGGCTTTTTCAGAGGAAACCAAAACCGATCTGATGCTGGACGATTCGAAAAGGTACTGTAGGTCCTCGGCTTCTCTTTGCAGGGGTAGGCAACCTTGGCTCTTTTATGACTCGTGGACTCCAGCTCCCAGAATTCCTGAGCCAGCCACGCTGAGGAGAAAGGGAGAGGTTTCCAAGCTGAGCCATGCTGGCTCAGGAATTCTGGGAGTTGAAGTCCACAAGTCATAAAGCAGCCTAGGCCTAGGCCAGGGGTGGGCAACCTTGGCTCTTTTATGAGTCGTGAACTCCAACTCCCAGAATTCCTGAGCCAGCCATGCTGAGGGGAAGGGAGAGGTTTCCAAGCTGAGCCATGCTGGCTGAGGAATTCTGGGAGTTGAAGTCCACCAGTCATGAAAGAGCCAAGGTTGCCTACCCCTCTTTAGGAACAGCTTAGCTTCTTAAGAACAGCCAAACGTGGCTCAATGCTGCCACCTGCTGTTTGCAAGTAGAGTTTAGTCATTTGGGAACAAGGCTGGAAAAAGTAGTCCTGGACTGTAGTGAGCCCAGAATTATGGTGATAAATCACTGTGGTTGTTAAGCAGGTCACCACATGCCCATGCCCAACTTTACAACTTTTTTTTTGTAGTGGTCTTTAAGTGAGTGCGGCAGCCATTAAGCAAATCTCTTTTATCCAATGGGCGTTTTTTTTTTTTGCCAGAAATCAGAAGTAAATGCTGGAAACTGGCAAAAAATATTGAAAACCGTGGCCGTGTAACTGCAGGACACTGCAAACAGCCACAAAGTTATGCTGGTTACCAAATGCCCAATGGAGGAGAGGTGCAGCCATCAGAACTGCAAAATCAGGTGCTTTTGGGGGGCTCCATCATAACTTTGAAGGTCACTAAGTGACCATTTGTAAGTTGAGGACTACCTGTACAAATCTTGAGACCGGGGAAGGGGAAGCAGCCAGAGAGCTGTAGGTGGAGAATTTGGGCTCAGCTTCTCTCTGTTCAGTTCCCTCCCTCAATTCAATTCAGCCTGATCCGGTGGCAGTCCAATGAGGGCCTCCTCAACTGGCCAGACCTGCTCAGCGACCCCTCCATCATGGGCAACACCATCCAGAAGCTGAAACGAGGGCGGACCAGTCGTCATCTCGGCCTGGAAGCTCCTTTGGCCCCTGAGGGGGACGGCCTGACACCAGCCTTTCCCCAGGGTCAAGGCAGATACTTCTCTGCTTCCGGTGAGGAGGGGGTGCAGAAGCCACAGGAGTTTGCGGGGGGCTCGCAAGGGACTTTGAGGTCCGGTGTAGAATTGCCCCTTGGATCTGGGCTGCCCAGAGGGGGACCCTGTGTGAAGAATCGGAGGGCTTTTCTTGAGGCTGGGAGAGGAAGGACAAGAGGGCCTCTGACAGGTTCTCAGGGTATCTGCAAGGTGGTCTGAAGTTCTTGTCAGATTTTTATGGGCCTTCTGTGAGGGGTGCACAATACAAATGGGCAGAACCTTGATTGCACCATCTTGTCTTTGTTTGACCACACCCTGGAGGCCCCTCGGAGACACGATATCTCTGCATTAGAAAGCGCTTTACGGGGTAGAGCCCGGAAAAACTCTGAGCTCCACGTGTTAATTCGCACTCAGCGCAAAATCAAGGTTTTAAAACACGGGTTTGTTGAACCTCACTAGGCCAAATCAAGCTGTTTTGAGTGCAGTGGGCCTTCCTGTTTCGCCTCGACCTGCCCAGGGCTCCCAGAGTCCTCAGGAGGGGGATTTCCCCCCTATTGGGAGGCCAGGCCCAAACGTGTCAGCAGTTCTCCCCCCAACCTCTCATGCTGGAAGGAGGGAGGATACTCTGACTGGGATGACAGTGGCAACAAGAGGACCTTGAAGACCAGCTTGTGCCGAGGAGACCTGCTCAAGTCTCTTGATTTGTTCTCCCCCCCCCTCACAAATTTCCCATAGGGTTTTCCATGCAGGACCCAGAGAGGATGGCCTGCCCCTCCTCTCTGTGGGTGGGGGGAGGGCTCCCTTCCCAGCAATTTGCAGTGCGTTCTGTTGGCACGGTGGAACGCTTGGTCTTGTGAACCCATTGGGAAGACAGGCCATGCCCCACAATCCCTCCACAACACCCATCCGAGGTACCATCCGCCCTGAGAACTTGGTTTGTTCTTCCCATAACAGATGAAGATCTGATACGGCAGATTCTTGCAGATGGAGCTGGTGGCATTCCTCATCTTCAGGAAGTGGGAAACGGCCCCAAGGTTGAAACGGACCTTCTCTCTGGGCTGTAAGTCTATGGGGAGGGAAAGAGGTATATGGGGGGGGAAGCTCTCAAGAGTACCCCCTTCCATTCCTCTGGGTTGAGTTTGTGTGTGTGTGTGTGATGCAACATATGCAAAAGGGGTGGTGCATTGTGTAGGGTTTTCCTTGGCTGGCTTACCCTGGGCCTCCCACCTGGTGAACCAGGAGGAATCTGGGCTGAGAGGCCAGTGGCTGCACCTGAAAAGTCTTAGTTTCTTCCCGCCAGTATTTGAAGGCGTTTCTACATTAAATTGTTCCGGTAGGTCAAACGTGCCAGGAGACAAGACGGAAGCGATCGTGTTGCAGAGGCTGAACGAGAAAGGCCAGAGCGTTGCAATCCCTGGGCGGGAACTGAATCATTCCGCCAAGTCAACCCGAACAGGTAACCTCGTCCTGGCCACGGGGGCCGCCTCAGGCCTCCCACGTCCCTTCCGAGGGAAGCCTGCAGAGACCTGGAGCTTATAGCGTCCAGAAGTCTCACAGTTGCCTTCCTGGTGGGATTTTAGGGCCAAGACGCCTGGAGGTTGATGGGCACACCTGGCTTGAGAACTGTCCCCCAGCAGCCGAGAGGGATCTGTTCCCCTCTTCCTGCAACTCAGTCGTGACTGTTTTGCTTTTCTGCCCCCTTGTTAAATAAGCCCTAACTCTAAATTCTTACCCTGCGTGGGGCTTCCACTAAGTTAGGGATCAACTCCGCACACCTTTCGTGTATTTATTGCACTCCGGTGAGGACACTGAAATACTCCACAAAAGCAATTGGGTGCCGTCTTTAGATTCCTGCAGGCCTCAGGAAGACTCTGCTAAGTGTGGCTCTTGCACTCCTGCGCCGGCTGGAGAATTGTGCCAAGATTTACCTTCCCACCCCATTTCTTGCCTGCAGTTGTGGACCACAGTCTTCGGAAGCGCCTGCTGCCCTCTTGGTGCTCCTACTTGGCACACACCATCAGCGTCCTCCTCCTCCTCGTCTGCTTTGGGATCTCAGTGTGGATCGGAGTGGGGTTCAGCTCCAGCGTGGCCCTCATGTGGCTGATCTCAGGGATTTTTAGCTTCCTCTCCTCCTTTTTGCTCTGGGAACCCCTCAAGGTAAGTCCTGGTAGAAGACAAGACTTAGAAGACCGCTCTAGGTTCCCTCCTCCACTCACTCTGGTAGTCGGTTCCTGTTCTCTCTGGCCACATTCCATGCCTTACCCCCCCCCCGCCTCATTTTCACGTTCCATCTTTTGTTTGTTTGGGTTGCTGAAATTTGAGTAGGCATCCAACAAATATTTCTGCCTGTTTGTCTCCCACCTCCAAGGGAAACGGCGATGTCAAAATTGCTGTGGAGAAATTCTGCCTCAACTTGGCCTTCAGGAACCTGCCTGCAGCTCCTGGTTGGACCCGGTGGCTGAACTCTTTGCAGATCAGCCTCTTATCTTCTCCTTGGGAAGATCCAGGCTGGAAGGGCAGAGAGCCGGTTCTGTAAAGGGAGAGGAACCTGGACACAGGCACCATACGCAGGGATTGTTGAGGGCAGTTGCACCTGGAGCGCTTCCCCCTGCTGGCCCAACACAAATTCAGGAGTGTCTGTTCAGAGCATTGTGGACAGGAGGAGCTGTCCCTAGAATAGTAATAGGCTAGCCAAAAAAAGAGGCCGTTGATTTAACTAATAGATATTCCCTGAACTGAGGTGGCGCAGCAGTTCGAGTGCAGTACTGCAGGCCACTTTAGCTGACTGCGTTCAGCAGGTCAGCGGTTCAAATCTCACTGGCTCAAGGTTGACTCAGTCTTCCATCCTTCCGGGGTAGGTAAAATGAGGACCCAGATTGTTGGGGGCAATGTAAATATATATATATATATATATATACATTGCTTACTGGTGTACACCGCTTAGAGAGTGCTTGCACTTAAAGCGGTATATAAGTCTCATAAATAAATGAATAAATAAATAAATGAACTGGGGGGGGGTTGCATTAGGCAATCTGCAACGTCACTTCCCACTCCAGGGCTCTGATCTTTTGCCCGGTCTGTACCTGCAGATCCTCCTGGAAGCCCTTTACTTTTCTCTGGTGGCCAAGCGTCTGCACCCGGAGGAGGACGACACCCTGGTGGAGCACCCCTTTGTGGAGCACGTCTCGGAGAAGATTGGGAAGGTCCGGCCTCCTCAGGGCTTTGCTCTGTTCCAGGCCAAAGAGGAGGCCAGAAAGGTCAAGCTTCTGCACAACCTGCTCAAGGTGAAAAGGGGGGAGGGGGTCAGCTGGGAGGGGAGGACAGAGCCCTGGGATTGTGCCCAAGGAGAGCAGAAAGGCCATCCCCCCTTCTGGCAGCAGGAGTCCCCGGCGTCCTGCTTTAAAGGGGAGCCCGTGAGAGATCCCAGAGCAAAATGTCCTTTCCGTGCCCGGTTTGGGGGCTGCTTTGGGCTCTTGTCCCAAAGAGTGGCAAGTCCCCTTCTCTGTTCCTCCTAGAACTGCTTTGTCTACATGCTGTTCCTGCTGGTGATCCTCCTCACCAACTACAGTGGGCCTTCACACAACAGCCAGGCCTTTCTTCTGCAAAAGTCCATCAAGCAGCAGCTTGGCGTCAGGCAATTCCTGGATATTAAGAGGTATTTCTGCTGCCTGGTCCTTTTAGCCGTTCACCCTTTTAGCTTTGTAGACATTTTGAGGCTCCTCAACTGAACTTCACCAATCCCTTCCTAGAGATCAGCAGACCACAGAATATTCTCCCTCACTTTGCAGGTGCCTTTAGAAATGTCACGCCCAAGAACCAAAGCTTGTTTATTAGAGGGCAAAAGATTGTCTGGGCCCTTGTCGGGGGTGGGAGTGGGGTTTCATGTCTGGAGGCAACATCAGCCACGCTTGTTCAAGAACCTTCAAGAACTGAGAGGTGGAGGGTGCAACCCTCTTGGCCCTCCTGGAACTTTCAGTGGTGTCGCTCTGGATTGACTGCAGGAAATCAGAATAGGAGGCCTGATCTGTGGTGGTTCTCCTCCTCTCTCCGGCCGGCTCCAGTTGGGACAGGAGGGGGGGAGAGGATTCAAAGCGAGATGGACAAGCCTCACTGTGTCCATAGAACAGCCCAGCAACCTGAGCTGCCCTGGTTGGCTTCAGGTGCAATTCAAGGTTCTGGTTCTGACCTCTCAGCCTGGCCTGACCCAGGCTTGGTATTTGAGGGATTGCCTGCCTCTCAGGGTGTCCGCCATCCTGTTTGCTCCCGCAGGGCTGGCTGGCTTTGAGTCCGCCAGTGGCACAGCCGCTTCTAGCAGGACCCTCGACATTCTCGGTGGAGGCGCCTGCCCCTTGAGGCAGCCCCTTGGCCATCAACACCCCCCCACTTTGTCCTCTTCAAGTGGTCCCTAAAACCCATTTTCCCCCCAGGCCCTGAGTAAGGATTCACTGGTCAGGTTGGGAGGTCATGTGGAGATCTGGCATTTATATTGTTTCCTCCCAAGCTTGTTTGTAGGCTGGTTTTTGAACATACATACATTTGTTTCTTTAATCCTTTTGGAGTTGGGCAGTCCAGACAAACTGACTGACAAATAACACAAAGAAAAGCTGCCAGTGGATTGGGCCCGTGGGGATTCGATCCATTTCAGCCTGCCCCGTGGAAGGACTGTCCCAGCTTCTCTCCCATGCAGACCCCCTGAGAGCAGCCCCTGGGGGGAAGGGGGGAGTCACACCATTCAGGCCCTGAACTTCACCCCAGGCGGAAGGCTGGGCCACCTTGCTCGGTCCCAGGGGCAGAGCAGGCAGGGAGGGGTTAGATCGGCTCTCTCGGGGCCGGAATCCAGCGGCTGCAGTGGAGACCCCCTTCCATTAAGAGTCCCCGCTCATTAATAGGAAGGCAAGGATGGAAAGCGCAGCCCCAGCCGAGGGGGGGGGGGGGCTAGGCTTGGCAGGGGCTGGAGGGGCTTTGAAATTGGGACGAGCATCTTCCAGGCTGAGCACGGTCGCTCTCTCCTTTCCCTTCTTCATCGTGTTGGCGCAGATCGGATGACTTCTGGCTTTGGACCACGCAGGGACTGTTGCCCTTCTTGTACCGGAACCGGTCTGCCCAGGAAAGCTCAGGTATCACCCTGGGGGCCCCACGACTGCGACAAATCCGTATGCAAGAAGGTAAGTGGGAAGCGAGCGGGTCTTCGTCTGTTTAGTGGTGAGCCCTGGTGCCGCAGTGGTTGGAATGCAGCATTGCAGGCTGAGTCTGCCGACTGCCAGCAGTTTGGTCCTGATCAAGCGCGAGGTTGACTCAGCCTTCCATCCTTCCGGGGTGGATAAAATGACGATCCAGATTGTTGGGGTCAACAGGCTGACTCTATAAAACTGCTTAGAGAGGGCTGTAAAGCACTGTGGAGCGATATATAAGTCTAAGTCAGCGTTTCTCAACCTTGACAATTTTAAGGCATGTGGACTTCAATTCCCAGAATTCCACAGCCAGCATTGCTGGCTGTGGAATTCTGGGAGTTGAAGTCCACATGCCTTAAAATTGTCAAGGTTGAGAAACGCTGGTCTAAGTGCTATTGCTATTAGTGATTGTGTACCACGTTCCGGGTGTGGAGTAGAAATAATTGGTTTAAGAAACAAGGGCAGCCTCCTCCCTGCCACAGTCTTATTTTGCGTGTCATCTTCTACCAAAGCCTGACTCTTCTCTGAATTGCTCAGATGCTCCGGACCGGCTCTCTACAATGTCTTGACCACGGATCCCCTGTTGGATTCCATTAATATGGAGCCTTTCCTGATATTTGGGCTGAATCTGAACATGCTTTCTTACTAATTAATTTATTTCTATTTCTGCACCACTGTCTCACCTACGGGACTCTGGGCAGTTTACAAATAAAAAGCATAAAAAGAGACACTTTTTTTTAAAAAAAAAAATCAAAAGCAGAGTTAACAAGAGTTAAAAAGTTCAGAATTGCAAAAGTTGAAAAAGGCAGAGGGAGCAGCTTCAAGCCGCCAACTGCCCCCAAGGTTGCATGACACTCTTAGACCCCCAGGCTCTTAGGCACTGTCAGAATCCAATTATATTTCATCTCTAGTTATCAATTATAGAATGCCCATTTCTGCCTTCTCTGGATTCTGTCATATGGTGAAGGGAAGGGGGTGAACAAAGGGGCTTTATGGCCCTCACTTCCTTCGGTACACTTCAAAGGAACTGGGTGTGTGTATCACCAAAAGAACTAACCATAACAATGGGGCTATTACCTTTCATGTACTCCTCTCTGAAGTCTCCCTCCAGCTGGCAGTAAGGAAAAGGAGGTGGGAATGTAATGCCTGAGACTGTCGCTGGAAGAACGGGGTGATTGGGTGGGGCTACTGGGAAACCCCTTAAAACCTCCAATGGGAGAGCTTGGATCCCAAGTCCTGTCTAGAACGCCTGCAACCATTTCTTCTTAATAAAGGATGCCTGTTGGAAGAACTATTCCAAGAGTTCTGTCTTCTTAAGATGCAAAGTGGGGTGGGTCCTTACAGGCACTTTCCCTCTGGGCCAGACAGAGGGATCCCGCCTCTCCTCTAGGGCCCTCCCAACCAGAGACGCCCTTTCTCAGTCCTACTAAAAGCCAAATGAAGTCCCCTCACTGCTCGCTCTCGTGTGCCTGGCTGGAAGGGGAGAGCTGAGAATTATAAAGAGGTTCAGGAGAAAAGGCCCAGTCGGGGGCATCACCCAGGCAGCTGAGCTCCGAAGGCTAAGCAGGGATAGGAGAGCAGCAGCAAATCCCCCACCGTCCCACCGGGGAAGCTGAAAAACACACTGGAGGTAGACAACCACCAGACACTTCTGTGTAGGTATTGTTGCCGAGTAAACAATACAAAAGAGTGTGACTTGATGACCAGAGCAAGTTTGGTCCGGTTGCCACGATTCGACATTTAGACGCCTTTGGCTCGGATGAAGATCGAGACTTCATTGACACGGTGTGACTTGATGGTTTTGTCTTTGGAGAAGACGACTCAGGAGCTGCAGATTTGCAGGTCCAGCAGATAAACCACGGT
Source organism: Crotalus tigris (assembly GCF_016545835.1). Classification (NCBI taxonomy): domain Eukaryota; kingdom Metazoa; phylum Chordata; class Lepidosauria; order Squamata; family Viperidae; genus Crotalus; species Crotalus tigris. The sequence continues at coordinate 1,505,128 of NW_024096931.1, read as the reverse complement.
GCCCCCCTTTTCCCGACAGAGTGCTTCAATTCGCTGGACGAGGCCCTCGGTGGGACCGAGCGGAAATGCGCTTTCAGTTCTAGCAGCTTTGACACTGCCAGCTACGCAGCTGGCTGGAAGAGCCCCTCGGACACTCTGGGGCCACTCTGGACCTCCTCTCCCCCTGACCTGGCTGGGTGAGTGGAGCCCTTCCCTTCCCTTCCTTTCTCTCCCCCGCCCAGGTAAGAAAGCATCCTCCATTTTGGTCTGACCGTTTGGGCGTTTCCTTCTGACTTGCCGTCATCTGTGGCCCACCTCTTCTCCAAGAGCACAGGGCAGGTCGCATCTCAGTCCCTTAGACCAGTGGTTCTCAACCTTTTTAATGCCGTGTAAGTCGAGGACTACTCAACTGGTCGTAAGTCGAGGACTACTCAACTGGTGCAGCACCATTTGCAGAAGGGGACTTTTGGCGGGCTCAGCAGGGCAGAGACAGCCTGGACAATTCCTATTGGCTTTTGGAAGCCAATAGAATTAGACTCTATTCAAGAGAGTCTATTCTATTGGCTTTCAAAAGCCCATAGAATAAAAGGGAGTAGCACAGCTAAGGAAAAGGGGGAAAAAATGGCGGACTGCGTTGTTTGGCGACCCCTGTGAAATGGTCGTTCGACCCCAAATGGGGTCCCGACCCACAGGTTGAGAACCACTGCCTTATACAAATTTCCCCACACAGGTAGTCCTTGACCTACAACAGTTCATTTAGTGACCATTCAAAGTTACAACAGCACTGAAAAAAGTGACTTGCAGTATGACTGTTTTTCACACTTTCGGCGGTTGCAGCATCCCCAAGGTCACAATTCGGATGCTTGGCGACTGGTTCATATGTATGACGGTCGCATGTGCGTGCACGGGGACACGGGATCCCCCTTTGTGACCTTCTGGCAAGCAAAGTCAATGGGGAAGCCAGATTCACTCAACAACCGGGTTACTAACTGAACAACTGCAGTGATTCACTTAACAACTGGGACAAGAAGAGTCGTAAAATGGTGCAAAATTCACTTCACAACCGCCTCACTTAGCAACAGAAATTTTGGGCTCAGTTTGGTTTGTAAGTCAAGGACTGCCTATAGCAGTGGTTCTCAACCTTTCTAATGCCGCGACCCCATAATACAGTTCCCCATGTTGTGGTGACCCCCAACCACTTATACATCACCGGGTGCCAGGGGCTTGGCCAAAGAAAAGGGGGGGGGAAATGGCGGACAGCCTTGTTTGGCGACCCCCATGAAATGGTCGTTCGACCCCAAATGGGGTCCCGACCCACAGGTTGAGAACCGCTGGCCTATAGTGACAATCCAGTGAGAGGGTTTGGGTTATAGAATAGAATAGAGCTGGAAGGGACCTCGGAGATCTTCTAGTCCAGCCCCTGGCTCAAGCAGGAGAACCTATACCATTCCAGACAAGTCCACTCTGTTCTTAAAAGCCTCCAGTAATGGAGTGCCCACAACTTCTGGAGGGAAGCTGTGGGGCGGAATGCAGCGTCAGGGTTGAACCTTCCAGATTATGCCAGAAACGAAAAGGAAGAGAGCATATTTTTTGTAAACCCTCTTGATCAAAAACAAGTCAGGGAAGGAGGAAGCAGAACTATCTGCTACTCAACAGAGAAGCCAGTCAGTAGCAGGCAAGAGTCACAATCAAAGAAAAGGTAGAGAAACGTTTAGGACAGCGGTTCTCAACCTGTGGGTCGGGACCCCAGTTGGGGTCGAACGACCATTTCACGGGGGTCGCCAAACACCCCAGATCCCGCCATTTTCTTTTTTTTTCCCTTATTCCTTAGCTGTGCTCCTCCCTTTTATTCTATTGGCTTTTGAAAGCCAATAGAATAGACTCTCTTGAATAGAGTCTAATTCTATTGGCTTTCAAAAGCCAATAGGAATTGTCCAGGCTGTCTCTGCCCTGCTGAGCCCGCCAAAAGTCCCATTCTGCAAACGGTGCTGCACCAGTTGAGTAGTCCTCGACTTACGACCGGTTGAGTAGTCCTCGACTTACGACTGGCTGGGGGTCACGGCATTAAAAAGGTTGAGAACCACTGGTTTAGGAGAAAACTGCCCCAAAGTGCAGTCTTTTGGACTTTTTACTATTGAAATGGTTTATTTACAAAGACCTGGAAGAGGGCTAGAGCAGAATCCTGGGGTACACAGAAGGGGCTTTTCCGGCCATGAGTGACCTGTGGGGCTCTCCTCCCCCCCCCTGCCCCCTTGTATTTCAGGGCCTGGTATTGGGGCTACCTTTCCATCTATGACAGCGGGGGTTACATCCAGGAACTGGGAACAACTCTCCAAGAAAGCAACGCTTGTCTGCAGGTCCTCCAGCAGAACAACTGGATCAGCAACAGGTGGGTGAGGATGGCAGGGGGGACCCAAGTGGGAAACCGAGGCAGTCTTGCTCCTCCCCCCCCCAAAGCTCCTTGCTTTTTGATAGTTTGACCCCTTCTTTCCATCTGTTGCAGGAGCCAGGCAGTCTTTGTGGAAATGACCCAGTATCACCCTGTTCTGGACCTCCATGCGGCCGTCACGTTCCGGCTGGAGTTCCCTGTGGCAAAGCATGCCTTGCCAGCTGTGACCGTCACTCCCTTCCCGCTGCACCCCCTTGGCAGGAGGGTTACCCCACAGCTGCTCATGATGGTCAGTCCCAAAGTTCTCTCTGCTCCTCCTTCCTTGTCCAGGGCAGGCTGTTGGCGCTGCTCCAGTGACCGTGCAGGAGAAACCAGGGCCGGGGCCAACAAATGATCTTTTTGGCCCAAAGTCCCTAATTCCTCAGGGCCAACTAAGAATGGAGGACTTCTGATTGTCAGGAGGTTGAAAAAAAAAACGGAAGCAACTTTCTTCACTGGATGATGGAAGGTGTGAACGAGACTCATCCAGCTTGGGCCACCTCCACATTTCCTGGGCGCTCAGCTGTCCTCTTTCCCCTCCCCATCCAGGTCTTCCTTATGATCCTGGTGGTCTATTTCGTGGTCTCCGAGTCTCTGGCCATCAAGAAAGAAGGCAAGGCCTACTTCGCCCTCCTCAGCAGCTACGGCCAGTGGCTGCTCATCCTGGCCACCACCTGCACCGTGGTCGTCCACCTCAGCCAGGCCACTCTTGCTGAGCGGCAGTGGGCAAAATATCTGAAGAACAAGCGGGGCTTCACCAGCTTCTACCCGGTGGCATCTCTCCACGTGGCCTTCAGCTGCCTGGCCGCTTCTCTGCTCTTCCTGCTTACAGTCAAGGTAGGACCTGGCGTCGCTCAGGAGGCGGTGGAATCACGGTTAGGGGGGCTTCGGGAAACATGAAGAAACAAAGTTGTGGATGTGACAATGAGCTAAACCTTTCTTAGTGGATTAACTTGCCTCTCCTTTAGTATCCTGGGTGCCTTTTCTTTTTTCACTCTCCCAGAGTTTGCCTTGGAAATGAATTGCAAAGATAAGATTTTTGTGATACGTAGAATAGCAGAGTTGGAAGGGACCTTGGAGGTCTTCTAGTCCAGCCCCCTGGCTCAAGCAGGAGACCCTATGCCACTCCAGACAAATGGCTGTCCGGTCTCTTCTGGAGACCCTCCCGTGATGAAGCACCCACAACTTCTGAAGGGCAACTGTTCCACCGGTTAATTGTTCTCACTGTCAGGAAATTCCTCCTTAGTGTTTAGGTTGCTTCTCTCCTTGATCAGTTTCCATCCGTTGTTTCTTGTTTTGCCTTCTGGTGCTTTGGAAAAAAGGTTGACCTCCCTCTTCTTTGTGGCAGAACCTCAAATACTGGAAGACTGCTATCATGTCGCCCCTAGTCTGCACTGGCTTGCTGTGGGTCTCCGGATGCAATTCAAGGTGTTGGTTATCACCTTTAAAGCCCTGCATGGCATAGGGCCAGGTTACTTACAGGACCGCATTCTGCCGCACAGCTCCCAGAGACCGGTGAGGTCCCATAGATTGGGCCTCCTTCAGGTCCCGTCGGCCAGACAATGTCGGCTGGCGGGCCCTCGGGGAAGGGCCTTTTCTGTGGTGGCTCCGACCTGGTGGAATCAGCTTCCCCCCCCCGAGGTTCGAACTACTCCCACCCTGCCGGCCTTTAAGAAGGCCGTTAAAACCCTCCTGTTCCGGCAGGCCTGGGGCTGATGTCCCCGGGGGCCGGGATATGATCGGACTCGCGGTATGACTGCTTTATTTTATTGTTTTATCATTGTTTTAACTTTGTACGCCGCCCTGAGTCCTTTGGGATTGGGCGGCATATAAATACTGAAATAAATATAAAATAAATAAATAGTTCACTAGACCAACCATGCCCAGTTCCTGCAACTGTTCATCGTATGTTTTAGCCTCCAGTCCCCTAATCATCCTTGTTGCGCTCCTCTGCCCTCTTTCCATCTCCATGCTGTTCATGGGAGAGAAGCAGTCGGCAGCATCGTCAGACTTTCCTGCATATTTTCTTTCTCCTCCTCACTGGCCATTTGGCAACATTTTTTTTAGTTCCCCAACGCTCTGTCTTTCCAGAATAGAGCATCGGATTATGCAGCGGAGCTCCTCCTAATCTCCAAGGTCCCTTCCGACATTATTATTCCATGTTCTAATCGGCAACGGGAAGGAAATAGCCTTGCAGATCTATGTGTGCAGGGAACTCTGCAAGGGGGAAGGTCAAAAAAATGGTCAGTATCTACAAAAGGGTGGGCAGGGCATTGCATACAGGTAGTCCTCAACTTACAACCACAATTGAGCCCAAAGTGTATGTTTCTAGGTAAGAAATGTGTTAAGTGGATTTTGCTCCATTTTACGACCTTTCTTGCCACCGATGTTAAGTGACTCACTGCAGTTGTTAAGTGGACCTGGCTTCCCCATTGACTTTGCTTGTCAAAAGATTGCAAAAGGGGATCACGTGACTCCGGGACATGGCGACCGTCATAAACACGAGTGAGTTGCCAAGCATCCGAATGTAAATCATGTGACCCTGGGGAGGCTGCAATGGTCATAAGTGTGAAAAATGGTCACAAGTCACTTTTTTCAGTGCCGTTGCAACTTCGAACCATCACTAAATGAACCGTAAGTTGAGGGCTCCCTGTGTGTTTAGATGTGTACATACACAAGGATTGTAATACACACTGCAGATTTTGACCCATCTTGCAGATGCTCCTGGATTTGTATAAGAGTTTTCCACTGCTAGTTTTAAAAAGGATGGCACAAAAACAATAAGCAAACAATCTCATTGAGAGTCTGGAAGGAGGGCAGAGAAGAGCAACTAAGATGATCCAAGGCCTGGTGACTAAAACATATGAAGAACAGCTGCAGGACTTGGGTTTGGCTAGTCTAAAGAAAAGAAGAAATGGGGGAGACATGATAGCAGTATTCCAGTATCTGAGGGGCTGCCACAAAGAAGAAAGGGTCAAATTATTCACCAAAGCACCAGAGGGCAGGAGAAGAAACAATGGTTGGAAACTGACCAAAGAGAGAAGCAACCTGAATTAAGGAGAAACTTCCTGACAGTGAGGACAATTAACCAGTGGAACAGCTTGCCTCCAGAAATCGTGGGCGCTCCATCACTGGAGATTTTTAAGAAGAGACTGGACAGTCACTTGTCTGAAATGATATAGGACAGTGGTTCTCAACCTTTTTAATGCCGTGACCCCCAACCGGTCATAAGTCGAGGACTACTCAACTGGTGCAGCACCATTTGCAGAATGGGGCTTTTGGCGGGCTCAGCAGGGCAGAGACAGCCTGGACAATTCCTATTGGCTTTGGAAAGCCAATAGAATTAGACTCTATTCAAGAGAGTCTATTCGATTGGCTTTCAAAAGCCAACAGAAGAAAAGGGAGTAGCACAGCTAAGGAAAAGGGGGAAAAAATGGCAGACTGCGTTGTTTGGCGACCCCCGTGAAATGGTCGTTCGACCCCAAATGGGGTCCCGACCCACAGGTTGAGAACCACTGATATAGGATGTCTTGCTTAAGTGGGGAGCTGGACTAGAAGACCTCCAAGGTCCCTTCCAGCTCTACTATTCTATGCTATTCTATGTTAAACCACTCTGTCTGCAGCTAAAACGATTGAGGGTGTGGATTAGGGGCAGCCTTGATCGATTGAGGCAGAAGCCACACTGGAGCAGGACTCTCCAATCCCTCCCCTCTACCGAGAGGGGTTTCTCGCCCTGGCCTTAGACAGCAGAGGTTGCCCCAACTGATCCCCACTTAGGCCAAGCCAGGCCTTGCTGAGCCAACGTTCCTCTCTCTCCTTCCCAAAGGCTTCCCAGCAGCTGCGCTTCATCCGACAGTGGTCCACCTTCGGCAAAGTTTTGCAGAAATCGGCCAGGGAGCTGCTGGGCACCGGTTTGGCCTTTGTGATCCTGACGTTGGCTTACACACAGCTTGGCTACCTGGTAAGGGAGGAGTGGACTAAGGGGACATTGTCCCACACAAAGTGTCAGATGCCTCTGCTCTGCATCTGGAGGGAGAGGAGAACTGGGCCCCTTCCTCTAACCTGCCCTGTAGGAAGCCCCTCCCCCTGGTTTGGCCCCCAACCCGTGCCAGTCCTTCCAGCCACTTTTTTTTTAACCACCCCTAGCAAAATGCCTGGTCCTCCGGCCAACCGGAGGGCATCAGCACAGTCACTTTTCTAAACGTGGCTTCTTCAGCCTCGCTTTACCAAAAGAGAGCTGGTTTTCCTCCTGACTAGCATCAGCCCCATCCTGCAGGCAGAAACCTCCTCGGCGTAGGTTGGGACTGTGTTTCCAGGGCGGGTGGTGATCCCTCCCCCAGGCTCCTGGACTCAGTTTCAGCATTTTGTTCTCCCCTGAAACCAGAGAAGTGTTCTGATAAGCGCCACTTCTTGTCTCCCCCCTGGCTCCTGAGAAGGTGTGCACCTTCCTTGCAGAGGTGCCTTGGCCCCACCCATGCACCAGCCAGAAAGATTTGGGGCTCAACTCTACGGTGTATCATTGTGAAGCAGTGGCGCCACATCTAGGACGTTTGTCTGCCTCTTTTTCAATCATCGGTCTCTGCTCTCTGCTTCTCAGGAGGTTTTCCTAACCATTGAACAAATACAGACATACTTGGAATATTGGGGTCAGGGGGGGGGAGGGAGGGGGAGAACCCCAGCTGCAAATGCCGGACTTCTCTGTCCATTCTGAGCTGAAAAAACAGGGTTCAAGGCCCAGTGATGTCTTGGGCAGTGAGGAGGTTGGGAATCAACAAACCAGCCTGTCAGAATCCAATTATATTTCATCTCTAGTTATCAATTATAGAAAACCCCATTTCTGCCTTCTCTGGATTCTGTCATACGAGGAAGGGAAGGGGGTGAACAAAGGGGCTTTATGGCCCTCACTTCCTTCAATACACTTCAAAGGGACTGGATGTGTGTATTGCCAAAAGGACTAACCATAACAATGGGGCTATTACCTTTCATGTACTCCTCTCTGAAGTCTCCATACAGGGCAGTAAGGAAAAGGGGGTGGGAGTGTAATGCCTGAGACTGTCGCTGGAAGAGGGGGGTGATTGGGTGGGACTACTGGGGAACCCCTTAAAACCTCGAATGGGAGAGCTTGGACCCCAAGTCCTGTCTAGAATGCCTGCAACCATTTTCTCTTAATAAAGGATGCCTGTTGGAAGAACTATTCCAAGAGTTCTGTCTTCTTAAGATGCAAAGTGGGGTGGGTCCTTACACAGCCCCAGTGAGGCCATTTGGCAGTCAGCAACACAGGGAAGGAAACTCCTGAGCTCCAGGCTGCCTTCCCGGAGGGACCCGCCTGCCCAGCCACTCACCCGGCCTCCCTCTGTGCCTGCACAGCTCTTCTCCTCCACCTCCGAGGGCTTCTCCAGCTTTGGCCGGGGTCTCCAGCTGTTCCTCACCGGTCTGCATGGTGGCAGGAGCTTCCACCTGCCGGCACCCGCGGGGCTTCCCCACCTCCTCTGGGCCAGCTACGTGATGCTGCAGCTGTGGTGCCTGTCGCGGCTCTTCCCCGCCGTGCTCATCCATCGTTACCGCGAGACACGCTTCGAGATGTATAGGCCGGCCTTCGAGTCCCAGGACTACGAAATGGTGGAGCTTTTCCTTCGGAGGCTCAAGATGTGGATGGGCTTCAGCAAAGCCAAGGAGGTGAGGGACTGGCAAGGCCTGGGGAAGCCTCCATGGCTCTCGGCCTCCTTTTGCCGGCCTGGCTAGTCTGGGGGACAGGAGTTCCTCCCCTCAGACGAGACTCGGGTCTTTGGGCTGCTGTCTCCAAGGAGGAGTCCCGTCTCTGGGGCGGCAGCAGTTCAGCGCCAGCCCAAATTGCGCGAGTGGCGTGACAGAGGCCTTTCCCAGCTGTGGAGGTGCCGTTCCCTCGTTGCTGCTTTTAGCGAGGCGACTGTCGACTGATGTGCCATCCAGGATGGCACTGGGATCCTGCACCTGCAGGGACAGGAGGCCGTGATCACAGGGTGGTCCAACCATACTAGTGAAGCCCCCACCCTTTTGATGGGTCTTGCATGTGCGAGGCACGCCCAAGGGACAGGGCTTCCATCAAGCCCTCACGGTGGCCCTCTTGCCTTTTTCCAACACCCTGGATCTCCCCACCTGACCGGGCTTTCCCTCAGTGACAGCGCTCAAATTGTTGAATGTGCCCCCCTGTGAACTTGCACTAAGATCAGGAGGATTTTAGGAAGCAGCTGAGGCATTTAAGGCTGCCCCCCCCCATTTTTTTCTGTTGCTAAGTGGACTTATTTTTATGCAGTTTTGGAGTGACTTAAGATTTTGTTTTATTGATTTTGATTTAAATTCAATGGCACGGATGGGTTTATACATAGCTGTAAAGTCTGCCTTGGGACCAGAAGGCATTTTAAACTATGTTTTGGTAAACAAATGAAAGGCACTTCAACCCTGGTCCATCGGGCAGGGAACTCCCTTCCAGAGCCTCGCTCCCCTCCCTGCCTCCTCTCCATGGGAAAGAGGGCCCTTCCCCACTTAGTTTTGCCCTCCAGTGGAGGCCCCACACCTGAGCAGGCACATCTTGCCTTTGAAGAGGAGCTGAGGAGGGCCGGCCTGCCCAGGGCAGCCTCCACCTCATGGTTTCCGGTCTGCTCCCTTCCTGCACAGGGTCAGACTGAAGGCAGATGCCCGGTGAAGGCTGCAGGGCTGGCAGCTGAAGGCAGAGACTCCAAGGAGGGCAAAAGAAGAGCGAGTAGATAAGTGGCAGGCAGGGGATTTTTCTAAGCTTGACTTTTAAGCACCTGCTTCGGCTTCCTCGTGTGGGGCTGCAGTTCTCCTCCATTATGGCTGGCGGAGTTTTGCTGTTGGGGCAATGCAGGTGGAGGGTCTCTAGGAGTCCCGTTTGGTCTCCAGGGCCCTCGGGGGAGGCTGGCCCAGGTCCCACTGCTGAGATGCTTCTCTCCCCGCAGTTCCGCCACAAGGTCCGCTTCGAAGGGATGGAGCCGCTGCCCTCCCGCTCCTCCAGCCAGGACTCCCGGTCATTGCAAGGAGCCACCCCCAGCGCCGCCTCCGAGAGCTCCCGGGCCTCCACATCCTCCAGCCAGCTGGACGGACTCAGCCTCGCCACCAGCACCGGCGAGAGTGTGGAACTCGATGTGGAGATCCAGCAGCTCCTCTCCCTCTTGCAGACGCTGCTCGCCCGCTTCGACCGGGTGAACGGGGCGGCCGAGGAGGTGTACGGCTTGGAGTGCCAGCTGGAGAGCAGCCGGAACCGGCAGGCCTGGCGGAGGGGCAGGCTGAGGGCCGAGCGGCCAGCCAACCTTTCCCACCCCATCCGCACTGCCCCCACCTGCCTGTCTTCCGAGCCGGGCCCCAGCAGCCGGCCCGTCCTGCCCTCCCGGCCCCTGAGCAGCCCTGCGGCCTTCCGGGTCATCCACAGCGGCCCAGGCGCCCAGCTGGCACCGCAGAAGACGCCGGTAGCAGCGGCCAAAAGGAAGAAGGCTCTATGGGCCAACAACCGAGTCCACCCCACCGGCAAGTGAAGCAAAGGGAGATGCTTCTACTCCGGCCTCAGGCTCCGTCTCCCTGTCCCTTCTGGTGGGGGCTGCAGGTCGGCTCTGGAAGCCGCAGGGGCACCAACCGGCACCCAGAGCCACAGCCGCCCACGATGCTGCCAGGTGACACACAGCCCTTCCCGACTCTTGGCTTCTGCAGAGGCCGAACAGTTCCCACCTGGTTTCCATGCATGGGGGGAGGGGGGGGAGCCAGGAAAGGCCAAGTCATTTGTGGTGTGAACCCCCCTTCAGGGAGAAGCAAGGACTCTCGGAGGGCAAGAACAAAACAAAAGTGTTATTTTTCACAGAAGCTTTACAGCAAACAAAACCAGGTTTGTGCGTGCATGTGTGTGTATGTGTGTGTGTGTGAGAGAGAGAGCATGTGTGTTTTTAATGGAACCTGTTCTGTTTTTGTAAGTCTGCTCAAAGGAAGAGCTGAAAAACCATGGTGGAGCAATGGCCAGGCTGAGCCTGGAGTGGAAGGACTGTTATCCCTGAGCGGAGTTAGAGAGCTTGGCAGATGGTGTGGAGAAGCTGGACTTTGCAAACAGAATGCGGGGCGGAAAGAACAGATCCAGCGGAATGGAATATACACTATATATATATCAATCCAAAGAGAGTGTCAGACTGAGATTTCAAAAAAAAAAAAGGATGCTTATTTTTGAGCAGTGTGCAGTTGAAGCCTCTCCTCTGCCAGTCAAAAACCGTTCAATGGGTCTAAAAACTAAGCAGGTTTGAAAAGAGGGGAGTGGGGTGGGGGCTGGCTGCGTGGAGAGGACCTGGGAGCCGGTTTCACCAGGTTTCGTTCCCGCGGCCGTTCTCCATTAAGGTGGGGTTGTGTGTATTACGTTGATTGCGTAATTGTATGGTTGAGGAACGTGACTGTTTATTTTTATAGGGTTTGTTTGTGTGAATGTATGCTTGAGTATGCATGAATGAATATATGAATATATTTATATATTCATTCATATGGTTTACTAGTTGTATTTACTGCCAGCACTTTAATCTATGCTTGCCTTAGCTACCAATGACACATGCAACTTTTAAAGAGCAGGATAATATATCATGGAAGCAGTATTTTTTTTGTTTCTTGTAGATCATAATTGGAAACAGGCCACTGGACTATGACCATAGATGGGCCACTTGTTCCCATGTCTTGGGAGTGACCCCCAGACCCCGAGTGAGGTGGCAGCCTGGAAGTACTGGAATGGCTCCAATTTGGATGGAAGAGGATGACCATCTAAGCCAGAGGTGGGGAACGAGGGCCCCTTTAGGACTAGTGGACTTCAACTCCCAGAATTCCTGAACCAGCATGGCTGGCGTTGAAGTCCATCAGTCCTAAAAGGGCCCTGGTTCCCTGCCCCTGGTCTAAGCGACGTGTTTGTGTTCCTGGTGCACACAAACTGTTGCTTGCAGATGAAGAGCGGTGGAGAACGAACCCACCAACTCATCATCTGTCTATTCTAGCTCCCAAATCAGAGCTCAGCCACTGCGATGGCCAGGTGACCATTGCAGGCCGGGCCCTGGATGTGCCTGGCCACCCTGCTCTCTTCCGAGTCCCACAAGGACCAGGATTGCGAGAGGCCCCACGGGGAGGCTGGAGATGACCCCAGGTAGCCACCTTCACCTGACCCCTTTGCTTTCATTCGGGAAACCCCTTTCATGGAATGCTACGGCTGGTCCGTGCAGGCACCCGTCTTTTTCCTTTCTTGTGACAAATCCCATCATAGTCCAGTGGCCAGTTTAATGTTATGTGTATTATAAGTAATTTATATGGGATTTTTACAGGAGGAAAAAATGTATATTTTTGTATGTTGGCTGTTTTTATAGCAGTGGTATTATGCTCACACGTGTAGATGGTAGTTATTTAAAAAAAAAAAGTGGCATCGAAAGCCTTGCTTAAACGTTGCTGGGGGGGGGGGGCAAAGCAATGTGCGGGGTTTGCCAGAGGAAATTTGGAGATGTTAGGGCAGGAGGCAGGACTTCCTGGCAGGGCATCCACTGCAATCCCTGCGAGACAATGCTCGCGCAACAGGAACCCCCGTCCCAGCGGCCCCTCCCCAACCGCTTTCCCCAAACCTCATAGCTTAGGCTGCCTTCGGTACCTAGGAGTTGCAAGGAGATGTTATTTCTTTTTAATAGCTACTTTGGGGACTGTAACCACCGTTTCTGACCCTTGGAGAAATACATGTACTTGTTTTGAATATCATTATTGATGAGGGTGCTATTGTCAAATGTCATATTTTATCATATTCCAGACGAGTAGAAAGGAAATTTCCTGCGTTTTGTGATGGAAACAGGAAAGATGGTTGGTTGGTGAAGAGATAGTGAAGAAGTTGGGGAAAAAAAGAATCAGAATGTGTTTTGCTTTGATTACTTCTTGGGCCAAAGTTCTCAGTCTCAGCCATTATCCAGTAGGGCAGTGTTTCCCAATCTTGACCATTTTAAGGCATGTGGACTTCAACTCCCAGAATTCCACAGCCAGCAACGCTGGCTGTGGAATTCTGGGAGTTGAAGTCCACATGCCTTAAAATGGTCAAGATTGGGAAACACTGCAGTAGGGAAACCGTTCAGGGCCAACTGCTGGCCATCCTCGTCCCGAGGTCCAGCTGACACCCCTCCTTCCTTTCTTGCCAGCTGGAAATGAAGTATCTAAAAGCGGGGAGTGGGCACCGTGGGGCAGCCATTGACCAGTGCCAGCCCAAAGCTGAAGGAAATGGGACATTGACTTCTTTAAACAACATCTGGTTTGAGGTTGATGTCCTTTAAAGAGCAGAGCCTAAAAAGCAGGCCAGTAAATGGAGGATGGACAGCTTGAGCCCAAGGAAGGGGACTTTACGCTTGTGTTGGTCGTTAAAAGTTCTTGTGGGTTTTTTAAAATGTCGGGAAATTGCAGAGGGTGGGACAAGTCAAGGCAGGAGCAGGAACCAGAAGGTGAGGAGGATGGTGAGGAGAGGCCTCTCCTGTTTTGCTGCAACAAGAGCTGCAAGAATAGCAGCAAATTCACCGCACGGACACCCTTCGACAACATCCACGAAGCCACATCTGCCCCCCCCTTCCAAAAAAACATTGAATGTATGTTTGGGCCTCTGTGGCCAGTTTCCTATTTATTCATGTCTGAAATTCTACCCAGCAACGCAGTTTACCCAACAGCTTGAAAAGGGTTTCTGAGTAGCGAGAATGTAAGAAGCAAGGGTGCTTTGTGCTAAATTTGCAGAGAAAGTATTTTCTTTTATACCGGTGAATTAGCTTGACAAGGTCATATTAAAAGACAATAGACTGCTCCATGAAAGTCTCTCTCTCTGTCTTTTTAAACCAAGCTGGGGCCACGTGAGAAACTGGGAGGGGGGCTCTATTATTCTATGTTCTACAGCAGGGCTCCCCAACCTGTGGGCCACAGCCCATTACCGGGCCATGGCCTAGTGGCCACCAGGCCGTGGGACAGGCTGGCCAGTGTGCACATGTGTGCATGCACACACTCCCTCTCACTAGCGCAGTGGAGCGCAAAAACAGGACGCTGCGCCACAGGGTGTGAAAACAGGACATTGTGCCTGGGGCCGCAAAAACAGAGCACCGCACCATGCAAGAACGAGGTAGGGCTAGTGAGTATCATGTGGGTGAGTATCATGTGGGTCTGTTTGTGTTGCGTACGTTCATGTGTGTTACCCCTCCCTTTCCCTCCAGTCCGCCAAGAAAGGTTGGTGACCTCTACAGTATATCTCATCAGCCAGTGAGCTCCTTTATGTTCCAAAAGCTCCACCACTGTTGTTCATCCCAAAGTCAATTTTAATTAATTAAAATTAACCCAAATTAGGGCCCAAATATCCCCACCCCACCCCAAAACAAAGGCCAAACCACAGGTATCATAGACAGAACACAATCCATACAAAAACCCAAAGAATTGCAATAGAAGAAGAAGTTAGAGAAGCATCCATGAGATGCCTACTCTCAAGACTCATGGTGGAGACCGTGATGCAGCCTCTAGAAACTGTAGTAGTCTCCACATGAACAACCAAATTATGGGTCCAGTATCTGCAACAATCCACATGCTACTACAACCACACAGCATCAGGATAGTACACAAACCAACTAAACCTCTCCAACACATCAAATCTACAGGTCGTCCTCGACTTAATGACCCAAAAATGCTTTTCATGAGGTAACTGGACTTCATTTTTTTCCTTGAAAACGTTTTGCCTCTCATCCAGAACTGAAGAAGCTTCTTGGGTAGGAAGTAAAACATTTTCAAGGAAAAAAGAAAGTCCAGTTGCCTTTTGAAAAGCACCTTTGGGACAACCATGACCTGGATGATTGGGAATCTCCATAGACAGTTATTAAGCAAAGTCATGAATTCGAGTGTGTCTGGAGATTCTCAATCATCCAGGTCATGGTTGCCTCAAAAATGCATTTTCAAAAGGCAACTGGACTTTGTTTTTTTTGTTTTTTTTTTGAAGAAGCTTCTTAGATGAGAAGCAAAACTTTTTCAAGGAAAAACAAAGTTCAGTTGCCTTTTGAAAAAGCATCCCTGGGTCCAATTTCCTTATTGTTTCTTCACCAGTCTAACTGCCTCTTTCTGATGCTGGAAGACTGCAAAAAGAAAGGTGAGCTCACCAAAGGAGAGGTTGGGATCCAAAGGCTGCAAATTCTCCCCAACCTTCCAATTTATTCCTGATCAGGAATAAAAAATTGGACTAATTATTTTGGCAGTCTAGATGCCTTCTCTCCTGTCTCCCAAAAGAGGAAAAAAACATTTTTTAAAAAAGGATTCCTATATTTACCCCCCTCCCTGGTTGAAAACGATTAGATGGTTTAGGAAGTGCATTAAGAATCTCCTCTAGGAAGTTCTCTGGTATTTGCCCACTGGGAATGGCTGAAGCATCTTCTCCCTTGGGGTGCTAAGTCATCTTTCAGCCCGTTTTAGATCTAGCACAAACTCCTTTCAAACTTCAAGACTTAAACGTGTTTGTGCATGGGCTTGTATTGTAACAAGGGTAGGTAGGACAACAGGTAAGTAGCAATACCTATTCAGCTGTTTCCTGACTTCTGTATAGGTAGTCCTCAGCTTATGACCACAATTGTGCCTAGAATTTGTTGCTAAATGAGACATTTGTTTTGTCCCATTTCACGACTTTTCTTGCCACAGTTAAGTGAATCGCTGCAGTTGCTTAATTAGTAACACAACCATGTTACTAATTGATCACACGACCCCGTCATAAATATGAACCAGTTGCCAAGCATCCAAGTGTGAATCACATGACCATGGGTGCTGTTGTAACTTCAAACGGTCACTAAACAAACTGTTGTAAGGACTACCTGTACTTAGAATAATTATCTGAAAGAAATTTTCCCAGCCACCTTGGACATAAGGGATTGGCTTCAAATTTTCAGAGTTCCAGAAACCCTGGACATATGTGTATGAACATAATATGTTTTACTGAAGCTAGCAAGAAACCTTGAGTTGTGTGGGGAGGTTGTGTAATGAGCAGTAGGAATATCCTTGAATAGGAAGAAAAGCACAACCAAGACAGCTATCAGATAAATGAAATCTAGGGCAGAAACCTTAATGGACAACAGGGGTCTTCAAACTTGGCCCTTTTATGACTTGTGGACTTCCCAGAATTCCTCAGCCAGGCACGCTGGGAGTTGAAGTCCACAAGTCATAAAAGGGCCCCCTGTCTTATAATAATAAAAGTACTATTAGTGTTCATTAACAAATAGAAAGAACAGATGGTTGTGGCCAAGGAAGCATCCACATTCCCAGAACCATTGACCAGTCTGGGGAGATGCTGCCCTGTGACACCTCCAGGTTAG
This sequence comes from Crotalus tigris, assembly GCF_016545835.1. Classification (NCBI taxonomy): domain Eukaryota; kingdom Metazoa; phylum Chordata; class Lepidosauria; order Squamata; family Viperidae; genus Crotalus; species Crotalus tigris. The sequence goes on along the minus strand of NW_024096931.1, from coordinate 1,489,369 downwards.
TTGAGAAGACTTCCAGGCAACTAAGGAGAACTGAAGACGGCTGTGCTGAGAGCAGAGCCGATGACCACAGCAAAATAAAGAGCCCGTAAATGGACAACTCTGCAATTCCTCTCCAGACCAGGAAGGGACTGGGATCGCCCACAAGAGCTCCGGACAGCTACGGAAGAGCAGCACAAGGTCCAAAGTGCTTCTTCCAAATCACACACTCATTGAAGTAGATGTGGCGGCATGTGCAGCCAAAGAAGGGGGAGGAGGGAATGTCTGCAGTAGCACAGCACTGCCCAAGGAGGAGGCAGCAGAGTCCAGAGAGGGCCAAGGACAAGAGTCCTGAACCAGATGGTGGTGGGAGGAAAAGATTTCAGGCAGTCATACCCTAGACCAGTGTTTCTCAACCTTGACAATTTTAAGGCATGTGGACTTCAACTCCCAGAATTCCACAGCCAGCATGGAAGTCCGGGAGTTGAAGTCCACATGCCTTAAAATTGTCAAGATTGAGAAACACTGCCCTAGAATCTCTTGGGATATGTCTGTTAGGCTAGAACAGTTCTTTCCAAACTTGGCAACTTTAAAACTTGTGGACTTCAACTCAGAATTCCTCAGCTAGCCGTGCATTCACAAGTCTTAAAGTTACCAAGTTTGGAGAGCCTGGACTAGAAGGTTAGAACTTTAGCTTGGCAAGAGTCTGTCCTTCAGGTATAAAAGCAAATAAAGATCTGAACTGGATCACACTGTGTTATTGGAGTTTGGGTCTGACGCTAGATCCCTGTCTACCAAAGTGATCTTGAGGAACTCTGAGGAAGTGGACAGGGCTCTTGCAACTGCTACTTCGACTACCTGTTGATACATGTCCCTCCTGGCTGCGTAAGGTTGCCCAGGAAGGGCGCATGATCAGGTCTGGGTTATGACTAATAATTCCTAGAGGGAGGGGGTGATCCCATCGTTCTCAAGGAGGCACTGATGTGCCTCTTCTGAAGGGGCCATCACTCGGCCCAACAAGTCTGGATCGCTTTCATCCACTCCAAAATCTCCTTTTGGAGGGAAGTTGTGAAGGTGGGTTGCATGGCAGCTGTCGATGTTTTATTACCAAACAAGCACTGATGATATTACCTGACTTGGTAATGAAACGTCTCCAAGAAGACAACCAAGCTCAGAGAACACCAAGGATCCCACACCTTTAAAGGCATTCATGGCTTGGGGCCAGGTTAGCTGAGGGAACATCCTCTCTGTTTTTTCCACCAATCCAATTCAGTCTGTCAGGTTCGGGATGTTGTGGGCTGTTGCCCAAGGAATGTCGGCTGGTGGGGGCCAGGGAACCGCCAAAGCCCCCTGGAACATTCTCCCTCGAGATCAGAATGAGCCCAGCCCTTTCAGGAGTCTGCGAGGCCTTGGTTCTGTGCCTGGGTCCCCAGGTGTGTTAAGGGCCCCTTGGCTATATTAACATCCATGGCCATAGCTCTATTTGGCAACCACATACATTTATTTTGTCTGGCTTTCCATTTGTTTTTATGCTTCATGATATATGCCACCCAGAGTCACTGGTTCCGGTGGGCTGTTAGAGGAACAAAATAAATCCCACATAGCAAAACTTTTAATACATAATGGAGGTTCACAGACCAAGAACACAGAAACACAAACGGGTGCGAGTGTGCACACACACACATGACCTGGAACAATTTAAGCTGAAGTCGAACATGCAGGAAGTGGCAGCACAAGAAGGCAAGGAAGGAAGACAGCCAAACCAGGCTGCTTTGCCTATGGGGAAAGGGGAGGGGGAATGAAGCAGAGCCCTGGGAAGAGCTCAGAGGAGAGGGCAGGGCAAGGGAGGGGCTGCACCTCCCCAGAGACCATTTGCAGCCCCCATTTGCCTGGCAGCAGCTTTTGCCCTCTCCCTTAGTAGCTAATCTCCCCCCAACTGCCCCACCAAGTGACCCATGCGGTCCTTTCCTTTGGCCGTTTCTCCAAGGTGACCATCGGTTGGAGGGCGCAACGGATGTCCCTTGGAAAGGGGCCCGATCCCAGCCCTGCCAGCGCAGGTCATCCCTGGACCCCACGAAGAATCAGAGAAGATCCACTTTGATTAACAGCCCCCAGAGCTCTGGATGTGGGCTGCAGCCGCTTCCACAACGGGCGGCCAAAGAGAGGGTTTGACAGCACCCCAGAAAGCTCTGAGGAGCTAAGAAAAAATGAAGGACAGCAAGGAGGGGAGTCAGGACCCCCTCAAGGGAGGATTGGGATCAAGTGGGAAGGACCAGCAAGAACAAGAGCGGCAGCATCCTAGATGAATCCCACCCACCCACCCACCCCACAAAGCACGGAGTGCTTCACTCTGCTGCTCAACAGAACAAAGTGGATGTAGAGTTAAATCATCATGGAGTACATTGCAGGGAGCCAGATCAAGGCTCGCCTCGTCCAACCATCCAGAGGAAACCAGAACGTCTGATCAATCCAGGAGGGAGGACGTCACCAACAAGGAAGGTGGCCTGATTGGGAAGCTGGTCAGCTCTGGAGTCAGCTGCCTGCAGGGTGCCCATTGGCCATGCCAGTCCTAAACCCTCCCTCCCCCGAGAGGAGGAGCTTCTCAAATCTGGGTGAGGGGCAGGAATTTCTGGTAGTAGCTCTTGGTGACATCCATCATCAGCTCCTGCGTGCACTCGGGCAGCTCCCCCGAGAAGAGCCCTGGACAGGAAAGGAACATGAGCAACTCGCTGGCTCTCCTGCCCCCCCCCCACCAGTACCCTGCCCCTTCCAGCTTACCTGGGCAGCCAGAGAAAACGGTAAAAGGTGGGACCACTGTTTCCGGGGGCAACACTGTGTTGTCAAGGATTCTGCAGCAGTCTTTCAGGACGCACCTGCGACCCTAAAAGGACACCCGGAAATGAAGACGTCATCTGGTGGAGCCTCTTGGGCAAAGGGATGGAGCCAGCCTTGGGTTCCTGAGGATCCCTCAAGCTTAGCAAGATAAGCAGATTTCAATTCCCAGAAATCCCATGCTGGCTAGAAATGAGACATTCACACATCTTAAAGTTGCTAAGCTGGAGAAACGGGGCTTTAGATGGTCTCCGTAATGTCATCTACGTGCCAGGAATCTGAACTACCTGGAGGGTAGCCAAGATGGCCTGAAGCCCAGGAGTCCCCCACATCATCTTGCTTCAGGGGTTGCTGCCATAACCCCACAATGGTGAAAGCGTCGGGGCTGATCCCCAAGAAATGGGGGGAAGCAAAGTAGAAATGAGTTTGGAAGAAGCTCTAGGCCAGCCCCCCCCCCCCAATCTTTTGGGCACCAGGGACTGGTTCCACGGAAAGAGGTTTTTCCTCGGACTGGAGGGGGTGTGGTTTCACATGCTGCCTGCATCCCATGGATGGGGCTTCGCTTGCTTGTGCAGACCGGTTTCTGGCATGCTGTAGACCAGGGCCAATCCACGTACCAGGTATTGGGGGACCCCTGCTCAAGGCCACCCAACAGAGCCTCTGAAAAGTCTCCAAAGCAGCGGTTCTCAACCTATGGGTCGCAACCCCATTTGGGGTCGATTGACCATTTTACGGGGGTCGCCAAAGAAGGCGATCCGCCATTTCCCCCCCTCAGGGGTGGCGTCGCGCATGCGCGCTGCGCGTGGGGGTGGCGTCGCGCATGCGCGCTGCACGTGGGGCGCCGCCGCACATGCACGCTGCGCGTGGGGGTGCCGCCGCGCATGTGTGCCGTGCGTGGGGGCGCCGCCACGCATCCGCGCTGCGCATGGGGGCGGCAACGCACATGTGCACCGCGCCGCGCATGCACAGCACGTTTGTGTGACGGGGGTCGCCGTCACACAAACGTTGAGAACCACTGCTCCAAAGACACTGTAACTACAAAACAGCCCCTGACTTTGTTGTGCTTTTAAGCCTGAGAGGTGAAGCCAGGATACCCAGTCACACATGAGCCTGTGTTGGGCCGTAAAGCAAGTAAACAAGTGTTGCAATTGCTGCCCGCATAGAGGAACCAGCTTGCTTAGCTAAGGACATCAAATATGGCCCTCCCCTCCCTTGAACATGCTTCATGCTGCTCAGAATTAATTCTCAATAAAAATGTGTTGTTTGATTTGGCCATGAAAACATTGTTCTGATCACGAAGGCTGTCTGGTGATAATCTTTTTCTCCCTCCCCCCACCCCCAAATGACTTGAAAGTGGATTTTTAACCCGAAATGGATAAGCAAGCAGTCATTTGCAGGGTAAGAAGTACTGGCTCCTCACCTTTACTTACTGGTAGCATTTTGCTCAGACTCCCTAGAGACCCCAACAGGCTTTAAGCCCAAAAAGAAAGATGTCCTAACTCAGGGGTCTCCAAACTTGGTAACTTTAAGACATGTGGACTTCAACACCCAGAATTCCTCAACCATCAAGGCTGGCTGGGGAATTCTGGGAGTTGAAGTCCACACATTTTAAAGTTGCCAAGTTTGGAGACTTCTGTCCTATCTGGATAACTTTCAGTCGTGTTGGATGGGCAAATGGCACCTTGGTAAAAACACTGCTGCAACTTAGCTGACTGTCACGTAAGGCGCCTTCTCGGAGATTGATCTGGAGTGGTTCATCTCGTTCGTTCTTACAGTCCACAGAGCCAGGGGACATTATTCTTTATGGTGGCTGCTTTTTCCTGTTGCAAAACCTTCTAGCTACTTAATGGGCAGCCCTCCCAGCTGGGACTTGTCACCTTCATGCATAAAAGGAACAAGCACACCAAGAAAGCTTCTCAAAGAATTTGAGATCACCGAACAACAGATCAATCCCATCGCCCCTTAATCTGAATGAATGTGTTTGACTCTTTCTTGTGAGGCCCACTTAGGGTCCACATCCAAGCTCCCAGAGCTACAGGTGAAGGTAGATTTGAGCCAAAGTCCCTCTTCATCTGAAGCCGAGCAGGTACGCGCACTTACAATGACGCAGTTCTTGCCTATGTGGACATAAGAGCCAATCTGAGCCGCATTGACGACACAATCCTCCTCAATGAAGACATGATCCCCGATGTGCAGAGGAAAGAAGGCAACCCTGCAGAAAAGAAAAATGGAGCTTCATCACCAGCATTCCTTCCTTGCTCAGGCCGAACAAAACCAAGCGACACGGCGTGCACCTGGCTGCAGGTTCTGCCGCTCTGGTGAGGGGACAGAATGCAAGAATCCCAAGCCCCCCCCCAGCCCCCTGACTGAGGCCAACAACCAGCAGAGATCTTGAGGATTCCTTTCTGTTCACCCACCCTTCCCTCCTCAGTGAGAGCCAAGAGCAAAAAGAGATGGGTGGTACAGCAAGCTGGGGAATTCTGGGAGTTGAAATCCACACATTTTAAAATTGCCATGGTTGAGAAACACTGCCCTAGTGTAGGGAGGCCAATAAAAGTTATATTCATATATAACATGTGTTAAATATATACAGCACATATACATATGTGTGTATGTATATGCATGCATGTGTATATGTATGTATATATGTATATACACACACACGCACACACACACACACATACACACACACACACACACACACATCTTAGCCATTGTCCATCCACTGCAGGATGGAGGCCTCTTGCGCAGGTTTCCAACCAATATGGTCCTTAGCTTTCTTTTGCCAACTGGGCCCACGATATTTGCTGATGTTGCCGATAAATCTTGTTTTCAGTCTCTTTCGTGGACACTTTTGATCAAGTGGGATCCGTTCTATGTGTCAGGATCCCCAAAGAAATGTATTCTTTTCGCTTCCTATGCTTTGCCAGGCTTGGTAACCATTCTTTGGGGCCTGCCATTCTGTTGGGAAGGGGGATGCTCTGGGATGCCTTACACCAGGCATGTCAAACTACCAGCCCGTGGGCCGGATGCGACATGCTGAAAATGCGCCCACCCCATTGCCGGCAATGGGGAAAAAGTCGTGATATGTCACACGATGTCAGGGGTTTGACATGCCTGCCTTACACTGTCTTGCTGCTGTGCCCTTCCCCAGGAGAAGGAATGCATCTCCCTTATCTGGGTGACAGTTGGTGCTTAGATCCAGAAGCTGAAGAGAGCGCCAATGGAGCCAGTTACCAAAACCCTAGGCTCGTTGTGGCAAACCTATGGCACGTGTGCCAGAGGCAGCACTCAGAACCTTCTCTGCGGGCACGCGTGGCGTCGCCCCAGTTCTAGGCCTTCAGCTGGGTTTTATAAAACCTTTTTGCTTTAGGCCTCTGCCGCCATGTGCAAAAAAAAAAAAAAAAGGTTCAATCAATCAATCAACTTTTTGCTGGGGGGGGGAGATCTCGCAAAGTTGGAATTGATTGAACTTTTTAGTCCCACCCAATCTGCCTTTACCATGCCCACCCAATGGGCCACGCCCACCCAATGAGCCACGCCCACCCAGCAATACATAAATGGGTTTGGGGTTGCAGTTTGGGCACTCAGTCTCTAAAAGCTTCGCCATCACTGCCCTAGGCTGCCTGTGGACTGGCTGGACTTCAAAAGGACACTGCGACTCTGGGGGGGGGAAGAGTAATAAAGATTGCTTTTAATATGCTATTTGCGCAGGGTTTCCCCCAGACCTTGCCTTGCCATCCCTGCTGTCCTCCCCCCCAATAAAAGTTCCTTCTGAGAGAATGCCCGTCTCAGCAGCGCTGCTTCCTCGGGAGGCTGAGCCGCGGCGGGTCCTCCCACCGGGACCGCCCGGGTCCACCTGCCCTCCCTGCGAGGGGAGCAGCCCCTTCCCCGTTTCGGGAAAGCAACGCTCGGAGCGAAGCGAACGTTCTCCTTCAGCCCGGCCTTTGGCGGAGGGCCAGGCGGCGAGGGGCTCCTATCTTGTGGAAAAATAAAGCCTTAAAAAATAAAGGGCTTTTACGAAATTCCATGGGTGAAAGAGAGATCTTTATTTTTGCGCAAAAAGGTTCAGAAGTGATTTAACAATCAGCAAATTTCTGAACAAAGGGGAGGGTCTGAACTAAAGCTTTATAGGTTTCTTTTTCTCAGGAACAAAGGAAGCATAGATGGAATCTTACACTGTATATGGAATCTACTTTGTGTAACATTCAGATTAGGTCCATTTCTCATGGGAATACAATGAAGGCCGTTTTTACTTTTATACAATGTTTCTAAATATGCATTAGGTCAGGGGTAGGCAACCTTGGCTCTTTTATGACTCGTGGACTTCAACTCCCAGAATTCCTGAGCCAGCACAGCTGGCTCAGGAATTCTGGGAGTTGAAGTCCACGAGTCATAAAAGAGCCAAGGTTGCCTACCCCTGCATTAGGTCATTCACGTACTGTTAATACAGTTTTTGCTAACACGGCTTTCTTTTCGGAGATTCTGCAGACACATGATTTTTGCTTTTAGTGATTTTTCATTATTATTATTATTACTTTACTTTATTCTTCTCTATTCCACGTTATTCTATTTCTTTCCCACATTACCTACCCTTTGCTGAACTTCTTGAAGGGGGGCCGGATGACGCTCCGGCTCTTCACCACGCAGTGCCGCCCCACGCGCACGTTGGCCAGGTCCCCGCGGATGATGCAGTCGTTCATGACGATGGTCTGCGGGGGGGGGGGCGAAGAGGGCCAGTGGGGGAGGGGCTCTGCCCTTTGAACTCCCCGGCCGCCTCCCCCCCCTTGCCTCCCCCCCCCCGGGAGGGAGGGGCGGACCCTTCCCCGGTTCCGCCTCCCCTCCCCGGCCCGTTTTCGCGGGCGGGGCCTCACCTTGCCGTTGAGCACGATGTTCTGGCTCCCGCACAGCACCGACTGCCGGCTCACCTTGTTCCCGGAGGCCTGCCAGGGAGGGCCGCAGGGTCACCGCTCGGCCTCAAGGCCGCCCCCCCCCCCGAGGCCGCGCGACGTGGCAGCCCGCCCCGCGCCCGCCCGCCCGCCCGGCCCGCGCACCGTCTCGATGTACTCGGACTTGTTGTAGAGCATCTCGCCCAGCTCCATGGCGGCGCCCGGCACGGCCCGTCCGCGGGAACGCCCACCCAGGCCCCGCCGGCTTCCGTACTCCCCCCTCCCCGGCCAATGGCCGGGGCTCGCCCATCGCGCGCCAGTATCTCGCGTTTCCATTGGGCGCGGCGCCGAGGGAGGCGGGTCCGAGCGCTCTTTCGCATTTGGCGCGAAAGGTTGCGCGCATGCGCCGCGACCGGGAGTGCGAGGATGGAGGTGCCAGACTCGGCGGTTCTGACCCCGCAGCAGAAGGAGCAGGTGGGCGTCCGGGCGACCCTCCCGACCTCTCCCGAGAGGGCGGGCGAGCGGGAGGGCCGGACGGGCAAGGCAGTTAGGGGATTCCCCCCTCCCCCCGCCAGCCACGATCTCCTTAAGCGCAGCCTGCGGAACTCCCCGCCACAAGCTTGCCGGGTGAGGCCCAAGCCACTTTCGAAGGAATATATGTACCGAGCGGAGGAGACGCCGGCGGCCCGGATCTCGCCGGGGGCGGCGCGTGCGGGGCCCGGGCTGGGTTGGGGTGGGGTGGAAAGGCCGCCCCGGGCAGGGAGAGGAGGCGAAGGCGGGCGTTTGCAGGAAAGGGAGCCGTCGCCCTTCCTCGGATTGCTGCAAGCCCTGGGGCTGGAGTGGGATGGGGTGGGTGGGGGGGATCCTCTCCAGGCAGGGGAGACCTTCCCCACCTCCGGCAGCCTCGCGGTTGCTAAGCTGGGAACAGAACTGCGCTCACTGGGCTCTCGGGGGCTTCTTCCCCCCTTTGGGGATTTCTTTAACCCAGTGTTTCTCAACCTTGACCATTTGAAGGCATGTGGACTTCAACTCCCAGAATTCCACAGCCAGCAATGCTGGCTGTGGAATTCTGGGAGTTGAAGTCCACATGCCTTCAAATGGTCAAGGTTGAGAAACACTGACATTGCTGGACGGTTCCCAGTCATTTAAAAATAACGCACACACGAAACAGCAGAATCCATTCCCAAGACTTCCGAGTAAAATAAACTAAAGAATTGATTACATTTATATGCCCTCTGACTCCCAGGGCGTCTGGACGGTTTACAGTCGTTAAAGCATTTAAAAACAAAGTACAATTGAAGCCCCCCCCCCACACACAAATAGCAGAAGTCAAAACAACAATGATGGCAAAGGAAAATCAGGACACTGAAGGGGCGTCCGTGGTCCCTGCCAAAGACCCCGGGGGAAGAACTGGGCTTTCAAGGCTCTTCAAAACGCCAGGTGCCTGGGGGCTGTGCAGGTATGGGGAGGGGGAACCCCATTCTGGATTCCTGGCGCTGCTGCAGAGAAGGTCTGGGCAGATGCTGGCATGGTTTAATTGGGGACACCCGGAATGTGCCAGCAATGTCTGATGGTCCAGGCAGATATAGAGGAGCCAGGCCGTCCTTTAAGTAGCCAGGATCAGCATGTGGAACAAGGCTGCTTGAGAACACTCGCCCACCACCTTTGTTACCTTTGGGGTCCAGAATAGTGGAGTTGTCTAACACAGTGGTTCTTAACCTGGGCGATATTGCCCCCCGGGGGGGATTTCGTTTTTCAGGGGGGCGATGGAACGAAAAGGGAGCGATATGGGGGCGATGGAGCAAGAAGTTTTGGGGACACTTTTGAGACTTTTTCGTTTTTCCAATCTTTAAAGGCCAAGTTTGAGGGTCGCAGCACTGTTGGGAAGTTATTTGGAAAATCGTCACTGAACGCCGACAAGGGGCTCATTTGTTCCTATGAAGTATCACTGTTGATAGCAAAATGTGGCAAATCTCACACAATCGGAGAAACTCTGATTTTACCAGCAGTGAAACAGATTGTTGCCACCATGTTGGGGCCCAGCGCAAGCACTATCACGCAATCGATTCCTTTGAGCAATGACACGGTATCAAAAAGAATTGATGAAATGGCTGCTGATGTGGAAGAAAGGCTTATTGACACCTTAAAAAATACAGAATTCGTGATGCAGATTGACGAGTCAACGATTTCTGAAAATGAAGCCTTGTTATTGGCTTATGTCCGTTTCATCAACCGAAATGAAGAGATCGGGGAAGAACTATTATTTGTTCGAAATTTAGCCACCGACACAAAAGGTTCTTGGATATTTAAAAAGGTTGAAGAGTTTTTTAATGAGAAAAACATCCCTTTGACAAACGTCGTCGCATGTGCAATCGACGGAGCTGCATCCATGGTTGGACGATATTGCGGATTTCAAGCTCATCTAAAATCGGTTGTACCTGGAGTTATGACTGTCCATTGCGTCGTTCATAGACAGCACCTTGTCTCAAAAAATTTGAGTGGCCGTTTGCACGAGTCTCTAGGTTACGTCATTAATGCTGTGAATAAAATTAAGTCGAATGCCTTGAACAACCAACTTTTTCACAAGCTTTGTGAAGAAAATGATGAGGAGTTTGAACGTCTCCTTTTGCACACTGAAGTAAGGTGGCTTTCAAAAGGAAATTGTTTGCGGCGATTCCATGAACTTTTTGACACAGTTGTCGAATTTCTTGAATCCATTGACCCAAGTCTAAGCAGTTTTCTTAAACTTCGACGTCTGGATGTAGCGTATCTCGCTGATGTTTTTGACAAGCTGAATGAAGTGAACGTAAAGCTGCAAGGAGATAAAATCAATTTTCTTAAGGCCAAGGGAGTAATCTGCTCATTTATTTCCAAATTGGACCTCCTTGCAAGCAATATGAGTCGCCAGGAGCTGTATCAGTTCCCAAGCCTTGGTAATGAACGTGAACTTCAAGGAGAAGATTTCGACGTTTTTTGCTGCCACTTGAAGCAACTAAAAGAAGATATGGAAATCAGATTCTATGATCTGATAAATCTGGAAGTGCCCACTTGGGTGCTAAATCCTTTCACAGCAGACTTTGCACAACTTCATCCCCAACTGCAAGAGCCACTGACAGATCTGAAATACGACTATGAAGCCCAGTCACATTTTCAGAGTTACGGCTACGAAGCTTTTTGGGTGAAAATGAGAAACACTTACCCAATATTGTGGAAGGAAGTTAAGTTGCTTCTTCTAGCCTTTCCTTCTACTTACTTAGTGGAGAGGGGCTTCAGCGCTGTCCAACAGATCCTTTCTAAGTCAAGGAACATGTTGAAGATCTCTGAGCGCAATGATTTAAGAATGCGATTAGCAAAAATGGTTCCAGACATCAAGAAATTGGCATCAGCTCACCAAGCACAGGGCAGCGATTGATGTTTTTTTTTTTTTTTGCTTTTTGTGTACATACATTTTTTCGTTAATAATTGAGCTTTTATCGTTGTATTTGCTTGCATTGGATTTCACGTTCCAGTTTGAGTTTTCGGCTTTGTTTTCAAATTTTTATTGTGCTCTGTAAAACGTTTTGTGTGTCTCTTTGTATTGTACTTTTTTAGTGTGCACTCCAGTTCAATATTATATTTTCTTTGTGTCTTTTTAATCCTTTTTACAGTGTGCGTGACTTTTCCTCAAATCTTAATTTAGTTTCAGAGTTTTTGTCTTGAAATTCTTAGTTCCTGCATTGCGGTTTGTTCTTATGCCCTTTTTATATTTCTTTTTGCGTCTTAAATTTCACTTGTAATTCAATCATTAAATGTTACTGGTTTTCTTTTCAAGCATTTCACTTTCTTGCAATTGAATTTTGTTTTCAGTGGTCGTTACATTTAAGTGTCTTGAATAAATAAGATAATAATGAAATACATGTATCACGAAGTTTGGGAATAAAGTGACGGGTGGCACCAAACATTTTTCACACAGTTGAGATATGGGAAAAAGACTGGAAATAAATTATTTGCATCGATATGTCCTGATGACAATTTTAAAGAAAACAAAAAAAGTGTTTGCATAAATTGAAGAATTATTTCCTATGTTGTGATTGAGAGGTTATGTTGGGGGAGGGGGCGATGACAACTTCCTCATTGGCTCAAGGGGGCGATTCGTTCAAAAAGGTTAAGAACCACTGGTCTAACACACAACTGGGAACGTTCCCAAGCACTTAAAAATCAAGTGGATCCATAATCCTGTGGGTCCTCTACCCCTACAGAGATCTAGGGGTGTTCTTCATGATGATCAGAAAGTGATCTGAGAATAGCAAAGCAGTGATCCACTATGCCCTCCCTCTTCTGATCTCAGGCTGTCTGTCCTGAAGATCAGGCCCAGCCTATGGGGCTCCTTTCAGGTGGGCCAGGTAACATCTGGTATAAACTCATGGAAACCAGGAAGTCCTTTCCCTGTCCAGATCCTTTATGAAGTTCAGGTTATGTTGAATTTTCTTGGGCAGCTCTGTTATTCCTGGGAGCGCATATGCTGGTCTTCATTGTCAATTCAAACCTGACTGGAGTAATAAGGTTGCTGTCTAAACCTTTTAATTACTTTTCAAGTTAAATATGCCAATTATTTAACAATTGTTTTGTCTTCTAGCTGAAAGAAAAACTGGCCGTATTGAAAAGAGAATACAACAAAACATTCCACAGGTTACAGGTGGGTAAATAAAAGGGATTCTCTGGAACTGTTGAAGGACAATCTCTTCATTTGGGGAAGGCTTGAGGAGCAAAAATCAGCAGAAATTGACTAATTTCATATTGACTAGTAAGAAAAGCAATGTGATCGTTAACCTTCATTTCCACAGCGTGCTGAGAAAGCTGCAAAGGTTAAAAATCACATCAAAAAAACGATTGCACAGCAAAACCTGCTGCTTGGACAGGAGGAAGCCGTGAAGAACCATGCAGGTAACACTGAGACAGCATCTGATGGTCTCTCTCTCTCTCCCTCCCTCTCTCTCTCTCTCTCTCTCTCTCTCTCTCTCTCTCTCTCTCTCTTTAAGAAGCAGAAGCAGCTGACAGATTTATTAAAAGACAGAGCTGCAGCTCACTTCATCAGATGCAGAGAGCAGCTGGGCTGGCACAGGACTTCAGTTGGGGCAAGGAAGGGAAGCGAGGAGGGCGGTGTAGATGCAGGTGACGCAGAGTGCAAGTAATTACAAAGTTCTTTTGGTTCCAAAACCCAAAGCGAGTTGATGCATCAATATGCTGTTTGTGTGTTGCATCTCAGCTCCTCACACACTGATGTCTCTTGAACAAGAGATTTTTCTAATACTCCTGTAAGAACCCGTCTCATTCAGTTCTCCCAAGAAAGCAGAACTCTTGAAATGGCCTCATTTCAAAAGGAACTTTTATTGGGAGGTGTTGACAGCTGGAATAGAAGGCAGGATCTGAGGGTTTCCCATGCGAATGAAGTAGTTAAAAGTGTCCATAGTAATCCCATCCTAACTCTCCATCCGGACGGTTCAAACAGGCCAATCCGCAGGTGTGAAAATGCTGTGGGAACGGGACGATGAGGCTCCACTTCCAAGGCTGTTAGGTGTCTGTGCTGTTTCTTCCGTGCTGGGAGATAAGTTAGATGTCTAGAGGTACATTCCATTCTCACCTTGTTGGAGACACATCAAAGAGAACAGAGCAAGAGGCAGAGCAAAGCAAATACACATCGGCACCTCAAGCTTCCCTCCCCCCCCCCAGGAGAATGGCAGAACCTGAAAAGAATAAGAAATCCCAGGCACACAGAACGTAGGGTTCTGACAACTCCTTTTATAGCATTCTATCACTTTTATGCACTGGGTTACGGATGCTCAATTCTTAATAATAATAAAGTTGGAAGGGACCTTGGAAGTCATCAAGTCCAACCCCCTGCTCATGCAGGAACCCTACACCATTTCGGACAACTGGCTGTCCAGTCTCTTCTAAAACTTCCAGTGTTGGAGCATTCACCGCTTCTGGAGGCAGGCTGTTCCACTGGACAATTGTTCTCACTGTCAGGAAGTTTCTCCTTAGTTCTAGGTTGCTTCTCTCCTTGATTAGTTTCCATCCGTTGCTTCTTGTCCTGCCTTCAGGCCCTTTGGAGAATAGCTTGACTCCTTCTTTCTGGCAGCCCCTGAGATATTGGAATACTGCTATTATGTTCCCCCTCGTCCTTCTCTTCATTAAACTAGACATAACCAATTCCAGCAACCGTTCCTCATATGTTTTAGCCTCCAGTCCCCTAATCATCTTTGTTGCTCTTCTCTGTACTCTTTCTAGAGTCTCAAGATCTTTTTTGCACCATGGTGACCAAAACTGGATGCAGGATTCCAAGTGTGGCCTTACCAAGGCATTGTAAAGTGGTATTAATACTTCACGTGATCTTGATTCTATCCCTCTGTTAATTCAGCCCAGCACTGTGTTGGCTTTTTTGGCAGCTGCAGCACACTGCTGGCTCATATTTAAGTGATTGTCCACTAGGACTCCAAGGTCCCTCTCACAGTTACTACTATTGAGCAAGTACCCCCTATGCTATACCTGTACATTTGGTTTTTCTTGCCTAAATGAGCTCTGTGCTCCCCAGGGGAAAGGAGCTACCCAAGAGCTTTGTCTTTTGCAGGAGGCCTCAGTCAACTATCTCCAGAGCCCCCAGAGGAGGGTCAGGTGGGAATCTTCTGCCCAGGCAGCACCACAGAGACCACACCTGTCCTCTTTAAGTCCGGGGCTTTTGAAGGCAGCTTGCCAGAAACATCATGCTCCAGAAGGATCCATCAGTTGGGCCGAAGGGTGCTCTTTAATCCGACGGAGCCTCCTTTGGGGAGGAACTGCAGCCTGCAGTCGCCCAGTGGAGCCACCGGACGGCAGAGAGAGATGCTCTCTTTGGCAAAGAGGGGAGAAATGGCCTGGGAGGTGCATGAGGGAGAGCATCAGAGGGCCACAAACCAAGGCTCAGAGTCCCCCGGCTTTAAGAGAAGCAGCAGCCTCTTGGATGCTGGCCAGTCCTCCCTGCAGGCTAGCCAAGGAGGAAGTGGCAATGTTTCTCCTAAAATGTCGGATCCAGACAATGAAGAATGGATGCAAACTGATGTTCCTGGGGTAACGCAAGCACTTCCTTGTTTCCTGCCGCACCTGAGTCCAGGGTCTTTACTTGACCCGCTGAGTGAAGAGAGAGTTTCTGGTCTGGAGGACTCGGCTGCCGTGAGCGTGTCATTATGTGCCAGTGTGCGGAACGGGGAGAAAGAAGAGGAGCAGCCGGGATGGGGGGACAAGGAAGATCCAGAAAGATTGGCAGACCCAGCGATGACCCCTGACGCTGCTCAAGGGGACAGGACTGTTCCTGACCAGCATAGAGAGGACGTGGACAATGGAGACCCCCCCAGCAAGAAGACAAGTGGAGAGGACGAAGGGCACAGCCTTGAAGTGGGGCCACCCTCCCTGGGAGAGCTCAGCCCCAGTAAGGAGGTGCTGAGCTCTTGCACGATGGTTGAGGGACTCATGTTTCCCCTTGAGTATTACGTGCGGATGACCCGCCGACTCTCCAGGCATCAGGGGGAGGTGAACCTGGAGGTGGTCATGCAGAGCCAGCTGGGCAAGGGCAGGAAGGGCCGGAGGGTGGCCCCCAAAGAGCGGGCGGCGAATTGGGCCCAGCCCTCCCAGGAGCTCCTCGAAAGTGACAGTCGACTGAGCTCAACTCCCAGGCTGCCCGGGGAGGCTTCTGGATCCCCACCCCTCTCTGCAAAGAGTGCCGGGTCCAGCCGAGGCTGCAGCCAGGGCAGGAGAAGCCTGAGGCTGAGAAGGAGGACCCAGCAGAGGACTTCCTCCAGCACAGGTCAGTCGGAGAGCTCGGAAAGGTCGGTCCCCAGAGCATTTGCTGATCCTGCAGAAGAATTTCAGAGGGGGGGGGGGAGAAAAGGGCTCATGTGGAAGCCAGGCAGCAGCGCTCGCCCTGTGGGCAGCTGGTGGCCACGTGGGCAGCAAGCACGGGCCGGGAGGGGCTGGAGGGGCCAGTGTGAGTCCGGGAGGGGCCTGAGGGTCAGGTGGCCCAGTGCTCTTTACCCAGCAGTGGGAGAAAACCAGGGGGTTGATGGGGAACGGCGTCTCTCGGCAAGGGAGCCTCCTGAGCAGGCTGGGGACCCCCCTGGCACCGATCCCAAGCTGGTCCTGCAGGGCCCCTTTCCCCTTGGAGACCCTGGTGGTCTCCCTGAGATGCAAGGCAAGGGGATCCTCCTTCCTGCAGGGCTCACTCTGGGTCGGGTGGAGAGCAGAAGCCCCCTTGTGCCGAGGGTGGAGCCTTCCAGGCAGACCAAGTGGATCCTCCCTCGGGGGGGGGGATATTGGGAGGTGGCATGAAAAGTAGTCAGCTTATAGTGGAAAATAAAGGCCCATGCTGTTGTGGTTCCGTGCCAGTCTATGCTCCCCACAGCTGAGTTGGAGGAATCTGAGGAGGAGGTGGAGGAGGCATTTGAAGGGCCATCAGAGCCAGGCTTTGACGTACAGGACTCACAGTTGGGTGCAGAGCCTGGGCCCTCCAGTTGTGTTTCTGATGAAGCTCAGCTATGTGAGGAGCAGGAGTCAGACTTGGAGGAATCACAACAGATGGACTTGCTAATTGACGCACGCAGACGGCGTCAATTAGCCAGAGTAAGGCAACAGAGGTGCAATGAGACACCTCCAAAGTAAGAAGAAACGGCACGGAGAGGCACCGCCTCAGGACTGCTAAATAAAGGGAGGAGGTGTGGGTGGTGCTGGTTGCTGAATGTTTGAAAACCGCGTCTTGGAATCTTGGTTTGTGACTTCTCTTGTAACTTTGGGTCTGCTTTTCATCGTGTTCTTTTGGACTGGAGTTTGCTGTATTTGACAGGTTTGTCAACCGAATTAAAAGGGGTTTTTGTTTTTGTTTGCAAGTCTCCAGCCTATTGTAGTAGCAGGGGTTTTGTTCTTGTGAAGTTAACAAGGACGACAATAGGCTGGAACAGAACACATGCAGCACACCAGCCTTGTGCGTCTTCAAAGGCCGAGGGTGCCTCTGAGTGGGGTGTAAGGCTGGGGGCTGCAGGAGGCCTGGGGGACAGGGCACCCTCCTGTCTCCGTATGAGTTGCAGAGAGGGACGGGGGGGGGGGTTCAGAAATTAAGGTTTGGCTCTTGGAAGGTTCTTTTGTTTGTTTCACATTTGCAGATGGAGGACTCAGCCCGCCAGTGGGCTCCCCGGGTCCGGCTGCTCCTGGCCTCTGGAGGGGGCTGAATTCTGCCGCTGCAGCTTTGCCTCTCGCCCCCCTGGGTGGGGAGGGGTCCCGCCTCGGCTGGCTGCCTCCCGGGCTGTCGCACCAAGACTTCCACCTGCCTGATGAGGATTTTGGCCACCTGAAGTCCAAGAAGCTCAACGTCCGTCCCGAGAAGCTGTTGGGGGTCTGGGATGCTGGCGGATCCAGCGAGGGTCCCCCGAGCCTCTCTGGGGAGGCTCCTCTGGAGGAAGGAGCAGCATCGGGACAAATCCTCCTGTCCGGAACGAGGAGGACCCCCCCGACTCCTTCTTCCCGTGCGCTGCTCCTCTCCCCGGCCTTGGACGGCGGACAGAGCCTTTTGCAAACCCCCAATTTTCCCCTGGTGGGGGCCACCCCGGCTCCCCTGGTCTCCCCACATCCCCCGGGGGCCTCTCCTTCGCAAGCAGCTGCGGCACGGTCTGCTAACCCGGAGAGGGGCAGGGGGCAGCCTCGCTCGCCGGGCCCAGCTGGAATCAGCAGGAGAGCTGGGGAAGAAGCTGCCAGCCCCCCTGAGAAGCTGCTTGAGCATGACCAGGAGCCCCCCAGGCAGGTAAAGGGGATGCATCTGGGGCGCCCAGGTTGCTGAGGTGAGACATCCACCTTGGGGAATGCAAGGAGAGCCGCAATTAAAATCTTGGCAGAAAATCTTTGTACACTGGGAGCCGTGTCTGAGTCTCCCTTGGCACCCTCCTCCTTGGCTGCCCCGCCCCAAACGTGGCACCTCTGGGTTTGGCCCAGCTTAGTTCCCCAAAGGAGGTCAATCCTGTGCTCTATTTCTTTCCCTTCTGGACTCAGTTTCCCTGTTCTTTTGTCCCAACGGCCACTTGGCCGGTCATTCTGCTCTGGTTTATTCCTCGGTCTGTAGATTTTACTCTCCTTCTGGGCCTGGGACTCCCCGCTTGTGACGGTCAGTGGCCACCGCCCTGACTTGGTCAGCTGCCCTTTTGTCCAACAGACTGGCCTCTTGCAGCAGCTGCATCACCGGCTGGTATTTTAGACCGCCTTATTGACCCATCCTGAAGAGTTTAATTTGGGAAACGGCCTGGCTTTTCTGCACAAACCGTGTGTTATGGGGGCAGGCAGCCGCAGCTCAAAATATCACCTATTTATTTATTTATTTATGAGACTTATATACCGCTTTAAGTGCAAGCACTCTCTAAGCGGTGTACACCAGTAAGCAATGTGTGTGTGTGTGTGTGTGTGTGTGTGTGTGTATATATATATATATATACACCAGTAAGCAATGTACACCAGTAAGCAATGTATGTGTATGTGTGTGTGTGTGTGTGTGTGTGTGTGTGTGTGTATATATAAATATATATATACATATTTCCATTGCCCCCAACAATCTGGGTCCTCATTTTACCTACCCGGAAGGATGGAAGGCTGAGTCAACCTTGAGCCGGTGAGATTTGAACCGCTGACCTGCTGAACGCAGTCAGCTAAAGTGGCCTGCAGTACTGCACTCTAACTGCTACGCCACCTTGGCTCATACATATTGTGGACCGCTGTCTTACTTTTCCGAGGAATTGAGTTCAGCTGGTGAATGTTGTGCTTACTTGCCTGCCTGCCGCCCTTTGTTCCCTCTGCCCAAATGAAGAACCGACCCTCCAGCGACGGAGCCTGGTCTCCCCTACGGGGCCTCCCCTGCTTTTGCGGTGGGGGCGAGGACAGAGGGAGCCGCCTTCCGGGGCTGCGGGAGGAAGGCCTCGTCCCAAAGGGCACTGCGGGAGTCTGACCTGGCTGGGGCATCTCTTGCGTTTGTCTCCACAGAGCTGCCCAGCAGAGGAGCTCCAGGGGGAAGCACCAGCAGGCACGCCGAGGGAAGGCAACTTGAAAATGACTTCAAAACTGAAGGTTAAAGGAGAAAGATGGTTAAAATAGTCCAGCTTTTTTGTGCCACGAGAGACCCAGGGTTGCCCTGATAATGGACTGTTTGTCACCCCCATCCTGCCCTGGGGGAAGGCGTTTCCTCTTGGAGGGGGCAGAGCCTCCGGGGTGGTGCTGGGCTCTGCCTGAGGGAGAGCCCCAGACCTGGCTTGCTGTGGCTTTGTCTGGGCTGGCCCTGCAGCTGAGCGGGCGTTTGGCCAGTTGGGGCCCATTCCAGCAGCCACTCTGCCCTCCCTCGGTCCTGTGACGGGATCTCCCTGTTGCAGGCCCAGGAGGGAAACTGGGGCTGCGTGGACCGAAATGCAGAGCGGAGTCTGCAGTTCTTGTGGCTTTTGCTGGCCAGGTTCTCTCCTGGAGGGAGGCAGAAGACGGTTTGGCTGCAGGCGAGCCTGGAACCGCCACAGGCTCTGCTGTGACTTCTGGGCGCAGAGACCTTTCCTGCTACAAAGGAAGCAGGCCTGTCAACTTGTAGTCATCTATCAACTTATTTCTTTCGTTCATTTACATACTGCTCCCCTCAGGAGATCCTGGGAGGGTTACAAGCAAAATACAACACAGATGGTCCTTGACTTCTGGCCAAAATGGAGCCAGGAATTTTGGTCAGATGTCATCATGATCAGAAGCACCTATGTGGCCAACCCGATTTTATGACTTTTTTTTTTGCAATGGTCGTTAAGTACAACGAACACAGCAGTTGTTAAGCCAATGCTGCGATCGTTAAGTGAGTCCATTGTCTGCAATAGGTGTGTTTTGCCAGAAACCAGAAGTAAACACCAGTTCCCAGCCCCCCCCCCAAAAAAGTCAAGTTGTGGTTGTGTGACTACGGGATGCTGCAGATGGACGTAAATGCAGGCCAGTAGCCAAGTGCCCAACGTGATCACATGACCTTTGGGGGGGGCGGTGCTTTTGGAACATAGAAAATGGGACCCAAGCGCCTTTTGTGGAGTCCGCTGTAACTTTAGTCAGTCTCTGAATGACTGGTCGTAAGGTGAGGACTCCCTGTAATGTCTTGTGAAACACAGCCACAACAGCCTGCTCAGAGCAGGCAGCACTGAAGGCTCGCCTGCACAAAGCCGAGGAAGCCAGCAGCCGGAGGGCAGGGCGAGAGGTCCAAGCGGGTTGGGTCCCTCTGGTGAGGCAGGACCTTTGTGAGTGCGCAGGAGGGGCCAGATCTGCTTGGAGGAGACCCCCGCTGGACGCTCTGGCCCTGTCCATCCGGTTGGCCCTTGCCGGCCCCAGCTCCTCCGAATGATCCCGTCTCCTCCTGCTCTCCCTCAGAATGCCTCCGGCTCCTGCTTGGTGGACATGAGCGCTGTGTGGTGGGAAGCTGCTGACCGCGCAGAATTGTGTGTTGTGACAGCCGAGGAAACGTCCATCTCTCTCTGGAGGCCTCTCGATCTTGGCCAGTGGGGGACGGTGCACACCTGGCACTTTACAAAGGTAGGCGAGGCCGCTGCTGCTTTGGCTGCCTGGGTGGTGCCACTCTGGGTCTGCTGCTGGAGGGTGTCCCTTCCGCCCCCCCATGCCCCCCAGCTGCAGTCTTTTCGACCTGAAGACCGGTGAAGGGTTTGCCTGTCTCCCTATTAGCACAATTGTGGGTGTTGCTTGCATACGTGTGCGTTTCATGTCTCCAGGGCTTAGCTCGGGGCATGGGGTATTTTTTTAAAATTATGTCTAAAAGCCATAAGCTTAAAATAGATGTCCTGACAATATAATATATACAGTATAAAATATCATATGCGATAGTGCTGTATTATTTTGTGTTTTTGTAACGTGTCTTAGGCTATAAAAGTATGAGCTAATTTTGTGTTATTGTATACTAAAACAATTACGTTGTTTTATTCCAATGAATGAGAAAAAGTGACCCTAAACCCATCGTGCAGTTCTTTGCTGCAGCTGCGGAGAGCTGGGCCCCGGCCACTTGCTGCAGACTCTGCAGGGGGCTATTGCAAATTGTGCTGCTCCGAGGGCCGCTTTGCGAGAGAGCAGGCGAGCCAGAAGTCGCCCTGGGTGACGTGTGACGGACAAACCGTTCTCCGGTTTACAGACAAGCCTTGGTTCTTGACTTACGACAGTTCATTTAGTGACCATTCCAAGTTGCAAAAAAAAGTGACTTAAGACCGTTTTTCACACTTACGACATTTGCAGCGTTCCCTTGGTCACACGATCAGAATTCAGACGCTTGGCAACCGACTCATAGTTATGACGGTTGCATGGTGTCCCGGGGGGGGTCACGTGATCCCCTTTTGCAACCTTCTGACAAGCAAAGTTAACGGGGAAGCCGGGTTCACTTAACAACCGGGTTACTAAGTTAACGACTGCAGTGATTCACTTAATAACTGTGGCAAGAAAGGTCGTAAAATGGAGCAAATCTCGCTTAACAAATGTTTCACTTAGCAACGTAAATTTTGGGCTCAGTTGTGGGTGTAAGTTGAGGACTGCCTAGTTATGGCCCTAAGCAGGACAGTCAGGGCTGGGAATGGCGGCTGAGCAGTCTGGCGGGCCGAGGGTCCCGCTGCCGGCTTTATTCAGGCCGTGTCCGGGGAGGAGGGGCAGGTCTGGCTTGGAAGGGAAGGGCCGCCCATCCTGTGGCTCTCTTTTTCAGTTTCCAGTGATCCAAATCGTCGCCCTGTCCGGGGCTCACAGCGTGGTGGGTGCAGTGCTGGGACGTCTGGAGACAGCAGAGATACGGCAAGTGGATTGTGCATTTTATGCATTGATGGAGCCAGCAGAGGTGGGCAAGTGGGCTGCTCTGGTGAAAGAACCCAATTTGTTTGCAATTCTACTTGGAAACCACTGCTGAACTTTGTGCTTGAGGTGGAAAAAATGCAACTTTGATTTTGGGTTTTGCTGATTGGATGGGTCTGTTGTTATAGAGATGGCTACTTTATACCAGTATTACCGTAAATGCCGGCGTATAAGGCGACTTCCGCGAGCGCTGAAATCGGCGCCAAAGACGGGGGTCGTCTTATACGCCGAGTTGTCTTATACGCAGGAAATACTGGTAGTTTCCGGCGTATAAGACGACATTTTAGGAAAGCGGCTCGGCGATAAAGACGGGGGTCATCTTATACGCCGGGTCACCTTGTACGCCGGCATATACGGTATTATAGAAAAGCAAAAGGTTGAGGTTTGATGCTATTATTTTATTATACTGCACTAAAAGGAGTTGGAAGTCAACGCTTTTTCTTTCTTTCTTTCCCTTTGTCCTACACTTTTCCCGTTTTACACCCATATTCTCCCATTATTTTCTTTTGGTTTTTTTTTATATAAACTAATAAAACTTTTGGGATGGATTATGCATTTCAGCAACGGAGTCTAATGGATGCTGAGGCGTTTATAATGCTGCATGCTTTCGTTCTCAGAATAACATCCAAATTTGGTTTAGTGAGAGTTTTTTTCCCATGAACCAAATCAGGTCATTAGCTTTAGTGCCCGAGAGGAGCAGTTTGCTGCTTTTGTGTAATTCAAGCAATTGTAAGCAACGTTGCAGTTAACAGATGTGAACCTTTGCACAAGAGGAAGCACCTGAAGTTTCCATCATTTTATTTCTGCAAATTCTGCGCATAGAGCCGAGGTGGCACAGCAGTTCGAGTGCAGGACTGCAGGCCACTTTAGCTGACGGTGTTCAGCAGGTCAGCGGTTCAAATCTCACCGGCTCAAGGTTGACTCAGCCTTCCATCCTTCCGGGGTAGGTAAAATGAGGACCCAGATTGTTGGGGGCAATGTAAATATATATATACATTGCTTACTGGTGTACACCGCTTAGAGAGTGCTTGCACTTAAAGCGGTATATAAGTCTCATAAATAAAATAAATAAATAAATAAATAAATAAATTTCCCTCCATCTCATTCATACCACAAATATTTAAATGACAATAATGATGTTACATTTTTTTTTCTAACCTTGTAATCTTTCTGTTGCATCTGCTACTAAGCAGGTTCTTGCTGACCATCTGGGGTGTGTGTGTGTGTGTGTGTGTGTGTGTGTGAGCATGGCGAGATCAGAAGGACATGTCCTTGGAACATCCTATTCCATTTCAGCCTCAAAGTGCAGCAAAGGCTCCTGGCCACAGCCTCCACCCCCTCCTTGAGAAAAGGGGTCTCAGAAGACCCTCCGATCACGACCCTTTCGGGAATCAAAGAGGACTCAATCCCGGAATAATCAGGGGGCTTCTGGCCTCTTGCTGGGGTTGGGTCTGAGCCTGTCTCTCCCCAATCAGAACCCAACAGCCTCCAGGCATTGTCCCCACTTGAGCTGGGGGGGGGAGAGGAACAGTCAGACATGGTCAGCATGTGGATGCTACCTCACCTCGAGCTGGTGGGTGCCCTTGGGGGCAGAAGAAGACATTCAGCATTTCATTATTTCTGTGAAAGACTCCTTGTAATCATACTAAAAAACCAGGGTCCAAATTTGCCGTTTATAGATCCAGCGTTGCAGATAGGAAGCCTTTGATGGGCAAATTCCATAGCCTGTTTTGATTTCACAATAGCATGTTGGTATTTTTATCAGTGCGTTACTCCCATCATAGAGCTTTCCTACGTTGCTGTAATTGATGGCCACACGTTAATTGGTTTTGTTGTTGCATGTTAAGTAGACCCAGGATCATAGCAGACTTCTGTTCTTCTAGGCTTTTGTTCCATTCTTCTGAAGGTAGCTGTGCTAAAGAAGAGCTGCTCAAAGCTGGAAACATAAACGCCGTCCTTGGTCTGACCGATAGGAAGCTGGTCAGCAGCTGCTGGTCACTGCGAGGCCAAGAAGTGGAAGTCTTTTCTTTCTCTGAGGTGGGAAGGTGAGGACTAATTGGTTTTGCATGGTAGGCCTCTTTGGGAAGACCACCATTCCAGAAGATCTCTAAGAAATAGATCAAATTGCTACAGCAGGGAAGGAAATTGAACTCAGGATTCAGGCTAGACAAGGGTGCAGAGAGGCAATACGTGCTGAGCATGTTGGCAGTGAGTTCGTTTTCCATCCTATAAACTGGGTGCTGAAAATCAGGAGAACCTGTTGGTTTTGCAGAAGCCACAAGAGGTGGACATTGATAATCTATTCCCCCATGCCATCACTCTGCTAAACACCTAACACCCACAGCACTGTCTTATGCCTAAAAATATTTACCCAGGTACTAGGGCTGTATTGCTATTCTTCTTCTCATCTTTCCCACTACTTTCTCCTATTGGTATCTTATGATTTATCACTTGTTTGTATCTTAGGAGTTATGATTGTATTTTACGATTTTTGATCTATGACTTATCACGTTTGTATGTACACTGAGACCTTCTGCACTGGAGACAAATTTCTTGTTTGTCCAATCACATTTCACCAATAAAGAGTGTTCTGTCCTGTTCTATATTCTATTCTGTATCCTATCCTATCCTATTGTATTATCCTGTCCTGTCCTGTATTCTACTTTACTCTACACCAGTGGTTCTCAACCTGTGGGTCAGGACCCCATTTGGGGTCGAACGACCATTTCACGGGGGTCACCAAACAACGCAGGCCGCCATTTTTCCCCCCCTTTTCCTTAGCTGTGCTACTCCCTTTTATTCTATTGGCTTTTGAAAGCCAATAGAATAGACTCTCTTGAATAGAGTCTAATTCTATTAACTTTCAAAAGCCAATAGGAATTGTCCAGGCTGTCTCTGCCCTGCTGATCCCGCCAAAAGTCCAATTCTGCAAACGGTGCTGCACCAGTTGAGTAGCCCTCGACTTACGACCGGTTGGGGGTCGCGGCTTTAAAAAGGTTGAGAACTACTGTCCTATTGGTATCTTATGATTTATCACTTGTTTGTATCTTAGGAATTATGATTGTATTTTACGATTTATGATCTATGACTTATCACGTTGTTTGTATGTACACTGAGACCTTCTGCACTGGAGACAAATTTCTTGTTTGTCCAATCACATTTCACCAATAAAGAGTGTTCTGTCCTGTTCTGTTCTATATTCTATTCTGTATCCTATCCTATCCTATCCTATCCTATCCTACTGTATTATCCTATCCTGTCCTGTTCTGTCCTATCCTGTATTCTACTTTACACTCTATTAATTTCCCATCCTATAAACAAGAGGGCTGAACATCAGGAGAAGGTGTATGTTTTGCAGGAGCCACAAGAGGTGGGCTTTGATGCCCCCCGAAGAGACGGTCTTGGCTTTTGCTGACGTGGCTGGGCTGCAGGAGGCTCTCCTTGGAATGACAGCCATGAACTGCATCGTCCTCTGGTGAGCCCGCAGGCTGCTCCGCGGGATTTTCCTCTGGCCCAGCTATTTTTCCTCAGTAAAATTCTGACTCAGTCCCACAAAGATATTACAGTAGATAACAGACAAAAACGTATGTATAAACTATATTGCGATTGCAAAAAATGCTCAGTGCATAAAAAGGAAAAATGTAAAACTAACTGAAAGTTGGGAGAAGTGGAGTAACTGGGGGGGAAAAGAAATTCAGAAAACTAGGAACACAACAAGAATTCTAATCTCTTCAATACAAAAGTTTTAATTATGTATACGTGCAGATTTTTGCAATTCAGATTTCAAAAATTGCCTTAAGCTGAGACTATGCAGAACTAAATACTGTCCAGCCTTGTCTCTCAGTCAAAACTTAGTATTTGAATATTGAGAGTTGACATGCTCCATTGAACCAAAAAAACCCATCTGATTCATACATATTTCCAGAAGTATACTGTCACTCATATTTATCAAAGCTCTTCAAAAATTGAAATTCCATTTTTAGATGATAGTTTAACCACACACAGAGGTGTGTGAGAACCTTAACTTCCTTCCCAGAACCTAGTTTATAACAGCAATAATATCTAACTTGCCTCCCAGAATTGTGAATGCTCCATCACTGGAGGTTTTCGAAAAGAGATTGGACAGCCTTTTAACCAGGATGCTATAAGGCTCCTACCTTGGGCAGGGAGTTGGACTAGATGACCTCCAAGGCCTCTTCCAGCCCTAGGATTCTGTGTTCTGACTAACAAGGAACTTCCATCAGAAGTGAGCATAGAAAGGATGAAAGCTCACCTTTTTTGAACATGCTTTGAAGAGTTCAACAGATCTGAAAAAATATTTTTGCTGTATCAAATGAGTTTGTAAATCCCACTTGATTATAGAGGGAGAAATGAATTAAGGATGTCTAATGCAGGGGTGTCAAACTCACAATGTCATGTGATGCAACGTACCGTGACTTTTTTGCCATTCCCGGCAATGAGTGGGAGCAGTTTTGCTATGATGCATCCGGCCGGCGGGCCGGCAGTTTGACACCCCTGGTCCAATGTGATTCATGCATATTAAAAGCAAAGGTAACTGGAATATTTTTACTGGAATCCCTGCAACTGCCTCAGTATACGGAATATCTTGAGAGTGTCCATCTGACATTCTGTATCGCCAGCAGACTTGTTTGCGATGCCTCAAAATACTCAGAATTGGATCCGAGAGTCTGGACCTTCGTTCCTGGTGTCAATTTCCTGCCCCAGTTTAGACATTTGGGAAAGAAAGACCCTCGACTCCATTTAGTTGAAGTGATGGGTTATTGTTTTTTTTAACTAAAGTTAAGTGGTTGCAGCGAAAATGAAGCTAGATCTGAGTATTCCTTATACTTTCTCCCCTTTTCTGGCCCTCCCCATGACCAATCCATCAGTGTCCAGTATTATGCCGTTTTGATGTTTTGGGAAGCGCTTTGAAGCTTGGCATCTATTTCCCTGTGTGGTTTCGGGCTTCTGTTCTCAGGCCAGGTGTCCTTGCCCGCCGGTTTATTCCAGTTTGGCACCTCTGGTTCTTGTCAGCCTATCTCCCCACCCCTCCACCCCTCCATTTGCCTTCCCTTTCGCTTGCTCTGACTTTACTTCCCCAAATTCCCTCCCCACCCCCCTGCGCTTTATGGCAGGATGGCAGCAAGTGAAGAAGCTGAGGATGGCAGACCCGACACCTGTTTTTTGTGTTGACAAATGGAGATCCATAGCAGCTACTAGTTGATGCCATACATGATTTTGCGCTCAGCTAAGGCCCTCTGTCTGCTTTTACCTGGAAAAGAGACTTTTTGGAGGAGGGGTCAGGAAATTACCCCCTTGCCCTCCCCGATGGTTTTGGTCCCCAAGTGGAGGGACTTCTGGAGAGCCGGCGGTGGCTTCTCTTCGACCCTGTTCTGCTTGTGAAAGTGGGACAGCCTGATGGGCTGCTTAGCTGAGGTCTGCAACCTGTGCATCTGTCTGCAGGGAGAGCTGCATTCGGAGAGGTAGCATTAATTGGCGTGGAGGAAGGTTGGGGGTCTCCCGACCTTGGCCAATTGAAGATGGGTGGACTGCAACTCCCAGAATTCCCCAGCCGAGGTTGAGACACACTGATTATACTGGGATTGCTGATTTGATCGATATTATGCTCTTCTTATGCAGCTATTCAATGCGTCAAGCAGTGCATTTTAGAAAGAGGAAAAAAAAAACATTATTTCGCACAGTGGGTGTTGCTGCTTCTGTTCTTGCAAGCACTCTGGACGGGAGGGCGAGCAGGGTCTCTTCCCTGGTCTCTGCCGGGCTCGTCCCAGCCAGGCAGCCGAAGGGACCTGAAAGAGCTGAACTGATGGCCTTTTTGCCCTGCACAGGAATCTGGGAACGGGGCAGTTGCTGAAGAAGATCCCGGTGGGGTGGTCCTTCCCCGCATCCGTCTGCCACAAGGCCTACTCCGATGCGGTAGGTGCCTTCAGGTGCACGCTGGGAAAGGCAGAAAGGCCCCTGTTGGCTTTCGGCCTTCCCGTGGCTGAGCGTTGTAGCCTTTGCTTCGGTTTCCGCTGAGAGCACCGTTGAGGCCGATCCCACCACAGGACAGGAACGAGAATGTGGGATCTGCATTTGGGATATTTGGATGAGAAGCAGGTGCGACTCCTTTGGGAAGCATCGTGCTCGGTGTCTGGCATCTCTCCAGGGAGATGAGAAATCCCTTTTGATCTGAGAATCACGTTCATAAGCAACAACTGAGGCAAAACCATTAAATTGCATATCGACTTTCCTACTGATTATATTTTTAAATAAATTGAAACCAAAGAGAGAGGAGGGTCTGAATTCTGGAATGGGACTGAAAATTCATTGATCGCTATTCAGTTGTTGGTGGGAGTCACGTCAGGGATGTGGGGCAGTGCCAGGCGGGAAGGATTTGGGGGGCTGCGTTGGGGGGCTTTTGCCATTTGTCACATTTTCTCCTGAGGCCTGCCTGACTGAAGATATTTGGATGTCGTAAATGTTTTGAGTTGATTTTCTAGAGCAGTGGTTCTCAACCTTTTTAATGCCGCGAGCCCCAACCGGTCGTTAAGTCGAGGACTACTCAACCAGTCGTAAGTCGAGGACTACTCAACTGGTGCAGCACCATTTGCAGAATGGGACTTTCAACGGGCTCAGCAGGGCAGAGACAGCCTGGACAATTCCTATTGGCTTTTGAAAGCCAATAGAATGAGACTCTATTCAAGACAGTCTATTCTACTGGCTTTCAAAAGCCAATAGAATAGAAGGGAGTAGCACAGCTAAGGAAAAGGGGGGGAAAAATGGCGGACTGCGTTGTTTGGCGACCCCCGTGAAATGGTCGTTCGACCCCAAATGGGGTCCCGACCCACAGGTTGAGAACCACAGGTTGAGAACCACTAGAGGAAGGGAAGTGTTTGGAAGTCCAGGGTTTTAAGATTAATTATGTATTTGGAGAGATTGCTTTTACATTCTGGTATGTGCAGCGGAGCCCGGGCAGTAGTTAGAATGCAGTATTGCAGGCCCCAGCCAGGAGTTCGACCCGGATGGGGCTCAAGATTGACTCAGCCTTCCATCCTTTCGAGATTAGTAAAATGAGGACCCAGATTGTGGGAGACAATATGCGAACAATGCTGACACTGTAAACTGCCCAGAGAGAGCCATAAAGCACAATGCCTAATGCTGTTGATGTGCTTCAAATCTCAGAATTCAGAGGCCAGAAGCAGAGAAGGTTGGTTTCGTGTAACTGATGCATGCAGTGTCTGAACCAGTAAATCATCATCTTATGACTCAATCTATTGAAATCTATTGGCCAAGATAGAGAGGCAGTTTGGTGTAGGCACTGGGCTAGAGATGGGAGTTCTGAATTCTAATCCTGCCTGATAGATGAAGAGGACTTTGTCCCAATTCGCCCTTCTCAGCCCCAGGAAGGAAAAGGCAATGACGACCATTTCTGAAAAAGTTGGCAAAAGGTTCTGCAGGGACCCTCTGGGTAGCCTCATCTGAAGGCACACGAAAAGGGGATGGGGAAAGGAGGATGTTCAGACAGTATCCTGGGACGATAATTGGCCTCCCCTCAGCTGCCCAGCCCCGACTTCAGGGTGGTTAAGAGCCACCCGGTGAACGTTTGTCCGAAGCATCCGGTGCTTCTCTGACTGGTGGCGGAGCTGATGTCTCCCTGGGTGTTTTCTGTCTTGCGGATCAGGGCCTGCTCTTCCTGGTCTTCAGCCATCCCCATGCCGAAGACAGCCAGCTGCCCGGGAACCCCGCTTTCCAGATCGTGGCGCTCAATCCCAAGACCGCCAGAAGCTCTGGAGTGATGCTCTTGGCCCTGCCCCCCAGCATCCAAGGAAGGCAAGTTGTGGCATCAGGGGGCTGGGGGGGGGGCTCTTCAAAAACCAGCAGTTTGTAGCCAAGTTAATTTGAAAGTGAGACAGGCGACCAAGGGTTGGCGGAGGCAGGCAGCCCGGAGAGTTGGCAGAGGACAAAAGGCGGCGGCTGCTGTTGCACCCAGGCAGGTGATCTGTGGGATGAAGCTTAAAGAAAGCCCCTCCAGCGGCACACAGCGGAGGCGGAGCTGTTCACGTCACTCCCCCCTGGCTCCAAAAGGGCGGAGGGGGACCGGGCCTATCCACCCATCCCATCCCCGTAGAATGGCAGTCGCCGATCAAGGAATGGCCTGGCCCGGGGGGGGCTGAAGTACCAGTAAGCGGGTGTGGGGCAACTCCACTCCCTCCCCCACCTGCTTCGCCTTGTGCCGTGCGGCCTCCTGCCCCATTGCAGCAGTGAGGTGGGACGGAGTGAGCAGGGTCCTAACTAGGGCTTATTTTGGGGGAAGGGCTTATATTAGACCCCCTCCCCAATCAGGGTAAGTCTTATTTTAGGGGAGGGGCTTATTTTCGGGGAAACACGGTAAATCGGAGTGCCCCAAGCAGGCAAGGGACAGGGCTGCAGAGGCTGCAGCCTCCCAGTGACTCTTTCTGGTCCTCCAGGTACTTGGAGCGCGATGTGAGGGGCGCTTCGGCAGCAGCTGTCCTGGCTTCTGGAACCATTGCGGTGTGGGATTTGTTTCTGGGGCAGTGCACTGCGTTGCTGCCCCCCAACTCTGGAGGCAGCTGGTCCCTGGCCAGGTGGTCAGTTACGGACACTTGCCTGCTGGCCGGGCAAGAAGATGGCTCGGTTTACCTCTACGAGTACACAGGGGCCTGCAGACCGGCTTCCTGCCTTCCAAGAACTCTGGAGCCGAATCCCTCGGGGGGCAGCTCAGAGACGGCTTTGTGAAGGGCCACCAAGGAGGTCCAGTTTTGTCAAGGGAACTCAGAAATATCCATTATCACAATCCACTTGGAATACTTCTTCTGCAAGCTCGCCAGAATAGGAGCTGCTGGTTGGCTAATGTTTCGCCTCTTTTTGAAGTAATTGTCCTGTACCTGTTAAATGAAACTGATAAAGCAAGTGACACGTTTCCTTGACTGTTCTTGAATACGTGATAACTTTTTGTAAAAGGCTAGAAGCGACACAGGATAACATGACAGTAGAATATTATTTTTCTGGCAAAGCTTCTGCGGATGAGAATTTCTGGGTTCCGCTTCTTGCTGGCTAGCCTGTCTACCGCCATTGAGTCCTCTTGACCAACTAGCCCAGTGGTTCTCAACCTTTTTAATGCTGCGACCCCAACCGGTTGTAAGTCAAGGACTACCCAACCAGTCGTAAGTCGAGGACTTTCCCTGCCCAGGAGCTCCGCGCATGCGTGGTGTCGCCCCCTGCGCCGGCTGAGGCATAGCTGGCAAGCGGCAGCGATGGCGCAGGGTGACCATCGGCTGGGCCACCAGCTGGCCCAGCCCAAGGGAGATAAGGCACCCGCCGGGCCCCACGCGTGCCAGCAACCCTCCCTGCACCCGCCGGCCTCCCACCCCTGGCCCTCTTTTACTTACATTTTTAGTAGTTGCTCAGCAGGGAGGGGTGGAAACTTCCAGACAGCTCGCCTTCGCTGCAGACAACTTGCAGCACCGTTTGCAGAATGGGACTTTTGGCGGGCTCAGCAGGGCAGAGACAGCCTGGACAATTCCTATTGGCTTTTGAAAGCCAGTAGAATTAGACTCTATTCAAGAGAGTCTATTTTATTGGCTTTCAAAAGGGAGTAGCACAGCTAAGGAAAAGGGGGGAAAAATGGCGGACTGCGTTGTTTGGCGACCCCCGTGAAATGGTCGTTCGACCCCAAATGGGGTCCCGACCCACAGGTTGAGAACCACTGAACTAGCCCTTTAGCCAGCAGTGGCTGCATCAGCTCTGCAGGTGGATCCAGTGGCTGACAGGTGTCCCACAGTGCTGCTCCTCAGGGGCCGCCTGTGTCCCCTTCCCTTTTTCATGTAGCCGACTTGACTCCAATAGGCCACACTGAGGCCTGGAAGTGGCCTAGATCACGGGTGTCAAACTCACAACGTCACATGACGTATCGCAACTTTTTTCCATTGCTGGCAACAGGGTGGATGCCATTTCGCAGTTTGGTACCCCTGGCCTAGATCAACCCCATTCCAAGTGAGTGGCTGGGGTCCCCAAAGTGTTTTACTTCCCCTTAAGTTTGTTTGTTTGTTTATGAGACTTATATACCGCTTTAAGTGCAAGCACTCTCTAAGCGGTATACACCAGTAAGCAATGTATATATATATATTTACATTGCCCCCAACAATCTGGGTCCTCATTTGACCTACCCTGGAAGGATGGAAGGCTGAGTCAACCTTGAGCCGGTGACATTTGAACCGCTTGCCGTTGCTCAGTCTCTGCTGGCTGCCTCTCCTCTGCACAGGGATGAAGCAGTGGGACTTCAGGCCAGTCACTCAGCCTAACCCACCTCACAGGGCTGTTGTAGGAAAACAAGCAGGGAGGAGTATTAACTTTGCCACCTTGAGTTATTTATAAGCGCAAGAACGGAATGTAGATAAAATCAAGGAAATGGCTGGGAATGATGTATGCAGCGTGCACAACATCCCTGCAGTGCAGCCCAGTGTGGTCTTCGAGGCTGGAGGGCGGTGGGGGCACAAAGACGCAACAAACACATTGGGTTCTGCAACTGCCACGCAAAGGCTGCATCGGCATCCAAAGCGGGGCGCTAGGGAGCAAACGCCGCTGCCGCCGCCGCGAAAGGCCCCCGGCTGTGGGCTCCGGACCAGGCCGGGGCGCGTCTCCCTCGCAGGCCGCCCGAACGGCCACATCGTAGCTGGGCTTGCAACCGTTGCGCCCGCCCGGCTTTCCTCCGCAGAGGCTCCGCGCGAGTCGCAGCCGGGAGCGGATTCACACGTGACGAGGCTGCCCGCAGAGGGAGGGGGAGGGCCCGCCCCGCCGCGAGGCCTGCCGGGAGACCCCGCCCCCCGCGCGCGCAAGAGAGAGAGAGAGTGCGCAGGCGCAGAGGGTGAAGATGGCGGCGCGAGTGCTGCTGCTCCGCGCGGCGTCCGGGCTCCGCTGTCAGCACCGCCGCCGCCTCCTCCCGCTCCTCCCGCCGGGGGCGAGGCGGGGCCTGGCGGGCGCGGCCTGGGCCGGGACGCGGCTGCCCGCTCCGCGCCGGCGGCCGCCCTGGCCCCGCGGCTACTCGGACGCGCCGACGCTGACCTTGAAGGGCATCCAGGACCAGGTGCTCTACGTGCTGAAGCTCTACGACAAGATCGACCCCGAGAAGGTGGGCGGGGGGCGGCGGGGGGGTCGCGGCGGGGGGGCTGGGGCGGGGTCGGGGGGCGGGGGGGTCTTGGGAGGGGTCGGCGGGGGGTCGGTTATTGTGCGGGGGGGGTGGGGGGGGGCGGGGGGGGCGGGGATGTGCTCACGTGTGGGGGCTGGGGGAGGGGGGCGCCGGGTGGGGGGGCTGGGGAGTGGGCGCGTGGGGGGGCTGGGGAAGGGGCGCCGGGGGGGCTGCTGGGGAGGGGGCGGCGGAGGGGGGGCTGGGAGGGGGGGCGGCTGGGGAGGGGGCGGGGGGGGCTGGGGGGGCTGGGGAGGGGGCGCCGGGGGGGCTGGGGAGGGGGCGCCGGGGAGGCTGGGGAGGGGGCGCCGGGGGGGGGGAAGGGCAGCCCCTCTGACCGGCCCTGGTTGTCCCGCAGCTGTCGGTGGAGTCGCACTTCATGAAGGACCTGGGCCTGGACAGCCTGGACCAGGTGGAGATCATCATGGCCATGGAGGACGAGTTCGGTAAGGCCGGGCCGGGGGTCTTCCTGGGGGGAGCCTCGCCCGAGCGCAGCCCGCACCGCCCAGCCCGCCTGGCCGGTCCTGGGTCCTCGCCCTGTTTTGAGCTTCCCGCCTCTGCCCAGGAAGGGGCCTCCGAAGACGGGTTGCGAAGGCCTCCGGACTTCCCTCTCTGCCCCGCTCGCCCTGGGGTCTTGCTCTGAATACGCGCCCAATTGCAGAGATGTAGGAAAAACGGAGCGCCGGCTGTGCTCAGCAGATCTGGGGGGGGGGGTCCACCAGAGCCCCCCCCCGTTGCTTGGAGGGCTTTGAGCTCTGAGTGCGGCTGATTCTCCTCCCTCCCCGCCACGGAAGCGGCCCCTTGCACCACAGGGCTGGTTGGGAGGAGGGCGGAGGTTGTGGCTCCTGGTCTCGTTGACTTGGGCGTCTCGGAACTCAATGAGCCAAATCTCTTCCAGGGTTTGA
Source organism: Crotalus tigris (assembly GCF_016545835.1). Lineage (NCBI taxonomy): Eukaryota > Metazoa > Chordata > Lepidosauria > Squamata > Viperidae > Crotalus > Crotalus tigris. The sequence goes on along the minus strand of NW_024096931.1, from coordinate 1,455,677 downwards.
AATTCCAGATGCAGCAGCAGAAAAGCTGATGAGTCCTCAAGATATCATCGATTATATTGCCGATACGCAAGACGTGTACGAATGAGTTTCTCAAGTGGAGTAAGTGGACATCATCTTGCGGTGAGGTCAGCAAGGAGGGATTGAAATGGGGAGCAGGTCCCATCATGGGAGACTTAGGAGGTGGGTGGCTTTGGCCTGCATTTCAGCCTGCGAAGATGGGTGGCTGGCTGGGAGGCGAGAGTATTTGGACGGGGAGCAAAGCCGCTCCTGGCCAGCATCCTTTGACACAGTGTGATTCCTGCAGTGAGAGGAGGTAAGACTAGGTCAGTGTTTCCCAAACTTGACAATGTTAAGGCATGTGGACTTCAACTCCCAGAATTCCACAGCCGGCGTTGCTGGCTGTGGAATTCTGGGAGTTGAAATCCTCATGCCTTAAAATTGTCAAGTTTGGGAAACACTGGACTAGGTGATCTCTAGCATCCTTTCCAAGTTTACATCTTATGATTCTGGGGTAACAATATATTGGAAAATTTGGTGGGAAGGAGGGAGAAAGCATTAACAGCAGGAGGGGCAGGAAAGCAAAGCGCTTTGGACTGTTAATCCTATTTTTTCTTCTCAGAAAAACCCTTAGCAGCATATCAGAAAAATGAAAACTAGCGTTGCAATTTCATGACAAATCGAAGTCGGGTTGAAGCCTCAGTGTCAAGGATGTTCCTGGGGTGGATTGTGGACTGCTAGTGTGAGCCACAAGCAGTCAAATCAGAGATGGCAGAGCACCCCTGAAAAGCTTCAGAAGGGGAGCTGCAGGCTGCCCAGCGGGGAGGACAGGGACTGGCCCAGAGCAGCTGCAAGGCAGATGTTCACCAGGGCAGAATAGGGGCTGTGCCTTTTACAAGCAATAATCTCCTCGCCTATCTGTGTTTGGTGAGGCAGAAAATATTCTTGCTTTGGCTGATGAATGCTGGGAGGTTGTCTGGGAGTGGGTGCCTCTGTTCATTACAGCAGAATAATGGGGGAGGAAGCAGCACATCCTGCCTTGGCAAAGAGTAACTCTGGTTGGCTTACTTTTACGTTCAAAAGGGCAACTTGATGATCACAGACAAATTATTTGTTTAGTTTCTTTAGCTGCCCACCCCAACCAAGTGATTTTGGGCAGTGAATATTTCTAAAACAAAGCATTTAAAACAGTATAAAAATTCATATATTCAGTAGCTGAGAAAAGTATCACAATTGTCAGGATAGCCAAGAAATTAAGACACTTCATACATATGGAACTCCAGGCCTGGGCACATAGCCAGTTGTTTTGAAGCCTTGTGAAAGACCAGCAGGGTGGGGCTCATTCTGATCTCCAGAAGGGAATGTTCTGGGGGGGAGGGGGGGCTACAGCAGAGAAGGCACCTCCCCACCAGCCAACATTCCTTGGCTGATGGGACCCACAGCTTCCCCATCCTGCTGGCCCGAATTGGACAGGTAGAAAGGGCTGGGAGAAGATGGTTCCCTCGGATAACTTGGCCCCCAAAGCCACAAACAGCTTTAAAGGTGACCACTTGATTCCCTGGAAAAGCCTCCATGGTTTCATACAATTGCACCCGGAAACATACTGGCAGCCAACGCAGCTCACGAAACAGTGAGGTTAACATGTGTTGAATATCCGACATCATTTACTATCCCTGCAGCTGCATTCTGTACCGGTTGAAGCTTCTGAATGCTCTTCAAGGGCAGCACATTGCAGTACTCCAGCCAAAAGGTCACAAGGGCCTCCCAGTCCAGGAACAGGTACAACTGATGCACAGCCTGAAGGCCCTTCTGGCCACGGCTGGCATTTGCTCTTCTGGCAGGAACCAGGAATCCAGGTTGCGCCCTAGGCCTGTCTGGCTAGTGTTCAGCTGGCCACGCCTCTCCTGAAAGTTGAAAGCCCTGCAGTGATTTCGATGCATTTGGTTGACTCCCTGAGCTGCCTGTTGGGTGCCTTTGCTGTTCTTGGCTGAAATGGATCAAAATGGAGGCCTTATCCTTGGGCAAGTGATCCCTTGTTGCCTGGTGGAACCCATCGGAACTGGCTGCTCTTGACAGTTTTGACTCAAGTAGCTACTGCCCAAGTTCCTTTCCGGTGGTCCTTATGCAAGGTACAAATATTCCCTTCCTACCTCGCTCACAGGTATCTCCTGTTTTGTTCCGAGAGCTGGATGAAGTGATCGAGACGGACTACGCTGGCAAGCCAACCCCTTTGCGGTTTGGAATCACTATGGCTCTCCGAGGAAGAGTTTTGTCTGTCCTATTTAAAGCTGTAAATGTTGGACTTCAGAATAAATATGAAAAATTCTTATGCCTTTAGTCTATCCCTGTTTTTAAAACTATGTTTCTCAAGACTTCCCCAAGTGCGATATTCGGTTCTAGATTCCTGTGAGCTTTTCGAAGTGACTGTAGGAAGACCACTTGCTACAGTGATGCAGTCCTGAGCACTGGGCACACATATGTCCACTGGAGAGTACAGCCTGTATGCCCAGTGCCATTTGGATGAGAAATAAACTTCAACCAGGTTAGAGAAATAGTATCTGGCTTTCTCCTTTGCTTTATGCAACTGTGTCCATATGGTACATTTGCCCAAATTGGTGAGTTGGCAAATAGAGTCACCTGTGCTGGTTGATCCAGTGCACAACTAAGGATTGGGCAAGTCGCTTGACCTGGGAGATTCTTCAGAGCTTTATAAAAACAATAATCCTATTTTCAGTGCAGTTGAGCAGAACTGGATGTTTATTAAGTAATTGTGTTGCTTGAACCCAAACAAGCAGTGTATTCGGTCACTAATTTCTTTCGGACTCATCTAAAGCCAGGTAACTATTTGCATCATCAAGACTGTACTTTACCTAAAGTTCTTGTCAGTTGGCAAGATTCACAAGCAGCAGCAGAAAATACCAAAGCAAGGCCCACCAAGGAGTGAAATGGGATTATCAGCAAGCCCAAGGCCGAATCAAGGTCCAAAGGCTCCCCAGAAGACAGGGACAGCCAGCCAGGACAACCTTGGGAGCCATTCCAAAGAGCCTGCACAGCCATTCGGGACCAGAACCAACCCATGACCCCTTTGCCTCGTTAAAGGGCGGGCATGTTGGCTCTGGGGAGAACTGGCCAGGGGAGTCCAGTGACAGGACAAGCATCTCTGCGGCCCGCTATGGGGCAAATCACACAGATGCTTTCCGTCAGGGCGATGATGGATCCTGCTTTCCACCTGTGGCGCAGCTGCCATCTTCCCGTGGTCAGTGACTTGTGGGAATGAGGATTCCCCGTCTTAAAGGGAATGCATTGCAAAATGCTGCCACAAAGCAGGCATGGGTGCCCAATTGAGGGCAGGGCAAGAATTCCTGCAGCTGCAAATGAAGTTGCTGGCCTCTTCTGGAAAAGGTGGCAGGGTGAACCACAGGCCTTTCCCACTGGCCTGGAAACATTCTCCTTGGGATATATTTTGGGCACTGTGCTGGCCACGTGTACCATCGCAGACTATGCAATCTCACTCTCCCTCCTTCACCAGCACCTGTGTAACGCAAAGTTCAATTTCAGTATATTTCTGGCTTGATTTGACAATGGAGTATGTTTTCTTAACTGATTCTAGTAGCAGTTTCTGCATAGGTGCAAAAACCTCCATCTCTTATTTGCAAGGTTAGTTCAACTCCCATTTCTTTGGAAACAATCTGCTTCAATGGCTCTTATACTGCCTTCATTGGTGAGCATCTGAAAGGTGGTTAAATGGATCTGCAAAGAACTGGAGCAGTGGTTCTCAACCTTTTTAATGCCGCGACCCCCAACCGGTCGTAAGTCGAGGACTACTCAACTGGTGCAGCACCATTTGCAGAATGGGACTTTTGGCGGGCTCAGCAGGGCAGAGACAGCCTGGACAATTCCTATTGGCTTTTGAAAGCCAATAGAATTAGACTCTATTCAAGAGAGTCTCTTCTATTGGCTTTCAAAAGCCAATAGAATAAAAGGGAGTAGCACAGCTAAGGAAAAGAGGGGAAAAAATGGCGGTCTGCGTTGTTTGGCGACCCCCGTGAAATGGTCGTTCGATCCCAAATGGGGTCCCGACCCACAGGTGGAGAACCACTGAACTAGAGGCTCTGCTCTGTTGCTCAGGGCAGCCACCTCATCCCCTTTGGCCCTCCAGAGTTGAGCCACACAAGAAGGGCCATCAGGGCCACTGAGATAGTCCTGTCACTCGTGCCATCCATAAGTCTGGCCTCTCTGCTCCCGAGTTGGGGCATTTTTCCACTTGGCACCAGAGCGGCTGTTCTCAGTACTGGGAATCCCAGGCCAGGTTGGAAAAATCAGAGGATCTTTGTTAGCCAATGTTACTCCTGCAGGAGTACTTTTTTTTTATTATTTCCACTGAGGGAGGGCTTTTAAGAGATGGGACTTTGCAGTTCAACCGATTCCATGATCATCTCCTTTTTTACAGCCCAACACCCAGAGGCCTAACTTCCTCTTTGAGAAAATGGAACTAGTCAAATCAAAACAACCTGGGCAGGCTGACCCCCAACACAGACAATTCTTTCCGTGAAACTTTCTAGAATCAGAGGCTTGGAAGGGACCACAGGGATCATCTTCCTCAGCCCTCTGCAACCTGCAGGGAGCCATTTACAGCATCCGTGAGCTGTCTGGCCAGCCTCTTCTACAATGCTTAGAAGTGAAGCTGCCAAGATGAAAAACTTCAGGCTGCGGACTTTATCTCTGCTACTCAGGTCAAAGGCCAATTCTAATTTTATGTCGAAGAAAGTGTTGGAGATGCAACAGTACAGAATTGTCAGAACTTTGAAAACATTATATTTAAACTACTCTATGGCACCTGTGCTGTCTGCACAGTGAAGAAGCCAACTGGGTCAGGATCTCTCCAGGTAAGTCCAGTACCTGCAGATGGCGAAGGCTGCAGGTTCTGCTGGAGAGAAAATCAAAGAAGTCCAACACAAGAGATAAGCAGCCCCCAAAGTCATGATTTATTAATATCTGGAGAAGCTTCATAATTTGAACACAACCCAAACTGTACATTTTACAATCACACACTATTTGTAAACAGTTAAAAAGCCACTGACAACTTTTGCATCTTCAGACACAACAGTTAGAATCAAGGCAATGAAATGAGAGCATCTTTCGGCACAGTTAAAAGGTTTTTTTTTTTTTTATCCTTGTTTAGCATTTCATTCTCCGACTAAACAAGCATCAGATAATACCATTTGTGGCAAAAAAGGAAGATGGAGTTTAACACTTTCACAAGAAAAGTATTTGCAGGAACTTTAAACATTTAAAATTTATACAACAAAGTTCTGTAATTCCAAATCCTTGGTTACAGTCTGCATAGTTACTTCAGCTTTAAGGTTAAACATGAAACACAGTCACAAGAGCAGGAAGAGCATCAATGGCACAACGGGGGGGGGGCGGGAAGGGGGGAGCCGGGGTGGGCTTTACGAAAAGAGGGAACTACAGTTTACCAGCCAAGCCCCCCCCCTCTTCCCCCCGCCCGCACTATTAAAAAGACAGCATCAGAAAGCACAGAATGTCAAACTCCAGCGAATCGAAGCAATTTTTGGCAGAAGTCATTTTACCGAGCAAGTAATAATCAGTGCTAAAAGTTATTTTCCTATAAGAAACGACAAGGAGCTCTACTGGGGACCTTCGTTTTCCTGAGAGCCAGGCTCTTGGATCGGGAGGGGGATAGAAAAAACAAGTGGAACGTGGCCGCGCACGGCCCGTGATTCCCAGAGATCAAGAGGAAGCATCTTTATCATCCACATCTTTTGTTTTTTTAAAAAATAGCTAAGTGATGGAAGAAGAGTAAACATTGTTTCTTAAAAAAAAAAGAGAAAGAAAAAACTTCTGTAAACAAGGCAGTGGCCCAACAGGAGCCCCCCCCCCCAAATAAAAGACAAAAGCCAAACGCCTCTTGAAAGTGCAGGGCACCAGCCAGGCGGCTGCTGGGTGTGCAGCGTCAGGAACTGCTCGGCTCCGTCCGCCCGATTCCACAGGAGCCGGCAGGTGCAACACGTTTTTTGCCCGTCATCCTGGCAGAGACTTCGCCCCGGCCGTTTGGCACCACGGACGGCCACCTGGTGCCGAGTGGCCAGGCAGGCAGACCCGCAGGGGCAGCGGGGCTCGTCCCGACCCAAAGCAGACACCCCCTTGCCTGCCCACCACAAAACATTGCCCGGGGGGGGGGGGAGGAGAGGAGCTGCCACCGCTACCATTCATACAAGAAGGACCAAGTCTGTGCAAAGCTTAAAAAGCTCAACCTCCAACATTTTCAGCAAGTCGCCAAAGGGGGGGGAAAAAAAAATCAAGGAAAACAAGCAAGTTAACTGATGATCTTATGTAGGAAACTGGCTGAATTATGCAATGTACTACCTGGAAATGTAAATCTTTTCACTTTTCACATTATAATATTGGCCTGCATGATTCAAGTATTCAAACTGGTATGTTTTGGGCTAAAACAAAGAGGAAAAATGTGCACGACGTAACCATTTCCACAGTTGACCCCTAGAGGCTGCAGGTGGGGAGGGGGGGAATCCAAATTTAGTGCTGCTTTGAGGTCAGTTTTTCACACCTAAACAAGGTTACATGGACTCTCCCCCGGCCCCCAGATGGTCAACGGAGAGAAACGCATTGAGTGGGGAGGGGCTGCCAAGGCCCCTGGTGTCGTTGCCGCCCAGGGAGCCCCAGAGGCTGGTGGAATAGTTGGGGCTGCCCCAGAGGGAGGTGCCGTGGAGGTCCCCACTGCTTGTTCCTGAAAGCCCAGGACCGCTCCAGGGAGGGGTCAGGTCACTGCGGTTGGAGAATGCGTGGGGGCTGTCCATGGTCCCCAGGCGGGTCTGGCTGGTGCCCAGAGATTGCCAGGCGGGGGTTGGGGTCAGAGACGGGCCTTGTGCAAAGAAGCGGCTAATCTCCTCTTCGCTGGCAAACTCAGCCAGAATTGTAGTGTTCCCGAGGACGCACCTGTGCACAAAGCCAGCGAGAGGCACGTGAGATGGCAGCAGCCTGCAGAGCACACAACCTGTCCCCCCCCCCACGACTACCTCCTCCTCCTCCTCTTCTTCGAAGCCCCTCACACACCGAAAGCAACCGTGACAACCATTTCCCCACTTAGTTTATACTACGGCAACCGCTCTGCGGTAATAAAAAAAGAGGCATCCTTTGCAGGAGAATCCAGCCAATTAAGTGGCAAATAAAACCAGGTCTATTAAGAGCAGGTTAATTGGAAAGAAAAGGCAGCCCTGCCAGGCCCTTTGTCAAAGGTCTGAGTTCCAAAGATGGCTCTGCCCAGTAACCCGTGTGCCTCTCCCCTGCGGCTCCCCTCCGTTCCTGCACGTTTGTTTGGGGGCTACTCACATGTGGAGGGATTTTTGTGCCTTCATCACCTCTTCTTTTGAGCTGTACCGGACTAAAGCGTTGCCATGGGGGAGGTTCAGGTGGAATGTGATCAGGGGCCCGTGCTGCATGCAGAGGGTCCGCAGAGTGGAGCCATCAATCTGGGCACAGAGACAAGGGGTGGCCCCCCTGAGCTGCTGCTGCCAGTCCTGGCCAGGAGGGGGAGGGGCCCGGATCCCCCAGGCCAAAATACCTCCCCCAAGGGTGACTCACCTGAGGTGTGAGGTTCTTCAGGACGAGACAGTTGGTGATTCTCCCTGAGCTGCTATTCTCATTCCAACTGGAACCTGAAAGAGAAAATACACCTCCCGATAACCCCGGAATGCTTCGCAAAGCAGGGGACCTGGGGAGACCCCGGGAGCCTCGGCGCTCTTCCCACTTTCACGAGACTCGCCCCAAATAGCGTCGCTCAGCGTTTTGCTCAAATGCCCACTTCAAAGATTGCACCACCGATTGACCTTGGCCGGGGGACAATTTGCAAGGGGCAGAGACCCACTGAGTAGGCTTATCAAGAGAGCAGAGGCCTTTCCCCGCCAACAAGGAAGGGACGAGTCTAACTGAGGGGTCTTGGCCAACGTCTCCACGCAGGTCTGCATGGCGGCAGGTGGGGAAACTCTCTGACAGGCAGCCAATGGCTGACTGAGGAGGAGAGGCCTGGCAAGGGCTGGGCAGCCGCTTCCTTTCTGCCCAGGCCTCAGGCCCTGGTTCCAGGGGGGAAAAGGGCACCTCCTCTTGGAGCACAGACATGGCCTGCCATCAGCCAAGCAGGGCAAGGGTGGAGCACGGGATGGGAAGCAGATTCTTACCAGGGGTGTATCTGGCTTCCGAATGGCTCCAGCCACCCCCAAATCGTACAGAGTTGTCCCACGTGGGCAGAGACAGCTTCTGCCCGGTCAGTCCAGGGGGCGGCCGTGATGGAGCCGTGATGCTCTTGGGTGGCAGAGGGACCTTCCATAGCTCATGGGCCAGAGAGGTGTTGTTAACGGAAGCAGGAGACCAAGTGGATTTGGAGTCACTGTTTCTGGCTGGAAGGAGAAAAGGACCGTGAAACACCACTGCCTTGGGGGCTGCAAGGCTCAGGAGGGAAGCAGGAGGAAGGGTTCGGGGGCGGGGGGGCGGGAGGAGGGGGCTGCAGGGCCTGACCACCTGCTGGTCTCACCTGAAGAAGTGCTTTGTGCTGTACTGTTGAGGGAAACATTGTAGTTGGAGGCACGAATGGATGACCAGGCACTAGTTGAAGGCAGCGTGGTGTTCAGAGCTGAGGATGACCCTGGGGAGGAAAGGGGTGGCAGCCATTAGGACGAGGCAGACAATGGGGATGTGCAGACCCAGCTCAGTTCGCCTTCAGGGCTGCAGCTTTAACATGGGGCTGGCTCCATCAAAACGCAGAGGGGGGAGCCAGCGATGGAGGGCGGCTACCAAGCCCCACTTGGTCATCAAGGAACCCCTTCTTGGGACCTCTTCGCCAACACTGCCCAGCCTGCAGGAGATCAAGTCCCCTTGAGGCACCCCCTGAGCTGTGGATTCTGGCCTGTTCTCCCGAGGCCGGGGCTGGAGGGAACAAGACGCCTGCAGGCCCACCACCCCGTCTGCCTCCTCCGATGGCCAGGAGGGCGAAGGGCAAGTGCCCGTCTCTCCCGCTGATCTTCCCTGCATCGCCTTGCGGTGCGCTGGATCTCCCCAACTGCTGCACTTTCTTCCTGGGGAGGCTTGAAAACCCAGTTGGCCAAGGAGACGGGCGGGGATGGGGGGAAGGCTTTGCTGAGATGATTTTCCAGAACCCCGAAAATGCCGCCCCTACCGCTGTTCCTGTCCCTGAGGTGGTCAGCCTCCCGCACAGTGTTAATTGACAGGCTGTTTGTGACGCTGCCAGGAGTAACGTAAGGGTCAGTTTCTGGGTCAATGTTTGGATAACCTTTCCACGGCTCACCAGGGCGAAATTCTAGGATTTAAAAAGAAAAGCAAAAGCCTGGCAATCAGGGCTTCTCCCTGGGAAGGAGGCTGTTCTCCCCCCTCCCCCCAACGGCTGCTGGCCCTAATGGAAAGAACCCAATGAGTCTCTCTCTGTTGATTTATTTCTTGCCCACCTCCAGCCCCCAAGAAATACAGGTCCTCCTCAGCTTACAATCGTTCACTGCGTGGCCATTCAAAGTTACATCGTTATTGGAAAAAGCGACACGACTAATTTTCACACTTGGCAGCCTCCCCAGGGAGGGCCACGTGATCAAAATTCAGATGCTTGGCCACAGACTCCTACTTATGACATTTGCCGTGTCCTGGGGAGGGGGGTCACGTGATCCCCTTTTGTAACCCTTTGACAAGCAAAGTCTCAACAGGAAGTCAGATTCACTTAACAACCGGGTCACTAATTTACCAACTGGAGTGAATCACTTAACAACTGTGGCAAGAAAAGTCGTAAAATGGGGCAAAACGCAGCCAACAAACATCTCACTTAACAACAGAAATTTTGGATTCAATGGCGGTCGTATGTTGAGGACTACCTGTAATTCAATTTCTTACTGAAAGGGTCAGGACAAATTCATTTTACTGTTTTAGGAAGTCACAATATTACAAAATTCCACCACATTCTTTAACATGGTCTAAACGCAACTATGCTGGGATTTGTAATTTCCGTTTTCCTTGGACACACAACCCGTAACCATGGAGAGCATAAGACCTTCCCGAGCAGCAGCTGGGCTCCAACCAGACCCCTGAAAGACAGGCCTCCTGAGGCTTCCCCACAGCTGGTCTGTCTCATGGCATCTGCCCGGCCCCTTCACCTGTCCGGGGATGGGAAAGAGCGAGCCTGACGGCTACCCTGACTGGGGCTACGATGCTCCCCGGGATCCTCCTCGTCTGCTCCTGGGGTAAAATCTCCTCTTATCCCACAAGCCACAGAAAAGGCCTGGTTGACACCTCCAATACGGGCCAAAGGGTTCAGCGGAGGCTATCTTTGTAGGGACTCACCTGGTGGCCAGTTGACACTGCTTGAACCGTTTGGTGATTTGGCACGTGGCCAGCCATCCCCCACAGATCCAGGTGGGCTGGCTGGTGAGTTACTACTGCTCATGAAGTCGTAGGGAACAAAGGACGACGTCTCCTCCATTCTAAAGCCACTGGAAATAGCACCTGAAAAGCAAGGGAGAGATCCTTTTCCAGAACTTCATCCTGAGAAGCTGACAACTAACCTCACATAGCCTTCTCATGATGGCCAATTTCTAGCTCCCCATCAGCCTCAACCAGCAGAACCATAGCGAAGGGCAGACACAGTCTGACAAGATCTGGTTACTTTTCTGCATCTGCTATTAGGTAGGCTGTGTGCTCCTGCAAAGCTCCATCTGGCATCTTCCAAAGATTACTGCACTACTGGAGCAAGACTTGCCCCCATTTCTTACTTTTTTCGTGCAGCCACCCACTTCACAACTGTGGCTCTGGGCAGTTCGCAACAATTAAAACAACAGAAACTTCACAAAAATAAAGAGCTATCCTAAAATCATGATTAAAAAGTCAGTAAAGCATACTGGTAGTCAGCAGGTGACTATAAATCATGTGTCCATTTAACATAGCCACTGCCAAGGCTCACCACGACTGCCAACCCAGCAGACAGCATGGCAGAGCCAAGTTAGAATAGAACAGAGCTGGAAGGGACCTTGGAGGTCTTCTAGTCCAGCCCCCCCCCACTCAAGCAGGAGAACCAATACCATCTCAGACAAGTGACTGTCCAGTCTCTTCTTAAAAACCTTCCGTGATAGAGCGCCCACGATTTCTGGAGGCAAGCTGTTCCACTGGTTAATTGTCCTCATTGTTAGGAACTTTCTCCTTAATTCCAGGTTGCTTCTCTCTTTGATCAGTTTCCAACCATTGTTTCTTGTCCTGCCCTCTGGGGCTTTGGAGAATAATGTGACCCCCTCAAATACTGGAACACTGCTATCATGTCTCAGGCCTATCAGTCTTCAGGCCCTTCCTAGGGGGCCAGTCTCAGATCTGGGGAGGGGGGGTGTTCCATGCAGGTTGGGTGCCAGGGCAGAGAAGACTCCCTTCCTGGGTCCCACCAGGTAACATTCTTTAGTGGATCAGACCTGTAGCAATGCCTCTGCAACTGGATCTGGTGAGACAGGTAGATGCAACTGGGGAGATGAGCCCCTCAAATATGTATCTTGTAACATGTGTAATCCGTGCCAAACCCTTCTAGTTTCTAAAACCAACACAGAAGATTCAAAAAACAGGCAAGTCCTGCTGAAGTCCACGAGTCATGAAAGAGCCAAGGTTGCCTACCCCTGGCCTGTGCTAAGCTTGATGGGAGTTCTCATCCTGAACCCAACTTCTTAAAAAGGCTGGACAGTTTGTTACATCTCTGCTCTCAAGCTTCCTCTTTCCGCTCTGTATTCAAGATGGACAGTGATTAATATTTATATGTATTTATATGTAAGAGTGTAGGTATATAGTAATAGTAATAGTAGTAAAGTTGGAAGGGATCTTGGAGATCATCTAGTCCAACCCCCTGCTCAGGCAGGACAAATGGAAGGGACCTTGGAGGTCGTCTAGTCCAACCCCCTGCTCAGGCAGGACAAATGGCTGTCCAGTCTCTTCTTAAAAACTTCCATGCTCTCTCTCTCTCTCTCTCTCTCTCTCTCTCTCTCTCTCTCTCTCTCTCTCTCTCTCATATGTATGTATATATATATATATATGCTATATATAACATGTTTATACGTCTATGTGTACACTTTTGAGAGCAGGCAACAGAATTTCATTTCTAATGTGTGCCAGTATGCCCACAGTAAAAAAAAAATGACAATAAAGGTTATCTTATCTGAACATCTGACAAGCAGTAACTTTTAAATCTCCCCAGCCCCAGAAAATGAACCGTGCCCTCATTCTCAGCCACTGAGCCCAACCGGTCCCTGCACGCTTCACCCTTGTGTGCTTGGCTTCCAAGCAATCAGGGCTTGAGAAAAAGCATCGTAAGTACGCAACCTGTTGTGGGCTCTACTGACCGGTTCACTGTGATTCAAACATATCAGATCATTCTTCATTTTTAAAAATGAAGCTCTGATATAGAGACATTTTCTTCATGCATTTCAAAACTGATAATACAAAGAACACAAGAACCCTTGGCCACTGAGCTCCCACTGAGGCTTGTTCCGCTCATCCTGGCTTAACTTACCATTTTTGCTGGCATTCTGATCCAGAGATGTGTTGGCGGAAATACTGTCCACAGTTGTCCACTTTCTCAGCCGGGACTGCGGCTCCTTAATACTGCCCATATCCATATTTACATTCAAGTTTGCGTTCATTCCTGCATTAAGAGAATTGGTGAGACTCAGAGCAGCTCCTTTTCTAGGACATCCCTCCCTCGTATCATGGAAGATCCAGCACGTGGATCTTTGCGCCTTTGCGACCTCTCCGTGATTGTGGATCCCGGAGGGCACCTTGGTTTACCAAGGAGCTACAGGAGATGAAGCGTCAGAAGAGACATCTAGAGTGATGCTGGAGGGCTAGTAACTCCGAACCCAACTGGACACTTTTAAGAGCCCATATTAGGACTTATTTAGTGGCGATACGAGCGGCAAAATGTTCGCATTTTTCCACACTTATTGTGTCTGTAGAATCTCGCCCCGCCGCCCTGTTTAGGGTGACCCGTTCCCTACTTAACGTTCGGGAAGCTGGGGAGCCCTTACAGGGTAGGGTGGAAGAATTTGTGCAGTTTCTATCAGACAAAATCGCTCGGATTCGGACAGACCTAGACTCCGATTGGGCAGGGCCTTCTGAGATGACCGGGGCAGGTCTTAGCCCAGTTTTATGGGATGAATTTGAGTCGGTGACCGCTGAGGATGTTGACAGAGCGGTGGGAGCGATGAGCGCCTCCACTTGTTTATTGGACCCGTGTCCTTCCTGGTTGGTCTCGGCCGCCAAGGAGGTGACACGAGGCTGGCTCCAGGTGTTGATCAACGCTTCGTTGAGGGAGGGGTCTTTCCCGCAACCCTTGAAGGAAGCGGTTGTGAGGCCCCTTCTCAAGAAGCCTACCCTGGACCCGGCTGATTTAAATAACTTCCGCCCAGTCTCCAATCTCCCCTTTTTGGGGAAGGTTGTAGAGAGAGTGGTGGCGCTCCAGCTCCGACGGTCTCTGGATGAAGCGGATTACCTAGATCCTTTTCAATCTGGCTTCAGGCCCGGCTTCAGCACAGAAACTGCTTTGGTCGTGCTGATGGATGATCTCTGGCGGGCCCGAGAGGGGTTATTCCTCTGTCTTGGTGCTACTTGACTTCTCAGCGGCTTTTGATACCATCGATCATGGTATCCTTTTGCGACGACTCGAAGGGGTGGGAGTGGGAGGCACCGTTTTACGGTGGTTCTCCTCCTACCTCTCTGGCCGGTAGCAATCGGTACTGGTGGGGGGGCAGAGGTCAACCCTGAGGCCCCTTGAATGCGGGGTGCCGCAGGGGTCGGTCCTCTCCCCCCTCCCATTTAACATTTATACGAAGCCGCTGGGTGAGATCATCAGACAGCACGGGGTGAGGTTTCATCAGTATGCTGATGATTCCCAGTTATATATCTCCTCCCCGAACTCTCTCAGTGAAGCGGCCAATGTGATGGGCCGTTGCCTCGAAGCCGTGAGGGTCTGGATGGGGGTTAACAGACTCAGGCTCAATCCTGACAAGACCGAGTGGCTTTGGATGTTGCCTCCCAAGGATCATGTCGACTGTCCAGTGTTGACTCTTGCAGGGGAAAATATACCCCCTTCGGAGCGGGTTCGCAACTTGGGTGTCCTCCTTGATCCACAGCTGAAATTGGAACATCATTTGACGGCTGTGGCTGGGAGGACCTTTGCACAAGTTTGTCTGCTGCACCAGGTGCGACCCTACCTGGACCGGGAGGCTCTCCTTACAGTCACTCATGCCCTTGTCACCTCACGTCTGGACTACTGCAACGCGTTCTACATGGGGCTACCCTTGAAAAGTATTCGGAGATTACAGTTGGTCCAGAATGCAGCTGCGCGAGTGATAGTGGGTGCTCCTCGGTACACCCACGTCACACCTATCCTCCGTGAGCTGCACTGGTTGCCTATTGGTCTCCGGGTCCAATTCAAGGTGTTGGTTATTACCTTTAAAGCTCTATATGGCTCAGGGCCTGGCTATTTGCGTGACCGCCTACTACCTCATAGTTCCCTTCGTCCGGTTAGATCCCACAGGCTGGGCCTCCTTCAGGTCCCGTCGGCCAAGCAGTGCCATTTGGCGGGGCCGCGGAGGAGGGCTTTCTCTGTGATGGCGCCCACGTCTTGGAACCAGCTCCCCCCGGAGATTAGGACCGCTCCCACCCTGTTGGTCTTCCGCAAGCTACTTAAGACCTGGCTTTTCCGGCAGGCCTGGGGTTTATAAAATCTGACCCCTGGATGAATGTTATTGTATTGCTTGTTTTGTCATGTTATATGGTATTTTTATTGTTAACCGCCCAGAGTCCTGCGGGAGTGGGGCGGTCTATAAATTTTAATAAATAAATAAATAAATGCCACTAGACTTCCCCCAGATGGGAAGCAAAGCAAAAGACACACTGAAAACAAAGAACGGCACCAGGAAATAGGAGAGAGGGGAAGGTGGCCACTTTTCCTAGAACATTTGCCAAGTTCTCTTTTCTAATATGAATTTCATCCTTAACTTCCCCCCCAAAGCACTTAAGTCTCCACTGCCTAATAGAATCTTTCTCAATCAAGAATTTGTTCCTGGTTTCTCGTTTTGTATTTAACAATGCCCTGGGATCTTTCCTCTGAATATTGCACAGGAATGCAGAGCCCGAGCACCAGATGGGACAGGAAAACAAGGACTGGAGTTTGGAGGCAAAAAAAGCTTGGAAGAGAATTGGATCAGAATTTGCAAATTCTGACACCTGATCCTCCCCTCCTTGTGCAGTGCCGAATATCATTTCTTCACGATACTGACAGGTTTTGGACGTTGGATTTTATTGACCTCACTCAGAAAACCTTCCACCAGCAGGATAATACAGAGCAAAGAAAGTGGCTTAGCTGGGCAGCCCATGGTCAAACCCAACTCCAGGAGACCAGAGTACATTGGAAGACCTCAACCAGTGGAGAAGGTACTCACCTATAGGAAAGTTGCTGAATGCGTTGATTTGAGATGGCCCCTTCTGCAACTCTTGGTTAGCATGGGGAACAACATTCTCCAGGAAAGATTTTATGGCTGTCTGATGGAATTGCTGTTGTGATGGAGGCACCTGCTGCTTCATCAGCAGACTTGGATCGAGCTGACAAGATGGTGGCATCATTTGTTGCTGCATATTAAGAGGGCGATTCTTCAAACACAAAAGAGGACCAAATGAATAATGGAGCTACGATACAATCCACCAGTAGCATGATATGCTTCCAGTGCTGAATTATTAATTATTAACTTAACAATTACTGTTAATTATTAACTTAACTAGAGTTAAGTCAACAAAACGGTTTCTTCTTCAGTCAGAAGACCACAGCTATGAATTCCAAACCACATGGGGTCAACTCTAAATGGTGAACCATTTTGTAGACGCTGAACCGAATTACAGATTGTTTTGCACATTCATTTTGCTATTAATATGAATACAGAATAACAGAGTTGGAAGGACTTTGGAGGTCTTCTAGTCCAACCCTCTACTCTAGCCCAACCCCCTACGCCAATCCAAGTGGCTGTCCACTCTCTTCACATTCAAAGCTTGGGAAGGATGAAAGGGCCAGGGCAGTATGGATATGCAGTTTCCATGGTGCAACATCCACAAAGCAAGATGCCCATTGCAACTGGTCTCCGTGCCTCCAATTCAGCACTTGGCAAATGCATTTCCAAAAGCCACCCAGACTTTCTTGGAAATCTCATTCAACGTCGGAGGATAAAAAATCTTTAAAAACACCCAGCATGCAGCCTACCTGCTGCTGCTGCTGCTGCTGCTCCTGGCGGCCATTTGCAGGCGTGTTCCTCTGGCCCTGCACTTTCCTCTGCTGGGCCAGCAATCGCTAAGACAGTAAACCAGGGTTGCAAAAGAGGTCAGAGCGAGGACACGTGCTAATTCAGACCACTAATCTCAAGGGTGGGGAGCAGACTGTCGGACATCCGCTTACCTGTAACTGGGAGAGTTGGTTCAACTGGGAGAGTTGGTTCAACATGGCTACTTGTTGTGGGCCAAAGAGTGAGCTCAGGCCCCCGGTGTTTGGTGCATACTTCAGCAAGGATACTGGAACCTAAAGTGCCCAAAGAGCATGCCGTAAAGGAGAGGCCAAGGGAAAAAGCACCTCTAGCAGATCCTGATGCCTTGAAGTTGTCAGAACAGAACTTTTGATAGCAAAGAGGACAACAAGAATGGACTTGGGGCACATACAATTCTGTATGCTGCTGCAGATCTGTGTTTTTTGCTTTGACTTTGGACTCTCCTCCATGCAGGACTTTGAAGAATCCGCCAAATGCCTGTTTAATCTCTAAACGCATCTAATCCAAGACCCAGGATCTGACCATCGCGATCTGTAACTGGCTTCACTGCTGAATTGCTCTCGCCGTTAGGGAGGCTTTTCTATCAACCAGAACTGCCTTCTGGGAGCTGAAATTTATTCGTCTGTCACCTGCGCTCTAGGATGGGAGGTAACACACCTCTTTTTAGGTGCTTGAAAAGTTCTATAGGTGCCCCTCAACCTACAAACGTTGAAATCAATGGGGAAGCTGGCAGAGAAGGTTGCAAGTCACTGGGGTAAGTCTCCCTTGCCTCTCCAGCCCCTCTCCACTTGTGCCGAGCACTCATGCCCTTTCTCCAACTGACCTGGTTGTGGGAGGTCATTACTTGAGCTAATGAACATGGGATTCAGTTAATAACGGCAGCTGGGAATGCAAGGATTGCCGTTGCTAAGTGATGTGGTTTCACTTTCAACCATATTATTTAGTAAGGGAAATTCCACTTCAATTGCTGTCTTAAGCTGAAGACTACCTATCTCTTAACCCGAATTCCTCTGCGCTCTCTTCGTGGGCTATCCTTCTTAGTCCTCTGATCACCTTCCTTGCCTTTCCCTGATCCAGTTTATCGGAATCCTTTTAACAATACTGGCCAGAACTGGATACAATACCCGAGGAAGGATCTAATGCAGCGGTGGCGAACCTTTTAGAGACCGAGTGCCCAAACTGCAACCCAAAACCCACTTATCGCCGGGTGCCAGGTGGGCACTGGGTGGGCGTGGCTGTGGTGGTCATGGCAGATTGAGTGGGTGTGGTCACCTCAATGTTGCTCATGGGGAGGGATGCCTGTGGGGGGTGGGTAGGGTTGGGGGAGATCCAGGGGGTCTCTGGCAGGTGGGGCAGGAGGCAGGAAGCTCGTCCTGCAGAGTGAGGTGAGGCAGGGCAGGGGTGCCATTGCCATGAGGCAAGGCAAGGGCCGGGCAGGCTGCTATCTGACACCATCGGCCCCCGCACACAGAGGCCAGTGAGCACATGGGGGCTGACAGTGTCCATCAGCAGCCACAGCCTGCGGGACCCTTGACCGGCGCACTCTGGCGCTCCTCAGCCCGTCGCCAGCAGTTCAAAGAAGCTGCCTCTGAGCTGGATGGCCGGCCGACAGCTGAGGAGGCAATGCAGTGGGTCGTGCCCGGGAAAAGGAGAGGATGCGAAGCCAGGAGGGATGGGACGGGATGCATCCAGCCATGTGGGACCTCGGCGAGTTAGCAGGCGGCTGGTTGAAGAGGGACAGTTGCCATCTCCGGGCCATGACATGCGTGCCCACAGAGAGGGCTCTGAGTGCCGCCTCTGGCACACGTGCCATAGGTTCGTCACCACTGATCTAATGAATACACCATGAAATGGAAGGATTAATTTCTACGACTAGCAAGCCACACGTGTTGATGCAGTCTAAAATTGCACTTGCCTTTTAAGCAGCCATATAAGCCTGCGAACTCAAATTCAGCTTGCAATCAACTAATATTCCAAGGTATTTTTTCACAAATACTGTTGATTGCTGAAAAAGGTATTCTTTATCACCTTCACCAAGCCTTCTCTCTTCCCTCCTCCCAGCCACGCCCCACCGCCAGACCCAGGGCAGCTGCTCCTCAACTTCCTGCCAAATTGGCAGGGCACCTGCAAAGCCTCTCAGCTGACCCCATTCTCACCCCAACTCCGCTAAGTACACATTTTATTTCTTTTAGTGATTAAAAAAAAGTCTGCATCTCCCTGTTAAATTTGGGTTTTTCTCAGTCCCTTTATCAAAACCTTTGAGACTTTTCAATTTTTTTTCCTAAGGCATTAGTTGCTTCAACCCTGCTTTATCTAAAATTTGGTAAGCATTCACATCATCCATTTCTTCATCCAGGTCATTAAGAGCAAAGTGCCCAGAACCCAACCTTAGGGCACTGAACAGATATCATAATCTCCGAACATAATTTGTGAATCAGCCACATGTCCATTTAATCGTCATGCCTGCCAACCTACAGATAATTAGCTTGCTAATCAAAATACCACAAGGTCCCTTGACGAACGCTTGGCAGAAATCAAGCTAGGTGGTCTTGCTAGCATTTCGCAGCGTGCCTTATGCAGAGGAAAAGGAGAGACCCTTCCATTGTCCCTCCAAATTGCCGCTGCATCCTTGTACCTGGCCACAAGCAAGCGGAGCCTCACCTGAGGGGAGAGTAATGGAGGAGGCACTTGAGCGCGGGGGTTGGACTGAGAGGAGTGAAGAGGAGGCTGTGCTGGAGATGGCTGCATCGTCCGGGCTTGTGCTGTGAGATTTCCAAAGGGGCTGGGATTGCCGTTCTGCAGAGGGATAGGTGACAAGTGAGCCGCTGCCCCTCCGGCTGAGACAGGTAGGGGCAGAAACCCCCGTTCCCTTCCTTCCACCCCAACCTGATGCCTGCAGAGGTTGCCTCTCAAGTGCCACGCACAAATACCTCTGGCGACTAGCCAGCCTAATGGAGCTCGGCTTCTTAAGCAGAACGCTCTTTCTCAACAAGTGAGCTGGGAAGCCAAGGCCTTCGTTCACGGGGCCAATCATCCCCTCAGACTTCCACGTGACGTCCTGCGCATTGCGACATCACGACCAAGCCCGTCTGCCAGGACATTTCCCTAAAGGCTGCCCAGCCTCCCTTGCCCTCACCCGGGAACAATGGTGCCAATTTAGGTGAGAGAACAATCAGTCAAAGTGAGCTTCTTCAGAAAGATCAGAACCATGTTTTTCAGATTTCCCAACCACCATGGTTGGTCTCTGCCCCTTTCAAACCATAGTTGGGGCAACTGCAAGGAAAGGTCAAGCCCCAAACCGAGACCTCTCTCTCGCTCCCTCCCTTCTTTTCCTTCCTTCCTTCCTTCCTTCCTTCCTTCCTTCCTTCCTTCCTTCCTTCCTTCCTTCCTTCCTTCCTTCCTTCCTTTTTCGTCTTCAAATCTCCCTTCTGAAAAGGGTAAATTTTACATCTTTTCCTTGAACTTTTCAAAAGAGCTGCCGAATTCAATCAGGTCCCAGATTAAGATAAAAGCAGGTGCAAAACAGAAGCCTGCTTGGCTGGTGCTTGCCTAATCTGGAAGCAGTTTAGCAAGTGGAGACCCAAAGAAAGTGAGGGATGAAGAGTAAAGGCCATCAAGGGGGAGACAAATCCGAGGCTGGGAAATGGACAGAAGACCAGCCAAAGAGGGAAAGAAAGAAGGAATTCTCTAAGTACATCAGAAATCTCGCCCAGAAAAGGCAGAGAGCACAGTGGCATAAAGTTGCATTTCACTCCAACAATCAACAGGGAAGAGGTGGCCTAAAAGGACAATCCTCTTTATTCAGGGGGCCTTCTCTAGCAGATTTGAGTATGGAGAGCCTCCCATTCCCCCCCCCCGGGGGGGAGGGCTCTGTGCCTCCTACATGCCTGCTTAGGAGAAGTCAAGGGCTGGTAGTTCCACAGACCAGGGATTCTGCTTGAGGACTGCCAACCTCCCCTTAAGCCTTGCTGGACGTCCTGGGAAAGGGATGCTCCCAGCCTTACCTGTCTAACAGAATTCAAGCTTTGCACGCTCAGCCCCGTTAGGGAGCTGAGGACGTGGTTAGGTAGTGCACTGTTGGAAGGGGGAAACTTCCCATTCTGACTGGGCATGAACTGCATGTTTGGGGAATCGTCGGCTACCAGGCCATCCTGGAGAAGCAGAAGCCGAGCAGCAGTGGGAGGGAAGCGGCCGGCGGCAGGAACAGATGCAGAAAACAGGAGAGAGGTTAGTGTCACCACAGGGGCGAGCAGCAGTTCTCTGACTCGACATCAAATACAAAATGAACAAAACCAAATTTCCCCTCCATGCCAGCCCTTCCTGAAAGGAGCAGGACAGAGCAGGGAGTTGCTGATGATCCACGCCCTGATCAGCTCTCGTGTGCGCTTTGTGCTGAAATGGGCCTGTCCAAGCAGGCAGATGGACCAGGGGCAAAGCTGCCCGGGGCCTCTGCTTCACGTGGAAAAGTCTCACTCCGCTTATCTTCCAAGCTAAAATCTGGAACCACCAGAATGTTTGGGGGCCTGGTTCTACCGAACTTCAGCCTACTTAAAAGTCTGGCAGAACATGGCCCAGAGGTGCTTTTTCAAGAGGCAACTGGACTTTCTTGCTTTCCTTTGAAGACGTTTCGCTTCTCATCCAAGAAGCTTCTTCAGCTCTGACCGGATGGTGGGGAATGGAAGGATTTATATTGATATACCAGCTGCCTGCAAGGAGTATAAATGCTCCCATTCCCCACCATCCAGTCACGAAGCTTCTTGGAGAAGTGAAACGTCTTGAAAGGAAAAGAAGACGGTCCAGCTGCCTCTTGAAAAAGCACCGCTGGGACAACCGTGACCTGGATGACAGAGAATCTCCACAGACTTCTGGCAGAACTTGCCGTTTTTGGGTTGTGGTTTGGACTGAAATGCATTCTGCCCAATATGCACAGCCCTAGGACGGCTCCTCCCTGGACCGACAGTGAAAGCAGCGATAAGCTCATAAGCTTGAAAGAGAAGAGGCAAGGTGGAGGAAGGCAAAGAGTCCTCCTCTCCCCCAAAATGGCCCCTTGTCTTCAGCAGTCCGCCTTGAGAGTCCCCGTGCATCCACAGTCGAAGGAAGAGCGGGCCTGGGGTCATGGGCAACCATGGTGTCCCCCTCTCCCCACCCCTTTGGACTCCCCAAAAGTCTCACCTTATCGAAATAAGGACTTCTGTCCATGGAAGACTCTTTGGCAATCTGGGGACGGGAGCCAGGACTTTTCCCAATCGCCCGGCTGCCTTCACCAACATTCAGGTTATGCTTCTCCAGCTCCATCCGCTTGTCAGGCAAGATTCCTGGAGGGGGGGGGGAGGAGGAGGAGAAGGGGCTTCAAAATGAACTTAGGCACCAATACTGACATTCACAGCTTCCTGGAATTCCACACAGAACAGGAAATACATTTCTTGTCAAGGAGGAGAGGGAGACACTACACGTTAAAAGGTGTTTCGCTCCTTTGCACACCTTTAGACTTTAGAAAAGTCATGGTGACCTTTCACTAAGGTCCAGAGGTGGGCAGTGTTTCGATCTGGGCAAGGCTGCCTTGGAGCCCTCCTCTCTCTGCTTCCTTTGAGTTCAGAAGTCAACGCATCTTCCTGAGCCCAACAACTCCTTGCGAGGACCTTCCAGCCAGTCCAGCCACAGCCCGCTCCCCAGTTCTGGTCTGCTCTGGATTAGAACCTTGCATACACTATAACTGTACAGCACCGTAGTACGGCAATTCACCCGCATTTTGGAGCTTCTAATTTTCCCCCATTTCATCCCAAAAGTTTCGTCCCACTGGAGTTTTCTGATCTGGAAAGAGCCATGCAAGCTACTGAGCCAACCCCGCCCGTTGAGAAGGAATCCAAATGAGTCTTTCTCTTGAATTGTGATATAGCCACAACGAGCAGATCCCAATTATAGTTTGTTATGGCTTCCACTGTTAGGGAATTTTTTCCCCTAAGCTTCAATCACGATCTGTTCCAAATTATGTGGCGTCCTGCTCCTTAGAACAATGGAAGATGGGCCCTCAGTTGCTTGCCTGAGGCAGAGACCCCCCCCTTCTGATCTTTGTGCTATCCTGCCCCACCTCCTTTGGTTTCTCAACATGCCCAGTTCCATTTCTAGCCCCTGGGCTATATTGCTGCTCTTCTCTCAACTTCTGGGGTGTCCAGGACAGGACACAATTTCAAAGTTCGGTCTGACCAAACACAATGGAAGTGGATAAATAAAGTGGAACAACTACTTCTAGTGCAGGGGTGTCAAACTTGCAACGTCACGTGACACATCGCGACGTACCATGACTTTTTTGCCATTGCCGGCAATGGGGTGGGTGCGGTTTCGCCATGATGCATCCGGCCTGTGTGCCGGCAGTTTGACACCCCTGTTCTAGTGATTTAGAATCTTCACACTTTTTTCATGAAGCCTAGAATTGCATTTGCTTTTTTAAATCTGCCAAATCACCCAGCTGGCTTGTAACTACTTTTGGAAACGGTGTTTTCCAAAAGATCTATGACCAACCCGTTCTCTAGTGCTGTATTGAATTTCTGGTTCCCAAGTGACAAACTTTGCATTTGCCATTTGGATTTTGTTTTCTTCTTTTCTGCATTTCTCTAACCTACAAAATATAATTTACTATCTTCTAGAGGACCCCCTTTGTCACCTAATTATGTGTTACCTGGAAATTTAACAAGCATCCCCTTTGCCTCTTTATCAAGTGACTGATAGGGATACTGAACAGCATAGAACCAGACCAGTGGTAGCCCTTGACTTACGACCTCAATTGAGCCCAAAATTTCTGTTGCTAAGTGAGGCATTTGTTAAGTGAGTTTTGCCCCATTTTGCGACTTTTCTTCCCACAGTTGTTAAGTGAACCACTGCAGTTGTTTAAGTTAGCAACCTGTTTGTTAAGTGAATCTGGTTTCCCCACTGACTTTGCTTGTCAGAAGCTCCCAAAAGTTGATCACGTGACCCCAGGACAAGGCAGCCGTCCTAAGTATGAGTCAGTTGCCAAGTATCTGAATTTTGATCACGTGACCACGGGGATGCTGCAACGGTTGTAAATACGAAAAATGGCTACATCTCATCATTTTTCAATGATGTTGTAATTCTGAATGGTCACTTGATGAAGAACCACCAAAGAGCACTTTGGGACTGGTTTTCAAGCCTGTTCTATATCCATGTCATTGTCATGCCATTCAGTCCACGCCTAATCAGCTACCTAGTGAGAAGGTGAAAGGGTACTGTGTCAGATGCTCAGCTGAAAGCCAGATGCTGGGTCTCTGGGGTATTTGCATCACCTACTAGGAAAATGACCCAGAGATCACCCCACTGCTTTGAAGGTGGATTCAGACTGGTCTCTCAGGGTTTTCTCAATTCTTTGTATTAGACCAGTGGCTCTCAACCTTTTTAATGCCGCGACCCCCAACCGATCGTAAGTCGAGGACTACTCAACCGGTCGTAAGTCAAGGACTACTCAACTGGTGCAGCACCGTTTGCAGAATGGGACTTTTGGCGGGCTCAGCAGGGCAGAGACAGCCTGGACAATTCCTATTGGCTTTTGAAAGCCAATAGAATTAGACTCTTTCAAGAGAGTCTATTCTATTGGGTTTCAAAAGCCAATAGAATAAAAGGGAGTAGCACAGCTAAGGAAAAGGGGAAAAAAATGGCAGACTGCGTTGTTTGGCGACCCCCATGAAATGGTCGTTCGACCCCAAATAGGGTCCCGACCCACAGGTGGAGAACCACTGTATTAGACTGATGAGTCTTGGATTTTTCCCCTTTTAAAGAGACAACTCTCCCTTCTGTCCTGATCTTCACTAGCCTTTTTGTGCAGTCACAGATATCTGCTCTCTTCCTTTTTTTTCCTCTTTCTGTAATCAATTGCAATTGTGTTTTTGGTATCTCCATCTATTCTGATCTCCTTTTCCATGGGCTGAAAATCTGCAGCGTTGCTGCCTATCCCAATCTGCTACTGAGCTCTGAGTGGTTTCTACACCTAAAGAAAAGGGCCAGTGGAGCCTATGAGCTGGGGACACCCAGCCAACCCATCCCAGAAGACGTCCTATAACCAACTGGGGCAATGATTATTTTAACAGGAAGCAACACATTCTAAGCCACTTATTCTCATTCTCGGCTGATGCTTGTCTTACCTCCAGATAGCTCTATCTTATTGCTCTGCATCATTTCTTCTGGCAAGTCTCTCTGAAGGAAAGAATGAAATTTGCTTAATCAAGACAATATCTGCATGCAGCCTTTCCCCCTTTCCCCCTTTCTTCCAGGAAAGAAGCATGCGACCCAAAAGGTGACAAGAAAGTTGACTCAGAAACCATCCGCTGCAGTGTTCTGTTTTCCTGCTATACTTACAGGGAACCCAAGATTGGCAAACTGCTTCACGAAGGGATTTATCCACATTTCATCTTGCTTATTTCCACTTTTCATTGTTCCCTAAAAACAAAACAAAAGCCCAGCATCAAAACAGCAGACTAAAGCTGCAGACATGGTTATGAGAACATGTCTGTGCAGAAAACAGACTCTGGTTTCAGCTTCAAACGACTCCTCTAGCTCAGCCCAGTGAGGAGGGAAGGTTACACATCTCAAAAAAAGACGCCTTGTGGTTTCATTGTCCTTCCCTTCTTCTTGCCTCAGGGAGTTGGGAGGCCTAGAGGGACTCTATGCAGCCAAAGGGCCAACCTGATTCCGCCCGGATTGCTCATCTCTTCTCCAAGCTCTGGGCAGAAAGACCAACTCATCCCCAGCAGCCAAAGGCTACCCCCCCACTCACCAAGGCCAAAGGCGGTCAGTATGGGGCCAAGCCCTGGGGCTTAGCATCATGGCTAACAGCAAGGCAGATCTGGGTGGTCATCAACTGACCCAAGGAATTCCCTCAGAACTTCAGGCATTTTCCTCACAAGGAGGCACCCAGCTGGCAGGAGACCATCTTCAGGCAGAGACTAGGATCTCTGCTCTCTCACTGCCCCTTATTACCTGCTTTCTTATCACAGTGCAAAATGGTCTATGAAGATCAAAGTCCATACTCCCCTCCCCCCCCCAAGCTTTTCTTGGACATAAACATGGCCTCTTCCTCCTGGCCTGCTTACCTTTGAAGGCATCTTTTTTGAGCACGGGGGCCAGTGCAAAGGCGCAGCAGCATCTTGAGCAGAGTTGCTGTTCCACACGCCTATCTCCACATCCTCCTCTTCCTCCCAGCTGGTTGGAGGATTCCCCGTCAAAGGCATATCACCCCCACACCAGCCATCGGGAACTTGCATAGACTTAGGTCCTGCTGGGGATAAAATCAGCCGGCTCTTAGCTTAATCAACCCACTCAAATTAGGCTGCTCTGCCCCACGGACCAACTGGGGGTTCCCAGGAGATCTCACCCAGTGCCACCAGCAGAGAGGAACTGCTCAGGCCCGGTGGCAACTCACAGGTCCTGTGGCTTGTATGAGCAGAGCATATTCTGCTTTACTGTCAGTCCTGACAAATCTGCCTAGAGTAGTGTTTCCCAACCTTGACCATTTTAAGGCGTGTGGACTTCAACTCCCAGAATTCCACAGCCAGCAATGCTGGCTGTGGAATTCTGGGAGTTGAAGTCCACATGCCTTCAAATGGTCAAGGTTGAGAAACACTGCCTAGAGGCACAAGTCCCATTTCCCCACAAACCTTCATACCTGCTTTATTAGACGCCTGTTGCCCGCCAGAAGCATTTCCCCAGCTACTGGCACCGATGGCATCACCGACAGGCTCTCCCCAGCTTGGACCAGAGTCAACAGGTTTACCCCATGCTGATGTGCCATTATCCACTGTAACAGGCGCAGGAGGAGGTTCTCCCCAACCTTTCAAAACAAATCCAACATTAGCAAGGCTGGGCCATAAAGTTGTTTGAAAAAGAGAGAGAAGCAGCCCAAAGCCAATTAAAAGGTCAAAGTTTTATCCCATTTGATGCTACGACGCGATCGGGCCAATGCCACATTAAAGAAATCCTTCTAATAGGAAAGGAAAACGCTGTACATGATACTCTTGTCTTCGGAAACAAAGGACCCTGACAAACACGGACAAGACTCGACTCTTCTCCCGGCTTGCTTTGCCTTGAAGACCAACCAAAGGTTAAACTTATCCCTCTATTTTTTTGCAAAAATCCAAGAATTTTGTGAAAAAAAGACCCCCTGTCAAGTGCTTCCTGTTTTGACTCTCTGGACTAGAAGATTGCAAGCCCTTGATATCTCAGGAAGGCGTTCTTATGATCAAGAGTCTGATTGTGACGTTGTTTTCCAAGGGGGAAGTGTACTTTAATACAAATAGGAAGTGTGCTGGATACCTTCTCACCTTATTTGTAAAAATAATAAAGGTGGGATACAAACAAACCCTCCCCCACTGACCATAGGAGAACAGATTGAATGCTTTTGCTTTTTTCTCCTGAGCTGCTACAGCGCCCAAAGTCAGGCGAGGCTGAGAGCGCCTATCGGCCCCAACCCTCTGCCCGGGGGCCCAAACCCTTGACCCGGCCCAATCTGGCATGGGGTCTTCATCACTTTGGGGTGATGAAAGATGCCCTGGGAACCGCAGGGAGCCCACTCTGCATTATGGGGGGTTTCAAACTACCTTGAGAGCAACCCATCCTCTCCTCTAACTCTCAGGCAACTTAAGAGTTGCTTAGGAAATGAGAAAGCAGGAGCTGCAGAAGACTTACCGGAGCTACTGCCAGCCCCGCTCTCCGTGCCGGCTGCGGAAGCCGAGGGCAACCGTGGCTGGTGCGCTTGCACGTCTGGTCGGCCCACGGGATTCGGGGTGTTCTTGTTCCACATGTTCACGTTTTTGTAGTTGTATTTGCTCGGGTCGCCCCACGCAGAGGTTCCGTCATCAATCTCAATTTTACGACGAATGGACTCTGGGGAGGGCTCCTCCCACCCGGTGGGCTCTTCTTCTTTGACTGGGGCCGGCATGGGTCTCCCCAGCCATCCCATACCTGACGGTTTGCTTGCAGCCGCCGCCACAGATGCCCCCCCCCAGCACGCAGCTTCCTGCTGCTTGCTCCAGTCTGGGGACCCTGAGGGCTTGGAAGGCTCCCCCCAGCTCTGGGAGCGATTTGGCTTGGGGGATTCCGCCCACACGGGGCTGGGATTTGGCTTGGTGGTCTCCTCCCACCCTGAAGCGCTGCCTGGCTTGGTGCTGCCGCCATTCCCCCCACCCCAGCGCCCAGAGTTCGATCTAGCAGGCTCTTTCCAGCAGGAGGTGGACCTGTCGCTGTCGCTACTGCCAGAACTGGACTTCTTCAACTCTCCCCAATGATTGTTCCTCATGTTCTCCCCCCAGCCGTCGCCAGCCCATCCGGGGCTGGCTTTGGGCCCTTCTCCCCATCCCTGCTTGAGCTTCTCTGTGTCGTTCCAGGTCAGAGATGGAGCCCGGACCTCTTGGCCCGTCATCCACGACTGGCTGTTCTTGGCCACGGCGGGTGCTGCGCCCTCTTCCCAACCTCCTTGGCTGCTGGGGCCTCTGGAGTCTCCCCACCTGCTTGCAGACTTAGGCTCACCCCAGCTTGTCCCAGGGGAAGGACTGGGCCCATGGAGATGGGGCCTCTCCGGAGCTGGCCCTGAACTGCAGGCTTGGGCCACACAACCCCCCCAGGCTTCTGTTCCATTGTCAGCTTTCTTTTCGCCCTTTGGAGTCACCTCTGTATCCCAGGCTGTGTTTTGTTTTATTGGGGTTTGCCCCCAACCAGAATTGGAAAGGACACGTGGATCCAGATCTGTTCTGTTCACTATACTTTGAAGCAGTGTTTGCTGGTCAATTTTCCTTCTTTCATGGCTTGCCCCTTCTGTGGAGGAGCGCTCCTCGGGGACCTCGAGATTGCCGTCACCGTCTCCAGAACCAGCCTTGGTCCACCCACCATTCTGTTCCAGTGCCTGGGGAACTGCGCAGCACTGGGGGTCCACACCCGCCTTCTCCTCCTTGGCAGATTTCCATTCATTGGTAAACATCTTCCCATTCCCACTGCTGGCTTCAGAGGAATGGCTGCTCGGGAGCTTGTTCCATTCGCCATCTCCTAAGCTGGCATTCTGGGCAGAGCCTCTCCGGGCTCCTCCGTGGCCCATTCCACTTCTAGGCCCCCAGGCCCCATTCTGGCTAGTGCCCATGCCTGCCACCTCCCACGTCCCTGTCTGCTGATCCTCACTTATTTCCATGGTTGAGCTGCTGGTCCTACTCAGCCCAGGCTGCATTGGCGTTGCATTCACAGTGTCATTGTTAGCTTGGCTATTTGAGTCAGAACGGGTCTCTAGGGAGTAACCAGGGCCATAGGTACCCCATCTAGTACCAGGAGCCCCACCATTTTTTGTGTCACCATTGCTCAGGTGCGAAATGGAAGTGCCGTTTGTTACTGGGGAGGCTGGAGGCTGAGGCCGATTGCTTTTGGCGCTCCGGCCCCAGGTCCCGGGCCCTGCATTACTAACCAGTTCAGTCGTCTGCATTGAACCAGTTGGGTTTGGTAAACTAGAGGTCATAAAGTTAGTAGTGTTCTTATTTGGTCCATTCACTTCGTGGTTCGGGTTCTGAGGCTGCCCACTTCGTGAAAGTTTCCTTGTACCATTGAGTTGGGAATCACAGTTTTCCTGGAGGCTGCCCCAGGAGCTGGCAAGGCTAGAGTTCACACTCTGATTGTTCACCATCTGAACGGCACCTGTGCCGCAGCTGCCGCTTCCTCGGGACCCTTTTAGGGCATGCCCGCTGCTCTCCAAGACTGGCCAGGCACCACCGTGGCCATTGGACGTCAAAGTGCTGGAATTTAATTCTTCATTGGCTGAACTGGGGGTGCCCCAAGCATTCACTCTATTGTTGCTACTTTCAGGGATGCCATTGGAAGCATCTGCTGAAAGGGGACAGGGGCTCATCAAGGCACCCAGAGACACGCCCCATGACTCACTAATGCTTCCGCTGCTCACATTATTGCTGTTGCTACTGCTGACAAGCTTGGCCTGATTAGCGTGTCCAATGCCGTTCTGCAGGTGGCTGACTTCACTGCTTGGGCCCCGTGAGGCCATAATAATGTTCCTCTCTGACCCAGAATTTGAGGCAGAATCAGCGTCCATACATTCTGAAGCCAGCTGCAAGTCACTGCTGGGGGTCGAGGGCCATGCCTCCTTCTCTGAACCGTCTACAACAGTTTTATCCCAGTTTGTGCTGGATTCACTACTGGAAAAGATCCTTTCCCAGTGAGCATTCTCATAATGGGATCCAAGTGTGCTGTGGTTCAGATCTAAGAAAAATAGAAAGCATTACTAAAAACATCGTGCAAAAAAATAAAATACGGGTCGAGAGGAAACAATCCTTCTGGATCAGTGCCCCAGAAAATGGAAAGAACCAATGTCTGCTCTATTCTGAACAAAACAAGCAGAGGCACTACTTAACGAGAGCTGAGGAGCAGCGCAAACCTGCCTGGCTATTGAAGCCTCTTGGGAAAGTGTGTCTCGCCCTCTTGCCTTCACTCATCTCAGCATCTGCAACCTCTGCTAGGACTTTTGCGGTCTCTCCTTCAGCCTTCCATCTCTACACTCCCTGCCCCGGATACCTTATCACTGGATTTGGGGCGGGTGGCAGAGGGGGAGCCTGAGGTTACAGCAAATGCACTACATCACTTTCCACTTTTTAAGGCTCAAGTAGCAATGTAGAACACTAATTTGTAATCATATTGTGTTCTGAAAAGCACAACATTAGACTTTCTGCATCAAAAGTACCGTAAATGCCGGCATATAAGGCGACTTCCGCGAGCGCTGAAATCGGCACCAAAGACGGGGGTCGTCTTATATGCCGACTCGTCTTATACGCCGGAAATACTGGTAGTTTCCGGCATGTAAGACGACGTTCTAGGAATGCGGCCCGGCTATAAAGACGGGGGTCGTCTTATACGCCGGGTCGCCTAATACGGCGGCATATACGGTAGTCTAATCCAGTTCCTTTCTGAACAGTCTTAAGATAAGCCAATGAGTATGTATTTCTGATCAAAAACTTTATCTGAAAGTAACTGGATACGGGCCAATAAAAACCTGTGGTATTTGATCTTTTCTAAATGCTTATTTTCCAAAGCAATTTTAGCCTGAGATGATACAGATGTTTCACATAGTCATTTAAGACACTTCAGAATTCCAAGCAATCATCTGTCTTTCCCCTCTGCTGCCAGATTTACCACAAACTCCTTAATCTTTCATCAAAGCCTGGCCTGGGTTCCCCCTCCAGATATCTGCATTTCACTTTCATATGGCAACACATCCCTACTTGCAATCTCCACTTCTTGTTCCCTCCCCTCCAAAGTTTCCTAAGATCAAACTGCTCTGGGGTGATGCCCCAAACATTGTGCCTGCTTCAATTTTCTCCATCAATTCTGCATTTTCCATGAGATTCAAGCAGAAGGCTCAAACCCCTGTGCCCAGTTCACATCCTGAAAAATATTCTGATGCGAATAATGTTCTATTGCCTTTGAAAAGCTTTAGAAAAGGTTTTTGGCTTGCTGACTCTATTTTGTGGGTGTCATGGTCAGTGAAGACTTTGCTGTACTACTTTTTAACTTTTGATTTTTTTGTGACCAACTACCTCCAAAAATAGAAACTTCTTTAATGACGCTTTTGAAAATGGAATCTTACTCATGGCTGCAATGAGGATAGAGAAATGCAAAATACAAGGATGGAATGGGCTATTAACAGCTGATAGAAAAAAGAGCTGAGTGGTAAGAGCAAGGATTTGAAAAAAAAGGAACAGAAAGCAAGTTTGCAGTGGCACAACTACTACTGGAAGTAGCGGGAAGCAGCTCACACACGGCACGCTTATAAAATAAAGGGTTCTGCTGCATTCCACGGGGAATCACAGCATGCTGTGAATGCTGAATCCCAGGACTCGTCCTCCTCCCTGGAAGCTAGGCCAGGACCACCTGAATCCAGCATTTGGGGGTCCCACTGTGGGCAACCAGATCACACTAGGGGCTGCTCACAAATGGGCAATAGATACATCCCCCGTTCCCCCCCCCCAGTATATGAAGACCTGCTGTTCCCAACCTGGAAGTACCTTGCATTCTTCAAAATTGATAGCCCTTAACAAGGCCTGTCCTTTGTAGAACCGACCCAACTCTTTCCAAGACATCATCCATGCCTGGGGGAATCTGGCGACTGCTCATGTACAGGGTACAAGCAGTGAGACCCCTTCTCCTTCGCCCTGTGAAGCCCCTCCAGGTTCTCACTCTGCAGATGTCTGTTTCTCTGGCATGGACTCTATTTCAACATGGATTAGGCTAGTCTAATCCTCTGCTTAGGCTAGGGGAGGCTGGCAGGCATCTTCCAAATAGATACCGTATTTTCCAGCGTATAAGACAACTTTCTAAATCATGCAAGTCTTCTCCAAAATCGGGGGTCGTCTTATACGCTCAGTTGTCTTATATGCCGGAAAATACCGTATTTTCCAGCGTATAAGACGACTTTCTAACCATGCAAATCTTCTCAAAGTCGGGGGTCGTCTTATACGCCCAGTCGTCTTATACGCCGGAAAATACGGCACACATTTTTCCTTTTCTGATCGTCTGTAAGAATTCTGACCTGTCAGTGTTTCGGATGCTGGGAAAGACTGGAGAGAGATGTGTACTCCAGGGCACTGCTTAAGACTGCTCTTCCTTCAACCCTAAAGTAGGGCTGCTGGTGGAGAGAAGAGGCCTTCTCAAACACTTTTGAGTGGCTGTCTGTCCTGCTTGACCTCCACCGGTGTCCTGCCAAAATCTATCAGCCTTCAAATATTTCTTTGTGTTCTGGATCTGGGGAAGTGGTGAGGATTACCTCTCTCCCAGCCCTATTCCGCCTTCCAGCAGGAAGTTAGGCTCAGTAGAAAGTGGCAGCAGATGAAGGAAAAAAATCCTTGGGAAGAAAATCTAAGTACACAAAGGACTTGGCAACAGGGCAGATTCCCCAACCTTTCCATTTGCATAAGTGGTGTGCACGCGTGCCTGCTGCTCATGCAAATGGAGCGCGTGTGCATGCACTCACCCACTGCTCACACAAGTGAGGATGTGTGTGCGTGTCTGCTGTTTCTGCAGCCCAGTTGCAATCCCCTCATGGCCCACTAGTGGGCTGCAGCCCAGAGGTTAGGGACCCCTGCCTTACAACACATTCCAAAATTTCCCAAAACCTTTACTGCGCCACAATTAGGTCTCTTCAAACCTGCTGGTGAGCATTTGAAGAAGAGGATGCTATTTCATAGATCCTGGAAGTCTTCTAACGAGGGAAGACATCTGAACTGCTCTCACCCAGTGCTGGGTGAGGCTGGAGCTCCATCTACGTAAGAAAGGTTAGCTTCAAGCAGACCTTCCTTTTTTCCGCTTTACTGTTTAGCATGAGATGGGATCCAACCTCTGCAGTGGTAATGCTGGCAACGCCAAAGGGGATGGGGAGGTTCTGCAGCTGATCTATCCTATTTCCTTGCAAGAGGCAAGACAGTTACCAGAGCCTTTACTGAACAACCAAGCTCGGTTCCCGTAGCCGTGTGCAACCTTGCTGCCCAGCCACCCTCCTTTATGCTGACATTCCTAGGCTCAGGTGGATGTTTTGCTCCCTCTCACCGGGCTGCTTCTGGCTGCTGCTGTGTCCTTGGCTGTCAGAGACCGGCTGCTCACGGGTCCCGGTGTTGTCGCCCGCCTGGCTGTTCAGCAATTTAGATGGCGCCGTCAGGTTGGTAGCAATCGCCGGCAGTGGCTGTCCTCGCTTCAAGAGTTGCTTCTGCTCCTGGTGCCGGAACCGTGGCGGCACTTCTCGAGGTGGGTAGCGTGGTGAAGATGGCTGCTGCGCTTGCGGATTGTTGCCCACAGCCCGCTTGGCATTATTGTTGCCACTAATACTGCCGGTGACTATAGACGCGGGAGGAGGGGCTGAAGCAGGGAGTGGCTGGCTGGCACCAGGCTTTGCGGGTTCTAACACTGTCCCCCCCCCCAAGAGAAGAGGAGAGAAAAGGAGCATACACTTAGTAAATTATTGCAAACACGCTTTTGAAAATACAAAAACACGAAAAAGTGGCTGTTAAGAACTAGTTGAGTGTTATTGTTATTGTTTTTTTTTCTGTTTTTGTAAAAGTTTTTAAAAAATTTTCAATAAAAAAAAAAAGAACTAGTTGAGTGTTCCTTTATTTAAGGATAAATTAATTTATCTACTCTTACATGCCGCTCTGATGGCAAACAACTCTGCATTTCCAAAATAAGTTCCCCTGTGATAGGTCTCAACATCCTACTGTTACCAGGCATGAAACCTCTTGACCAGCTAATTTGAAAATTGTTCTCTATAATCTATCCGACATATTTATGAATGCCCCAATGCCAACACAAATATAATAGCATGATTACCATAAATGCAAGTTAAGAAATGCTCAAAATTGACATTTTATCCAATTTATCAACATGCACTTTGCTCAGAATACAGAGAAACGTTACTCAGAAACTTCCAGCAAAAAAAGCAGTGAAGTTTTGGCCAACAGCTCCAAGTTGTTGCATTACCAGAGCAGCAATTTCTGGCAAAAGGAGCACCAAGAATGTCCAGGTCCACTCTGAAGGCAGAAGGCTGCTGCTGGGTCTGGCCTTCCAAATGGAAGGGGCCACTTCTAAGAAGAGGTGCAGAGGCCTTTAGAGCCTTTCAGAAGACCAGGTGCAGTGCAATGGCACCATTTCTTGCTCTCCCTTTCCGTGGGGTGAGAAAAGAATAGGCAGGAATCTGGCCTTATGCTCATATGTCATCTTCAAAGAACACACAGTGGAAGGAGGAGACAACACCGAAGGAAGAGGGCAGGAGAAATCAGAGGAGTCATGTATAAAGACTGAAAAGAATTTCTGTAACTCTAAGGGCCACAGGGTGCAAGTGGTTAATGCTTTCAAACTGCAGAGAACACACCATTTTTATCTCTGGCAGAGCTCAGAGGCAAGAATGACTGGATAAAATGGAGGAGTAAATGAGTCAAGTTGCACTGCAATTAGTTTAATGATTTTGTTTTCCAATCCCATTTGGAAATACGTGGGTCTATTTAAATCTATTGTCTATTTAATCTATTTATCAACGGTAAGCAAACAGCGTTATCAGCATGTTGCTATTCTGTAGCAAGGAAGGGTAGACAAGTGCCAGCTGAGATAGGAATAAAATAACATTGAAGGTGAGTAACTGTTCTGCTGTTTACTGACAAAGGAGAAAATTAAAAAGCTGCGTCTGAAGCTATGCAGGTTTATTGAGTTAATCCTTTCTGAACACAGAAAGGGCTATTTAATCACTTGCACTACTCTTCCAGCTAATGATTTACTTTTACTCAGAATAACTCTAGAGGTAGGAGTAGAGCTGTGCAAGTCTGTGGTAGAAAAAAAAAAAAACTAGGAATGTGGTAGCATCCTTTTTAACTCGTGAATGTTTGTACCTTTTAATAAAATTTGTTAACCAAAAAAGCTAGTGATCACATATTATTGCTAAAGTTTGTAAAATGTTATTGAAGTTAAATCTGGGGAATGAACAAGTAAAACACTGTATGTTTTGGGGGACCACTGCATTAATATATATTGCAAAGGTTTGGTTACGGTGCTGGCCTAGAAACTAGGAGACTGTGAATTCTATCACCTCACAGGGTTGTTGTGGGGAAAACAGGAGGAAGAAGGGGTATTTATTGGTATGTTTGGTGCGTGGAGTTGTACATGGGGGGGGGGAGGCAGGGTGATAAACACCTAAAAAAACCCAACAGCAACACAGCATTTGATGCAACAGGAACAGTATTACTTCAGCTTGGTCAGAATCTTTTCTGAAACAGGAAACCAGATGTTTGCAGATCAAGACAGCCGCAGCGAAGTTCAGTTTTATTTCTCAGAGAACAAAGACGTGTTATTGATGTAAGAATGTCCCACCCAACAAAATATTTGTGAATGTCAAAGGAAGCCTACATCTTCAGCTTTTCTGTTTGCTTTGGCTTCAGAGATCTTCCTTTTTTTTTTTTTTTGTTATGGAAAGAGAAGGTGTTTCTCTTAATGAGATCTTCATCCCGGAGGTGGAATATCTGTAAACATTCGTAACATCACTGTCGACTACAAAAATGGGCTAGCAGCCAAAACCTAGAGACTGCTTTTAGGGCAAATTAGGCTTCAAAGGATTATTAACTTGCTTACTCTCTTGGCTGATCCTCCCTTTGATGTTTGCACAATCAGATATATTGGTCATACCAGAACCCTTTCCTGATTTCCAATTTTAATACAAGCAGGAATTTTCTAGGAGCATCTGGTCCTAACTTTCAATTATTTCAGTGTTTCTCAACCTTGACCATTTTAAGGCATGTGGACTTCAACTCCCAGAATTTCACAGCCAGCATTGGTCAGTAAAGACAGGATCTGATCGTCTGTCACCATGAGCCATCCTATGGAACCAGAAACTAAACCCCTTTATTGCACAAGGTGAAATAACTGTTGCGCTTGACCATTTGTTCTTTTATTGCCCCTTTTAAAGCCTGGTTCTCCTGCTGCTCTAAGGAATGGCCCAAGGAACTCTCAGCCTCCTCCCACCCCACCAAAGGCGCCCCCCAGCAGCCCCAGTGGAGGAACAGCAGCTCAGCACTGGGGAGGCCTTTTTGTCCAGCAGGAAGCAGAGAGAGAAACAAGAAAGACCTGCCACTTCACAACGCTAGAGACTCTCCCACCAGCAAAATTGTGAGAATGAAAGGTTTTCCGGTTATCTTAGTATTAATCCAGAGAAAGGGAACCGATCCAAGTTTAAGGAAAGTTTTTTTTCTCGGCAAACTTCATTTTCCAGAAAGTATGCATTTTGCGAACAGTTTTAATTCTTGCTCAGCTCTCACGTAAGAAAAATAAAAATGCCAAATTTTGCTGTATTAAGGCTCACTTCAACTATCAACTAGAAATATACTGACATTTTTGAAACAAAGACTACTCAGAGAGCTGATGAACATACTATATTTCTTTAACCGAATGCCTTCAAAAGACCAGTCTCCTCGGTTCAACTGAAAAGCATCTATTAATGCTAAACAAACAAATCACGAGGATGTTTTGATGGCGTGCAGAATGTTACAAAGGATTTCAAGTGTGACCTGCTGGAAACCACAAAGTAAGACGGGAATCAACCACTCTGAACTCAGAGAGAACACTTCAAGTTCTAATTTGAAACATCCCCCCTTCAATTTTTGCAATGCAATCTGCTTTTTGTATATCGAGCACATTTTGTAGGAAGCACAAGGAACAATGAATTTAACTCAGTGGTTCTCAACCTTTTTAATGCCGCAACCCCCCAACCGGTCGTAAGTCGAGGACTACTCAACCAATCGTGAGTCGAGGACTACTCAACTGGTGCAGCACCATTTGCAGAAGGGGACTTTTGGCGGGCTCAGCAGGGCAGAGACAGCCTGGACCATTCCTATTGGCTTTTGAAAACCAATAGAATTAGACTCTATTCAAGAGAGTCTATTCTATGGGCTTTCAAAAGCCAATAGAATAGAAGGGAGTAGCACAGGTAAGGAAAAGGGGGGAAAAATGGCGGATTGCGTTGTTTGGCGACCCCTGTGAAATGGTCGTTCGACCCCAAATGGGGTCCCGACCCCCAGGTTGAGAACCACTGATTTAACTGATGAAGGAAAACAGTTTAGTCTGCTTCAGTTCATGTGAGGAAGGACCAGATTTCTGCTCAATCAACCATAAAACGTTTATAAGCTCTTTAACTGAAACCAAAAGACTCTGTGAAGGAACCCAAAAGCAGCTGCCCTATGGCATCACCCCCATGCACTCGGGGGGGGAGCAAAGATGTTCAGTGTAAGTGCTGTGTGAGAAAAGGAAGAAGGGCACCCTACTTCAGCCTCACCCCAAAGTTTCACTCTGCGCCAGCCCTCCCCAGCGGAAAAGCAGGTCGGCCCTCCCAAACAGAGGCTTAAACCTCTTCTAGCCTTGCAGATTAGAATTCTCGAGAAGAGAACAAAACAGTGAAGGCAACTGGAAAAATTCAAGACTTACTGAGGATGATCCAGCATTTCATAAGCAAACAAACGGGATTATCACTGCTGGCTTCAGCTGGCAGGATAGGAAGTCATCAGGAAGCTGACTAGAACTGACTATGTTAAAGATGCAAGGGAAGACCTGCCCCACTGGGAGCCTCTTCCAGGATTTCTTGTTAACTTTTACAGCATTTCTAGGCCTACCCCCCCCCCTTTTATGCTCTCTGGGCACCAACAGTAAATAACAGGGGTCTCCAAACTTGGCAACTTTAAGACTTGTTGGCTGTCTTGACTGGATGGCTGGGGAATTCTGGGAGTTGAAGTTCACAAGTCTTAAAGTTGCCAAGTTTGGGGACCCTTGGTATAAAAAAATAAGACTACAATCTGAGCAAAGCCACAAATACAGTGGCATCCTAAAACAACAACAACAAAGAATCCATTCTAGTGTAGAATGAATTATAAAAACCCTTCCCGCGGGAAAATGCTTTTCTTTTGAATCAAAAAATAAAATAAAAGACTTTAAAAATTGGCCACTAGAGGAACTAAAGATTAAGAAGAAACCTCCAAACTTGATTTACTAATACAGAAAAAAGCAAAACATTTTATCGTCGGGTGTCTTGGAAGGATATTTGTGAACAATGGACCCAGAAGTCGATATCTGCCTCTATAGACAGGCTGTATTTAAAGGATATTATGAAATAGGAACAAGTATTACCTGAGATGATTGAGAGTGATTTGAAAGTGGATTTAAAAATGACAGGCTACAAGAATGGAATGGAAAAAGATGCTATCCTGGGCATAC
Source organism: Crotalus tigris (assembly GCF_016545835.1). Classification (NCBI taxonomy): domain Eukaryota; kingdom Metazoa; phylum Chordata; class Lepidosauria; order Squamata; family Viperidae; genus Crotalus; species Crotalus tigris. The sequence goes on along the minus strand of NW_024096931.1, from coordinate 1,417,533 downwards.
ACAAGAAACTTGCTGACATCTTGATAATTAAAAGGGATTAAAATTAAAAGTAACCTTGATAAATTTCATAGATTAGATTTTCAAAAGAGGCTTGTTAATGTTTTGAAGAATCTTGTCAGAAAGGACAAAGAAAAAAAATAGACATCAAATTCTAAGACATCATCTGAAGGGATTAAAGATCAAGGTTGGTTAGAATAAAAAGGAATATAAAGTTGGTTTACTTGATTAAGGTTAAAATAGAAACGTTATCTCTTAATGGATTTTGCTGACATCAGGACTGAAATGACAGTTTTTATGGAAAAAAGAGATCATTTGTTGTATTTTAAGAGAAGGTGGTATGTTACTAAAACTATTTATACTTGTAGGGGAAAGGCCATTTCTTTACACATTTCTTGTCTTTTTTTACTATATTCATATTTTTTATTTTTCTATTTCTCTATTTTTTTCTTTTCTGCGCCTTTTATTTTTTCTTTCATTTTTTAAAGTTTGTATTAGTTTTTACTACTGTAATTGTAACCTTTGACAAAAGTACTATTTAAAAAAAAGAAAACACGTGTAAGGACTAAAAATTAAATTATGTTATAACTTAATAGAGAATTTGTGTTAAATGCTGTACTGTTGATACATGACTCCAGAAAAATTGTCTAGTGTGTATAAAAATATTTTTAAAAAAACATTTAGCTTTTTTCATGTCTTTTAGTTTGTATTGGTTTTTATTGCTATAAATTATGAATTTCAATAGTATTACTGTAAAAAGGTATTTCTAATTGTTGTTAGAAATTTAAAAAGCATGATGGGACATTTTTTCCTGCGGTGGTCTTATGAAAAAGTGGGGGGGGGGAAACCTGGGACACATAAGATGATGCATAGAGTCAATGAGGAAAGCCGGATTCCTGTAACAACTGTATGATTTGTTTAGCGACTGTGCGATTTGCTTAACAATTATGACAAAAACAGTACAGAGTACAAAGAGCAACAAAGATGATCAGGGGACTGGAGGCTAAAGCATATAAGGAACGGCTGCTGGAATTGGGTATGTCTAGTTTAATGAAGAGAAGGACCAGGGGGGACAGGATAGCAGTCTTCCAATATCTCAGGGGCTGCCCAAAGAAGAGGGAGTCAAGCGATTCTCCAAAGCCCCTGAAGGCAGGACAAGAAGTAACGGATGGAAACTAATCAAGGAGAGAAGCAACCAAGAACTAAGGAGAAACTTCCTGACAGTTAGAACAATTAATCAGAGGAACAACCTGCCTCCAGAAGCTGTGAATGCTCCAATACTGGAAGTTTTAAAGAAGAGACTGGACATCCACTTGTCTGAAATGGTATAGAGTTTCCTGCCTGAACATGGTGTTGGACTAGATGACCTCCAAGATCCCTTCCTCCTCCTCCTCCTCATTATAATTAATTATTATTATTATTAAAGTCTATAAAATTGGGCACAACTATACCAAGTACCAAGTAAGCACCAAGAAACTTCTGGGGTGATTCTCTTTTTAAATCTATTGCACAGGTTTACAGAGAAAGAAGAGGGAAACGCAGAATTTTAAAGAGAAGGATTTGCTCCAGTTCAGATGTATGCACATAAGAAAAAGGATTTTTCAAGTCTCTCAGTTCTCCTGGATGGATAAGCCGGACAGGAAACAGAAACAGATGAGTCAATTCTATTCCCTTGGAAGGCTACATTAACAGAACCTTGCAGGTCTGAAGGTACAAACCTCCTGCTGCCACTTTTAACGCTTCATCCATTCCTAAATTTCCTCCTCTGACTGTTAAGCCACTGGAGGTCCTGCCTCTCTTGCTGTTTCCTAGGCAGCTCCTCTTTCCCTTGTCCCCCCCTAAGTCTTCCACACATTCCACAACAAGTCTAAGAGTTGATCCCTCTTGTCTATTTCTGGCCTAATGCACTGAAATGGAAGCATGGTTTGATCTTAAACACAACCATTAAAAAACACCTAAGCGCTCTAATGAAGTTGGTGTACAGTGCATTACTTCACAATTTTGGTTTTCTGAAAGCAAGGCTTCTAGCTTCAAGGGAGTAAGTGCTGCAGGCCACGTTTGATGAGTAATCAGTAGCATTTCCATCTGGACCTCTGCCACTCTCCCCTTCCTCTTCAGCAGATTATGAACCGTGAGATGCTTAACAGAAGGAATTTCCTACGGTGAATTTGTTGCCTTTTGCTCTCCTCACTTTGTGGGTCTCAATGAGTAAGGCTGAGCATGACAAGCGATCGGAAGAGCAAACTGCTTGCAGGTGCTTTTCAGGCCACAAAGGGGAACACCTGGAAGTATCTGATCATAACTCCATCAGGTCTCTTATAGAAACTGCATTCAAACCATCAAATATCAAAGTTATGGAAATAATTGTAGTATTTCAAGTAACTTACCTTTGTTTTTTTGTTCAGTGGCCTGTGAAACAAAAAAGAAAATTTGGTTACTGATTTCCTTATTCTCTTCTGAACAATACTGGATCTATTATCAATGTAGGGGCATTATTGGCTTTCTTAAGGCTAACCAGAATGTAGGAAGAACAAGCATCTCAGGAGCAACTTCCTGACTGTATCAAGCTGAAGATGACTGACATGTAGTCATGAGGTCTTTTTCAGTGAAAGTCTTCAAAGAAGGCTAGACCATGAAAGGGACACTTACCAAAAATGGGTGGAGATCATCTGAATCCTTTTCAGTCAGGATTTTATTTATTTAAATCAGTGGTTCTTAACCTGGGCGATATTGCCCCCCAGGGGGCGATTTCATTTTTCAGGGGGGCGAAGGAACGAAAGTGGGGCGATATGGGGGCGATGGAGCGAGAAGTTTTGGAGACACTTTTGAGACTTTTTCGTACAGTGAATTGCTGTATATCTGTCGTACAAAAACATCAGATTGCTCGCTATTAGTGGATTGAATTGTGTTTTCAAATGTTCTTCCAGCTAGCTTCAGTACAGAATGCCGTATGTATGTGAAGACACATCGCTTATATTCATGCACGTTGCGCAGCAGCCTCTACCCATACAGTGGTGCACCATTGGCCAGAATATGGGAGATATGGGGAAAAGACTGGAAATAAATTATTTGCATCGATATGTCCTGATGACAATTTTAAAGAAAACAAAAAAAGTGTTTGCATAAATTGAAGAATTATTTCCTATGTTGTGATTGAGAGGTTGTGTTGGGGGCGATGACAACTTCCTCATTGGCTCAAGGGGGCGATTCGTTCAAAAAGGTTAAGAACCACTGATTTAAATGACAAAGGCTGCCCTACTCCTTGATGACTCTGGGTTTTTTGTGCTAGTTGGTTGTACCTGTTTATGCAATACACATTTGTATCAGCTCTACAGATTCCAGGTCAGACATGGAACCATCTAACTGAATGATAATGGTAATGTAGCAGAGACCCCCTTCCACCCACAGTTTTCACTTGTGTTTTCAGCAGCGGCCAAGGGACCAGGTGACAGGTCTTCACAGGGATGGCCCCTACCCCGTGGAATATTCTCCCCCACCCCTTGTGTGCAGATGGGCTTGAAGATGCATATGCAGATCAAGGAAATCTGGTTCAGTCTTTATCTAGTTTAGCTTTAAGGGCACTCGTTGAAATAAACAAACAATATTGAATGTTTTTTTTAGAAAGCGACTCAGCACAATTACAATGGACTTTCAAGTAAAAGCTCTCAGAAGTTGTTATCTCTACAATAAGAGAAACTAACATTTGTTTTTCAACATACCTCAAAATTTAGCTCTAGAAATCAAATCCAATGAAAACTTAAGGTAGTAAATTAAACAGAGTCAAGCTTGAACTTGCATTTTAAACTAAGTATTGCAGAATAAACTAGAAAGTGTCCCGCTCTGAAGACAGCTTGTTCTTCTGCCAGAACACTTTTCTATTCAAGCTAAAGGGCTGATGTGGTCATACACGGTCTTCCTGCATGGGAATGCTTATGGCTTGGCCCAATCCCTAGCAAACCACAGCAAGTTAAAAGGAGGTTAGCACAGCTGCAATCTGCAGAGTATTGTGGGGACTGCTCCCTCCCCAGGCTGAAGGAGTAAAAGGTAAGTGAGGGATCTGTGATGGGGGTGTGGGGAGTAACGTATGGAAGCCTGCAGGATGGGAAACTGGCCCAAGACCTGTGGGGATCCAGTGAGGTGGGATGGGAGGATTGAGGGTGTGTGCCCTGTGGATAGTTTTAAAGGTGAACAATTGTGGGGACACTGCAGTGCCCATAAATTTGAAACCAGGTTATGAATAGCTTTTGTTATAACTTTGAACAGTCTCTAAGTGACCAGCTGTAAGTCAAGGACTACTTGAGGTTTGATTCTAATAAATAAATTTCATGGAGGCTTTTAGTAACCTATACACTAAATTAAAAAAAATATTCTAATCTCAAAACAAAACAGTCCCCCACTCAAACCTTTTGTTATAGTATTTCAACTAGCATCTGGTTTGCTGGAACCCAGCCCCAATTCTTTTTAGAAAATGTTCTGCGGAAAGAAAGAATGGGAACTTAAGTCCCCTTATTGTTTCTACAGAAAGAAGACAAAGGTAGCTCACGCTGGGTGCTATTTCTCAACTAACAGAAAAAAGGTTAAGCAAATGATTAAAAAGAATATTACATCAGCAAGTGATAAGGAACAGTTAGACACACTTTTTCAAGACTTCATGTGCCTCACATGTAATCTTGTAGCAATTCATTGCCACAAAATATACCTGAAACATAAAGACAGCAAAAATGTTGACTTTATCTTCTAATACATGCATTGCATATTTTTGATTTTGGTTGCAAAACTCAAACAAAAAATGTATTATTTCCATCTGTTAACTGGAAAGCCTATACTATAAATAGTGTCTGTAATGCATGTTCACAAAATAGTTTTGCGTTCTACAATATAAATACAGCATATAATCTGAAAAAAAATATGACAATGGGTATCTGGATATTTTTTAGATTAGTAGGAGGCAGAAAGGAGATGGGGAGGATACAATCGTGGTTTCTCCCAGCAAAGCTTTTGACTGGATAATTTAAATTACTGTCTTGATGAACACATGAACATATTTTACTTTTATTTTTGTCTCGTCTGCATTTTTAAAACGTTGTTTCCAAAACATTTCCAACATATTAGAGATTATTCCTGCTCAATCATTTGAGCCCTAAATAAGTAGGCATAAAGAAAAAGACTTGTATGTCTGAAACTGAGCATTTATGTGTTGTGGGATTTTTAAAAATATACTGTACACATTATTTGAGGCACTTAAGGAATCTTTTTTAGCGTAGATCCCATAAGTGACAGTTACCATAGCGAACAATTTTACCAGGTTTATTTGTTATTCAAAATGCTACCTTGTTAAATCCATATGCCATGACTGCACCTTCTGTGGATAACTGGGCCACAAGCTAATGCTTATTGCCAATAATCAAACAAGCAGAAAGGGCAATGTTGCAATATACCAGAGGACATAAACCCCTCCTCATTTACTTTTCCAGCAACTAGTAATAAGAGGGAAAGTACCTTCATTATTGTCATGATAGCCTTACTCTCCATGAATTTCTAATCCCCTTTTATAACCTGTATCGGCTCACATGAAATCTTATTTTGCACACAAAGGTTATGAATTCTACTGGTTAACGGAAAACTCTGTAGATAAGAAATGTATCACTATTATTTATGGTGAATTTCCTGCTGCAGACTGTAGCATTACTGTTACAGTGTGTGTGTGTGTGTGTGTGTGTGTGTGTGTGTGTGTGTGTGTGTAATTTTATTACATTTTTATGCCATCCATCCCTCCTATAAGGTGGCATTACTATTGCAAGCCAGACCATTATACAGTACTCCCCTTTTTTTTTTCTAACAAAGCATATAAAACACCCCAAGAGCAAGTGTCTTAAGCAGCACACACCCCTCCAGAGCACCATTCTGGTAACCTGAGGGCATGGCTTTACTTCATGAGACATCTTAGTCTCTGTCTCACCTTCTTCTGAGCAGCTCCTTTCTTTCTCTTGTCGTCTTTCCTCTTTCTCTTCTCTTCCATCAACTGTTCCTCCTCCTCTTGCACCAATTCCCTAGAGGACAGGGCTGAGGTTAGCAATGCATTCTGGGAAAAAATACCCTAACTATTACAGGTAGCCCTCAACGTACAACCATTCATTCAGCGACCGTTGGGAGTTAAAAATGGCACTGAAAAAAGTGACTTATGACCCATCCTTGCACTTATGACCGTTACAGCATCCCCATGGTCATGTGAATAAAAACTGGGGACCTGTCACTGGCGTGCATTTCTGATGGCTGCAGGGTCATGCGGCCACCATTTACGACCTTCCCAGCTGGCTTCTGACGAGCAAAGTCAATGGGGGAAGCTGGATTCACTTAACAACTGCAGTGATTCATTTAACGACTGTGGTAAAAAAACAACTGCCTTATCAATGCAAATTCTGGTCCTAACTGTGGTCATAAGGACTACCTATAATATGTTCCTATTAGACCTGGACTTTATTATTTAATAAAAACAAAAAGCAACATATTATTTTATTTGTTGCACTTTCTTTTTTTAAAAAAAGCTGTTTGTTGCATTACATTAAAAAAACAAGTATGATTAACTATCCAAGAACTTGTTCAGAGAAGGCACAGCACTGAGCAGAACTTGGAGGTTAAGGTCTGTGGAAAAAGGCAAGGACTTGAAATGGTCTAGACAGAGCCTAGGCCAGTAGTGGCGAACCTATGGCACGCATGCCAGAGGCGGCATTCAGAGCCCTCTCTGTGGGCATGTGCGCCATGCCCGGGAGATGGCAACCATCCCTCTTCAACCAGCTGCCCGCTGACTCGCCGAGGTCCCACATGGCTGGATGCATCCCAGCACCCATACGCTCGCTGGCCTCTATGTGCAGGGGCCGATGGTGTCAGGCAGCTGCCGCCCCGGCCCCTGCCCCTTCTTGCCCTGTGACAGTGGCACTCCCGCCCTGCTTCTCCTCACCCCGCAGGACCACCGCCCCACCTGCCAGAGCCCCCTGGATCTCCCCCAACCCTGCCTGCCCCCCACAGGTTTCCCTCCCCACGAGCAGCATTGAGGTGATCACGCCCACGTTGGCCACTCCCACCCAATCTGCCATGACCACCACAGCCATGCCCATCCAGGGGCCACGCCCACCTGGCACCCGGTGATAAATAAGTGGGTTTTGGGTTGCAGTTTGGGCACTCGGTCTCTAAAAGGTTCGCCATCACTGGCCTAGGCTCTCCTGCTTGAGTAGGGGGTTGGACTAGTAGACCTCCAAGGTCCCTTCCAGCTCTATCTGATTCTACTTGACAGGAACATAATGCAGGGGGAGATGAGAAGAAAAGGAGAAGCATCATCCAGGCGCACACAGAAAGGGTCCAACAAGATGACTTTTTAGCAAAGTAATCCTTCCATGAAACCAATGGGTAATTAAAGTCCAATTTTATTTTCATTATTATTTGGTAACCAAAGGCTGCCACCTCGTGAACATTGTTTTCAACAATATATTTACTATACAGAATGTTGCCAATTTAGCCTCAAAAAACTTGGTTTGCCCATAAGTATTTGCAAATAAAGGTGGAAAAACTGCCCCCCTCCCCCAGCCTCCAAAAGCTGCTCTGGTCAATGAAGACAACGTTGAGGTCAAGTGGAGAAAGAGTTGCATGAGGAAGTGACAAATGTCTCTGAATTAGCCAGTCTACACACACACACACACGCACACACACACATTTTGGTTAAGCCTCAATCCTAGCTTTCTTCCATATCATTTACTAAATTTTACTCTTCAGTTAGTATCAAACCAGTGACAGTTAATACTTTTCTGCTTCCCTTTTCTGCTTGAAGGCCAGCATTGTCAGCCAGAGAAGTGAGGCGTTTCCTGAAAGTTCAGTTTGTTCAGTTTGTCTTCCAAGAGAGGTTGGAGCAATTAAAATCCTTCTTCATTCTAATAGCCCCATTTGCCGTTTTTTTTGCTTTGGAATGCAGCATCGCCTTGATTTATGGTAAACGGCATAAATAGTACAGAAATTGTTCTTGTTTCTCTCTTGATTTTAACGCCAATGTTTTCCACACTTTTACTAAATTAACTCACTTTAATTTCTAAGCAGGTGCAGATAGAGTACGTATCTATGGCTTCCTGTCTCCTTCAGCTGCTATAGCCAATGCAGTGTGGAAATTATCCCAACGTCCCTGTGAGATCTAGCGCATTGAACTTGCGTTTCCACTCTCAGAGTTCAAATTCATTTTGCTCATTCCAGACTCTGAGCTTTATGGCAGATGTAACAAAACTTATCAGCTAATGCTTTTCCTTGACTTATTTAATAGATCCTATTACAGTTACTCTCCCACCTCCTTCTGCAAGTTTTTATCTAAACTCCTTACTGGGGGTCTTGTGTTTCCAAAGTCTACAGGATTCGGGCTAAGCCCCTCATAAAAATCATAAAACCCCTCAACTCTTTTTTCCACTATGTATTTATTTATTTATTTATTTGTGAGACTTATATACCGCTTTAAGTGCAAGCACTCTCTAAGCGGTGTACACCAGTAAGCAATGTGTGTGTGTGTGTGTGTGTGTGTGTGTGTGTGTGTGTGTGTGTGTATATATATATATATATATATATATATATATATATATATATATATATAGGTCTTTGGTTGTTCGGGTTTTCTCCCACGTAAAATTGGAAGTGTCTTGGCGACGTTTCGACGAAGTCCCATTCGTCATCTTCAGGCACGAAGCTGAAAGCACCAGCCTGAAGATGACGAATGGGACTTCGTCGAAACGTCGCCAAGACACTTCCAATTTTACGTGGGAGAAAACCCGAACAACCAAAGACCTACATACAGATACCCGCGAAAACCTCAGAAAACATATACATATGCAAGCACTCTCTAAGCGGTGTACACCGGTAAGCAATGTGTATGTATGTGTGTGTGTGTGTGTGTGTGTGTATATATATATATATATATATATATATATATATATATATATATATATATATATATATATATTTACATTGCCCCAACAATCTGGGTCCTCATTTTACCTACCCCGGAAGGATGGAAGGCTGAGTCAACCTTGAGCCGGTGAGATTTGAACCACTGACCTGCTGAACACAGTCAGCTAAAGTGGCCTGCAGGACTGCACTCGAACTGCTGCGCCCCCTTGACTCATATGTATTCACTATGTATTCAAAATGGACTGTGGACTATATATGTGTATATGTGTGCGTATACACATATTATGTATATGTATATGTATGTATATATGTATGTGTATATATACTGTATGGTGTATATGTATGTATGTATATTGTCAAGAGTGAAAATTTGGCAGCTACGTGTCTCCCTGTTTTAATCTTGCCGTTAGAATAAGGGGGGAGGGAGGTGTTGCTTTCAAATGGGTTAGTTAGAGCAGGAGTCCCCAACCTTGGCAACTTTAAGACCTGTGGACTTCAACACCCAGAATTCCCCAGCCAACATGGCTGGCTGGGGAATTCTGGGAGTTGAAGTCCACAAGTCTTCAAATTGCTAAGGTTGGGAATCCCGGAGTTAGAGAAAGGCTTGCTGAAAGTCAGCAGTCTGGAAACCTTTCAAGGACATTCTAGCAGGTGTGAAGGAGATAGCAGAGGGGTCCCATAACAAAGAGAACACGTTTACATGAGCTGTATCTGGACATCTGTGGGGTTTGGCTGGGAAAGTCACTGTTATATGTTATGGTCTGATGTCGTGGGATCAGTTAGAGTTAATTTAAGGTCAACCTCCAACTCAAGTATCCAAATAAAAGCCCAGGATTATTTTCATTTCTGAAAAGCTTACTGTTTACTGAATACCTCGCCTTCACTAGGCCCTCACCCCTGGACCAGCTAGACTCTGAGAGCCACTTTCAGAAGCAGAGGCTCATCTTAGCTAAAACCCTAACTCCTACAAAAAGGAAGGAAATGAGCTTGTCTCCCGAATAGCAGGCATTGCTGTGGAATGTGACTCAGTGCTGCTGCTCTCAAGGAAATAATCCAACCACTATAAGGAGTCCCCCCCCCCTCGCAACCAACTGAAACATAAAATATGCATACAAACCTTGACTTAAAATCCCACAAAGCACAAATCTGGAGCAAGGACTTGGATTCGGACAGGATCATTTTTTGGTAGTTTCATTTATGAAATTGCAAAGAAGGAAGGAAGGAAGGAAGGAAGGAAGGAAGGAAGGAAGGAAGGAAGGAAGGAAGGAGGGAGGGAGGGAGGGAGGGAGGGAGGGAGGGAGATTTAGCTACCTTAGAAGAACTGCCTTCCCAAACTCTTCCAATTGTACACAATCTGCAGAACGGAGCCCTCCTTTTGACTATATCCTGCTTCTCCAGCCACTTTCAATTATAAGTAGTCCTCGACTTACCACCACAATTGAGCCCAGAATTTATGTTGCTAAATGAGAAATTTGTTCAGTGAATTTTGTTCCATTTTTTACAACTTTTCTTGCCACGTGTGTGAAATGAATCACCGCAGTTGTTAAACTAGTAATACGGTTGTTAATTGAACCTGGGCTTCCCCACTGACTTTGCTCGTCAGAAGGTCACAAAAGGGGATCATGTGACCCCGGGACACGGCAACGGTCGAAAGTAAGAACCAGTTTGTCAAGCATCTGAATTTTGATCATGTGACTATGGGGATGCTGAAAAAGTTGTAACTGTGAAAAATGCACATCAGCCACTTTTTTCAGGGCCGTTGTAACTCTGAACAGCCACTAAATGAACGGTTGTAAGTCAAGGACTATTTGTACATGAGTCTTGTGCGTCGTTTTCACTGTGTGATCTCCCCATTCAATGTGCTGAAAGGGGCCTTCAGCGTTCAAGTCGGTATTGTCTTGCAAGGCCCGTTCCCAGCTCAATGACATGGAAACACACCAGTGCAGCGGGATTATGTGCCTCCCAAGCAGCAGGCTACTTAATACACGGCCAGCTAAATCCTCAAGCCCTCCTTTGACAGACACACACCCAGCTCTTCCATCAGCCACGCATTCAAGTCCCACACCACACACACAAAGAGTGAGGTTGCCACCCTGCACAAGAGCCAGGAGCAGCCCTTTTCTACCTCTCACGACTGAGCATCCTGTAGCAGAGCAATTGCTTGCACTACTGGCACATCAGCTCCTGCCTAAGCTGCACTCCCCCTGTCCTCCTTCATGTGCAAAATGTGCGCTGCGCCAAATGGCTGTGGGGTAGAGTAGCGACTTACTCCAGGAGATGAACGGTGCAGGGCCAGACTGCCAGAGAGAGAAGCTGCTTTTGCCCTTCATTTTAAATTATTCATAGGGTCAGCTGCCACCTTATGCTTGCTTGTGCTTCACTGCGGTGACTGAGTGCCATGAACTGTGGGGGGGAGGGAATGAAGGGGGGGAGGAGAGAAAATGCTTCGGGGGAAACGAAAGTAAGTGCTGAACCTCCTCTGGACACGTCACCCAGCTGGAAGGAGGGGTCCACATGCTGTGCTAGAATTGACCGCTAGGAAATCATCTTGCCTTAACCCAGTGTTTCTCAACCTTGACCATTTTAAGGCATGTGGACTTCAACTCCCAGAATTCCACAGCCAGCATGAAGAGACATTCCTGGCTGAGGAATTCTGGGAGTTGGAGTCCACACGTCTTAAAGTTGCCAAGGTTGAGAACCCCTGCTTTAGATCATATTTATGCAGAAATATTAAAACTCCAAAGGGTTCACAAACTTTTTTAGCCCACTGCAATTTTCTCAGATTGTGTTTCCAGAGGGAGGGGAAAGGAGCATGCTAACAATGTCATTTGTATGGAATGTTAGCAATGGAAATCTTTTCTGTTCAAAGAAATTAAGATATGAAAATCAGAATATTTTATGGAGAGTTTCCATAGCTAGAGAAATGTTCACAGCACTCCACAGGACCTATTTTGTGGGTAATGTAGTGATGGGGGGGGGGGAATAAGAGAATAAGGCTAGCATGAATGTAGATAACAGTTAACTGCAAGAAAGGGTTCCTGAATCAAAAAGATGTATTACAGCTTAAGCAACCACAGACTTCTTTTTGCTCACAATGTAATTTTACAAAGGTTTTCAATCCCATCTTTGTTTTTTCAAAATAAATCCATCTTTCCTCTTAAATGAAGGAAAACATGGTTTAACACCTCAGAGAACTCTTATTCCAGTTTATATGGAATAAGCAAGGCTTAACAGATCTCCTCTAGTACAACAGAGGTCTACACATAGCTACAGTACCCCAAAGAACCAGTACAGTGAACGGAACTATAAAGCAAGGGTCTCTAAATTGGGCAACTTTAAGACTTGTGGACTTCAACTCCTAGAATTCCCCACCCAGTAAACCAAAGCTGGCTGGAGAATTCTGGGAGCTGAAGTTCCAAGTATTAAAGCTGCCAAGTTTGGAGACCCTGTTATAGAGTAAACATGCATAGGTTTTGCTTGCTCAGCAAACATGTCTATGTGCACATGACTATTATTTGTGTACAACTGAAAACTTTGTTTAGGTTTTGCAGGTGAATTTTATTTTATTTTATAATGACTTTATTTTATAAATATATAAAGTATTTTATACATTTATAAATGTATTTTAAAACATGTATAAAGGAATGGCTCAATTTTATATTCTAAGCCATAGGTCAACTATCAAGTACTACCTAAAGTGACTACTAAAATTAAGCAATGTGGCCAATTTGTACAGAAATAGACTCTGAAAACCCCAGAATGTAGGCTACGAAGCAAAACCCCATACATACCTAAAATACAAACAGGCAACCAAGCAGGATAATTAAGCAAGTCAAAGGTTGTCTATTCCTCCACTAGATTCAAACACTAGGGGAAAATGTCATATCTCTTCATGGCTGTTCTAAAGGCAAGCAGAATTGGGGCTTGCCATATATAGGGGGGGATCATTCCAGACACTGGGAATCCAGTTTGACTGACACAAGATTTGCCAGCCACCAGTTCATCCAGGGCCCCAAACAAGTCAAGGCTGGTGTTATTCAACACACATCAAGGAACCCAGGCAAAAGTCTGTGTAGCCCAGCAAGTTGCTGCAGAGTTAGGGAACAAAAGACTCTGATGCAAACTGCCACGTAGATTCAAGCAAGCTGGCTGCAAGGAGCTGCCAGGGAGGAAGAAAAGGAGGCGGCAACTTCACCCAGGGAAGGCTGAAATGTGGTGCTGGAACAGGTACCTACTCCCCTTGTAAGAAGCCTGGATCAGAAAGGGATGAATTTCCACTGAGCTCTGGATTGCCAGTTGCTTTAAAGCAGGGGGCTCCAACTCCCAGGCCACACAGCTGGAAGTGAGCAGTGACCGAAACCATCCCCCCCTCCCCAGTTCGTGTTTTCCACCAAACCGGTCCTGGATGCCAGAAAGGTTGGGGGCTGCTGGTTTATTTATTTACTTATTTATGAGACTTATATACCGCTTTAAGTGCAAGCTACTCTCTAAGCGGTGTACACCAGTAAGCAATGTATATATATATTTACATTGCCCCCAACCATCTGGGTCCTCATTTTACCTACCCCGGAAGGATGGAAGGCTGAGTCAACCTTGAGCCGGTGAGATTTGAACCGCTGACCTGCTGAACATAGTCAGCTAAAGTGGCCTGCAGTACTGCACTCTAACTGCTGTGCCACCTCGGCTCATAAAAGGTATTCCGCCGCCCTATAAGTGGGGGGAGGGGAACACCTCCCCTTAGAGCCCCCCCCCATTAAGGGCTTGGCAGCAGGCTTATAGAGAACTGGAGGGGGACTGGAGGCCTCCCTTCAGGAGCTCCATGGAGCCCCTTTGAATCCCTGACCAGCTGCTGTCAACTCCATATCAGCTACTCCTACTTCAATATGTTGCAATTTTAATAAATTAAAAGTAGGCAGAACTCTTTGTGCTGGACATCAATATTATTTGTTACATATTTTTAAAAGAATCAAAGAATTATTAGATTATGTGGGTTACAGTAGTCAAAGTGAAACTTGCAGGTTTTCTGTCTTTCCCCACACTCATGTCTGGGGGGGGGGGCATCTAGTTAGGGGAACTACACAATCTCCACAGCTCAAGGCTAAACACTGAGCAACAAGGAAACAATAAGAAAAGCTGAGCATCAACTGAAACATTTCGGACTGGGAAGGACCTTGAGGCCTCTTCAAACATCCAGTCTCCCCCCTCCCTCAAAACTGGCACCAAGACTTTCAAGAACTTTGACCTACATTGCTGTCGATTTCATCTCTGTTGCAAATGTGCACTCCTACATAGAAGAAAGAGGAAGAAAAGTTTAACAGAACTGGTGAGGCCCATACTTTATAATCCCCCAGAGGACACAGCAATGCTCTTATTTAACTCCACCTAGCTGTGCCCAGTCAGTTGGAGAAAGCAGAAGAGCAAAATCAGGGCCTAGGGTGGCACATCTGTAGCAGATGCTGTAAGGATATAAAAAGGAGGCATGCAAGAGCCAGAGCCAGCAAGTGGGAACCCACAGCCCGGAAACCTTCTCAGCAGCCTGTCTGGGAACCATTTCCCTCTCGGTGAACTGCCTTGGGCTGATTAGCTGATTAGCGCTTGCTCTCTCCAGGCTAAGCACACTTTCCCCAGCTCAGCACAAGCTCTTATTTCTTTCCCCGGCATTACCCTGCATCGGATTCAAGTATGTAGAGACAGTCATCCACAAGAGCTGAGGAGGAAAAAGGAGGCCTACACACTGGGTCCTATTACACACATATAATACGTATTATTGGCAGAAGAAAATGAGCTAACTGAGGCTGTGATTTGGGATTCTGCTGGGCTTGTGACCTCTAATATTTTACAGCAGTGGTTCTCAACCTTTTTAATGTCGCGACCCCCCCCAACCGGTCGTTAAGTCAAGGACTACTCAACCGGTCATAAGTCGAGGACTACTCAACTGGTGCAGCACCGTTTGCAGAATGGGACTTTTGGCGGGCTCAGGAGGGCAGAGACAGCCTGGAGAATTCCTATTGGCTTTGGAAAGCCAATAGAATGAGACTCTATTCAAGAGAGTCTATTCTATTGGCTTTCAAAAGCCAACAGAATAAAAGGGAGTAGCCCAGCTAAGGAAAAGGGGGAAAAAATGGCGGACTGCGTTGTTTGGCGACCCCCGTGAAATGGTCATTTGACCCCAAATGGGGTCCCGACCCACAGGTGGAGAACCGCTGTTTTACAGGGTCCTCTGTGGCATGAGCTGAGCCACCTCTGGGCCAGATCCATGCCCCACCTGCCTTCTCCAGGAAGCCTGGATATCTTTTTGAGAGTGGGGGTGATGCCTGCCTCCTGGAAAAAGGCAGTAGCCTGCGCTGCATCTCTCAATCCACGCACATCATGCAATCTTCCGATTTGGGGAGGGGGGAAGGTGGATAAAGCGGTTGGGCTGC
Source organism: Crotalus tigris (assembly GCF_016545835.1). Lineage (NCBI taxonomy): Eukaryota > Metazoa > Chordata > Lepidosauria > Squamata > Viperidae > Crotalus > Crotalus tigris. Next base: position 1,402,177 of record NW_024096931.1, on the reverse strand, counting down.
AGTTTCAGGAAATTCTGAAGGAAAGAGATTTGGCCCAGACATGGAGGACAGTGCTGGATGTCCTCTGACAGGACCTGGAGGGAACACAGCTCACTGCAGTGGTTCAATATCATTAATGATGATATGCTTCTGGACTGCCAACAAAGGTTGGGATTCAGGGACACTGCGCTAAATGGACGATTACAATCAATATCAGTTGAGCTCTTAGGTACTCCAGCATAAGGTACTACACAGGTCAGCACTGTCTTCCATGTTATTTAACACACAGATGAAACTGCTGAAAAAGGTCAACTGCTGGTAGGGCAGAGTATCACCGAGAAGGAAATGGCATCCCTTTACATCTCTTCACCCTGGGCCAAGCAGAGATGCTGTGGAAGTACTAATGCAGCATCTGGAGACTGAAAGGACACGAATGGGACAAAACTTGCCGAAACTGCATTCCAGCAAGATGCACTGTCTCTTTGTCCAGAAACAACTGGTTTTTTTTTAATAATTTTTTATTTTTCCAAACTCTCCCCCATACATATACCATGATATTTATCAGATGTTAACATACATTCTTTTTACGTTCATATATAAGATACTTTTAATAAAATGAAATAAATACATACACATGACTTTTGATGTTGCTCGCCCATTTCCCCTTTCACTGTATCCACACTCCTTCTTCTCTACCTTCTTTCTCCCTTTCTTCTCTTCCCTACTTCCCTCTTCTTCCTCTCCTCTTCACCACTCTCCTCCCCTTTCTCCCCACTTCTCCTCCAACCTTCCTACTTCCTTCTCCCCTCCTTTACTCTTTTCTCTCTCCTTTCCTTTCTTCCCTCTCATCCCTCTTCAGATACAATTCAGGAGTAATGTCCAAGCAACTCCAAATTTCCCTATCTGTATTATATACAATAAAATTAATGTTCTCTTACATTAATACTTCTATTTATCTAACCTTCTCGGTATATACTTCTATAAATATTTATACAACCTCCAGTTATTCAATACTGTGTCACCTGGGTCTCCCTCCTTATCTGCTCCTTCTTCCATCTAAATTGATGTTCACTATCTTTTAACCGTATTCTCTTTTCAGCCAATCATAAAAAGTTCCCCAGATTTCATAGTAGTCTGACTCTGTCTTATCTTTAATTGTCATAGTTAGTCTATTCATTTCTACACATTCCAGTATTTTCCCAATCACCTCTCCCTCTGGGGGGGCTTTCAGTGCTTTCCAATTTTGTGCAAACACAATCCATCCAGAAACAACTGCTGATGCCATTCCCAACTACTCTAGATGGAGCTGCATTCCCAATGAAGGAGCACATCTGGAACCCGAGAGTCCGACTCACAGCTCCTACTAGAAGAGCTAATGGACAGTGTACCTAGGTCAGTTGGCATGCAACTGCCCCCTTCGGAGAGGAGGCAGCCTTCAGAAGCGGCACTAGTCGCTTACAGCCTTGTTACTTCAAAATTCAATAACTTGAAAAGTACTGGGGACATTTGGTACAAAATGCAGCAATCTGCATACCGGTGAGTTGATATAGCTGTGCTTCACCAGTATTAGAGGCTGGTTATCGGTTTATTTCCAGATATATATCAAGGAGCTTATTAACTATGAAGTCTTTAAAAAAATTATTTGTTCAGATTTTTGCCTTCTACAATCCAACTACTGGCTGGGTTGAAATCTTAACAACAAAGTTATATGGTTTTAGATCCAATCTCCTGGTTGGTTAGTGCACAAGAGGATATTTTGGGTTCCTCTTCATCAAGGGGAGACTTGGAAACAGGCCTTTCCAAGAACTGCCCCATCCCAGTAAAATTGGCTGTCCTTCCATTCCAGACAAATAAAAGGCCGAGCTCTTTAAGAGGCCATCTGGAGACAAAAATTTGCATCCTGCCCCTAATCCACATTTGAGGGTGTTTTTTTTTTTTTTTACCTTTTATTTTTAGATGATTATTTTAATATTTATAAATTTTACTAGGACATTAGATGCCTGGGTGAGGGATATAGAAATGTTAAAAAAATAATGCATTTATAAGAATGGATTTAATTCATAAACATACAATTTGTACAAGCACAGAGTAGGCGAGACCTGGCTCAAAAACAGTAACTGTGAGAGGGACCTTGTAGTCCTAGTGCAGTGTTTCCCAAACTTGACAATTTTAAGGCATGAGGAATTCTGGGAGTTGAAGTCCACATGCCTTAAAATTGTCAAGTTTGGGAAACACTGTCCTAGTAGATAATCACTTAAAACATGAGCCAGCAGTGTGTGGCAGCAGTCAAAAAAAGCTAATGCAATCCTTGGTTGTTTAAAAAGAGGTATAGAATCAAAATCATGTGTAGTATTAGTATCGCTTTATAAATCCTTAGTAAAATCACACCTAGAATACTGCATCCAGTTTTGGTCACATTACACAAAAGATGTTGAGACTTTGGAAAAAGTGCTAAGAAGAGCAACTAAGATGATTAAGGGCCTGGAGACCAAAACATACGAAGAATGGATGCAGGAATTGGGTATGACCAGTCTAGAAGAGGGGGTCAACTTATTTTTCAAAGCACCAGAAGACAAGAAACAATGGATAGAAACTAATCAAGGAGAGAAGCAACCTGGAATTAAGGAGAAGTTTCCTAACAGTGAGGACAATTAACCAATGGAACGACTTGCCTCCAGAAGTTATGGGTGCTCCTTCACTGGAGGCTTTTAAGAAAAGACTGGACAGCCACCTATCTGAAGGGGTATAAGATCTTCTGCTTGAGCAGGGGGCTGGACTAGAAGACTCCAAAGTCCCTTACAGCTCTATCCTGATTATTATTTCAGAATATTACATAGTAAGCTAGGCGACAGAATCCTAAATACCGAAACTTGGTACCCATCTTTCCTACCCAGATCTGGCTTGTTTCATGCAATCCCATGAGGGAAGGTATGCTCAAGGACAACCTGCCACCTAAGATTAGGAATCTTCTTTAAAATGTTAACATTCCATAGAACATATGAATGCTAATAATATAGATCACTGACTTCATTTAGTCAGTGTGCTCTTCTTATAATGTTTTTACAGGTAATCCTTGACTTATAACAGTTCATTTAGTGACCGTTCAAAGTTACAATGGCACTGAAGAGAGACCTATGACTGTTTTTCACACTCATGACCCTTTCAGCATCCCCACGGTCATGTGATCAAAATTTGGATGCTTGGCAACTGGTTCATACTTATGAGGGTTGTTGGGTCCCAGGATCATGTGATCCCCTTCTGAGACCTTCTGACAAGAAAGGCAATGGAGAAGCCAATTTCACTTAACAACTATGTTACTAACTTCACAACTGCAGTGATTCACTTAACAACTATGGCAAGAAAGGTCATAAAATGGGGCAAAACTCACTTAACAAATGTCTCACTTAACAACAGAAATTTTGGGCTCAGTGGTGGTCATAAGTCAAGGACTACCTGTATTGCTAGTCCATTTCCTTTTGAAATGGACATGGATATTTGCACAAATAAAGCATAATAAACATCTGAAATGGAAATCAAAAATAAACTGAATTCCAAATGTTTTCTAGACTTAAGGCAGATTGAATAAATGATATATAAGGGAAAATGCATAATACGTGTTTATGCTTGTACCCTGCCTTTCCTCCAGCTCTTTTCTCTGATTTTGCTCACTTAACATTTAAAATCTTAGGCAACATTTGGTAAACCTTTAGTGCATGGATTTCATATGTTAAGGTTACTTACACATTAAGAAAGGTACAATTTAAGCTACATGACATGTTTAGCTAAAGCAAAGAGATGAAAGACTGCCCAAAGCCACAATAGGGAACAATTCTTTGGGACATGGTTTTCCCTTGCCTACAAGATAGGATGGGCAGAGGTGCAAATACCAAGCACAAAGAGTTGACTGTTTCTGGTTAATTCTTCAAATAATTCACAACTGAATGAAGCCAGCTTTTTTGGTGATAGGGGAGGGTACAGTAGCAGAGACCTGGCAACGTCCACTTAACTACATTTCTCAAATGGTGGATTTAGTCTTGATGGACCTCTTTACTGATTGTTGCAGGCCAAACTTTCAAAAAGACTGTCTCTTCCTGTACAAATTTGACTACACACATTGGTTCACCAGGCCTCTTATGGGTTCATTGTCAAAAGGAATTGCAGCATAATACTGTAGATCAGGTGTCCCCAGCCCCCGGTCTGCAGCCCGGCACCGGAGCATGGCTCGCCAGAAACCGGGCTGCACAAGTGCACAAAACCACACCGCCCCAGTTTGCGGGGAAAAACGCTCCCCATGGAATCTGTCCCTGGTGGCCAAAAGGTTGAGGGCTGCTGTTGCAGATAATCTAAACCAGTGGTTCTCAACCTGTGGGTCGGGACCCCATTTGGGGTCGAACGACCATTTCACGGGAGTCGCCAAACAAGGCTGTCCGCCATTTTTCCCCCCTTTTCTTTGGCCACGCCCCATGTATAAGTGGTTGGGGATCACCACAACATGGGGAACTGTATTATGGGGTCGCGGCATTAGAAAGGTTGAGAACCACTGGTCTAAACCTTTTGGGCACCAGGGACCGGTTCCGTAGAGAGATTTTTCCGCGGACCGGAGGGAGCATGGTTTCATGTACTGCCTGCATCCTGCGGATGGGGTTTTGCTTGCTTGCACGGAACGGTTTCTGGCATGCCATGGCCCAGTGCTGGTCCACAGACCGCAGGTTGGGGACCGCTGATCTAAAACGTAGTCTGCTCCTGGAGGTACTGACCCTTACAAACGTTTACAGGCACAGCTTCAACTATCTTCTGACTCAGGCCTTTCTACAGGGCATATGAACTCGTGGATTTCACTTCATGCAGAGGCTCTTCTTGACTTACCACCATTCATTTAGGGACTGTTGGAAGTCACAAGTGCACTGGGGAAAAAATGACTTAGGACTACTACAGTCCCCTCCCCCCCCCATTGGTTAGTGATCAAAATTTGGCAGGTATTTATGACGTTTGCAATGCCCCGGAGGTCATGTGATCGGGACCACCTGACCAGCCATGTCAATGGGGAAGCCAGAGTAATTTAACAATCCTGTTCCTAACTTAACTGCAAAGCTCGTAAAATGGTTATAAAATTCATTTAACAACTGTCTTGCTTAGCAATGGAAATCGTGGTCATAAGTCAAGGACTACCTGTATACTATTTAGTCAGGCCATTCTAAAAAGCAAATACTCCCATTAATCAGGTTTTATTCCGAGGAGCATAGTAAGAACATCATGCAGACATAAACAGAACCGTTACTGCTGCAGTAGTTCTTCGCAAGCCCTTCATGACTATGCTCAGCACTGAAGGCAAATGCTTAGGTCACCTTTAACATATTCTTCATGCTTTTATATATTTCTCAGAGTGAGGAATATACACAAACTACTCTTCAGACAGAATCCTCATTATGCCTGATTCAACTTAACTGGGAAAATTATTTCTTTCATACAAGGAATGGGGAAGGCTTTCCTTGGTAGTATTTATTTTATGTATATCCTGCTTATGATCTCTGACAGATACAATTTTCAGGATTAAAAGAAGAAATACAGATTTACAAAGAGGAAAATCAATCATCCTTATTTAGTCCCAATAAAGACGGAAAATATCTTGGTAGCAATATTTACTGTTCTTGTCAAATTTCTGTGTTTTGTCCAATTAACATTTTGTTGGATTTTAAAACTACTGAATCATCCTCATTTTTCAGACTATCCAAAGCACAGGAAAACTAGGAAGATGAAAACAACACTGAATTTTAATCTATTCTAAATAATAGCATAAGAGCTGAGAGGAAGCTCAACTAGCATTATCAGAAAAATCAGAATTTCAAGAAGGATTAAGTTGAGGATCCTTTAAAAAGTTATTTGTTTTGCTATGTGGTATAAGCTTCTAAAGATGCTGGGAGGTTATTATTCTGATTTTCAAGATTAAACTATTGGAAATATATCAACGCATTCCTAACTTTTGGAATTGTTATGATAAAAAGGAATTATGAGAGACTGTACGTGAGCAACATGCCTCACAAGATTTTTGCAATGGAAAAACTGCTCCCTGAAATTAATTCAGTATTTCAGCTGTTACGCAGGAGCAATTAAAAACACTCTGAACTCTAAAGGAACACTCAAGTTTCTGACGCTGGTGCAGCTGAGGGCAGCTTCAAAATTCCCTGGATGCTAAGAAGCACTTTGCCTCCGTATGATACATACAAGGAATAAATCTCCCCTTCGTAAGATGTGGTTTGTGTTCAGCTCAAGGCCAGCCAGACTCTGCAGCCAGTGGAAATCTATTTGGCAGGACAACGTTGGAAACAAAAAAAATGCAAGCAAACAAACCCTACATTCTCTCCGGCTCCTCTTGCTACTTGCAAGAGCTTTAAATGTAGCGAAAGCAAGTATGTCTGGCACGAGAGTCAAAGGGATGGGAATAATAAAAGAAAACTGGCAGAAAACGGCGGGGCCGCCTTTCCTACGTCCTCCTCCCCGGGCTCCAACGGCGGCCCAGCAAAGGCGCCTCCAGGCCATCGCTCCCTCCCCTCCCCCCCCCACTTTCGCCTCACCTGCTTAATTTCCTTTCGGCCTCTTTGGTGGCTTTGGCTTCCAACACTCTGCAAGAGAAAAGAGCCCGTCAGGGAGGCCGCGCCAGGCAGCCGCGCCGCTGCTCTGAGGGGCCCCGCGGAGGGAAGCCGGCCGGCCGCCGCGCCAAGAGGGCCTCCCCCGCGGAGGGCCGCCAGCCGGGCTCGCCGGGGATGCTCAGCCGGGCCGGGGCGGCGGGGGGGCGGCGCGGCCTGCGAGGGGGAGGGGCGCCCGGGGCCCGCCGGGACAAAGGCCGCCGACGCGCCGGGCCGACGGGGGTGGGAGGGACGGCGGCCTCGCGCTCGGGCCGGGCGGCGCCGGCCGCCTCAGAGCGGGGCGCGCTGCGGGGCTTACCGCATGTGCTTGGCGCGGGGGGCGGGCCTCCTAGGCGCGGGGTCCCGGGCCCGGCGCCGCTCCGCTGGGGGCCCTCGGCAGGCTCGCCTGGTCGCCGCCGTCGTCCGCGGGCGCCGCCGCCGCCCTCCGCCGCCTCCTCGCGCCCCCGCGCCCAGCCGCCATTTCCAGCCTCCCTCTCGGAGGAGGCCCGCCAGTGCCCGCCCCGCCCCCGGAAGGCCCGCCCCGCCGGGGAAGGACTTCCGGGCGCCGGGCCCGCCCCCAAGATGGCGCCCTCGCGCTGCCCGGCGAAGCGGCCCTGCCTTGCCCGGAATCTACGGGGCGCTGCCGGCCGCCGCTCCCTCCTCTGGGCCTTGCGGGGGAGCCCCGGGCCGGGGACTTGTGCCCAAGAGGGTCCCAGGTTTCCCGGAGCCGCCCCTCTGGGCTGCGGGGAGGATGCAGCGCCCGCCCCAGCCAGCACGGGGGTCGGGGAAGTCGGTTCTGCCCAGGCCGAGAAGAGCAGCTCCTCTGAGCTGGAAAGATGGACGCTTCTTGTCGCCACGCTCGCCTGAAGTCCTTGATTGCAGCTTTAGTCTTGCTTGTGACGGTTTTCAGGCCGCTGGCTGGGAGGGAAATCTGGGTTGAGCTTGTGAACAGCCACAGAGCCTTGCTGGGGTTCCGTATAGTTTTGTCCCCTGCCGTTGCTGGCCGCTTGGCATTTTCTAAGGACCTCTGCATCACCTCCTGCCTGGATCTGGATGGAAACGTCTAACTGGGTTACTACCATGCATACATAAACTGGCAGGAATTCCCCAGCAACCTGATATGCAGGTGTTATGAAAATGAGCCCCGTGGCACTCCCTATGCAAGTAGTAGAGACTGGGTTGCTAATCCTCCATTATCCTCACTGCCCACTCACAAAGAATGGGACAACTGCAATGTTTATTTCATTTATATGCCCGTTTGTCTCACATATGTGACTGGGCACCGCACACAGTTAAATAACAAATCTGAACAATTAACACCATTAAAATACAGTTAAAACAGAACCATAATAAAACACAACCACAGGAGAGTATGTTCTGAAATGTGCAAGATAAAGATCATAATGCAAGTGAAAGAGAGAGAGCAAGAGAGATACCTTAATTCACATCTAGCTCATCTTTCCAGGGGGTGGAAGCTGGGGCTATTCCATTTGATTTTAAAATTCTCCAATTTGGAGTGCAATTCCTTATCTGGGAGGAGCCAAATGGAGCATGGAAGGCAAACACTTGAGAGGGAGGGAAAACTTCCTGCTCTAAATTACTTTCACAGAGTTTGAGTTTTCATGGCTTTGCTGTATTCTGCCCATTATCTTGATTGGCTAGCTTATTATTTTTTTTTAAACCAACAAGACAAAACAAAACAAAGCAAAACATAGCATACACACAATATATATACTCCTCCTTTTTTTTACAGCAATTGCGTAACGGCAATCTATTATTTACATTTCCCCCCTTAATTCTTCTTTAGAATATTTGTCCTTATAGCCCCGTTATTTCTTATTTACATTTTTCTTCCTTCATGTTCTACTTCTTACTAAGAATAATTCATATTATTATTATACATTATTATACACATATTTTCACTTTTGACCTTTCCATGTTTATTCTCCTCTATTATTTCTAGTCTCCAACCAAACATACAACTTGTTCCATGTTATATAATACTCTGTGTCTTTCTTTTCTTTTATCTCTTTTGTTAATTTGTCCATCAGCACAGTCCAGGATTTTTCTTATTACTTCTTCCTCTGACGGTATATTCTCATTTTTCCAGCACTGTGCATATGCTATTCTTGCCGCCGTTATTATATGTAAAATTAAGTACCATATTTCTTTACTATATTTTCTGTTTAAAATACCCAACAAAAAGATCTCTGGTTTCCAGTCTACGGGTTGGTCTATTATTTCTTCGATCCATTTTCTTATTGTAGACCAGTATTTTTTTGCAACTAGGCATGTCCACCATAAATGATAATATGTTCCATGTACTTTTTTACATTTCTAGCATGTTGGCGAATTATTCTGGAACATTTTGGCAAGCTTTGCTGGTGGAAGATGCCATCTGTAAAACATCTTCAACTGGTTTTCCTTGAATGCCGCCGACATAGTCAATTTTATATTTATTTCCCATATTTTTTCTCATTTCTCCAATTCTATATTATATCCGAAATTTTTTGCCCATCTATTCATTCTGTCTTTGACAACCTCGTCTTCCATTTTATATCTCAGTAGGTATTTGTATAAATTGCTAATTAATTTTATTTCTGTTCCATGTAGAATTTTATCCAATTCTTGCGGCTCTTTTTGGATTTCATATAATTTTTTGTCCTCTGTATATTTAGATTGAATTTGTGTAAATGTCCACCTATCAATCTCTCTGCCAATGTCTTGTTCCAATTCTTGTTTTGTTTTCAAATTTCCCTGTTCATTTACTAATTCCTTGTATCTAATTATCTTATTTATATCCAATAGGTTTGGGTATTTCAGAGCTTCAATTTATTTATTGATTTATTTATTTATGAGACTTATACACCGCTTTAAGTGCAAGCACTCTCTAAGCGGTGTACACCAGTAAGCAATGTATATATATATATTTACATTGCCCCCAACAATCTGGGTCCTCATTTTACCTACTCCGGAAGGATGGAAGGCTGAGTCAACCTTGAGCCGGTGAGATTTGAACCGCTGACCTGCTGAACACAGTCAGCTAAAGTAGCCTGCAGTACTGCACCCTAACTGCTGCGCCACCTGCAGAAGGGGATCACATGACCCTGGAACACTGTGACCATTATAAATATGAATCAGTTGCCAAGCATCCAAGTATAAATCACATGACCCTGGGCATGCTGCAATGGTCATAAATGTGAAAAATGGTCATAAGTCATTTCAGTGCAATTGCAACTTTGAACAGGTTTTTTGTTTTTTTTTTTGGTCAAGTTTTTGACACCTTACTAGGTGGTACTCGAATATTGCCATATCCTAAAAGTGGTACAATTGGTAAAAAGGTTGAAAAGCCCTGTTCTAGGAGGATCAAATATCAATTGTTTTATGTAAGGGAGCCAAGGTGGTTTGTCTCCTTGGGGTACAGGCTGAATAACATTTCATACAAGCTGCTCTGAAACAGGCCTAAAGATACATCACCAAGAAGAGGTCCCAATGCCACCTGTCGCCAGACTGTGCAGCATGCCTCATTGGCCAAGTGCTTGAGTTTCCTTCCCTAAAGTGGCCTGCAGTACTGCACTCTAACTGCTGCGCCACCTCGGCTTCCAGTTGGGGATAACCACATTGGAATTCTTATATGATGTTTTTGTTTTATTTTTTCCCAAGTCTGTAGCAATGCATTCCTAACTATGTGTCTTTGAAAGCATCTGTGTATTTTATGTTTTTCGTCCCATAGGAATGCATGCCACCCTGCTTGCAAGTCATGTCCTTCTATTGTTAAAACTCTCGTATTTTTCAAATCCATCCAATCTTTTAGCCAACTTAGGCTAGCTTATTTTTTTATTAATTGTTTTGAATCCAAACCTCTAGGGGTGTCTTCTTCCCATTCGTTAACAAGGAGGAAACAATCAGTGAAGATCGTGTGGTTCATGTAAAAGCGATGACCCAAGGGATGAACTGATTGTGTTTATTAAGATTGGGTTGGACTAAACCATGCTGGCTCAGGAATTCTGGGAGTTGAAGTCCACGAGTCATAAAAGAGCCAAAGTTGCCTAAAGAGAATGTAACATATTGCAGAGGAAGCTACTGTCGCTCCTCAGAAAATGGTATCAGATGGAACTGTACTTTAGTGTTAAGAACAGAATCTTGAAAGCCCAGGCTTCCCTCTGTCTCCTCTTGTATCAAACACAATCAAAGTGGGGTTATATTGAATTTCTTTTCACACCCTCTTCCTCCCTAGTGGTTCTTGCATTCCTCCTTCCAGGTTATATCTGTGCACTGGGTAGCTTCAACAGTTGTTCAATATAGTTTCCTAACAGTAATCAGAGACTTCCTGTTGAAACAGACTGAAGCCACAACCTGATGCTTCCACATTTTGTCAAGCAAACAGGCCAGCTGCTGAGTGCTGCCACCTTGTTTTGCTTGATATTTTATCACACCTCACAAACTCTGCATTACAATGATCTTGACATTACCCATTTTCTGGTTAGATGCTGTGCTTGTGAACAGGAAACAGCATCTTTGTTCCTGCAAAACCAAAGTTGGTCTATATGTTTTAAGCAGCCACAACATTTGCTCTGCATCTGAGGAAGGCAGTCCAAAACCTGCTTCTGTTTCTCTGATGAAACTACTCTCATCCCCAGCTCCTAGGAAGAACTGATAGGAATATGAATTGTGCTCAAATAGGAATACAGTATGAATTGTGCTCAGATTTCCCCCTGGTGCTCAAAACACAGCCAGTTTGCAGCAGCAGGAGAGGATTTCCATCTGAGGGGAAGGAAGGAAGGAAGGAAGGAAGGAAGGAAGGAAGGAAGGAAGGAAGGAAGGAAGGAAGGAAGGAAAAAAAACAGAAAAAGAAAAAAAGAAAAAGAACGTTATTCAGTCAGTGGATCCGCAACAGCACTTTGTCAAATTAAACTGGAGAGCCTGCTCTGCTTTGGCTCTTATTATTCCACTTCAACTTAATAATAATAATAATAATAGTAGTAGTAGTAGTAGTAGTAGTAGTAGTAGTAGTAGTAGTAAAGTTGGAAGGGACCTTGAAGGTCATCTAGTCCAACCCCCTGCTCAGGCAGGAAACCTTATACCATTTCGGACAAATGGCTGTCCAGTCTCTTCTTAAAAACTTCCAGTGTTGGAGCATTCACCACTTCTGGAGGCACGTTGTTCCTCTGGTTAATTGTTCTGTCAGGAAGTTTCTCCTTAGTTCTAGGTGGCTTCTCTCCTTGATTAGTTTCCATCCCTTGCTTCTTGTCCTGCCTTCAGGCGCTTTGGAGAATAGCTTGACTCCCTCTTTTGGATGGCTTGTTCTGGATGGTTTGTTCTCTCCCATGTGTGGAACAAGAAAGGAAATAGTAGGAAACAGGAGGGGGAGGGGTCTTACATTGTCAGTTTGCAGAGGGTGGAAGCAGCCCAGGGCAGCTGCTGTGCTGGACTGAGGGCTGGTTCTAAGGTTAATGGATGAGCCCAACTTTATGCCCCACTGTGAAGATGAAAAGCAAAAAACAGAAATGCAGGAAATAGTTTTAAAAAAAAAATAATAAAGATGTTAAATGCGTCACTTTTCTCAGTGATGCACACCCTAATTTAAATATTCATGTGATGATTCTTCCAAAGTCACAATTGGCTAAATTCCTAGAAATCCATGTTTTACAGCCTGGCTTTCCCTGGATGTATTAGCCAGTATGCCTGGGAATCCAGGAAGCCATTGTTCCAATACTTATAGGAAATGCCAGATTAGAAATCTGATATAACAAATGAAAATGTTTTGATTGTTAAAATGCTGTCCATTCTAATGCCTTTAGAAGTAATTACAAAATGCACCATCTTAGGAGATGGCTATTTTCATGTTTACATTGATATTCAAATATAAGCAGATAAAATCAATTAGTGAAGTGAGAAGCCCTGCAATTTACACCTCCCTCATTTCCATTTCCATCCCCTCAGATAAGGCCCAGTGGAGCAGCCCCTGGCCGGACTTCAAGACGGCCCTGGCACTCATGGCTGCCCCCCAAGCTCTCAGCAGGCAGCCTGTGCAGTTTCTCTCTGTGAAAAGGTCTTCTACTTTGCTTCTTGCGGTTACTGTTACTTTGCTGATCGTTAGTTGTCCAGAGTTGCATGCTGATGGTCAGCAATATAAATCTATAGGTGTGTGCTTTCCAGCCTTGGCAATTTTGAAATGTATGGACTTCAACTCCCAGAATTCCCTAGCTAGTATAGCAAATGCTGTCTCATAAAGTTGCCACGGTTGAAAAACATTGTTCTATAGAATGAATAAATACATATGTAAGCAAATAAGTGTAAGTGTGTGTGTGGGGGGGGGAGATGCTTTAAGACAGTGGTTCTCTACCTGTGGGTCGGGACCCCATTTGGGGTCGAACGACCATTTCACGGGGGTCGCCAAACAACGCAGTCCGCCATTTTTTCCCCCCTTTTCCTTAGCTGTGCTACTCCCTTTTATTCTATTGGCTTTTGAAAGCCAATAGAATAGACTCTCTTGAATAGAGTCTAATTCTATTGGCTTTCAAAAGCCAATAGGAATTGTCCAGGCTGTCTCTGCCCTGCTGAGCCCGCCAAAAGTCCCATTCTGCAAACGGTGCTGCACCAGTTGAGTAGTCCTCGACTTACGACCGGTTGGGGGGTCGCGGCATTAAAAAGGTTGAGAACCCCTGCTTTAAGAGAAAGGACAAGGTCTGCCGGCCATTTCCCCCCATGAAATAGAACTACAGGAGTGAGCTGTGGTTTGCTAGAGTGGCCAGTTGGCAACCTGCAACCACAGCCAATGCCCACGGAGGCACCCGGCAGAGGTTGGCTTGTTGCCCTGGAGACAGAAGCCGCTTATACCCAGTTTGGTGGGTCAGCTGTTGGCAGGATCAGTGATGCCCCCTCCACGAAGCAGCGCCTGGTGTTCCCTAGCGAGGCAAGCCAATCTAGAAGGCAGGGGCTCTGGCTCTTGGGACAAGCTCCCCATCTGCACTCAAACCCGTCCCTGGGGGAAGGGCCCACTGTGTTCTGTTCTGCCCATTGGGGCTAGGGCACCCCGGGCTCTCAAGTGGGATGGTCTGAAAAGTGCCAGGCAGGAATTCAATACTCCTCGTTTTCCTGCCTTTTCCTTTCCAGAAAAGGGCTGAGAAAATGCAATTTCAATTAAACAAAAACCAAAGGAATTGTGGGCCTAGGTGGTAACGCTAACCAGGCAAGCATTCCCATGGCAGCCATAGCTGGGCTCTTGGCCACCAAAGTGGCCTTCCTAGCACTTTGCTTCTGTGAACTTTGTCCGGTGCCAATCCACATTCTAGGCATGCCAGCTGGATACCCACTTAGCAGCAGTGAAGTCCTGGACAATGGAAAGGACTCCACTCAGGAGGGGCTCTGGTCACGATCCTGCCAAGAGGAATGGGCTCGCTACTCAGCATCCTCCTTGGTTTCTGTTGTCCTCTAGGGCTGCATCCAAGTGTGTCAAAGCTTTCTATTTCCACTGAAAGAGCTACAGTCCTCCAGTCCCCAAAGCCGATTAGTCCTAAGAGATTCTTTCATTTAAAAAATGAAGACGCCCCAGAAAACATGGAAAGGAGTCCCGACTCCTTTCCAAAGGGAAGGAAACTCAAGCACTTGGCCAATGAGGCATGCTGCACAGTCTGGCGACAGGTGGCATTGGGACCTCTTCTTGGTGATGAATCTTTAGGCCCGTTTCAGAGCAGCTTGTGATGACATGTTATTCAGCCTGTACCCCAAGGAGACAAACCACCTTGGCTCCCTTACATAAAACAATCAATATTTGATCCTCCTAGAACAGGGCTTTTCAACCTTTTTACCAATTGTACCACTTTTAGGATATGGCAATATTCGAGTACCACCTAGCGAGGGGTCAAAAACTTGATGACCAAAAAACAAAAAACCTGTTCAAAGTTGCAATTGCACTGAAATGACTTATGACCATTTTTCACACTTACGACCATTGCAGCATGCCCAGGGTCATGCGATTTATACTTGGGATGCTTGGCAACTGATTCATATTTATAATGGTCACACTTACGACCATTGCAGCATGCCCAGGGTCATGCGATTTATACTTGGGATGCTTGGCAACTGATTCATATTTATAATGGTCACGTGATCCCCTTCTGCAGGTGGCGCAGCAGTTAGGGTGCAGTCCTGCAGGCCACTTTAGCTGACTGTGTTCAGCAGGTCAGCGGTTCAAATCTCACCGGCTCAAGGTTGACTCAGCCTTCCATCCTTCCGAGGTAGGTAAAATGAGGACCCAGATTGGGATATATATATATATATATATATATATATATATATATATATATATATATGTATATATGTATATATGTATATATGTATATATGTATATATGTATATGTATTTGTATATGTATATATGTAGGTCTTTGGTTATTCGGGTTTTCACACACACACACATTGCTTACTGGTGTACACCGCTTAGAGAGTGCTTGCACTTAAAGCAGTATATAAGTCTCATAAATAAATAAATAAACCTCTTGACAAGCAAAATCAATGGCAGAGCTGCTGGTGGCCAAGTGCTAAGGCGGGACTTCCTTTCTTCCCTCCCTTTTTCTCATTCCCATCTCCTTCTGAAGGAAGAATTTGAAGCCCCCCCCCCATATTTTCCCTCTTCCATATATTGATCAAACAAGGAAAGGCCTCCAGAGACAGAAAAGACAAGCTACTGAATGAACTAGCTTAAAAAGGCACATTCCCCTTTAAGAATTAGCTACTGGCTAGAAAGGAAAGGAGCGTAGCCGGCACTTAAGGAAGAAAAAAAAATGTAAATACTGGCTGCCGGCTAAGGCAGCCTCCCCAAATGGCTCCATTCATACAGTAAGTAAAGGAATGCTACAGGCAAAATCCATTCAGGAGAAAAATACTTCAAAATCCCTTGCAGCAAAACTTACAGCTAACAGCAGAGCAATAGAAGCTAACACACGAGATATCAGCCATCAACCAAATAGAAATTGCCAAACACTCCTTAAGAACACAAAGCCCTCATTGCACAAATCCCAGAACTTCAAAGTCACAAAAGCACATAAGAATCCTTCCACTCTCCATCTCCTTTCCTCCTCCGTGCCTCACCTCCAGCCATTGCTGCCTTTTTTCATTTCTCTTGGAGGGTGACCCCTCCCCCGCTGCATTTCTTGCCTGTTTGCTGCTGCCAGCACAGGTGGCTGCCACAGCAGTGGTAGATCGGCTTATGGCCAGCCTGCTTGATCCCACTGTGGACCAGTCTAAACAACACAATGGGCCTTATCTGCCACAGACATCCATCTGAAGTTTAACAGATGGACTGACCATTCCCTAGGGCAGTGATGGCGAACCTTTTAGAGACTGAGTGCCCGAACTGCAACCCAAAATCCACTTATGCATCCTTGAGTGCCGGGTGGGTGTGGCCAATTGGGTGGGTGTGGCTGTGGTAGTAATGGCAGGCTGGGTGGGACTAAAAAGTTCAATCAATCAATTCCAACTTGGCAAGATTTTTTTTTCCCACGAGAAGTTGAAATTGACTGAATCTTTTTTTTTTTTTGCACATGGTGGCAGAGGCCTAAAGCAAAAAGCTTTTATAAAACCCAGCTGAAGGCCTAGGACTGGGGCGACGGCGCGCATGCCCACAGAGAGGGCTCTGAGTGCCGCCTCTGGCACCCATGCCATAGGTTCGCCACCACTGCCCTAGGGTGCTAAAGCAATAGTTTCAGCCCATCAAGTGTACTTGGACAGGTAATGTTCACCTTACTGATGCCCTGGAACTCCACCAAACCTTTTATCAGCCCCTTCTGTACATAAGAGCACCTTCCTGTTGAACATGGAATATGTGGCACTAATACTTCAAGGGATTCTGGGAGAAAACCACCCTTTTGTGGTGGATGGTGACGCAGATGCACGTTGCTGCTGCTTTCCTTCTTGCTTGCCTGGGTTGAGGAATGGAGCTAATGAAGGCCGCTACAATAAAGTTTGTTCATCTCTCACTCTGTAGAGTTTATGCCACATTTTTATCTGTTTCGTTTATTACCACTGGAGCTATAAAACCACTACATTAAGATTCAATGAACTTTTTTATTTATCATCCAAAAGTAACAGAACAGGGCTGTAATGAATCCCTCCAACTGATATTTTAAACAGATACCAGCCCTTTTACTTATCCTGACAGGCAATTAAAAAAAGTGTGAAATTTTTCACAGTACAGTCAACTCCACCCAAACTAAGGTAACGGTGGATAAAAATAAAATGCCCCCCAAATAAAAAGAAAACTTGCCCACCCTCCTCCTCCCATATTACATGGTCACAACTCACAAATCTGTACAAAATGTTCACTTTATAAAGCTCTGATGTAAAAATCAAATCAAGCAGCAATTCGGTAAGTGCAGCACGGGGCCTGTTGTAGCACTATTTACAAGGCTCTTGTAACTTTACATGAGGACAAAATGCCATCCCACTGGCTGAGTCCGTCCTGCGCCCTAGACTGGGACAGGTTTGGCTTTGGGGTTCTCCTTCTCTTTGCTCTTCTTCGACTTCTTCTTCTTGTGTTTGTGTTTTTGGCTCTTCTCGGCTTCTGACTCGGTGCCAGGGTGTTTCTTGTGCTTCTTGTGCTTCTTGTGTTTCTTGTGCTTCTTCTTGTCCTTCTTCTTCCTCTTCTTTTTGCTGTCCTGACTGTCTGCAGAGCTGGCGCTGCTGCTGCGGCTCCGGCCTTGGCTCTCCGAGGGGCTGGCGCTGGGGCTGCTGGGGCTCTGGCTCCGGCTGGGTTGGGGGGCCTGGACGGGGGCTGCAGCCTCTTTTGGCTTCTCCTTCCCATCTCGGGGTTTTTTCCCCGGGGAGCCATCCTGTTTTGCTGAACCGTTGCTGTCACTGTCGCTTTCGTTGTAGTCTGGGACAAAAGCCGCCTCATCGGTTTCCCGTGTTGGGTCCGAAGAGAGCCGGGATGTGTGGCTCGGCTGAGGCTTTGGCTTGGCAGCATTTTTGTCGTTCTGGGGAGCCCCTTGTTCCTTGGCTTCTGGGGAGCCCCGTCTGAATGCAGACTTGCTTCCAGATGTCCCCCTCTCTTTATTGGTCCAGGCCTCCGAGGAGGGTCGCTGCTTCTCTCTCTCCTTGCCCAAGCCCTTCTCTTGGGCCTTGGGCTGTTCTGCTGGACGCCTGGAGTCGTAGGTGTTCTTTGGGTCGGTCTGCCTTCGGTCCCTGGATGGGCTGTAACTGCTCCGCTTGGTGTCCCAGTTTTCCTTCTTGGGCTGCTCCCCTCGCTCCTCCCTGGTCTTGCTCTTGGATGCGGAGGGGGCTGGCTCCCGGCTACGTGAAGGCGATGCTTTCTTTCGGGTCAGCCCACCCCGTTCCTCTCTTCGCTTGGAGCTGGAATGGTCTCTGCTGCTGTCCCCATCTGACTTCTTCTCTCGGCTAGGAGTAATGTCCTTTGTGCTGGATCCATGGGCAGAATCATGTTTGTCTGAAGATCTGCTGTCCCTGGAGGAGTGAGAAGACCCACTCTTGACATTTCCTTGCTCTGTTCCGCGTTCGGAACGCTCCTTCTCTGGCTGAGCCCCACTCTTTCTTTTCTCAGAAGGGTCTCGATCGGATGCGGCCTGGTCCCTGTCTTTGATCTTCCCCTTCTCATTTGATGCGGCTGTTTTGGACGTTTTGGGGTCAGGCTGTGAAGTTTCACGGCCAGGCTCTTTTGTGGCTCTCGAATTTCTCTCCAGGGGTTCGGGATCCTTCTCGTTGTGTTTGACAGGATTGGGCAGCTTCGTGTTGACGCTCTTGATGATGCTGGCAGGCTTCCCAATGGCAGAAGAGACTTGTGCAGACTTAACATTCTCTTGTTCTTCTTCCTCCTCAGAGTCAAAATCATCCTTATCCCACTTGGACTGGGGAACCTGGATCATGATGATGACATCTTCGGCAGGGGCAGTAATGTCGTTGTTGTATTCTTCCAGGGTCTTGATGACGGTGCGCTTGGTGTCTAGCTTGTCTTCCAGCTTTTTTACTGGGCTGCCTCCAGCAGAGCTTGTACTGAGGATGCAAGAACCAAGAAAGATTTATTATGAGGGATATCAAAGTGTGCCATTTCAATTCCTAATTTTGCAGTGGCAATATGAGTTTTGCTGTCTCGCCAAAAGGACATTTGTCTAATGGCCTGACCTAAGGAAATGTCCTGGTAATTACCACAGATGCTTTAATTTGTTTTATAGAAAAAGCTTATTCTATACAGTGGCCTGATCTCATCTTCAACTGTTCTAACTCTAGAGAAGCAGAATGTGACTTGCTAAACTAACCTTAAAAATCTGCATTTTACAATTGTGAGAAAAAAACTGTCAAAATTCCAGGCAACCATTCCTTGCCTCCAGGGCAAGTCCGGTCATCCAATACAATTTTTACTCTTATTGTTTTTTGTCAGGAATACAAGGGAAAGATACCCCCCAGACCCGCCCCCCTCCAAAAAAGGCCCCAGAGAGTAGTGAAAAAAAGGCTGTTGTCCTCTCTGGACTATATGAGGTTGGGAGGAATGGACAACTAATTGGTATCAGAATTAAGAGGATTTACTAGGGAAGGGATTCAGCCCCATCAGAAAAATTCAGAACTATTAGCAAAAGGGTTTGAGGAGCCTAACGGAGGGGCTGGGGATGGGGTTAACAAGTCAGGGTAGGAACTACAACTGCCTTCCTCGTAAATTACCGTACCTGGTGTAATCGACCAGCGTGGAACCTGATCCATCGGCTGCCGCCACTTTTCTCCTCATTTTCCCTTTGCCTTTCTCTTGCTTCGCTTTGCTCACCACCGGCTCAGGCTTCTCGGCTGAGGCTTCTTTCACCGGAGGGACGCTCTCGGCACCGGCAATCTTTTTGCCAGTTTCTCGGTTCAGCTTGATCTTCTTTGCAGGAACAACTGGTAAAACAGTTTTTTCTTTCTCCGGGGTCCTCTCCGTTTTCTCTGCTTCCGGGTCACTCTTCCCCTTTGGCAACGGTTTAGGTTCTGTGACTTCTTGCTTGGAAGCCTTTAGCGACGTGGTTTCAGGCTCCTTGTCCACTTTGTCCTCCATTTTTCTCTTCCTCTTTTCAGGTTTGGCATCTGCCGATTTGGTTTTGTCAGCGGGTTTCTTGGATTTTTCCTCCTTGCTGGACGGCTTCTCCTGCTTGGCTTCCTTGGGATGCTCCTTCTTGGCCTTCTCCTCCTTGGTGGACTTGGCCTCTGGGTGCTCTTTTGCGCCTCGGGGGTGGACTTTACGGGGAGCGCTTGGAGGCTTCTCATCCTTCTGGGAGGAAGGTTTGGGCCCATCAGCCTTTGGCAACTCTTCCTTCCCCTTTTTGGCAGGAGGTTCAGTCCGTGGGGATCTTTCACGGTCAGCCTCCGCCTTCTCCTGAGGTGCCGCTTTCGCTGGTTTGACTTGTACCTCCTTCTTGGTGGTGGCGGCCCCCTCGGAGGTTTTCTGCTTTGTCTTTTCCACCCTTCCCTTCGGCTTCTCTTTCCTCTCCTTGTCAGAGATGGGCTTAAAGGCAACTGAGTCCGCTTCCATCGGCTCGTCCCGGACAGGAGTAGCGTCATCCCTGCTCGGGGGAACAAAGAGGGAGTCCGGTCTGCCCTCTTCGCCAGCAGCAGGCTTCCGTGAGCCTTCCAACACGTCAGCGCTAGGGAAACCGTCCCCTTCTTCTCCCCGCCGTCGTTTCCGGTGTTTCTTGTGCCTGTTCCCTTTCGCATCCCCTGCAGGATTGTCGGCTTCTTTGTCCTTCAGTTTTGTCACATCTTTCATGTTGTGGCCCTCTCTTCCTGGGAGCTTTTCAGCGTAGCCACCTCCTAGATTTCGGTTACGATGCCCGAGCCCTCCAGGATAATCATCTCTGCGACCCCGAATGTAGGGGGAATTCTCCCTCCTTGGTCCAGGAGGGCCAAATCGTTCTGGAGAGAAGTTCTCTCTGTTAAGCAAAGGTCTGGGCTGGGCTCCAGCCGGGAAGCCCTTAAAATATTTTTCATACCATTCTCTGTAGGTCTCCCAATCACGGTATCGCTCCTTCTCAAAGGTCTCTCTCATATCAACAGATCTCCCATAATATGCCTTCATGTCATAAACCGGGATTTCTCGGTAGCGACCAAAATACTCCCGTTCCCCTTCTCCCTGAGGACCGGGCCGCTTGTTTGGGGACTGGCCTCTGTACGCTGGCGATCTGGACCGAGAATGATACCTTCTGTAGGGGGGTGACCTAGACCTTGATCGGTGATATCCGTGTGATCTTGACCTGGAGCGGTAATTACGGCTCTTGCCTCTGCCCCTCCGGTTGTACGGGGGCGACCTCGAGTAGGAGCGAGAATGGGAGCGGCTGAAGGACCGAGAGTACGAGCGAGAGCGGGATGAGCCAGATCTTGACTTAGAGTAGGTGTAAGAACTTCTGGAGTAAGAAGATGCACTATACGGCGATTTGGACCTGGAACACAAATGAAACGTTTAATTGTAGCTTCTGGCTCTCTGTAAAAATTACCTTGCATCGCAAAGACGAGAGAATACTGCAGTATTTTTAAAAAATACTCTGATAGTCGCTATATACAATTCAAAAACAGGTTTATAATACTTTGACCCGTAGGATTTTTCCAGCTTTTAGAAAGGATTCTGAATTTTTCAGAAGGAGTTCACCAAATATCTACTCCAGCGGTTCCCTAGATTGTGGCTGGGTATCAGCTAGGTAATTGATGAAAGTTTTGTCTAGCAAACTTGCAAAGTGTCCAACATTGTTTGAGAGGACACCTGCGCATTTGTACAAACTGGATTCCTAATCTGTGCAGAACCGTTACGAACTTTAGAGCTGTGTTGCAAGGCTGGACTCTCAAGCCGCCTCACTGCACATTTGGAGGACAGAAAACTGTTGCTTCAGTTCCTAAGAACAGGGCAGGCCGGCCAGAGGAATGGCCAAAAATGTCTGAGAGGACCCAAGGCAGTTTGGGGGAACACCGCTCAACTGAGCGGGACTTCTTAAGAAATGATACTGCTAGTTTGCTTTAAAGGAAAGTACCGTATGTGCCGGCGGATAAGACGACTTCCTGTGCCGGCGGATAAGACGACTTCCGGAAGCGCTAAACTTGGCGCCAAAGACGGGGGTCGTCTTATACGCCGAGTCGTCTTATACGCCGGAAATACCGGTAGTTTCTGGCGTATAAGACGACGTTCTAGGAATGCGGCTCGGCGATAAAGACGGGGGTCGTCTTATACGCCGAGTCGCCTAATACGCCGGCATATACGGTAATACATTGTTTTAAATTTGGCACGGGTTATAATTTCTCAGATTACTTTTAATAGAAAGCAGGCTAGAATTTGATTGCAAATACCGTTTCTGTCCCACAGAAAATAAGCCATTACCAATTGGTGTCTTCCTGCTATCGTTAATACAGAATCAAGGGGATTAGGGAGTTAAGCCTCAGCTACCTCCAAGGGCTGTGTTGGAAAGAGACCTGCTTGGGGGAAGAGTGTAGGAGCAGCCCTTGGGCATTCCTAGCAGGGGAGGGGGCCCGTGTCTAGGAAGGGGACAGGTGGGGCTGGGCTAGATGCAACTCCTGGGCAATGGCGAGGAGAGTCCAGGTTGCTGGCAGAGAACGCAGCAGCCGTGTTTTAGCCCCAGCCACAGGCGGCAGCAAGCAGTGGCCCACCAGGAGTGCACCCTTGTCTTTTGGGACAAGAAGGGCACGCAACTTCTTTTGCTTGCTTCCTCCTCCTTTTCCAAAGCAGCTATTCCCTGAGCAATGACTGTGGAGCACACGGAGGCCAGGGTGGTACTGCCTTGCCTGCCCAGCTATCAGCTGGAAGGGCTAGGAAGACAGGGTGGCAGGCAAATGGAGATGCCTGCTCTCAACACCGTCACCAACTGCAGAGGATCAGCCTAAGCATCCTGCTCGTTGCAGAAATAGGAAGACAGCCACTTCTTGGCTGTCCAGTGGAGTGTGGAACCCATTTCCCCAGCCTGAGCCAGAAAGCTGTTGATATTGTGTTGCAATGGTGAGATGGGTGGTAAAAATGATGTAAAGGGTAGTCTGAATGCCTGGTCTACATGTGACTTTGAAAAAGCAAGTGCTAGAGATGCCCAAGCTCAGAGATGGGCATTGTAGCCTCCTGAACACCTCCAACTGGGCAGGGCAGAAATGCTCAGACTATTTTGGCATTTGCTTTTAACAGGACATTTGAGGCATGCCATGGATGTCTTAAGTCCCGCCAAGACTGAAAGCATCCATTACACCTCCACGTTCACTAGAGAATGGGGCTACAAGGTCCAAAATGGTTGCCTTAAGCCTTTACAGGTCTCGGTGGTCCCTTCGTTCGGCTACTTCTGACCCTGTCCTCTTAAGTAAAAATATTCTGCTCCACCAGAGGCTAACCCTCCACAGCTCCTAGTCACGAGGCCAGCTGAAAAGGGCTGCCTGCCCTTCTTCTGGATGCCAAGCAGGTGCTCCCGTGCCCCTGCCCTCCAGTGGCAGGTGAAGGGAGGGGACTTGGAAGCAATGGCAGCGGCAGCAGCAGATGGATTCCCTGGAATTGGCTCTTGCCAAGAATAACTTCTCTGCCCACTGTGTGACCGTTGTAAAAAAAAAAAAATGTAACATTTGGGAACTGAGATGGGATGAGGAGGATATAATTGTGATTTTTTAAAATCAGGATGTTGATTTGTTATTATACATATTATATGATTTATTATAAACTATTTCCATAAACTACTTAGGTGTTGTTTTATTTTTAAGTTAAGTGGCATAAAAGCAGCTGCACTAAATAAACAAATTTTGATAGACACGTTTAAAAAATTACCGGGAATAAGAACGCCTGCGTTCCTTCTGAATTTTTTTATATTCCATCAGTTCTTTAGCAAAATCATTTGTAAACTCATCAAGCTTTGACTTTTTCTTTTCCCTGTTAAAATAAGAAAAACATTGTGCTGCAATGCAATTCTGTACTGATAAAGCAGGCACTAAGAGTACTAACTCAAACAAGGTCTGCATGCCACATATTACTAAAATGCGAATCATAGTTTTTTTTGAAAGACGTTTCATAGTATTTTATTAGAATTACAAGTTTCTGGGTTTTAGATCTGAAAGCTGGTAGTGAAAAACCAACATCTGAAATCTCACGTTATATGTCATGTTTGCTCGCAGCACACGCATTTTGAGCACAGCTGCAGCCAAACCGTCTACTGAAACAGAAGAATGAAATATAACGGAACTTCATCCAGAGCCAAATACTTACTCCTCTTTAAGTCTCCGTTGCTCTCTGTAAAACTCCTCCCTAGATAAAGGAGGTGCTTGGGTCGTTGGGATGGTATTTGAGTGAGCCGTTGGTACTGGTGTTGGTACCCATGGTGTTGATATGTTTGCTGGAGCCGGGGGGTATCCCGGAGGGGGGACAGTGTACCCAGCTGATGGAGGCTGACCAGGTGGAAACTGAGGAGGAAACTGTGGTGGAGGTACCCCCGGTGGAAGAGGAAGTGCGTGGGGAGGAGGAGGATACAGGGGAGGTGGAGGCACGGGCACAAAGACTGGTGTTGAGGCTGGCAGTGTTGGGGCCTGAGTCCTTTGTGTACGGTCACTATGCGGGCGTCCTCGGTTTGAACTTCTAAAGAAACCCAAAAACATGTTGTCACTGAGTGTCACACTTGTCTTTTGTTTGCAAGAGAGGAGGAACGTGAAACGGAGAGAGCATGCTTCTGCAGTCACGGCCTACGCTGTCTTACAGGTCAACCACGTCCTCTCTCTGCAGCTCTCTAGACTTAGACAAAGAGCCCTCCCCACAATGTGCAAGCAGAATGGGCTTCTCTTTGATACTCATAAACATTGGCTATGTTCTGCTTCTTACCCATTCCCCACAGCCATGGTTATGCAGTTACTGCCCTCTGCACCTCAACTCCCTTTCCAGAACCATCTCGTGAGTTTTTAAAGGCTAACTAAACTAGAATTAACAGTTAAGAGGTTTGAGTTTTGCTTATAGCTAATAAAATAGCATTTTACCTCCAATAAATGCGATTTTTTAGCATTTAGCTAAATATTTATATGATTGAGATACTTTTGTAGTTTTACATTCAGCTGTACACTATGAATACATGTGTTACATTTCCTTGCTCATTTTAGTCCAGAGACAGTTTTAAAGTGTTGTTCATTACCATAACATTGGAGCCCTTTTAGTAGCAACTGATGCTTCCTATGCATATACAAACAACTATTTAATATGATTATCTTCTACACTTGCTGCCTAATACAATATACACACACAAATGCATGCACGCACACACACACACACACAGAGATATATATATTCTGAAAGAATACTTACGGCTCCCAGCCTGACCTACTAGCTGCAGAGCGGACAGGATTTGTTCTCATTGGCTGACCTACGTGGAGAAGAAGTTGCTTTCAATATGGGTGGCAGATACCCTACTTGCATTTGACAAGAATGAACAAAGCTGTGCAAACTTACCCATAGTGGGTATTGAATGCCCATGAGAACTCAGCTGCCCAGCCAAAGCTGGCTGTCCAAGCACAGGAACCTGATAGCCCTTTGGGAAGGAAACAGAAGAGGATTGATTGCTGCTGCTGCTGCTGAAAAATACACCAGCCAGTTCTGTTCTGAAATAAAGCTTACCTTCTCTTCCAGCACAGTGTTAATTAATAAAGAGGAATGTAGCTTTGGGTGATCGGAGGCTGACACAAGAGCAGCAGCTGATCCAAGACCATCACCCTCCCTGGAAAGAAACAAATGATTTCCAGGTTAGGAACTACAGGGTATTTGGTGATAAAACTGCGAAGCAAGAACATTATCTTCATTATTACAAGCATTTAGAGGAAAAATGGGAAATATATTTAATGAGCACCTAAATAAATTACTAGGAAGGCATCTGACAATAGAGGTGAAGCTATAATAACTATATATTCTTAAGGTATATGCATAAAAGTGAAAAACAGCAGGAAAAGTGACAGATAATGTAAATATCATCATTAAGAGATTGAAATGTTTTTTATAGAAGGAAAAGGTTTGAAGATGAACAGATAGGAAAGTCCTACTGGAGGTGCTCTGTGCTATCATTAACTTGTCATTTTCTAGTAGCTTTTAATTTAGTAGCTCGTGGACAAGTCTTATAATATCACAGAGAACTAAACCTCATCCTGTCTTGAAATAGTAAGTTACTTTCCACCCATGAGGAAGAGCAGAAAGCAGCCATATTAGATGTGTCACAAGGTAAGCTCAACTATCATTTACTTAGTCCAATTTTCTACATACATGAACCAATGAACAACCACAAGAGCTGGCTAACACAACGTATTGATTACAATGTGATTGGATAGTATAACTTCAAAAACCTAGCCACTGATCAAGTCAGTTTATGAAATCTTTTTTCATATCATTCTTGGCCATTTTAAAGCCATTTTTAAATCAATCTTGATCTAGTAATATAAAGCTTGTTCCTCTTCTATAATACCTTTAAACAAAGTCTACCTACAGAGGCACACTCTTAAAATTAACTTCTGAGTTCATTGTTCAAAAAATATCTTTCAATGTGTCCAATGTTACAGTATTTTATGTCATCTGTAATTGTAAGTTGAGTTTGAGTGTTCTTTTCCCTTAATTATAATCTTTAGTTCCCTCCAGTATCCAATATTTTAAAATCTCACACATTTTATAGAATTCAAACCAAAATATTATTCTAGAGGGAGGATTCCTTATAATCAAGTCCCAAATCTTATTTAAAATTTATTTCGACCCTTAGTCCATTTGTAAGTTTCTAAAATTATATTAACAATCTCTCTTTGCCTCTTTTTTTCTTATATAAAATGTTTCTTGTGATGAGATCAATAAAAGTATTTTCAGGCACAATTTGGGTTTATATCTATTTCAAATTCTCAACATGGCACTTCTAATATAATTTTTAAAATCTGTATTATCCTTAATATTATCATGCCATAGAAAACCATTACATCCAAACTTCAGGCTTGGTCCTTCTAATTCTAAAATTCTATTATGTCTCAGGGCGTCCACTCTTTCATCCAAACCAAGGAACAGGTGGCAAAATACAATTTCCAATCAGGCAGTCCCAAGCATCCTCATTCCTTTATATCTTGGAGGATTTTATATTTAATCCTTGGCTTTGCCATACAACACAAACCTAGATGTATCTTTCTGCCATTACTTAAATGGTGCATTAGTTATCAAAATAGGTATTGTTTGAAACAAAAACATCATTTTAGGAAACACATTCATTTTTATTAGACAAATGCTCCCCAATGTCAAGTGTAATTTTTCCCCATCTCCAACATGGCCTTCTTAATTTTAATTCCCCATCTTAATTGTTTTGAAATAAGATAGAAAATTTATAAATACGGTTTAATCTATGCAACTGACAAAATATATAGAGGACTCTCAAAACCAAAACTGTTCAACTAGTTCTTATGACTCAGTATTTTTCAACCTTTCAGTTAGAGATGTGTGCAGATTGCAATTTTTAAAATTCTAGTCAGCTTGCTGGCTTAGAATTCTGGACTGATAGTCAAAATGTATTTGGAGGAGATCAAATCAGTTTCAACGACCATCAATTTAATGGCAACTGGTTTACCCCAGATTGTAAGGGTCTTCTTGAATGTAGCCAAAATCTGATAAAAGTATTTTACTTACACACAACATGGATTCAAGAATTAAGCACAGCTTGAATTCATATTAAGTCTTTTACCAAGTCTTTGAAAGATAGAGCAGGATGCAAATATAGGAACTGAATCAATTCCTGAAGCTTGCATAATTTAGTTTCCTCCAACATTCTTTGCACTTCAAAAACACAATCATTGATGGAAGCATTTGTGCAATATTGTGCACAGAAGATTGAATGGAAACAGGTTAAAAGTTGAAGTCAGGTTACTTCTTGATCAAGGATTTAATAATCCTAACCCAATCTGAAATCTCATTTCCAGTGGCAGAAATGTTAAAATAGTTTTGTGTGCTCTGCGGAGATTATGAGATCAGTTAAGATTCTCACACTGGATGAAAGACCGCACAAGAAAGGCCTTGAAGGATGCAGGAGGATGTATGGCAGTGTTTCCCAAACTTGAACAATTTTAAGGCATGAGGACTTCAACTCCCAGAATTCCACAGCCAGCAACGCTGGCTGTGGAATTCTGGGAGTTGAAGTCCTCATGCCTTAAAATTGTCAAGTTTGGGAAACACTGATGTATGGGATCAGACATGCTGGAGATAAACACAGAAACCGACTTACCGGAAAGGTCCTCCGGGCTTCTCAGCATGAATTGCTAGAGACATTGCTGTAGGCACATCACTGATGGAGGTGGAGGCAGACTGGTTCACGGCCAACATGCTTGTTGCAGGGGGAGCTTGACCAGGAGGCAGAGATAAGGGGGGAGATGCAGAGGCATGAACCTGAGCAGAAGTGACTGGGAGGATAAGGGGATCCTGTTGCCTGGAGCCTGTTGGCCTGGGCACAGAAGGCATATTCCGCTGAACTGCTGGTCTTGGTGGGGGGGCCTGCTTGCGAAGCCTTTTAGTGTAGCCTGTTTCATTTTTGAAGTTATTTACAGCCTAAAGAAAGAAAAACAAACACGGAATCAAAACTGTTTGAAACAACAGCATGACGTATCTTTCACCATGGTCATTTGCTGCACTATATACAGGCTGGGTTTCAGAGACAAGGACTGCATCTGCATTACCTATGTCTTTTGGTTAATAAATGAGTTTTCTGGGTTTCCACACAATACGTTAAACTGTCCAACCAGACTGAATTTGCACAACAGGCTAAGCAAAAGACTGTCTACCAAGATTAACACTAATTAGGAGTAATGTATGATCCAAATAGACTACGTATTCACCTATCTACTCTAGTAGATAACCAGCAGAATAGGTTTCCCAGCTTTGTACAGAAGCTTAACATTCATTTGGTCTTGTTACAGGAGGAAGAGAAACACCTGGATAATTCTGTCAAATCACAGACTAATCAACCAGATTAATCTGATCATTTCCCCTCCAAATGTTCAGCAAAATTTCTCTCACTCAGAATAATGTAAAGCAATTAAAACAGCAGGGCAGGTACCTTCGGAGAGAATAATATAGGTAGTTACCTGGCGTAAAAATTTGTTGGCAATTAAATTATCAGGAGAAACATCTGTTTGATGACAAGTTGGACAGGTATGTTCCTCTGATTCTAGCAAGGATGTTCGGATACCTGTAAATGATTTGAAAATTCCATTTTAAGTGCACAGAATATTATAACCAGAGCATGCTACCTTATGCATAGATGAATAAATGTAATACCGTTACACAGAACTTTTAACAGTCACCAATGGGGCTAAATTTAAAGTGCCGCATCACAGTGAGAACTTGGAAACCTACGGTCATATATCCAGGGCATCACAGTTTAAGAGAGCTATGAAAAATTTGGAACAGATTTGGAGAAAATCTATCAGGATAATAAAGAATCTGGAACCAACATCTCAGGCTGAAGGAACTGAGCAAGAGAAAATGTGATATCTAAAAGCCTGTTACTTGTATAAGAGGGCAGATCTATTTTTTCACTCAGGCCGAGGGGCTGAAATTCAGGATGACTATTGGAGGGGAATTTCTTGGGTGATGGCCATCGACTGGGGACGGTTTGGCAGACTCCTGCACTGAGCAGGGAGGTTGGAATAGCTCTGTCTATCTGCACATAACCAGCATGCCTTCACAACTTAGGATGCCACTTCTACATGGAGCCAAAAGGTTTTTGAATTGTTCCTGGAAACCTATAGGAAGCCAGTGCGGAGGCTGAAGAAGAGATGTAACTCTGATCGATCAGATTTTATATGCCAACACATGGGCTGCTGTATTCTGTACCGACAGAAGCTTCTGAACAGACTTCCAGGCAGCCCAAGTCAGAATATTTTTTCATAAGAGTCATATCAATTTACCAGTGTGATATTGGCAAGGAATTTCCCTCCTCTTGTACTCCATCTCCCTGTCTTGCGTATGAATGCGCACAAGGAAGACACAGACGGGAGGGGCTTAGAATGGAACATGTGTATTATTTTGGGGTTTTGTATTTTGTTAATACAAAATAAATAGAATGGAATATTCAGCAATATTCTGAGCAATGGTCTAATCAAGTGATGGCGAACCTTTTAGAGACCAAGTGCCCAAACTGCAACCCAAAACCCACTTATGTATCCTTGAGTGCCGGGTGGGCGTGATCCATTGGCTGGGTGTGGCCAATTAGGTGGGCATGGCCTATTGGGCAGGCGTGGCTGTGGTAGTAGCGGCAGACTGGGTGGGACTAAAAAGTTCAATCAATCAATTCCAACTTTGCGAGATCTTTTTTTTTCCTGCGAGAAGTTGAAATTGATTGATTGAACCTTTTTTTTTCACAAGACGGCGGAGGCCTAAAGCGAAAAGATTTTATAAAACCCAGCTGAAGGCCTAGGACTGGGGCGACGGCGCGCGTGCCCACAGAGAGGCCTCTGAGTGCCGCCTCTGGCACCCGTGCCATAGGTTCGCCACCATGGGTCTAATCCGTTCTCATACAGGGGTTTTTCTATAATGGTTTTTTCCCCCCTCAGCAGTCTTCATTCTGATCCAGCCATTTTTTAAACTCCATCTTTTCTCTGCTGGCTTGTTCCTCCAAACCAAATTTGCTCTATTTCCTTCCAGTTTTTGTAGCTATATCCCACCATCTTTAAATAACGTTATTTCCAACATTCTGATGGATTGGAAAGAATTAAAAAGTCCAATAGTGCATAATCTGTATGGAAAATCATTCATGAAGCTACCAGGGGATCCAGGTAACATGGATAGGCTCTCTGCTGCTCAGTTCAAGAACACTGCTCTGTGCAAACACAGGTCCGTACACGTGATACACCGAGAATCCCCGCTCTGCCCCCTTGCCACGATGACTGGGCAGCTCACAAACTCACATTCATCACAGTAGCTGTTTCCGCAACAAGGAATCACTACGGCATCCGTCATTATGTCCTTGCAGATCAGACACAACAATTCATCTGGAATGGGGTCATCTTCCTCTGAGGAAGAAGACGGTTCCTCTGGCAAGAACGGTGGCTTCTCTTTCTTCCCGATGGCATAAGCCTCGCTGGGAAAAACAAAAACCCTTCCATGAAATCTTTTTTTGCCTTTGTGGAAGCAAATGTAGCATGAAGCATGTGAAAAGTTGAAAGACCCGTCCCAACAGTTTTCTTCCCTCCTGTACACAATATGGCCAAATAATAATAATAATAATAATAATAATAATAATAATAATAATAATAATAATAATAATAATAATAATTTGTAGGTCTTTGTATTTTGTTAGAACTGGAGAAGATAACAAAATACAAAGACCTACAAATAGAAATAGAAAGACTGTGGCAAAAGCAAGCAAGGGTAGTACCAATAGTCATAGGCTCCTTGGGTGCAATCCCAAAACAACTGGAGCACCACTTGAACACCATTGGCATTGACAAATTGCTATTAGTCAATTGCAAAAGGCGGCCTTATTAGGAACTGCTTCCATCCTGCGACGATATCTGTAATACCATCAAACATCCACATCTGCCTATCCCAGGTCCTGGGTAAGGACTCGATAGGTAGACAAAATGCCAAATCCAGTCTGAACATCTGGCTGACTGTGCGATGATCGATAATAATAATAGTAGTAGTAGTAGTAAAGTGGGAAGGGACTTTGGAGGTCATCTAGTCCAACCCCCTGCTCAGGCAGGAAACCCTATCCCATTTCGGACAAATGGCCGTCCAGTCTCTTCTTAAAGACTTCCAGTGTTGGAGCATTCACAGCTTCTGGAGGCAGGTTGTTTCTCTGGTTAATTGTTCCATCAGGAAGTTTCTCCTTTGTTCTAGGTTGCTTCTCTCCTTGATTAGTTTCCATCCGTTGCTTATTGTCTTTGTACTTCAGGTGCTTTGGAGAATAGCTTGACTCCCTCTTCTTTGGGGCAGCCTCTGAGATACTGGAAGGCTGCTATCATGTCCCCCTCGTCCTTCTCTTCATTAACTAGACCAGTGGTTCTCAACCTTTCTAATGCCGCAACCCCATAATATAGTTGCCCATGTTGTGGTGACCCCCAGCCACTTATACATCACCGGGTACCAGGGGCATGGCCAAAGAAAAGGGGAAAAAAATGGCGGACAGCCTTGTTTGGCGACCCCCATGAAATGGTCGTTCTACCCCAAATGGGGTCCCGACCCACAGGTTGAGAACCACTGAACTAGACATTCCCAATTCCAGCAACCGTTCCTTATATGCTTTAGCCTCCAGTCCCCTAATCATCTTTGTTGCTCTTCTCTGTACTCTTTCTAGAGTCTCAACATCTTTTTTACATCGTGGTGACCAAAACTGGATGCAGTATTCCAGGTGTGGCCTTACCAAGGCCTTGTAAAGTGGTATTAACACTTCACGTGATCTTGATTAATAGAAGCATGAATTCTAAAATTGCATTTTAATTGGATAAAAAATGTTATATTAGTGAACTTCGCGGAGTGAGGATGGCAGTGAGACAGCAGTTTATCTATCAGTGAAAAATTCAAACTTTCAGAGCAAACGAACGCAAAAGGTGCAACAGCACTTAAAACAGAGATTAACTTCTACACAGAGTAGTATGAAAGTGCTTTCTGGGCACTGACATGATTATTATTGATCATCATTTATAAATCATTAATAAGTGATTAATTTATTAACTGTTTTGTGATGATCCTGTCACTGACCAGAAAATTCTACTTTCACGAAGTCTAAACACTTGAAATAGAGAAATGAAAGTGAATTAATCAAGTATCACAACCATAAAGTAAACCAAAATAGGGACTTTGGGCAATGCATTTTCAGTTACTCACTGTATCTATTGCTTTTTGTAATCAGCAAACATGCACACTGCTCCAAAGACTGAGCTAAGGACAGAATTGCAAATCAAAGATCTGAGGGAGTGCATCCTCTTCTTTAAGACCAAGATTCCTAGGCGGTTTCAATTCTGGCGTTTTTCCTAAGCTGAAACCCTCTCCCCTCCTCTAGCCACAAAGATCCTTTGAGGGCCCACCCCACCTGCATGCCAAGTGAGTGTGAGATTCTATGCAAGGAAAATTTACATTTATGAACCGTCTAACATGAAGATGCGTTTCTACTTAATTATCTTTTAGTAGTCCTTAGCTATCACTGCTATAATTTGCTAAGTTCCTCAAAAAAGAAATTCAGCTAAGATGAAAGATGAAACGTGAATTGATACAGGATTCTATAACCTATAACCGCAGATGTACAGTTCCTAAGTATTATTAATCAATAAACAAAAACAGAATATTAGAATGATAGGATAAGGAAAAATTCCATTGCCAGTCAATTTATTGTTAACCATCTAACCACTCTAGATCGCCAATTTCAGTTTTTCCGGCAGTTTTCATACTGATTTAAATGTTTTGCAAAGATCTCTTATTACTTACGCATCTATAGTAGGAATAGCGTATTTCCCTGTGTTGGTGAGCATGGCACCCTTAGTATTAGGATCCTGCACTTCCATCATGAAACTTCGTGGAATTCCAGTACTCTTCTTAATCCTGGGAACAGACTCAAAGTTTTTGTCCTGTTAAGAAAAAAAACAGAAACGTTTAAAATCTACTTCCTGTAACTCCTGCCATCTTTATCTGCACATAATTGCTTTGATCGATGGACTGATTTTCTAGCACTACACAGAATTGTATTCAAATAAAGGCACATTGGAAGACAACTATTGCCCTTTTGAGGGCAGATCCAGAGACTGACAAGGAGATTTAACACAACCAGTAACACCTAATTTATAGTTCTTTACCGCCTCCCTCTTTGCTCCCAAAACTGAAATACAAAGACAGATGCTGCTCAATGAGTTGCCTCTGCCCGTCCATCCTGCCGTCCACAATACTTCCAGCTTAGCATGAGGGAATCTCTCTCCCCAACAAATTTAAAACTAGGACTAGGCTCTCATCAGGAAACAAAAGACAAGCTACTCCAACAAACAAACAAGGCCAATCTTACCCCATTGGTTGGGCAGATCTTTATATAATGACCAGGTTTTCCACAACGAAAGCAAGTGTATGACGGTGGTGGCGGTCCCAGGGGTTTCTTCATGTAACTAAAAAGGGGTAAGAAAAGAAGTATGCAACTTTGCAGATTGTTTTTTTAAAATGTAACTATGTAAATTGTTCCAAAGTTAACTTTTTTGCTTCGGTTTGATGGGTGACATGGTGAAGACTTACTTGATAGGATCATATTCGTGGCCAGACTGTGACATCATTGCTTTAATTTTATCTTCTTCAGAAGCATTGGCTTCAGCCAGATTGGCGGTCTGTTCAATAGGTAATCATTTGACAATACACATTAGAAAACACATTTAAGGCCATCCAGTCAAAGACAAACACCACTCATCCAATCCTGTAAAGAGCAGCACAATGCTAGCTAAAGTTGTCTCAAAAACAGCTCAGATTATCCTGAAGATGTTCCAGGGAGTCCTTATGCCATTTACATGATGTTTATGTGCCTGTTGCCCTAAACTAATTTAAACAAAACAAAACAAAACCTGCTATTTTCTGTGCTGGGATACTTTGTGCCTCAGGCTCTTTGTACTTTACACAAATGCTTGTGTAAGTGTACCTATTTCCTCAGATAAATTTAAGAGGCCTGAAGTTAAGCAATTTGAAAGGTGCCTCCTGCAATACTTATAGATTAAAAAGCCATGAATTTTAAGATGTTTATCTTGGAATGAGAGGGTACAATTCATGGTTTCCATTTGCAGCATAGAATTATTATTTTACACTTAGAAATATTAAACCAGCAATTATCATCCTGAAAACTGGCATTTCAGACATTTCATATCTGGACCATTTTTTTTTAAAGTTGGGAAATTACTTGTAAAACCCCTTCTGGTATCTATAAAAGTAAAAATGAAGGACTACAGCTAATGTATCCAGAAAGGTATAAACAAGATTACACAATTAACTTTCTGCCAAGTAAGATCTAATGCCACACAATATGCTTTGGGCACACAACTTTCAGGATGATAGCCCCTTTAAGGTGCAAGGCATAGTTGTGATGTAAAGCTAATAATTCTAGAAACTTGTTAAAATGGGTCATTGCACGCTAAATATTGATATAAGCAAGGTTGAAGGGATTGGTTTTTATTTACTCAGATATCCAATCACCTAACATTCAGATCGTCCATACGCACTTTTTAATACAGTCATCCACAAAAGCAAACAGCTAGTTTCAACATTTTATTAAACAGTTGATTAAAATACATAACGTTTCTTAACAATGCAGATTAACAACTATGAAATCGTTCACATTTACAGAAAACTATTTTACAAATACTTAGCTAATTTGTTTGAACCCAAACAGGTTTACAGAACATATCCATTAGCACAGAACATTAGTAGGAATAGACCAAAATTCAAATATGGCATTTAATACACAATAGGAATAAAACAAAACTGTTAAATGCATTTCCTCTATGTAAGAACTATGAGCACCAAAGAGGTTAAAGTAAGTAACAGTTTTGAACTGCTTTATATTATAT
Source organism: Crotalus tigris (assembly GCF_016545835.1). Taxonomy (NCBI): domain Eukaryota; kingdom Metazoa; phylum Chordata; class Lepidosauria; order Squamata; family Viperidae; genus Crotalus; species Crotalus tigris. The sequence goes on along the minus strand of NW_024096931.1, from coordinate 1,367,058 downwards.
AAAAATATTCTGCATTTGACAGAAATACTCTCTGAAGTTCTACCTGAAACTTAAAATTGTACAGCTCTTGGACATTTCTTTCACATCTCAGAAAAATAAACTTGACATAAGGTTACAAAACCAAGGACAAATTTAAGGACAGCACTAATGGAAACCAGACTTGCTTGATAGAAATTAAATATTCGCAAACGCATGTCAAAATTTCCAAACTAGAAAAGGTAGTTTATTTTTGAAAAAATACAATTCCAGCCTTTGATCACAAAAAGACATAGGAAATATAAGGCAATACTGCTTCTAACTCAAAATTTTAAAGAGCAGTCATTTATTTGGGTATGTTATCACTAGTGCTTTCCCAGACAAAATTACACATTACTGAGCAGAAAGGCAAGCAGTTTCATTGCAAACAAAGTTGATACAACAGTTTTAAAAAGTCACATTTGCCAGTATGCCACACATACACATTGGTATATTCCTATAGATACATTTACACAGTCTGTGTTCAAACAAATTAGTTGCATAGCTATTGCCCACTGTATATACACTACAAGGGTACAACTGATGAAATTATTTGATGCAAATTATTGCTCTATCACTGGCTTTGAGTGCAGATTCCCCAAATAATCATATAAAGTGTCCATGTGATAGGGAAATACTTCTCTGCTGACTGTTGCACAGAGAAATCCTAGGAGTCCATAAATAGTATTAAAAATCTTCTTTAAAATTGTGCTATTTTTCCAATGCAAAATTAATGTAACATATCAAAGAAATGATAAAACAGCTTCAGAAGTGCTTCTTCTTTGTGTCTTGAAGATGAATAAAACTGCAACATTATGTTGAGGCTGATAAGGTACTCCCCTTCTATCTTCCCATACTGGGAACTACTCTTTACAGGATAGTAATTAATAAATACACACAATTCCAATGTTTAGACTTAATAGTTTTTTTTGCATCTATGACAGAAATTAAAGGTATAAATATCGCAGCATAAAACATTCAAAATACCAAGCAAGCAACAATATATTCTGTTATATTTGACAAATATATATGTATATACCTTTGTAAGCTGGGCCAGAGAAATAGATGCAGAAGAGTCATCAATCTGTTCATAAAAAATTAAACACACATTCAAGTTCCACAGTCAAAATGTAGCCAACATATTTAGCCTCAGCTGTGGTATTAAGGTTTAGCCTGAAACTACATTCTACAGAGAGGAAGTTTCAAAAAAATCTTTAGTTGAAATGTATCATTTGTTTCTATGGCTTGGGCAGTCAAATATACAATATTCAGTTCTGTAAAAAATAAGCTAGATATCCAATTCGCCTAATAACTTCATCATTAGCTTTGTTTTACAACCAATATAAACAAGTGTACATTTTTTCAAAGTTTAAAAAAATGCTACATTTAAATATTAAAATATGTTAAGGTTAAAAACCTTCAGTTTTTATGTAAATGTATGCTGTGGGAGAAGTGGATGTAAAAAGTTCAAATATGTTGTGGTAAAGAGAATATTTATAGACATTTTTATTTAGATGTGTGATTTGAAGCTTTAGAAGATGATAAATGTTGTACTTAAAAGAAAAATCATCAGGATGCTGATAACAATGACAGATCCCTTAAGATGTTTTGTGAGAAGTACTGAATAGAAGATGCTGAAATTAAGTGTGCAAAATAAATATATATATGCATTTAAATGAACAATTTAAAAATACAGATATTCCATGTTCTTTTTATCAGGACACTGCTAAACTTGGTATTATATAAAGTAGTACTCTAGAAAGAGTACAGAGAAGAGCAACAAAGATGATTAGGGGACTGGAGGCTAAAACATATAAGGAACGGTTGCGAGAATTGGGTATGTCTAGTTTAACGAAGAGAAGGACAAGGGGGGACATGATAGCAGTATTCCAATATCTCAGGGGCTGCCAATTAAGCTATTTTCCAAAGCACCTACAAGAAGCAACGGGTGGAAACTTCAAGGAGAGAAGCAACCTAGAACTAAGGAGTGACAGTGAGAACAATTAATCAGTGGAACATCCAGAAGCAGTAAATGACACTGGAAGTTTTTAAGAAGAGACTGGACAGCCATTTGTCCTTAGGGTTTCCTGCCCGAGCAGGGGGTTGGACTAGATGACCTCCAAGGTCCCTTCCAACTTTACTACTATTACTATTACTAGTAGTTACAAGGGCTTTTTTTTCAGTTCTAAAAAAACAGGAAAATAGATTTTTTTCAGTCCTAAATTAAGCCTAATGCAATCTCTAATTATCATACAGAGTCAATCATAGAACTAAATCAGACAACCTGCAATTTATGTGATACATTTCATAATTCTAGTCATAAAATTACCCGTTTTAAAATAAATCATGATGACTATCATGTTATGACCCACAAACAGGCATGCCAACTATCACTGAGGGAGAAGCACCTCTCATGTGTGCAGATAGGCGTAATTATGAGATTCAAGCTCCTCACAGAAAAAACACAGATCACTACTCTGAGTTAAGTATACCAAGGCTGGGCTTTAAGGATTAATAAAACCAGTTTGGAAGGCACACACACACACACACACACATTGAAATTACATTTTAAAAATTCAATTCTAATTAATGCCTGCCCAAAGTAATCAAACCTTTGCTTTTATTTACTAATTAAATTTGTATAGCTGCCCATCTCACAAAAAGCAACTCTGGGAACGTACAACAATTTTATGTATGAAAATTAACAGTACCATTCAGATCCAGCACAATCCTAAAAGTGGAACCACAGGGTAGTAGCAGCACACGCATCTACACTTGGCTCTACATAGGAATGTAGAGAACTACTCAGGTATATTTAAGGGGCTGCAAGCCCCTTCTTCAGACATATCTCATCAATCCCATTTGGTTTTTCATTAAAATTATGGCCTCATTCATTCAATATTGAACACACATTCTGCCTCATTGTTTCATCATATGGAAGAAATTCAGGAGGTGACTGCATGGGTTCAGGAAGAAATAATGTGATTGTTGACTACATGTTCAGTATATAAGTTTGTCAGGTGAATTCCAACTGCAGATATTTGTGCTCACCAAAAATGTATGCTTTGTGTTTCCTGTTCATTCTGAAGCATTTTGCTGGGCTATACAAATAGCCACACAGGCTGCTAAGAAGTATTGCTTTTTAAATAGCACTTACAATCTTTATTTTAAAATGAAATTTGAAATAACATGTGAGATGCTAAAACACTTTTTATAAGGCAAGAAATATGAAATAGATAAACTGGACACAAACAAATAGTTGGTCCACCACAAGAAACAAATGACTGAATACAGCAACAAATACTATTGTCTATTCCTCTTTGAAACAGATTACAGATAAAATTGTATCTGTTGTGAAATAAATCAATATTGCATTTTGGCCATTAGAACAACAGAAATATGTGAATCTGTGTCTGCTAGTACTGGTAGCCCTCTACCTTCTTCTTTAACGCTCTTATTCTTTCAAAATTTTAGTTTTAACTGAGATGTCATTCATCCAAATTTGAGCCTGAGTTTTGTTACAGATGTGAGACTCTGTCACTGCATTCACAAATTAACGATTCAAATTTTGCAGCTAATGTCAGAGCAAACTGCAAACACTAAAATCAGAGAATTTGTTGTCTGTCTTATCAATTATACTATGAGATATTCCTAGGCACGATCACATATTTCTACCTGTCTGATGGCCATGTATTTTTATTTTTCTCAGCATTAGTTCAACTATGTGAATGTCAATTTTTAGTAAAGTCATATAGATATGCATGTAGTATCTGAAAAAGGTTGTATGTATGGTAGTCCTATCTATGATGTCTAAAAATCTCTCAAGATTCAGTGACCATTGTGCAAATGGTTAAATAAAGGGAATAGATTGAGGAAAGAAAACAAGGAAAAATCAAAACACACAAAATCAAACTCTGGTCAAGACCACGTACACAACTAAATGACTCAAAATGTTTCTTCAAAATGGCTAAGACTCTCATTTTAGTTATTAAACTAGATCCAATTTCAGATGTGATAAGGAAAGTTTTGAAATTTAAAATCATACATATGTTCGAGATGTGGGACAAAAGGTACCCTATAGGAAGAAAACAGCAATAGGCACCACAAAACAAGGAATTCCTAGATGAGCAGCCATCATGGTGCTCTTTCACTCCTGCAGAAGCAGGCCATGAGACATGAGAGACACTGTTAGTCTACGTCTGTGCCATTTGTAGAGAGCAGAGGAAGACATGTGTATGCCAGATATTCTGTCTTCCTAGGAAACAAGGGACACGTACTCATTACAAAAGGATGGGGGGGGGAAGGGTCCTGGCAAAGACATGAGTTGTATACGTACCATAACAGGTAAGAGTACCTAACTAATTAAAAAAAAGAAAAAAGGTTTTTGAGCTATTAATACTTGGTTGGTGAATTCTAGTGCAGTAGGTTATAGCACAGAAGTTTAAAACAAAGCAAAACCTTTGTATGCAGTGGCCAGGATTTGAAGTCCAATGAAAGGAGTCTTTACTATTTAATGAACCAACATCAAGCATAGTAGACAACAACTAATTCTCCATTTATATCCTAACAACTCAAAACCTAACACCAGCATCCCCACTCTGAATCAACCTATTTCTAAACTCCAACTATAGAATGGCTGATTGCATGTAGGGACTGAAGTCTCCTATTTACACCCCCCCCCCTCCAGAGCCCATTAGGTGACAAACAACTTCACACAGACCTAAAAAGACCCACATACACACCCAGCCCTAATATCTCCTTTTCTAGATTTCATCAATACTATAGCATTTTGATCCGTTAGCTGGACAAGATTTTACTTGAAATAATAGAAAATAGATTTTACTTGATTCAATGAACATTCCTTGGGCGCACCCTAGCTTTAAAGTACGGTAGGCTTGAAACAGCGTACTGCAAAGCCTAACAGTCTCTAACTTTGATCCTTCCTTTAGTGCAGATAACAGAAAGGCTTGTAAGAAGTCACTGAATTGGTGGATTTTCGTGCTGTTTGCAAGCTTGCTTAAAACCGTAACTTTTAAACAAAGCTGTAAGATGTACAATAGACATGCCAGGGAACACACAATTCTAAATGAAAGTTGAACTTTATTTGTGAACATAACTTATTATACAAGCTAGCAAAAAGGACTGGTTATAAAATAATAATAAAAGCAGCTTACACAAAATCTGCTATATTATTTAGTTTTGGATCACTTGTAAGCAAAAATGAGTTTTAGATATGTTACGTATAATTAATAATCAAATGAGAACTGTTTTTATTTACCACAGGAATGCTAAATATTTTTAAATAAGCATAATTTTATAAATACTCTAACTGGTCATCAAAACTGCTCTTTTCTTTTCTAGCATTAGAAAACAATCTAGCAATGCCAAACTGCATCACTAAACCTTAAGTAAAACAACTTTGTAGTATGTTAAGCAAACTTAAAATGAAACAGAGACCACATATGTGTGTTTAATGAATTGAAATAGGAAAAAAATCCCACTGATCAATAATGGTAACTAAACAAGAGCTTACCAAAGGAAGCAACTCAATAGGCTATTACATGACAAAATAAAATTTAAGAACTTGTGGTGACCCGAGGAGCAAATAAGGGCATCTTTCCTTAATTGAATAGGTCTTTGGAGAGGTCTGGCAGGCTTTGTCACTGTGCTAAAATATCTCTTTTGTGTGAGGAATACTAAGATTAACGTTAATTATGTCTTGCTCAGGGATAATTAGTAGGAAATACAGATCTTAGGATAGCAGTTTACATTCTAGGTTATCTACTGGAGCAAAACATGTGAACAATGTGTATTTCAATATAAATCTAATTGCACAAATGATCTTACACCTTTCAATAAATGTTTGAATCTGAGGAGGAAAAAGGTAAGTTTAATAGATTGCAGTTTTTGAAAATATCTTCAAAAACCATTAATGGAAATATTAAGAATAAAAGTTGATACAATGTGATAGTGGCAAAAAAAAGATACACTCCAAATATTTTTATTTCGAGGAAACAAAAAGCACACAACAACCTATACAAACAAACAGCTACCAACTAGAGACACACAAAATGTAGAACAAAATAATTATGTTCAGCAGTGCAAACCTTAACTTACATGATCCATAAGTGATCATACATTATCTGTACAACACAAAGTCATACAGGAAATAATCTAGCATTCCAATACCCAATACAGAGTGTCGCTTTGCACCAGTGTTTATGATCACATTAAAATGATCTGCATTGCTCAGTTTACTATACTGAATCAAATTACAATATAAGTTACAGTATCAATGGTTCTCTGTGGGAAATAAATATTTATAAAAATATTTTATTGCTACAATATTGTAAATTAAGCAGATTGTGTAGAAAAAAGTGTGAGATTGTGTTTTTACATACTGCTTTTGAAGGTCCACTCACTGGATCAGTTCGACTTCTAAAAAAGGGAAAACATACTGTCAGAAACAGCACAACATACTGTCGCTAAACTGAAATTCACCACCAGAAACCAAAAGTGCATATTAAAACTAGCACATAAGGAAACATTCCTCCAAAACTTACTTGACAAAAGCTCTGATCCTAAAGGAACATTAACATTAAGCTTCTAGAAGTACCTGTTTTCTAAGACTGGCATGCAAAGTTTATGGAAAAGGCCAAATCCCCACACCAAGAGCAAGGCAGTCAATCTGTCTAGACAGACTGAAGAGGGACAGGATGTGTGGACTCAAAGTGGTGGTCAAAAAACATCACCTGAGAGGAGTTTCTACGCTTCTGTGAAACTTATGAATTCTGTGATAAAGAAAAAAGGTCTGATTTTAAAAAAAGGCTTTAAATAGGTCCCCTGAATATTTTACATTTAGGAAGTTATATTCTTCACAAAAATGATGCATTATTCAATCCCATAATCTAACTTGGGACATGCATGATATTTTCAAGTAAAAAGAACTGAAAGAAATGATAATTAGATAATGAGTTTTAAAAGTAAACAACTACTCTTTGTAGTTCAGATGATGTTCAGTATGTATTTTCATTGCCAACAATGTGCATTTCCATATAAATTTCATATACATACAATATTTTCAACCTAATTACCTTGAAGATTCTTATATCAAAATAAAAGGTTTATAAAAATAACTGTCTCACCTACTTGTAAGCTTTTGTTGCAACTATGACTTGTATCTTTAAAAATATATGTTAGATATCTTAAAGATGTATTGTAAAAAGTTGTGTTAGACAACATAGTACTCTTGTTCAAATATAATGGGAAATCACTGTTGCTTGTCATGTCAATGATTTCTTTGGGCTCACAACTCCCTCTTTTTTTTATTGCCATGCTTAGGCCTTCTTCCTGATTTTATGAAGCTTATATCCTCATGACATCTAAATTCAGAAAACTGTATTTTAAGCCTAAATTAATATTCCCTAACAAGGGAATATTCAAAATGATGACCTGGTAAAGTAAAACAAATCAGTTTGAAATTTGGATGGCTAAAAACGACAAATGAATTTAAAAATGGAAGCAAAAGCTACTTTTCCCCTGTTGCCATAAAAGATAAAAGTGAGATAAGGGTGATCTCTAAAAAGAACCACAGTTCCAACAATGTAAGCAGAAATTAGCATTTCCCCATATTGTTTTAAACACATACAGGTAGTCCTTGATTAGCAACTGTTTGAAGTTATAAGAGACCTCCCCAGACCTACTTATGACCCTCTTCCGGAGTTCCAATGACTATACCAGGGGTAGGCAACCTTGGCTCTTTTATGACTCCTGGACTTCAACTCCCAGAATTCCTGAGCCAGCCAAGCTGGCTCAGGAATTCTGGGAGTTGAAGTCCAGGAGTCATAAAAGAGCCAAGGTTGCCTACCCCTGGACTATACATCTCTAGTCACGTGATAGCATGCATTTATAGGCACTTGCATCATTCCGTGGTCACGCAACCATCATTTTTGTTGGGCTTTTTTTTTTTTGCCTGATTCTAGTACTTTTTCAACAAAAAATGCCCAATGAAAAAACTGATTTGTTTAATGACTGCTGCATTTTTTTTTTTCTAAAATTGAGCATGGTCACGTGGTGAGCCACTACCATGACTTACATAATTCTGGTTGTAAACCAAGGACTACCTCTATGTCCCCAGGATTCAAAGCTTTTCAGCTGATACTTTTTCTAATTACTATGTAGCTAGTCCTCAACTTACAAGCACAATTGAGCCCAAAAGTTCTGTTGCTAAGCGAGATATTTGTTAACTGAGTTTTGCCCCATTTTACAACCTTTCTTGCCACAGTTGATAAGTGAATCACTGTAGTTAAGTTAGTTACACAGTTCAGTAGATCTAGTTTTTCCATTAAGTTTGCTTGACAGAAGATCACAAGTGGTGTTTACATGATCCCAGGACACCGCAATGGTCATAAATATGAGTCAGTTGCTAAGCATCTGAATTTTGATCATGTGACTGTGAGGATGCTACAACAGTCATAAGTGTGAAAAATAGTCATAAGACACCTTTTTCAATGCCGTTGTAACTTTAAACGGTCACTAGGTGTACTGTTGTATGTCAAGGACTACCTGTAATAAGTAGCAAGGTAAAGAAATTAAAAAAACTTAACCCCCACCAAAATTTCCAATTCTTCATTTTTATTTTAGATTTTATTTTAGTGCTTGATGTTCAAAGTATATTATAGAACTTGCAATTCAAGTATTTCTAGAATTAGAAGCTTTACTCTAACAGTAGAGAACAAAGCAAAGCATATAAGTATTTGTAATTGGGGGCACACAAGCCTGGTATTACTTTGGGCAGCAAAAGGTCAAAGCCCCAGCCCACAATTACACTTTCAAAGCTAAGGACAGCACAAATTATGAATCCTTTATATTCTTTCTTAAAGGAATTTGTCAAATGCTGTCATATCACTATATCTAAGTAATTAGATACTGAATTATAAAAATCTGCACCACTCTTTACTTAGATGTGCTATTCACATATTATGCTACTGGTTGTTATTATGAGCAACTTACTATGTATCCCAGAGCAGAACTCTTTTAAAATAAGAGAATTAGAATAATCCTCCCAGGCAAAATTCACCTGAATGCTAAGCTCTACTGGTCTTGCCAGTACAACTTCATTTCAATAGTTTAAGGCAAAGGCATTTAAGCCCCCAAACTCCCTGGTCAAAGAAGTTTAAGCTCCCAAACTTCCTGAGCATGTTCTGTTCTGGATAATTATTCCCAATGGATTCTCCTGAATAGTCTACCTTTTTATATTTAAATATAGCAATATTTGCTCATAGTGAACTAATTCATATTTCTACAGTCACTAATTCCATAGAGCCTGAAATAGGCAACAATTTACAATTAGCAGATATATGTTAAATATTAGACAAAATTCTTTTTCTAGTTTGAACTATGGCCACTAAGAGTCAAAATATAAAGCAATTCTATCTAGAGGATATTCAAGATATAGTGATTACAACAACAGAAATCAGTATGTTTTCTGGCAGTCACCAACTTTTAATGGCAGCTCAAATCCTAAGTTCTATTTTAATGATATCCACAAGACAGGACTAAGTAAAAAATATTACTTCAAAAGTTTTGAAAATGGAATTCCACAAAACTATATTCATGATTTAAAAAAGCATTTTGACACAGACATACCCATAAGAGAAAATGTATACGTTTTCTAATTACCAAGAGGTATCAGTACAAGAAGTATAAGAATCCAAGCTTATTTCTTAAAAATCTTTTTTATACTTACATGACATAGGTTTTGCTTGTACATTTTACTCCTCCAATAGGAATTCTTCTGACAATAACGGATGAGTTCTTGGGAATCAGGGCATTATCATCAGTATATTCTAGGAGAAGGAGGAAAACACAAACACATTTGGCAGGATTCCTATTTGAAATGCAGAATTTCTCCCAATAAGGTACCAAATTGCAGGAATTCTTGGCATAATCAGGCAGGGTCATTAACACCCTCTATTCTTAAGCAGTATGTAACGGACAACTTAATATAGGTTACCAAATGTAAACTTTTATTTAAAATATTAATGCATCAAATAATTCCAAATTAAAATTTTATAAAATATTGTTTTAAAAATTACCCTATGGGTGACTTCATTGCTATGTATATTCTTGTAGCTAAGAGTACACACAAATATGGGTTGCATTGTTCATCAGGGCAATCCTATAATACCAATGTATTAAAAAGTTGTGTTGTCATCATAATGCACAGCCAAGTGGCTTTAACATAAAAGTTTCTATAGATGTTTTGGCAATTTTGTCCCCAGGAAAGTAACCGACAGTACATCATAGTAATCTAGGGAGAGACAGACAACAAATAAGAGGTACACAGCTCCCAGATTGCTAAGAAATAAAAATATAGAAGTATAACAATTATTTTAACATGGAAGCATTTAAACCAGTCCTGCAGATACACCTACCTCAAAGACTTCATCCCTCAGTGATTAAAAAAAAATTACAGTATTTCTAATCACCAAATGGCTGCTCACACTAGAATTAAAATAATTTCATCAATCTTCCACATATAACTATTCCATCTTTTAATTATACCTTTACATATACACCAGTTGTATTTCTGCTATGATCTACTTCAACCAACACTAGTGAGGTAGAACAATTGAAACCTTTAACAAGGTGGCATATCTAATTATAAAAGATGAATTAAAGCCAACTTTTAAAATTGTAATTTGGAAAAACAAATTATAAGTCAAAGATTTCCTCATATTTTAACTATATTTCATGTTTGTTGAGCAGGTCAAAGGTCACCTCTCTTCAAATGGGCAAAGATAAGTTAACAATATTTTGGGGCTGGAATGGATCTGAGCAAAGAGAAGGAGTCTGGATTTAAAAGCAGAAGTGATAAGAAACAAATGTAAGCAGAATATTTCTGCATCCTCCATGCACTTCTAGTTTCTAATTGTGCCTCCTAATGATTTGATGATTGAGTATCATTGTATGGCAAAGAGTCCTTTAGTATTTCTGACTTATGAACAGAAATCTATTTAATACATGATTTAGTTGAATACATAATTGAGGTAATATATGGCCTGTATCTAGCTTTAAAACTTAAATCTATTTCCAAGCTCTGATATACAAGTATTTAAACAATGGTTTTATTAGAAAACAACTATTAAAAATCTTCTTGACAAGGGATTTAAATAATTGTTCAGAAGCAATTCAAATTAATCTTTGTCATCAATGACATGTTTAGGATAGGTACTTAATATTAATTTCTTTATATTCCAAGACAAGACCTGGCACCATTATTTAAATTTAAGACACTTTAAAATGAGGAAACTGAAAGAGGAAGTTATAGGTCTGGCCACAAATCCATTAATTTACACTTAATGATTACAGCTGAAGAGTATCTCTTCTTGCAATTATACCTACTTTACATCCCTGCAGCAATATTTGCATATCCTTAAGTCTTTTTTTTATACCAATACAGATCATTCTTTTTAGAATTCTAGAGTTAGAATCAGAAGTCAGAATTAAAGATACAGTATAAGAATAACAGAAATGATTTACTGGACAGAGTTTTCTTTCCTATACTTTCATACAGAAAAATTAGGAATAAACATTTTAAAAGGATAGGAAAGAAAACTCTGTCCAAGCTTGTATGGATAATGGGAGCTGAAAAGCATACATTGAATTGGAAGAGCATCAACAATGAAATCTGAGAAATGATTTAATTGGTCCTATAGCAAAATCCCCTTCAATTCACATTTCTGGCAACCAACACTTTGTCTAACATATTTATATTCAGATTTAATATTAACTAGATTACCATTTCAAGGCAGAGAAAGTTAAATGAAAAGTCTTATTTAAGATCAAATCTGGTTTTTTCTCCCCAACTCACTGTAATTGTTAAATCTTTTTGTCACCAAAATACGTCTCGACAATATTTGTAAAAGTATCTGACAGGAATCTCTACAGGATATAATCTGGTAATGTATTTTGGGTGTGTTTTCAGCCTGTTAAAACAAGGACACCCTTCTGAATCCTTATACATCTAAAACAGTGTTTCCCAAACTTGACCATTTTAAGGCATGTGGACTTCAATTCCCAGAATTCCACAGCCAGCAACGCTGGCTGTGGAATTCTGGGAGTTGAAGTCCACATGCCTTAAAATTGTCAAGTTTGGGAAACACTGATCTAAAGCATTCTATTCAAGAAAGTTACTGAGGAGAACTATTCCTGGCAAACTCCGAGGTCTGGAAGGGGGGGGGGGCTGACTTTTATTATTCTTTTTCCTACAGATTTCATGTTTCTTTAGAAGAAGGAAAAAAAACAAAACAAAACCCCGACACTGTTCGTCGCCCAGTCACGTCCTGTGTCCCAGACGGGCGGCCACATAAATAGCCAGCCAGCCGGTCAACTCCCATCCCGCCGGGCCGAAGCCCTCGGGCCGAAGCGGGCCGGGACCCAGAACGGCACCAAGGCCCGGCGCACGGCCGCCTCCCGTCCCCGCCGAACCCGCGGCCCAACCGGCGCGGACAAAGGCTCCGGCCCGGCGGCGGCAGCCGCGGAGGAAGGCCCCGCCGTCCGGAGAGGCGCCTCTGCCGCCACGTGCCCGCCCGCCGGCCTACCTTCTTTGGTCTGGGCGTTGGTGATCTGCAGGTCGCAGTCGGCCGCCTTGAGCTTCTCGCGGCCCATGATCTGGCGCTTGAGGTCGCAGAGCGAGATGTGCAGCCCGTCGAAGGTGACCGTGTCATAGTTGAGCTTCGACGAGAACTTGTAGTGCACGCAGGACATGGCGGGCGGGCGGGCGGGCGGGCGAGCGGGCCTCCGCTCCTCGGCTCCCTCAGAGGCCGCCTCGCCCGCCGCGGCTCCTGTCAGGCGCGGCGCTGGGCCGGTTAGGCCTCCAACATGGCCGCAGAAGCGGCGGCTCCTTCCTCCTTCGTTCTCGGCCTCGCTGTCTCCTCGGCGGCAGGGGCTCGTCTCGCTTCTCCGTCCTCCTCGGCGGATCGCAGCCTCAACGGCCTCCTCGCAACGGCGGCGGCGGCAACGGCTCCGAGGCTTCGCGAACGCTCCGGCAGCTCCGCCTTCGCTCCGGGGTCTCCCAGCCGGTAGCCGCAGGGCTGCGGAGGGGGAGGGGGAAAAAGCAGGGCGCGCGAGGAACAGCCGCCTCCCTGGCTGCACAACGCACGCTGAAGGGCGAGCCAGGCGCCGGAGTGCGCAGGCGTCACAGCGCGCTCCTGCGGGCCCACGTGACCCAGCGCATTATGACAAAGGAAGAAAAGCCGCTCTTCCGCTTTCTGGCCTCCTCGCCCGCCCCGCGAGGGAGGCGCGGGAGCGGCCGCCGGTCGGGCCCTTAAAGGGGCCGCGGCCTCGGGCGCGGCGCCGCTCGCTGGACCGTCTCGGAGCGGCTCCGGCGCTTTGGGCTCTCCAACTCCGGCCAGGGGCTTCTGCTCTGCTGCGCGCGGGCGAGGGGCTCTCCCTGAGGCCATCTAGCCCATCCCTGTGCGGGGCAGGTCCCCGGTTCGGGAGGGGGCTTTCTCCCGTTCAGGCCCCTCCGAGGCTTGGGGAGGAAGCGCATCCTTTGCCGGCGGCGGTGGCGGCCCCTCTCTCCCTGCCCCGAGACGGCGCCGTGCCTGGAGCCCCCTCTGCTCTGGGAGCGGAGCGCTGGCGGGGGTCTCCGCGGTCGCCCACCCGATCAATCCCTCCCGCCTTGGAGCCCCGTCAGAGCGCGGTGCAAGCCCCGCCGACAGGCGGAGAGCCGGGTCCCAAAGCTCGGTCGAGGCTCGTCGTTGCACCCTCCGGCTGCGCTCGCTGTTGGGGACGGGGGTCTCCATTGCCCGGGGGGGGGGGAAGTTCTAGCTAGGAGCAGGGGGGCAGAAGGGGGGGTGAGAGGATCTGCCGGGTTTGGCATCCGTCAAATTTATTTATTTATTTGACTTATATACCGCTTTAAGTGCAAGCACTCTCTAAGCGGTGTACACCAGTAAGCAATGTGTGTGTGTGTGTGTGTATATATATATATAATATAATATATATATATATATATATATATATATATATGTATATATATGTATATATATGTATATATATGTATATATATATATATATATATGTATGTATATATATATATATATATTATATATATATATATATATATATATATATATATATATATATATTTCCATTGCCCCCAACAATCTGGGTCCTCATTTTACCTACCCCGGAAGGATGGAAGGCTGAGTCAACCTTGAGCCGGTGAGATTTGAACCGCTGACCTGCTGAACACAGTCAGCTAAAGTGGCCTGCAGTACTGCACCCTGCGCCACCTCGGCTATCATCTATCTATCTCTCCTTATCTGTCTATCATCTATCTATCTATCTATCTATCTATCTATCTATCTATCTATCTATCTATCTATATCATCTATCTCTCCCTATCTGTCTGTCTATCTATCTATCTCTATCATTTATTTATTTATTTGTTTATTTATTTATTTATGAGACTTATATACCGCTTTAAGTGCAAGCACTCTCTAAGCGGTGTACATTGCCCCCAACCATCTGGGTCCTCATTTTACCTACCCCGGAAGGATGGAAGGCTGAGTCAACCTTGAGCCGGTGAAATTTGAACCGCTGACCTGCTGAACACAGTCAGCTAAAGTGGCCTGCAGTACTGCACTCGAACCGCTGTGCCACCTTGGCTCATCAAATGAGCCATGGAAGCGGCCTCTTCGCATGGGGCACGAAGGAATTCCCTCTGGGCTTTCCAGTGCTAGAGATTGGGGGGGCGCTTTCCTTCCTCTGCAGCCCCCCGAAAGCCCCTTAGGAGCTACGGAGCTCCTGCTGTTGCTTAAGACGGCGTTCCCAAAGGTGCTTTTTCAAGAGGCAACGGGGCTTCCTTTGTTTTGCCTTGGAGACGTTTCGCTTTTCAGCCAAGAAGCTTCTAAAGTTCAAGGAAAAAAGAGAAGAAGGTCCAGTTGCCTTTTGAAAAAGCACCTTTGGGACAACCCTGAACCGGATGAGGGAGAATCCCGCTAGACAGGTGGTCCGTCCAAATGAATTATTTATTTATAAATAATTATATAAATATTTATAAATAAAGGGGGAGGGAGAAACCATCTCAGCACATCCTGCCTGTGACAAATAGAGTTTATTAGATTTATATCTTGCTTTTACTACCAGAGGCCCAGGCAATGCACGCAGGACTCCTTCTCCCCATTTTTCCCTATAACAACTGCCCAAGAGAGGAGCTGGTCCAAAGATGCCCCATGAGGGGGACTAGAATGTGGCTCCCAAAGAGCCCAGAGAAGTGGCTGATTGGGTCCTTGGCTGCAGCCTCTTCTACCCTAGGTAGTTTACAAAGAAAGTCTGTGAGGCCAGAAGCAGGGGGTCTGGGCCCTGGTCCATTAGCCTCACCAGACACTGATCTGAGCTGCTCCTCCATCACAAAAGGAGAGTTCTTGGACCATTATGAAGTGGGGGAAAGTAACAACATTTTAACCCTTGAACCCTGGATCTGATGCACACACGAACACACGTGCAATGAAGCAGCAGAAATTGTTGGCAGTTTGGATTAGGAGCAAGGAATGACGCAAGGTTTGACAGAAACAGGTGACTGCTTGATGAAGTTCTCTCAAGAATGTTGGCTGAAGATCAGCAAGACATGGTTTATTCAACCAAGGCACCACTTGTCCAGTGTACCTCGACCATTTGGATTGCATATTATGCAACCCACAATGAAAAACGCAATTATTTCTGATGAAAATTTACCTGGGGCAGATTCAGGCTTGGGCCATCAACAGCCAAAATCCATTTCACATTCAAATTTTGCAACACCAAAAAGGAAAACAAAACTCTGGAAATATACTGACAGAATGTCATCTCGTTATGCAGTCAAAAGTATATATATAACATATAATATATAGTAATTTGACTTACTTCAAAGCAACCAGATGAACAATGGGAAGAAACAGAAAAAATCCTGAAACAACCCAGAAATGTGTCCCTCAGAAAAAAAGCAACGAAGAGAGGAAATAATTGCCAGTGGAAACCATCCAAATTGTTGAACTGAGAATGAAAGCTAAAACCACAGAGAAGAGAGAAGAAGCAAACTGGATAAATATGGAATGTTTGTGTGAAAAGGAGTAGAATGAGCAAGGGTAAGGTAGGTAAGTAACAAAAAAGGATGCACTGTGGATCTCCCCCCCCACCCCGAATAAAAAGAAAACTTGGAAAGCATCCATTGCTTGCAAACAAACAGTATGAGGCAGAAACTGGAAAGAACTGAGCAGAAGCAAATCAAAACAGATGGAAGGAATTGGCTATATTCTTCAACCATATCATAAAGAGAAATCTGAAGCAGGAGATATACTGCAAGATGAGACTTCACAGACTCTGAAACAGTCCCTGGAACCAAGGACAGGCCCTCAGAATTGGGCAAATCAGTACCAAAGGGAACCATTAAAATTTTATGTTAAAAATATGGGACACCAACAAATTGCCGAAGGAAGAAATATACTCATCATGAATATGGCTTTGGAGGTAGCTGCTGCACACACATCTTGGAGAGCAAAAAAAAAAAGCAAAAGCAAGGAGATTTTAGACTACAGAAATATCACTGGAAGCTAAAATTAAGAAGTGACGGCTGTCTAATTTGGTTGTGTCGTACAATCAAATTCCTTAGAAAAATCAATTACACTAGGAAAGGTTTTAAGTACTAAAAAATGGCAAAAGGCATGCTGGAGAGATTCTGTCAAGCAAAATATTAGTTTAAGCCTGGAAATGTTAACTGAAATGATAAAACATAGAAAGAACGAAGAGAGATAATATAGAAAGCCTGAAATTTGAATGCAATTGGATAATTAGATGAAGAGGGACAGAATAACAGTCAGAGACACCAGCGTCCTTTTCCCTGAGCAAACGTCATGCTTTGGGGGTCCACAGTGTCCACCAGAACCTTTATCAAAAATAGACCAGCATTTTACCGTTTACATTAAATAATAAATATTTTAGATAGAACTCAAGATAGACCAGATTCAGCCTTTAGATGTTTTTTAAAATTTTTCATTGCTTTTAAAATAATAAAAAAGAAAAGAAAAACAAAACACAATACAATACAATTATGATACAATGTCAAAGGGGAAAAATCACACAGAGCTTTTTTTTAAAAAAGTGAAAAAAATACAACAAACAAAACATACAAAAACATATATTATTTTAACAATAAATAGTTATAATACCGTACAGTATATACTTACTTATCTAAGGCAATTACTATTCAACTATGTATATATTTCTAATATATTTATATAATTATCATGTTTTTAACCTACTGTATTTTGTATAAATGACTCCTATATTTCATTATACTTGACAATGTTCAACAGAAGTGCTTCTGCTATTAAGCCCCCTCCCCTCGTTGGTTTATGCTTGTGTGAGGAAGGTGAAGGTGTTTGGGCCTAGGTATGGGCCTTTATGGAGCGGGCTGGGGAAGTCTCTGGGGGCTGGGGGCAGATTGTAACCCCCAAGTAGTGACAGACGGGGAGATATGATGGGAGATAAAGGAGGGCCACCTACAGGGACTGTACCACAGGTATATGTATTGTCCAGCTGTTGAGTTCATTCCTGTGTCCCAGCGGCAGACCTTCAAGGCCCTGGGTTGTGGGCCGTTGCTGTTGAACATAGGTGGGTCTGCATTAAGGCCACCCACATTCACAGTGTGATTGTCAATGAAAAAGGTGGCCTCACATGAACGATCAAGACCTGGCAAATGTCTTTTTCGGGAAAAAAAAATGGGCAGACTTTAGAATAGTTGCTTTGAATAGACAAGTAGTGACTATTTTAAGGATTTTCGATTCTTATTTTGTTATTGAAATGTTGTTTACCTGATATACATGAATACTTAAGCAAGTTTTTATTTCTCAGTTTGGACGATGCCTTAGCTACCTCAGTGAAGTCTGAGATACTCTCATTTTTCATTGAGCCTGTTTTTGAAATTCAACCAACTACCAACTTATATCAGAAATTTAAACTTATTTTTCAAATCAACATTACAAATATATTTAGGACTTATGAAATAGAGTTGGAATACCTGTAATGGATAGAAGGAATGACTTTGAGGAACAGGAGAGACACCAAGATTGTTGTCAGACAAAAGAAACCTGATTCTGGGGCAGAAGCTTGAGGTATGTCTCAGGTAAGACCCTCCCTAATTCTTGCAAAGATAAAGGGAGAAGCGTATTCGGCTTCGCAAGACATGATTATTATTACTTTATAACAAAAGCAGTATTCGCCTGCATGATTTTGGTGTCCTAGTCTGGTCTCAAGGTGCTGATAATACTTGATAATGGAAGATCAATGGAACCAAGTTTTACAAATATTAAATCTGCTTCTTTGGACATCAAAGTTAAAATTAATCCATCAAAGATTTTATTCCAAGTCTGTCGGATGCTTCAAAGGACTTGTCAGAAAGGAGGGATTGTAGATTTTTCTCGGCTAGCAATGTAAGGACATATTAACTCCTGTGGTTTGATTATGCTTGGTTTTGGTTTCTTTCTGGAAGAATATTGCAATATATATGAATAGATATCTGGATAATTATTTTCAAGTTAAAATATTGACGTTATTTTTGAATTATAATCCCAAATTGTGAAATCAGACAATTGTTGGAGACCATTAATTGTATTGGATGTGGGAAATAAGTGAGAAAGATTTGGAAAGTGCTATTTTCCTGGCTAAAAAGACTGAATTCAAATCTGTAATTTACACATTTGTCAAAGGGTATTTTCCCCATTAAACAAAGAATAAACAATACACTTCCCTTCGGCATAAATTACATGATATTTTGAAAGAACAGACAATTCTTATGAACAATTTGAAATATTGTTATTACATGATGATTGGATTGATGATATATTTAGGCAATTTGTATTAATTTAGCCAGTCAGTTTTTTTCTGTTCAATTTTTAATTTGTGTTTCTTTTGGTATTATATATTCATAATTCATGTTGAACATTACTGTTTTTCTTTTCTTTTAATGTCTTTTTTTATTTCTCTGTGATGGAAAAATAATGAACTAAGGCTGCACACTTTTTGCCTTCCTTTTTTGCCCCCTCCCCTCTGCCTCTCCCTTTGCAAACTCTTCCCCCCCTTTCCTGCTCCCCCCCATCTGGAAAGGTAAGACAGGTCCAGCCTTCCTTTACTGCAGGAGCTAAGAATTGCCACATTTCCACTGCCAGACTGCTCTCTTAATCAAAGGCCTTTACTTGTCCACCTAAGGATTTGTCCAGTGTGTGAGTGTGGGGGGTCTTGATTGTCCATGTGAGAAACCCTTATGCAGTGTCAGCACCTTTTTTTCTCAAAGGTTTAATTCTCCTTAACACTGGAATCCTTGACTTTGTTACATATTTTATTAAATTTCAAAGATAGAAAGTTAAAATACAAAATTTTAGGTAGGGAGGAGGACCAGGAAGGCTAGAGGACCCCCTCCTGCATCATCTTTGCTCCTTCTGCTTACCTGACCTTCTCTAATGAATCCCTGAAAGTAAAGCAAAAGACCATTTAAGCCTTTTGACACCTAGGCCAGTGTTTCTCAACCTTGACCATTTTAAGGCATGTGGACTTCAACTCCCAGAATTCCACAGCCAGCATCGCTGGCTGTGGAATTCTGGGAGTTGAAGTCCACATGCCTTAAAATGGTCAAGGTTGAGAAACACTGACCTAGGCTGAAATTGAGAAAGCGCCTCTTTCCATAGTTGAAACTAGCAAATATCAGCAACTTAACTAAATCAGAAAATCCCCTCTGGATATTGCCTCATTCCAGGGATAGACGGAGGCCTCACCCAGAGGTCTTCACCTTGGCTCACAAAAGGCCACGAGTGCCAACTGCATTTTCCTGACCGGCTATACTTCCCAGGAACGCCCAGAAGGCAGGCTGAGTTTGCTGCCACTTTCTGGGACTACAGAAAAGCTTCTCTGGAAAGGTTGCCACTTCAAAACTGTAATTTGGTGGCGACTTCCGGTTTGACATCACGGTCACCGTGGACGCTGGAAGGTGAGCTCCGTCTTCTGCGTTCGATTTTGTTCCACTGGGGGACCCTGGAAAGGGTTGAAAGTCGCCCTGTAGGAGCGACGAGCAAGGAGGGGACCCCCGCTTGATCGCGGGAGGGCAGCAGTCCTTCCGCTCGATCCAGGGTCCTCCAAACTGGTGAAGGAGAGAATGGCCGTATCAATATGGCTCGTCAGTAAGCTGCAGACAGCCGAAATCAGACTTACCATCAAGTATTTCTAAAGCAATGTGGATGAAACTGGCTGAGATCTGATCTTCTCTTTAAGAACTTAAGTATTTTCTTTTCCTATAAAAGTATCTTTTCCCCCTATGAGGAGAGAGGGAAGGGAGTTTCTACCCCACCCTCTAACACAGTGGGTCGCCAAACAATGCAGTGCGCCATTTTTTCCCCCTTTTCCTTAGCTGTGCTACTCCCTTTTCTTCTATTGGCTTTTGAAAGCCAATAGAATAGACTCTCTTGAATAGAGTTTAATTCTATTGGCTTTCCAAAGCCAATAGGAATTGTCCAGGCTGTCTCTGCCCTGCTGAGCCCGCCAAAAGTCCCCTTCTGCAAACGGTGCTGCACCAGTTGAGTAGTCCTCGACTTACGACCGGTTGAGTAGTCCTTGACTTACGACCAGTTGGGGGTCGCGGCATTAAGAAGGTTAAGAACCACTACCCTAACAACAGCAGCGACTGACTACCCAGGGGAGCACTAAAAGAACAATTTTAATCTAATTGGATTTATATGTTTCTGAAACTTGAGGACCAAAGGTTTTCTTATTTTTACTGGAGACTTTTGTTTGTATCTACAAAAAAGAACTGGAAAAAGGATTATAAAAATTTTGGACTTAAAAAACTTTAAATGGCATTGGTGATCTCTTGTGGCAAAGTTTGGTATTACAACTTGTTATTGCCTAAAAGAGTCTTCGCTTGAAGCCCAGACTTCAGATAAAACTCTTTCTGGGCGGCATAACTGGCTGCTTGAAATATGAATATAAAACTTTACTGACTTTCAGAGCTATATGTGGGGAATTGCTTTCCTATTTCTTTATCTGAGGAACATTGGTTATTACATGAGACGATGATATCCCTTGGACTATAAAATCTTACTTGACCAATGACTTCTACTATAAAGACCACCTATAATACGTGAAATAGAGGTCCCATACCTAGTTATAAAATTATTCTTAACGTCTGATTTTAAAGTCCTCAACTGAACACACTATTAAAAGAATATGGATGAAGACCAGGAAAAGCAACAGAAATTTTGGGCTCAATTGTGGTCATAACCTGAGGACTACCTGTAGTTTGATTTTATTTTCAGTTTTAGACCCATTTCTTCACTTTGCTAAGTTATGGAATATAGACAGCTTGTGAATTCTCTGATCCCCTTTATTATCAAAGTTCTGCTGTTCTGAGCAAACAGGCTAACTGAATTTTGACTGTCAATCTTATAAAGCCTTTGGAGCCTTTGGTGTTTTTAAGCTGAAGATAATCAGAGGATAATAGAGACTCTGCCGGAAGCTTGGATAATCTTCGTTTCTGTTCCACTGCTGTATCCTTGGCGAAAAATAACTTATCTTCTAGAAAGGAAGGTGTGAATCCCGTGGGAAGAATTCCATCTTCAGCCGGTATGTTGTGACTTGTCTCCATGCCCTCACATCTGGTTGGGCAGCCTTGTTTCCAGCCTGAATACTGAAGCACAGCAAGTATGGGCTTCAGGAGTCTGATCTATATGGACTTGAGGCCTTTCCCTTGGTGTGAAGTCTAACCTGACCTCGTTTTCAGCAAGAGTTTTAGCCTCGGAAGCCCTGGCTCCAAGTGCTGAAGTGCAGGAGCAGACAGAGAAGGTGGCTGTGGCTGACACTGAGGTGAGGATAAGTAAAGTGACTGTATGTGTTCCAAGCCTGGAGAAGAGGGAGAGGGGTGGTGGACAGAGGCTGTAGCAGTTCATCATCATCATCATCATCATCATCATCATCATCATCATCATCATCATAGTTGGAAGGGATCTTGGAGGTCATCTAGTCCAACCCCCTGCTCAGGCAGGAAACCCTATATCATTTCGGACAAATAGCTATCCAGTCTCTTCTTAAAAACTTCCAGGGTTGGAGCATTCACTGCTTCTGGATGCAGGTTGTTCCACTGGTTAATTGTTCTCACTGTCAGGAAATTTCTCCTTAGTTCTTGGTTGCTTCTCTCCTTGATGAGTTTCCATCCGTTGCTTCTTGTCCTGCCTTCAGGCGCTTTGAAAGGTTGTGACACCAAGCTCTGGGAATAGATTTTAAAAGATAGACTCAAGATCCAGAAGAATCTAAACAGACTTAAACACTGGGCCTCCTCCAACCAAATGCAATTCAGTGGTGAGAAAAAGTCCTGAGCTTAAGGCAAGAAAAACCAAATGCACAGGTATAAAATAGGTGGTACCTGGCTCAACAGGCTGGAGATTGATGATGTCACATCCCTCCCCCTCAGCTGAGAGAGAGAGGGCTGTTCAGTTTTAACCTAGATGGCTTCTTTGACCCCTCTTTCAAACCAGCGGTCCTCTCTGTCTGAAATATGGACTTTGCTGTCTTCGAAAAGAGTGGCCTTTCTCTTCTAAAAATACAGATGGATTGCTGAGTCATGGATTTCTTGCAACAGCTACAGGAGGGCAATGCCATCGACAGGTGAAAAAGCACCTTTGGGACAACTATGACCTGGATGACTGAGACTCTTCATAGACACTTAGATGTGGGGCCCTTTGCAGCAGGGCCCTAGATACTGTATCAGCCTTGCTTCTGTATTAGGCTATCGCTGCCTGAGAGATTCCATCACCAGGTTGGCGCTGGTCCTCGAGACTCATAATCTTTGGTGGCTTCAGTCTTGCCCTGGTAGCATTAAGCCTGGAGGAGGTCAAAGGTTTATGGCCACCGTGGCCACCATAGAGCTGATCCAGGTGACTGAAAGCCCAACACCCAAAGCCTGCACACTAGAGGTAATTTTTGTCAAGGGTCAGTTGAAATATAACTTGAAAGTGGAGGGCCGTGCCATGGGCAGATGGAGTAGGCTCGGATTGTGTTTTAGATTGCCGGTGGCCTCCCTTTGCAGGGTGAAATGACCTACTATGTGACTCTGCCCCAGAGGACTAGCAGACCCTGAAGGCTTCCAGAAGGAATAAGGAGATAACCTTGACAGGAGAATGCGTAGCCCTCGAGGGAAAATTAATGACAACTCAGGCCTGAGAAAGAGATAGACGTGAGAAAGACTTGATTAGGTATAAGAGGAAGCAGAGGAAAACTCTGACAGATTTTCAAGATCTATTTTTATGCCCTACCACAATAGAGTAGCAGTCCTATAATCTGTGCTGTGTTTGTCTCTTGAACTGGCCCAGCTTGAAGAGGGTGGACAAAGGAAGTCGGGGGGGGGGCAATATTGAGGATTACATTGCAGTGATAAGAGTGGCAACAGGTAACTATTTCCCCTCCCTTGCGCAGATAAAAATAGCCACCCAGTGACCTTTTTAAAGAGTGAGTCGTTCCTTCCTAGGGTGGGATGAGTCACAGGATAACCTGCAAGGCCACAGTGAGGAAATCTTCCAGGCATCTGGCAGATAAAGTTGCTTGGATTCACTCGGAGTTGGACTCTGACTGGGAAACTGCTGCCAAGGTGTTTGGAAGCCAGGTTTTGTGTGGTTAGTTGGGATGAGTTTGAGCCTGTAAATCCCAAGGAGGTGAGCAGGATCCTTAGGTTTGCTAATCTGGCCCCCAGGATTAGTTCCATGCCCTTGACTGGTTAAAGCTGCTCAAGAGATGAGTTCTTGCAACAGAATCTGTTTTGTGGAGGGAGGGGTGCTTCTGTCTGCAAGGAAAGGGACAACACTTCTGAGGAATTTTCATCCAGTCTCCAACCTTACCTTTTTCAGAATGATTGATGTTTAGATGCCCTGTTTAACATCTACCTGAGGCTGCTGGTTGAGGTCTTCCATCAGTCTGGGGTCAGGAT
Organism: Crotalus tigris; assembly: GCF_016545835.1. Classification (NCBI taxonomy): domain Eukaryota; kingdom Metazoa; phylum Chordata; class Lepidosauria; order Squamata; family Viperidae; genus Crotalus; species Crotalus tigris. Next base: position 1,343,033 of record NW_024096931.1, on the reverse strand, counting down.
TCCCCCATTATGCTGATATACCCCTCCATATATCGTGCCCAAGCAATGAAGTGGCCCTATCAAGGTCCTGGCCCAGCATCTATAGACTGTATAGGGCTGGATGGAGAGGAATAGTGTAAGGACCTGCCCCAGCTAGTCCCTCAGGAAAGCAAGACTTTTGAATCCATTGAGTTGAATCAAAAGAATTTTTTGTCAAGAGTGAAAACTTGGCAGCTATGTACCTTATTGAATAGAATAGAGAGTAGAATAGGGAATGGGAACAGAAACAAGAAGAGAAGAGAATTAGAATTAGAAGAGAATAGAATAGAATAGAATAGAATAGAATAGAATAGAATAGAATAGAATAGAATAGAATAGAATTCTCTATTGGCCACGTGTGGTTGGAAACACGAGGAATTTGTCTTTGGTGCATAAGCTCTCAGTGTACATACAAGTAATAGTGATAAATCATGATAATAAACAACATAAAAATACGTTCATCATAAATCATAAAATACAGCACATCTTGTCATTAGAGCAAGGGGGAAGATGAGGCTTTGAATAGGTTGATTAGAGTAATGAAACTTCTCCAGTTCTGCAGACATTTGTTGAGACAAAGATGTATGGAAACTTTTCAAGGACATTCTAACTGTTGTGAAGCAGATAACAGAAGATTCTCAAAACAACAAGAAGGTGTTTGCATGAACTACGTGGACATCTGGGTGGCTTGCCTGGGAATGCCATTATTATAGGCTTTGGTTAGATGTCTTGGGATTTTAGAGTTAATTTTCCTTCACCTATACCTGTATCACCTATGTCATGTATTCAATAAATCAGTAAGATCTTCAGATATGAAAGAAATCCTGGACTTTATTTGGATATTTGCAGCAAAGTCAAACGGAATCTGAAAGTTCCGTGCAAAGCACAAAGCAATTCTTTTGTTTCCCCAAATCCCACCTCTCCTGACCAGTCCACCAGCAGCCAATGTGATGCCGAGAAGATATTTTGAGAATGCTGAGGTGCTGGGCAGATAACAGATCATTATCAGGGCACGATGGCCTTGGAACCAGGCTGGAACCGGCTGGGAGGGAATCTGCCTGGTTTCCAAAAACAATCCCCCTCCCTATTTTCCAAGCAAAAGTGAAAGCATCCCCAAAATGCCAACCTCCCTCCCCCTCTACCAAAATGGCAGGACTCGGTGGTGGAATGTGCAAAATCGGTTTTGTAGGATTCCAAGCTTTTGGTGAAAGTCATGGGAGTAAAATATATGGTTTTATAACCAGGAGAAAGAAAAAAAAAAAAGCAGGAAACACATGGTTTTTTATGGTTACAGCAGTGTCCCTCAACCTCAGGAATTTCAAGATGTGTGGACTTCAACTCCCAGAATTCCCCAGCCAGCATGGCTGGCTGGGAAATTCTGGGAGTTGAAGTCCACACATCTTGAAGTTGCCAAGTTGAGAAACACTGGGTTAGAGGAAATATTTTGCTTGCTATCTCCTTGATCAGAAAAGATCTTCCTGGCCAGGCAGAGGTACTAAATTCCCAAGGCTTTTAAATGTTTATTGGCTCCAGTGTTCGATTCCTACCTTGTCCGTGATCTATTGCCTTTAAGGGAACATTGCATTTTAAGAGTGGAGATGGGCTTCTGTGTTTCTAGATCAGAAGCTGTTGGAAGGAAGAGGAGAGGATCAGAGTTTTTTTAAATTTTAATGAGAGGCTTTTCAATTTTAACTCCTGGGCCTTTTTACTGTACCAAAAGCATAACAGTCTTCTAATATAGATAGTCATTGACTTATAACAGTTTGTTTAATGACTGTTCAAAGTTACAACGGCTCTGGAAAAAGTGATTTATGACCGTTTTTCACACTTATGACATTGGCAGCAACCCCACGGTCATGTGATCAAAATTCAGATGCTTGGCAACTGACTTGTATTCATGACAGTTGCAGTGTCCCGGGATCACGTGATCACCTTTTACGCTCTTCTGACAAGCAAAGACAATGGGGAAGCCAGACTCACTTCACAACTGCGGTGATTCATTTAACAACTGTAGCAAGAAAGGCTGTAAAGTGGGGCAAAATTCACTTAACACATCTCACAATTAGCAGCAAAAATGTTGGGCTCAGTTTGTGATCATAAGTCAAGGACTACATGTCGTTTTAGCAGTATTTGAGTATTTGATAGCAGTAATCCAGTATTTGAGGGGCTGTCACAAAGAAGAGGCAACTTACTTTCCAAAGCACCAGAAGGCAAAACTAATGTGGAAAAGTTAACAATCACTAGAATAATGATGTGTCTGCATAATTACTGGAATAATGCTGTGTTAGCAGTATGTGACAAACCTAATGTGCATAGCACTCGGATACAATGTATGTAGCAAACTCTGCCTTGTATACCCATGAGAAACTAATCTAATGAATTATAATGTGTATTACAATGCGTATTCTTTTGTCCCTGAGAAAAAACAAAGTATAAAACTGAAGTCTGAACCCGCCCTCGGGGTTCAGAATTGCTAGTTGCTATTGCTTCTGAACCTGCGCAATAAATCTCTCTGCTAAAAGCCCTCTGGAATTCGTAAGAGTCCTTCGATTTCCACAAGAAAACAAGAAGCAACGGATGGAAACTAATCAAGGAGAGAAGCAACCTGGAATTAAGGAGAAACTTCCTAACAGCGAGGACAATTAACCAGTGGAACAGCTGGCCTCCAAAAGTGGTGGGTGTTGCATCACTGGGAGTTTTTAAGAAGAGGCTGGAAAGCCACCTGTCTGAGGTGGTTTAGGGTCTTTTGCTTGAGCAGAGGGTTGGACTAGAAGACCTCCAAGGTCCCTTCCAGCTCTATTCGGATTGATTAGTTTTCTAGGCTCCTTGGTTGAAGCTAAGGATTTAAGAATGCCATTCAGGCTTTGATAGACCAGCTGCTGTGCCTTCCTTCTCCATCTGATCAGAATTGCTGTTTATTGAAAAGATTTCTTCTCGTCTTCTTACTTGGCTGTGGAGGCCCTTCAGGAAATCTTCAGTTGCGATACTCTTTTCTGCTATCTCTCTTGACTAATTAAGTTTATCTTCAAAATTAGACACGCTCTGCTTCATGCTATTACACTCACGCCAGCTCTTTCTTGTCACAGCAGTCAAGAATCCACATAACCTCTTCCTGGAGCTGTTTGGAATTTACTTAGCAAGGATCTCATCCTAAGTAACATGCTAGATGTGATGTACTATCATTGGCTGACAGTCAAATTATTTTCTGGAAAGGGGGGCTGGGAGCTGCTCTGCTCTTCTCGAGTCCGTAGGTAGAGCTGAACATAGTAAGAGGCTGTTTAATTATACCACATTTGTCTGACCATCTGCCTTTGCCAGTAAGATTCCCTTGGATTTGCAAGAAAAGTTGCTTAGGCTGAAACGCCCTGCTGGGTGCCACGGAGGACTCAGGAAGGTGGTTCTGAATCTCAGCGTTTGCATGCTCAGCCTGCTGGATTAATGCGTCCATCGAGTCGTTCCAGCCACTTTGAGCTGTGGATGAAGGTCGATTGCAGTGAGACAGCCCACCCCAATCCAGGATGCTCTGGAGTTCATCTCCTTTACAGCCCCACATGGGAAGCCATTCAGAGACTCTTCGGGCCCTCTGGGCTGTGAGAAGCTGGTGCTCACACACAAAATCCCTCTAAGACAGTGGTTCTCAACCTTTTTAATGCCGCGACCCCCAACCGGTCGTAAGTTGAGGACTACTCAACCGGTCGTAAGTCGAGGACTACTCAACTGGTGCAGCACTGTTTGCAGAATGGGACTTTTGGCAGGCTCAGCAGGGCAGAGACAGCCTGGACAATTCCTATTGGCTTTTGAAAGCCAATAGAATTAGACTCTATTCAAGAGAGTCTATTCTATTGGATTTCAAAAGCCAATAGAATAAAAGGGAGTAGCACAGCTAAGGAAAAGGGGGAAAAAATGGCGGACTGCGTTGTTTGGCGACCCCTGTGAAATGGTCGTTCGACCCCAAATGGGGTCCCAACCCACAGGTTGAGAACCACTGGTCTAAGGGGGGGGAACTAAGGGATACAGGTAGTCCTCAATTTACACCAGTTCATTTAGTGACTGTTCAAAGTGACAAGAGCTCTGAAGAAAGTGACTTTCACACTTACAACCATTGAGCATCCCCATGGTCACGTGATCAAAATTCAGATGCTTGGCAACCGACTCGTATTTATGACAGTTGCAGTGTCCCGGGATCCTGTGATCATCTTCTGCAAACTTCTGACAAGCAAAGTCAATGGGGAAGCCAGATTCACTGGACAACTGCAGTGGTTTATTTAACAGCTGTGGCAAACATGGTTATAAAATGGAGCAAAATTCACTTAACAAATGTCTCACTTAGCAACAGAAATTTTGGGGTCAACTGTGGTCATAAGACGGATGTATTCAGCCCCCCCCCCACACATTCATGTGTCTTCTCGAATGGAGACTCACAATTCATGGAAAAGAAGCCCACCCCCTTTCCAGAAGCTGATTTCTGTGTCTAACACAACTCAGCTCCCAAGCGTTCCCCACCTGCTGCCAGGGCTGGATGGTGGCCCTTCTTCCTTTGAGTTGGTCAGATGGAAGAGCCCGTTTCCCATCTGCTCTTCCAAGCCCCTCGGCATTCACCTGCAGCTGGACCTGGCCTTGCTCTTGTAGCAGATCTCCCTGCAAAACTGCCAACCTTCACACATCTTGCGACCCCCAATTTCCCTTCAGAACAACGGGGAGAAAAGGTTAGCAGAGCTGAGCCCCCATGGAGGGCTGGGAGGAATGGGAAGGTGCTACTCGGCACCAGCAGAGCTACGAAGGGCTGCAGCCTCTCTCAGTCCTAGAGAGAGACGGCAAAAGAACAAGGTGGGACCCACCTGTGCTAAGCAATCTGGGTTGCCCCTCCCACCCAGCCTGTGGGTTGTTTTTTTTTTTTCCTCTCTGCAGCCTTGGAGACTTGGCTAACTGTGGGAAGATGACAGCACTATCTGTTGCCACGTGGGGGTGGAAAATACAAGAACATTGAAATGAGGTACAACACTTCATGAATAACCAAACCTAATTCATAATTTCCACCCCAATTTGGTAGTCTTGAAATAAAACTTACCGAGTGAGCTAATGAGGTAGTTAGCAGGATTTTATGTCTTTCTTATCTAGAATAACTGTATCTTAAAAAGGAAATCTGATACAGAAGTCAAATTGGAAGCCATTTCTGCACTGTAACTTTATTACGGATTCATACCATATCCCAAATTTGGATTTATGTAACAAGTGTCCATTTCAGTTTCACAGTGATTCTAAATTACTTTCAATAATATAGATACGATAGATGCTATGTTGAGTTTAATAGCAACTTTCAGGTTTTTCAGCCAATAAAATATATTCAGTTACTCACAAACAGTATGAACTGATATCCTGGAAAATGAGAACCTCCGTGAATTAGAACCATCGGTATTTTACCCCTTTTCTTTGCCTCTGTCATTTGCCCGGTGAAAAAAACCCTTGCAGTTGTTATGGAAATACTGTAAGCATCCTGCATGTCCACAGTTGGCCGGCAGAGGGCGCCGGAAGGTAATACAAAAGGCTGTTTCTTGCTTCAGGTGCAGGGCCGCCTTAGCTGGTGCCATCTTCTCCTAGGCCAGTGTTTCCCAAACTTGACAATTTTAAGGCATGAGGACTTCAACTCCCAGAATTCCACAGCCAGCAACGCTGGCTGTGGAATTCTGGGAGTTGAAGTCCACATGCCTTAAAATTGTCAAGTTTGGGAAACACTGGCCTAGGCAAGCAGAGATGCAGGAGGTACAGGTCTGGTGAACCCTCTCCCGAGCGACCCTGCGAGGTTGGAGCACACCCTCTCTTGGGCCTGACAGTTTGGCCTACCCTTGAAACTGCCTCCCCCCCCCCCAGGAAGGCCCCTTTTCTGGGTTGAAGTCAGAAGACGCAGAGGTGTAAGATGGCTCACCTGTCCATGTAGGGCTGAACCATGTAGGGCTACTCAGGAATAAACTGCCAAAGAAAATCAGGTCTGGCCAGGGCCCACAGTGTTTCATGAGGTCAGCTTCCATTATTTAAGGGACAATTAAGCCTGTGGGTCTAGGAAGGACCCCCTGTTTGTTGGGCTCAGAGCTACAAGACCTTTGTATTTGGAACCAGTTTGCTTACTCCTTCGGATATCTGTGGTGCAGCATGGCTTGTTTTTGTGTTTTCAACTTTGACTGGATGATAATGGCAGCTTTTGGGCTTTATTGTGGCCATAGCCCTGACACTGAGTTACTCCCTCCCCAAGGCAGGGCAGAGTGGTCCTGCCTGCCCTTGGAAGCACCAAGGCACATAAGGAGGGGCTGGGCTCAGGAACTCATGTAGGCAATTGTGGCTCAAGCCAATGCAGGGCAGAAGGTTGAACTTGACCTAGAAGTGGGTCAAGTTCAAGAACCCATGAGTAGAACCATGTGGACCCAGCTAGGTAAAATCCCCCTTAGCCACGGAAGCCTCCTGGATGACTTTGGGCGAGTCATGTGTTCTCAACCCCATTTGCCCCAAAGGCTTGTGGGAGGAAGGAGTACTAGGTCTGCCACCTTGAACCTCTGGAGGAAAGGCAAGGTAAACATCTAGCCAACCAGAGCTCCATCCAACCAATGGACAGAAACTGGAGGGGTTTTCTGCCAGGCCCAACCTGAGAAATGCTCCTCTAGGGGTTAGAACCACCCATAGCTACCTCCCTAGTCAACGGGAGTTTGAAGGGCCCGTGGAAATGGCTACAGCAGGAACACAGTGCAACATGGCAGCCTAGGTGTAATAAGGCTATGGCCAGATCTTCCTTAGGAAAGGCGCAGCAGCCCTGGGTGGCAAAAGCACTCAACTCCAGTTAACCATAGGATCCTGGTTTTCCAAGAGGGAACCTCCTCAGGGTATCCTTATCCAAGTCTCTTTCCTCCACACCCACTAGAAGGTCTGTCTTCAGCAACAGAAGCAGGTCTCCATCAGCTTCTATCTTGCAGGCCCTGACAGTTCCTTGTAGAGCAGTGGTTCTCAACCTGTGGGTCGGGACCCCATTTGGGGTCGAACGACCATTTCACGGGGGTCGCCAAACAACGCAGTCCGCCATTTTTCCCCCCTTTTCCTTAGCTGTGCTCCTCCCTTTTATTCTATTGACTTTTGAAAGCCAATAGAATAGACTCTCTTGAATAGAGTCTAATTCTATTGGCTTTCAAAAGCCAATAGGAATTGTCCAGGCTGTCTCTGCCCTGCTGAGCCCGCCAAAAGTCCCCTTCTGCAAACGGTGCTGCACCAGTTGAGTAGTCCTCGACTTACGACCGGTTGAGTAGTCCTCGACTTAACGACCGGTTGGGGGTCGCGGCATTAAAAAGGTTGAGAACCACTGTTGTAGAGGCTCCATGCAGACAGCAAGCAAACTGGGAAAGGGGCAAGAGCAGCTGGTCCTGTGCTTGGAAGCCGGGGCAAGAGTAAGCCCTGCATTGGCTATCCCTCAGCATGAGGTGAGCAGGCTGTGTTCTGGGCCAAGCATCTCTCTGCAGCCGAAGCTTTGGAGATGGCAGCTGGATTCCAAGGACCCGGACAGCTCAAAATGCCAGCTGCCTTTCCCCAGCCTCCATTTTTTCTCCTTTCCCTCTTTCTCCACTCCTTGTTCTTGTAGAGATCCCAGCAAGGGCCTTGTCACTCAATCTTCTGATGGCACGACAGAATTAACAAAATCAATATACCTGAGCCCAATTAAAGATAAGTACATGTGGGCTTCTGTTTTGTTAGTCATCCATCCAACAAGTCTTCAGGGCATCTGCAGATCCGCTTAAAAACAAAATAAAATCTTCTGAGGTCCAGTTCCCATGATGTCCTTGCATCTTTTCCTCTGCAGCTCTTGGCTACCTTCAACCCGGGGATTATTTATTTATTTATGAGACTTATATACCGCTTTAAGTGCAAGCACTCTCTAAGCGGTGTACACCAGTAAGCAATGTATATATATATATATATTTACATTGCCCCCAACAATCTGGGTCCTCATTTTACCTACCTCGGAAGGATGGAAGGCTGAGTCAACCTTGAGCCGGTGAGATTTGAACCGCTGACCTGCTGAACACAGTCAGCTAAAGTGGCCTGCAGTACTAACTCTAACTGCTGCGCCACCTCGGCTCATTATGGTTCCCTGGTCACGGCAGGGCTGCTCTTGTGGCCAACACACAGTCCTAGGGTGAAGCATTTTTGCAGATGCAAAGGAAGAGGCGAATTGGACCTGGGAATGAATTGGGGGAGAAGGACAGGTGCCCACTACAGCTTCTGGTCTCAGTCAAAGGCCTCCCTGCCACAGTTAACAGGCAAAGATGTTTCTGGGCGAGCTTCCCAAGAGCCCACGTCTTCTGCAGTGTTACGATCATCTGGATGGGAGGTTCTCAAAACTGGGCAGGGGGATGAGCTACAAGGCCTCCAAGGTCCCTTTCAACCTAATGGTTTGTAACTCTAGGACAGTGTCTCTCAACCTTGACAATTTTAAGGCACGTGGACTTCAACTCCCAGAATTGAAGTCCACAGTGCCTTAAAATTGTCAAGGTTGAGAAACACTGCTCTAGGAATTTCAAAATGGGGATGGGAGGCAGAAACCACCTGCGACGTAGCAGCTGTTGGGAAGCCAATGGAGAAAAGCAGTTTGGAACTTTCTTTTCCTTTATTTCCAGCCGCTCCTGACCATCCAGGCAGGTTCGGCCGTTGCTGTTTTCTGCATAAAGGTGGGCACTTTCCTCCCCAGCCTTCCCTCCCCCCAATGTTTTCCTTTTAGCTCTCCTCGTCAATTCATCTTTCAAGTAGGATTTAAAAAAAATGACTGACAAATTCATTTCTGCAAAGCACAATGTCGCACAATTGTCCCTGCTGAAACTTCACAGAGGATGCAAGCATTTTCTGAAAAGGATGCTGATAGGATGGAAAGAAATCAATTTTCTTTTTTACGTTTAATAGAGGTGCTGCTGCATCAGCTTCAGGGTCTGATACTCATTAAAAATAAAAGAAGGCAACGGAGGTTGCTCTCCTCTCCTCACCTGCCTCCCACCGCAAAGACCTGGGCTTCTGCTACAGGAATCATTTTATGAGTCCTGTCCTGTCTTAGGACTTTCAGATTTCTCTGGCCTTTGATCTAAGCTTTATCCTCAAGCAGTTTTCCTTGATCAGAAACAAGGTATGGGGTTAGTGAGGACCTGGAATTCAAGTCTTCCACACCAAGATTATCTGTGGAGTATGGGGAAAAAAATCAAGATGGGGGCCATGGTGGAACAATTAAAGTCGCACCCAGTTTTTATATGTGTTGTACCTATCGCAACAGCAATTGCACTTAGACTTATATACGGCTTCATAGTGCTTTACAGCTCTCTCTAAGCCAGTAGTTCTCAACCTTTTTATACCGGCGACCCCAGTCATAAGCACCCGGCATGCATGCGTGGTGGCGCCCTCTGTGCAGCGCGCATGCGCGGCATGATGCGCATGTGTGGTGCTGCCCCCTGCACCGGCTGAGCCGGCAAGGGGCAGCGGCAGGCAGGCCCAGACGCTCTCGAGCGGCCGCGGCAGCGGCCGCGCAGGGCGACCACCGGCTGGGCCACCAGCTGGCCCAGCCCAAGGCAGGTAAGGCACCTGCCGGGCCCCACGCGCGCCAGCAACCCTCCCTGCATCCACCAGCCTCCCACCTCCCACTCCCGGCCCTCTTTTACTTACTTTTTAGTTGCTCAACAGGGAGGGAAGCTCTGCAGACTGTTCCCCTTGCAGCACTGTTTGCATACTGGGGCTTTTGGCGGGCTCAGCAGGGCAGAGACAGCCCTGGACAATTCCTATTGGCTTTTGAAAGCCAATAGAATTAGACTCTGTTCAAGAGAGTCTATTCTATTGGCTTTCGAAAGCCAACAGAATAAGAGGGAATAGCACAGCTAAGGAAAAGGGGGAAAAATGGCGGATTGCGTTGTTTGGCGACCCCCGTGAAATGGTCGTTCGACCCCAAATGGGGTCGCGACCCACAGGTTGAGAACCGCTGCTCTAAGCAGTTTACAGAGTCAGCCTTTTGCCCCCAACAATCTGGGTCCCCATTTTACTGAGCTCAGAAGGATGGAAGGCTGAGTCAACCTTGAGCTGGTCAGGATCGAACTGCTTGCAATACTGCATTCTAACCACTGCGCTACCAGGGCTCTATCATTTCTTTCTTTCCTTTTGGTGGGTGGTGCCTTTGAGTCACTTTTTGTCTCCTGGAAACTGCTGGGGTTTTCTTGGCAGAGAGCGAGCAACTGGCTCAAGGTCACTCAGCGTCCTGGCGGGCCCAGATTCAGAATCAGTGGAGGGGGCCAAAGACAACTAGCCAGATCCAGCACCAGTAGATGGACTGCTGTCTGCACTGGGGGAGGAGATGGGGCAAATCAGCACCCAGCAGGCCCAGCTCCCATGCCTCTCTGAAAATGAGGGGGGGACTATTGTCCCCTCCCAATGCAAGGGCTGCAAAGAGAGTAGAGCAAAGGTAAGGCTGTTTGCATGGAAATGAGCCACACCGGGCCTGCTGCCATTAAACAGAGCAGTAAGCACAAGCTCTGCATTGGTGACATGTACCTGTTAACTCCCACTTCTTCTGCCTTGACTTGTGAGCCTTACAGCCCTGATTTGAACCCGGACTGGTTGTTGATTCTGCAATATAAGCTCTGAGCCTTTCACTCTACCCAACTCCTCTCCTGTGTGCTGCCTTGATGTGGAACTCTTGCAAGCTAAATTTTCTAAACTTTGAGAGGGAACTTGTCTTTCTATTATTGCAAGTGTGTGTGTGTGTGTGTGTGTGTGCGTGCGTGTGTGTGCATACAAGCCACTAGAAAAGAGGAAAACAGACCCATTGTGTATTTGTGGGTGCTTGACTGGGGTAGAACACCCAGCTGGCTTCATGCCTAAGTCAGGACTAGAAGTCACCCGAATTTCTGCTCTTGCTCCCACCTTGTTTCTAGCTGGTGCCAAGCATGGACACACTCCTGAGAGAGGCACACTCCTCTCCTCCCCCCCCCCTTGGGCCTGCTCACTCATCCAGGACTGAATAATGGAAGAGGGAAGATTTATTTCTGGCACTCCTAAACACCAGTTAGAGAACAATTGTCAGCGAGAGGGCAGGCAGCCAGGAGAGGGAAACGGTCTCAAATGGTCAGTCCCCACCACCCTGTCTTCCACCATGTTTCCCTCTGCTTGTCACCGTGCCAGGCCTCTCCTTTCTTTCATCCTGTCCTCAGATGCCATTTTCCCTGACCCTTTGCCATGAATGTAAGGAATGCCATCCATCTTTCATTGTAATCTTACCCCCAGATGTCTCGTAACACCCCCCCCCTCCCAACTTCTCTACAACCACTTTGGGTTGTAGATCCAAAGTCCCTCGCTGCTCTTCCTGGGAGTTGGTTTCAGTGGTCATCTTCCACTCTCAATCACGTTCTTCCAATCCCCTCCTTTCCTTCTGAAAGAGCCACAATGTCAGCTGCCGGCTCACACTCGCTTGTGCTTCGTTACCGTGTGGTGACCGTCTGCCATGGACTCTGGGGAGGGGGGGACTATTGGAAAGGGGAAAGCAAAACTGCTGTCTCTCCGCGAGATGCTGCTTCAAGGTCTCCTGGCTGGGAGAAGAACGGCTGCATAGCCACCTACGCTTGAAAACACCTTGCTTCAGCCTGATTGAACATTGGGGGGAGGGTGGGGTTAGTGATGGGAGGCAGTTAAGGGAGAGGAAAATTGCCCAGGATTGTGGGGAAGGGCCACTCCTGGCCTGCTTCCCCAGGAATCTCGTTCCAACAACCCTCTGTGGGTCTCACCAAGAGAGCGGACCATGAGTGAGCCACGTCCAACAATCCATTTCTTCTCCTGTTCTTCCAACTTCTCCATTCCTTCTCAAACTCTTCCACTTATCATGCTCCACCTTCCCAAAGTCTCCTGAACCAGGTCATGAATCCAGGTCTTCTACCACATCTAGGCTGACTCATGCCCTGGTGCAGAAGGCAATCTACTTGAGGAATCATCCCTGGGAGGGAAGCCCAGGCAATGACCTAGTGATGGAGGCAGATATGTCCACCCAGGGCACCTGCAAGGCTCAAACCGGGGCAAATTCAAACCTTATTTTGCTGTTCTTCCAATGCATTCTGACAGCAATCTGCTCCTCCCTTCTCCTCTGAACCCTCCCCAAAAACTCAACCCACGTCTCCACCAGTCTCGCTGGTGCATGTGATCTGCTGGCCACCCATTTCCAAGCCAGCTGTTCCTCTGTTGAACTAGCCACAGTTTGGCTCTGCTTTTCCTGGGTTTCGGTAGCTTCTGTCCACATTCTGCCTTCATGTTGAGACTCTCATTATTTTTTACAATGCTCACATTTTTAATTCAACTGACCTTCACCTATGGGAAACACATTTATTTTTATTTATTAAATTTGTTTGCTTGCCCATCTTGTCAGGACACTTCCAATATTTTCCATGCCTGTTGCACAAAAATGTCTCCCCACTAAGGACTCTGTTAACCCTGTCCTGGCTGCCTTAACCTACTTTGGGGGGTTTCTTGGGACCTGACCATTTCTCAGCTCCTATTTACCCATGTGACATCTCTGCTTTGTGAGTTATACTGATTGCCATTTGGCTTCCAGCTGCCATTCAAGATGCTGGTTGTCATCTATAATAGGGCTTTTCAACCTTTTCACCCATTGTACCACTTTTAGGATATGGCAACATCCAAGTACCTCCAGTCACCTAGCAAGGTGTCAAAAACTTGATAAAGTACAGGTAGTCCTCGACTTACAACAGTTTGCTTAGTGACTGTTCAAAGTTACAACGGCACTGAAAAAAGTGCCCCCAAGCCACAGCCGAGCAAGACACCTACCTGCCCACCCGGCTGCGCTCTTCCTCCTGTCCGAGGTTTTCATTGTTGTGAGCATTTCTGTTGAGGATTGGCAACGGGGGTGGGGTGGGGGGGGTGTTTGGTTTTTATTCCCCCTGTCTGCTGGGTGGTTGCAGCAGGTTTTGGTCACTTCACATGACCCTGGGACACTGTGACCATCATAAATATGAATCAGTTGCCAAGCATCTGAATGTAAATCACAAGATCCTGGAGAGGCTGCAACATTCCAGCTGATCAGTGCTTCTTCTGGACTCAGCAGAAGTGTCAGGATCAGTGCTGCTTTCCAGCTGATTGGTGCTTCTTCAGGGTTCAGCAGAAGCACCAGGATCAGCGCCGAGCTCCATCTGGAGCCTGGCGCTGATCCTGGCACTTCCGCTAAGTCCTGACAGCCCTGCAGCTCCAGCCGTCTCTTGCTCAGGCTTGTGCGGTGCTGCCACCGCTTCAGCTCATTCTCCTCCCCCACTACTTTTCTAGGATGGTTGCGTACCACCTGCCAGGTGCCAATGTACCACAGGTGGTACCCGTACCACTGGTTGAAAAGCTCTGATCTATAAAGCCTTTGACGATTTAAGGCCTGGATATTTACAGGATTACCTATTTCCGATTTGACAGGGTTGGCATGCCCCAAGTCCCTTCAAATCAATGGCCCCACACAGGTCCCCTTCCTGCCCCTTAGAAGAGCAATTCCACCCTCCCCCCAAGGTCCCTGTAGCCCCAAATCTGCTCTCTTCAGGAAGTGGCTGTTCCTGCAGGTACTGAGCTGGGTGATTTGCAAACCTGCTGGATAGTTTGTGATTTAAGTTTTCAACTTCCTTTGGCATTACTGTTTTAATACTGCTTTGTCAATTTATATTTTTAATTCTCTTTGTAAGTGTCTTTGACTTCCTGAATAAATAAAATGGAATGATTTGAGAAATACTGTAGAGGCCACCTAAAGTTCCTTTGTTTTGAAGCCACATTATATTTTGGCTCAGATTCAGCTTGCAACCAACTCCTGTTCCGAGGACTTTTACGTAAGTCTTATTTCCAAGTCAGGAATTCTCCCATCTATTTGTCTGGGTTGTGTTTCATTCTCTGACCTTCACCTGGCCCTCCTATCTGTCTGGATCCTTTTGAATCTCACTTCTGTCTTCCAGAATATTAGCTCTCCCACCAAAATATGAGTCATTCACAAATTTCATAAGCGTTCAGAACCCTGCCTCTTCATTCAGGTGGAAGAACTTGAGTCTGATCTTTGTGTCCCCACTCAGTTTGTGTCTTCAGTCAAAGAAGGAGCCTGGTTCAGCAATCGTTACATGTCATTCTGAGCTGGCTACGTGTTCATTTAATTGTCATGTCATCCAGCCCACACAAATAATCTGCTAATTAGCAATTGTGGCGGTTGTATGTTTCATTGTTAAATGCTCACAATATATTAAGAGAGTTAGCCTGTAGAGCAGTGACAGAAATCTGAGACCACATTCAACACGCCTCCATGGTGGCCTGATAAGTAACACATTGTTTTCACATATAAACAATCTCAGTCTAGTCTAGTCTAGTCCAGTCCAGTCCAGTCTAGAATCTTCCAGGTTTCTCTTTACCTAACTGCACTATAATTTGCTAAATGTAATTTGTATTACTGTATCTCAGTGACAGCCAGCTCTACCGTGAGAAATGTAATTGATAAACATCTAGTCCCAAAGATGCTTAGGACCTAGTTCAGATTGTGTTTCTTTATTGGTTCATGTCCACTGCATCTCTGCATCCAGATACCCATTCATGATGCACACACTCTGAATCACCCTCTGATCCAGATACTATGGAGAAAGAGAGCTGAGGGTCATATGAGTGACTTTCAGCTCTTAACCCTTTTTCATACAGATGTTAAGAACCACTGGAGACAGAATAGTCACCAGGAGTACTTCTGTCAGGAAGTAGAAGTGTAGACATGAGAAACTTGGGCCCTGCAAGTACAAGTTGAGTCACCAAAGCCCCCGGAGAGAGTACCATTGTCAATAGCATCCTGTGTCAAGGTTCCAATTCATGAACCTAACCAAACAAACACCTTTGAGACATTCCGATCTCTCAATATAAGACTTTATTGAGTACATCATTTTGGCACATATGAAAGAAAAAACAGTTCTGGCAAACCCCAGCCCAAACCCCTATAGTAAAAGAATGGAATTTGCCCTCCCATTCATGAATGGGTCATATTGTCCAATTAGGTACAATTATATTGTTATGAGAAAATGTCTCTGAGTCAAGCCAGGCACCTGGTGAATTGTCCTTGATTCTCATGGTCTGCCTTCTTTGTAGCCTGCATCCCAATTCCCCATCCTCCCCCCAAGTTCATTGGCAAACTAAGTGGAAATAATTCTTGCACCAGCAAAGCGAGCTTCAAGCTTGACATCCTGTCACAAAGAATGCAAGCAAGATCAATAGAGCCACATTGCCTGGGTCTTTCCCACAAGAGGTCATCTACTAGGGCAGTGGTTCTCAACCTGTGGGTCGGGACCCCATTTGGGGTCGAACGACCATTTCACGGGGGTCGCCAAACAAGGCTGTCCGCCATTTTTTCCCCTTTTCCTTAGCTGTGCTACTCCCTTTTGTTCTATTGGCTTTTGAAAGCCAATAGAATAGACTCTCTTGAATAGAGTTTAATTCTATTGGCTTTCCAAAGCCAATAGGAATTGTCCAGGCTGTCTCTGCCCTGCTGAGCCTGCCAAAAGTCCCATTCTGCAAACAGTGCTGCACCAGTTGAATAGTCCCCGACTTACGACCAGTTGAGTAGTCCTCGACTTATGACCGGGGGTCGCGGCATTAAAAAGGTTGAGAACCACTGTACTAGGGTGACCATGTCTCATTCTGTGTATTACAAAAAGCAGGCCTGAACCCAGATGAAAGAGGTCAAGAGAATCTGTGTCCTCCAAGAATGTCAACTGCAGACAACACCCTCTCGCCCACCTTGCAAATGAAGGGATATTTGTGGCTAGGCGTGATTAGCAAAATCCTTTGTACTCAGGGAGAATATACTCTCTCTTGTTTTGAAAACTTGCTACTACAATCAGGGGAAATTCAAAGGAATTCATTTAGATCACAATGTATCCCCAAATTTGACTAATTCATCATTGTTTCTACCCTTTTGTTCTAAGACTAGTGATTTGCAATAGGGCTGTGCAAAGCATTGAAGATCAAGATTTAACTGAGTCACCCCACTGAGCCCAGAGTGCAAATCAGAGTGAAGAGCCATTTCATGAGAGCCAGATCATGTCAGATCATACCAAACCAATCTTATTTCATTCTTTGACAGAGTGATTAAATTAGTAGACCAGCGAAATGCTGTGGATGTAATAGACTTCAGCAAGGCATTTGACAAAGTGGACCACAATCTATTTCTTGGTAAGCTAGAAAAATGTGGGTTAGACACATTGCCACCAGATGGACTTGTAACTGGCTGACAAACCATATTCAACAAGTCGTCCTTAATGGTACCTCATCTACATGGAAAGGAAGCAGTGGGGTATCACAAGGTTCCGTCTTAGGCCCAGTGCTCTTCAGTATCTTCATAAATGACTTAGATGAGGGAATAGAAGGAGATCTCATCAAATTTGCAGATGACACTAAGCTGGCAGGAATAGCCAACACTCCAGAAGAAAAGCTCAGGATCCAAAAAGATCTTGACAGACTTGAACAATGGGTCCTATCCAACAACGTGAATTTTAATGTGGAGAAAAGCAAAGTTTTACACTAGGCACGAAAAGCCAAAGGTACAAGTACAGATTAGGCAAAACCTGGCTTAAAAACAGTAACTGTGAGAGGATTATCACTTAAACATGAGCCAGCAGTGTGTGGCAGCAGCAGCCAAAAAGTTAATACAATACAGAGGCATAGAATCAAAATCACATGAAATATTAGTACCACTTTATAAATCCTTAGTAAGATCACACCTGGAATACTGCATCCAGTTTTGGTCACCAAATGACAAAAAAGATGTTGAGACGTTGGGAAAAGTGCAAAGAAGAGCAACTAGGATGATTAAAGGCCTGGAGACTAAAACATATGAAGAATGGTTGCAGGATTTGGGTTTGGCCAGTCTAGAGAAAAGAAGGACTAGGGGAGACATGATAGCAGTCTTCCAGTATGTGAGGGGATGCCACAAAGAAGATGGGGTCATGTTATTTGTAATGTATTGAGGTGAAGTATTTGGAATTGTTGAAAAAACAGTCATAAGACTCTGTCAGTTAAGAGCCAGACTTGCTGTCTGCATGCTAATTATCTTGTGTTAAAGCAGGAACTAATATTTGAATCCTATTGGCTGCCACCTAGTTGTTGAGTGTATAAATAGGGATGGAGCTGCAGTTATCCAGGCTTCTGTTTTAAACCTGCAATAGAGCTGTTTGTTCACCTGCTGCCTCATCGATGCCTCACCAATCACCAAACATAACATTATTCACCAAAGCACCAGAATGCAAGACAAGAAACAATGGCTGGAAACTGACCAAAGAGAGAAGCAACCTGGAATTAAGGAGAAATGTCCTAACAGCGAGGACAATTAACCAGTGGAACAGCTTGCCTCCAGATGTTGTGGGTGCTCCATCACTGAAGGTTTTCAAGAAGAGGCTGGACAGCCACTTGTCTGAAATGATATAGGGCAGTGTTTCTCAACCTTGACAATCTTAAGGCATGTGGACTTCAACTCCCAGAATTCCACAGCCAGCAATGCTGGCTGTGGAATTCTGGGAGTTGAAGTCCACATGCCTTAAAATTGTCAAGGTTGAGAAACACTAATATAGGGACTCCTGTTTGAGCAGGGGGCTGGACTAGAAGGCCTCCAAGGTCCCTTCCAGCTCTATTCTGACCGAGATTTCTTTGCAGCAGGCAGAACAGGGGCTGCCAAAAGTTCCGGATTCTACACCTTTGTTGTGGCTGCAATTGCTGCTGGGTTTGCTTCAAATAATATACAGTGCTAAAACTTCACTTCCCCAGGGAAAAGGAAGTGGAGTGGGTGGGGCTTGAGTGCAGGTAGTCCTTAACCAATGAGCACAGTTGGGATCAGAATTTCCATTGCTAAGCAAGGTGGCTGTTAAGTCAGTCATGCTGGATTGTACAACCTTTTTTTGCAGCAGTCATTAAGCAAATCACTGCAGTTCCTGTGTGAATCATGTGGTCATTAAGCAATCCGGCTTCTCCCCTCGACTTTGCATGTTAGAAGCTGGCTAGGAAGGTCGCAAATGGCGATCCCGTGAGCCAGGGACACTGCGCCCCTAAGAAATAGGTGCCAATTGCCAAGATCCTGACCTTTGACCTTGGGGATGCTGCAACAAACAGGAATGCAAGGACTGGACGTAAGTAACTTTTTCCAGTGCTGTTGTAACTTTGAATGGTTGCTAAACAAATGGTTGTAAGTCAAGGACCACCTGGAAAGTGTGAGACTGTGAGTCTCTCTCTCTCTCTCTCTCTCTCTCTCCCCAGCCCACCTCACAGGGTTGTCATTATAGGGAAAGTAGCAGGAGGAAGGTTGTTGGATATGTTCCCTGCCTTGAGTTAATTGTAAAAATAATAAAAGGCAGGATATATATAAATCAGTGATGGCGAACCTTTTAGAGACCGAGTGCCCAAACTGCAACCCAAAACCCACTTATGCATCGTCGTGTGCCGGGTGGGTGTGGCCCATTGGGTGGGTGTAGCCCATTGGGTGGGCATGGCTGCAGTGGTAATGGCAGACTGGGTGGGACTAAAAAGTTCGATCAATCAATTCCAACTTTGCAAGATCTTTTTTTTTTCCTACGAGAAGTTGAAATTGACTGATTGACTGAACCTTTTTTTTTTTTTTTTGCACAAGGCAGTGGAGGCCTAAAACGAAAAGGTTTTATAAAACCCAGCTGAAGGCCTAGGACTGGGGCGACGGCGCACATGCCAGCAGAGAGGGCTCTGAGTGCCACCTCTGGCACCCATGCCATAGGTTCGCTACCGCTGATATAAATAAATAAATAGAAAGTCCAGGAGTTTTATCTCCTAATCAGAGTCTATATGTTCCAAAGCCCTGCCCGTTTCACTATCTTGGCTTCTCCTTCCCTCCCTTCCTTCAGCTTTCATGGGACTGAGCAGCAGGTCCAATGAGGCTACCCCACTTCTCTGTCGGTCCTATCAACCCCCCCCCCAATTCTGACCAGCTCACCTCTCGGGATTTGGAGGTAATCCAGCCAATCCAGGCTCTTGAGGCAGGGCTTGCTTTTAAATTCTGTGTCATGGGGGGGGGGGGGAGGAGATTTGATTTCAAGACTGGCCCACCAGCCCCAAGGCCTTCTGCTTTTGAAGAAACACCAACTGGGCTGGCTCACAATGCCACCTTCTCTGTGTTGTGCCACAAAATGGTCTCCTGAGGACCCTTTGATTAGGTGTTGCCTGTTGGCTGTTGTGTGTTATTTTATGCCTGTGCTCTGTTAGCTGTTCAGAATTATTTGGTTTTAGATAGGCAGCCGTATAAATTCTTTAAAGAAATAAAAAAAATACTGGTGACTGTTTCAAAAGTTTATGGCAGAGTTTATCACTCTCCCCAGGAGAAGCTTGGCAAGAATTTCCCATCTCGAAATTTGGAGAGAGGAGTTGCTCGGACATTCCCCCTGAATTGTATCTGAAGAGGGATGAGAGGCAAGAAAGGAGAGGAGAGAGAAAAGAGCAAAGGAGGGGAGAAGAAAGTAGGAAGGTTGGAGGAGAAGAGGAGAAGTGGGGAGAAAGGGGAGGAGAGGAAGAAGAGGGAAGTAGGGAAGAGAAGAAAGGGAGAAAGAAGGTAGAGAAGAAGGAGTCTGGATACGGTGAAAGGGGAAATGGGCGAGCAACACCAAAAGTCATGTGTATGTATTTATTTCATTTTATTAAAAGTATCTTAAATATGAATGTAAAAAGAATATATGTTAACATCTGATAAATATCACAGTATATGTATGGGGGAGAGTTTGGAAAAATAAAAAATTATTAAAAAAAAAAAAAGAATTTCCCATCTCCTGTTCCTGGAGCCTCCTCGACCTGCAGCCTTTGCGGAGGGGCTTCCCTGGCCCAGGAAGTGGAAGTGCTCTGGAAGCAGAAAGGGGGGGATGCAGAGGACCTGGCACCCTCCTCTGGAGTGGGAGAAAAAGCGGAGGAGATGCAAACCTTCCTAAAAATACTGCTGAAATGACAAATTAATTTTCATCCTGATGGGAACATAACAGCGCTGCTAAAAGCGGTGAGGACAAAGCCGGTGATTAAAAGATAATAAGTGCTTTCATGTTTATATGTTATGTGCTCAGGCCTAAAGAGGAATATTTTAGGCAGAACGCAATGCAGCAGGGATGGGATTTGACAGGACTTGGGTCCCAGTAGGTTGGAAGTGGACCCAGCCAGCCACACGCTCAGCTCAGACAGGAGCCAGGGGCCCCCGAAGGTCCTGGGGCTCCAGATCTCTCCAAAGGGCAGCCTCCCCCAAGGGGTGGAGGAGAATAGAATAGAATACAGAATATAGAATATATTTTTATTGTCATTATGTAACTCACAACAAACTTAAGTGCTGTCCACAGTACACACTACACACAAGTAAAAACCACAAATAAGAACATACATTATATACACACATCCTTCACATTCCATTCACCATTGCGCTGCCCCTAACATTCACTTCAATGTTGCACCATACGGTGGTATTTAATATGGTTACAGCGCTGAGATACAAACTATTGTTCAGTCTATTTATCATTGTTTTTATTATCCTGTACCGTCCGCCATCGCAACCCCATGGACAACGTTCCTCCAGGCCTTCCTGTCCTCTACCATCTTCTGGAGTCCATTTAAGCTCACGCCTGCTGCTTTAGTGACTCCATCCAGCCACCTCATTCTCTGTCGTCCCGTTCTTCTCTTGCCCTCCATCTTTCCCAGCATTAGGCTCTTCTCCAGGGAGCCCTTCCTTCTCATTAGGTGGCCAAAGTACTTGAGTTTCAACTTCAGGATCTGGCCTTCTAAAGAACAGTCAGGGTTGATCTCCTCTAGGACTGACCGGTTTGAACGCCTTGCAGTCCAAGGGACTCGCAGGAGTCTTCTCCAGCACCAGAGTTCAAAGGCCTCCATTCTTTGGCGCTCAGCCTTTCTTATGGTCCAACTTTCACAGCCATACATTGCAACTGGGAAAACCATGGCCTGGACTATACGCACTTTTGTTGGCAGGGTGATGTCTGGATAATATACCTCCCACGTGCAATATTACTTTTTTGCTAGAAAATGTTCACTTTCAATGAAGGACTAGGAATGACATGATAGCAGTGTTCCAATATCTAAGGGTTTGCCACAAGAAGAGGGGGTCCGCCTCTTCTCCAAAGCAGCAGAGGAAGGACAAGAAGCAATGGATGGAATCTAATCAAGGAGAGAAACAACCTCGAACTAAGGAGAAATGTCCTGATTGTGAGAACAATCGACTAGTGGAACAGCTTGCCTCCAGAAGTTGTGGGTGCTCCATCATTGGAGGCTTTTAAGAAAAGACTGGACAGCCTTTTGTCTGGAATGACACAGGGTCTCCTACTCAAGCAGGGGGTTTGGCACTAGAGGACCTCCAAGGTCCCAGCTCTGTTATTCTATTAAGAAAATCAAGATTAGAGGCCAACGTAAGGATTCCTTTCCTATTAAAAACAAGAGAAAGAAATGTAATAGCTGTGTCACAGTGCCTTGTGGTGTGAAAACCATTTTGATTGCCAGCTCTATGTGTAATGACAATCCACCCGTTGTCAAAAGAACTCACAACATCAATAGCGCCTGGAAAAGGCACACTGTGTGATGATGTAACTCTCTTATTGCTGGCGCATGATTTTGCTGCACCTTCTTTGCTTTGTTCTCACACCTTGTGTGCCAACCATATAGAGGTTTGCTGTCATTCTTCTGGCAGCATCCAGAGTTCAACACCTGCAGAGAGGCCTCAACTTACAGCCATTCATTTAGCAACCATTCAAAGTAACCACGGTACTGAATAAAATGACTTACGACTGGTCCTTGCATTTAGGACTGTTGCAGCATCCCCAGGGTCACTTGAGTCAGAAATGTGGGTGGTTGGCAACCAGCATGTGTTTGTGATGGTTGCAGACTTCATCGTCATCATTCACAAACTTACCAGCCAGTTTCTGACAAGCAAATCAATGGGGATGGCTGGATTTGCTTAATGACTGCGTGATACAGAACAGAGCAAAGCAGAACAGAACAATAGGCTTGGAAGGGACCTTGGAGGTCTTCTAGTCCAATCTCCTGCTCAAGCAGGAGACTCTATACCATTCCAGACAAGGGTTGTCCAGTCTCTTTTTAAAAGCTTCCAGTGATGGAGCACCCACAGCTCTTGAAGACAAGCTCCTTGTCAGAATCCAATTATATTTCATCTCTAGTTATCGACTATGGAAAACCCCATTTCTACCCTCTCTGGATTCTGTCATACGATGAAGGGAAGGGGGGTGAATAAAGGGGCTTTATGGCCCTCACTTCCTTCAGTACACTTCAAAGAGACTGGATGTGGATACCACCAAAAGGACTAAACATAACAATGAGGCCATTAGCTTTCATCTACTCCTCTCTGACGTCTCCCTTCCACTGGCAGTGAGGGAAAAGGGGGTGGAAATGTAACATCTGAGATTGTCACTGGAAAGATGGTGGGGTGGGGTGGGCTGCTGGGGATCCCTTAAAACCTTGAACCATAGGGCTTGGGCCCCAGGTCCTGTCTAGAACGCCTGCAACCATTTTCTCTTAATAAAGGATGCCTGTTGGAAGAAATATTCCAAGAGTTCTGTCTTCTTAAGATGCAAAATGGGGTGGGTCCTTACACTCCTTCAATGGTTTATTGTTCTCACTGTTAGGAAATTTCTGCTCAGTGCTGTATGTTGGTTCTCTCCTTGGTTAATTTCCATCCTTTGCTTTTTGTCCTGTCTTCCAGTGTTTTGAATAATAGGTTGATCCCCGGTTCTTTGTGGCAGCCCCTCAAATACTGGAACACTGCTATCATGTCTCCCCAGATCCTTCTTTTCACTAGACTAGACAACTCAATTCCTGCAACTGTTCTTCATAGGCTTTAAACTCCAGCCTCCTAATCATCTCTGTTGCTCTTCTTTGTACTCTTTCCAAAGTCTCAACATCTTTTTTTATATTCTCTTAACCAAAACTGAAGGCAGTATTCCAGGTGTGGTCTTATTTAACATTCACTTAACAATTGCAGTAATTTTACAGCCTAAATGTTGGAGATGTGGTAGTTCTGATGGAACTTATTTTCATGTTTGGTGGACTTGTAAAAATATTAAGGCTTTTTGGATTATGATTTGGTGGAAGATTCAAAAGATTTTTAAAAGGAAGATAAAGTTTACTCCTCAACTATTTTTATTAGGTATTTTTGAGGATTTTGATGTTAAAGAAACTATTTTAATGTTGAATCTAGTAACAGCAGCAAGGTTATTGATAGGTCAATATTGGAAGAAAGATTCGTTGCCTACTATAGAAGATTGGACACTTAAGGTTTTTAATTTAGCAGAAATGGCTAAAATTTCTGCTTATTTAAAGGATCATACACAAGAAAGATATATTATGGTATGGAGAAGATGGATAGATTATATTCAGATTAAAAATGGAACTAAAAAGTTCCATTTGCTTTATGATTAAATTTTTAAAATAATTATTAATAGCATTTTATAATGGAAATTATTTAGTTTATTTACTGTCATTATGGTTCTTTATAATGATTGTTTAAAAATGGATTTGTTTATGATACTATGATATTAAGGTTTAAAGGGAGTTAAGGGTTAAGTATGAATTTAATTATTGTATAATTTGCTAAATTTAATTAGATTATGTTTAATATATTTGGTTAAATTTAATTAGATTATGTTTAATATGTTTGTAATAACCCTGTACTTGGCTCTGGGAAGTGGGGGGGGGGTAGGGGGTGGGGATGGGTGGTTAGTGGGTTTATTCTTTGTTAATTATCAATAAAACTTTTTAAATAAAAAAAATAATAAAAAAAGAAAAAACAACAACAATTGCAGTAATTTGCTTAACAACCAGGCCAAAAAATCATAAATCAAGTGTGACTCACTTAACTACTGCCTTGCTTAGCAATGGAGATTCTGCTCCCAATTGTGTCATAAGTTGAGGACTACCTGGAAGATCTCCAAAGGTAACAATTGGGATAAACAATCAGTAGATACAAGTGTGTGAAGGAAGGCAGTTCTGGTTCCCATATGAGCAATATAACAATTTGAGTGCCTGGTACAGCAGTCCAATTCCTTTGCTAGCCAGTAGTGCTATCAAAGGTTTATGATGGGGACTTCATTTAAACATGAGAAGCCCTCAATAATCTTCCATTGTTTCAAATGGAACTTTTTTTCCGGTAGCTGAGTATTTCCTACAGCATCAGTGGGTGCTCCAGATGTAAATGCAGCAGTTTTCTTGGCTCTCCCATCATGTAATTGTGCAAATGCATCTCCTGATCCACAGTCAGAAGAATTTTGGTCACCAAGCACGGTCAAACAAGGTCTTTAGCAAACAGCTCCTTCCCTTCTCAAAATTTGTCTCTGCAATACTCTCCACCCCAAATTCAAATTCCCAAAACAGCTTCTGCAAGGGAATTATGACAATTAAATCCCTCCCCCCCCCAGTACCTAATCTGGAACACTGTTTTTATACTAGAGGAAAGACAACACCCCCCCCCCCCGCAAAGTGTTGTGTCTGTATCTCCTCAAAGGATGTGCCTCTGAAATTGCCACCATGTGTTCAGGTTAGGCTTCAATCCCTGTTTTGAAATTGTCCCAAAAAATGAAAGTTCTTTTTGTTTCCATCTACATTTCTCCAGATTAAGCCCTGAGCCTGCTGCCTTAATACAATCCAAAGCTGACCTCAGATTATGTTCATTTCTTCTACTGTTTGCCCAACCGTGTGGTAGACCAGTGGTTCTCAACCTGTGGGTCGGGACCCCATTTGGGGTCGAATGACCATTTCACGGGAGTCGCCAAACCACGCTGTCCGCCATTTTTTTCTCTTTTCCCTAGCTGTCCCTCTTATTGGTGGCCACACCCACTTGGGGGTCACCACAACATGGGGAACTGTATTATGGGGTCACGGCATTAGAAAGGTTGAGAACCACTGTGGTAGACTCAAAGCAGCCGTGGCCCTCCTTCCGGTGTGCAGACTCACAGATATTGTGCCCTGAAAAGCACAATATCTGTGAGTCTTCCCCAGGAATCTTTATCAGGTGCAGCCACATCCTCCCAAAGCTGATCTCAACCCGTCTGGAGGGCCTGGGGAGAGACCCCAACAGGGGTGGGTGGCTGGCTGGCTGTGAGCAGGACAGGAGCTTGGTGTCTTATAGCCCAGGGCCCTGGAATTGGCTTGCTCGGCTGAGGTGTCCTGCCCCCTCCCGCCCAGCATTTTGTAAAATGTGTGCATAAACACACACACATACACACACACACACAAACACGATTAATCCACTGAACTCTTGGCCCTAATTAACAGGGCTATTTATGTAGCCTGGGTTGATTTGTTTTATGTTTTTGTTTTAAAGTATGCTTTATGTAGGTAGAATCAATCCCATAGGAGACAAGTTTTAATCCATCCCGTGTAATGCATGCTGTAAGATCTCCGTTGGGTACCCAGATTGTTTGCGCTTTGCAAATCAAAGCTGTTTCAGAAAGGGGGTACTGTATATGCTGCCGTATTAGGCGACCCGGCGTATAAGACGACCCCCGTCTTTATAGCCGGGCCGCATTCCTAGAACATCGTCTTATACGCAGGAAACTACCAGTATTTCCGGTGTATAAGACGACTCGGCGTATAAGATGACCCCCGTCTTTGGCGCCGATTTCAGCGCTCGCGGAAGTTGTCTTATACGCCGGCATTTACGGGTATTTCTTTGGCTTCCTCAAATCCACAGAAAGAAGTCTCTTCCCTCCTCCCTCCCCCCTCCCTCCTCTAGGGGCAACTCTTCAGTCCCAGCCCCTCCAGTTCCTCTGAAATTGCCAGGGCTTTTTTTTTTTTTTTTTTTACTGTTCCCTTTTCAGCTTATGGATAACATTCCTGACTCTCTCCTGGCTGTTGTAACTGAGTTGTAGATGAGGGGGGGGGGGGTTAGCTATTCATCTACTTCCCAAAATGGAACACAGCAAATCTCTCTCTCCCAAGAGCAGGGATATCACTAATTTATTTTTACAGATTAGTCTCCCTGTAAAAAAAAAAAGTGACTTCTCAAACACACCCTCACTGTTGTTTGTGTTCCTTAGGCAATTCCTTCCTCAGAGTTTGTACACAAACTGACTCTGGTAATAAAAGGAAGGACTAGTCTAGCAGCATCCAGTTTTGGTCACCACGAAGTAAAAAAGATGTTGAGACTCCAGAAAGAGTGCATAGAAGAGCAATAAAGATGATTAGGGGACTGGAGGTTAAAACATATAAGGAAAGGTTGATGAAATTGGGTATGTCTAGTCTAATGAGGAGGACGAGGGGGGACATGATAGCAATGTTCCAGTATCTCAGGGGCTGCCACAAAGAAGAGGGAGTCAAGCTGTTCTCCAAAGCCCCTGAAGGCAGGACAAGAAGCAACGGATGGAAACTGATCAAGGAGAAAAGCAACCTAGAACTAAGGAGAAACTTCCTGACAGTTAGAACAATTAACCAGTGGAACAACTTGCCTTTAGAACTTGTGAATGCTCCAACACTGGAAGTTTTAAAGAAGAGACTGGATAACCATTTGTCTGAAATGGTATAGGGTTTTCTGCCTGAGCACGGGGTTGGAAGGTCCCTTCCAACTCTATATTATTATTATTATTATTATTATTATTATTATTATTATTATTATTATTATTATTATTATGGATCATCGCACAGTCAGCCAGATGTTCAGCCTGGATTTGGCATTTTGTCTACCTATCGAGTCCTTACCCAGGACCTGGGATAGGTAGATGTGGATGTTTGATGGTATTACAGATATCGTCGCAGGATGGAAGCAGTTCCTAATAAGGCCGTCTTTTGCAATTGACTATTATTATTATTATCATCATCATCATCATCATCATCATCATCATCATCATCATCATCACCATTATTATTTCTGCCTCTTTTGATATCCACTGCTGTAATCCTGAACATAATTTCCTCTGCGTGGGGAATAAAACCAGTATTGCCCACCTGGTGGTTAAACTCATTCCTAGGGCACATTTTGGCAAAGCGTCTGAGTTTCCTCTGCTTGCCTTGGGCCACCCCGGCTGGGCATCGTT
This sequence comes from Crotalus tigris, assembly GCF_016545835.1. NCBI lineage: Eukaryota > Metazoa > Chordata > Lepidosauria > Squamata > Viperidae > Crotalus > Crotalus tigris. Next base: position 1,315,923 of record NW_024096931.1, on the reverse strand, counting down.
GTGAAATGCCTTCTTCTGTGAAGCAAGCTCTTCCATTGGTCAACTTGGTCAGAGGACCAGCCCATTCCTCCTCCCAATCCTCCCTTTGAGGCCTCTGCCTGGGCTTCATCCTGCCTCTCCTGCTCCTGGTTGCGGCTCAGCCAGCAGGCGCCAGGCCTCTTGCAAAAGCAGCTCCGTCTCCAAGTGCCACGTCCCCAAAGAAGCAGCAGACATCTTTTCTGAGCCTGCTGCTCTGGAATCAGTTCGCCTGCTCTGATCTCAAACTCACCTGGGACCGTCACATCCCTCAAAGGAGTGAAATATTAGAGAATAGATTTGCTGCCGTTCTGTTCCTGCTGGCAAAATTTGCGATGATTAGCTACCACAATCACTTGGGCACAAAAAATATTTTTTAAAGCTTCCAGTGCAGTCTTGCATTTATTACCCACAAGAGGCAAAGTGGGAAATAGACATTATCTTTCTCTTCCAGACAGGGGAGGAATTTTTCTTCCTTCTGAAATCTCTCGATTATTAACTGCCAATAAACAGATCTCAGAAATCTGAATCTAAATAAGAAATGCAACTGGAAGCTTCTCTAGGGAGGTACTGGAAAAAGAAGCAGATTGTTTACCTCTGGGGCACAACTTCCATCTGCTCTAGCACAAGGGACCCCAAGAGTGAACCGGCTCCTTTCTCTTTCCTGCTGCTCCCCCTTCCAAGCCTCTGAGAGGCACCGCACAAAAATATCCGAATACACTACAACATTCCTCCCCCTGCCCCCCCCCATGTCCCCTTTGGGCGAATTCACAGAACTCCTTGCCTGGGTTGGCATCACGCATGGAGCCCAAAGCTTAGCACAGCAATTATTTATTTATTTGTTAAGTTTATTTGCTTCCTGTGGGGCTACCCTGGGCAGGTTACAATAATAAAAAGGAAGGAAATGAAAGGAGAGTAAACAGAAGCAAAATCATAGAACAAAATAAACAACGAAAAAGAAACATAATAATACTTCAATATGATAATCAAAAATGGTTAACGGGCAGCCGATGCTTCACGTGCATCCATCTCCCTTCAGATTGCCTCAATTTGTTTCTTGTTAAAAAAACAACAACCTCCTTGGGATATGAAAAAGCATTGCAAGGACACTGCTGTGTTCATGCCACCTGCAATTTGTTTCCTTGCATCTTAAATTGGGGTTGCAGTTGTTTGCTGTATTTATCTATTTGTCAAATTTATTTGCTGCCTATCTCACCGTGGGGCTACTCTAGGCGGCTTGTATGAACCCAGCCATTTTTATAAGCCATGATTTATAATTTGGCTGTAAACCTGGCAATTTGTCAGTTAATCTCAGTGAAATGTGGTTAACAAAGCCGGGGGTTTGTTTTGTACTTTGTGTGAAACAGGCCAAGCTGGGCTTGCAGCGCATCTATTAGATTTAATGGATGAAGAACAGCAAACATTGTAAATGAGAGCAACACACAGCAATTTGCTCTTGGCAAGATCTTGAGTGCTGAAAGCAGTTTGCCTTTGAAAGAAAGACTAATTTTCCAAACTTCTGTTTTATTTTTGCTTCTAAATCCTCACTTTGAAAAAGAAAACTTCCTGTTGTTGGAAGGGACAATCAGCCTTCCCGAGCAGCTGCAGCTCGGAGTGAGGTGTCGTTTGGCAGCCAGATCAAAATTAAGAAACTCTCTTTGAGACAAAATTGTGCATTCATCTCTCTGCTTTTGAAAGTGAGTGACAGAAAGGGTGGGGTGGAGGAATATGATTTGCAATTTAACTTTTCTGTAATGAGCTCCTGCTATTATACGGATTTCATAATGGCTGGTTTGCCTGGAACAGATTGTCGGTGCAACTGGTTTACAAAACAGTTTTCAGTGCAAGGCTTGCTTTTTTCTTGTTTTAAATAGCAACAGCTGCTAAGGCTGGTAATTATTGTATTTCATCAAAATAAACTTACCAACTCACTCCTCTTAGAGTTTCCCTCTGCAGTTTTCCAGTAGAGCTACTGTCGCTGGGCTTTGTTTGCCGTTAAAAAAACCCGAGCACCTATTTTGCACTTTGGAAGAAACGAAGCTTCAAACTGAGCTGTGAGCATCTTCGAAAGATTCTGGGGAAGGTTGGGTGGAAAGATGAGATGGAGGAAGCCATGATCGGTTCCTTGCTGGGGAGGGGGCCTTGTGAGTGATGGCTGGGTATGAAATGCTGTGCATGGATGCCAGGGCTCTTGGAGAGCTTCTGCTTCAGCCCTGCATCCCTCCCCCCACAAGGCACAAAGAGGCTCTCAACATTTTGGCAGGATATCCTGCAGCCTGCCAAAGGTGACTCCGGTGGAGGTCAAAAAGGTCAAGATGGCAGACAGGAGAGCATGAGTGTAGCCCTGCCCTGTGCAAAAAAGGGGCAGGTCTTTAACTGCATAATTGCAGTTCTCAACCTGATTCTCTTGACCAATGCCCCCCATACCCCCCCCCAGCAATGTCATGGCATTGTGTGTCCTCCCAGCCAGCCCCCCCCCCCCAGGAGGCAGCTTCAGTGTGTCTTTCACAGCTGTGGTTTTTAGGTGTCCTTCATCTCTTTTTCCTCTTTTCCCATCACTCTCTGCAGCATGAATGTTTTACACGAATAGCTGCTGCTTCTGCTGTGTTCCCACCGGCTGCTTCTGGAGGTTGCAGGGATCTTGCCTTCTTCTGTTTAGGGGTTACTCTCCTCCCAGGCCCTTCTAGCCTGGTCTGCAGGAGAGGTCAGCCCCTCGCTGCTGCAGATGCTTCTGCCTGGATCAAGTTGGACCGATGCTTTCCATTCAAGCATTATGTCTTCAGTGGTCTTTTCAAATATGGGTGAATCTGCCATTTACAGAAATCTCTTCATGGCTAGCTGATCCAACCAGGAAAGCAATCAGGTCCAACCAGCTGTATCTCATTGGTCTCATCTCAACTGAATTACAGGTTTAGAATTTTCTTGCTGCTGTGTCTGTGGAGACATCCAGGTCATGGTTGTCCCAAAGGTGCTTTTCAGAAGGCAACTGGACTTTCTTGATTTTTCCCCCCTTGAACACATTTGGCTTCTCATCCAAGAAGCTTCTTCAGTTCTGGAAGCAGAACTGAAGAAACTTCTTAGATGAGAAGGGAAACATCTTCAAGGAAAACCCAAGAAAGTCCAGTTGCCTTTTGGAAAAGCACCTTGACCAGGATGAGTGAGAATCTCCATAGACTTCCAATTCCATATCCCTTCCCTGTACTTTTATAATATTGTCTTTTGATCCCTTCAGATAATGTCCTAGAACCTGTCTATGGAGACCCTCAGTCATTAAGGTCAAGGCTATCTCAGTGGTGCTTTTCAAAAGACAACTGGACTTCCTTGGTTTTTCTCTTGAAGACATTTCACTTCTCATCCAAGAAGCTGCTTCCGGTTCTGAAGAAGCTTTCTGGATGAGAAGCGAAATGCCTTCAAAGAAAAAAAAAATCAGAAAAGTCCAGTTGGCTTTTGAAAAGCACCCTTGGGTCTTATTGTTGTGCTTTCTACTATGTGTTCTGGTGGCAGGATAAGATACCAGACACAGATGTCCTCTCCAGAGCAGGCCTATCATCAGTTTACACTCTGTTGATGAAAGCCCAGATGCGCTGGGCAGGGCATGTTGTAAGGATGCCAGATCATCACATCCTTAAACAGCTCTTCTATGGTGAGCTGTCTCAAGGAAAGTGATCGCACGGGGGAAAAAAGAAGCGATACAAAGACACGTTGAAAGCCTCTCTCAAGTCCCTGGATATTAACACCATCTCTTGGGAACTTCTGGCGCATGATCGGCCGACATGGCGCACCTTGGTGTACAAGGGTTGCCAGACATATGAACACAGAAGGTCAATCTTAGCACAAGAGAAGCGAGCACTCCGCAAAGCCAGAGCTGTAAATGCTGAAGTAACGGTGTCTACATTTCTTTGTTCAGTATGTGGCAGAACATTCCAGGCTAACATTGGTCTTATTAGCCACCTAGGGACACATCATTGATGGCCCATAACCCACAAGATGTCAAGGTCTTCATCGAAATTGATGGACGAACAACATGTGTTACTTTTTTGGTGTCTGTGTGAGTGAGTTTTCTTATTCAGATAAGGTGATAAACCAGTCCAAAGATAGCCTGGCTCGTAATTGGGAAGGCCAGGACAGGACTGAGATAAAGTGTTGTGATGGGTTCCCAGACTGATAAGGATTCAAGAGACAGTTTTATAAACAGCCAACTACCAGGTTCTCTATTATTGGTAAAAGAATTTCCTTCTTGTCAGTTGCTGCTAAAAGGAAACTAAAAAGTGTCCATCCAAGTTTACTGGGGACAAATTAATTCTAAATACAAAACAGTTCACCTGCTGAAAGCAGTGTTTCTCAACCTCAGCAACTTTTAAGGTGTGTGGACCTCAACTCCCAGAATGTTAAGAATTGAAGTCCACCCAGCTTAAAGTTGCTAAAACTGAGAAACCCTGATCTAAAGAAATTGTATTAAAGAAGACTTTGTAAGGCTCTCGACTGGGAAGACTTACATTTTCTTTGCTTTAGTAGATGGAGCTGCCAGTCTGCCCGAGACCCAATGTGGGGTGTGAAGACAATCTCCTGTTTCGTTTGTCGACTTACCTCCACCTCAGTGACTGGAGACCTGGACACACAGGTGTTGCAGAACAGCCGTGAAGGTCTCCACCTTTTTGGAGGTGTCTAAGACAAGGAGCCCCCTGTCCTCTGGTTCCTGCATGAAACTGAACGCCTCTGTAAGGACCCACCCCACTTTGCATCTTAAGAAGACAGAACTCTTGGAATCTTTCTTCCAACAGGCATCCTTTATTAAGGGGAAATGGTTGCAGGCGTTCTAGACAGGATCTGGGGCCCAAGCTCTACGGTTCAAGATTTTAAGGGTCCCAGCAGCCCCACCCCACCATCTTTCCAGCGACAATCCAGGTGTTACAGTACATTTCCCCCCCCCTTTTCCTCACTGCCGGCGGAAGGGAGACTTCAGAGGGGAGTAGATGAAAGCTGATGGCCCCATTGTTATGATTTAGTCCTTTTGGTGGTATCCACATTCAGTCCCTTTTGAAGTTGTACCGAAGGAAGTGAGGGCCATAAAGCCCCTTTGTTCACCCCCCCTTTCCCTTCATTGTATGACAGAATCCAGAGAGGGCAGAAATGGGGTTTTCCATAGTTGATAACTAGAGATTAAATATAATTGGATTCTGACAGCTTCCTTCCACTTCAGGGTCCCCTGACCTAGGGGTGCTGCCAACACGACCCTTGAGCGAAAGCTTCCCAATTGCTGCAGGGCTGCAAATACATGTTGAACGTAGGATTGCTTAAAACTCTCCAACTGCACACTTGTCCAGCCTGCTGGTCCCTTCCTTCCCTGGAAGTGAATCTGATGTGCCGCTTCTTCCCAAAGGACCAAGCGGGGACACTTAGCATGTACTTGACCAGCAAGATTCCCAACAGGAAAAGCACCCGGAGGACAATAAAAGCCAACCAGTTCTAGAGAACCATCTTTTTCTGGCCCTCTTGCTTTGATCAAGTTCAGGAAAATCTGTTCATGCTGTCAGCCTGGATCTTCCTGTTGAGTAGGAGAAGCTGCCCTCTCCCATGGGGGATCCTCCCATCTCATGCTCACCTGGAAAAAGAGGCCAGAGGCAGAACTGGATTCAGCCATGGAGTCCAGCCATGAACATGTCCCTGTGCAGGCACCTATCCTAGTGCAGCTCCAGATGCTGATCCAAACAGGCAGAGAGGGAGAAAATTTCCCAAGGTTCATAGCTGGCAAACATTGCCCTTTGCTACCCTGACACCTCTGCTGCTTTGCAACAATATCACACATTTGCTGAAGCTTTTTCTTCCCAGGCAATAGAGCAGAAATGCTAAATAAAAGCCATGTCCAGGAAAGCTGGATGTAGATTATGTGTCAAGATGGACTCGCAAGGCACTTCTTTCCACTGGCCGCTTGAACAAAGAAGCTAAAGGGGGGGGGCATGGGTATGCTTGGAATGTGTGGGGAGCTGGGAGGGGGAAAAGGAATTTACGTGAGCCTTTTTCAGGCTGGGAATGTCTTGCAACCCCAAGGTCAGACCCTGAAGACTTTTGAAAGGTGCAGACTGTTTTCCCTAAATAAAATCCTTAACCTGGATTGGTGGACAGTGGACTGTGGGCAGCCTGGGGAATGATGGCACTGGAAGATGAAAATAGAATAGAATAGAATAGAATAGAATAGAATAGAATAGAATAGAATAGAATAGAGCTGGAAGGACCTTGGAGGTCTTCTAGTCCAGCCCCCTTCTCAAGCAGGAGACCCTATACCATCTTAGACAAGTGGCCATATAGTCTCTTCTTAAAAACCTCCAGTGTTGAAGCACCCACAACTTCTGAAGACAGTGGTTGATTGTTCTCACTGTTAGGAAGTTTCTCCTTAGTTCTAGGTTGGTTCTCTCTTTGATGAGTTTCCATCCATTGTTTCTTGTCTTGTCTTCAGGTGCTTTGGAAAATAAGTTGACCTCTCTTCTTTGTAGAAGCCCCTCAAATACTGTGTTGGAAGTCAGCACCCACCCTCCTAGAGAAGGAAATATTTGGGGGGATATTTAAAAAGCAGTATATATTCCCCCAAAGGAATAATAGAAAATAGGCAGAAACCACCCCCCCCCCCCAGTCTCTCTGCTCCAAGCAGAAACCAGATCTGTAGAAATGCAGATCTGATAATCTTTTCAGAAAGACTGGAGCCAGGAAGCTTAGAGCTGATGGAATTAGAAAGACAAAGGTCCCTAGAACCAACAACCCCTCACCCAAAAAATCTAACACAGGACAGAGCCATCAGCCACAGCCCCAGGGAAGCAGGATATGACCTTTAGGTCATAATAGGATTAACCCCCATCAGAATATTAAAAGGACACACTGAACCTCAGGTCAAACTTCATGCCACAGGAACAGGAAACAACTCCAAACCCAAAAGCCCAAGAAGGTATAAAAACCCACCACTCCCAGCTACATGTGGTCAGCTTTCCCAGGGCCACATTTCTGTCTGGCTCTGCTCTTCAATAAACCACAGCCTTCTTTCTAAAGCAGTCTCCATTTTGTTCATTCCCAGCTTGGACTAGATCCTGATGAAGATTTTTCTTTCAACAACTGGAATATTGCTATCATATTTCCCCCAGTCCTTCTTTTTACTAGACTAGACATGTCCAATTCCCGTAACCGTTCTTCATATGTTTTAGTCTCCAGGCCTTTAATCATCTTAGTTGCTCTTCTCTGCACTTTTTCCAAAGTCTCAACATCTTTTTTTGTAATGTGGTGTTCCTTTGCTAGACCTTCCAATCCCAGTTTAAGCAGGTATTAGGAAATGGTCTTTTTCTTAGTGAAAAGTAAAATATGGAGCTGAACATATTTGCAAGCAAACTGAAGTTGTCTAGCCAGCTTGTTTGCCTCCTCCAGATGACCCGAGTGCCATCTTCTTGCTGCCACCATGCTGCAGTTTCTGATCCAGCTGTCTGTCTCCCTCCCAGAGTTGCCAGCCCCACGCAGCTCCCCACGTGACACCAGGAGAGAAATAGCTGCAAAGGGTTCCGCTGCAGGCTGACACCCACCCCTCGTGTGCCCTGGAGCCCCAGCTTTCCCACTAAGCATCTGGCTCTCTCTTGGGAGTGAATGCCAGCATCCTCCTCCCTTGGGCACCCTGCCTCCCACCCTGCCCACGTGCCAAGAGTTGACCACCAATGCCTTCTCCTCTGTTCTTGCCTTTAATCTAGAGCAGTGCTTTTCAACGTTTGTGTGACGGCGACCCCCGTCACACAAACGCGCCGCGCATGCGCGGCGCCGCCCCATGCACGGCGCCGCCCCCATGCACGGCATGCATGCGTGGCGTCGCCCCCTGAGGGGGAAAAATGGCGGATCGCCTTGTTTGGCGACCCCCGAGAAATGGTCGATCAATCCCAAATGGGGTTGCGACCCATAGGTTGAGAACCGCTGATCTAGAGATTCCCGAACTGGGAAAGGAGCCTCACAGAATCCATTCTCCTGTGACCTGCACCCCAGGTTTTGGCTGCAGCTTCCAAAGGGATCAGCCAGCTTTTCTGGCTGGGGAATTCTGGGAGTTGAAGTCCACAAGTCGTAAAGTTGCCAGGTTTGGAGACCCCTGCTCTAAAGCAGAGCAACACACACAGAGAGAGACCCTAAGGGAGTCTTTCTCAACCTTTGCTACTTTAAGAGAGGTGGATGTCAGCTGTCAGAATCCCACAGGCAGCAAGCTGGCTGGGGAATTCTGGGAGTTGAAGTCTACAAATCTTAAAGTGGCCAAGGTTGAGAAACACTGCCCTAAGGGCATAATGACAATGACTCCACGGTTTCAGTGAGATGGCACTGCAGACCCATGTGTCACTCACAGCTGGTCATCGGGGTCACTTAGGAGACCCTTCTGTCCCCTCCCCTGCATAGCCCATCTCTTCCCCCACCTGGGGCTCTTCTGGCAGGCTGTGCCCAGCCAGGGCAGCGTTTCCTTATTTTATGCTTCACCAGCAGCAGCCCGAACTTGTCACTGGCCACAATATGGCCTTTAATATTAATAGGCTCTGCGTGTTAAGCATTTCTCAAGGACACACAAGACTGTGCGATGGAAAAGGCTGGCTGCAGTTATGGTGAAAATGTCCAACGATGTCAGGTGGCCCACCTTATCCTGGGGCAAGGTCTCCCTAGAGAAAGGGGGCAGGGGACTCTTTGTCCCAGAGGGTGACGCTTGAGCTGATCAGGATGTTTTGATGATTGAATGGCAAAGAGTGTTTGTGGAAATCCCTTGGGTGGTGTTCTCTCTGCCCCTCCCTGGTTGACTTGGCAGGAAACTGGGATGCTGGCCTGACAGGTGCTGCTGTGTCCCCCCCCAGTCTTATCCCTTCCAGGCCCCCATAGTCATGGATCCCTGTGATGCCTCCATGCAATTCCCCAGAAGCCCAGGCTTTCGCTCAAGGTACTGCCCTGGGTGGGGTAAGCAGGGGCAAAGGACTACTTCAATAGCACCCAGCTAAGGACCACCTGCTCCTTGTCTGGACTTGGGAAAATGGCAACACAACAGAGACACAGTGAATAGTGAGAGACGTGAGAGAAAGAGGAGGCCAGGCAGGTCTGTGCTGATGCATGAGAGAAGACCTTAGTCTCCATGGTCCCTTTTCAGCTGCTTGTCCCAGGATGGGGCCCAGAATAAGGGTCTTTTCTGGCATGGCTCTCATCCTCTGGAACATCATGCCCCTCACGGTGAGACTGCTCCACCTTCTTGGCTTCCGAAAGGGCCTTAATACTGGGACCCCAATGGGGAGCCTCCACACTGGAGGTGATTAGTGGACTAGGACAGTGGTGGGATTCAAATACGTGAACAATCGGTTCTCTGTTTGGATGTTGCTTCCAGAAGTCCATTCTGGGTCTGGGCAACAAAAAATTAGCTACCAGTTTTGTCGAAGTGGTGCGAACCGGCAGAATCCCACCACTGGACTAGGAAGAAGGTCCCACCCACATCCCATTGTCTTCTGCTTTAACTTATTTCTGTTTATTTAATATTTACTGTTTTAATGTTTGTACCTGTGTTTGTATGATGTTTGTTAGCCGCCCAGAGTTGCTTGATAGTGAGTTGGGCAGCATATAAATTTAATAAATAAATAAATAGGGCAGGAGGTTAGTGGAAGTGACCAGGGCTGAAGCGAGGGCATGACAGGGTTCAGGACACAGCTGCCCCTTGGCCAGAAGGCAGGGGGAGCAGGTCTTCAGAGCCTCGGACCCAAAGGGACATTTGATGTTGTCTTGGCTGATCCAGCCAATTCTCACCATTTTCTCTGCTGAGTTTTCTAAAGATTGGGTAGACGGGTGGGCGGGCTCTCCGATTCTTTTCCAGCATGGCCTGAGGAGACCTTTCTGCTCAGCAGTGGCTCGCACCTTCTCAGTGTGGGTGGGTCTTAAAAAGTACGCAGGAACTTGATCCAAAAAACTCTTGGTCAGAAATGACGCCGTCTTTCTAAGTCTGCCTTAGTTTTTGAAACTGGTGGCATTGTGAGTGTTGCTCCGGGAGTGGGAAGGAGCCCTGTCAACCTCTGACAGATCACGTGGTGGCACCTGCCATGTCCCTGCCACTCAGCTTTTGAGATCTTACTTAGCAACAGCTGCCCACAAGCCTGGGGAAGCGTGGTATAGCTGGGAGATCTGAGTTTATTTATTTATTTATGAGACTTATATACCGCTTTAAGTGCAAGCACTCTCTAAGCGGTGTACACCAGTAAGCAATGTATATATATATTTACATTGCCCCCAACAATCTGGGTCCTCATTTACCTACCCCGGAAGGATGGAAGGCTGAGTCAACCTTGAGCCGGTGAGATTTGAACCACTGACCTGCTGAACACAGTCAGCTAAAGTGGCCTGCAGTACTGCACCCTAACTGCTGCGCCACCTCAGCTCTTAATCCCGGGTGAGATTTGAAGCCCACTGTGTCCCTGAAGGTCCACCCTCCCTTAGTGAGAAGAGAGGGAAGTGATCTCCTGCTTTCCTCCTCTGGACATGAAGGACGGCAGGAACTGAGGTGGGCGTCATTGCCTACCCACCCCCACACCGTGGCCGTCATGCTGAGAAAGGTGGCTGTGATGCCTTTTATTTATTTATTTATTTAATTATATTTATTTATTTAATTATATTTATTTATTTATTTAATTTTATTTATATGCCGCCCAATCCCAAGGGACTCAGGGCGGCGTACAAAATTAAAACAATAATCTAACAATAAAACAATAAAATAATATAATCATACAGCGTGTCCGATCATATCCCGCCCCCCCCCGGGGACATCAGCCCCAGGCCTGCCAGAACAGGAGAGTTTTAACAGCTTTCTTAAAGGCCGGCAGGGTGGGAGTAGTTCGAACCTCGGGGGGAAGTTGATTCCACCAGGTCGGAGCCACCACAGAAAAGGCCCTTCCCCGAGGGCCCGCCAGCCGACATTGCCTGGCCGACGGGACCTGAAGGAGGCCCAATCTATGGGACCTCACTGGTCTCTTGGAACTGTGCGGCAGTATGCGGTCCTGTAAGTAAACTGGCCCTATGCCATGAAGGGCTTTAAAGGTGATAACCAACACCTTGAATTGCATCCGGAGACCCACAGGAAGCCAGTGCAGCTCGCGGAGGATAGGTGACACGTGGGCGTACCTTGGCGCGCCCACAATTGCTCTCGCGGTTGCATTCTGAACCAACTGCAGCCTCCGAATGCTCTTCAAGGGTAGCCCCATGTAGAGCGCGTTACAGTAATCCAGTCTTGAGGTGACAAGGGCATGAGTGACCATGAGTAGAGCCTCCCGGTCCAAATAAGGCCGCAACTGGTGCAAGCACTGTTGGAGGAAAGGAATGATCCAGGAATGATCCAGAACCATTTTGAGCTGGTTTGAGCATAGGAAACCTTCTCTTCACCAGGAAACCTGATTCCACATGCTCTGAGTAATCTGCTGGACAAGGACACTGGATAGTCTGGAGGAGGTGGCAGCGGGTGGCACATGTCCTGATTCATTGGCTGTGAAGACGTTTGGGCTCAGCCGGGGCTGGACAATGGCCAGAAAACAGTTGTCCTAGCAAGGAGTTGCTGGTTTGGTTTTTTTTTTTGGGTGATTTCTAGGAAAATGGGTGCAACTTCCCCTGGACTGGGCTGTAGGCCTCTTGATGGTGTAGGTGTGCAGTTTGGGGTGTGGACTTTTGCTTCTGGGTTGACCAAAATCCCTCTGATTTTGTCTATTGGAGGGGGATGCATTTTTTTTATTTTTTAAAAATAAAATTTTAATCTATGAAATGGATATATGCCTATCAAGTCGACATGATCAGAGGACAGCCATGTTACTGCATGATAGCCCAAACTCAGAAGGAGCCTGGTAGCCTCTGTTCGGATGAACAGGTTTAATCTGAACAACTGTTGATTCACGTTCCTTCTACTAATGAGAATCAGGAGGATCACTTGGTTTCATGGATCGCTCTCTGGCTTAAGCAAGATCCAGTGAACAAACTGCCCAGAGTCACTTATGGTAGGTGAGATGGTTGGTACAGAAAACAAACAAGCCTTTATCTGCCTTTTAATATTTTTTCTTAGCTTGAGAAGGAGCTTCCAGATTCCTCCTGATTGATGCCTGTCAAAGAAAAGTGAGCTTCTCATAAAATGCCTGATAAAAATTCCACCTGGGATTCAGCTCAGTATTGATACACTCCTTTGCTTCTACTGTGCTATGAAGCAGAAAGGAGCATGTTTCCCCAGAAAAGCCAAACAGGGTTTATTCGTGCCAGCTCATGGTGGTCCAACCCTTCGTTTCCAGCTTAAAACAAATTAGCCAACTAACCAAACCCTCCACTCTCTCCGTGTTTTGCTTCCTTCTTTTCTTTCTTTTTTTTGTCTTCCTGGCCAAGGGTGGTAGATAAAGGGGGTGGACTGTTTTTGCCCCATCTACAGAAAGGATCGCTTGGGTTAGAAAAGGGGGATCATAATGCTGAGAGGTGTAAATCTGAGTTTTCTTTGTATTGGCTAAACGACAGTTGCAAGAACCATATGGTGGGCCTTTTCAAAGATGCCAGTTTCCATTGGCAAAGTGGGGTGGGTCCTTACAGATGTCCTGTATTTCTTCATTCATAGGAACCAGAGGGAAATATTTAGAAGGTCACCTCTACTCGATCTTTCTAGATTTGGCTGATCTCCTAGCAGGTGGCAAGGAAACATGGCGAGATAGCTCTCATCTTCCAAAGCATTCTAGGCCACTAACACATAAGCAAGATGCAGAAAAAATATGCTTTCTTGGCCTTTCCCCCAAATTGGGTGTGCTTTTAGGTACTTCAGCAAATTTGCATTTTTGTGCACGCATTGTACAGAATGTACTTTTTATCTTCTCACTTCAGGAAAGGATGAATTTTGGTGCACAGGTGCATTTGATTTCCCTTCTAAAGATTTTATAAAGGTGTGAACTGGGCAATTTTATTAAAATGCAGATTGAACTACTTTCCCTTCTGTCCTTTCCTGCTCCTGAAAAGATTCAGAGAGAAATGATAACCTATTTTTTAGCGCAAGCAAAAAGGTTTCAAGGGTCTTCTAGGATCAAAAGAAGAATCCAGATGGAAAAATGCAGAACCAGCTCAAAGACCCCTGTTGAACCCACCAGTCCTTCATCCTCAGAAGGCTGCTACCCAAAATGCTGTGGAATACCAAGGAAATAGATGTTCCTCAGTTGTTCTTCTCTGCATGAAAGCCTTGCTGCTATTCTCGGCCACTCTCGTCATCAAATTAGATACAGCCAAAGCTGGAAAAAAAAAACCTCCATGGTCTGCAAATTTGATTTCCCAGATAGATTGCAACAGAATTCAAGTTTATTCTGATGCTTTGGAAAATAGGTTGACCCCTCTTCTTTGAGGGGCTGCCACAGAGAAGGGGGGGGGTCAACCTATTTTCCAGAGCATTTGAAGGCAAGACAAGAAGTAACGGATGGAAACTAATCAAGGAGAGAAGCAACCTAGAACTAAGGAGGAATTTCCTAACAGAACAATCAAGCAGTGGAACAAATTGCATTCAGAAGTTGTGGGTGCTCCATCACTGGAGGCTTTTAAGAAGAGACTGGACAGCCACAGGTCTGGAATGGCATAGGCCAGTGATGGCGAACCTTTTAGAGACCGAGTGCCCAAAAACTGGCCCCGCCCCGCTCCACCCCCCTGACCCCCCACTCCGCCCCCATCCCCTGCCCCACCTGCCCGCAGGGCCACTCACTGCCTCCAGGGCCCGCTGCAGATCGCCCAGGCAGCCCAGCAGTGCTATGGTGGTCACACCCTCTGCCCGCGCTCTGCAGCATCAACTGTACACGATGGGGTGTGAGGACAGAATCTTGTCTATGCTGCCTGGCTGCCATGTCCTTGACTGCGCTGCTCCGTGTGGGCCACACTCAGGGGTGACTCCTTCAGGGGGGCTGCTGGAGAGGAGGGGGTCACGGGGGGAGGCAAGGCTGGGGCAACAGCATGGGTGCCCATAGAGAGGGCTCCGGGTGCCGCCTCTGGCACCCGTGCCATAGGTTCGCTACCACTGGCATAGGCGTGAGAGGGGGTTGGACTAGAAGACCTCCAAGGTCCCTTCACCTCTGTTATTGGTTGGGCCCTTTTGAAATAGTCTCGTCTGCTTTGTGCCACTTCTCTTCCCTGACGTCACATTGTTCCCCGTCCCATCAAGACCTTTTTTCTTTACACAAAGAGTCACTGGAACACAAGGGCTGATTCAAGGGGTTTTTATTGGTTTCCCTTTAACATCTCAAGTGCTTCAGATCATCCCACGGCATAGGCGGTACACAAATGCTAAATCTGAAAAAGCAGATGTGTTGTGAAACATCTACCTGGATACAGAGTCATCGTTTCAGGGTGACATTAAATGCTTGCCCGGTGGGAGAACTTTGGCAGGAATGGGAGGGCATTTCTGCCCCTTACACCTTGACAAAGAGTGTTGAATATGCAAGAGAATACAGAGCCCTTCCAAAGCCCACCAAGACAGCTCAGAGCCGCCTCTCTTCCTGCCATATGGGAGGGAATTGGATTCCAGGCTGTTTAATGCATGCACACAAGAACAGACAGCCTCACCCCCAGAGCCTGCCTCCTTTGGGGCGTCCACAAAGGAAGGAGGGGGGCATCGCCCAAGTCTTTCAGAAGCACTCGGCTTCCCGTTTTCATGCTTGGATCCCCCCCCCAGATGCTATGTCTGGATGGAGACCATAGTCCAAGGCTGTTTTCGTGGTGATGGGGGTGGGGTGGGAGTGGGATGGGTGGGGGAGGAAAAGCCATGGGGGCCCAGCACCACTTCCCGCCTTCTTGATGGGCCTCTGAGCAGTCACCTGCAGAATCATTCCTGGGGTCCTTTTTTCAGCAGGCACGAGGCCAAGCCCGATCTTCCATCTTGGCAACTGAATGAAGAGGGTGGGTTCTTGAGGGCTCCGATGAATTCAGGCCCAGGCCACAATCGCTCGGCCAAACAACTGGCAGTTTAGGATATGAAACCCGAACAGCCTAGACCTGTTCGGATCTAGGCTGCCTGTGGACAGGGAGCACAGCGAGGGTTACTCTTTAAAAACAAGGTTTTGCTGGTTACGCCATCGAAGGGAAGGGCGGATCACACATGCAGTCTCAATGATACACCTCTGTACACGGCATCTCCAACAGTCCGATCGAAGGCCATCCAGCGACAGGTTCGGCTCAGACGGGAGTGGTTCGTCTGTTGGCTGGGTTGTTATGCAAAGATTCTTTGAACTCTTTGGGGAGGGAGTTGTGGATCTGTAAAAAACCGTGATCTCTCTCTGAGTTCAGCAAAGTCCCAATAGTCACCTTGGAAGGATCCCTGGAAAGAGTGAACATGGAGATATCGGTGGACGGGATGGTATTAAAGCCTTTGCCGATGGGAGACAGGTCCCTCGACCGTGGCTCGGTGGAGCGGGAGCTGGATCGCCGTCGGAACCGGTACCGATAGGTGGGCAAGCGGGCAAAGGTGGACTTCTTCAGGAGGGCGACAGAGTGAGACTTGGCCCGGATCTGGCGGTGCTTCTCGATGTACATGTGGACAGCAACAACACCAACCATCTCAGCAATGATGAAGGAGAGGGCACCAAAGTAGAAAGACCACCCATAGGAATAGCTCTTCTTGGAGTCACTCTGCCCGGGGTCCCCCGCATTGGCCGAGATGTAAACTATGATCCCTATGATGTTGCTGAGCCCTGAAAGGAAGAGCAGAGAGCAGCACAACATAAATTGGGGCTCTGGAGTCAAAAAAATGATACACTCAAGCTCAGCATCTGTGGTAAGTTTAGTTACGGTCTTTCTGATGCTCTTGATCAGTGTTTTTCAACCTTGGCAACCTTAAGATTCTGGAATTCAATTCCCAGAATTCAATTCCCAGCCACATCTTACATAGATAAACTGCAGACACCTTTCTAGTATCAATACCATAAATAGGTCTTCAGGGTTTCCTGTGAATTTATCAATTTCCATTATGCAACTTGTCTGCTTCACCACTTGGACGTGAGTGGCAGAAAGCAATCATCACCGGCAGCGTGCATGGTATTTCTGGATCAAGACAAGGCCTGGATCTATTTAGGATCAGCCTCCTTAATCCAGACTTCCCTGGCAATGGAGGAGATCCCACAAAGTGCTTCTGTTGTGATGCCAGGAGAACTATATTTCCTGATAGTTTTCGACAGCGGGAGGGAAGTCCACATACAGTAGATGTGGCCTGGATGTGTCTTGTGCAAACCTCTTAAGGGCAGCAGCAGATCCCTCATAGAGAGGGAAGTTCATCTGTCATGAGCTATGATGAATTTCCACGGAACCAACAGAGCCAGTGGATCCCTTTATCCTTTTGTTTTCGATATGATATTAGCAACGGTCTGGGTTACCACCCATAATTGCTCCATGACAAATAAATAAAAATTCAAGTGACCTCAAGAGGAACAAGAACAAGGAATGGATGAGAAACTCTGCCGGCATCTCCTGAATCTTAAAAGGTTGCATCTGAATTTTCTTTTAAAAAGGCCACAAAGTTCAGACGCAGAATGGGAAAAGCAATAGGGAAAATGCAAATGCATCTCAGTTATGAAGACCAAGTGGTGTTCCACGGATGGGACCTTGAAAGTGTGGGAGGCTGTGATTAGACATGTCACATGCATACAAAGGCATATGTGAACATTCTGAAGGCAACATAAATATGATGTCATTCTTTCTGGCTCCTTTCATGACATCTGCAGAGCTCCCTATTTGTGAAAACATTGTTTTCTAAATCTTGCAATTCAAGACTTGAGTTTATTTTTACTTTTGCAGTTTGTTAATCGTAAAGCCTGGAAAACTGGCCTCATGTAACCGTTTCTTTATGCTTTCTTTGTCTAGCTTCGCACAGGCAATGTCCAAATGTGATTACTTTATTCGATCAATCATGGTGACTGCAGGCTGTTGTTAGCGCTTAGTGCTAAGAACAGCCAGCTGTGGCTTAAGCAATAAATTATGAATTAAAGCATGAAAACAATCATTGTGGCTTGTTAAAATAAATCATAACTTAGTGTAAGGTGTGGTCCTTGTCTTTTCCACCGTCTGTATCTTAGCTTGTATATTTTTTAAAAAATAATCTGCTATGATCCACTTATATTTATATGGAAAATGCTCCAATATGAAATCATAGTACTTAATGTTGCAACTTTATTTCATGATTATTTCATGATGTCAAACATGGGGAGTTGTGTAAAAATGGAACTCACCTGCGGAAACGAAAAAGATGCCTGCACTCAGAATGACATTGAGTTTGCTCTTGTAAAACTCACTGGCTGCCACGCAGAGTCCCCCGAAGAACAGGAGGCCCACACTGAGGAGGGGGAAGATGCTGGAGGCTCTTACAGCACCTGGAAGGACAAAAGGAGATGGCTGTGGTCAGTAGAGGGCAGCTGCAGCTGGCCCAGGGATCAAGGCCATTGCAGGCCAGGGACTGCCCCAGCACAGCAGGAGCATCTGCAGAGAGGACAAGATGGCAGCTGTGACTGTGCAGCCAAAGCCCATTTTGCAGATGTCGCATGTGCACAGAGTCTTCGATTACGTCTTACGCTTAGGCAAGAAAAACCAAAAGTACACATATAGTGTAAGGACCCACTTCAACTAACCACTCAAGAAAGCAGAACTCTTGAAACAGGCATTGTCTCAAAAGGATACTTTTAATAGGGGTCAGTGACAGTAGGGAAGTCAAGGAGCGATCTGGGGAAACACCCGCTGAAACGGTATAGTTAAACTACTAATATTCCTCCCCCCACCAAAGTCATAATGTCCATCCAGCCAATCCACAGGTGGCACAATGTGCAGGTAACTGGCACCGTTGGCGAGCATCTCAAGGTCTTCTCTAGTTTCGTTTCTCTGTAACCGTCTCCCTGATAAGGGAGACACATTCCTTTCTCAAAGGGATAGAGACAGGAAGAGAGAGTAGAAAGCGAAAGTTATCCCAAGCTAATGCAAAGCTCCCCCTCCCCCCAGCAGAACGGCAGGCCCCCAAAGTAGAGTATATATGCAAGGAAAAGAATAAGGATTGGGGGACCTGACATATAGATTGGGGTGAAACCAGGCTTAATAGCAGCAACTGTGAGAGGGATCTTGGCGTTTTAGTGGACAATCAATTAAATATGAGCCAACTGTGTGCAACGGCAGCTAAAAAAGCCAATGCAATCCTAAGTTGTATTAACAGAGGGATTCAGTCAAGATCACATGAGGTATCAATACACTCTATAAAGCCTTAGTACGACCACACCTAGAATACTGCAATCAGTTTTGGTGTCTACAGTATAAAAAAGATGTTGAGACTCTGGGGAAAGTGCAGAGAAGAACAACAAGGATGATTAAGGGACTGGAGGCTAAAACATATGAAGAACGGTTGCAGGAACTGGGCACGGCTAGTCTAGCAAAGAGAAGGATCAGGGGAGTCATGACAGCAGTGTTCCAATATCTGAGGGGCTGCTAAAAAGAAGAGGGGGTCAACCTACTTTCCAAAGCACCAGAAGGCCAGACAAGGAATAACGGATGGAAACTGACCAAGGAGAGATTCAACCTGGAAATAAAGAGAATTTTTCTGACAGTGAGAACAATCAAACAATGGAACAAGTTGCCTTCAGAAGCTGTGGAAGTTTCACAACTGTAAGCTTTCAAGAAGAGACTGGACTGCCATCTGTCTGAAATGGTGTAGGGACTCCTTCTTCGGCAGGGGGTTGGACTAGATGACCTACAAGGTCCCTTCCAACTCTGTTATTCTATTCTATTCTTGACTTTTTTGACCACCCTCCCTGCATGGTGAAATCAGACTGTTTGTTATCTCTTTTAGCAGACCAATCCAGTCACTTTGAAGCATTAGTGCATCACCTGTGCTGGGTTTGAGAAAAAGGCTAGAGACACTATTTATTTATTTATTTATTTTATTTATGAGACTTATATACCGCTTTAAGTGCAAGCACTCTCTAAGCGGTGTACACCAGTAAGCAATGTATATATATATTGACATTGCCCCCAACAATCTGGGTCCTCATTTTACCGACCCCGGAAGGATGGAAGGCTGAGTCAACCTTGAGCCGGTGAGATTTGAACCGCTGACCTGCTGAACACAGTCAGCTAAAGTGGCCTGCAGTACTGCACTCTAACTGCTGCGCCACCTCGGCTCCTATTTGGATTATCTGCTCTAAGAGAATAACAGAGTTGGAAGGGACCTCGGAGATCTTCTAGTCCAACCCCTTGCTCATGTAGGAGACCATCTACCATTCTGGATAAAGGGCTGTCTCTTCTTAAAAACCTCCAGTGATGGAGCACCGACGACCTCTGAAGACGAGCCATTCCACTGGTTAATTGTTCTGACTGTTAGGAAGTTTCTCCTTAGTTCTAGGTTGCTTCTCTCCTTGATTAGTTTCCATCCGTTGCTTCTTGTTATGCCTTCTGGTGATGGACCCCTTCTTCTTGGTGGGAACCCCTCCATTATTGGAAAACAGAAATTAGGAATGAAGGTAAACTCCAGTAGTTATTTCACTGCTTTAGAATGAACGCAGTGCTTAGAAATGAGTTTCAAAACAGGATTTGGGCACACCCCAATTTGACTCCCTCCCCCATGGGGCCCACTGTGTGGTTGCCCCACATGTGAATGAGACAGCCTTTCCTGACTGAGGCACCCACTTTTTGCCCCATCAGGGTCCCTCAACTTACGCAAGAGATACTCAGCAGCGTCCTGGTCATAGTCAGCATCTTCTGGAAAATGATTGATCTGCTTGCAGATTCCTCGGAAAGTCCCTGAGGGGAAAAGTGGGGTGGGGATGTAAGATTCTCATAAACACCAGGATGCTGGACCAGCCCAGCCGGGACTGTGAAGACCTCTGCATCTCAAGACAACACGGTCTCTTGGCCTGGCTCCAGCAGTGAGAAAGAGGATGCCAAGCCACCGTCCATCCCTCCAGGTCATTCTACAACCCTGCGCAAGGTTAAAATCCTGCCATTCCTGATTTTTAACCAAGGTGGTCGAGCTCCAAGCCAGCCCAGCAGCTTACGGTGAGTTCTCTGTGCAGGAAGGGCCTCCTTCACATTATCACCCACCTCTGGCCCCTTTAGCAATCCCCCCCCCCCCCGGGAGTTGTGCAGAGTCACCCTGAGCCTCATCAGCTAGTACAGAAAGAGAAAATGGACCTGCATCCACCACTGAAGGCGGGCAAGCATCACAGACCCGTCTCCAGAATTCATTTAGCGGTTGATTCCCCATTTGAAATTCTAAACTCTTCTCCTGGAGAATCCATAATAATTATTTTAAAAGAGTTCCATAAAATTAGACAGAGAGACCCGGACCTCTAAATCACCCCCAGGTGCAAAGGTTCTGAGGCTGCTGGGACCGCCTTGCCGAGAATTCCTAATCACACCTGGTACAACTCATGCAATTATTCGCCAACGGTGGTGTGGGTTGTGCATTAACATGCTATAAACATACATTCACACACACACACACACACACACACACACACACACACACACTTCAGATCATCATCTTAGTCCATCCCCTTATGGCTGGGCTCCTTCTGGACTACCACCTCCATCACCTACTCCTATCTTTTCAGCAGAGCGGCTCCTCTGCTTAATATTGATTTCTTTATTTAAATTGATATTGTTGTTGCAACAGGATTAATCCCTTGAGGAGACAGCACAGTTTGGCAATCTCTCTGAAACTCAATTGAAATTCGGTTAAGGAGGCTGAAAGCAAAGCCCCCTCTCTTCCTCCCCCATCCCCCAACCATCCTAGTGCAGCTGGACCTAGCAAAGACAACCAGGGTTGGTTTGAGTACCTGGCCAGGAACCTTCCAGTCAGCAAGTGTAGCTTTATTTTTAATAACATAAATCTCTAAGTTGCTTGCAAGCTTGAGCTGCTTCTCCTGGTGGTAATTTCTCTCCTTCTGTTACCCCCCTCACAAAAGATGGCTTTTGTGTGTACGTAACATCTGTCTACTTGGAGCCATAATCCACAAAAGAAAGACAGTGACAAACCAAATCACGGATGTTCCCGATTTCCTAACTCTGAAGTGACCCCCATGGTCATCTCTAAGAGCACCTGTGATGGTTCTGCCCCGGGTTGGGGCAGCTCCCATCTGCACAGACTCTCTCCTCGGCCATGTGCAGCAATCAAGCTGCCAGGGTCAAGACAAGGGACCTTCTGGGGCTGGAGGTGAGGGCTGCTCTGTGGTGGGATCAATTCTCTACATCTTGAGCAGTTGCCTGACCCCATTTCTGGACAGAGCGCGAAGGTTTCTGCACATACTAATTGGGCCTCTTGGCCCTGGCTGCCTAGCGCTCGCTTCCTTTGGGGTCCTGCTTCTTTTGGCCATCTAATTTAACTTGCCCTTGGGCCAGGAGACAATCTTGCTCAGACGTGCGTCCCGTGATGGTGATAACAATGGACAAAGTTGCACAACCAACTTGCCCCTGTACAAACTCCCCTGAAATCAGGCCAGCGAACGACCATGTTTGTTCCTGAGATCGTGGCAGTTCGCCTGGGGCTGGTTGGCAGGACTTAGAGGCTGCCTTGGGATTGCTTTATAATTCTATAAAGGAAAAAAACCGTAGACAACTAAAGTGATTTTCCTCTGCTTGAATTCACCTATCAGTTTGCATTTTTTTCCTTGCTTCTCAGTTGCCTTCTGCATAACGAGAGCTAATTGCAATATGAGTAATATTGTCTTATAATATTGTCTTCTCTTGTAATCTCTCTCTCCCCTCCATTAATTGTGTGGCAATGTCTGTTACAACTTCTTAATGAGACTACTATCTAGCCATAGTGGTTTTTAAGCAGGGGAGTCATCCAAATCATGATTTGGGCCCTTGGCAGCAGACTCAACTTACGACAGTTGCAGAACTCCTTGGTCCTAGGATCGTCTTTTGTGAACTTCCCCCCAGCTTCCCTCAAGCAAAACTGGCACAGAAAGATGTGAATCACACTGGTAAGATGCTCACACTCTTCCTCACCTGTAGCAGCCATTTACCTGCCTGCCTGCCAGCCCCCTGGACTCACTCAATGACCCACAATCCTTGTTAAACAACTGCAACTCAGTGCTGGGATTCCTGTTGCTAACCAATGCCATCACATTCGGTTGGGCTTTAAGACTACATCATTTAGGAACAAAAATTCCAGTCCCAGTTACTGTTGTTAACTGAGATAGTGGCAGTGGCTGCCCCTGGTGAGGGTGGCCCCTTCGGTCCTCCCTTCACAACCATCTCTCTTCCCTACGCCTATGGACCATCTTGGCTTAGACAAGTCCCCTAGGCTGGTAGCTTCCTCCCTCCATCTGGCAGATCTTGTGCTGGGGTGGGCCTTAGCAGAGGCTTCCCCACAGCACTGAGTTCCTCCTGGTCGTTGCCTTGATTAGACATCATTGGAACGGTCCCCACGGTAGGGTGGGTGCCTCTCCAGGTTGACCACTTGGCAGATTCCACCTAATGTAAGGTCCCACCTCAGCTATCTTCTCAGGAAAGCATGACTCTTGAAACAAGCGTTATTTCAAAAGGATCTTTTACTGAAAGTGATTGCAGAGAAGTCAGGCAAAATCTGAAGTTCCCGTGCAGAACGTTAAGCTAAATTTCCCATTGTCCAAACCCCACCCCAATGCCCAGTCCATCAGGAGCCGATCTGCTGGCGTGAAGATGCTGTGAGAATTCTGAGTCAAAGGCGATAATGACCTTGTTAGCAGGCAGGAGGTAGCTGGAAAGGAGTCAAACCAGATGATCCGGGGGGGGGGGCTCATTCCCCTCTCCCCAATTCCCATGCAGAAACATCAAAGCAAAAGTAGAAACATCCTTAATCCTCAACTAGTTCTCCCCCCTCCCTCCAGAATGGCAGCATTCTGGTAGGGACCTGACACCATGGTTACAGATCAGGGTTACCACAAAGCGCCTCCAAATTCAATTCTAGGTGAACCAAGATGTGGTGTGGGGTTTGCTTCTTGAGGCCAATCTCACAGCCTGCTGCCTTCTTAAAAAAGTTTTGATTGGGTCATGGCCCTGCAACAGCTCGTCTTCAGTTCTCTGCATTTAGTGCTGCTGGGCTTGCTTCAGTATTTTCTCAGTGTTTCTTTTTTTAATCATCACAGAAATAACCATCCTGCCCCCTTCCTTCTGCCTACACCACAGTCACTGCATCCATTGACATTTTAGAATGCCAGCATTGAGCTCTGGGTTAAGTTTCACATCCTTGACAGCTTCATTTTCTGTGCATCCTCATTGTGGAGCAGCGTCTTTTTAAGCAGTTGAAATGAGGGTTAGGGCTGTTATCAGTTGTGGTAGAACTCTTCCAAGGCAGTGCAGTGCATCGTGCCAAAAGTCTCCTCTGTAACAGCAGTATAGGCACACGGTTGTAGGCCACCCTGTTTATTTCATTGCAAGAGCCCAGCCAGCCACTGAAATGGACCATGGAATGCTAATAGCAATAGCACTTAGACTTATATACTGCTTCACAGTGCTTTACAGGCCTCGCTACACAGTTTACAGAGTCAGCATGGGGCCCCCAACAATTTGGGTCCTCATTTTATTGACATATTAGATTCCCGTAAGCATTGTGGGAAACTCCAGTACTTAGTTGCATGGAAAGACAATGGGTGGACATGAAGCCTCTAACCCAGTGGTTCTCAACCTTTCTAATGCCGCAACCCCATAATACAGTTCCCCATGTTGTGGTGACCCCCAACCACTTATACATCACCAGGTGCCAGGGACGTGGCCAAAGAAAAGGGGGAAAAAATGGTGGACAGCCTTGTTTGGCGACCCCCGTGAAATGGTCATTCGACCCCAAATGGGGTCCCGACCCACAGGTTGAGAACCACTGCTCTAACCTCATAAAACGTTTCCACAACCAATATCCTGACAAACCAAAGTCATTTGTTTATGTAATCATATGTTTGTTATGTTTCCCTCTCTCCTCTTTTCTCCTCTGCAGGACTAACCTCCCTGTTAAGGGGGGGGGGCAGCATATAAGGACCACCATCTTTGGTTTGATACCTCACTGGCATCCTGCTGTCAAAGGACCAGCGGGAGAGGACAAATGGGCAATAAACCTGTATCTATCTATTGTGAGAATTAGGGAAGGGGGGGTGACAGGTGAGGAAGAGGTCATTTACCCTGAGTATGGAAATTTACCAGCCCAAACACCTCAGCATTCCCAGAACATCTTGGTGGCATCGCATTGGCTGGATTTGGACTGGTCATCAGGGGAGGAATGGTGAATGAAGAAAACAATGATGTGCAGGAAACTCAGATTCAGCCTGACTTTTAGTAAAACTATCTTTCACTTCAATCGAATGGAGTTGAGGGCTTTTCTTTCCTAAGGGATCAGACTGGGGCAGGTCTGACCATTTGGGCTGTGTCAGTGAGGGTTTGGCTATTTCCAGGAACAGAATGACCCCAGAGTTACCGCATGCCAATTCATATCATGCCATAGTCACTGGGCCCTTAGGAAGTCTAGGACTGTGTTCAATTTCAGTGGGGCTATAAATCACGTTCCTGAAGAAGCTTCTTGTATAAGAAGCAAAATGTCTTCAAGCAAAAAACAAAGGCTGGTTGCCTTTTGAAAAAGGGCCTGTGGGGCAGCCAGAAATGGAACTTTTATTGTATCCAGGAATGGAAGACACCACAAGGAGGGGACATGGGGGCAAATGCAGAGCTTCTGCTTGGAGCAGGGCCATCTCTCCCTGCCTCCACCTGGGAAGGCTTTGCTTTCTATTTTTCATGCTCATGCTCTGAATTCCTAGATGGCTAATGTTTTATTAGTTTATCAAAGTATAAAACAGAAAAGCACAATTAAAAATGAAAACAATGGGAAAATAAGGGAGGAAAAGGGGGAGAGAGAAGAGCGTAGGGGAGAGGGGAAACGAAAAAGGAAAGTATTGACCTCTAACTCCTTTTGGTGCAGTAGAAAAAGGGAGTAAGATAACCTCAACTTTTAAATCAGTGTTTCTCAACCTTGACAATTTTAAGGCATGTGGACTTCAACTCCCAGAATTCCACAGCCAGCAATGCTGGCTGTGGAATTCTGGGAGTTGAAGTCCACATGCCTTAAAATTGTCAAGGTTGAGAAACACTGGTTTAAACTTTTACATGATCATATATACTGGCCTCTTCTATAACAACAAACCTATCTAATCGGCAAAACACCAAATCCAAACGTCATTTTTGACATCTCAAGCACAAAGTCCAGAAGTGGTTTCCAAGCAGAAACAAAATGATTGTGTTCTTTTCTTTAATCAAAGCAGTCGATTTAGCCACCTCTGCTAACTCCGTCAACTTCTGCAGCTGTTCGTGGGAATCAAAATATCCTGCTCATGCTCTGGCTTCCTGATTTGGGAATCTCATGGTGCTTAGGGAATAAGCTCAGGGTGAGCTTCAGGGCCGAAATCCAAGGCCAAAAAGCTATTCCAGGAGAGGCATGGGCGGAAGGGAGCAGAAAGAGGATCCACACAAATTCCCAGTCAGGACAGATGAGAACATAAAGGGATGTTGGGGAATAAGACAATAAGAAGGGAAAAGTCCTTAAAGGAGGGAAGCTTTGTAGTTTCCCAGAGTCTCGGCTTATTCCTCCTTATTTAAACTGTTTCCTTTGTTTTCTAGCTTGTTCCACTGTAAATACTCCCCTAAGAGAGCTAAGCTGTGCAATTCCTTTTCTAATAACCAGCCTGACGGACGGTGCATACTTGCCTTGCATGCTACAAATCAGTCGTAATATTTAGGCAATCTTAGGTGAGCTCCACAATGACACTTTGGGCTGTAAAAATGCTTGGAGATTCAGAGGACCTCAATGCCCAGAGCCAGTGAGTATCTCCTTCAAGGCCACCCGTCACAGGTTTGGCATAATTACCAGGAATCATAGAGGTTCTCCCAGAGTTTGTCCTGTGACAGTAACACAATCAGTTTTTTTCCCAAAGGTGCTTTTTCAAAAGGCAACTGGACTTTGTTTTTCCCTGAAGATGTTTTGCTTCTCATCTGCAAAGCTTCTTCAGTTCTGACTGAATGATGGAAGATAGAAAGATTTAAATTCCTTGCAGTCCTCTGGTCTTTAGCACTCTTTCTGAGAGTTGTTATGGCCACTTAGAGGTTTATCTGTGCCTTCAAAGCCACCTGAAGAGTGCAAATGGGTGTGGAGCCTTCCTGGAACTGCTGAAAGGACTGTTATAAAAACGAGATAGGTGGTGTCATATCCACCACCACCCCGTTGAGAGAGGGATGTTCAATCTTAATATAGAGGCCCTCTTTGAGTCAGAACTGAAGAAGCTTCTTGGATGAGGTGAAACGTTGTCAAAGAAAAACAAAGTCTAGTTGCCTTTTGAAAAACCACCTTTAGGACAATCATGACGTGGATGAATGAGAATCTCCGTAGACCAGGACTTTTCAACCAGTGGTACAGGTACCACTTGTGGTACATTGGCACCTGGCAGGTGGTACGCAACCATCCTAGAAAAGTGGTAGCGGGGGAGGGGAATGAGCTGAACCGGTGGCAGCACCACAAGGTGGCAGCCTGAGCAAGAGATGGCTGGACCTGCAGGGCTGTCAGGGCTTAGCGGAAGCGCCAGCATCGGCACTTCTTCGGGACTGTCAGGGCTCAGGAAGTGCCAGGATCAGCACCAGGCTCCAGCTGGAGCTCGGCACTGATCCTGGCACTTCTGCTGAGCCCAGAAGAAGCACCAATCAGCTGGAAAGCAGCACTGTTCCTGGTGCTTCTGCTGAGCCCAGAAGTGCCGATCCGCTGGAATGTTGCAGCATCTCCAGGGTCTTGTGATTTACATTCAGATGCTTGGCAACTGATTCATATTAATGACCGTCACAGTGTCCCAGGGTCATGTGAAGTGACCAAAACCTGCTGCAACTACCCAGTAGATGGGGGGAATAAAAACCAATCACCCCCCACCCACCCCTGCTGCCAATCCTCAACAGAAATGCTCACAACAATGAGAACCTCGGACAGGAGGAAGAGCGCCACTGGGTGGGCAGGCAGGTGTCTTGCTCGGCTGTGGCTTGGGGGCAATTTTTTCAGTGCCATTATAACTTCAAACAGCAACTAAGTCAACTGTTGTAAATTGAGGACTACCTGTACTTTATCACTTTTTTTTTTTGGTCATCAAGTTTTTCACACCTTGCTGGTGGTACTCGGATGTTGCCATATCCTAAAAGCGGTACAATGGGTGAAAAGGTTGAAAAGCCCTGCCATAGACCATCGGCTTTTGGTTCTCCGGATTCTGTGCTTTTAATGAAGCCATTGAAAGGTCAAGTGAAGAAAACTGAGAGGAGAAGAGTTAAGTCTTCCTCAGTCAGCTCTGGCCCCAGTTTTAGCAAGGGGAAATGAGCTTAAGCAAAGACTCATTCCTGGAACCAGGCTCACCAACTGAAGAACAGAACCAGCACAGGATTACGGGAGGCATTGGGCACGAATGGAAACCCTAAACCAGTGGTTCTCGACCTGTGGGTCAGGACCCCATTTGGGGTCGAACGACCATTTCACGAGGGTCGCCAAACA
This sequence comes from Crotalus tigris, assembly GCF_016545835.1. NCBI lineage: Eukaryota > Metazoa > Chordata > Lepidosauria > Squamata > Viperidae > Crotalus > Crotalus tigris. The sequence continues at coordinate 1,288,388 of NW_024096931.1, read as the reverse complement.
ACGCAGTCCACCATTTTTTCCCCCTTTTCCTTAGCTGTGCTCCTCCCTTTTATTCTATTGGCTTTTGAAAGCCAATAGAATAGACTCTCTTGAATAGAGTCTAATTCTATTGGCTTTCAAAAGCCAATAGGAATTGTCCAGGCTGTCTCTGCCATGCTGAGCCCACCAAAAGTCCCATTCTGCAAACGGTGCTGCACCAGTTGAGTAGTCCTCGACTCACGACCAGTTGAGTAGTCCTCGACTTACGACCGGTTGGGGGTCGCGGCATTAAAAAGGTTGAGAACCACTGCCCTAAACCAAAACATCTCTGGACACATGGCTAGTTTTATATATTTAATTTGGAGCCAAAGAGGGGACTTCAAAACCGAAATTTTCTTGAGAAAATATCTCAGGTCACTTCCTTCTCCAGATGATAGGCTTCCCTGTTTCCTTCTGCAGGTGTAATCCCCTGCGGTCTCTTCCATTCATCAACCTTGGGAGTGGCTGTTCCAGTGGGATGGCATGAAGATGTGAGTCTGACTGCACTCTTCCAAACACGTTGGCCTCCTACACTGAAAAGAGAAGCGAGTGGGATCCATCAAGTAACAGCCACCCACAGAGGAGCTCCTGAAGAAGCCATCCCTCCACCGGGTAGAGTTGCTTAGAAACCTGGTGAGAAACTGCCAGAGAAAGGATATGCTGCAGAATGAAACTCATGCACAATTTTTAACAGAACCCTTTCCACTGCATGCAGTCTGACTTTCTAAAGTCTGCTCATTACCAGTAAAGCCCACCCAGCACCTCAACCAAACTCTGCACAATTCAGGTTTACTGGGAAGGTCTATAGCAGTGTTTCCCAAACTTGACAATTTTAAGGCATGAGGACTTCAACTCCCAGAATTCCACAGCCAGCAACGCTGGCTGTGGAATTCTGGGAGTTGAAGTCCACATGCCTTAAAATTGTCAAGTTTGGGAAATGCTGTCTACAGTTCAACTCCCGAACTGGCTTATCCAGAGCAGTGGCCCCTCTGAGCTCAGGGTTGGGCAACATTGCCAGTCCTGAAGACTGGTGTTTTTGCAAGACAGGGTTTTTTGGGGGGAGTTGGGTGGATGGGAAGGTAGGAAGCTACCTTTACACATCTATCTACCCTTCCCACACATTTCCTCTATTGTCTACCACCTTCTCAATGAACTTTGCCAGAGCAGTTGGGAGGGAAGAAGAAGCAGTGATGCGCCTGCTGCTTGCTGACTCCCTGCAGATCACAGGGAGTGTTTGGGGGGAATCAGAGAATTGTTGGGGGACGGCAGGAGCAGGAGGTAGGAAGTGGGAAAACTGTCATCTGAAGCTTGCCAGACAGCTCACCAGCACTTATGTCCTCCTCAGGGACCTCTTGTGCTTTTCTATTTTGCTCCCCAAGTCCTTGGAATTTGTCGCAAGCTAACTTTGGCTATCATTGCTAGGGACCTCAAAGCAGCAGACCCCAACCTTTCCAACTTGGTGGCCTGTTGCTGGATGGGGGAGAGGGGATTGCTCTGATGAGTGGTAGGTGCATGTGTGCACAGCTTTATTTGTGTGACAGTTGTGTGCAAGCACCCGCCACTTGTGCAAGTGAAGCTGTGAGCACAAGCACCTGTTACTCACACAAGTGGAGCTTCAAGTGCACACGGGCTCACCTGACACTCACCAGTTCCGAATGGGCTGTGGCCCCTGAGTGGGCCACAGCCTGGGGTTTGGGGTCCCCTGTCTCAAACCTCAATGAGTGCAACATGAAGCAGTCAGTTCACCCTCTAGCTAGCCAACAGGAGGATGTCTATGGAGATTCTCAGCCATCCAGGTCACGGTTTTCCCAAAGATGCTCTTTCAGGAGGCAACTGGACTTTCTTGTTTTTCTTTGAAACGTTTCGCTTCTCATCCAAGAAGCTTCTTCAGCTCTGACTGGATGGGGAAGCTTCTTGGATGAGAAGCAAAATGTCTTCAAAGAAAAACAAGAAAGTCCAGTTGCTGCCTGAAAAAACACCTTTAGGTCATCAACAGGAGGGCACCAAAAATGGCATCCAGCCTGTTTGGCTTTGCAAAACACACACATATTTGTAACTGGGGTGGCACAAAGCTCCCAGGGCATCATTCCCCTGGCTTGTTTGTGAAGCGATAGAGAAAGTATTGTTTGAACCTCTGCACAACAGAGGGGAATCTGGTGCTGGAATCAGGATGAGGCAAGATTGGAAAAAAATCTTTTCCCCTCAACTCCGCAGAGCTCCAGTGAACTTACTGGAAAAGTAGATGCAGTTTGGCTCCCTGATGAATTGCAGCTGAGCTGGAAGGAAACAGATTTAGTTTCCTATAATTCATCATAACCACAACCCTGATTCCATCATCCCAGATCTGACACAAACTGCATGCTCTTCACATGTTGGCTTGGCTTCTTCTGCTCTTGGGGCAGCCCTGGGTCCATCTCAGAGTCAACCCACATCAAGGCTCCCGGCGTCCTTCTTCTAGATGGAGAGGGAGTATATGACAAAGCCAGCTACTCAGAAAAGCACTTTGCACATGGAAGTCCCTGACTTCCAGCTTGGCATCTCTGGTTTGTTTCCCAAGAATCTGGTGCATGTTGGGAGGCACCTTGATGACCTTGGCAAAACTGCTGCCAGTCTACATGTGTCCTTCAGTCGTCTCTCCCAGTCTGTTGGCATCCAGTTATGGTGCAGAGGGTACAAGGGAAGACTTCAATTCCCATTATCCCTACCCAGAGTGGTTTTGGGGAATAGAAATCTGATCCAACTGGAGGGCAGCCAAATTGGGGAAATTTGCCCCATGGAGGGGAAGAAAAATCCAAAGGAAAACAAAAAGCCTGGATGGCAGTAAAGTACTGCCCAAAAAATCCCTTGGTCACCCAATGGTCATCTGGGGTTGAGAAGGCTTATGGGAGCCTTTTCAACCAGGATCCATGAAAGGCACCATCCTTTTCTTGGGCAGCTGGCCAATTGCTCTCCTGGTTAAAAACAATGACTACTCTTTTGTCAAAGAATTCTTTCTCATTCTGAGTTTAGAGCAGTGTTTCTCAACCTTTTTAATGCCGCGACCCCCAACCGGTCGTAAGTCAAGGACTACTCAACCAGTCGTAAGTCGAGGACTACTCAACTGGTGCAGCACCGTTTGCAGAACAGGACTTTTGGCGGGGTCAGCAGGGCAGAGACAGCCTGGACAATTCCTATTGGCTTTTGAAAGCCAATAGAATTAGACTCTATTCAAGAGATGGTGGCCTGTGGAAGGTTTAGAACTCTGGCAGAGGTGGGGGCACCATCTCTGCTCCAACCACAGCCAGCATTTTTAAGGATGCTGGATTTGCATGCCTCCTTTTCTAATCACTTGTGGAAATTGCTCGTTGATATTTTGTAGCTATTATGAACCTTTGGACTGGGTGGATTTGCTTCAATCCTTAATGAAAGAAGTTTTAAATAAAAGTTTAAGGACCAAGGAGAGAAATTGTTTTGGAATTAACAGCAAAGGAGTGATTAGAACAATGATTTTGGAGAGTTACAAATGGACTAAGGACTTGAAATAAGATTTTGAAATTAGTTATAAGAATTTTCCTCTGGGAAGATACTGTTGTTTTGAACTCTTAAATAATTATATAATAGGACAGAACTTTGAAGGCCAGATCCTGATGGAACTAGAAGGAACTAAACATGCATTTAAAGGAGAAAAACACTTCAGTTTGATTTGCTAATACAGAGTGGAGCAAGATATTTATAATTGGTTGTATTAAAGATTATTTGTGAACTATGGACTTAGATAGATATTGTTTTTAAAAGAAGCTAAGAAAACAAAGTTTTACATGACAACGTTGACTGATTTGAAAATGGATTTAAAAAGTATAGGCTACAAGAATTTTATGGAAAAAGATGCTACACTGGAGAGACAAATAAAACTGTCTGACAAATTAAAACATGTATAAAAAGGATATATAAAAAAGCAATCCCTCCTAAAAGGACCTGTATAATTTTTCTAGATTGGATTTACAAGAAAGATTTGTCAAAGCTTTGAAGAATTTTGTGAGAAGGAACAAAGGAATAATGAAAAAAAAATCCAAATTCTAAGAATATTTGAAAGGATTAAAGATGCTATTGTTAAAAATGACAGGAAGAAATATAAAATTGGCCCGTTTGATCAATATTAAAATAGATGTTATCTCTGGCAACCTTCAATGGACTTTTGCTGATCAGAACTGAACGATGAGGCTTTAAAGATTAGTTTATAGATAAGAGATGGGTTCTGGGAAAAGAGATCTTTTGTTGTGTTTAAGCAGTGATAAGTTACTAAAATTGCTTATACTTGTGGTGAAGAGGGAAGTCAATTTTTATATATTTCTTTTCCGTTGCTATATCGCTTTCTTCTCTATCTTTTTTATTTTCTTTTTATTAGCTTGTATTAGTTTATATATTTTCAATTGTAATGTTTAATAAATTTATTATATAAAAAAAGAGAAAGCCACGAAGTATCAAAACATCAGTCTGCCTCTAGGAGTCCTGGGGACTCCATCATTGGAGAGTTCAAGCGAAGTCACTCAGACCCCGGCGTTGGTCTGAGGAGAGAAGACCTCCAACCACCTGCTGCAAAGGAGGGGCAGATCAGAGAAGCCTCTCCACACCAAGCTGGGGATAGAACATAGAATAATAGGATTGGAAGGGACTTTGGATGTCTTCTAGTCTAGCTCCCTGCCCATGGCAGGAGATCCTACACCAGTGGTGGTGAACCTATGGCACACGTGCCAGAGGCGGCACTCAGAGCCCTCTCTGTGGGCACGTGCACCTTGCCCCAGAAATGGCAACCGTCCCTTGGCAACCAGCCGCCCGTTAACTCGCCGAGGTCCCACATGGCTGGATGCATCCCAGCACCCATGCGCTCGCTGGCCTCTGTGTGCAGGGGCCGATGGTGTCAGGCAGCTGCCGCCCTGGCCCCTGCCCCTTCTTGCCCTGTGACAGTGGCACTCCCGCCCTGCTTCTCCTCACCCTGCAGGATGAGCCTCCTGCCCACCGCCCCACCTGCCAGAGACCCCCTGGATCTCCCCAACCCTGCCTGCCCCCCCCACAGGTGTCCCTCCCCATGAGCAACATTGAGGTGATCACGCCCACATTGGCCACACCCACCCAATCTGCCACGACCACCACAGCCACGCCCACCTGGCACCCGGCGATAAATAAGTGGGTTTTGGGTTGCAGTTTGGGCACTCGGTCTCTAAAAGGTTCGCCATCACTGTCCTACACCATTCTGGACTTTCTTTGAGCTTGATGGAATGGATACATTTTATCATAGAAAGAATAATAGAACTGGAAGGGACCATGGATCATAGAAAGAATAATAGAACTGGAAGGGACCATGGAGGTCTTCTAGTCCAACCCCCTGCTCAAGCAGGAGATCCTATACAATTTCAAACAAATGGCTGTCCAATTTCTTCTTGAAAACCTCCAGTGATGGAGCACCCACCATTTCTGAAGGCCAACCCGTTCCACGGTTGATTGTTCACTCTGTCAGGAAATTTGTCCTGGAGAGGCAGGACTGTGGTCAGCAGGTTGAGACCACAAGAGATGGCCATCAGGGGGTTCCCTTGCTGCCCATCACCTGGTCTCATGAAGGCACCCATCCAATTTATCCATGACATTTACCTTGGACTCTTAAGGAAGCACCACTCCATCCTATTCATTAAAACTCTACAATGGTTCCCATAGCAACGGCTTAGTCATGTAGCATCCAGAAATATTCTCAGACTTTGTAGGAAACACCGTAGGATGATAGTTAAGCAAGGAGAAAATTGCTTCCCAACTGGGCAAGGAGGCTCTTCAGATTGGACTGCAGAGGTGAGCCACAAAGGCCCACAACGGCTGCCGGATGTAGGCCTGTCTATTGCTTGCCTGCAACACCACAGTTGTGCATTCAAAAGTGCACACCCTAACCCATCCCACTATCTAAGGCAGGGGTTGGCAACCTTGGCTCTTTTATGACTCGTGGACTTCAACTCCCAGCTATGCTGGCTCAGGAATTCTGGGAGTTGAAGTCCACGAGTCATAAAAGCGCCAAGGTTGCCTACCCCAGATCTAAGGCAACAGGACAACCTGCCTCAATTCATCAGACTTTTTCTTGGGTAGCACAAGCAAGTTAACTTTTCCTGCAGTTTCAGAATAATCTTTTGCATCCTTCAGAATACATAATTCAAGTTTAAGGTGTGCATTTGGGCAAAAAGCAATATTTGATTTGGCATGAAAATAATAGAAAATATATCCAGAGAAAGAGAGAATGCATTTTAGGACAGAGGCTTAGTGGAATTCTTCTTTTGAAATGTTAGTGCCGGGTTCAAGGCTGCCCTTCTAACAGCTGAGATGGCTTCATAGAATGGATGTCAGTAATGAGGTGGAGCCCCAGCTGAAGGAGACCACAGGCAACAAGCAGTGCATGGCTGCAACGGGGTCCCCCGCTTTACTCGGGATCTCTTGGGGGTGGGGAAGGTCTGGAGGGAGGGGGAAATTTCCTGTTTTGCATGTGTAGCACCTGCCTTACCTGTAGTGACAGCCCTAACCAAACAGTAGAAAAGCCCATGAAGACAAGAGCTCAATGGGAGAGATGTTAATGAAGACCTGGGATCCATATAGGAATCTGATTGGCTGGACAGCTTTAAAGCCTATTTTTGCTGGTATGATGTCTGCATTCTTGCTATTTTTAGTGTGGTTTGTTTGTACTCTGCTCTCTGTTTTGGAAATTCAGGAGGGGCGGGGAGACAGACAAGGGAGATCTTTCTGCTACCTCTGACCCATCCCTGTGGCTTTTATTTGCCCCGAAGAGGAGGAAATCGGAGAGAATTCTGGAAAAAGAGGGAACGAGAGAGCAGAGGTGGAGGTTTGGCGATGGGGACGGGGGAAGGTTGCAAATGGCAATTTGGCTTCTGAATGGTGGTGGGACAAGGCAAGGAAGAAGGTTAGTCTTGCCAGGAGAAAGTGCATGTGGGAACCAGCCCCAAGAGCTGCTGAGTTGGGGTTATCTGGAAGGAATTTGAAGTGAGGAGATTTTTTCCATTATTATAAAGCCAGTGCATTCTTTCCAACCAAGTAGATCTCCAAGAAAGGAAGTCAGAGATCCACTGACTGTTAAGATCTGTTAAAAAGAGCAATGGGGGAGAACAGGAGAGTTGGAGGGGTGGGTGAACACAAACAACTCCACAGAAAACTTCACTCGGGATCTCTCTTTATCATCCCATGTAAAGTAGGCAGACCTGTCCACCTGGAGTTCCAGGTTCTTCTTGTCCTCCCACGTTGGCCTTTGAAGTGCTCAGAAACGTGATGATCTGGCATTAAGGCATGGACGCTCCTTCTTGATCCTTCATCTTTTTGACAACAGCTAACTGGATGTGCCTTTACACACAGGCAGATGTGGGACTGAGTTTGAAAGAGGATTAAGCTCGCAACCAACAGATGAGCGAGAAAATGGGAACGGCTATCAACCTGGGATATGGGTATTGTTGATCCACTGATGCGATTCTCCCTCTGTCTGATTCTACTTAATTTACATTGTATTTTGGGGAAATATTCCTGGAAGCAGGAGAGAGTTGGCAAATTTGGGCCTGGCCTCTGCCTAATATTGTCGTGGGATTTTTGAAGCAAAGAGCACAACACCGAGTATAGCAGTCCTTGGGTGCCTCCTTTACAAGAAAGAGGGACCCTGAACAATGGGAAAGCAAAGATCTGTCTAGATCAGTGGTTCTCAACCTTTTTAATGCCGCGACCCCCAACCGGTTATAAGTCGAAGACTAAACAACCGGTCATAAGTTGAGGACTTTCCCTGCCCGGGAGCACTGTGCATGCGTGGTGCCACCCCCTGCACCAGCTGAGGCGTAGCTGGCAAGGGGCAGCGACGATGCAGAGCGACCACCGGCTGGGCCACCAGCTGGCCCAGCCCAAGGGAGGTAAGGCACCCGCCGGGCCCCACGTGCACCAGCAACCCTCCCTGTGCCCGCTGGCCTCCCACCTCCCACCTCTGGCCCTCTTTTTCTTACATTTTTAGTAGTTGCTCAGCAGGGAGAGGTGGAAGCTTCCAGACAGCTCGCCTTCGCTGTAGACAACTTGCAGCACTGTTTGCAGAATGGGACTTTTGGTGGGCTCAGCAGGGCAGAGACAGCCTGGACAATTCCTATTGGCTTTTGAAAGCTAATAAAATTAGACTCTATTCAAGAGAGTCTATTCTATTGGCTTTCAAAAGCCAATAGAATAAAAGGGAGTAAGGAAAAGGGGGAAAAAAGGGAGTAAGGAAAAGGGGAAAAATGGCAGACTGCATTGTTTGGTGACCCCGTGAAATGGTCGTTCGACCCCAAATGGGGTCCCGACCCACAGGTTGAGAACCACTGGTCTAGATGGTGAGGTCTACCAGGCAGAAAATCCTAGAGGTCTGATTGTCTGGCCTGTTTGGTGAAGATGGGCAGGTCGTTGTCCCTGAATCTGGGATTATTTTGTTGCAAGGCAAAATGGCCCTTTCAGGAGGGCAGCAGAGCTGGAGATGTTTATGGTGAAGGAGACTGAATATTGTGGTCTTCAGCTGAGAAGATGGAAGGTCTGGATTTCTCTGGGTTGCAGTTTCCTTGTAAGGGCTACTCCTGGGCTGGGCTGTGAGCTGGTGGGGAGGGGGGGGAATGAGATGGCAGGGGCTTTTGTACAGCAGGAAGGGTCCAATTGCGTCTGATGAGATTAGGCAAAGAGATGAATTGGTCAGATCCAAAAGAGGAGTGTGTGTATGGGTGTGGGGGCAGCCTCCATTTCGATTGCTAGGGTTGCTGTTTCCACTCCAATTCTCTCCTTGCTGGGCTGCCCAGTCCTTTTGCTGGCTTGGTGAAGGCTCTCTGGTAGATCAGTCAAAGCACATCCATTCAAAAGTTAGGTCTGGAGAACAGGTTTGACTACAGAGCACTTGGAGATGACTAGAGACCTTCTCAAAGCAGCAGTTTGCTCCATAGTGCTTGACAGCCTGACTTCCAGAAGAACCTGGACAGGGAGCCCTTGGGAAGCAAGCTGGCTGTGCACACTGAGATTTTAAAAAGATGCCTCTAAATATTTCTGAAGTGGAGATTACCTTTATCAGTCACTAATCTTTACCTTTACGAGTGCTCAAAAAGTAAATGACGATGAAATAATTATACAACATTTAAAACAAAACCAGAATGCTTGAACGTAAAATTGACATCAATAAATTAAAAGGGAAATGGAAAGGAAAAGGTTTGGGAAAGCTGATAGGTTTGGCCATTTTTTCCCACTGCTGGGGCCAAACAGGGTTTGACTTCCTCCTTCATCCCAGACAAAAGCCATGGCTCGTGGCCTCGTTAGCAGACTAGAAAGAAAGGGGGGGGGACACCCGATTTCAAGGGGTTCAAACACAGAAAGTTAGGGAGAAACCCCCATTCTGCGGGGGAGGGGGAGCCAGGAAAATCAAGACAGGAGGGGAATCTCCAGTTTTTGACTTTTGTCCCATCTCTTCTTGGGAGGAGGGGAGCATCACTGAAGCTAGATGTGAGGTTGACTGTTTTTTGCTTGATTTTAAGGACGATCCTATGGGGTGTTGTAACACTGTGTGTGTGTGTGTGTGTGTGTGTGTGTGTGTGTGTGTGTGAGAGAGAGAGAGAGAGAGAGAGAGAGAGAGAGAGGGAGAGAGAGAGAGAGAAAGAGAGGGAAAGAGAGAGGAGAGAGAGAGAGAGAGAGAGAGAGAGAGAGAAAGAGAGGGAGAGAAAGAGAGAGGAGAGAGAGAGAGAGAGAGAGAGATCTGCTGCAGCTGAGAAGAGAGTTGAGATCATCTTTTCTCCTTCAGTGCATTTTTGATTCACGTCTATTCTTGAACCGTGCTATACCTCATGAAGATTTAAATCCTCCAGAGATCAGTGATACTCCTTCTGGGGAAACCCTAGCCCCATTTCCCCATCTCTAAGCTACTGGAGTAGGGGATTGTCCCCTGTCTCCTCTCGAGTAAACCAGGAATTTGGAATAAAGTAGCCCCTGGCCACACTCCCCAGGAAGACCAGGGCTGGTTCAGAGCCCTCATGTGAGGAATGTGGAATTCTGGGAGTTGAAGTCCGGACATTTTCAAGTTGCCAAGGTTGAGAAATCTGCTTTCTATTTACACACCTTCATCCTGCAATTGCAAAGCCTTTGCACCCCCCCTTCTCTCCTACTGCTGTGCATCCCCCTCCTCATATCCTTCTTCAACCACAGATCAATAATCTCTCTTATCACCCTCCTCGTGAGAAAGAATTTGCATCTCCTGCGGGCTCTGCCATTCGGCTCTTTGGATTGATTTCCCCTTCTTTTACTTCTAGGTTTTCTGATTTTCTCTTCCCGTTTCTACTTGGCTTTTTTAAAGCAGCGGTTTCCCTCAGGCTGCCCCTCCCAGGGCCTTGAAGGTGGGAAGGATGTGGTCACAGAGGAGGATAATTTAGAGGAATATCCGAGCAAGGCTTAGTGAAACTGGAGGTCAGAATGGAAGCAGCTTCAGTCAGTGGAGAGCTTCAACAAAACTACACAACTATGTTTGCATGCCACTCTTTGAGGATATTGTGATATGTGTTGTTGGTAGCAACCGAGATTCTCTCAGAAACTGGTTTTTAATTTATTGTAAATGACCAGCCGTAGGCAGCATTCACAATCTGCCTTCTTCTTCCCTTTGTTTCTTTTTTGGGAAATTTTCATGTCACACCACTTCAGTCCTAATTCAGTGCAAGCCCGTTTGAATCAAAAATGCTTTTACAAAAGGCAGCTGGACTTTTTTTCCCCCCCCCGGAAGACGTTTCGCTTCTCATCCAAGAAGCTTCTTCAGTTCTGATTGAATAGTGGAAGATGGAAGGATTGATATTCCTTGCAATCATCTGGTCGTTAGCGCTCTTTCTGAGAGTCGTTGAGGCCACTTGGAGGTTTATCAGTGCCCTCAACAGAAGGAGTGGAATATGACATCACCTCTCTCCTGTTTACAACACAGTCATTTCAGCAGTTCCAAGAAGGTTCCACACCCATTTGCACCATTCAGGTGATCCTGAAGGCCTAGATAAACCTCCAAGTGGCCTCACTGACTCTCAGAAAGAGTGCCATCAACCAAACAACTGCAAAGAATATAAATCCTTCTATCCTCCACCCTTCAGTCAGAACTGAAGAAGCTTCTGGGATGAGAAGTGAACATCTTCAAGGAAAAACAAAGAAAGTCCAGTTGCCTTTTGAAAAACCACCTTTGGGATAACCATGACCTGAGATGACTGAGAATCTCCATAGATACAGACCAGTTTGAAGCAATTTGCAGCAATTTCCCTCCCTTTCCTTTTTTTTAACTATATCTTGATTGGGATTTTTATCCTTTTAAAGATATTTGTTAGGTTTTAAACATTTTAATCTCATGTTGTTTGTTACGGGTCACATATAAATCCAACAAACAAACAAATCTTCCCCTTCTGCCAAAGTTTATTGGTTTATTGTTAAATTTATTGGTCTGGCTTCAGAAAGAGAATCTTTTTGCAAGGCTGCAAGGAAAGAAGGTCCTCAGATGCCAACATCCTGTTTAAAAAGCCTTGGGCAGGGCAGAACAGACTGTGAAAGGATAATAAGATGGCACTCTTGCAATCAAAGATCTGCCACCCCACCCCATGCAAGGCATATACAAAAAGAAGAGAAAGTCAAAGAACATGGAGGCACAGAAGAAGATGGAAAGACAATATTAAAGACACACCATAGCATCATCAAATAACAATGGTTGAGGCTGCCAGAAGAGGAAGAACCAGAGCTGTGTGTTTCCCTCAACACCTGAAGTGGAGGAGGAAGACCCATCATCAAGTGGCCAAGGTTGAGAAACACAGGGCTGGAGTGAAGGATCGGGAAAGAATAAACACAACAGAGCAGCCAAGCCAAGTTGACCTTGTTGCAATCAAAAGAGTCTCATTGGTCCAGGACTGATGTAGAGGCCCAGCCCTCTTTTCTCCATCCTTCCCCTTCCTGGTGCAGTAGGATTGGTAAAATCCTTACTATTAGTCATAGTTTTGCCTCTCATCAAACTCTGGACTGCCTGAACTTGGACTTCAGCCCCCTGTAGGTCTGGATTACTGGATGCTTGATTTATTACAAGACAACGTGAGGATCACTGTTCATTTCCTGTTTATGGTTGCTGACTGTCTGATTTGTAGATGTCTGAAAACCAGGCTCTTCAACTAGACCTCTTCCTCTCCTGACCAAAACTTCTGCCTTCCTCCTGTGTTTGTAATTTTCCCTGCAGAGTTTAGACACAGTAGAAGATAGAATCGTAGGGTTGGAAGGGATCTTGGAGAGCTTCATAAATGGGAAGATAATTGTGACATCTGTGGTCCATCTGTGCTTTCTTGTGCAGGAAAGCCTCCCTGATGTGAATTTGATAGCTCTGATTCTACAGGATCTCATCACCTATTATTAGGGGGCCAGGACAAAATCACCTTTACCTTTTTGCCAATCAGTCTATCTGCCCTTTCTCAAAGAAATAGAGAACCTCCAATAAATGTCCACTGCCCTCCACTTCTTTCCACGCACCTTCTCAACCTTCTAACATTGGCTTCTGTTCGGATGGTTCTTGTTTGCTGTACCACTATAGCCATTAGGAAGAAAAAACTCGGAAGGGAGAAAGGCAAGGAAAAAGGTGAGGCCACTGGGCTATCTGAGGCCCTAAGATGGGACAGGTGATGATATGGCCTGGCTTGGACCAGGGCAAGGAAGCAGCCAAGGCCAGATTGGCTGGGTGGCTGGACTGTTTTAGATTCAAGAGTAGCAAACTGACCATTGCTCAGAATGAGAAATGGAATGAGAATCACTTTCTATGCATTTATATTTATTGAAAACCTAATCTAAGTGTTTTGTTTGGGAATTGAATGACTTGCAAATGGCTTTACACATTTCAGCATTTGCAGACATCATTTCCAGGTAATAGGTAACAATTATGATCTTCTTGGGTCAAATCAAAACTTGGTGTCATCCTTTGTCTGTTTCTAAATATTCTTCTACACGATTCTCTATATACAATAAAGCATATACATATTAGCGCATATGGTTGGGCCTCTGCAAGTACAGGAGAACAAGGAAGGTCTGGGCTGGCAAATGGCCAAGTGATCAGTCTGGGACCTTTGCAATGAGACTCAGAGGTAAGGTTGGGCCTGCTTCTTCCATGACCTTGACAATATCCAATGGGGGCCAAGGGGCAAGTGAGGAGAGAATGTGAACTGGTTTATGTGTGTTTCTGTGTGTTTGTATGTGTGTGCATGCATGTGTTTGTGCATGTGAAAAAGCAGAAGGAGATGAAACCTGGGGGGTTGGGTATGTCCATGTGTGCATAAAAAAGGGAGAATTGGGTGGACGAATTATGTAAATGTATGAATGGATGAAGTGATAACTTTCTAATATTAGCCATCTTTTCATTGTAGAATTAGAAACAGTTTTAATTGATGGATATGTTTATATTTAGTTTCCTCCTTTTTATTAGATTTACTTTTTTGTTAAGTTGATGGTTTTTTCCTTTTTTCTCATATATTTCTTTTTTACTTGTAAAAATAAATAAATGCCCTCTTCCTCTGCAAATGCCAGGCATTTAATGCTCCTCTGTCTCTCTCTTCTTAATAAAGAAAACAGTAGGATTTTCAAAGGCATAACTGGTGCCTCCTAATGTTGTTGGCTGCCAAGGTGGGTGTGTGCTTGCTGGCTTTCTGAAGTAGCTGTGGAGGACAAGAGACTTTTGGAGATCTGTAATCAAATATTAGCTTTGTGGGCATCAGGGACACAACAAAAAGGAAACTGCCACATGCTTCAAACCCAGACCCTGAACGGAGAGTCTTCATCTTGTGCCCGTCCACAAGGACTAACAGCCAGGGACAGGATGGGACAGGGTGATGTATATTCTTCTCAAAAGGCTCCACCCTGCTCAAAGGCCATAAGAAGGATCATGAGCCACCGCAAAGTGGAGAAACTATGCAAAATTGAAAAAAATTATGGACAGGAAATTGGTGCCCAGGAAAAATATCCCACAGTATTAGAAGCAGTGGTTTATCTCACTCAACAGAGATCGGAGATGCTTGTAGAGATTCTCAATCATCCAGGTCATGGTTGTCCCCAATGGTGCTTTTTCAAAAGGCAAATGGATTGTTTTTCCTTGAAGATGTTTTGCGTCTCATCCAAAAGACTTCTTCAGAGATGTCCACAAAGTGTAGTCAGAAAAAGTGTTGACAGTATGATTGAAGCTCTGCTTGGTTTTAATGTTTATTGTGACAAGCAGAAGTTCAATCATTGTTTTGACCACCATCTTATAACATAGAAGGGAACTTGGAAGTCTTCTGTCTAACCTCCTGCCCATGGCTTTTTGGTCCATGCCGTGTAGACATCCTTATCAGAGATACTTTTAGAAGAGATATATTCAAAAAATGGATGACTGTATTAAGTTACATGGCTCCTCCTAACTAAACAACTGTTTCAAAACAGATTCTGAGATTAAAAACTGGTTATAAGATTTGATTCCGTTCCTTTAGATGCTTTAATTTCTTTCAAAAAGCTAAGATGACAATGTCTTATGAGCTTCTGCCATAATAGTTAATACACCTCAAAGACAAAGGCTGAATTCATTTATCTTTGTGGAACATCAAAGCACGTGAAAACCCTAACTCTTTTGTCAAACAGGCACAAGAGATGTTTTCTGGGAACGGAGGAATGTTCTGATCAAGCCTTCCAAGAGGTGTTCCCTGGAAAAGTAAAGGATAATTGGAAAGAAACCTGAATTGTCTGGAGAGGCCTGATTACTTAATGTACAAATTAAAACAATACATTGATAATAAGATGCATAACTCTTGGCTGCCAGAAAATGGATAGACTTCATTTCTCTTGTGGGAAGTCAGCCCCCCCCCCCAGAGAAGGAAATATTAAAAGGGCAGAATATTATATTTCCTCAAAGGATCTTAAAGAGGCAGAAATCATGCCCAGAAACCAGCTCTGTAGAAATGCAGATGTAATAATCCATTCAGGAAGGCTGGAGCCCTCCAGCTAGAAGCTTAGGAAGACAAAGACATCTAAAATCTACATACACAACCCAAACTCTAAGACAGGACATACAAGGATTAACCCACAGATGCCAAAGGGCACACTCAGACTCAAGTCAAAGTACATGATACAAAGCCTCAAACAGGAACAGGAAACAACTCCAAACAAAAGCCCAAGAGGGTATAAAAACCCACTCCCTACTACATGTGCTCACTCTCTTTAATTCCAGAGCCATCTTTCTGCCTGGATCTCTTCTTCAATAAACTACAACCTTCTCTCTAAAGCAGTCGCCATGTTGCTTATTCCCAGCTTGGACTGGACCCTGAAGAAGACTTTTCCTTCTACACTCTATTCTGATAGTTGAAGTCCATCCACATAACTTGTAGTTTTTATATTTTCTTCTCCCTTTATCCCCCTACCAGAATTTCCCCTCTTGCAAAGGAGGGAGATTGCTTGGACTAGCTGTCTCTGCCTAAACTGCTTTTCTTTTCTGGGCAAGCTGCGCCTCCCTGCAAGGTGCTAACTGCAAATCACCTCAACTCTGGAATCTTGATGAGTTAATTAGCACCCAGCCTGTTTGCACTGCTATATGAAATTGGCATGACCATAGTCAATTTCAGCCCAAAAGCTTCCTTTTGTATCCTAAGCAGCCAGGCCAGTAGCATGTTAAGGTTGCCAGTGCCAAGTCATTTCTTTCAATGTGTATTCCCCATTGTGCGCTTGCTTACTCGCTTCTAATCCCTTCCTCTCCATCAAATGGAAATACAAACATTGATTTCTCTTTGTTTATTATCCCTGAACTGACTCGAGGATTTTTCCCCCTTTCCCAACTTCCTTGTGAGTCAAATTCCAGAACACAAATCTTTCTTGCCATTAGGGCTCACCCAGCTGACTGCGGTTGTATCCTCCTAAAACTGTAAACGAGGAAATTTCTTAATAAACCTTTTAAAGCTTTGTTAAAATCCTGGCATCTCCTCTGGTTCTCCTTCATTATAACATAGTATTAATGCCTTGGTAAGACCACAGTTGGAATATTGCACCTGGTTTTGGTCACCACGATATATATATATATATAAAAAGACGTTGAGACTCTAGAAAGAGTACAGAGAAGAGCAACAAAGATGATTAGGGGATTGGAGGATAAAAATACAAAGAACAGTTGCTGGAATTGGGTATGCATAGTTTGATGAAGAGAAGGACGAGGGGGTGACATGAGAGCAGTCTGAGGGACTGCTACAAATTAGAGGGGATCAACCTATCCTCCAAAGCACTTGAGAGCTGGACAAGAAGCAATGGATGGGAACTAATTGAGAGAATCTAGAATTAAGGAGAAATTTCCTGACAATTAGATTAATTAATATGGAATGACTTGCCTTCAGAAGTTGTAAGTGCTCCAACACTGGAGATTTTTAAGAAGAGATTGGACAACCATTTGTCTGAAATTGTATAGGTTTTCCTGCTTGAGCAGGGGTTGACTAGAAGACCTCCAAGATCCCTTCAACTATTATTCTGGTATTCTGGTATCCAAAGAATTCCTACACATTCTAGATTGCCAATATGGAGATTAATGGAAACATAAACTACCCTAAAATGTTTATCATTTCTAGGAAACACCCCACAGTAGTCCATAGCCAGGCACTTCTACTTGTGGCCCTCAAAATCCTCAGCAGTCCCACATTTCACTCATGTGCAACCCCCCAAATATCTCTCGGATGCCTTGGAAGATCCCAGGGTTGGTGCCACATCTTGGGTTCAAGGGAGGGCCTGGCACCAAATCATTGCATGAAGCTGAGGGTCCAATGAGTCTCTCCCATCAAGGTTTCTTCAGTATACTGGTGAAGGACTTCCAGGGGAAGACAGCCTTAGAATGGGGAGATGTTGGGGAACAGGGCATCCCCCACTTGGCCTTCCAGAGCCCACATGGGTCCTGGCATCTGGATCAATAAACTGAACTTTGGCTGCCTGGTCACAGGAGGTTCTGAGAGGCCCTACCTTATAGACATCTACTTTATATAGAGTGTGTGTTTGTGTGTGTGTGTGTGTGTGTTTGTGGTGGGCTGATGGCAAACTTAAAAAGTTTGAAAATGGGTTCTTACAAAATGGCTGCTATCATAGCCACAAAATATGGAGAGGGTGTCTTAGATGAGAGGGGGGTTGTAGAAATTGAACAAACAAATCTGGAAGGCAATTTAATAGCTTGTTCTCTGTGCCCTTTTGAATGTTGACTGCTTTCTCCAGCTTTGGGGGCAAATGGGAATATTTTCTGTCCAAAGTGAACTTGAAATTATCCACCATTTTTATTTTCTAAGGATGGTTATGAATCCCAGTGGAAACGTAGAATTAAAGATGATCGTTGAGGCTGGCGGTCTGCCTGCTTCTTGAGTGATTTAAAGTCTCTTTAAAAAAATAAAATGTCAGATGGGGTTGTAGTTATGGTGGCACCAAGGGATACATCTAGAGATGCATCAGGACTACAGAGCATCAACTTAATGGCCGGTTCCTTTAATCCTTCCTGGATCCTGACATGTGATGGTTAAATACATTTCTGCCAAGTCAGGCAGACCAAGTTGCTCACAAGCACTGCATGGCATTTCTGTGGACACGTTGGTGGGTTTTCTGAGGGAAAGTTCTTGGACTCAGAATCTTTTGCTCTGAGCCTGCCTCCTCACGTGTAAGGCAGGAGCCACCCTTCCCTCCCCACCCAGCCTTCTCTGTGTTCCCCTCAGGTGATTCTGAAGCTGCTCTTGCTAGTGCAGACCGGATGTTAATTAGAATAGAATAGAATAGAATAGAATAGAATAGAATAGAATAGAATAGAATAGAATAGAATAGAATAGAATAGAATAGAATAGAATAGAATAGAGCTGGAAGGGACCAGTTTAACGAAGAGAAGGACGAGGGGGGACATGATAGCAGTATTCCAATATCTCAGGGGCTGACATAAAGAAGAGGGAATTAAGCTATTTTCCAAAGCACCTGAAGGCAGGACAAGAAGCAACGGGTGGAAACTAATCAAGGAGAGAAGCAACCTAGAACTAAGGAGAAACTTCTGACAGTGAGAACAATTAATCAGTGGAACAACCTGCCTCCAGAAGCGGTGAATGCTCCAACACTGGAAGTTTTTAAGAAGAGACTGGACAGCCATTTGTCTGAAATGGTATAGGGTTTCCTGCCTGAGTAGGGGGTTGGACTAGATGACCTCCAAGGTCCCTTCCAACTTTACTACTATTACTACCTTGGAGGTCTTCTAGTCCAGCCCCCTGCTCAAGCAGGAGAACCATCCTATACCATCTCAGACAGGTGATTGTCCAGTCTCTATCAATGGGGAAGCCAGTTTCATTCCAGGGAGACAGCATACCTCTCTGGATTGTATGTCTGGTCTGCAGACGGATGATTCTGTTTCTCTGAGGATAGAATTCCCTATTACCAACACTCTCCTTCCTTTGGGGGTGGCGGCTGCAGTCTGGGGTGCTTTTCTGTTTAGGCGTGTTTGTTGATGTGGCTTTTAAAGGGATATTTAAGGTGACTTTTTAAGGGATATTTGAACTTTTCTTTGCTAGGTGTCTGCATGTCTTCTTTGAGGGGGAGGTTGTGAGTATGCATGTTTCCATCTGAGGGGAGCAATTGATTGCTGCATTTTAGTGGGGCTGCTACTGGTTGGGTAGGTTTGGGCAGAAGGGGTTTGTTTGCTGCATGTTGTTTCTTTCTTTGAGTGTTTTGTTTCCTTCTGTGTGTAACATTCCTCCATTTGTCTTCTTCCAAGGGTTTATCAGTAGGGTCAAATCCTTTGGGAGTTATTTGTTCGTTGTTTGGTTCAGTTTGGGTGGAGATTTCTTTCATATGTTGGGGTTTGGCTAGAGTGGCCTCTAAGTTCCTAACCTTTTCCTGTAGTAGTTCGCATAATTTGCATCTGATGCATTTATACTTTGGGTGTTCTTTGGGCATCAGTGAATACATAGAACATGTATTGCATATCACTAGTTTCAGTCGCCTGTTCCACGGGTTTGGTGTTTAATAGTCCCTCTTTTTGGTTGATGGTTGTACTTTGCTGTTACCTTGTTTCTAGCTTTCTTGTTTTGGGTAATTATGCCTATTTTGCATCTGTCCATCTATCTATCTATCTCCCATCCATCCATGCACCCATCATCTCATCTATCCATCTCATCTCTTTCTCCCTATCCCTCTCTCTCTCCATCTATCATCTCTATCATCTTGGAATATCCTCATCAGTCTGATGGGCGTTCAGCACTGTCGATACCCTGTAAATTCCAGCAAACAGCAGGAGAGATGAAACAAGAACATCTGAGGAAAAACATCTTGGAAATTTCAAGAGCCTTAACAGCTGCTGTGATTAACAACTGTGGCAAAAAAATGATAAAATCGGGAACGGCTTGTTTAACAAGTGCCTCAACTTAGCAACAGAGATTCTGGTCCCAACTGAGGGCATAAGTTGAGGACCACCTGTCCTTATTTTTTTGTGGGCATTTTCCTGGACTGCAAATATGCATTTTGACTACACACATGGCTCTGCATCCTTCTACGGTAATCAATTTTAATGGATATATTTTTTAGATCCATTAGGCATAATAAACCAGGTAATTCCTTGAGGCCTTCATGGGACAGGAGCCCTTTTCCAGGGACCGGTCAAGTGTCGTGTAGGGCTGCTTGTTTCAATCACATTTGGATGATTTGGAGGAGAAGTTGTTGTTGCAGGAACTGGGTTTGTCTCGTCTAGTGAAAAGAAGGTGACATGTTCCAATATTTGAAGGAAGAGAAGCAACTTAGAACTAAGGAAATTTCTCATTGGTTCTACTTTGTTTCTCTCCTTCATGAGTTTCCATCCATTGTTTCTTATTTTGCCTTCAGGCCCTTTGGAGAAGAGTTTGCCCCCCCCCTCCTTCTTTGTGACAGCCCTTCAAATAGTGGAATCCTAGTATCATGTCACCACTAGTCCTTCTTTTCACGAGACTAGACATGCTCAATTCTGCAACCAATCTTTATATGTTTTAGCCTTCAGCTCCCTAATCGTCTTTGTTGCTCTTCTCTGCACTCTTCCCAGTCAATCCCTTTGTCTCTTCTGTCCATAGTTAAAATATACAGTAGTAGTTTATAATTGCCTTCACTCGCCCAGTATGAAAGGACGCCTTTGCTATTGCTGCTAAAGTGACCTTCGGCTCCAGCATCTTCCTTATTGCTGCTGCCCCGTGCAGGTGCTGCTTGCTTTAGCTGGGCAGGTGGGATGACCTCCATATCTTGGGTGACTTTAAGGAGGACCCAGGACAGGCTTTTACTCCTCCTCACCTTCTTTGCTCCTCCCTCCAGGAAGCTCTTCCTGCCATCATGAGGCAGCACAGCTGAACTCAAGGGGGAGAATATTGTATACAGCAAATTTAAAATAAATATGATGTGATCTTGATAGCTTCATGGAGATAGTATGTACCCTTGGGGTGAAAGATTGAAGTAGTTTTTCTTACAACTGGTTGTTTAGCAACCATTCAAAGTTATGATGGATTCTCCCCTAAAAAAATGGTCTGCACTTACAGCCATTTCCGTTGCCCAATGGTCACATAACCATGATTTATGTCTAGTTTTGGTAAAACCAGGTTCATAGCGAATAATGGGTTTGCTTAATGACTGCAGCATTCACTTTCTGACTGCCAATTTGCTTTATGACCACTGCAGAAAAGGCTCATGAAATTGTGTCAATCATGTGACAAACTGCTTTACAACCATCACAAGTTACAACTGTAATTGCCAGGCACAATAAAGGTCATAAGTTGAGGAATTTGGTTCTGTGTAGGAAACAAATCATGGGCAAATCATAGAAGTTCATAATGTCCTTTTTGATAATTGAAATGTCTGATCCAAAAATGTTGCTTCCTAATGTAAAAGAATATTGCCGCTTTGATCCTGGAGGGGCTTTTAGGATTACTTTCAAGATTTGAGACATTACATAAAGTTATTTATGTAATGGCTAGAAGTAGATATGTGAAAAAAGCTGCATATGAAGCTCTCAAATTTGGGGTGTCATTTAGTCTTTGTTATTGATTTGAACGGCATCAAAGAAAAATTCTACATTTCTTCTTTGCACATATAACCTTATTTTGGTATGTTTTTAAGGGAGACTTTTGGATTACTACCAAGAAAAGGCAAAACTATTCATATTTGCTTTGGTTTCCTCCCAAGCATCTCTATAATCGTCATGTGTGGTCAGAGCAGGAAAGGTGGAGAGGAGGAGAGGAGAGGTGTGTAGATGGAGGGTATCTTGGAGTATTCACAGAATTTCCTGACATATTCTCCAATGTTTCTTTAATCTTGGGGATCCTGAAGGACAAGTGAGCTCCCAAAGGATCTCCAGTCTCAGAATCAGAGAATTCCAGAGGCTACTAAGTCCACCCTGGGCTGCAGGAAAGGACTCCCGATGACAACAGCCCAGAGAAAGGCTACTTTAGAGCCTCTGGATCAATGATTCTCAACCTTTTTAATGCCACGACCCCCAACCGGTGGTAAGTCGAGGACTACTCAACCGGTGCAGCACCGTTTGCAGACTGGGACTTTTGGCAGGCTCAGCAGGGCAGAGACAGCCTGGACAATTCCCATTGGCTTTTGAAAGCCAATAGAATTAGACTCTATTCAAGAGAGTCTATTCTATTGGCTTTCAAAAGCCAATAGAATAAAAGGGAGTAGCACAGCTAAGAAAAAGGGGGGAAAAAATGGCGGACTGCATTGTTTGGCGACCCCTGTGAAATGGTCGTTCGACCCCAAATGGGGTCCCGACCCACAGGTTGAGAACCACTGCTCTGGATAAACCTATCCAGAGGAGGGAATCCATTGTCTCCCAGACTCAGGGGCCCACTCTTGAACGCCTCTTGCTAGTCTCCAGTCAAAGAAAATCTGCCTCTCTGTAATAAAAAAAACATTATTCTATACTGTGGAATAAGAGACAATAAGTTATGGGTGGCATCACTGCAAAGTGCTGCTCAATCCTCTTGTACACGATCCATTGTAGAACTTCCTCTATCTACCCCTATAGCCACCCTGAACCCTGAAGGAGCTAGTGACTCCTGTAGAATGAGTGCAACTGCTTCAACGGTCTTTCCAGGTTATTCTTCTCTGCCTCTGCATTTGCATGCATGTATATGCACATGCCCAAATACTATTCTCAGAGTGACTGCAGGATACAACTGCTCTCATGCTTCAAGGAAGTTTTCTGTGGTGGCACTAACACAATCTGCAAAATGCACCTTCATTTTTCATATAGAATATTTGCATATTTATTTATTTATAAAATGTATCCCCATTAGGTAACTCTGGATGGCTGACAGACTTTACAAATACATACACATTAAAATCTATATAAATGAAAACTAAAAATTAGAATCAAGGACATGTGGAGAAGGTGAAGGTAGAATGGGGGAGGAGGTGGGATCTATTACTTGATCAACCACATCCACTGTGCTAGAAATGATACTTTTGCTGATGAAATCTAAACATCGAGAAATCTTATTTTGCAGTCAGATGCTCATTATGTAACAAACGGTTTCAATATTTTTTTCACAAGGCCTATTACCGTGCCAATAGTCCATTTTACACCTGGATAAATTTTATTCCATTACTTTTAGCCAACCTGTAATTATATTGTTTTGAATTAAATTTCTGTTTTTAAGGTATTAGCAATAACAATAGACATATACCGCTTCATAGTGCTTTACAGCCTTCTCTGAATGGTTTACAGTATCAGCATGTTGCCCCCAACAATCTGGGTCCTCATTTTACTGTCTTTGGAGGGCTGAGTCAATCTAGAGCTGGTCAGGATCGAACTCCAGAATGTGGGCAGAGTCAGCCTGCAATGCTGCATTCTCACCACTGCACCACCAAGGTTCTTTAGATGTCTTAGTGTCACTGGTAATACTGAGACCCATTCCTTGTGTTCCAAATCTTTCACAGAAATGTTGTAAAGTGATCTTTCTGGCAATCCTCTTGGTGATTCCTATTGGATGAGAAATTTTGAATGAGCACTCTTGGAGTTTTATTTCCAGGCCATTGATGGATCCTTTTCATTGTTCTGCCCTGATCATTAGCTTGCTGAGCAGAGTGCCACAGGCTACCTTTGCTTTAATCACATTATATTACATCTACAGCATTGCCATATTGTAAAAAAATGTTGGTATCATTAAGTAGTCAGGAAGTGTAAAGTGATCACTGTGGTTTGGACTTCCCAGAAGGCAATAAAATAATTAGAAAAAGCAAATGACATTAACGAGAAGTTAAAATTACCTTAGTTTGATTTTACTGCTTGTTTATTTATTCCATTTTGAAGCCACCCAACTCTATAGCAATTCTGGGCAACTCACAGGTAAAATAATTAAAAGCAAACAATGTATATCAAAGAAAGTAGACAATTGACTGAAGATAAATCAAAATGAATCTCCCGTAGGCGAGTATTGTTCCACAGGGCAGGAATTCTGCCCTAAAAGGACGCCTCTTGGGTTTTGCAAGACGACCCTGCAGAACTGATGAGACCTGGAGTGGGCCCACTCTAGCTGAGCTCACCAGACAGGTTCCTCACGTAACCAGGCCCTCCGCCATGCTGGGCTTTATAGGTAAAAAAAAACAACAGTACAGGTCATCACTACCACAACTGAGCCCCAAATTTCTGTTCCTAAGTGAAATATTTGTTAAGTGAGTTTTGCTCCATTTTATGACTTTTCTTGCCACATTTGTTAAGTGAATCACTGCAGGTGTTATATTAGTAACACAGGTGTTGAATGAAACTGGCTTCCCCATTGATAAAGCGGACCACAACCTACTCCTTGGTAAGCTAGAAAAAGTTGGAATAGACAATATCACCACCAGATGGATCTGTGGGTGGCTGGCAAACCGTACTCAACAAGTAGTCATCAATGGCACTACATCCACATGGAGAGAAGTAAGCAGTGGGGTACCACAAGGCTCCGTCTTAGGCCCAGGACTCTTCAATATCTTCATCAATGACTTAGATGAGGGAATTGAAGGGGAACTCATCAAATTTGCAGATGACACCAAACTGTCAGGAGTAGCCAACACTCCAGAAGGCAAACTCAGGATCCAAAAAGTTCTTGACAAACTTGAACAATGGGCCCTATCCAACAAAATTAATTTTAATGTGGAGAAAAACAAAGTTTTACATTTAGGCAGGAAAAACAAAAGGTACAAGTACAGACTGGGCGAGACCTGACTCAAAATCAGCAACTGTGAGAGGGACCTTGGAGTCCTAGTAGACGATCATTTGAGTATGAGCCAGCCGTGTACAGCAGCAACCCAAAAAGCTAATACAATCCTGGGTTGTATAAACAGAGGCATAGAATCCAGATCACGTGAGGTATTAGTACCACTTTATAAAACCCTAGTAAGACCACACCTGGAATACTGCAGCCAATTTTGGTCACCATATCACAAAAAAGATGTTGAGAATTTGGAAAAAATTCAGAGAAGAGCAACTAAGACGATCAAAGGCCTGAAGGCTAAAACATACAAAGAACGGCTGTGGGAATTGGGTTTGGCTAGTCTAAAGAAAAGAAGAAATAGGGAAGACATGATAGTAGTATTCCAGTATCTGAGGGGCTGCCACAAAGAAGGGGCGTCACGTTATTCACCAGAGCTCCAGAGGGCAAGACAAGAAACAATGGTTGGAAACTGATCAAAGAGAGAAGCAACCTGGAATTAAGGAGAAACTTCTTGACAATGAGGACAATTAACTAGTGGAACAGCTTGCCCCCAGAAATTGTGGATGCTCCATCACTGGAGGTTTTTAAAAAGAGGTTAGACAATCACTTGTCTGAAATGGTATAGGTTCTCCTGCTTGAGTAGGGGGCTGGATTAGAAGGCCTCCAAGGTCTCTTCCAGCTTCTCTTCTCTTCTCTTCTCTTCTCTTCTCTTCTCTTCTCTTCTCTTCTCTTCTCTTCTCTTCTCTTCTCTTCTCTTCTCTTCTCTCCTCTCCTCTCCTCTCCTCTCCTCTCCTCTCCTCCCCTCCCCTCCCCTCTCCTCTCTTCTTCCATTCCATTCTATAACTGCTGCATTCTGGACCAGCCGTAACTTCCAAGGGATCCTCAAGGGCAGAAATAATAGTTGTTGTAGTTGCTGTGATAGTATTAGTATTATTAACAGGAGATGGGAATGCAACATGCATAATTTATTTCTGCAAGGATGAGAAGTTTTCCTTGAGCTAGGCTTGCACTTGTTTGAAATTCCATGCAACACCTGGATTTGCATAAATGCTGAGCTAGGCTACAATCGGGTTGGATATTTATGGTTTAATGTCTAATCAGAACCCATTATTGACTTAGGCCATTGCATTTGTCCTGAACTGGTTTCTTTATCTGGGCACAGCATCTCACAACAACACAGCAATCAAATCGGTTGTTAGGGCTTTTAGACAAAGGGATTCCTAATGGAGCCTCACCAGAAGGAAGACTCAGCTGGAACGTTGAAGGGTCTGGAGCCCCCCCCCCCCGCCACCCACCTCAGGGAGAAGGAAAGGGAAACTTCTGGCCAGCACACCGCCTCAATCTTCTGGGCATCTCCAACCAGTCTGCCGGTTTCTCTTTGGAAACCTAATTTTATTTATGTATTTAAAACATTTGTATAGCCAGCCATCTTCTGATGAGCTCTGGCTGACTTCCAACCAATGAATCAATACGTACAAAACAAAAACAATAAAATCCACTCCTCCTGCCAAGTAAAGTGCCACAACTATACTTCCCAGAGGCAGCCCACATTCTCATTTCACCCTGACCTCACCTCTCCCTGGCCTTGGGGGAAGAGCCAGGCCTTCTGTCCTCTCCAGAAGGATCAATGAATGGGGGCTCCTGGATCTGGGGTGGGGAGAGGGTGTTCCACTGGGCGAGGGCTCATTTTCAGATACCCCCATCTGTGCCCCCACCCAAAACTTCCCTCTGGAAACATGCAGCAGAGAGGCCAGGCGTAATCAGGGATTGCAGTGGGCTTAGACCAGAGGTCTCCAAACTTGGCAACTGTAAGACTTGTGGACTTCAACTCCCAGAATTCCCCAGCCAACATAGCTGCTATGCTGGCTGGGGAATTCTGGGAGTTTAAATCCACAAGTCTTACAGTTGCCAAGTTTGGTGTCCCTTGGCTTAGACCAACTCTCCCCTCAGCTCAGTTCGGCCATCCTTCTTCCAGCTGTCCCTTAAGAAGACAGGTGACGGGGGATTCTCCTCAGTCTAAGAAAGGGTCTACACTGCTTTATGAAGGTCAGATTTCAGGCTTCTGTAGGACTTAATTATTCTTATTTCCTGGAGCTTATTGAAGACTTATAAGATTTGCTTCGATCGAATGAGCGCCAGTTGGGAGTCCAAAATCCTTGAGCGATGTTACCGAAAGATTTATTCATAGTTGTGACCCAATAACTGCCTTGTGGGAAGAATCCAGAAATATATTGGGAAATATTAAAAAGGCAGAATATATTTCCCCAAAGGATTTTAAAGGCGGGAAGTCTCTCTGCCCCAAACAGAAACCAGGCCTGCAGAAATGCAGATGTGATAATCTTGTCAGAAAGATTGGAGCCAGGAAGCTGGGATTAGAAAGAAAGATCTCTAGAATCAACAATCCCTCCCAGCAAAAAATCCAACAGTCATCAGCCACAGCCCCAGGGAAGCAGGATATGACCTTTGGGACATAATAGGATTAACCCACCACCATCAGAATACCAGAAAGGCACACTCACTCAGGATAAAGTTCATGCCACAGGAACAACTCCAAACAAAAACCCAAGAAGGTATAAAAACCCACTCCCTACTACATGTGGTCAGGTTTTTTTTCCAGAATCATATTTCTGTCTGGCTCTCCTCTTCAACAAACTACAACCTTCTTTCTAAATCAGTCTCCATTTTGATTATTGGACTGGAACTTGATGAAGATTTTTCCTTCAACTTTCCAGGAAAAGTTTCTCCATCCCTTGACTCAGATAAACATCCAGAAGTTGGGGAAGAGGCTGAAATGAAGAAAGCAGCAAAAACTGCGAGATTTTTTTTTCCTTCAGGAAAAGGGTATAAAAAGTAGGAAATGAAAAAGAGAAGTTAAGAATTTAAACAAGGCTGGAAGCTGAAAGCCAGTTTTTTTCCCCACTGCAAATCAGTTCTGCCAAGGAAGCAGGAGGGGGGGGGGGCAAAGGACATCCTATTGCAGCCCATCCTGGGGAGGGAAGGAGAGAGAGCAACTTCCCCAACCCCGAGGCTGGAGCTCCCGAACGGAAAATGCCAATCTTGCAAATGCTGGAAATTGCCCATCCTTTTCTGCCTCTTGTTTGATGCCTTCTTATTCTTTCTAGATTGTTTTCAACTTTCTAAAGGACCCTGTGTAGGTTGTAATTATCCCACAGAATCCAGGTTGGAAACATGATTCATTGCTGCAGCGCAGACTCCTACATGTGGGTGGGAAGAGGCCTCCTCTCGCCCCCACGAACTCCCCCCAGATCTGCTTCTCTTTATAACTCTGCTCCCTCCAGAACGTCTTGCTCTTCTGCTTTGGCTTGACCGGGAACCTGCACCCAAGCCCTTGTTCCCCAGCAAGCCACCGGCCAGCTCCTTGCTGTTAGAACTGAGCTTTTCACCTCTAATATAGTCAATGCCATTTCTGTGTGCTCCGCCTGGTGACGTCCATGTCTGAAGGCACCGTTTGGGTTGTCTGGTTCTCTATAGTCAGTCCTAGGTTAAGAACATCCGGCTGAAGGAGAACCCCTGGATACGAATGCGCTGCCAGTGACTAAAAATGGTGGACAGCATTCTCTTTCCTTGAGCCTTCCTCCACCCATCCCCCATTTCTCTCTCTAGTAGGAGAAGCTCCTTCTCCTGCCTGCTCCCTTCCTCTTAGCAGCAGGTAATCTGCTGTCTGACAAATAGAAGAGGGGTCTCCTTCACAGCCAACCTGGAGCCCCTCTTACAGAATACAAAGAAGGGACAAATACATGCACCCAGCATGTATTTGTGATGGTTGCAGACTTCATTCACAAACTTACCAGCCAGTTTCCAACAAGCGAATCAATGGGGATGGCTGGATTTGCTTAATGACATCATGATACAGAACAGAGCAAAGCAGAACAGAAGAGGCTTGGAAGGGACCTTGGAGGTCTTCTGCACAACCCCCTGCAAGGCAGTAGACCCTCCCATTTCAGACAAGCAGCTGTCCGATCTCTTCTTAAAAGCCTCCAGGGATGAAGCTCTAGTCCAGCCCCCTGCTCAAGCAGGAGACCCCCTCCCATTTCAAACAAGTGGCCCTTCAAATATTGGAACACTGCTATCGTGTCACCCCTGATCCTTCTTTTCACTAGACCAGACAAACCCAACTTACTAGACTAGATGTGCTGCTTTTGACTGCAGACCGAAATGCCAACGCTGGAAAGAGGAAAATGT
This sequence comes from Crotalus tigris, assembly GCF_016545835.1. Taxonomy (NCBI): domain Eukaryota; kingdom Metazoa; phylum Chordata; class Lepidosauria; order Squamata; family Viperidae; genus Crotalus; species Crotalus tigris. Next base: position 1,259,952 of record NW_024096931.1, on the reverse strand, counting down.
AGTTGGACTGTGTGGCCCAAGAAACAGACAGGGAGCAGAGAAATGACTCAACAGTTCCTGCCAAGCTAATCATTTCTTCATTGCTAACAACCCAACTGGTGCCTTCAGACATGGACATCACCAGGTGGAGCACACAGAAATATTGGAGGTGAAAAGCTGACTTCTAACAGCAAAGAGCTTGCTGGGTGCTTGCTGGGGAACAAGGGCTTGGGTGCAGGGTCCCGATCAAGCCAAAGCAGAAGAAGAAAGACCTCCCCCATTCCCATGATAGGATCTTGAACCCTCCATTTTTATACCCTTGGGAATTGCTTTCAAGTCCTGAGCCTTGCAGATCCAGGCAATCTCTTGTTCCCTAACTCTGCCTTTAACCCAGATTTCTGCTTCAGTCGGAACTCATTCTTACATTTGTTGTTGTTAATTGCGAAGTCGTGTCCGACCCATCGCGACCCCATGGACAATGTTCCTCCAGGTCTTCCTGTCCTCTACCATCTTCTGGAGTCCATTTAAGTTCACACCTACTGCTTCAGTGACTCCATTCAGCCAAGGTGGCGCAGCAATTAGAGTGCAGTACTGCAGGCCACTTTAGCTGACTGTGTTCAGCAGGTCAGTGGTTCAAATCTCACCGGCTCAAGATTGACTCAGCCTTCCATCCTTCCAGGGTAGGTAAAATGAGGACCCAGATTGTTGGGGGCAATGTAAATATAGATATACATTGCTTACTGGTGTACACCGCTTAGAGAGTGCTCGCACTTAAAGCGGTATATAAGTCTCATAAATAAATAAATAAATAAAAGCAAATAGCAAATACTATTAAATAATATGAGCCGAGGTGGCGCAGCAGTTAGAGTGCAGTACTGCAGGCCACTTTAGCTGACTATGTTCAGCAGGTCAGCGGTTCAAATCTCACCGGCTCAAGGTTGACTCAGCCTTCCATCCTTCCGGGGTAGGTAAAATGAGGACCCAGATTGTTGGGGGCAATGTAAATATATATATACATTGCTTACTGGTGTACACTGCTTAGAGAGTGCTCGCACTTAAAGCGGTATATAAGTCTCATAAATAAATAAATACATCTCATTCTCTGTCGTCCCCTTCTTCTCTTGCCCTCAATCTTTCCCAGCATTAGGCCCTTCTCCAGGGAGTCCTTCCTTCTCATTAGGTGGCCAAAGTACTTGAGTTTCAGCTTCAGGATCTGGCCTTCTAAAGAGCAGTCAGGGTTGATCTCCTCTAGGACTGACCGGTTTGAATGCCTTGCAGTCCAAGGGACTTGCAGGAGTCTTCTCCAGCACCAGAGTTCAAAGGCCTCATTCTTACATAGGGATGGCCTATTACTAAAAAAAAGTGGATGGTCTTGTCCTTCCTCGAACTGACAAACTGCTGAAAACAGGCTGTGTATTTAAAAAGTGCTGCTTCCAAGGTTCCTGAAAGCCTTGAGTGGCTTCACTGCTTTGACTCAAGGAAAGAGAATGCTGTCAGCCCTTTTTAGTCACTGGCAGCGCATTTCTATCCAGGGGTTCTCCTTCAGTCAGATGTTCTTAACCTGGGACTGATGATAGAGAACCAGACGAAGTATGGAACGCAATCCACGAGGTTGTTCAGGGTGACTGCGAAACTGCCAGAGATCGAGAAATAGAAGAAAGCAAACTGGATGGCAGATCAGAGGAGGGAAATTGCCAGGAAGAGAGGAGAAGCCAAAGCCCCAAAAGACCAAGAACTCCGAAGGAACTTAAAGAAGAATTTCCGAGAGTTGTAATGCAACAGAATTTCAGAAAAGTGGTATTGCAACAGCATTTGTAAAGGCATCAATGATATGGAACAAGCAGATACGGAACAAATCTTCAAAGAAATCTCCAAACTTGGTCTCAAGTTGGCATGCTAAAGGATGGTAACGGATAGATCACAAACTGATTCAAAAAGATAAAAAGATAGGACTCTACTGAAACTCTCTACAATCAAGCTGTCAACAGCCAAGATACCTTATAAGATATTCCTTGTTTACAAGAATTAGTACTACAGGTTCTCGCTACCACTAAAAACAAAATTGGAGCTTTTAAAGAAGAGACTACACTAGACAGTCACTTGTCTGAGATGGTATAGGTTCTCCTGCTTGAGCAGGGGGCTGGACTAGAAGACCTCCAAGGTCCCTTCCAGCTCTATTCTATTCTATTCTATTCTATTCTATTCTATTCTATTCTATTCTATTCTATTCTATTCTATTCTATTCTATTCTACTCCAGTGATGGAAAACCTTTTAGAGACTGAGTGCCCAAACTGCAACCCAAAACCCACTTATTTATCCCCGGGTGCCAGGTGGGTGTGGCCACTGGGTAGGCATGGCTGTGGTGGTCATGGCAGACTGGGTGGGTGTGGCCAAGGTGAGCATGGTCACCTCGATGTTGCTCATGGGGAGGGATGCCTGTGGGGGCTGGGCAGGTTTGGGGGAGATCCAGGGGGTCTCTGGCAGACGAGGCAGTGGGCAGGAGGCTTGTCCTGCAGGGTGAGGCAAGGCGAGGCAGGGTGGGGGTGCCATTGTCGCAGGGCAAGGTGACGCAGGGGCCGGGGTAGCTGGTGCCTGACACCATCACCCCCTGCACACAGAGGCCAGCGAGCGCATGGGGGCTGACAGTGTCCGTCAGCAGCCACAGCCTGCCAGCCCCTCGACCGGCACACTCTGGGGCTCCGCAGCCCACCGCTAGCAGTTCAGAGAAGCTGCCTCTGAGCTGGACGGACGGCTGACAGCTGAGGAGGCGATGGAGTAGGTCGTGCCCAGGAAAAGGAAAGCATGCGAGGCCAGGAGGCATCCCAGGGATGGGACGGGGGGGAGGGAAACCAGCCATGATGGGATGCATCCGGCCATCTGGGACCTCGGCAAGTTAGCAGGCAGCTGGTTGAAGAGGGACAGTTGCCATCTCTGGGGCATGGCACGTGTGCCCACAGAGAGGGCTCTGAGTGCCACCTCTGGCACACATGCCATAGGTTCGCCACCACTATTCTATTCTATTCTATTCTATTCTATTCTATTCTATTCTATTCTATTCTATTCTATTCTATTCTATTCTATTCTATTTTTTACCAAATTGGAAGGTTGTTGAAAGTGATGAAATATCTATAGAAATATGGTTCACAGGATAAGAATGAATAAGGTTCTAATCAAATTATACCCTTAAATTTGGAGAATTACAAGGGAATCTACGTCTAGTATCAAAGAAAGGAGGCTTAACAGAGCAGGCAAATGATTGTATAACAGCCTTAATTTCACCAGATAGCAAAATAATATATAGGAGCATCTAATGAAGATTAGAGCCCTACACAGAAAGGGAGATGCCAGGTCTTCAGTCTGGGTTGAGAAAAGGCCAAGGAACAAGAAATATCGCTGCCAATGCTTGCTGGATTATTATGAAATCAGTCTGGGCTTTGTTGGTTCTAGAAATGCCTTGGATGCGTTGCTCCCCTATGTGATGCAGCATGTGAGAATCTTGATATCCTCTTGGGAAACATGTAAACAGTTCAGGAAGGGACAGTCTGGATGGAAATGGCAAAATTGATGGATTCCAAGTTGGCCAAGCAATCAGACAAGTCCCTTATTCATCCAACCCAAATGCAGAAGGCATCTGGAGGGAAGCTCAGATGATGAACATGCTTTAAATCTGGAGGCAGAAATTCCACAACTTGGATAAGGCTGCACTTGTCTCATAGCTGGAAATGCCAACAAACTCTAGTAATGAAAATCAAGGAGCACTAGTATTTTAAAAAAAAGACTTAACTAATAGGTGGTACCTGTCTCAGTAACTGACAGGTAGTAGTGAGGGATCCAGGTGTGAGGGATCCAGGTGTCCTACTGGATTACAGGCAGTCCTCAACTTACGACCATAATGGAGCCCAAAATTTCTGTTGCTGAGACAGTTGTTAAGTGAATTTTGCCCCATTCTATGACCTTTTGGGGGTTCTCAAGCAAAATGCAGGGGGGGGAGGTTTTGAGGGAAGCAGAAGGGCCTTTGCTGAACCTTTCTGGAGGCCCCCCCAAGAATCCCCACAGACCGAGAGGCCTCCAGGGCAAAAACTGTGCTGCCCATGTCCTTGATCCCCCAAGAGGCACTGAGGAAAGATTTGAACATCAAAAATTGAACAGCCTCGTCTCCTTCTCCCAGGAGCACGGGAGGCTCCTTCGCATTTTATGTGAAGGGGGCAGAGTTTGCCTGTGAAGAGAAATCCTTCTTCCAGACTGGGTTAGGGTTTCAGTGGAAAGCAGGCAGGGCTGCCCCGGGATTGAGAGTGTCTGAGTGAGAAGAGCAAGTGGGCGCCAAGACACGCGCTGGAGTGCCTGGCCCTGGTGGCTCTTCAAAGCCTTTGCCTGCCAGAAAGCAGAAGGAAACAAGCAGGCCTGCTGTCCCTTGCAAGCAAAGCAAGAAGCAATGGATGGAAATTGAAAAAGGAGAGAAGCAACCTAGAACTGAGGAGAAATTTCCTGACTATAAGAACAATCAACCAGTGGAACTGCTTGCCTCCAGAAGTCGGTACCCCATTACTGGAGGCTTTCAAGAAGAGACTGGGCAGCCACTTGTCTGGAAGAATCTAGGGTCTCCTGCTTGAGCAGGGGGCTGGACTAGAAGACCTCCAAGGTCCCTTCCAACTTTGTATTCTGTATTATTCTGTATTCTGTTCATGACAGAGCTGTTTTTTTCTGTACAGGCACTTCCCCCAATTTTTGATGCAGTTTTTAAACCACAGAGATAACAATAATTCAAGGGTGCTCCAAGGCCAAATGCATAGAAAAATATACTTCTGCCCAAAATATTTTGAAAATAATAATTGTTTTGGTATGCCTTTCTTCTCTGAAAAATGCAGAACAATGCAGAAATGGTAGGAAAGAGGAAGGCTCACAAACTATTCATTTCAAAATAAATCACCGATTAGAAATGCTAAAACAAAACAAGAGGTAATGCAGTGAAATGCTGCTTGTCCTGAGCAAATGAAGTGAAGCTGGGATAGATTAACCTTGACACCAGGTGAACTTGAGGTCTAAATTCCATCTAGGGTGCATGTGCACATTTGAGGTACGTCTGCTTTAGAAAGGGTGTCAGGGAAACAAAATCAGGGTGACTCCATTTCTGTGCAGAGTATAGGGCAGGCCGCACAGATGTCCTAAAGCTGGTCTTGGCAGAGTTCTCCTTCTGCCACCAAACTCCAAGTCCAGGCAGAAGGAGACTTAATCTTCCCTGGGATCATGGTCAAGGAAACCAGTGGTTGGAAAGTAACCAAAAAGAGAAGCAACCTGGAACTGAGAAATTTCCCAACAGAGAGAACAATTAATCAGTGGAACGGCTTGCCTTGGGAAGTTGTGGGTGTTCCCCCACTGGAGGCTTTTAAGAAGAGACTGAACTACCATTTGTGTGAAATGGTCTAGAGCAGTGATGGTGAAACTTTTAGAGACCAAGTGCCCAAACTGCAACCCACTTATTTATCACTGGGTGCCAGGTGGGCATGGCCCACCGGGTGGGCATGGCTGTAGTGGTCATGGCAGACAGAGTGGGTGTGGACAAGGCGGGCATGGTCACCTTGATGTTGCTCGTGGGGAGGGACACCTGTGGGGGCTGGGCAGGGTTGGGGGAGATCCAGGGGGTCTCTGGCAGGTGGGATGGTGGGCAGGAGGCAAGGTGAGGCAGGGGCAGGGTGGCTGCTGCCTGACACCATCGGTGGCCGCGGCCTGACACACCTGCACATAGAGGCCAGCGAGCGCACAGGAGCTGGCATCATCCATCAGCAGCCACAGCTTGCCGGCCCCTCGACCGGCACACTCTGGGGCTCCACAGCCCGCTGCCAGAAGTTCAGAGAAGCTGCATCTGAGCTGGACGGACAGCCGACAGCTGAGGAGGCGATGCAGTGGGTCGTGCCCGGGAAAAGGAGAACATGCGAGGCCAGGAGGGATGGGATGGAGGGAAACCAGCTGTGCTGGGATGCATCTGGGCATGTAGGACCTCAGCCAGTTAGCAGGTGGCTGGTTGAAGAGGGACAGTTGCCATCTCCGGGGCATGGCACATGTGCCCACAGAGAAGGCTCTGAGTGCCGCCTCTGGCACACGTGCCATAGGTTTGCCACCACTGGCCTAAAGTCCCCTGCTCAAGCAAGGGGGTTGGACTAGAAGACCTCCAAGTCCTTCCAACACTGTTATTCTATTAATTCTGTTAGTTCTCTGCCTTCCCTCCCCCTGCCTCATCTCTCCCCTGGAAATCCTCTCTTCATGGGTAGCCACTGCCTTAGAAAACAGAAATCACTTTCAAAATAATCTTGGCAGATTAGGTAAAAGGTAAAAAAAAATATGGACTCAAACTGAGCAGAGATAAATGCCCAGTATATTCATAAACGGAATGTATAGGTAAAATGGGAGATTCCTTCGTTAGCAAGAATGCTTGAAAAAAGAACTTGGAATAGTGGCTGATGGCAAACTGAATATGAGCCAACCATTTCTTGTGGTTGCAAAAAAGTCAAGTGCCATTGTAGGTTGCATGAAATTATCGCAAATATAGTTCCACTTTGTTTTGCATTGGTCATACTGAACTGAATATTCTTGAATTCTGTTCACACACTTAAGAAAGCTTCCAATAAACATGACAGGGATGAGCAGTCAGGATTATCACAGAAGAGCATTGTGAAAACATTGGGCATGTTTGAGAAGAGAAGAGGAGAGGAAAGGAGAGGAGGAGTGAAGATCAAGAGAAATTATGAGGTCCCTTTTCAAACATTTGCAAAGCTATTCCATAAAAAAAGATCCTGTCATCTCACGGTTCCATACTGCAGGACATGAAATAATGGATTTAAGCTACAGGAAACGAGCTGAATTTTTGGAAAGCCTTCTGATCAGCAAGAGAAGGAGGATGGTGGAACCCATGAGCTACAGAAGTGATGGCCTCAAGCACCTCTTCCCACTTTGCATCCCATAAGGCAAAACAGCTGCTGGGTAGACCAACCTGCCAATCTTTGGAAAGGTGACACATAAATATAATAAACAAACATAGAATATGTTAAATAGAAAAAGAGACCGAGATGCTTAATGTTGTTCTGGAAACCCTAGCAGATCGAGATGGCTCAGATTTCCACCCCATAACTTGGATCGAGGCCATGGCGTTTATTCCCCAATGGCGGTCTCCTTGGAGACCATGGGCTAAGGCCAAATCACAGCACGCAGAGTACAAATGCAGGGGGTCAGGTGTGAATCCCAAGGGAAGAGAGCACCCCTTTCCCCATCCTTTTCCTTTCTCTTAGCAGAGCCCAACTGGTGATGGGAAACAAGCCCCCCCCCCGACTTCTTTGCTCCCCCTGCTGGGTTGACCGAACCCCTGCCCTGCCCTCTTGGCTGCTGCAGAGTGGAAGGAATGCAAGTCATCCTAGCCAGCAGGGGTTTCTGGCTCCCTTGTCCCAAGGATGGGGAAGAAACCCCGAGATGTTGGCCCTTCTTCTCTGGGGGCCTTTGCAGCAGCCAAAGCATCATAGAATAGCTTTTAGGAGCCCTGCCAAGATGGCTGAGGCTGGAGGAGAACGTGGAATCGTCTGGTCTGGCTTTTCCTGGCATCTTTTCCTCCTCCTCCTCCTCCTCCTCCTCCTGCAGCTACTCAGACAGACAAGCAAAGATCGGATTAAATACCCAATCCATCTTCAGTTCAAGGCCAGCTCTGCCTCCTTCCCTTCTAAACAGCCTTGATGTATGTGAGGCACGTGGGCATCGGCTCTGGCACCAGCCTGCTCTTGTGCCTGGTCTTTGGCAGCTGCAGAGGCCGCTGCTGTCTGCCTGCCATGCACTGTGGCTCCCTCACAGAATTAAGCATCTCTTGGCCCTCCTGGCAGCTTCCCAGCCAAAGAAGTCGTCTCCTTGGGTTGGGGTAAGGGGTGACCTGGACTGCCAGTCGCAGCAGCAGCTGCAGAACAAGGGGAGGAGGTGGTGGTGATGGTTTCACGTAGGAATAACTCAGCGATTCCTGGCCCTCCAACCCCTCGCTCTGTTCAGGCAAGGGGAAAGTAGCCGAGCTGCACCACAGGATGCAGGTAAAGCCACACTGGATCAGCAGTAACTGCCCAGCCAGCCTTTCCCAAATTCCAGAGACGCCTCAGGATCCCCCCCCCCCCGGTAAGCAGGAGGCAGAAAAAGGAAGAAAGGCTTGTGGGCAGAGCTTCAACCCCAGCGTCATGGCCAACATCTTGATATTTTTGACCATGTCCTGCAGGCATCCCTGGTGAGTAGGATATGCGCTTATCACCACGGATCCCCAGCTGGCCCCATTCACTGGGCGTAAGACCAGTTTGAAGGAATGGCTGGAGGGGGCTTCGCTTAACCCATCCCAATTAGCTGATTCATAGTGGTCATGAAAACATCTTCTGAGCTTCCCCATATCTTTACTACGAAGCTTTTTACTTCCCTCTTGCTTGGAGAATCCCAGAATGCCTGTCAGAATCCAATTATATTTCATTTCTAGTTATCGACTATGGAAAAACCCGTTTCTGCCCTCTCTGGATTCTGTCATACTATGAAGGGGAAGAGGGATGAGCAAAGGGGTTTTATGGCCCTCACTTCCTTCATTAAAACTTCAGAGGGACTGAATGTGGATTCTGATCAAGAGGACTGACCATAACAATAGGGCCATCACCTTTCATCTACTCCTCTCTGAACTCTCCCTTTTGCCGGCAGAAAGGGAAAAGGGGGGGGGTGACAATGCAGCGCCTGGAGTCTGGGAAAAGAGAGGAGGAGGAGGATCGTCGCCCGAAGAACTGTGGGGGGGGGGCTGCTTGAAAACACTTAAAACATTGAAGGGTGGGAGAGAATTCCTCAGATCCTGTCTAGTACATCTACAATCATTTTCTCTTAATAAATATGCCTGTTGGAAAAGATATTCCAAGAGTTCTGCATTCTTAAGATGTAAAGTGAGGTGGGTCCTTACAGTGCCCTTATCAGCATTCAGGTGGGGCAGCTCTTCAGATGGGGGCACGACCAAGCTGGATGACCATGGGTGCCTCAGACAGGTGGAGGTCACGTTTCCTTTTCCCCACCCCACCAAGTCGGCTACCCCCCCCCCACCCAGACATGTTTTGCCTGCTGCAGCAGCAGCCCTGAGTGTCCCTCTGTGGCGTAATCCCAAGAGAAGCGTCTTCTGCCTTCAAGGAGAGCCAGAGGACAGCTGGCCTCGGGGAGTCCCTCTCGCAGTGAGCCTGAAACGGTTTATAATGAAAAGCTTTGGATCTTTGGTCTTAATACTTCTTCCTAAAAGTCTACACTGCACGGTTATTTGTAATGCTAAAGAAGAAAAAGGAGTTGCTTCAAAAAAAGTAATTATTCAATGTCGGGCAAAATTTATCCTAGCAGCTGTAAGCATGTATCTCCAACGGTGTCTTTTGTTAATGCATTCTAATATTATACTTAGCAAAATGTGTTTTAATTTCAAATTTAATTTTTAAAATTCTCCGGATGTACTATGTATACCTTTCCAATCCTTTTGAGTGCTTTTATATGTCCACCGCATGTGAAAAAAAATACTCCCATTTCACGGCATTTCCAAAATTTGGTACTGTATGATTTGTCCACTTTGGAAATTATAGTCAGAATTGTGTACAATCTGTTAAAAAAAGTTTAATGTCTGTTTATACAAACTCAGAGGAAAGCCCCAGCCCCAGCTGCAGAAACAACCCGGACTCACAAAAAAATTCTTCTAACGAGCAGTTGGTGACCCTCTCTGGGCTCATCTGACATTGGCTCAAATCGAGAGGCTAGTTTCTGATGAGACCGGATCGGGGGGGGGGCACTTAGCCAATTTTGAATATTTTAAAGTGTCATTTTAGGAATAGGTTGCTGAAAAACAGGTTGACCAAAAAGGAGTTCACAATGAAGCCCTCGTGGGTTTTATCCAAGTGACACATGCTTGGCCATGGGATGGTGTGTGTGTGTGTGTGTGTGTGTGTGTGTGTGTGTGTGTGTGTGTATGGTGCATCATGTTTTACCTAGGTTGAATAAGGCAGTTTTCTCAACAACCCCAAAACCCCATGATTGAGGAGATATTCAGCCTCTTGTCTTCTTCTCCAACATCTTTGGCGTGGGAGAATGGATTAAAGCAGTGGTGGTGAACCTATGGCACGTGTGCCAGAAGCGGCACTCAGAGCCCTCTCTGTTGGCACGCACGTCGCCGCCAGCAGCAGGTCCATCAGGCCGCACCACCGCCAGAGCAGGAGCCCTGCCCAGCATACAGGACGTGAAGCAGCCAACTAGCAAGCTCGAGTAGAGATGGTAGAGCAGAGGTCACCAACCATTGTCGATTGGCGGACTGGAAGAAAAGGGAGGGGGAAGCATTTTACATGCGTGCATGCACCCACGGGGCCACGAGCATGCACGCGCTGCAAATGGGGCAGGGCTAGTGCCTGCGTGATACTAGTCCTGCCCCCTTCTTGCTTGGTGTAGCGCCTTGTATCTGCACCCTGCTGTGCGGCGGTGGCAGTTTTTGCGCCTTGCAGCATGGTGGCCCATTTTTGCGCCCCTGGTTTTTGCGTGCCAGAGGCGGCACTCAGAGGTGACTCCCTGCTCCCCCCTGAGGGCACTATAATGGTGATGCGCCCCTGGCAGTTTGCAATAAATAAGTGGGTTTGGGGTTGCGGTTTGGGCACTCGGTCTCTGAAAAGTTCGCCATCACTGGATTAAAGCGTGAGGAATCAGCAACCTTCAACCTTTGCAGTCCTACAGTGTACAGTTGGTGTGGCTTCTCCTTATGGAACAAAGAAGGAAGAGATCTGCAGATCCACACAAAGATCGAATATCCGGATAGCAGTCAAGCGTCACAGCACAACGTATCACAACCATCTGGCAAGAATACGTCCCATGCCAGACACCCCTCTGCCCTAGAATCTCTTTGTACGTTCCTCAGCTTTCATCCCATCCTGCTTCTTTCTACCATTTTCACGCCAATGTTTGTGAGTTTGTAGCAGTCATGGCAATCATATCAACCACAGTCCCCTTATGGTAGTACTGGTTGATCTATCACATCAGCAGCCGCAAAAGAAATTAGGTGCTGGAATCCTGCCTCTTATGGTGATAGGCAGCTGCGTTGTGCTGGTAGAACTTCTATTCCTTCTTTCGTTTCCTGAGTCAGAAACAGGGGCAGCTAAAGGGATCAGTTATCAGAGCAAAGACAGAGATAAAACAGCCTCTGCTTGACTAGCATCCATTTTGTGGCATGATCTGACAGCAGAAGAGAGTAGTGATGGCCTCCTGTAGACTTCCCTACCATGCAGCAACTCCCCAAATGTTCCACCTAGGTCAGGGGTTCTCAACCTTGGCAACTTTAAGACTTGTGGACTTCAGCTCCCAGAATTCCTCAGCCAGCTTTGCTGGCTGAGGAATTCTGGGAGCTGAAGTCCACAAGTCTTAAAGTTGCCAAGGTTGAGAACCCCTGACCTAGGCCATCTTGGCTAGGAAATCCTGGAAGCCAAAACACTCATCTGGAAGCTGCCCAAGTTGGATCAAGAGGCACGGGTTCCATTTGTCAAGCTTTAGTCAGGAGTTGGATTTGTGAAAGGGCTGAAGAAGAGTGTCCCTCAACATGTGTTCCTGTTGCAGCCTCTCCTCATGACGAACCAGAGCACGTCATCTCTCCTGTGGAATGGTGGCCCAGTTCCTTCAGACGAGAAGTGGCAGGACTGTTGAGAAGATAGTTCCAGGGAGAAGATCCTCATGAATGAAGAGCAGAGGAAAAAGGATGTCCTTCACTGGTCCTTGGCAAGCAGCCCAGCTGAGTTCAGCTTCCTCTCTCCTGCAGAGAGTCTGCCCACGAATGAGGCACGGGCTCTCCTGTACCAAGTTCAGTTGTAGGCACCGTAGTGGCCTAACCTGAAATTTTCTTTCTGCTGGAATGGCTACTTCCTGTTGCTCTTTTCTGCTCCAAAGTCCTAACAAAATGTCAAAAAGCTCTGTATCTTTCTGATGGCTGAGTCTCCCTTACCACCTATCTTTAGTATCCAGGGGACAACAAACCTTTTGAGTAACAGGGAAATGATAAGCCAGGATAATTGTGCTGTTTTGCTCATGGTGTAGGAAAGGAAAAACCTTCTGAGGTCACACGCACAGAGCAGAGGCTTAAAGAGGATATGTAAAAACTTTGTTTTGAAATGTGGTCTCTCTTGCAGCTTGCCCATGCTGGCCATGGTGTTTCCAAAGAAGGTGTTAGCAGGAGTTGGGATTCATGGAGCAGGATTCCCAAAGGAAGCCCGGGAAGGCTCTGGGAGCACAAAGGTTCCTTTTCTGCTCCTTGGTTCTTTCTTGGTCTGCAGAAGACTCCCTGGTGTCCCATGGACACGGAGCTGCTTCTCCAGCCACCTGCCATTTCTGCAGATGTGAGGAGGATGGAAGTCGCCCTGCTCCAGGCTCCATTTTTGCCAGCCATTTCTTCTGCCACCAGCAGAATTCAGTGTCAGGTCTTAACCTTCATTTCATCTGTAGATGTGGTAGGGTGGAGGACAGCATTTGTAGTCTTGTGGAAAACGAAAGGACTCTTACGAATTCCAGAGGGTTTTAGCAGAGAGATTTATTGCGCAGGTTCAGAAGCAATAGCAACAAGCAATTCTGAACCCCGAGGGCGGGTTCAGACTTCAGTTTTATACTTTTCTTTTCTCAGGAACAACGGAATACACATTGAAATACACATTGTAATACATTAGGTTCGTTTCTCACGGGTATACAATGGAGAGTTTGCTGCATACATTGTATCCGAGTGCAATGCGCGTTAGGTTAGTCACATACTATTAACACAGCACTATTCCAGTAATTATGAAGACATACCATTATTCTAGTGATTGTTCATTATTCCACATTATTAGGGACAGGTCTGCTAGGGTTGGCTTGGCGCCTCACAGGCATCTTGCCATCAAAGGCTAGAAGGGGGGAGGACAGATGTAAAATAAAGTTGTGTGTTTACGAAATAGGGAGGGGCAAATGACAGGTGATAAAGACCAGAGAAGCTTGGGACCTGAATCCAAGGCCAGGCATCCTCAGAAAGAATGTTGATCACCCCAATCGCAGCATTCTAAAAACATCTCAGCGAGTTGCAATCGGCTGAAGATGGACTGGTCACAGGGGGCGGGCTGGGATGAAGGGAGACCTTTCTGTATCTTTTGAGTGTGGGAAAACCATAGTTAGCCTGAATTTGCTACAGCCAACATCTTTTTAGTAAAAGAACCTTTTGCTTCAAACTAATGGAGTCGAGGGTCTTTCTTTCCTAATAGATCAGATTGGGGCAGGTCTGACATATATTATCCGTTGACTTCAATATGAGTATGAAATGAGGTGGGAAACAAATCCTGAACATTTTGAAGATTATAGGGTCTCCTACTAGTTTAAATTTAAATGGACTCCAGAAGATGGTAGAGGACAGGAAGACCTGGAGGAACATTGTCCATGGGGTCACGATGGGTCGGGCACGACTTCGCAATTAACAACAACAACAACTAGTTTTCAAACAAAATGTTGCAGGGCATTCTTCCCAGGCCTGAATCTGGAGCTTTGCAATGCCCCGTTGATTGTAAATGAATCCACCTCACACCCAAAATGATGAACCCTTTAACTTCTGAGTCTGCAATTAACGGGAGTAATGCTGATAGTGGTCACAGTTAATGAAATGTGCAATTGTGGCCGTCCTTATTGAAATATCAACCTTGGTGAGTTCCCTGGTCCTTGTTCCCAAGAATGCAATTGGTTCAAGGATCTGAATTCAAATGGCCAAGGAGCCCTTTGCTCTTCACGTAAGAGCAATTCATTTCCCAGTTTGTGGCTTGCCATAATGTCTAATTTCAGATGGCATAATGAGAGCTTAGATGCTATGTTTTCTTATAATCACAGACAGCTGATTATCGAGCCATTGCTGAATTCTGCCAATACATATGAAGAGAGGAATTAGGAAAGACCCAGTTAGCAGGCAGGGTTTTATGCTTAGCCCAGCGTGATGATGCTTGATCAAAAGGTTCAGTCCAGCTTCCTGCTGGTCCCTCACATCTCTTCCCCACCCCTCCCCACCCCCCTCCCCTCCTGAAAGCTAAGATCCGTATCAGGTTGTGACTAATTCTAACCAAGCAATGTTTGATATCTGGGCTTTTCTAGCACAGTAGAGCTGGAGAGTAGATGGTGCCTTACTCCAAGAGGCAGATGTGACATTTTCCTGTATATTTTATAAAGTTAAAACTCAAATTAATATTTCAGGATCCTTAACCCCCGAGAGGGGCAACTATGGAAGCAGGAGGAAAGAAGAGAAGGCTCAAGTATAAGGTCTCCTTGCAACATCCTTCTCCTGTAGCAACTCTGTCCTTCCAGAGACTTGATCTTCAGGAGTCCCTTCATGTGCACAGGCAACACCAACAGTGCTGGAGAGGCCTACACACAACTGCCCAAGACAACATTCAAGAACAGTTGATGTATTTGATGTATTTCCTGCAATATTGTCAAGAAACCCAACCTGCTTCTAAATGCTGGCTTGAGGTTTCTACCAACTGCCTTCTCTCTGTGGGTTGTTGCAGCCATGGCAGCATTTTCAACACCTGGGCATGGCTATTGGTGCTCTTGGAGTTTTGTGCCCATACTGTGCACTGCCAATGTTGGATGATGCTAACACAGTCTTTTCTCCCCAGAATTGCACCGAATATGGGGTTGGAACTGGGGCAGTTTCTCCCCACTGTTGTCAAGGGTGAGATGCAATGGATGTAGTTTCTTCCTGTGGGCTGCAACCCTGGCACTGAAAGTGTATAGAACCCCGCCTTCCCCCAATCTGCCTCCCCAGAAAAGAGGAAGGCAGAATCTGAAAAGTTGGGCAAAGAAGATGATCTTCTAAGAGGGAAATACATTCTGCAACCAATGTGGAAGATCTACTTGACCCGAGGGGAGCTTTATATAGGATTGAATTGGGTCACTGTTTGGAAAGCTCTCCGGTATCCTTCACATTAAGAACAAAAAAGAAAAAAAACAGCGTCCTGCACATGATTATCAATTCTAGTGTATCCCTTTCCACATATGCTAGATTTCTACATGCAAGGTAGTTACTTTTCTAGCCTAAAGGGGATTTAACATTCAGTCTCCTATAAGATTAAGCTTATGGTGATTACAACTTCCCTATCAGAAATCTCTCCACATATTTAGTAAATTGGGGGCAGAGACAGCGAAGAGTCTGTACTTGGAAAGGAATCTTAGTGAGATGAGCAAAGGCTGGCCCACCGCTGACAGAATAAATCTGCCTTCTTAGTCACAGGCAGCCTCCCACATCCCTGAGCTTCCTTCCCAGGTGCTTCATTCAAGCAAAATGTCTGATTTAATCTCTGGCGTGTTGCAGCAAAAGCACTCTCATCAGGGACTCAAAGGGTGCGTTGCTTATAAAATTTTCCCAAATTACTGGACATCTTGTGCAATCTCACTCGTTTTCATGTGCACTTCCTGGCCTGTGATTTGTTATGTACAAGTAGTCCTCAACTTACAACAGTTCATTTTGTGACCATTCAAAGTTACAACGGCACTGAAAAAAGGGATTTATAGTCGTTTTTCACATTTACGACCGTTGCAGCCTCCCCAGGGTCACGTGAGCAAAATTCCGATGCTTGGTAACTGACTCATACTTATGACGGTTGCAGTGCCCCGGGGTCATGTGATCACCTTTTGCGACCTTCTAACAAGCAGACTCAATGGGGAAGCCAGATTCACTGGACAACCGTGTTACCAGCTGAACAACTGCAGTGATTTGCTTAACAAGCAAGGTCACAATTTCACAAAAGGGCAAAATTCACTTGCCAAATGTTTCGAACAGCAACAGAAGTTCTGGGCTCAACTGTGGTCATAAGTTGAGGACGACCTGTATATATCCTCCTGCCTTAAAACTAGCTCCCACCTTGGCTGGCTAGGGAATTCTGGGAGTTGAAATCTTAAAGTTGCCAAGGTTGGAGATTCCTCTTCTTAAAGTCTACACCAGGAGGACATTTTAAAAAAAAAACATTATTATAGATAACTGAATTACACCTTCAACTTACAACTGAGACTAGAATTTCCTTCACCAGGTAAGCTGGTTGTTAAGGGAGTTGTACCCAATCTCATAGCCTTTTTTGCTACCGTTGTTAAGCAAATCACCACCGTCGTCCAGTGTGTCGGGTTGTGGTTAACCAAATCTGGCTTCAGCCATTGACGCTGCTTATTGGAAACCTGCTAGTAAGATTGCAGGAGGGAAGGATGCGACTCTGGCATGCTGCAATGTATCAGTTGCCAAGTGTCTGAATTTTGATCATGTGACTATGGGGATGCTATAATAGTCATAAGGGTGAGGACTGATTGCAAGTCAGCTTTTTCGGTGCTGTTTTAACTTTGAATGGTTGTAAGTGCAATGGGGTACCAGCACTGAAGACGAATCCGGAGTCCTGCTGGCCGAGAAAGAAATCCACTGTATATTCATTTAGGTATATTCACATACGTGCGCTTTCTTTTTATTTTATTTATTTATTTTGTATTTTTTCACACTGTTTGAAGAAACACATCCCAAACGTCGTATCAGTCTATAAGGCCAATAACAGGAATATAAAATATTGAGCAAAAAGTGGTTGGGGATAGGAGACTCTCAGAGGAATGGAATCAGCAATTTGTAGACAATCTATCAAGGGAGGTATGCTGTCTCCAAGGAGCAAAGATCAAAGATGCAACTGAGGCTTACTAAAAAAATTAAGCCCACAGATTATTATCCCTTTCTCTTCTTTCATGTGGGGACAAACAGTACAACAAAGAACCTGAAAACATTATCAAGAGACTGTAAGCAGCTAGGCATGAAAGCCAAAGAGATTGGGGTACAGATGGTGTTTTCATCTGTACTTCCAATGAAAGGTCAACATCCAATGAAGAGAATGGAGGATTTTAGAAGTAAACCATTGGCTTAAAGCAGTGGTTCTCAACCTTTCTAATGCCGTGACCCCATAATACAGTTCCCCATGTTGTGGTGACCCCCAACCACTTATATATCACCGGGTGCCAGGGGCGTGGCCAAAGAAAAGGGGGAAAAATGGCGGACAGCCTTGTTTGGAGACCCCCGTGAAATGATCGTTCGACCCCAAATGGGGTCCCGACCCACAGGTTGAGAACCACTGGCTAAAAGGATGATACCAATAAGAGATATTTAGACTTCCAGACCATGATCTACATTACCCCCATGAAGGACTTCTGGCAGGGGATGGGCTACACCTCATAAGGACTGAAAAGAACATGTTTGGGAAACAACTGGCTTGGCATATATGAAGGGCTTTAAACTAACATTGGAAGGGGAGGGAGACAATCTTTAGGACTGAATTCCATGCATAAACTTCAAGACAACCAATCAAGTGGTGAGAAGGAAGTGGAACTCAGATACAAAACAGGGATGTGGGATGCAAACACAGGATCAATCAAAAAGAATTCAGATGCCAATTCACTAATGCTCAAAGTAAGAGGAACAAACAAGGCAAACTTGAGGTCCCAGTATAAGAAGGCAAGTGTGATATTGTTGCTATTACTGAAACTTGGTGGGATGGAATCCTTGACTGTAACATACTGATATAAGGATTCAAATTGTTCAAAAGAAACAGATCTAACAAAAGAGGAGGTGGAGTTACACTATATGTAAGAAATAACTATTTCTACAGAAATACATAAAACTTTTAAAGAAGGGACTGGACAGTCACTTGTTTGAGATGGTATAGATTCTCCTGCTTGAGCGGGGGGCTGGACTAGGTGACCTCCAAGGTCCCTTCCAGCTCTATTTTATTCTATGAAAAAACCTTCTTGAGTGCCTGTAGATTAATATAAAAGGAAAATGGAATGACCTTGCCATACTACAGGCCATCCAACCAAACAGAGGAAACAGAGGAACTGTTTGCTAATCAGTTAGTTAAGGTGTGCAAGGAGCATGCTACAGTAGTAATGGGGGACTTTATCCTGTCATCAACTGGGAGACAAATTCCACACAGAACGGGAGCTTAAACAGGTTCCTGATACACTTGCCATCCCAAAGATAGAGGAGAGAACCAGAGGGTCACCTATACTGGACTTAATTCTTACTAACAGGGATGAAATGATACAAAAAGGTTGAAACTGCGGAAACTTTGGGGGGGAATGACCATGTTGTATTCAATTTAATGCAGACACAAGCAACAGAACAAAATAAAATTAATGTTAGACTGTAAGAGAGCTGATTTAACAAAGTGAGAGAGACCCTAGGAAAGATTCCATGGATGGAAATCTTAAAGGGGAAAACAACTCAAAACACTGAGGAAAATCTGAAAAAATAAAATTATAAAAGCCCAGTCTAACACAATATCACTGAGAAAGAAAAACAAGAAAACCTGGACAAAATGAGCATGGTTGTATAAAGAACTCTGATAAACTGAAAGACAAAAAGGACAAGTATAAAAGGACAAAAATAAAAAAAAATAACTACAGCAGAATACCAACACCTAGCCCAAATCTGCAAAGATGAAGTCAGGAAAACTAAGGCTCAGAATGAAGTAAGACTTGCAACAAATATAAAAAAGAAATTTAAAGGTTTCTTTCAACATGTAAGGAAACAAGAAAAAAAGTCAAAGAAATGATTGGTCCACTAATGGAAAAAGATGCCAAGGGGGTCATAGGTAACAGGGAGAAAGTGGAACTGCTTATCCTTTGCACTTGTCTTTATGCAAAAAGAAAATATAGCCCAACCTATCAAAAGCAAGGCTGTAGAAGACAGAATAGAAATACATGTGAAAATGGAAAGAGAACACCTATCCACTCTAGATGAGTTCAAATCACCAGGATGAGAGGGATTGCAACCCAGGCTTCTGAAAGAACTGGCAAACATAGTCATAGAACCACTGAAAAAAATCTTTCAAAGATACTGGAGCATTAGGGAGCTGCCAGAGAACTGAAAAAAAGTTGATGTGGTTCCAATCTACAAAAAAAAAAAAAGTGTATCCAGGAAACCACAGACCAATCAGCTTGACGTCAATGCCTGGGTAGATCCTGGAAAAGATAATCAAGCAACGCATTTGTGAGCACCCAGAAACAAAAAAGGCAAGTAATAGAAGTAGTACATGCTTGTTAAAAACAAAACATGCCAGACAAACCTTACTGCCTTATTTGACTAAGTGACTAAATTAGTGGAGCAGCAAAATGCAGTGGACATAGTATACTTGGACTTCACTAAGGCATTTGACAAAGTAGATCACAGCCTATTTTTTAGTAAGATAGAACAGTGTGGAATAGACAGCATCACCATCAGATCAATTTGCAGTTGCCTGACCAACTACAGTCATTGTGTAATCCCCAATGGAGCTACATGTACACAGAGGGGACATGCAATGGGGTACTTTAGGTCTTGGGACAGGTACTCTTCAACATTTTCATAAATGATCTAGATGAGAGCGCTGAAGGAGTGCTCATCACATTTGCAGACAACACTAAGCAAGGGAGAATTGCCAACACTTTGGAAGATAGACTCAAGATTCAGAAAGAACTTGATATATTTGAACACTGGGCCTATGCAACAAAATGCAATTTCTGCATAGGCAGGAAAAACCAAATGCATAGGTGTAGAATAGGACCGTAGTGGCGAACCTATGGCACGCATGCCAGACTGGGCACACAGAGCCCTTTCTGTCGGCACATGCGCCAGAGGGACACTCCCCTCCCCCTCTCCACATGTGCCTGACTAGTGGGAACTGGAGAGGGCAGGGAAGCTGAATCCAGCAGCGCTCTCGTGAGAACAGCTGCGAGAGCTGGGTGGGGAGAGGGGAACCTATAAAAGCAGGTTTTGGCGGGAGTGCAGCGAAAGAGCGAGTGAGCGAGCAGACGACCTTTGGAAGCGATGGTTGGCGTGAGTTTGGAGAAGACAAGTAGGATGCGGCGTCCATTTGCGCTTTTCAGAAGGCTAACAGGGGAAGGAGGACACATAGATTTGGACTTTGGAGAGAGAGAGAGAGAGAGAGAGAGAGAGAGAGAGAGAGAGAGAAAGAGAGGGAAGGAAGGAAGGAAGGAAGGAAGGAAGGAAGGAAGGAAGGAAGGAAGGAAGGAAGGAAGGAAGGAAGGAAGGAAGGAAGGAAGGAAGGAAGGAAGGCCGGGCCCACCAGCACCGTTGGGCAGATGACCTGGGCAGATGACCTGGGCCTGCCCAGGTGATGCCGAAGCCAGCCAGCCCTTCTGTGGGAGGGGAGAGCGGCTACTCCCAAGCACCACAACTGCCTACCTTCGGGCTCCATTGGCCTCTCCCCCCCTCCAGGCTGGGACTAGTCAGATTCCCCCCTCCCCCGTGGGCAGCGCTGTGTCTGTCCCTGGCCAGCCCTCCTCCTCCTTCTGCGGGTGGACCGCGGCTTACCAACCTGGGCAGCGCCTCTCCCTGTACGCGTCCTCAGGTGGAGGAGCCAGGCAACCCTGGCTCTCACTTCCCTCTGTCCTCCATCTGCCTGAGGCCCAAGCTCGGCACGCCCAGCTGGCCAGCAACAGGCTGGAGAGCGCAGGATGGCAGCAGCCGCCCCGGGATGCGGGGTAAGTGGGATGTAAGCTCCCGATATCCGCAGGGGAAGAAGCGGCATGGAGACTCTGCGCCCAGTCCAACCCAGCCCCAGCACAGCATGGAAAGTGAGCCAGCAGCCCCATAAGCGTCCCCGTGCACGCGTGCGCCCCCGCCCTGCTAGGCAAGCGGAGCTGCGGCATCTTCAGCAGAAGAGCACAGGTGGGCAGCAGAAGGCACGAGAAGCTCTGATCCCAGTACAGCCCCTCCCCACTCTCCTCCTCCCCCCTTAGAAGAGCTGCAGTGCTCAGGAATCTCCCCCCCATACCCCCCACCTCCCCAGGGAAGAAAACCATCGCGAGACACTCTTCTGTTTTAACTTTTTTTTCCTTGTCACTTTTTGGAGTTTTCATCCTGCTTTCATGAGATGGCAGCGTTTGGGAGGGGGGGGTAGCTGCCCCCTCCTCCCCCCAAGCCATCAGCTAAGCAGACGCCCTCCTGCCCATTGCCAGAAACTCCCTGGATCTCTCCCAACCCTGCCCAGCCCTCACAGGCATCCCTCCCCAGGAGCAACATCGAGCTGGCCACACCCACCCTGGCCACGCTCACCCAGTCTGCCATGACCATCGTAGCCACACCTACCCAGCAGGCCACACCCACCCAGTGGGCCACGCCCATCCAGCACCCGATACATAAGTGGGTTTTGGGTTGCAGTTTGGGCACTCGGTCTCTAAAAGGTTCGCCACCACTGGAATAGGAGGTACTTGGCTCAACAGTAACAACTGTGAGAGGGATCTAGGAGTCCTTATTGGACAACCATGTAAGTATGAGCCAGCAGTGTGCTGCAGCTGCCAGAAAAGCCAACGTAGTCCTAGGCTGCATCAACAGAGGAGTAGCATGAAGATCGTGGGAAGTGACAATACCGCTTTATACTGCATTGGTGAGACCACACTTGGAATCCTGCATCCACCAGATTCAAAAAGATGCTGAGGCCCTAGAAAGAGTTCCAAGAACAACAAAAATGATAAGGGGTCTGGAGGCTAAATCATGAACACTTAAGGGAACTAAGTATGTTTAGCCTAAGGAAGAGAAGGGTTAGGCGTGACCTGATAGCTGTCTTCACAGGGAAGAGGGCATCGATTTATTCTCCATAGCACCTGAGGGCAGGACAAGAAGCAGCCGGTGGAAGCTTGTTAAAGAGAGACCCTACCTGGAATTATGGAGAAATTTCCTGACAGTGAGAATAATTAACCAACGGAGCTTTTTAAGAAAAGACTGGATAGTCAATTGTCTGGAATGGAATAGGGCAGTGGTGGCGAACCTATGGCACGGGTGCCAGAGGCGGCATTCAGAGCCCTCTCTGTGGGCACACATACCGTCACCTCAGTCCTAGGCCTTCAGCTGGGTTTTATAAAATCTTTTCGCTTTAGGCCGCCGCCGCCTTGTGAAAAAAAAGATTCAATCAATCAATCAATTTCAACTTCTTGCGGGAAAAAAAAGATCTCGCAAAGTTGGAATTGATTGATTGAACTTTTTAGTCCCACCCAGTCTGCCGTTACCACCGCAGCCACGCCCACCCAATGGGCCACGCTCACCCAATGGGCCACACCCATCCAATGGGCCACACCTAGCCAATGGCCACACCCACCCAGCACCCAACAATGCATAAGTGGGTTTTGGGTTGCAGTTTGGGCACTCGGTCTCTAAAAGGTTCGCCATCACTGGAATAGGGTCTCCTGCTTGAGCAGGGGGGTTGACTAGGCTAGAGACCTCCAAGTTCACTTTCAGGATTCTATGATTCTGAGATAGAGAGGTAAGATACATGAGAGACAGAGGGAGGGAGGGATGGAACAGCTTGCCTCCAGAAGTTGTGAGTGCTCCATCACTGGAGGCTTTCAAGAAACTTTTGGACAATCAATTGTCTGGAATGATAGAGAGTCTCCTGCTTGTGCAGGGGGTTGGACTAGAACAGTGGTTCTTAGCCTTTTTGAACGAATCGCCCCCTTGAGCCAATGAGGAAGTTGTCATCGCCCCCCTCCCCCAACATAACCTCTCAATCACAACATAGGAAATAATTCTTCCATTTATGCAAACACTTTTTTTGTTTTCTTTAAAATTGTCATCAGGACATATTGATGCAAATAATTTATTTCCAGTCTTTTCCCCATATCTCCCATATTCTGGCCAATGGCGCACCACTGTATGGGTAGAGGCTGCTGCGCAACACGCATGAAGATAAGCGATGCGTCTTCACATATGTACGGCGTTCTGTACTGAAGCTAGCTGGAGGAACATTTGAAAACACAATTCAATCCACTAATAGCGAGCGATCTGATGTTTTTGTACGACAGATATACAGCCATTCACTGTACGAAAAAGTCTCAAAAGTGTCCCCAAAACTTCTCGCTTCATCGCCCCAATATCGCCCCCTTTTTGTTCCTCCGCCCCCCTGAAAAATGAAATCGCCCCCCTGGGGGGCAATATCGCCCAGGTTAAGAACCACTGGACTAGAAGATCTTCAAGGTCCCTTCCAACTTTGTTATTCTGCCTCCCGCCACCTCTCCACAATAACCTAAATCATTGTTAGCTCCACCTGCAGCTATTTGGGTGTGTGTGTGTGAAGGGCTTTTTCCAGGACCCTAATTGCTTCTCCCTAGGAACCACTTCTCTTTCTGGAATTGCTTGTTTCCTTTTTGCACTGGGGCTCCCCGAGGTGTTGTGCAAATCTATACGGCTGTGTGGTCCTTGAGATGTGAGAAGTGGAGTTAAGTGGTATTTTTAATAAAAATACCATCAGATTGACAAAGTAATGTTTTATTTCTTTGTTGATCAATTTTAGTAGGCCTACTTTTCCCACCCCTGTACGGGGTGGAAATACACTGTGACCATATGTTGAGGTTCAATTTTTTAAAAAACAAAAGCTTAAGCCATGTTTTATTGCCCTGTGCAGAGAATATACATAGTTTAAGTGAAGCTTTAGAATCTATTTTTCTGCACAGGCTAATTTATAAAACCTAAATCTGCTTTCAATTTCCCAGTAAACTTTATGAAAAAAGCCTACCTCTTCTTGGTCAAATCTTCTATATTTTCTATATTCTTTTGTGTTTTGTTAAGCTGCAAATAGATGCTGATATTCTCTCAGTTGAATGTATTATAAAACTGATTTGAATAATAATGAACCAAGACAACCAGCATGTAAAACCAGCAAATACTATTGAAGTTAACTAGAAAGTGCGCCTATTTCCGAAGGACCTAAAGACCATGCCATGGAAGGACACAGAACCGAGAAGCAGCCAAATGAAGTCTTCTGAACTCTGATTTTGGCAGAATCTCGTGTCTGCCTAGTCCAGGAGTAGGCAACCTTGGCTCTTTTATGACTTGTGGACCTCAACTCCCAGAATTCCTGAGAATTTCAATTCCTAAGCTGGCTCAGGAATTCTGGGAGTTGAGGTCCACAAGTCATAAAAGAGCCAAGGTTGCCTACCCCTGGTCTAGTCCAAAGTAGTCCCACTTGAGTTCCATCCTTTTCCTTTTCAAGATCATGCTGGCTTTTTTCTCAGCCAGTCGATCTGCAATGAAACCGGTTTGTTTCCTGGATTGCAGAATATCATGAATATCATGAATCATAACCTAACAAGCTGTCTGGATTTGCCATTCTCCTGAGCAGAAGAAAAGGCAAGAATTAAAATGACATCCTCCTATGTGAATGCAGCTGGCAAAACAGGTGGTCTGAACCAGACTGTGCAACAGGGGTTCTCTCAAGGTTGACTCCCCCCTTGACAAAGAAGCTAAAGGAAGGAGGCACGGGTATGCTCGGAATGTGTGGGGAGCTGGGAGGAAAAGGAATTTAGGTGAGCCCTTTGCAGCCTGAGAAAACCTTGCAACCCAAGGTCATATGCTGAAGACTTTTGAAAGGTGCAGACCGTTTCCCCAAAATAAAATGCTTAACCTGGATTGGTGGACAGTGGAGAGTGGGCAGCCCAGAGAACGAAAAAGCGGTTTTTACTATGCTGCATTTCACACCAGAAGCTTAGAACTGGCTTTGCTTCTTCTCTGCCCATATGGGTCTCTCAGTAAAGTTTTACTCTTGGTCACAGGTTGGCAACCTGCGGCTCCGGAGCCGCATGTGGCTCTTTGAGCCGTCCCCTGCGGCTCCCAGCCCCCTCTGCCATTTGCAGAGAGAGAGAGACAGAGAAGCCTTCCCTTCCCTTCTCTCTCTCTCTCTCTCTCTCTCTCTCTCTCTCTCTCTCTCTCTCTCCCTCTGTGTGTGTGTGTGTGTGTGTGTGTGTGTGTAAAACAGAGAGTGGACTCACGGTGTTCTCCGAGGAGCTGAAAAGCTTACTGGGCAGGGCTCCTGCCTTGGCTGAGTCTCTGCAGGAAGCAGGAAGCAGGAAGGGCAGGAGAGAGCTAGCTAGCCCAGCTATGCTGACTCAGGAATTTTGGGAGTTGAAGTCCATGAGTCATAAAAGAGCCGAGGTTGCCTACCCCTGAGCTTGTTGGAGAACAGCTTGAAGCCAGCTTGCCAGATAAACAGAAGATCGGAGAGAGGGGAGAGAGGGGGGGGGGAGAGAGAGGGGGGGAGAGAAAGAGAGGGAGACAGAGACACACACATCTAAAATGAAGGTAATACTGCATATATCCTTTTTTACCTTTATGATACACAAACACACACACGCACACACACACACACACCCTTATAATAAAGGTAAAAAAAGGATATATGCAGTGTTAGCTTCATTTTAGATATCAAAAGGGTTTTGCAGCTCCCAGTGTTTTGTTTTTGGTGGGAAACGGGTCCAAGTGACTCTTTGAGTGTTTTGGGTTGCCTACCCCTGCTCTTGGTAAAGAAAATGGCCCAGGAGTTTCTTTTGCTGTGCATGCCAGTGGGATGGTTGACATGTTCATTGGATAGAGCAGATTTGAAGAAATTCAGAAGGAATTCAGCTCAAATATTATTTCTCAAATAATGGTCTTGAGAACAGAACCTTACTTTAGAGACAGCTTGTTGTAATAGTGAAGGTGCCAAGCTAGATACTGGGAGATGGCAAGTCCAGCCTTAGACATGAAAACTCTCTGGGGATTTTGGGCCAGTCCCTCTCTCTCAGCCCAACCCATCTCACAGGATTGTCGTTGTGGGGAAAAGTGGAAGAAGGAGTATTAGGTATGTTAACCACCTTGAGTTATTTATAAAACTAATAAGGAAATTAATAAAATAAATAGGTAGGTTGCCTTTTCATCCACAGGGAGCCACAGCCTTTATATGGCTCCATGGAACTGCTAGAGTCCATCCTGGGAACACCGTTCTTTATGGCAGGGGTGGGGAACAATGGCCCTTTTATGATGTGGACTTCAACTCCCAGAATTCCTCAGCCAGAAGGAATTCTGGGAGTTGAAATCCACAGGTCTTAAAGTTGCCAAGTTTGGAGACTCTGCTCTATAGAGACAGCAGCAACAGGGCGCATGGCTTAGGGGTACCACATAACTAGCTCCACCTGGGCAGAAGCACCACTGAAAAGGGATGTGTCCAGCATGTACTGGACCCTGTGGCACAATATTCCCAGGTATACCCTTCTTGTTTAAGGAAGCTCTCACATCCAGCAATTGTTCATAGATCTCTGCAGAACAGCAGTGGTACTTGATGAAACCTCATTGGGGAAAAACCTGTGGCAAAGCCCGCTTCCTCTGGCCCATCTTAGGAATGAGCAGGGGCAAATGCCAGCTGCAGGGAGCTACCCCTTCATCTGCCTGCCTGCCTGCTGGGAGGCTCTGGGTCCCAGCACCATCCCGGCTTGTTTATGGAAGCTCAGGTGAGCCGTGCAAAATCCTGGCCAGCTCCCAGCTCCCCCTTGCTCTCTCTCCTCCTTCCAGCAGTACCGCTGCCCTGCTTTCTTCATTTTGCTGGAGGCAAACATGGCTTTCCAAGCCGGTTTCTGAGGCAGAGAACAAGGGGATGGGGTGCCACGTCTTGCTACAGTCCCCTGCCCTGTTGGCAACTGGCCTTTGCACGTCCTCACCTGCCCTTTCCAGCTGTCTGCTTGGCAAGAATCATTCTTCAGAGCACAGCTGCAGAGGCTGCCTCAAAAGTTGGCAACCCTGTTACAGCCCACAATAGAAGAAGCAGCACCCAGCTTGCCCGATGCTGGACCGATATCCTTGTCTGCAGATCAAGCTCCTGAGCCTGGCTGGGATGCCAGCGGCCTGCCGAGGCTGCAGTGCCCACCTTGAGGCAGCTGCCGGTCCCTGGCAGAGACCCCTGGCAGGCCAACGTGGCCGGGAAATCATGTAGTGCAGTGGTTCTCAACCTGTGGGTCGGGACCCCATTTGGGGTTGAACGACCATTTCACGGGGGTCACCAAACAAGGCTGTCCACCATTTTTTCCCCCTTTTCTTTGGCCATGCCCCTGGCACCCGGTGATGTATAAGTGATTGGAGTCCGGTTAGGGCTCCATTCAGGGAGAGCTGACAGACCTGAGGCGGAAGCGTTGGGCACTGCTCTGGGGAACGCCTGAAAGTGGTTCCTAGATGTCAGGACTGAACAGACAAGGTAAATGTGGGAACACGAGAGACGAATCCCCTTTCATTATATTTACTTTTAATTAAGAACATGTACAAAACATTCTTTTTAGTCTCCACCCAACCTTTGGGCAGGCAGAAAGGAGACAAGTAAGAGAACCAGCTTGGTCTCGTGGTGAAGCTGCTGGCCTCGAATGCAGGAAGTCTTGAGTTCTAGTCCTGCCTTGGGCATGAAAGCCAACTTTGGGCCGGTTACTCTCTTTCAGGCCAACCCACTTCACAGGACTGTTGTTGTTGGGGGGGGGGGGAATAAGAGGAGGAAGGAGTATTAGGTATGTTCACCACCTTTGGTTACATTTAAAGCAATAAAAGCAGGATAAAAATCTAATGAATCAATCGGAGCCAAAGCTGCCCTGGGTTAAGGCCCTGTTCGGACTTCCTCTGGATCAGTGGTTCTCAACCTGTGGGTCGGGACCCCATTTGGGGTCAAATGACCATTTCACGGGGGTCGCCAAACAAGGCTGTCTGCCATTTTTTTCCCCCTTCTCCTTAGCTGTGCTACTCCCTTTTATTCTATTGGCTTTTGAAAGCCAATAGAAGAGACTCTCTTGAATAGAGTCTAATTCTATTGGCTTTCAAAAGCTAATAGGAATTGTCCAGGCTGCCCTGCTGAGCCCACCAAAAGTCCCATTCTGCAAACGGTGCTGCACCAGTTGAGTAGTCCTCGACTTACGACCGGTTGAGTAGTCCTCGACTTATGACCGGTTGGGGTCGCGGCATTAAAAAGGTTGAGAACCACTGCTCTGGATGCTCCTATCTGCTTCCCGGGGGAGCCTCCTCCTCCACACCAGGCTGCCAAATGGCAGCCGTTCACTAGCCAACAGCACAGCTGGGTTTTCCTGTCTCTCCTTCAGATTTCTGCCCCTCCCTGCAATCTGGTAGCCCTTGTTCCACTGTTCCTTGTTCTCCTCTGAGTAGCTCTAACCCTTGAACCTCCTCTGTTGGTACGTTGCCTTTTCAGGGCTGGGCTCTTTGGAAACAGTCTAGGCATAATTGCACAGAGCACCATTCATAGCTTGGAAACAGAATTCCCAGCGCAGAGAGCTCTTCAACGCCCATAATCCCCCCCCCCAGCACCTGCTTCCACCCATTTCACCAGGAAGGGCCTTTGTTTCCTCCACAAAGTCACCCCTTCCGGTCTTCTAACGATCCTTCTGACAGACCAGCCCTGTCTCCAGCAGGCCCCGTGCGAGAGGAGATTTGTTCCCAGCCATAAGCAAGTGCCTACTTGGCCGATCAACAGCTGGCTTCCCAAATGACACGGTCTCTGAGCATATCTGCAGTGCTGTCCATAAAGTCATTCCAGCCTCATGCACAAACAAGGCTGCGTTCCCACATTCTCATTCATGGCTCAATTTGGCTGGCTCTTTTCCGCCCCCTCTCCCCTCCCTTGCAAGCAGACAAGCCTTTCTCTGGAACAGGATTATTCCCCCTTACAAAGTGCCCAACATGGAGACTAGTGACACAGCCAGGAGCCCCTCACAGCCAAGACAGAGGCAGACTGTGCCTGGTGGCCCCAAGAAATAGCCGTTGGAAGCAGACAGAAGTTCCCGTCCAACTGCCTGGCCCATCTCACCCGCTGCTCAGCCAGGAGGCCTTTGCTTTGGATTCAGGCAACAGAGCTGCCTCCCTCCTCCCTCCTGCCTCTGGACAAATGAGACCCAGGGCTGTGTTATAGCTGGTGCAGCAGGTGTGATGCAAAGCCGCTTAGGTAGAAAGAGATGTACTGGTGATCTCACAATGACTGTGGTGCAGGGAGGTTTAGGGCTTGCAGTAATAAATGTTGTTTGTAAGCAGGTATGAAAAACGCAGCTATACCCAAGGGATCAGTAAAGATCCACTTCAATTCCAAAGCGTGAAAAGGGAAACACACTTACCTCCCATTCTAGTAATATAATGCTCAAGATTTTGCAACTCAAACTTCAGCAATATACAAAATGAAAATTGCCAGATGTTCAAGCCTTGTTCAGAAGGGACAGGGGCACCTGAAGCCCTGTGGCTAAAGCTGTGCAGTCATGGGGACGGCAAGGGAATCATAGCGCAGGAAGCAACAGTTAGAATGAAATGCAGAATAAGTAAACCGCCCGAAGTTGCAAAAAGGATGTGTCTAGGTTGCACATAAAGATAAGCAGAATAAAGCAGGAGAAATGCTGGGATGGAAGCAATTGAAGTTGATTTTGGTTGTGAGAAACCCCAACAATCACAGATAGGCTGATGACTAGTGGAGAGGAAGAGGATTTTTTTTGCAGATGAAGAGAGTGCAAAAGCCAGACTTTCCTGCTCAACGTTAATGGGGGGGGGGGGAGCATCATGCCAATTCAAAAAAGCAGAATGATCACACATTTTATCTCTCCAGGCACAAAAATGTACTGTGATGCTGACTGTAGCACCAATAAAGAGACATCTGCTATTTGTGAGAAAAACTACGATAGATCTGGATCAAATATGGAACAGTGGAGATATCACACTGTCAATATATTGTCAGGGCTGCAGTTTCCCCTGTTGTAACATATGGGTCTGTAGCTGGATCACGAGAAAAGCCAAACAAAGAAAACCGATCCTTTGAACTGTGGTTCTGGAAAAATAGTCGGGAATATGTTGGCTCACCAGAAGAACAAGCAAGTCAATACCAGATGGCGAAGTAAAATCTCACTGCTCACCAGAAGAAGGAATAATGATGCTAAAGCTGAAATATTTGGACACATCGTGTGAAGGCGAGAATCACAAAAGACTCTGATGCTTAGAAAAATGGAAGAGGCCAAGTGAAGGCCGGGTGGCTGATATTATGACCGATGGGGGAGCAGGAGCTTCCAAGAACTCTAAGAAGTAGTTGTGGATGGACAATCTTGAAGAAATGATGCTTTGGGTCACAAAGACTTGGAAGCAATTGAATGACTGAACTATCCAAAACCTCCCCCCCCCCCAGGTGGGACAGGTGGGGGGAGAAGCAGCTGAACACAATGTGAGGTCCAAGTGAGGTAGATAGATTCTATTTAAAGACTCTGTTAAGAAAGAAAGCGACAAATGGAATTACTTCTAACTCAATGGGAGCCATTCTCATCTTCACTCACTCTCTGGATGTGCTGAAGGATCTAATGCACCTTTACAGCAGGTTTGATATTCAACTGGTTCTCTAAAGCTGCCTGTGGACTTTCATGCTTTGGCCAGGCACGAGGGACTGTCTGCTCGCCTCCGTGTCTCCCCAGCTAGCCTCCATTGTGCTTCCTTGGCTGTCTTTGGGCTGAGTGCCTTCCCCTGCCCAAACATTCCTCTCTCGGAACAAGAGCCACTTGTAAAGATGGTTGGAAGGTTCTGTTTCACTTGAAACAGAGCCATGTGGTGGTGGTCCATGGGGAGGGGGCTGCCTCCATAAAAGCCTGTGGGAAAAAGCAGCCCTCTTCCCCACTCTGATTCCTTCTGATGTTCCTGGAGGCGTGGGTCTAGATGCATCATCTCCTCTGTCTGGAGGGTTTAGAAGGCCAGTGGGCAGAGGCAGGACTGCTTCCCAGAGGGGGATGTACACACACAGGCACGCACACACACATTGTACACACACCTGGACAAGCATGTTTCTAGGCTCAGCTTTGGGGAAGTTGAGGCTGTCTGGCTCACAGCAGCCTTCCTTCCGAGGAACCCTAAAACAAAAGACTGCAACCTGCTTTGCCAGGGGCTTCATAGGGAGACACCAAGCTGCCACGAGGGTCTTGCTTCAGACCTGCAAACCTGCTGCTCCACCTCTTCATGCACTCTGCCTGTTGTCTCTGTGTGTGGTGCCTGTTTGCGGGTAGCTGTTTGGACTGTGAGATTTCAAGTAGCTAACATACAGATAAAGGAATCCCTGCCTTTCCTGCAGATAGGAGACGCCTGTGGGGAGGGAGGAAGGAAGGAAGGAAGGAAGGAAGGAAGGAAGGAAGGAAGGAAGGAAGGAAGGAAGGAAGGAAGGAAGGAAGGAAGGAAGGATGGATGGATCTCTGGCTCACTGCATTTGCCCCTTTGTAACTCTCTCCCGCAGCAGACTGGCACGAAGAGGGAGCTGCCCAGGAGCCAGCAGAGAGGCTAAGCGCGACCGCTGCCCTCCCTTCCCGCGGCTGCAGAGGCTGCGAGCCCCCTCCCCACCATACAGCAAGTCCGCAGCCCGATAGGCAGCCTCCGTCTCGAGGCTTCGGGCTGGTTGCGGTTGGACACGCGCGCGGGGGCAACAGGTGCAGCCCGGCCAGGAGCGCCCCCTCCGCTCCTGGCTCCGCGGGGGAGGGCGCCCGGGAGCGCCACGCCAGGCGGCCGGAGGAGGCCAGGAGGCAGCGGCCTGTCCCGCCCGGCGCCCGGCTCCCCTAGCCCGAGCCGCGCCGCCCGCACGCCTACCTTCCAGGCAGCAGGTCCGCCACAAGCCCGAGTGCGTCAGGACTTCCTCGTTCTTCCGGCTGGTGTCGTTGTCGCCGCTGGACTTGGTCCTGCAGACGCCGCGGGAGTAGAGCCAGTAGTCGGTGCCCACCGCGATGGTCATGAGGCTGAAGGCGGCGAAGGCGCCCAGGGTGGTGATCAGCATCTGGACGCCGCGCTCACACATCCTCATCGCCGCGCATGGCCCCGCGGGCGGGCGGGCGGGCAGCGGCCAGCCGGCCGGCCGAGCCAGGCTGCGCTCAGCCCCGAGCAGGCGCCGCGCCGGCCAGCCGCGGCCCCGCTGCGGACTCCCTGCCCGCCCGGCCCCGCTGGGACGGGGCGCGCGGCTGAGGAGCAACCCGGCGCCGGAGCCCCATCCCCGGGCGAGCTCGGCGGCGGCGGGAGGGAAGGCGAGGAGGGCTCCGGCGAGCGCGGCGCGCGGTCTGCGTGTGCCGGAGCCAGCGCCAGCCCGCCTGAGCAGCAGGCGGCGAGGGGAGGCGGCGGCGGCGGCGGCGCGGCCGGCGGGAGGAGGGAGGCAGGAAGCCCGTCACGGCAGCCCCTCCTGCGCCAGCAGCCGGCCGGCCCCGGGAGCCCTGCGCAGGCGGCGGGCGAGGAGCGCTCCCGGCCGGAGGGTGCTGAAACGGACAGCTCCCGTCCGGCCCCAGCCTGGAGCCGCCGCCCCGCCCCTCCCCGCCCCTCCGCCTGCCCGGCTCGGCTTTATCGCTGGGGAAGGGGCGCCGGGCGGGCAGACCCAGGTACCCGCTGCCTGGCCTTTGCTGCAAGGGAAACTGGCAGGGGAAGAGCCGGCGGCGCAGAAGGAGGGAGGCTGCTAATCCCCCGGGACTTTCTCGCCAGGAGTCCAGCCCACGCCATCCCTTCCCCAAAGCGGGATCCCCCCCCCCCAGCGGAGCTGCCGCCCATTCAGACTGGTTGCCATCTGCCCAAGTCCGAACACCCCCTGCGCGGCTTTTGTGGTCGGCAGGGGCGGGTCAGGGGCCTCCCGCAAGACTTAACCAACAGGTAAAGGTCCAGTGGCGCCTCGGGCAGAGACGCCCACGGACTGGAAAAGCGAAGGGCAGATCTGGCCAGAGAGGGTTCAGCCAAGGCTGCTGCAGCGAGCACAAGTCCCCGAGAGGAGAAGCTGCTCCGCGGGCTCTTTGTCCCGCCTGTGCCCCAAGAAAGATCCATCAAATGGTGGGAAACCAGCCCGGAGTGTGGCGGGAGAGTCACGGTGTCCCCAGCCAGCCCCTCCTTTCCCTGGGTCAAGATTTGTGTGGCTGTTGATACATGGAGGTGAAGGAAGGGATTGGCACATGTTTAGCAACAGCACCACATCTGTGTATTGTTTCCCAGCTCCCCCAGTTGCTTCTACCCTGCCAAGCCATGAGCAAACCAGTTGCCCAACACAGCAAGGTGCAGGGGCAGGTCTGCCTTTAAGAGCCCAGGATTCTGGAGTCAGGAAGAGCCTGGAAGAGTCAGGCATGCAGAGCAGGAGCTGAGGTCCTGAGGCCAATGGCTTCCCGATTAAAGAGGAATCAAACAACAGGCGCAAATGGTGAGACAAAAAGTCTTGTACAACTATAGGAGAAAAAAAAGGAGGTTTCAGCTGAGGAAAGGGATCCTTGAAAAACCCTGAGGCCTCACAGGGCTTTTCAGTGAGTGGCAGCAAGAGGAGGACAAAGGGCTCCCAACCCCAGTGGTCAACTCCTGCTGTGGAGAATCATTTTAGGCTTGGCTTCGTGGAGCACATTGGATATTTGGATTTTGTTGTCTGTCTTAGCACTAGATGCACCCCAAGGCTCTGGCAGTAAAATTGATACCACCAAGGACATACTAGCAGCTGAGATGAGAGGGCTGGAGACTAAAACATACAAAAAACAGTTATGGGAATTGGGCATGTCCATAATGAAAGGAAGGACCAGGGGTGACATGATAGCAGTGTTCCAGTATTTGAGGGGCTGCCACAAAGAAGAGGGGGTCAAGCTATTCTCCAAAGCACCTGAAGGGAAGACAAGAGCCGAGGTGGTGCAGCAGTTAGAGTGCAGTACTGCAGGCCACTTTAGCTGACTGTGTTCAGCAGGTCAGCGGTTCAAATCTCACCGGCTCAAGGTTGACTCAGCCTTCCATCCTCCGGGGTAGGTAAAATGAGGACCCAGATTGTTGGGGGCAATGTATAATATATATATATACATTGCTTACTGGTGTACACCGCTTAGAGAGTGCTTGCACTTAAAGCGGTATATAAGTCTCATAAATAAATAAATAAAATAAATAAGAAGCAATGGATGGAAACTAATCAAGGAGAGAAGCAACCTAGAACTAAGGAGAAACTTCCTGACAGAGAGCACAATTAACTAGTGGAACAAATTGCCTTCAGAAGTTGTGGCTGCTCTCATCACTGGAGGCTTTTAAGAAAAGACTTGACAGCCCTGTGTCTAAAATAGTATAGGGCAGGGGTGTCAAACTGCTGGTCCCCGGGCCAGATGCATCACGCCAAAACGGCACCCACCCCATTGCCGCCAAAGGGAAAAAAGTCACAATATGTCGCGACATGTCACGTGACGTGGAGAGTTTGACACCTGTGGTATAGGATCTTCTACTTGAGCAGAGGGTTGGACTAGAAGCCCTTCAAGGCTGCTCTCAAAAAGCAAATCCAGGACCAGGCTTAGACAGAACTTGGGGGAAGCTCCCCAGAATCCCTTCAACTGTAACCAAAACTTGGAAGTTGGAGAACAACCAGAAAGAAACCGTGTCACGTCGTGGCCAAGGAAATCACATGGACGTGTCTAGGAGCTGACTTTGCCCCAAGGCTGCATTTGCCCTTAGCAGATTCCTGCAAGGGAGGAAGCAGTATTTTCATGTTATCACAAGTCACCAAAGCTTATAAAGAATGTTCCTAAATCCAGAGTATTCCAGAGTTTTCTGATTCAAGGAACAAACAGCAAATTTTCATGTCCCTCTCATGAGTTCCTCAGAGGCACTTAAAAAGTCGGTTGGGCCCTAAGAAAAAATATCCCCAAACATGGGCAGATTTATTAAACGTAATGTCACAAAAAAGTGGGGGAGCTTTCAAGTTACCCCAAATCCCTAAATACCTTTCATCAGTGTTTCTCAACCTTGGCAACTTTAAGTCACGTGGACTTCAATTCCCAGAATTCCTCAGGCAGTTGAAAAATGGTATCCAAGGGAAATTGCAACCGTTTGTGAAAATGTAAAATTGAAAGTGACCCAGAGTTGTTTAATTGGAATCTGGCCTGTTCTTTTTATCTAGAAAACAAAGTGAAGCAGGCCTGGGACTGTTGAAAGGGTTCCGTTAGGTTGGACTCCCGGCTCTGCTTTCTAGACAAGATGCCATTTTGCAAGCCAAGCAGGTATTTCAGCTGTCTTCTGGAGAGGAAGTGCTCATCTTCCTCTTGCTTCTGGCAATAACTACCTTTCTAGCTGTGACAGGTGGAGGCTGAACCAGCCAGGAAGGAGCGCTTAGGAAATACATGCCTCCTCACACTCGTGGTTCCCTCAGGTGACAGAAATAAAAGGCTTCTATGCCCCAAAGCACAACCACTCAGCCCGATTCTCCAGAATGCCTGAAGAAACACTACAACTAGTCCTCGACTTACAACAGTTCAGTTAGTGACTGTTCAAAGCTACAATGGCATTGAAAAAAGTAACTTATGACCATTTTTCAACTTACGACCATTGTGGCATTCCCTCATGGCCACATGATCAAAATTCGGATGCTTGGCAACTGACTCATCTTTATGACAGTCACAATGTTCCAGGGTTACATGGTCCCCTTTTGTGACTTGCTGACGAGCAATGTCAATGGGGAAGCCTGGTTCACTTAACAACCGTGTAACTAATTTAACAACCGCAGAGATTCCATCAACAACTATGGCAAGAAAGGTCATAAACTGGAGCAAAACTCACTTAACAACCATCTTGTGAGCAACAGGAATGTTGGGTTCAATTGTGGTCATAGGTCAAGGACTACCTGCATTCTGTCTGAAAGAGCCAACCTTGGTTAGGAGATGGTTGATTAACTAGCCAGACTGTTTGGTTTGGTGCCCTCCATAAAGGCCAACGGTGAATAGAATAGAGCTGGAAGGGACCTTGGAGGTCTTCTAGTCCAGCTCCCCGCTCAAGCAGGAGAACCTATATCATCTCAGACAAGTGACTGTCCAGGCTCTTCTTAAAAACCTCAAGTCTGGAGACAAGCTGTTCCCCTGGTTAATTGTCCTCATTATCAGGAAGTTTCTCTTTAATTCCAGGTTGCTTCTCTCTTTGATCAGTTTTGATCCGTTGTGTCAGAATCCAATTATATTTCATCTCTAGTTATCAACTATAGAAAACCCCATTTCTGCCTTCCCTGGATTCTGCCATACGGTGAAGGGAAGGGGGTGAACAAAGGGGCTTTATGGCCCTCACTTCCTTTGGTACACTTCAAAGCGACTGAATGTGGATATCGCCAAAAGGACTAACCATAAGAACGGGGCTATTACCTTTCATGTAGTTCTCTCTGAAGTCTCCCTCCAGCTGGCAGTAAGGAAAAGGGGGTGGGAATGTAATGCCTGAGACTGTCGCTGGAAGAAGGGGGTGATTGGGTGGGGCCACTGGGGAACCCCTTAAAACCTTGAATGGGAGAGCTCAGACCCCAAGTCCTGTCTAGAACGCCTGCAACCATTTTCTCTTAATAAAGGATGCCTGTTGGAAGAACTATTCCAAGAGTTCTGTCTTCTTAAGATGCAAAGTGGGGTACGTCCTGCCTTCAGGTGCTTTGGAGAATAATTTGATCCCCTCTTCTCTGGCAGCTCCTCAAATACTGGACTGCTGCTATCATGTCACCTCTGTTTCTTCTTTTCTTTAGACTAGCCAAACTCTTCATATGTTTTCGTCTCCAGGCCTTTGATCATTTTAATTGCTCTTCTCTGAATTTTTTCTAAACTCTCAACATTTTTTTTTTTTTGTAGTATAGTGACCAAAATTGGTTGCAGTATTCCAGGAATGAGGAAATGATCTTCTGGTGTCTCTCTGAGCTTGCAGAGAAATTGGACTTTGGTCTCCCTGAACAAACATGGACTATAGAAACCCTACAAAGTAGTACCCACCAGAGCATGGGAAGGAGTAGACACCTCCCTCCAAGAAGAGGCTCTGGTGTGTTTTGGAGTGGAAAGACACAGCAGGAGCCATGAGCGATGACGGCGGCAGGGCATTGCATCTGTTGTAAACAACCTGGCACACCCAGATGTGATTAACTACAGTGCACATACTTTTGCTTCAGCGTTGATAATGTCTGCCTTACTAGGTAGGCCAGATGGAAACACAACCAATGAGCTGCCCCTCGATGCTATGCCGTCCCAAGTCATTCCCACACACCCTTCCATGCTGGAGAGCATGGAAGATGACTGTGGATGGAGGATGTTGGGAGACCATTGCCCCAAACATCTGAGGTGGGAGTGAGGGGCACATTAGGCTTTCTTGGTATCTGACAGGGTGAATCTGTGGATACGCCACCCTTTCTACTAATATCTACCCTTAGGAACCGTGCATATCCTTCTCCTAACAATAAAAGCACTGTCAGAATCATAGTCAAACAGGACCCGTGGGAAATCAGCAGGCCGGGGAAATATTAGTGTATGTAAAAAATATCCTTCCCATCTCTCACCCTGGAGGGGCAAAACCATCCCGACTGGCTCTTCTGCACAGTCGTGGAATGTTTCCCCCGAGGACGGCTTCAGCATCCCTTTCCTGCTGATTGGCTTGGATTATGACTCACCTAACCTTTTGAAACGCGCTTCTGCCAAAATCACTTTAGAACTGAAGATTTATTTAAAGCCTCTCTCTGTGTGTGCATTATGGAAACAAATTATTTGCTTGGATAGGGTGGATGCGCTATGTAAAGGACATGCAGATATCAACGCGGCATTATTGTCGCTCAGTGCCTGCTGGGCTTTCTCTGGTTTGGCCCTTTCGGTTCAGCGCCGCCTTTGCCTTTAGTGGGGACAGTGGGAAGGGAGGCTCACTCCACCAAACAGCCTTTCAGAAAGGGTTAGGGTCTCTTCCCCAGCCTCAAATTCCAGCGTTCCAACACTTGGTTCCCAGGGCCAAGCAGGGCTGGAGTCTGCGGGGGGTGCTCAGCCGGCCGATCGGTTGGTCGGGGGCTTCGTGGTTCTGCTGGGTCATGGCTTCGCTGCTGTGTTGTGGGCCGAAGATGGCCACCTGCTGGGGTCGTGCTGAGTGTCTGGGGGGTCATCAGGCTGGTGCTCCTGGGCCCCTTTTTTCAACGTCCCCTCTGCTGTCCTGACTGAAGACATTCCAGCCACTGAGGAAAAGTTCGTGTCCGGGGTAACCAAGATCCACGTGCTCTATGACCAAGTCAGCTACAACTGCTTCATTGCCACCAGCCTCTACTTTCTCCTGGGGGGCTTCTGCTTTTTCCAAGTGTGCCTCAACAAACAGAAGGAGTACCTAGCCCACTAATGTCCCCCTGCTCTGCTGGAGCCCCCCCCTGGTATCTGTCGACTCCCCCCTGTGCAGGAAAGTGTTCCTCTCGGGCACTGGGGAAGAGAAGGGGGGTCTCCTGGCCCTGGGTGTGGATCCCCTTTTCTCACTCAGTCAGCAGCATGGGGACCTCCGGCCCCTCCCCCTCCGCTCTGCCCTTGGTTCCCTTTATTTAAACCCGAGGAAGAGGTCAGTGAGCACTGCCCGTCCTCTTTTGTCCTGTGGCTGACCAAAAGAGAACTTCCATGTTGTGTAAATAGCAGAGGTGTGCCCCGCCCCACCGCACCCCCTTTGGCACTTTCCTGGCTCCAAGCTTGGGCCTCGATTTGCCCGCTTGCCAGCAGCCAGCCTGCGCCAGTGTCAGCCATCTTCGAGCGTGTGGCCGTCTGTTTATCTTGATCATAATGCTGCTTTGCCCAGGTCCCTCCCCAGGGGCTGGAAGGAGCCACCTGCTCTCTGACCCGGGTGCCCCACTTCATGCCTCTGCAGGGGAGGGGGGGAAGGGTCAGAGTGGGCCCTGCCCCAATAACATCCCCCCTCCACTGCCTGGGCCAAAAGTGTCATTTGTGCAATAAACAGTGTTGGATCAGGGCTGGGTGGGGGCTGCAGCAAATCTAAATTTGGACACTTTTTCAGTGGAAGTCATTCTCTCTTCCCACCCTCCTCACTAAAGGGAGAAACAGAATAATGGTCAGGGCTGTCCCGACTTGGACATTTAGGAAAGAAAGACCCTCGACTCCATTTCTTGAAGTGAAAGGTTTTTTTTACTAAAATCAAGCGGCTACAGCGAAAGTAAAGCTGGATCTGAGTATTCTGCACAAAAGTTACAATTTTCCCTTTCCCCTGCCCCCCCCCTTGACCTGATCATCACTGTCCAATAGCATTCGTGTTTTGATATTTTTGGAACGGTTTTGAGGTTTGGTGCCTCTCGATGTAGTTTCGCATTCTGTTCTCATGCTATGTGTCCTTGGCGACTGGTTTCTTCCAGATAAACACCTCTGGTTCCTGCCAGTTTGTCAGCTTGTCTCTCCCCTCCTTTTCTTAACCATTCCCTCCCCAATTCCCTCCTCCCTCCCTTGCACTTTAGGGCAGGATGCCAGCAAAGGGAAGAAGCTGACAATAATAGAGTAACAGAGTTGGAAGGGATCTTGGAGGTCTTCTAGTCCAACCCCTGATGAAGCAGGAGACCCTATGCCATTTCAGACAACTGGCTGTCCAGAAACAAAAACCTCTAAATTGAACCTGGTTCCTCCTGATTGTGCCCCCTCCCCAAGGCTCCTCCCACACTCCTACATTTTTCCTTTGAAGGTGCCTGGATGTTACTACTTTTCAGACAGATGGTTCTCCAGCTCCTGCTTGAACTCACCTGAAGAAGGACCAGCCACTGTGGGGTGACTGGCATTAAGCATGAGTAAAACACGTCCTGCTGAGATTAAGCCCTGATTAAGCTGATATTCGTTGTTTTTTCAGCTTTTCTCTTAATGTGGAGGTGTTTTGTGAATTTTACTCTGGAGTGTTTATATGAACAACACTGTTAAGCAGCTGTTGAGGGGTGCCCTACAAGTTGAAATTTACATAAGGTGATACAACCTGGGAGACTCCTCGCCACCACAAGGGAATTGTGGGCTGATGGAGATGGACCAAGAAAAGCAAAGAGTTACAGCAGGAGATTCAACAGAAACAACTTCAGTGGTGTGAGAAAAGTTGGCTTACTAAAGTTAATCAAGAAAGGAATAAAACATAACTCTGTGTATTTGATGGCATTTTTATTAAAAGTAACACTTAACTCCACTTCTCACATCTCAAGTGTCACACAGCCATATAGATTCGGACAAGACCTTGGGGAGCCCCAGTGCCAAAAGGAAATAACAGAATAACAGTGTCGGAAGATATCTTAGAGGTCTTCTAGTCCAACCCACTGCACAAGCAGGAGACCCTATACCAGGGGTAGGCAACCGTGGCTCTTTTATGACTCGTGGACTTCAACTCCCAGAATTCCTGAGCCAGTCCATGAGTCATAACAAAGCCAAGGTTGCCTACCCCTGCCCTATACCCTTCCAGACAATTGATTGTCCAAACATTTCTTGAAAGTCTCCAGTGGTGGAGCTCCCACAACTTCTGGAGACAAGTCATTTCACTGATTAATTGTTCTCCCTGTCAGGAAATTTCTCCTTAGTTCCAGGTAGGATCTCTCTTTAACAAGCTTCCACTCGTTGCTTCTTGTCCTGCCCTCAGGTGCTATGGAGAATAAATCGATTCCCTCTTCCCTGTGACAGCCCTTCAGGTATTGGAAGACAGCTATCAGGTCACGCCTAACCCTTCTCTTCCTTAGGCTAAATGTATTTAGTTCCCTTAAGTGTTCATGATTTAGCCTCCAGACCCCTTATCATTTTTGTTGTTCTTGGAACTCTTTCTAGGGCCTCAGCATCTTTTTGAATCTGGTGGATTCAGGATTCCAAGTGTGGTCTCACCAGTGCAGTATAAAGCGGTACTGTCACTTCCCATGATCTTCATGCTACTCCTCTGTTGATGCAGCCTAGGACTATGTTGACTTTTTTGGCAGCTGCACAAGACCACTTCTCACTGTCAGGAAACTTCTCCATAATGACATGTTGCTTCTCTCCTTGATTAGTTTCCATACATTGGTCTTGCCTTCTGATACTTTGGAAAATAGGTTGACACCCCCCTTTCTTTGTGACAGCCCCTCAAATATTGGAATACTGCTGTCATGTCACCCCTAGTCCTTCTTATCCCCAGACTAGCCATACCTAGTTCCTACAACCATTCTTCATATGTTTTATCCTTCAGCCCCCTGATCATCTTTGTTACTCTTCTCTGCACTCTTTCCAGAGTCCCAATATCTTTTTTATATCATGGTGGCCAAAACTGAATGCAGTATTCCAGGTGTGGTCTTAATAAGGCCTTATAAAGTGGCAGTAACAGGGAAGGGAAGACTCAACGTTATCAGCAAGAAATACCGGGAAGCATTCTGGGGAGAAGAGAGGAGATTAAATAAAGAGAGAGAAAGAAGATCTCGGTCAGTGGAAAAAACTGCCCCACAGGGTGGTGAGTCCTCTGAAAGAGGTCTCAAGAGAGGCTGGGTGCTCCTCAGGGAGAGACGTTCTAGTGGATTCTGCTCTGAGCAGCAACTGGAATAAGATGACCTCTTTGGTCTTCTCTAACTCCACGATTCAGAGATTTGGTTTCACAGATTTACAAAGAAATTTCTCTTGAAACCTTTCCCATGTGGAAGAATGCACAGTTCTGGTGCTACTGCTTGGATTATAGGAGGAGCCCCAGGTTGATCCTCTCTTTCCCTCTGAGGTAGAAAACATCTGCTTTTCTCCTGGGAAAACATCTCCAGTTTACAGCCGCCCACGTTCCTTCCCTTCCCTTCCCTTCCCTTCCCTTCCCTTTCCCCTCCTGTTCCTTCCATGGTCTACCTTTTCTTATTGTGTAAGCATGAGGGCAGCACCTCTCTCGGTTAATTGAAGGGACCCAATTTGAGAGAAAGTAAGCATCTGAAACAGGGGTTCTCAACCTTGGCAACTTTAAGACTTGTGGACTTCAACTCCCAGAATTCCTCAGCCAGCTGGCTGAGGAATTCTGAGAGTTGAAGTCCACAAGTCTTAAAGTTGCCAAGGTTGAGAACCCCTGATCTGAAATATGAGATAAAAATACTATAACTAACAAAAAAAACCAGCTTCTTCAGCAGCTGTGCCATATTGATGACTCACAGAATTTGAGAATGACAGAATCCCACCCAACTCATGTTTATCCCAAGCAATTCTTCCGCTATTTATTTTTGAATGGTATCATTCTAATTTCAGAGCTTTTCATTGATTTCTAGTGAACTTTACCATGTTTACCACATTCCAGTTCCGAAGACCCTTTCAGATTTTGATCCTGACTTTTATGGAATTGCTGGTTCATGACTTGCTTCTGGGAGGAGGCACAGCCGGTGTTGAGCGTTTGAGTAGCTGCAGATGTTCTGTTTTTGTGGATTTCTAGGAATAGAGGCCGAAACACAAGAAATTTTAAATTTAAAAAGAAAAACTTATTTTTTCCTACTAACCAGAGCTTTCTGGTCACCAGGATCCAGGCCCTGGTTTCAGGCTGGGGTTCAATATGGAATCAGCACTGGTTGTGCTTACTAAAGTCTCTTGGTGGAGCTGGGCTGGGGATGATGTGTCCATCCTAGTGCTTTTTAATTTCTTAGCAGCTTTTGATACAATTGACCACTTTATTCTTTTAGACATCTCTTGTGGGATCCTATAGCAATGCATCTCTGTTACAAGATCTGCCCTCTGGA
Organism: Crotalus tigris; assembly: GCF_016545835.1. Classification (NCBI taxonomy): domain Eukaryota; kingdom Metazoa; phylum Chordata; class Lepidosauria; order Squamata; family Viperidae; genus Crotalus; species Crotalus tigris. Next base: position 1,217,697 of record NW_024096931.1, on the reverse strand, counting down.
GTGACATTTCCTGAAAAGCTGATGGTACTCACCCTAATGACATTGAGGGGATCACCAAAAAACTGGTTGTTCTCCCAGGCTTTGTGAGGGTGGATGTAGAGCAGTGGTTCTCAACCTTTGGGTTGGGACCCCATTTGGGGTCGAACGACCATTTCACGGGGGTCGCCAAACAACGCAGTCCGCCATTTCCCCCCCCTTTTCCTTAGCTGTGCTACTCCCTTTTATTCTATTGGCTTTTGAATGCCAATAGAATAGACTCTCTTGAATAGAGTCTAATTCTATTGGCTTTCAAAAGCCAATAGGAATTGTCTAGGCTGTCTCTGCCCTGCTGAGCCCGCCAAAAGTCCCATTCTGCAAACGGTGCTGCACCAGTTGAGTAGTCCTCGACTTACGACTGGTTGAGTAGTCCTTGACTTACAACCGGTTGGGGGTCACGGCATTAAAAAGGTTGAGAACCACTGATGTAGAGTCTCCATCACCTAAGCTGGGTGCATTGCTGCATTGTTCTTCTGGTGGGCAATGATTTCCTTATATATATAATATTTTCTTCTGATTTTAAGCCACCCACGGTTTTGCTCAGGAGTTAGGCAGCTTCAAAACTGGATAAACAAACAAACAAACCAGGGCATCCTGCTGTGCTTTGAACAGCTCCTGACTTAATCTGAAAGGTCAGATTAAGTTTATTAATTGGAGTCAGCCAAATCTAATGCAAATCCTTTCTGCCTACCATCTCTGAGCTTACTGTCCTGTTCCTTATTTTAGGATAGGTTCTCCTGTGTTTATCATAGTTCTCTTAGTGAAAAAAGAACTTCAGGCCAAAGAAAGTTGAGTAGTTGGTTTTGTTGATCTTTTGCTGCAAAAAGAGAGGCATAACTAGTGCTGCTTCCTCTTATTAACTTGTATGAAACATATTTAGTCTTTGATCTTTTAGTGGCTCCTAACAGACCTAAAGAAGCTCTCTTTATTCTTTGAAACATCTCTTTTAGGTGGACTTCCAGGTGGAGAAAAATGGTGGATTGATGCATCTCCAAACAGTGGAGATGCTGCCAAGATGGAGATTACTGACCGGGTGCTCAGAAACCATGAGATCCCCGACTTGTGCTCCAGAAGGCAGATCCTTGTGAAGAGACTTGCAGGATCTTCTATAGAGGCACCCTGCAGGTGACCCATGAGTAGAGTGCCAGGAGCCACAGAAGGAATATCAAGCTCACAGCCTGCCAGAGGCACTGGTTTTGCCCAGATCTTGCTTTCTAATGCATATTTGGGTTCCAAGAATTTTAAAAGTTAAAGAGATCTTCTAGCATCAGAGCAGTTAAATCCTTTGGTGAGTTTACCTTCATCCCGGGTTACAGTTGAAAGTAAAAAACAAAAATTACAAGGCTTAAAAATAATCAAAAGCAAAAAGCATGCCAAGAGTTTGAATTAAGAAGATTTAAAATAAACTAAGAGACAGTTGAATTTGGGAAGTATTAATTTTAAAGTACCTTTGAATTAAATAAATAAATAAATAAATAAATAAATAATATATACCTGAGGACTGAGGATAATTTAGATTTGTTATAAAGGACAAATAGTCAGTTTTGCTAAACGGAGAGTTAAAGGAAAATTGGAAAAGACCATTTGACTATTAAACTATGAACTGTCAAATGGGACTGTAGAGTTAAGGATACAGAGAAAGAAGGGAGAAGCCTCCAAAAAAGATTGCAAATTAAAAAACAGAAAAGACTGCTACTAGGAAAGCCAGAAAACATGCAGAAGGAAAGAGAAGATTGCTAAAAGATGACAGAAAAAGGGTTTATGCCAGAGATTTTGGAAATGATGCTTGAAGAATTTAGAAAGATGTTTCAGTGTCATTAAGAGTATCCGCTAAGAGAGATCCAGCTACACTTGAAAGGAGAATAGAGGAAAGATGTGTGAATATGAAAGAAAAGATAAATAAAAAAAATTTGAACTAATACAAATGAGTGGAGAGATTAAATTAATTAAAGAAAAAAGGAAATTCTGGAAATGGATATTTAAATCAAAAGATTAAAATAATATTTAGATAATTTGGCACTACTGGAATTAAGAATTTAACAACATTTTTGGAATGGGATGAAGATATGGGTGCAGAAGTGGACAAAATGTACAGAATGATTACAAGATATGCAAAGTACCAAGAAAAATATGGGTGCATTTTGTCAGGAAGAAGACAAGGGATCAGATTCTGCACCAACATTTTAGTACAAAGCTGGGGATCAACAATTCTATCGGAATATCTGTCAGAATATTGTGTAAGATAAAAGAATATACTTTTTGCTTGACAAAGACAGAAAAAGATGTTATTTGTTGGGATAACTGGAAGGGGTGATTTTAACTTTTAAGCAGCAGAGATTCTGACTTCTCTGTTCAAAAGCTACTTTTTTGAAAGGTTTAAAGAGGGATGAGATGTGAGTAAATCCTGAAGAAGGAGTAATAGAGCAAGGACAAGAGATGGAAGAAGAAACAACTACATTGAATGCCCCAGGCAGAGATTTTTCTAAGTTTATAGCAATGTCTAACATGGAATATAAGTGGGGCAAATACTCCCCCCAAGAGAAAAAAGTTATTTCATTATCTGAAAAAAATTGTCTACAAGAAATGCATAAAGAAAGAATGACAAAAATATTTGATTCAGAACTAAAGAAGCCAATTTTTTTCAAGGGAAAAAACCTAAGGAAGTCCAATTGCCTTTTGGAAAAGTATATTTGGGATAACCATGACCTGGATGATGGAGAATCTCCATAGAGATTCATTAAAAAAGTGGGTTTCCATTTTTTCTTAAGTTGTTCCCACTGAAGGGAAAATGGAATGGTTTTGTATATAAACCCACAATAACAACCAAAATTGATATAGACTGATATGCAGGGGCTGAAATTAATTGGAAGGACCCCAAGTTCTTGGAATTGGGTATATATGCTCCAAATGAAAATAAAGCTATATTCTACAAAGGATTTATGGGAAAATTAATAGCCTTGTGGTATGAAAATTGATGTTTAGTGGGAGAATCAGTGGATTAATTTGCCCATAAAAAGGCAGTACTTCTGTGCAAGGAATTAACCCAAGGTAAATAATTGAAAATATTTTTGAAGTGATGGACAGCTTTGAACTTGTAGATATATGAGACATAAAAATGGTGATTCCAAAGTATGTATTGTACATATTTTTCTGAAAGACACAGATCTTTTTCAAGAATAGAGAAAGTTTTGGACTTTTAAAAAGCTTGTTACTTATATTGGTAAAGTGGAGATATTGTCAAAGACTTTTTCAGATCATAATGTAGTAACTCTAACATACAAGAAGACAATTAGAACATAAAAATGAGACTTTGCTACAAATGGAATTAATAATAGAGGACTGGGAAAATAAATTGAAACAAAATTTTGACAATAATTTTGATAAGGACAGCATAGGTTGGCAGGATAGTCTTTATGAGAGGACAATTTATGCAGCAAAACAATAAACTGAAAAGCCAAAGACAAGAGAAGATGCAAACAATTTTAATGGAGAAAAAGGTGAAAGAGGAAGAATTAAGAAGGAAAAATGTCTGATAGCAAACTGAACTTTTATAACGCCCGCTTTCTATGTTAATGATAAGATAAAAAAAATAAAATTGAACTTTACATAAAAAAAGGAATTTTGAATTTTCAAACAAGCCAGGGAAAGAGTTGGCATATAAATTAAGAAAAGAAATTGAAAAGAAAATATTAAAAGTATAAAATGGAAAAACTACAGTGACGGACAATGCAAGTATGCAAAGAATATTCCACCAGCACTATACAAAATTGTATAAAGGAGAAGAGATTTCCTGGCAAAAGTGGGTGAATGTTTAAAGAAACATTTTTTCCCCAAAGATAATGGATAAGCAAAAGTAGATGATGAATGGAGCTATAAAAAAGCCTCCTAGCTCTTGTCTGCTCAGTGTGCATCCATTTTGGAGCCAGAAATTCAAGAGGACATCAGACATTCTCAACTGGTTACAGTTGTCTGAATTAATTTCAATCACGCCCTCCAGTTACGTTGATGACAATCAGGTTATGTTGATTAGAGTGATAACATAACCAACTGTAGCTCTGAATGGCCTACTTCTGGTGGTGGTGGTAGGTTCTCTATCTCTGGAGGTTTTCAAGGAAAGGCTGGAGAACCTCCAGGATGAGTTAAGATGTGTCCTTTTGGTAGGTTGAACTAGATCAGCAGTTCCCAACCTTTTCTATACCCTACACCCCTAGAACGCTTCTGATATATTCTCACACCCCTTACAAAAGCTCAAAATAACGGTAACAAATTATGCATATACACTATAATTTTGAAAACCCAAGTTTTTGCACCCCCTGGAATATCATCTCGCATCTCCAGGGGGTGCGAGCATCCCCAGTCAGGAACCCCCGAACTAGATGATCTTGGTGGTCCCTTCCAACTCTACACCTCTATGAGTCTATGACAGTGTCCATCTTTCCTGCCTATGTGACCACAGAACAGTTTAACTAGGGATTATGAGAACTGCAGACCATGATTATCTCATTCTCCTTTCTCACTCAGCTTTAGAACAAGAATGTTTTGAGGGAATGAAATGAGAACACAATCTTAACCATTCTTCTGAATTACTTAGAAGCTTTGAACAGCATCAAGAGTTCTGGACTTACTTTTAGATTTTACACTGTATTTGGTTGTTGTTTTTCCCTGTTGGGTAAGCATGTTTGGAAAGCCCTTCTGGCACAGATTTCTGTAGAACTCCAGGGTGATGACTTCTGTCGAAATGGATTGCAACATCTGTCCACCATCACCAGCCTGCTTCATAAACTGTTCCTTGGAGGAATTTGCTCTGGATACCTTTTACTTCTTTGGAACTGACACCAGCAAGTTGTTCTACGAACCTTCTGCCGTACCTGCTATGGGAAGGGCCGTGGAGGAGCAACAGAGCATAATGCTTCATCAGTCACTGAACTCCCACTGGGGTTCTCCCATTGGCCATTCATTTGATTCCCTAAAGTTTGATTGAAAAACAGTAAATTCACACAGTGAGACTCTTCATGGCTTCATGGCTGGGTAAGGCTTGAAGCCAATCTTGGCTCCAGGCCAGCAGCACCTCAGTTTTAAGAGCGCTCCTTCCATCGCCTCAAGCATCCCTGCGGATGTTCTCTGAAAGAAGCAGGTTGTCCTGTCGATGAGCTGAAGGAATGGCAGCCATCCGAGCAGAAAGGCAAGCAGATCCTTCTTGCTCTACCCCACAGCAGCCTAAGCTGATCCTCCCCAAACAGATGCCTCCTACTTAGAGAGAGTCACTAGGGAAGAGCTTCAGGCTTCATTACTTGTTACCTTTGAAAAAGCTGAATCATATATTTTCAATTGCAATCATTAAAGAGTGTCACAGAAGCCAAATGTATCATTTGTGACTAAAATGGTGACAGCTGTCCTTCTCCTAAGGCTTTTTGGAAGCAAGCCATCCATGCTTCAATCGCTGATGGACCTGGTTCACCCCTCCCCTCTCTCCCACTGCTCTTCAGGCCCAGTTCTGGAGCAAGTTAATGCCAGGGCCTTCTGAGTGAAGGTGATAATGGAAGGCTCGTGATTCTGTTTTTACGCTCCATTCCACAAAACGGGGTGTGTCTCAGAGCACTGGAAAAGTTGCCACCATTTTCAAAGGATTTCCCCCTTCCAGAGAGAAATGTTGCAAATTGAATTGCCATGTCCTGCTCTACTTCATCAGCTGACCCCACCACTCTTCCATTCCCCCCTCCCTCCCCCCAGCTAAACGGCAAAATCTTTGGTGCAGACAAGGCAGAGACAAGAAAAAGTGATGAGACAGGGTAAACAGCTCTCTTGGAATGCATTGTGTGGTTCCTGTGTATCCCTGCATTTCTTTATTATGGCTTTTTTTTTGGTAAACTGTGTTTTCTTCTACAAATGCTGTAAAGCAGCTAGCAATTATAAAGATGACAAATAAAATAACTGTCAGAACCCTGTTGTTCTGGGAGGGGGGTAATTTCTTTATTCTATGTTCCTGTGGGTTCTGCCATACTCCTGGAGGTGGGGGGAAGATATGGGGTCTACAATGTATTCTCTCCGCTTTCCTCTATCTGCTGGCTCTTTGATCTATTTCCCTTGCTGTCAGCCTGGGGTGAGAAAGGAATGCATCTCTAGCCATCTCCCTTATCTTTAGCTGCAGAAAAAGAGGCACAAAGACCTAACAACCTTGGGAACTGCGTCTTATCAACCCTGTTCCCACAGCGGGTTCACACCTGGAGATTGGCTTGTTTGAACTGACTGGATGGGCTATTGGGGTGGGGTTTGCCAGTTACTCTGTTAGTCTATTGATTCACGTGGGAAACCCTCAGATACTATGCCTGCTGTCTACTTTCCTAACAAAAATTCCTTTTGGAATGAAGCTGTTCCAAGAGTTCTGCTTTCTTGGGAAGAGGGATTGAGGTAGGTCCTTACAATACTGCAACATTTCAGTAAAAAAAAATGCTCTAAACAGTGTTTCCCAACCTTGGCAACTTGAAGATGTGTGAACTTCAACTCCCAGAATTCCCCAGCCAGCCAAGCTGGCTGAGGAATTCTGGGAGCTGAAGTTCACACATCTTCAACTGTACTGAGTTGGACGTGCACACATCTTCGGGTTGCCAAGGTTGAGAAACACTGTTCTAGAGGCAGCACCTCAAATGCCTCCAGGAAAATGGTTTTCAGATGTAAGGGCATGGAGCCCTCCCTCGGCATAGCTTCCCGTGCCTGGTCAGCCACCAAATGTCCTCCAGCATGAGGGACACAGATGGGGTTCAGCACACCTTAGCAATGGACCTCCTGCTTGGCCTGTCCATTCAGGGCCTCTTGAAGACACAGAGATAGACAGGGCCAATAGGTCGTTTGGCTGTCTCCTTTTCTTGGATTGGACAATCATTTGTCCAGGATGGTACAAGGACTCCTGTTTTGGGCAGGGGATTGGACCCGAAGACCTCCAAGGTCCTTTCTAGCTGTAGGATTAGATGATTCTCATTCTTACTGCATCACATCATATCAAAGTAATTCTCCTCATAGTTATTTGTCCATCTAAGTGGCACAGTAAAAAGTGGGGGAGCCCCAAGTACCAAGTACTGCCCCCGAACAAGTCCCTGGGCTTTGGGTTATGGAAAAATGACATTTCTTTTATTCTTAATTGTACTAATTATAATCATATATTGTTAATATGTGTGCAAAGTTCACAGAGCCTCCCAAGAAACAATGGGACATCCTGCTTTGCTGGATGACAAAATCCCAACCATTCTGGGATGGCTTGATTTGTGGCCGAGGAGAAAAATGGGATAGTCTGATATTCCTCAAAATTGTGTCTACAGAAGAGTAAACTTTGCACATTCTTAGTGCATGCATTTGTCATTTTCTCCTTTAATGACTCAATTAGAAAATTACAATTTGGTAACAATTTTGGGAGAATTCCAGGGATAATATCCTAGGTTTTGGGGGGTTCTATTCAGATTCGATAGGTCTCTGTGTTGTGAAATTATATTCCAAGCTGACACCAAATTAGGTGTTTACAAAATGCACTCAGTACCCACTATTGGAGAGTTGATTCAGATATGAATGCACTACTAGCTTTTCTTGAGGAAATACAGCTTGTCATCCTTCATTGCAGCCACTTACATGTTTGCTTTCAGGGTCTCCGATGCTGTCACATCACAGCCTCCTTAAATTGCCTAAATTTTTAGTCTAGCAGGAGAAAACAGATTTAAATTTGATAGGCCCATGTAATACCTGAAGGTTTGGTAACCATAAAAATGGAGAAGTTAATAACCCAATTGGCAGACGGAAAGTGTTTAGTGCAGGGGCACCTTCTACTGTGTTTCCCTCAAAACAAGAACCGGTCTTATGTTGTTTTTTTACCTTCAAAAGAGGCACTAGGTATAATAATAATAATAATAACAACAACAACAACAACAACAACAACAACAGTTGGAAGAGACTCTTGAGGTCTTCTAGTCCAACTCCCTGCTATATCATTTCAGACAAATGGCTGTCCAGTCTCTTCTTAAAAACTTCCAGTGTCGCAGCATTCACCGCTTCTGGAGGCAGGTTGTTCCACTGGTTAATTGTTCTAACTGTCAGGAAATTTCTCCTAAGTTCTAGGTTGCTTCTCTCTTTTCTTTATTTCTTTATTCTTTTTCTCTTTTTCTTTATTTTCAGGGGTTGTCTTACCCACTTACCTCAGGACTGCCACAGCCAGTTCTCTCATGCCCCGACACCTATCTCACCGCCATCCAACTTCTGCAGCCGCTCACAGCAGGCGGCCACGTTACTTACAGGACTGCATACTTCCGCATAGTTCCCAGAGACAGGTGAGGTCCTACAGATTGGGCCTCCTTCAGGTCCCGTCGGCCAGACAATGTCGGCTGGCGGGCCCTCAGGGGAGGGCCTTTTCTGTGGTTGCTCCGACGTGGTGGAATCAATTTCCCCCCGAGATTCGAACCACCTTGCCGGCCTTCAAGAAAGCCATTAAAACTCTCCTGGTCTGGCAGGCCTGGGGTTGATGTCCCCGGGGGGGCCGGGACACGATTGGGACATGCTATATGAATGAACTCATTTTTATTGTTATATTTATTGTTTTAATTTTGTACGCCGCCCTGAGTCCCTAAGGATTGGGTGGCATATAAATTTTATAAATAAATAAATAGCCTTTCGATATCCCAAAGCTCAATTTACATTTTTGTGAAGGAGTAGGGATTCCTGGCCTACCTCTGGTCCCCCCCCTCCCCTCTGGCAAGGCCTCTCCCTTGGAGCAAAGGCCAGCCTCTGGAAAGAACCACAGGGATCCAGCTGTGTTATTTCAAGTAGCATGAATGTGTAATCACAGAATTGTTCGTGAGCAAGGAAGCTGCCTGGGTCTGCTGCCCATTCAACAACTGTACCCACTGAAGAAGAGAGGACAGAGACAGCTCCTGGCATGTCCAGCACAACATTGGCACTGAGGGGTTGATGCAGAGAGGCCACAGAGACCCTGGGTCTTGGGAAGTGTGCCCCCCCCAAATGAGAGTTTTCTTCCCATTGCCTGGTGGTTCCTGGCAGCCAGAGCTGATCCTCGGGGCCAAAGTGCCCGGTCTCACCATAAGGAAGAGGATTCAGTGGCAATAGGACAGGGAAAGAGGTCACCATAGTGCACCTACATGAACTAAAAATCACTGATTCAGCCTATAAACCTGCAGGATTAGATGAAGCCCTGAACAGATCCAACCACTGGCTGCAGTGGTTTGCCAGTCCATGATTAAGAGCATGTGAATGTTAGTCTCTTGAGAAGAGGATCTTTGGGGACACTTCAGTTTCTTACACTGTCCTAATTCTTACCTCTCTGCAGCCATTCAGGGATGTATACGACAAATGCGCAGAAACGGCTGGAGTGAGTAGCGTTCCAGGTAATTCTCTGGGGCATCACCCTGCTTATTCTATCTTGACTTTTGAGATGTAGCAGCGTCTGCAATTCTATCTGACCCTTTAAAGCAGTGTTTCCCAAACTTGACAATTTTAAGGCATGTGGACTTCAACTCCCAGAATTCCACAGCCAGCAACGCTGGCTGTGGAATTCTGGGAGTTGAAGTCCTCATGCCTTAAAATTGTCAAGTTTGGGAAACACTGCTTTGAAGCATGGGTGTCAAACTTGCGATGTCACGTGACGTGTCGTGACATGTTGCCACTTTTTCCCCCATTGCCGGCAATGGGGTGGGCGCAGTTTTGGCGTGACACATCCAGCCTGCGGGCCGGCAGTTTGACACCCCTGCTTTAAAGCATTTCTCAACCTGGGCAACTTGAAGATATGCAAATTTTAGCTCCCAGAATTCCCTGGCCAGCAGGTTGTCCTGATTAAACTGAAGCCTCTCCTTGAGATTGGAAGAGCCCTTGGAATGGCAGCCGAGACAAGATGGGCCTGCAGGGGAACTGAGGCTCTCATTCTGCAAACACGCATCTGAGGGAAAGGGTGTGTCACTGGGCTTCCCAACCTTTTTGTCTGTTCCCTTGAAGCCCCAGGCTCGGGTCCAAAGCCTTCTCCTCAGAAGGAAGGCCCGTGGAGCACCCAGCAGCTGAAGAAGGAACCCACTGTTTGTAGGTGCTGCCAAACACATTCCCATTCAAACGCCTTGCCTGAGTTTCAAAACACGGCGTGCTGACATTTTAACCCTAAGAAAGAATGGAAACAAGATGCAACCCACATCCACCAAAGCCTTTAACTCCACAGTAATATATTTGAAAATATGATACATGCTCCCCAAATTAAGAATATCTACATAGAAGAATTCAAGGTGGCGTCAGGCAAAATATGGAAGTTGTGAAAAACCACACTGATGCTGAAGTGGCCGCAGAGCATGGCCAACCCTGACCAGTTTCCTGGAACCCTTGGCCGCTGATTTCTGTCCTCTCCCAAGAGCAACTCTCAAGGGCCGGTGGAGACTGAAGGCTGGAGCTGCTCCCTTCCTCCCTTGGCAGGGTCACCTCTTTTGTTAAGAGCAGGAAGCTGGACTCTGCCTGCCAAGGACTGGCATTGCCTCCCTTTGGGCTGGCATTTTCACTCATCCCTGTGCCCCAATTCTGAGATATTCTTACAGGCATTCAAGTGAATTAAGCCATACTCTCTTCAATGGATTATTGCCAAAGGGTGGCGGTGCTGGGGAGATGGGCTCTTGGCTTGGTCTTCAAGGGCAACTGGTTGCAAAAGGAGACTCCCAAGTCCGAAGCTGCCGTCCCAGTCCCATTTCCTGCAGCCTCCAGACTTTTGTCCAGGCCAACGTGCCATCCTCCTATGACCCAGAAGTCCTTCTCCTCAACTTCCATAGGATCAGGTTGCCCGACTTCAGAAGTTCTCTCTTGCCCTGGCCTTCACTGAGGGGGTGAAGAACTTTTGTTTCTCCATAGCTTTAGTAAAAGGAGGCAGAGCAGAACTATCTTCCCAGGATATTTACAAGAAATCTATTTCTGACACACACACAGAACATTAAGCCTTTGCATCAGGAGAGAACTCAATATCAGTCAAACAAACAAACAAACAAAACAAGAAGGCACTCTAGGAAAAACAGCCTGCAATTTGTCATTTCGACACAACACGAATAAAGATATTTTTTTTTCCAGAGACACCTGCCTTCCTCTTTGGGCACGTTGGCATTTTTCAGCCATTAAGAATGTTGGTACCAAGTAATACAAATACTGGCAAGATTCTAAAGACAGCACTTGGAGAGAACACATATGGTTTGGTGGGACTAATTGTGGAAATAGCAGACCTTGGAAAGAGTTTGTGTAGTTTCAGATGCCTGGAGAAATTAGTCAGCACCGGAATCCAGGTTATATCGGATAAAAACAGCCCAAATGAGTTGTCCGTCTCCTGTGAACACACATTCCACCATATGCTCAAGTCACCAATGAAGGGGGGGGGGCTGGAATTTTTTTAATTCTTCCAGAACGATTAACAGCCACCATTTCACTCTTGTGGAATGGGATCCTTCCAGTGATGGGATTTAGCCAGTTCGCACCACTTCAGCAGAACCAGTAGCTAATTTTTTGTTGCACAAGTCCAGAATGGACTTCCAGAAGCAGCATCCACACAGACAACCGGTTGTTCACCCATTGGAATCCCACCACTGGATCCTTCCCCCACCCACCCATCCACCCCAGGAGATCAGGACCCCACCCGTCCTCTGGAATTGCTGCAAATTGTTAAAGAGCTGGTGGGCTAGGATGGTGGCTGAGCCCTGAATGGGGCAGCCTCAAAATTGAAACAAATAAATAATAACGTAAGCAAAAGTTTGTTTTTCAAAGCCAGATTTAACCAGAGACTGCAAATTACCCTAGTGATGTTTAAATGCTCTCTTATTATTTATTTTCTCCTTTTTGGCTTCTTTCCTCCTGCCCTCAAAGCAGCAGAGCCCTAAGTAAACCCTTCAACTGTATGAACTTGGGGTTGGGAAGGAAATTTGGTTCTAAAGTGTGTTCACAGCCACTAAAGAAGATGTTCATTTTGGAAACAACTGTAGGACACAAAGTTCTCCACACCGACAGATTTGGTTCTGGCCTGAACAACAGGTTTTTTTTGGGGGGGGGGTGTTTATCAATAATGGTGCATAATATAAAAGGGGGTGGAGCCACCATGTTGACTTTTTGGATTCTTGGACATCTTGGAACAACAACCAAACAATAATACGGGGTCACAGCTGCAGCCATATGTGTGGAGGGCAGAAAGCATGCTTAGCATTCCAAGACAGAAAAAGAATCAGTGCTTCAGTTTCAGAGAAATTGCAAAACACAAAGACAGAAGTAAGTCTGGTACTTTGAGACCATAGTCTTGAAATCAGACAGAAACATCCTGGCTGGAGATTCTGAGAGTGCCAGCCACTCTTTCCCTAGAACAAACGGGAGTCCCTCCATGGATCGGGGTGTCTCTACCATTTGTGCATACAAAGAGGAAGGGAGACGGAAAACAGCCAGGCGCACCTCTGCTCCTATCTGGGATCACGGGCACCATGAACCCCAGAAAACTAAAGACTGTGAGAGCGTGGGTGGGTTCAGGTGGACATTCCCTCTCTCTCTGTGTGTCTCTCTGTCTCTGTCTCTGTCTCTGTCTTTCTCTCTCTCTCTCTCTCTCTCTCACACACACACACACACACACACAGCATCCTGGGGTTCAGCCCTACAAATACAACAGTAGGAATATTTGCCAGGCGGCCTAAACGTGAATAACAAACTCAGGATTAGTGTAGGAGAAGCCTGCAAACTCATTCTGGTCCAAATTCATGATGAAGAGTTTGTCGGTGGGCGTGAGTTCCACGGGCTGCCTCGTGAACTCCTTATCGAAGTTGGAAGTGTCGTGTTTGTCTTTCTGTTGGATGAAAAAGCAAAATAGTTAAAAGCAGTGCAGAGGAAGACACAAGGAGGACCCCCAGCAAAAGGGGCCACATCACCCAAATGCTGGGAAAGGGTGAGGGGGTCCCGCTGCCACCGCCTGGCTAGGGGCACCTCTCCAGATCCGTACTTACACAGAGGCTCTGCTGGTGCCGGGTGAAGCCATCGCAAGGCTTCGAGGACAGCCAGGGGCTCAGCATGGATGGAGTGGCGGCAGCAGCGGAATGGAGGAAGCGTCTCCATTTACTGAGTAGCTCCACCCTGCAGATGCCCTCAGCAAGTGGGGCCCTCGGATGGACTCCCCTGCAACCCAACTGAGAATTGCCCGAGTTCGGGGGCAGCGTGGGGAGCCACGGGGAGCACCGGTGGAGAAAGACAAAACGGGAGCTTGACTGAGCATGAGGCTGGGTCCGCATCTGGGCCTGCACTTTGTGATCATAAGGTGACCAACCATCCTCCTTTAGGGAGGACAGTCCTCCTTCTGTAAGTTCTGTCCTCCCTCAAAAAGTGTCCTCCTTCATGTCCTCCTTTTCGACATTTAAAGACTAATCTGCAGGGCTTTTTTTCCTCATAGAACACTCAGAACGGCGTTCGGGCACCTTTTTTTTGATGTTTTTTTCCCAACTTTTGCATGAGCTGTGCTACTCCCCCTATTGGCTTTTGAAAGCCAATAGGAATTGCTGCTGAGCGCGCCAAAACACCCGGCTGGCAAACTTTGCACATGCAAGTTGTCTGTATTATTGTTGCAATGAATAAAATGTTTCTTTTATTTACGATATTTTTTTCTTCAATTTATTTGTGTCCTCCTTTTCATTGCAAAAAAGTTGGTCACCTTAGTGATCAGGGAGTTGATTCTCTTACTGCATTGTCAGCCAGGGACTCTATTTCAGAGAGAAGCTTAAAGTATACCCCGTAAAGCCCTCCATGGCTTGGGCCCTGGTACCCCAACTAGATTCAGCCTGGTTGTTAGGACATGGAGGTAGGGGCTTCTCATTGTCCCACATTCCCAGGTGCCCAGGGAGTTAGAAGGCACTCCCGAAGGTGTTCAAACTGCCCTCCCAGGAATTTTAAGAAACTATTAAGAATAGAGATTTTTTTTTTTTTTTTGAATATCACCGGTGCCTCTTCTTGTTCTTATTACTTCTGCCCCTAGGTGGGTTTCACTTTCATGATTTGGATTTTAAGTTGCTTAAATTCTTTCATTATTTTCATTGTGACATTGTAGTTGCCAAGAGTCGAGAGATTGTGATGGGATAAAAAAAAAAACCAAGCAAACAAAACAAATATACAAACTCAGGATTAGCAGATACAGAAGGCCAATCAAATTCTGCTTTTTTGTTGTCTGGTCAACGAGATCCTAACCTAGAAGTGGGAGGTTTTAACACCAATTTTTGATCAATGGATTTCTGTCTCATGGCTGTGTTCAGGCAGCGCTCTTAAATGGCCAGTTATATAGTGGGTTGTGTTTTGTGTGTATCTGTGAATGCTTTTTAGGGTTATCATCAACTGGTCAAAAAATAGCAGGCCAATCAGTAACACATTGAAGAGGGTACAAGGAAATCTACTGTATTAATAGAGTAACCACAACATAATACCTGTAGTTCTGAAGGAAAGAAAAAGAATTGGTATTTTGAGGTGGGGTTAATGAAAGGGCCACCTTAGCTGTGAGGTGGCACTTTTCAGATGCATCTCAGAACAACAAATGAATTCATTTGGAATTAATGCCAAAATAACTAGGATTGTTCTCCTTGTCTGCTCCTGATCAAGCCATCTTAAATACTACAGTCCTGCTATTTTGAGAGGTGACACGGGGGCTACAGGCTGTGCAAGGAATGGAACAACTCATCCCAGCCAACTCGCTGTGGCCACCTCACCACGGCCAACTCACCGCAGGACAACTGAACAATTCCATTTAATTATTTAAAATAAATTTAAAAATATTTTAATTTTTGTCATTCACATTTTATTTTGTCCCTCCTTTTGCATCCTTTCTTTGATGATTCTGTTCCACCATTTCTTTCATATTAGTGTAACTCTCGTCCCGTGGCGAGTTGGCTGTGCCTAGTTGGCTGCAGTGAATTGTCACAGACCCTGCTGAGCAACCCAGATCCCCGTTTTGCTTTGAACATTTGTGTGGAAACAAGCACAGAGCTACAGGAAAGGCAAAATCCCCCTTCAGCTCAACTATGCAAAGTCCCCAACCTTTCTACCTCACCCTTACTCCACCTAGGAGAATCCCCCACAATCTGGTGCTAATTAGATGTGTTGGACGGAATCATCATGACAAGGGCCGGGGGAGTTCAATCCAAGGCCTGAGACTGGGCAAGGCTGCTCTAGGCAAAGGAACAGCAGGACAGCGGCCCTCCTTGTTGTAGGTGGTCCTGTCTGTTATTACTGAAGGGTAGATTATTGATGAAATCATGTGGACATGAAGAAGCCGGAAGGAGAATGTTATGTCCTGAAAACTATATCTCATCTGTTTCCTTAAGAAGGCTTACCAAGAATGTGTGTCTCCCCCTGGGTAACTTTCCCCATGTTTTTCTCATAGTCACTCAGTGGGAGGTGCGGAGGGGCACAATTTGTTATTTGGATCTCTCTCTTGCTTTCTCTCCTTCATGAACCCTGCTAATTGCCCGAAAGGACAACTGTCTCCGAGCAAAGCGGTGGGCCGAGGTGAGTCGTGGGATGACCACATGCTGCCTGATGTGACAGAGAAACTTTTGGGGAGGGGTGGGATCTTAGCCAAAGCATCCCTCAGAAGACCATGCTGTAGGCTTTGAAAGAGCCTGTAAAGGAAGGGTTGTGTTATTTGCAAACATCAGAGAAAACGGAGGCACCTTCATCATTTGGACTGAGAAAAGAGCAGCCCTTCTGGTTTCCTTAGGCACTATCTGAATATTTGGGAAGAAGTCAAGGTCATGCCATCTCCAGGGGTGATGCTTGGACAAGCAACAATGCCACATAACCATCAAGTGTTGCCACTGACTTTGATGATGCAACTTTCAATTGCTTGTTCCTGAATCCTCAGTTGACTGAGGACTCCATGTCCTTGGATTGAGCACTGAGAAGGAGAAGAGCACGAATCCTTCAGAGGCCACCCATTTCTGAGGAGTTGGAATGTTAAGCAATGGGCTCTTATCTCCAAGACCCACGTTCTCCAGGTAAGTGCTACATGGGTCTTGTATTGCTCCAGAATTGCATTCTCTCTGAAGGTCTTGAGGAAACCATCATCTCAAGGGTGCTAGATTTTAAATTTTGAGTTAGAGGGTATCATTTAGGGAATGGAGTCTTATCCCTGCTCAATGCAAGAACCCTAAAGAATCATAGAAAAAATTTGGGGTTTTCTATTCAGAATTTTTAACACTCTGATGCAGATTACCCAATATTTTTTAGAGTTGAAGCTAAAAACACCCATATCTGAAATTTCATTTTTTTACAGAGGGCTTTCTTCTTTACTCTTTTTTTTTAAATTGAGTTTAACATATATTTCTAAAGAAGTATCCTAAATCTTGCTGAAAGTTCATTTTGAAATTCATGATTAGATTTCACATGTCATGTTCAACAGTTTTGGCCCTGATGGTTTCTAAAAAGTAATAAATGTAATATAACTGTTACTGCTGTCAGATTTGAACATCCGAGCAGAGATTTTGCTTTCAAATTATTCCCCTCCCATTGAAGACCAGTTTTAGAATAAATTGAGGTTTCCTCAAAATAATATTTACTTTTTATTTTATAACTTTCGGGGAGGGGGAAGTTGGCATAACATAAACAACTCAAAAGCAAACTGGTAGTTGCATACCCCACAAGCAAGAACAAAAGAGAAATAATAATCTGAACTTTAAAGGAATCTTTCTTTCTTTCTTTCTCTTCCTCTTTCTCAAAAACACAGACAACTTCAAATTCCAGCAGAAAATATCTCTTATTCTCAGAAGAATATTAGCCAAAACAAAAATATTTTACAGCTTCAGTAAAGTTACACACAAACTTCTTGGATTTTAAATATCAGCTTAATTTTAGTAAAATACTAAATTTTTGACACAGATAAAGCACGGTAGGACATATGGAATTTGTTAATTTGGCAGCTGGACAAACGGCATCCACCCTCGCCCCCTCCCCCAAAACACTTGCAAAGGTGCCACACAGGGTTGATATGAATTAAACGTAAAAACTGTAACATGGGATGGTAGATACAAGGTTGACCATTGACTCCAAGATGTTCAGAGGGAATTCTGATGGCCAGGCTGGGGTCTCCTGACAGTAAGTGGTGACATTTTGCTGAAATGTGCCTGCTTATCAGGGCAGGGCAGCCTGGGCTTAAAAAACAAAGACAGAAGTGGCTCCACAACTCAACAGCAGGAGTGTCCAGGCTCAGTGATTCCAAGGGTCAATCCCCCCTCCCTCCCCATGGGAACCCTTCTCCTTCTCCTCTCTTCTAGTACTGAAAGCAAATCAGGGCTCTCAATACTGACCGGCTCTGGAGGACCTTCCTGGTGCACTGCCTTTCCCTCCCCTGCGGCCGTGTCCCCACAAAGCCCGGGGTTCCCTCTTCTCCACTCTCCAGAAACACTGAATCCCGTCTTCTACTGTGCCAGGTCACAGGGTCCAACACTGGCAGCGGTTTTCCATGCTTCCGGGTGCCCGTTTTTCACTGAACTGGGCAAGCCAGGAAGTTTCCTTCTTCCTCTTTTCTTCCACCTGAGACCCTTAGGATCCACTCTCCTTCATGCTAGGAGCATCCAGGGATTCCCCCAGAAAACCTTCCCTGCTATCTGCAACGATGTCGTCAGCACTGCTGGGTGAGACCAGACAGTGTTTGCTTCTGTATCCTGCTTATGATTTTCAGTTAGCCTTGGGAAGGCCAGATCCAGTTCCAGGACTTCTCTTATGTGTGAATTTACTAATGCAAATAAATGGGATAGTTAAGGAGAACACAAGAAATGGTGATGGCACAACTGAAGGTGGATGTTGTGGAATTCCTATGAGGGGGTGATCAACTTCAAACGTGGCCCACTTGGGGACAGAAGCTGCCTCCTTCTGCCTCCCTCACCCCATCTAACTGGCATGACTTCCTTCAAAGGGTCTGGAGACTATCCTAGTCCCTCATCTCAATTCCCTAGAATTCCTGGGAATAGGAATAATAAACATCCCGGAGTATGAACATCTACTGATTGGCTTCATGGATTCACTGAGGTTTGGGGACTAAACGCAGGCTGTACCCAAAGGCCTCTGGCAGCCAGTTCTGAGTCATTGTGACTTTTGCAGATGCCATGGAAATAACAGAGAGTTGTCTCTCTGTACAGATGGGTTTCACATCAACGTCGCCAGAAGGCAAGGAGGCAGCATTCTCTAAACATGTGATGCTGCAAGGGACAAAGAAGCTAAGCCAAGTTCCATCTTGCAAAGCCAGACCGTGTCCACTCCTTTTGCTAACTGCTTCCTTGGGAAGAAGCCGAGTGGGGAACAGAAAAGGAGAGCACCACCAAATGGTGCTCAAGATCCAGAGGCGTTTCGCTAACTTTAAAGGAAATGGGATTTTCAACTCTTGCCTCCTGCCCAGAGTGGTTAAACCTCCAAGATAACCTGATCTTTAGGCTCACAGCCATAACACCTCGGTTGCTCTTTCTCCCGCCTGTGCCACTGATGCAACAACACTCAGTTGCGGCTCAAGTCTTTGAAGGATGGTCATTCCAGTATCACCACAAAAGAAAAAAAAAGTATCCAAAGCATGACAGCTAATGGTTGCAACAGAGGGTGCCACCACACAACAGCCGAGACCCAATGGAAATGGTCATGGGTGTGCAAGGGGTGGGGGGAGGGGGAGGATGGTCTACTTAGCTCTTGACTTCTGTCTTAAAAAACACAGAGTTAAGAAAAGAAAAGCCTTCAAATTCTGATTGGTCAATGTTCCTGATGACTTCCTGGTCAGGTGGCGTTAAGACAGGTGGATGGCGAGTGAAAAACCGGTCGAAGTTTTCAGCATTGCGTCCACACTATGAAAGGGGAAGAAAAGAACTCATGGCAGGTGGGAAAAGGAGCAAAGGAAAAAAAAAACCTGAATGCAAAAGTTGGATGCAGCTTGTTATGTCCCTCTTGCAGCCTTGCCACCCCCACCCCCACCCCCCATCCCCGCCTTGCAATCTGGGCTGCAGGCAAGTCATTCCTCATGAGCAAAATGAGAGAACCAAAAAAGAATCAATGCAAAATCCTTATGGCCCCAGTGGCAGCGGGGAGCAGCCTGGAATCACTTAAGTCATGGGTATGCTGGGATGCTGGAGACTCTCAGCAGGCCTCAGCAAGTAATTGCAGGAGGAGAATGGATGGCGAGGCAATTACTTGCAGGGCTCTGCCGGACACATGCAAGGCTGTACATGCAGGGCTTCTCTGGCTGGTCAAAAAATAAATAAAGGCTGCCTTGTACTTCTATCCCACTCTGGTGCCCAGTTTGCCAGGGCTTGCCATGCACAGGACCGCCCCAGAGTGTTTCAGCCAGGGCTGCAGCCGCTTCATACAGGATGCTGGGCATTGAGCATCAGGGGTGTTTTTTCTCTTTTACCTGCATGCAAGCTGGCCACTCCATGGTGAACAGCGAGGGCCTTTTGACATTGAAAAAGCATAAAGAAATTGAGCAGACAATTTTTCTGAAACGAAAAATTCTCCAGCCATTTCTTCAGAGAAAGGCAACACTGCAACTGTATTGACTTTGGTGCCTCGGTGGGAGAAGGGGCCACTCCGATGTCTTTCTTTGGGATTTAATGGAGTTAAGGCATCAGGCTAGGAACTGGGAGAGCGGGAGTTCTAGTCCCACCTTGGGCGCAAAGCCAGTGGAGTGACCTTGGGCCAGTCACTTTCTCTCGGCCATAGGAGGGAGGCTATGGCAAAGTACTTCTGAAAAACCTTGCCAAGACAACTGCAGGGACTTCTCCAGGCAGCCTCCGAAAACCAGACACAATTGAAGGGAAGAAAAAATATTAGAGGCTACAGTCTGTTAGGAAATGATTGCATGTAGAAGGCGAGCATGTTTACACCAATCTTTTCTCCCTCTTGTCATTAGTAAGAGCAAGATACCACTCAATCCATAAGAATTTCTCTGACACCCCCCCCCTTTTGCTTTGAAAGACATTTCAACTCAAATTTGCCTTTATAAATTGAATCACAACTGGTAGGAAAATGCAGGAGAATTCTTTTGCCTGGCAACTGAAGGCAAGCAGTGGGAATCCCATTTGACCAGACCCATTTGAAAGGACCCAGCCGTAAACACTTGTTGTCAGTCACGAAACCCTGGAGAATGTTGCAGATGCACCAAACAAGCATCCTGGGTCCAGAAAATAAGATGAAAGAAGGAAGGAAATACTTCTCTGGCAAACTGATGCACTGTTGTCTGCAGGTAAAGAACTCCCTGATCCAGAAAATCAGACATCATGTGAATTGGATTCTGTCTGAAACTTTTCCAGCTGAACAAGATGCTAAAAACCAACCAGTGACTCTGCAAATGGGCTTTAGGTTTTTATGACCAGGCAAGGACTGCATGCTAGTCCATGATTCAAACTCAACATTATACTGCAAGTGTGGTCCCCTTTTGGGGGTCCATGACAACCTTCTGGCCAGACAATAAATGTCAAAGCAGCAGCAGATTCACCTGGCAGCTTTTTAAAAGGATGGAGAAAATTTCCACATAGGGTGATGCCTGGTTTGAACCCAGAACCCTTCTAGAAGGATTCAAGTGCAATCAGCCAAACACAATGAGAAGATCAGCTCAAGCAGCCATGATACCACCTGGCAGCATAAGGAGTGAGCCATCCCCATCTTTTACTTGCTGGAGAAGAATTGGAAGCTTTTGATTTGGTTACCCGCAGCTGGGATTCTTCATCCACAATTCCAGCAGTCGGATTGTCCAACCTTGGAAGCCGAGACAAGAAGCTACCAATGGAAGAGACAGAGCAGCATTCGAATGGCTGAGCTGAGCAAAGGCTTGCCAGTCCCACTGGCCTCACAATGACGGCTCTTCTTTCGCAGCTGCTTTGATCAAAGCAGCTGCAGAGCTTCCCTTGCTTGGCGTGAGGCTTCCAAGGTGGAGCTTCAAAGCTTCCCTCTTCCCTGCTCATGTACCTAGTAGCTTGGAACCACCTCCCTGCCTCACAAAACGAGTGGGTCCATAAACATCATGCCAGAGCCCCGAAGCTATTAAAGCAGTTTCACACAGAGTATCCTAACAAGCCAGACTAACTTTTATACCTGTTTTGTTTTCTTTCAGGTGGATCTATCTTATTTTTAAGGGGGCAGGATGTCAGAATCCAATTATAATTCATCTCTGGTTATCGACTATGGAAAAACCCCTCATTCCTGCCCTCTCTGGATTCTGTCATACTACGAAGGGGAAGGGGGATGAGCAGGGGGGTTTTATGGTTCGCACTTCCTTCAGTAAACTACAAAAGGACTGGATGTTGATTCCCATCAAGAGGACTGATCATAACAATCTGGCCATTGCCTTTCATCTACTCAGCTCTCCGATGGTGGCTCTTCACGGACACTTTTCAAGCCCCCTTTATGGCTTTTAGCCATCATTCACTGAGACAAATAGATTTGCATCATTTGTAAACTGAAAGGTAGGAACTGAAATCATTCAAGACTGATCCAAAGGTCCTTTTTCCAAAAGGCAACTGGACTTTCTTGGTTTTGTCGTTGAAAACGTTTCACTTCTCATCCAAGGAGCTTCTTCAGTTCTCGAAGAGAGAAGCGAAACGTTTCCAAAGACAAAACCAAGAAAGTCCTGTTGCCTTTTGGAAAAAGCACCCATGGGACAACCGTGAGACCTGGATGATGGAGAGTCTCCGTAGATTTTCAAGGCTAACTTTTGCAAATTGCCCAACCTCTCCAGCCCCTCACAGTTGCTGACTGGAGAAAGGTGATGTTGCCCTGAGCTTTTGGGTCACTTCACACACACCCCAGATTCCAAGAAGAGGCCAATCACATGAGAAGAACACCCTGAAACACGGTCCCTGCCTCCTCACCAGTCAGCCTGCTTGCAATCTCCCAGCCCAGCCCAGCCAGCCACCATTCAGAATTTCCTTTGTGGGAAGCAGCTCCAAGCACAACCAGGATTCTGGTCAACAAGAAGGTGAGCAAGGGGGCATGGAAGGGGGGGAGTGATGGAAACAGAACCAAGAAACACAACATCCCCCCATCCATATTATGGTGATTCCTTACAACCATTTTCTGGACAGTCTAATTTCCTTACCTCCTTCCCCCCCCCCTTCTCTCTCCAGAAACAGAACATATTCAGTAGAGAGTAGCAGATAATCTAAGACATCCCTCTGAGTCCCATATGTCCAAATTCAAACACAGCAGTTTTAGTGCACATGATGATAAGCAGAGTCTGGTTCCAGAGATGCTTCCTTCTCTTTCTTCAAGACACAGGATGACAATTTCAGTACCAACAGAAGGGAATATTTGTAGTTCAAAAACTATGGGGTCCATGGTGTTCTCTGGGTGGTTTGCTTCCAGATGTTTCATTATCCATCTAAGTAACACCATCAGTGCTAGACAGGAATGGGGTTTCCTCTATGGTTATTCACAACTGACTTATCCGGTTGGTGTTGGTACTAGAGTGTTCTTGGTGGTTGCTTGATTAGGCTGTTGTTTACTGTTTGGTTTTATTTTATCTGAGTTGGTTGTTATAAAAGAGAGTAAACATCACTCCCCACTAGCACTGATGACGTTACCTAGTTGGGTAATGAAACGTCTGCAAGAAAACTGAGAGCACCAAGGACTCCACATCAAAGTTTCCTTGGCTTCCTTCTGGCAAGGGGTTTTGGCTTTTCCCCGGCCCTGTTTTTAGCAGAAAAGCCTGGAAGAGGAACATCTGCATGCACACACACACACA
Organism: Crotalus tigris; assembly: GCF_016545835.1. Taxonomy (NCBI): domain Eukaryota; kingdom Metazoa; phylum Chordata; class Lepidosauria; order Squamata; family Viperidae; genus Crotalus; species Crotalus tigris. Next base: position 1,194,932 of record NW_024096931.1, on the reverse strand, counting down.
CCTTCTGTGCAACAGGAAGGCCTGGCATATTTGGATCATCTGCCAGAGAACATATAGGCCAGATGGCACTGAGCCAAAGCTGCATACTAAAGCATCCTTCCAACCACTACATTCTTTCTGTTGGCCTCTTCGGTGTGGGGTGACAAAAGAAAATGATTGTCAGAATTGCCAAAATAATGCAAGGAAAATATTTGCACATTCTTTGGTTTTTCATTGGGCTCAGTGTTGCAGTGACGCAAAGGCCACTGGGAAGCGGCTACATTTGGAAAGGAAGAGTCTCTTCACTTGCCCAGGTGCAGGAGCAAAGCATCACACCTGTCCCACTTTCTGCACTGAAAAGCTCACTGCCCTGTTGAATTGGGCATACTTGTCTTCTGAAGAAAAATGCATTAAAAAGTCTCTAATTATTGACTATGCAAAATAATTTGCATTATAATATAGCTATCTATATCTCCTTCTCTTGTTATTTTTAAATTGTTCTTCTTTTAGCATAGTCGTTTGAAAAAGCTGCTTTGCTATATTAAATAAAAGACAGCCATGCTCAAAATGTCTTTCCACAGGACCTGAGTCCCAGAAAACACGAATCTCTCCTATCCTAGCCAGAGAGAAGGACACGTGGGAATTGGCACCTCTGCCTCTATGAGGCCGGTAGTCTAACCAGCCCAGATGTGATTTGTAAGCCCATTGTGACCAGTAAGGCTGATAAGGGACTCCCTGCTTGCCCTCCTTTCTGTTGGAGATTTGTCTGACAAAAATTCAACACCCAGCCAGCCCCCCTGGTTTACCCAGCGGCAAAGTCATCCTTGACTCCTGGATGGCCCTACCAGTCACCAGAGCCCGAGAAAGACAGGGGTGTATGTCAAAAGCCACCAACCATGGAAACCAACCAAATCAGGGAAGAAGCCAGAATGATTCTATTTTTAAGTGCTCAGGAAGCTGAATTAAACCTCTCCCCTCTCCTGATGTACATTTTGAGAAATGCAGGGATAATTACACCAAGTTCATTTGCATTAGAGATTGGAGGCAATCAGAAAGCCTGGGATTCAAGGTTCCCTTGTTTTGCAACATGGGAGGGGTGGTCAGATTTCAGCGGTCCAGTCCTGGAACGGATTCAACAGTCTGACCTGCTGCTTTGATCTCCAAGGCAACCAGGAAGCTGTGATGCCACGTGAAGGCAATGGTGCACATATGCAGCTATACATCCGTGTCTTTTAAAGAATGCCCCCCCCCCAGCTTCCAAAGAGGGGCAAAGAAAGCATCCCCATTTGCCACTCTAATCCCCATCTCCCTCAAACAGGCCCGGAGAGGACCTTGGAAGAGGGCATGAAGGAAGGACAAGATGGTGGAAGATCCCTCTCTAAGTAAAGTGGAATAAAGTAGAATAACATAGAATAAAATGAAGAATAAAGTAGACTAATAATAATGATGATGAAAGAAATCATTATTCAAGTAAAATGATGTGTCTGCATAATTCCTGGAAGAAAGCTCGGTCTGCTTTTGGTGGCTCTGCCTATTTTGATGGGAAAAAACACCACTTTGGAAACAGAGTTCCCACAACCAGTAAAAAAGGTCACGCCTCCCTTGAGTCAAACCTGACTAAGGTGATGTCATGAATATGGACTTGCTATTGTTTTGGGGGCAACACAGATGTGGTTTGCTGCTGTTTCTCCCGCTGTGATGTTTTCAATTTTAGCCTACAGCCCTGAGACCTGTTGGTGCTTTGTCGTCTAAGGCAGCGTTTCTCAACGTTCGTGTGACGGCGACCCCCATCACACGAACGTGCTGCGCATGCACGGCAGCGCCCCCGTGCGCGGCGCGCATGCGCGGCGGTGCCCCCTGAGGGGGGAAAATGGCAGATCGCATTGTTTGGCGACCCCCGTAAAATGGTCGATCGACCCCAAATGGGGTCGCGACCCATAGGTTGAGATCCGCTGGTCTAAGGGCTAACCAAATCCAAACCAGATTAGCTTTCACAGAGGCCGCCAGTTTAGTTCCAAGTCCAATTCAAGGGGATGCTGCCCTTGATCTTTAAAGCCTTACATGGCATGGGAGCTGTTCCCTGAGGAGGTGCCTCTTCCTGGCCACGTCTACCCATCCCATCAGGTCTGGCAGGGACCTGTGGTGGGTCCCGTCTGTGAGGGACCTCCATCTGATGGGATTTATGGGATGAGCCTTTTCTGCTCTTGGAACATCCTCCCTCGTAAGGTGAGGTTGGCCTCCCTCCGAAGGGGAGGTTGTTACCTTCCGGACAGCGCTTAAAACCTGAGGATCCGAGAGGGAGCCTGCACATTGGCTATTTTACATCGTATCTTCCCTTCTTTATTTTGCTCCGTCCAGTTTGTTTTCACTAGCCTTGTTGAATGTTTTAATCCCTGGTTTCATTGTTCACTGCTCAGAATCACTTTGCATAAGATGGGCAGCCATATAAATTGAAATAAACGAATAAAGTGCCGGAGGAAGGAGAAGGAGGCAAACGGGGGGGGGGAGGGGTTGGCACTGACAGGAACCAGACATGTGAAAAACTGGATTAATCCTGCTGCCCAAGGATGCCTGGCCTGGTAAAGAATGGGAAGCCATTTCAAGACGTGCCTGACATCAAAGCGGTTCCTAAAACATCGCACCGGGATGCTATTGGACACTGATGGACTGATCAAAGGGAGGGGAAATCACAAAAGGGAATAACTTTGTAATTTTGCATGGGAACTCTTAGTTCTAGCTTGCTTTCACTGCAACCAGTAATCCTTAGTAAAAGAACCTGTCACTCAAGGGCCTTTTGTTTCCTAGGGACCTGGCTGGGGCGGGCCTGACAAGGAGTCTTTAATGTGCGCAGTTGAGAGGACTGTCAGCTTTCCTTTTGCACCATTTCCCGAAAGACCTCCACGAAGGCCATAACGCATGTTTGGTTAACAAGATGGTACTTCTGGATCTCTGCAGAAGGTAACTCAGAGCTTGTCTCATGTGTGAATGAGGAGTGACAATTGTGCTTTCTTCAAGGAAAGGTTAGAAAGTTCCTATCAGCAAAATTCAGCCTCAGCATATAAACGGAAGTGGCAAAACAATGTTGTTTTTTAATCAGAAAAGGCAGGGTGATATTTAGGGAAGGTGCAAAGTGACTCTAGACTGCTTCTTTTCTGAACAGACCTCTCTTTAAGGTGCAAAATTACCAGCTTTTCAAGCCAAGCAAAGATTTCTGCCCCCTATAAACATCACAATTAGCAGAAAGGCCTGGAAATAAAACTGCCACTCTCAGTGCCACGTTAATGTCCACGCCAAGCTCCAGAATAGTCCCCTAGAAGGAGAAAATTTATTTTATACAACTCACTAAAGAATCACCTCCAGTATTTATAGCTAGGGGAAAATTGACTTGCATTTATTTACAGCTGCTCATATAGAGCTCAGAAAATTGTCTTTTTTATTTCACCAGGTCAGAATTTGCTTTCAATGCCAAAGTTGTGCTTAAAAGCCTGAAAAACAAAAAAGTCACACACCCCCACTATTTATTTTCACCAGGGGTTGAAAAACACCACCAGGCCAAGAACAACCTGTTTGGAGCATATCCCAGCTGTCCTCCCCAACAGCTGGCAGTCCTTGCCTCTACTACAGAACTGTGACTCACCAGTAGAGCAAACCTTCTTTTCATCCTTTTCTCCTTAACACCCAAACTGCAAACTAGCCTAGTCTGGTTGGTGTAAACTGTTGGTAGTTAAGCATATTGAGACGGTTAAGGAAGCAAAAGAGTAAGGGAATCCAAAGCAGAAATAGACACAGCAGACAGATGTGGAAAAGTCAAAGGGGGGGGGGGGAGTAAAGAATGGGGAAGGTTGCAGAGCAACAGGACGTGAGAACTTTGGAAGAAGATCGTGGTCTTGCAACTTCCCTTTGGTAGAACATATCAAACCATAAAGACCATAAAGAACGGATCTGGCTAGAATTCAGAAAAGCTTCTTGGGGGTTTATGTTTTGCTTGAACGAATCTTTAATTCTACCAATCAGAGTATCCTTCTAGACCATCTTTCTGGAGATCTGATGTAGTCTCACCTACCTGGAAGATCCATCTTAGAAAGTGCTGAAGGGATAGTCCTCTTACTTCTCATGGTCACTGATTTATGGGATGCTACAGAGTTCTCTCTTGCTCACTGTACACTTTATGTGAACTACTCACTGTGTAGCTTAGGTGGACATTTCATCAGCGCATGGACAATACTCTGCTCAACTCTTAATTTCTATCTACAGTTTCCAGGGAAGCTGAAAGATTTGTAGGTTGATATATGAAGATTGTTTGGACTGAACAAACTAAAACTTAAATCCAAAATGAAGGTAATGTGGACATGCTTCAATAAGGTAAAGTTCACAGTTGGATTTAGACAAGGTTGCTTTCCTTGGACAGATGACACTATTTGGGACTTCTCTTCAAGTTAATCTTAAATGGAGAAGCTTGGAGTGTGTCAATTGGCAGAGGACACAGCTATTTCTAACACCACAATGAGGCAAAGCCAGGGTACATATCAGAAACATATCTTAACTAGCTCTATTTATCATCATACATTTGATGATTAAAATGAAAAATTGTATTGCAATATTATGATATAAACCCTGGTTATTTATACTTGCGTCCTGAACTGGACACAAGAAGAACACAGTTTGTGTTGCAACTTCACAACACAACCTTTTCCTTCTCTGGCCTCCCCCATCCCCCAATCCATCCAATAATTTTCACTAGGAGAGACAGACAAGAAACAGAAGGGAGTCACCAGAGAACTTTCTATTACGAGAGACCGTGTGCTCAGCTCTGTGCAACAAAGAGCTAATGTCCTGAATAGTGGCTGATTTCTCATTGTGTTTGACTGAATTATTGCTTCCTGCTGAGCAAGCAGAGGCTGCTGCAAAGACTGTAGAAGGGATATAAAAACTCCAATTTCTCTAGAAAAAGAAAGGGGAGAGAACTAACAGAATGTCAGAGACAAATTCAAAAAGTCAGAGCTCAAGAAGGAGGTTTCAGGTTTCTCTCTATAACACTCCTACTAAAAGTATGCATAAGTAGAAATTCCAAACACAAATCAGTAGATTTATTGAAAAAACAAATCTTACAAAGCTCTTTAAAAAAAAGAATTCCAGTAACTGTTGTACATGAGATGGAAGTGATACTTACAGTGAAATTAAACTTTAATTTTTGCATATTTTCTCCCAACTACATAGTGTGATAGGTTTGAAGCCATTCTCTCAATGAGAGGGATGGTTTCCTTCTATGCATTACAGGCTGTTTGATTCTGACCCAGTTAGAACTGGTTTTTCCACCACCTTTCACCAAGTCATTCTTCTCTCCCCACTTCCTCCATCTTGGGAGATCTTAGTGCTTTTCCATTCCCTTTCTCCTAGCCAGGAGTTTTCTCTCAAATCTAAAGAATTCTCCTCCTCTCCCTCTCCCCATCTGGTAACCCTAAAGGAAAAGACATTCCTTCCCACCCTAGTGAAGCAGGAAGAGACTGCAGGCAGCAGTCATCTGAAACCTTAATAGTTCGTATAATCACAAAGGCATTTGTTTTCTCTAGTTTACCATTGGATTATGGTTGATATGCTGAGGGGCAATAACATTCAGAAATTGATAAATTCTCCAAAATCAGAGTTGAATCTGTCGGAAATGAGGTTGTTTAGGATGCTTTCAGGTCAGAAAACCTAACAGTGGGACAACTGGGCAATCTCTGCTATGGAAAGAAGGCCCCTATAAGAGATTAGATGACCCAACTTCATGAAAAGGTCAATGAAAATTAGTAGAATATTCAGGATTTTGACATGTGTTAAATTGGCAATCTAATCCAAGGGTACCAGATCTCAAGGACGCTACAGGGCAATAAGGGGATGCATCAGATGGCTGATTTAGTAGTTAAAATTTTGGCATGACAGCATATTTGCCAAGAAGAAGTTAGGTAGTTTTAAATAAGGTCCAGCCAGGCAGTTGTGATGATGCAACCATAAAAATTCCTTGCTTGGGAAGGAAGAATGTATAACTGGCCCCTCTGATGCATTTCACCCTGATGTCAAGAAAAAGGGAAGGAGGAATCTCTAAAGGTCACCTATCTGTTTGCTGAGTCTTCTGGTTACCACAGTGCACTGTTCCTGGTAGATGTGGAAGGACCTGCATGAAAGCCCATTAGTTTCCTTGCTCTGTGAACTAGTAATGCAGATGAGGTGAATATTACCCTCCCAGAGTTCTTGAGAGTCAGGAGGCATATAAGTTTAAATATTTCTATAAAAGATTGAGGGGAAAGGAGATAAACATAAAACCAGGAATGGCTTACCATTAGAAGATTAAAAAAAGAAACTGAAGGTTTGATTTTGGCTGTTCAAGAGCAAACCATTCAAACTAATGCAATCAAGGCCAGAACGGAAAAATCATTGAATGATTCAAAGTACAGATTGTGGAAAGAGTCAGAAGAAACAGTAGATTATAGCCCGTGCAAGAAGATTGCACAAACTAATTATAAGCAACATAACCCAGAAAAATTACAACTAAAGATAATAATTTTGAATTGCCATGTAGTTCTTTCAAGGAAGCAAGGGAATTGCATAATAAAATTGTCATGCATAAACCCTGCATTCCTCCAAATTTGTTCTTAATTCTGAAAAACACATCCCTCATCTAAGAAAGAAAATATCTTATTACAAGTGTCCGGGAAGAGGTATACAGCTCTGGGGCTATAAAAGAGAACGGAGAAAGAAAAGAAAGCAACTTACAGCTTTGGGTTTGAAAGGAGGCTGGATTTCTTTCTGCTCGAGTTTGTCCCAATCAATATATCGGAAAAAGGCATGCTCTCTGATATCCCGTTCTCCTTCTGGGCCGCAGCCCAACCGCTTCGCCGGATGCTTGGTCATGAGCTTGAAAAAAAGAAGAGAACATGGTTCACCTGTCATCTTTCAGAATGAGAGGAGCAGCAGGTTAATAACTATCATCTTCAACCCATAAATCGCTTGCTTTCCACAATGTAATCCTGCTATCTGGCCATAACTTAAAACTGAGCAAAGTTTCTAGCCAATAAAGGCCCAGCAAAATATTAGTGTTTTAAATCCGCAAAGCATTCCAAGGTGGGCAGCTCAACTTGGGAGGAGGCAGTCAGCTGCACCGAAGGGGAAGAAGAAGGAGGGGGAGGGTGGGGGGAGAGGAGATCAAGGAGGCTGGCCATGAGCCCATCTACAACTGCTGTGGCAGCCACCTGTGCTGGCAGCAGCAAACAGGCAAGAAATGCAGCGGGGGAGGGGTCACTCTCCAAGAGGAATGAAAAAAGGCAGCAAAGGCTGGAGGTGAGGCATGGAGGAGTGAAGGAGATGGAGATTGGAAGGATTCTTATGTGCTTTTGTGACTTTGAAGTTCTGGGATTTGTGCAATGAGGCCTTTGTGTTCTTAAGGAGTGTTTGGCAATTTCTATTTGGCTGATGGCTGATGTCTCCTGTTAGTTTCTATTGCTCTGTTGTTGTTAGCTGTAAGTTTTGCTGCAAGGGATTTTGAAGTATTTTTCTCCTGAATGGATTTTGCCTGTAGCATTCCTTTACTTAAGAATGGAGCCATTTGGGGAGGTTGCTTTAGCCTGCAGCCAGTACTTATATTTTTTTTCTTCCTTAAGTGCCAGCTGCGCTCCTTACTTTCCTTTTTAGCCAGTAGCTAATTCTTAAAGGGGAATGTGCCTTTTTAAGCTAGTTCACTCAGCAGCTTGTCTTTTCTGTCTCTGGAGGCCTTTCCTTGTTTGATCAATATATGGAAGAAGGAAAATATGGGGGGGGGGTTGAAATTCTTCCTTCAGAAGGAGATGGGAATGAGAAAAAGGGAGGCAGAGAAGGGAGGGAGGAAAGGAAGTCCCGCCTTAGCACTTGGCCACCAGCAGCTCTGCCATTGACTTTGCTTGTCAAAAGGTTGCAGAAGGGGATCACATAACCCTGGAACACTGTGACCATTATAAGTATGAATCAGTTGCCAAGCATCCAAATATAAATCACATGACCCTGGGCATGCTGCAAAGGTCATAAGTGTGAAAAATGGTCATAAGTCATTTCACTGCAATTGCAACTTTGAACAGGTTTGTTTGTTTTTTGGTCATCAAGTTTTTGACCCCTTGCTAGGTGGTACTCAAACATTGCCATATCCTAAAAGTGGTACAATCGATAAAAAGGTTGAAAAGCCCTGCTTTGGAGAATAGTTTGACCCCCCCATGTCTTTGTAAGAGCCCCTCAAAGATTGGAATACTGTTATCATGTCTCCCCTAGTCCTTCTTTTCATTAGACTAGACACGTCAAACTCATGACGTCACGTGACCGTGCATCGTATCAGGACTGTTTTGCCATTGCTGGCAATGGGGTGGGCCCAGCTTCCGTGTGACGTGTCCGGCCCATGGGCCGGCAGTTTGACACCCCTGGACTAGACAAACCCAATTCTTGTGACTGTGCTTTGTACGATTTAGCCTCCAGTCCCCCTGATCATTCTTGTTGTTCTTCTTTGCACTCTTTCCAAAATCTTGACATCTTTTTTATATTGTGTTGACCAAAACTGGATGCATTATTCCAAATGTGGTCTTACTAAGGCTTTGTAAAGTGGTACTAAAACTTCACATGATCTTGATTCTCTCTCTCTGTTTATGCAACCTAGCATTGCACTGCCTTTTTTGGCTGCTGCCGCACACTTCTGGCTCATATTTAAATGATTGTCCACTAGGACTCTAAGATCCCTCTCACAGTTACTGGCATTAAGCCAAGTTTCACCAGGTTTGTACCTATAGAGTTGGTTTTTCTTGCCTTACTTTTATCAAAACTTTACTTTTCAACACTGGAGGTTTTTAAGAAGAGACTGGAAAGTCACTTGTCTAAAATTTTATAGGGTCTCCTGCTTGAGCAGGGGGTTAGACTAGAAGATCTCCAAGTTCCCTTCCAACTCTAGTCTGCTTATTAGTAGTATTCATTCATTCATTTATTCATTCATTCCATTTTGTTAGTGATCGGGAGATCAGTTCTGTACAGGATTGTTGGTTTCAGTTGCATCACACTATCTGGAAGGAGAAGATGAACATAGAAATTCTGGATTTGCCCAACGCTCTAGAGTAAGCTAGAATAGGTCCAAGCAATTTGCTGTACAATACAGTCCTCATTGTAGCATATAGTATAGACCAAGATACACAAATGGTTGATTGTTTAGGCAAAGCCGATCAAGTGAAGACAGCAATTCTGTGAACCAAGGTTAGAGCGTTAGTATTTTTGATGGGGAGTGGGATAGGGGCAGAGCCTCTGCCTCCTCAAAGGAGCTCTGTCTGAGCAGACTCCCATCCTCAGAAGAGCTTCTGTCTTCCCAAGCAAGAGATAAGAAGCAGAGTCTTACTGCGGAGGAAATATCTACAAGTCTACAGCATCGAAGCAATTAAGTGCAAATGCTGCCACCCCGTTCAAAGAATAACAATCTGCTCTTGGAATCTCTTTTTCATTAACACCAAGAACACGGAGGAATTGGCAGCCCCTGGTCCTGAAGGCTTTGGCTTAATGAAACAGCCGGTTCTAAGCGAAAGCAGAGAATGCACAATGGCTGTTTATCTTCTCCAGCCAAACCCTCTTTGGCAAGCGGGAGACAACGCAGCGAACCTGGCGGCAGCAGAAATGTTAATATCCTGGCAATGGTATTTGGCTTCCTTCCTTTCTGAGATGGAAGACAGATGGTGGATCCAAAAGCTCCATAAGCCTCGGAGGAAATAGGAAAGAGGGGCCCAAGAAAAGCAGACCAGCCTTCTTTTCTGTCAGAAGGAGCCACCTGCATCAGGAGGAGGGAAGGGCTAGGCTAAGAGTTCAGATCTGGCCAGAAAAAGAGCACCATCAGGACAGCTAGTGCGTTGCAGAGGAAGGCCTTGGAAACAAAGAGTCTGTTTGCTACCGCGAGCAACTTACAATATGCTTCTCGGCAAAGAGGCGGGCTTTAGCAAAGGCTGTGCTGCGGTCAGAGGTCCAAGCTGCTGCGCATTTTAAGGGGATGGCAGTTGACACCCAGTTCAAGACTCCCCAGTCCTTTCATTGTCTGTTTATGGGAAGCCTCCTTTGGCTGAGCGGGAGAAGCCTTGTGAAGGCAGAAGGAATAACACCAACCGGTAAGTAGAGCTTTGCACAACTGCAGGAGCAGGATGAGGCTCAAAGGAAATTAGGATGCGCAAATGACAGCCCTTGGCCAGTTTGCACATCCTTCTTATTCAATTATTCCCACGGAGCCGAATGAAGGGGCTGAGCGGATTGTGGCATCTGACTGTAGAGGGAAAGGCAGGGTTCTAGCCTGATCTGAAGAGGGCTGGGCCAGAAGGGCTGGCTTCTTCACGCTGGGGAGGATGAAGAAATGGCCATCTTCCTCTGCAGCTTGAACAGGGTTCTCTGCTCCTCCCCACCCCCGGCACTCTGTGGCTGTGTCCCTTGTCACAGAATTAGCCATTTCATACCGCACCAACCAGGCTCCCACTCTCGGTGTCTCTTTATATACCCTGCAGAGGAAGCTCATTGGCAGAAGTGAGCTTCGGTGGAATTAAACTTGTGCCATATGTGATGGAGGCGGAAAGGCAAGTGGTTCCATTTCTGCTCTTTGTTGCCAAGTGCAGGGCTGTCTCCTCCTCCTCCTCCTCCTCTTTCTCCTCCCCCCATCCAGGAGGGAGGGACATGGTTTCAGGAGGAAAGACTTTTACCCAGCCCCCCTGCTTTGATGACCTTCTCAGCTGCTCCGAGAGGACCAGAAGGAAGTTGTGTGTGTCTTTTCAGCAAAAGGAATTTCTCACATGGAAACCCTGGCTTTGGAGGGGAGGCTTGCCAGGCGCAGCACATCCCAGACGGCTTCGGCTGGTCTTGCCACTGTTAAGCCAAGCTATTTCCAGCCAATTGAGAGTCTGCCCGTGAAGAAACATTTCACAAGCAATTTGGGAACATGCCAGCCACATACGCTGCAACTCAACTGGCCGCAGCAGAGCCAGTCAGAAGAGGCACCTGTTTTCTTTGCCAGGGACCAACAAATTGGCCGTTGCACTGAGGACGTGAACATTTTCTTGCCTCTAACATGGGGGGGGGGGGAGGCAAAGCTTCTGGAAACAGGGTTGTTCCAAGCACCTTTGAAAATCCCCAAGCAGAGGTGAGAGAGCAAGCGCTCCTGTTTATGTGTGACAAGCCGGGGGCTCCGGGGCAGCTGAAAAGAAACTCCAGAGAGCCTGGTAAAAGCTGTTGTTCTACAAAGCATCACTCTCTCCGTGCAAACATGATGTGGACCTCTGTCACAGTCAACTCCATGCTCTACCGAAAGAGGAAGGTTGGAACCACTTCCACAAAGCTTGCTAATATACTCAAGCTAATATAGTCACATCTGTGGAAAAGGAGCTCATTGCAAGGTGATTTCAGCCAGAACTCCGTCCTGAGCATCCCAGTTTCTGGGGATAAAGACTTAGGGGACTTTAGAGTTAGGAGAGACCTCGAGGCTCATCTAATATTGTGTCCTGCTCAATCTGCAGTGCAAGAGGTGTCAAGAACCACAGCACTGGGACCTGAAGTGCCAGATGAGGGTTGGCGCCGTTTCGGTTCTCCGATGCCTGTCTTCTTGGCACCTGCCAGCACCTTGGTCCTGCTAGCTCAGGCGGCCACACAAGACCGCAGAAACTGCAGTGGCTGATCGGGGCTGGGGGTTTCCTTTGCTCAGAAGCAACTGAGCAGCAGCCGTGCATTCCAGCTTTTCGAAGCCCTCCCTCTGGGCGGGTCTAGAACCAGCTGGGCCTCAGGATGTGCACCCAAGTTCCCTGTTTCTCTCCTGCTCTGGCTCCATGTTCAGCAGCTGGAAGTCACCTCTTTCTGCTGGGGAATTGCTCGTGTCCAGGAGGACGTTCCCTTGCAGCCAAAGTTGAGTGCATTGGGCAAACCAGCTTGAACGCTTTGGGGCCAAACTAATCTCTCTCAAAGCAGCAGCTGAAAAATAAGGCCTGATGCTTTCCCCGGGGGCCAGCCTCCTTTTTTGCCTGGGAGGGGTGTGTGTCTCCCCAGGTCTGGGGGTGGCAGAGACATGCAATATCTGGTATCAAGAAGGTATGTTATAGGAAGGATCCTGATCATCGGAGATCACCTGCTGCAGTTGTAGCCAGGGCTGCCATGAGCAAGGAGGTGATGTGGCATCACCAGGTTTTCTGGAGTGTGTGTGGGGTATACTCAAGTTCACACTGCATGATTTCGGTGCGTACGCAAATATAGCATTATGTAAGTGTGTGTCATATCTTCCTCAAGCCCAAAATAAAGGCAGCAGTGCGACAGGAAAGGGAGGGTGTCCACAGCCTGCTCCCCCCCCCCGTGCCTGCTTCTGTTGCTTTCCATTCAGCCTTGGCATTTGCCAGAAGTGTGGAAAGCCATTACTGAAAATCCAGCAGATGTTTTAATCAGTCTTATCTCTTGCCAATTTGCAGGGAAAGGAAATAAAACCGATAGGAAGTTCATCATGGTTATCTCTAAATCACTCGCCCAGGAGAGCCAGGAATGGTTTCAGCCACAGCCTGGCAGAGAGGCTGGCCCTGCCTTGATTCCCCCCTCCCAGGACCCGCTGACCCCAGGGTCTGTGTGGGCCCTGCTGGTGCCAGAGGAAGAGGCGGCCTCCAAGTAGAAGGAGGGCCTGAGAGGAGGGGGGTGTTTTCTCCCTTTTGGAAACCCAGCTCCTTCGGTCTGAGGGATGCACCCTGAGCAGCAAGTGCTGGGGGGGGGGGAGGCTGGAGAACAGCAGTTGCTCCCCTCCACTCTGCCTTGGCCAGGTTCCAAGGCAGAGTCTGAAAACCCCAGAGCCAACTAGGGTGGTTTCAGAAGAGGGCTGGGTGAGATAATTAAAGGATGTGGAGACCTACAGCCTGCCCCACAGAGAGAAAATGGGGAAGACAGAATGCCCATCTTCTGAGGTCTAAAGCAGTGGTCTCCAACTTTTCCAGCTTGGCGGACCGGGGGGGGGGGGAAGAGGACGGTGTTGTGTGAGTGGCAGGTACACACGAGTGTGCACAGCTCCATTGGCATAAGTGGTGGGTGTGCATGCCCCCTGCTTGCACAAATGAAGCTTCACGCACAAGCGCACTTGCCCTTTTCAAGTGCAAGTGGAGCTGTGCGTGTGCGCTCATCCACCACTTCTGCAGCCTGGTTCCGAATGGGCCACGACCCGATAGTGGGCCACAGCTCCGGGGGTTGAGGACCCCCGGTCTAAAGGGTTGTTCCATGGAAGAGGGCAGGACCAGAGTCAGTGGAACTAGATACCAATTAGCCATTAGGAGGGACTCTTAGGAGAAGAGCAAGGCTCATCAAGCGGCGGGCCAGATGGCCTCATTTGGTGCTATGAATCCCCTTGCCAGAAGTCTTCAAACAGAGCCAGATCGCCTTCTGTCTGAAATACTTTGGCAGATTCTTCCCTGAGAAAGGGGTTGGACTAGATGACCTCTGAGATCTCTTTCTATTGTAGGCTTCCATGGCTCCTGAAGGTAGCTTTGGCCTGAATATTTGCTTCCCACCATGAAAAACAAAACACACATCTTCAACTATCAATAAATTGCTGCCAGTTCTGCCCAGTCTGGGATCGTCCCCCAGGATGTGAGGTGATTTGGCAACAAAATTCCCACGGGAAACCTCGAGGCACAGAATTCAAAGAAAGCCCATCCAGGCTTCTGCCGGACGGTGAACTGGGCAGGGCTCTCTCCCAAGGTCCGGGAAAGAGGAGGACAGCTGCAGGGCAGAACGCTCTGCAGGCTTTGTCTGAGCAGAGCAGGATCCAAGGCCCAGCCAAGGCCATCCTCAAGGCCCCGCTGCACGGAGCCCCAGTCGCTGCAGCCAGGCGGGCCCAGGGAGGGGCAGGCTCTGCGTGGTAAATGGGTTTCCCCAGGGCCGAGGCGGGAATACTGAGGAGTGGTGGGAGTGAGGAAGAGGGCCATTTGGAGCAAGAGCCAACCACGTTGGGTTTCCCTGGGTTAGAGTAATTGGATTGAGATAGAATGGATGGATGGATGGATGGATGGATGGATGGATGGATGAATGATGGAAAAAGCAATGACTAGCACTAGCACTGATGACGTTATCTAGTTTGGGTAAGGCAGTGTTTCCCAAACTTGACAATTTTAAGGCATGTGGACTTCAACTCCCAGAATTCCACAGCCAGCGTTGCTGGCTGTGGAATTCTGGGAGTTGAAGTCCTCATGCCTTAAAATTGTCAAGTTTGGGAAACACTGGGGTAAGGAAACCTCTGCAAGAAAGCAACCCAGCTCAGAGAGCACCAAGGACCCCTCATTTCAACCCTGAGCTACACAAATCTCCTCCTGATTTGAATGCAGCTGAGAGGCAGGAAAAGGCGGCCCAAGAATGCCACTTTCTGGGAAGATCAAGTGCCCAACAGCCCACAAGGGGCCTCACAGCCCTCCCCAAATCCAGTCCCCTTGGAACAGCTCACCACACCAACCAGCCCAGATGCCGTGGCACTTCCAAAGGGCCACAAGTGACCCCTGCCTTTTCTGAAAACCTCAGCAAGGCTCAGGGGCTTCGCACCGCTCAAGGGACCACATTTGTTTTTCAAATGCCCCCTCCCCAAAGTTTCTGGGGCTGCACAGATTGACCTGTGGGGATTGGGGGGGGGAACGCTGGGAGGGATGCCTAATGGTGAGGAAGCTGGATTGTAGGACTTCCTCTGATCTTCCAGCAAGAGAAAGTCGCCTGTGCCTGTGAAGGGCGGAAGGGAGAAGCATGGCTGGATTTCAAAGAAAACCCAAGTCAGTCACAGTGTGTTGGACTTCAATTACTGAGATTCTTTCAGGATTCCTTAGCTTTGACATTGTCAATTACTCAACGGGTGGAAGGACTTTGAAGCTGCAAACCTAGCGAGACCCCTCACTACTTTTGTGACAAGAGAGAAAATAAATTTGGCCTCAGCTTCAGCTGTTCCCTTCCCGCCTCCATCCTGCCGGTCTCCTTATCATTCTGGTCACCACTAGTGAGACATTTTCTGGAAAATCCTAACTGATCTTCCCTTTCCCATCCAAAGGGAGGAGAGGAACGTGTTTCCTTCAGCACTGAGATTTCCACTGGAAGAGCCTTGAGCTGTTTTCTGCACTGCTCAGGCTCAACCAAGGAAATGCCACGGAGCTCCTATCCCACCATACATTTAACTGGAGCTTCATAAAGTACTTCAGAGCCCCATCAGCTCTGACATGTGACGGTTTCGTTTGCAACAGGATGCAGAAGAAGAGGAGAGATAATCGGCAGGCCCAGTGTCCGAACGCTTGGCCTACGAAATGTGCTCCCTTCCCTCCCCCAGGGGAGCTGAAGGCGTCACTCACCCCCTTGCAGATGGCCACCGCTTCTTTGCTCATGGATTTGGGGTAGGCCACATTGTGCTCCATGATTGACTGGAAGAGCTCATCTTCATCTTCTCCTTCAAAAGGTGCCTGCGAGCAGAAGAGGAAGGGGCTTCAGAGGCACCCACTCTTTTCTCTAGGGAAATCTGGGGATGCCCCACCCCAAAGGCACCCCACCCCACAGCACAAGGCTGGATTACCTGCCCCGCCAACATCTCATAGAGCAAGACGCCGAAGGCCCACCAGTCCACTGATTTCCCATAGGGTTGATAAGCAATTATCTGAAAGACAACAGAAACCATATCACCATTATAGCAGTAATGGTCCACGGCCCGTTGGGAACAGGGCCACGCAAGTGGCGGGCAAGCACCCGAGTTTTCATTTGCGCATGCACGGGATTAAGTCGAGAGTGCGAACCTGTCCCTTCCCCCCACCATGCGTCACTGCATGCCGCAGCCGGTCCACGTAGCCAAAAAAGGTTGGGGACTACTGCATTACAGGACTAAGTCCAAAGCACTCTTGGTCCCACAACCATGTGGTAACAGTGTTTTGATGGGAAATGTGGTAGGAAGGGAACCGTGTCCGCCTATGGTGGAACCTGGCAGCACTTTTTCTAACACATTTGAGCTGCAGTTCCCAGTCACAAGAAAGGCAAAGGAAGGTTGGTTGCTTAGGAGTCTTACGCCATGGGAACCGATCCTCCACAAAGAAGGAAAAGCAGGTTTCTGAAATGGCAAATTGTCTTTCCACTGAGCGTGACCCACCAGCACCTGCTCCCTTATCTCACTGTTTGCAGTCCTTATGCTACATATTTGTAGAATATTTATTATCTGACTTTCACAGCAAATACCCACAGAAGGGAGTTTCCATGGAAATAGAATGACACATCCACAAATAAAAGAATTCCACAAGAACAACAGGAGATAACTATATAAATTTAACCAAATCTATAACTAACTTCCTTAGAGCAGTATTTCTCAACCGTGGGCACTTTAAGATGTGTGGACTTCAATTCCCAGAATTCCCCAGCCAGCATCCTTACAGCACCATATCATTTAAAAGGATGAAAACAGCATTAGGCCACCCTCCACTGTCCACATAAGAGGAGGCCAAGTGTTCCCACCCAGGAGGAAAAGGGTCCTTGAAAAAGGACAGGCTACAATGGAGAAGACACTCCATCCTACAACTCTACAAGGCTTTACTGAAACTTAACTGGGCCAAAACAGAGCATCCACAAGTACAAATCGTAGGAGCTGCTGGTTTCTCTCTGTGGTGCATGAAGACTTTTCTTGAATGTTTGAATTTCACACCCCTATACGCTGATTTAAGTGTGAGGTTAAATGTGCCTGTAACGTTCCAATATACCAATACAGGTGGTCCTCGACTCACAAAGGTTCATTTAGTGACTGTTTGAAATTAGAAGGGCACTGAAAAAAGTGACTTACAGAAGATGAAGCTGGTAAGAAATAAATTAGTACTTAAATTAGTAAGAAATAAATTAATACCAGTAAATTAGTATTAGCGCCTCTTTATAAAACCTTAGTAAGACCACACCTGGAATACTGCATCCACTTTGGGTCACCACATTATAAAAAAGGTGTTGAGACTTTGGAAAAAGTGCAAAGAAGAGAAACTAAGACGATTAAGGGCCTGGAGACTAAAACATATGAAGAACAGTTGCAGAATTTGAGTATGGCCAGTCTAGAGAAAAGAAGGACTGGGGGGGGGGACATGATAGGCATATTCTAGTATTTGAGGGGCTGCCACAAAGAAGAAAATGGGGTCAGTTTATTTTCCAAAGCACCACAAGGTAAGACAAGAAACAACTGATGGAAACTAATCAAGGAGAGAAGCAACCTGGAATTAAGGAGAAACTTCCTAACAGTGAGGACAATTAACCAGTGGAACAGCTTGCCTCCAGATGTTGTGGGTGCTTCATCACTGGGGGGTTTTAAGAAGAGACTGGACAGCCACTTGTCTGAAATGTTATAGGGCTCCTATTTGAGCAGTGGGTTGGACTAGAAGATCTCCAAGGTTCCTTCCAGCTCTATTCGGATTCTGAAATGTTCCTGGCTGAAGGTCACTTGGTCGTCCAATGACTTTGGGACCACCACCAATCTAATCTCTATTCTTTCTAGGGAAGTACAGTCCACTGAGTATAGGCAAACTTCCTAATTTCTGTACCCAGGAACCTCCCAGCCATCTTGTCATGATCAAGTTTCGGTTTTCTTATCCTGATACTAGTTCAGAACATGCCCCAATAGCTTCTCTTGGTTCAGATAATATAGAGGAGTACAACTGTCATCTTTTCAGCCTATGATAGTCACAAAAGCTCTCTCGGCGGACGTTAAACAACACTGCAGGCTGAAGAGCATTCTGTGGCATTCACAGCATTACTACCCCCAATCCAAAATTCTTAAAGGTTATCCAGCATGACACCATGGCTGTGGGGGTTAAAAGCCATCAAAAAAATCAAGCAGAATTAATAGAGAAACATTCCATCGCTCTTCTGCAGAAGCTCATCTATCAGGGCAACTATGGCAGATTTTGTCCCCAAACCCTGCCTGAATCCAGAGTCAAAATAACTGATGTCTCCCCAAAGTGTCTACAGCTGCAAGGATACTCTATTCTCAACCATCTTGCCCCCTCCCCAAAGTAATTGTGACTGGGTAGTAATTGGCAAAATTCACTGGATCTAGGGAGGGCTTCTACAGGAACAAAATTATTATTGTTCCTCCTTAGGGCTAGTAGATTTTGGAATGCATACCTGGCCTTGAGGAGAGTAGAAAAGATTATTCAGTTCTGAGAAACTGGAATTCTCTTCTCCAATATCAACATGTTAAAAGCATCAACACCCTTTCTGTCTTGCTTCAAAGCCCAACTTTATATTTCATAGTGACAGAAATCTATTGTCTGAACAATTCTGTTCTTTAGAGATACAGAACATCATCACTTCTGAATATAACAGAATAACAGGTCTTGTAGCCCAGCCCCCTACTCAAGCAGGAGACCCTGTGCCATTCCAGACAAGTTCCTGTCCAGTCTCTCCTTGAAAGCCTTCAATGATGGAGCACCCACAACTTTTGAATACAAGCCATTCCATTAATGGTTCTCAATGACAGGAAATTTCTCCTTATATGTAGGTTGCTTCTCTCCTTGATAAGTTTCCATTTGTTATTTCCTGTCTTGCTCTCAGGTGCTTTGGAGAATAGGTTGACCCCCTCTTCCCTGTGACAGTTGCTCAAATATTGGAAGACTGCTATCATGTCACCCTTAGTCCTTCTCTTCATTACACTAGACCAGTGTTTCTCAACCTTGACAATTTTAAGGCATGTGGACTTCAACTCCCAGAATTCCACACCCAGCATTGCTGGCTGTGGAATTCTGGGAGTTGAAGTCCACATGCCTTAAAATTGTCAAGGTTGAGAAACACTGCACTAGACATACCCAGTTTCTGCAACCATTCATCTTATGCTTAGCTTCCAGGCTTCTAATCACTGTTGCTCTTCTCTGCACTCTTTCTAAAGTCTCAACATCTTTTTTGTATCTTGGTGACCATAACGGGAGGCAGTATTCCAAGTGTGGTCCTTCAAAAAGAAAAAAGAAAAAGAAAGAAAGAAATGGAACTTTTTTTTCATATATATAAACTGCAGCAAACTATTTATATTCTAAAAGTGGAAAAGTTTGAAACTACCAACAGTGGAGGAATAGTTATTGAAGATAATAAAAGGGCTGAGATGGCTAAATTCACTTCTTTGATGAGAAAAAAGTCTATGTTTATTGTTGACTGAAATTCCTTATGGGCTTTTTGCATGAAAAAGGAAGAAAGGACTTTATGATTGTGGTAATTTTAAAAAGGATAATAGAAAAGATCTTAGAAAGAGTGCAGAGAAGAGCAACAAAGATGATCAGGGGTCTGGGGGCTAAACCATAGGATGAATGGTTGAGGGAACTAGGTATGTCTAGCGGCCCATCGGAGAGAAGAATTAGGGTGGCGTGACAACACCTTCCAGTACTTGAGGGGCTGTCACAGAGACGAGGGGGCCAATTTGTTCTCCAAAGCACTTGAAGGCAGGACAAGAAGCAGTGGGTGGAAGCTCATCAGAGAGTGATTCAACCTCAAAATAAGGAAGAATTTCCTGACAGCAAGAGTGATTAATCAATGGAACAGTTTGTTGAGTTATGGGTGCTCCATTGCTGGAAGTTTTTAAGAAAAGGCTGTGCAACCATTTGTCTGGGATGGTTTAATGCCGTGACCCCCAACCGGTCGTAAGTCGAAGACTACTCAACCGGTCGTAAGTCGAGGACTACTCAACTGGTGCAGCACCATTTGCAGAAGGGGACTTTTGGCGGGCTCAGCAGGGCAGAGACAGCCTGGACAATTCCTATTGGCTTTTGAAAGCCAATAGAATTAGACTCTATTCAAGAGAGTCTATTCTATTGGCTTTCAAAAGCCAATAGAATAAAAGGGAGTAGCACAGCCAAGGAAAAGGGGGAAAAAATGGCGGACTGCGTTGTTTGGCGACCCCCGTGAAATGGTCGTTCGACCCCAAATGGGGTCCCGACCCACAGGCTGAGAACCACTGGACTAAGGGCTCTTGCCTTGGACAGGGGTTGGATTAGAAGACCTCCAAGATCCCTTCCAGCCCTCGGATTCTATGTCTAGGAGTGAGCTTTCTTTTGTAAACATAGAGCAAGAAGTTAATTTTGTAATTGTACTTATATTTGCTACAAGGGAAATTGGAAGCTTTTTGTTTGTATTTCTTCTTATTTAAGAAGAAATTGGGCAACCATTGAAGAAAGGTTGTAGGAATTGTGTCATGGTTCTGACTAATGAAACACTTCAAAGAGCTTCCAGGCATGTTTATCCTAAAGCCTTTATTACCAGTGTTACAAATTGATGGCACATCATGGAGGTTTTTTTGCCAGAATCTGAATTCCTCTTGCTGGCATCTAACTTTTCTTGCTAAACCCCTCCGTTATTTTGCAGTCACAAGTCACATCTTCCAATTAGCACAGAGGGCAGAGATTCACTTCCGTTCCTTTTCCCTGGCTTTTGTTATTTCCTCTCCCTTTTCTCTATCATCTGAATTAACTCTAAAAATACCAGACAGTTCTGCATATTTTGTCAAAGCAAGAATACTCAATATTAGCAGCGTTGACAAATTGGCTATGTCTAGTCTAGTGACAAGAAGGACTAAGGGCAACATGATAGCAGTATTCCACTATTTGAGGGGCTGCCACAAAGAAGAGGGGGGCCAACCTATTTTTCCAAAGCATCAGAAGGCAAGACAAGAAACAATGGATGGAAACTAATCCAGGAGAGACGCAACCTAGAACTAAGCAACTGGACCTCCCGAAGGCTTTAATCTGGCCACATCATAACCACCACCGCTGGTGCTACAAAAGATCCTCAGCTCTTCCTCAGTGGCATATTGACTGTCATTTAACACGAGGAGCCCACTGGCGTCAATCGTTTTATGAAGCCAGATCTCATGGCTTGGGGGGGGGGGTTGCAGCCTGCTACTTAACTCAAACCATTACATAGTTTATTCGTCTTAATTACAGATTTCTATTCTGAAAAAGATTCATGTATTCAAACATGAATGCAAATCACATGGTAATTGAAGTGAAATATACACAGACTCGATCATGTTTATTGCCAGGAGAGTTGCTTCAGAAGTTTTTCTAACATCTCCGGTGATTCACAGGCAGCCTGAAGCAAGCTGGTCCTTGCTTGGCGATGCTTGGGTCTTTGAGGGGAAGGCCAAGGCAAGTCACCAACTCTGGGCCACTACTTTAAGCCTTCCTCGTAGCCCTTCTTATCTGCTTTGCAGTTTTTCTAAACCATTTTGCATTAATTGTCTTATAAAACACGCTAAAGAGCAGAATTATGTCAAGAAGGCAGTCAAATGATGTATGCAAAGCAGCTAAATCCAGGCAAGTATTTTAAAATAAAGGATGCCACCTAAGTCCATCAGCCCTCTTTCCCCTGCTCCTTTTACCTTTTCCCAGTCAAAATCCAACTTTTGACCCCGGGGTGCTTTTCTCCAGAAAGAGGAGGCACTGGAGGCAGATCAGAAGAAGATAAGTGTACAAAAGCGGGGGAGCTTTCTCTGATTCGCCCTCAGGCCTCACCCAACGCTCTGAACCAGCTGAGCTGGCTGCATTCATGCAACATGCTATCGCTGCTCTGCTTTCATTGGGAGAGTTTTCTGCAGCTTTTTGACTAATCCAGCTGGCTTCTCTTTGGGGCTCCCTCTGACACATGTGAATGTCCAGCCAGGAAGAAGAGTGGGGAGGCCAAGGATGTAGCTTGGTCAGAGCTCCCTGGTCTTGTGGTCCAGTTGAGGCAAGAGCACTGCACTTGCCCAGCAGAAAGGTGCATGCAAAGGCCACCTGGCCTTGGGGATGTGGAAGGAATGAATAAGCCATGAAGATGCAAATTCCTCAGTCTCAAGAAACTGGAAAGCTTGAGGAAGAAACTCAAAATCACCCCTCTGGATTTTGTTTGGTCTTTGATGGGCCGATGGGCTTTCAGGATTTTGTTACAATAGCCCAGTGTTTCCCAAACTTGACAATTTTAAGGCATGAGGACTTCAACTCCCAGAATTCCACAGCCAGCGTTGCTGGCTGTGGAATTCTGAGAGTTGAAGTCCTCATGCCTTAAAATTGTCAAGTTTGGGAAACACTGCAATAGCCTAATACTAAAATGGCATTCCTTTGATCCCAGCACTGCTGGTTGACTGGCCTACCTGGCAGGGCTGACTGTGCCTTAAAAGCCCCACACGTGCACAGAAGCCCATGTAAGAAACCGGGTGAAAAACAGCCTGGATCAGAAGCTTTGAGACCGGCTTTCCAGCCCTCATTTTGGCTCTCTGGAGAAAAGCCACCCTTTTTTATTTTTTAGTATTCAAAAGTTTTATTAGTTTATAATATACGATACAATGGAAATACAAAGGTAAACAGCGGAAAAGATAGGGAAGGGGAAAGGGAGTAGAGAAGTGAGGTAAGGGAGGAAAAAAGAAGGCATTTTTTCTCCCCCCCCCCTTACCTCACTACTCCCTTTTCCCTTCCCCAGCTTTTCCGCTATTTACTTTTGTATTTCCATTGTATCATATATTGTAAACTAATAAAACTGTTGAACACTGAGAAATGCTACCCTAAAGGCAGCACCTCAAATGCAGGAGAGCTTCTGCCTGAGAAATTCAAGCAAATCCTTTCATCTCCAAGGCCGTTCTTCACCAGGCGTGCTCATCTTTCATCTTTATTTCCCAATACAGTGATAGGAAAGTGTGTGCCTGAAAAAAAAAAAATCATCTTTTGGAGAAAATAGAAAAGTTTCTCTCTCCCATGAAACCCCAGGCATTCCCCAACTGCCAGCATTATTTGCACGAGGAAGAACAAAAGGATTGCACACCACTCCCAATTCTGGGAGTTTTTAAGTGCCTGTCTGCACTGGTGTGATTGGCAGTATTGTGTTGCAGCATCTGGCCCAACCTGGGTGCCATTTAGGTGGGATTGTAATCCTGATGCAGCCGGAGGCTTGAAGTGGGGGAAGGCTCCCTGGCCACTTCATTAAACCTGAGATTTGCCAGAAAAGAACTTGGAAATTAGACAACCACACAGGTGTCTCTGCCTGCTGTTGCACCTGAAACAAGGTGGAATTTATTTATTGCCTTCTCTGTCTTCTCCAAGTGATATATCCATGTCCTACCTTTATTTTGCTAAAATTGTGGTGTGCAGGTCTTCAGGTCTTCCACTTTCGTACATTTTAAAGAAAACAATTAATTAAAAGCAAAATGTAAGAAAATGAGCATTTTGGAGATGTAGCCGTGTTGCCCAGCAAAGCACACGGCTGGTTGTTCTATTCCAAAAGAGCATTAATCACCCTGGCAGGGCTCCCGTATTAATCTTGGCAGAACAAGGGAAAATAATACACATTAGGGATAGTAATTAAATATCTCCCTGGGAAGGAAGGACAGGCAAAATGGCTTAGCATCACTCAGAGAAGGAGCAGAGCTATTTTCCTTGACTCAGATGTTCATACAGCTTTCATAAAGATCATCAAACTATTTTTTTTTATAATCCATTTCTCTTCCTTGGAGGACAAGCACCAGCGACAATGGATTTTTAATTAAGGTCCCAACCAATATTTACTCACTTAAGCATCTTCACCCTGGCTAAAAAATTAATCCCAATTAATCATGGCATGGACCATGCATGCAGTCTGGGTGGGGTGGGGGTGGGGGTGTCCATGCATGCAGCAAGTAGAGCGGCTGAAAGGCCAAGGATTTAGGGATTGCATATCCACATCCACTGTTGCAGAGTAAATAAGTAGCAACAACATCTCAGTCTGGGGCACATCCACGCCACACCACGGAAACTCCCCTGGCATCCTATTGGCTTCCCCAATAAGCTCTTCAAAGGCCTGAACTGACTGTTATGGTTCCGGCTAATGAAACATTTCAAAGAACTTCCAGGCATTATTTTCCTAAAAGTCTTTTATTGTTACAAAATGTCAGCACAGGCACAACGGAGGGATGCTACGATCTAAGTTCTCTTCCTCCGAGCAGTTAAATTATCAGCATGTTCCCTCCCTAAATTAGCCTTCATATCTCACATTATCCAATTAGTGTGAAGGTCAAATGTTTTCTTCCTCTTTCTTTCCCGGTTTTACCCCCCAACTCCCCTTCTGCTCTGTATTAACCCCATAATTACCAGACAATTCTGCATATTGTCAAAAGCAAAAATATACAATATTTGCAGCGTTGACATTGACTTCTCATCGGCTCTGCCCAGCAATTGGTTGGCAAAACTGTTTGCTCTCTTCCCTCACCCACTTCCTTGCCTCTCGCTCACCCACACCTCTGACACAGACATTTAAGCCGTTCTTACTCCGTGGGCAGAGTCCTAGAGTTTTGGTTGCAAGTGTGAAATCCTGAACCTTTTACCAAAACTAACCTCCATTTAACACAGATTTGGGACTTGGGATGATCTCTCATAAGTTGGAGCCTCTGCTGAGAAGTAGAAACACAAGTTCAAGACAGAGACAGGATGCCTTTGGCTCACCTCAGGAGCAATGTAGTCGGGCGTTCCACAGAAAGTCTTGGTGGTAATTCCATCCCAGATATTCTCTTTACACATGCCAAAGTCAGCAATTTTGATGTGGCCCTCGGAGTCCAGCATCACATTGTCAAGTTTTAGGTCTCTGTAGCGAGAGAAAGAGAAAAAGAAAGAGAAAGAGAGAGAGAGAGAGAGAGAGAGAAGGAAAGAAAGAAAGAAAGAAAGAAAGAAAGAAAGGGAAAGAGAGAGGGAGAGGGAGGGAGAGAGAGGGAGAGAGAGAGAGAGAGAGAGACTGCAGTTAGCAAGGGAGGAGAGAGGCATCCCTGAGATCAGATCTTGGAGCTGAAATAGGAAGCTCCAGCTCTATTCAGAAATGTGTTCCATTGAGTGATATTTTGTTGGAAACCAGTAGTCCTTGACTTATCATCGCAATTGGGATCAGAATTTCCATGGTTAAGCAAGGCAATTGTTAAGTGATTGTGGCCAATTTTTACAGCCTTTCTTGCCAGAGTTGTTAAGTGAATCAAGCAGCCTCATGGTCACATGAACAAAACGCAGGCGCTTGGCACCCAGCATGACCTACGTCAGTCCCAGCCTCCTGCAGCCAGGAGGTCAAGATCTGCAAGCTTCCCAGCTGGCTTCTGGCAAGCAAAGCCGACGATGGGAGCCACATTTGCTTAATGACCACCTGGTTCACTTAAGAGCTGCAGCGGTTCGCTTAACAACGGTGGCAAAAAAGTTGGTAAAATTAGGCCTGACTCACTCGTCGTGTTTAGCAGTGGAAGTTCTGGTCCCAACTTTGGTGGTAAGTGAAGGACCACCTGTATGCCTCAGCCATCCAGAGTCTGGTGATGTGAGTAGCAGGCAAATAGTGGAAACAGGTGAATAAACAGGGGATGGTCATAATACAGAGACACATTTCTGTAATTTTTTTTGTCTTCTCCTGAAGTACGGAAGTGTCCAAGCCCCAACCACCTTCTTTTGGACCAGAAGGCAGCAGAGCCTTCCCTGCCCTGGATGCAGGCCTCCTCTGGCGAGCCTTGGAAGCCTCTTTGGGCAGGTCCCGTCAAGGTTTAGGGAAGGACTGGAAAATGGAAATAAAGTCATGTCGCCGAGTTCTCCATCCCAGAAGGATCAGCAGCAAGCTTGTCTCTGCAGAGGGCCTTGTACGTGCTTCAAGGGGATCTGCGAGACAGGCTTTGCCGTGTGCAAGAGAGGGTCGGTGGCACTTCATCAAGGCCTGCACAATCGGCCCTTGTTCAAAGCCACCTTGCGGCACACAGCTGCCGTCTCTCGCCCTACAGCTGCTGCCGCGTCATTCCCAAACTGCTATCCGAAGAGCCGGTAAGAACGTACTTGGGGAGAAGGCCGGCAGCAGAGGAGGCGATGCAGCATGCAGAATGAGCGGGGGAGGGGAGGAGCAGGGAATAAAGGCTTTTCGCCTGGAAGTTGAAATGGTTGCTTCTCCAGAAGACACGGGGAGGCCACTCCTCTGCTGTCCCCCCCTCTAGGGCCTTAGGGCTCTTGCTGGGATCTGAAGCTCCTACTCTGCATTTCTGCTGCTGCTGCTGCTGCTCCAGAAGTCCCACTGGGGGACCTCCGGATGCTTCCCAGATGCCAGGCTACAGGGAGCAGAGCAGATGAGCCCCGAGAGGAAGTCTACGTCCCAGGCCTGCCAATTCCCCCTCTGTGACTTATCAATCTGCTTGTGTCTCATCAAGCCTACAGAAGTATGAGAAGCCAAGGAAAGGCTGCCTCAAAGCCCTGCCTCTTCTGATCAAGACAATCCCAGTGGGGCTGCTGAGGCGAGGAAGGCTTTGACTGGCAGTGGACGTGGGGCACAGCAGAGCCTGGGAACTACCAGGGCAGAGGTTGGGAAGCCGTAGAGAGGAAAAGAGCCCACCTACCGGTAAATGATTCCTTTGCAGTGCAGGAAGAAAAGGCCCACGGCGATCTCGGCTGCATAGAACCTGCCATTCAAGAAGGGAGAGCAACGGAGAGGCCAGGAGTTGCCACCTGGGCCCTCGGCATCGATCCTCAGAGGGAGAGGGAGAAATCCTCACTTCCCCCCATCCACCCAGGCACAGCCCTGGACCGGCCACTTACACAGCGTGGGGCTCCTTGAATCGCCCAACCTGTTGGATCTGATACATGAGGTCACCACCGTTGACGTACTCCATCACAAAATACAAGCGGTCCTGAGAGAAAGGGGGAGAAAAATGGTGGAAGATGCTGAACCAAAGTCAGAAGAAGCAATGGAGCACCATGCTGGGCCTCTTGGGTGCCTTGCAAGCAACTCTCAGTTGGGGAGGCCCTGCCAAGGGGCATCTGTGGGACCTGGACTGCAAAGTCAAGGCGGTGGCCGCAGCTGTGCAACTGAAGCATGTGCCATGCATGCCAAAAGCAAGCACCGCTTTGATAGTACCACTGGGGTCATCGCCTTGCCTTTGGTGACCTTCTCCTGCAGCCTGTTTCCTGACTTTGTAGCCAGCCGGAAGAAGCTCCTGTGTCCTGCGGGATGCCATTCCGTGAAGCTGAGCTGAAAAAAATGGGGAGGAGCAAGTCCTCACCAGGACACTGCTACTCTGTTGAAGCCACTGCAATAGGCAATTTAAATCCTGATGAAAGAAAAGATTTGGTTGCCTTTTTGGTATTAAAAAGAAAAAAAAATCTCTTTGACTTCCTTGTGTGGGATTAGACATATTGAAGGAAAGCACAGCTGGTGGGAGAGGAGCGGGGAAGGGGTGGGGAGGAGGAAGATGAGGACTTAAAGAAGACATTTCTAGATTAGGGGAGAGACAAGGCAAGTGGGAGGAGTGGATTTGGGGTTTGAATGGTCTTTTAATTGGCTATACTGAGCCCCTAGTTCAGGACCCCCATGGAGGGGATCAGGCCAAGGTTGTTTCCTGTAGGAACTTCCTTTGCGCCTGGTTGTGGGCAGCAGGTTGAGGCAGGGGCATCTACCTCTGGGGGTGGAGTGGGGACAGAAAAGTCCAGATGGCAGTCACAACCGCACACCTGACACCCTGCCCTGACTGCTATTAGCCAGTGGAAGGGCTTGCCTTCAGCAGTTGCATCACTGGAGGTTTTCAAGAAAAGATTGGACAGCCATTTGACTGGAATAGTAT
The DNA here is from genome assembly GCF_016545835.1 of Crotalus tigris. Classification (NCBI taxonomy): domain Eukaryota; kingdom Metazoa; phylum Chordata; class Lepidosauria; order Squamata; family Viperidae; genus Crotalus; species Crotalus tigris. The sequence goes on along the minus strand of NW_024096931.1, from coordinate 1,167,397 downwards.
AGAATAAGGGTGTCCAACCTTGGGAACTTTTAAGACTTGTGGACTTCAATTCCCAGAATTCCCCAGCCAGCCATGCTGCTCCACAAGTCTTAAAGTTGAATACCCCTGATCCAGGGTCTCCTGCTAGAGCAGGGGCTTGGACTCCAAGGTCCCTTCCAACTCTGTCATTTTGCTACTCTGCCCCCCTTTTTACACCAATTGTGCATCACATACAGTATACGTACAAACGGAGCGGGTGCCAATCGTGTGGCTGCAGGTACCACCTTGACTTTTTTACATACACCCAGATGCCTTCAGCTTAGGAAGGCTAATCCTAGTGGGCGCAGCTCTCACGCACCTGGCATCTGGGGATCATCTGGGAGCCCCTCAGGCTCCTGAAATATTGAGCAATTGGTTAAGCCCCCCCCCCTCCGTCACCTCCCACATACCCTGCTGAGATGGAGAGAGATGATTCCCATGCTTGGGCCACAACTGCTCCTTCATCTCTGCCTCTGACATCTAATGCCTTCTGCTACAAGCTGTGAATGTGTCCCCGGTCTGATTAGTGCTAAGCCCCAGGCAGCTTTGCACCCTCTAATCCTCTGCCAACACACTTCAGATGTCAGGAAAAGGCCAGACGACGTGGATCTCAGCACGCCGGCCTTTCATCACAAAAAGAGGCTCGGGGAGTTCTGGCGGCTGCCAGCGGGCTTTGCCAACTCCAATTGCTGGGCTGGCATCTCAGGGTAATCCTCTAAGCCTCCATTGTTACCGTCCAAGAGCTGCCGCCGCCGAGGAAGTGCTGCTCTCAGCGCGGCTCCTCGGCTCTTATCAGCCGCCAGCTGGAAGCAGCTGGAGAGAAAGCGCTTTGCGGGAGCTGCTCCTGGCGTCCTTTGCTGCACGGCTCTCTGTGCTGAGCCAGAGCTGGGAAAGCCCCTCTTTCGTGCCCTTTGCAGCCCCCCTCCTAATTCCTGCCTCCAACATCCAGAGTGTTAAGTCACTGCATTGCAGTAGAAGAGTTGGCCGCTTTGGGGGCAAAAGGATCCCCTCAAACACAGGCATTCAGCGCTCTTCGTTCTTAACCGCTCCTCCCATTCAAATTGGAAAGGTTGCCCCCCCAAACACACAGTATGCAGCCTCTCTGCCTCTCCCAAGGTCACTGCGTCTCTGCCCCTTCCTCTGGATGCCAATCGTTTTACAAAAACATGGCCCACCTGCTGCAGGGAAGGAAGGTTTCTTGATTTCTGTTGCTCCACTTTATCTTTGAAAAAGGGTGTGTGTGAGGCAGGTTGGCAGACGAGTCACTTCCTTGCATTCCCGTTGGGCATAGAGAGAGCAGCCTTTCTCAGTCTCAGCAACTGTAAGAGGTGTGCGCTCCAATTCCCAGAATTCCCCAGTGATCCATTGAAGTCCATACGTCCTACAGTTGCCGAGCTTGAGAAGCACCGATACGGAGAATTAGAAAGAAAACTGAAAGTAACTGATGCTAATTGAGATGCAGAATAGAATTCCTATCTGCAGGTCACTTCAGGATGCAACAGGTTCCTGCCCCCACTCTTGAACAGCGAGGATGCGATCTGGAATTGGGTAATATCACAATCTGATGTGGTCATATCATTCCATTAACTCTAGAGCAGTGGCCCCCAACCTTTTGGGCATCCAGGGACTGGAGGTTGGGGACCCCTGCCCTAGATTTTGAAAAGAGCTTAGGGCTATCTCTGGAACTCTGATATACAGTTCACCTGAGATCCTTCTCCCCGCAGGAGGGAATGCCCCAGCTTTGGATTAAGTTGTACCTGCGTGTTTCTCTTTCTTTGCAGATCTAGTTGGATTCCCTGGAGAAGGTTGAAGAAAGGATGGTTGGCTTACAGCTACAGGGGATGTTGGATGAAATGGGTTGTCTGGACCTCTCTCCAGACCACTGAGACAGCATCCCTCACTCTTTCAGATGACCTCTGCTGAGACTGGGGTGGAGGTAGTAAATCCATCTTAGCCTTTCTTTATCTCTCAGTGCTTTCAATACCATTGAAGATGGCATCTTCCTGGACCACCTTTGAGGTTTAGGGGGGGAGTTTTACTTTATATTATTTCTCCATCTTTCTCCATGGCCTAGAACTTCTCTCTCTGGGCTCTGATTTAACACCTACATAAAGGCACTGAGCAGCAGCATCGGCTGGCATAGATCAGATAACTCCATGCCAATAACACCCACTTATGCATCTTTAGCCTAGGCTGAATAAGTGAGGCCATCAAGATTCTCTCCGTGTCTGATTTTGACGTTGCAGTGAAGCAGACACAGAAAGATGGGGCTGCATCGTTTGCGTTTGATTTCGTCCTGCTGGGGGACCCTGGAAAGGGTCAAAAGTCGCCCCATAGAGGTGGCAAGCAAGGAGGGATTCTTGTTGATTGTGGGGGGGGGGTGGCAGCCCTCCCATTTGATCCGAGGAAGCTCTCCAAACTGGTGGGGGAAAGACTGGCTGCATTCACGTAGCCAGACAGAAGCTGCTGCCAATCGAAGACAACCAACACTATCAAGCAATCTTACAGCAACGTGGATAAAACTGGGTGAGACCTAAGCCTCTCTTTATGACTTTAAGATCTCTTCCTGAAAATCTGCCCAAAGCACTCCCTTCGAGGAGAGAAAGAGAATTTTCACCCCGTTCCCTCAGGAAAGCAGTGAATTAATTACTTGTTGGAAAAAGGAGAAACCTACAAAACTAAATTTGGAATTAATATATACATATGACTTGGAAATTTGGGGACTAAAAGTGTTGTTAAGACCTTTTTTTTTTTTAAAAAAAGGAAGACTTGAAAAGTTTACAATATAAGTTTTGGATTTAAAAACTGAAAAACGGCATTGATGACTTCTAGTGGTGAATTGCAGCACTACAAATTATTTATGCCTAAAAGAAACCTGGCTAGAAGCCCAGAGCTACATAAGACTTTGGCTGGCCTTGGAAGCTTTTACTTTTGAGAATTGCAGCTGAGAAAAAGGAACAGACTTGGGGGCTGCTTATCTGTGTGGCAGAGAAGATGGTATTACTCTAAAATTGGCATGTATGAACTATGAACACAAATACTGACTTTCAGAACTGCATTGTGGAACTATTTTCCTGTACAAGAAACATACACTATTGCCTGATATGATGGAACACTTTGGATTATAAATCTTGATTGTTAAATAACCTTTAGTGGTTCTTTTTTCTCCCTGGACAGAAAGGATATATTTCTCATTGGACAGAAAAAATGAATTTTACTTATATCTGCTTAGAGGAGGTTTAAGAACAGCTAGTTGGTTGGATAAATTTATAAAGGCTACCTACAAAAAATAAAAATGAATGTTTCATACTTAGCTCTAAATCAGCGGTTCTCAACCTATGGGTCGCGACCCCATTTGGGGTCGATCGACCATATTTCGGGGGTCGCCAATGAAGGCGATCCGCCATTTTCTCCCCTCAGGGGGCGGCCCCGCGCATGCGCCCTGTGCAAGGGGGTGGCCCTGCGCACGCGCGCTGCGCATGGGGGTGCCGCCGCACATGCACACCGCGGCATGGGGCACCGCCGCGCATGGGGCGCCACCGCGCATGGGGGCACCACTGCGCATGGGGGCGCGCATGGGGGCGCCACCGCGCATGCGTGCCACGCATGCGCAGAACGTTTGTGTGACGGGGGTCGCCATCATGCAAACGTTGAGAACCACTGCTCTAAATAGTAAAAAACCATCCTTAACATATGTCTCCAGAAGCCTCAGTTTGCCACATCACCAAGAAAATACTGATGAACCACAGAAAGAAATTCTCTCCAAGCAACTGTCTGTTCCTGAATCTCCCCTAAGCAGATATAAGTAAAATTCAATTTTTTCTGTCCAGTAAGAAATATATCCTTTCTGTCCAGGGAGAAAAAAGAACCATTGAAGGTTGTTTAACAATCAAGATTTATGATCCAAAGTGTTCATATGTTTCTTCTACAAGAAAATAAATCCACAATACAGTTCTGAAAGTCAGTATTTATGTTCAAAATTCAGACAGGCCAAATTTAGAATGTTTGTCATCTCTGCCACACAGATAAGCAGCCCCCAAGCCTGTTCCTTTTTTCTCAGCTGCAATTCTCAATAGTAAAAGCTTCCAAGGCCAGCCGAAGTCTTAACTAGTTCTGGGCTTCAAGCCAGGGCTTCAGTTTAGTGTGAAGAAGCTTACATATACCACGGAATCATTAATGGACTCAGTCATCATGTTGTCTATTAGGCACTTGATTGTAAAAATAGAAAATTAATAAAATATTTATTTAAAAAAAGATTCTCTTTGTATCTGAAAATTCTGGATGGGAAAAAGAAACCTTCAGCTCAACCTCACAAGACAGAGTTGCTGTGGGCTTTAGGGTCCTCTGTGGGTGCACTCCACCTTTGGTCTACACAACTGGTGGGTAACTGGGGCCTTCTTACACTTTACACAAATCCATCCTGTGCACAGCTTGTTCTGTTTTCCAGATTGGGAGGCCCTACACATCTGAGACTGGGCTACTATGGTGAATCAAGGATATGTCTGCTGATTTGGCCTTCCTGCCTGCTGTTATTTCAAGCTGTCCACCATGTCCAGTTATGCAGAGCTAATCCTCTTCCTTCTGGCCAGGAAACATGTGCTTTTTTCTGCCAGGGGTTTCTCTGTTCTCCAGGATCTCCTACTCTGACTTTTACTACTCTCTCTTTCCTATCAGTTGTCCCGCTGTCCTTGCCTTAAGTTTGATTCTTCTTCTGTGCCCATCCTTGACTTCCTGCTGCTGAACAACCTTAGCTGTCCAATCTCCAGAGGTCATACCATTTCCCGCTCATGAGACTCTCTTTTCTGCCAATGCCTTCTTTGGTCTTTATGCCTTACACAAGGCAATTTTGTGCATCCAGGTTAAATTTCTAGCGCAGTGGTGATGAACCTATGGCACGGGTGCCAGAGGCGGCACTCAGAGCCCTCTCTGTGGGCACGCGCGTCATCGCCCCAGTTCTAGGCCTTCAGCTGGGTTTTATAAAACCTTTTCGCTTTAGGCCTCCACCGCCGCGTGCAAAAAAAAAAAAGTTCAATCAGTTAATTTCAACTTCTCACAGGAAAAAAAGATCTTGCAAAGTTGGAATTGATTGATTGAATTTTTTAGTCTCACCTAGTCTGCTGTTACCACCACAGCCATGCCCACCCAATTGGCCATGCCCACCCAATGGGCCACACCCAGCCAATGGGCCACACCCACCCGGCACTCGACAATGCATAAGTGGGTTTTGGGTTGCAGTTTGGGCACTCAGTCTCTAAAAGGTTCGCCATCACTGATCTAGCGCAAGGAATGCACTCAAGGGACAAGATTCTCAACTCAATTGAGGAACCGTTGCAGGATTCAGGATGGAGGGTTGTGGGGGAGCTTACCATGGTTTGGAAGCAAGAATGAAGCTGTGTGAGGAAGGGGGGCTTTCCAGCCAGGGCCAGCACTCGCTTCTCCACCATGGTGCACTCCACATCGTCATCTTGGATGACCACGTCCTTCTTCAGAATCTTTATGGCATAAAGTTCATCCGTTCCTTTCCTTTCCGAAAGCATCACCTGGAGCAAGGCAAAACAGATGTATGTGAGGATTCTGCCTGTTCATACCCATAAGCTCCAAGCCTCCCCTCTTTAGCCATTCCCCAAGGAGGAAGCTGAGCAGGTTTGACAGCAGTCATAATCTGAATGTACGTTACTCATGAACAAGCAAGAACAAGTGCAAGGAGATATGGGTTACCTCTTGGAGAATAAGCCATCCCTTCCCCAGGCCCCATACCTCTGGTTTCAACCACTTGACCTGTGACCTACCCAAGAGCATCTCTGACCTGACCTGACACTGAGCAGAGTCCACAAATGGAATGCAGGTTTTCCCATTTGACCTTTTTTACACAGTGGCACAACCTGTGAAAATGGATCTAATAGAAGAAGACAACCTGAATCCTGCCTAATGACATCCAAGCAGGAGGCTCAGGTGATCTCTCTCCAACCGGTCTGTCCTCTGTGGTGGACATGTGCTGAGATCCAAGATTGTAATGAAGATGATGATGATTTATTAAATTTATTACAGTTGCCCATTCTGAAAGATTGGAGATCTTTTTTCAAAGAAGTAAAGAGCAATTAATGTAGCACGATGGTGTATTGATTTTTTTTGACATTTTGTATGAGCGTAGCCTTCTCTTGTGTGTGTGTGTGTGTGTGTGTGTGTTCCCCTTTTCTTCAGTATTCTATAATTTGAGTAATAGCTTGGAATACTACAACCCCTCCCAAATGATCAATTAAATTATATGACACCCTCTCCCCACAAATAAAACAAATGATTTAGTTGGTGTCAGGGTTGCGTAATAAATAACCATTGTACTTACTCTTAATAACTGAATATTTATTTCACAAGGATAGCTTGTGACCTGATCCACAGCTCAAAAACCCCTGATCTAGAGAACTGGAACTACTGCATTAGTTTAACAAACCTTATTTCTCATTAAGTCTTCATTGCCGACATTGCTAACCAACTAGTTGCTGAGATTTATCAAGTTCTATGCTTCTGGGCTTCCTCCCTATTTCCCTGGTGCTGGGCCAGAGGCAGAGAGTTAAGGACTGCCTACCTGGTCAGAATGTGGGAGAGGTTCAGCTTAATTATCCTTCACTGGGCAAATTGGGAAGGAGGAATCTGCCGTGGCTGTCCCCTCACTCATCCTGGCAGCAGAATCAGTGCCAAGTCTGCCATCTTTAGCTACTTCGCTTCATTGGCATCCTGCCTTAAACCGAAAGTGGGGAGGGAAGGAAATTAGGGAAGATTGGGCTGGAGAGAAGAAGAGGAAGAAAGGGGGGAGGGGACAAGTTGACAGGAACCAGAGGTGTCAAACTGGAATAAACCAGTCACCAAGGACACCTGGCCTGGGAACGGAATGCAGAGAAGCACCCAGCTTCAAAGCAGTTCCCAAAACATCAAACACAAATGCTATTGCACACTGTTGAACTGGTTAAGGGAGGAATGCCAGGGAGTGGGGGAAATTGTAACCTTTTGCACAGGAACACACAGATCCAGCCTTACTTTTGCTGCAACCATTTGTCTTTAGTAAAAGAACCAAAACAAATCACTTCAACCAAATGGAGTCATGGGTCTTTCTTTCCTAAGGATCCAAGTTGGAGCAGGTCTGACAATCAGGTGTTGCAGCAACAACCTTTCTCCTTTGCTTGGAGGCCGTGGCTGTCCCCTCACTCATCCTGGCAGCAGAATCCGTGCCCTGGTTTCTAGGCATGCAGTCCACGTAGGCACAGGCTTTCTGAGACATATGAATGGGGCCTTGCTTTGCTGCCCTGATCTTGTTCCCCTTGGCTTGGGGGAGAGCCCTTCCCCACATGGTCAAGCCCATGGATCTGATGTGAATCATGGATGGCAGTGCTGGGGCATACAGGTCGTAATCTGTGTGGTCTTCAAGCCCCTTGGAATTTATCTGAAGCTCTGTTTATCTGCTGCTCTTCAGAGACCTTTGCCTCACAACCACAACAAGGCATGAGAATGCCTTCCCAAAAGGGAGGCTACGCTGAGATCTCCCAAGGAGGCCCCTGATTGATGAAGGCCAGGGATTAGATCCCTTACCTATCAAGAATCAATAAGTTCTCCCAAATCAACTATGAGCAACCATAGCTCAGGTGAGGCCCCCATTTACCTCTGAAATACCCCTGAAATTAGATGACAAAATGGCCTATTTTGGCAGGACAGTTTTCACTTGCTTTGTAGAGATTGAGCAAAGGATGGGAAAGCAAACTTAAGACCACCATGAGCAAAACGTCTTCATTTTGACTCTTAATTTCTCCCAAATAAGTGAAAAAAGGAGGAAATGTTTCAGCCCTTCCAGCGCTCTTCCCATTGGGAGGGCTGGTTGGCAGTCAGTCAGGAGGATGACCTGGGCCCCATAACCATGGCACAGTTCAGCCTCCCGACCAGTTGCCTGTCTCTCCTGCAGTATATCTACCTGCAGTCAGTCTCTGCTCTTTGCTGCTGCAGTTAACTGAAGCACATGCAAGAAATGCCCATCATTCTACAGTGTGTGGGGGGGTGGGGTGGGGTGGGGAGAGCCCCTGAGGAGCAAATGTCTAAATCTCATTGGAAATCCCAACCTAGGTTTCTTCTTGAAGGTGCAGCCTCATAAGAAGGTGTTTTGGGGCACTGAGGCTGCATGAAGATCAATATCCACGCTTCATAAATTATTTAGGAGGCCTCTAAGACTCCGGCGAGGGCAAACACGGCATCTTTGTCTTATACATGAAAGTAGCCGTGCCTTTTAGAGCTTTTGTTGCAAAAGCACGTGGCTACTTTAACTATCTCTGCCTGTCCCACAAGATCCAGCAGGGTAAGAAGATAGAATAACAGAATTGGAAGGGAGGTCTTTTAGTCCAACCCCCTGCTCAAGCAGGAGATCCTGTATCAGGGGTTCCCAACCAGGGGTGTTTGCACCCCCTTGGGGGGGTGCAAGATGATATTCCAGGGGGTGCGAAAACTTGGGTTTTAAAAATTGCAATGTATATGCATAATTTGTTGCCATTATTTCGAACTTTTGTAAGGGGTGCGAGAATGTATCAGAAGCGTTCTAGGGGTGCAGAAGGTTGGGAACCCCTGCCCTATATCATTTCAGACAAGTGGCTGTCCAGTCTCTTCTTAAAAACATCCAGTGATGGAGCACCCCCAACTTCTGAAGGCGAGCCGTACTATTAATTAATTATTCTGTCAGGAAATTTCTCCTTAGTTCTACGTTGCTTTTCTCCTTGATTAGTTTCCATCCATTGTTCCTTGTCTTGCCTTCTTCATCCTTTGGAAAATAGGTTCATCTTTGTGGTAGCCCCTCAAATATTGGAAGGCTGCTATCATGCCTCCCCTAGTCTTTCTTTTTGCTAGACTGGCCATACCCAGTTCCTGCAACCGTTCTTCATACATTTTAGTCTCCAGACCTTTAATCATCTTAGTTGCTCTTCTCCGCACTTTTTCCCAAAGTCTCAACATCTTTTTTATATTGAGGTGACCAAAACTGGATGCAGCATTTCAGCTCCGGTCTAACTACTAAGGCATTGTAAAGCGGTACTAATATTTCATGTGATCTTGATTCTATCTGTTTATGCATTGGCTCTTTGGGCTGCTGGCGCACACTATTAGCTCATATTTAAGTGATTGCCCACTAGGATTCCAAGATCCCTCTCACAGTTACTGCTATTGAACCAGGTTTCATCCATTCTGTACCTGTACAAAGGGGTTTTTCCCCCCTAAGTGTAAAACCTTACTTTTCTCTACACTGAATTTCATTTTTTTAGGTAGGTAGGCCCCAGTGTTCCCATCTGTTGAGATCCATCTGGATCCTGAGCTGGTCTTCTGGGGTGTTGGCTCTTCCTACCAGCGTAGTGTGATCTGCAAATTTGATGAGTTCTGGGTCCCATCAACTAAATACAGTCACCCTGTGGAGTCCAGAAGGCACAACTTCTCTGACATAGTGCCTGCCTATGGAAAAGCCTCCTCTCAAGATCCAGTGGGCCCTGTTGGGTTCAAGGAGGCTGTTGGGTTCAAGAGTTGATTCTTCCCCCAGGATGACAGATACATCTACCGTAAACAGATGGTGTTTTGTTCCTGACATGCTGTGTGTTTTATCCTTTTATTGTTGCTTTTATGCAGTGACATTTCTAACCCTGTTAGATGCTCAGAGTCACTCATGAGTGGGCAGTTATATAAATTGAGTAAGTAAATAATGAACAGCAGAGAGCTTCTGTGCTGCAAAACTACTGTTGACATGTGTGTAGCCTTGTAGATTAATGTTTTGTTTTTCCCTTTGCCCTAATTTCTTAACGTCAATCCTCCCTGCCTAGCTTCAGATGTAGAAAGAGAGAGGGTTATTATGCCTACCTACATTGCATTGTGTCATGGAATTTGGGGGTGGTCTGGATAATCTCTTGGGTTGATCTGGTGCCCAATATTTGCCCTTGATCAGTTGCCTGAACCTACTGGGTCAGAACTCTGGACTGCCTTCACAAACTGACCAAGACCAACCAGCCACTTCTGAGAGCATATCGAAGTAGGCTAGGAATGGTCAGAGTTGCTGTAACAGAACAGCCTTGTTTTGCTAAATGTCAGCCTGCCATAAAGTATGGGAGAGGGAATGGCTGGGAAGGGGGAAGCCAAAGCTACTCATCCCGAGACATCAGCTCATCGTCCGGAGAGGCCTGGGAGGGAAGATGCAATGGCTCACCATCTAGCCCACCAGTGCAGGGACCGTTACCAAAACAAATCTTTTGAATGTAACTGGACAATAGGGAGATAACAGGGGAGATGCACGGGAAAGTTAACTAGGGAACATTCGCATGCAAACTTTTAGTTCTGGCTTTGCCGGGCTGTAACCACTCGGTCTTTATAAAAGTATATCTTTTGCACAAATGGAGTCGAGGGTCTTTCTTTCTCAAGAATCCCACGTGGGGCATGTGTGACAGGAGTTAAGAGGCAGACAGGCCTTCTTCCCTTGCCTCCCTCCCTCCCTCCCTTGGGCTGGAAACAGGGTTTTCTAGACTCAGGGGTGAAGACAACCAAAGAAGAGCTGCCTATCAAGCAAAGCTGGACTCCTGGCTGAGCCCTAGAAATGGGTGGGATGTGGGGCCATGGCCTTGACTAAGCTCATCCTCAACAGGGGTGAGCAATCACAAAGGTGGCAAAGCCTTCAGTGACCAGACCCAGGCTGGAACGAGACACACCCTCCGACTGGGGCTCAGGAAACCGGGCTGATTCCACCCGCTTTTCTCTCCATGTCTAATAATGGGCATTCTGAACTGGGACTGGAGGGGAGGGGAAAGGGTTTGGAAATTTATTTATTTATGAGACTTATATACCGCTTTAAGTGGAAGCACTCTCTAAGCGGCGTACACCAGTAAGCAATGTGTATATATATATTACATTGCCCCCAACAATCTGGGTCCTCATTTTACCTACCCCGGAAGGATGGAAGGCTGAGTCAACCTTGAGCCGGTGAGATTTGAACCGCTGACTTGCTGAACACAGTCAGCTAAAGTGGCCTGCAGTCCTGCACTCTAACCGCTGCGCCACCTCGGCTCTTAAATCTCCCTCTCATCCAAATCCGCTCCTTCGTACCTGCCTGGGACAGTTCTGGAGGAAGAAAACACCACTGGCCATTCCAAGAAAGGAGCCGTCCTTTGCTCAGCCGACCAGCCGGGGTCAGGATGAACGCAGCTGCAATCCAGCTGTGGATGCAGGACAGAGGCCAAGCCACACGCTTGGCAAGCAGGGAAGGCCACTCGGCAGGGCAAGCCAGCCCATGGCTCTTCTCCCAGGGCTTCTCTGGCACTTCAAGCCGGTTGCCGTGGCTGGTAGATTTATTATCATAGACCAGTGTTTCCCAAACTTGACAATTTTAAGGCATGAGGACTTCAACTCCCAGAATTCCACAGCCAGCGTTGCTGGCTGTGGAATTCTGGGAGTTGAAGTCCTCATGCCTTAAAATTGTCAAGTTTGGGAAACACTGTAATAGACCAAAACTGCAGCCTTTCTTGCCAGGATCATTTCCCATTGTGAATCACATCAAGGCAAAGGAAGCCTTCTGAAAAAAGTGCCACCGTCACCCTACCAATTATTAAGACACACGGCTTCAATTTGCTGGGACAATTGCTTTAGAAGGAAGCAAGGCCAGGCCACCCCAGCTCGCGTCTCATTCCAATAAAGTCGACGCCTTCTTTGGAAATGAATTATTCCGGCATGCAGAGAATCACCACCAGAGAAGCTCTGGACCCGACGAGGCTTCCCCGATGTCAAGTCCGGAGCAGGGCAGATCATTCTTTTTTTTCTTTTTTCTTTAATAATTTTTTATTTTTCCAAACTCTCCCCCATACATATACCGTGATACTTATCAGATGTTAACATACATTCCCTCCACACTCACATGCAAGATACTTTTAACAAAATGAAATAAATACATACACATGACTTTTGGTGTTGCTCGCCCCTTTCCCCTTTCACCGTATCCACACTCCTTCTTCTTTACCTTCTTTCTCCCTTTCTTCTCTTCCCTACTTCCCTTTTCTCTTCTCTTTCCTTCACCACTCTCCTCCCCTTTCCTCTTCCTCCAACCTTCCTGCTTCCTTCTCCCCTCCTTTACTCTTTTCTCTCTCCTCTCCTTTTTTCCCTCTCATCCCTCTTCAGATACAATTCAGGGGGAATGTCCGAGCAACTCCTCTCTCCAAATTTCCCTCTCTGTATTATATATACAATAAGATTAATACTTCTATTTATCTAACCTTCTCGATATATACTTCTATAAACATTTATACAACCTCCAGTTATTCAATACTGTGTGGGCCTGGGTCTCCCTCCTTATCTGCTCCTTCTTCTCCATCTAAACCAGTGGTTCTCAACCTTTCTAATGCCGTGACCCCATAATACAGTTCCCCATGTTGTGGTGACCCCCAACCACTTATACATCACCGGGTGCCAGGGGTGATGGAGGGGGAAAAAATGGCAGACAGCCTTGTTTTGGCGACCCCCGTGAAATGGTCATTCGACCCCAAATGGGGTCCCGACCCACAGGTTGAGAACCACTGATCTAAACTGATGTTAACTATCTTTTAACCGTATTCTCTTTTCAAGGGCAGATCATTCTCAAAGCGCCCTTCAGCTGCCTTCCGCATCCAGAGCGGGCAAAGGGGAAGCAAGAGATCTGTTACCGTGTCAAGGGGGGAGAAAGAGAAACAGAGTCTAAACCTGGGAGCTGACCTGCAGATAGTCCTCAACATACGATCATTTACTTAGCAACCACTTGAAGTTACAACAACACGGAAAAAGCGACTTATGGCTGGTTCTTGCAGTTACGACCCCCCCACAGTCACGTGACCAAAATTCAGGCACTTGGCAACTGGAAGGTATTTATGACAGTTGCACTGTCCCGGGATCATTAGTGACCTATCCCGGTGGCTTCCAAAGTCAGTGGGGGAAACCAGATTTGCTTAATGACTGCATGATTCACTTAACAACCTCAGCAAAAAAGGTCACAAATTCAAGCGTGGCTCACTTAACAACTGCCTCACTTAGCAACAGAAGTTTCATTCCCAACAGTGGTCATGTATTCCTAGATTCTAGCAATGACTGACCTTCAGGATTTAATAGCTACTCGAGCTCTTAAATTGCAATGTAAAGCAACGCACCTGAGCCTCTTCCCTGAATTCCCTTCTCTTGGGCAGAGGAATGCACAATTGTGTTCCTGCAGAGCTCTCTGATGTGCCCATTGTGGCGCTCAGATGCCAGAGGGCTGAGCCGGTCTATGGGGCTGGCTTTATCGGGACCAGAACCAGCTTCTCTGGGGCTGTCAGTTCTTTAAAAGGCTCTCAGTTGGGAAGGGCAGCTCCAGTTAGAGTACGTGGCTACAGCCACAGCTCCCTTGGTTCCCGGTCCATAGGGCTTGGTTTTCAAATAAGAGAATTACTGGAGCTTTATTAATGTTAACCGTAACGGCACTGAACACAAGCAACTACGCTGACTAAGTGAGGAATCCTGCATTCTACATCTGTGCATTTAATTTTTGTTTCCTGAGTGATCAGCTTCCCATTAGTCTCTGTTAAATTTCATTCTTTTCTGTATATCTCAAGATTGTTTCAAGCTGTTATTTTCTGTCTGAGAGCATTAGCTGTGACACCCAATCTCATATCGTCCTATTCTCCACCAGAGTTGAAGAATGCTTTTAAAAATCCTTGTCAAAGATCTGCTCCCGCATCAAGATAACAAACCAAAGAAAAACAGCTTCATACATCAATGATGCGCAGTCAATTGGAAATGAGGCAAATAATATAAAACCTTATTCAATTGTGACCTAGCAAATCCTTAAAAATAAACTTGCAGATGAGGTTCACACAGCAGGCTGTACCACAGCAAACTGGATGCACCATAAAATAATCCCTGAGTGTAAAAAAGAAAAATTAAAATTGACTAGACTTCGGAACCGAAAAGCCATCCCTGCAGACCAGGCACCAGTAACCAAACCGTCCTCTGCTGCTTCCCCAGTGCTGTTTATCTCCCCCACCCCCAGGTTGCACGTCTCTTGAGACCCCCGAAGCCAGCACAGGCTCCGGGCCCTGCCTAGCGCCTCTCTCATCAGCAGGCAGGGCCATCCACCGCCACCTGCAGTGTGGAAACGCTGCCACGGAGTGCAAAGCTGTAATTTCCCAGTGTGCAAAATTAAATGGGGAGAGATATGGGAGGGCTTGCCACTGCTGTAAATCTTTTAATAGGCAAGTCTTGTGCAGAGACTTGTGCGGGATCACGCAGGCTGCAAGCCAAACCTCGGAGCAGCTTGTCTCCCCAAAAGACGTGGCTTGGCATCGGCAGAGAAATGACTCATCTGAGAAGGCAGGACTGGGGAGGGGAGATGGTTGCTTCAAGGCCGCTCCAAGCCTCGCAGCCCCCTCCCCCCACTCCCTACTCACCCCCTTCAGAGCAGAGGCAGACTCCTTCCCTTCCCTTTGCATCACCCCCTCCCCAGCCGTGAGGCTCCAGCAGAATGGAGCAAGCTGCAGGAAGCAGTCAGCCAGCCCTCTCTTCTCCAAGGCTTGTGTCCTGTCTTCCTCCTGTAACTCTCTAGCTCCAAATCAACTGATCAGGATGCAGAGCTGGCCTGGCTCTGAGCTGCAATATCTGGAAGCCCCTTCCCTCTCCCAGTCCCCTAGAGCAGGAGTCCCCAACCTGTGGGCTGCAGCCCAGTACCGGTTCATGGCCTCTTGGCCACCGGGCCGCAGGAATGGCTGCACGGACCCTCCCCACTCGCGCTAGTGCCGCCGCATGGGTGCTAACGGGCACATTTATGCATGCAAGCAGGCAGCAGTGTGGGCACCAGCACCACCACCAGCACCAGCATGGATGTGCGTGGCCGGCTTATGCATGCCCACTTATATTTCCTTGCTCCTCCCTTTCCCTCCAGGCTGCCAACCCAGAAAGGTTGGGGAGCTCTGCCTTAAAGCAAAGAAGGACTGGCATTCCAAGGGGAGTCTTTGGAACCAACAATCCCAGTTCAAACAGCCTTCCTTCTTTCCTTTCTTCCTTCCCATCTGATCTCAGATCTCTGATCTGCCGCCCACATCCATTTTGGCACCTCACAGAGACAGGAGTTCCCTGCGGTGGGAGGGGACACGAGAGGTGGAGTCTGCATGTCCCAAATTTCGCACAGGATCAAAGCCCAGCACAGAAGCATCCCAAACTGCACAGGAAGGACATCCTGACATCAGCATCTGTACAAACCACACACCCCTGCTCACACCAAAAAACAGTCCGCCTATAAAACCAAGTCCCTGATTTTCTCTGCAGACTATCCTCAAGAACGAAGCCTTTTGTTCTTGAGAATAAAATCTTCTTTGCACAGTATGTCTGGATTTCATTTTTTATTTGTTCTTGCATCGCCCTGATTTGTGAAAATCTCAATTATTCTTCTAACACCTTCTTTCCTCCCTCCCTCCCTCTCTCTCTCTCTTTCTTTCTTTTTTCTTTTTTTCTCTTTCTTTTCTTTCTTTCTCTCCCTCCTCCTTCCCCCTCACATACATGCGCACCTAAATATAATTTTATTTTAAAAAATTAAAAAGATAAAAACTAATACGAAGTATCATAAAGTGGGAAAAAGAAAAGAAACAGAAAGAAATCAAAGTTACATGTGCAAGAAAGGAAAAAGAAAACAGAAAAGAAAGGAAAAAGATGCAAAGAACCAACTTCCAGTCTTCATCACAGCAGTTATAAATACAATCATAAATTTACCTCTTACTCTATGATTACAACATTTCTTTTTTTTCTTATAATTCTATTCTGTATAGAGATGGGAAGGCCTGGAAAAAAAAACGGAAAAAAATCCCATTTTTTCCAAAGTTGTTCAGAAAAAAAAGGGGGAAAAAACTCTTTTTTTCACAATTTTTTCAGTTTTTTCCATGCCTTCCCATTTCTAATTATGTGTAACTATCAAAAACATAAACCATAGGCTTTTTTTTTTCTGTTTTGTGCAAAAAGTCCATAAGGGGCTGCCAGTCAGCACTAAACATAGATACAGCCATTTCAGTGAGTTCCATCATCTTTACCAACTATTCCTCCAGTGAGGATAAGGCCAAATCTTTCCATCTTTGTGCATATGATAATCTCACTGCAATTATCAGGTGCAAAACAAAATTCCATGACTTTTTTTCCAACTGTTTTTCCTCTGGTCTCAGTTGATCTTTAAAATCCTGAAATAAACTAAGTATCTGAATCCAGACTTTTCCAGATTTTCCACCATTTTCCACCACTTTTCCACCAAACATAGTAAAATGTCCCTTTTTCACATTCCCAGCATACATTTGAAGTGTTTTTATATATTCTAGACAATTTCTCTGGTGACATACACTCATCCTTAATTCCAGGTTGCTTCTCTCCTTGGTTAGTTTCCATCCATTGTTTCTTGTCTTGCTTTCTGGTGCTTTGGAGAACAGCTTGACTCCCTCTTCTTTGTGGCAGCCCCTCAAATACTGGAACACTGTTATCATGTGCCCCTACCCCAATCCTTCTTTCCTCTAGACTGGCCAAACCCAAGTCCTGTAGCCGTTCTTTCATATGTTTCAATCCCCGGGCCTTTAATCATCCTAGCTGCTCTTCTTTGCACTTTTTCCAAAATCTCTTTTTGTAATGTGGTGACTAAAACTGTGGCAAGTAAGGTCGTAAAATGGGGCAAAACTCACTTAACAAATGTGTCACTTAGCAACAGAAATACTGGGCGCAGTTGTGATCGTAAGTTGAGGGCTACCTGTATTTTCCATTCCCCTTGACAAAATTCTAGTATCTCGTGATGTTTGCCATTTGTGTTAGTTTAGTTTTCTTGTCTATAAAATGCCTCTTGTCTGAGGTGTTTTTGGATACAACTTGGGTCTGTATCTGTTCCATGTTCTCAGCATGGGATGATGATCTAACAAGATGATTTTTAAAATCCACATTGACCTGAATCTCAGGTCCTGCTCTTCCAGTTCCGAGAAACTTTTGTTTCTCAGCAACATTCGCCCTTTCCTAGAAGCCAAAAAGCCAGCTGCAAATTACGATTTCAAGTCGGGCAACCCTTGTCCTCCTCTTCCCTTTGCATCTTGTAACCCTTTAGACTTTACTCGTGGTTTTCCCCTCTGCCGCACAAATTTGGATATACCCCCCTGCCGTTGTCTAAATGGCACATCAGCTCTCAAAACAGTTACTGTCGGAAACAAACAAACAAATCATTTTATCACAGAATTGCTTCCCAGCAATGTCAATTGTGGTTTCTCCCATCTTATCTTTTTTACCTTCACTCATTCTTGTCTTAACATAGTTATTTTGGAATAACATGCAGTTAGTATTTTTCCATAATGATACCCAGATATTTTCTTCTCGATCTTAAGACTCATTTTATTTATCAGTTCTGTTTGATCTTCCATTTTCATATTTTTTGTTAACATCTTTGTCTTCTTTTCATTAATCTTGAAACCTGCTAATGCACCAAACAGACCAAGTATTTTCTATTGTTTCCTGCCCAGAAAAAAAAACCCTGCTCCTTCACATCAGCTGGAAAAAGATGGTACTGCAAACCCCTGTGTTTTAATCTTGCAAAAACCTATAGCTAAATTTGGCATTAAGTGGTACCAGACTGTGGGCACCATTACCTGGGAGAGCTTGGTGCTGACACCCTCCCTTAATAATAATAATAGTAGTAAAGTTGGAAGGTACCTTGGAGGTCATCTAGTCCAACCCCTGCTCAGGCAGGAAACCCTACACCATTTCGGACAAATGGCTGTCCAGTCTCTTTTTAAAAACTTCCAGTGTTGGAGCATTTACTGCTTCTGGAGGCAGGCTGTTCCACTGATTAATTGTTCTCACTGTCAGGAAGTTTCTCCTTAGCTCTAGGTTGCTTCTCTCCTTGATTAGTTTCCACCCGTTGCTTCTTGTCCTGCCTTCAGGCGCCTTGGAAAATAGCTTGACACCCTCTTTTTTGTGGCAGCCCCTGAGGTATTGAAACACTGCTATCCTGTCCCCCCTCGTCCTTCTCTTCATTAAACTGGACATACCCAATTCCAGCAACCGTTCCTTATATGTTTTAGCCTCCAGTCCCTAATCATCTTTGTTGTTCTTCTCTGTACTCTTTCTAGAGTTTCATGAAGACACCATAAATAACTTACTTTTCTAATCACACTATTTGCTTCATGAAGCAGCCTTGGGGAAATCCTTCTTATCATCGAAGTTTCCTTGAGAAGAGAGAAGCTCTGCCATTGCAGTCCCTGAGATATTGGAACACTGCTATCATGTCCCCCCTCATCCTTCTCTTCATTAAACTAGACATACCCAATTCTAGCAACCATTCCTTATATGTTTTAGTCTCCAGTCCCCTAATCAGACAGCAGTGGCACTTACGCCGCAAATTGGGAAGAGGCTGGAAAAACCAAGTTGCTCTCAGCTCAAGAAGCATTTTACAGACAAGAAACAGCAGACAAAGAGAAATATCAAGATTTCTTAGTGTAGGAATATGGAGAACTTAAGGAAGTCAAGAGAATAATTGACTGCAGAGAGATTTACATTTCAAGGGTTTTCAGACACAGTCAAGAGAAAGATTTAATATAGATAAAAAAGTAATAGGAATTGAACAACGTAAGACTGAACTATGCACAAATGATGAACACGTGATTGCTAAAATGTATCCCGGTAATTTTTTGTTGAGTCTTGAAATAGCAAAAGAACAAGTTAAAAACTGCAAGATAAAATGAGTAAAAATTTTGGTTATAATATATAGATGGATCAATGGGAGGGAATGTGGTTAAAAGGATGGAAATTCACAGAGTATTATAAGAGATTTTTTAAAATAAATTGTTGCACCATTGTTATACCACATCAGAGAAATTATCTAGGTTATATTAACTAGTACCTCTAGTTAATGCTGGAAATGTGCAAAACACGAAGGGTCATTTTACCATGCATGGTCAACTTGTGAAAAAGCAAAAACATACTGCAAACAAATATGACGATAACTGAAAATTTAAAGATCAATATTCAGATGAAACAGTTTTTTTAATCTGGAATGTTGTAGAAAATGACCAGGCTGAGCCTGAGGAGGGGTCAAATGTGTCATCAGTCATGAGTCCCTGCACTCCCACAAGAGTCCTAAGTCCAGCCCCCCTTGAATTCCTTTTCATTCTTATCTCCCGCTCATTTCCCTTGACCATTAATTGGTCAGATTCTTGTAGAATCTACTGAAGTTGCAATAAATCTTTATACACATCTGAACTGCCTGAATCACCTGATTTCCCTGGTGCTTGACTGATTTATGGATAACCAATTGTAAAAGTCTCTTGAAGATTGATTTTGTACATGCAGAAAGATAATTATATGCGTAACAGTAAAGAAATACTGAAACACCCACAAGGAAGGAGTGGATTGTGAAGATGACAGAAATGGCAGAAATGGCAAAACTGAGCTGCTTGATCAGGGATAAATAAGTAATAATAATAGTAGTAATAATAATAGTAGTAGTAGTAGTTATAACAACAACAACAATAATAATAATAATAAAGTTGGAAAGGACGTTGGAGGTCATCTAGTCCAACCCCCTGCTCAGGCAGGAAACCCTACACCATTTCGGACAAATGGCTGTCCAGTCTCTTCTTAAAAACTTCCAGTGTTGAAGCATTCACCGCTTCTGGAGGCAGGTTCTTCCATTGGTTAATTGTACTTTTATAAAGGTATAAATCTTTATAAAAGATTGGAAACTTTTTATGGTCTTTTTGCCATAAATGGGAAAAAATGAAATATTGATTTCAGATTATGCTGATTAAAAACGGTTGAATATGGGAAGAAGGGAACCCTGTAACACAATTTTCAAGAGGGAGGCAGGATAATAACTTTGTCTGTAACTGCTGTAAAGAAGATTGATTTTTTTTTTCTCTTTTAAATCTTTCAAGTGTTTTTCACTTTTAAAAATCTTTTTCTTAACTGCATTTCCATACGTATTGTTCTGAATTCTGTAAAAAATTCTAATAAAAATGATATATAGCAGAAAGTTCTATGAACACGAACCATCCATTCTGTAGGGCCGCACAGGGCTTTACCTCCCTCTTGCCCTGCTGAGTCTCCCTGGATCATCAGTTATGGCTGGGACATGGCACAGCCTTCCAAAGAGACCTTTGCTCTGATTAATGAAGACAGCGATTGTCTTCTTTTGGCAACCTCTCCCTTGCTGAAGACCCAACCATGAGCAAGGAGTCATTGCCCATCATGTTCTTTGTTCTCTTTTCAATGAGCAGAAGAACCTTCATGTACATGGACTAAATGTTTCTGACTTTAACATTTCTACTGGATGCTTTGCAGATTCTGCAATCATAGAATCTAGGGCTGGAAGAGAACTTAAAGGACTTCCAATCCAACTCTCTGTCTATACCAGGGGTACCCAACCTCCAGGCCATGGACCAGTACCGGGCTGCGACATGCCAGCAACCGGTCCACACAAACAAGCAAAGCCCCATCCACGAGATGCAGGCAGCACACAAAACCACGCACCCTACAGTCCACAGAAAAACCTCTCTCCACGGAACCGGTCCCTGGTGCCCCAAAGGTTGGGGACCTCTGGCCTATACCATTCTAGACAAATGGTTGTCCAATCTCTTCTTGAAAACCTCCAAAGATGGTTTGAAAGAGGGGTCAAAAAGGCTATCTACATTAATGTTGAACAGCCTTCTCTCAATAGAGGGGGAGGGATGCGACACCCCCTATCACCTGTTTACAACACAGTCCTTTCAGCAGTTCCAAGAAGGCTCCACACCCATTTGCAATATTCAGGTGACCCTGAAGGCACAGATAAACCTCCAAGTGGCCTCAACGACTCTCAGAGAGAGTACTAACGACCAGATGACTGCAAGGGATACAAATCCTTCCATTCTCCACCATTCAGTCAGAAATGAAGAAGCTTGTTCAATGAGAAGTGAAATATCTTCAAGGAAAAACAAATTCCAGTTGCTTTTTGAAAAAGCACCTTCGGGACTCCAGTGGTGGAGCACCCACAATTTCTGGAGGCAAGCTTTTCCACTCCTTAATTGTTCTGTCAGGAAATTTCTCTTTAGTTCTAGGTTGCTTCTCTCCTTGATTAATTTCCATCTGTTGCTTCTTGTCCTGCCCTCAGGTGCTTTGGAGAATAGGTTGACCCCCTCTTCTCTATGACACAAGACAGCTACCATGTCTCTTCTGAGCCTTTTCTTCCTTAAGTTAAACATACCTACTTCCCTTAACCTTGTAAGGTTTATCCTGCAGATTTTGGCCACTGAGATAGAAGAGCCACTGCTGTTGCATACCTATTGGCCTTCAACTTTTGTTCATATATCTCATGGAAGCTCCCACTCAAGCCAGCTTCCATCCAAGTTCCTATTTATGGCATTTCAATCTCAAAAAAAATAGGTCTATGATACTGGCCAACAGAGCCCAAACTCTGAAGCACCAGTTAGAACATTTTTCTGATGATTGAGAGCCAAATTGGTGCACACAATCTTACAGAACTGACCACAAATTGTGACCCAAGTAGAAAAATAACTTTCTGAAAACAACTGAGCTCATTCACTGTGCCACAATATGGTTTCTGTTGTTTTGGCTTAGTGCAGTGTTTCTCAGCTTTGGCCCCTTGAAGATGTGTGGACTTCAATTCCATAGCTGGCTGGGGAATTCTGGGAGTTGAAGTCCACACAACCTCAAGGGACCAAGGTTAAGAAACACTGGCTTAGTGTGTTAATCTGCCTCATGTTGTGAGTATTTGGTAAACCATATCCAAGCGAACTATGGCTTAGCAGAAGGCCTGGTCCCAGTCAACAATGAAAGAGAATCTGAACAGCGCACACACCTTTCCGAAGCTGCCTTTCCCCAGCACCATCAGGAAGTTGAAGTCAGACAGTTTCATGCGATCACGGTTCCCGTTGTTGTCAAATTTGGAGATGGTGTTGGGCAGCCTTTCTTCCATAGCTCTTGAACCTGGACCCATTCTGGCTCTCTAGAAAAGGAAAACACAATGAAATGGAGACAGTGAAAGCAGACGAAGCTAAGCAAAGCAAGGCATACTTACTTAACTTAAGTAAGTTAACAACAGATTTTGGGCTCAGTTGTGACCGTAAGTCAAGGACTACCTGTAATAGATATTGACTGAGATGGGTGGCCATAAAAAATTGAACAAACAAAGAAACGATTAAATAAATAACTCACCCAGGTGTTCCTACCATCACTGGGGCATGTTGGAATATACCAGGGGTAGGCCACCTTGGCTCTTTTATGACTCGTGGACTTCAACTCCCAGAATTCCTGAGCCAGCATGGCTCAGCTTGGAAACCTCTCCCTTTCCCCTCGGCATGGCTGGCTCGGGAATTCTGGGAGTTGAAGTCCACGAGTCATAAAAGAGCCAAGGTGGCCTACCCCTGGTATATTCCAACATGCCCCAGTGATGGTAGGAACACCTGGGTGAGTTATTTATTTAATCGTTTCTTTGTTTGTTCAATTTTTTATGGCCACCCATCTCAGTCAATATCTATTACAGGTAGTCCTTGACTTACGGTCACAACTGAGCCCCAAATATGTTGTTAAGTGAGACATTTGTTAAGTGAGTTTTGCCCCATTTTCACGACCTTTCTTGCCACAGTTGTTAAGTGAATCACTGTGGTTGATAAGTTGGCAACCTGGTTGTTAGATGAATCTGGCTTTCCCCATTGACTCTGCTTGTCAGGATGCAAAAGGGGATCACATGACCTTGGGAAACAACAATGGTCATATGTATGAGTCAGTTGCCAAGTATCTGAATTTCGGTCACGTGACCATGGGGATGCTGCAAAGGTCGTGTGGAAAATGATTGTAAGTCACTTTTTTCAGTGATATAATTTTGAACAGTCACTAAATGAACTGTTGTAAGTCGAGGACTATGTGTACTTCTAAACAAACTCTAAATAGTAGTAGTAGCAGTAGTAGTAGTAGTAGTAGTAGTAGTAAAGTTGGAAGGGAGCTTGGAGGTCATCAAATCCAACCCCCTGCTCAGGCAGGAAACCTTATACCATTTTGGACAAATGGCTGTCCAGTCTCTTCTTAAAAACTTCCAGTGTTGGAGCATTCACTGCTTCTCGAGGCAGGTTGTTCTACTGGTTAATTGTTCTGTCTGTCAGGAAGTTTCTCCTTAGTTCTTGGTTGCTTCTCTCCTTGATTAGTTTCCATCCATTGCTTCTTGTCCTGCCTTCAGATGCTTTGGAGAAGAGCTTGACTCCCTCTTTTTTGTGGCAGCCCGAGGTATTGAAACACTGCTATCCTGTCCCCCCTCGTCCTTCTCTTCATTAAACTGGACATACCCAATTCCAGCAACCGTTCCTTATATGTTTTAGCCTCCAGTCCCTAATCATCTTTGTTGTTCTTCTCTGTATTCTTTCTAGAGTCTCATGAAGACACCATAAATAACTTACTTTTCTAATCACACTATTTGCTTCATGAAGCAGCCTTGGGGAAATCCTTCTTATCATCAAGTTTCCTTGAGAAGAGAGAAGCTCTGCCATTGCTAATGCTTCCCTATTACATCAGATCGAGAGAGAGAGAGAGGGGGGGTGCACTTCTTGAGAGAGAGGTGCACTTCTCCAAAATTGTGTTTACAGGGTCCCAGATGGGAATCGCTGGCAGAAGGGAGAAGAGCCCATGCCAGTCCAGGTTTTCCTTGGCAGCACCATAGCCCTGAGAATCTGCACCCCATCTGGCCCCGTGATGGCTCTGGAGATGGAAAAGTTCTGGGGGCCGGGAGACAAAGTGCCCACCCAAATTCCTTCACCTTACAAGACGGACCCCTCCTTCTCCATGACGGCATCTGAGGATCTCAGATCCTTGGACAGAAAAAGAAGCAAAGAGGTCTCCCTAGATCAGGGACAGGCAACCTTGGCTCTTTTATGACTCGTGGACTTCAACTCCCAGAATTCCTGAGCCAGCACAGAAGGCATGCCTACCCCTGCCCTAGATGTTGCCAGGGCAGACTTTGTAAGCCCTGTGGGGGGAGGGGAGCAGAACAGTGATCCCTAGGACCCTGGAGTGGTGGAGGGGGGCTTTATCTCTTGCTGCTGCTCCAGCTCCCCAATCCCAATGGGGAACTTGGGTCAATTCTTAGCAAAGGGAGAAAAATGTTCTTTGCCATTCTTGCAAGCGTCTCCTCCAGGGGAACTGATGAACATAGAGCAGCCACAAAGCCTAAGCAAAAGGGACCAGGCAGGGCTAACACAAATCACCCCGCCCTCCCAAAAAAAAACAGGAATGCCAGGAAAATAGATGGAAGTAGAAGGGCCTGCAAAGGAGCCTCCTTCTTGGGCCCTGGGCAAGGCTCTCTGGCACTGCTTTTCCACACTTGCAGGCTTCAATTGCCCTGGAAATCCATGACTTCTTTTCATTCCAGCTGCATCTTGATGATAGCGAAAGCTAGCTTCCTGTATTTTCCTCAATCACTCCTTAGCACCCGAAAACCTTTTAAAAACTGTACTTGAACCTTTCCTATCACAGCCAAAAATGCTGTTTCTGCATCTCTCATTGAAAATAGTTCGGAAGGAAACACAATAGGCTCTGCCTGTCCCAGCAGCAACCCAACAACGGGCAGCAACTCAGCAAACCCATTTGCAAAGGAGATGGACGGGGCCTCTTTCCCAGAGCCCCCCATAATTGCTGAGCATTCAGGAGCTTTCTAAAAGGGTGGGAGCATCATTCTTCTCCCGTTGGACTGGGGGTGGGGAGCATAACGTTTTGGGACATAATTTGTTAAGCACACGGACACACACAGATAGCAATCTCATAATTTATTCATTTTAATTTCTGAGAAATACCTGCCATTGGAGGCACCCACCGGAGCTCAGCCTAGCATGAAATTCCATTAAGCCGAGTCAATTGGCAGCTCCTCCAGACTCCAGCAGAAGCCCAGAAGATCTGCTGGTGCTCCCCTTGAGGAGGGGTTTGCAGTTCTCTCCCAGAAACCCCCCTCCCCCTCCTGACATTTTGGAAGGTGTCTGCTGACAGCATCCCTCCCCAGCCATCCCTCTGTTACTGAGGACCGGTCCTGGACCACATCACATGCTCTCCACTGTCTATTTTCCAGGCTGAACATGATTCTGGCCTGGATGTATCCAGATTTGCCAAGCACCTCACAGCCCCGACCCCACCAGCAATGCTGGCAAGGCTAAGCCAGCCTTTAGCCTAAACCCTGCTGGCCAGTCATAGTGGGATGCTTGGCCGAGTCCAGGGAGGCGGGGGGGGGGAGCAAAGAAGCCCAGGGAAGCCTTGGCAAAATTAACTTTCCTCCACAAGTTGGATGATGGAAAGAGCCCAAAGCCCCCCCCCAACCCTCCCCATCAGCAGGGTCTGCAGTGAGTAAGCCGTAAGTCGGCTACTCTTGCTGCCTCTGAAGTTGCTCTCGCTCAAGCCGTTTTCTTCCAAATGTGCAGCCATTATTAAGAGTGTTAATTTCTCTTAAATGGAGCCCATGGGCTCTTGTTTTTCCTACAGTGGTGAAAAGCTATACTTTCACTCCCTGTGTCAAAGAAGCTTAAACAAAGCCATTCCTGCACAATGCGCAGTCAAAGGCTGACAAAACTAGGCTGAGATAGTAGGTGGTTTGAATAAAGGTTGGGGTTGGGGGAAACCTGCCAGAGTTGCCTTCATGGTTCCTTCTCAGCCTTTTTATTTCTCTTCCTCACCTCTTAAATTCTTTCTCTGTTCCTCTTCATTCTCCTTAGAACAATTCTGGGTATCAAGGGCCACCCAGAGGTTTCCATCAGGGTTTCTGCTCTGGCAAGGCTTGAAGGCTTACTGATTTGGCCCTTTGCCCAACTGATAGGAGAAGGTCTACCAAAAAAACCCCCTTAAAATGGTGGCTGAAGTTTAAGTAGTTCAGATAAAGTAGAAATAGTCTTATTGTATATAATATTAATGTTTTAATTTGGAGAGAGGAACTGCTTGGGCATTTCCCCTGGACCGCATCAAGAGGGAGGAGAAGAAGGTGAGAAGTAAGTAGGAAGGTGGAGGTGAAGGAGGAGGGGGGTGAGTGAAGAAAAAGAGGGAAAGAAGTAAGTTGGTTTGAGGTGGGATGCGGTCTGGGGGGAAATGGGAGGGCAAGACCGAATGTGGTGTGTATCAATTTGTTTTGTTTTTTATCTGAAGTATTTGTAAGATTG
This sequence comes from Crotalus tigris, assembly GCF_016545835.1. Lineage (NCBI taxonomy): Eukaryota > Metazoa > Chordata > Lepidosauria > Squamata > Viperidae > Crotalus > Crotalus tigris. The sequence goes on along the minus strand of NW_024096931.1, from coordinate 1,141,199 downwards.
TTACGTATTGTAAAGTTGAAAATAAATTTTTTTACAAAAATAAATGGTGGCTGCAACCACCCACATAAAGCCTCACCCATGTTTTATATGCATTAAGGCCATGGCCACCCCCCATCTTGACATTTTTGCCCCCAAGAGAGTGGAGCAACCTCTTCAAACTTGCAGCTGATGATTCTAGCAATCCGAGAGGGACTCATTTCTCCAGCCCAGGCAAATGCAGCCGCATCTCCCAGGGCCCAAAAAATCTGCCAAAGCAGGTCCTGCCCCAGAGCCCTTTAGGGTGGTTTTTTTTTGATATGACAGGGAAAAAAGCTAATTAAATATGGAAGGAATTGTTTATCATGTCATTTGCATTTAAATAGCTCAATTAAGCTTAATTAATTTAAATGAAAACAAATTTACTCTTTGTCCTACCTTGCCTAAGCTTTTGAGTGTGGCTCCCATGGTTAATCCCCGTCACCCATTTCCTGATACTGCCACATTTTTACACACAATCTCTCAGCAAAATCCTCGGGATTCTGCCAGTTATGAGCCTGTGGCTTCTCTCTCCTACCTTTGTAACTGGGAATAAGCTTTCCTGAACAGCATGGAGACCCACCTGAGCAGGTGTGCCCTGGACTGCCCTCCACACACCGTTGGGGGTTGCCACGTGGCCAATGCAGCTTCGTTTCCTGCCAAGGAGGGATCAGCCCCACTGAATCTCAAATCTGGCCAGGCAGCCACAGAAGCAGTTGCCTCAGCCGGGGTTCCTGCTTGCTTCCCAGCAGGTGTAAATAGGAAATTATCCCATTATTGGATATTCTGCCTTCCTTCGAGAGCATCTTTCCTTCATTTTTCCCCCAACCCTGTCATCAGTTAGTTGGGCTGACAGGGCTTTTCTATGACTGGGGGAGGGGGGATTAAAAATGGTTCTCCCCTCCCCCCCAGTTCTGGGCCAACACTTTAACCACTCTTTCACATTTCCCCTCCCAGTGCTTAAGAGACAAAATACACATCAGGAGGGCTGTTTTCAATCTATCTCCTTATAAATTTAGCAAATCATTTGCTGTCACTTCTAGTGGCCTTCTTGAGCCCCTGCTGCCTACCTGCACGTTCCCCAAGCCCAGGGGGTGGCACATTTTCTTATTTTATTTATTAAAATCCAGTGACTTACAGCAGTGGTTTTCAACCTTTTCTTCACCATGGACCCCCTTTAAATACCTTTTGTGGCCACAGACCACCAGGACTTAACTCAAGATTTAAATCATAACATTTATTCACGCCTTTGCAAACATCACAGCCCCCCCAGTGGTCCTGATGACCACAGGTCTAGAACTACTGGGGTAGAGCAATACCAATTAAAGGATCCACACTCCAGTCTAAAATCAATCCCTCAGAAAACCCCAGAAAAACAGAAGACGACAACAACAAAAAAGGCCCAACTACAAAAAAGCGTCCTTTACTCTGTTATCCTTTTTATGAGCTGCTGATATATGGAGTATTTCCTTTTCCTTTGTTTTCAAAAAGTCCTTTGTGCTGCTCCTCGTTTCCCTTAATATCAAGAATTCCAGCTCTTTATACATTATGCAGTTCCTCCTCAGTTCCTACTACTTTGCCTCCTGAATTTAGTGCTAGGGCTAGTAGCAAGGACTAATTGAGGCCAGCTGATCTGCTTGTGTCTTCCTTCCTCCCCCCACTGCCCCAAAGGAGAAAGTTGCAGAAGGCTGGGCTGAAGGTGTTCCTGGATTCCATCGGGGTTGGTCACCAGGACCAGAGGTTTAGTCTTCCGAGTTTTCGGACTCTTGCTGAAGCCCATCCTCAGGGAAGTTCTCTCTAGCAGAGTGTGTGCTTTGGGCTGTTCTATGCATAGTATTTATGTGGCCCCTGGTTGTGTGTGGCTCTTTAATTGTTGATTGGGTTATTGACAGCCAGCTATTAAGTTGTTGGCTGTTGTGCTGCCAAGCCCTCATTTCCTAAGGACTTGATAAGCTGGTGGTAAATCAGCACTCCTGTTGACTGACTAAACCTCTGGTCCCAGTGACTCACCCAGATTGTGGATCCTGCAACATTATCCTGGGACACGTAGGTTTGCCTTCATTCGCGAAGGTGTCCCTCTGCAGACATGGAGATAGTCACAAATGTGCAGCCACAAAATCAAAGCTCTTCTCTGCGGGCAGTTCAAGCAGCTGCATCTTTCACAAGGCTCAAACAACGGACTTCCTGTCTACAGGTTGTCCTCACTTAATGACAGATCGTTAGTGACCAGACCAAGTTGCAGCTGACCGCCCCAGCAACCAGATTTCAAAGTTCTTACAGCTGCACTCCCGTGGTCATGTGATCATATTTTGGACACTTGGCAGCTGGCTTGTATCTGTGACCACTTGTAGTGCTCTCTGGTCATGTGATCGTGGATTTTGGAATTCTTTTTGCCAGTTTACTTCCAGTTTCCAGCAAAAAATAGACCGTTGGGGGAAAGGAGTTTGCTTAATGACTGCGGCATTTTTAATGACCACCATAAAAAAGGTAGTAAAATCAAGCCAGGTCCGCAATGTTCTGCTTAACAACTGCCATGACTTATGACTGTGATTCTGGACTCAATTGTAGCTGTAAGCTGAGAACTACCTGTCTTTCTGTGTGAACAGATGTTTTCAAATAGGTTGCACAGCTCCAATAATGAAAGTCCCTTTTTCTCATTTGCTATTGTGACACAGCCTTGGTTTTGTCCAATACATCTTCTCTTTTGAGAGCTGAATGCAATGAAATTTCATTTAATGCATGCTGATTAGTGTACATTTGAAATGACAATAAAGATTCTATTCTATTCTATTCTATATTCTGTTCTGTTCTGTTCCTGTTCCTGTTCCTGTTCTGTTCTTTATTCTATTCTGTTCTATTCTACTCTTTATTCTGTTCTGTTCTGTTCTGTTCATTTTCTATTCTATTCTTTATTCTGTTCTGTTCTATTCATATTCTATTCTATTCTATTCTATTCTATTCTTTATTCTGTTCTATTCTATTCTATTCATCATTATTCTATTCTATTCATCAGTATTCTATTCTATTCTATTCTATTCTATTCTATTCTATTCTATTCTATTCTTTATTCTATTCTGTTCTATTCTACTCTTTATTCTGTTCTATTCTATTCTATTCATTTTCTATTCTATTCTTTATTCTGTTCTATTCTATTCTATTCATCAGTATTCTATTCTATTCATCAGTATTCTATTCTATTCTATTCTATTCTATTCTATTCTATTCTATTCTATTCTATTCTATTCCATTCCATTTTTACAAGCTATACAGGTAAATCTTTATTTACTGAACAGTGACCATTTAAAGTTATGACAGCACTCAGAAAAGAGACTTAGAGCCAGTTCTCAAAGTTGTGGCTGTTGCAGGGCACCTGTGGTGATATGATTGAAATTTGACAAAAGGTGCACATTTATGACAGTCGCAGTGTCCTGCTGTCACATGGTCACCATTTGTGCCCTTCACAGCTGGCTTCCAACAAGCAAAGTTAATGGGGAAACCAGTGGGAAGTCACAAATTGCAGTCATGTGACATCACACATAACGCTTAGCAATCGCAGCGAGAACTGATGAATTATTGTAAGCCAGGTGCAATTATGTGACTTTTCACTTTACAACTGTGTTGTCTAGCAACGAAGCTGCCGGTCCCAATTGCAATAGGTAAGGCAGGACCATCTGTAGTGTTGCCACTCACTGTTTCAGCTTTGTACTTATTGTTCAAGCTGTGCTACAGGCATTGGCCAAGTTGTTTTCTGTCAGGAACATAAACGTGCCATCAGCACAGCCGGTCACAACTGCAGTGTTGTGTCCCCTGGTCTATTCCTGAAGACATCCCCATTGGAAAAGTTTTGCTTTTTCATCCTCATCCTTTCTCAGACTCTCAAGGTATTCACATGCCTATCCTTTACCTCTTTCACCTCCTATGTGCTCTTCCTTCTGACATGTATTGCTCTCCTTCCATTAAGCGTCTTTTACAAGTATCAGCTGATACTGGGTCACAGAGAAGACAGGTCTCCACTCTTCCTACTTCGGCTATTTTGTCATTGGGATGGCGAGGTCTCAATTTCAAATATTTAAGCAAGAGGGAGGCCAAATCTATATCTGAATTTGGGAAGGGGCAGAGAATAGATCTGGCCTTTTCTGCCCTCTTGCAGCTAAAACTGATCCTAGATTGCAAGATGGAGAAAAGGCAGGATATACATCCAAAAGGAATTTAAATTAATCAATCATTGGAACTCCACTCCACCTCAGCCTTCTTGGAGCTGCTGCTTCCTTGCAGCTGTTCAGGGTTGGGGAGAGGCAGAATGTTAAACAAGGAAGCTGAGATGGACATTGGCCATTTAAAAAAAAAAGAGTTGTGTTTTGTGTGAACTTCTGGAAGAGATTTGTGTTGTGTTGTTGAGGTTTCTGAGTGCTTTTCTGGCTTGGGCCTAGCTACCTGACTTTTTGTTCCCTAGCAACCACGGGGTGGACTCAGAGAGCCCTTAATTGGACACACAAGGAATTTGTCCCTGGTGCAGAAGCTCTCAGCGTCCATGCAAAGCAACAGAATCATCATCACCTTCATCCCAATAACAGGGGGGAGTAAAGAAGATAATAAGAAGGATAAAGGATAATACTACAGCCATACTACATGGGCACAAATACCAGAGTGCTGGCAGGAGGGAAAAAGCTGTCTTTGTGTCTGACTATCTTATCCTGCAATGCCCTGTAGCGTTGTCCTGAGGGGAGGAGTAGAAACAGTTTGGGTCCAGGTTGTGAGGGGTCTATAGATATTTTCCAGCCCTCCTTCTGACATGCGCAATATACAATCTGAAACTATTCAGACATTTGCCCTATTAATACCAAGGACTCAGCTGGCCAGATCAACCTTGATCTGCTCTTCCTGGAGTGGCTGGGCATCTCCCAGAATGCAGGGCTAACCGAGTTAACCTCTTGGGGCCCCATGCTTGCTAGGCTGGCTTCCTGAGAGCCGTCCACCTTTTGGAAACGCAGCTCACCTCAAACTTCTGTCTGAACTCCTCATTGCCTTCTTCGCCTTCTGCGGGGACAGGAACGTTGAAGTATTCTCCCTCTTCCTGGCTCAGGAGTTTAAACCTGGGGGGAGGAAAAAGGGAGTCATCAAAACAGTCCTGAGCTGGGGCTGCAGCCCCCAAAGGCCAGCTGGAGAATCTGACCAAGGGCCAGGCCTGGCCACGTCCTGGCCCAGGTATGTCCTATTTTTTGTTTTAATTAGCTGTGCTGACTTTTAAAGAAAGGAATGATCCAAGAGAGCATGCATAGGTAACAGAGATCAACACTCAAGTACGCCAAGAACAATCAATCAGAATAGAGCTGGAAGGGACCTTGGAGGTCTTCTAGTCCAACCCTCTGCTCAAGTCGGAAACCTTATACCATTTCAGACATCTGACTGTCCAATCTTCTTAAAAACCTCCAGTGATGAAGCACCTACAAATTCTGGTGGCAGGCTGTTCCATTGGTTAATTGTCCTCACTGTTAGGAAGTTTCTCCTTAGTTCTAGGTTGCTTCTCTGCTTGATTAGGTCCTGCCTACAGATGTTTTGGTAAATAAGTTGACCCCCTCTTCTTCGTGACAATCTCTCAAATACCAGAATTCTGCTATCATGTCACCCCCTAGTCCTTCTTTTCTCCTAGCCCAGGGGTAGGCAACCTCGGCTCTTTTATGGCTCATGGACTTCAACTCCCAGCTGTGCTGACTCGGGAATTCTGGGAGTTGAAGTCCATGAGTCATAAAAGAGCTGAGGTTGCCTACCCCTGTCCTAGCCAAATCCAAATCCCAAACAAAAGTGGATGAGAACGGAAACCAGAGCGAGGACAATGGGATGTAAGTGATATCTCCAAACCCTTTTCCCATGTCAAAAATGCTTCAAAAGAAGCAAACAAAACCCACGCAGAGTGTGGCAAATACCCCGTGCTTGTTTTGATTTGCAGGTTATTTTAAAAATGGGCAATCCTTTCAAAATAGCATCTCCCACCCGCTGCTCATTCAAGTGCTTAAGATTGGGCAGCCGTGCCTGCCGGGAAGGGCCGTATGGCTCCAGACAAAGAGGGGATTTTCAAAATTAAAAGGAAGAAGCATCATCTCCTGCTTGAGGAGGGAGAATGAACAGACAAGATGAGACTTGCATCGGCCCAAGGTCTCTTCTCCGGGTACATCCCGTGGCTCTTTAGAGATGAAAAATGAACGGGAGCTTCCTTCCTCGCAAAGTTTATTTAAGCCAATACTGTGACAAGGAAAATTAGTTAGATCTCCACTTGTTTTATTTATTTTATTTTATGAGACTTATATACCGCTTTAAGTGCAAGCACTCTCTAAGCGGTATACACCAGTAAGCAATGTATATATATCTATTTACATTGCCCCCAACAATCTGGGTCCTCATTTTACCTACCCCGGAAGGATGGAAGGCTGAGTCAACCTTGAGCCGGTGAGATTTGAACCGCTGACCTGCTGAACACAGTCAGCTAAAGTGGCCTGCAGTACTGCAGTACGTAGCTGCTTACCATATAGTTTACATGCTCTCTAATGTGCTCAGTTGGCAAAGCCAAACTGGAGCCAAGACTGCAAGTGGCGAGGAAGCCAAATGAAATGGGGGAGACTGAATGAGGACCTGGCTGGCAGCCAATGCACAGAGGGGGCACCTTGTCCCCAGCGGTCCTGAGCCTCTGAAGGCCGCTCCTGACACCCCTGGCTGCCCGAGCCCTTATGGAACGGCAGCGCTGTGGGAGGGCTGGGTTGCACCCAAGTGATAAGAGGCTTCCCTTCCAAACATCTCTCCCCCAGTGGTGCCCACTGCCTTCTCCCCCATGGCTCTGGCTGAGCCCAGGCATCATGCATAATCTGCTAGTGGCTGGTTATGCCCAATAAACATGCCAGGCTAGGTTAGCTATCACCCAGGCTGGATTCGGGCAGGGTGAAAACTTAGGTTATGGGGAGCTGTAAAGGCTCTTTTCTGGCAAGCTCTTGCAGAGAACAAGGCCACGTCACAACTGAACTTGGCAAGAATGCCGTCCAGATGAGTGACAAGCCCAGGTTGGCATGCAGAGATGGTGTGAGTGCATGCAGAAACAAAGGGTATCTTAATCAATTACCAAAGGTCATGTGAGCCATACCGAGGACTTAATTTATGGAGACTATCGTAAATGAAATTGGAACTGTAACAAATGAAAATAATTCTAAAATTTTGAGAGGTGCCTTTACGCTATAGTTTGCTTAGCTTATGCTTAAATTCTCTCCAATTTTCTTTTTTGTGGCTTCTCATAAGGTATGTGATCACAGACCTTTGTTTAGATTTTGGTTTAATGTAACCTCAGAAAGTGGCTTAAGCAGGGGGTTTTTTTCCAAATCTGTCCCATTAACTGCCCCAGTTGGAGAGGTTTGGCAAATAAACCGAAAGAATATTGTCACAACTCTGCCCCTGGATATCAACTACCATTTTCCATTAGCTTCATTAAACCTTCATGCTAGCTAAGCATTTCAGCAAGGAAAAGAAAGGCTAGAATATTCTGCTTCTTCAAATGACAGGATAAGTCATTTACAACACCAAAATAATCTACGTGATTCAATCCTAACATGACTCAACATCCCAGTTTTACTGGGTCAGCCTATTTGGGAAGAAGAGTCTGGGGCAATGTCCTGTCCACTCAGCAAAGTGTCCTCTCTATGCCAGGCAGCCAGGGGCAAAGGCACAGCACCAGAAGCAAATTTGGCACTTGCCACTCCTTGCTGCTGTGTGAGTACTTGGGTAAGGCAGCCCTACCTCACAGCAAAAATCTGGGTGACAGCAGAAAGGTACAGAAATACCCGCTTTGGTGAGAATTGTCTTTAATATACACATTCTTGAAAGCAGCTGATCTCAGTGTCTTTTTATGCACATTTTTGTAATATACAAAATATTAATATTAATATACAATATGCCATTTTGTGAACATATGCATATACATGTGTGTGTGTGTGAAATGTGCATAAAATGCATCATTTATACTGTAAACCATATCACATTTGGAAAACTGAGGTTCAGATTAAAATTTGCAAAATGAATAACTTAGCATAAAAATATAAATAGAACAAAATTCTCCTCCCCTTGCCTGGGAATCAACATGAAAACTGCATCTCTCGATGAAAAGAAAGAGAGTCTACATTATTCATCTATCACTGGAAATCCTCAGATGCAGGAATCCATTTTCTACTAAATGGTTCTTCACTAAGGACAGCCAAGCCACAAAGGTGTTTCTCAAGAACTGGCTTGGCCTGATCAGTTCTCAACTTCATTTGAATGGGCACTGAAACCCTCCTGCCCATAAAGAAGAGAAAAAGAGAGCTAGTCACTTCCTACATCTGTTGCTGTACATATATAACTTTCATTCATTCATTCATTCATTCATTCATTCATTCATTCATTCTCATATTTAAGAAGTGCCCATCTTCCTTACAGAGGGACTCTCAGTGGTGTACAAGTAAATGTTAAAAACATAAAAACTAAATCATTATCACTAAGGTGACCGACCGTCCTCCTTTAGGGAGGACAGTCCTCCTTTTGTAAGTCCTGTCCTCCCTCAAAAAGTGTCCTCCTTCATGTCCTCCTTTTCGATATTTGAAGACTAATCTGCAGGGCTTTTTTTTCTCATAGAATGCTCAGAACGGCATTCCGGCACCATTTTTTGATGGTTTTTTTCCCCCAACTTTTGCATGAGCTGTGCTACTCCCACTATTGGCTTTCGAAAGCCAATAGGAATTGCTGCTGGGCGCGCCAAAACACCCGGCTGGCAAACTTTGCACATGCAAGTTGTCTGTATTATTGTTGCAATGAAAAAAAATGTTTCTTTTATTTACGATGTTTTTTTCTTCAATTTATTTGTGTCCTCCTTTTTATTGTAAAAAAGTTGGTCACCTCATTATCACTCTAGCCATGGTCTATCCACTGCAGGATGAAGGTCTATTCCACATGTTTCCCACCAACATGGTCCTGAGCTTCCCAATCAGCCAGTTGGGTCTGCAATACTGGCTGATGTCATCAATCCATCTTGTTTTAGTTCTTTTTCGTGGACACTTTTGATCAAGTGGGATCCATTCTATGACTGCCTTGGTCCACCTGCCATCAGCCTTTCTTTCTATGTGACCAGTCCATTTCCATTTCCATTCTTTTGCTCTCTTTGACGGCATCATATATTTTAATTTGTGCTCTAATCCATGCGCGGGTCTTTCTATCTTGTCTTGTGATGTCTCTTTCCACGGCTCTTTGCTCCACTTGTAGCTTTTGTACCGACTGTGAGGTTAGTGTCCATGTTTCACTGGTATATGTTAGAGCAGGTAGCCCACACTGATTGAAAACTTTTCTCTTCAGGCATCTTGAAAATTACGTTTAACTTGACGAATGCCTGCCAACCACATTTAATACACCATTCAATTTCCATTTTTGTATCACCTTCCATTGAGATCCATTGGCCAAGGTATATGTAATGGTCTGCTACATCTAGTTCTTCTCTGATATTTTTTTTTCTATCTTTAGTGAATTTATTAAACACAACCTGGCTCTTTTTCAGGTTTATTTTGAAGCCGAATGGTTCTCCTGCTTTGTGCAGCTCCTGTATGTGTCTTTGTAGCTCTTCTGGGTCTTGTGAAAAGAGAACAACATCATCTGCAAATCTTAAGTGATTTAAATAAGCGCCATTGGTTTTTATTCCATCTCTCTAGTTTCCGAAATAGTTCTTCAAGGCAAACTGAGAAAAGGACAGGTGATATTGTATTGCCTTGTCATACACTTCGTTCTATGTTGATTTCCACTTTAACTTTAACATAATTAAGTCAAATTGTCACCATTGTTTTTTTCATATATTGATTATAGGTAATAATAAAGTTGACATTGTAAGTTAATTAAAAGGCAGGATTCTAGTACCTGGCTGAACAACAGTAACTATGAGAGGGATCTACAGTATGGGACCTAGTGGACCACTACTTAAGCATAAGTCAGCAGTGTGCTGCAACTACAAAACAAGCCAATGCACTCTGAGGCTGCGTCAACAGAGGGATAGTTTCAAGATCACAAGAACTGATAACACTACTTTATAATGCCTCAGTACAATCACACTTGGAATACTGTGTCCAGTTCTGGTCACCACAAAACAAAAAAGATGTTGAGATTCTAGAAAGAAAAGTGAAAAGCAACAAAGATGATTGGGGGACTGGAGGCTAAACTCTATGATGAACAGTTGCAGGAACTGGATAAGTCTGGTCTAACCAAGAGAAGGACTAAGGGTGACATGATAGCAGTCTTCCAATACTTGAGGGGCTGACACAGAGAAGAGGGGGTTGACCTATTCTTCAAGGCACCTGAAGGCAGGACAAGAAGTAACGAATGGAGACTAATCAAGGGAGAACCAACGTGGAAATAAGGAGAAATTTCCTAACAGTGAGAACAATCAATCTGTCTCCAGATGTTGTGGGTGCCCCCTCACTGGAAGGTTTTCAAAAATAGACTGGACCACCAATTATCTGGAAATAGTATAGGGTCTCCTATTTTGAGTCTCCTATTTGAGAGTAGAAGACTCCATAATCCCTTCCAGCCCAATGATTCTATGTAATTCTACATAAGGGAAAGGCTTTAATGGTTCTCACTAAGGTTGTTCAGTTCTTTGGAAACAAGAACTAAAGAAAGAAAATGAAACTTTTTTTCTAGAGGACAGAGATGAAGAAAAAGCAGGGAGATTTTATTCGGCTGAGAGTTGTTTTGCCTCGTGATAGTTTTTGGCTAAGCGCCAGGATCTCTTTGGAGAAGATCTCCCTGGAAAAAAGTCTCCTCGCCAACTAACTAACATTGGAGCATGAGGATGCTGAGAGAGCCAATATGATTGAGAATCTGCGGTCGGTTCCAAGGCTTCCTGGGACGCTGAGGCCAGATTGAGCATCTGGTTTCTCTTAGGCAGGAGGGGAGAATTCGTGGAGGACAGCTATGAAGGGCTTCCTATCACATGTTCTGGTTTTTCCCAACCCACCTGAAAACTGGAGGCCTTTCAGACAATGATTCTATCTAGGGCATTGCTCTTTAAAATTATATTTTAAGCTGCATTTAATTTTATTTTCAACACGGTGAAGATAATATAAAATCAGAATATTAATTAAATCATTTATGAACAGGAAGGGTATCATAAACATTTTCTATTTTCCAGGATTACACCAGCTAAGATGGAAACAAGTCCCTATATTACAATTTTGGGTTCAATTTTTCCAATGTATTTGCCCCCCCCCCTATGAAGATAGTCAGATCTGTTCTTGTTCCTCAAATTTATTTATTTGTAGCTGTTCTTACGCTTTAGGAATATTCCTAATATTTAATATTATATTAAATATTATTTAATATAAATATATTAAATAATGAGATATCCTCATTTTCCCACCCTCGGATTATTAAATTTTATCTTCCTCATTAAAAGAATGGTGAAATATATAGGGGTGAAGACTTAGGACCTCTTCTAGAGTTAGAAGGCAATGGCATCTGAAGGGTGGTGTGTGTGTGTCTGTGTGTGTGTGTGTGTGTGTGTGTCAGCAATGCAATAGAACACCCCCCCCTGCCCCTCTGACCACGTGCATGATGTTGATGCATAGAAGGGGCTGCACTGATGTGAGAGGCATTCTGTAATTTGTCCACATATTTAGGAAGATCCTCTAAATCAGTGGTTCTCAACCTGTGGGTGGGGACCCCATTTGGGGTCGAGCGACCATTTCATGGGGGTCGCCAAACAACGCAGTCCGCCATTTTTCCCCTCTTTTTCTTAGCTGTGCTACTCCCTTTTATTCTATTGGCTTTTGAAAGCCAATAGAATAGACTCTCTTGAATAGAGTCTAATTCTACTGGCTTTCAAAAGCCAATAGGAAATGTCCAGGCTGTCTCTGCCCTGCTGAGCCCGCCAAAAGTCCCATTCTGCAAACAGTGCTGCACCAGTTGAGTAGTCCTCGACTTACGACCGGTTGAGTAGTCCTTGACTTACGACCGGTTGGGGGTCGCGGCATTAAAAAGGTTGAGAACCACTGCTCTAAATAATAAAAAAGATGTTTAAAAATTTTAATCCCACATGATTTGCTTAATATGTCTGTGGAGATTCTAAGTCAGGCATGTCAAACTTGTGACGTCACGTGACGTCACGCGACATATCGGAGCTTTTTCGCCATTGCCGGCAATGGGATGGGCACGGCTCCGGTATGATGAAATCGGCCCGTGGGCCGGCAGTTTGACACCCCTGTTCTAAGTCATTCAGGTCATGGTTGTCTCAAAGGAGCTTTTTCCAAAAGGCAACTGGAGTGTTTTTTTCCTTTGTTTTTTTCGCTTTTCATCCAAGAAACTTCACCAGTTCTGGCAGGATGGTGGAAGGATGGAAGGATTAGTTCTGACAGGGGGGTGGTGGGTTTGGAAGGATCATATTTCTTTGTAGTCATCTGCAAGCGATCACCAGGTGAATGCAAAGAAACAGGATCTTTTCATCCGCCAACCCAACCCCACCAGAACCAATGAAGCTTCTTGGATGAAAAGTGAAACATCTCCCTCAAGGAAAAAACCAGTGGTGCTGGAACTCACACGTCATACAACCCGCCTTGCCTACCCTACAAGGTTCCATCCAAAAAAGATGCTGGAACTCCGTTCTTGGGCGTTCTATGACAAAAAAAGCCCTGGAAAAAACAGTCCTAGTTGCCTTTTGAAAAAGCACCTTTAAGATTTGCTTAATTTGTTTTGTACTGGCCGCAGGGATATTTATACAACCAAACCTAATGTAGAGAAATGTATATACTTCTAAAGCTCTTGAGTTTGTCTGTTTGTAACTGTCAACTGAGTGAAATGGTACATCGTAAGACAACAGTTTTTGAATCAACCTACCTCAGATGGGCTAACTTACAGAATGTGTCCAAAATCTGGGATCTCTTATTCCTGTGAGACTGAAACTGGGCAACATTATGGCCACTTGAGTGCTGTCACGCTGCACAATCAGCCATGGACACATGATCATACATTCCCAACACTCCTTGTCAGTTTCCCATAAGGAAACTCAATGGGGAAGCCAGCAGTAAGTTGGAAGTCACCTCCACTGCTTTTTTGCCCACCCGTGGTCTTCCTGTTTCTCTGTTTAGGCAAGGAAATAGCTCTGAAACAAAGACCCAACGGGTTACAGGTTGTCTAGTACAGAGGTCCCCAACCTTTTGGGCACCAGGGGCTGGTTCTGTGGAGAAAGATTTTTCCATGGACCAGAGAGTGCGTGGTTTTGTGTGCTACCTGCATCCCACAGATGGGGCTTTGCTTGTTTGTGTGGACCAGTTGCTGGCATGCTGCAGCCCAGTACCGGTCCACGGACCAGGGGATGGGGACTCCTGGTCTAGTAAATTAAAAAGTATTGTTAAATAAATAAAAATAACATCTTCTAAATAATCCTGTAAAAGAGTGCTTTTCCTGTTTTCAGCAAATATTTTAAGTTATTATTAAAATTTCAAGAAAAAAACACAAAAAGAAACAATATTGGTACAAAGAATGTAGAGAATGTAGTAAGGAAAATAAAAAATAATATAAGAGAATGTGAGTGTTTAGCCAAAAATTGCAAACAGACAGTATATCAAAAATATCATATGTTTAGTATTATAGGAGCTAATTAATTCCAACCCCCATGAGTGCAGTTGACCCTTATCTAATTCTAACCGAGTGCTGACCTTTAGTTGAGAGTTTCCTGTATATAGGCTTTTAGCAATAAATCAGTGTAATTGAACTTTCACGTGTAGATCTGATCTTTCATGCCTGATAAATATATTCTAATACACCACTAACCACTTAGTGCACTATAAGATATTTTATATCCATTTTTTAGTCAAGAAATATATCTGTTGAGTGGTAAAATATGTGGTTAACACTACTGAGGTCTGTAAGAGGAAAAAGAAAAACTATAAACAATAAACAATACTTTGAAAGAACACTGTAAATTCTATAAACTGTTGACTTTGTATATGACTGAAATATAAACTCTAGAATCCAAAGTCGGGTTGTGGCACAATTCTATATATACAATGGTAGTCCAGAAATGGTTTCCAAATAAAATAAGTTTAATTGGAATTTCTGAAAAGCTGGTCTTGGGGTTTTATTCATTTTTAACTTTAAATTGTTTCTTTGTTTCAGCTCAACTAAAAACTGCTATTTTTTGGTCAGCAAATTCTATGCAATATTCCATCTAAATATTCTTCAACTTTTACTGGACCACATTGCTGTCTGCAGTATAATTTCAAAAAAATAGTTGATCAATTCCTGGGTAATATCACTTGTTGTACAGATATGCTTAGTTCCAAGCCAAATAGAAGCTATCCTTTTATTTTGCCCATTCTGCAACTGATAAGCTAACAGTTCGGCTGGTGTGTTATCTTTTCAAGGTATTTGCCTTTGTTAATTGTTATGGCTGCCTGGACTCTGACAAGACATGCAGCGAGCAGCCAGTTAAAGAGTTGCCAGACAAAGTGCTGCCTGAGCGGCTGCAGGCATCAGAGGCTACGCTGCCCAGAGGGTAACCATCAGATGCGGATGCTGCTGGTCCCTAAAGACGAGCAATCTGAGCTTCCATCCCTTCTGTCTGTGCAGAGAGCACAGCAGAGCAAAGACGCTCTGAAGGAGAATATTTGCAGCCCAGTATACTAGCACTGATGATGTTACTTACTTTAGGTAGTGAAACATCTGCAAGAAAACAATTATTCTCAGAGAGCACCTAGGACGACTCCTCCTCCTCCTCCCTGCAAACTGATAATGTTACCTAGTTTGGGTAGTGAAATGTCTGCAAGGAAACAACCAAGCGCACAGAGTACCAAGGATCTCTCAAAGACAGTCCTCAAGGCTCTCACAAGACAAGGGCCTCGCCCTTCCAAATGAGTAACACAAATTTCTTCTTCACATTTAAATTAAAAATTAAAGCAGAGAGGAATGTTCAGCAGTAAGTTTTCTCAGGTTTTCTAAGGAATTCATTCAAATATTTCAATTCATTTCTTTTCTGAAGATTTTTCAACAGGCATTTTTTTGATGAATTTGGATTTTGTAAATTCATTGTCCTGGCCTTCTGCACAATAGATTTTTAAAAACGAGAAAGTGAGAACTTAATATTGCTCCTTTTTTTATTACCCAGGATTTCTGGCACCTGGATATCCTATCTGGAACACATGTTCTGCATCTGAAGGATTCTGAGAATAAATCATCAAGTCAATCTACTCCAACAGATTATTTATCCCATTCTTTATGCAATTCTTTAATATTTTAATCCCAATGTCGCCACAGCAAAAGTCATCTTCCAAACATATCCCTCTTCCATATTAGCCTTGAAACTCTCTTTTGGCTGCCTGAATTGAATTTGAATTCCTTTTAAATTCTTTGAGTGCATCATCAGAAACACCCGAAGGCAGGGCAAGAAGCAATGGATGGAAACTAATCAAGGAGAGAAATAACTTAAGACTAAGGAAAGCTTTCCTGACAGTGAGAACAATTAACCCAATGGAATGGCTTGCCTTCAGATGTTGTGGGTGCTCCATCACTGGAGGTTTTTAAGAAGGGACTGGACAGCCATTTGTCCAGAATGGCATAGGCTCTCCTGCTTGAGCAGGGGGTTAGTCTAGAAGACTTTCAAGGTCCCTTCCAACTCTGTTGTTCTGTAAATGACAACTTAGGAACTTCTTCTTGTAATTGATTCTGTCCATTCATTAATTACATTTTTTTTTCAACTCAGCCAGAATTTTAGTAAAGAGGGAGGAACTGTTTCATTACCTTCCTTATCATGTTGAAACCTTCATATTGCCATTACTGATTGCTCCTCCTCTGACTTCTGTCCAAAAAAAATCTTTACCTTCTGTTTTCTTATTAGAAATGTAGTACTGTATATTTCCCCTCCTTTAATGATTTTTTTTTTCAGACACCCTTGAACACTGAGCTTTATCAGGAGAAGAGTAAAAAGTTTCTTTTTCCAGTATAATTAAACTGGGGAGATGCAAGGCAGATCAAAGCCACATTTATCAGCTTAGCACAAAGGCTGCGTAGGGGGAGCTGATCAAGCATAGATCAATTCTGTTCCATGGGTATAGCTGGATCCTCAGAATAAATGAACAAATCATCCAAATGAACTATCACCTATCCTGACCCAAAAGATTTATAAATCTTACACAGATGTACAGATTGAAAGATAAATCAAAGATATCGCCATGCATTCAAATTTTCCAGAAGAGATATGTATGGCTCTTCTTCATCCAAACATAGTGTGTTTTCTGACACTGGTAAAAAAAAAAATGCTTTCTGTAGTTGTCCTAGAAATTCAGAGAATAGTGATTCCTAATGGTTACAGAGTCACAGAGGAGTGTGGAAATGGACTTGACAAAGGTATTCAGCGGTGTTACATAAACACCAGCTCAGGTATGGAAGGGAGGAGTGAGTCAGAAAGAATCCTAAGATTGCTGTGCCTTGATTTTCTTTGGTATGAGAGTAGCGGAGAGAATCTTTGTCAGGCTCTCAAGATACCTTGTCTCAAAGGCTTTTTCAAAAGGCAACTGGACTCTTTTTTCCTTGAAGAAGAAGAAATGATTGGGGGGGGGAGAAGGATCGTATTTCTTTGTAGTCATCTGGTCATTAGCATTCTCCCTGAGCACTCTTGAGGCTACTTGGGGGGGTTCATCTGTGCCCTGATCAGAGTGGAAATGGGGGTGGAATCTTCTTGGAACTGCTGAAAGGACTATGTTGTACACAGGAGATGGGTGGTGTCTTCTTCCTCCCCCTTTATTAAGGGAGGGCTGCTCAATTTTAACATAGATGGCCTTTGATCCCTCTTTCAAACCAATGATCCTCTCTATCCAGAACGTGGACTTTGTTCCAGGAACATTTCATACCTATTTATTTATTTATTTATTTATTTATTTATTTATTTATTTATTTGTGAGACTTATATACCGCTTTAAGTGCAAGCACTCTCTAAGCGGTGTACACCAGTAAGCAATGTGTATATATATTTACATTGCCCCCAACAATCTGGGTCCTCATTTTACCTACCCTGGAAGGATGGAAGGCTGAGTCAACCTTGAGCCGGTGAGATTTGAACCGCTGACCTGCTGAACACAGTCAGCTAAAGTGGCCTGCAGTACTGCACTCGAACTGCTGCGCCACCTCAGCTCATTTGCACTCCAGATGCCCCTGAGGGCACAGATAAAGCCCCAAGAGGTCTCAGTGCCTCTCAGCGAGAGTGCGAATGTCCAGAGGTTTACAAAGAAATATGTTCCTTCCATCCCCCCACAATCCAGCCTCACCTGTCAGTACCTTTCCTTCTATACTGCCACCATCAGAACTGATTAAGCTTCTTGGATGAGAAGTGAAATGTTTTCTTCTACCCTGCTGACATCCAGGTACAAGTCTCGTGTCTCCAGCCTTGCCAAAATGCATAGGGGAAACGGTGAGCGTTGGGCCACACCTGGAATACTGCAACCAATTCTAGTCCCCATACTATAAAAAAGATGTTGAGACTTTGGAAAAAGTTCAGAGAAGACAACTAAGATGATCCAAGGCCTGGAGACTAAAACATACGAAGAACGGCTGCAGGACTTGGGTTTGGCTAGTCTAAAGAAGAAATAGGGGAGACATGATAGCAGTATTCCAGTATTTGAGGGGCTGCCACAAAGAAGAAAGGGTCAAACTATTCTCCAAAGCACCAGAGGGCAGGACAAGAAACAATGGTTGGAAACTGATCAAAGAGAGAAGCAACCTGGAATTAAGGAGAAAGTTCTTGACAGCGAGGACAATTAACCAGTGGAACAATTTGCCTCCAGAAATCATGGAAGCTCCATCACTGGAGATTTTTAAGAAGAGACTTGCCTGAGATGGTATAGGTCCTCCTCCTTGAGCAGGGGGCTGGACTAGAAGACCTCCAAGGTCCCTTCCAGCTCTATTCTATTCCTAGAGGCTCTTTGGTGGCTTCATTTTAAAAGGAGTTGTAGATTTCTCCGGGACAATTTACTCAGCCACAAAGAATTCCTAATCGGTCCAGTGGCATTTCTCCAGCTGCTCAATGAAGGATTCCTTGGGGATTCTTGGGATTGACCTGTTTACTTCCACTCCGCCACAAGGAGCCAAATGTGGAAAAAATGGAGTGACAGCAGCAGCCTTCAGGGTGAGTGCCAGGGCATCTGCTTTTTCTCTCCCCAGCCCCCCCTTCTCCCATCTCTCCATCTAAGCTCCAAAGCTTTCCATGCAAGCAAGTCAAGGTTTCTGAGTTGCAAGTTGGCTGGGCCGAGAAGACCGAAGCGAGTTGTCCCATTCCGGCAAAAATGGTGGTAAAAATGATCAGCCCTAGTTTGTGATAAACTAGTCCCTGGGAGGGGGAAGGAATCTGGGCAGGACGGTCCTGAACAGACCCAGCTGTTGTTGGGGGCGTTGAGGAAGCTGTTGCTGAACCACGTCTACTGGATCTCTTGACCTTGACCAGACTGGCCAGGGTGACTTTAAGATGGATTCACTGCCATTGATGGACCACAGTCGCCTACTCTGTCCTTGAGGGTTAGAAATTAGAATTAGAGATTCTTCTGGATTCTTCCAGAAAACACGGGCCAGGGTCTGTTGGGGGAGAGGGCAGATCTTCATGACAGGCTTCTGTCAAAAGTTGGTGGCATTTAGAGTTTAGGCTTGCAATCCTAGTCATGTCCAGGGGACGTCGCTTGGCGGTGCGTGTCAGGACAGGAGCAGAATAGGCCAAACTCATCCTTAAGTCAGAAAGGCCCCTGCAAGATGTGCAGTGTGTGGAGACTAGATTTTTTTTCCACACTAATTGCAGCAATTTCTAACATATCTCATGAATGTACTTTATTTACATTTATTGGCCATCAGCTTGAGCGGGGTTCCCCAAAAAGCTCAAACACCACCATACAGCTTTCCTTGTTCCTTTTCTCACCCCCGCTTTTATTTAACTGGAGAGCCACTGAGGGCCCGAGAGACAAAGGCACCATACCAGCCATCCACTCCGGCTTTCTGCAGCTCTGAAATGCCAAAGGAGAGAGATCCCATAAAGTCATTTCTGCTGGTCAGATCCCAGTCCCAGATCTCCACCGATAGTCGCCTGCCCTTGTCGGACTCTTTCAACTGGCTGGAAAAAACAGGGGGAGGAGGGGAGAGAAGAGACATTAAGATGCTATTTTCTGGGGAAGGGGCTGCTTTCTGCAAGCTTCCATGCATTTGACCCGTCATCGCCCATCCTTGGGGTGGTCTTCAAGAGTAGCCTGCGCCCCTAATGCTGAAATTCTAACCTAGGAGTCTCCAAACTTGGCAACTCTAAGACTCATGGACTTGAAGTCCCAGAATTCCTCAGCCAGCATGGTTGGCTGAGGAATTCTGGGAGTTAAAGTCCACGAGTCCTAAAGTTGCCAAGTTTGGAGAGCCCTGGTCTACACACTGCCCCTTTCAAATGAAAATGTTCAAAAATGTCAGTTTCTGATCCCACAGTGTTATACTATATTTTTCTGAGTTTTCCGACTGGCGGAGGAGAGGGGGGGGGGAAATACTACTTCCCCATTCTCCTTTCTTAAAATGCAACATTTTTTCCCTCTTCATTAATTCTAGGGAAGTTGCAGGTAGCTAAAATCCCGCCTTCAGGCATCTGAAGCTGCGAACTATAATAAATTAAGCAGGGGTGGATGTGAGATGGAGAGCCCTGAAAATCCCAGAAAGTTTGGCAACAAAAAACAGAAAGAAGATGGAGAATGGAACGATGGCGGGATATGTTAGATCTAGCTTTACTTTCATGCATGGCAGTAGATTTCTCTCCTTGGGCACCCTGACAGCTTGAAGCTCAGCACGGCTCCCTTCCTTGCCAACGCTGTGCCTCTTCTCAGAGAGGAAGCATTGGCACAGAGGTTCCCCCCTCCCATGCTATGCTGCAGCAGGCCCCATGGTGAGGAAGAAATCTGAAAGGTTTGCCCAGGAAATTAAGGCAGGGAGCAGAACTTCTTGGAAGCTGCCTCCCTTTGAGGAACACCATAATTTCATCTCGGTTACTCTTGTCTATGCTGTGAGTAACAGAATAACAGAATTGGAAGGGACCTTGGAGGTCTTCTAGTCCAACCTCCTCTTCAAGCAGGAAACCCTATACCAGTGGTTCTCAACCTTTTTAATGCCGCGTCCCCCAACCGGTCGTAAGTCGAGGACTACTCAACCGGTCGTAAGTCAAGGACTACTCAACTGGTGCAGCACCGTTTGAAAAATGGGACTTTTGGCGGGCTCAGCAGGGCAGAGACAGCCTGGACAATTCCTATTGGCTTTTGAAAGCCAATAGAATTAGATTCTATTCAAGAGAGTCTATTCTATTGGCTTTCAAAAGCCAATAGAATAAAAGGGAGTAGCACAGCTAAGGAAAGGGGGGAAAAAATGGCGGACTGCGTTGTTTGGCGACCCCTGTGAAATGGCCGTTCGACCCCAAATGGGGTTCTGACCCACAGGTTGAGAACCACTGCCCTATACCATTCCAGACAAATGGTTGACCGATCTCGTCTTTAAAAACCTCCAGTGTTTTTGGAGACAAAGCTGTCCAAGATCTGCCATTGGGGAAGTCTTTTCCTTCACCTGGCATCCGAATATGCGGTTTTCTGCCTGGGTTCTGTCTAAGTTATAGTCCCTTTCTGGTTTCCTACATAGTGGGGGATCTGGAGGAAGGGATGACACGAGATGTTTGTCCAGCAACATTATGCCCTTTCTTGACTGCCTGTTTTAAGATATGGATAGCATTGACAATAGCACATAGACATATACCGCTTTGCAGCCTTCTCTAAGCGGTTTACAGGGTCAGCCTGTGGCCCCCAACAATCTGTGTCCTCATTTTGCGGACCTCGGAGAGGATGGAAGGCTGAGTCAACCGTGAGATGGTGAGGATCGAACTCCTGGCAGTTGGCAGAATTAGCCTGCAATACAGGTAGTCCTTGACTTACCACAGTTCATTTAATGACTTTCGAAGTTACAACAGCACTGAAAAAAGTGACTTATGACCATTTTTCACACTTATGACTGCTGCAGTGTCCCCGTGGTCACATGATTTATACTTGGATGCTTGACAATTGGTTCATATTTATGACGGTCGCAGTGTCTGGGTCACGTGATCATCTTTTGCAAATCAGTGGGGAAGCCAGATTCACTTAATAGCCGTGTGACTAATTTAACAGTTGCAGTGATTCCCTTAACAACTGTGGCAAGAAGGGTCGTAAAATGGAGTAAAACTCACTGAATAAACTTCTCACTTTGCAACATAAATTCTGGACTCAACTGAGGTCGTAAGTCAAGGATTACCTGTGCTGCATTCTAACCCCTGTGCCACCACAGCCCTGGATGCCCCAGAAATCACACCACACCCAACATTCAAATGTTCCTCTAGCAATACTCACAATTTGAAGGTCTCATTCCATTCAGGGTTCAAGGAACATTTGATGGTTTTAGTCTTCTGTTTGCTCTCGCTTTTTGGGTCAGGTATGAGCTTGAGTTTCACATATGGGTCTGACAAGCCGTTGGGATCCATCGGAACAAGATTTTTAGCATCTCGTACTAAAACAGAAAGGAAAAAAGACCCTGAATGGTGTAAAGGGGCAACAATATCCATTCTCTCATGCATTTACAAGTGGGGAAACTCAATGGGCTCAATTTGTGATGACACGTCCTGCCACGGCTGAAGTACATTTGAGTCCTCCAGAACAATTAAATACAACGTGGCTTATTTGCAGAAGAAATAAATACCCACCGGCTGGAGAGTCACAATTTTCTGTGCTGTGTTTGTGTGTATTCAGTACCATGGTAATCCACTCTCCAATTATCCCTCGCTCCATGTGCTGGCAGAGCTTTATATATTCACTTCTTTTCAGGTTTTTATTTTTAACTCAGAATCTTTTAAAATGGAATTGTCTTTTGCTGCTCTTCTGAGTCACCCAGAGGCCTCTGGTCCAATAAAAAAAATCAACTCACAAGGACAGAAAAAAGATTCTTCCCACGGGTGTTCCTGACTTAAGGCCACATTATATGTGCAGCATCCATTCCATTTAGGATGTCAGGAAACAGAGGGAAACTCTAACTCGGCCTGTCATCTTGGTCCAAGCCTGTTCTCAAAAGACACAATGTTCTCATTGAGAAACAGCTGCTGAAGCTGCTCAGCCATCCCTTAAGTGCTACTTGTATAATGAAATGCAAATTAATAACACCCCACAATTAATAAACGTCTCAGACTTGGGCCAAGGAGACAGTACTGAGTCCAGCCACTTTTCTGGGTGAACAGTCCTGGGCAGGCAGACATCTGCAGTAAGGAATACCCTGTATCCAGAGATCTCAAGGAGGGGGGGGGGGAAAGAAGGCTGCTATTTGACTCAAAGATGCCATGAAGATACCCACTACTGGGCTATCAAAATGAGGACCAACACGACTGTAATTAAAGCATGATGAGGCCAGGGACTAGAACCATCTTAGAATAAAAGAGATGGCCGTCAAAAAATATTCTTATCTAAGAAATCTCTTGCAAAGAGACTCTGCTCTATTTCAGTTAACAAATGGACAATTATCTAGTCCACGAATATTAAGACACACGGATCTATTCATGCCCAACAGTGTAAAATGAAAGATTTTAGAAGGAACCCAAAGGAAATGGGAAACACAAATACTGTACCCCAGAAAAAATAATGCCTGCCCTTGAAAGAACAGTCCACAGATGGATGGGTGCCATTGTTTCAATATCAGCAGCTGACAGAAAGATATATTATTTAAAGCATACGACATTGCAGTGAAATTTGCATAGCCGAATATGCTAATTGAAAGATTAGCCCTTTGATGACTTTTAGCACATACAGACAAACGCTGGAGATTAGGGAAAACAAGAATACCCAGATCAAATCTGTCCAAAATATTTGGGTTTTATTGAAGCCACAAAGCCCAAACAGCTGATGGAGGTCTGTCAGCAGACGCTGGATGCCATCTATTTGGGATGCCTTCATTCAGATCAGGAGGCTGGGTAGCTTCCAAGATCCCCTCCAATGCCACGATTAATAAAAGCTCAGCCTGGATGCTCAGCTCAGATTGGGAAAGACACAAGCAAATTCAAGAGGCTACTGGCATCCTTAATGAGAAATGGCAAGAACACTATTACAGGAGAAGCAGCTTTCCTTCAGAAAAGGAGAATGTTGCCCAGATGAGAACAGAGAAGACACATTTGCATAATAGAAGGCAATAACAGTTGCAAAAAGGATTACGTACATATACAACTTATGTAAATAAACTGTAAAAGACATGGGAAAATGCAAATAGCCAATCCCCAGAGAACAAAAGATTTGAAGAAAATCTGAAAGAAGATAATGAGATAGCACATCAACTGAACACCACCGTCTGTGCACCAGTTTTCATTGAAGATGAAGGGCAGCCAGTATTCATTTCTTAACTGATTTTCTCAAGAATTGTTTTAGGAACAACAGAAAATCCTTGTTAACAACAATGAAGTTTGCATCCTTACTGACAAATGAAAGGCAAACCCCCTCATGGCAAAGCTGAGTAGGTTCCATGGGAAGGAAAGTTGATAGGAAAACAAGATCAAAATGGGAGGGATGTTCCAAAATCACAACTGCAAGCCATTCTAAAGAAGAGGCCACCAGAAGAAACCTACGGACACATACAGTAAATGGAAACAGGTCAGGACACAGAGGAAGATTCAGTAGTGTTGGTCCAGGAAGCAAAAGCTGAGAAGAAGCCCTGATGGAATTCTGAAGGAGCTTATGTTGTTCCAGAGGTGCTTTTCCAAAAGACAACTGGGTTTCCCTGAAAACTGAAGCTTCTTCGCTTTTTCACGAGGTAACTGGACTTTCTTGTTTTTCTTTGAAGATGTTTCACTTCTCATCCAAGAAGCTTCTTCAGCTCTGACTAGATGGTGGGGAATGGAAGGATTTATATTCCTTGAAGATAGCTGGTCATTTGCCTTCTTTTAGAGAATTGCTGAAGCCACCTGGAGGTTTATCTGTGCCCTTAAGCTCACCTGAGTAGTGCAAATGAGCATGGAGCCTTCTTGGAACTGCTGAAAGGACTGTGTTGTGTCAGAATCCAATTATATTTCATCTCTAGTTATCAATTATAAAAAACCCCATTTCTGCCTTCTATGGATTCTGCCATACGATGAAGGGAAGGGGGTGAACAAAGGGGCTTTATGGCCCTCACTTCCTTCGGTACACTTCAAAGGAACTGGATGTGTGTATCACCAAAAGAACTAACTATAACAAAGGGGGCTATTACCTTTCATGTAGTTTTCTTTGAAGTCTCCATCCACCCAGCAGTAAGGAAAAGGGGGTGGGAGTGTAATGCCTGAGACTGTCGCTGGAAGAGGGGGGTGATTGGGTGGGGCTACTGGGGAACCCCTTAAAACCTTGAATGGGAGAGCTTGAACCCCAAGTCCTGTCTAGAACGCCTGCAACCATTTTCTCTTAATAAAGGATGCCTGTTGGAAGAATTATTCCAAGAGTTCTGTCTTCTTAAGATGCAAAGTGGGGTCATATCCCTCTGTCCCCCATTGTGCCCAATCTCTACATGGAAGAGGTAGAAACAAAAGCCCTAAACTCCTTTGCAGGAATTCCACCCACTTATTGGTATAGGTATGTGGATGATACTTGGGTCAAGATCAAAACACAAGAATTGGAAGTGTTCACCAAACACATCAACTCTGTGGACAGATACATCAAATTCACACAGGAAGATGTTAAGGAAAATAGTCTGGCCTTCCTGGACTGTGCAGTGCACATTAAGGAAGACAGAAGCCTTAACACTGAAGTTTACAGAAAACCCACACACCCAGATCAATATTAACATTTTGATTCTCACCACCACTGGAGCACAAAATGGGAGTTGTCAGAACCCTACACCACCGAGCTGAAGGTCTGCCTACCAGCAAAGATGGGAAAGAAAAGGAACTAAAACATCTCAAGGAAGCCCTCAGAACCTGTGGTTGTCCCAAGTGGGCCTTCATCAAATCTCAAAAAGGACCCAGCAGGAGCTCCTCCATAACAGATAACGAAGACAACAATAAATAAAGCAATGTTGTAATTCCATATGTTGCAGGAATATCGGAAAAGCTCAGGAGAATCTTCAGCCAACACAATGTACATGCACACTTCAAACCCAAGAATACACTAAGGCAGAAGCTTGTCCACCCCAAGAATAAAACACCCAGACACAAACTGAGCAACATGGTATATGGAGTACATTGCAGTGAGCCATGTGCAGATCTACACATTGGGGAAACGAAACAACCACTTCATAAACGCCTGGCACAATATAGGAGAACAAACCCATCTGCACAAGATTCAGCACTCCATCTGCATTTAAAAGACAAAGGCCACTCTTTCGAAGACAGCAAAGTCCACATTTTGGACAGAGAGGACTGCTGGTTTGAAAGAGGGGTCAAAGAGGTCATCTAGGGTCAACACTGAACAGCCCTCTCTCAATAGGGGGGGATATGACATCATCTATCTCCAGTCTACAACACAGTCCTTTCAGCAGTTCCAAGAAGGCTCCATACCCATTTGCACTATTCAGGTGAGCTTGAGGGCACAGATAAACCTCCAGGTGGCCTCAATGATTCTCTAAAAGAAGGCAAATGAGCAGCTGTCTGCAAGAAGTATAAATCCTTCCATTCCCCACCATCCAGTCAGAGCTGAAGAAGCTTCTTGGATGAGAAGTGAAACATCTTCAAAGAAAAACAAGAAAATCCAGCTGCCTTGTGAAAAAGCACCTTTGAGATAACTATGACCTGATGACTGAGAATCTCCATAGACATGAAGCTTCTTTGGCTCTTGTGTTAGGACTGCCATCCTGTGACACCCATGCTTTGCGAGCTGCCAGTCTGCCATTCATAATGGGGGGAGGGGGCTCCAGGGACAGATAAGAAGGGGCTAACATGAAGGAAGTCAAAACTATTCATCTTGTTGTTCTGTGAGAACTGCCAGCCATTCCAAGGTCTTACAATGGAATGCAGCATCAGCCAGTCCAACAGGCCAGGGGCTGGTACCAAACAATTTGTTTGAATGTAACTGGATAGTTAGATATAACTGGGGGGGGGGGGAGAAGGGAAGAATTAACCAGATGCTCTGGGCATGAAACTTCAGATCCAGCTTTGCTACACTGCAAGCACTTGGCTCTAGTACAGTGTACTTTCATTAACAATGGATTCCAGAGTCTTTCTTTGCTAATCAACCAGGTTGGGACAGCTGACTTCTTGGATGAGAAGCAAATGTTTTTAAGGAAAAAAACAAGAAAGTCCAGTTGCCTTTTGGAAAAACCCCTTTGGGCGACCATGACCTGGATGATTGAGACTCTCCAAAGACACTTTGGACATGTTCAAAATAAAAAAAAGTCATCCCAACTGTATTTTGATTTCGCCTTTGTGCTATTTATTAAAACATTTAAAGGAACAGAATAAACAGTTACATGAAAGAAAAAAAAGAGATAAAGTGTATAAGAAAATACTAGTAAACAGTATTTTCATAAAATTTAAAATTTCATGAATTGATTAATTAATTAAATCCACAGAACAAGGTTCTTTATGTCACCTTGAAAGATAACCAGAAATCTGTATAAATCTCTAAACTTATCAATATTCATATCACCACTATTTATCACTGTTCCAGAGATAAATGCACCTCAGTACAGGAAAAAAAAAAGGAAAATCAGTAAATACATTTTTAAATTTCCTCCCATTGTATCTGACAGATGATGACTGCATCAACGTATTTATAAATATTGAAATTGTTTCTAATTACTCTCTTGACATCAAATATTTTCCCTTCAAAAGTACACCCCAAGTATCTGCCTTGTTGTGTGACATATAATTCATAGGGAATCCATTCTTGCTCAAATTTAGTCAAACATCAGGTCTGGATCTATGCTGCTAACTGCCATTGCTGCATCTTCCCCAAGTTTGCTTTCCTACTTTCATATTGTTGCAAAGTGTCTCTTTTCCAATGATGAGCTAAATTTGTCTTTGCAGCCAACAACACTAATGTTAAATTGTAATATTATTATTTGTTCTGAAACAATTTCTAGTCGAACACAAGTGAATTTCCATTCAAATTTTTATAAAATTTTAACTGGGTTACATTTTACTGAGTTTTTCCTAACGTTCTACCATTGCTGAACTGCAATTGTCTTGACGGTTCTTTATTTGAACCACCCGTAACAGGATTGACCTAGACCAGGGGTACGCAACCTTGGTTCTTTTATGACTCGTGGACTTCAATTCTCAGAATTCCTGAGCCAGCATAGCTGGCTCAGGAATTCTGGGAGTTGAAGTCCACGAGTCATAAAAGAGCCAAGGTTGCCTACCTCTGACCTAGACACAGAGCAACTGGAAGCCTGGACAACTGATTCCAAAGCACCGCAAGAGGGTGCATGTCATTTGGAGAACAGTGCAAGAGGCCTTGGGAAGAAGCAGCTGGAGGTCAGCTGGGACAGCAAATCTGGAAAAAGTTCCACACCTTCTTCTCCAGATGATGCCTGCTGCTTCTTTCATCTGTTTCTAAAGTCTGAATGTGCCATAACTGCGTAAGTAATTGCACTTTTCTTGCAATAATTATCCCTAGAATAAAAAGGACTTGAGGGTGAGACTAAGGGTGAAGAACGTGTGATTTTGGTAGAATCCTGCTGTCTTGTAATTTCAGGTTTTGATCTTCTGCTGCATCCTAAAACCATAAACATCCGAGAAGTCCATTAACTAGCCCAGGTGTAGGCAACCATGGCTCTTTTATGCTTGTGGACTTCAACTCCCAGAATTCCGGAGCCAGCCATGCTGAGGAGAAAGGGAGAGGTTTCCAAGCTGAGCCATACTGGCTCAGGAATTCTGGGAGTTGAAGTCCAAAGTTGCCTATCCCTGAACTAGGCTGACACCTGCTAATGCTGATATTCTGGTATTCCCGAATTACATCCATTCAATTGTCCATGACAAAGAACCTGCTTGGGAATATAATTTAAAATTCGGAAGACGAAGAGCACCTCTGTCTTTTGAATCTTGTAACATTGTTTTGTTTTATTGCAGAGGCTTTTTTTGAACAGAATAAACACATTAACTGTTGTTTGCCAATTTTGAAAGACTTTGGGGATTGAAATTAGCAGCATTTGAATTTTTAAAAAAATATCTACAGGCACCAGGAGAGACACTAGGACACCATGAGCTCCAGTCCTATCGTGGGAACAAAGCCGACTGGGTGAGCCTCAACAGTCATTCCCTTTGAGTCCGAGGAGGGAGCCAATGGCAAATCACTTCTGAAATCTTGCCAAGAAAATGAAGGGATTTGTCTAGGCAATCTCCAGGAGTCCATATTCATTTTAATACTCACAGTTGATTCTAATCAGGGGAGTTTTTAAATTTTCCACCTTTTAAAACCTTTTTTTAAAATTTTTCTATATAATTTTGTGCAATTATTTTGAAATATATCTTTGTTACTGCCTGACAAATACAGTCCCAAATACTTCACCGAACCCTTTGTTGTCTGGCAATCTGACTTTTTCTGACAAAGCTTTTTTCTTCTTGGGATAAGTGTCTCATTATTACCTTTGGTTTTTGTGCATAATTTTATATACTGAGAATTCACCAAAACCTTTGTTTTCATCAGCTGTCTTATCACCCTTTGCAGCTGCATAATAGTTAGTACCACATCATCTGCATAGCATTTTAATTTATATTCCTCTCCTTGAAACTTAATGCCTGATATTTGCTTATCTTTTCGAACCTTATTGGCTAATATGTCTAAAGCGATTGCAAATAGCGAAGGAAAAAGTGGATATTCTTGTCCTGTACCTTTGCTTGTTGAAACAAATCTGTAGAAAGTGGTCCGTTAGTCACGCTCTTTGCCCTCTGCTGCTTATAAAAGCATTTAACTCAAGCTTTAAATTCTTCTTTTGGATTTCGTTTATTCAGTACAAATGGGAATGACCATTCCAAACTGTCAAAGGCTTTTTTCTGATCTAAAAGAAATATTCCTGCTTTTTTCGCTTCTTGTAGATATTTTCTATTCCTTCTATTATAAATTTGCCATTATCCTTGGCATAACCTGTTTAATCTATCTGTATTACCTGGAATATAATTCCGCAAATCTTCAGCTATTACTGTAGGAAACATTTTGTAATCAACATTTGATACAGAGATTGATTTTTATATGGCTTGAGTTTTTCCAGATGATTGCTGTCTTATAAATCACAGATACATATGCTTCTTTCTATATCTGTGGTATTTCTTTTATCTCTATCATTTTGTTTTGGTTTAATCTTCACCAACACAATTCCATAGGAAACTGTGAAAAGCGGGATGAAGAAAGAGGCTTGAAGAGAAACAGGAACATGGTTGGGGGAAAATCGGTTTACTTTGAATGAGTTTAAACTCCAGGGACTGATGAATAGTATTCTAAGGTAGTGAAATAGCTTATTGATGTATAGTTGAACTATTATATATTGCATTTAAGAAACCCAGGAGAACAGATGGGTTTAAGTTACCAGAAGACAGGTTTTGTTTGAATTTTAAGAACAAAATTCTGACAATGATAGCAGTTTAGCAATGGAACCAATTATTCAGAGAGGTGGTGGGCTTCCTGTCACCAGATACATTCAAACAGAGGGTGGACAGCAATCTGTTCTGCATGGCTTAATTAGGATTCCCAGAGGGAGAGATGGGGTGGATTTGTCAGCCTAAAGAATCCACTCCCATTCCACATTTTATAATTCTACCGTTTGAGAAAGAATAATAGAATTAATTCTTAACAGAAGGAATCATTTGGACCTCCATGTTCCACCATTATGTTACTGCAGATAGTTGTAGACTAGCATGGAAGTAAGACAAGCAAACAGAAGAATAATAGAATAGAATAGAATAGAATAGAATAGAATAGAATAGAATAGAATAGAATAGAATAGAATAGAATAGAATAGAGAATCTGGAAGGGACCTTGGAGGTCTTCTAGTCAAGCTCCCCATCCAAGCAGGAGAACCTATACCATCTCAGACAAGTGACTGTCCAAGCTCTTCTTAAAAACCTCCAGTTATGGAGCATCCACAATTTCTGAAGAAAGCTGTTCCACTGGTTAATTGTCCTCTCTGTTAGGAAGTTTCTCCTTAATTCCAGATTGCTTCTCTCTTTGGTCAGTTTCCATCCATTGTTTCTTGTCCTGCCCTCTGGTGCTTGGGAGAATAATGTGATCCCCCTCTTCTTTGTGGCAGCCCCTCAAATACTGGAATACTGCTATCATGTCACCCCTGTTTCTTCTTTTCTTCAGACTAGCCAAACCCAAGTCCTGCAGCCGTTCTTCATATGTTTTAGTCTCCAGGCCTTGGATCATCTTAGTTGCTCCTCTCTGAACTTTTTCCAAGGTCTCAACATCTTTTTTGTAGTATG
This sequence comes from Crotalus tigris, assembly GCF_016545835.1. NCBI lineage: Eukaryota > Metazoa > Chordata > Lepidosauria > Squamata > Viperidae > Crotalus > Crotalus tigris. The sequence goes on along the minus strand of NW_024096931.1, from coordinate 1,110,760 downwards.
GTGACCAAAATTGGCTGCAGTATCCTAGGTGTGGTCTTACTAGGGTTTTATAAAGCGGTACTAGTACTTCCCGTGATCTTGATTCTATGCCTCTATTTATACAACCCAGGATTGGATTAGCTTTTTTGGTCTGGTTTGGCACAGCAACCAAACAGGACAAGTTCAGACTTCAACAGTTAGAACTGCAGAAAAAACAATGGCAACCAGACTGCCTTCCACTGAGGATCCATATACTACACAAACCACAAAGGAAATATTTACAGACCCCTCACATCCTGGACATAACCTATTTCAACTTCTCCCCTTGGGACACCACTATAGAGCATTGCATGCCTAAACAATTAGACATCACTTTGCTGAACACCTAATTCCCACAGCACTGTCATAGGCTTACCCATGTACTGTAGTAGGACTGTATTGCCATTATCCTTCTCCTCATCTTTCCTACTACCTTTTCCTCTTGGTATCTATGATTTATCACTTGTTGTATATTATGATTAATGATTTTAACTATGATCTATGATATATGACCTATCACTTATGCTTATGCACCGGAGACAAATTCCTTCTGTGTCCAATCACACTTGACCAATAAATAATTCTATTTATTTATTTATACAAACAGAAGAAGGCAGCAAAGGCAACCCACTTCAGTAGAGTTTACAAGAAGACATGACCAGGTAATCACCAGACATTGGGTGGGACTTGAGGCAGAATTCTAATTTTACTGTTGCATTGTAATCATTTTTATTCTGTTGTGTGCTATAGGAGTTCAAGAGGGCTGCACTGGAAGAAGTGAAATAAATATACATTGTACAAATACAACATTTTTTCTTAATGCAACACATAAGAATTGATCGCAATGACAAAAATAGATATGGACCTACAACCTGACCATTGTTCAACAGCTTGACTAATTGTTGGAATTACGCAAATTCTTCATTCAAACTGCATATTAGCAGAGCTACTTATCTTGGTTAAGGGCCATACATGATAAATTTTAAAAAGTGGGGCAAAAAATATGCTGAAAAATCAAAGTGAGCAACTCAATTAAAGTGGTTCTAATTGGATGCCTCTTCATTACTGTCCCTCTGCAAGGGGTCAGGCATTCATATTTGTTGCTCAAAGAGAACATATTTCTGAAGCTAACGTAAACATCCACAAACACTGAAATGCACCATTTGGGGAGATAAAACGTGCCTAACCCTCATTCAGTACTATGAGTAAAGAAGGGAGAGTAAAGGGTGGTAGAGGGGTGGCTTGGTCAACATCTGTCACTTTCGCTGCAGGGCATCTGGCTGAAGCTTCTGAGCAATGGTACCTCAAGGCCCTCCGGGTTCTTTTATCATCTGCCCCACATGAGATAGGTCCATGGAGGACTCAAACCAGATTGCCATTACTCTACTGTACTCACAACATTACTTCCTCCCTTCCTTTAACCAATAGCTCCACCTGGCCCCGGGGTGTCTGAAAGTGTACAATGAGAGCTGCACTGGGGTCAGGAGAGTTCCCTTTTGGAAAGCTCAGGATCCAAGTTAGGTTTGTGTTTGTGTCTGGATCAGAGCAAAGTGACCTTAAACTTTAGGCTGCTTTTTCCCCACCTTTGATTAAGTCTTCCTAAAACCATGCCCCTGGTTTAACCCCAGTAATAAATTTACCTACGTCCTTTTTTCTGGGTTTCAGGAGCAATATTAAGGCTTAAATGTCTAAACTTGGTAACCTTGGTTGACGATTTTGGTTTGGTTTAGCTGCTTGTTGTAAATACTGGGAGTTGCAATCCAAACCAAGGGATGGGCATCCGGCTGAGGAAGGAGGAAGGAAACATGGCTGAGGAAGAAGGGCAGGACGAGAGCAGCAGTCTCACAAAAGGGCTCAAGGTGGAGAGGAAGCCTTGCTCTCTTTAGGGAGAGCTAGAGATTACCAGTGTTCAATTGCCCTTTGCTTCAAAGTACTTTCCCCAAATCTGCCTAGCGGAAGTTGTATTTTTCCACCGACTATTCCCCCATTTATTTCTCTTTCATACCAAATCAAATCTTTATTACAGTCATAGACCAGCATAGTATTTCTATTTCAACTCATTACCAGTTTGTTCTCCCAGGCTGCATTATGGCATCATCCTCATCATCATTAAAATTTATATGCTGCCCAACTCCCAATGATTCTGCTGTTTGCAATAGCAACTTTTTGGACAAGTCCATGCAAGTTTTCTTCACAACATTTTTGGAAGCCTTTGCCTTCTTCCTAGGGCTTCATTTCTATAACGGAACAACAGAATAACAATTGGGAGGGACCTTGGAGGTCTTCTAGTCCAGCCCTCTGCTCAAGCAGGAGACTAGTCTAGACCATTCCAGACAAGTCTCTTCTTAAAAGCCTCCAGTGATGGAGCACCACAAGTTCTGAAGGCCAGCTTATTGTTCTCATAGTCATGAAATTCCTCCTTAGTGTTCAAGGTTGCTTCTCTCCTTGATTAGTTTCCATCCGTTGTTTCCTGTCTTCCCTTCAGGTGCTTTGGAGAATAGGTTGACTCCCTCTTCTTTGAGGGAGCCCCTCAAATATTGGAAGACTGCTATCATATCTCCCCTAGACCTTCTTTTCACTACACTAGACAAACCCAATTCCTGCAAACATTCTTCATATGTTTTAGCCCCCAGTTCCCTAATCATCTTTGTTGCTCTTCTCTGCACTCTTTCTAGAGTCTCAACATCTTTTTTATATCATGGCGACCAAAACTGGGTGCAGTATTCCAAGTGTGATCTTACCAAGGCATTATAAAGTGATATTAACACTTCACATGATCTTGATTCTATCCCCCTTTCTATCTTAAAGCCTTTAATGACTACACCAAACTAGCTCTAACTTTCACTTGTATCAGATAAGGACAAGTTCAAGCTTCTGTAGTACACCATTACAGCTCACAAACCATGCAGATCCTCCCCCTTTCTGCCAAATCTCTGAGTTATGTGGAGGTGACAGAACAGAGTTCCAGGGAGAAATGTCCTTGAAGCCAGCCCATGGACATTACCAGTGCAAAGGGAGAATTTGAGGTCAGTCTATTCTAGAAATACGGGATGGAAAGATTAGCCCCTATGCTCCTCAAACAAATACTTCAAAATAAATGTGCTCAAATATATATCATGGAAAACACATTTTCTTACGACAACCTCTTCCCAGAGTAGTGTACTTTAATTAATGCTTTTCTGACTTGCTTATCTAATTGCTGCATAATTTGTTCAGCTTGGCCCTATGTCTCAGTCCATCAACTCATTCAATTAGCAAGTATCCAGTCTGTGCAATAAAAACAATCCGTGTGGGAAAGGGAGAAAATCACCGGAAGCAACCAAGAGAATTTGCCCTTCAGAATGGGACAGAGTGGTAAAATGATAGCCCAGCAACATTCCAGTCATTCTGAGTAGATCTACATGTTCTACAAAGATCTTCACCCAAGCCTAAGGCTCTATGGAGACCACAGCCAAGGTCCATGTTTGGTAGATGCAGAGGGACGCTCTTCTTCATACCATACATACGTAGGGGCATGGCTATATGTTCGGTGTACCAAATCATACATACTGGTATGGGTAGTCTAGAGAAAAGAAGGACTAGGAGTGACATGATAGCATCTTCCAGTATTTGAGGGGATGCCACAAAGAAGAGAGGTCCATCTATTTTCCAAAGCACCAGAAGACAAGAAACAATGGATGGAAACTAACCAAGGCGAGAAGTAACCTAGAACCAAGGAAAAACTTCCTAACAGTGATAACAATTAACCAGTGGAACAGCTTCCCTCTGGAAGTTGTAAGTGCTCCATCACTGGAGGCTTTTAAGAAAAGACTGGACAGCCACCTTCTGGAATGATATAGCAATAGCACTGGGACTTATATACCCCTTCACAGTTATTTATATCACTCTCTAAGCGGTTTTGCCCCCAACAATCTGGGTCCTCATTTTACTGACCTCGGAAGGATGGACGGTTGAGTCAACCTTGAGCCGGTCAGGATTGAACTGCTGGCAGTCAGCAGTGTTAGCCTGCAATACTGCTTTCTAACTACCGTGCCACAGTGCAGGGAGCTGGACTAGAAGACCTCCAAGATCCCTTCCAGCTCTATTGTGATTGATTGATTGACTGATTGATTGGGTAAACAGGACATAGCAGATTGCCTCAAACAGGGATTCCTGAAAGGACATTTCAGAGTTTATGATCTTAAGAAGGGAAGCTCAGCAGCCAAAGAGTTCTCTCCACCAACATTTCCTCTAAGCCAATGTTTCTCAATCTTGGCAACTTTAAGGCTTCATGGATGGCTGGGGAATTCTGGGAGTTGAAGTCCACCTGCCAAGGTTGAGAAACTTGGCACTAAACAACATCAGTGCTTCTGGTGTGGGCACCAGAAGGGAGGCTGCTCTCCAAGGTTCTGAAAGTGCTTCTCCTAAAGAAAGGTCAATCCATGGTCTGCTTTCAGCCTTTGAGTGGCTGGAGCTTATTTCCCCTAAAATAAGCATAGGAATGGGAGTCTCACAGGCCATCATTGGAAGTTTGAGGAGGTTAAAGGTAGAAGTGATCCCAGCCACATTCTCTCTCTTAAGTCCCATCTGGGAGCCCCCAAAGGTTCCCCAATTATAGGCAGACTCCTAGTAAGGCCACCAGGTGCCTCCTGATCAAAAGGCAGAATGGCAGCTTCAGCCACTCAAAGGATGCCCAGCCCTGGTTTAATTCTAAGTAGGCAGTAATGGTTTGGTGCAATACAGAACAATCTGCAGTTTTAAAATCTTCTCACAAAGTACTCCCACTTTTCCAAAACCATCACAGATGGTTTCTTCAGTATTCCAACTAATGTAAGAGAGTTCCCCCCACCCATCCACCCCAAAAATGGTACTAAATCAACCAGGATACATGGGAAGAGAAACCAGGGTCTTGTACTGGCCTGGAAGGAAAATGCTTTCTCCCCCTCCCCCATTTATTTGATGACAGAAGAGTTTAAAAATATAGTCCTGGTGTCTGACACAGGTTGGACCCTTAAATAATATTGTTACATACAATACAACTTTTTCTAGTATTACAGGTAGTCCTTGACTTATGACCATAATTTAGCCCAAAATTCCCATGGCTAAGCAAGACAGCTGCTAAGTGACTTGTGTTCCATTTTCTGACCTTTCTTGCCACAGTTGTTAAGTGAATCACTGCAGCTGTTAAATTAGTAACACGGTTGTTAAGTGAATCTGGTTTCCCCATTGACTTTGCTTGTTAGAAGGTTGCAAAAGGAGATCACATGCCTGCAGGCCACTGCAACCGTCATAACTATGAGTCAGTTGCCAAGCGTGCAAATTTTGATCACGCGACCTTGGGGATGCTGCAAACGTCATAAGGGGGAAAAACGGTCACTTTCTTCAGTGCCACTGTAATTTTGAACGGTCACTAAACGAACTGTTGTAAGCCAAGGACTACCTGTATGTGGTAACTATACAGCACAATCACATTACCTCTTCGCCCTCCAAACTCAAACTCAAAGCAAGCAAGCCAGTTGCTATGAGCCATCTCAGGCACCTGCAGGAGGACAGACCCCCGTCCCACAGGGGCCGGGGGGGGGGTTTGTTCCTGCAGCCTCCAGACGGCTGCCAAGTTGTGCCTCATGTTTCCAGCCGTCTGAATGGGCCCTGAAGGACGCAGCCCTAAACTTTCCCGTCCTGTGCTGCCATCTGTAGGCCGAAACAGCCACTGCGGCATGAAGCGAAACATTCTTAATCTCCAATTCAAGGTCACCTCTAATTAAGTGTCGCTTGGGACTAATTAAGTGGATAATCAAGATGATATACTCTTTAACACAATTAAGGGCTATTTTTAGTCCCTCCCAGATAGCTTAAAAGGAGAAATCTTCCATCCCTTTCTAAAGGCAGATGGAGAAATTTATTTGATGGGCAGAAATGATGTGTGGAATCAGGGGGGACAGGAGATTATTTTTTTTTTCCCAACAAAGTGGGCCTTATTTGATGGGCAGAAATGATGTGTGGAATCAGGGGGGACAGGAGATTATTTTTTTTTTCCCAACAAAGTGGGCCGCTTGCCCACAGCTCTTCCCATTGCTTAAGAATAACCAGGAGGGATGAATGCTCAGAGCATTCAGGGTCACATTTATGGAATAGGCGGCTATAGAAATTGCCCGGCTAGGTAGGTAGCTAGGTGAGTGGGTGGGTGGATAGTGACAGATAGACAGATAGATATAGATAAATGGGAGAGAGACAGAGAGGGAGGGAGGGGGAGAGGGAGAGAGGGAGATAGAGAGAGATGGGGGGCAATGTGAGCCCTCAGACATTTTTTGGCTGAGGCCCAATTTATGGGTGGGCCTCCCCAGGAGGGAAATGTGGTTGCCAAAGGGTCTATAAACCTCTGAAGTCCAGAAGGTACCTTTTCCTGTCCAGATCAAGGGAAACAGGACCTTCCGAGATGGGGTTGTGTAAACAGGAGGCAAGAGAAGAAGAGCTGCTGCAGAGAGAGAGGAGCAGTTTTGGAAACTGAAAAGCTGGTAGAAGATGAAGGACAACTGAAAACAAGAAAGGGAAAAGCTAAGGAGTCTTCCAGAAGGGTGTAAGGAGTAAAAGTGCAGAAACGAAAGAAGCTGAAAGAGGCAGCGTAAAGGAGGAGAGCATCGAAGGGGCAAGCAGTGTGCGCACCCAGAGCGAAGACCTCTGGGAAGGGTGTGGAGCACCCAGGCCAGTGTTAAAGCTTGAGAGGTAGGAGGCACCTGGATAAGGAAATTTAAGGAACTCAGGCAGCTTAAGAAAAGGAAGGAAGGAGAAGAAAAGTAGAACTGGAACATCATTTGACGGCAGTGGCTGGGAGGACCTTTGCACAAGTTTGTCTGTTGCACCAGTTGTGACCCTACCTGGACCGGGAGGCTCTCCTTACAGTCACTCATGCTCTTGTCACCTCACGTCTGGACTACTGCAACGCGTTCTACATGGGGCTACCCTTGAAAAGTATTCGGAGACTACAGTTGGTCCAGAATGCAGCCGCGCGAGTGATAGTGGGTGTTCCTCGGTACACCCACGTTACACCTGTCCTCCGTGAGCTGCACTGGTTGCCTATTGGTCTCCGGGTCCAATTCAAGGTGTTGGTCATTACCTTTAAAGCCCTATATGGCTCAGGGCCAGGCTATTTGCGAGACCGCCTATTACCTCATAGTTCCCTTCGTCGGGTTAGATCCCACAGGGCTGGGCCTCCTTCAGGTCCCGTTGGCCAAGCAGTGCCATTTGGTGGGGCCACGGGGGAGGGCTTTCTCTGTGATGGCGCCCACACTTTGGAATCAGCTCCCCCCGGAGATTAGGACCACTCCCACCCTGTTGGTTTTCCGCAAGCTGCTTAAGACCTGGCTTTTCCGGCAGGCCTGGGGTTTATAAAATCTGACCCCTGGATGAATGTTATTGTATTGTTTGTTTGTCAAGTTATGTTGTGTTTTTATTGTAAACCACCCGGAGTCCTGCGGGAGTGGGGCGGTCTATAAATTTTAACAAATAAATAAATAAAAGGTTGAGGGGAGAAGTGGGGAGACTCCTCCCCTCCCCACAGCAAGAGCAAAGCGAAACCTCTTGACCCAAACAGGGGCACCTGAGAACACCCACAGAAACAGGGCATCTACAGACTATCATCAGAAAAGTCAAGATGGTGGCCAAAATGATGTATTAGAAGCTCTGCTTGTTGTTTATGTGTGGTCACACTGACACAGCTATCATCTTGATTTGAAGTGATGGAGCATCCACAACTTTGGGAGGCAAGCTATTCCAGTGATTAATTGTTCTCACTGTCAGGAAGTTTTCCTTAGTTCCATATTGGATCTCTCATTAATAATCTTTCACCCAATGCTTCTTGTCTTGTGCTATGGAGAATAAGTCGACCATCTCTTCTTTGAAGCAGCCTTTCAAGTATTGGAAGGCTGCCATTGTGTCACCCCAATCCTTCTCTTTGTTAGGTTAGACATACCTAGTTCCCTTAACCATTCATCATACAATGTAGCCTTCAAACCCCTTAACACCTTTGTTGTTTTGTATCGTGGTGACCAGAATTGGATGAAGTGTGGCCTCACTAGTACATTTCCTGTGGTACTATCATTTCCTGTGGTCTTGATGCTCTCCTTCTGTTCATGCAACCCAGGACTGCATTTTTGGGCAGCCTCAGCACACTGATGACTCATACTTATGTGGAGATCCACCAGGACAACTAGAGCCCTCTCATAGTTACTACAGTATTACTGCTGAGCCAGATACCACCTATTCTGTACCTGGGAATTTGATTTTTCCTACCTACACGCAAGATCTTTTTCACACCACTGAACTGCATTTTGTTGGATAGGCCCCACTGTTAAAGTCTGTCAAGATCCTTCTGAATCTTAAATCTATCTGCTGACTCTGCCAGCGGCTTCTTCCATTGCGCAGTTCACTGCCAGGCAAAACTTTTCTTCCGTTGATGGGACCTCTGGTTAAAAAAAAAAAAAGTAAGGAAGACCACAGCCTACTTCTTGGTAATTTAGAAAAATGTGGCATATCACAGTATCACCACCAGATGGATTCCCAATTGGCTGGAAACCCGCACTCAATGTCCCGTCCTTAATAGAACTAGGGGAAGCATGGAGAGGGGGTTCCTCAAGGTTCTTTTTTATGATTATAAGTTTTATTAGTTTTTTACACAAACATAAGTCATTCAATAGTTGGTAAACAGTGTGGTGTCTGGGTTACGTTTGTAAAAACAGTCCTTAACAATTAATTTCTATAGTCTGTATTTCATATATTAATTTTGTTTACTTTCAGCGCTGAGCAGGAAGCAGGATAAGAATGTGCTATGTTCCCAGGTTGTTTGACGTATTTTTATAGATAAATGCATAAGAAATGCTTGTGTAGATGTCAGAAGTATATTAGATGCGGGTGTAAATGTATGTGGGTTGGGCTTTTGAAGATGTCAAGTTGTGGGCTGGGAATCCAATTGATTTGTGGCAAATGTCAAATAGATCCTATGAGATAATGATAAGCACAAGTCAGAGAATTAATTGATCAAAGGCCAAGGGAGCTGACTGAGAAAGCAGAGGAGGACTGCAAGTTAAATGCAAATGGCCCACCTGCCAGAGCAAGTAACGGATTTGCATAAGTTGATGGAATGTTTACTAAAGATGGGGAAATAGATGAAGACAGTTTACGATGTGCAAATGTTTACAGAAAAAGCTGAAGGGAGGGTTGGGTATGTCAGGAGAAATATGAAAATAGGTTGTATGCAGTGGAAATGGGTTGCTTGGCAAAAGAAGGGAGAGGATCAAGAATCCGTGGGCAGGAAATGAAGACAGTTTGAAACAGGGATTGAAATGAGCAGCCCTAAAACAGGTTGGGCAACTGCAGCCCCTTTACGACCTGTGAACTTCAACTCCCAGAATTCCTGAGTCAACATAGCTGGTTCAGGAATTCTGGGAGTTGAAGTCCACAGAGGGCACAGTTGCCCACCTCTGCCTTAAAGGAAAGAAGTCCACTGAAGCGGCTGATAATATGGAGAGAATAAATGGTTGCGGCCGGATCCCACTGATGAGACTTTCCAAAAGGCGGGGGGGGGGGGGAGCACATGTTTAAAGAACAAATAGCAATGGATGGAGAATGGGTGGAAGTGGTGGAAGACAAGATGCTTTTCCAGGACAGAAAGACACGGAGAAAAGTGGAAGGGCTGCGGTGAATGAGAAAGCTATCCCCCATCTCAGGGGTAGGCAACCTTGGCTCTTTTATGACTCGTGGACTTCAACTCCCAGAATTCCTGAGCCAGCATTCCTGAGCCACCAGTGAAAAGGAAAACCGTCCCATCTCTCTGGTTTTGTGGGCCAATTGAAGGAAGGTGGCATTCAGGGCAGTGGTGCCCAGAGGCAGGCACCAGAAGTGATAAATTCTTGAAAAACCACAGCAGGTAAGGTTTTTAACAATTCTATTGAGAAAATATCCACAACACGCTAAATGAATCTCAGCACAAACCCTCTCCGAGGCCCAGCTGGCAGGTGCAACTAACCTGCCACGAGGTGTCTGAAAGACTGGCCCCATCCTCCACTGCCCCCGTCTCTCCCTGGAATCACCCGTGTTTAGAGGGGATCTTTTGAGACTAAAAGAAGTCAGAGACCCCGTGTGGCCCCCACCCTGCATCCTGAGCCAGAAGAGCCCAGAGGAGAAAGGCTTAGCAATGCGCTGGCACCACAAGTCTCCTCAGCCAGTTCAGCTTCAGCCTCTCTGTGTCTTTCCTGCTGGACGCGGTTGGTCTCTCAGAGGACCCGACGCAGCGGGCGGTTGTGAGTGAGCCAAGAAAAGCGCGGTTTCCCCACAGGCTTTGGCTCAGCCCGTTCAATACAGGTAGTCCTTGACTTACCACAGTTCATTTAGTGACTGTTCAAAGTTACAACAGCACTTATGTCCATTTTTCACAGTTACATCTGTTGCAGCATCTCCGCAACTCACTCAAATTCAGATGCGTGGCAACCGGTTCATATTTATGACGGTTGCGGTGTCCCGAGGTCACGCCATCCCCTTTTGAGAACTTCTGATATGCAAAGTCAATGGGGAAGCCAAGACTCACTTAACGACCGTTACTAACTTAACTCCAGCGATTCGTTTAACCATCATGAAACAGGGCAAAACTCACCTAACAAATGCCTCACTTAGCAACAGAAAGTTTGAGCTCAGCTGTGATGGTAAGAGGAGGACTATCTGTAATCCCTTTTCTACCCCCACACATTATGGACGTGCAGCCGTCACACAAAAGCATGGGATCGCCTGCAACAGGAAGGGATCCGTTTTTCTTCCATGCATCACCAAAAAGTCAGACTTACCAATCACCGTCAAGACCTCGTTCTCGATGTCCGCCTTGATGTGAATCCGGCCCCGGCGCTCGGTGTGGTCCGTCCCGCAGAGGCTCGGCACGTTCATCACGCAGCGCTTGTGCACGTTCATCATGCAAGCTGAGGCAGGGAGAGAAATGGTGTCAGAAGACAAGGCTGAGTCTTGCTAGCAATCCTCCGATGTCCGAAGGGCTGTCCCAGGGAAGCAGGCGTGGCCTCAGTCGCCAGAGTGCCCAAGGGCAGGACAGAAACCAACAGGGAGGAAATTTACACGAGATGCCCAAATTCAAAATAAGGAAGATTTTCTGACTCTCAGGGCTACTAAGCAGGGTAAAAGCCCCCTGGAGTCACTGGGGCTCCATCCACTCGAGTCAAGATGGGGTAGCCAAACATCTGGGATGATCTGAGGATTCCTGACCTGGACAGATCAGGGGATCAACTAGGTTTTCTATAAGACATACAAGATATCTGGGATTCTACCATGCTGTTTTGGCATGCTGGGAAAATGCTCTTTAAATCTGGAGGCCCCCAAAGGGCTATAGGTACGTCTTTCCATTGCACTTCCTTCTGTCTGTTTTTCCAAAATGTTTGCTTCCCAGGGAGATCTAAGAAGAAATACTATGGGGGTGGGGGAGGACAGGAGGCCCTACCCTCCCACATGCAGTTTACTCCCTATCGGACTGATATTTAAGAACATCACTACAGAGTAACTCCTCCTTCAAACATTAACTGGGGTTCTTCTCCCTGTGGAGCCTCTAGGACTTCCTAAAAGCCTGGGATATTCCAGGGGTGCAGCCTTCCTCTCCCCCAGCCTGTTCTCAGGATTCTGAATGCCTCTCCCAAGGACCTTCGGCTCCAATGGAAACAGGAAGTACTAGAAAAAATGCAGCGCCTGTATTTTCTGCGCCGCATGAGAAAAGCACATCTTCCTTCCCCTGTCGTGACCACTTTCTACAGGGGGACAATTGAGAGCATCCTGTCATACAGCATCACAGTCTGGTTTGGAGGCATCCCTGCTTCAGACAGGAAGGCGGGGCAGAGAGTGGTGAGAATGGCCGAAAAGATTGTGGGCAGCTCCCTCCCTCCCATCCAGGACATAGCACAGAAGTGTTGCTTGAGCAGGGTCTGTAAGATCATCTGGGACATTACACACCCTCTTCACAACCTGTTTTCCTTGTTACCTTCTGGGAGAAGGGGGCTTCATAGTATCCGAAGCAGAACATCCAGATTCAGCCAGAGTTTCATTCCCTACAGCATTAACCTTGTGAACTCTAAAACTTCCTCCTTATGTATTTAAGATGGACAGTGAATAGTATTTATATGTTACTTATATCTACCTACCTACCTACCTACCTACCTACCTACCTACCTACCTACCTATCTATCTATCTATCTATCTATGTTTGTTTTCTGAGGTTTTCGCGGGTGTTTGGTTATTCGGGTTTTCTCCCGCGTAAAATTGGAAGTGTCTTGGCGACATTTCGACAAAGTCCCATTCGTCATCTTCAGGCTGGTGTTTTCGGCTTCGTGCTTCAAGGAGCAATGTGTGGTCTTAGCTGTTTCTTCCTTTTAACTGCTAGTGGAGGTATGAACTGATTGGGTGGGAGCTTGGCTGTGTTCTGATTGGGTGGTGTGTTCTGATTGGTTAGGGGCTTGGCTGTGCTCTGATTGGATGGGGGGTTGGCTGTGCTCTGATGGGGGGCTGGCTGGCTGTGCTCTGTGCTCTATCTATCTATCTATCTATCTATCTATCTATCTATCTATATCTATCATCTATCTATCTCTCCCTGTCTGTCTGTCTGTCTGTCTGTCTGTCTGTCTGTCTGTCTGTCTGTCTGTCTATCTATCTATCTATCTATCTATCTATCTATCTATCTATCTATCTATCTATCTATCTATCTATCTATCTATCTAAAGCTCTAAGGAAGCGGTGATAGGAATCCTCAGACATGTATTTTTTTGCATTCCCTCAGCTACCATATGAGCCCAGAAAAAGATGCTGGTGCCCCTTCGGAAGCCTCCTTCCTGCCTGGGATCCAAATACCTGGAGGGAAACTTTGTTTGCTTCTTTGGACTCTGACACCTCAACTCATTCGGTAGGTGGCTGCAATTTGTAAGGGGGCCACTAGGGGGCACCCTAGGCTCATATTTTGTGATTGCTAGCCTACCTTTTCTGCATTGGGAGTTTTCAACTTGGAATCACAGAATCCAAGGGCTGGAAGGGACCTTGGAAGTCTTGTAGTAGTCCATCTCTGCCCAAGGCAGGAGTCTTTGTATCATTCTGGACCAGTGTTTCTCAACCTTGACCATTTTAAGGCATGTGGACTTTAACTCCCAGAATTCCACAGCCAGCAATGCTGGCTGTGGAATTCTGGGAGTTGAAGTCCACATGCCTTAAAATGGTCAAGCTTGAGAAACACTGTTCTGGACCAATGGCTGTCCAATCTTTTCTTGAAGACCTCCAGCGATGGAGCCCCCACAACTCAGGAGGCAAGCCATTCCAGCGACTGACGGTTCTCACGGACATGAAATTTCTCCTTAGTTCCAAGTTGGATCTGTCTTTCATGATCTTCCATACATGACTTCTTGTCCTGCTCCTAGGTGCTATGGAGAAGACCCATCTTCTCTATGAAGACCCCTCTTCTCCGTGACTGCTCTTCAAATGCTGTCACCCCTGGTACTTCTCTTTTTAGGCTAAACATACCTAGTTCCTGCAAATGTTCATCCTATGATTTAGCCTCCAGGCCCCTGATCATCTTTGTTGCTCTGCTCTTTCTAGAGGAGTAGTTCTCAACCTGTGGGTTGGGACCCCATTTGGGGTCGAACAACCATTTCACGGAGGTCACCAAACAAGTCTGTCCGCCATTTTTTCCCCCTTTTCTTTGGCCACGCCCCTGGCACCCGGTGATATATAAGTGGTTGGGGGTCACCACAACATGGGGAACTGTATTATGGGGTGGCAGCATTAGAAAGATTGAGAACCACTGTTCTAGAGCCTCCGCATCTTTTTTGTATAATGGTGACCGGAAATGGATGCAGTATTCCAAGTGTGGTCTCACCAGTGCAATATAAAGCGCTACTATCACTTCCCATGTTCCTGAGGCTATCCCTCTCTTGCAACAGTCTAGGACTGCACTGGCTTTTTGGCAGCTGCCACACCCTGCTGGCTCATACTTAAGCGGTGGTCCAATAGGACTCCTAGATTCCTCTCACAGTCACTGCTATTGAGCCAGGTACCACCTATTCTGTACCTGTACACTTGATTTTTCTTGTCTAAGTGTAAAACTTTACTTTTCTCACCACTCAACTGCATCTTTTTGGCTAGGGCCCAATATTCAAGTTTTGTCAAGATCCTTCTAAATCTTATCTTTTAAAGTCTGGGCTATTCCCCTTAGCTGGGTGTAGCCTGCCAATTTGATGAGTTCCTCTTCCATGTCCTCATCTAAATAATTTATGAGAAACTCTCTAAGGCAGTGGTTCTCAACCTGTGGGTCGGGACCCCATTTGGGGTCGAACGACCATTTCACGAGGGTCGCCAAACAACGCAGTCCGCCATTCCCCCCCCCCTTTTCCTTAGCTGTGCTACTCCCTCTTATTCTATTGGCTTTTGAAAGCCAATAGAAGAGACTCTCTTGAATAGAAACGGTGCTGCACCAGTTGAGTAGTCCTCGACTTACGACCGGTTGAGTAGTCCTCGACTTACGACCGGTTGGGGGTCACGGCATTAAAAAGGTTGAGAACCACTGCTCTAAGGATACTGGGCAACATGTAAATATGACTACCTGTTGAGTTGCAGAAGCCACCCCAGGGGGGGTGCTGCTCCAGCATAGTCAGTGATGGGACTCCCGGTAAGACAGTCTGTGGCTCTATGGGCAGGGAGACGCTTGCCACTCCTCAAAAGCATGGCAGTCCCTCAGGTAGCCATTCCAGAGGCAGGAAGCCTGAGCCCCAGGCTCTAGTCGCACCTTCTGGCTCTGATTCATGTCAAGGGATGAAGCTGGTCTGCAGGCTTTCTTCACCAAGTCTTAGGAAGAAGCTCTGAGGCTGCCAGGAGAAAGCACCTCTTGCCTTCCACAGCCCAGGTCTGACCCCCATGCACGGCTGTGCCCCTGTACAGTGCACCAATCAGGGATTAGCCAGCCCTGTGCAGCTGGGCTGGTGGCTGGTGGGCTGGTGGCATGATAGCCAAGCATTTCAGGGAGAGAGGAGTTAGGGCAGGGGGGCTCTGGAGGTTACCCCTCACCTTGATGCGCCTGGCAGCTTTGCCCCACACATTCAGTGCAGGAAGGAGAAGGCTGACACACCACGCGTATCTGCATAAAGGAATAGCAGGGGATTGTGAACCCAAAGACGCTTTTTCCAAAAGGCAACTGGACTTTCTTGGTTTTTTTTTCTCTTGAAAACATTTCACTTCTCATCCAAGAATCTCTTGGATAGAGAAATGAAACATCTTCAGAGGAAAAAAACCGAGAAAGTCCAGTTGCCTTTTGGAAAAAGCACCTTTGGCGCAACCATGACCTGGATGATTGAGAATCTCCATAGACATTATGAAAGGACAGAGAGACTCCTTGCCTGCAGCTGGTGAGAGACAAGACTGGCAGCTGGTTCCTTGCATTCACACACACACGCCCAACCTCGTCTGTTCCCTCCGAGGCACCAGCTCTATTCTCTGCTCATTTATCATTTTGCCAGTATGCCAGAGCTGCAGCTACCCGGCCCACAGCTCCCCCATGCAAGGAACCCCTCTTCCCATTTCTCCCACCTGCTCTGATATGCTCACAAGGACCCCTGCAAGAACAGGTGAATGGAGCAGGGCGTTTCCCTAGGACCAGACCTCAATGGCTGGGACTTACTGTCGCATTTCATCCCCTGGTGGATAAGTCCATACAACAAGGAGCCGCAGTGGTCGCAGAAAGTTGGGCTGGAATATGTGTGGATTTTGAACTTGTGCTTGCTCCGAGGGTCCTGGAGGAAAAGAGAATGGACAGGTCAGATCAGAGCCCCCTCAGCAGAGTCTCCCAGATCCACAAGCAGCTGCCTGCTGGTATGCAACATTACTATGGCGATTGCTGTTCATGTTGGAAGCCTGTGCTGCAGTTTTTCAATCGCTCTCATTTGTTTTGATGCAAAAAAGGTGGTTTTTCATTTATTTTTCCCGAAGACGGAGGCATATTCAGTGACCCTTGCATGGGTGCAATCTACTCTTTCTGGCTTCAGTTCCAGGATGTCTGGAGTCTCCCTGACTGACCCCACTTCCCTCCCAGAAGCAGCATCCCTTGCACCAGGAACTGTGGCCAGCAAAGGAGGTCTGCGGAGGGGGATTGAAAAGGCGCCCCTGTAACGCAATTCCAGTGTTCTCGGTGACTGAGCTCCAAAACACGGTTTGACGTAAATTGGAAAGCATCTTTAAAATGTGGGGGAAACTCTTTTTGCCATGGAAAAAAATGCTGGGGAAATATGAAAGCCCTGATCTTCAGGAAGATCTCCTGTGTGTTTTCATAATTCAAGGCACTTTCTCTGCAAAGTGGCCGTTCTTCCCAGGAGCCTGATGCAATGTCACACTAAAGCTGCTCTCTAAAAAAAACCTCCAGGGAGGAGGGGGCAAAAACAGGCCTCCCCAGACTCAGCCTTCACTCAGGGTTGCTGTCAGGAAGCAGCCACCGCCCCCAGCCTGTGGCCAATTTGGGGGACTCCACGCCTGTCTTCACATGAGCTGCATCAACTCAGCTCAAGGTCCACCCAGGAGACCCGCTTCTGTGAATGGGAGCGAAGGCAAGAAGCTGCTGCCCACCAAAGCCTAAACTTCTCTTCCATTTCAACACCATCCACATATTTCATTACTTGAAAAGCAAAACACCAGTGAAAAATCATTTCGTGCCTATTACAACACTTAATATTTAAGTCAAGTCTCTTCATTTCAGTCGTTGACCAGCATTTAACCTTGAAGAATCTAAAATTTTACCAGGCAAAATGTTTATAAGGAAGGTGAAAGACAAAAATCTCACATCCATCACTTCATTAAGCACTTCCTTAACAAGGACAGTGATTTGGGCTGAGGCCCTCTGATCCAACAGGCACCAGACTATGGCTTATCAATCTTCTCCCAATCTGCTGCCTCCCAAACGCTTTGGTCTACAATTCCCATCTCCCGTGTTTTAGTTCCAATATTTGGCGCACATGAGCCCAGAAAGACATCCTACCTGTTCCTTCTTACAGTCAGATTTTATATGACCTGATAAAAAAGGCCTGAGGCACAAGAGAGAAGCAACAGAGGGAAGTGATTCAGCAAGAAGAGGCCACCTCAAAGCCTTATGACAAGTGAATGATCAGTGCAGGCGATTATTAGCAAAAGTATCTTCAGGATAAGGTTCATCAAGGTTTCTCTCTAGTTCCTATCAAGTGGATTGTGCCAGCACCCTGCTTGAGCCCACAGCAGAAACTCCACTGGAAGAGAGTGGACAGCCATTACTTTGGAATGGTCTAGGGCAGGGGTAGGCAACCTTGGTTCTTTTATGACTTGTGGACTTCAACTCCCAGAATTCCTGAGCCAGCCAAGGTTGTTTACCCCTGGTCTAGGGTCAAGCAGGGGATTGGATTGAAGACCTCCAAGGTCCCTTCCTACTCCGTTATGTTGTTATTCTGTTTATTTATGGAAGACGTTACTTCACAGAAATACAACCTCTCTAAGGAGGCTGTGAGGTGGAGCCAGTTTTATGGAAAGGGATGTGCTGATTGAGCAGAGCAGCATAAGAGTAGGCAGAGGTCAAGGCCAGGGGCTTTGCACTTGGGTGTCTGTCTGTCCCAACTCCTCTGCTCTGGGAACCAGAGGAAGTCGGTATGAGGAGAGCAGAGTGCAATCCTGGATCTGCTAGGATGTAGAGACGAGGGTCCAGAAACTGCCTGGAAGTGCAGTTCAATGCATGTCTACAAGCCTCCCACTGAGGGGGCTACATGGATTCCCCTGCCCCAATTCAAGGCTTCCTTGGTGGGAAGAATTGTCTGTCCTGGTTCTTGCAACATCAGCAGAAGGGAGGGGAGGGAAAGCAGGTGTCAGAATCCAATTATATTTCATTTCTAGTTATCGACTATGGAAAACCCCATTTCTGCCCTCTCTGGATTCTGTCATACTACGAAGGGGAAGGGGGATGAGCAAAGGGGTTTTATGGCTCTCACTTCCTTCATTAAAGTTCAAAAGGACTGGATGTGGATCTCACCAAGAGGACTGACCATAACAACATGGCCCATCAGCTTTCATCTACTATTCTCTGAAGTCTCCCGCCGTCAAGAGGAAAAGGGGGTGGAAATGTAACACCTGGAATTGTCGCTGGAAGGATGGTGGGGTGAGGGCTGCTTGGGAACACTTAAAACCTTGAATGGTAGGGGTTGGCCCCTCAGGTCCTGTCTAGAATGCCTGCAACCATCTTCTCTTAATAAAGATGCCTGTTGCAAGAGATATTCCAAGAGTTCTGTCTTCTTAAGATGTAAAGTGGGGTGGGTCCTTACAGCAGGCCGCAGCTCTAAGGCTTTATGAGAAAATGAGATTTTGAAGTGGGATTAGCTTGACGGCTAAGAGGCACTTGGAGTGATGGGACCGAACCCCAGGGCCTTCTTGCCAACGAGTCTGGGCCGACGTAATCAGGTTAGCAAACCTTCCAACCTTGGGGAGATGGAGCTCTAATAGAATTTCACTTTCTCAAACTGCTGAACGGTGATTCTTTCAGCAGCAGCTTTAGCAAAGTTAATTGCTTCAAATTCTACAGCATCTTCAGTCTAAAGCAACCTTGCCTCCAATTCATTAATGTTCCAGATGCTCCTTTGAACGGCTGGGCTGACAACTGAGTAATGAGAAGCCAGGAAAAAAAATGGGGGTTAACAACAATTAACCTCTTTTCAGCAACCATCAGACAGAGTCTAAATCACTAATTAAGCTACAGTATTCAGAGAAACATCTCTGCTTCCAGGAAGATGACAGCCTTTTAAGAGGGCAAGCAGCGCCCAGTGGAAGATCAAGAGTCAAGTTTATGTTGGGCTCCTTCACCCTTCTAGGCTTCTTGTAAAGAAGGTGAACCAGATGGATGTAGTCTTGCTCTAGGAGGCATTTCAGGTGAAGCCTTAGTAAGACTACACTTGGAATACTGCATCCAGCTTTGGTCACCATATTATAAAAAAGATGTTGGGACTCTGGAAAGAGTGCAGAAAAGAGCAACAAAGATCATTAAGGGGCTGGAGGCTAAAACACATAAAGAACTGTTGCAGGAATTGGGTTTGTCTATAGTGAAAAGAAGGACCAGGGATGACATGATAGCAGTCTTCCAATATTGAAGGACTCCTACAAAGATGAGGAGGTCAAACTACTTTCCAAAGCACCAAAAAGCAAAATGAGAAACAATGGATGAAAACTAACCAAAAAGAGAAGCAACCTAAAACTAAGGAGAATTTTCCTAACAGTAAGAACAATTAATCAGTGGAACAGCTGGCCTTCAGAAGTTGTGGATGCTCCATCACTAATCACTGGAGGCTTTTAAAAAGAGACTGGACAGCCACTTTCTGGAATGGTATAGGGTCTCCTGCTTGAGCAGGGCGTTGGGCTAGAAGACCTCCAAGGTCCCCTCCAACACTGTTATTCTGTTAAATACAGTCCAGCAAATGGATAGCAACCAGCAACGCCACCTGATCAAGAGGCCAAGGTCTTTGCTGGCCCAGAGCCTCCATCTCCCAGTAACAAAGTGTGAGGAGATGCCCTAGTCTGGGCTGTGTAAAAAAGCTAGTAACTATCTAGGTATCCAATGAGCAACCACCTCCACTGCACCAGAGGAAGGACTTGTAGCATAGTTTGGGACCTACATCTCTGTCTTTAACACTGCCCGCCCCTAAGCCCTGTTGATAACAGAGTCAGAGACTGTGGTTTGGAAGAACAAACTAGGAATATTTTAAAGCATGTTCCAATAAAATGTATTTGTTCACTACCCTTCAAAGCAAAGATTCCCTGGGGCAGCTTACAACAATAAATTTGGGAATGACAACTATAGTAATAAAAGTATAATATATAAGTCAGAAAGGCACAAAATACCCAGGGCCCCTTTGAACATCCTGTCCTCAGTGCTGGGAAAAGTGCAGAGAATGGCTGCTTTGCCTGTCCAACCATACATGGGGCTCCAAGGACTGCAGGAACACAGCCTTTCTTGGCTTCCAACAGGCTGTTTTGTTATGGGGTGATAGAAGATGCATCAAGGACAAATAAGTTGCTCTCAGCAGCAGAAATACCCCCAGGGTGTCCTTGTTCATTTGTCAAAGATAGAGCCACAAGTTGCTGAATCCCAGCAGAAATGAAAGAAGGGTTGGCTTGTATCTTACAAAAAGGAAAGATCAATTACGGACCCAGGAAACTACAGACCAATCAGTTTAACATCAATACCTGGGAAGATCCTAGAAAAGATAATCAAAAAAGAGATTTGCAAACAACTAGAAGCAAACAAAGTTATAACCAGTAGCCAGCATGGGTTTGTTAAAAACAGATCATGCCAAACCAATTTTATTTCATTAACTCAAGATTTAAACTGTAACATTTCTTTAAGCCTTCAAAGACCCACTGTGATGACATCAGGGACTCTCAGGGGTCTGTGGGCCACAGGTTGAGAACCACTGCCCTAATCAATCCCTTCATGATTGGGAGACCACTATCAGGTCTCCCCTGAGCCTTAACTAAAGATATCGAGTTCTTTGAACAGTTCCACATAGGATTCAGCCTTCAACCCTTTGCTCTGTACGAGTTTCTTTTTTTAATAGAATTATGATTAAAGATTTTTACATGAGTAAAAGATACATATATAAAGGAAAGTTAGGAAAAAGCAAAAAGATAAAAGGTGTGAGAGACAATACACAAAAAGAAAGGAAAAGTTGCTTAAAGAAGTGACTTCTGATCTTCTTTACGGCAATTACTTATTATCCTGCCTCCCTCTTTAAGATGACATTACTTGGTTATATTCTTCCCATATTCAACCCTTTTTAATCAGCAAATTCAGAAATCAAGATTTTGGGTTTTTTTCCATTTTCATCAAAAAGACCATAAAAGATTTCCAATCTTTTATACAAGTACTTATTGCTTTTATCCCTGATCAAACAGCTCAGTTATGTCATTTTTGCAAATTCTGACATCATCCTAATCCACTCCTCCACTGTGGTTTTCAATTATTCCTATATTATGTAGATATATTCATCTTGCTGCAATTACCATATACAAAATCAACCTTTTACCTTTTTTTTAAATTGGTTATCCATAAGTTCCAATAAAAAATTTCTGATTTCATCTGAATATTTATCCTATGCATTTGTATCTATTTTTTGTTCACTTTTTCACAAGTTCACCATGCATATGTCTCTTCAGGTTTTTCATATTTCCATTACTGACTAGTATAAAGTTATACATCCTAGATCAGAGGTCCCCAACCTTCTGAGCACCAGGGACTGGTGCCACAGAGAAAGGTTTTTCTGCGAACCGGAGGGGGCATGGTTTTGAATACTGCCAGCATCCCAAGGATGGAGCTTTGCTTGTTTGTGCGGCCCGGTTATTGGCATGCTGTAGACCGGTGCTGGTCCACGGACCGAGGGTTGGGGACGCCTGTCCTAGATAATTTCTTTTACTTTGTAGCTATATTAAATCTTCCTGTTAATTGTATATATAAAAACCATTGAAAACTAAATCCCTCTGCAATGAACTGTTTTCTAGATTTCTCCATGTTCCTGTACTAACAAATCTTGACAGTTTAATCATTTTTCTTTGCCTGTTGTTTTTTTTTTTCTATAAAAAGCTTCTTTGCTGAAAACCAATAAAGGTATTTTCGGACACAACTGGAGTTTACTCCCTATTCTTAATATGGTACTTCTAATATAATGATTTCTAAAATCTAACATTAACTTTAACTTTATCGAACCATAAAAAGCCGTGTGAAAAACCTCAGTTGTGTCCTTCTAATTCCAACCTTATCTTGCCTCTCAACAGCATCCACTCTTTCATCCAAACTAAGGATGGAAAATATGAAAGTATGAAATAATATAGAATTTATATTAGTAACAATAATGCCAAAGCATTTTACTTTTTTCTATTTGAAACCCAGTTTTAGCAATCAATTCTTTTCAACAATCCATCTCATACTTTTTGTGAACATCCTTATTTTCTCATCATTAATTTTAAAACCACCTCATTTTTATTCTACTCTAGGTGGCTTATGGGATGGCATGGTGGTTAAGATGCTGGGCTCGTCGCCTGGAGAGCCAGCAGCTCAGGTTTGAGATCTGTGCCATGTGACGGGGTGAGCTCCCGTCCTCACCTCAGCTCCTGCCCACCTAGCAGCAAATGCCAGTAGATTAATAGGTATCACTTTGGTGGTACCGAGCGCTCCGTGACATCATGCTGGCCCCATGACTGCAGAAATGTCTTTGGACAGGCTGGCTCAATGGCCTTGAAACGGAGATGAGCAGCGCCCCCCAGAGTCATGACTAGTGGAGTAAAATCCACAGGGGGACTCCTAGGTGGTTTACAATAAAGCAAATAAAAACAAAAATAATACACATAGCAACTGGGCACGATCTGATCCATCATCCGTGCAACCAGGAGACAGGTTGAACATAAAGCCACATTTTCAAGGCCTCATGAAAGGCCAACAGGGATGGGGCCAGTCTTAATTTCAGTGGGATCATCTCTCAAAGGAGGGGGACCAGGGCAGAAAAGGCTCTCTTTGTGGGCTTTACCAGCCAGACTCCCTAGTAGTTGACTGGATCTGGAGCTTGCTCTTCCTGCCAGATTAGATAGGACGGGTAGAAGCAACTGGGGAGAAGAAGTGTAAGGTCCTGCCTCAGCTAGTATTCCCAAGAAAGCAGAACTCTTGATAAGTTCCTTCAACAGGAACTTTTTATTGAGAGATAGTGAAAGCAGAAAGGCAAGACAAGATCTGAATAATTCCCATGTGAAACGTTAAATAAAAAGTCCCTTTTCAAACCCTTCTCCAATGCACAACTGTCCAGTTCAATTCTAGCCAATCCACAGGAGTGAAGTTGTTATGGGAACTGGAGTGATTCTTAGGCATTGCACTCTCTTCCCAGTCTCTTCCCAGCACAGTAGAGATAAGGCAGATGGCCACAGGCACATTCCTCCCCCCCTTTCATAACCAAAGAGATACATCAAAGGTGACGAGAACAAAGTAAAGGAAATACATCCTAGAGCCCACAAGACTTTGCCCCCTCCCAACATAGAGAAACCTCCCCCCCAACAGAATGGCAGAGCCCCAAGAATGAGGTTTGAGAGGACCTGACAGGAAGTAGAATAGAATAGAGCTGGAAGGGACTTTGGAGGTCTTCTAGTCCAGCCCCCTGCTCAAACAGGAGAACCTGTCCTATACTATCTCAGACAAGTGACTGTCCAGTCCCTTCTTAAAAACCTCCAGTGATGGAGTGCCCACGATTTCTGGAGGCAAGCTGTTCCACTGGTTAATTGTCCTCACTGTTAGGAACTTTATCCTTAATTCCAGGTTGCTTCTCTCTTGGTCAGTTTCCAACCATTGTTTCTTGTCCTGCCCTCTGGTGCTTTGGAGAATAATTTGACCCCCTCTGCCTTGTGGCAGCCCCTCAGGTATTGGAAACTGCTATCATGTCTCCCCTATTTCTTCTTTTCTTTAGACTAGCCAAACCCACGTCCTGCAGCCGTTCAAATAAACAAGGCCTAAGCCATGAAGCCCTTTAAAGGTGGCAACCAGCATCCTGAATTACTCCCAGAAACAATTGTCACTGGATAAAAAGCCACATTAATTTTCATATATAAAGTCTTGCAAGACACTTTTCATCCTATCAGTTACAATCGTAAATATTTTATAATCAGTATTCAGAAAAGAAAGCGGTCCATAATTTCAAGACATTGGGTCTTGAATTTAGGAGCCGATGATATATTCACCCCTGTCCAACTGCCAACTTTTTCATACTCATCGCATTATATGATCTCTGCAAGGTCTGCCACAAGTCATTTGGATATTCAGCCAACAGCATGGCATTGTCTGCATATAAAGCAAACACACACAAATTTCCATTGCTAACACAACTGTAACATCCCTGCAAGCATTCATCCATCTCTAGAGACATTAAACAACCAAGGGGGACATCACACATCTTTATTTTATTCCAGGAGTCTCCAACCTTGGCCACTTGAAGACTTGTGGATTTCAACTCCCAGAATTCCCCAGCCAGCATAGCTGGCTGGGGAATTCTGGGAGTTGAAGTCCACAAGTCTTCAAATGGCCAAGATTGGAGACTCCTGTTTTACTCCCTCCTCTGTGCTGAATCATTTGGCCAGTGCTCCAGCTTTGCTCTTATTATAAAAAATTCTGGCCACATTTAGCAACCCATCTTTCTCTGCGCATTGCACAC
Organism: Crotalus tigris; assembly: GCF_016545835.1. Taxonomy (NCBI): domain Eukaryota; kingdom Metazoa; phylum Chordata; class Lepidosauria; order Squamata; family Viperidae; genus Crotalus; species Crotalus tigris. Next base: position 1,086,509 of record NW_024096931.1, on the reverse strand, counting down.
ACAAAAATTCTGTAATTGAAGCCTGGGATTATTTTCCATGATCAGGGATACATTCTGTGGATGCAGAGCGCCGCCAGGCATCCTGTCCCTGTGCCAGGGATTCCCCCATCCTCTTCCTCAGCGCTGACCTCTTTTTTCTAAGCGAAGAGAATTTGATCACAATGCAAGCTGATCATGCGGCTCTGCTTTCTAAACAGCCTCAAACCAATTTTAGTTTCGATTCTGCAAGGACAGCCCCTGTTCTCCCTGAACAAATGTCTGGAACCTGGCCAGTTCAAAGCCTGAAAACCCAGATGGCCTGGATTTCATGGGGGGGGGGGAATTTTCCTTGACACCCCAACTTCACATAGTGCTGCATAGGCATAATTGGAGGTGGGGGGGAAGCCCCTTTCCCCCCAAGTGACAGCAGAAGAGATTCCCCCACCTACGCACTCTCCACGCCTGGCCCAGTCTTGGTGTCCTTCAGACTGATCTGCTCCCGTCCTTCTCCTCTGCCCACGAGTCCCTCTCCTCCCTAGGATCCAGACAACCTTCACCACCGCAGGGCCTGGCTGCCTCTCCTGCTCCCTGCCTGCATGTCCATGTTTGCTGCAGCACCGAGTTCTCTCTCTCGCTGTCCAGCAGCAAAAGACTGGCCGAGGCTGGGAAGGGGACTCCATAACGACACTCCGAGCTATCACAAATAGATCCAGGAGCCGAGGAGCTGCCATCTTTAGCGGCTGCTAGCATCAGAGCCAGTGAAGCTCAGAATGTGATCCAAGGATGAGGAGGGAGCAGACCGTTTCGGCACGAATGGGACTGCCACGGCCGAACCACTCTGCCCTCCCAAGATAAGCAGGGTCAGGCCTGGTTAAATGCCTGGAGGGAATTTCAGGGTTGCAGATTAGACCAGGCAGCTGACAAAACATCCTGGAGGGAGCCATGTCCGTATCAGTCCTCAGAAAATTAGGTAGGTCTGCCCATGATGGGGTCCTCCAGAGCCCAGCTCAGCGGGAAGGAGTCTAGACTAGAGATGAATTCCAGACTGGGGAGGAAGAAACTCTTCTAAATATGCTTCACAGGAAGCTGCTGCTACTAACCAAAAAGGAACCAAGTTCTCCTAGCCCAGGGGTTCTCAACCTTGGCAACTTTAAGACTTGTGGACTTCAATTCCCAGAATTCCTCAGCCAGCTTTGCTGGCTGAGGAATTCTGGGAGTTGAAGTCCACAAGTCTTAAAGTTGCCAAGGTTGAGAACCCCTGTACCTAGCCAATGTGAAAGAGAAATGGTTCTCAAAGGTGTCACCCACAGTTGTCCTTGGATTTCATATATGAGCCCCCTTTGAGGTCCCCTTTTACAGCTGGCTTGGAAGTTAAAAACAGTGGGGAGGGGGTGCCCCAAGTCCTGGTGGGCTGGCAGAGCCGAGGCCCTCAGACAGGTTGCGTTGGGCATCCTTCTGCTTCCCTGCCCTGCATCCGGGTATCACCCCAGAGAAAGAGAGATTTCACTCCCTCCAAATGCTTCTCTGGCTTGGCTACCTTCCCAGCCAGCTGTCAATCAAAGGAATAGAAACGAGCTTTGCCCCCACCCCACTTCTAAACCGAGGGGTCCTTGCAGTCCTAGAGCTGGATAATTCAATGGTCTATTTACACCCATAATTCTGATACGAAGAAATCACAGTGCTGCTTGGGATCTGCCACTGGAAAGCCCCTGGCGGGTCCCTAAGTAGCCTATCATGAAGACCACCATGTGATTCTGCTTGCAATGCCCCCTCTGGGCTCCCTCCAGACTAGAAAGTGGCCCTTGAACCACTCTGGAAAGGAAACGGAGCAGATTCTGCTCTTTTGGGGCTCCCGGCTGCCCAGCTCATTTCTGTCATCGGGCCAGGCTGCAAAACCTCCACTGGGCCAGCCTGCTTTGCCTACCACCCGAAGGAAATGTATGCGTGCAACAGTCCCTCCCCAGCTCCCCCGGAACGGAGAGCCAGCAGGACTGGCTCCCCCCCAGGTGGGGGCAATTTGGCAGCGCCTTCCATCGTTTCTCAAGTGACATTCAGGATTCCACGGCGGTAAAAGATGCAATTAATGTGCATTGCCTGCCTGGAACTAAAAGGCATCTAAGAATAAAATGGGTGCTATTCTCTATATGCATGGAGAGAGAGGGAGGGAGACAGAGAACTGAAGCACTTTTAATAAAATCGGCTTTTAATAAAATCATATTATCTAAGAGATGGTTAAAAGAGGGAGGGAGGGAGCGGGAGGGGGAGGGAGCAAGAAGGAAAGAAGGAGGGAGGGAAGGAAGGAAGGAATGTTGATTTTTCCATTGAACGTGGTTGGATATTGGATATGATGTATGCTTATATCAGCGGTTCTCAGCCTGTGGGTCGGGACCCCATTTGGGGTCGAACGACCATTTCACGGGGGTCGCCAAACCACGCTGTCCGCCATTTTTTTCCCTTTTCCCTAGCTGTCCTACTCCCTCTTATTGGTGGCCACACCCACTTGGGGGTCACCACAACATGGGGAACTGTATTATGGGGTCACGTCATTAGAAAGGTTGAGAACCACTGGCTTATATGGACAGGATACAGAAAAGAACTATACAGCCCTAAGTGTTCTATTCATGATTTACAAATCTGTTATGGAAGCCAACCAGCATCTATACATCTGCACAGCAATAGGCTTGTTGGCATTTGAGTTTTTTCTGAATAAGTTTTCAGTGTGGAACTTTTCCCACCACAAAAGCTAAATATAACTGCAAATACATTGAAGGTATTTGTTTTATATGTGGAGAGGAAAACCATGTTGTTGGGGGGGAGGGGTTTGCAAAATTTGGGTAATAGTATCACAGAATGTCATGCTTAAAATTAAATGTGTCCAAAGCCCCAACCTCTGCCTCTCCCCAGTTCTACTCCCACATATGCAACAAATGTGTTTCCCGAGTGCAGGAATTTAGCTCCCAAAAAACTTGGGAAATCAAAGCTGCAGCATCAGGCAGAAGAAGAGAGTCAGCAAAGCCAAATCCAAAAGTCAACTACCACACAGCAACAGTTAATGAGATGAAAGCTGGATGCCGGCTGGCCCTTTCAGGGTCCAAGGTAGTCCCCCAGGTACCGAGAGCAGCCATCAGCTCTCCTTGTTGGGGGCCATATTTTTTCAACAAGAAATAATATTTTGGAAATGACCATGTTGGTCATTAGTTTCCCTGCATCTTCCATATGCTCTATTTAAATAGATTGCTCCTTTTTAGTAAGAAGCAGATATATGCATGTCTTAAGTCAGCCTTGAGATTTATCTCAAATCCCATGGGAGCTGCCCTTTGGACAGAGAAAGTGAATTCATAATCAAAAGAATTAAGGTTTGCCCCTGGAAACCCAAACAAATAGCTTTAACTATTTAGTGCAGGGGTGTCATATTGCCGGCCCACGGGCCGGATGCATCATAGTAAAATCACAAGCACCCCATTGCCGGCAATGGCAAAAAAGTCATGATAAATCGCAACACGTCACGTGACCATGCGAGTTTGACACTCCTGATTTAGTAGATTGCATAATTGATTTGTCAACGCTGCTAACATTGGATGTTGGACAAGAACCTCGCGAGAGGATTTATTGAATGGGCCAAGTCTGTCGTGGGAACCCCAGTGTTATTTAAAGAAAAAAAAGACAGGTCGCTTCATCTCTGCATGGACTATAAAGGATTAAATGCTGTGAGCATGGAAAACAAATATCCCCTCCCCCTCCTGAAGGACTTATTAAGGGGTCTTCATTAAGTTGGACTTGAAAGAGGCATGTTACCGAGTGAGGATAAAAGAGGGAGATAAGTGGAAGACTGCTTTTAACTGTCCCATGGGGAGCTACCAATTTAAGTCATGCTGCTCCAGCTGTCTTCATGCAGCTGATCAGTCAGGTACTACATGACCATTTATACAAGGGGGTTTTGGTGTATCTTGATGACATCCTGATATACAGCACGTAAAACTGGTGAGAGAAGTACTAAAGAAACTGTTGAACGCCAAACTTTATGCTAAACTTTCAAAGTGTGAGTTTCACCAGACCCGACTAGATTATCTTGGCTACAGAATTTCCAGCGAGGGCATTGAAATGGACCTGACCAAAGTGAAAGCTGTAACTGAATGGCAGCTTGCAAAGACTCGCAAACAGCTCCAGAGCTTTCTGGGATTCGCCAACTTTTACCACCAGTTCATCCCCTCCTTTCCTGAAATTGCTTTACCCCTTACGGAATTACTGAAAACAGGCAAAGAGGAAGGAAAGCTGTGACCGGGCCAGCCACTAGCATGGACTATGAATTGTCAAACTGCTTTTCAGAATTTAAAAAGGCTATTTGCGGTCGAACCGGTCTTAAAGCATCCTTGTCCAGGGAAGTCCTTTGTGATTCAAGCCGATGCCAGCGACGTGGCTGTCGGAGATGTGCTATTGCAAAAGAACCAGAATGGGATCCTACAACCCTGTGCCTACACCTCGAAAAAATTCACTGACTGTGAGAGGAGGTGGGCTGTGTGGGAGAAGGATTTGTTGGGTTCTGTTAAACTGGCGACACTATCTAGAGGGGAGCAAGGTGCCTTTCGAGGTATGGACTGATCACAAAAACCTAGAAGCCCTGAAAACTCCCCACAAATTGTTCCCGAAACAAGTACGATGGGCACAATACTTTAACCGTTTTAATTTCATCCTAAAATACATACCGGGAGGAAAAAAACTTCTTAGCTGATACTTTATCCAGATTGCTCCAGTACAAGAGCCAGCATGAAAAGATTAATGAAGCAATTATTTCCGCTCCACAAACTGCTTCTCAACTCACACCGTGCAGAGCCCCACCTTCAAGAGCCCCAAACTCCGATGACCCTGGGGCAAAGAAAATAAAACGAGAGCTCCTCACTGACCAATGGTTCAAGGACAATCAAACCTCTCTAATATGCAGGGATGGTTTAGCTTACAAAGGGGGAAAGCTGTACTTGCCCGAGACCCTCCGCCTTAACGCGCTCTGACACAGCCATGATGTAAAACAGAAGGGCACTTTGGATATCTAAAAACACTACACCTCATCAATTGGCAATTTTGGTGGCCGGGATTGAAATGAGACATAGAAAACTATGTCTGGGGTTGTGCTGTATGTGCCACCAGGAAAAAAAATTCCGGGGAAACCCCCTGGGCTATTACAATCAGTGGCGGACCCTTCCCAATCATGGGAAGAAATTGCTATGGACTTTATAGTGGACCTATCTGAAAGTAGGGGAAATACAGTCATCTGGACTGTGATAGATCTGTTCTCAAAGCAGGCTCACTTCATTGCCTGCAAAGGGCTCCCGTCTGCTCAACGACTAACCAAATTGTTTTTGAAATACATCTACAGATTGCATGGCGCACCAAAACCAATAATCTCTGACAGGGGGATGCAGTTTACAGCTAAGTTTGGGAGGAGTTTTCTTAAACTAATTGGCTCATCTCAAGGACTATCGTCGGCCTTTCACCTGTCTACCAAGGGGGTGACTGAATCTGTGAACTCAATGGTGGAACAGTATCTCCGATGCTATGTGGATTATCAGCAAATGAATTGGACTGACCTCCTTCCTTTTGCAGAGGTGGCTTACAATAATTGTTCACAGCAGCACCAGGTGGCCACAAGAAAAGAGTTCAGCCCAATACCCAAATATCCTCAGGGACCCTCCACTTCCCAAACTCTTGATCAATGAGTGACGGGGTGGGAAGAAGTTTGGAAAGCCACAAAGACTGCTTTGAAAAAGGCTTCCAAGACATATAAAAAACAGGCAGATAAAAAAAAAGGTTCCTCAAAGGACATTCCAAGTTGGGGAAAAGGTTTATTTGTCCAAAAAATACTTACGGCTTAAGTTACCTAGTAAGAAGTTAGGACCAAAGTACTTAGGACCTTTCCCCATTGTAAAGATTATTAACCCGGTCACGGTAGAACTAAAACTTCCCAGACTCTTAAGGAAAGTCTACCTTGTATTCCACTGTAGCCTGCTGAAACCTTTTTGGGATTCCACCTTAAGACCTCCCCTTAAGAAGGCACCTGGACCTCTCGTAGTAGCAGGACAGATTCACTATGAAGTGAAGCGTACTCTTGATTCTAGAATTTTTAAAGGGAAATTGCAGTATTTAGTGCAATGGAAGGGATATCTGTTGTCAGAAGCCACCTGGGTAAAATCTAGTGATGTAAAAGCTGATGGACTCATTAATAGGTTCTATAAGAAACACCCTAACAAACCAAAAGGCAACCCCTAACCTGTGATTTTGTTTGCATTACAGGATTTGTCCTTTTTGGAAGGGGGGCTGGACGTCAACACTGCTAACATCGGATGTTCTTGCTTTGCCAACAGATGGAAATGCAGCCATTTTCTCTATTGCTTTTAGAATTAGTTGATGCTGGGAGGGGGGATAGGGATGTGAGTCCAGCTAGTCATAACAATAATAACTCAGCTGTGGGAACCCAAAAACATTGGGCCCAAAGCTGATAGTGTTTTGGCGGGTTGGAGGGCTGGTGAGGAAGCCCGTGCTTCAAGCTAATTGGGGAATGTGATTTATGACTGTTTATTGGAGGAGGGAATTGCACTTTGTTACTTTGTATCCAAGGGAGGGGAATTTAGTTTTTGGTTTCAACTATGTAGTGCCAATACTTTGTCTCTCGAATAAAAGATTCTTTAAGATAAACAATGCCTCGAAGTTCTTTTGAAGGGTTTCATCTGTCAGAACCATGACAGATTAATCTAGACCAGCTACAGATAACTACAATGAATCATGGCTTCAATTTATCAATATATTTATTTCTACAAAATACATTTTGCATGTTTTTCCTTCTTATTTTCAGTTTCCTTCTTTTATAATTTCATTTATTCTTTTTCTTCATTATTTATATTTAGCTCATTAAAAAAAAGAAAAATAAATTTTTACTCTAAAAAGAGGGGGGACAAAAATAGCCAGGGAAATGACTGAAGCTGGGAAACGGGGCCCTTGTCAGTACCAGCTTATCAAGTACTTAGAAGGCTGAGGGCTTGGCAGCACAAGGAAACAACTGCTAATGACTTAACAACCAGTCAATAAACAACCAAACACACCAAACTCAACTAAAAAGTCACAGACAGCCAAGCATCACATAAATATTATACAGAGAATAGCCCAAAACACACATTCTGGTGAAAGAGAAGTTCTCTGTTCAACACAAGTCCAAAAGCTCAGAAGGCAAGCTCTGACCCAGATTGGGTTTTGCAAAAAGACCATAGTTTCCTCAAACTATCCAAAGGCTCCACAGTACAAAAAGGTGAAGAACCCCTGATCTGGACTGGTGGGGGGTGGGTGGGGGTGGAGGCCTTCTTGACTATAACCACCATCACCACCCCGAATCTCTGTAGCAGCCTCTCTTGGAGATTCAACTTGTCCCAACATTTGGGAGATTTAGGAAAGCAATCAAAGCAATCAAAATTGGTTTATTTCAGGAGAGGAGGAAGAAGTGCAACATTTTCCTTTTCCATTTTATAGTTTCTCGACTTACTGAGGTAGCCTTCTATTTCTTTCCTATTTACGTATTTATCCAATTTATCTATTATCTATTCATCACAGTTATATATTACTGAGTCTATATACTGAGTCTATATATCGGTCTTATTAGCCACCTACGGACACATCGTTGATGGCCCATAACCCACAAGATGTCAAGGTCTTCATCGAAATCGATGGACAAACAACATATTACTGAGTCAATCCAGTTTGCCCATGCTAAGACTGTAAACTGCTCCGAGGTGATTAGCAACTGAAGCATCATATAACTCTGATAAAACTTATAAAGTGGTTAACACTTGGAATATTGCATCCAGTTTTGTTCACCATGATATAAAAAATATATTGAGACTTTGGACAGAGTGCAGATAAGAGCAACAAAGATGATGAAGAGCAGTTGCAGGAATCGGGCATGTCTAGTCTAGTGAAAAGAAGGACTAGGGGCTGACATGATAGCAGTATTCCAATATTTGAGGGGCTGCCATACAGAAGGGGGGGGTCAATCTATTCTCCAAAGCACCAGAAGGCAAAACAAGAAGCAAAAGATGGAAACTGATCAAGGAGAGAAGCAACCTGGAACATTAAGGAGAAGCTTCCTGACAGTGAGGACAATTAACCAGTTTAACAATTAACTGGCCTCCAACCAGTTCAGAACCTGAAATAAAATCTAGTTTCTTTTCTTTTTCCTCTCTGCCTCACATTACTCAGATGTACTGACGAGGCAACGTTTCTGGAACTCCTGAAGATTTATGTCTTTCATAACCATGACAGAATTATGACTCAAATCACAGTTTTTCTCTAGACTGAGGGATCTCTTGGGAAGGCCTCCCATCAAGAGCTCTTGTATCCTGCAATCAAATGAAATCAGAGGAAATAACCTATTATGATTCTGTCCCAAAGTTCTCTGTTGAGAGTTTGTTAAAATACGCATTATTTGGACTTAAAACACTTGGGATTAGAAGCTAAGCCACCTTTTGAACCAGCCACTTCTTCTGCCCCTGGACTACCGGAGGGTGGGCCACTTTGGAGGCGGAGCAAGCCAGCCAGCTTCAGAAAGAGCCCAATTCTGCCAACTCTTATGCTGTTAGTTGCCCAGAGTTGTTTGAAACTAGATGGGTGGCAAATAAATTCAATAAGTAAATAAATAAACAAACTCTTCTGCCTTTTCTACAGTGGTTCCTGGGCTGCTCCCTGTTTCTGCAAGAGGCCAGTAGAAAGGGCCCTTCCATCTTGGCCTGCACAGCAGCAGGCAGAAAAGGGGGGAATCTACTTCCCTCAGAAGGAGCAGAGGCAATGAGGGCCAAGAGGAGCACCTTTGTGCAGATTTGGGCTCCACTGGGCACCCGTGGCCAGAGCAGAGCCCGCCGCTCCCTCCAAGGGCATGCAGTCACGGAAGGAGCAGCAGCTTCGGGTGTTCCAAGATGGCAGCTCTGTACTGTGGATGAAGGGGCCTCCACAGAGTAGATGGAGGACAAACCGAGATGAAGACAAATGCTTCCCCTGCTCCTTTGGTCTTTGGTCTCCCCTCAGTGCTGCCGCCAGGAGAGAGATAGAGATAGATAGAGAGATAGAGAGAGATGAGAGAGAGAGAGAAGAGAGAGAGAGAGAGAGAGAGAGAGAGAGAGAGAGAGAGAGAGAGAGAGAGAGAGAGAGAGAGAGAGATGACTCCAGTGGCTCCCTTCTCTTTAATAAGGGAGGGGGCAACTGCCAAGACTCTCTCCAGGATCTTCTCCTCAGGATGCTCACAGCAAGGAGGAAGGAACATTTGCCATGAGAATATAAGGCTAACTGGAACATTAGCCAGAACATTTGACCCTGCAGGGCTTTCAAGTGGCAGGACGGCTGTCCTGGAGTTGGCAAAGTCCAGAAAGAATGCAAAAGGGACAGATTTACTTTGAATCGCAAACCATGTGCCCCCCATCAAGCCCCTCTCAAGGCAAAGGAGGTCCTGCCCACCAAACTGCTTTCCAGCCCTCTAGCAATTGCTATAATGGACAACAAGCATCTCCCTGGAATCAAACCAGAGTCAAACGTGCTGTCTGTGAGAGCTAAAGACAGCGGTCATAGCAGAGGAATTAAATATGATTCATTCCTGTTCCCAACCAATGAACGGGGTTGCTGGGGGCTTTGTAGCATTGCAGAGAAGGAACATAAGCAGGGGGGAGGGTGTCTTGTATATGAGCCTCACTGAAAGAAAAGGCTTTCCTTTCCGTGCGCTTAAGTGCCAACCTCACACTCTGTTTGTGGGTTCACCGTCCAATGGCTGTTGCGCAAGAGCATGCCATCTTCGCCCCCAGACACCAAGACATAGAACATAGAATAATCCAGTTGGAAGGGATCTTGGAGGTCTTATAGTGCAACCCCCTGCTCTAGCAGGAGACCCTATACATTTCAGACAGGTGGTTGTCCAGTCTCTCCTTGAAAACCTCCAGTGATGGAGCACCTGCAACTTCTGAAGGCCAGCTGTTCCATGATTAATTGTTCTCACTGTCAGGAAATCTCTCTTTGGTTCTAGGTTGCTTTTTTCCTTGATTAGTTTCCATCCGTTGCTTCTTGTCCTGCCTTCTGGTGTTTTGGAGAAGGCAGGACAAGATACCCCCCCTTCTTTGTGGCAGTCCCTCAAATATTGAACTATTGCTATCGTGTCTCCCCTAGTCCTTCTTTTCGTTAGACTATCACACCCAGATGCAGAGCAGCAGGATCTCCACAGCCTTGGCCACCATGCTGCACCGTGCTAGAAGAGGCATTAACAAGGCAGAGCTGCACATCAGTTCCTCCACCGCTTGCTCACTTGCTTCCTCTCCCCTTACGCACTGCCTTATTGGTCAACAAAGTGACACTTGCCAGACCCACTGCAATCCTGCTTAGCAAAAAACATTTTGGAAATGGAATCTCATTTTGCTCTTGGCTCAGCCTGTCTTTGGCCGGCTTATGCCAGCTTCCTTTTGGAAATGGTGTCTTCTTTCTACAGATTGAGTTCAGGTGCCCATCTCATTCATTCGTTCGTTCAGTCAGTCAGTCAGTCAAACAGAACATAATCCCCTCAGAGCAACTCACCTGGACCAAACTACTTTTCCCCCACGCTGTGCTCCAGAGGATCGTGGAAGATATGAGTTGGGAGGGTTTTAGAGGTTATCTAGACCAACCCAAGTGCAGAAATCCATTAAACCAGCATTGTGGCCAACAGCCCTCTATTGGCCTAATCACATTCTTGTCCTTCATTGCAGCAGTATTCCAAAGAGTTTTGCAATTGGCTTGCAAAAGTGTAACTAAAGCAGTAGAGTTCTCAAATTGAAATTCCATTTGAAATGCAAACATTCAGAATATACAAATGGGTCTGTAGATTCTTTTCCTTAATTAAAACAAATATTATCCTCCAGTTAGGTCTTGCCTATTCAGCATACTTAGAAAGTAGTAGAACGATGGGTTAGAAAATATTTTTAAAACATAGATGGCATTTTAGGATTTTAATTGTGTTTGTGGCTTGTTATTGCCATTGTCTGGTTATTTATTTGGGTCTGCTTTTGGAGATTTTTAACTGTGTGAGCCACCCCAAGTAACATAACTGAGATGGGCATTTATACAAATTGAAGAAACAAACAAATAAATAGTGTGGACAGAAACAGTTTGAACTATCAAAATTTAGGAATATCTTGGAACAATAGGCAAAAACCAGCAATATGAATTTCAACAGGGACAATGAAAACTCTCTCATGGGAAAGGAAAAACCAAAGCAATAAGTTGAAGATGAAGGAGACTGTGTTTGAGCAGTAGTGAAGGCAAGACAAGAAGCAATGGATGGAAACTAACCAAGGAGAGAAGCAACCTGGAATTAAGGAGAAATTTCCTGACAGTCAGGACAATTAGCCAGTGGAACGCCTTGCCTCCAGAAGTTGTGGGTGCTCCAACACTGGAGGCTTTCAAAAAGAGACTGGACAATCATTTGTTTGAAATGGTATAGAGCAGTGGTTCTCAGCCTGTGGGTCGGGACCCCATTTGGGGTCGAAGGACCATTTCACGGGGGTCGCCAAACAACGCAGTCCGCCATCTTTTCCCCCTTTTCCTTAGCTGTGCTACTCCCTTTTATTCTATTGGCTTTTGAAAGCCAATAGAATAGACTCTCTTGAATAGAGTCTAATTCTATTGGCTTTCAAAAGCCAATAGGAATTGTCCAGGCTGTCTCTGCCCTGCTGAGCCCGCCAAAAGTCCCCTTCTGCAAACGGTGCTGCACCAGTTGAGTAGTCCTCGACTTACGACCGGTTGGGGGTCGTGGCATTAAAAAGGTTGAGAACCACTGGTATAGAGTCTCCTGCTCAAGCAGGGGCTGGGACTAGAACAACTGTCTCCAAGTGTATGAGCTTTGTGGACCAGCAGGGGGGGAGGAGATGGTTCTGCCTGAATGGCGGGTGGGCACGTGCGCCCACCACTTGCACAAATGAAACTCCATGCACGCACCTGCCTGCCCACCAAACACACACACTCACCCGCTACTTCTGCAGCCTGGTTCTGAACGGCCTGCAGCCTGTAGTGGGCCATGGCCTGGGGGTTGGGAACCCCTGGACTAGAAGACCTCCAAGGTCACTTCCAACTCTGTTATTCTATGTTCTAAGAACTGAACCAAGTGCTGGTGAAATGAGTACCCTGATCAGTAAATCCATTACTCGAAGGCATAATTGACTAGAGAAATTGAGCTCAGATAGCTGCTGGGCTAGGAGAAGACCCCATTTCTCAGGGGTCAACCTGTACCTCTAGACTGTGCATGGTAGCACTAGAGGATGCTACAGTGGTGAAAAATAAGGTCTCACATTTCAAAGTCACTCTTCAGGAATGTGCAATTGTTTTGATGTGCACAAAATCTCATCCTTTACACGGCAGAAATTGTATTGCTTTGTATAAATAATTAGGGAGTAACCACGAGCTCTGAGGTTTGATGACTATCAAAGGGAAACCTTTTTAAATAACTCTTTAAAATGAAAGATGAAGCTGTATTGTTCTTGGAGTGACATCCTCTGTCAGCAAAAGATGTTCTATTTGAAAGTAAAGACAGATTTCCTGAATTTGACTGGTTAACAATGGTGGGTTCCTTGACATATTTTGACTTTTAAATCAGCTAAAACTGGATTTACAAGGCAGTAAAATTAGTGTTCTTAAAGTTGACAAAAAAGTTGAAGTAACAATTTGAAAACTTTGTTTATGGACAAAGCAAGTTGACAAGAGAAAAAATAAATATTTTTTTCAAGATTAACTGAATTACAGGAGAAATATGGTGAAATTAATACCTGAGATACAATTTCTGTATGAACGTACATCAAACTAAAATGAATATTTTCCTCCAACTCATGCTGGAAAAATGTACATTAACTATCCATTTAATCACCAACCCCCAAGATGAGAAAAATACCACTGACTATATCAGAAGTAAATTCATTAACTGAGTTTGCCTGTGATATTGCCTAAAATAAATGCTGAAAACATGAATATTCACATCTGTATTAAACTGCTATTTCTTGATGTGCAACATATAAATATGACATCATTTTTCTTCTTTCGTTTTCTTCAAATATAAGTATAGAAGATTTGTTTTCTCTTGCTCCAACATAAAATGACTATTTAATGCAAAACCTCACCTATACTATATCCTCCTTACTTATTAAAAAAAAGTGCACACATAATTGCCTTGTAAGTTGTAAATTTAAATAATGAGTGAAAATGCACCGCGTTGGTTTTCATTGGGTTTTTTATGGATTTTTGTTTGTAAATAGCAAAAGGAAAACAGAAAAAAACCCAGCTCCCAGCAGCTATATAAAATTGGAGAAACTCTGCTTAGCCCTCCCCAACCATTAGCCCTCCAGCCTCACCTTAACAAATTTGGGAAAGACAAATTCACTTTTGCTTTAGGCCAGCACCTCTCAACCTTGGCAGCTTTCAGATGGGTGGACTCCAATTCCCAGAATGCCCAGCCAGCAAGCCTGGAGTTGAAGACCAACCATCTGAAAGCTGCCAAGGATGAGAGATGATGATGCACTACGAAAACAATTCCAGGCTTTAGAGAGCTTCTACCAGTAGAAAATTCCTTCTAATCTCTTTGCCTGTTCACCCTTGTGCTTGCTCTGATCCTAGGGTCAAGAAAGGAGCAATCCATCTTCTCTTGCCCTTTTTAAAATTTGATTTGCTCTCATGCATTTGATGGTCTTCTAACTATTGTATCTCCCAATCTTGCAGGATGCCCCTTTTCATCCATCTATCAGGCATTAGAAAAGCACACAACTCCTCTGGAGTAAGGCAGGCAGCTACAAGTAATGAAGCAACGAGACCTTCTTCTTCCCACCAAAACCAGCAATAAGCCACCATCTTTGTCCCAAACCAGCATGTGGCTGTTCTGCCCTCTGAATGGCAGGCGAGGCCCTCGGGTGTCTGCCCACATTCAGATTTGGAACCTGTTGTCAGACACCAAAGACCAAGCAAGACACTGAGATTCTTCGAAGCAGTTTGTTCCATTGTTCCTCACCTCTAGACAGAGAACTTGCCCAATTGAAACAGACCGTTTGCACTGCTAAACATACTCTCTTGGGGAGGAGCCATCTTAGCTCTCTTTCTCCCACATAGACTATCTAAGCATTGTTTTCTCGGTCTCCTGGAAGGCCTCCTTTCCTCTCTGTTGGGAATGAGGAGGCGCATTCCACCCCCCCTAGCAGGAACTGGGGGAATGGAGCAGTTGGAGTCAACAGAATGAGCCGAGGTGGCGCAGCAGTTAGAGTGCAGTACTGCAGGCCACTTTAGCTGACTGTGTTCAGCAGGTCAGCGGTTCAAATCTCACCGGCTCAAGGTTGACTCAGCCTTCCATCCTTCCGGGGTAGGTAAATGAGGACCCAGATTGTTGGGGGCAATGTAAATATATATATATATATATATATATATATATATATATATATATATATATATATATATATACACATTGCTTACTGGTGTACACCGCTTAGAGAGTGCTTGCACTTAAAGCGGTATATAAGTCTCATAAATAAATAAAATAAATAAACAAACAAACAGAAGAGGCCTCTCTAGAGCAGTGGTTCTCAACCTGTGGGTCGGGACCCCATTTGGGGTCGAACGACCATTTCACGGGGGTCGCCAAACCACGTTGTCCGCCATTTTTCCCCTTTTCCCTAGCTGTCCTACTCCCTCTTATTGGTGGCCACACCCACTTGGGGGTCACCACAACATGGGGAACTGTATTATGGGGTCACGGCATTAGAAAGGTTGAGAACCACTGCTCTAGAGCAACCTCTCAGAGCATCCGAGATGCCACACTCGGATGGAAGGTGGCCTGGGGCGGGTCAGTGGAGGACCCGTCATCTGATGGCCCAGAAACATCTTGACATTGGCGAGTGGCAGCATCTGTCTCTGGGCCAGGAGATGGAGAGAGAGGAGGAGGAGGAGGAGGAGGAGGAGGAGGAGGAGGAGGAGGAGGAGGAGGAGGAGGAGGAGGGGTGCAAGGCTAGATTCCACTAGAAATAAAAAATGCCGTGACCTTCATTCACAAGGACACATCCTTCAAGCCCCATCCCTATCTCCAGCACAGAGAGCCTCAAGCCCTTGCAGGATCCCCTAATCTGCTCAAGATCGAGGATCAAGTAAGCAGGAGGGGAAGGGAGAGAACTGCAGGGGGGAAAGTCTCTCCTCCTCCCAATTCCCCACTTCCAGGTGGAAAAGCGACAGAGTGGTGGAAAGAGCGGTGGAGGCTTCAGGACCCACCTCGGTCAACATTTGAAAGATCTGCTCCACACCTGCCTGGCACCTGTCCTCTGAGGACAATCATCTGGCTGTATTTTGGTCTGTTCATCATCACCAAAGAGACTAAAAATAGAGGCAGTTGGAGAACAGAGGCTCATCAGCACCTCCCCATCAATCACAGTGGCAGCCTCTGAAATTAGCTCTTCCCCACTGACAGCACATCCCTTCAAAGGGTGGGTGGGTGTGCATCTTGTCTTGCTTGGTGCCTAGAATGTGGATTCTCTCCAGATTTTCTAAAGACTGCTGAAAGCAGAATCTGTGTTTTTATTGTTAAATTAATTGCTGGGTTTCTTGCGCAAAGGGCCTCGAGGTGCCATTTATAGATATGTATAAACGTTTGGAGTATGGCAAAAAAAAAATTGGAAGCATTTGGCTCCAAGACTTATTTTTCATTTCCTCCTAAACTTTCAAGATTCTGAATGTTTCATTTTCCTTTTTGACAAGTTTTGCAATTGTGCACTTTCCAATTCAGCTTGAAGAGTCCTCTTTTGTTGCTCTCACGAATGGGTTGCCAAGAGCACTTCTGGATCAAACCATCCATTGCACCATCATGGCTCCATCTCAGATTTTTTGGGCCATATTCTGCAGCCCCCTCCCCAGCATGGCAGGTGGGTTCCACAGGAAATGGAGGAGGGGGCAGGAAAATGGCCCCTGAGCAGAGAGGATCCATTTGGCATGAAAAGTGGACTCTGGCTTTCACCCTGGTGCATACTCAAAACAGTATTTTAAAAACCAAACCAGAAAGTATATCTGGGGAAGCCAAGTTGCAAATGGGCTAAAGGGGTGGGGGACAAAAAAAACATGGTGCCCATGGCCATATGATCAGGGCTACCCCTCCCTCTGCAGATATCCCCGTAAATTAAGAAAAATTTTCCATGGGAGTGCTGAGATTCACCAGGTGTCCTGATTCCAGACAGGCCTTGATTCTGTTCTCCAGGCTTAATTTTTCCTTCTTTTTTGCAGATGGATTTGGGCTAACCCCCTTCCCCCTCACACACACACACATATACGTACAGACACAGAGAGAGAAAGACAGCTCAAGGCACTTGAATGGAATTAAGGACACCAGCTGCAAAAGCTTTTCAAGGACTGAACATTCAAGTCTGTGGTGAACTTTCCTCCTGTTCAAATCAAACCACATAAAATGTGCAATTTTGATTTTTTTTTGTTTTTAGATCTGCAAATGAAGCCAACTGGCTTTACCCACGTACATTCTGCCTTTAGGCCATGTAAATCACATGCCCACCTTCCCTCCTCCGGGGAGCGTGCCCCCAAAGCACCCCCTGAGCATTCCCAGCGGGGAGTGGACTCATGGTCTCAACCACAACCCCAGGCTGGCTCTTTTGGTGTTGCCCCTCAACTGTCCCCTCCGTCCTTCTGGCCAGCTCTGCTGAGTTTACTCACGTCGGAGGCAGGACCCTTGTCGGCCCCTGGGCAGGAGAAGGTAACAAACTCGTGGCACCTCTTGTGGACAACGAAGCAACAAACTGCAACGAGAAAAGTGAGGATGCAGGTTAATCGGGGGCTCGTGGAAAAGGGAGAAGTGGTCTTCCGTCTGGCCTAGGGATAATCCTTGGGGTACCCCATGTTATCCCTGCCAGGTTGCTTACTACATTTCCTGCACCCCACATCCTGATTTTGCATTTAATGTGGATTTGTAAGGCAGAGGTAATTTGTTTTCCTGTCTTTTAAAAAAAAATAAGATGAATTTGTTTAATTTAAGAATGTAACAAGATTATCCCTCAATTTTATGTGGACTGTGTGTGTGTGTGTGTATGTGTGTGTGTGTGTGTGTAAAAACAGACCTTTCAAGATTTTTCTCTGCAAAATTCATGAAGAATTTTTGAGAGAAAATCATTCTTCTTTGTGAATTAGCGGCAAACAAAGCCTGGCTCTGCAGGGGCCTTTGCTAACTCTAGTGACTATGGCCCACAGTCATGATGGATGGGAATTGTAATCCAAAACATTTGGAGATTGAGCAAAGGGGTCCAAGGGATGCAATTAGATCAAGTCGTTTATTTATCTGCTACTCTAATCCACACAACAGTCTTAGCAGATTCATTTTAATCTAGACCAGTGTTTCTCAACCTTGACAATTTTAAGGCAATGCTGGCTGAGGAATTCTGGGAGTTGAAGTCCACATGCCTTAAAATTGTCAAGGTTGAGAAACACTGATCTAGACTCAGCCCTTTGTGCCCAGGACCAATAACAGAACAAGAGGCAGAGACTGATCTTTATGTTTATCCAGGGGTCCCCAAACCCTGGAGTGAGCAGGTCACTTAAGTCTGCTGACATCTGCCTCTCCTTCTGCACTTGACCAGCACTGAAAATCACTGATTTGTCCAGGCAGACCTACAATTCCTGAGTGGTTCAGGAACAGAGCTAATGCCCAAATGCCACAACCAGTTTCTTTTGACAAAATGGTGTGGTGGTATCAGCGACCCTGCTCATCGGGCATCCAGATTCACCCCATTTCTGCCACAATGAGTGTGCAGGCTTTCTACCCCCCAGCTACGCCCATGCCCAAAGCAGAGGGACAACCTCTGTATTTATCTATTTATCAAGTTTATATGACACCCCCCCATCCCACAGAAGGTGACTCTGGGTAGCATGTAATGAAACAATATATTATAAAACCACTTTTATAAATATTATAAAATATTTTGTAAAACCACTAGACGTTTAAGCAATTATGCATAAATGAAAACAAGATCACAAGAGGGCTAAAATCAGAATGTTATATACATGGTGCGGCCAATGCGGGCTGGTTCCCTGCAGCCGGAACTACAGGAGATCATCGGCTGGGGAGGAGATGCAGATGAAAATGCATATACCGAAAAGACTGAATAACAAATGGGCTTGGCTCCCCCAGTTCAAAACCATAAAAATCCCTCTTGCAAATGCCAGAATTGGCACAGCCGGCCCTATCTGGGGCCAAGGGCTGCCCTCCAGCTGTCTGCAAAGGACTAGCAGAGTCATCCAGGGCAGATTGGGTGCACGTGGCCATCTCAGCAATCGATCGATGGATCGATCAGGCCGTTCTTACCACCAGGCTGACTGTGGTGAAAGGAAGCCATTTCCTTTACAAGGGAGTTCCAGCTGCACCCAGCCCTTAGGAGTCCCCGGCTGCAGCCTGAATGGTTCGATTGGCCCGCAGACTTTGCTGGGCAGGGGCAAGGAGGCCAAAGTGCACAACACAGAGGCCACCTGGCACTGCATCTGCTCCTGCTACCCCTGGACTTGCTGGCAGACAAGCAGAGGCCAATAGGAAGAGAGGGGAGAGCATGTCAGACGGTAGCAGGTCACCACTGCACAGCGTCCACACCAAGAGAAGGTCTGCATGACAGCCTTTACATGTGATGCTAATCAAGAGAACACATATGGCAGCTTAGAGACTTTTCTGTGTTTCGTGTAGGGAAGGAGAGACAAAGGAAGAATACAGATTTGCCCAATTCACACATCTCTGATTGGACAGTGACTGATACTCCTCTACCAATATATGCTCTACATGTAAGAGAACAGTACATATCTACAGAAATGCACATGATCCAAGATAAAATCTCTCCAGAATGTATATGAGTCAATATACAGTAAAAGAAAAAAAATGACATTACCATAGGTATATATTACAGGCCACCCAACCAATCAGAATAAATAGATTAACTCTTTGCCAACCAGTTAACAAATGTATGTAGAAAGCACACCACAGTAGTAATGGTAGACTTCAACTATCCAGATATCAACTGGGAGACAAACTCTGCAGCGAGTGGGAGATCAAACAGATTCCTAACCAACATAGCTGACAACTTTGTCTCCAAAAGGTGGAGGAGGTAACTAGACGTAAAGCCATACTGGACTTAATTCTAACTAATAGAGAAGAAGTGATAGAGGGGTTGAAGTTGCCAGAACTTTGGGCGAAAGTGACCATGTCATACTGGAATTTAATATAATGCAAACACTAGCAACAGAAAAAAATCCAACCAGTGTGTAAGAACCCACCCCACTTTGCATCTTTAGAAGACAGAACTCTTGGAATATTTCTTCCAACAGGCATCCTTTATTAAGAGAAAATGGTTGCAGGCGTTCTAGACAGGACCTGGGGCCCAAGCCCTACAGTTCAAGGTTTTAAGGGGTCCCCAGCAGCCCAGCCCAGCCCACCATCTTTCCAGCGACAATCCCAGGTGTTACATTTCCACCCCCTTTTTCCTCACTGCCGGTGGAAGGGAGACTTCAGAGAAGAGTAGATGAAAGCTGATGGCCCCATTGTTATGATTTAGTCCTTTTGGTGGTATCCACATTCAATCCCTTTGAAGTTGTACAGAAGGAAGTGAGCGCCATAAACCCCCTTGTTCACCCCCCCCCTTCCCCTTCATCTTATGACAGAATCCAGAGAGGGCAGAAATGGGATTTTCCATAGTCGATAACTAGAGATGAAATATAATTGGATTCTGACACAGTGTCTTGAACTTCAAAAGAGCTGACTTTAACAAACTCAGAGAGAACCTAGAAAGATCCTATGGATGAAAATCCTAAAGGGGAAAACAACCCAAGAATCGTGGGAAACTCTGAAAATGCAATCACAAAAGCCCAGACCAGTACAGTACCACTGAAAAAGAAAAACAAGAAATTCAAGAAGAAACCAGCAGGGCTGCACAAAGATTTCTCTGACAAACTGAAAGACAAAAAGGACAAATACAAAAATTGGAAAGCTAAGGCCAATTATCAGCAGACAGCCAGAAGATGCAAAGATGAAGTCAGGAAAGCAAAGGCTCAGAATGAACAAAGACAGAAATCATGGATAATAATAAAAAGTTTCTTCCAACATATTAACAACAACAAAAAAGTCAACTGTAGGTCCACTAAAGAGAGAAGAAGGAAATAACAGGCAATAGGGAGAAAGCAGAGCTGTTTAACTCATACTTTGCATCAGTCTTCACACGAGAGGAAACTATAGCCCAACATACCAAAAAAACCACTGCAAAAGACAAACTAGAAACAAAAATTAAAATAAACAAGAAAATGATAAAAGAACACCTATCTGACCTTGACGAATATAAATAACTGGGGCCTGACAGATTACATCCCAGAGTTCTGAAGAAGCTGGCAGATGTTATCTCAGAACTGCTGTACCACATCTTTCATAAATCCCGAAGCACCAGGAAAGTACCTGAGGATTGGAAAAGGGCTGATGTGGTTCCCATCTTCAAGAAAGGAAAAAAAATAGACCCATGAAACTACAGACTAATCAGTTTAACATCAATATCTGGGAAGATCCTAGAAAAGATAACCAAAAAACAGATCTGCGAACAACTAGAAACAAAGTTATAACTAGTAGCCAGCACAGGTTTGTTAAAAAACAGATCATGCCAAACCAATCTTATTTCATTCTTTGATGAAGTGACTAAACTAATAGACCAGTGAAATTTTGTGGACATAGTATACTTAGACTTCAGTAAGGCATTTGATAAAGTAGACCACAACCTACTCCTTGGTAAGCTAGAAAAAAGTGGAATAGACAACATCACTACCAGGTGGATCTGTATCTGGCTGGCAAACCATACTCAACAAGTAGTCCTCAATGGCACTACATCCACATGGAGAGAAGTAAGCAGTGGAGTACCACAAGGTTCCATCTTAGGCCCAGTACTCTTCAATATCTTCATCAATGACTTAGATGAGGGAATTGAAGGGGAACTCATCAAATTTGCAAATGACACTAAACTGGCAGGAGTAGCCAACACTCCAGAAGACAAACTCAGGATCCAAAAAGTTCTTGACAGACTTGAACAATGGGTCCTATCCAACAAAATTAATTTTAATGTGGAGGAAAGCAAAGTTTTACATTATGCAAGAAAAATCAAAGTTATTACAGATTAGGTGAGACTGGCTCAAAAACAGTAACTATGAGAGGGACCTTGGAATCCTAGTAGATAATCATTTAATCATGAACCAGCAGTGTGCAGCACTAGCCAAAAAAGCTAATACAATCCTGGGTTGATTAAAAAAAGAGGCATAGAATCAAGATCATATGAGGTATTAGTACCACTTTATAAAGCCCCTAGTAAGACCTTACCTCGAATACTGCAGCCAATTTTGGTCACCATATCACAAAAAAGATGTTGAGAGTTTGAAAAAAAATCAGAGAAGAGCAACTAAGATGATCCAAGGCCTGGAGACTAAAATATATGAAGAACGGCTGCAGGACTTGGGTTTGAGTAGTCTAAAGAAAAGAAGAAACAAGGGAGACAAGATAGCAGTATTCCAGTATCTGAGGGGCTGCCACAAGGCAGAGGGGGTCACGTTATTCTCCAAAGCACCAGAGTGCAGGACAAGAAACAATGGTTGGAAACTGATCAAAGAGAGAAGCAACCTGGAATTAAGGAGAAAGTTCCTAACAGTGAGGACAATTAACCAGTGGAACAGCTTGCCTCCAGAAATTGTGGATGCTCCATCCCTGAAGGTTTTTAAGAAGAGACTAGACAATCACCTGTCTGAGATGGTATAGGTTCTCCTGCTTGAGCAGGGGACTGGACTAGAAGACCTCAAGGTCCCTTCCAGCTCTACTCTATTCAATACTCCACCCATAATCAACCGAGGGTGTCTTTCCCCAGATCATAACTGGCCTGGTTTGCATCCATCCAGGGTGCCATGAGAATAGGAATGGATCAAAGGATCTTTCCCAGCTTCCAGTTACAGATTATATACAGATAGTCCTCAACTTACGACCACAATTGAGCCTAAAATTTCTGTTGCTAAGCAAGATAATTGTTAAGAGAATTACTACATCCACATGGAGGGAAGTAAGCCATGGGGTACTACAAGGTTCCATCTTAGGCCCAGAACTCTTCAATATCTTCATAAATGACTTAGATGAGGGAATTGAAGGGGAACTCATCAAATTTGCAGATGACACTAAGCTGACAGGAATAGCCAACACCCCCCAAAGACAAGCTCAGGATCCAAAAAGATCTTGAAAGACTTGAACAATGGGCCCTATCCAACAACTTGAAATTTAATGAGGAGAAAAGCAAGGTTTGACACTTAAGCAGGACACAAGTACAGATTAGGTGAAATCTGGCTCAAAAACAGTAACTGTGAGAGGGATGATCACTTAAATATGAGCCAGCAGTGTGCGCAGCAGCCAAAAAAGTTAATACAATCCTTGGTTGCATAAACAGAGGCATAGAATAGAATAGAATAGAATAGAATAGAATAGAATAGAATAGAATAGAATAGAATCATGGGATAGAATAGAATAGAATAGAATAGAATAGAATAGAATAGAATAGAATAGAATAGAATCACGGGATAGAATAGAATAGAATAGAATAGAATAGAATAGAATAGAATGGAATGGAATGGAATGGAATGGAATGGAATGGAATGGAACGGAACGGAACGGAACGGAACAGAACAGAATAGAATAGACAGATTGTAGAATAGAATAGAATAGAATAGAATAGAATAGAATAGAATAGAATAGAATAGAATAGAATAGAATAGAATAGAATAGAATGGAATGGAATGGAATGGAATGCAGAATAGAATAGAATAGAATAGAATAGAATAGAATAGAATAGAATTGATTGTAGAATAGAATAGATAGATTGTAGAATAGAATAGAATAGAATAGAAAATAGAATAGAATATAGAATAAAATAGAATAGATTGTAGAATAGAATAGACAGATTGTAGAATAGAATAGAATAGAAAATAGAATAGAATAGAATATAGAATAAAATAGAATAGATTGTAGAATAGAATAGAATAGAATAGATTGTAGAATAGAATAGACAGATTGTAGAATAGAATAGAATAGAATGGAATGGAATGGAATAGAATAGAATAGAATAGAATAGAATAGAATAGAATAGAATAGAATAGAATAGAATAGAATAGAGTGAGGACAATTAACCAGTGGAATGGGTGGCCTTCAGAAGTTGTGGGTGCTTCATCACTGGAGATTTTTAGGAAAAGACCGGACAGCCATCTATCTGAAATGGTATGGGGTCTCCTGCTTGAGCAGAGTGTTGCACCTGAAGACCTCCAAGGTCCCTTCCAGCTCTATTCTTAGATAAATCACTGTGTTCCTTTCCTTCTCCATTTCTCAAAGAGAAAGCCTGCCTGAGTTACTGATCTGCCTTCCTCCTCCTGACCTGAGCCTGCCCTTCTCAGCTTGGCCAAGCTGCCCTAGCCTGCCTTGGGGTCCCATTTGGGGAAGTTTTCATGGCTTGCTAACATCAATTACCTTTGCTAAATATCAGCTGCTTTTGAAGTCTGGGCGCCTTCGGGTGATGAAAAGGATGTTTAAAAAATCATCTTCCTCTAGTGGCTCATCAAGTGAAGATGCCGCAAGGAAGCAGCTACTGGGTGGATCGCAACTGCACGCGTGAACACACACACACAGACACACAGTCACACACACACACACACACACGGACACACACATATAACCACACATACACATTGTAAGATCTTCGTTCCCAAATGTTTTTTACTTTGGCAAGTCTTGGAAATATGTCAGTTTTGATTCTGTCGGGGTGTCTTAGCAATTCTGTTCACACTGTTCAGTTTTATTTATTGATGGTTTGCATCCATGTAGTGAACAAGCAGCATTTCCAAGCAGCATTTGTTCCAAACAGAGAACAGGCGAGCTGAAAAGGGGAATGAGTTCCTGTATTTTCTCATAATTGTGCAAAGGCCACTAAAACTGAGCAAGCAAATTTCCCCTGGCCTCCTTGTGTTAAAATGCAGGATCCCAATCTCTTCCCTTTTTTGCGCTGCTATTTTTAAAAAATGAAAGCAAAGAAGAGGGAAAGGAAGGGAAGCCCCTGAGCTGAGCTTCCAAGTTTTCTCCCTTATACAGTCATGAGTGCAGCTTGTCCCCCCCCCCACCACCACCAGGGTATCCAGAGGCAGAAACAAAGGAGGAATGGAAGGAAGGAGAGGTTCCCGAGAGATGGTCTGTAAACAGGGCACCGACTCATTCCCAGCTGAGAGCTGACAGAACTGTCAAACCCTCGGAGAGAAATGTCTCTTGGGGGGAGATCCTTTGTTCTCTGCAGAAGAGAGGAAGGGGGGAGACCAGCCCACCGCAGGACACACCGAAATGTCTTCTGACCAGGGAGACTACCTACGTTGTCCCCTTTACCACAGCCAATTGGGAGAGGTGGGCTGATGCAAGGGGAGACCTTGGAAGGAAGGAAGGAAGTTGTTTAGGGGAGGGGAGCCAGCTGGGATTCTTCTGCCTGGGCAAACCTGTAGAGCCAAGGGTGAACCTCAGGTGGAAAGTCCATGCAGGAATCCTGACTGCCAAGGAATGATGGGGCTTGTTGGAGGTGCAACAAGAATGGTGCCCCACTCAGAGCCATCTGCTTGCAATAGCCCAACATTCTAGTCTCGATCAAGCCAGTATATGTATTACCCTGCCATTGAGGCAGGCCGTGTTTTTCTCAGACAGGCTTGTGTTCTTTTGAATTGCATACCTACTATGTGGAACCGAGGGAATGGGCTCTCTTGGCTGAAAACCTAGCCCATCGACACTGTAGGCCAGGGATTTCCAATCTTGGCA
Source organism: Crotalus tigris (assembly GCF_016545835.1). Lineage (NCBI taxonomy): Eukaryota > Metazoa > Chordata > Lepidosauria > Squamata > Viperidae > Crotalus > Crotalus tigris. Next base: position 1,061,638 of record NW_024096931.1, on the reverse strand, counting down.
ACTTTAAAATGTGTGGGCTTCAACTCCCAGAATTCCCCAGCCTCAGTTCTGGGAATTGAGGTCCACACATCTTCACGATGTGCCAAGATTGGGAACACTTCACCAGGAATTATCCGGAACCAAAGACAAGATACAGAAGGATGAAGGAAACAATGTAATTTACAAAATCAACTGTAACCATTGCAACCAATTCTATGTGGGACGAACATCACATCAACTGAAAACCAGAATCCATGAACACCATTTGGCAGCCACATTTCCTATCCCTAATCTCTACCCACACTGACACCGAACAGCTCCAATTCAACTGGAGCAACACAAGAATCATCGGCCACCCACCACGCTCGGGAGTTCATTGGAGCCTGGCACTTCACAAGCAGCTCCATCCATGGACACACTGACCTATCAGCAGCCTACAAACCCTTCAGGATCCAAATCAACCGCACAGCCAAGCAGAGATTGCACCGACCCCCAACCATCCCACGCAAGTCCGCCCAACCAGCAGTTCACCTCCCAATGACCCTCAGCTGACATGACCTCCCCGTCACAGGACCCATCACACGACCCTCACCTGACATGGCCTTTCCATCACAAGGCCTACTGACCACACAAAGAAGAAAACCAACACTGACATCCCTTAAACTCTGCTGAAGATGTTACCTAGCCTGGTAACGAAACATTCGGAGAATGAACTTCCACCCTCATTGGGAACTCCTGCTAGAGGCTCCAGTACTCCTGGGATGTAAGATTGGATGGGCTTGCGACAGATGAACAAGTTCTTTATGGTCAGAGGCTATGAACAGGACCATTAGGATGAAATGCAGTTCACTCATTCATGCATTTTGACTGCCTGAGATACACAGGTCAAAAGATCCTCCTTTCATCAGAATGACAAAAATGTCTGCCCATCGCGGATGTGTTTGCTGTGTTGCTCAAAAAGACAAAAGGGGTGGAGTTTGGGATGTGACACGGCTGCTTTCAGCAGCCTGATCCCCTTGTCCACTGTTGGGGACATCCTGATGAGAAGCCTCCATGTCAGTGGTGAATATGTGAACAACCGGTTCTCTGTGTGGATGCCGCTTCCAGAAGCCCGTTCTGGGTCTGGGCAACAAAAAATTAGCTATTGGTTCTGCTGAACTGATGCGAACTGGCTGAATCCCACCACTGCTCTATGTATTCTTTTCCTTCCCTTGTTTTCCTTTCTCCATTGTTTGTTTTGTTCAGTTAAATAAGAGGATTGCTTTAATAAAATGTGTTCTTTCAAAAGGAAAATAGCAGGCAAAATTGAAAAGGTTTTTTTTTTTTTGCTGCAGGAATCAGATCATCCATATCCAGTTCTGGATCCCCAATTAATATCTAAACTCCACAGACCTTGACTTCTGTTTGGGGTTAAAGGCAACATCACCACCTCTCCTGAAGAAGTTCCTGAGGTCTAGTTATGCCCCAAAGTGGTTTTAACTCTCATGGTAATTACAGGAAGAACCCCAAAAATATATTAGAAATTGTTTGGAAGTCGGAGGTGCAGTCTGCTGCTGTTAAGTATATAAACAGCTTTATCTGTTGCACATAAAAATCAGGCAGAGCTTCACTCACTGTCATGGACACCATCTTGACTTTTTTGACCGTGCCCTATGGATGCCCCATTGGGGGTCCAGGAAAGCTGTGGTTGTTTCCACCAAATGGCAAAGACTTTTATCCCTGGGAGGGATCTTCTCCTTCCCTGAGACGCTGCTTGAGAGAACCTGCGTTATTTGGATATCTATTTCATCCCTTTCAAGGCTGGTGTTTTGCTTTTTGCTTTTTGCAGAACCACTTCCTGTTTTCAACAGACCATTTCAAGTTTGCCTTTGGGAAAAAGCAGCCGCCCGCCAGCCGCCCGCAAGACCAGCAGGTGCTTCCTTTGGCCCACCCAGCCACGACCCGTGCCTAGCGGTGCCCCCAGACTGCTACAGCCAGTAAGGCCAGCCAGCAGGGCATCAAAGCGGAGGCAGAAAAGGCAGGCAGGGGGTTCCAAGCCAGCCACAGTCCCCGCCGGGCTCAGCAGGAGTCCACCAGGCAGCCAAGAGCAACGGCCTTGCTAACCCTGGAGCAGAGGCCAAGCGCTGCCCACAATCTCTGAATCCATGCCTAAAAAAGAAGGGCAAAATCCAAGATAAACTCAGACAGATTCAGTTGTTGGCCAGTTTGCAAAAGGCAACATGGTTCACACTGACAAATGCATTTACACCCCTGGAAACACCTGGGGCACACTCGCCCCTGATGGTGTTTACTGCAGGAGATGCCATGGGGGGGGGGGAGAGAGAAAGTAGCAGGCTGGCAGGGAGAAGGACCAGAAGGAGGGCACAATAAGGTGGAAAAGATGGGAACTGGGAAGAAGTGGAAGCCTTTCAAAGGGAGGTTTCTGCCAAGGAGACCTTCCCTCTCCATCTCACTCTAGCAAGGTCCTGCCCACGTTTTCTGGTTAACCGGGGCACCCCCAGGTAATTTAAACGAGCAGCACAGATAGCTTTGCAAACTAAGATTATTATTAATCAAGCAGTCAGCTCTCCACTGCATCCAGTGGGGCTAATGAGTAGGTGTAAGGCTGTTGCTTAAATGATATTTAGAGGCATATAATAACAACAGACATATCTCCACTCCTCCCACTGGATACCTCATCCCCTTCCCCCAGATGATGTCTTGAATGGGTAGAAAATGAAGGAGGATCACCTGGTGGCCTCCTTCTCATCCCTGTTCATACCTGTGTTATGTACATAAGAGTGATAAGGCTAGAAGAACCCAAGGCCCCTCCCTTGGGGACTGTCCACAGGGCTTGTGTCCAGCAGCACACTAGAAAGTTCTGATTGATTGATCGATTGGCTGCTAATGCGAATTCTTGCCTGTTGTTCCCTCTCTGTCTCCTTTTAATCCCTTTCTGCCAGTTAACTGCTTGTGCTGTTTGCAGATGTTTCATAAATAAACATCAGGCTTTATTATTGTTTAGTTGAGCTGAGTGTCGTGGGTGCTTGTTCTGATCTGGATGGAGTATGCTGGGCATAAATGAAGCTGGAAAGTACCCCCAGTAATTTCCCACCCCACCCCCACCCCCTGCTTAGAAGTTTCCACACTAGCACATAGCCACTCTTTTTCTCCACATGCGCACCGCACCCATGTGCTCACGGCTACAGCTCTGCAGAATGCACTGTGGTCCCAAGGCTAAGATGTACTTTTGCAGGTAAAGGTTGAACCTCACACCTAAGGGGGGGGGGCGGGCGTGAACTACAAGCAGGCTGCCACGCATTAGCACTCCCATCAGACAAGGAGATTTTTCAGAATTTCACAGTTCAACAAAGTGGAGAGCAAATGTTGACAGCACAGATAATCTTTATAGAAAGTGCTAGGGGGAGCACAGCAGTCTGGGGAATTCTTCAATTGGCCAAGGGTGAGAACCGCAGCTCTGGAACGTCAAAGGGGGCTTCACGGAGGGCAGCTTTGCCCAGCCCTGCAATTCAAAAACCTCAACCTGGAAATCCTGCTAAGGGATGAAAGGGGGGGTATCCTGATATTGGGGCCCCAAGAGCAGGGGAGGACCCCTTCCAAAGAGCCCCCCTCCATACAGCCTTGCCACTTCCATCTTGCCTGGTGCCCCCCCAAGGAAGGTCTTCAGTTCCTGGCCCTCCTTTGCCAATATCCTGATGGGAAATGTGGCTTCCACCACTTTTGTTGTTGTTAATTGCGAAGTCGTGTCCGACCCATTACGACCCCATGGACAACGTTCCTCCAGGTCTTCCTGTCTTCTACCATCTTCTGGAGTCCATTTAAGTTCACACCTACTGCTTCAGTGACTCCATCCAGCCATCTCATTCTCTGTCGTCCCCTTCTTCTATTGCCCTCAATCTTTCCCAGCATCAGGCCCTTCTCCAGTGAGTCCTTCCTTCTCATTAGGTGGCCAAAGAATTTGAGTTTCAACTTCAGGATCTGGCCTTCTAAGGAGCAGTCAAGGTTAATCTCCTCTAGGACTGACCGGTTTGATCGCCTTGCAGTCCAGGGGACTTGCAGGAGTCTTCTCCAGCACCAGAGTTCAAAGGCCTCCATTCTTTGGCACTCGGCCTTTCTTATGGTCCAACTTTCACAGCCATCCATTGCAACTGGGAAAACCACGGCCTGGACTATACATACTTTTGTTGGCAGGGTGATGTCTCTGCTTTTTAGTAGGCTGTCTAGATAGCTCTTTCTTATACATCTGTGTAGCCCCAAGGATGGGGCAGGATTCGCATTCAGATCAAAACAGTACAGCAGATCTCCATTTCTAAGTCATTTGGCCCATTTTCTCCAGGCCCAGGGGGAGGACTCGTCCCTCAGAGGCTGGGCAAAGGGAGCTTTTGGTACGAAGTCAAAGGGCACCAAAGGGCCACAGGTGCAGCCCAGCAGGCTGGAGGGAAGCAGGCGCTCCAGCTGGACTCTGGGCAGGCCTGGAGGGAGCTGCAGGGTTGGTCGTCTGGAGAAGACCTGGCAGTGGAAGCCGTGCTTTCCCCCACCCTACTTGGCGCAGACCTGCCTGAGGTTCTCGGGCTACCTTGCATGAGGCTGGGGCAGCTGGTCCACCTTGCCCCTGGTCCTCTGGTTGTTGCTTCCTGAGCAGGAGACACCCCAGCCAGCCTTCTCTGCCTGCCAAGAGGGCCTTCCTGGGGAAGCAGGGCACCTTGCCGCATTTTGCAAATTCTTCCCCCCCCCTTTAAAAAGTTCAAGGAGGCTTAAAGGCTTGGCGGGCAAGTGAAGGGTGAAGAGAACTGGGATGCCTCCAGACAAAGTCCCCATTGTGTAATCCTCCAGCCTGATTCATCAAATGTCACCACCGTCCATCTAGACCCTTCCCGCCTCCCATTCTCCCAGGGCTTCATCTGTCTTCTTTATTATTTCTTGTTTCCACAAAAAAAAAAAAAGAAAATCTTTCAGGAGAAAAAGACGGCATGCTGCACGCTTTGTTTGGACTGGTGAGGGTGATGTCCTCCTTGCGGAAACTCCCCCAAATGTTATTTTCTGCAGGCTGAACAGACCTGAACAGCTGATGCCACCCACCCACCCACCAGGCCTGCCAAAGGGGTCACCTCTCCTTCCTTCAACCCCATTTTGCTGCTGTCGATGGGAAGGACCAGGACCCCTCCACACCCTTGAAAAACGCCGCTTCCGCCAGCGAATGACAAGCAACCCAAGAAAAGCTTCCGATTCTCCATATTGATCTGATGCCCTATTTCAGTGTTTCCCAAACTTGACCATTTTAAGGCATGTGGACTTCAACTCCCAGAATTCCACAGCCAGCAACGCTGGCTGTGGAATTCTGGGAGTTGAAGTCCACATGCCTTAAAATGGTCAAGTTTGGGAAACACTGCCCTATTTTAAAGGAATCTGGACATTGCAAGCAAAAGCTGCTCTGCCTGCTTCTGGACTGTGGAACCAGCCGCTGTGCTGGTGCTGCTGTTTTCTGGCCCTCCGGCCAGATCCTGCAAGCAGCCCCCAGACTCTGGACTAGTTGCCAGTCTAAAGCCCAAGGGCAGAGAGGTGGTGGCAGCCGGGGGGGGGGGACAAGTAAGGCTCTCATTCTTTGCCCCCCCCCCCAGAGTTCCTGCTGCATCTCAGAGGTGGATCAGGCAATGGGTCAACCTGATGTCCCCAAAGGACTCGGGAAGCCCACTTCATGGAAAGGAACCGCCCCCCCTTTCCTCCTGCAGCCCCCCCTTCTCTCTCTCTCTCCCTCCATAGCCAGGAGCCTTGCAGGGAATCCCACCGCCCTTCTCTTTTTACAGGCCCTGCTTTCATCGCCTCTGGGTGAGGAAGGGACAGACCATCATTCCTTGTTGCTCCCCTGGAGGGGAAGCCACAGCGGAAGCTCACACACCTGGTCCCAGGGGTCCCAGAGCTCCAGAGAAGCATCCCCCCTCCCTCTCCCCCCCCCAAGAGATCAGCCGAAGAGAGGGCACCTGCTGGAGAGGATTGTGGGCCCACCTAGGGCTTTGAGGGGGCGGCTGCTTTTGCAACGCCTTGGGGGTGCTTTGTTGCAGCCTGAAGGGGGGGCGGGGCTGGAGTGGGGGGACTGTGGCCATTTCTGAGCAAGGAATGGGCAGGCTATGGCTGCAGTCCAAAGGGGCCGCTTTCCGGTTCTGACACGCTTCTCTCCTCTGGGGCATTTCTGAATCAGAACAAGAAGACCCCATGAAACGGCTAGGAACAATTTGGGGATGTGGCAAGCCATTTTTCATTCATTTGGTCTCTTCGAACAGCACAAACCTATTGATTACTCATCAGTCTTGGAGACAGAAGAGTTTCATTTCAAAAATGTGTAATCTACTCTCATTTCAGAATGAAAGAAAGAAGCCCCTTGTTCCCTGCAGTCCTGCTGGACTATAAATCTCATCATCCTAGCCATGTCCAGCCCCCCAGGAGAGGCTGACTGCCTCTCCCCACTCTTTGCCCATCTCTGCTGTCCAGAGAATTGGCAGCAGCCCCTCCCCAGCTGCAGCCAAGAGTAGGCACCACCTCTGAGGACCCCCAGCCTTCTTGCCCCCACCCTGCCTGACTTCTTTAAAAACCCCAGTGATGGTACACCTACCAAGCATTCCACTGGTTTATTGTTCTGTCAGGAAATTTTTGCTTAGTTCTAGGTTGCTCTCTCCTTGATTAGTTTCCATATATAGTTATAACCTTTATATTTATTTTCTACCTTTATTATGTGTACAAATAACTCAAGGTGACAAACATAAGTAATATGTCATGGTTCCGGTAGATGAGGCCAATTAAAAGAACTTCAAGGCAAGGAATTCTTCCTCAAAGAACATTTTTATTTGGCTACAAAATAACGGCACATACAAAGGTGAACCCAAGACTAAATTCCCCTCCTCTACCTTACAAAGTTACAAGTTGCAAGTCCCACCCCAATTAGGTGTCATAAATCACATTCACCAATTAGTAGAAAATTGGGTGCTCCTCCCAGCTCTCCAGCCCGCCAAAATGCTATCAGTCATGACCTTGGTTCCCATACATGAAATTGTTTTGGCTAACTCAGAACTACATCCCCTCCCTCCTGCTTTCTAAATATGTGGCAACCTAAAAAGTGAAAATGGCTTCAGTTCAGGTTGTTGCAGTGTTGACATAGTCCTCTTTCCTCCTTCTGTTTTCCCCACAACCACCACCCTTAGGTGGGTTGGGCAGAGGGGGGGCACTGGCCCAAGGTCACCCAGCCATCTTTCATGGCTAAGGAGGGACTTACCATCTCCTGCTTTCTAGCTTAGCGCCTTAACAACTACCGCAAACTGGCTCTTACGATTAATTATCCTTGCCTCTATTTTAAATGTTATATTCAATTTATGTTTAATATGTTTTATGTTAAGAGATCAACCCCGACTGCTCTTTAGAAGGCCAGATCCTGAAGTTGAAACTCAAGTACTTTGGCCACCTAATGAGAAGGAAGGACTCACTGGAGAAGGGCCTAATGCTGGGAAAGATTGAGGGCAAGAGAAGAAGGGGACGACAGAGGAGGAGGTGGCTGGATGGAGTCACTGAAGCAGTAGGTGAGAACTTAAATGGACTCCAGAAGATGGTAGAGGACAGGAAGACCTGGAGGAACATTGTCCATGGGGTCGCGATGGGTCGGACACGACTTCGCAATTAACAACATGTTTTATGTTTATAATATTTTATTTGTACATGGCCTAGAGTCCCTCTTTGAGGAGATGGGCGGTTTCTAAGTATGATAAATAAAATAAATAAAAATTTCTCTTGAAGTTTTTAAAAACCTGTAATGGCAGCCATTACATCAGATATCAGGAGTGCATTAAAGTACCAGAAAAGAATTTAAACTACTCCCCAAAAGTTCACACAGAAATGGCTATTAGACACCCGACCATAAAGACTACAGATACTCTGGAGCACCGGCCATTCAGAATCATAAAAGAGCATCTGAATTTGGCCCAGGAACCAACAGGCCACCAATCTAAGCTCCTTTTTATTGTAATTCTGGGGTCCCTTGAACAAGCTTGGTTGGACCAATTAAAACCCGGGCTGCCAATTTCTCAACCAGCAGAGGCTTATCCAGTTCTCAGCCACGTTTAAGGCACCCCAAATCCAGCCTGGCAGGTGACTGGGCCGAATCCCTTTGAACCTGCGCTACATATCACTGGTTGGTTGTATAAGAATCACTACTCATCCACAGGAAGGTGGAGAATCTATAGACAGCTGTATTTCCAGACAGCTAGTAATGAAACCTCCGAACTCAAATGTAGTGTTTCTGAAGGTTCGCAACTTTAAGATGTGTGGACTTCAGCTCCAAGAATTCCACAGCCAGCCATGCCTCTTAAAGTTGCTAAGGTCTGGAAATCCTGCTGTAGTGTTGGATCTTCTTAAGCACACAGCCAAAGCATTTGATCAGAGCAAGCAACTCCCATCTCTCCAACGTAACAAGACAGTTACTCAGCTGAAGAACTGGAGCCTTTGGGCCGTAGGAGCTTCTGGAACCGTTCTTATTTTGAAGCGGTCCATAAATTGGTCTCTCCCTCGTGCATAACTCTTTAAAAATGCCTAACTCTTTAAAAATTGTACTTTGGCTGTCCTCTGCTCTTCTGAACTGGCCTCTCCCCCACGCCATCATGTTTCTCCTGGGTTAATTATCCACTTTTGCTCATTTAATCCTTAAGTCACCCTCACCTTTCACTACAAAGAATGGAGTGGGAACCAGCATGGGGGGGGGTCTTTATTTACACTTTTGTAGCAACTGGCAACTCAATGCAGAGGTCAGGGAAGGTGTGCCTCCGCCCTTTTCAATCATTCAGCACATTGCCTTTGAAAAAGACAATAGGGCTGCAATGGGCAAGGTACACTTCCTTGCTCTCTCCTGCCAAGGCTGTGCTCATTAGCCACAGAGCAGGTGCCCGGGGTTAAGGTGTGTGGGAGGGCAACCAGTTCCTTAAACAATCAGCCTTGGCATTTGCTCCCCCCATGGCTCCAGCAGTTTCTGCCCTTTGCAGAATTTTGCATCTATGCAATTTCTCCACAAAAGGTGGCCGGCTGGCATGTTTTCTTTATGCCGCACTCCTCACCTGCAAACAGCCTTTTGAAAAGCAGCGCCAAGGCACAATGCGCCTTCAGTTGTGGACCCATTTACTCCTGCAGGAGATTTTAAATTACACAGGAGCTGGGCAACAAACTGTCACTTTTAAGCCTTTGCCAAGGAAAGCGGGTGGAGTCCTCAAACGGGGGACAGCGGACCTAACGCAGCCAGCCCAAGCCTCCCCCAGCCCAGAACTGGGAGGAATGGGATGCAGAGATCAGCCCCCCAGCCCACCCCCAGATCCCTGAAGGGGAAACCACATCAGCAAGGAGGAGGATGGTATTTCAGATTCAGAAATTCTTTCAGAGATTGACCAGAGGAGAGCAAGAAGGGGTGGGGGCACAGAAATAGGGAGGGAGGAGTCAGATTCTGCACAGGGTCTGCATTTCAGGGAAGGCAAAATCCACAAGATTTTGGTCCTCCAGAGACCCCAATTCATTTTTCGCCCCCCCCTCCTCCAGGTAACTGATGCTGCCAACCTGCCAGCTGCTTCTACAAAGCAGGGGGAGGAGAAGAATTATTTCCCACAGCAGAGGCAGAGATGGCTGCCGTGTGGGCCAGAACCCTGACTGCCATGGACCCCACACTGTAGCAGCGCATCGGCCTCCAGCCCCACAGCGGGGCCGCTTTTGCCAAGGAGAACTGATTCACCCACTGCATTCACCCTAACTAGGGGTGCGGAGGGCTCCCCAGGTACAAGCCGTGGGGACCCAGAGATGCTCTTTGTCTAAGGTGTCCACCACCTGGGAATGGCCTTGCAACTAAGTCTGACTGGCACCAATTCCAATGTCTTCTCCTAGAGTGGCCAAGCCAGATTTTCTGCAGGGCGGATGGTGGCATCCCTGGATTCTTGATTGGCCCCAGCACATTTGTCAATGTCCTTATGTTGTATTGTTGAGTTTATGGTTTGATTCTTATTTTGTTGTTTTTAATTGTTTATTGTTTTAGTTGTTTATTGCAACCTGGTGAAAATCAGTATAACAGAATCGGAAGGCTTTGGAGGTCTCCTAGTCCAACTCCCTGCTCAAACAGGAGACCTTATACTATTTCAGACCAGAAGATGGTCTAACATTTTATACCATTTTAAATCAGAAAATGCAGCCTTTTGGAAAATAGCACTTAGACTTATATACCTCTTCAGAGTGCTTTACAGCCCCCTCTAAGCAATTTACAGAGTCAGCCTATTGTCCTCAACAATCTGGGTGCTCATTTTACTGACATTGGAAGGACGAAAGGCTGAGTCAACCCTGAGCTGGTCAGAATCGAACGCCTGACTTTGGGCAGAGTTAACCTGCAATACTGCATTCTAACCACTGCACCCATCACCGGTCTTATAACCAGGGAACTGAGGACTTTTGAGCTCATTGGGGGTCAGCTGCCCTGCTGGTCTTGGGGAGGATTGTGTTGTTGTTTTGTTTTCAGGCAACTCCAGATGGGGCAGAAGCAGAAGTGCCATCATAGAAGGAAATGGGGCCAGAAAATGACCCCTGCTGACCCTTTAATGTTAGCAGATGTTCTGCAAGTACAGGCTTCCCACTTCTCCCTGACTTCTCTCCACCAGAGAAGTGAACGCCTCCCCCCAATTGATCAGCAGGAAAGGAGGAGCCCTTAAATTGGTAGGAGATCCGCCCTGCTGCTCTTCAGAGGCCCCACACACACCTCCCAGCGCACCCTGCTCCACTGGATTTCTCTAACAAAGTTAGAAAGAGGAAACTCAGAAGCCTCTTTGTCACTATCACCACCAGCGAAAGAGTCGGAGGCCCTTCGAAGGAAGTTCCTCTAACTGTTATCAAGGGCTATTTTAACCCACAAGGTTTCCGATGCTTCTGCTGCAGGGCCAGTTATTTCTTCCTTCGAGGGAGTGGCAAATTTCCCCCCCCCCCAACTAGGAGGCACGAAAATCAACCATTCGGGAAGGGGGCTGGCCATGCGTAGCCACCGATGGACCCCTCACAAAGGCCCCTCTGGCCTCCTGCACCAAACCCCAGGATCCTTCTCCACCCTTGTGCCACAGAGACCCAGAGGCCCAGGCATCATCCTTGCAAGTCACCCTGGGCTCAGACATGACCCAGAGGCAGGCCCAGACAAGCATTCAGACCAGGATGAGAGCCCCTTCTGTGTCATCTGAAAAGCCTTTGCCTTCCCTCTCTCCTTTGACGTTTCTTATTCTCCCCCTGCCACAGCACCTGGCATCCCACAAGGGGAGGCGGTGGGCTCTGGTCTGCCCTGAAGGACATCTTCTTCAGCAAAGACGGAAGATCGCAGGCACAACCTGCGATTAGTGGATCCAAGGAATGCTGTGGACATAATTTACTTGGACTTCAGTAAGGCATTTGATAAAGTAGATCACAACCTACTACTTGACAAGATAGAAAAATGTGGGGTAGACAGAACCACCACCAAATGGATCCGTAGCTGGCTGACCGACCATACTCAGCGAATGGTCCTCAATGGAACTGCATCTACATGGAGGGAAGTGTGTAGTGGGGTGCCCCAGGGCTCTGTTCTGGGCCCAGTGCTCTTCAACATCTTCATCAACGATTTGGATGAAGGGATAGATGGGGAACTTATCAAATTTGCAGACGACACCAAGCTGGCAGGAATAGCCAATACTCCAGAAGACAGGCTTAAGATACAGAAGGATCTGGACAGACTTGAACACTGGGCACTAACTAACAAAATGAAATTCAATGGTGAAAAAAGCAAGGTTCTACATTTAGGCAAGAAAAACCAAATGCACCAGTACAGCATAGGTGGCACCATGCTCACTAGTAGTAACTGTGAGAGGGACCTCGGAGTCCTAGTAGACAATCACTTAAATATGAGCCAGCAGCGTGCTGCAGCTGCCAAAAAGGCCAACACAGTGCTACGCTGCATTAACAGAGGGATAGAATCAAGATCACGTGAAGTATTAATACCACTCTACAATGCCTTGGTAAGGCCACACTTGGAATACTGCATCCAGTTTTGGTCACCACGATGTAAAAAAGATGTTGAGACTCTAGAAAGAGTACAGAGAAGAGCAACAAAGATGATTAGTGGACTGGAGGCTAAAACATATAAGGAACGGTTGCGAGAATTGGGTATGTCTAGTTTAACGAAGAGAAGGACAAGGGGGGACATGATAGCAGTATTCCAATATCTCAGGTGCTGCCATAAAGAAGAGGGAATCAAGCTATTTTCCAAAGCACCTGAAGGCAGGACAAGAAGCAACGGGTGGAAACTAATCAAGGAGAGAAGCAACCTAGAAGTAAGGAGAAACTTCCTGACAGTGAGAACAATTGATCAGTGGAACAACCTGCCTCCAGAAGCAGTAAATTCTCCAAACACTGGAAGTTTTTAAGAAGAGACTGGACAGCCATTTGTCCGAAATGGTGTAGGGTTTCCTGCCTGAGCAGGGGGTTGGACTAGATGACCTCCACGGTCCCTTCCAACTTTACTACTGTTATAACCTGGGCTAGGCCTCCTCAGGAGGTCTGCACGGAGCCAGAACGGGAGGGGCCCTGCCTCTGCGTGGAGGGAATCCCTCCAGCCCCTCTTCCACCCAGCAGCAGCCTCAACATCTAAACCTCGCATCCGCCTGCTTGGGCAGAGTCCAGCAGGGATGAGCCAAGGTCTGCTAAAGAGCAGGCATTGCCCTGGGAGCTGGGGAGCCTCACCCCCTCCCCGATGCAGCTGCCAGCCCCTTCCAGGCTTTCTCCACTCCGGCTCCCTTCAAGGAGCTCCCACTCACCTCCCGCTGCTTCATCTCCCCTATTTAAATCCATTTCACCTCCTTTGAAACGGCAGGCAGCCCTTCCATTACATCAGAGGGAGGGAGGGGGGGGGAAGAACCTGATCCACTTTAGTCACTTTGCAAAATTATCTCCTTCCATATTACTCCCCCTCCCAAGCAGCAGATCCACCTGACGGTCTCTGACATTTGCTAAGACTTGCAAATTATCATCCCGGGGGAGAAGAAAGGAACCTTCTCCTTCCTCCCGCCATTAATCCTGCTATTAGACTTTCTCTCTGGCTTTGACAAGAGGGAGCACCTGATTTAGAAGCACCCAACCCAACTGGGGGGGGGGGAGAGGCTGTTGCCAGAGCAACCCCTTACAAGATCCGCTACCTCTCTGGGAGATCCAGAGGTTGCCCTAAGGGAAGGGACCTTCCCAGCAGCCAGAAAGGGGTAGGTGGGGGACTGGCCCAGGAGAGTCAACCCACCAGCAGCATCACCTGCACATTTGTGTGTGTGTGTGTACTCTCTGTGGATACGCTACGTCCTGCCAGATTTAATGAGGAAAGGAGAGATCCAACCCAGATGGCGGCCAACAGGTTGCTTGCTCTGTTTACCTTACCTCGGTCATCACAAGAGGGCAACCAGGCTCGTCTGAGGCAGCCAAAGAGCAAAGGAGACTGGAAGCATCTTTTCTGGCCCACAAGGCTTCTGCCTTCTAGCGAAATGGGTTGCTGGAAAGGTGCTAGCAGACTCCTTTGGACTTTGGGCTGCTTCAACTCACCATTTGCTCATTTCTTCTCTACAAGGGGCTCGTGGCGTTCAAGACAAGAAACCAGGAAGAGAGACTCTGTAAGCAGAGCAAGAGAACAGAGGTCCTGCTAAGTAGGAATGCTCCTGGGATCAGGTGGCTCTTTCACCTGGCCATGCAGAACAGAACAGAGTGGAAGGGACCTTGGAGGTCTTCTTGTCCAGCCCCGTCCTCAAGCTGGAGATCCTATACCATGCTGGACAAAGATCCCATATCATTCTAAACAATCCAGCTATGAAAATAAAATTACTAGGGGTGGGTGGGAGAAACATCAGCAGCCCAAACTGTTTCTAGTAGTATTTAAAGATGACTTGAATAATTAACAACCCCCATCTAAAACCCATTAGACAGAGCTTCTGAATGGATGCAGGGTCACAGAAAGGACGAGTATAACTCTTCACTCCATTTGAATGCAGTAGGTCCTGTCCTTCTGAAGGCTGCTGCCCAGGACCTTCACGCAGATGATCAGGGGGCTGGAGGCTAAAACCTATGAAGAACGGTTGCAGGAACTGGGTTTGTCTAGTCTAGTGAAAAGAAGGATCAGGGGAGACATGATAACAGTCATCCAATATGTGAGGGGCTGCCAGAAAGAAGAAGGGCTCAACCTATTTTCCAAAGTACCTGAAGGCAAGACAAGAAATAATGGATGGAAACTAACCCAGGAGAGAAGCAGCCTAGAAAGAACTATGGAGAAATTTCCTAAGTGTGAGAACAATCAACCAGTGGAACTCATTGCCTCCAGACGTTGTGGGTGGTCCATCGCTAGAGGTTTTCAAGAAGAGAGCGGACAGTCACTTGTCTGAAATGGTATAGGCTCTCCTACTTGAGCAGGGGGTTGGACTAGAAGACCTCCAAGGTCCCTTCCAACTCTGTCATTCTGTTGTTATTCTGTTACTCTGTTATTCTGTTAGAGGGCAACTCTCTTTGCAGGCCCACTCTAACACAAAGGCCTTCCCCCCCACCCCCGGTTTCTTGCTGCCATCCCTGAAACCCAGGCCTGCCCTAGTTGTATGTCACTGTAGCTCCCTTGGGCTTTGGCACAAGAGAACCGGCAGATGCTTTCTGGAGTGGAAGGCAGATTCCCCTCTCCTTGCAGTCCATTGACAGACAGCCACCTTCTGCATGCAAAGCAGGGCTTCTCCCCAGCCAAGGAAGAAGAAGAAGAAGAAGAAGGAGAAGGAGAAGGAGAAGGAGAAGGAGAAGGAGAAGGAGAAGGAGAAGGAGAAGAAGAAGAAGAAGAAGAAGAAGAAGAAGAAGAAGAAGAAGAAGAAGAAGAAGAAGAAGAAGAAGAAGAAGAAGAAGAAGAAGAAGAAGAAGAAGAAGAAGAAGAAGAAGATCCATGAAAAATGCAGCTCTTGCTTGACACAGATCAGCTTCTATATAATATCTCTCTGTGTGAGAGGCAGACAGATAGACAAACTGGGGTTTAAATCAGGGGTTTCTTTCTTTTGCCTGTTCATTGTAGCAAACTTCTAGCAGCCCATTTCTCAGACACCTGGACCTGGTTCACACACAATGGTCTTCTGTAATCACAGGCTCCTTGTCTCCTATCTTGCCAACCTCACCCTCCATATATTTTCTTGATACATATGGCCCAATTGGCAAAAGAAAGCTCAAGCTTGTATTGGTGGGAAACATGTAGAAGAGGCCTTCATCCTGCAGTGGATGGACAATACCATCAGACATGCTTGTTCCAAAGGTGCTTCTTCAAAAGGCAACTGGACTTTGTTTTTCCTTTAAGATGTTTCCCTTCTCATAACGGAATAACAGAAAAACAGAGCTGGAAGGGACCTTGGAGGTCATCTAGTCAGGTGGGAAACCCTATACCATTTCAGACAAATGGTTGTCCAATCTCTTCTTAAAAAGTTCCAGTGTTGGAGCACCCACAACTTCCGAAGGCAAGTTTTTCCACGGATTAATTGTTCTAACTGTCATGAAAATTTGTCTTAGTTCTAGGTTGCTCCTCCCCTTGATTAGTTTCTATCCTTTACTTCCTGTCCTGCCCTCAGGTGCTTTGCAGCTTAGCTTGACTCCCTCTTCTTTGTGGCAGCACCTGAGATATTGGAACACTGCTATCATGTCACCCCCAGTCCTTCTTTTCATTAGACTAGACATACCCAATTTCAGCAACTGTTTGTATATGTTTTAGCCTCCAGTCCCTTAATAATATTTCTTGCTCTTCTCTGCATTCTTTCAAGAGTCTCAACATCTTTTTTATATTGTGGTGACCAAAACTGGATGCAGGATTCTAAGCGTTGTCTTACCAAGGCGTTATAAAGTGGTGTTAACATTTCTATCCCTCTGTTAATGCAGCCTAGCACTGTGTTGGCTTTTTTGGCAGCTGCAACACACTGCTGGCTCATATTTAAGTGATTGTCCACTAGGACTCCAAGACCCCTTTCACAGTTACTACTGTTGAGTCAGGTACCACCTATACGCATATTCATCTAAGACAGTGGCTCTCAACCTATGGGTCGGGACCCCATTTGGGGTCGAACGACCATTTCACGGGGGTCGCCAAACAACACAGTCCCCCATTTTCCCCCTTTTCTTTGGCCACGTCCCTGGCACCCGGTGATGTATAAGTGGTTGGGGGTCACCACAACATGGGGAACTGTATTATGGGGTCGCAGCATTAGAAAGGTTGAGAACTACTGATCTAAGAAGTTTATTCAATTCTTCAGTTCATCAAGCTTCTTGGATGAGAAGTGAAATGTCTTCAAGGAGAAAAAGTCCAGCTGAGAAAGCACCATGACCTGGATGATTGAGAATCTCCATAGACAACCATGGTATCCTTCAGGATCTGTTCTGGATGTTTTGTTTTGTTTTTTTAATTCTGTTTTAACTTGGTTCTTATCTATGTTTCTATATTATGTTTGCTGTCTGGTAAGCTGCCCAGAGTCTTTTAAGTGAGACGGGCAGGGTAGAAAATGTGATGAATAAATAAATAAAACAAATAATAGAAACTCCAAACAAAAAAGAAAGTTGCTGTATGTTAAAAAATATCCACCCCTGCTCAAAAACACAACTGAATGAACCTGGCAGTGTCCTAGACAGCATCCAGGTTAAATAAATGAAGGAAGAAATAAAAGCTAGGCCAGCACCGTTGCCAACTACTGATCACCCAACTGAGAAGATGTAAATAATGCCTTCCAAAAGCAAATTGTAGATCTTTCAGAGAGGCATAAAATAGTAGTGATGGGGGACTTTAATTACCCCAACATCTGTCAGGAGACAAGCTCTGCCAAGCGTGCTCCTCCAGGAAATTCTAAACTAACTTGCTGACAATGTTCTCCTTTCGCAGGGGAGAGGGGAAAGGCAGAATGTCAACTTTCCAGGGCCCAACAAATTGCATCCCAGGAGACTGGAGGAACAAGATAGTAGTCTGGCTGAGTGCCCTGCCTCTACCTCTTGCAGAATGGATGAAGAAGCACTGAATAACTGGAGGAGGGCAAACACTGTTCCTAACAGGAAAGAAAAGAAAGATTCTGCCAAATAGGATTACAATAGAATGGCAGTAATATCTGGGAAGATTCTCCAGCAAACAACTAACTGATAGTAAAAAAAAAAAAAAAAAACCCTCCCTTTTTACAACCCTGCAATTCCTTAATTTGGGGTAGAGTCTGGGCGGCTGAATGGAGCTGAGCATTTACTGGCCAGATGCCCTTCCTGATGCCATGCAGCTTGTTCACAGCAGATATTTTTCCATTGTACCCTAGGAGAGAGAAACGTCTGCCGCTACCTAACACTGAACTCTCAATGAGGTAGCGCAGCAGTTAGAGTGCAGGACTGCAGGCCACTTTAGCTGACTGTGTTCAGCAGGTCAGCGGTTCAAATCTCACTGGCTCAAGGTTGACTCAGCCTTCCATCCTTCCGGGGTAGGTAAAATGAGGACCCAGATAGTTGGGGGCAATGTAAATATATATACATTGCTTACTGGTGTACACCGCTTAGAGCAGTGGTTCTCAACCTGTGGGTCGGGACCCTATTTGGGGTCGAACGACCATTTCACGGGGGTCGCCAAACAACACAGTCCGCCATTTTATTTTCCCCTTTTCCTTAGCTGTGCTACTCCCTTTTATTCTATTGGCTTTTGAAAGCCAGTAGAATAGACTCTCTTGAATAGAGTCTAATTCTATTGGCTTTCAAAAGCCAATAGGAATTGTCCAGGCTGTCTCTGCCCTGATAAGCCTGCCAAAAGTCCCATTCTGCAAACGGTGCTGCACCAGTTGAATAGTCCTCGACTTACGACCGGTTGAGTAGTCCTCGACTTATGACCGGTTGGGGGTTGCGGCATTAAAAAGGTTGAGAACCACTGGCTTAGAGAGTGCTTGCACTTAAAGCGGTATATAAGTCTCATAAATAAATAAATAAACAAACAAACCTTCCAAGTGGGAGGCGAGGGTCTTCACCACTAGGCCACCACAGCACTCAACTAATTGATACAGTAACCACCTTAAAACCAATGCAGCTCTCTTTTTTTGAAATCAGCATGGATTTGTCAAGCAAGAGTCTTGTAAAAATAATCTTATTTCTTTTTTAAAAATCTGATAGCTACCTTGGTCTGAAAATGAAAACAATATACAGTGAAACAGAGCTTAGAGCCAGTTAAAAAGTCTGGGAAAATAAAAAGCTCTTTGATGTTAATCGGGTAACAGCTGAGCCTCTCTGGGGATGGGAATTGCATAAAAGGGGTGTCTCCACAGACAGAGCTCTCCCCCAGCTCCCCTCCTTTGGGGGGGAAGAAATGTGGAGGGCAGTCTCACCAGACAATCTTAAGGTCTGGGTAAGTACATACAGAAGATGCTCCTTTGGGCAACCTGAAGACCCAAAGACATTTAGGGCTTTAAAAGTCAAAACCAAAGATTCAAATTGGATCTCGAAACAGACCAACAGTCACTGTAGATCAGCGGTTCTCAACCTATGGGTCGCGACCCCATTTGGGGTCGATCGACCATTTCTCGGGGGTCGCCAAACAAGGCGATCCGCCATTTTTCCCCCTCAGGGGGCGGCGCCGCGCATGGGGGCGGCACCACGCATGCGTGCCGTGCCGCGCATGCGCAGCACGTTTGTGTGACAGGGGTCGCCGTCACACAAACATTGAGAACCACTGCTGTAGATGGTGAAGAATCAAAATAATGTGGGTCCCTTGGTGCTGTCTGAGCTGGACTGTTTGCTTTTATTAGCCAATTAGATAACATTATCAATGCTAGTGAATGTGAGGTTTGTTCCCTGTTTATTTTTAGTAGATTGCCCTGGCAGTGTTGCTGTGGTGTGGTTTTCTCCTCCTTCTCCTGCAATAGCAATAGCATTTAGACTTATATACCACTTTACATTGCTTGATAGCCCTCTCTAAGCTGTTTACAGAGTCAGCCTGTTGCCCCCAACAATCTGGGTCCTCATTTTACCAACCTCAGAAAGATGGATGGCTGAGTCAACCGTAAGCCGGTCAGGCTTCTAACCACTGTGCCACCATGGCTCAAGTAATAGTTCCTTGATTAAGTATTATACACTAATCAAGTTTTTTTAGAAAAATACATTGAAACACTGGCAGAGGAAGCTACTGCAAATAAACAGGGAGCAAACCACACATTCCTTCACACTGTTGATGTTACCTGTCCTAGTCAGACAATGAAACCTCTACAGGAAAACAACCAAGCACCAAGAGCATCAAGGACTCCAGAGTTCAACTGTAAGCTACACAGATTGTCTTCTGTTGGAATTGGAGATCAACTAGTACCTCTTACCCTAACTCAGGGGTAGGCAACCTTGGCTCTTTTATGACTCATGGACTTCAACTCCCAGAATTCCTGAGCCAGCCATGCTGAGGGGTAAGGGAGAGTTTCCAAGCTGAGCCATGCTGGCTCAGGAATTCTGGGAGTTGAAGTCCACGAGTCTTAAAAGAACCAAGGTTGCCTACCCCTGCATTAACTAATATGCATCACAGGTTTGTTGTGGTGAAAAATAGGAAGGGGACACTGTGTTTGTAGGCTTCTGAAAAAAAGATGGGATATAATAAGCAGATAAGTAAATAAAAGGAAGATCCACAGATGATCATACGGGAAATGTTCGTCAAGGGCTCCTCATCAAATGCTATTTGATACCACAAGATTCAGTGCTGGCATTGTGCTTCAACTTTATCATTAATTATTTGGAAGAGGAGGGGATGCTTGTCCAACTCACAGATGATAATCAGTCCAAATTTATCACATCTGGCCTCATTGTTGAGCGTTTATTATCATGAAAGGACAAAGGAATGTGTTCTTTGGAGAGACAACAAACCACATAGACTGCAAGATTTGTTCATTAATATCATTAATTAATGATAAGATCTTTTGAGAATCTCTCTTTGAAATGGCCAGAACCGTCCAGCTGGTTGAAATATTATCGAATAAGCAGGGTAACTTTAAAAGAACAGCAAAGCCAGGCAGAAACACTTAGAGACTGGATGGAATTTGAAAAACCCATAGCACAAACCCCGAAGCATTTGTTGGACCTTGTTTATAAATTGTTGATGAAGTACGACTTGGAAACTAAAGAAGACTGCAATCAAATAGATGGAGAATTGAGGGTGCTCTCTGAGCTTGGCTGTTTTTTTTGCAAACATTTCATTACCCATGTAACGAAAGGATTTGCTATGAGTTTATATTCTAGTCAGTGGCCTGCCCTGCCAGTGATCTTGGAGGTTTTGGGCTGTTTACTGTTAGCTTGTTTGGGGTATTGTTTACTTTTCAATTGTTGTCTGATATTAATCTTGATGTTAATCTATGCTCATCCGGGTGTTGATTGCTGATGGGGAAGTGTTTTGATCTTTTTGTCCCCTTTTTTGGCTTGTTGATTGTCTCTTTTCCACGTATGTAGATGTTGTTTATGCCTATGTGTCTGTTGATGGCTGATTTGTCAGGGTGCCAGGCCTCTAGAAATTCCCTCACATTTTTGGACTTGGCTTAGTCTCGGATGGTCACGGTTTCTCTGTCAAAACTATGGTTAAGTCTGCCTGTACATTGTGAAATTAAAGAGTTTCCATCGTGTCTTCTTACTGCTAGTTGGTGCTCAGGGACACACTCTGCTAGTTTTCTGTCTGTTTGTCCTATGCAATGGCTGTTGCATTCTTTACAAGGTACACTGTAAATAATTCCTGTTAGATGTATATTAGATTAATATACATTTTAGATAATTAGATGTAATAACTGAGGTGCAGTAATAGAAAGATTATTAAATTCACACCAAGTATGATTAAGTTGGGCAGTTCATTTTAATAAAAGTTGTTGGAAATATAAAAAAATTGTTAGGCCATTTTTCCAATGTTGTAAAACTTAGTGATTCTTGAAAATAATTTACTTTATAATAGAGTGAAACAAGTGAAAGAAACAATGGATGGAAACTAATCAAGGAGAGAAGCAACCTAGAAGTTTTCTGACAGGGAGAACAATTAGCCAGTGGAACAGCCTGCCTCCAGAAATTGTGGGTGCTTCATCACTGGAAGTTTTTAAGAAGAGACTGGACAGGATCTGAAATGATATAGGTTTGCTGCTTGAGCAGGGGGTTGGACTAGAAGACCTCCAAGGTCCCTTCCATTATTCTATGTTCTAAGTTGAAAAGCTTAATTTCCTTCCTAACTTCCTATTTCTCCTTTATACTGTATATTACTATTCCCACAAAGTATGTTTTGCTACATATATAGTTAATTCTACAAGAAAAGCCCTCACTTCTTAGTGGAAAGCATACCCTATTCTTTCTGTAGCAGACAGGCTATGTTTGAGGAATGTATTCGAAAACACAGTAAATCTGTCATAGAAAATAATTCAATTTGGAAACCATTTTGGATTTTAACTCTATACACAGGCTTGTACAACATCATAAATTTGGGGCTTTTTAAAAGTCTCCAGTTGCTCACATAGACATCATTGTTATCCTTAGTCTCATTTTATGATTTATAGTATTGCTATTCATGTTGGTGGGGTACTTGGATTTTAACAATCTATATAGTTTTTACAATAATCTAGCATATTCAGTTACTTAAAACTGATAAATGAAATTTTGAAAATCCAATTATATGATGCTTATATTGGGGGGAGGACTTGCTTTCCTTTTCCTTTTTTCTTTTTATCCTTTTCTTTTTTTCTCCTTTTAATATACATGCATGTGTGTGTATTTGCAGAAGATACAAAACTGGATGTGACAGAAAACAAAAACAAAACTGAAGATAATTTTAGTAGGGTAGACAAGTGGGTTGAAAGATAACAAGATTAAATTTAATAGAAATAAAGGCAAAGATCTTCATGAATAAAATGCAGAGGTTTCAGATGGGGGATTTGGGTAAAAGTATGTGCAATCTTGGAACTGGAGTTGATTACAAACTGAGTGTGAATCAGCAGTGTGAAATGGCTGCTAAAAAAGCAAGTGTGATTTTAGGTCATATCAACAAATGGATAGATTCCAAATCAAATCCTGAGAAGTAACAGCTCTATCACATTATTTGGGGGTCAAAATCCCCTTTTCCGGTATTGTGTCCAACTTTAGGTACCTCATTTAGCAAAGATACACAAGTCTTGAAGTGGGCCAGGCAGGGATTAGTAGTCCCCAAGCCAGACAGCCATTATGTAAGCACTCATTAACCTTTCAGTTTCAAGGTCGCCCAAAATTGTGCTAAGCAATGATTGGGAAAGATGACAGAAACACGGTTTGAGCTAAACCCCTTAATGCAAAGGTCTCCAACCTTGGCAACTTTAAGACTTGTGGACTTCAACTCCCTTGCATGCAGGAGATGGAATAATGTTATTACGGGGAAGGAGAAAGATTTCAGCTGAATTTTACAAAGACATGCCAACAGTAAGAGCAGCTCATGGAACCAACGGCCCAGAAAAGTGGGGAGCATTAGACACAGGCAAGTGGAGACTAGACAGCCATCTGTCAGAGAGGCTTTAATTTGAATTTGTACCTAAATACTTCCTTCCAACTCTGGTTCTATGAAGACTGGGAACATTGAATGACATAGGGAGAAGGGTTCTTAATCTGGATTGTGCCTCCTCCTCCTCTTCCTCCTCCTCTTCCTCCCCCTCCCTCCCTGATATTATCCAGCAAAAATGCACCCTAGAGATGGCTGGGTAAAAATCCTAATTGAGGCCATGGACAAGAGAAGCTGACCAGCCAACGGAATACCAGCCAATGGGGTGGGACTCTGGGTTGGCTTGAGACTGTTTCTCACCGTGATTACTACATGCTTTGCAGCCCAGGGTTATGATTGGAGGCATTCAATAGTCAAATACGTAATTTCTCTTCTCATAAGCAAACAATTGACTCATGTAATAGTAAGAGAGCTTAGTCCCAGAATCACTGCACCTTGGAAGGGGCCTGATCCCTTCCTTGCATGTAGCATAAAACCTGCAAGGCAGCAACCAGCATCTTGCCTTTCTCATACCTGAATCCAAAATGAGCCGGCCATTGCAACCCACAAGGACCAACCAGGTTTTCTTTCACATGCCTACAGCCACAATGTTTTGCTCTTCCTCCCCCATGCTGGAGATGGAGGGTGAGCACATTGGTACAACAAGCCCTGATTGTTTCACCCATGTGGCTTAGTTAGGGGGTGAGTTAGTTTCCGGGCAGCAACTGGTGGCTTCCCAGCCAAGTCTAACAGTGGGCAGCCCCATCCATAATGAGAATCCTCCCCACTCCCCAGTGGCCAAGCCT
The DNA here is from genome assembly GCF_016545835.1 of Crotalus tigris. Classification (NCBI taxonomy): domain Eukaryota; kingdom Metazoa; phylum Chordata; class Lepidosauria; order Squamata; family Viperidae; genus Crotalus; species Crotalus tigris. Next base: position 1,038,337 of record NW_024096931.1, on the reverse strand, counting down.
CAGCCAGGAGGGTCTGCTGCTCAGAAAGCCCCTTCTCTTCCTCCAGATGCTGCACCTGTCCTAAGACCTAATGGTTTTTTAAGACAAGAGGGGTTTTTTTTTTTAAAAAAAAAAAACCACCACGGTATGTCTTCTAGCATCTGGAAGAGAAGGTCTGCTGTGGAAGTAAGCTTTGGTGCAAGGAGGACCCTTCCCCAAGTCTCCATTTAGTTCACTGAAAGTCGCCAGAGGCTTTCTTGCTGGTTGGGCTCCTGCCTCGTGTGAGGCTAATCAGGAGTCATGGGAAGAACTACAGGTGCTCCTCAACTGGAACCAGGATTTCTGTTGCTAAACAAGGTGGCTGTTAAGCGAATCATTCACGGCCTTATGACCTTTTTGCCACAGTTGTTAAGTGACCCATGTCATCCGACCTGCCCCAATCTAATCTCTTAGGACAGAGAGACCCTCGGCTCCCTTTGGGTGAAGCGATAGCTTCTTTTGCTGCTGGCTGCAGTAAAGTCAGGCTGGAACTGAATTTCCCATGCTCAGAGGATACAGAAAGGTTTTCCCCACAGCCCCCCCCCCCTCAACCAGTCCGTCTTCAGCCAATGAAGATTCCCTCAAGTGTTTTGAGGAGGCTGAGGTGTTTGGGGGTAATCCACACTCTTTCTCGGGGTGCCTGGCCTTGGGTGCTACTCTTCATCAAGCTCCCATCACGTGCACATGCAGTTTGACTGCCCATCTGCTCCCTCCCCTGTGCTCCCCTCCTCCCCACGCCAGCCTTCGATGGCAGGACCCATGGCATGTGGTCGCTAAGCAAACCTGGCTTACCCCCTGACTTTGCTTGCTGGAAGTTGGCTAGGAAGGTCACAAATGGTGATCACAGGGCCGTAATCCATAAATACATGCGGTTGCTGAGGGCCTGAACTTCGGTCATGGGACTTTGGGGATGGTGCAATGGTTGCAAGTGGGAGGATCTGTTGTAAGTCGCTTTTTTTCAGTGCCATTCTTACTTTGAACAGTCACTAAATGAATGGTTGTAAGTCAAAGACTGTCTGTATTTTGCGCCTTGGGGGAGACGAAAAGGTGGGAAATTGTGTTTTTGCCACCAAATCGTAACAATGCGAACTGGAAGCATCCTCTCTCGCATCCAAGGCGAGGTAAAGAACCATTTATAGGTGCTCTTCAACTTTACAAACATTTGTTTAGTGACCAAAGTTACAACGGCAGTGAAAAAGGTAACCTATGACTGGTCCTCACACTTTTGACCGTTGCAGCCTCCCCACAATCAAGTGATCAAAATTCAGACGCTTGGCAGCTGACTCGTATTTATGATGGCCGCAGTGTCCCAGGGTTACGTGACTCCCTTTTGTGGCCCTCTGGCAAGCAAAGTCACTGGAGAAGCCAGATTCAACTCAACAGCTAACTTAACGACTGCAGTGATTCACTTAACAACTGTGGCAAGAAAGGTCATAACATGGGGCAAAACTGATTTAACCACAATCTTTCTTAGCAACAGAAATTTTGGGCTCAATTGTGGTCGTAAGTCAAGGACTATCTGTACCCCAAAGGCCAGCATGGCACAGGGCTGGTTACCTGAAGGACCATTTGTCTCCCATAACATCTGCCCAGCTGATGTAATCCTGCAGGGCTGGAGCATTCCCCTTCCTTCAATTAAACCACGCCCTCTCTCAGGACCCCGGAAGCCCACCTGCCCCCTGGAAGGAGGTTCCCCCCCCCCAAGATCCAGATGACCTCCACTCTGCTGGGCTTCAGAAGAGCCGTTGAAGAACTGACGCTTCATCTCCTTCAGCAAAGGAGAACAAGCCCCCCTGCTTCATGGTGCTTTTATCTTTATCTTTTCTCCATTTTATTCCAGTTTCTTGGTTTATTGTGAGCCATGCAGAGTCCTTGACTTGGGCAGCATACAAATCACTATTATGCTTGAGGTTGCACAACAGTTAAATCCCACCCTGGAAAAAACCGAATAGAGGTGACCACTCATTTAGCAGCTGTTTTGATTGATGGTGCTGAACGAGAGGCAGTTACAACCAGACCTCCTGCTTACGTCTCACAGCACCCTGTCCTGCAGTCACTCAACTGCCATTTGCCACCTTCTTTGCCAGCTTCTCACAAGCAGAGTCAATGGGGAAGCCAGCAGGAGGTCACAAATGTTGACCGTGTGATATCTTTCCTTAATGGTGATTTGCTTAACAATGGCAACCAGAATTGCTGAAATTGCTGTTGCTAAGCAATGTGGCCATATAATGTCATGCTTTATGACTGCATCACTTAGTGATGGAAATTCCAGTCCTAATTAACATCGTTAAGTGAGGACACTGTAGTGCAATAAGCAAGCCAGCAACCCTGCAAAAACTGGTTTCCTTAAAGCTTCAGTTAGCTGGATGAATATCCCACTTTTACACTGAAGAAAAATGGCACTTAAAAGAAGAACGCATATATTAATTGAGCAAAAAAGATGTACTACAAACTCGAGGCAAACTGAAAATATGTATCTAGATCATGCCAGACAAATCTTATTGCATTCTTTGACCAAGTGACAAAATTAGTGGATCAGAGAAATGCTGTGGACATAATTTACTTGGACTTCAGTAAGGCATTTGATAAAGTAGATCACAACCTACTACTTGACAAGATAGAAAAATGTGGGGTAGACAGAGCCACCACCAGATGGATCCATAGCTGGCTGACCGGCCGTACTCAGCGAGTGGTCCTCAATGGAACTGCATCTATATGGAGAGAAGTGTGTAGTGGGGTGCCCCAGGGCTCTGTTCTGGGCCCAGTACTCTTCAACATCTTCATCAACGATTTGGATGAAGGGATAGATGGGGAACTCATCAAATTTGCAGACGACACCAAGCTGGCAGGAATAGCCAACATTCCAGAAGACAGGCTTAAGATACAGAAGGATCTGGACAGACTTGAACACTGGGCACTAACTAACAAAATAAAATTCAATAGTGAAAAAAGCAAGGTTCTACATTTAGGCAAGAAAAACCAAATGCACAAGTACAGCATAAGTGGCACCATGCTCAATAGTAGTAACTGTGAGAGGGACCTCGGAGTCCTAGTAGACAATCATCTAAATATGAGCCAGCAGTGTGCTGCAGCTGCCAAAAAGGCCAACACATTGCTAGGCTGCATTAACAGAGGGATAGAATCAAGATCACGTGAAGTATTAATACCACTCTTCAATGCCTTGGTAAGGCCACACTTGGAATACTGCATCCAGTTTTGGTCACCACGATGTAAAAAAGATGTTGAGACTCTAGAAAGAGTAAAGAGAAGAGCAACAAAGATGATTAGGGGACTGGAGGCTAAAACATATAAGGAACGGTTGCGAGAATTGGGTATGTCTAGTTTAACGAAGAGAAGGACAAGGGGGGACATGATAGCAGTATTCCAATATCTCAGGGGCTGCCATAAAGAAGAGGGAATTAAGCTATTGTCCAAAGCACCTGAAGGCAGGACAAGAAGCAACGGGTGGAAACTCATCAAGGAGAGAAGCAACCTAGAACTAAGGAGAAACTTCCTGACAGTGAGACCAATTAATCAGTGGACCAGCTTGCCTCCAGAAGCAGTAAATGCTCCAACACTGGAAGTTTTTAAGAAGAGACTGGACAGCCACTTGTCCGAAATGGTGTAGGGTTTCCTGCCCGAGCAGGGGGTTGGACTAGATGACCTCCAAGGTCCCTTCCAACTTTACTAATATGAATATGAATATGAATATGTCCTCTAAAAGCTGGGAGTAAAAACCATAACCAAGAGCACGTTTTCCTGTCTGAAGAAGACTAATCCTTCAGCAGGACGCAGAGTTTTCAGGCTGGGAAGCTGCCAACACCTTGAAAAGAGCTGAGGGTCAAGAGCAGGAAATCAGGAGTCCAGGCAGTGCAAATCAACATAGGTTTATTGTATGCTAATACTCTCTACAAGAATCTGAACTACTAACAGTCAAAGCAATTTGGCGGTAGATAAGAATCAGCGGAATTCAAGATGGGCTGGACTGAGATCTCTTGTGGGTCCGAAGGGACTCCAGACTGATGACCCACTTGACTCCTCCCTCGGGCTCTGCCTGGTCAACTCCTACACTCAGGAAGCAACCAATCCTCACCTTTCCATATGGGTGGGAGATGACTCCAATACCTTTTCTAAGAGTTTACAACCTCAACTCCAACAGTAAAGCAGAGAACTAAGGGCTGAAGATCTGAGGAACCAAGAGACACATGAGAGTGGCTTTCCCCAGGCTGGGGGGGGGAGGGGGAGAAAGAGCTTCCAGTGCACGGACTTCCTCAGCCAGACTACTTGAAAATCAGCAAGGAACCACAGGGGCAGAAAGAGGCAAGGCCTACACAAAAGGAGTTTGGCCTACCGCTCTCTGACTGAGGGAACTACCCATTCTCCTTCATGAGACTTCTGTAGTAGCCTTCCAACCTTTTTTCAAAGTTTAAAGGATTATGTCAGAACATAAAATTGGACCAAAGAATGTAAAATTATATTTCCCTGAAGGCAAAGTCTTCCTCAAGTTAAATCCTGAGGGGTTATGCCATCTTACAGGATATTTTTCAGTTTTCCACATTTTCTAATGATCTCTCATCCCAGAGTTAACCAGGTTTGTCCCTGTTTAGCTTTGCAAGATGAAGCTGGCCAGATGCTGCCCCGTTATGATCCACTGAATAAACTTAAGGTTGACATGGCCTTCTTGGATGCCCCCACCAGGGTGGATTCATGGAGATATTTGAATCCTACAGGGTTATGATCTTACCTCTGTCTTTAATTTACTCTGCTTTCTGCTCTATTTTGAGTTTGTATTTGTCTGAGCTGGAGATCATTTATTTATGGGGCAGCCACATAAATAACCATAAAGGTTCAAAATTTACTACTTTGGTGACCATGGCAAATTGCTACTTGTTACTAATCCATCTTCCAATGAATTATGCTTAGGAAAAGTTGGCTGAAAAGGACTGTGGGATCTAGTAACAAGCTCACCCAATCTAGTAATAGAGCATAAGAACTGCAACAGAAATGAGAGTGTAAGGACCCGCTTCAAAACCTCATCCCAAGAAAGCAGGACTCCTGGAGCATTTCCATTCCAAAAGGAACTTTTATTAGGAGAAGGTGACAGCAGGCATAGAAGGCAGGATCTAAGGGTTTCCTGCTCAGATCAATTGGTTAAAGGAGCATCAGGCAAACCCCACCCCAACAGTTCATCCGGTGAAGTTCAAACGAGCCAATCCCCAAGTGTTAGGTCCACTGTGGGAACGGAGCTGATAACAGAGTCCATTCCCATGCTTGCAAAGATTTTGTTGGGTCTTCGCACCTTTCTCTTCCACAGCGAGAGATAAGCCAGATGTCCGGAGGCACATTCCTTTCTCACCCCAGGTTGACATCAAGGGAGAACAGTTCAAAGAGCAAGCAGATAGAAAAAACAGAGAGGATACATTGTAGCAGCTATGCCCCAGAGCCTCCCCCCTCCCCCCAGGAGAAATGACAGAACCCAGAAAAAGAAACCAAAAGGAAACAGAATTAACCCCCCTCCCTTTAAAGAAATGGGTTCTGATAGAGGGACTATCAAAAGCCCTTGGGCTGGGGGGGGGGGAGAACAGCCATAGATCCTATGGGTCATCAAAGAAACACCTGTGTGACATAGCAATATTGTGTGGAATTGGTAGAAAGCAACAGGGAAAAAAAGGTGCTTTGCTTATCTCCCCAGGGAATCAGAATGCCATAGTTTAGCTTTGTTTTAGGTTTTATGTCAAAAGTCCAGACAGACAAGCCAGCCCACAGAACAAAACAGCTTGCTGGCTTATTTATTTATAGAAAGCTCACTTCCACAAAGGACCTGCGGTGGTTTACAGTCAGAAAGCAACAAACCACTAAAAAAAAATCCAATTATTTTAGAGCAACTAACCCAAAGCAGCCCTTGTATCAAGACCCTGCAGAATAGAGTTTGCAAGGCCTCTGTGAGGACCAGAACATTGGAGCCTCCTGATCTCAGGAGGCAAAGGGTTCCCAAGAGAAGGGGCTGCCTGAGAAGACACACAGTCACACACAGACACACAGTCTTGCAGGGGAAAGATCTCCAGCATACCCTCCCCAAAGACTGTACATGCTGGGTGGAAAGCAGCTCTGCAGATAGTCAGGCACCAACCCATCTAGGTTTTAAAGGTGGTCGCCATTTTGAGTTGGACCAGGAAGCAAACCATTAACCAATGAAGGAATTGGGGCAAAGGCGAAAGATTGCTGAATCTGCTAGCCTCAGATGGACTGACGCTTTACTGTAGCAGATTCTGATTTGTCTTCAAAGGTAGAGCAGGAACTGCAAGTTCAGGAGCTTTCTTGAATTGTAGACCTGCTCCTTTAGTGGGAATGAAACCTGCTTCAGTGGAATCAAATTGAGACCAGGTCAACCAGCAACCATTCTTGACCCTGGACGTTTGACTCTTTGGGCATCAAGAAAAACTTTATAGCACCAGAGGGAAGGACAAGAAACAATGGATGGAAACTAATCAAGGAGAAAAATAACCTGGAATTAAGGAGAAACTTCCTGACAGTGAGAACAATTAACCATTGGAACAGAATGTGTGAGTGCTCCATCACTGGAGGCTTTCAAGAAGAGACTAGACAATCACTTGTCTGAAATGGTATAGGGTCTCCTGCTTGAGCAGAGGGTTGGACTAGAAGACCTCCAAGGTCCCTTCCAGTTCCATTCTATTCCAGGATCCTGGTCCAGCCTGTACAATTGAGAATTATCAGCATACAAATGCTCCACTCAGAAGCTTCATGGAACTAGGTTCAAGCCCTATAGAAATCTTAACTGGGGTGGCCTGAGTATAACCACACTTCCTCCATGGATGCTGACTGGAACACTCACTTAGACATGAAACCACTGCAATAAATGGAAAGTCTTATCCATCTAGGTAGTCCAGAAGGACACTACCGGGCTATTGAGAAGCCTGATAATACCAGAAGTGCACTCCCTTTGTCCAGTTCTGATAAAAATCATCCACCACTCAATCAATGTCATCTCCATCCCATGCCTAGGCCTGAACTGTCTGGAAGGCTCCAGAAAATCACATTTATCTATGGAAAGATCCTCGGCAGTTGGAACATCATCACTTTCTCCAAGGCTTTCCTGAAGAAGGGAAGGTTGGATTGGCTGCTAGTTTCCCAAGGGGGCTGGATCAAGAGCACCAGTCCCTCCCTCAAAGAAACATTAAGCACCATCCCAAATCCAGTCGTGCATCTTCCAAACTGCACAAATGTGTCTCCCAAACAAACCAAGCTTACAGGGAGCGGAGCTCATGTCACAAATATCCATATGTCCATCACAAATGCAAGGCAATCTTGTAAGCTACTTCATGGTGTTCTCGCTGTATTCTGGCCAAGTGCAGTCAAACCTGGAATGAACACAAGGAATTTTCTCTCTCTGAAAGTTCAGAAATGTGCCCTCAAGAAGTCTTCATTGCCCTCTCTCTCCAAAAGCTTTACCAAAGCCACCAGTCTAGAAAGGCAGCATGAAGGGAGAAATGAGGACATTAGCTGGTCTTAATGCCACACTGTCTTCCCAGATACAGCGATGCAACTCTGATCATAGAACATCAGTCAGGTTCACTTCTTTTCTACCATTTCTCTATGGGTCTCCATCTTCTTCAGCTTCTCAGTTAACTAAGGGGCTTACTGAGATCTGCCATGGAGGAGGAGGGCACTGGGAGGACATCTTGTCCACTGCTTCTGCCATCTCCATGTCCTAGACACCATTAAGAGGCATGGCATCTGCCACCAAATTGCTGAGAAGTTCCCCAAAGGGTCTCCGAAAGCCCAAGGGACCCATTTGGTACCAGGGCTGGGCCACCTTAACTGGTCTGACACCCCTGCAGAGGTCAGCCATGCTGTCAAAAGGCCAGGGAGGCCAGAAGGCAATTTGACCACGGCCCAAAGATTCCATCTTCAGACTGGATTCCAGGTGGTTCAAGCCCAGCCCAGCCCAGCCTCACTCCAGCAGGGGTATTTCCCTTACCCCCCCCCCCATTTCTCAACTGCAGAGAATGCCTACCTGCCAGCACCCTCTCTCTAACAGCCACATTTGAACTGTTTGCCCCAAAGCAATTCTCCTGCTCTTAAGGCTAAACGTGGGGAGATACATGACTGCAAACAAGTCCCATTGAGACTGCACACTCTCCTGCTTGAAAGAACTATTCTGCATACTTAGTGCAGTCTAACTTCAACCAATGTTATAGATGCCGATCCAATGTCCAGTTCTGCTCTCAATCACATTTTCTGCAGCTTTTGGACTTTGCTACAGTCATTTTTATATCACAAATGCCGGCCGTCCACAAGGAGAGCTGCTACCTGGCCTAACCATAACAACAAGGCTTTAATGTGGCAGCTCAGATGTTCTCTCTGAAAGGGCCAGCCATTTATCACAACAGTTAGGCCTGGCAGCGCGCACATCGCTGAAAACATTGAGCCCAAAGAGGGTTGTGCAAGTGGACTCTGCCTTCTGCTGAGGCACTTGGTCAGGAGGACTCTCAGGAATGTATCGGGGAGCCTTTGCGGTGAGACGTCAAAGCTACTGAGAAGAGCCACTGGAGCCAATGCTAAGGTTCAGTGTTATGACTTGCAAGCATCTGGCTTGCTCCAGAGGCGCTTAGCTGTCTGTGAACTGAGGAACAGGGCAGGCAGAACCAAAGCAACAGCTAAAAGATGAGACTTAGATTGGATGAAGGGCAATCTCTGGATCGGTGTTTCTCAACCTCGTCGACTTGAGGAAGAGTGGACTTCAACTCCCGAATTCCCCAACCAACATCAATGAGTGGACTTCAGTTCTGGGAGAGAAGTCCACTCATCTTCAAGCTGATGAGGTTGAGAAACACTAGTCGAGATAATCAAGACAAGGAGTGGGGAAGACAAAGGGAGGGCGAAACTGGCTATGTTAAATGAGTGGTTATGGGTGAACCTTCCCTGTCACCTGAGGGCAGGACAGGAGTTAGAGAAGCCCTTAGATCAGTGGTTCTCAACCTTTTTAATGCCGCGACCCCAACCGGTCGTAAGTCGAGGACTAAACCGGTCGTAAGTTGAGGACTAAACCAGTCGTAAGTAGAGGACTACCCAACCGGTCGTAAGTCGAGGACTTTCCCTTCCCGGGAGCGCCACGCATGCGCGGTGCCACCCCCTGCACTGGCGAGGCGTAGCTGGCAAGTGGCAGAGACGGAGCAGGCCGATCACAGGCTGGGTTACCAGCTGGCCCAGCCCAAGGGAGGTAAGGCACCCGCCGGAAAAGGGGAAAAAATGGCGGACAGCCTTGCTTGGCGACCCCCGTGAAATGGTCAATCGACCCCAAATGGGGTCACAACCCATAGGTTGAGAACCGCTGCCTTAGATTATGGAAACTGCTAAAGGCAATTCTGCCCAAGACGGATCAGTAGTTGAAGGCAATATAAAACAACTTTTCTTGTTGCGAACAGAGCAGAAAGGCACCAATCGGATAAGAAAGAGCATTGGAAAATGGCTTTTAGGCCAGTGGGAATTGATGGCAACCTCTTTATAGCCCATAAAGTAAAACGCAACAGAGCCAGAAATTTGATGTGAAGAGCCAGAAAGATCCAAATTCAATTGGAGCCCAATTGCCCTCCAGAGGTGATTGCTGAAGAGTTCCATGCAGGAGGAGAAACAAGGAGAAGTCCATGGGAAAACTCTGGAGAGAGCTTGACGATCAATCCTTCCTGCATCTCTCATTGCCATTTCATTATTGTTATTTATTGTTACTTGACAAAGCACCACATGTTGTGTTTAACATCCCTTTTCATGATCCTACTGCAGATTGCCGGCATATAGGAAAGCTGTTTCCTTTCCTCTCAAGTGTTGCAGAATGAAAATGAAAAGACAGTGCAGAATTCCTCACGGGAGTATCTCATTTGTCCAAACCTTCGATGTTTGAGGAAATTGTGAGCCCCCCCCACCCCCGAAAGGGAGGACTCTGCAGAGTCTCATGGGGGCCATTCCACTCTGAAGGGTGTTTTGCGTAAAATGCAGGATGAGTGACAGCTGACTCTATTTAAATGTCTCCAAAGCAAGGAGCATTTTCTCTGGGGTTTTATCTCTGACGGCTGATCGGGAGGCATGCATGTTATTGTTTACATGACAGGCACACAAGAACGTGTCCTGAAAATTAAACATTTTTATATAAAACACACACACACACATATACACAAACACCTGCCGTTTTGCTCAATGTGTTCAACTTGGGTGGTATCTATTTTACTTTAAAATGTGGTTGTCTCTTATTTAGTTGGCCAGTTTGATCCAGTGGGCTAGAAAGTGGGAGATGGCGAATTCTAGTCCAGCCTTAGCCATGAAAGCCAGCTGGGCAACCTTGGGTGAATCCCCCTCCCTCAGCCCAGCCCACCTCGCAGGGTTATTGTTATGGGGAAAAGAGGAGGAGGAGGAAGGGGGATTGGATAAGTTCACTGCCTTGAGTTATTTGTAAAAATAATAAAGGCAGGATATAAACAAACAAGCTAATAAATATGAGTTGGTGTACTATCCAAGTCTAGCTCCTTTGACTACTTTATGGTTCAATATATTGTACAAACCCAGAATATGAGTTAATTCAGTAACCGGGTTCACCGTGCTGTGTCAATGTGGCCTTTGAACCATTTTTACAAGGCACAAGTGCTGGACATTCACTTAACTGTCAGTAGGATGAAAACAATGTATGGCTGTGAAAGTTGGACCATAAGAAAGGCTGAGCGCCAAAGAATTGAGGCCTTTGAATTATGGTGCTGGAGAAGACTCCTACGAGTCCCTGGACTGCAAGGCGTTCAAACCGGTCAGTCCTAGAAGAGATCAACCCTGACTGCTCTTTAGAAGGCCAGATCCTGAAGTTGAAACTCAAATACTTTGGCCACCTAATGAGAAGGAAGGACTCACTGGAAACGGGCCTAATGCTGGGAAAGATTGAGGGCAATAGAAGAAGGGGACGACAGAGAATGAGATGGCTGGATGGAGTCACTGAAGCAGTAGGTGTGAACTTAAATGGACTCCAGAAGATGGTAGAGGACAGGAAGACCTGGAGGAACATTGTCCATGGGGTCGCGATGGGTTGGACACGACTTCGCAATTAACAACAACAACAACAGCAAAGGATGAAAACAAATTTGCTTTTTCCTTCTTTTTTTCCCCTGGTTGTACACAACTCACCAAAGCTTTATCTTGGCACGTTGCATGAAGTGCTGGGCTTCCTATGAAACCATCCCATCAGAGGCTTGTCCTGGCATAGCACGCTGTGTGATCGCAGGAGCTGTGTCTTGCGACCCCAGTTTTAGGGATTAGGGTGCCATGTGAATCCAACCGCTCTCTGCCACAGGGAGGGCTACCTGCGAGGAGGTCTCTCCTCGGCCAGGGGGACATGCCTAGGGCTGAGTTCTTGAGTCCAGCTCGCTACTGGAGTCCACCGGAGGCCATCCGAAAGAACTGGCCAGGTTCCCGCTGAAGGCCAAGCCAAGATTACAGAGCGTCCTGGACTGAGACCTTCTGAACAGCCAAGCCAGCCCCACGTTGCCCTTCTCTGCCAGCAGAACCGCTGAGCAGCCCAGCCAGGAAGGGGGAGCCCGAGGCCTCTCAATCTTTTGGGGGGGGGGGCGCTCTTCGCTGGAGTGTCCCAACCCTGGCTTAGCAGCGGGCGGCCAAGGGGGGAGCCTGCTTTGCAAAGCGTCTGTGTGCATCAGAACTGGTTCGCCATCAGCCAGGCTGCCCAGTGTCCAGTCTCATCACCCTTAGTGACCGTGGCTGGAGCCTTGCTGAAGTACAGGTAGTTCTCAACATACAACCAATCATTTAGTGACCAAAGTTACAACGGCACTGAAAAAATGAGTTATGACCATTACATCCGTTGCAGCATCCCTAGGGTCACGTGATCAAAATCCAGATGCTCGGCAACTGGCAGGTATTTGTGACGGTTGCAGTGCCCCCGGGTCACGTGATCCCCTTCTGGCAAGCAAAGTCAATGGGGAAGACAGATCCCCTTACTTACCATGTTACTAACTTAGCAATTGCCATGATTCACTTAATAACTGTGGCCAGACAGGTCAGAAAATGGGCCAAAACTCACTTAACAACTCTCTCACTTAGCAACAGAATTTTTGGACTCAATCGTGGTCATAAGTCAAGAACTACCTGTAAGTAGGAGCTGAGCCCTGAATCCTCCCTACAGAGGAGGGGGGGCACTGTGCTCCCTGGGATCTGGCAGCCCAAAGAATCTCCCTCCCTGCATCCCGAGGACCCTTCCTCACAGGGGGGGTCATAGTTTCACCTTCTTGCTTAATGCTCGCTGTGCCTTGCACCTCAGGACCCTCCAAGATTAGTCCACTGCAAAGAGCCTTTGCTGCCAACTTGGTTCAGCAGCAGGGAGGGATGGGCTGGCTGGGGGGAGGGGAGGGGGGGTCTTGCCTTTTCCCCTCTCATAAAAGAACCTACATACACACGGATATATTCCACGCACATTCGCAAGAAAACACTGCAGGCATCAAAGCCAGGAACCTTCAGCCAAACTCTGGGCAGTGCTCAGTCAGAAATAAATTTCCAGGCCGTGTGTGTGTTTTTGTTTTTTTTTTTTAAAAAAAGATGCAGTCACAAAAATATTGAGGGATCACAAAGGGGGTTTTCCAGAAGTGCTGAGATTCTTAAGTCAGTGGAAATATCAACCACAGCCTGCTGCAAAACCTCCAGCTGTAACTTCCCTTTTGTTTTGCCAGCCCCATGGAAAGCTGGAAAGAAATTGTTTAAAGGGCTTCTTGCAATCCTCGCCTGTCCCTCTGTCGGCAGGATAACTCCCCAAATGTGACTGGAAGAATTCCAGAAGTTAGGCCCTCTCCGCTTTCCCTAATTTGCTCTGGGATGCTGGAAAGATGCTCCAGCCAAAGGACCAAGACTGTCTGAGAAGGGGGCCAAATTTAATGGGGGAGGAGAAGCTGGTGGAAGAAAGCTCAAGTAGGGAAATGGGAGGGGGGGTTAGGCCAGGACTGTGGAGGAAGAAAATCCTGGGAAAGCCCCCACTGCTTCCCAGTAGGGGGGGGGGTGGCAGCTAGGCAGCAGTTGGGAATGCTGTGGACTGTTCCCTTCTGAGCCCCTCCCTCACAGTCATGTGATCAGAAGCCCACAGAAGGGGGGGTAGAAAAATACCCCCTAAGCTCCATAGCCTGATTCTTCATTGCAGAGAAGACAGTGCAGGCAGCACCCACTGCCACAGCTGCTAAGCCAAGAATGATGGGCAAATATATGTTACTACCCAGGATCTGCTAATCAGCACATGGAGAAGCGTGATGAGCACAACCAGTAAGAGATTTCTCTTGCAAGATCCAACACACAAGCCAGGCAGATCCACGCAGTTCCTCTTCAGCAAAGCCTGTCTAGATCAGTGTTTCTCAACCTTGACCATTTTAAGGCATGTGGACTTCAACTTTCAGAATTCCACAGCCAGCATTGCTGGCTGTGGAATTCTGGGAGTTGAAGTCCACATGCCTTAAAATGGTCAAGGTTGAGAAACACTGGCCTAGATGAAAGAGGGCGGGGGAGGGGCCACTACAGTCTCTCGGGGCTCCCTACAGTCTCTCGGGCCAAGAGAAGGCTTGGTTCCTCCTACCATTCAGGTTCACATGTTCTCAAATGCACAACATTGTTCACCACCAGATCAGAGGCTGGGAGGGCCGGGAGTTCAGCTAATTCCACGGTGCAGGAATTCTCTCCTGCAAATCCCCCGACCTCTGCTTGTCCAGAAACATCCGACTTATTTTCTGGGCAGCCACGAACTGATGGGGCATGATGGAAGATGAAAGCTGGATGCCGGGGAGGTGGGAGTGGAGCAGATGGAAAGGAAAGGGCCCCAAAAATCCAGGGTTTTGGGGCTCAACAGGGAGCCTCTTTCTCATCACCAGCCTCAACAGGCGTCCTTTTTTTTTTAACAACCAAAGTGCCCAGTCAGAGAACTTCAAACCTCGGAGGTATCCAAGCAGCGTTCCAAAGGATTCTGCAGAATTAGGGGATTAATGGGGTAAAGGGAAATACATCTGAAATAATTCTTTCTCCTATAATTGATTCACTCAATTTAGGTAAATTAATTCCAGTGTGGTCCCAGAACCCGCACAAACCCCATTTCCTCCATCCAGCTCTACCAGTCCAGTTCCTGGCCCAAAACTGGCCACGGTGAGTGCAGGGAGCAAAGCGGTGGTAGCCGTGTTTAAGAGAGGATGGAAAGGCTGAGTGAGCCTTCTCCTCCTGAAACATAAGCCAGGCCCCTCTCCACCTCCTTCTCAACTTCCCACCACCAGGAAATGAACCCCGGATTAAGGCTTATTTATTTTTTAAAAGCCATTTCTGTAATTGCTAAATATGGGAAGGTCTTTCCTGGCTGGGAAATAAAGCTCGGACTAAACCAGGGGTAGGCAACCTTGGCTCTTTTATGACTGGTGGCCTTCAACTCCCAGAATTCCTGAGCCAGTATGGGGAACTATGGCCCCTTCATGACTCGTGGACTTCAACTCCCAGAATTCCTGAGCCAGCCATGCTGAGGGGAAAGGGAGAGGTTTCCAAGCTGAGCCATGCTGGCTCAGGAATTCTGGGAGTTGAAGTCCGCAAGTCATAAAAGAGCCAAAGTTGCCTACCCCTGGTCTAGGAGGCTCACCGCTTAGAACAGGAGGACTTAGGACAGGGGTAGGCAATCTTGGCTCTTTTGTGACTCATGGACTTCAACTCCCAGAATTCCTGAGCCAGCCATGCTGACGGAAAAAGGAGAGGTTTCCAAGCTGAGTCATGCTGGCTCAGGAATTCTGGGAGTTGAAGTCCACGAGTCATGAATGGGCCATAGTTCCCCCATGCTGGCTCAGGAATTCTGGGAGTTGAAGTCCACCAGTCATAAAAGAGTCAAGGTTGCCTACCCCTGGACTAAACTCTCAAAGACACCAAAAGCACAAATCTTCCTGTTCAAGAAAATCAGCCTGGGAAGATGAAACTCAGGGTGGATGAGTGGGGGTGGGGGATGCTTCATGCTTTTCTTTTTTCAATCAAAATAGCCCTCCAAGTTTAAACCTACTTTGAGCAGAAAAAGGAAAAGGTGCAGATGAGCCAGCTCTCTCCCCCTCATCTTCCTTTCTCCGACTATCCAACGCAGCCTCGTGAATCTGCTTTTCATTTCAAAAAACAATGCAAGGAGAACATTGTGTTTATTGAGGCTTTAAGAAGGCAGAACTTCCTATTTACTGAAGACTTTCACTTCCGCTTCTTTGTGGCTGCCTGGATAGAGAAAGGGTGAAAGAGAAAGGAAAGAGAGAGAGAGATCAAGGCGCCGGCGCAGAGCTCAGCCTGAGCCACTCTCAGCCTTTCCGAGGGAGGAAAAGAGAGCACCAAGTTTATTTCTCTTCTTGCATTATTGAAAGCAACCTGTCCCATTAAAATGCCAAAGATCTCTGACGTCAGATGAAGCCGCCTGGCTCAGAAAGCAGTGAACTCCCTTGCAGAAATATTCCATGGAAGGGAGACAGGGTGGCTGGCTCTCGGCTTGCCCTTCCAACACCACTTCTTCTCCGCAATCAAAAGCATCCCCACCCTAGTTCCTTTAACAATGAATAAACCAGAACTGATTGGATTCATCCAAGTTGCTGAAGCAAAAGAAACAACAGTACTGTGAAGTGTGACACACACACACACACACACACACACACAGACTCCATCTTTCATGAGATCCTGGTGGCAACATGTAAGGGCTTTGCAAAGAGTCAAAGGCTCAATCCCAGGGGCATGTTCTTGGCAGGGTCAAGTCAAGTCAAGCTTGAATCTTGGGGACTTCACAAACAATGCATGCTGTTTTCTTGACAATAGGAGAGAAGTCGTTGGCCAATGGTCCTGGGGGACAAAGCCAGTATGGCCGTCGCTTTTCTTGTAGCAGTTTCCCAATGAATGTTTAAGTTTAAAAAATCTGCTAATTTTTAGTAGTGCGAGGGGCTTCTTGGGACTCCTTCTGAAATTCAAGCCCTATCCTGAATTTTGCATCCACCTGTCTAGAAAAGCTACAGCCGGTTACGTCTCCTGTTCCCTTTCCCTCTACACACCCAAGGAAAAGCAACTTTGGGGTTTAAGGGACCTGGAGAAGGAAGGATGCTGTCCTCCCTCTCAATGTTCATCTTGACTTCCCCCAGCCCACTTCCCAAAAAAAGGCTTTTATGGGAAACCAAGGTGCACAGCTCCATGGTCTAATGGAGTTTGGGATGCGCCTCCAAACATTGCCAATTACTGCACACCTTGGCTTTGCAGAAGAGCAGGAGCCTAGAGTAACAGCTCCACGGTTAACAACATTGCCCCCACCTCCTTCCTGGACCATGAAAAGCCACTATCAGCTGAGATGTGGTGAGACAACTGCAGGAGACAATTGCAGGTTAGACATGCAGGGGTTCCATCTTGCCAGCCAGATGGCACAAAAAGCTTGGGGAAAGCAAAATTGCAAATAAATTCCCGAGAAATTCCTATACCCTCAGATCTTTTGAAACGGATATAGCTGGAACATGCAAGAGTAGCAAAGTGATGCTGCACTTGGAGAAGGATTGCGTAGAAAACTCTGTCTCTACTCAAAGTCCAGAACTTGGGTTTCCTTGCTGCTTTGTCCTTCCATCTGCACAGTGTTAAAGCAATACACACAAGGGAGACCAGCACCTGAAGCCCACTTCCACACGGCCTCCAACGACCTTCTCCTCAGCAAGGGGGTCTGCAATGGATCTCATCTGCTTGACCTCAAGTGGCGCTCTTGATGCAAAATAATCAAAGTAAGACCGGGTCTTCTTCTGGCATTCCAGCAAATGTAAGGAGAAGCCCCTCTAACTGAGGAAGACTGGGCCAGGGCTGACCTCAACAGCCAACTCCTTACTTCACCAGATATAAGGAGGCTTCTCCCTCATGGAGGTGAGCTTAAGGTCCCAGCTGATTTCCCCGCTTCTACCTTTAGTTCTCCGCTGTTGCCATCAGTTGGGTTGCTGGGGATTTCATGACTTATGTTCATAAAGCAGGATTAAGCATTTGCATTCACAAAGCACAACTTTGCTTGGTTTTCCTTTGTTTGGTTGTTTAATAAGTTCTCCCAAGCAGGGCGCTCGATTAGTTTACAATTCAATAGATTGTACAAAGTGAAAAAATAGCTCAGCCGGTAACCAATTTTGGTGCGCTCTGTGGAATGCATTTGCTAGGTCTTAGGCGCAACCACCTTCATAACTGACTTCCATTTGGAGGAGAAGGCCTGGGATGGGCCTGCTGGAGGCAGGAGACCATCTCTGTGGGCTTTTCCCTTGAAATCCCATTCCCACCTGTGAGCTGAGCATATCTGGGGCTTGTGAAACAGCTTCAGCCAACCTCTTTGTCCAAACTTGAATCCCAAGGTCCATCAGCAGAGCCCCCTTGAGCAGCCAAGGGGGTTCTGCCCAAGACCCACATCCCCTCCTTGCCTGAGGAAGGACTCATCCTCCCTAACACAAGCAGACCCAGGAGGACTGGGGAGAGGCATGGTGGCCTATCTCTCCCCCACTCATTGTGGAGTATCCGCCACACCACTTCTTCCTTTGGTCAAAGAGGACTATTCTTGGGCATCTGAAATGGTCAAGGCCTGGGCAGCTCTGCTGGGCCAGACGGTTTTTTGTTTTTTTTTTTAGGAAAAGTAACTGCTAGACCAGTGGTTCTCAACCTGTGGGTCGGGACCCCATTTGGGGTCGAACAACCATTTCACGGGGGTCGCCAAACAACGCAGTCCGCCATTTTTTTCCCCCTTTTCCTTAGCTGTGCTACTCCCTTTTATTCTATTGGCTTTATAGAACAGACTCTCTTGAATAGACTCTAATTCTATTGGCTTTCAAAAGCCAATAGGAATTGTCCAGGCTGCCTCTGCCCTGCTGAGCCCGCCAAAAGTCCCATTCTGCAAACGGTGCTGCACCAGTTGAGTAGTCCTCGACTTACAACCAGTTGAGTAGTCCTCGACTTACAACCGGTTGGGGGTCGCGACATTAAAAAGGTTGAGAACCACTGTGCTAGAGGTTGGCAGAAGGTGTTTCTCCGGACCCTATTTGGGAACATCAGTCAGCAGCCTCTGCTTGGAACATCGCTCCAAATATGACTAGAAGGAACTTGGTCCCTCTTGTTGACTCTCTATAACAGTGGTCCCCAACCTTTTGGACAACAGGGACTGGAACAGTGGGAAGCTATTTTTCCACAGTCTGGGCGGGGCGTGGTACCAGTCTGTGGCCCAGGGCTTGGGGATCCCTGTCCTATAAAACAGAAGCTGAATTTCACCAGCACCACTCTTGGGCTCCCTTCTTTTCGGTGGTGACCCCAAGTCAGGGACTTTTCTCTAGAACATCAGTTTTAGGGCAGCAAACTGATCTTGGTGGGATGCTTCAGAGTCACGGAAGTTGCCTGAAGATAAACCCTGATTCCGCCCCTGCACAGGTTGCACAAGAGGAGAAGGACAAGAAGAGAGCGTCGAGGGGCTATTTTTAAAATGTTTTTTCCAGGAGGACATAGTGATAGGACAGATGCCTGTGGTCAAAAAATATCACCTTTCTTGAAACAGCCGCTAGACAGATTCAGTCCCAGGATAAAATATGAGTCAGATGAGTAAGGAGCCCTATAAAGCATAAATCTCTTTCTCTCTCTCTCTCCAGTTGCCACTGACTTTCAGAAACTCTCTAGATTAGCTCTCTTTACTCTTTCTAATGTTTTCTTTATTTAATTAGTAAATTTATATAGCCCCCTTCTCATATACATATACATACCGCATATACATGAGCAGTGTACAAAGTTTAAAAACACAAAAAATCAACAAAATAATCAAATCCATAACAAAAAAAAATCATTAAAAAATTGGAAACAATAAAAACCATTAGAAAAACCGTAATCTCAGGGAGAACGCACTCAGTTTCCCTACTAATACAGCTGCTCAGTTTAATATAACCTCATAGTTCCCTTCGTCCGGTTAGATCCCACAGGCTGGGCCTCCTTCAGGCCCCGTCGGCCAAGCAGTGCCATTTGGCGGGGCCGCAGAGGAGGGCCTTCTCTGTGATGGCGCCCACGTCTTGGAACCAGCTCCCCCCGGAGATTAGGACTGCTCCCACCCTGTTGGTCTTCCGTAAGCTACTTAAGACCTGGCTTTTCCGGCAGGCCTGGGGTTTATAAAATCTGACCCCTGGATGAATGTTATTGTATTGTTTGTTTTGTTAAGTTATATGGTGTTTTTATTGTTAGCCGCCTGGAGTCCTGCGGGAGTGGGGCGGTCTATCTATAAATTTTAATAAATAAATAAATAAATATCCTTAAGTTCAAATCAGAACCTTGTTTGACGGTATATATAGAGAAGTATGTATTGGGAAGCTCAAAACACAGGTGTTTTATCCCTCTTATGCCCAAATGGAGGCTCTTGCCAGAAAACAACTTCCTTCTAATCCAGCAGTGGCTTCCCAGTTGCTTCTAAGGGTGGGACGCAAAGGAGCTGCTTCCCTTCCATTTGAGTGTTTCCTGGATCCAAACGCAGCCTGTTTCCCAGCCCTGATCTCAAGGCAGGGTGGCAGCTGCTGAGGTGGAGCCAGGGCGCCAAGGTAGGGGTGTATGATGAAGACACCCCCCCTCCCACAACACCCTTTGCTCCAGCCAAGCTGCTGCCGCAGAAGGATCAGAACGCAATTCTCTCTTGCAAATGCCACTGACAATATGCATCAGCTAGTCTAATCTATCAATATTTGACATCCAGCGATACATTTTACACTCAGTGAGGTTTTGATCTTGGAGGAATAACAAGGAAGAATAAAAACAACACTGGCTTGTGAGTGTCACACATTATGCCCTGTCAAGCCTCAATGCCTTGGCCTCTGAAGTTGAAAAGAGACACATTTCCGAGCTGACGGCAGAATCTCTCAGTCGGGGTTTGAAAGGAAATAGTCACATCAGGACAGGGCTTCAGCTGCAGCAAAGACTCCCCAACGTCTCCCAGCTTTTGCAATGGCCTGGTGAAGCATTTGAAGAAGTGAGCTGTGGGGCTGTCTTTAAGGGGGTGGGAGGGGGAAGCCCGTCCTTTACTGGGGGCAGAGGGTGCCCAGAATGGGGCAGTTGCTCCAAGCCTGCCATGCAGGAGACCAGCAGAGCCTGTGGGCACCGTTTGCCAACGCCTGGCAGCAGCAATCTTTTGCTCTTGCAGCTGCTGGCGCCTCAAATTCACCTGCTCCTGGAGAATATGGGGAAGGGAGGAGGTGTGTGAGCAACCATGGGTAGAAAAAGCAATAATCCAGTTTTAAGGTGAACACTTATGTAACTGTTCAGAGCTGGATTAAAACATTTGCTCTCCTCCTCTGCCAACGCTGCTTTTGACCCAAGAAAGAAGATTGGATATCGTTCATCAGAGCCGAGTTGTTTGAAATAAGTCTATGTGTCTAGAAAGGAAGAGAGACAGCAGTGCACAAAAGCAGATGCCTCCCACTCGAAGCACGGGTGAGAGAGGGCAGAAGAGCTGGCAGTTCACAAGCTGGTGCTCAAATTAGTCACATCAAATTACAGGAAACTCTGCAGTCAATCAGATGCAATTACTACTTTATCTGATAGATCTGAAAGTCAAAGTCCTTTCAGAGTGAAGTCTGGGCAGGAGACACATTTCAAGAAGTTGCTAAGATGCCCTCAAAGGAATCCAGGAAGGGACTTCAGTTCTTCCCAAACTACAGATTGGTTTAGGTCTCCTTTCTCAACTAACATTAACAGAATAATATAATAACAGTGTTGGAAGGGAGCTTGGAGGTCTTCTAGTCCAGCCCCGTGCTCAAACTGGAGACCTTATACCACTTCAGGCAAATGACTGTCCAGTCTCTTCCTAAAAGCCTCCAGTGACGGAACACCCACAAATTCTGAAGGCCAGCTGGTCCACTGGTTGATTGTTCTCACTGTCAGGGGAGAACCTCGTTCTAGGTTGCTTCTCTCCTTGATCAGTTTCCATCCATTGTTTTTTGTTTTGCTTTCTGGTGCTTTGGAAAATAGATTGACCTCCCTCTTCTTTGTAGCAGCCCCTCAAGTATTGGAACACTGCTATCATGTCATCCATGGTCCTTTTCACTAGACTTACCCAGTTCCTGCAACCATTCTTCATATGTTTTAGCATCCAGGCCTTTAATCATCTTTGCCGCTTTTCTCTGCACTCTTTCCAGAGTCTCAACATCTTTTTTATATTGTGGGGACCAAAGCTGGATGCAGTATTCTTGCTGTGTTCTTACAAAGCCTTTATAAAGTGGTACTAATACTTTGTGTGATCTTGATTCTATCCCTCTATTAATACAACCTAGGACTGCATTGGCTTTTTTGGCTGCTGCCGCACACTATTGGCTCATATTTAAGTGATTATCCACTAGGACAGTGGTTCTCAACCTGTGGGTCGGGACCCCATTTGGGGTCAAATGACCATTTCACGGGGGTCGCCAAACAACGCAGTCCGCCATTTTTTTCCCCTTTTCCTTAGCTGTGCTACTCCCTTTTATTCTATTGGCTTTTGAAAGCCAATAGAATAGACTCTCTTGAATAGAGTCTAATTCTATTGGCTTTCAAAAGCCAATAGGAATTGTCCAGGCTGTCTCTGCCCTGCTGAGCCCACCAAAAGTCCCATTCTGCAAACGGTGCTGCACCAGTTGAGTAGTCCTCGACTTACGACTGGTTGAGTAGTCCTCGACTTACGACCAGTTGGGGGTCGCGGCATTAAAAAGGTTGAGAACCACTGCACTAGGACTTCAAGGTCCCTCTCACAGTTACTGGCATTAAGCCAAGTTTCACCTGGTCTGTACCTATAGAGTTGGTTTTTCTTGCCTAAGTGTAAAACTTTACTTTTCTGAATTTGATTTTGTTAGGGCCCAATGTTCAAGTCTGTTGAAATCCATCTGGATCCGGAGCCTATCTTCTTGGGAATTGGCTTTTCCTTCCAGCTTAGCGTCATCTGCAAATTTGATGACTTCTCCTTCTTTTCCCTCATCTAAATCTAAATCTAAACATGAATGTCAGTTCATATTTATCTAATGAGTAGCCAGCTATGTAAATTCTCTTAAATAAATAAATAAATAAATAAATAAATAAATAAATAAAGATAACTGAAAATCAAAATCAATTCAGAGTGGAAGCTGTGCAAAAGACATCTCCAGCAGTCACCATAACCTTCTTAAAGGGGAGAAATTGAGAGAGGAATTTCAATTCATGTGAAATTTGACATTGTTTTGTCATGCAACACATCCTTTCTCTCTAACGTAATTCTGCAGTGGTGCTTGGTGGAACTCAAGGCCCCTCGCACTTGAATCATCTTCTGGACCAAAGTAGAATCTTGCACGCAGCTAAACCCCCTAAGTCTAGGCTGCAATGTCTTGTCTTATATACCACTGCCCAGGAGGTGAAAAGCGGGCTGCCCCCTAAGGGCACAGAAGCATGCTGGACCACCCTCACTTCACTGATGCCCAAGATGACAAATTGTCTTTCGAGCCTGAGTCTCCATTGATCAAATCTTCATGACTAAATTCTGCTCATCAGAGCTTGGTAGTGCTCTGAGAAACTAAGTATGTAAAAGGGGCAGTTCCCCAAGCAAATTATGAAAATTCTGAAAGCTTTAAAAGCATTAGAAGCTTTTAAAAAGGCTTTAAACATTTAAAGCAAGGCATCTAGAGCACCGTGAAAACCAACAGAGTCATTGTGGACACACGGTAGCCTCTGACATAATAGAGCAGTTGGCATATTTTAGCTGCATTCCTTTTAAGGGGTCACATTGCTCTTCCGCTAAAGATACAGATGTTTTCAAAAGAGCAGCAGATCCAAAGGATCAGTGCAGGGAAAGAAGGAAGGAAGGAAGCAACAGGCTGACCTATTTGCAACAAGGGCCAAGAATGGAGAGTTTATAGACACAGCAGCAAATGAAGGAGCTGAAGGAGAATTTGTCTCCTAAAGTATCCCATCCCATTGAAAGCAACACTAGTATGCTATTAGTTGGATATGACCTACTCTCTCAAAAGAATAAACCTTCCTTTTCTGAAGAAAACATATCTCCAAGTTGCTTCTTCAGCTGCTAGGGTAGAACATAACAGACCCCGGGAAGGTGCAGGAAGAAGCAGGACCATTGAAAGAGACCCGTCAGCCCATAGGAAGAGGACTCAAAGGAACTCTGCCTTAATGACATGAAGTATAAATCGATCCAGATAACTGCTTTCCACATCCTATTGCATTACCCTACTAACAAGAAAGATCTTTCCACAAATCAAATTGGTTCTTATTTTCTGAGCTTCTCCACTTTGCAGGGTTTGACAGCCAGCATCTGTTGAGGCCCATTTGCTCCACCTTTGGTTCTGCCATTCCCAGTCCTAGGCCAGAATTTGCGAGTATTTATTTATTTATTTATTTATTTTATATGCCGCCCAATCCCAAAGGACTCAGGGCGGCGTACAAAATTAAAACAATCATCTAACAATAAAACAACAAAATAAATACATTCATACAGCGTGTCCGATCATATCCCGCCCCCCCCCCGGGGACATCAGCCCCAGGCCTGCCGGAACAGGAGAGTTTTAACGGCTTTCTTAAAGGCCGGCAGGGTGGGAGTAGTTCGAACCTCGGGGGGGGGGGAAGTTGATTCCACCAGGTCGGAGCCACCACAGAAAAGGCCCTTCCCCGAGGGCCCGCCAGCCGACATTGTCTGGCCGATGGGACCTGAAGGAGGCCCAATCTGTGGGACCTCACCGGTCTCTGGGAACTATGCAGCAGTATGCGGTCCTGTAAGTAACCTGGCCCTATGCTTACAAATCCTGGCCTGTTGGACACAACACAAAGTAACTGTGTTTGGGCATATCCAGTCCACGTTGCTCGTTTCTCCATCTATGTTGAGGAGGAGAAAGCAAAATGGAAATGAACGCAGCATGTGTAAATGAAACGTAGCTTGTGCACAATTTGATTTAACAAGCTAAAATTTCATGTACCATTGGCTACTGTGGCCATCATTTTCACATGCAATACTAAATCAGGCTTTTTAAATGCACTGTTCAGTAAGTCATTAGACAGATTTATACTTCATGCTAAGACAAAACCATAAAACCATGTTACATCTTATGATGTGTGGATTATATCAATGTTTTTGACACCAGAAAAATATCTGATATCCCCCCTTTCTTTTTCCGTTCTTTCAAGGAATCCCACTTAAACTCCAGCTTGAAAGGTTTCCACTGGCAGATCAGAAACCAGTTATGCTAAACCAGTGGTTCTCAACCTTTTTAATGCCGCGACCCCCAACCGGTCGTAAGCCAAGGACTACTCAACCGGTCGTAAGTCGAGGACTACTCAACTGGTGCAGCACCGTTTGCAGACTGGGACTTTTGGCGCTCTCAGCAGGGCAGAGACAGCCTGGACAATTCCTATTGGCTTTTGAAAGCCAATAGAATTAGACTCTATTGAAGAGAGTCTATTCCATTGGCTTTCAAAAGCCAATAGAATAAAACGAAGTAGCACAGCTAAGGAAAGGGGGGAAAAAAATGGCGGACTGTGTTGTTTGGCGACCCCCGTGAAATGGTCGTTCGACCCCAAATGGGGTCCCGACCCACAGGTGGAGAACCACTGTGCTAAGCCTAAATGTAGATTCCATCCTGTTCAATCTCATTTGAAAAGCAAGCTTTATTACTGACAGTCAGTGTATACACCTACACCAGGGGTCTCCAGACTTGGCAACGTTAAGCCTTGTGGACCTCAACTCCCAGAATTCCTCAGCCAGGGGAATCCTCCAGCTATACTGGCTGGGGAATTATGAGAGGTGAAGTCCACAAGTCTTAAAGTTGCCAAGCCTGGAGACCCCTGATCTAGACCAACCACTCCCTCAGGCTTTTGCTAGTACGTCCCACGTGCAGACTGCAGAAGAAAGAGGATTTCATTTCAAATGGGGAAAAATGCCACGGACAGCATTAAATCCTTATGTGGTGCCGGGCACAGAGCAGATCTGCCCTGCAAGCCAGCAGAGACTTCCACAAGAAGCATTAAAAAGTCCAACCACATGCCAGAGATCTCACTCGCTTTGGCATTTAATAATAATAGTAATAATAATAATAATAATAATAATAATAATAATAATAATAATAATGACAAATTCGCTATTAGTCAATTGCAAAAGGCAGCCTTATTAGGAACTGCTTCCATCCTGCGACGATATCTGTAATACCATCAAACTTCCACATCTGCCTATCTCAGGTCCTGGGTAAGGACTCGATAGGTAGACAAAATGCCAAATCCAGTCTGAACATCTGGCTGACTGTGCAATGATCAATAATAATAATAATAATAATAATAAAGTTGGAAGGGACCTTGGAGGTCATCAAGTCCAACCCCCTGCTCAGGCAGGAAACCCTATACCATTTCAGACACTTGACAAAGGAAACAGGACTTTGGTCACGTGCTTGTGGCCAACAACCTCAGGAAGGTGCCACGCCTTCTACAGAAGCCCCTGGCAGAGTCAGTCCCTGGGCTTCCCTGGGGGAAAGGAAGGATCATTGGACCATTTTATAGCCACGTTTGTCCACATATGTCAAACATGTTCAGTTGTCCTCTCCCTATAGAGTACAGGCAGTCCTCAACTTACAATCACTCGTTTAATGACTGATCAAAATGACAAAAAGGGATTTATGACTGGCTCTCAAACCTACAACCATTGCAGCATCCCCAGTCACATGATCAACATTTGGTTGCTTGGCAAACGTCATGTATTGAGGATGGTTGCAGCACATCGGGGCCACGTGATCTACATTCGTGACCTTCCCAGCCGGTTTCTGACAAATAAAGTCAATGAGGGAAGCTGGATTCACTTAACAATCATGGCAAAAGAGATTGTACAATGGGGCGCGACTCATTTAATACCTGCCTTCTTTAGCAATTGGCTCAAGGACTGCCTGTAATGCCCAGTCCACCAACTTCTGAATCCCCTTCCTGGCCAGAAAGAAAAGGGAGTCATCCAAGAGGCAGGTGAACCGGCAGGATCCAGGTTGACTTCCAAGGTTATATGGGGGTGGTTTGGAGCTCATGTTCTGTTTTATCAATTGGGTCAAGTTTATTTTTAGTTCTTTAATTCAAAAGGGCAGGAAACTATCACGCCACTAAATTTGGCCACTGTGATTGGAGGGAGTTTTAGGCCAGAAAAGTAAATTCAGAGACTGCAGCCTGAAGACTTCAGACTAGAGTCTACATCTGGATGAGCTGATCTGATTCTAAGCCAAGTTGCAATGGTCTCTTAAAGGTCACAGGGGCACCGTGGTCCACGCACAGGGAGCACAAGGTCAAAAAAGGGAAGAAGGTGGCACTTGGGTGATGTGACCACGCTTTCCTTGAATTTGTGATGTCTAGAGGAGAAGGAACTGGGAAGAGTCAGACCTGCATCATGGGCTTCAGAAGAGTGGATTCTAATGAACTCTGAGGAAGGGTAAATGAGGCCCAGTAAGACTGGGAAGTTAGGCTTAGTCTATGAAGTAAGACAGTAAAGGCCAAAGGAAAATGGGAAATCTCGAAAGAAGCTGTGGCAGATACACAGAGAGACAGATTCAGGAAAGAAGAAGCATCTCCAGAAACTATGAGATCAGTGATAGGTTAAAGCCCAGAATAAGCTGAGATTTGGGAGATGCACCCAAAATAATAACCAGGTGTTCTTGAGTAGGTTGCCAAAAAAGCCCCAAAAATGGTGTGGGGAGACCTATGAGGAGAGAGTGGGGCATCAGAGCAACTTGGCAACTTCAGTAGAGAAGTCAAAATGGTCATCACAGCCATGCAATCAAACCCCACATCTTTGTTATGTGCATTGCAAGATGCTTTAAAAAGGGACATGGCATTGGTCAAACAGTTCTGACCACAATCCTTGTTCAACACAGACACACACACAAACACACGGGGATGTCCCTGGCTGACAATGAGAAGGAAAAACTTGGTAACTCCTATTTTGCATCTCAGAAACAACCACAGGTCTCTAGCTCAGTGGTTCTCAACCTTTTTAATGCCGCGACCCCCAACCGGTCGTAAGTCGAGGACTACTCAACCGGTCGTAAGTCGAGGACTACTCAACTGGTGCAGCACCGTTTGCAGAATGGGACTTTTGGCGGGCTCAGCAGGGCAGAGACAGCCTGGACAATTCCTATTGGCTTTTGAAAGCCAATAGAATTAGACTCTATTCAAGAGAGTCTATTCTATTGGCTTTCAAAAGCCAATAGAATAAAAGGGAGTAGCACAGCTAAGGAAAAGGGGAAAAAATGGCGGACTGCGTTGTTTGGCGACCCCCGTGAAATGGTCGTTCGACCCCAAATGGGGTCCCGACCCACAGGTAGAGAACCACTGCTCTAGCTGGTCATTCTTAGGACACCGAGGAAAAGAGAGAAGCGCAGTTGAGCAAAGCGAAGGGGAGGCTCAGAGAGCACTTAAACAAATTCAGGTCTCCCGAAGGCAGATGGATTATATCCTCAGCCACTCAGGGAAGAGCTGACTGCCCGACTACTCTCCAGAGTCTCTTGAGAAAGCAGGGAGGAGGAGCAGCTCCTACTTAGAAGAAAGATGCAAGAGAATCCAGGCAGACTTGAGTAGTGGCTGAAAGGCAAGAGAAGGAATGGAGGAAAGAGAAATCTGCAGTTCCCCATCTGGTTAGGAAAATATAAGACACAAATCTAGGATGGGAGTGAGGCAGTTTGGCAGTGGTCCATGTGAAAAGGATCCAGTGTCACCATCAGTTAAACATGAGCCAACAAAGTGATGTGGCTGCTCAAGATGCAAAGGCTGCACTGGGGACACTGGGGAGCAGCATCAAAAGGGAAGCCTGGCTTGGGAAGGAAGGCTTGAAGATTGGACACTAACCCACCATTATTTATGCTCCATACTTGAAAGAAGATCAGCAATCTGTAGCTGCAATCACCCCAAACTCAAGGGGGGGGACCCATTGAAGAAAGTCAAGAGTGCAGAGAAGAACAACTAAAATGATTAAAGCCCTGGAGACTAAAACATATGAAGAATGGTTGCAGGAATTGGGTGTGTCTAGTAGTCTAATGAAAAGAAAGACTAGGGGTGACATGATAGCACTTCCAATATCTAAGGGGCTACCACAAAGAAGAGGGAGTCAGTTCTCCAAAGCACCAGAAGGCAAGAGAAGAAGCGATGGGCGGAAGCTAGTCAAGGAGAGAAGCAACCTAGAACTAAGGAGAAATTTCCTGACACTGAGAACAATCAATCAGTGGAACAACTTGCCTTCAGAAGGTGTGGGTGCTCCATCGCTGGAGGTTTTCAAGAAGAGACTGGACAGCCATTTGTCTGGAATCGTATAAGGTCTTCTGCCAGAGCAGGGGGTTGGATTAGATGACCTCCAAAGTCCCTTTCAACTCTGTTATTTTGTTAAGAGCTTATTGAGGAAACCAACATGGCAGGCAAATGAGAAATGCTTGGTAATTGCAAAACAAATAACTCAGAGGTAGGGCCCATGAAGAGTTAGGACTCTCACACATTGAGCGATGAAATAAGGTGGCTTTTTGTGTCAATTAATTAGGGCTTGCAAAGTGGGTTAGTTTCTAAGAGCTAAACAGGTACCAGGCTAATTACTGGCTCAGGTGCTTTAGTGAATCCTTGACCACCTCGTCCCTCCCGAGTGAGTTTCCTCTCCCCCGATATTCAAATGGCCCTCACCCCAGTGGCAGGATTCAAATATGTGAACAACCAGTTCTCTGTGAGGATGCCGCTTCTGGAAGTCCATTCTGGGCCTGGGCAACAAGAAATTAGCTATGGGTTCTGCCAAAGTGCTGCAAACTGGCTGAATCCCACCACTGCTTCACCCTACTGGAGCCTTGGAGGACCTTGAAGAACTGGCTCTTCGCATCAGCCCTCGGAAGCCCCTCTTCTTCTTTGCTCTGGTCTGGGTCAGTCATTTCTGCCATTTTATTCTTTTTTGTTGTTTTTGAATGCTTTTAATAATTTGTAAATTGCCCAGAGTTGCTGGGAGTCAGGTAGCATATGCACGATGGTGGTGGTAGTGGTGATGGTGATGATGAAGATGATGATGACAACAACGACATGACAGCACCAACCCCAAATAGAAGCCAACGCCTGAATTTACTGTTTGGGTTCCCATGCTTAAATGCAGCCAGAGAGTTTCTGGCCAGGGGATCACAGCCAAAATCTTAACAAACTGGGTGAAGTAAGACAGCACCTTAACCCTGATTCCTTTGCTTGGACAGAACATGTTGGATTCCTTTGCTTGGACACAACTGCAATTGCCTTTGATCCTGAGTTTTAGGGGTGCAGGAAGCTTGGCACTGCTGACCCTCAGCTGAGCACCGTGGACCTAACTGTGATGTCCCTTCAGTCCCCAGAAACAGCAGAGCAGATGTCCTCTTCCTGCTGCGCGGAGCTATGCCACGTGAAAAATCCTGCCTCATCTGTGGTGGGTGGGAGAGGACCTTGCCAAGGAGAACTGTTTGGGTGGATTTCCCCCCTTCTCTCGGAAACCAACTGTGACAAAAATCAAAGACGTTGCATATTAGCAAAGATGGGACTGTCAAACTGCCAAGAAAAACAAAATGAGCATTCCCGGAAAACTAACTAGCTAGTAGAAGAGGCTCACTGAGTATTTCTTTTAGCCTGGCATCAGGATCTGGTGCTTTTCGAGACAATGAATTAAGGCGTTAGAAAAGGAAGCACATCCCTGAAGTCTAAGTAGCTGCTCAGCCTCTGTCCCAGGGGTCTCCCTTTAGTCTATGCCTAGTGCTCTGTAGAAAAATTCAGCTACAGCACAGAGGAAGAAGGAGTTGCAGTGATAAGAGCCTCAGATCCTGTGTCTCCTCCTCTTAGGTGGCCCATGGGGTTCTCATGACCTGCAATGATCAGGACAAGTTTGGTTCTTGCAAAGGTGACAAGACAGACGTTGAGCCTTGGGTGAATGGCTTTCCTTTCTCCACAACATTTCACTGTCCTGATCCAGTTCAAGAACCCACATCCAGACAGCCCAATAATCTGTGCCCTCTGGCTGACCCTGACTCTGGAGTGACAGTCACCTCTTCATGGTGACCTGTCAACATTCCACCCAAGACTGGCCTCTGAGACTATCAGTCAGTTCCTCAGTTGCTCAGTTATCTCCACAAGGACA
The DNA here is from genome assembly GCF_016545835.1 of Crotalus tigris. Classification (NCBI taxonomy): domain Eukaryota; kingdom Metazoa; phylum Chordata; class Lepidosauria; order Squamata; family Viperidae; genus Crotalus; species Crotalus tigris. The sequence continues at coordinate 1,008,174 of NW_024096931.1, read as the reverse complement.
GAAACTCTTTGGACCTGAGCAATAACTTGGATCATCACTTACTTTGTCCGTAACTTTAGATTATGGTTCTGACACCACTATGCTACGTACTCGTAGAGGGTTATACCAGGTAGGTCTTGTGTGACCTCTCAGAACTGGTGCTATGTGTTCTCTACCAGAGAATCTTAGTTCCCCTTGCGGTTCCAAGAAAGAAAAAATAGCCTAATGGCTGCACACAGCCCCATTCACTTCCTCCTCACCTCTTAGCCAACTGATCACCTTCTTCCACTAAGGAAAATGACTGTGAATGCCTAGATCTCTTGGTCTTGGAGAGAGATCAGAGTAGATCTGCAGTAAAGAAGGAAGAAGGCACTGTTCAGCTGTGGTTCTTTCTAGGAACTCCAAAAGTTCCCTTCTGACCTACCAACACTGACCAATTGACTAAGTGACCACACAGAATAAGTGACCAACACTGCTCGTTTCAGAAGAGAGGTTGATCTCAGGCTGCTAATAGCACTTAGCAACAGCACTTAAGACTTATATACAGTACCGCTTCACAGTCCTTTACAGCCCTCTCTAAGCAATTTACAGAGTCAGCCTGTTGCCCCCAACAATCTGGGTTCTCATTTTACCAACCTCGGAAGGATGGAAGGCTGAGTCAACTATGAGCTGGTGAGAATCAAACTGTCGAACTGCTGGCAGTTGGCAGTCAGCAGAAGTAGCCTGCCATTCTGCCTTCTTTTTTTTTTTAATAATTTTTTATTTTTCCAAACTCTCCCCCATACATATACCGTGATATTTATCAGATGTTAACATACATTCTTTTTACATTCTTATATATAAGATACTTTTAATAAAATGAAATAAATACATACACATGACTTTTGGTGTTGCTTGCCCATTTCCCCTTTCACTGCATCCACATTCCTTCTTCTCTACCTTCTTTCTCCCTTTCTTCTCTTCCCTACTTCCCTCTTCTTCCTCTCCTCTTCTCTTTCCTTCACCACTCTCCTCCCCTTTCTCCCCACTTCTCCTCCAACCTTCCTACTTCCTTCTCCCCTCCTTTACTCTTTTCTCTCTCCTCTCCTTTCATCCCTCTCATCCCTCTTCAGATACAATTCAGGGGTAATGTCCGAGCAACTCCTCTCTCCAAATTTCCCTATCTGTATTATATACAATAAGATTAATGTTTTCTTACATTAATACTTCTATTTATCTAACCTTCTCGGTATATACTTCTATAAATATTTATACATACAGTATTGAATTTATACAATTCAATACTGTGTCGCCTGGGCCTCCCTCCTTATCTGCTCCTTCTTCTTCCATCTAAACTGATGCCATTCTTCCTTCTAACCACTGCACCACCACAGCTCTGAAGACAATACCAGAGGTGTTCCCGCATCACAAGAACCCAGAGGTCTCTTCTTGGCCAGACCCTTTGCAACCCACAACTTTCTGATATTGAGGATGCCTTGATTGTCACAATGACCGGTTTTATGAATCAGAACAAACCAAATGGAGGACTATTTTCTTTTGGTTTAGTACGTTGTGTGAAGCCAACCATTGTAGCTTCTAAACTATGATTAATGGTTTTTTTTTTATTACAGTTGGATGTGATGTATAAAGCCAACCAATATCTCTGGGTGGAAGATGGAGGGTCTGTGAATACATGCCCCCTCTTCCAAGAATACACACATGCCCTTCCTGTGCAAGATGTCAACCTTCCTACCCCCCTCTGCAACCAACAGACAGGAGCAACAATTTGGCACCTAGAAAGTCTGCATCTCCTTTGTTAACTCCCAATCGTGGCTAGATTCACAAAACATCTCGAGCTAGATCAGGTGAAGACTAGCAAACGCCTTCACACAACATACCAAGCTTGGTTATTGTTGAGTTCAGTTAGTTTGTTATGGCTTAGCACGTTGTGTTATTCCAGCATATTTGGTTAGTTCATAGTTCGATGTACGGTGTGAACTCAAAAAATGGAAATGAAAGTACCCAGATTTAGCGTATCTAAATAGAGTCATTGTTTCTCCAGAAAGACACTAAAGAGGGACCATGTTGCTCCCACGTTGACGTAGGAGCTCTTTTAATGCTGCCTCCAAATGCACTGATTAACCCTCAAATCAAGCATATATTGGTGAACACCCACCGTCAGCCTTAAAAGCTCTAAAACGTGGACTGAAGCATCATGACTTCTCCTGAAAGGAGACCAAGGAATTAACGGTTGGAAAGGCGTGTATGATTTGCTCATTTCCATCTAAACGGAGGAAAAGGGTCTTAAAGTAAGACAAAGTTCAGAAGCAGAGAAGGAGTTCCAGATCCAGAGGCAACGACTGGCTGATGTCATGGAATAGCATACGATTAGAGAACCGAGCACCGAAGAGCAGCTAAAAAAAAGAGGAAACCGAGGACAACCATTTATACCTTCAAGAAAGAAGCATTCTGAAGTGATGACTATACACGCGAAGAGTTTGCTCCGCTGTCCGGCCTTTCACTGTTCTAACCATCTATAGGTTTTCTCCACTCCTGAGAAGGCAGAGAAGCCTCAGCAAAGAAGCCGGCGGCAGCAGCATGTTTTAAGTTCCAAATCAATGTCTAATTGAATGCCTATCAATTCTGGTTTATGGCTGACCATGAATGCTGCATCGAAAGAACGGTAAGAAAGAAAGGCAACTAGAAACCCAAAAGCCCCGATTTCCCATCTGGAATTGTGCTAGCATTGAAACGCCTCCCTCTCACCAACCCACCCCCAGGTTCAGGGCTGGGGAATTCCCTGTCCTGTGAGCTTTGAGGACAAACAGCAGGAAAGTGTGCTGGGAGCCATGCCTGGAAGGTAGGGTCAACACACGGCTGCTGAGTCCCGCTGTCCCCTGAGGGCATCCAACCTCTGCCAGAGTAAACAAAACCAGAGGAAAGAGGGGTTTTCTCCTCAAACAAGGGTTTGAACCCTAAACCCTTTCCTTTCCCCTCACCCCCCATCATGGCAGCTGTTGCTAAGACAGGCCAAGGAGGCCTGGCCAAGATCGGCTTCCCATCTCTTCTAGGTGGTGCAGCGGTTAGAGTGCAGTACTGCAGGCCACTTTAGCTGACTGTGTTCAGCAGGTCAGCGGTTCAAATCTCACCGGCTCAAGGTTGACTCAGCCGTCCATCCTTCCGGGGTTAGGTAAAATGAGGACCCAGATTGTTGGGGGCAATGTAAATATATATACACATTGCTTACTGGTGTACACCGCTTAGAGAGTGCTTGCACTTAAAGCGGCATATAAGTCTCATAAATAAATAAATAAAATAAATAAGAGTCTGCCAGATAGCCTTGGTGACAAGTGCAGAGGTGGGGGGAACCAGACTTCAGGTCCCAAGGGAGCCTCCGCATCTGTCAGGGGTCTGGAATTACGACCTGACCAAACCTCCCTGTTCTGGAAAACTGACAACCGGAAGACTCAGAAACCAGACAGGGCCGTTTTATTTTATAGCCTTTGATGAGCATCCCAAATGCTGAAAACCAGATCTGATCCCAAGCCAGATCTCCACTATTAAAATTTCTAGTTCCAGGGTGCATCAAATCCAGAGAGAGCACTGCATGAATTACATCTTTTGTGCTGCAAAAGAGCTTCACCTGTAATTAATTTTCTGACTGTCCTAACCAATGTCCCCGGATCCTCAGAGCCTGCAGCCCTGCTCTTTCGGAGGCGAAGGCGCTTTTGAGGTGCACTTTTGATTAGTTCACCAACTGCTCTTCCTCAGAAACCGCCTCCTATGAAGACTGGCCATGGTCTCCCCTTCCCTCCTCTCAGATGGCTCAGGGTGGACCTTCTGACCAAACAGGGTTTGAATGGGGGATGCTCTGGACCCTCTTCTGCTCCGCCAATGCATTCGAGGCCTCCATGTGCTGGGGAGGAGGAGCCTTCTCAAACGAGGGACTCCCCCCTGCCTGTTGGAGACCGTCAATTGCTACAGGCAAAGGCAAGATCCCACGTGAGCATGGCACAGGCACAGACATACAGAGAGAGAGAGAGAGGAGAGAAAGGGAGAGAGAGAGAGAGGGAGGGAGGGAGGGAGGGAGGGAGGAGAGAGAAGGAGGGAGGGAGGGAGGGAGAGAGAGAGGAGAGAAAGGGAGAGAGAGAGAGGGAGAGAGAGAGGGAGGGAGGGAGAGAGAGAGGAGAGAAAGGGAGAGAGAGAGAGGGAGGAGGGAGGGAGGGAGGGAGAGAGAGAGAGAGGAAAGGGAGAGAGAGAGAGGGAGAGAGAGAGGGAGGGAGGGAGAGAGAGAGAGAGGAGAGAAAAGGAGAGAGAGAGGGAGAGAGAGAGGGAGGGAGGGAGGGAGGAGAGACAAGGAGGGAGGGAGGGAGGGAGGGAGGGAGAGAGAGAGAGAGCGCTACCAGCCAGAAGTCAACAGTTATTTCGACCCAGGCAGAAAATGCAGCATTTGGGATTATGGTTTCCACTGGTACCCAGAGACAAATGGCTATTAGGGGAGGGTGTGTGTGCGCTAGATCAGACTGGGAAGCACACAAAATCTCCACTGCTTAGGCTGCTGCATGTGCTGGCTGCCTCCCCCACCCCACCCCTTCCCAAATCTGCCTTCTGAAACAGCTGCTCAACTGGCCTCAAGGCGGGACTGGGGAGAAGGTGGTTTAGCTGGGGAAAGCAGGCCAGACAGGAGGGAAGTGTGAAGTGTGAAGCAGATGTGTGACCTCTTAGCATTCTCCTGGCCTCCTCTTAGCATTCCCCCCCCTCCAGTGCCTAGAGATGCCTATTTTCTCCCACCCTGAGCCTAACGTTTGGATCTGCCTGCCCAAAGACAGTAGTAAAGGATGCCCGTTTTTTCTCTCTCCTCCAAAGCCACCCACCACCCGTGTCTTCCACTCTCGCTGGTGGGGCTGGATAATCAAAGCTATTCAGAACAAGAAAGTCCTAAAAGGGGGGGGGGCACTGCGAATCAAGTGGTCCCATCTCTAATGTGAGAATATACATCAGACTTGCAGGATCTGTTCCATTTTCAAGATGACCCTTTTCTTTTCAAGCATCGTCGGAATTAGCTTCTCCATCACAATGGCCCTATCAGCTCTTTGAGGATGGTGTGAAATCCAGCTACGGGGCATCTTAAACAAACTCCGTTTTGTACACACATCTCCTGAATGCTTTAACTTAGCTGAAGTAACACAATCTGGACTCCTCGGCAGAAAAGCACCAGAGGAGGAGCTCCTGACGGGAAGGCAACCCGACGGTTACTATCCAATTGCAACAGCATCCCGGCTTCCTGCAAGTAAAGTGATCCTGGCAAAGGAGAAAACCTATCAAGAAATGAAAATCTTCCGTAAACTAAAATCCTGCATTTATGATGATCTCAGTGGACCACCTCGCCTCCCAGAGTTGTGAGTGCTCCATCGCTGGAGGTTTTCAAGAAAAGACTGGGCAGCCCTTTGTCCGGAATGGTGGAGGGCAGTGTAGCTCAACCTTGGCTACTTGAAGAGGTGTAGACTTCTGGGAATTGAAGTCCGCACCTCTTAAACTTGCCAAGGTTGAGAAACACTGGTGTGGGGTCTTCTGCTTGAGCAGTAAGTTGAGCTCAAAGACCTCCAAGGTCCCTTCCAGTCCTAGGATTCTACCTTTCTATGTTTTCCTTCAAAGGAACTCAGCAAAATGGCTACCGCACCAACTCAGATGCTATCATGCTAACCCCGTTGACCTGTTTTGACCTGTTGCATTCAATCCATCATGGGGGGGGGATATTTCCCTGGGTAAATACTGTAGAGAAAAGAGGGTTTACAAGCCCAAGAAGACAATACCAGAACCCACCATGACATTCCTGGCAATGGCACCAAGAATCCCCCTCGCGTGAAATTCCACCCCTTTCACCTTTGCACAAGAGAAACGGCGGAAAAGCCCCCACCCCCACCATTTTTCCTTTAAGGTATATTTTACCTCGCAGCCAAACATCTTTCAGAAATGGCTAACAGAATAAAATATTCACATTACAAACAAACAAATCAGAGCAGCGGCCAAAAAAAAAGAAAAGAGCCCCAGCCTCAAAAGAAGTAAACAAGGTTGCAAATCAGTCCAGCATGTTATTAAAACAAGAGGAGTTTTGTAATTTCATATTTGAAACACAAACACAATTTAAATTATGGCAGGATCCCTGATGGGCCCCTCAGGTTAGATCCTTTTTTGTATAGAAAACTGCTGAGCACCCACTGGGGGGGGGGGAACCCAATTCACCAGCCCCAAAGCCTTGCCTACAAGTGCAAAGCACCCGCCCTCTCTCCCCCCTCTCTCACAAACTAGAGCAAACCATCCATTTCTCCTTGAAGAAGCAAGCCAGGATGAGGAGCAACTCCTTGGAGCAGGCTGCCTCCTCCCCCATCCTCTGCCCCCCAGATGACTGACAGAAAGAGAGAGGAAGCAGTGGGGGGGAGCACCTCAATTAGCCTCATGTTAAGGCGGCTTCTTCCGCTTCCCCTTCCGCTTCACCAGCCACCCCCACATCCTGGATGCTGACAGGGGGGCCGTCCACTGCTGTTCAGAGGCCAGGCAGCTGGGGAGGGAGGGGAAGGGGCTGCTGCCTCTTTGAGCTTCCTCCCAGCTCTCCAGCACCCATTGGGGTGAAAGTGCTCCCTTCCCAAGTAGAAGAAGGAGCAGCTCAGCCGGAAGAGGGAGGCCCTACGCATTCAGCCTGCCAGAGGCCAAATAAAGAGTCGCTAAGCCCAACCACCAGGAAGACGGAGCAGAAGAGCTGCTGCGCAGGGCACTGTGCTTGGAGTCTCTTGTGGGCAGCAATCAAGCTTACAAAATGCCCCCCCCCCAGAGAACCTCTCCTCCTTGCCACAGGATCCCACTGGACAAGCAACCCAGTTGCCCCAGAAAAGGCCAAGGTGATGGAGACACACTAAGTCAGCCCCAGCCGGACTGAGAGCGGCCCTCGGCACGCGGCAGGATGCAGGCCTCACTCCTGAAGGCCCCTTTGCTTTAAAAATGAGGGAGCCTTCATGGCTACGCCACACCAGCAGGCTCTGAGCTTTTCAGGGATTTGCACACAAGACAAAAACACATATCTTGAGCTTGTAACTCACCCTGACACTGGAAGCCTTGCTTTCCAAATCCCCTGCAAAGGAAAAAAAAAAAAAACACCACGTTAGAATTCATTCACTGCCAAGACGCTCCTCTTTAATGTGGCTTCGGCATCTCCTGGTGAGCCTTTAACGAGGCTCAGCACAAGTGGGAGAAAAAGCCAAAAGCCACATTTTATTGAACGAGAGGAAGATGACAAGAGAAACAAAGGAAGAGGTTACAAAGGTGGCCTTGAGTACAATGGTTGTGCTGGACAATGGCAGCCTTCCCCAACCTGGTGCCCCACTTCTGTGTTGGACCACAATTGTCTGAGTTCCGTCCAGCACGGCTGCTGACCCAGCTGGCCGAGGCACACGGCAGTTGTCGCCCAGTAATTGGGAAGGTCGGAAATGGACCCGAGCAGGGCAGCCACCGCAGAGAAGAGGGAGAGGGAGACATCCCTTGGTTCCTCCTGAGCAGGAGCTGACAGGAGACAGACATAGACAACTCCTGCGGGCTGAGAAGGCACCACTGTAGGACCCTCCCAGGATCTTTGCAAAGAAGGGGGAACTTAGCGGACTTCAGCCTGGTCCAGGAAAGAATATCTTTTAAACCAGTGGTTCTCAACCTTTCTAATGCCGCGACCCCATAATACAGTTCCCCATGTTGTGGTGACCCCCAACCACTTATACATCACCGGGTGCCAGGGGCGTGGCCAAAGAAAAGGGGGGAAAATGGCAGACAGGCTTGTTTGGCGACCCCCGTGAAATGGTCGTTCGACCCCAAATGGGGTCCCGACCCACAGGTTGAGAACCACTGTTTTAAACCAACACTTGGCTGTGGGAATCACTGATCCTGCACAAGCCAAGCGATCCTTGTTGAGGGTGCATATATAGCACATGCTGGAGAGCCCCCAGCTAAGGAAATGATATTCACCTCATCTTTTTCCCTAAAATTGCAGATGATGGCAAGCTAAGACGATCTGGCACAGGGTTAAAGAACAGATCCCCCTCCTCCCACCCGCCATGAGTTTTCTCCATCATGTTCAGATCCCCGCTGTGTTGGGGAATCGATGTTCAGGTCCGGAGGACCAGCGTGGGGGAGGGGGGGGCGTTTTCCCCTCCTGGAAGCAGCTCGCTTGGCCCAAGAGTTTCAAAGGAAGCCGGGTCTCTGGCTGAAGGAGGCCATCACGCTTGGCCACAATACGGTCTGTTTGGCCTCTCCCTGTAGGCTATACAGCCCTTCTGACTTAATTCACCTTAACTGCGACTCCGAGGACCCCTGGCCCAAACCTGGAAAAAAGTTGCAGGGGCACCCAAGTGGGGAAGGCTGTCAGTGGGGAAGGGCCTCTCCGGAGCAGCTTTCCACACCGAGCAGCCCTCAAGGCGCGAGCTGGCCGCGGACAACGGAACGTGTAGTAGCCCCAGCCTGCTCGGAGGGCTCCAGGTTGGGGAAAGCCTGGCAGGGCGAAGGCAGCCGGCTGGGCAGACGGGGCGGGGGGAGGCGGGGAGGGGGGACCGGACAGCCGGCCTGAGAAGCGGGAGGCGAAAGTTACCCCCTTTTCCACGAGGGCGGAGGGGAAGCGTCCTGTCCCGACCCCCCCACCCCGAGCGGGCGAGGACCAAGGGCGCACCGCGCAGGGAGGGAGGGAGCGGGGCGAGCCGACGGGCCGAAGCCGGGGCAGGGAGGGGCGAGCGAGGGTCCTCCCCCCCGCCGGGCGCCTCACCAGATGAAGTCGGTGCAGTGGCTGCAGAAGGTGGGCTGCTTGAAGAAGCGGGCGGTGAACTTGTGGTTCTTGACCTCGTGCACGTTCTTCTGGCGAAGGGCGCCTTTGCGGGCGAAGCGGACCGGGCCCTCCTCGCCCTCCGGCCCGGGGGGAGCCGGGGGCGCCGTCGCCGTCTCAGCAGCCGGCTCGGCCATGCCGCCGCTCCTGCCGCCGCCGCCGCCGCTGCACCGATGCCGCCGAGCTGCCTGGCGCGGCCGCCGCTCCGCCCGCTGGTGCTGAAGCTGCGGCGGCGACACCTCTGGCCGCCACTGGGCAGAGGCAGCGCCGAGCCTTGGGCGCCCGCCCCGCCCCCCGCGCCGCCTCCCCCCCCCGCCGCCCGCATCTTCCGCCGCCCTCGCGCCGCCCCGGGACCCCCCGCGCGCGACCCCGCCCGGGACCGGCGCCCCCTCCCCCCCCCCGTCCGGCACCCCGAGAGGAAGGGAGGGCGGCGGCGGCGGCGACGAGCGGGCTGAAGGAAGGCAACCCGGAGGGCGGCCCCGGAGAAATCGGCCCGAGGGGGGCACGGGGCCCGGGGAGAAAAGTCGGGGTTCCGGTGGCCTCTGCGGGGTGCCGGGAGAGCTTTCCGTCCGGGGCCCCTTTGTGCTGCAGGCCCTGCGTGGCAGAGGAGGCACCCTAAGCTGCCTTCTGGCTAGGTTTGCACTTGAACCTGCGTGGACAGGATCCGAACTCAGGACCCAGAGGGTGGGCATTGTGTGAATGCAGCCAGGAGTCCCGAATAAGGCCCGGTCAGAGCGCCGCTCTGGAACCCAGGGATAGGGATGGATGTGGCTAAAAAATCAAGATGGCAGCGCAAGATGGTAACCACATTACCACCCGGTTTTGATGTGCCTGTCACACCTCTGGGTCCACAGGGCCGTCTCCTGCAGGCGGGTCCCAGAAGCCCCTGCCGGCCACAGTGGTTCCAAGGGCTGCTGAGGCTCTTCCAAGGTTCAGAGCAGCCGGATCAGCCCCAGAAGCCTTTCTCGAGCTGGACTCTGCGGGCCATAAATCACCCAAATCCGAAGCCTGGCAGCAGAAGGGCTGCTTTCAGCCACAGGTTTTTGGCTGTGCTTTTTTTTCCTGCCTAAGGAAAGGGGGGAGTGGGCGCCAAAGGCCTCCCAAAGAGGGGCTGTTGCCCCCAGCCAGTGGACCCCCTCCTGCTCAGGCCCAGAGGCTGAGTTGCTGCCTCCCATCCCGCTGTCAGAGCTGGGCCCTCAGCTCAGCAGTAAACCTCTCTCTAGGACTCAGGAGCAGAAAAGAAGCTTCCGGACGTGTAGGTCTCCAGTCTCCCCTGTACTGCTTCTCGGCTCTGCCCAGAGATGATGGGTCTTCCTGGCTTTCTTTTCCTTCCAGGATGAGACCAGGTGTAGGACCAGCTTCTTAGCAACTGGTGCTTTGGACTGCAAACAAAAAGAAACAAACCAAAATTCATTGTTCTATAAGTGTCTCCCTCCCTCTCTGTCTCTCTCTCTCTCTTTTTCTCCCTCTCCCCCTCTCTCTGTCTCCTTCTACCTCTTTCCGTGTCTCCCTCTCCCCCTCTCTCCCTCTCCTCTCCCCCTTTTTCTCCCTACTCTCTCCCTCTCCGCTTCTCTCTCTGTCTCCCTCACACCTCCCTCCCCACTCTCTCCCTTTCCTCCCCCCCCTCCTCTCTCTCCCTCTCCCTTTCTCTGACTCCTCCTCTCTCCCTCCCCCTTAGCTTCCAAATAATACATTGTTGAAAAATATATTTCTGTAGTGTAGTGGTATGTAATACTTTCCAAATTTAAGTTTGGGTATTTTTTTACTGTTTCACGGTGAGGGCAAGTGGCAGAACAAAAGAGCTTTGCCACTGAGGAGCACCTGAGATCCCTCCGAGGCCTCTTGGGGGGGGGCGGGGGAAGTAGGCTGAGAAGCTCATCTTGGTTTTCTTCTAACATGGAGTCCCTTCCCGCCCCCCCTCTCCCTTCTGGTGGCCTTGCAAATGGCTCCCCTTCTGTCTCTTCCCTCATAAATGGGCACCAGCGCGGCTTCCTTACAAATATAGAGCTTGCTAAACTTTGTAGATTAAAAATAAATAGAGTGGAAATTAATATAAATGATAATTGATGCGTGCCAGTTCAGTTTGACTAACGAAGGCAGCTTCTGGACCGGCGTGTGGTAACGAGGGAATCATTTCGCCAGCAAATCTCCTCTTGTTACCACTGAAGGATGCGTGAATGAACCATCCAAGTGGGCAATGACTCTCTCGTAGCTTTCCCAATGGACGGCAGCATACACACACCTGGCCAAGAATCGAACATCTGGACTCCACAGAAGGCAGATCTGTTGCTGAGGCTTTGCTGTGGAATAAACTGAGCCTCCATCTTCAGAGACAAGAAGCCTGAATTTTTAGGGGCTGCATGAAGGAAAGGCTGTGGGGTCCCCAGAAATTTATGGGTTTTCTTGGTAACACTGGAACAAAACATTACAGGCGCAACTAGTACAGCTCTTTTTAATTTAATGGTAACAACACACTGCAAACAGGTGAGCCCCCCCTGTTTTGCTCCTCCTTGCCAAGCAATCGGGGGCTGAAGAGAGAGAGGGGAAGGCAGTGGTGAGAGAGAGAGAGAGATGCCCTTTGAGAAATCCCAAATTCTGCAAAAGCCAAACAGGCTTCCTGAGAACATTCAGGGCTGATGTTTTACAAGCCAGTGACTCTATCCTTGTGCACATCTATTTTGTCCCAGATTTTACTTCACCAGGTGGAGCAGGCCAGCTTTGTCCCTTTTTACAGGTGACCCACGGTTGTGACCACCATCTGGACTTTTTGGGGGGGCCTCTCTGCAGACAGTCTTGTAGCCAGCCAAGGTGAATGAGGAACGGATAAGAAGAGTCGACTGGCACCCTTTGATCAGGACCCCAAAAACTGGGTGCAACACCTGGGTTGGTGGTGATAGGTGCTCAGAGGAGCAAAAAGACCTGGGAAAGTCTTTGCTGCCAACCCAAGTCCATCCAGAGTTTTGCAGCTAAGATCTAATCGTCCTCCTCCTCCTTTGCGTGAAGTTTTAAAAGTTTCCTAACTGGGAAGGTGAGTTCCTTCTGGAAATCAAGAGGTTTTTAAATCAAGATTATCAAACCACTCTGCCAGAAGATAGAAGGCTGGGAATTGCAGTCATCCTACAGTATTATCCCAGAAAAGCATACTCATAGACGCAAGAATTTGACAGCTCAACTTTCTGAGTGGGTGTAAGGTACAGTTTGAGCCTGCAAGATATTCTCCCCCCCCCCCATTGATCCATGAAACATAGCAGAGCCAGCAGGAGGGGGAAACAGACCCAGAATGCTCCTTAAAGGAGCAAATGCTGCTGCTTTTGTTGAAAAATTGCTCATTCTAGTAAATGTAAACAATTTAAGTAAGTTTTAAAGCCACCCTTCTAGCAAATTCACTCTGTGAGCTGAAAACAAAATCATTTTGAGCACGAAATTCTGGATTTTCAGTAAGAAGAGCAAAGACCTGTTTGAGTGCTTAATTCTTGGGCTGCAAGCTGTGTGGCTGTGTGCAGGTCCACCCTGTGTGGCCCATGGCTTGTTTTCCTTTCAAAGCCTGTTCCCCTGCCCTGCCCCCAGCTGTTTTGTCCGCACATTTGTGGAGTGATTGCAGCTTAGGAGTTCCCAGATAAAATGTGTTTCCCCCTTGACTTTCTGGTGAGAGGAGTTTCAAAGTCTGTTTGCCCAGAAGGGCTGAGGGAGAAGCCATCCATCAGCTTGGGAGGAGGCATCATCAAGACCAGCAGGAGATGAGGAGACTCTGAAGCCTTGGCCATTATTTGCAGTCTGCAAGGTCAAAAGAGACGCCGATGAACTCTCTGCCGTTTGCAGGGGGGTCTTCCTGGTGCCACCTTGCTGCCAAGAGGGCTTGGGGTGGATGATGGAGAATCTGTGAAGAGCAGACCTGTAGCTTGGGGGCCCCTGGATTCATGGCCACTGGGGGAGCCCAGCTTCTCAGGCCCCCCTGTCCTGAGAGACAGTTTGGAAACTGAGGTTGCTACAGAATGCAGCAGCTTGAGGCAAACATCTGGGAAGACTCATCGGTCTTGGGGGCTGCACTTGTCGTCCATAAGATTCCGGGCCCAATTGGAGGTGCTGGTTTTCACCTGGAAGGCCTTAACAAGGCTTGGCCACTGTGTCTTTGCAAGAGTCTCTACTGGCCAGGACCGACCTGCTCTGGGGTCAGTTTCTCAGTAGCAGCCCTTTTGTTACAGAGCCCCTTTAAGCCCCCGCCCCAGGAAGGGGAGCCCCCACTTCGCTTGATGTTACTCAGTTTTATGCTGTGACTTTATAATATTATTTTGCTGTTATTATGAAACAGCCTTGAGTTGTATGAAGTCAGGGTGGTATAGAAATCTGGCAATAAGGAAAACCAAGGAATTAGAGGCCTGAAGTACAAAGAAAAAGAAAAGGACACATAGCCAAAGCTGAGATGCAGCTCTCCACACCTTCCTATCTTGCAAGCAATCCTTGCTTCTGGCATGCCCCGCAGGCAACTTCATCCGTGGCCTTTTGTTCTTTAAACCTCTCGCCTCTCCTTCTGACGGTCTCCTCAGTTCTTCTATCCAAGCGTGGCTTTCTTAGGCTCCCTTTGCTCACAACCATTCGCTTCGTCCTTCAGAGAGTGCTTTTGCCATGACATCCATGCCTCTTCAAGATGACTAAATCCTCTCACAGTGCTCCCTCTTTTATGCCTGACTCTCTCTTTTTCTCTGTTTCCCCCCCCCCTTCCTACCACTGGCACATCTGCAGTCTCCCATTGCCGTCGTGCTGAACCAGTTGCTTTTCCTGCATGCCCAGTTCTCACTACCAACAAGATCACATCGCAACCTTGTTGGCTTTGTTCCTAGCAACAGACCACATGTCAGTCACAATGTTTCTATACTTGCACTTGCAAATCTAAGAACCTCTCCATCCATCTCCCATCCTTAGTCAATGTCCTACCAAGTACAGAAATTCAAACAAAGGCCGATGCAGAGGGCGGATAGCCAGTGATCAACACCCTCCCCACCCAAATGATTCTGGGTAATGTTTCAGAAGGTCAGCTTCTCCAATTGGGTTAATTAGAAAACTCTCAACAGTTGGGCTAGGCCAGGAATTCAAACAGCAGTAGAAGGAGGCCTCTTTCAACCATTGGCCTGACAAATCAATGAATGTGTCCAGAATATCGCCAAGAATCATCCTTGAATCACGGGAGACCTTGCTGTTCTATCAAACCAAGAGAAGGGTTGTCAGAACGGCCACCTCACGCCTGCACTTGGCATTCACTGGATGCCAGTCTGCCCTGAACTGTGGGAGAAGGGAACTGGATGGGAGGGGGGCAGTTCACTATTCACCGTATCTTCTGGAGACACAACTTCAAGGTCAGACAGTTGGAAATGGCATGCAGCTGCATATCAGCCAGCCCACAGTTGAAGAGACAGGTCCCAAATTCAATCCACTTGAATCTTATTGGACGATGGGAGACTAGCAGTGGGAAGTGACTCAAGGGGGGGGGGAGTTAAACTTGGAGATTTTGGTGTGTGAATTTCAGTTCTGGCTTTGCTCTACTGCAGTGTTTCCCAAACTTGACACTTTTAAGGCATGTGGACTTCAACTCCCAGAATTCCACAGCCAGCAACGCTGGCTGTGGAATTCTGGGAGTTGAAGTCCTCATGCCTTAAAATTGTCAAGTTTGGGAAACACTGCTCTACTGTATTTCGCTTGACCTTTAGTAAACCATACCTTTTTCACCAAATGGAGTCAAGGATTGCTCCTACTGAAGGATGCGAGCCAAGGAAGGACTGGCAAGGATTTTGGTTCAAAACTACACCTAATCAGAAAACTGCATTCACAGACAAACATGGGAGCAACTGGGCCTGCAGCTGCCCTGCACTGGGTCGTTGCGAAAGAGGAGTTTCCTCCATCTTCCTCCCTTCTGCAGTGCAAAGAGCAGGGATGTCTCTTAAGCAGGTCCTTAAAAAGCAGATTACACCTGCAAAAGGCCTGCTTTTGGGAAACTGCCCCCCTTAACAATCCTTCACACAGAGGCCAAAACTATGCAATACAACATAACAATTGCATGAACACATACCTGCTCTGTGTTCTACCAGACACCAGGATTTCAGTGGAACATTAAAGTTTTACACACATTTTGCACATTAAGAAACATTTTCAAAGAGTAGAAAGAGCTGTAACAGGCAGATAGATTCATTTCTAAGGAGGTAAGACGGACCAGCAATCTCCAAAGAAAAGATGCAGAGAATATTTGAGGAGATTCAGCTTCATTTATGTGGATCCATCAGCCAGAGTGAATCAGGCAATTTGGTCACTGGATGAGGCAAATTCTTTTCCAAATGGGAACACGGCCATTTTTCATTTTTCTCCAACTTCAATTTCTTTCTTTGGCTCTGTGACTCATTTGCTTTTTCCACTCTTTTCATTCTTGCTCAAACCAGAGCACGGCTGTTTTGAGTGAATAGTAGGCTCATATTCACAGGCTGATTAACCTAGTTTTCAAATTAAATTATTTTCTGGATTCGCACAAAACATTGAACCATAAACTAACCAAATGGCTTCAGTTTGGAGGACATGCTAAACCCAACGCCCCAAACCAGCTGTCTTTCCAGCAGAGCCGAACAGCAACTCCCAGCATCTCAGCCAGCGAGAGGAAGGCTGGGAATTATAGTGGGACAACATGAGAGGGCCAGAGACTCTGCCTCTTTGGCGAAGCTAGTCCTTGTCCTTGTGATGGAATATCATGGTGTCACCGTGACATTGATGTTCCTGGCCAGGAGAGCTAAGGTTATATGAAAAGGGAACAAAATATTCCCAACTGGCAGATTTCACTGCCTGCCGGCAGAAGACCAGACCAGCCTAATCCAGAGGGTCATTAAGCATTGCAGCCTCAGACCTTCTGCAGCTGCAACCGTTGCAGTAGTTTGAGTCTGAATGGGCAGATGTTCAGCTCTGGAGCCACAAAAGGGGAGGGCAAGAGGAGGGGAGGAGACCAGACCACCCAACAGCAAGACAAGAAGAAGAAAGTATGGATCCATCTAGCTAGGCTCTCTGCCTTGGAAAATAGCTTCTCTGACTTTTCAGAGAAAATCAGATCAGGGTAAATAATGAGGCACAGGGTAAAGGCCCACCCAGGGAAGGAATGGGGGGAGGGAAGGAGATGGGAATGAGGGAGGGAGGAAGGAAGGAAGGGAGGAAGGGAGGAAGGAAGGGAGGGAGGGAGGGAGGGAGGGAGGGAGGAAGGAAGGAAGGAAGGAAGGAAGGAAGGAAGGAAAGGAAGGAAGGAGGAAGGAAGGAAGGAAGGAAGGAAGGAAGGAAGGAAGGAAGGAAGGAAGGAAGGAAGGAAGGAAGGAAGGAAGGAAGGAAGGAATTCTTTCCCGCACAACAATTTGCCAGAATTTTCTGGAGCATGTTTTTCAGAGAAATTGATTCATCAGCAGAAAAAAGTTGATTTTCCTTGTCTTCCTTCATCACTGAGTGAAAATGGACTCGCAGCTCCTCCTATTAAGACAAACAGCAAGAGAGCAACCAATGGAAGAGGCTCAGGACGGGGGGGGGGTGGGAAGGGCAGGGCAGCACAGCTGTCAGATATGCTGTTGTACATGACCAGCTGAGCGAGAGAAGAAGGGGGTGGATGTTGCCACCCCGGCAATGAAGGAATAGGCCAGTTCCTGGGCCGAGTCCACAGCAAAAGGGGAAGGCAGGCAGCAGAGTCTCAAGCTGGCATCAAGGCTGCCAAGGGAGTCCGTGGCAGGGCTCTCTCTCCCCACCAGAGCTTGGGGGGGGGGGAATGTCCCTGTCAATCTGCCAGAGAAAAGGCAAAGCAGCCGTGGATTTGCACATCTGCAGGTGCCAGATATAATTCAATTCAAAATCATCTGAAGAGAAAAACAATCGTCAAGAAATGCCTGACCATGTTCTAAGTCTTATTGGGAAGCTTAAAGGAAAACTTGCAAAGGATTTTTTTTGGCTGGACATCAGCTTAAATCTATACAATATTTCTCAGTCTTTGCTACTTTAAGATGGGTGGACCAACTCCAAGAATTCTGGAAATTGAAGTCCATCCATCTTACAGCAGCCAAAGTTGAGAAACGCTGCTCTCAGATATGAAATTCCAGGCCAACGTAAAGCCCATCCAAAAACTGTCCCTGAACTGTCATTCTTAACATGACAGGTATTTTGTGGATAGACAATAAGTACATTGAGACATCCACTGCCTTTGTATAATTCCACTTAAATTAAATGCTAAATTAAACCAGTTTTAATTTTGTCCAGCTCAGCCTTATCTACTTGGTAGAAGGCAGCTTCTGCTGTCTTCCTCAAAGATCAAATGTGGTCCTCAGCTCCATCAAAATGGCGCTCATGGCTGAGTTGTGTGCTCCTTGGCAGAATCAGGAGGAGAAAGGATGCATGCCGGTTCATGAGGGCCTGTATCTGAAGACCCCTTTGCACATGGCCCAATGGCCAACTGGGTTCCTCTCTGAAGGATCTAGGTTAGGACAACTCACCATGGCCAACTCATTGCAGTCAACTAGCCATGCCCAGTTCACTGTGGCCAGCTCCATCGTGGGACAACTCACTAAGGCCAACTTGCCACAGGACAAGAGTTACACTACTATCAAAGAAATGGTGGAATGAATATTGGACAAAATTCACACGGTTAGAAAATATGTTAGACAAACACATAGATTATAAACCTGATTTTTTTTTTTTACTAGGTATAATGCCAGAAAAACATGATAAGCAAAGTACATACTTGATTCTACATGTGATAACAGTGGCAAGAATTATATTTGCACAATACTGGAAGAACAAAGAAACACCACCAGAAGAAGAAATAATTTAAAAAATACTAGACTGTGCGGAAATGGACAGATTTACTTTAAGGTTGAAAGAAAAAGAAGAAACAGAATATTTTTGGAACTTTGAGTTATATATGTTGACGACAACAAGATTATTTTATACACAAAAATGGGAGGACACTTTGATTTCCACAATGGACGAATGGCTGCAAAAGTTGATGGAGTTGGCAGAGATGGCTAAACTGACTCCTTTGATTAAAGAAAAAAAAATACAATTACTTTGTTTCTACTTGGAAACCACTTCCTGACTTTGTGGAAAAATGAAACTTTGATTTTGGGTTTTACTGATTAATAGGTTTGTTGTTATGGAAATGACTAGTTTATATTATTATGTGAAAATAAAAAGTTGAGGTTTGATGCTACTACCTTATTCTACTGCACCAAAGGGAGACAGAAGTCAATGCCTTCTCTTTCTTTTTTCTCCTTTTTCCCCACACTTTTCCCTTCCCTTTTTCTTCCCCTATTTTCCTGCTATTTTATTTTGTACTTTTGTAAAGGAAGGACAAATGAAATGTGAATGACAAAAATTAAAATATTTTTTAAATTATTTTAAATAATTGAATTGTTGAATTGTCCCACAGTGAGTTGTCTCATGGCAAGTTGGCTGCAGAGAATTGGCTGCATTGAGTTGTCCCATTGCGGTGTCTCTGCATGTCCATCACACAAGGAGCTGCTTTGAGTTTCTTCCCATCTGCTTGGCAGAGCCATGCTCTATTTCCTCTCAATTTCTTTGCTTTCTGATAGCTCTTTGTCACATTCACACCTCCTTTTTCCAGGGTACATTACAAAAACAGTTGTTTTTAGTGAGAGAAGACATAAATAAAAGGAAATGAAGTGCTACAAAATGTTGAAGAAGCTTTCAAACACCCATGGAAGCAGGTTGATAGCTTGGAGCAGCAGGAATTCCGGAAGAGCTGGTTGGGAACTTGACTACTGCAGAGATAAACTGAATATAGCTTGGTTTCCTAACTTATTCAACTTTCAGCCCTTTTGTTTCCATTCCCCAAATGGAGAAAGCTGGGATATTAGCATAATTCTGTAGATTAAAGCTACTCTAACCCCCTCCCCAACCCCCAGGCTGAGCTGCAATTCAAACCTGCAGTTCTCATTGTCAAGCCTGCATTTATAGCCACCGGCAGAAATGGAATGTAGGTGTACTTGGAGATAAGAAATTAAAACAGATAAAAATATAACTCAGTTCAAAACGTTCTCCACTCCAAGCGTTAATTCTAGTCTTTAAAATGCAGATTTTAACATTTAAACTCACAGTTCAGTAAAAGGCTATTCATTTTTAAGAAACTTTCAGTGTGTATCAATTTAACTTATATTTTTTTAAATGCAGGGTTTTGTCCTGCCATTTATACATATTTTTCTCCTCCTCCTCCTCCTCCTCCTCCTCCTCCTCCTCCTCCTCCTCCTCCCTTTTTTCCTCTACAAACCAGACTATTAAGAAGAGAACTCCACACTACACTGCAGTTGAAAACACCCATTGAAGTAGCAGAATGTCGGTCTATTCAAGGTGGGTTCATTGTTGGGTGGGGGTAGAAATTACAAAGTGGTAAGGAGACCACTAGCAATTATGAGGTTATGGCAGCATTGACCTCCATCACCACCCTCAGTAAGAGTGAGCTGACAAGCCCACCTCCCTGGCCATCAAGCCAGGTGGAACACCCACCCACCCCCCCGCCCCGCAGCCCCCTCTTGGTCCCCCTGCTGACTGGCATTCAGGGCGGGGGATGACTTTGCAGGGAGGCTGAACAGACAGCGGAGATGGTGGAGGAGGTGACTGTCCTACTTCTGGGATCCAGGTGCCTGCGTACCTGCCTGCCATGATGCTTGCAAAGTGACCGTCTTTTAGGCACAAAAAACCTTAACAAAACTGTGAGCTGATCAGAGTTGTTTCCTTATTGTTGCTTGCCTATTTACAAGAATCTAGATACACTCTCTTGGGAACGATCAGATCTGATAAGGACTTCAGGGATACTTTTTTGGGGGGAAGTGGGGGGGAGGTCAGGTCACTTCCTCTTTCATTTGGGCTGAATTGCCCTTTTTGAGATCAGCTGCTATAGACCCATCCTCTCTCTCTTAATATGTCTCCTTCTCTTCTCTTCTCTTCTCTTCTCTTCTCTTCTCTTCTCTTCTCTTCTCTTCTCTTCCCAATCCCTTCCCATCTCTCTCCCCACCTCTCCAACAAGAATCTTGGAAAAAGAGTTGTGTGCATCCAGCTGGATATCAAGCTGCAGATGCCTCGCCTACCTCTTTGAGGAGAGGAACCCTGTGAACAGGCCAGGCACTACTTTGGTCCTACTAAAATAAGCTTGATAATTTAAGGGCAGCATCAAATCTTATTGGGGGGGGCTTCCTCCTTCACTCCTCTCGTGGCATTTAACCTTTTATCAAGTCAGACTTGTTCTTAGAAAGCCCAGCCTCAACCCTGTCATTCTCAATGGCCTTTCACTTGTTCACCTTGTGCCTTTCAAATATTCTCTTCAAGAGGGTGACTACCGTCAGACCTGCGTGCCTGCACTGATTTACTCAGGAGCAGCCTGGTGAACATTTCTCCCTACCATCCCTAGAGCTGCTCAGGGGCTTGCAGCCCACCCCCTCCTGGCCCCTTTGTTGGTCAGGTGTGTTTGTTCTTCCCCGTCAGACTGAGGACTGAACCAGTTTTGTGGAAGCAACAAACTCTCCAGACAGCTTCGCTTGCCTTCTCCTTGTAAAAGGCATCTATCACCCCACTTCATTTCCATAGAAGGCCCTGCTTCTTTTCCTCCCCCTTCTCTGCTTCACGGATTACTTTCTCCTGCCATTACCAGGTGGGCCTCTTCCAAAGAAAGCCCTGTGGATGAAGGCCACCTCACATTTTCACAGGGCAAAACATCTCTCGCTTCTGCAGCCCCCACGTGGGGCCCAAATTATCCCTGAACATGAAGATGATGCTGAAGGCTGCTGCTTTGTTTTATAGAATGCCATTTGTTCTATATCTCTATCTAAATCTATGGATTTAACTATCTCATGGAGTTACTTTTGATGAAGTAGGCGGCTATACAAATTTGATTAATTAATAAAGTATCTTTCCTTATTTACTTCAATTTTAAAAATTGGGGGGGGGAAAGTCAATGCAGTCCTAGGCTGCATTAACAGGGATAGAATCAAGACAATGTTTGATTCAGTGTTAATACCACTTGATAATGCCTTGGTGAGACTATACTTGGAATACTGCATCCAGTTTTGGTAGCCATGATGCAAAAAAGATCCGGAGATGCTAGAAAGAATAGAAGAGCAACAAAGATCATTAGAAGACTGGAGGCAAACACATATGAAGAATGGTAGAACAATTGGGTATGCCTAATTTAATGAGAATAAGGACTAAGGGTGACATGATAGCATCTTCCAATATTTGAGGGGGCTGCCACAAAGAAGCGGGGGTTAACTTATTCTCCAAAGCACCTAAAGGCAGAACAAGAAACAATGGCTGGAAACTCATTAAAGAGAGAAGCAACCTAGAACTAATGAGAAATTTCCTTACAGTTCGAACAATTAACCAGTGGAATGACTTGTCTCCAGAAGTTGTGGGTGCTCCATCACTGGAGCTTTTTAAGAAGAGACTGGACAACCGTTTGTCAGTCATGGTATAGGTTTCCTGCCTGAAAAGGGGTTTGGACTAGAAGACCTCCAAGGTCCCTTCCAACTGTTCTCTGTTAAATCTAAGCAAAGGAAAGTCAGGGGGAGCAGAACTTCTAGAAGTGCGGAGGGGCTGCCCATATGCAGACTGCAAAGCCCTGACTTAGTTCATCCTGCAGAGACCTTCTGAATTCGCTCTCCTTGGGAGAGGGGGATATTCCCCAAGTGCCCTGGATTGCAGGAGGACTTCTTCAGCTGCCTCCAAGCCAGTTAACAGCAGGGCTGGAAGTAGCTTTTTCTGTCTGTTCACTAGGTGTATTTTATTCTTCCTGAAGGTCCCCAGGCCCTGTTGTGGGGGGGGGGGGCTGATACCTCCAGGAAAAAGAAAGTGGGGCTGCTGCTCAGTTTAAGCAAAGATAAAAAGGACCCTATTGTACAGTTACCTGACAGGCTTAGTAAAGGGGGACCCCATTCTGGCATAGGAGAGAGGGGCAGGGGGACCCCTCAAACTTAGAATGATCCTCCCCTCTCCTGGGAGGATTGAATACCCAAAGGCCTTTCCTTAATGCTCCCTAGTGGCCAGAAGAAGCTTGCTCTGCTAAATCTCTGCCCCCTCTCCTCCCCCACCCACTGGGTGAGATGCAGGGAAATGTGTGGAGGAGAAACCCAGCTGACTCTCTGCAGACAGCAGGTGTTGTGTCCTGAGCCTGCAAAGGCAGGCTCAGGACGTTGCAATGGTCCCGGGACCAGACAGGCTGTCGCCGGCTTCGCGTGCATGCACGAGGCGCGGAGCGCACCTAATTGTTGCCATTCTGTCCGGGGAACGTTATTAAAGGAAGCAGAGAGGCCTGCGAGCCTCAGAGTTGTAACAGAGTAAAGAGACTGCAAATAAAGACTTGTTGGAACCACGAGATGTTCTGTGCTCATTCGCCATTAAGCGGAGGACTCAACAGCAGGACCACCAATTCTTCTGCTCTGGGTGAGCTCCGAAGCTGAGCGAAGCTTCTTTGGCTGTGCTGGTGCTGCTTCAGAGCCGGGATTCTATCTGGGGAGGCTGCCCAGCCGGGATCTGCAGGACCTCAAGCCCCCACTTGCCCCTCCTGCCCAAGAAACGTCCTGTAAAATGTGTGGGCAAGCGAGGGGGGGGGAGCTGAACAGGAAGTGTCTGCTGCCTGTCTTCCTTAGAAGGGAAATGCCGGACAGATGGATGGCCCAGCCTAGAAAAGCCTTTGAAAGAAGATCAAAGGGGAGTCCGTCCAGCGCAAGGGAAGGCCATTCTGCAAATGTTGCCAGTTGGAAAAGCTGATCCTAGATTCCTGCTTAATTGATCCTCATTAGGTCAAGGAATGTTTTAGGTGCCAAAAAGGGCTTTAGGAAATATCAGAGCTG
Source organism: Crotalus tigris (assembly GCF_016545835.1). Lineage (NCBI taxonomy): Eukaryota > Metazoa > Chordata > Lepidosauria > Squamata > Viperidae > Crotalus > Crotalus tigris. The sequence continues at coordinate 985,503 of NW_024096931.1, read as the reverse complement.
TTCTGAAAGAATGACCAAGGATAGGGGAGGTAGGAGAGATCGTTTGAGGTGGTGAGGAGGGGGCACAGGGAACATTTGGACCATCAGTCCTTGGTGACATCTCTAAAGGAAGAGTTTGCGACAGAAAGTGCCCTTCCAGGGACAGGAGAAATGGCCTTCAGTTTCCAAGATGCCCACCCCAGAAATCTCTTCTCTTCTCTTCTCCTCCTCTTCTCTCTCCCCTCCCCGCCTCCCCTCTCCTTGCAGGAGTGTTTGTAATGCAATCTGTCTGTTGCTCTTTTTTTTTTTTAAATGCTGGGAAATCTTATGCCTGACCCAGTTCTGAAGTGGACGCTGCAGCGACACAGGCTGCGTGGAGCTCTTAGGAAAAGAAGGCACCTGCCGAGGGAGAAATCAACCTCTTTTGTTTTCTGGAAAAGATCCTTTAGAAAGATCATTGCTGGGTCAGTAATTAAATAAGGGAGTTAATTACCTAATTGCCTCTTCTTTCTAGGAAATGGAGAGGTCAGGATTTAACGACCTGAAGTGGAAAAATTCTTGCTTAGAGGGAGGCAGCCTCTTCACAAAACAATCACATCACTTAATTTGCATGGAGTCACCAAGCATGGAGAAAAGTGCATGAGACGATTCACGTGGCAAAAAAGCAGCCATATCTGAAGTCTGAGGTGGAGGCAATTTGCATCTTGGACGTGAGAATTATTGACAGGTTTGCTTTCCCTGACAAGTGACACAGTCACAATATCTGGGGACCCATTTCTGACAGCCATTTAGGTCACCCCACAGCACTCCTTGGCACCCAGGGACATGGGGAGGCAGAAGTCTGGCAGCCCCTTCAAAGGAGCAGGAGGACCTCCAGCTGCAGCTCTGCTGGCTTGAAGACCATGATGGGCTCCTTGGACAGGTGGAGACGCCCTTCCATGGAAGGTCACATGCTCCAGAATCCATGGTGGAGTCTTTCAGCTGTTGACCACTGAGGTGCAGAGTAGCCCCAATCACCCAGGCATCAGGTAGCAGCAAATCTTACTCAATACCATTGGTGGGATTCAAATATGTGAACAACTGGTTCTCTGTATGGATACCACTTCTAGAAGTCCATTCTGGGCCTGGGCAACAAAAAATTAGCTACCGGTTCTGCCGAACTGGTGCGAACCAGCTGAATCCCACCACTGCTCAAGACCCACAATAGGTCATAGCTAAAATCATACCCATTTTATTTGGTGGGGATGGGAAGGAGGAGGCAGTAGACATGTCCTGGCTGGGAAAAATAACAGCCTTCCTTCTGTATTTCTTTAGGGCTCATTTCAATGGTTGTTGTGATGAATGCTGAGTTACTTTGCTCTTAATGGTAACCCAAAAGTACCTTTAAGACACAGGAGACCTTTGACCAGATTAGAGAGCTGGAAGGAAACTTGGAATTGATGTATCCAGCCCTTGGCCAGTGCAGGGATCTGCTACATCATTCCTGGTAGATGGTCATCCAGCCTCTGTTTAAACACCTCCAGCAAAAGAGAGGCCAAGATAGTCTGTGGCTGTGCTGACCTCTAGTAAAAGTTCATAGAATGGTAGATTTGGAAGTGACCTCAGAAGGCATCTAGTTCATTTTCTTTCTTGATGTGGGATCTTCTAAAGCATTTTGGACAGATGACCATCTCACCTCCATGTGAAAACCTCCAATGAAGGTGAACATGTCTCATTTCATGAATCAGCCTGTTCTACTGGTTGATGGTCTTGACTGTTAGGAAAATCCTCCTATATCTGATCTGCATCCATAGCCTTTGGTTTGTGGTCCTGCCCTCTGAGACGACAGAGAACAAGTCTACTGCTTCTTTTATATAGCTGTATGTATGACTTTGCATTTGTCTCCCCTGAAACATATCTCACTGGTTTTTCTTATAACTTCCTGATATAGTCCACCTTTGTGTTGACTACAAATCTGATAATCATATTTTCTAATCCCCTCAGCCAAAATGTATATGTACGGTGTATAAGTTATATATTTACAGTGTGGAGACATTGATGTACAGGCAACTAATGCTAGTAGAGTGAGGCCAACATTCTGCCATTTTTCTGTACTAGGAGACTTTGTCAAATCCTTTGCTAAATTCAAGGGACACTGTGTCCTTGGCCTCCTCCTGGTCAGATAAGCTGGTCTCTCGATCAAGGAAGGAGATCAGGTTGCTTGGCCAAGATTTTTTTCTCAAGAACCTCAGTATTGGTTCCTGCATCTTTTCTAAGTGCTTGTGAACTGACCACTTGGTCATCCATTCCAGAGTTTTGCCCAGGATCAGCACAGCACGATGCTGAGAGATACTGAAGTGGAACAGCATCACTGCCCAGAATAGGGCTCCATCTAGATCTTCTAGTGATATCCCTTAAATGGGCTTATTGGGAAGATACTGTAACCTGGATCAGAGGAATCTGCCTAGAAATTCAGACCATGAATTTGAGAGGCAAAGCAGTCTGTGGGAGAATTCCAATGAAGACAGCATCTACCTGGGGCACTGCCATCTGCCATCCCAAGCCAGGTACCCACTTCAAGTGCCTCTTCCACTTTGCCTGGTGCTCAGGGTTGGGGCACCAAAGGAAGGTCCATGTAGAACCTCTTGACTCCTCCAGGCTTTCTTCAGAAGCTCCTTCTTTTGTATAATGGGGATGGCTACCTATCTGACCTGGGTTTGCACCCTCATTTCTCCCTGTTGCTTTTTTGTGCCCCAAACTTCCCCACCAGGCCAGCTTTTTCAATCATTACAAAGCCTGACTTTTTCCTATTCATGACTCTGGCATTTCCATAGCAACAGAAGCCCTTCATAAAGCAGGAGGCACAGAAAGAGACTAATAATAGGCCAGAGACCCAAGTGGAGAGTTGGCGGAGAGGAAGCGCTCCAGGTTGGAGCTGCTTGGCAGGAATTGGGGCTTTCCTTTTGGCGGATCAGCCTGTGTCGGTCCCCGAGGGAACCCTCAAAACAACATTTACAGGGAAGCCCCAGAGATTCCCTGAGGGTGGAAAGGAAAACCAAGAAAGCCAGGCCCTCTTGGTCCAGCAGTCCTCCAAGAGCTTCTCGGAAAGCCCTCAGAAGGAGGACAACCTCCTACAACGACTTCATCGAGAACTAGTGCTGGGAGGCAGACAAGTTCCAGTTTGAAATTTGGAACGCACTGTCCAATCAGCTCCCTGCTCTCTCCTTCAGTCCTCTTCTTCGGACCAAACTCACCAAGTGATGTGGCCCTTTTTCAGGAGATGTTGCTTCAATTTGCAGACGACACCAAGCTGGCAGGAATAGCCAACCCTCCAGAAGACAGGCTTAAGATACAGAAGGATCTGGACAGACTTGAACACTGGGCGCTATGTAACAAAATGAAATTCAATGGTGAAAAAAGTAAGGTTCTACATTTAGGCAAGAAAAACCAAATGCACAAGTACAGCATAGGTGGCACCATGCTCAATATTAGTAACTGTGAGAGGGACCTCGGAGTCCTAGTAGACAATCACTTAAATATGAGCCAGCAGTGTGCTGCAGCTGCCAAAAAGGCCAACACAGTGCTAGGCTGCATTAACAGAGGGATAGAATCAAGATCACGTGAAGTATTAATACCACTCTTCAATGCCTTGGTAAGGCAACACTTGGAATACTGCATCCAGTTTTGGTCACCACGATGTAAAAAAGATGTTGAGACTCTAGAAAGAGTACAGAGAAGAGCCACAAAGATGATTAGGGGACTGGAGGCTAAAACATATAAGGAACGGTTGCTAGAATTGGGTATGTCTAGTTTAACGAAGAGAAGGACAAGGGGGGACATGATAGCAGTATTCCAATATCTCAGGTGCTGCCATAAAGAAGAGTGAATTAAGCTATTTTCCAAAGCACCTGAAGGCAGGACAAGAAGCAACGGGTGGAAACTAATCAAGGAGAGAAGCAACCTATAACTAAGGAGAAACTTCCTGACAGTGAGAACAATTAATCAGTGGAACAGCTTGCCTCCAGAAGCAGTAAATGCTCCAACACTGGAAGTTTTTAAGAAGAGACTGTACAGCCATTTGTCCGAAATGGTGTAGGGTTTCCTGCCCGAGCAGGGGGTTGGACTAGATGACCTCCAAGGTCCCTTCCAACTTTACTACTACTATTATTATTATTATTAACATCTTGATCATTTGGACTGCTCTTTTCCGGCTCTACAGTCACCCTTTTTTAAGGGTGGCCACCAGAGGTGGACACAACACCATAGAATCAGAAAGTTGCGAGGACTCTGAGAGGCCTCTAGTCCAATTCACTGATTGGATCAAGAACTACTAAAACATTTCCGGGGGATGGCTGTCCAAATTCCTTTGAAAATCTTCAGTAAATAGAACAGACCACTTCATGGGGTAGCTTATCATCTGTTCCCCCTTCAGCGGAAGACTTCAGTTCAAAGCTGGAACGAGGTCTATAACAGGGGCCAATTAATCCCTGGGTCTCTTCAAAACTAGATTATAAGACAAGAATGGTTGCCAGCTCTTATTGTCAGGAAATTCCTCCTAATATCTAATCTGAATTTACTTCCCTCTAGTTTCAACCACTGATTCTGGCCTTTCCCGCTGGGTGGCGGAGAACAAGCGCCTCGCTGCCCTGAACTGACCCCTCTTTAGGATCTGAAGTCTGTCCTATCTCCCCTCAGTCTTTTTCCTGTCAGCAAAATATTTATTGCTCTTCATAGGACTTCATTGTTAGTTCCCCAGCATCCTCCCTAAAAATCACTCCAGCTTCTCTATGTCCTTTTTAAATGGTGGTGGCCAGAACTGGACACAGAACTCTAAACAGACGCTGTCCAGGCAGAGCAGGGTGGAACCGTTCCTTCTTGTTATCTGGACTCTCTGTTCCTATTAATGGATCCCAAAATAGCAGTTGCCTTTTTAGCAGCTGCTTCACGCTGCTCGCTCATGTTCAATTTTTTGATATACTAGAACACTGAAATCCTTTCTTTTGTTCTCCTGCCAAGCTAGGTCTCCCCTGGCCAATGCTCTTATTATTATCTCTCCTGGTGTAGGATGTTACATTGCTCCCTCTTAAATTTCGTTCTGCTTCCTATGGACCACTTGTGAAACTTACCTGCCCTTTCTTGTTCTTCTCTTTCTTCTCTAAAGGATCGGCCATTGTCATCTTTAATTTTGATAATCTTCTCAATCTTTTCATCCAGGCCCAAAAACATCCCTGGGTGCAGGATAGAGTCCTGCAGTCCTCCACTAGACCAAAGATAACATGGAGCCATTTATGACTACTCTACGAGTGCACTTATCCATTCAATCGTGAATCCAGCTAACAGTCGTATTATCTAGCCCATATTTTACCATTTTATGAGTGAGGACATCAGGAGAGAGTTGTTTAATGCTTCGCTGAAGTTAAGGTACATGACTTTCTGCAGCATTTTCCCAGTCCATTGTGCAAGTAACAGAATCAGAAAATCGGATAAAATGACATGGTGGCAACAGCCCACGTTCGTTAGCGCCTGTTAATTGTTGTATTCCTTTCCAAGAGTTCACATATGTGCTGTTTAATGATCTGCTTGAGGACCTTCATCCATAAGACATCAAGCCTCCTTTGTCCTTTTATGGAAGAAAGGGACAATTGTTCCCCTCCACACTTCTGAGAGGAGATCTGAAGGATTATTGTAGCAATGCTATGATCACCTCCACTAATTCAGTACCCTGCGGTATAATTTGACTTGCATTCCCTTAAATTAGCCCCGTTTCTTCTCCTGCTCTCTCCATAGCCATCTCGAGCTGCAGCTTCCTGTTTCCAGCAGTGGCACAGCTGTGGCCAGCAGCTGGAGCTTCATTTCTCTTCTGGGAGAAGACAGGCATAAAATACGAGACAAGACACCTGGCCCTTTGGGGATTACCAGCTCACCTCTTCCTACTTGCAAGAGACCAACCGCCATTTTTTGTTTCTTTTTGATGTTTCCAGCTTTGTGTTATAGCGCTGGGCATTTCTGACAAGCCTTAGTACATTCTGAGCTTTAGTTTTTCTGACAGAATCCCTGCATTTCTGTCACTGTCTCTTTGGTTCCATTTTCTTTATATCTCTTTTTTTTCCCCCCAGCATTTTTGAATTCAGTCTGGCTCTCCACACTGTCTCTGTTGAGGTCTCTCATGGTTTACTTATTTTATTTACTTATTTATTAAATTTATATGGTGCCTATTTCAGTGTCAAGGGACCCTGCGTGGCTTACAAAACTGTAAAAACACAATACAGAACAATAAGAGCATAAAAACATTAAAAACATTTATCCTGCCAGCAGGAATATTAGGCACTTTCAGGATCACCCTGGACAGGATTTCATACCCTTTCTGGACACAATTCTCCTTCAGGATTTATTTAATTCTTTATTTGGGTTTAGGTGCTGCCCATCTTCAGAATGACTCTGGGCAGCTCACAATATCAAACAAAGAAACAGATTTTAAAACGCACAGAAAAATTCAAATAAATAAGATAGCACCTGTCCAGCTGATGCGGGTAGCCCTTGATGCAGGACAGCGGTTCTCAACCTGGGGGTCGGGACCCCATTTGGGGTCGAACGACCATTTCACGGGGGTCGCCAAACAATGCAGTCGCCATTTTTTCCCCCTTTTCCTTAGCTGTGCTACTCCCTTAGCTGTGCTACTCTGCCCTGCTGAGCCCACCAAAAGTCCCATTCTGCAAACGGTGCTGCAAGTTGTCTGCAGCAAAGGCGAGCTGTCTGGAAGCTTCCACCCCTCCCTGCTGAGCAACTACTAAAAATGTAAGTAAAAGAGGGCCAGGGGTGGGAGGTGGGAGGCCGGCGGGCACAGGGAGGGTTGCTGGCGCGTGTGGGGCCCGGCGGGTGCCTTACCTCCCTTGGGCTGGGCCAGCTGGTGGCCCAGCCGGTGGTCACCCTGCGCCATCGCTGCCCCTTGCCAGCTACGCCTCGGCCGGTGCAGGGGGCGGCACCACGCATGCATGGCGCTTCCGGGCAGGGAAAGTCCTCGACTTACGACCGGTTGGGTAGTCCTCGACTTACGACCGGTTGGGTAGTCCTCGACTTACGACCGGTTGGGGGTCGCGGCATTAAAAAGGTTGAGAACCACTGATGTAGGACCACAATTGAGCCCAAAATTTCTGTTGCTAAGTGACACATTTGTTGTGAGTTTTGCCCCATTTTACGACCTTTCTTGCCACCGTTGTTAAGTGAATCACTGCAGTTGTAAAGTTAGTCACAGTTCTTAGTGAATCTGGCTTCCCCCACTGACTTTGCCTGTCAGAAGGTCACAAAAGGGGATCCCATGACCCCAAGAAACTGCCACCGTCAGTTGCCCAATGTCCGAACTTTGATCACGTGGCCACAGGGATGTGGCAACGGTCATAAGTGTGAAAAACGGCCATAAGTGACTTTTTCAGTGGTGTTGTAACTTTGAACGGTCACTAAATGAACTGTTGAGGATTACCTGTAGAAAGAGATTCATCTAATGCGAGGTGGGGAAGGAGGATCTGCTCTAACCCTGGGAGAGCAGCCAGGTTTTCCAGCTTCCTGAAAGCCATCTGGGTGGGAGTCATGCGGATCTCCGGAGGGATTCCCAACGGCAGGCACCCTGGGAGAGAGGACGTGCTTTCTGGGCCCTGTCTAGGCTATGGCCTTGTCTAATCGAGGAGAGCCAGAGGATGCCCCTCTGCCAGCTGTTACAGGATGGGCAGAAACCCTGGAAGGTGGGCAGTCCTTCACATATGCGGGTCTTTATATAGAGCAGTGGTTCTCAACCTTTTTAATGTTGCGACCCCCAACCGGTGGTAAGTCGAGGACTACTCAACCGGTCGTAAGTCGAGGACTACTCAACTGGTGCAGCCCCGTTTGCAGACTGGGACTTTTGGCGGGCTCAGCAGGGCAGAGACAGCCTGGGCAATTCCTATTGGCTTTTGAAAGCCAATAGAATTAGACTCTATGCAAGAGAGTCTCTTCTATTGGCTTTCAAAAGCCAATAGAATAAAAGGGAGTAGCACAGCTAAGGAAAAGGGGGAAAAAATGGTGGACTGCGTTGTTTGGCGACCCCCGTGAAATGGTCGTTCGACCCCAAATGGGGTCCCAACCCACAGGTTGAGAACCACTGATATAGATGATCACCTAAAATGCACCCAGAAGCAACTTGGGAAGCACAGGGATCACATGGGCATGCCCCATTGTTGCGCTCTGGACTTCTGAGTGATCTTCAAGGGGAGCACCAAGTACAGCACACTGCAGTAGTCAAGCTGCAAAATGAGAGGCCTCAAGCAAGGCCCACCTGTTGTATTCCAACAGGAACTGTGAATCCCAGTTTGCACACCACTTTCAAATGGGAAAATGCAACTCTATCCAAGATCAAAGTTGTAAAATTTCTGAATTGGGGGAGGGGGTAATATTCACAATTGAAATTGGTTATTCCCCTTCCAGACTTGCCCAGCCTCTCCAGCCTGGGACCCGACCTCAACAGCCTCATTTGGCCGATTTGTGGTTGAGTATCCTCAGCACACCCATGATACCAAACCCTCAACCCTCAGCGGCTTCATGTAGATATTAAAGAGCAGGGGAGCAAGTGTGGGGAGCTCTCTCTGACCCATCAGCAATGACGAGAGCGGACGCAAAGGAAAAAATAGAACCAACATAAAATGGGGCTACTAACACCTGCAGTCCTCTAGTTCCCAAGCTTTGAATCTGATCCAGCCTCCATCTGAGTTTCATTCAGTCCATCTGCCTTTCTGACATTCTTTGTCTGAAATGGTATAATGCCTAAGCAAGGAGTTGGACTAGAAGACCTCCAAGGTCCCTTCCAACTTTATTATTATTATTATTATTATTATCGATCATCGCACAGTCAGCCAGATGTTCAGACTGGATTTGGCATTTTGTCTACCTATCGAGTCCTTACCCAGGACCTGGGATAGGCAGATGTGGATGTTTGATGGTATTACAGATATCGTCGCAGGATGGAAGCAGTTCCTAATAAGGCCGCCTTTTGCAATTGACTAATAGCGAATTTGTCAATGCCAATTGTGTTCAAGTGGTGCTCCAGTTGTTGTTGTTGTTGTTGTTGTTGTTATTATTATTATTATTATTATTATTATTATTATTATTATTATTATTATTTCTGTCACAAGGATAACTTTCCCCCAAGGTTCTAGTCAGCTTTATTCCTTCAACCAAATTTTCACTGTGAGGGGTTGCTTCAAGGCAGCAGACCACTTGGTTCCACCTTCACCCTGGAACAGACAAAGCAATCAGCAAAAGAGGATCAGAATCTGTTGTAACACCCATTCTCAGTAAGTCAGAGAGATTTCCAGCAGATATCAAGAAAGCTCAAATCTCCCCTGATCATTAGAACATAGAATAACAGAGTTGGAAGGGATCTTGGAGGTCATCTAGTCCAACTCCCTGCACATGCAGGAGACTCTACACCATTTCAGACAAGTGGCTGTTCTGTCTCTTCTTGAAAACCTCCAGTGATGGAGCGCCCTCAATTTCTGAAAGCAAGAAATTTCACTGGTTGATTGTTCTCACCATTAGGAAATTCCTCTTTAGTTCTAGGTTGCTTCTCTCCTTGGTTAGTTTTCATCCATTGCTTCTTGTCCTGCCTTCTGGTGCTTTGGTAAATAGTTTGTCCCCTTCAATTTTGTGACAGCCCTTCAAATATTGGAACACTGCTGTCATATTACCCCTGGTCTTTCTTTTCACTAGACCAGAGATACCCAATTCCTGCAACCTTTCTTCATTCGTCTTAGTCGCCAGCCCTCTAACCATCTTTGCTGCTCTTTTCTGTGTTCTTTCCAGAAATTGTGTGCCTCGTTGAAAATCTGGTCACAGAAAGTCCTCATGTGTCTCTCCTACCTGTCCAGGCAATTTATAGCAAACTCCCATGACAGTATCACATACATTTCTCTATCCTTTTATTGTTACAGAAACACTATTTTTGTCCCATTTCCCTCCAGATCAGGCTGTTCTGGGGCAGTTTGGCAGTTTCCAGAGGTAAATTCTCCAAACTGGAACCAGTTAGAGGTACTTTGGGAGAGATCTGACCCCAAACAGGCCTACTTAGAGGTGTGCAGAAGACCTCAGATTCCGCAAGTGGGTGGCATTTCTGTACTTCAGTGGAAAGTTTGCTAAAAATAGGGAAATGGCTGGGGAAATTTTACGGACTGTAAATGCTGGTTAAAAAAAGTAATGGGTATTATTTGGGCTGCTGCAGAAAATAAAAGTTTCTCAAAAAAACAACAACAACCCAGGAGCATTAGTTCCAAGGCCCTGCTTCTGTACACTTTTGTTATATGGAAGTTGCAGGGATGTTTCCCAGGGAGGTCAAAAAAGTCAAGATGGCAACCACACCACACCTTTTTTAGGTGCATTGCATGTGTAAAAACAGAAGGAGCCTTTTTTGACTGTGGCAGCACAGAAGTATATTAAATAAAGAGAGAAATGTGATATGCATTCAAAAGGACGAGGCTTTGAGTGTATCCTCACAGCTGCCACAGAAGAGCTGGAAGTGCCAGGGGAAATGGCAAGTGAGTTGTGGAGGGTGGAAAAGTGGCAGATCAAAAGTGGGTGTGGGAAACAAGAAACTGGAGGCTCAGGAAAAAATGGGTGCTGAATTTAGATAATCCTTGACTTACAGTCATTGATTCAGTGATCAGTCAAAGTTACAGCAGCACTGAAAAATGCGATTTATGACTGGTCCCTGCATGTACGACTGCCGCAGCATTTCTGTGGCCACATGATGAAAATTCTGGCACTTGGCAATCTGCATATATTTATGACAGTGGCAGCATCCAGCCTGTGAGCGTTGCAGCATGGGATCACGTGATCACAATCTGTGACCTTCCCAGTTGGCCACCGACAAGCAAAGTCAAAGGGGAAACTGGATTCATTTAATGACTGTATGATTCACTTAATGACTGCAGCAATTCGCTTAACAACTGTGGGGGAAAGATGATAGAATTGGATACACCTTGCTTAGCAGTGGAAATTCTGGTCCCAGTTGTGGTGATATGTAATGTGGCTTGAACACAAAAGAGGATAACCAGGATGAAAGAAACCCACTTAGTGGTTCTGTCACAGTCATAAAACGCCTGGGCATCCCATTGCATTCTTCTGACTGAAGAACTGAAGAAGCTTCTTGGATGAGAAGTGAAACGTCTTCTAGGAAGAACAAAGAAGGTCCATTTGCCTTTTGAAAAGGGCCTTTATGGACTATGGAGAAATTGATTAGTTCATTGACTGATGATGTGCCATCAAGTTGTTTTTGACTCTTAGCAACCACAGGGATAGACTTCCTCCATGGCGATCCACTCCCCAACCTGGCCTTTCAGTTCTTCCAAACGTGCTCTCATTAAAAAGAGGCTATTTATGTTAAAACTGAGAAGCCCCCTCTCAACAGAAGGGGAGGGATAAGGCACTACCTATCCACAAATTACAATGCAGTCCTTTTGGCTGTTCCAAGAAGATTCCACACCTTTGATTCAGGTGACCCCGAGGTCACAGATAAAATCTCAAGTAACCACAATGGCTTTCAGAGAGTGTTAAGACCATCTGACTGCAAAGAAAACACAATTATTCCATTTCCATTTCCCCCCCCCCCCAAACACACCATCCTATCAGAACCTATCATCCCTCCTCCCACCAACTAACCTCAACTGTCAGTAACTGTCCTTCCATCTCCATGGCATCCGATACAACTCATGAAGCTTCCAGGATAGGAAGCAAAACATCTTGTTTTTCCTCAAAAATCAGTCCAGTTGCCTTTTCAAAATAAAAACCACTTTTACTACAACTATGACCTGAACAACTGAGAATCTTCATAGACATGTGCTCCCCTTTCTATTGTTAACTGAGTTTATCCACCCTGCTGCTAGTCTTCTCTTTCCTTCCCCCTTTGCCACCATTACAGCTTTCTCCAAGGAGCTACGACTTTGCATAATGTGTCCAAAGTTGGATAATTTGAATACATACCTTGAGTGAGAATTCTGGGTTTTAGTGGAATATAGAAACATCGTTGGAATACAGGGCATCAAGACACAGCCAAGGGAACTGTCCGGTAAAAGGTAGCTTAGCCCACAGCAGGAATGTGGCAAGAGGGTCAAAAGAGACCTTCCCTAGCTTCTCGGGCTGTAAAGGGGATGGAGGGAGAGAAGTATTGCAAGATTCTGTTGAAGTAACCTTACAATAAAGCAGAATTAGCTCATCTGTCTGGTCTAGTTAGCAGACCCTGTTTCCTGTCTACTTAGTAAGGCTGACAATTGGTTTGACAAACCGTTGCTCTATTTTCTTAGTATTCTCTGGAGTCTTCCCCAACACTGAAGGTCAAAAGCATCAATATCTTCCTTTCTGCTTCTTTGAAATCCAACTTTTGCTTTCCTAGAATGTCACAGGGAATACCTTGCAGAATTCTGATCTCTGTAAGTATAAAGAATATTTGAATATCTTTTCTAAGGTCTTCATGGTTGTTCTATCAAAATGTAATCCATGGGTTATGGAGAAAAGGCAGGATATATATTAGATAGATAGATAGATAGATAGATAGATAGATAGATAGATAGATAGATAGATAGATAGATAGATAGATAGATAGATAGATAGATAGGAGAGAGAGAGAGAGAGAGAGAGAGAGAGAGAGAGAGAGAGAGAGGGAGGGAGGGAGGGAGGGAGGGAGGGAGAGAGAGAGATATTATCCAATAACTTTCTTCGCACTTCTTATATTATGGTTTAGTTCCCTCTTAAGGATTCAGAGGAAATTTTACCCTCTCCTTTCAAATTCTTTTCTTCCATCCCCCCTAATTTTATATAATTGTTTTCTATATTTCCAGTTAATTCAATCACCCTAATATCTTGCTCTAGCCCTGGGAGCTATTGACAAACTGTGCCAGCTTTTCATTTTCATTTTCCATTTTCCTCTCTTTGAGAGCAGAGCATTCATGGGTTGATTCTCAGAGTATGTGAAGTCACTTATTACCAAATTTGCCCTTCCTGATTTCATTCCTCATTTCAGGATCTGTCATTATGCTTAGGGAGATAATAACATGTTTCCAGAATTAATTATCTCTGAAGCCTAGATTTCTGCCCCAGATAGTTAAATATTCTATCCCTTTGTCTAGCTCAATTGGTGTCACGCCATCTTGGCATATGGAGGATAAATGTAGTCCCTCCTCCCTTCTAGCTTAAGTCCTTTTGACCAAACTGATTGATGATCGTGTACCATAAAGCTGATGTTGACTATAACAATGACATAGATAGATTTTCTCCAGGACTTCTGATTAGACATGACCATATTTCATGATAATGTAAAGAAAAGTGGTATTCTACAGGGAAAGCAGTGTGGCCCTTCAGATGTTATTGCATTATAAATATTAACATCCTTTGCCACTGATTATTCTTGCCTGGAGCTGCTGGGAATTATAATTCAACAACTGTTGGAGGACAAAACTGTGTTCAGCCCTCAGCCGCAAGAATAATATTTGTCCAATTTTGGAAAAATGAAAATTTACCATCTGACCAGGCTATAATAACAAAAATACTCAAAAGTGCAGAAATGGATAGACTGACTTTAGAAATGAAAGAGAAAGAAGACACAATTTACTTTAAAATATGGGGAAAATTTTATTATTGGTTAGAAACACGCTAGAGTGAGAAAAGGCTATGAAATTTAAAGAGATAATTGATAATTTGTATTTATATTCCATGATTATTTGTATGAACTTGCTCTTATTTCTTCTTCTTCTTCTTCCTCTTTGTATATTTGTGATCTTAAATAATATGGTAAACTATAATTAATATATAATATATTATTATTTTAAAGTGATTATAATTAATATTAAGCATTATTAAGTAGTGAAATGAATGAGATTTATTGACTAATTTATTATTTATGGGATTATATGGAAAGTTGTTTAATAATAGAGTAATTATTAAGATTTAATATATAAACCCAGACTGGTAGACTTGCTGAAGCAATGTTATTTTGTGGGATTAATCCCACTTTTGTGTTATCCCTTTTCCCTGGCCTAACCTTTTTGTATGTTTCCCGTTGTCTTGCCCTTTTTGACCCTATCCCCTTATTACCTTTATAAAACTCAATAAAAATATTTATAAAAAAAACTGTGTTCAGCCCTGCAACACTCTCTTAAATCCTCCTGATTTTCATAATGTCTGTGTTCTCTTTTCCAGTCATTACTCCTGCGGCTCCTAGTAGGTGTAGCTCCAACTATAGAAACAAGCTTACATTTCCCCAAAAGGAAGAGAAAAATCCAAAGGGATCCGAAACCGCACTGGGTGAGCATCCATTCCAGATGAGACAATCCAAGCGAACAGAATTAGCGATGCTGTAGAGAAGCAACTAGTGAGGAACAAAGGAAAGCAATTCTATGATCAGCCAAGGAGAAGACGTGGACCATGCCTTCCAAAAGCAACCTGCAGATTTTTCAAAGAGGCATGAAATCCTGCTGAAGAGGATGTGAGTGACTTGCCATGTGCTGGGATTAAATTCTACCAAAAGTAATCCTTCCAGGAAATTTTAGATTTGTCTTGATTGCAGTTTTCTTCTTCGGAGAGTGGAGAAATGCAGGCATTTGGCTCAATGTGCCTAAATATGTACCTTGGACAAAAACAGCCAAATTTAAAGAAAACTCAGAGCAATAATAAAGATGGTTCCATGGCACAAAAAGTTAATGAGAAACCTACCTCACAATGGGTGGGAATTCCTAAAGTTGTTTCACCCTATCCTATATGAGGAGACCTCACCTCACTACTGTAACCAGCTGGACACTACATTTTAAGAAAGATTCAGAGAACCTGGGGTGGATTTAATTCTCTGTTTTGTAGTTTATTTGTTTATCACAAATACTTTTCTTCTGCTCAAGGTTTCACAAAACTACAGGTATGGGATGTTTTAAAAAGATCAACACAAACAATATGCTTTAAAAGCAGGTGGTTTGTTCAGTCAGTGAACCACTTAGCCCCAAAAGCTACTCAACTAGCACAGCCTTCCTTGCAAGAAGCTGACCCAGCTCCACCTCTGGACAGGTCCAGAAGATGATAGCCATAGGAGAGCCAGCTGGCTTTCCAGCTCACATCCTCTCTGAATAATAGACCTGAAGCATCCCTTCCCTGCAGGTACACACAAGGACAGGTAGATTCGTCCAAGAAGAGACTGTGTATGTAAGGACCCAAAATCAAACCACCTATGGCTTTATGCCAAAATCAGAACTCTGAATTGGCCTTAGAAGCAATGAGTGCAATACCCAAAGGATGGCTTAATAACTACATAACTGGCAACTTGGCTGCTGCATCCTGTATTGATTGCAGCTTTCAGTTGACTCCAAAGACAGTTCCATGTGAAGCTCATCACAGTAAAATTGACCTGGTGGTAATAGATAAGCGTCCCTGTTGCTAAGGCATTATGGTTCGTCACACAGTCAGCCAGATGTTCAGACTGGATTTGGCATTTTTGTCTACCTATTGAGTCCTTTCCAAGTGCCTGGGATGGGCAGATCTGGATGTTGGATGGTGTTACAGATCTCATTGCAGGATGGAAGCCGCCTTTTGCAACTGACCGATGGTGAATTTGTCAGTGCCAACAGTGTTCAAGTGGTGCTCCAGTTGTTTTGGGGTTGCAGCCAAGGCGCCTGTGACTGTTGATACTACCCTTGCTTGCTTTTGCCACATTTCTTCTATTTCTATTTGTAGGTCTTTGTATTTTTTTTATCCTCTCCAGTTCTTTCTCTTCTATTCTGCTGTCTCCAGGCACTTCCATGTTGTTGTTTGTTACCATTGTTGTTGTTATTATTATTTATTTGCTGCCCATTTCCTGGACAGCTTACAGTATAAAAACATTAAAGCATTAAAAAAACATTTAAAAAAACATTAAGATCAACAATCATAGAACACAATGGATAAAATCATTAATAAATAAAAACTCTAGCCCCAGTTTGGAGAAGGACTTCTTTTCTTTGCTGTCCCAGCAGGAGCTGCAATCCAAGCTGTGGGGCTGCTCCTTCAGGGGAGAGAGGGACCTCACCCAAACCCAACACTGATATCAGGATGTCTCTGGAATAATAGTTACTATCGACTTGCTATGATTCAGTCCGAGCTTGTTTCTACCCAACCAGGCCCTTGGGCCTTCTGACACTGGGTTAGGACTTCCATCGCACTTTGAGTTGGGCCTGTGATAGACAATTAAGTATCATCCCCAAACCACAACAAAACAGCATCTACAACCCCAGCCCCCATAAATGGTCTAGCAGGATACCGTGGTTGATGGTACTAAAGCCACTGAACATTTTAATAGGATCACTCTCTAGGTCCCAATATATCAACCTCTGGAATGGGTAGTGCTGTTTCCATGTCACACCTGGATCTTTGGAAAGGAGTCAAAAAGTCAGTGAGGAAGAGCTGGCCAAGAACCCAAATACAATAACTAGAGTTGTGAAGGGTCTGGTAATGCTTAACCTTGAGATTGGGGGTGGGGAACAGATGAGCACTTTTACAAATAATGCTTTCATTCATGTGTTTAATCCATATTTACATTCCTTCTAGCTTAACATCACTTGATGTCACCCAGAAAAAAATCAAGACCTACATCATTATCAATAAGGGATAAGATCTTTCTAGCACTGATGATGTTATCTAGTTGGGTAATGACACGTCTGCAGGAAAACAACCAAACTCAGAAAGCACCAAGGACCCCACAGCTACATGGTCTTCAGTCAAAGGATTTCAGAGTCCAACTGAATGTTTAGAAAGAAGCATCCTAAGAAGTAATCACAGTCTGGCTGTTGAAACAAATAAGCCAAGACGTAGTACCCTTTGTTGAATGTGTTCAAGGGAAGAGGGGGATAAAGTGCCATCAAATCCCCTCCTTTAACCTAGATATCTGCCTTGAGCAGTGAGCTGGACTTGATGTTTACAATATCCTCTTCCAATTCTGAGATTCTAGGGTGTGGCCTAGTCTCCCCTATTCTAATTAATAAAATTACCACTGCTGGGTTCACACAGCATGCTTAAAATATTGAGATAGAGTGTATTTGCTCAGCATGCTATGCTTAGTTTATGTTAACCATGATTGGATTTTATGTAACCTGCTTTGTAAATTTATGTATTGTCCAGATTTCCCAAAAATAGGTAATAAATTTACAGCATGCCGGGTGAACATATCCCGCATGTTTTTGAGTTCGCCCTGCCCCGTTTCTTCCCAAGGGTCCAACTCCTGTTGTATCTCTCCCCACATTGATTGATTTTGCCAGTTTTCTTTTAGCTATGCATTCCCCCGCCCCTCAACTTCCATTTCCACCCTCTCCTCCATGTCTGGCCTTGGGAAGTTGTTGCCCTCAGCTAGTTCAACTAGACCGGCTCCTGCTACAGCTCGGAAGTGCCCCCCCCCCCTCTTTCTTCTAAAGAGAAACAAAAGCAAGGGAAGATTGGGGGTGGGTGGAAGGGAGGGGGAAGCAGCAGAGAGTGACAGGGGAATGTCACCATGTTGATGACGTGTTATATGACACTCTGTAAAAAACGAGTGACTAACCAGCGGCAGTTCCGGAGAAGGACAACAGCTCCTGAGAAAGGATTAGTCAGGAAATACTCCTGAAGGCAAGGCCGACTGGCTAAGCCCACCTCACTAGTTCCTCTCCCCCACACAGTGGGCACATTCAGATGAGCACGGCTGGAAACGTGAGGGCAGCAGGGCAGCTCTGCTATGGTCCAGCTTGACCGGACAAAGCACGCCAGAGGCTGAGGAAGGAGCTCCCTGATGATCTTTCTGATAAAGTGACCACTGCTCACATCAGAGGAATCAAAGTGATGCCACCTTTTTGACATCTTATCTTAAAAATGTAGAACTGCCTTAATGTTGGATCAGGCTAAGTCCTTGTGCCACACAATGGTTCCCTCAGATGCCACTAGGAAATTCACAAATATAGACAGAAAGATGGCTGCCCTCTGCCATGGTGGCCCTCATGCTTTATTCAAATGCTCTGAAGAGAATATCAAAGCCATGGTGATGGGTAGCTTAGCTGTTGACTGGGGGTGCTCAGGTTCAAGTCCACTTCAGCCATAGAAGTTCATTGGGAGACTTGGTGTCAGTCACTCTCTCTCATTCAGTCCTCACAGGATTGTTATTGTGAGGGTAAAACATAAGCTATAGATCAACTGGAGGAGGAGGAGGGGGGAGGGGGAGGAGGAGGAGGACAAAATTACTAGTCATTGTTCTCTGTCAGTCATCCTTTCAGAGCCATATGCATTGGCGATCATCACCAAACTTGCTGATAGCAAACTCTGTAGTTTAAACTTCAGGTCTGTTGGTTGACTCTCAAAGGCCGTGTAGTCCAACCATTTACACAAGCAATCTGTTCCACAGCGAAAAGGAAGCATGCCCTACATTTGCCAGCAAATGTTTTGTTTCCTTGTGCATCAATGCTAATTAGGGAGTTGGCTCTTAAGTAATTACAGGAGCAAACTTTTGCATAATTTGAGCATCTCTAATGAGGCAGCACATTACATCTCCTTTCTTTCACCACATGCTGCTCCCTGAGTTAAGCGCATCTTGCACATCTGTCAGTGCTCTCTGCAGAACAGGCCCCTTTGCAACTGCCTCCCCCCCATTTAGAAAGTGTTTGTTTGCTGATTTTCACCTTTGCTGGGTAGAACCCGCAACAGTGGCTCCTGCCCTCATCACTTGCCAGCTACTACTGCTGTTCATCTTACATGGGGCTTTTAAATTGCAGTTGTTGCACAGATATTACCAAAACCACAGGCCCCTGCCCCTCGGGCCCCACATATACATTTCTGGGTGCAATTCAAAGTGCTGATTTTGATCTATAAAACTGTGCATGGCTTAGCATGTAGGTGTTTATAGACCACCTCTTTTTATTTTGAATTGATTGATTTAATTGCTGGCATTGTTTTTCATTATTTTGTCATGATTTCTTTTACTTATTTTTATTATAACCATTCTTTTATTGCTGCACCTTCAGTTAATTATGGTTGTCTTAATATTCACCAGGAAGGCCTAGTATTATTGTTGTTTGTTTTATAAACCATGAAGAGTCTATTTTGTTCTGAACTTGTATAAAAGCAGAATAAATGAACCGTTTGCCCAACACCAACACACCTCGAATCTGTCCTGCTAGTCTTTCATATCTCACAATCAAGACCAAGCGGTCTGCTCCATCTGCTTCCATCTTGGCTTTTCTAAACACACCTGTGGTCACCCCAATGGCCACCTTAATGGATGCCCCCCCCCCGGCCCTTGATCTGGCAGAAAAGTTTGTTAGGGTCATTTCTGCTGCCCTGGTGGCCATGTTTTGTTCTGTCTGAGGGACAAGGTCATATATGGGACAATTTATTGGGAATAAAAGGCAGCTTCCCAGATTATGTTTCCCTACCTACCCCACATCACTAACTGGGAGAAAAATCCATCATAAATCACTGCCCCTAACATATATATGGCGAGTCTTGGCAAAGGAAAGTGATTGCCAGGAACAGAGGATTTCACGTTGCATTGGCGATAGGCACCAAGGTGGAGATTCTACATGAACTTGGCAGGTCAGCTGGGCTGTTTCTAAGCACATGTCTGGTGCTCTCCGGCTGAAGGAGTGCTGGAACCGCTGGATTAAACAGATATGGTTGGGCGCTCTTATAGAAGAGCACAAAATCCTTGTCTAAAACTTGCACAGCAAAGAGATCCAGATAGAAGCGTGAAGGAGTTCTCAGAGACCTCTTTCCTATCATTTTGAGCTCTGTGCTGCATATGTGATCTTACCTTTTAGAGCTGAATGTAGCATTTTTTCAGCAAGACACTCAGAAACCAGGTCACAGGTCTGGCAGAAGTTTGCAAAGATCACCACTCACTCTCACTTCAGCCCACACGCTTGCAAGCTCTGACTCAGCCTTGGGCGCAACGTTATTGTTGTGTAGTGGGAACAGCGAGGCATAGAAGACACGGAGTTGAAATAACACCTCGTTATTCAGTTCTCACAGAAGCAAGCTCTAGCAGCTGCTTGACTTATATTTATACGGCCAATCAGGGGCGTAGCAGTTAGAGTGCAGTAATGCAGGCCACTTTAGCTGACTGTGTTCAGCAGGTCAGTGGTTCAAATCTCACCAGCTCAAGGTTGACTCAGCCTTCCATCTTTCCAGGATAGGTAAAATGAGGACCCAGATTGTTGGGGGCAATGTAAATATAATATATATATATATATATATATATATATATATATATATATATACCGCTTAGAGAGTGCTTGCACTTAAAGCGGTATATAAGTCTCATAAATAAATAAATAAATTTAAAGTACTCATTCCTGCCTAAAACAAATGCTTAAAGTTATACAGACAGACAGTCTATAATTCAAATAGAACAATCAGTTAACCGTTTTTATAACAGACCTTATGAATTGTTTAATACATAGCAGTTATGTGCCATGAGAGAATGGCAGCACCAGCTGAAGAGGGCCACGATCATCACTATGCAAGAACTCACAGAAAAAGCATGTGGTAAAATGGCATTGCAGTGCACAAAATAATGGCATCAGTCCCAGAAGTAATAAAATCAGGAGAGAGCATGGCTCCACAACACCCCTTATCAGCCATAGAAGTGAAAAACCTGTAATGCACTCATTTGGGATGGAAACAGCACCAAGCACAGCTTTCTTCTCCATTTGAATTGCTTGGTCCTTTTTGTCAAAGATTGATAAACACGTGTTTGAAAACCAGCCCAGCACTTTGAGTCCTAAACTGATGTATCTAAGCAGTTTACTTAATGTTTGATCAGGGATTATGCGAATAAATCCATTTCCTGGATCAGGTTTGTGTTGGTTTCAGTAGCCCAGGTCAAAATGCTACAGAAGGCAGTCCCTGTATTTGGAGGGAAATGGTGTGCCTGCAAAGTCTGAGGAGGCCAAAGAAACCTGGGCGCCTCACAGTCAGGGCACCAGGCCCTGATCAGCATCATCTCTGAAGAATCACAGTTGAGCAGCAAGACTTACATCTGAAGAGGAAAAACACTAGGACGCTTTAAACTGAAATAGCCAGCTATGATTTTAGGGTGCCCCTGCAGTGAAGTGGGGATGGGGAGATAAGAAAATGTCCTCTAAAATTATTGGTGAAATATCTTTGAATCGTGAAGAGCAGGTTGTGAGGGTGAGCCCCAACCCGTGAGCATGGGGGCCTTCCACAAAGGAGGCATCCCATAATGCCACGATCATTTTGATTCCCGAGAGGCAGCCTCAATGGGCAAGCTTCTTCGCTGTCCTCTTTCACAGTCTTGCTTGCTTCACTTTTGATAAACCGTCTGTTTAATTCTGCCATAAAAATAATCTAGTCTTTATCTGCAACAGAATTTACATCTTTAGGCCAGGAGGCTGCCCTTTGCCTCAGGGAGAGTCTGCCAGATGGAGAAGAAGCGCTGTCTTGCCAGCAGAGGGTGTGAACAACCAACGCCAAGTTTCTCCTCTTTCAAAAGAAAAATGAGAATTCAGCAACTGAAAAGATCTTCACCACCATTTCCCCATCTCATCTTCTCATTTTCTACTTTGTTTGCAACTTTTCAGGGCAAATACAATCATATAAAACAGGTGTCTCCAAACTTGGCAACTTTAAGACTTTTGGACTTCAGCTCCCAGAATTCCCCAGCCAACTTTGCTGGGAGTTGAAGTCCACAAGTTTTTTTTAATGATATTTTATTGATTTTCTCATTTTACCATTGGATATTTAAAAAGCAACATGATGACTGGGTTAATCAATAATTCAATAGTGTTCCTAAATCTTTAGTATAAATCTCATGTTACAACATCAAATATTTCCTCTCTTTTCCCATTAATATGCTTTCTAAACCTTATTGAAACCATGGGAGAATATAATCCAGATATATCTGGGTCAGAGCTTGAAAGACCTTAAATGTGACAATCTGCACCTTGAATTGCACAAAGTAGCCAACAGCCAAGGGGCAACCAGTGCCCCTCTTGAAATAGGGGTGTTATTCGGGTGCCCTAAGGTATTCTAGCCATTGTATGGCTGAAGGGTTTCCCATGATGACTGTGGGCAGGGCAGGCTCTGGAATCAGTCATGATGCATCAGATGGAGCTGTGCAAAGGCACTGGCAGCTACCGGATGTCCAAGAGGCTGTAGGTTGTGTGGTGGAATGTAGTCTGGATTCCCAGGAGGGAGGGAGGGAGGGGCTACATTCCAGAGGAGCAAGAGACAGCAACATTTAGATCAGGGATGTCAAACTCAATTTCACTGAGGGCCGCAGCAGCATTGCAGTTGCCCTCGGGGGGGGGGGGAACTGGGTGGGTATGGCCATGGTGGGTGCAGTCTACTGGGTGGCTGTGGATGGAGTGGGTGTGGCCTACTGGGTGGGCGTGGCCAGCTCTACATCATTCCCGTCAAGGGTGCCTGTGGGGGTCTGGGCAGGAGTGGGACAGATCTGAGGGTCTCTGGCAGAAGGGGGTGGGATCAGGGCAGAGCCCATCAAGCCGGATATGTGAAGTAGGCGAGGGCCATTTGCTGGCTACTTCCAGGCGATGGTGCATTTCTTCATTCCTCACAACGGGTGACACCTCCCCAGCATGCACCCAGGGGGCGGGGCCGACACAGCAGGGGCTGGTTCCTCGCTGTTTCCAGATGGCCTTATGGAGCTAAGACTGAATGCGTTTCAGCAAAGATGGCCACTATAAAATTGTACATTGGCTCCCGGCCGGCCTGGGCCAGGGCCAAGGCAGCGGGAGCCATTCCCTCACTGTTTTCAGGATGGTTTCGCGGGCCACATGAAACCACTTCACGGGCCGCATCCAGCCCGGCTTTGTGTTTGACATGTCTGATTTAGATAGTCTGTTTGGAAGGAAGAAGGTCAAGGCAGCTCGTCCCTAGAAGTTCTCAGAACTTCGCAGAAGCCCCATCACTGGAGGTTTTTAAAAAGAGACTGGACAGCCACTTGTTTGAAATGGTATAGGGTCTCGTGCTTGAGAAGGGGGTTGGGCTAGAAGACCTCCAAGGTCCCTTCCAGCTCTATTCTGAATGATTGATTGATTATTCTATGTTTTATGTTCTATATCTTTCATGATGCAAGTAGTTGCTTTAGTTTGGCAAGATTTCTGTCTGTAGGTGAGAAACTGTAAACTGCTTAGAAGTAACTAGGTGTGTTTTTCTTCGTTTCTGCAGCCTGGCAGGTTGTGAATCACTTCAGCCCAGAGGTGTCCAGAACCGAAGATGGAATGTTCCTGATCTCACTGGGCTTCTGAACCCACCATTGTTTTGTCCTGCATCAGTTGAGGCTGAAACTGTTTCTCCCCATCCAGACCTCACTGCCTGCAGGCCCAGGAGAGCAGCTCAGCTACGGTAGGAATAGCATCCACCTGGAGAGGCCTGGTTGGGAACCCACCTCCTCTTGTGCAGCCTAATAGCATTTATCTCCCCCCCCCCCAGCCCTGTTGCACAGCTGCCTCATTTGGTTTGCAATCAACTTGGTGAGAGAACCTGGTTGCTGAATTATTTAAGCTCCCTCAACAAATTATCTGAATTATCCTGTTTTCTGGGTATGCATAACACAATTAACCTATGTTCTGGATTTGCATAACCTACTAACTCTTCACACAAACCCCTCCACCTCTCCCACACTAAAACAAACATGCACATGACTCTGTTTAACAGAGAGGGGGAACATTTCCATTAGGTTTTTCTTCTCCTCAACCCCCTCCCCAAATTCCCTCCCCCCCTTTATTGTGTGTACTTCTCTCTCTTTCCATTCTCACCTTCTTCTCCCTTTGGAGAGGCAACCCACAGCTTCTTGCCACACACCATCTGACATTTGCTTAAACCCTGTTATCTATTTGTCCTTCTTCTTTGCAGGGGAGCCAGAAACACAGCAAAACTCAGAAACTGGAGGAGTTCTTTCTGTGTTGGGGGGATGAAGGGTTGTCTTCCCAGGGGTTCTCAACCTTGGCCACTTTAAGACTTGTGGATTTCAAGTCCCAGAAGCTGGCTGAGGAATTCTGGGCGTTGAAATCCACAAGTCTTAAAGTGGCCAAGGTTGAGAACCCCTGCCTTAGACTCTCTTCCGTCTTCCCCGCTCAGAGGCATCTCTGACCTCACAAGTGAACTCTGTAGCTTCCCTCAACTGAGAGGATTTTTATGGTCGGCCTTTGAGCAGTCACAGGCCCTGCCATGGTCTCTGTGGGTCAAAGGTGGGTTTTTAAGAAGAGACTGAACAGCCACTTGTACAGGGTCTCCTGATTGAGCTGGGGGGGGGGTGGACTGGATGACATCCAAGGCCCCTTCCAGTTCTATTCTGAATGATTGAAGATCAGTGTAAAGCCCTGATTCAGTGTGCTTACCTTATAGCAAAGCTGAGGAGCTCATAAAAGGAATAGCAAAGCAGAAAAAAAAAAATAAACGAGGAAATGATTGAAGGGTTTTCCAACAAACTCCTTAATAGCCAAAGAAAGGTGGAGGATGAAAGCCTCTTACAACCAAAAAGAATAACAGAGCAACAAAATAATAGAGCTGGAAGGGACCTTGGAGGTCATCTAGTCCAACCCCCTGCTTGGGCAGGAAACCCTACATCATTTCGGACAAATGGCTGTCCAGTCTCTTCTTAAAAACTTCCAGTGTTGGAGCATTCACCACCTCTGGAGGCAGGTTGTTCCACTGATTAATTGTTCTAACTGTCAGGAAATTTCTCCTTAGTTCTAGGTTGCTTCTCTCCTTGATGAGTTTCCATCCGTTGCTTCTTGTCCTGCCTTCAGGGGCTTTGGAGAAGAGCTTGACTCCCTCTTCTTTGGGGCAGACCCTGAGATATTGGAACACTGCTATCATGTCCCCCCTCTCTCCTTTTCACTAGATAGACATAGCCATGTGACTCAAGCAAAAAAGGACAATAAAAGGCATCTCTGGCAGGAATGCCATCAGCCTAAGGAAAGAATAAGCAAGGGATCTTCTGATTAGTTCCGGGTGATCAGAATGGTATATTCAGTCCGCCTTCCCTTCCGCGGAGAGCGTCCCTGTCAATGCTGCTGCCAAGTGCAGGGCCAGAGCAGAGGTGCTGGGTAGACCCGTCTCCTGAAGCCTGAAGGACTGGGAAGTCCGTTCCTGGTCGGGGGTTGGAACCCCATGGACTGGGGCTACCTCTCTGGCTACCCACCTCCAATGGTTCTCAGGACGGGCGAAACGGTTCAGGTGGCGCCTGATGCTTGATGGGTTATGCAGCTACAGGCGGTCTTTGACTTACAAATAATTATTTTAGGGACTGTTTGAAGCTACAGGGGCACTGATGCACTTACACCCGTCACAGCATCCCCACAGTCGTGTGATCAAAATTTGTGTGCTTGGATGTTCAAGAAAAGATTGGACAGTCATTCCTCTGGGGTGGAATGAGGGCTCCTAATTTGCCCAGGGGCTGGACTAGAAGACCTCTGAGGTCCCGTGTAGCCCTATGATTCTATGTATTTACAACAGCCGCGGTCACGCCGATTTGCAGCCCTCCCAGCCAGCTTCCCACAAGGAAAGTCAATGGAGGAAGCTGGATTTGCTTAACAACTGCACGACTCACTTAACAGGTGCAGTGATTTGCTTAACAACTATGGTAAAATAAGGTCTTAAAATCTGGTGCAACTCATTTAACAACTGCCTTACAACCATTGTGGTTGTAAGTTGAGAACTAGCTATAATTCGTTTCACAAATACTAGTTCTTTAAAAAAGTGGCCAACCTGATTTTCCTTGCTTTTCTTGGCAGTATACAGCCAAGAGCCCCTTCAGACAGGAAGCTTTTGGACCCCAGTTGCTCCACTGGGAAAAGCTGAACCTCAGCCTTGGAGGATCAGCAACCGGGGAGTCCATCGGATCAAAGGCAGCCAGATGGCCAGCTTCAAAGCACTCAAAGCAAAGGGATTGAGGGGAGTGGAAAGAGTGCCGTGGAAAAGGGCCGTTCTCACCGCAGAATGTTGCCCATCAGGGTAGAGGATGGCCAAGCGGCTTAAGACTCTAATCCTCCCAGGCCATTTCATCTCTGCCTCAAAAGGTTATTTCTGTGACCCACAGAGAAGCCTGAGATGAGCTACATTGATCCACAGGGATACAGGGAGGAAATTGAGGAGGCCAATATGAGTGGAGTGGAACGGAACGGAACAGAACGGAACAGAATTCTTTATTGGCCAAATGTGATTGGACACACAAGGAGTTGGTCTCTGGTGAAAGCCTCTTTTCTTCTAGAAAATACTCTTGAAGAGAAACACAGCAGGATGCCTCCCCCATATGATACCTAGTGGCCATCTTAGGCCGCATTCTGTATGGCTGGTGGTCGGAAGGGAGGTGCACAGGACACGTCAAACTGAAAGAGAGACAGACTTAGACAGGCATAATGTTTCTTTCTGTTAGACTGGAGAGAGTCAGGACTTCATTTTACAAAGAGAGACCCCCCTCCTCTTCCCACTGCCTCTTAGTGATGGGGAGACAGTGAAGGCACCCTCAACGTGGTTCCAGGTTAGGACGTGAAACTTGGGGGCACCTATTGTCTTAGACTCCAGGCAGATTGTGCATGACATTTAAAGCCCCTCTGCCAGAATGCTCCCAACTGTGAATCGTATTTCCCCAGATGCCAGCAGGGGAAACAGCGATAAGAAAAGAAATGGCTGCAAGACTGGGGTAGTTCAGGAGCTGAATCATGGAGCCCAAAAACCTCTTAAGGGCTCTATGGAGACTGGTCCACACAGCTTGCCAATCTCTTTCCTGGATCCTGAAATGGGCTCCCATCTTGTCTGTCCAAACAGAAATGTGGGCAAAGCTTTTGACTCGATTGAGGGCCAAATGCTATAACTTTTGCTCAGGAAAGCTGGCTTGAATCCCAGGGGAATTTGGTTGACTCTTTAAATTAGGATCATCTTATTGATTATGTTTTGACCAGCCTCTACATAGATTACCAACTGTCCCAAATGTCTTTAAATGGCCAAATCCTTTTTTTTCCAACCTTGACTCTACCCTCGCACCTCTGTACTCACGTCCATCTGTACAGCCATCCTTGCTTTGCCTACTCCACCAGGTCCTCTTCATAGAAATTCCTCTTGTCAGTCCAGACTGTGCCACAAAAAAAGACAAACTAATGGCTGAAGCAAGTTGACCAAGGAAAGTAAGGTCTTATCCTTCTTTCTCTTGTAAGGAAATGCTATTTGTTGGCTCCTTGAAGTCTGCCACTTGGTTGCCTCCATCCTGCTATCTAAGGCCTGCAGAAGACTCATGTCAGGATAAAATTTCCTAGAATTGCCCAGATGATGTGGCTCTTCCTTCAACGGGCACTGTTTGCCCCCCCAGGTTCTTGGTATCTTGGATTTCCCTTGGTGATAACAGCTGACAGTAGAGATAATCTGATCACAAGTCTCAGAACTTCTGGAGATCAAGAGCTGGATTAGACGTGATGGAGATATGATTTATTGAATCACAATTTGATGAATCAAACATACATAATGGGCTGAGTCCACACCACTTTTAAGCCATAAACTCCGTGGGGCCTCAGAGAGCTCAGGGTGAACCCAGAGCTATTTATAAATTTAAAAAAAACATCAGGAAACCAGCATGGTTCCAATTACTGGCCAGCATGGTTCCAATTACTGGCATCTCCTTTATTTCTAAGGGCACTTCTGGATCCCCAAAGATAGTAATAGTAATAGTAGTAAAGTTGGAAGGGACCTTGGAGGTCATCTGGTCCAACCCCCTGCTCGGGCAGGAAACCCTACACCATTTCGGACAAATGGCTGTCCAGTCTCTTCTTAAAAACCTCCAGTGTTGGAGCATTTACTGCTTCTGGAGGCAAGCTGTTCCACTGAGTAATTGTTCTCACTGTCAGGAAGTTTCTCCTTAGTTCTAGGTTGCTTCTCTCTTGATTAGTTTCCACCCGTTGCTTCTTGTCCTGCCTTCAGGTGCTTTGGAAAATAGCTTAATTCCCTCTTCTTTATGGCAGCCCCTGAGATATTGGAATACTGCTATCATGTCCCCCCTTGTCCTTCTCTTCGTTAAAGTGGCTGAAGGCCGGGCTGGGCGGGGACATCGTGCACTTGCTTATAAAAAAGGGCCTAAGCCCCGTAGATGGCTGGATGGAGTCACTGAAGCAGTAGGTGTGAACTTAAATGGACTCCAGAAGATGGTAGAGGACAGGAAGACCTGGAGGAACATTGTCCATGGGGTCGCGATGGATCGGACACGACTTCGCAATTAACAACAACAAGCCCCGTAGAAGACGGGTCTGCCTGTCCTGCATCCCTAAGCTCATCCTCCATGCAGTTTTTGACCAGAAGAAGGGGGGAAAACATTTTGTGTTTCTCTTTTTATTCACTGATTGTGTTTGGATGACATCTTTATCTATCATTAATTTGGGTGTAGTTTGCTTAAATGTCCCAATTCTGAGTTTCTGGCTCAGAGAGTCCAAGCCCAATTCAATGCACCGTAAACTAACTGCCCAGAGGGTAAAATGGAGTCAAACTGGTTGATGCTTCAGAGGGTGGTGTTGTGCAGGCAGTCCTATGGATTGCAAAATCCTACAAGCCTTTTCCCCACAGTGGTGCTGAATTACCATTGTATCAAAGAAGCAATTGGTCCTGTTCATTAAAATTGTCTCTGCTAATCCATCAGTGAAACTGTGAATAAATGAAATGATGCCTCCTGCTCTCTCCCCCGCTGGGCTGATTCTCCCGTGGGAGACCCCTTGGACTGGCCAAGCAGCAGTTGGCTGGGCTGGAAAATAGCTGGCAACTCTGCTCCCCATTCCAAGGGAAACTCAGTGCACTTCCCATACACAGGGAGCAGACAAGAACACAAAGAGGACAATTATCTGAAAGGAGTTGCTGACAGCTCAGCTGCCTGCAGGTGTCCAGGTTCTCTGCTGCCTGATCAAAATGTGTTGCTCCAATCTGGAGGTAGAAAGGAGAAAATGACAGGCCAAGCAGGGGGAGTCCTGCCAAGAGATGCTGGACAACAACCCCCCCCCCCGCCAAGGATGCTTTTCCACCCATTCATCTGCAGTTGAGCAAAGGAACCAAGACTCATGGGGGTGTCTAGAAGCAGGGGTTGCCCAGCCCTTTCAGAAGAGGGTGTTTACTTGTGCTGTGAAGAGAGCAGGGAACCACAGCTGCCCCCCCCCTTTTTCCAAAAAGGTCCAGGACCCCACTGGATAGATGATGACATGAGACCTCTCCAGTGCTTTTTTTGTAAAAAAAAAAAAAAAAGGTGCCGGAACTCACACACGTCATACGCCTTGCCTACCCTACAAGGTTCCATCCAAAAAAGGTGCCGGAACTCCGTTCTGGGCGTTCTATGACAAAAAAAGCCCTGGACCTCTCCATCTGGGGTGAAGCCCCCCCCCAGTTCTCCAGTGAAGCTGCTGGAGAATTGCTGGAGTATTTCTCTTCCTCTGAAGAACCTGGAGACTGAGACATTGAGAAATCAGATTACAAGAATGGAACAAAAATGCACATCTTGCTCAGCTCATTAAACAACGCAAGAATGCCACATCTGGTTCTTCTTTTTAGCTCACCAATGAGTTCCACGCAGCAGCCAGTGGCATCCACTTCATTTTGGTTGGTTCATGCTTTATCCCCCACAGTGGGCAAAAACTTTTTGGACATGAGATTTTAACCCTAAAAAGGAAGGAGAAACCCACCATTTTATTTGTGGGAAATTCTGAAGAAAATTCTTTCACTAAACTGAACTGGATGAAAAATGCTCAGAAAAACGTGGAGAGGAATCCAGGGTTGATTTGAGGCAGGTGAAGCCCCCACAATCCACAGGCTCTCCATATGCTGCTGCTCCCTGTCCAGGTTATGGGCCTTGAAATTCCACAGCAATTCCAACAGCACGTATGGATGTTGTCCTGTTTTCTCCTTTGAAATCAATGTCTGTATTCTTAATCATCTTAGGTGTGGATTGTCCCAAAGGTGTTTTCCAGGTGTCAGAACTGAAGAAGCTTCTTGGATGAGAAGCAACACATTTTCAAGGGAAAAAAACCAAGAAAGTCCAGTTTCCTTTTCAAAAAAAAAAAAAGCACCTTTGGGACTCCTTTGGCATCAGTGATCTAAGATTTAAGCATTCCACAGCTGAGTTTGCATGGTGCACTAAGGCAAAACCTGATTTCTTTAGCTCTGCTTTATTGTGCGTTGTGTGAACTCAATCACACTGGCTTCCAAACCATGATGTATGACTTTGTGTGTTGAAAAAAAACAGCCAATTGTACTCCAGTTTGCTCAGTGTGAACCCTGCCGGACCGCCCAGCACTTGCCCCCTCTGCCAGCTTCCCTTGCAGAGCAGCTGGCGTGGCAGTGCAACCAGCCTCTGGACCCTGCTTGTCTTCCCTCCCTTTTAGCTGCCTGGAGGCCTGATTGTTACCTGCCAAGATAGGGAAGAAATTGTCCGTGAAAATTGGACTGGGGGTATTTATTTATTATTTATTCATTTATGAGACTTATATACCGCTTTAAGTGCAAGCACTCTCTAAGCGGTGTACACCAGTAGGCAATGTATATATATATTTACATTGCCCCCAACAATCTGGGTCCTCATTTTACCTACCCTGGAAGGATGGAAGGCTGAGTCAACCTTGAGCCGGTGAGATTTGAACCGCTGACCTGCTGAACACAGTCAGCTAAAGTGGCCTGCGGTACTGCACTCGAACTGCTGCGCCACCTCAGACTCTTCATCTTCAAAGGCAGATTGCAGACCTTCCCCAGGGACTTCTCCATGGCTTGTAGCTGCCCCGGTCCTGACCAGGTAAATACCTCAGAGGGATCTGAACAGTTTCTAAGTACGCCACACACTCATGGCTTTGGAAAGACCGCTCTCCATCCAATGAATTTGCTTTCAATCCCCCAGCCAACTACACAGGCACAGCCTGATTCTTCTGTAAAAGCACATCTGCTCCCAGACATGGAATTGGGCTGCACAGCTGGGGCAGGTGCAAAGAAGCTGCTTTGTTTAGGGCACCTTCAATGGCCCTTCCTGAAGGGCTACAACAACTAGCATAAATAAACTATAGGGTGACCTTTTTTCCCAGTCACTTTGCATAAAGGCTGTCTAATGTCTTATTTCTCTTTGTTGACAACAACAATGGAAATGGGGGGGGGTGTCCTATTGCAATCCTTATATTTCTGCTAGGTGGGTTCTTGCTATCTTGCAATTCAGGGTTGATTACATCAGCCAGGAAGGCCTGGGTCCAGCTTACCAAGCAAAAGGTGAGCAGAAAGCGGCTTTCCCAGGGCGATACGTGTCTCTCTCTCTCAAGCATCCTTACATGCAAAGGCGCAGCTGGAGAGTCAACGCTGCAGCAGCATCCAGCTTCTCTAGAAGATCCTAGAGAGGACAATGAGAACCTGGCCCAGCAAGGTGGCCTTGCCATCATCATCACCACCACCTGGCACCTTTTTCAATTGGATTACTAGCAGTGAGTAAGCCACTATTCCCAGCCTCCGCCTTATAACCGAACCTTGTCATTTCTTTCCTCTCCTAGCGCTCAACTGAGGGCCCTTCCCCCATTGCTTGATAATCCCAGGTCTGTGGCCAGGCACATCTTCCTCGGTTTGAGTTCAGGTCTTCCTAAGTTTGAGGAAGACGGATGACCCCTTTGTCAATCTTCTTTGTAGCAGAAATCAGTGTCAACAGTCGCTCCCTCCAAGGGCTCCGTAAGACCTCCGGGCTGCCTTCAGGAATCCATGCTCTGGGGAGAACCCAGCGAGAAGACCCGGTGCACGATTTGGGGCACAGCCATTTTGTTGTTCCAGTCCCACAAATGAGAGGGACTTTCCTGTCTTTTTATTCCTGTCTTTCCTCTTGGGAGGGGTTTTTATGTTACTATCTGGGACGTCACCCCAATCTCAGCCCCCAGGAGGTAGTTCAGATCACTCCATCCTGGGAGAGAATATGCTCAGCCTGGAAAGAGACGAGGTGCCTCTGTCCCACGCCAGGGAGGGAATGGGGTCAGCTGGACGAGACCACCTGGGACCTTGTGTGCTGGGTCTAGGGCAGTGGTTCTCAACCTTTTTAATGCCGTGACCCCCAACCGGTCGTAAGTCGAGGACTAAAGCGGTTGTAAGTCGAGGACTAAAGCGGTTGTAAGTCGAGGACTACCCAGCCGGTCGTAAGTCGAGGACTTTCCCTGCCCAGGAGCGCCACGCATGCGTGGTGCCGCCCCCTGCGCCAGCCGAGGCATAGCTGGCAAGCAGCAGAGACGGAGCAGGCCAACCACTGGCTGGGCCACCAGCTGGCCCAGCCCAAGGGAGGTGAGGCACCCGCCGGAAAAGGGGAAAAAAATGGCGGACAGCCTTGCTTGGCAACCCCCGTGAAATGGTCGATCGACCCCAAATGGGGTCGCGACCCATAGGTTGAGAACCGCTGGTCTAGGGGCACCCATGTGCTTTGGGACCAGGGATCAACTGGGAAATGCTCTTACATTGTGGAGTTACTCTCTAATAAAATCCTGAGGGATCTGCTGTTGTTGCCAGTTCTGAGCCTCCCAGGTTTTTGACTTGGGGCTGGCTTATCTGGACCAGGTCAGGGGCTCATATGGCCCTACTGACAATGGATCTTCTCATTCTGCTCCAAGCACCAACACACGATTGTGAGGGCAAGTGGAGGAAAGGAACCAGGAAGTTCCTCCCGCCCACCAATACTTAGACCCTGAATGCTCAGGATGGGGCACTTCCCCTACTTCACCTGGGTGTCCCCTCCTCACCTGCAACTGGCTGATCTGACAAGTTGGCAATTGGCTACTCCGACTGTCCCAAATCCCACCCCACTTAAGGGAAGCATCTGGTGGCTGTACTCCCGTGGTCAGCTGGTGCTTAGTGGGAGGAGAAACCAAGGTAGAGTCCCACACCAAACCCATAAGGCAGATGCTGCTGCCCAGCCCTCTGAGGTTCTGCCACAGAAGCATCCTCACGGACCACCTTCTTTGCCTGCAGGACTACCCTTCCTAGTGCCATTTTACAGAATAACAGAGCTGGAAGGGACCTTGGAGGTCAGCTAGTCCAACCTCCTGCTCAAGCAGGAGACCCTATACCATTCCAGAGAACCGGTTGTCTAGTCTCTTCTTTAAAACCTGCAGTATTGAAACATCCACAACTTCTGGAGGAAAGAAGTTGTGGATGCTCTAACACTGGAGGTCCATTTCTTGAAAGGAGATCTGCGTTCGCAGGACATATTCACTCCTGGTCATTTCGCTGAACTGTAAGTCCATTTTATAGGTTTCCCTGACACAGTGAGCTACACCTAATTTGGACTGACTGGCAAGATCATTGCCTTTCAACCTGAGGCCGAGATGCCCTTTCTGAAGCTAATGGAAAGCCAAGGTCACTTGCTGAAGGCTCTAAAAACCAGCTGCTATCTGAAAGAAGCTGACATTCCTGGTTGTCTTTCTTTTCTTTCGGGGCTAGAGTTGTCCTTTCTTCTTTATTCATTCAGGCATTGGTGACAATTTCCTTTTTCCCTGCAATGCTCCTCTTTGCAGTCTCAGCTGTTTGCCTCTCCAGGTTGATGGATAAACATAGTTTGGGCAAGATGAAAAGAGCATTTAAGAGCACCAGCAGGTGCTTGAGTCTGGGGGGGGGGGATCAAGTTGCAGATGCAGAATTGTTTAGTGGACTGTGGAACCCTTGATGTCTCCCACTGCTTCCTTGTTTTTATGCAATGATTTACAAGGGCAATTCTAATTTGGATCTCCTTCCAAGAAAGCAAAAATAGTTTTGAGAGAAAAATGGGACAAGCCTTCTTAATAATGAGGACA
This sequence comes from Crotalus tigris, assembly GCF_016545835.1. Lineage (NCBI taxonomy): Eukaryota > Metazoa > Chordata > Lepidosauria > Squamata > Viperidae > Crotalus > Crotalus tigris. The sequence continues at coordinate 951,757 of NW_024096931.1, read as the reverse complement.
GGCTGTAGGAAGATGCTGGCAAAATGGGTTGCCATGGCAATGCTTTGAAGATGCAGACCCAAAAAAACCTCACGTGAAGCTCCTCCCTCTGGGATCTCCCTCAGCTGTGGTGTGTAAACAGACAAAAGATGGGAAGGACAAGACTGAAAGGATGGGGGGGGGATCTTGTGTCCAGAGCTGCAACACTAGTTTGGAGTTAGGGTCTCAACTACGGATATGGGAGAACTGACAGCTTCATCCCTTTGGGTCTAGGGAAGACCAGGCCACCAGTTTCTGCCAGGGGCCTCCAACCCAACTCAAAGAATGGCCTTAAACTCTAAATCACTCAGGAGCAGACCTGCTGAAGGACCATCCTCCCCCACTGCAGCAGACAGACATGTTCCAGGCATTCCGTTAAGCAGCTCTCTGCACCAGCGTTTCAGCCCTACCTCATTCCTGGAGCTTTGCAGGTTGTCTGGTCTCAAAAAAGCTGCACTTTTTCCAGCTTCCCAAAGCAAGGACTTGGACCTTTGGGACATGTCTCGGTCTCAGAAACTCCCAAACCAAGACAAAACTTTAGTTTGGATGAAGTCACAGTGCCGAGTATGGTAGGGAGGAAGAGATGATGGCAAAAGTATTAACCTTTTAGCCCATCATATCATGCAGATGAGGGCGGTGTGGGTGGCTCAGTGGTTAAGTTGCTGGGCTTGTCAGCTGGAAAGCCGGCAGCCCAGGTTCGAGACCCAACTGCCACTCAACTGGGTGAGCTCCCATCCTCACCACAGCTCCTACCAACCTAGCCATTCAAAGCATGCAAATGTGAGTAGATAAATGGGTACGGTGACAGTAGGAAGTGCTCCATGACATCATGTTGGCTGCATGACCACAGAAATGTCCTTGGACAGTGTTGGCTCAATGGCCTTGAAACGGAGATGAGCAGTGCCCCCCCCCCCCAGAGTAACGTAGCGGAGTAAAATCTGCAGGGACTTCCTCGCCTTTTATATTATGCAGGCAGTCAATGACTCCAGAACTGTGGCCCTCTCTCCCTCAACAAACCTTAAAAATAAATCACTTGCACTAAGGCACAGTTTGTTTTATCGTGATTTAGTAGACAAACCACACTGGATTAGGTCTGACTTCCACTGAAAGCCATCCATCTTCTTTTACAAACCACAGTATGTCAGTTCACACAACCCAATGCAACAAGCAAGCACTCATTTCCATGGCAGCTGAGCAAAATAAGTGAACATGTCAATGTGCTCCTTGTGCTTGCTAAGGAGTCTCTCTCTCCCCCCCCCACCTTTGCTCTTTCTTGCACACCTCTCAGTCACGGCACACCCTTAAAAGGTGATTCAAAGCGTTTTTGGAGATAAATGGGGCTTTCTTCTGTTATCCTTCATGTTTTTCAGCAGCAAAGAATTCTTGATGAATAATTCCTGAACATTTACAACATTTACAAAACTGTAAGCTGAGTTAGTAAGCCCTTTTTTACCCACCCATTATTCTTAGAGGCCTCTTGAAAGTAGCTCTAGCCCCCCCCCCCCCGTCAAAATAACTAAGAGCCTCCCCCCTGCACTCTAGAACCTTCTTTCCATCAGCAGCCTCCCCCCCCCCTTTCCTACAAGTTCTGTTTCTCCCTCGCCTGACATCCACAGCAAGAAAAAGAAGCCCCCTGCCCCCACCCCTTCTGTGGGTTGTCTTCTGTGGCTCCGCACCAGCAGCCTCAACCCAGCACCTGACATTTTAGCACTGCTTATTAAAGAAACATCTGTATTAGCCAGCAGAGATGAAAGCTTATGGCCTCACACTCCAGCTCAACACTTCCCTGGGTGATTATGTGCTTTGTTGCAGATAAGGGCAGGTCTTAGATAAGGGTCATCTCACTCTCATTGCATTAATAGGAGGGCTCCTCCTGCTTTGGTGATCGATTGAAAAAGCTCAGAGAACAAACAATTCACTGCAGCTCAGTAAGTTCCTCCAACTGCCAGATGGCACAATTTTAACTTTGGAGAGGCTGGGAAGCACAAGAGCTTTTATGTGCTGAAGGGCTCCCATCCATCACTGCTCTGAGATGCTTCAACTTATCGGCAGTCTCCCACCCCCACCCCAGCAGATCCTGAAATGGGAGGAGGCTGAGGGGGCAAAGTCCCAGATGACAGCCAAGCAATCTGGAAAATGGCCCCCTTCATCCAGATGTCAGCCACCCTGGCGGCTTGGAGCTGCTCAAACGTGCTAAACCACAAACTGTGCTTAACCCGCCACCCACAGCTGTGTTCCTACTCAGGGATCACGTCAGGGGCCCAGACATCAGTGTGCTTTTCTGGGTTTTCACTTTATTATTATGGTTTGTGAGTTCAGCCTAATGTGCTAGTTAGTATCTCCAGAAGTGCGGCACAGCTGTAGATCTGCTTGGGAGAGGATGGTTTGAACACTGGTGGAGGCCAGGCAGTACTCCGATCCCAAACTAAACAGTAGCTTAATCCAACAATCTGTGGCTAATTCAATAGATAATGGTTAAGTAACCAGTGCTTGCGTAACAGCCAAGCAATAGGAGGCTAGCAAAGAGGACGCCCCTCCACCGCAGGCAGGAGCTAACTCGAGGATCAACGTTATCACCCAAACTTCCACAGTCCTCTCCCCATATGCTGGTGTGCAAGGCCAGGACGTGTCCCCATTGTCCACCTGCAGTTCCGCGTTCAGGTTTGTGCAAAGCAGCCGCTGGCTCAGTGCTCGGCGAGGCGGCGGGGAAAGACCCGGCCCGGCGGCCCCCTTAACTGGCCGCAGAGCGCCGCGGCCTTGGCTTGGAGCGAAAGACCTCCCCAGGGCCGCGGCCGTCTCCGGATCCCGGCTTCTCCCGATCCCAGCAGGCAAAGCGCAGCGCCGGCTCCTTCGGGCAGGGCGACCGCCGGCCGCGGCCCAGCCCGGGCGGGGTCTCCGCTCCGAGAACCCCCGCCGCGCAGCGCCTCTCGAAGGGCGCGGGGAGGCGGCTCTCGGGGCGGGGGCGCCAGTCTCGGGGACTTGGGGGGTGGCGGGTCCAGGAAGCGGCTGGGAGGGGAGCTCCCCCCGCAAGGCCCGGGGCCAGCGCGGGGGTTTGGGGGGCATCTGGGCCAAAGCCTCTCAAGGCGCCGGAGGGCGGGGAGGCGCCTGGCTGCAGCCCCGCGCATGGGCGGAGAGGCTTCGGGGCCACAGGGAGGCCGCTAAGGGGACGCTCTCTGGGGAGGGAAGCTCCGCCGGGGAGGGTCCACGCCCAGGGAGCGGCTGGGCCTCTCCGAGCCCGGCCGAGGTGTCCCGAGAGCTCAGGGCATCGCCGTGGGAGCCGGACCAGCCCGGCTCTTCCTCCCGCTCGGCTGGGCGAAGGAGCCCCTTTCCAGATGGGATCCGGTCGGTGGAAGCGCTTCACCCGGGTCCCCGGAGGCCGTTTGGGCCGAAGCTCCTCCCGGAGCGGCTTCCACGCTTCGGCTGGTGGATCTGCCGGGGCCGCCGCCTCTTCGCCTTTGTCTCTCTCCTTCGAGGCAGCGTTTCAAAACAGGAGAGGCAGAATGTCCCAGGTTTGCAACCATGGGAAAAAAACACCACACCGCCCCTTTTTCAGGGCCAAAAATGAACGCTTGGTGGAGCCCCGCTTGTGCCAGTCTCTTCCCCGGGCAAGGGCGGCGGCGGCGGCAACCTGGGGTCGCGCGGGGACGGGGGGGCGGCGGTCCCGGCAGGGCCCCTCACTTGAGGAAGAAGCGCGTCTTGCTGTCCCCGATCAAGAACCTGGAGGAGGAAAGGAGAGAGCCGTGGGACCAGCTGGCCTTGCAGGAGGGAGGCGGCCCACCGCCCTTCCCCTCCTTCTCTGGGCAGGGGGGAGCCGGAACCCTACAGCCGGGGTGTCCTAGCTGGCAACTTTAAGGAAAGCTGGCTGGGAAATTCGGGGAGTTGAAACCCACCGGTAGCCAAGGTTGGATATCCCGGTGGCTGCACAGCCTGCTTTGTTTTTTCTCTCTCGCTGAAATTGTTCTCCCTTGTGCCTACATTTTAGGATTTTTTTCTCCTGCCGTTGTTCTGAGTTTATTCTGACGTCCATGTTATGATCTGACTGCCTTTCATTTCTCTAAAAAGCAACAACTTCCAAGTCTCCACTTAACCCGGAGCTAGAAGACCTCCAAGGTCCCTTCCAGCTCTCTTATTCTGCCTTTTCCAAGCTGAACATAGCTCACATTGTCCTTGATTGAATATCATTTATGGCTAAGCCTGCTGCACAAACCTAGCCTGTCTGGTTAATTTATGATACCAACGTCAGACACTGCCTTTCCCCGCATCTCACTTGCACAAGGGAGGAAGAAGATGGTGATAGAATGACAGTGAAAGAACTCTCTGCGTAAACAATCTGGCCTCTGGGTTTGTTCCTGTGTAAACCAAGGGTGGGGAACCTTGGCTCTTTTATGACTGGTGGACTTCAACTCCCAGAATTCCTGAGCCAGCATGGGGGAAACTTTGGCCCCCTCATGACTTGTGGACTTCAACTCCCAGAATTCCTGAGCCAGCATGGCTCAGCTTGGAAACCTCTCCCTTCCCCTCAGCGTGGCTGGCTCCGGAATTCTGGGAGTTGAAGTCCACGAGCCATAAAAGAGCCAAGGTTGCCTACCTCCCGCCTAGGCCTGGGCCGCTTTATGACTCATGGACTTCAACTCCCAGAATTCCTGAGCCAGCATGGCTCAGCTTGGAAACCTCTCGCTTTCCCCTCAGCGTGGCTGGCTCCAGAATTCTGGGAGTTGAAGTCCACGAGCCATAAAAGAGCCACGGTGGCCTATCCCTGAGCTAGACTGAAGGGAGGTGTTAAGAGGGGGGCAGGTTTGGAGTCCTCGCACTGCAGGGGGCAGCACAGCCTGATCTCCCCCAGAATCCCTGGAGCCTTATCTGTCCATTCCCAGGGGAACGCAGTCAGTCTGGTGAGATTCATGTAACAGAGGTGAAAGTCTTTGTTTGAGACCATACAGGAGTGGTTCAGGCTGTTTTCACCGACCATACCCGAACAGAAGGCTGCTAAAACATCTTGACTTCTCAGAGCATTTACAGATGTTCTCTGGACTCCAAATCCAGCACTCCTCCGGAGTACATGCCATCACCATGTGGGGATGCAAGAACAAGGTTCCCAAGACCAGCGTGGACACAGTCTGACCTCTGGCTTTTGAATGGCGCACGAGCCAAATTTTAAAAAGTTGGCATAGTCAGGCAAAGCCACACGTTACTTGTAAACATAATTGCAATTAGATTAATTAAAAGCTAATGTGATTGCTTCCCATGTGTTGCCTTATTTATGCCTTCTGTCATATTAAAAACTTTGAGTGGCCAAACAGAAGCAGTTGAGAAGCAACAGGCTGCCCTGAGGCTTTGACGCATCCATTCCTGACATGGGCCAAGATGTCACTGATTCAGTTCTATGTGTGTGTGTTTCCTGCCTGGCTTGGACCTACCAGGACTAAATGTGGGGTCTCCTGCATGCCAAACACTTCCTCATTCTCGTTCTCCCACAAACCAGGGATCCTTTAAGATCTCAGACACTCTGCCTTGGAAGTTCCTTTGACTGTTATTCAGGAATCACTGCTGATAGACTCAATTAATCCTGAGTCCTGCTCCAGCCAAGGATCCAACTAACCCAGCCAGGCAACCCCTTGAAGAGGGACTTGCTTGCTGGAATGAGGTTTCCCCCCCCCCTCCAGATCCATACAGCTCCCCCCCCCGGGCATTCCGGAAGGCCTTGAAAACCTGCCACGTACCTTATCAATGCGCCCACCAGAAGCGCAGCCCCCATGGGGCCCACCCAGTACACCCAGTGATAGTCCCAGTAGTTGGCAGCCACTGCAGGGCCAAAAGCTCTGGCTGGATTCATGCAGGCTCCAGAAACGGCTCCCCTGAATAGAGAAGAAAGATTGACAGAATGAAGGCGTCACTCCCGGTAATGTTCTCAAAGCTTCTGGATTCTCCATTCTGGGCAAAGAAGCCCCTAGAGGCGCCTTCTTTGCCACCCCTTTTATCCTCACTGAGTGCAGAGTTAATTGGCAATGCTTACAATGCCCCCACCCCAAGACATTCACCAAGACAAGTCCAATTTCAGTTGGGCCAACAGGCCAACGCATGCAAGCCTCCCCCGGGTACCCTGAAGTGACATGGAAATAACTAGAACATGAGCCTCCGGGGACAAGCAAAGGACTCCGGGAGGGGAAGGGATGCTGCAGAGCATGTTTCAATTGGTCTTTAGAAAAGCAGCAGGCAAAGCACTGCAGGGCGAGATGTTTTTTCTGGATGGCTAGAAACAGAACACACACACACACACACACCCATACCCCCCCACACACACTGGCCAATGGGTGGTCAACTGTCATGTCATTCTATTATTTTGAAAGAAGTAGCAGACACTCCCAGGGATTTTGTCCTGAGGCGCCAACAATTTGGAGGGGGGGGGAATATCCTGATATGGATCTATAAGGAAGATGCCAGTGGGCAATGGGCCCTGAGTATCAGCTGAGTCAATGTCAGGAGGAGATTCCCCCGGGGTTTCCAGGACCCCTCCTTGAAGGCTACCCTCTTCCGTCCACTTGCTGATCTCTGTAGGCAACAGCTGGGGAAAATTACTTAGCAGCTAAAGTGCAATTTAAATATGTAGTGGCCATCTGTGGTCTCTCTTATTTTATCAGTTGATGGGCGTTCTTCTCCCTGATTGCTGGTAGGACAGGACTGAAACTTCCTCTAGACCAGCGGTTCTCAATCTGTGGGTTGCAACCCCATTTGGGGTCGAACGACTATTTCACGGGGGTCGCCAAACAAGGCTGTCCGCCATTTTTTTCCCCTTTTGTTTAGCTGCGCTACTCCCTCTTATTCTATTGGCTTTTGAAAGCCAATAGAATAGACTCTCTTGAATAGAGTCTAATTCTATTGGCTTTCAAAAGCCAATAGGAATTGTCCAGGCTGTCTCTGCCCTGCTGAGACCGCCAAAAGCCCCAGTCTGCAAACGGTGCTGCAAGGAAAGCTTCCCTCCCTGCTGAGCAACTACTAAAAGTAAGTAAAAGAGGGCCAGGGGTGGGAGGTGGGAGGCTGGTGAGTGCAGGGAGGGTTGCTGGCGCATGTGGGGCCCAGCGGGTGCCTTACCTGCCTGGGCTGGGCCTGCTGGTGGCCCAGCCGGTGGTCGCCCTGCGCCGTCGCTGCCCCTTGCCAGCTAGGCCTCGGCCGGCACAGGGGGCGGCACCACGCATGCATGGCGCTCCCGGGCAGGGAAGGTACTTGACTTACGACCGGTTGGGTAATCCTCGACTTATGACCAGTTGGGTAGTCCTCGACTTACGACAGGTTGGGGGTCGCGGCATTAAAAAGGTTGAGAACCACTGCTCTAGACAAAACTTCAATGATGATGGAGAGATGCTGAGTTTGAAGGCTTCTGGGCATGAAGGGCCCAAGTGCCCAGTCGGGCACCCTGGATCCTAGTAGCTAAGAGTGCCAGGGACAGGGTTCTCCCCAGTCAGGCCCCAAGAGCTGTTTCTGCCCACCCTAAGCCGCCCCCCCCCCAAGCCACAGGGCTCTGTCCATCAGCCAGGCAGTGGAGCTGTCCAGCAGGTCAGGAGGCCCTGCAGTCTCATGAGGGAGCTGGCTAGCTATAATGTGTAATAACAGCAACACTACTTCCCTCCTGCGTCAAATTTGGGCTGCAAATGGCAGCCTGGTTTCAGAAGATGCCCAGGCAAGCTCATGGGGGTGAGTTTTATTTCCTTGTGCTTCCCACAGGCTACATTCCTTCCAAAACAGACCTTAAACCCTCAGGGAGCAGGAGCACTCCAGGGTGTTGGTAAGGGCTCAGGATCAGCCATCGTGGCCGCCAGTCTTCCCTCTCCCAAAGGCCCTGGTTGTGCTGAGCATGTGTGCAGTTATTTCTTTCATCTGCCAATGTTTTTATATCAGTATTCTGAGACGTGGAAATGCTACAAGTTCACCTAATCTTGAAACCAGCTCTGCCCCTGCCTGTCCTCCAGGATGGAAGAAGCACCTTTTGGTTTAGGTAGAGAAGTGAGGGCACATTGTATGTAATCTGTACCTGTGTTAACATCTGGGGGGGAGAAGGGGAGTGAAGGAGGATGGAGATGGAGGTGATCCACACAAATAGGTAGTAATGTTGCTCCTTTAATATTTAATATGGCAGGTGTTTTTGTTTTGCAGAAGGGGGCTGTTAATATCAATGGGAACAAATTTTGTGGGCAATGGGTTGCCTTTTTTCCAAACCAAGTCAAAATCTCTTGTCTGAAAATCGTATAAAGCAGGAGTCCCCAACCCCAGGCCCTGGTAAGAACTGGGCCACACAGCAGACCCGACTGTAAACTGAGCATGCAAGGGATCTAGGTTGCATGCTCCTCCTCCTCCTCTCCCCCCCCCAGGTCCATGGAAAAATTGTCTTCCATGAAACTGGTTTCTGGTGCCAAAAAGGTTGGGGACCACTGCTATAGAGCATAGGTATTGAGGCAGTAGAATGGATGTTGCATCAGCAAAAGGAAGCCTTTGGATACATTTTTGTGGAGCCTTCCTGGATCTCTCCAGAGCTGGCTCTCTGCTCCCCCTTTTAAAGATAGTTGTAAGAAGCATTTCAATAGCAGAAAATGTTGGTGCAGAAGACGGGGCTTGCCGTTGGGCATTTGTGCAGAAAGATCTTCCTCCTGGACCTGGGCAAAACCTCCTACCAGCCTTCTGGCCTACTCACCCAGCCAGGATGTCCACGGTGACGGTGAAGCCAATGCAGAAGGGTGCCAGTGGACTCTTGGTTTTCTCATTAATGGCCCCCATGCAGACAGCCATCACCAGGAACATGGTCATCACAATCTCCCCCACCACAGCAGCTGGGAGCTGATGATCTGAGGTGATGGCCGTGAAAGCTGCTCCTGTGGCATTTTCATATCTCTCCCTTTCTGTGGTCACCTGAGACAGACATCAAAGAGGGATTACTCCAGACTGATACATCTGGACTAACCAAGCACACAGAAATGTGGCTCAATAGCAGTCACTTTGAGAGGGACCTCAAAGTCCTAGTAGACAATCATTTAACTATGAGCCAGCCGTGTGCGGCAGCTGCCAAAAAAGCCAACAGAATCCTAGGTTGCATTAATAGAGGGAAAGAATCAAAACACCGTGAAGTATTAGTATCACTTTATAATACCTTAATAAGACCACACTTGGAACGTTGCATCCAGTTTTGGTCACCATATTATAAAAATAATGTAGAGATTCTGGAAAGAGTACAGAGAAGAGCAATAAAACATAGGAAGAACCACTGCAGGAATTGGGTTTGTCTAGTCTTGTGAAAAGAAGGGCTAGGGGGGACTTGAAGCCACAGCTGGATATGGAGGCAGACATCCCACCTCCCAGCCTTCCTTGCATCTCCTTTGGCAGCAAGGAGGGTCAGCAGGAAGGACATGTTCAGAAGCCAAACACCCACCAAGACACCCACTTTTCTGCCCACCGTATTAGCTGACTCTGGTTCTTCTGGGGGGGGAAGGGGTCAATGGGAGATCTGCCATGGGTTGGACACCTCCTCCTAAGCCCTGTGAGACTGGACTGAGGTTGCCGTAACTAAAGATGAAGCAGTCATGGAAGCAGAGAGAATGAAAAGCCAGAAATATTGTCTAAAAGATTGTTTGGGCAGGTAGATAAAGAAGAAAAATTGGTAAAGAAACAAAGGAAAAATGTCACCTGAACCAGTTAAAGGAAGTTGAGCATGTGGTTAAACTCTCCCGTCCACCAATCCCTTCAGTGGCTACCAAATGTATAAGTAAACAAAGCAGGAATAGCTGCCAATCTTGTGAATCGCCGGAGGAAGGACTTTGGGAGGGGGGAAAAGAGGTCCTGAAGCCCCCCACTCTTTGAGTCATCTTTGGATCCAGACTGGGCAGCTCCTGTCCCTCTGGCTAGTGCCTGCCAGCCAAGTGGAGAAGGATGTAGGTAAAATACAAGAGTGTGCTTGTGAGTGTGAGGAAAAGCAAATGAACAGTGTAAAGCAGTGGTTCTCAACCTTTTTATACGGCGACCCCGGTCATAAGGACGCACCGCGCATGTGCCGCCCCCATGTGCGGCGGCGGCCCCATGTGCCACCCCATGCGCGGTGCCGCCCCCATGTGCCGCCCCCATGCGTGGTGGCGCCCATGTGCGGTGCGTGTGCACCGCGCCAACCCCGTGCATGCCACGCATGCACAGGGGTGACCCCCATGTGCGACATGCATGTGCGGGGGGCTGACCCCATGCGCAGCGTGCGTGCGCGGCGCCGCCCCATGTGTGGCGTGCACGGCAGCGTCGACCCCATGTGCGGTGTGCACGCGCAGCGCCGGGCCCATGTGTGGTGCACATGTGCGGCACCGACCCCATGCGCGGCGCGCATGCGGGGCACCGACCCCATGTGCGGCGTGCATGCGCAGCGGCACCCCCTGAGGGAAAAAATGGCGGATCGCATTGTTTGGTGACCCCCGTAAAATGGTCATTCGACCCCAAATGGGGTCGCGACCCAAAGGTTGAGAACCGCTGGTGTAAAGAATACCATAAAATGTTGGTGTTCCTTTAAATTCACTGGGTCTTTGTGTATTTCGGAAAACCGTTTATGCCTCAGTGTTCATTGAAAGTGATTTGTGTGCATCCTTAATTATTTCCTGGCTGTTGACCAGCGTTTTGTGCCTTGTCTGCTCTAGCCACAGCTCTCTGGAATGCCCAGGTAGAAAGCAAAGGGGGGGGGGAGGTTACAAGATCTGCATGCCTCAACAGGCTGTGAGTGAGTGACCACAAGCCGAGCCTGGGAGCACATGGAACACCACCCAGCAACTGCCATAGTCTCTGCTCTCCACCTGTGAGAGAGGCCTTGGGAAACAGGGCAACAACAACCAAGGAGAAAATCAGATAAAAAGCAGCTGAGCCCAGAGTGGGAAAGTGGAAGAGGAAACATCTCAGAAGGGACCCTCCCTCATTTCTTAGGCTGTAAAAGGGTCCAAGGAAAAGACGTGCAGTACATTCAGACTTGTAATATTCTGTTAATGCAATCTTACAATAAAGTAGAGTTAGCTCATCTGATCTAGTCTACCTTGTAAGGCTGGCCCCTTGCACCCCAAGTGCTCTCCCCTTCCCAATCCTCTGCCATACCTTAGCCAGGCTAGCTCCAATCATTCCCCCGCAGAATTGGGAGATCCAGTACGGAATGACCATCACCATGTTCAGCCCGCCAACGAGCCAGGCCCCCAGGGAAACGGCAGGATTGTAGTGGCCTCCGCTGCAGGCAGAGCGTGGGAAAGAGAAATGTTTGGTCAGAGGGAAGTTGGCAGAAAAGGGGTGCTGGATCACCCCATTGCCTGCTGGCAGGGAGCAAAACTCAAGACATTTCAGCTGCTGTGACGTGGAAATGTTCCCTTTCTTGGGCATCTTCTGGCTTCATTCAGTGACAAGAATCGGTGGAACCTCCAAGTCCACTTTCTGACTTGTGTGAGATTCAGATATAGTTTGTACTACATTTTGCTTCTGCCATTGTTGGCCTTGCCTCATCCTGCACTTCTATGCAGAGTTGCTTTGGGTAGCAAGATGGATGGCACATAAATTTAATAATAAACACAAAAAACCAAACTAATATTTACACCTTTCCGGGGCATGAGGAGGGCCCCAGTCCAGGAGTGAGACAGGCTTAGGTTGTCCTTCCCCCTGCCAATAGTGTTTGCCCCCCACACCCCAGCAGCTATGAAGGGGGCCTCCCCATGTCTAAAATCTGGCCTGGTTACCCATTCAGTTCCTTGGGCGGAAGGCAGGAGACTGGAATGGTGGGGGAGAGCGATGCAGAGAAAGAGAACTGAGATTGCAGCCCTGTCAATCAGTGCTTCTCAACTTTATCAAGTTGAAGATGGGTGGACCAACTCCCAGAATTCCACAGCCAGTAAAGATGTGGAATTCTGAGAGTTGAAGTCCACCCACCTTCCACTTGCCAAGGCTGAGAAGCAGTGATCTGGAGGATGGATCTGTCTGAATTCAGCAGAGCCCTCTTCCTCCTCCTGCGGTGTACTCTAGCTCCCTCCATTGCTCCTTCATGGATGACTCGCCTCCTTGACCACATCCCCTGGCCAAACCCCACGGCTGCCCCTTCCTTCACCTGATATTCCCCAAGATGGCAATGGTGAGTCCCAGCGCCAACCCATGAGCCAAGGCCGGCTGCAGCCTCCCGGTGCCCTCTGAGTTCTCGATGACCGAAACGCAGCTGATGTAGATGAAGAAGGCCGAGCCCACCAGCTCCCCGATGCAAGGCTGCAGGTAGCGCTCGTACCAGTGGGGCTGGGCCGGGACACGCTTGCTCTCCTCTTTGAAAGACATCCGTCCAAATTCCACGTCGGACATGGCTGGCCGATTCTGGAAGACAACGATTATGCCCTGGTATGCAAACATGTTCCCTGCCAGCCAGATCAGGCGGTGGAGGTTGACCCTGGGATGTGACAATGGGGCCTTAAAGTTTGCCATTCCCCAGAAGGCCACCTTGTTCTGAGTGGGGTGAGGCTTTGGCAGAGCCGTGTGCCCATTGTCCTCTTTACCCACCTCTGGCAACAGGCACGGAAATCGAACCCACAACCACACCACTCTTGTCAACGCTGCAGCCAGCCAGGCTGGTCAAAGAAAGATCTCACTGCTCCCTCTCTATCTGTCCCCCCCCCACCAAGAACAGAGCACAGAAGTCCAAGGTGCAACCAACCAGCCAACTGCAAAATTCCAAAATTGAGCCAGGCAGCTGAGTTCACCCCAAGGTTGCCATCGGTTTGTTTTCTGTTGTAACCCAAAGCCACACACGGTATTCAGAACATCTTTGTAGGCCTCCAAAGATGTAGATTTTTCTCAGGAGGAAGCCTACGATGGCGCTACAATTCCCTGGTTCTCCCTGAGGGCTGTGTTCACATGACATACCAAACCAAAAAGGGAGCTACCTCGTTTTAGTTTAGGGTGTTGAATGAACCCAGCTCAAGTGTTCAATTCAGGACTGAATGTGCTGCTTGAAGGTTAATTGGAGAATCAGGCAAGATGGTGAGGGAACAGGCTGTCAAATGGCTCTTTTATTTGTTGATTTAATTTCTACACCACTCATCTTACCTAAGTGACTCTGGGGCAGTTTACGTCGTAACGAGACCATATGAACACACAAAAGCACAGATTAAAAGCAGAATTAGGAACAAGTTAAAACATGCAAGTAAAAATAAAAATCAAAGTTTAACATTCAGAAAGCTAAAAGGTTCACAAGGCAGCAGGGGTGTGATCAAGCAGCCAGTCATCCTCAGGGCTGCATGGTACTCTTAGACCCCATGCTAACTGGCAAAGCCGGGTCTTCATACAAAAACCAGAAGGGTGGGGGCTTGCCTCACTTCTGGGGGTTAGATGTTCCAAAGGGCGGGGGCCACAGCGAAGATCCCACCAGTCAAAATTCCTTGACTGACAGGATACGCAGCATGCTCTTCCCGCTCGACGAGTGGCACGGGTCGATGTAATTGGCATGAGAGGGTCTGATGAGATTTTGATGAGCTGCTGCTTAGAATGGAGAGATTAACTCAGTGTGTCCCAATCTTGGCAATGGAAGACCTACAGCGATGCCAAGGTTGAGAAAGACGGGATGAGCTGATCAGTGCTTGAGGCCATGTCGGTTGCCTTTAGGGGCATAAGAGAACCCCAGAAAGTCACACTTGCCATCAAAACTCAAATTCAATTCAAAACTCGCCTTCTTGGCTATAACCCAAAATCAGTTTGGGGCCACGGTATTGCTGAGATGATTACTTCACCTCCCATCATCCACTACTATATTGATCAAATAAAATCCACAATTGTTCAAAGTTCTATATAGTGCTGGGCAGAAGCATAGAGCTGATTGCTGGTCAAAGCACACGCGTGCACACACACACACACACACACACACACACCGGGCATGGTAACATAGGTAAAAAGCCACCTCCAAATTGCAGCCTTTGCACCCCTTCCTGGAATCCTATTCCCTCCCTGCTCAAATAGGCAATACTAGACACCCCACAGTAGTGTGGGAGTACAATGGCCACTTTCTTGTGCAACTATTTAATCATTCTCTGCTTTTTTCAGCCGGATAATGTCTCCAGATTGAAGCTGTAATGGTGGCCCCAAAGACTCCACGTGGCCCAAGAGTTTGGGGAACCTATTGGGCAGAAATGGTCAGAACAGGTCTCTGTGGGTTTGCTTCCCAGGACAAGCAGAGCCACGTCCTTCTTGGGTCTCAAGGGGCCCAAGAAATCTCTGGGGCAGGAGATTCAAAAGATGCTTGAATCAGTGAGGACTAGCATCTTCAGAGACACCCTTGTTGGGTGTATGAGTGATTGCTCTCGAAGCTTGGTTTATTGGCCCACCAATTTCTTCTGGTCTACAATCTGATTTGATCCCTTTTGCCCAGTGCAGCCTCATAGGAAACCAGCCACAAGTCTGAGAGACACAACTGTCAGTTTGCACTAAAAATGCTGGATATTAAATTTGTATACATATCAAAATAAAATATTGGCTTTGGAGCATCCTATTACTCCCCCAAAAAAGAATCTGCATCTGACGTTTAAGAATGGAAAAGTATTCTTCAGCAGTCATTGTATAAGAAATGAACTTTGGAATGAAGGTCTGACTTAGAAGAATTTTATCCAGAACCCTTTTTTCCATCCAAGGAAGAGCTCCGTGCCAACCCATACTCAACGCTGGAGGCAGTTCCTAAGGGAGACCCCTGTGCCCCGTCTCCGTTCATCCCTGGGCAAGGAGGAACAAATTCATTTCTGCAAAACTCCTCATGGAAAAGTATTCCAAGAAAAGAGTGAAGGAGCTTCTTGCTTTTCAAATATTCCTTCTTGCAATTCTCTCTTTTAAAGTGCTTTAACACTCTTAAAGGTATCCTTTGGACCATAGAATTTTTCGTTTGTGGTCAGGCTGACTCCTTCTTAGCTACTTCAAGTATTTGGAAACCAAACAGGTGAGTTGGGGGGGGGGGGCTTTGGGGAATGGTGGCTTGCCTGTCCCCCTCCGGACGGAACCCTCCGTCTCCTGGAGCCTCACCCCCACCCCAACCGCTGCGGGACTCACCCAAGCCTCTCTGCTCCTGGCTGTTGCTGCCCAACTGCTTCCCCCTGGAAGAGCAACGGCTCCTGACCAGGCTGCCCACGGCTCCTCTGGCTGACCGGTCCTTTGGCAGGAGAAGCACTTTTCTTATCTCCCGGGAATATTGGCACCCTCCCCACTGATGGGGGGCGTGGGAGGAGGGTGAGAAAAGTGCAGTCAGGCCCGGAGGGGAGGGGAGGGGAGGGGAGGGTGGGGCGTTCCAGCTGGCTGGGGAGAGAGAGCTATTTGCTCTTCAGGGGTGATGAGTTCAAGGTTTCATTTCAGAGGCCTCTGCCAGATCTCCTTGCCTGCTGGGCCAAGTGTAGGAGGCAGATCCGCCAAGAGCCGGCTGAGAAATGCTCTTCCCTCAACGCAGCAGCGGAGCCTTTGGGGGAAAGGCAGTCCCTGCGTCTGTTGGGGAGGACGTGGGCTCGACTGTCTCTCCTAAAAGAGGGGGCACCGCCGGGACCCTCAAAGCTTCGCCTGAGCCTGTCTTGAATGCGACAGTCACCCCATCTGCTGAGTGGACTTTGACTCCCAGAATTCCTCAGCAGCCCGTCCATGCCTGAATTCTGGGAACTGTCATCCTATGCCAGCGTATGAAGCGCTAACAAGAGGGTAGCCTTGAGCATGTACAGAGTGCTTTTGCATTAGTTCTGTCTGGGAGTAGAGGTGGGACTCAAACTGGCTGCCACTGAAAGGCAGGCAAAGCCAGTCCCTGCCGTTGCATAAAGACACCTGCGCTGGCCTGTAATTAACGCCTCCGCTGTGCCAAGGCTGGGCAGAGGACTGAGTGAAATGCCCAGAACTGGGAGCTGCGAGGCCTCCTCCACTCAGGTAGGCAACCCGTTCCTGCCAAAGCCAACAAGGGACGGATCCCGTGGGCTTTGGCCCCTCGTGCAGCAGCAAGTGGGAGCAGCGTGTCTTTTGTGGAGGCTTCAGGGCGGCAGAGATGATATCTGCAAAGGGCCCCAAACAGCTGGAAAGGGAGGCGTCACCAAGATGATAGATGAGACGCTGGTTGGAGGGATCTCTCCAGCATGCGGTCTCCCCATAGCAGTTGCCCTCAGTCAGCCTTTCCCAGGTTGGCATCTGTCAGAGCCGCAGGGCCCCAACCCCATCAGGCTGCGTGGACACAATGGGAACAGCGCACCTCTTGGGGGAATTGATTCCAGGCAACTGGGCAGATTTAAGGGATCAGTCTGAGGATATTTTAGATGCTACCGTTCAGCCTCCACACTGGGCTGCTTCTCTTGACCGGTCGATGCCAAGGAGGGAGAGATTTTGAGCAACTGGGAAATGTTTACTTAATCAGCAGGCAGGAATGGCGTGATCAAGCTTCCACGTGTATCTTGGAAGGGGGCTGCTCAGATCAGCATCAATGGCTATGGGAGCTCAAGAGCCAGGAAGCTGGATAAAATCCAGAGCTTCTCCTTCTTTCAAAGCACCAGGGATCTTGGCTTTAGTTTAGGCCAGTGGTTCTCAACCTGTGGGTCGGGACCCCATTTGGGGTCGAACGACCATTTCACGGGGGTCGCCAAACAACGCAGTCCGCCATTTTTTTCCCCTTTTCCTTAGCTGTGCTACTCCCTTTTATTCTATTGGCTTTTGAAAGCCAATAGAATAGACTCTCTTGAATAGAGTCTAATTCTATTGGCTTTCAAAGCCAATAGGAATTGTCCAGGCTATCTCTGCCCTGCTGAGCCCGCCAAAAGTCCCAGTCTGCAAATGGTGCTGCACCAGTTGAGTAGTCCTTGACTTATGACCGGTTGAGTAGTCCTCGACTTACAACCGGTTGGGGGTCGCTGCATTAAAAAGGTTGAGAACCACTGGTTTAGGGAATGAATTTGTATCCAACTTCATTCTCTTTGGACAACCTATGGAATCTGGCCCTGTTGATGAGGGTCTCAGTGAGCAGCACTTCTGGATTTGATGAGGAGAGACCAGAGGTGTCCCCCCCATGAGGGTGGGGAAGACCAAAGAGTAGGGGGGGGGGTACTCTCAGCCACCAATGCTCACTGGGTGCCTTTGGGCCACGCGTGCTCTCTGAGGGGAGCCAACCTCACAGGGGAAAAAGCAGGGGAGGGGGCTACCGTCTTCCCCAGAGGCTCCTGGAAGAAAGGCAGATTGTAATTCTACCGAATGAATAACTAAGTAAAATAAAAATAAATATCTGGAAGTGATAAATGCAATGAATTCCCTTTACTAGATTTGCAGGAAGGATTTCAAAAAATGCCAGAACTTCTGATCCTCAGGCCGGCAATAAAACTAGCAAGATTTACGCAGGATTTTGAGTTAGAAGGACATTCTGAAAGAACTAGATCATCACTAGCTTGCTTCTCTCTCTCTCTCTCTCTCTCTCTCTCTCTCTCTCTCTCTCTCTCTCTCTCTCTCTCTCTCTCTCCCTCTCTCCCTCCCTCCCTTACATACACACTCAAGAAAAGAACTGGGAGGTGGTACGGCTGCAACCTGCCCATGCTGAGATCCAGATTGGCAGAGTTGTATATACAGGGAAAGGGTCAAAAACATCAAGTTGGCTGCCACCCCAGCAATCAAAGCCCCACCTTTGCTACACACACAAAAAGAAATGGTGCTTTGATCTCAGTTGAGGGCCACCATCTTGACTTTTTTGACCCCCTCCCAGCAGAAATCCTGGCAAGAATGTTTTTGAGTGTGGAGCATCCGCCCTCCCCCGACCACCACCATCATTGTTCATGGCTGATCAGCCTGTTTCTTTGCCTGAGACCTGAATTTTTGCTTTGCTTTGCTAACTTCCTGCCTTCTCACCTGAGCAGTTGTGCCGCTGGGGATGATGGGAGCTGCCTTTCAACTCAATTAGACGATAGGTGGCTGCACAGAGGGAGGGGAAGACCCTCTGCTCCTCTACAGCTAATCCCGACTGGGGGGGGGGACACAGACATCCCACCTCAACTGAGGGGGGAGAAAGGAGGCAGGGTTACAAGCGAAGGGTTAGTTGGAGGCTACCAATTTCATCTGACACCCCAAGGTAAAATACAACCCACTCTTGGGGCTTTTGAAAGAGAGAGGTCACTATTAACATTGCAGCTCCTGGAAGTCATTGTGGAATAAATTCAAGGTTTTCCAAAACAGATGAGAAATAGCAGTTAACAAATGTCCATTTCCCCCCCTCCCACCCCAGGAGAAAGGGCAAGGGCTTTCATGGGAACAGTCCGACCCCCAACTCCCCAGTGCCCAGGCAAAGACCCAGCAGCTGGGCAGCTTTTGGGACGGGAAGGGAACATTGGATCTCTTCAATGCAGAGCAGAGCATCTCCCGACTGTGAATGTCCTGGCTTTCTTCATGTCCTTTCTGCAAAGGCACCAGGCAGGATTTGCCTCTTTCAGCACACCCTTTCATCAGAAACACCACCCTTAATCAGCACCAGTGAGAAATGGAAGGGAAAAGGTGAGAAAACTGATCAATTGTGGCCCCTGATGGCCCCTAAAGTCTCAGTTGGAATCAGAAAAGTGGAATACAATCGTCATATTTAAGCCCTCATTAAATAAATTACCTTCCACCTTTGGATAAAGTGAAAGGCAAGAGAAGTAAAATCTATTTCCAATGATTGCGCTCTTATTTATTGTTAAATACAGCTGACCTTTGGCAATTTGCCAAACGTTCATTGCTTGTAAGGAATTACTCTAATTTTAGATAGATAGATAGATAGATAGATAGATAGATAGATAGATAGATAGATAGATAGATAGATAGATAGATAGATAGATAGATAGAACAGGCTCTGGTATGGTCAAGGTAGTGTCCTCAGCAGTGAAATTGAAGCTCCACCTATGTGATTGAAGCCCACCTCCACCACACATTAAACATGGACAGAGCTTTGATTGCACCATTGTGTCCATCATCTTCACTTTTTTTTACCATACCCTCTTGGGACAGGCCCCTGGGATCTCAATTTACTCTGAAGAAGGAAGGGAGGGAGGGAGGTTCTGGGGAACCCAAATCTTGCATTCTGTTTTTATACCTGTGTTGACATTTCTAGAGACCATGAAGAACAAAGGAAGTCCAAGGGGGAATTTAGGATGAAAAAGTGACACGACTGGAGGCTGCTGAGGGGCAGTCTACAAACCAAGACGGTTTTGAGAATACAAGATAAATGGAAAAGAGAAAGAAGATTGCTCTTAAAGAGAAAGAGTTTAAAAGATGGAAAAAGTGGTTGCACATATGCCAAACCAATGTGGAAATTCAACCAATAACGGTGGTTTCTAGTATCCTGTCAGAAGAGTAAAATTTATCTATTGCAATAGGCTGGAAATTTAGCCAAGATCTCTTCCATACAATCCACAAAGATTGAATGTTTGGTGTCTGTTAGGGGCAAGAGAATCTCAGAGCAAAACGGCAGAGGAAGTGAATAAGTGACTTTCAAACACAATACTTGAGTTTGGGGAGCAGAAGCAGGAAGTCCTGTCCACAGGGGATTCCTCTGAATTGAATCAGGAGGGGATGGTAGATACCCTCCTCCCTTGGGGAACCTGAAAGTTTCACAGTTACTTCTCTCTTAAGTAATTCACCTGAAGCCAGAGGTTTGAAAGAAGTAACAGAATGACAGGATGCCAGAGTTGGAAGGGACCTTGGAGGTCTTCTAGACAACCCCTTGCCTATAGCAGGAGACCCTTTACCATTTCAGACAAATGGCTGTCCAGTCTCTTCTTAAAAACCTCCAGTGTTGGGGCACCCACAACTACCAGTATATTACAAGCGAATTAAATAATGAATTACATATAACAATGAAATAATTTCAATTAATTTAATTAAAATATTAAATGTATCACAAGTGAATTAAATAATATAGAAGTGGGATGGAATTTAACAGCACGGCTCTCCCAACAGTAGAGTGATGGCGGGAGTGCCACCCTCAAGCCACAGGTAGCCCAATGTAATCTAAAAGTGAGGGGCTCGTAGGGTGGACCCTAAAAACAACGCCATTTGATTCCTGGGAAACGGGGGTAGAGCAGCAGGCCCAGGGAGACGGAATGTGCCGCTGCCATTGCAACACAGCCTGGGCTAGGCCATCACACCTGGTACATAATCCCCTTTGGGATGGGACAAGAACGTGACAAGGTGTTCTGAGCATGGCACCTTTGCATTTCAGGTGTTGAGTAATCACTCCTTGGCTTTATCAATGTGTTGGGTAATTAAGAGGCCTTGTTTATAGCCGTTGTTTTTCTGTTGGCTGAAGGTATTGAATCCCACAGATGTTTTTACGACCATATTTTGCAAGGCTCAAGGGACAGGGAGGAAATTTCCACTTGCTCACTTCAGCACAAGCTGCCTCACTGGTTCCTGGCAGCAGCAATGGGGGCCCAAAGGGTGGAGAAAACAGGAGTAGACCTCTTTGGCTGTTCTTCCCCAGCTAATGGGAAGCTCTGCAGTGTCAAGCCGTGGTGAACCAGTCCTGCCACTGGGCAGAAAAAAGCAGCAGCTCAAAGGGCAGTCACTTTGGGGAAGGGGGGCAGAGTGGATGGTGCCACTGCTGATCCCCCCTGGCAGACACAGCGATGCCCCGACAACAGCAGAGTGCCTTGTGGCCCTTGGCATAGGCAAGGAACGAAAAGGTGTGGCCTATAATTACAAAAGGGCACCCCCTCTTGTCCCTAAACAGCCTTCCTGTATCTCAGTGTTTCCCAAACTTGACCATTTTAAGGCATGTGGACTTCAACTCCCAGAATTCCACAGCCAGCATTGCTGGCTGTGGAATTCTGGGAGTTGAAGTCCTCATGCCTTAAAATGGTCAAGTTTGGGAAACACTGCTATATCTGGTGCCCCCTGAATGCCCCAGATTGATGGGACCTGCAGTCTACTCACTAAAGCAGAGTTTCTCAATTTTGGCAACTTTAATATGCATGAGCTTCAACTCCCAGAATTCTTTACTCAGCACGCTGACTGGGGAATTCTGGATTTGGAATCCATACATCTTAAAGGTGCCAAGATTGAGGAACACCAAATTAGAAGATTCCTGGAATTCAGCTCTGAAGATCCAAGGTATTTCAGCTTCATAAGGTAGCCACGAGGGTTCTCTTGCAAAGCCACCTTCAAACTCTGATCTGGTTGCAGTCCAGGGGAAGGGGCATAGCGTGCAGATTCATCTGCCTTGAGACTGAAACCAAACCCTGCCTTTCATCTGCAATGCTGTAAAGCCAGAAGGAAGCAGGAAAACTCAGCCAAAGGTGTCCTTCGAAAGCACCTTCCTCCTCTCCACCCTCCTAGTTGCCATCCAGCACCACGTCAAGAAAGGACCGCTTCTGCTCTTCCGTGGCTGCAGGGAAACCGGTTCAGGGCTCTGCAAGAAGCCACGGGGTGCCCAAACACAAGCGAACCCCTTTCTTGACCAGGGGCTCCATTTTCCTCCTCCTCCTTTTTTGAACACTTCCAACCAATCAGAGAAGTCTTAGCATTGAGGAGAGGCCTCTGTTGATAACCAGCTTTCTACACTCGTTCTCCAGATCAGCAGTTCTCCTTCTATCTTTCCAAGCAGGAGTCATTTTCTGATAAAAATAATCCCAAAGAAGTGGGCTGTAAACTGCCTTTGCTCTGCATGGTCCAAGGAGGCCATCAGATGGAGCGAGGTGTGACGTTTGTGAGTCAATTATTTTGGGAGGCCTTCAAGATTATTATTAAGTCCTGCAAAGCTGGCAAGCTCAGGAAACCACTTGGGTTTCTGGAAAATGTTTTATTATTAGAAGATAACGTAACGGAATTTTGAAAGCCTACCAAAGTAATTCTCCAGCTCAACTTAAACCTAGTGTAATTATGTCAGGGTCTCTTTCCCATGCTTTTTCACTTCCCTGATCTCCAAAAAATCTCTTTCGTTGCCCCCTCTGTGTTCCTAAGAGCTGTTAAATCCTCTATCCCAACATATGACTATGATTTTGCCAAAATGCTTGCCCGAGACAGAATGGCAATGAGATTCTAGAGACAGCAAAGTCCCGCCTCTTGTCCTCAGCATGAGAATGCAACATCTGGGTAAACCAACCCTTCCCTTAAACAAACTGTGAGAAGTCAGCCTTATGTTCTGGGGTGGTTGGGGAGGGGGAAGGCAGTTCTCCTGCACTTCAATAGCCCCAGTGTGCTGAAATTGACAGGTGCCACTTCTCCCAGGAAAGCTGAAGCTGCTATTCAATGTCCTGCTAGTGAGGAACATCTTAAGCCTTTTCTGTCATAACCTCTGGGGGGCAACAGGCAACATTGGCTCAGCTTTTCAGATCTTTTAACAAGGAACCCTCATGACCAGGTATGGCAGGAGACCATCTTGTTAGTGCCCAGAGCCAATCCCAAGCTGGGGTTTGCTGGCCTCTCCCATGTCTACCTCCCCCCCTTGACCTTTTTCCTCCAGTCAGCCTCTGAGTTGTCAACATTCCTGCCCATGCTTCCCTCTCAGGAATTCACAGCCAATTTTGGAGACCACAAAGCAGTTAAAACCACCCCTTTCCCTAAAGGTCAGAAGAAATTATAGTGTGATGGAAATGCTACTCACAAACAGCTACTACGATAAGTGAAGCAAAGACTTGAGTCTTCTCTCCAGCCTTGAAGCAGCTAACGGAAGTCATCTAGCTAATGGGAACTGTCTAAGTAGGACTTGGCTTTGTCCCTCCCAGCACCACAACAGCCACTAACCTCCTTGGGAATTGGTCTCCAGCTGCTCTTTTGTATCATTTGGGCTTCCAGAGGGGAAGAGAGTTTTGATCATTGTTCTTTAAAATGAGAGTTCATTGAACATCCTGGAGCTCACCAGGGACTTCCAAACAGGCTTGCCATCATGGTCTGCCTCGTGTTTTATTCTGGGGCATCCTGGGGGTTCATTAACGAGCTCAACAGAGGTCAGAGCCTCTTGGGAGTTTTCGCACCTGATGCCCAGCGCACATTGGAAGAGCACATTGTTACTTCTGAATAGAAAAGTAACAGGAAAGAAAAGATAATGAAGCAAGTTTAAAAACAAAACATATAATTTTCTGATCAGTGAGATAATATTAATTCAGTAGTGAACATGTGCATTGAGGATACTGTTAAAAATCACATATAAAAACCTGTCAGAATCCAATTATACTTCATCTCCAGTTATCAATTATAGAAAACCCCATTTCTGCCCTCTCTGGATTCTGTCATACAAGGAAGAGAGGGGGGTGAACAAAGGGGCTTTATGGCCCTCACTTCCTTAGGTACAACTTCAAAGGGTTTGAATGTGGATAGCACCAAAAGGCCTTATCATAACAAAGGAGGCTATTTACCTTTCATGTAGTTTATCTGAAGTCTCCATCCAGCCGGGTGGGATTGTGATGCCTGAAACTGTCACTGGGAGAGGGGGGTGATTGGGTGGGACTACTGGGGAACCCCTTAAAACCTCGAATGGGAGAGCTTGAACCCCAAGTCCTGTCTAGAATGCCTGCAACCATTTTCTCTTAATAAAGGATTCCTGTTGGAAGAATTATTCCAAGAGTTCTGTCTTCTTAAGATGCAAAGTGGGGTGGGTCCTTACACAACCTGAGATTTGAGGTCTACGGTGCTGTCTTATCCTACCAAGAACATACTCATTCCCCCCCAGCTGAGTTGAAGTCTTCTCCACCCACCCTTTGGGCATGCTGGGCTCTGGGTATAGTCTATGTAGACTTGAGTAAGGCATTTGATAAATAAGATCACAGCCTACTTCTTGGTAATATTGCGGTGGATTATCATCTGATGGATTCGTAACTGGCTGACCAAGCGCACTCAATGTGTAGTCCTCAATGGAATTACATGTGGTGGGGTAACCCAAAGTTCTGTCTTAGGCCCAGCACTCTTCAACCTCTTCATACATGATTTAGATAAGGGGACAGAATTTGCAGATGACACCAAGCTGGGGAGAATAATCCACACTTTAGAAGATAGACTCAAGATCCAGAAGAATCTTGACATACTTGAGCATTGGATCCTATCCAACAAAATGCAATCCAGTGGTGCAAAAACTAAGGCTTTACACATAGACAAGAAAAGCCAAATGCACAGGTACAGAATAGGTGGTACCTGGTTCAACAGTAATAACCGTGAGAGGGATCTAGGAGTCCTTGTGGACAATCACTTAAATGTGAGCCGGCCGTGTGCGGCAGCTGCCAAAAAAGCCCGAAGGTGGCTGGAATCTGGCAAGCCTCATCTTAGTCCAGAGCTTGAGTCATTTCGTCACATGGACTCCTTAATACTAGTGATTCAGCTGATATCCTGAATCCTCCCCAAAGCACAAAGCAGAATACAGGCAAGGTGGGAGCCCTTCAGCATATCTGCCACTTGAGTCTTCAGAATGGCCACTGTGATTGGCCACTCAGGAACAAATCCTGGCATGTTTATTTTACCCTGATTCTCACAAGGTTTTACCTTCAGAAAAGAGGGTGAAGGACGGGAAGAACTGGAAATGTTTTGATTCTGGAAAAGAAGAATACAAAATCCCAGTGTTTGTTTCCCTTGCCAAGATTAAGATGAGCAACGACCATTTTCAGCTGCAAGAGAAGGGAAGCTTTGGGACACACTAGAAACTCAAGGCGGCTTCTTTGGGAGGTTCTGAGAGAGGCAGGACAAGCTCCTCTGGATGACCGCAGGCCCATCGTGGCCAGTTTTCTTCTGCAATGGGCCACCCCATACATGAGCTTTGTGACACATTGGGGGGGGGGCAACAATGGGACCCAAAGAATTTGTACGGTAGGCATTAGATCTATTTCAGAGGAAGAGAGGATTTTTTAAAAAAAAGATTAGTCATTGCAGAATTTGCAGGAGGACATATTTGGGCGAAGAACTCATTGGCCAATGGCAAAATATTGACAGCTCCAGGCTGGCTTCACAGTTCATGTTGAGACAAGATCTTGGTCATCATAATTGGTTTAATGAGACAGAGTGGTCTGGTTCACACATGCGGGCATGAATGAACAGCATGCCTTTGAAGAGGGTCTATATGAAGATACAATGTATAGTTAGACTTAGCATACTGGCTGGACTCAGTTTAGTCAATGACCTATACATAAGCAAGCCATGGGCCGGGGCAATGTGTTTAACCTCTGAGTGTGAAGTGTGAATCCATCACAAGCTGCTCTTCCATCTGTACAATGATTGCTGAAGGAAGGACAGCGTAGACACACAAAACTACCTGATCAAGACTGCTGTGTCTCTGCTGCCAATCTTTGCCCCATGGCTGGCTAACTGACATATAACTGGGAGTGGGATCTCAGGTGGGCACCCTACAGTCTGAGGATGCTCATGTACTCCAGAGTGTGCATCCCCAAAACATTTGTTGAAAACTGCCACAAAGTCTAGGTCAGTGTTTCTCAATATTGGCAGCATGAAGATGAGTGGACTTCAACTCCCAGAATTCCCCAGCCAGCTTTGCTCTTGCAAGAAAATGTACGTGGGAAAAACTTGGCCACGCTGATCCAAAGAGGAAATCCTCTCTCTCCGTGCCCTTTTGTCCCTTGAGTGACATCTTTACTTCTTCAAACATGCTAATTAAATTCCAGATTTGAAAATTAGCATAATAGTTGACATATTCCTGTTTTCACAAAGGTGCTTTAAAGCAATAAAGAATGCAAAGCTCACCTGACTGCGTCCTTATCTTTTTGCACTGTGGTCTCCAGGAATTATTGGCTGCGCAGCACCAACCATCCACAAGTTGCATCATCTCTACAAAGTGAGCACGTTCAGAAACATCCCAAGTAGCTAACGTGCACCTTTTATATGGTGGCTATGAAAATTTATATACGATATTATAAAACCAACTGATTTTACAGAGAGACCAATGGAATTTTCCAAGCAGAAGCTGTGAGACTGCTATTTTTTAGGAAGCAAAGAGGCAGGGAAAACTTCTCTCAGGAAGGGCTAAGAGGAAGTTTGGGTGGTCTCCAGTCGGATGGCAAACCCAGCTGCTTTTGACAAAACATCAGGCGGATTGGTGCTTGAAGTGGCATTAATAGGGGGATAGAATCAACCAATCAGAATGGAGCTGGAAGGGATCTTGGAGGTCTTCTATCCCCTGCTCAGGCAGGAGACCCTATGCCATTTCAGACAAGGGATTGTCCAGTCTCAAGCACTCTGGAATTCAGGAGAAACTTGGAAACAGCGAGGACAATTAACCAGTGGAACAGAAGTTGCCCTCAGAAGTTGTGGGTGCTTCATCACTGGAGCTTTTTAAGAAGAGACTGGACAGCCACTTGTCTGAAATGGTACAGGGTCTCCTGCTTGAGCAGGGGGTTGGACTAGAAGACCTCCAAGGTCCCTTCCAGCTCTATTTTGATTGATTAACGAATGCATGTGGTGGGAGGTTTTTTGCTTTCTCCTTTCTCACCACAAGGTTAAAACTCGACATTCCCTAAGCAGCCAGGATGAGGTCCCCAGGGAAGGGGGCATATAGGCACCTGGGAGACTGTAGCTTCTGCCTACCTTCAGCCATGGAGACTGACTGCGCAACTTTGGGCTGGTCATTCTTGCTCACCCAATCCACTTTACAGAATTGTCATAGGAGAGGAAGGAACAATATATGCATTGATGTAACTCTACGTATGTCCAGGCAAGGCTAAATGCCGTGGGAAGCCAGCATGGTGTCACAGTGAAGGTTTTGGGCTGCCCCCAGTAAGGCCCCTGTTCTAATGTCCTTCTGCCATAGAAAAAGCTCCAGGGAGGATGCCAGGCCAATTCTTCCCCTTTGGCCTCCAAGTCAGGGTGGTGGATGGAGAAGGCGGGAGGTCAACATTCTACACACACACACACACACACACACACACACACACACACACACACACACACACCGAGTCACAGAGTAACCATGGCTGACTGTGCACTATGTAACCAGCCTTGATCTCCTGAAATGTAGGATATAATTCTAATAAATAAATTGATGGCCAATCTACATTACATGAATCTAGGTCTACATGGAGGGAAGGAAGCAGTGGGGTACCACGAGGCTCCGTCTTAGGCCCAGGACCCTTCAATATCTTCATAAACGACTTAGATGAGGGAATAGAAGGAGAACTCATCAAATTTGCAGATGATACTAAGCTGGCGGCAGCCAAAAAAGCCAGTGCAATCCTAAATTGCATTAACAGAGGGACTCCATTAAGATCATGTGTGGTACTAATAGCACTCTATAAAGCCTTAGTAAGATGACACCTGGAATATAGGTAGTCCTCGAGTTATGAACATTCACCTAGCGAATGTTGAAAGCTGACATCCTGCACCAAAAGTACTTACGAGCAGGTCCCAAAGTTACGCAGGTTGCAACTCGGGGAGGGCAGGAGGCTGACCTCCAATGTCTGGGTGAAGCTCCTCTTTGCGCTCCGTTGCCTTGTGACCGTTGGTGAGGAGGATTGTTCAGGAGCCCTTCTTGCAATCTGGAAAAGGAGTGCTTTTGGCAAGCGAGGGGAACAGGACGGTGGCATGGGGTCTCTCAATGGGTGGGCGGAGGCCTTTGGTGGCTGGACGCAGTGGTCTTCTCCCTGCACTAGCCCTCTCCATGGCCTTCCCCACCCTGAGATACCTGATGTGCACTTAATGACCCGTGCATTCGATGAATGAATGCATGGGCGAAAGCAGGGAGTGATCGCATTCAAGTTACACGATTCACTCCTATGAATTCTCGGGTTACGAATGTAATTGGCAGGCTCCATTACATTTGTAACTTGAGGACTCCCTGTACTGCATTCAGTTTTGATCACCACACTATAAAAAGGATATTGACACTCTAGAAAGAGTGCAGAGAAGAGCAACAAAGATGATCAGGGGACTGGAGGCTAAAACATATGAAGAACGGTTGTAGGAATTGGGTATGTCTAGTCCAGGGGTAGGCAACCTTGGCTCTTTTATGACTCGTGGACTTCAACTCCCAGAATTCCTGAGCCAGCATGGCTCAGCTTGGAAACCTCTCCCTTTCCCCTCAGCATGGCTGGCTCAAGAATTCTGGGAGTTGAAGTCCACGAGTCATAAACGAGCCAAGGTTGCCCACCCCTGGTCTAGTTTAATGAAAAGATCGATTATGGAAGATATATTAATAGCATTCCAATATTTGAGGGCCTGCCCCAAAGAAGAGGGAGTCAAGCTATTCTCCAAAGCCCCTGAAGGCAGGACAAGAAGCAATGGATGGAAACTAATCGAACAGAGAAGCAACCTGGAACTAAGGAGAAACTTCCTGACAGCGAGAACAATTAACCAGTGGAACTGCTTGCCTCCAGAAGTTGTGGGTGCTCCATCACTGGAGGCTTTTAAGAAGAGACTGGACTGCCATCTGCCAGAAATGGTGCAGGGTCTCCTGCTTAAGCAGGAGGTTAAACTAGATGCCTATAAGGTCCCTTCCAACTCTGTTATTCTAAGATCTAAGGCCCAAGGTTCAGGACAAGCAAAGGGATCATCGCTCAAAAGGCAATCACTAAATGTCACTAAATGCCAAACTGAATGGCCAGCTTGACCTGGGGACTCCCAGCCCGGCTGACCTTTGAGCAGCCAATCGTCTTTGCCTCGAATGGTGACTCAGATGGAAACATGCATTGCCAAGTGTGTTAAATAAGTTAGGCCTCAACCTGAGGTCTGGCAGATCAAGAGAAAAAGATGTTGGGTAAATCGGGTGGAAGGATGTTTATTGTGAGTCAGGCCAAAGAGGTTGACCAGATTCCTCGCCAGAAATCCCATCCAGCTGCTTGTTGCAGGAACGCTACAGAAAATGTTGCACACCAGAGGTGGGTCGAGTGTGGTTTGCAGGAGCACCACCCATAAAACGCACAAAGGGCTTCAGTCACACCAGTGCAGTTGCCCTCTTGACTTTGTCGACCTCATCTGCAGATGTGGAGGCCTTGCTAGAGACAGCTGCCTTTTCTCAGGGCTGGCTGGGACGCCCTTCCTTCAGCCCGGCCACAGGGCAGATATTGCAAAATCCTCCCAATGCAAAAAGGGTAGAATCAGTAACATAAATTATTTACAAGTTTTATCGGACTTTTGTCCCATTCTGGCGGTAATCCCCAATTTCTCATTACGTTCTGCTCACTGATAAGGAGTGTTACACAACTTGCACTCTTGCAAAGTTTTATTATCTTGCATCAAGGTTTCAGCAGAGGATCTCCAGCAAGATTTAAGATGGAGTGGGGACACGCATATTTGCATGGGATGCATTTTCATTCTCTCTTTTTTGTCTAATTTGCTGACTAAAGGTGATAGTAAATTAAACGGAAATTTCTTGCCTCTGGATGCAGATCATAGAGATAGCAGCAGCGTGTATCTGTGCCTGTGATCGTATATGCAACGTAGAGTTATGTGCACCACAACGCCTGTGTGTATATGCATCTCTGTCCATCTACCACCTAGGAGAGGACACCTCCTACATGGGGCACTGCAGAAGCAGCCCTGCACATCTCCTGCACATTTCCTCCTCCTCTGCTGGTCTTTCCCCAACGGTTAGACAATCTTTGGCGACTGGGAAGCCGGGCTGAGTTGGAGCAGGCTAGCTATTTCCAGAAGCTGTAAGCGCTTCAGCATTCAGTTGCTGCGATCCCCTTCTTGGCAGCGGCCTTTGTATGTGTGGGGGGGGGGCACAGAGAGAAAATCCTCCAAGCCGGAGATGCCCTGCACAGACTCCCACGCCTTGCCCGTGTGGCTGGGGAGTCCCGGGCTTCAGGGATATTGGGGTGGTTTTCTAAGGAGGGGCAGGGAAAGCCAGCCTCCCATGGAGCTCTTGGCAGCTGCCAGGAGCCTTGCAGGGCTTGAAAGGAGGGACACAGCAAAAGCTCTCCAGTCCAAGACAAAAGGGAAAGTTTTCACAATGAATTCATGGCAGGCAATCAGGAGGCCAAGCTGGAGCACGTCAAGGGCAACCATGCTTTGCCATGGCAACCCAAACCCCGGTTTTCTTTCCTTGGCACCACAGAATTCTCTCCCCCCACCCCCTTTTTCAGGAACAGATTTTGGGGCTTTGGGTGCCCAGCTGATGCTCTGTCGCAAGCAGCATTTTGATGCAAGGATTCTCCAAGGCAGGCTGAGGTAGCTGAATGAACAGGGCAGACACCCCCCCCCCCAAGACCTGGTATGATTTTGTCTCTGGGGAAATTCACATTTTACGCTCCCCCCTTCACCAATATTGCCCTTTCCAACTTGGCAAGTGAGATCCAAGGCTCTTTAGTTGCCATGGACACCTGAGCTCCATTAAGCCGGGGGGGGGTCAAGTTCTCCCCCCCCCACAGGGAAGCAGTGGGGCAAGGAGGCAAATACTGTTTTGCCCCATAAAATATGGAGAAGTGAAGAAAGATTTGGGCATCTTGCTTTCAAATTGGCATTAGCAATAAGGAAATATTTGCAGCTCGGGGTTGAACTGTGGGGTCCTTGGTGCTCTCTGAAGTTGGTTGTTTTCTTGGTGATCATTACCAATTAGGTAACATCATCAATGCACTAATTAATATCAACAGCACTGATGATGTTACCTAGTTGGGTAAATGAAACATCTGCAAGAAAACAATCAAGCTCGGAGCACAAGGATCCCACAAAATGGAATTGTTACTTTGCAGCTGGAGAAATCAATCACAGCAGTTTCTATTTCAGCTCCTGGGTCAGCTTCAGTCTGTGTTTTCTTTTGGGGGGGGGGATGCCTTTTGCAAGAGAACCCCTGCTATGCATGCAAGAGAGCTCCAGTGCAGCTCCATCGTTGCTCCTAGAGAATCTTGGTGGAGCTAGAAGAGCTGCTCTCTGGCACAGCTACAGCTTACTTTTCTAAGTGACAGTTGGCCCACTAGACCTCAGGGCCGACTCAGCTTCGAGCTGTGCACCCACCACCCATCTGGTTTGGAAGTTTTGGGGAATGGGGGGAACCTGAATACTTGACAGTTCCTGAAACACCGGAAAGAGCACCAGAAGGCAAGACAAGAAACAATGGATAGAAATTAATCAAGGAGACAAGCAATCTTGGAATAAGCATAAGTTTCCTAATGGTGAGAAGAATCAACCAGTGAAATGGCTTCCCTCCAGAACAGTGGTTCTCAACCTGTGGGTCGGGACCCCATTTGGGGTTGAACGACCATTTCACGGGGGTCACCAAACAAGGCTGTCCGCCATTTTTCCCCCCTTTTCTTTGGCCACGCCCCTGGCACCCGGTGATGTATAAGTGGTTGGGGGTCACCACAACATGGGAAACTGTATTATGGGGTCACGGCATTAGAAAGGTTGAGAACCACTGCTCCAGAAGTTGTGGGTAGTCCATGACTGGAGGCTTTTAAGAAGAGACTGGACAGCCACTTGTCTGGAATGATAGTGTCTTCTGCTTGAGCTGGGGGTTGGACTAGAAGACCTCCAAGGTCCCTTCCAACTCTTATTCTGCTAGGGTTCCTTTTAGCAGCACAGCTTAGTCATTCCCACAAAGAAGCACCTTTGGCAACTTCTTCCCCATTGATGTCTCCAGCCAGGGCTTTTCAGTCAAACCACTCTTCCACGTCATGCCCCCAACTGTTGCTAGAACAGGTGTGACCGTGAGCACCATGCCCCCCCTGAGCAGGTAAGGGCTTCTATCTCATTGTAGAGGCCAAGGTTAGAAGGTAAACAACCCAGCAGAAAATATGCAGTATCAACTGTTCCAATAAATGTCTGAAGAATTTGGTAGCCGCTGAACCATCCCAATAAAAATAATTTATCAGCTTCCTAACCCTTCCCAAGTATCTCTTTGAAAGCAAAGGTGAGAGCAGATCAGGGAGGGACCAAAGGCAGGGCAGGACTTCATCTTGTCAAAGGTGAATTCCAGAGACTTCAAGCAGCCAAGGATCAGATGCGCAAATGCCTGGGCCAACCGTGGCCACTGCTGACAGCAGCTGAGCTGTGAGTCTTCGCTGGACCCTCCAAGAGGGTCACACCCAGAGCTGGAAGCAACTTCTTCACCCGCTGCTGCTCCAGTCTGGCCTTTGGTGGCTCTTGACACCCAGCTAGATCCCCTATTAGCTGTTGACAGACCATCCTGCAGCAGCAGCTCCTCCACCCAATGGAAGTGCTGCCCCCTTGCGGTCCTTGGGGAACTGCAAATTTAGACCAGGTGAAAGTGCTAGGGAGAAGGTCTACCTACAGAAGCAGCTGCCTGGGACAAGATTTTCATTGTTCCAATTCAATCCTCTTACCTACTTTGTTTCTCATCAGTTCTCACACAGGCCAGGACACTGTTCTGATGCAGGAAACTCCTAGCCCCCAAGAAAACATCTGTCTACTGCCTCTCTGCATGAGTCACCACAGCTCCCAGTCCATCTGGGTTAACTGGAAGAGAACTTGGAAAATGGGAAACAGGTTCTGTTGGTTGAAATCTGAACATCTGAGGAATCAAAGGGCAGCCTTTGGAGCCCTCAAGAGCCACAGAGGTTTGCCGGCAGGGCACACACACACAGTCACAACACCCCTCTCTATCACTCCTTTGTACTTATCCTGCTCCCAGACCCACTGCAGGTTGCTGGTTACCTGTCACTTAATCCTTAGAAAATTGAGAATTCCTGGGCTCCACAGGCTGCAGGTGAGCCCCATGTTTAGAACGTCAGAGGGCCACCATTCCCAGAAAGCAAACTGGGGAGGCTGCCTGTTATGTCTATCATCTCAGCCTACCTTGCATGAAGGAAGTACTTAAGGAAAGAATGGAGTCATCAAGAGAGGGAAAAAGGTCATATATTTTCTGATTCTTATAAATAAAGGGGAATACAAAACTAGATGGGACACGCAGTCCAGGTGTCAATGGAAACATTTGCAACAGGTTGATGCTTACAGGTCTCAGGTTAGGAATCAGGGGCTCTGGTGTCTGATAGAAGAGCCCCCCAAACTGTGCCCCAACTGGCAGAAGGAAGCTTTTAGGGTGAACCTGGTTAGGGTCTTGAGTGCCAGTTAGCTTGTGGTTAGCCCCTTTAGGGGGCCACTAGACAGGGAGGAAGGCACTCTGGGAAGAGAGCACTTGTTTAAACAATCTCTGTGAAGACAGGAAGAAGAAAATGGGTCAGGTGATCAAAGGATAAAGTCAGGGAGGAAAATTCTGGGGAGGGGGGATTCTGCTCCCAGCAGGGGAGGGGAATTCCTTTAGGTTGAACAAAGGGAAGTAATTCCCTTTCCTGGAGAGGGAGAAAATGTCCATGGGGTAGTGCCGTCTGGCACTCTGGGCCTGCTGCATTGGGGCACCCAGAGCCTTGTTCAATCAAATGGCTATTTGAGTTATCAAAAAAAGGCATGAAACAGCTTTACAAAACTTCACCCTTTATTAACCCTCTCAGGGTCGGGAGTGTGTCTCAATACAGCCACCACAAGCTGCAGCTCAGAGCCAGCAGGATTTCCCCCTCGCTGAGCGTGAGAGCTTCCCAGACTGAAGCCAGCTCTCTTTTGAGGAAAAAGAAGAAGAAAGCGGAGTCCTATGGAAAATACCAAGAAACCCAAGGCAGAAGAAATGCATCGGGAACATTATTTCAGAAAGGAAGAAAAACGCAAGACCCCAGGGAGGAGGGGGGCCTCTAAGGATGGCTGACAGACAACGGGGGGGGGGGGCTTTCCTGCCCCAGTTGAAATCCTCAGCCCAGTTCTGAGGCAGCCAGCAAGTCAAGGAGAGGGAAAAAGCATCACTTGTACATCTAGAAGAAATCTGAATCTCTTTCCATTCATAGTATTATTTTTTTTTAGAAAAATCTCTACAAAAGAGAGAGAGAGAGACTTGCTTGTTTTTCAGCTGCTCACAAAAAGAGTAATTTATTCAAAAGGTTGTCACGTGCCACGAGTGGGGGAGAGGAGAGGGCTTGCCAGGCTCCAAGGCGCATGTTCACCTGCGGGCGCCTTTGTGGGAACAGGGGGGCAGCGGAGGCATGCAGAGGCCCACCAGGAGGGGGCAGCAGATTCACCTGGAGCTCCACTGGAGCAAACGCATCACAGAGTAATGTCTGCAAGGCCTGTAGAAAGACAGGGGAGAATTTGGGGCTTTCACAGTTTTTTAACCAGAAAAACCTGTTTCCCAAAACCCATCAAGAAGCAAAGTAACAGAAAACTGTCTGTAATCTGGGTGAACTTTTTTTGCCCTCAGATTCCCATAGAAGCCCATCAAACTCTTGCAGAACCTCCCAGTTCCTCCCAATGCAATCCAAAAACCCTCGTGTAAGCAGGACACTTGCAGGGAACACCACGGAGGGCTGACCTTAGAAGGCAGCTTTTGCAAGGAGTCACAGGTAGATGCTGGGTCTGAGGGGAAACGGCTGAGATTGTCCACTTGCCTCTGGACAGCCGCTCCTCGGGAGCAGACCGCCATTTTAAAGGTTGGCTTACGAATGGAGTGGCTGGGACTACATCAAGGTCACACTTGCAGAGCAGCCTATACACACATTAAGCCCAACCGAGCCTTCTATCTTAATCCCCCTATTGCGTTATTTTATTGTTTGGGTATTGGAGCTATTTGACCAGCAAGGTTTTACTGTATTTATTGGATAAGTTTCTGTGTCCTTAAAAGAGATGGTATAAATTTGATTTTAAATGTTTTAAAAGTATGATTTTAGGACTATGAAGCAAAAGGATGCTTAGTATATGGATTTTGAAAAGTTAACGATGGATTAAGAGGTCAGAGGGATTTGGAATTATAGCTTTGAATTATTTATTGGACTTTTGCTGACAAAACACTGACATACCATTTTACTTTGTTTTCTTTACCTAAGGGATGAGTTATAGGATGAAGAGAGATTTTTTTGAGATATTTTGAGACAGATATTTTGAGACAGTCACAGCTAATAAAATTACTTTTACCTGCTGAGATGAAGGGGAAAGCTGGTTCTTTTTTTATGTCTCTTTTTCCTTTTCTTTTTCTATATATTTAATAGTTATATTGATTTTTTTTTCTTTTCATTTATAACTCTTAATAAACATTTGGAAAAAATCTTGACTCTAAGCCAAGACGCATGTGGACCAACTGCCTCCACGCAGAGCAACAAGCAACACGTGTGTTTTCCCAAACGGCCCAGCCTGTATGAGTCCTTCGAGCTCTGAAGCAAGAGACAAGAGAGAGGAGCATACCTAAATTCTGGGAATCCTTGATAGCCCAGCACAGGCTGTAATGTTGCATGAGCTGCTCAAATGGTTCCTTCTCATCCAGGAACTCAAGGGCCTCTATCCTGGAAGGAAGAAAGGAAGATGACAAGACAGGTGATAGCAGACACAGGCTGCACTTAAGAGAGGAAGGAGCTACCAGGATGGACTAAGCCAGGGTCTAATTCCTAGCTAGGTCCAGAGCTCAAAGGGCAGCTTTGAGTCAGGCTTCCTGACACATATCAGCCCAACCAAAATTCAAGACTCTGATGGGAGTCAGGAGTTTCAGGATTTCTATGGGGGTCAGTCCAAGGAGCCCAACAAAGGAGCCTGCTGGTGCCTCTGAACTGCTGTATCACAATCTGTGAGTTGGCGAGCCATATTCACAGAATAGGTAACAAACCAAAAATTGTGAAATTTGGTTTCCACTCAAAACCAATTAAGTTTTATACTACAGTATCTTATTCCATCACAGTTTTTGAATGACAGCCAAGAATGGATAATTGACATGCCCTCTGTGAGAGCTACAGAGTACCATAAAACCAACATAGCCAAAGTTTTGCTCAATAAAGCCCAGCCTGTGTCCCCATAATTAAGGCATTTTAAATTGGGGTTCAAAGGAAGCCCTTAAGACACACACCCCAACATTGCTGTATTTACCAAAAACCTGGGTCAAAGTTTTATACTAGTTTTGTTCCTTTTTCTACCAGCACTTTCAGGTTTCATTTCCTCGCCAAAGTGGGTAGCTGACATGATTGTGTGTTATGCTACAGAGCACCCCAAAATCAATTTGGTCCCGTTGACCATTTTTATTATTTTAAAATATCAAGCTTGCATGGTATACAGGTTTTTAGCTATAAAAGCTCACTATACAAAACTGGCATGTGATCAAAGTCATTAAAATGGATTTCAACAGCTTTAGACTGATTTAGTTAAAATACAGTATTTTCAGTTATACTACATTAAGTATAAACTTAATAAACTAATTACAAAGTAATGTAGTTCTATTTATAAACCCACTGTTATCCTTTTTCTCTTTTATATTAGGTAGGCACAAAGTAGCTTTTCAGATGCTTACCTTTTTAAGCATTGTACTACTGCCGTGGGCCCACAAAACTGTTCCAGCAGAGTCAGCAGCAACTTCTTAAAACCATGCTTTCACTTTTCTGTGCTTTTAATTCCACAAGGCTATTTGTTTTGAGGCTGACAGAGACTTCCTAATCCCAGAGGCATTCCATCAGCTTCTGCCAAGTCTCACAATTATGGTGAGACCAAGGAAAAGCCCTGGGACTATGAGACCCGCCTGGAACTGACAATCTCACATATATAGCAAATCCTTTTAAAAATCTACTAGGGCAATTTTCTGATCTGAGCCTATATGGAGTAAACCAAACATAACTTTGCAAACTCTTATGTTATAAAACTTTAAATGTGGCTGAATCTAAGTTATTTGTAAAGAAGCTTGCATCATAGCATCATCATACAAAGAACATAAATTGTCTGCTAAATAGAACATAATTATGTACCTCTCTTCTGTTCTATTTAACAGACATTTGTGAATAGCAGACATCTCTGCAAATTATCCTGTTATTGTTCCTTTCTACAATAAAGGGCCAATATTTATTCACTGATAACTTAATTGTAATCCCAATGTCAGATATGCAACCAAAACGCCTTAAGAGCCAAATTTCTCCAAATAGAGCAATTGCTGTCTTTCTCCCTGACAATAAGACTAAAATTTATTTCCAGATCATGCAGTATTTATTTTTCCAACATTTCCTATTAATGTAAGAAGCATCAGTAAGAAGCATTAGTGTCAAGTCCAATATATATGACTTAATTATATCCTGTCCATTATCATCCTTTTATCAAAATGTGCTTTACAATTCACTCACTCTCTTACCTAAGAAACCCATCCATTGTTTTCAGTCCATTAAGAAAAATACATATTCTGGGTTCTCCAAGTATCAGTTACCCACTTTTAGAGGAGGGAAGAGATAGAAAACCTGGGCTTGATGGAACAAACTGCAAAAAAACTTTGGCAAAGGTTTTGGTTGTGGATGTGCAAACTCACCAATTCAGGAACAGAACGTTCCGTTGAACCCTGGAATGTTCCATTCCCCCTCCAGACCTTGTCGTTCCGGGGGCAGTTTCCTGAAGTTATCAGTGAGTTCTGCACATTCCTAGTTTGGGGTGAATATAACAATGTTGAGTTTTTAGATGCTGCATCTGAATCCCGATTTGACATTTTGGTACCTCTTAAACACTAGGACAACCAATTAAGGCTTACTGGAACAAAAAGTATAAAATTATTATTACACTTTGGTGCCAGCTGAGGCCATATTGGTTCTCAGGTGGTGTGCAGTTTTTGTACTCACTTTTAGGTGGGTGCAAAACCTTGGCTTGCTGGAGCAAAATGCTACAAAACCAAAGAGTATTTCAGGATTAATTTCCACTCCACAACTCTTGGCATATATAGAGGATACTTCAGGGCTTAGCCTGTCCTGGTTTTTAACATATACTGTACATGGATCCACTGAGATGTTTCATCCAAGATCAAAGAATCAGCAGCATTCAGAAGAATTGGACATGCATTCTGGAGACACCCCTTGACCCATTTGTTCTCTCTGGAGACCCAGCTGAGCTCAACAGGTAGGAATGCTTTTGCTCACTGGGTTCGACACACCAATCAAACTCACCAGGCAAAAGCACACTGGTTAAGACAGGGGTCTTCAAACTTGGCCCAGAATTCCTCAGCCAGAGTTCCTCAGCCTGGGTTAAGACTACACTGCAGGATTCTTGTTTCCCTTTATTCTAGGTTTGGCAGTTTTAGGAAAGGGTGTTAGGTAATTTAAAAATACATCAATTTTGTAACAAATACATCATAATTTACATGGAAGTAAATTATCTATTCACTTCCAAATTCAGTTTCAGATGACAACCCCTGCTTTGGAACAAGGCTAGTTCAAGTACTGCAATCCCTCATTTAGTCTTATCTTGGGCCTGCAGATCAGCATCAGGCGCCTCACTCTGTGGCCTGCCCTTTCACATGTTCAGGCTGGGAGGGCTTAAGGTCAGAGCACCTCCAACTATCTCCACCAGGCATGTGGCTGATTCAGGGCTATCTGCCATCTGTTTCTATTGCAAGCAAACATGTCAAGGGCTACCCTAACACGCACTGTAGCTATCTAGTTTTGCATATAAACTATCTATTATACTGTAACTTTAAAACTGTATTATCATTATCACCATTATTAATCTCTGTGGTCTTTGTCATCATTATCACCTCGGCTCAAACCATAGTCAGAGGAAGGCCTGTTCACTGAAGGTCACGCACAATAGCTGACTGTGCTGCTTCAGTGCAGGTGAGCAGATATGTATTTTTTTTTTTTTAATTTTCCAGTCTAGGGCTGAGAGAGAGGGACTAGCCTGGAGTCCCTCAGGGAATTTTCTGCAGGGAA
This sequence comes from Crotalus tigris, assembly GCF_016545835.1. Lineage (NCBI taxonomy): Eukaryota > Metazoa > Chordata > Lepidosauria > Squamata > Viperidae > Crotalus > Crotalus tigris. Next base: position 913,181 of record NW_024096931.1, on the reverse strand, counting down.
TTTCCATGGCTGAGGAAACACTAGGCCCCCCTCTTCCTAGTCCAGCACCTTCACCGCTAACTATCCATTACTGAGTATTCTTGTCTTCTCTTCCCCCCTCCCCCCCAAAAAACCCAGTGAGGTGGGTTGGGCTGAGAGAGTCACTGGCACAAAGCCACCTACCCAGCTGGCTTTCATGCTTAAGGCAGGATTAGGACTCACCGTCTCCTTGCTTCTAGGCCAGCACCTTCACCACTACTCCAAACCAGCTTTCACATGCTTTATGCGAACAGATATACAAACATGCACGCACGTGTCTGCTCTCTCCTTTTCTCTCTCTGAATAAAAACACCCCAATGAGGAGCTTACCTTTTGATCTCATCTGATGGCAAACTCTGATAGACCTTCAGCATATCAAGACCATTTACTGTTTCCCAGCCATGTTGCAGGAATCGTTCCTTCTGCGAATGAAATGCAGTAGAAAAATCTGTTAGAGGCAAATTTTCCAGGACTCAAAAAGTAGATAAATCACTCAAAACGTTACCTCACATTCAGCTTAATATTATAGTTGGGCAAAATACTAGAACAGGCTGCCAAGCAGTGGGTCTGAAAGTGTGTCTGAACAGGATGTTACCCCGCAAAGAGTTAACAGTCTGAAGGATCTCGGAAGGTTTAGCCTTGAAAATTCCTTTTCAATTTTCAAAAAAAAAATCTTTTTTTTTTAACCTTTAAACTTCTGAAAAGATGTCACAAAGAAAACAATCAACCTGCTCTCGATCTTTCTCAATAACGGATACATAATGGATAAAATAATGGATAAAACTTCCAGGAAAGCAAAACCTGGTTGAACATCATGAAAAATCTTCTCACAGAAGGAAGAGTTCAACAAGAAGCAGCATTTAAGGAAGTGCTGAACTGGCACCTCTCAGGGATACGGTCAGTTTAGATTCCTGCTTCGCTCTTTGCAGGGAGTTAGACTCAGCGACTTAAACGGCCCTGACGAACTCTATAGTTCTAAGGACAAAAACAGTGCAGCTCTCAGACTAGGAGGGCCACCAGGCCAGTCAGCTGGATTTTGTATAATATCAGCATGAGCAATCCCCTTTCCTCAACCGTGGCACCTCTCCAAAACAAGGCCTATTACAGCAAGGGCCCCCAACCTTTTCGGCGTCAGGGACTGGTTCTCTGGGCTGGGAGGGGCATGGTTTGTGTGTTGCCTGGATCCTGCGCATGCACAGATAGGGCTTCCCTCGCTTGTGCAGCCCAGTTTCTTGCGGGCCATGGACCGACCCAGGGGTTGGGGACTCCTGTGTTATGGGATGGAGCATGCAGGGCAAAGTACTCGGTGAAGTTGGGACCTGAATGCAGGCATTAGAGTTTGGGCAAAGCCCTCTTCTTTTATTGGAAGTTTTTACCAAGCTGAGTCCCATTGTCCAGGAAATCTGACCTGGGACTCCAGAGATCTGCAAGCATCTGCACCAACCAGCTGGCACTGCTTGCTCTGCAAGTTCTCAATCATGATCTGTCCAAAGCGGTCCGCCATATTCACCTGGAAAAGACACAAGAACGGTACTTGCTGTCTCTCCATTTAGAGCACAAGTGCACAAATGAGCATCTACCCTGTTTCCCCAAATATAAAACCCACCCAGAAAAGAAGCCCTAGCCTGACTTTTTGGCTTGTGCCTAACATAAGCCCTATCCCCAAAAATAAGCCCTACTTAACAACCCGCCCACTCCATCCCACCATCTGGTTGCTCATGGTCACAATGGGGCAGGAGAGCGTGCATCACACCGGTGCCACGGCCACGAGGTGAGGCAAGGCAGGTGGGGAGGTGAAGCTGCCCCATGCACCCCGCCCTGCTTACCTCAGGGCCCCCGCAGCCAGGCCACTCCCCGCTTGGCAACCTACCTGCCTGTCCACCCGCCTCTTCTCTTTCACTCCCCTCCCAAGCCGAGAGAGGCCCCCCCCCCCAGTCTCCAGAGTTGCCACCATTGAAACCATACAATACAGGCGGTGAACGGGGAGCAGGCAGTGCAACGAAACACGACGCAGTGACACAGGACCCAAGTGGCAGGGAAGGCAGCTGCAGGTGATTTGCAGGGGGGGCAGGGTCAGCAGGGACAGAAGAAAGCCCCTCTAGTGGTGGATGTGGCTGATGCGCAATGGCGGCTGAGGCCTTTCGCCATCACTCCCCCATGGCTCCAAAATGGCAGAGGGGGGCCAGCTAAAGCAACCGAGCTTCCCCTGTCCATCCTCCATAGCATGGCAGTCCAGCTCGGGAGCGGAGTGAAAGGGAAGAGGCGGGTGGGCAGCCGGGTCATTGAACAGGTGGGGAGAGGTCACCAAGCGGCCTGCCTGTGGGGGCCCTGAAGTAAGTCAGTGTGGGGCATGTGGGGCAGCTCCACCCCACCCCCCACCTGCCTCGCCTCACCTGGTAGCGGTGGCACCGATGCAACGTGCACTCTCCTGCCCCTTTGTGACCGCGAGCAACCAGATGGTGGGATGGAGTGGGCAGACGGCCGCAAAGTCAGACATCCCCCCAAAATAAGCCCTAAAGGGTCTTTTGGTCAATAAAAATATATAAGACGCAGTCTTATTTTGGGGGAAACGCATTAAGAGAATCTACCTGCTCTAGCAACAATCTGGAAAACTGTTGGGCTTTGGGATTCACTTCTCTGAAATTCAATAGAGCGCCTCAAGCTTTTCAGGTTTCAGTGTAAACCCAAAAAGGCATTATAGAGCCAGCTTGCTAAATTGAAGACAACTCTTAAAAGAGCAGCAGTTTTCAGCTCCATGTGGAACCCTGGAACTCCCGGCTGCTCCAGCAAGTGGTAGAAAGATGCAGCCTTCATACGACATTCAAGGTGTCCATAATCCTGCTCCACATGTATCTTTTTAATCTCTGCCCAGAACCTCCCTTTCATTCTTAGATGCACCCCTAGAAACCAGATTCTCACAATTCCCAGCTGGAAATAGCAAATGCACTGGGCACTCCGACAGCAGGTGTCGAATTAGTAGAGACAGTTCTCCTAGACTTGTGATTTAAAGCAACAGCCCTATGCAACGAGGGCCTTTGCACCAGAACTTCCTGCTAGGTAGAATGTCCTAAGAGCTCAACTCTGCTTGGGCCTCAATAAATGCAAACAAATGGCAAAATCCGGTTTTTCAGTTCCTTATGAGAAGGAAAAAGATCATTTCTTCCCATTCCAGAACACACAGCAGTGGGATCCCAATACTTGGAGGAAATCACCATTTTCAATACTTAAATCAGTACTTACTACCTGACCGTGCACAACTGCTGGATGTTATACAGATTTAAAAAATAAAATAACATAATGCTCACAGAGCAACTCAGTACAACCCCAAATAATTGTCACCACGCTCCGACTTGCAAAGGGGTCAGTCTAATAACACTGAAAATTGGAAACATTTCCTGTGTTGAAAACCAACAATTTTATGAGAAAAGGGTATGTTACACTGGATCACTATAAACAGCGTTTTCATTTCCAACTGTAACTGGCTTCATACCCAAAATTGCAGTATCAAATCTGTCATCTGCATTTTTTTCCTAAGAGGTTTCTCCTTTTTATAAAGATGCAGCTTGCACCATTGTTAAAATGCCAGCATGTTAAGATTCAATGGATTAATATTTAATAAAAAGTAAGATTGTTTCCAGTGCTTTGTCTTTGAGTTCAACCACCTCTGACTCAGAAGCGCTTCTCAATAAATAATTAACCCAGTTTGAGAAGTTCTCTGCTCTTGCACTGTAGGAAGCCATGCAGAAATAGCAAAACTCAAACACAGGCAAGAATAATGTCCTCTTGCGGGAATGGCTTTATAACAGTGGTTCTCAACCTTTTTAATGCCGCGACCCCCAACCGGTCATAAGTCGAGGACTATTCAACCGGTCGTAAGTCGAGGACTACTCAACTGGTGCAGCACTGTTTGCAGAATGGGACTTTTGGCGGGCTCAGCAGGGCAGAGACAGCCTGGACAATTCCTACTGGCTTTTGAAAGCCAATAGAATGAGACTCTATTCAAGAGAGTCTCTTCTATTGGCTTTCAAAAGCCAACAGAATAAAAGGGAGTAGCACAGCTAAGGAAAAGGGGGGGAAATGGCGGACTGCATTGTTTGGCAACCCCCGTGAAATGGTCGTTCGACCCCAAATGGGGTCCCGACCCACAGGTGGAGAACCACTGCTTTATAAGCTCACCAAGCCCTAGCCCTGAAGTAGCCATGCAGGCCTGTCTCTCCCTTTCCCATGATCTTATGTCATACTTGGTTTGGGCGCTGAAATGGGCAGTGGAGGAGTCCCGACTTACCTGCTCATAGTTGATAAACATGGCAGACTGAAACGTGGTTGCCACCCACTTGATGAGGCAAGCTGAATGCTCAATGGTCAAGTAGATCAGCACACATTCTGTCATCAGGAGCGTTGGCAAACTTTCAGAGAAAGAAGAAAAGGGCAAGGGATTGAAAGAAGTCAGGGTTTCCCCCCCATCTTTGATCCTAGGTACTGCAAGAAGTGCTGAAAAGATTGTCTTGTGTGTTCAGAAATGCCCTTTACACATTTATTTAAATTAGCCACCACCTGACTCTGGGCAGTATGCCATAAAGCCAAGAATATGATAAATGTAAAAGAATAAAAGAGAAACAAAAACTCAGGGTCACTACACCCACACCCTGGCTTTTCTCCTGGGTCCCCAACCACCTGAGCCAGGCCTGGGAGAAAAGCCAGGCCTTTAAGGCTTCCCTGAATGCCATCAGGGTGGACGCCACCCAGGGATTCCAGTCCCCATCTTACTCTGGATCCATGTGGCATTTCTTCAGTTCTTCTTCTAGTCTGGGCAAGTCTCGAAGATCACCTCCAACAATGGCATATCGGCTGGTATCCAGACAGTGGGCATCTGCAGCGGAATCAGCAGGGAGAGCCATTTTTAAATGCTCCCCAACTGAGGGCAATGACAGCCATGTCCAAAAAAACCAAGTAAGGAACCTTGAAGGTCTTGGGATTTCTGCCTCCGAGGCTCTTTTTTCTCCATCGGGGGGGGGGGGGGAGAAGAGAGGTTGGCAAACCCTTTTAACAGCTAATTCCTTCCAAAGGACTACCTGAGGAGCAGCCTCAAAGGCCCACATTTTTCACTGAAGGAAAACTCTAAAGCCAGCCACAGATCCTCTGATACCTGAGAAAAGTTGGAGGTTTGCTAAAGAACTGTGACAATATAAGGCTGTTTTTAAAAACTATGCTACCAGTGCTGATAACAAGCCACTTGATGGGGGGCTGGGGCGGGGAACCCACAGACGTGAAGCAGTCAGATAGCACCTATCATGGCAGGAAAAAAGGAAGGCCGAGGCCCCTGTCATCAAACAGGAAGCATCTTCCAAACCCATGACGGGCATGCTCATCCTGCATGGTTTCAGGTAAGAGAAGCCCAGCCCAGATCCTACATCCTTTCATCAGCTGCAGGTACAAGCAGAACCTGCTGACATTGTGGGAAAGGAGAGATCTGGGGGCATTGAGGCCAAAGTCCTGTGGGAGGACTTGAAAACAGAGGATTTCCAAGGGGTTTTGATCCCAGTCCTAATCTTGGGTAGACCCTGGAAAAGAAGAAACTCCCCAGGACAAATTCACCCGTATCGCTAGCTCCAGTCACGACGGGAGGCACTCCAGGGATGCCATTGCAGGGGATGAGCAAACATGTCAGCTCAGATCAAAACCATGTCTTTCAAAACAACCCAACTGACTGGATCCTAAAACTAACGAGGTCTAAGGGAGAGGCTAGTTCAGAATTTTACAAAGGGAATCCACAGAAGCCTTTTGGGGGGGGGGGGTAGCACTGAATTCCTATTCCGGTCTTGCATCAGGGAGAGGCAACCACTGGCTGGTCAAAGAAAACAAGGCAAGAACAAACGCCCTCACTCAACCCCACAGGGGAACGTGAGAGAAGTCTAGAAAAGCTGCCCTGACTCACCGATGAGAAGAGTCTCCCCTGAATGGCTTTCCATGATCGGTTTGGAGAGAGGAGGTTTTGATCTGTAAAGGACAAAGAGAAAGAGAAAAGAGAGCCCATGAGTCAGCAGGGAAAGCATCAATTGTTCCTACACCAACGACAGAATGGTTCTGGGCTTTCTGAAAGCAAGCTAAGAGAGTGGGCTGCAGGGTCACCTTCTGCAGTGGACTAAGTGAACAAGTAACAGAAACCAAATACAGGCTGAGCGTCACTCCTGTGCTTGTCTGAGTCAAAGGGACGTTCCCAGAGCCAAACATCGGCAGGTGATGCTGGACAGGAATGGCAACGTCAACAGAGATGCTTTCAAGAAGACGAAAGATGGTGGACTCCTCACCGTTCAGAATAAATGTAGCCACTCCAAATCTGTGTGGCAGAAATCACAGGTAATCCTCGACTTGCAACCACAACTGAGCTGAAAATTTCTGTTGCTAAGTGAGACATTTCTTAAGTGAGTTTTGCCCCATTTTACGACCTTTCTTGCCAGTTGTTAAGCAAATCACTGCAGTTAAGTTAGTAACGCAGTTGTTAAGTGAATCTGGCTTCCCCATGGATTTTGTTTGTCAGAAGGTTGCAAAAGGGGACCCTGGGACACTGCCACCGTCGTAAATGAGTCAGTTGCCAAGCATCTGAAGTTTGATCATGTGACCCTGGGGATGCTGCAATAGTCCGAAGTGTCAAAAACAATCATAAGGCATTTTTTTCACTCCCTTTGTAACTTTGAACAGTTACTAAATGAACTGTTGTAAGTCGCAGACTAACTATAATTTGAAAAATTCTTTAAAAGTACTTTTAAACACCTTGAATTTGTTTTGAAATCCCAGGATCATATAATTAAGGCCATTCACTCTTTTTTACCACCACAGACAACATTTAAGCAATGTTGTCTCACCATCCCTCTGGATGCACTCCAGGCAACTTAAAGATATCTATTAAGGAATAGACTCCCTGGACAGGACTTGGCTATGAATCTCTGTTCGCTAACCAGACATTGCTTAACTTGGCTTGAACCTATCAGGATTAGATAATTAGTTTACAGATATTATTAGAAAGTAAAATTATTTTCATGCTTGATTTTTGATTTTTACATTTTAAAAGGTCTGCATTATAATATAGTTTTAATAATGTTTACATTTTCTAGATATATTTCTGATTATTACAGCAATACTTGGTCTGTGCTAATTCTTAAACCCAATAAAGTATGAAAGTATTTTTATAGATATAATTGTTTGACTGTGCCTGCATAAATAAATGCATAAATCACATTTATAAGCTAAGGCTATCCTATTTAGACATCTTACAGTAATTAGGATATGCATGTAGGACATTATTATAAACTGCTGCATAATTATTTGTGGTCATTTTTGCATGTCTTTGTTTTTTTATTGCCTTCTCTGGCAGCATGATGCAAAGAATTAGAATTATCTCCTTTGTGTGAGAAAGGCAGATTTCCTGTTACTTGTTTTGCTAACTGATTATGTTTGCTTTTAACTATGTGAGAACTTGCTCTCATAATTATTTGATTGAAGGAAAAATTCCTGCTTTATTTAAAGCACTCTTCTGCAAAGTAATCATAGCAGCTTTAAAGAAAATCATTATGAAATTATACTTGAAATTCACCTTCCTATTTTCAGATTAACTCAAAAAGAAAAAAAAAACCATATCCACTTCAGCTTTAGGTGACAGCATCTACAAGTCCAGGCATAGGCAACCTTGGCTCTTTTATGACTCGTGGACTTCAACTCCCAGAATTCCTGAGCCAGCATGGCTCAGCTTAGAAACCTCTCCCTGTCCCCTCAGCATAGCTGGCTCAGGAATTCTGGGAGTTGAAGTCCACGAGTCATAAAAGAGCCAAGGGTGCCTACCCCTGTACAAGTCTATGAACCTGTCCAATATACTGACAAAAAGAATAGCACCCTTTCTTGCGTTTTGACAAAACTGCAACTACTATGTAGAGTTCTTGCTCTAGAGCAAACATGTCAAACTGTGACGTGACGTCGCATGACATATTTTGTCATTGCTGGCAATGGGGCTGGGGATGGCTTCCGCATGACACCCCTGCTTTAGATCAAACAGGAGATGTGAAAAGACAGAAATGTACAAAATCTCCATCAAACATTCATAATAGCACAGTCACATTTAATCAGGCAACACTATAAAAGCGCAATTTGTAGAATAGCAGGTAAGAGTTTACTATACTTCTTGTGTTACATATTTTCACAATAAAGCAAAGTAATTAAAATGTGACTATTTCAGTATCACTTCTAGTCATTTTGCTCTAAAATTCTTCTCCAAAGACAAAGGCATTCATTCAGTTGTTCAAAGATAATACAGATTCCAGCACTTACTTGATGTAATGAATTTTTCTTGAGACTATAGATGGAAAATCAACTTCAAAGTATTTCAAAGGAAGAAGATTCTCATCCTGAAAAGGGAGGAAAACAGATAAATTCCAATATTTTCACTGAGGGCAAAAGAAACATACCATAACTTTGCTTTAAGTTTCAACTTTTGTGACTGCTAGGCTAAGATTCTGGAGTCACAGTTAGACATGTCTTTCTTCTGTTCATACTATATTCCTAAACCTAATCCCCCACCTATACTAAGCAAAAAACTGGAAAAAAGATGGAAGCAATGACCTAACCCCCAATAATTTGCTTGAGAGATATTAGATGGACTGATTTATCCTCTTCCTGGCAATCCTATTCAAGATCATTGATTTACTAGTAAGAGAAAAAGTAGACAGACTTAAAGGAGCGGAGTTTTTTACTATCATATGCACTCTGTAGATCATGAAATGCTCAGCCATGTCCAAGCGTAGTGGCTGCAAATTATTTTCTAGAAACCATTTTCATTGATACACAAAATGCTTTGTAAGTTACAGAGTGTCCTATGAATTAGAACAAATAGCTGAATTCTCTGGAATATAAACCACACTTACATTGTTTTGCTGTAAGATAGAAATCTGGTGTCCTTAAGATATTTTGTTTACTTTTTTTTTTTTTTTTTTTTCTTTTCTTTTTTTTTTTTTTATTGAAAATTTTTACATTTTACAAAAACAAATCCCCTTCCCATACCCCCCCCTACCTCACCCCCCCCCCTTCCCAACCTCCCAAACCCTCCCCTGGACTTCCCAGAGCTGAGTACAGGCTTAATTAAAAAAAAAAAAAAACTTAAAACACTTTTAAAACCTAAACAAATTTAAATACAATCATCATTCTATATAAGCTCCCTCCAAAAACACAAATTTAAACATTACTTTCTTTGAATATCTATATCTATAATATAAAATCTAATTTCTCCCTCTTTCTTTATCCTAAAACGAAAAAATAAACATACAAATCTTTGTTATACCATTAAAGCTAAATACTCTTAAAGAACTTAAAGTAAGTACATATTTCCTTCAATCTTCATAATCTTCTCTCCTATCCAAAAAGAAAAAAAAAAAAAAAAAAAAAAAAACAAAAACTTAAAAAACCTATAAGTCCTAAACAAATCTAAGCACATTTAATTAAACAAATTATTTTGTCTTAAAAATATTAATAATAATATTTAAAAACTAAAAACACTTTTAAATCCTAAACAAATCTAAATACAATCATCACTCTATATAAACTCCCTCCAAAACCACAAATTTTTAAAATTTAAAATATTAGAATCCACTCACTAAAATAAGCAAATTATAATCCCTTCAAAACACAAATTTAAACAATATTATCATTAAAGGTTCAAAACTTAAAACAACAAAGTTAATAAACACATTAAACATTTCAATCTTCACCAATAACTAATTCCATCCGTAAAAAACTACATCCTTATCAATCTCAATTATATTAGTATTATTAATTATTCACATTCCAGTTTTTTCCATTCTCCATTCTTCCATTCTTCCATTTCCCTTCTCCATTCTTGTATCAAACTCGTAAGAAATGCTGCAAGTTCTGCCTTAGGAGACTGCTCCAAAATTCCTGAATCTCCCATCGACTCCGAAGCCAATAAGGGTTCCTTAAATTCCTCCTTGTATTGATCTTTACAATTGTAAGTTGTACAAGTTATCCTCTGCCCGTTCCTCTCTTGTTGATGCCCCTCAGACTGAGATTTCCCAGTTTCCATTTCAGGCAACAATTCCACCCTTAAAGATTGCTCCAAAGACTTTGTAGGTCTAACATCTCCCAGAGATTCAGAAACCACTAAATATGAAACTTCCTTAACCTTCTTCTGTTGCTGCTTTTCTTTGGGATTATATACTGCACAAGTTGTCTTCTGCTCCTCAACCTGGACTTGTTGAGGCCTCTCACACAAAAATTCTCCAGTTTTCATAAATATAGGCTCTTCAAACTGTGATTCTACATTCTTTTCTTCCAAAGCTTTAAACTTAATTGATGGCGATGCACATACCCCCAGGACCGAAGTATAAAAATCTTTTGCTTGAGAAACAGTATTAAGTCTATAACATGTCCCCAGTAATTCACCACCATTCCAATCGGAACATCCCATCTAAATGAAATTTTTCTCTTTTTAAGTTCATTTGCTAAAAAAGCAAACTCCTTTCTTCTTCTTAAAATTTTAGATGGGATCTCTTTAAAAATTATAACATCTTGTGAAGCAATTTGAAATCTCTTCTTATAATAGGCTTGCACAATTTCATTGCGTAAAGATCTTTTACCAAAGTAAATTACCACATCTCTTGGCAGATTCTTCTGTGCTGCCACCACAGAGTTAACCCTAAATAATTTTTCAATTTCATTAAGTATTCCCTCTTTTTCTTTATTCAAAATCAATGCAAAGTCCTTTGCAACCATCTCCTTCAGATCTCCTTGCAAAGACTCTCCCAGGCCTCTAATTCTTAAGGCATATTCCATTTGTCCATATTGAAGCATAAGAATCTCATTTTCCATTTCTTTTTCCATACTTTCAATTTTCCCCTCCATTATGTCCACTTTTTCAGCTACCTCTTCCACATGGGAGTTCACCTTTTCAAGAACAGAAGCAACACCTTCTAAAGCCAAAACAAAATCTTGTCTCAAGATCTTATTGTTTTCCTCTAGAATCTTTTTCATTTCTGCCCTAATTTGAATTATAACATCTCCCATCATGTCTTGCAAGTCCTTCATAGTTATTAGCTGACCCCCAGAAGAGGGTGAAACTGTTGATTTAGAAACTGTAGAAATCCCTGGACGCTTTGGAGCCATCTTAAAGAAAAACCTTTAGTCCTTCTTAAGCAATTATAAAAATTCCTTCAAAAATATAACTCCCTCCAAAGAAGGTCATTATAATAAAAAGAAAAAAGGGAAAAAAAGGAAGAGAAAAAGAATTAAAAAAAAGTTTTACTCCTTCTTAAAAATTACAAAAAATTAAACAGAAAAAAAGTCCTTCAAAAAAGGGTCATTACAATAAAAAAAAAAAGGGAGTTCAAAGGAAAAAAAAAGGGAGAAGGGGAAAAAAAAAAATAATTAAATAAAAAAAAGTCCGTTCCAAAAAAAATACTTAGAGATACCAAAAACAACCATTCCAATCATAAGGAAATAAAAAGAGAAAGGGAAAGGAAAGAAAGAAAAACACCAAAAAGCCTGCCGGTCAGCATTCTAACTTCCAGAAAAAAAAACACCGAGGAGTTTGCCGATCGCCATTTTACTTTCCCTTTCAACAAAGAAAAAAAATAAAAAGAGAGAATAAAAATAGAAACAAATCTTAAAACTTAAAATCCAAATAAGTCAAAGAAAGCAAAAACTAAATCCTCTACTCAGCTCTGTCCATTTAAAAAAAAAAAAACTCACCAGTTCTCTTTAAGCACGGAGGTGTTTGCGGCGGCTCGTTTTGTCCCTGAGGACAAAAACAGCTGGGAAGCGGAGACAAGTCTGAACTCCGTGGGAGCACTCCTTTCACCCCCCCAAAAAAAAAAACTTGGGGGGTGCGAAAGAGGCTCTACCACTATTCAGACACTCTCTACCCCCCCCCTTTGCCCGGGAGGGGGATTTTGAACCGCTGAACAGCTGATATCTGCTGTTCATAGCGGTTCTTACACTTACCCAGGAGGACGGCTACAAAGTAGCCGCCATCACGCACGCAAAATCCACCGGAAGTCGTCCTTAAGATATTTTGGATGGCAAGCCCCATAATCCTTTAACTTCAACTATATTGGATGGAGTTGATGACAGTTGACATCCAAACTATCTACAGGATCCCAGTTTGCCTAACTTCATTATATAATCAATAAAGGTGGAAAAAACCAAAATCTTTAAGAAATTATAATTAGAGATCACACTTGAGATAATATTATAAGTTATTTTACCTTTAATTTCCAAAACAGAGTATCCATGCCAGCACCAAGATTTATAATTTGGCAATTGCATTTTGTCTTTTCTAAGAAAGCCTTAAGTAAACGACCAACTCCCTGGACCCGTGCATAATACCCTTAGGGGAAAAAAAAAACCAATTAGTGGACAAATTTTAGCTTTGAAAACATTTGAAAATAATTTTTAGTTAGCTCCGATCCACCACCCACCTCTTCTGTTCTTCCTTTTGCCATAGGTTCATGAAGCAAAACAAATTGCCCCACAAATATTTGTTTATAACCTACCACGGCTGATTTCAGGTGCCTTCCTTTCTTTTGGATGGCTTACAAAATATTCAATGTAAGGGTCTTTCCAGTAACCAACACTTACAGCATATCTGATCACAGAAAGAAAAACAGTGTTTTAACAAACTCCTATTCCACTGAAAACAAAATTCTACCCTATATGAGTATCAGTCTAAATTAGAAAAGTAGGTCTTATCTACATTAAATAAATTAGGGTAATTCATACTATGATTCCATGTTTAAAAGATGGAAAAGAGCCTCTTCAAAATATTTATGAATATTTTCAGAAGCAGCTGCTGGTCTGAACAGGCAGGTAGGAGTGGAAAACTGTGTACTATCAATTCTAGGAGAAAACCACTGGATGAAAAACCAGGTTTGTACATATATGGATGCAAGGAGAGCTAGCACAATAGGATTAGATAAAATACATGTTCATGGCAGAAATCAATATTAAAGCATCCTCCTATAAATATGTACCCAGCCTGTTTAAAAACATTAAGTGGGTTACCCCAAAACATTGCACAATACCTGAGGCTATAGTGCTACTAATCGAGGACAGAATGATTACTTTGTAGAACTATGATTTGGAACAGTGGTTCTTAGCCTTTTTGAACGAATCACCCCTTGAGCCAATGAGGAAGTTGTCATCGCCCCCCTCCCCCAACATAAACTCTCAATCACAACATAGGAAATAATTCTTCAATTTATGCAAACACTTCTTTTGTTTTCTTTAAAACTGTCATCAGGACATATCGATGTAAATAATTTATTTCCAATCTTTTTCCCATATCTCCCATATTCTGGCCAATGGCGCGCCACTGTATGGGTAGAGGCTGCTGCGCAACGTGCATGAAGATAAGCGATGCGTCTTCACATATGTACGACGTTCTGTACTGAAGCTAGCTGGAGGAACATTTGAAAACACAATTCAATCCACTAATAGCGAGCGATCTGATGTTTTTGTACGACAGATATGCGGCGATTCACTGTATGAAAAAATCTCAAAAGTGTCCCCAAAACTTCTCGCTCCATTGCCCCCATATCGCCCCATTTTTGTTCCATCACCCCCTTGAAAAACAAAATCGCCCCCTGGGGGGCAATATCGCCCAGGTTAAGAACCACTGATTTGGAACATACAAAATTTCCTTAACTGATGCTGGCTGAAAGTACTCTTGTCAATTTGGCAACCAATTCATGCTGTTTATTTATAACCAACTTGTGATCATCTACAATCCTAGTGCCCCCAATACAAATAATAACAAAAACTCTTCTAGATGGCTGGAGAAAAAGTAAAGCCCCTGCGGTCCAAATCTCCCTCCAGCCCTTAAGCTGGAGTTCACTCTTCTCAAGGTGGGGACAGGAAGGGCCACACCACCCCGAGTAGCCCTTGGAGGAAAGGCAGGCTTGTAAACGAACGAGAGCAGCCCAGTAAGCTACAGACATGCCGGGGCTCCTGCTTGCAGTTTCTTCTTCATTCGGCCCAGCTCAACAAGCGACTGTTTTGCCGCTGGCACTTCCCAGGTGTCCGGGCACGGGCGCAGGTGTCGCCTCAAATCGGGGCCTCCTTCAACCGCAACTGACCGAGCTCCCAGAAGGCGCTAAACGGGATTATAAGCCCCGTGGCTGGAGCCCCGGGCCTAAAACCTTCACGGGCTCCGCGGGCTATTCTCAGGGGGGCTCTGGGACCCCCCCCCCGCTAGCCTTTCTTCCTGAGATTTCTTAGTGGTCTTCCATCCCGCCACGATCGGTCCCCCGATTCAGCGGGCCGCGCCAGGCCACAGAGCCCCCCCCCCGAAAGCCCCGCCCGCGCCGTTCCTTCACCGCTTGCAATGGGAGGCGACGTCGCAGGTGTTCCGCACGGCCTCGTCGAAGACGTCGGTGCCCAGGTCTCGGGAGGGGCCGGCCATGGCCGGGCGCGGGTGCTCAGCGGAGAGGCGCGGGAGAGGAGCGCGGGCTGCCCATGCCGGGCCGAGGCCGCCGAGCTCCCCTCAGAGCGCGACGTCGCCGGCACCGGGCAGCAACGCGCTCCCCCATTGGCCGGGCCAGGAAGCGGCCCTTGGGAGGTTGGCCGAACGGCGTTCTCCCCGCCCCTTTCTCTTCCTATTGGCGACGCTATCGCCGATACCCAATCAAAGGCGACACGCGCCTTATTGCGTGTGGTGAGGAAAGCAAAGTACGCCGGGAATTGTAGTCCTTCGCTGAAAGGGGAGGCATTGTCTGTAGAGGGCGGAAGCAGCCCCTCGGCATCATGGGAATTGCAGTCTAACTCGCGAGACTATCGAGAAAGGGACCCAACGCTCCGTGTATGTGGGGATCCGCGTGTTGCTCGTTTCCCACGATCGGCTGGCCGGCAAAAGAGCCCCGGCCCTGGGGAGTCCCCCATTTGCGTCATCCAGTCACATTTATATACTGTATTGTATATAATATTATGTTGGTCAGGTTTCTCAACCTGAACAACTTTAAGATGTATAGACTTCAACTCCCAGAATTCCCCAACCAGCTTGGGAGTTAAAATCCACACATTTTAAGGTTACTCGCATTAAGAAACACCATATTACAGTATAATATATACATGAAGTTTCGCAAATCCCCTCCCACCCTGATGAACAAAACTTTTTAAAGGCTTTTCAAAATAACAGGGTCACAGGTGCGCTGACCCACAGGGCAGGTGGGGGCATGTAACTGGGATACTGGAAAACAATTAGGGGGTTCAATGATCCCTCAAGACTGCCAATTCTGTGCTTGGAAGACTGGCAGGAGGAGAGTGCTGACTAATGGGACAAATATACTGTTGCTGGGGGGAAGCATCACCACTCCACCTGAGAATCTTTCAGGGCTGTTTCCTGGAAGATTCCCAGGTGGAGTGGTGATGTTTCCACCCAGAAACAGAATATTTGTCCCATTAAACCGCAAGCACACTCTCCTTCTGCCTGTCTGCCAAGCACAAAACTGAGAAGCGTTCCACCCCTTTCTCTTTCTAGCTGGAATGACTGAAGAAGACCAATACACCTACATATCTCCTGGCAGAGTGGCACAAGAGAGCCTGTTTGGTGTAGTGGTTCAGGTGCTGGCCTAGGAACCAGTAGGAGTGAGATTCAGGCCTCCTTTAGGTGGGAAAACCAGCTGGGTGACTTTAGCCAGTCCTGCCTCTCAGTCTAAACTAGCTCATATTGTTGTCACTGGGGGGAAAAAAGAGGAGGAAGGAATATTTCATTAAGTTCAACAGGAGACTGATGTTGCATGTTGTGTCTGTCATTCCATCTGGCAAGAGAAAGCAACATCCTACCCTCGCCGCCTCCCCCCCCCCAGTTAGCCCATCCAGCCACGTAGTTATAACCCCGTTTAACGCCTTCTGTGAGCTCGATCACTTGCAGTTGAGGCCCCGATTTGAGGCAACACCTGCGCAGGTTGTCTTGTTCCCGGTCATCTGGAAAGTGCCAGCTGTAAAACAGATTTTCCAGCAACTCTGTAGATCTATGGAGATTCTGCAGGGTGGCTGCAGATGTTAGGAGACTTATTTTAAAGATACTGTTTTAACTGTTATTCTGCTTACACACCGAGATGGACACCTATGGTATATACATTTGCTAAATAAACACTTTACAATGGTTACCTGAAAAGGTCCCATGCAACCTGCCTTTGCAAAACCAGCTTGTCTCCCCTCGCATCCCAATTTTTGGAAAGACTGGTTAACTGGCTAATAGGATGCTGCCTCCCCCTCCGTCATGCCGCAAGGGCGAGCGACGCTCGGTCAGAAACGGCCTGGGGAGCAGGTGCCGCTTGGGCAGCCAAGATCCGTCCCCCAACCTCGATCCGACCAACACACGGTCTCTCCGTCCCAGGCACGGCAGCGCAACTCCCGCGCCAACGAGAAAAAGCGCTCCCGGGACGAGGGAGGAACGTACTGCCGGCCACACTCTTCCCTTTCCTAGCTCTAGACTCCAAAAGCACCGGACGCGGCCTTTCTGCCCTTTCGCTCTCTATGTTCCTGACGGCATTTCCGGGCGCCGCCCTGTGCTCCGCAGCAGGCAGACAGGCAGGGCGGGCGGTGACGCGCCGGCATCCGGAAGTCGCGGCGTCTTCCGGTGGGGCCATCAGGTGCAAGCCGGGTCTGCCGCTGCGGGCTGCGCTGGCGAGGCGGGCCGGGAGTCGCGCGCGGGCGGCGCGGTAAGAGCGGGGCAGCGACGGCACCGCCACCATGAAGAAGCAGTTCAACCGCATGAAGCAGCTGGCCAACCAGACGGTGGGCAGGTGAGGGCGCGGGGGCCGAGCCCGCTCCTGTCTCCCCTCCGCCCCGGGACAGGCCGGGGGCCCGGCTGGGCTGGGCTGGGAGCACGGGCCCCGGCTCCAACCCCAGGCCCGGCAGGAGGCTTCGTGCCTTCTCCGGGGTTCGAGGCGTTGCCGTGGGAAACGGAAGAAATTTCGACCCCTCGGGCTGGTCTCGGCGATCCCTGCAGGGAGGCTCCTTTTGGCAGGGAGGCCGGTTCGCGGGCGGCCTCCCTGCCTGGTTTGGCCCTGCCTGCTTCACCCAGTTGGGCGGCGTTGCCCTTGGGGAGCAAAGTGGGGAACCCTCGCCGGGCTTTGAGCAAGCCAGGCTGAACGGTGGCTGGGTAGTTGGAGGGTTGGTGTGTCGTGCAGAGAGGTTGGAAAGGAGAGCAGTGGGGGAACATCCAGTAGAAATTATCCTGTCCACCGGGGTTGTACTTAGTTTATCTGCCTTCCAATTGTGTATCTAGCACAGGGGTAGTCAACCTTGGCTCTTTTATGACTCGTGGACTTCAATTCCCAGAATTCCTGAGCCAGCTGTGCTGGCTCAGGAATTCTGGGAGTTGAAGTCCACGAGTCATAAAAGAGCCAAGGTTGACTACCCCTGATCTAGCAGGTGATTATTCTGCCCTTTTTCAGTATTTGTTCACTCAGGAAAAAAAGTCATAAAGGTGCTCTGCTAAATTGTGTCCAAGGTCTTTTAAGACTTTAAATGCACTGGAGTCTCTTAAATGAAAGAGCCTAATAAGGCATTATATAAAGTTGACCGAATAGGGGCATCTGGGGCAGCGTTATGGGCTAGTGGTATTTCAAAGCATGTGCAGAACTCATCATTGCAACCGTCAATTTAGAGATAATTAGGGTTCGTGTATTGACTGTGGGGCAATTAACAAATGCATTCTATAATTAGTTGCAATCATTTTATTAGAGTCATCTGCCAAACAGGACTTTAAACCCACCAAAACCTGTGGTCTAGTTTGTTACTGTCAAATATTTCATTTTTATTTCAGAAAACTCTTGAGCTGCGTAGTCTTATTTCCATCTTCAGTTTCCTGTAGCACTGCAGAATATTGTGTATTTCCTCCGTCCAGTATTTCAGTCTGCTTGAGTAGATAGATTGCTAAATACAGAAATCTAAATTAGAGGAAGTGGGAAATGCCTTGAGTTGACCTGTTTTAAATGGAGAGAGCCAGATTGATGTAGCGGTAAAGGCCCCATGTAGAAACCGGGAGACTCAGTTTTAATTCTGAATTAGGCACAGTCAGCTGGATGACCTTGGAGTAGTCCCTCCTGTCTCTGGGTTAGAAAGGAGGCAACCAGGCAAACCGCTTCCAAAAATGTTGCAAAGAAAACTACAAGGACTTCTTCAGACAGCTGCCAAGTGTTCAGTCTGTATTGAAGGTGTACACACACACACACACACACACTCTTAAATAGACAATGTGCCTATAACACAGATAGCACCTGGCCTAGTTTGAAAGAATCAGACCTGATTAGTACTTGCATGGGAGATAATCAGGAAACCAAACCTTTAAACTAGATTAGAAACCTAAAGAAGGAGGAAAGTTTAGAGAGTTGGGCACCGTTTTAAATTTGACTAATAAGCAAAATAATGGCAATCTCTGTAATGCTGCTGAGAAAATTGCATGTAAATCATGTTGAAAATAATCAGGACTTACTAAATCAAATCCTGCTTTCAGTGCACTAATTGCTTTTAGATAAGACTTTCTTTCTCAGCCAAACTGAAGATAATATTTAAAGAATTTATATGGCTGCCTAACTTAAACAATGGGACTCTGGGCTGTTTACAAGAGGAAAGAAACCAAGATAAAAGCAACTGAGCAGGAAGGGTGGGGGTGAGAACAATCATTCCAAAGGACAGGTGCCTCTACAGAAACGGCATGCCTTCCAGGTCCTAGTAGGTTTTAAGGAAGGGACCCAAAATGTGCCCATCTTATTAAAGCATGAAGATAAGCATATGACGTTGGGGAGAAGTGATAAATAACCTGGGTCTAAATAGCTTACAAAATATAACACTACTATATGAAATAATTTCAGTGCTATGAGTTCCTATAGAAATAATTATTTACAATTGGTGTTATAGTTAATCAAAAGTATTTTAACAATAGCAGTCTAATTTGTAAAAAGCTATTGATATAGCAATTTAGAAAGTTTTCAAATAGTAAAGTACACATAGTCCTCGACTTATAACAGTTCATTTAGTGACTTTGAAATTACAGTAGCGCTGAAAAAAGTGACTTATGACCATTTTTCACACTTATGACCATTGCAGCATCTCCATGCTCACATGATCAACTGTCATATTTATGATGGTTGCCATGTCCCAGGGTCATGTGATCATCATCTGACAAGCAAAGTCAGTGGGGAAAGCAGATTCACTTAAGAACCATGTTACCAACTTAACAATTGCAGTGATTCACCTAACAGCTGTGGCAAGAAAGGTCGTAAAATGGGGAAAATTCACTTAACAACTGTCTCAATAAGAAAAATTTTCAGGTCAATTGTGATCGTAAGTCAAAGACTACCTGTAGTTATATTACCTTAATACAGATAAAAGGCCTAATACATATAGTCCTGTTGAGAAGTGAAGGAGTAAGAATTTGAGGCAGGGACATTCTGCTCCAGACTTCACTCTCTCGGTCACTTTCAAATTAGTGGAAAGGGTAATTTTACTACCTCCTATCAGTTGTTTTTCTGTTTTACAAGTTATATTGTTTAAACTGAGAACCTACCTTGAGAGTTTGAATATAAAATGAAATTTAAATTGAACACATGTTGAAAACATACGAATGCTACCGATACATTATTCCATTTGAGCAAAAGAGGTAGAAATCTTGAATGAATGTAGGAATCAGATTGAAATGTATGTAACTTAACAAAGTAACATTTTATTATTGCAGGTAGGGTTAGGGAACCTTTGCCTGCAGTCATAAAAAGCTTCTGTCGGGGGTTTAATTTATTAAAAGCATTTAGTAGTGGTATCACTTTGTGTTCATTTGTATTAATGCATCTTGACCAGGAGAATAGTATGCACTTAAATATCTTCGTATATTCTTATGAATTTGTAAGTAAGCATATTCAGGATTAAAAGAAAACTTACAAAAATCTATTTATTTATTTATTTATTTATTTATGAGACTTATATACCGCTTTAAGTGCAAGCACTCTCTAAGCAGTGTACACCAGTAAGCAACGTATATATATATATATATATTTACATTGCCCCCAACAATCTGGGTCCTCATTTTACCTACCTCGGAAGGATGGAAGGCTGAGTCAACCTTGAGCCGGTGAGATTTGAACCGCTGACCTGCTGAACACAGTCAGCTAAAGTGGCCTGCAGTACTGCACTCTAACTGCTGCGCCACCTCGGCAGTTAAATGAGAAATTAAGGAGGGGTTTTTATTAGTGTCAGTTTAATTACTAAAACGGAGAAGCACTAACCATTCTCCCTAGCCCTCCCATGCATTAGGAGAAAAATCTTCAAATAAACTAACTCTCAATGTGCCAAATTTGTTGAGCTTGGAATACCTTAGAACAGGGGTGTCAAACTCGCAATGTCCCCCAACGTATCGTGACTTTTCCCCCGTTGCCGGCAATGGGGTGGGCGCGGTTTCGCCATGACGCATCCCGTGGGCCGGCAGTTTGACACCCTTACCTTAGAATGACCTGAATAATCTAGTTTTGAGTGGAGCATATCTCTACTTAGTGATTGTGCTGACAAGATCATCAAGAGATCCCATTGTTTCTTCTTGAATTAAGCTGCTTGAAATAAGTTGACAATGTTGTAGCCAAAAGTATCTCTCCATACTGTCATAAATGACTTTGTTGCTAACAGGATGTGGAAAATGCAGGGTTCATAAAAATTTCGAACAAAATGAATGAGGGCAGACTGCAGGACAACTTTGTAAAACCTGTTTCACAGCTTCCATGGATCCTACAAGAGGTCCTGGAAACCGGTAATGTCTTTGTTGTTACCACAGATGTATTCATGAGAGAAGAACAAGCGAATCTGGACTGTAAATGGAGGGAAAAGGGAGCACTGGGCTTCCCCGTTTACAGGAATGTCACGAGGGATGTGTTGCTGATCCCCTCCTGCACTTCAGCCTCATTTTTGTATCTAGCAGGTTAGACTGCTAGTGACTTTGGTCTTGTGGTGCTCTTGGTCAGCACCTGACAGTGTACCTAATACACACCATTTGGTCATGGATAAGTGAAGTGGGCCTGGTATGTAGAACCAAAGATTTATTATGTGGTGCAGACAGGATGCCTCTGAAATGCTCTTCTGTGCTTTGGATCTTTTAGCAGCTACAACTCTTAAGGTCCGTGTGTGAGAGAAGGGGGTGGGTGGGATGATTCTCAGGAATAACTTGGCTTTGACCCAGGACTCTACAGATATGAGAACATGTTGGGGACTCTAATGGTGAACTGCCCACTTTGCTACCTAGAACATCCCATCCTGACCTTGTGATTTCCATTGTTGGGCGGGTATTTACCCTCCTTCCAACTACAAATTTCAAGATCTGTGGAGGACGGGGAGTTCTTGGCCTTCATTTGCTTTTTCCCAGATAATCTCTGGCTTGACTTGTTTTACCTTGTAGTAACTGGCTTGTGATCACAAGACAAAGGGCGTTGCTATTAATCTTTTGCTTTAGACAGGTCACTTCCTAGTTCCAGTGAGGCTTTTTGCTTCCAGACAGGTGACTGATTATGGTGATCCATCCCAGGCACTTTGTGGAAGTGGATGGATTCTGATGGGGCTGTGTGGATTTTCCCAGCAATCTGGTAGACAGCGCCATCGGGTTCTTGGTCAAACTTTGGAATTCAGAGGCAACCAGAGACCATGTGATTGCTCCTGAACAAGGTTCTCTGTCTGCAAGTCCTGGAAGTTCTTTAGTAAACTACATCCCAAGCCTACTTTACTCGTCCATGACCAAACTGTGTATAAATGCAGTTTTATTGAAACGATCTGACGTTGACCAAGAGTACCTGAGACCAAAGTCACCAACAATTTATCTCAACAGATCAACAGAAGGGAAATCAACAGAAAAAATGGCTGGTGTGCTAGTGGAGGAAGCCTAGTAGTGAATCTGACTGAATGGAATCTTCAACATGTGCAAATATGGCATTTGGGCAGTTATGTGTCCCCTAAGAACAAATACATGTCACACACCTCTGCTCTGCAATCTACATTGGTTGCCAGTTTGCTTACAGATTGGTCCAATACTTGGTGTCAGTCCTCCCAGACAGAAACATGGCTAGATGAAGTAATTCTACTTTATTGAAAGGCTGCAACAGGGGTGTCAAACTGGCGGCCCATGGGCTGGATGCATCACATGCAGGCCACACCCACCCCAGCTCCACAAAGGCAAAAAGTCACAATATGTCAAATGACGTGATTGAGTTTGACACCCATGGGCTACACTAACACAATCTTGCAAGCCTGAACGTTTCACCTCCATTTTTAATCACATGATCCTTTAGGGTGGATCCTTCCTTAGTTTTTTCTCCAACCATTAAGCAACTGAGGGCTCCTGCCTCTCCTCCAATTGTTTCCTAGGCAGCAACTTTCCCTCTTTCTCCAAGATCAGACACACATTCCATTACAATGGTGTTGTTTTTTGTCCTTCTGGAAATCCCTTTAAATATATTTTTTTCAAGAGCCTTAGGGATCCCTTGATAATGAGCCCATAAGAGGGTTGCATTGTATGTGAGATTTTGGTGCATTCTCCCTTGATCTTATTTATATTTTATTGTTTTGATATTTAAGAATTGTTTTTAATTGTTTATATATATACATTTATTTGATTGATAAATAAAGTGCTGTTTTTAACCTATAAGGTCCTCACGACTCCAGGAATCTTCAGTTTAATTTACTGCAGACAGAACAAGCCTGTTCTGTAAACTCTTTGAGTGGAGACATTCAAGCTCTCCTATTTGAGCTGCTGAGGAGATGGAGGTGGTATTTCTCTATAGCAGCCGCTTCACTTTGGAATAGTTTCCCTCCAAGGCTTAGCTAACACTTTAAAGAAGAGAAGAGAGTAGAGTTGGAAGGGACCTTGGAAGTCTTCTAGTCCATCCACCTGCTCAAGCAGGAAAACCTATACCATTTCAAACAAGTGACAGTCTAGTCTCTTCTTAAATACCTCCAGTGATAGAGTGCCCATGATTTCTGGAGGCAAGCTGTTCCACTGGTTAATTGTCCTCACTATTAGGAAGTTTCTCCTTAGTTCCAGGTTGCTTTCTCTTTGATCAGTTTCCAACCATTGTTTCTTGTCCTGCCCTCTGGTGCTTGGGAGAATAATTTGATTCCCTCTTCTTTTTGGCAGCCCCTCAAATCCTGGAATATTGCTATTATGTCACCCCTATTCTTTTCTTTAGACTAGCCAAGCCCAAGTCCTGCAGCCGTTCTTCATATGTTTTAGTTTCTAGGCCTTTGATTATCTTAGTTGCTCTTCTCTGAATTTTTTCCAAACTCTCAACATCTTTTTTGTAGTATGGTGACCAAAATTGGCTGCAGTATTCCAGATGTGGTCTTACTAGGGTTTTGTAAAGTGGTACTAATACTTCATGTAATCTTGATTCTAATACTTCATGTGATCTTGATTCTATGCCTCTGTTTATACAACCCAGGATTGTATAAACAATTGTATTTTCCAGCGTATAAGACGACTCGGCGTATAAGACAACCCCCGACTTTGGAGAAGATTTGCATGGTTTAGAAAGTCGTCTTATACACCGGAAAATACGGTAGCTTTTTTGGCTACTGCTGCACACTGCTGGCTCATAGTCAAGTGATTGTCCACTAGGATTGCAAGGTCCCTCTCACAGTTACCGTTTTTAAGCCAGGTCTCACCTAATCTGTACTTGTACCTTTGATTTTTCCTGCCTAAATGTAAAACTTTGCTTTTCTCCACATTAAAATTCATTTTGTTGGATACGGCCCATTGTTCAAGTCTGTCAAGAACTTTTTGGATCCTGAGCTTGTCTTCTGGTATGTTGGCTATTCGTACCAGTTTAGCAAATTTGATATACTTCCCCATCTATTCCCTCATCTAAGTCATTTATGATGCTACATAAGAAGCTGAAAAAAAATAATTTATTCCACAGAACTTTTGATTTATAATTGTCCCTATTGAGATTTTTGAACTTAGGAATATTACTATCGAACTTGTTTTATTTATTAACTATAGATTGAGGTTTTCCCCCCAACATGGCACCAATAGTATAGTTGGAGTCCTACTGGTAGTTTTTGTTAGTATGTTGGAGATGTGTTCAGAGATGCTGCCATATTAATATAATAGCTGGATGTGAAATTGGGCTAAAAAATTCAGTTGGGATTGTTGCTGCTATAGTTGCTTTCTTTCTGCCTAGCATCTGCCCTGCCTGAGCTCCTCAACTCCAGGACTAGTCGAAGCTGGGCAGCAGAGTTCCCCAGGCTGATGGTCTGGGTGACTTCAGCTTGGACAATGGCAACCTGATCTGGAGTTGGGGAGACTGTTATCCCTCCCTATTAGGGTCGGATCACTTTCTGGTTTTCCAGTGCTGCTCCCTCTCACAGGGAGGTGGGGTTTATTTGATTGTTCCATCCCAGGCCCTCAACAGACCCAATAAGATTTCAGAGGATTTGAGGGTGTTCCTGAAGGTTTGGCTGCTCCTTAGAATGAGACCTTGAGTCAGATCTCTTCGTGTGAATCCAAGAGCCCCTCTTGGTCAACAGAGGGGCTGAGAGAGATGAAACGGGTTGAGATGCTTAGAAGGAGTGGACCCAGCTGAGCCCAAGGTCGAGCCCCTGTTAAGGCCTGCCTCACAGTGGTATGTGTTGCCGCTTTTCCATCTTCATTGCATCTGCAGATAGGTATCCAGCAGCCCTGGTTTGTCCTTGGGAAGGGGAGCCAGAGATTCATTTGTAGAGCCATTGTGAATGCACTAGAGAAAGCTGCTTGGATTTGCTCCAGGGTGGACGCTGGCTTTGACGTACGTCTTATGGAGTTGACCAAAGCCCAGTCTTACAGCATTTTCTGAGATGAGGTTCATTTTGATAATCCCGAGGAGTTCGATAGTATTCTAGGGCTTGTGATTTGGGGGTTCGGAGTCTGATACAGCCACTGTGTGTTACAGCTACATGGATTACTGTGGGCCATCTGTGAAGACTTCTGGGTGTTGCAGTTGGCCCAGAATGTGACAGCACAAGCAATTATGGTGTGCCTTGGGACCTCAGATTGCACCCCTGCTTTGTAAGCAGCACTGGCGCCCAGTAGGCGTGCAGGTGCAATTCAAAATGCTAGTTGCCATCTAGAAAGCCCTTCATAGGCCCATCTCTCTCCAGTTATCTTTACCTGCCAAATCAAGTCCAGCAGAAGAGGAAGCATCCGAGTACCACCAGTCACCTAGCAAGGTGTCAAAAACTTGATGACCAAAAAAAAAAAGGAAAAAAGTGATAAAATACAGATAGTCCTCGACTTACAACAGTTCGCTTAGTGACTCTTCGAACTTATGATGACATTGAAAAAAGTGCCCCCCAAGCCACAGCCGAGCAAGACACCTGCCTGCCCACCTGGCGGCGCTCTTCCTCCTGTCCGAGGTTTTCATTGTTGTGAGCATTTCTGTTGAGGATTGGCAGCAGATTGGGGTGGGGTGGGGGGTGTTTGGTTTTTATTCCCCCTGTCTGCTGGGTGGTTGCAGCAGGTTTTCGTCACTTCACATGACCCTGGGACACTGTGACGATCATTAATATGAATCAGTTGCCAAGCATCTGAATGTAAATCACAAGACCCTGGAGATACTGCAACATTCCAGCTGATCGGCGCTTCTTCTGGGCTCAGCAGAAGCACCAGGATTAGCACTGAGCTCCAGCTGGAGCCTGGCGCTGATCCTGGCGCTTCCGCTGAGCCCTGACAGCCCTGCAGCTCCAGCCATCTCTCGCTCAGGCTGCCACCAGTTCAGTTCATTCCCCTCCCCCGCTACCCCTTTTCTAGGATGGTCGTGTACCACCTGCCAGGTGCCAATGTACCACAGGTGGTACCCGTACCACTGGTTGAAAAGCCCTGATCTAGGAGGATCAGGGTAGCATGCCTTTTTGTGTTGCTGCCTTTGCCCTTTGGCACCCCAGACCACGGAAGATTAGAGTGGCCCTAACCTGCCTGGTCTTTCGGAAAGCCTTAACACCTGTCTATTCCCTGAGGCCTAAGCTTGGGAGTGCAGGTAGTCCTTGGGTTATGACAGCAGTTGGACTGCTGTTGCAAAGCAGGATGGCCGTAAAGCAGGGTGGGACGTGCCGCATTGCTTGGCGACAACAATCCCGACAGTCCCAGCTGCCGTCATAATCCTAAGGCGCAAGGGTCGGTCATTAAGCAGGAAGCGGCAGAAGTCTCAGGTAAGGAATGGGGGGGGTGCGGGGGAGGCTTGGAGCAGGCCGGGCACCAGAGCACAGCAAGGCTGGGGGAAGACGCCCCCAGCGCAGTCTGAGAACAGGGAGCCTGGGGGATTGGTCAGATTGGCTTGTGACCTTCCCTGTTAGCCACCCCACTGATTTTGCATGTGGGAAGCCGGCAGGAAGGTCGCAATCGTGACTGGGATGCTGCAACCGTTATGAGACCTGGTTACCAAGCACCCAAATCATGACCACATGACCAAGAGGGCTCTGTGATTCGCTGGAACTTTGAAGAGTGGTCATAAAATACCACTCATCACAACTTTGAACTTTGAAGTCTAACTGTTATTACTAAACTATATTATGGCTAGTTTTTTTCCATTGGTTGCCATCCTTTTTTTCTTTTCTCTTTGTTATATTTGTATACCTGCTTTTTGTTTTACCGATACTTTTAGCTGCACACATTATCCTGAAGTGAGATGGGCAGTCATATAAATTGAATACAATATTTTATTGTTAGTTGCATTTGATTATTTTTATACAGGAGTATGGGGACATCCCCCTTTTCCCTGTGTCTCTTTTGGCTTTTTTTTCTTTTTAAAGATCATTTTGTTAATTGGGTATCCTAAGAATGTTAACTAAAAATTAATCATTAACTTTAAAAGAGTTGGGCTGCAAAATGACAATATAGGAGCTTATAAGTATATAATTGTATGTAACATCTTTTTGTGAAAAAAAATCTCAAATGTATTATTGCAGCTTTTAGCTAGTGAGGAAGGATAATAAACCAGGATTTCTGAAATATTTTGTAGTTTCTTGGCAGAGAGAAAGTTGTGCAGGGATACAGAGATTAATAACGGAAAGAAGCTGATTCAGATATTGGTAAAGGCATGGCGGATATGACCAAGATTCTCCAGAATGTAGAAACTGTTTGTAGGAAGGTAAGAAGAGGGCACCATTTGTGTAACCAGGTATATGAGAGGGGAGACTAAAGGCTGTGGGCTGCTGGCATCCCTCACAGTTGGTAGCAGTGGAATCGGGAGCTCTCATGTTTATCTAGACCAGGGGTCCCCAACCCCGGTCCGTGGACCGGTACCGGGCCCCAGCATGCTAGCAACTGGGCCGCACAAACAAGCAAAGCCCCATCTGCGGGATGCAGGCAGCACACAAAACCACACACTCTCCAGTCCGCAGAAAATCCTCTCTCCAGGTAACTGGTCCCTGGTGCCCAAAAGGTTGGGGACCTCTGATCTAGACTTTAATGGCCTGGATCAGTGTTTCTCATGCGTGGCAACTTGAAGATGTGTGCACTTCAACTCCCAGAATTCCCCAGGCTGGCTTGGGAAATTGCCACGGGTGAGAAATTTTCCGCTGACAGCAGCTCATTGTTGTGACTTAAAAGCTGCAGCTTTGTTTCCAGCTATCTGCACACAGGCTCAGTTAACTTCAGCGGACTTAATTCTGAACAGACGCAGACATCTCAGCTCTGATTTTTGTGCAGTGTGCTAACCTGCCAAACTCCTATAGAACAATTTGTTTTTGACTGAAACAAGCTTAGAGAGTGAAAGCAAATCTTAGATTACTGGGACCCTTGTTTTGCTTTTATCTCTATCTGTGATTTAAAAATGGATTGTACCACCCTGGGGATGGAAGTAAATTAATTTAGTAAGAGTGGAGGTGTAGTAAAAAGGGGTTCTCTATCTATACAAGTGGTATGTGTTGATTTGGAATTGGAAAGCTCAGCACGTTCAAACCATTTTTCTCTTTTTTGTCAAAAGTGTAGACCAGCCTAACTCAAAAACAGAAGTCACTGACGAGAAGTACTAAGATTGGCAAGATATTTCTTTCTTCCATGCTGTTTTCCCAGATAAAATTGCCCCCTTGCTCTGCATATTTAAATAAAAAATGGTGGTGGTTGGCTGTTGGGTTTGCACAGGAGTGCTAAATTCCCCTCAGCAAGAACATTTATTAAGTGACCTTGTGCTAATCACACTCTTAGTGTAAGCTTTCTAGTTTAATACAGTTAATGAGATTAAAAGGGGCCACGTGCACAAGTTTGAACACCTTACACGGAAGTTTGGATATAAACGCAATCATTACAGAAAGCTTTATGGGCAATTTTGCTCCATTAGGAGAAAATGCAAAGAAAAAGAAATAAAACCTTTTCATCTTCATCACTTACAGTAGCTATTTCTTACAACTTTAAATATTGTAGTATCTGAATATTCAAGTTAGCTGGGCTGAAAGATGTTCTGGCAGTTTCAATCCCTGTGCATTTGGGTACCAAGATGAAGAGCTGGTCAAAGGAATGTTTTATTTAAAGTTTTAAAACACTTCAGATGCCAAGTTGTCAGATGTGGCATAGTGTCAGCTACTTGACTGTAGTTTTCCTTCCCCATTTTGTGTGTGATCTGACAGTTCTATTTGTAATTTGACCAAGGCTTGATTTGGCTTGTCAGGCATTGTTTTTCAAGATTCATACCTGATAACGTAATAACAGATTTTAATCCTGGGCAAATGCATTGTTTTCAAGATATGCTTTTATCCCGTTCCTTCAAAGAATCCATGAAGAAAACTGTGTTAAGCTTCTATTTCTGGTTGGATTATTTGATCACACTTCACTTTCTTGTCATGTCTATTTTTCATGATCTTCCTCTTTCAAGATGAGATGCCCCTATGCAAGTTCTGAGCTGGCTAACTGTAACTTGCTTAAAGCTTCGCAGGGCAGGGGGAAATGGAAATGAACCTGATTTTTTTTAGTTTTGAATTTGCTTCTAGAAGAATCTTTGAGTGGCAGGATTTGGCAGTCAGTTGATGCTAGAATCAGACTTTATATGTTATCCATCCTTTTTTTAGCTGTTTGGGTGCATGTAGCACAGGAGACCTTTCTTTCATTAGGGTTTTCTTCTGGCTGAATAGTCACATTTGACTTTAGTTTTTGAGCTCTTTCCTTCCCACTTAGCTGTATCCAGAGGGAACTTATTTTTCCTTCTGCGAGTTATGCATCCTTTGATTTTGAAGTGGGACTGGGATCAGTTTTTACAGCAAGTAACAGTCTAAGGCAGTGGTTCTCAACCTGTGGGTCGGGACCCCATTTGGGGTCGAACGACCATTTCACGGGGGTCGCCAAACAACGCAGCCCGCCATTTTTTCCCCCCTTTTCCTTAGCTGTGCTACTCCCTTTTATTCTATTGGCTTTTGAAAGACTCTCTTGAATAGAGTCTAATTCTATTGACTTTCAAAAGCCAATAGGAATTGTCCAGGCTGTCTGCCCTGCTGAGCCCGCCAAAAGTCCCATTCTGCAAACGGTGCTGCACCAGTTGAGTAGTCCTCAACTTACGACCGGTTGGGGGTCGTGGCATTAAAAAGGTTGAGAACCACTGGTCTAAGGTTATTAACTTGAACATCAAATATAAAAGCATGTTCTGTTAATTTCATGTAGATATTAGCATTTTTATGTAACTTGGAACAATGTATATTTGTGAAGTTTAGTGATGAATTGCTGGTTGTAATGGACTTCAGCAATCCCAAGGTTAGTCACGAGAAATCTTGGTGGAGAAAAATGTCCTGGTGAGGAGACTCGGTAAGGGCTCCATAGGCCTGCTCTGTTTCCAGGCCGTGGGGGGAGAAGTGGAGAACTGCCTGGGCAGGGAAAAGAATGAGGGGGGTGAAGGATGTCCTGGACTGAGTGACCACTGAAAAGAAGCCTCCATTAAGGCAGGGCTTATTGTAGGCCTTACATGTGGGGAACAGAGTGGAGGCAAACGGATCAGCCACAAGACAGCAACTGTCTCTCCAGGGTTTCTGCCAAAGAAAAGTTGTACTGCTCTGCATCTGTTTAGATCTGGGAATAAGCCCTGTTAGATGCAGTAGAGCAGGGCTTTCCAAACTTGGCCACTTTAAGTCTTGTGGACTTCAACTCCCAGAACTCCCAAGCGAGCATGGCTGATTGGGGAATTCTGGGAGTTGAAGTCCACAAGTCTTAAAATTGCCATTTGGAGACCCCCGCAGTTGAGCTTTCCTTGCAGTAAAGCAAAAGAGAATTACACTGTCATTCTTTTTTTTTTATTAATTTTTTTTTAAATTTTACAATAAAAGCCCCTTCCCCAATCCCTCCCAACCCACCCCAAAACCCTCCCCCATTCTTCCCAGAGCTGAGTACAGGCTTAACTAGAACTTAAAAGAAAAAAAGTTTTAAACCCAAATAAACCTTAAGCAAATATAATTACACTCAATAAACAAGTTGTAAAATACTTTAACTCCATTATATATAAAAAACAAAAAGAGGGGAAAAAAATAAACAATATAAAAAATTAAAAAATAATAATAATTACACTGTCATTCTTGTTCAGCCAGCTTCTCCATGGCACTTCCCTTTTCTGAAGATCATTTATTATCTTTGTGCCTAATGGTGAAGATTGCAGAGCTAATTAGCAAGAATTTCCTTATCAGCCTTTCTAATAAATAATGGTTGTGTTTACAGAGAAAAAAAATGAAATTGTTTGCCTGACTGCCGATTAATTCCATTATTTGCCTTCTCAGTAAATGTTTTTTTTTTAAAAGTTAGCTATTTTGTTAGTTCTGTTATATTTGAAGCAGCTATCAACTTAATGGCTATTAAGTTCATGAATTTCCTGGAGCCATAGTGTGATTTTAACAGATTGTGTGATCTCAGTCAAGTTCCGGTCTTTTGAATAAACAATGCTTAAGTAAACAATGATGGTTATAATGTACAAATTTGCTTCTGCATTTTAAATATTGGACTAGGGCTAGTTTATCATGCATTATGATAATGAAAATATGACCATAAATTCTAAGTATTACTTTTATATTTATATTATACTGATGTTCTGTAGGTAAAAAAAGGTAAAGCAGTCCCTGCGGATTATACTCTGCTAGTCATTGCCAAC
Source organism: Crotalus tigris (assembly GCF_016545835.1). Classification (NCBI taxonomy): domain Eukaryota; kingdom Metazoa; phylum Chordata; class Lepidosauria; order Squamata; family Viperidae; genus Crotalus; species Crotalus tigris. The sequence continues at coordinate 882,042 of NW_024096931.1, read as the reverse complement.
AACAGTGAGGGGAAAAAATTATTTGATCCCCTGTTGACTGACAAATGATCAGTCTATCATTTTAATGGTAGGTTTATTTTAACAATGAGAGACAAATAACAGCAAAAAAAATCCAGAAAAAAACATTTCAAAAAAGTTATAAATTGATTTCACGGTGTAGTGTGTTACCAATTGTTTTCTTGGTGACTATGGTCCCAGCTGCCTTGAGACCATTGACAAGATCCTCCCGTGTAATTCTGGGCTGATTCCTCACCGTTCTCATGATCATTGAAACTCCACGAGGTGTTTCACTCATTAAAATGCAAATCAATTTATAATTTTTTTGAAATGCATTTTTCTGGATTTTTGTTGTTATTCTGTCTCTCTTTGTTAAAATAAACCTACCATTAAAATTATAGACAGCTCATTTCTTTGTCAGCGGGCAAACATACAAAATCAGCAGGGGATCAAATAATTTTCCCCTCATTGTACAGGGGCGCTGCTCATCTTTGTTTCAAGGCCATTGAGCCACGCTATCCAAAGACATTTCTGTGGTGATGTGGCCAGCACGATGTCATGGGGCGCTGCTACCTTCTCACCATAATGGTGCCTATTTATCTAGTCGCATTTGCATGCTTTCGAACTGCTAGGTTGGCAGGAGCTGAGGTGAGGACGGGAACTCACCCCATTGCATAGAGCTTGGGTCTCAAACCTGGGCTGCCGGCTTCCCAGCTAACAAGCCCACCATCTTAGCCACTGAGCCACCATGCCACCCAATATTATGTAGACCAGTGGTTCTCAACCTTTTTAATGCCGCGACCCCCCCCAACCGGTCGTAAGTCGAGGACTAAACTGGTCGTAAGTCGAGGACTAAACCGGTTGTAAGTCGAGGACTACCCAATTGGTCATAAGTCAAGGACTTTCCCTGCCCGAGAGCGCCACGCATGCGTGGTACTGCCCCCTGCGCCAGCCGAGGCATAGTTGGCAAGCGGCAGAGACGGAGCAGGCCGACCACCGGCTGGGCCACCAGCTGGCCCAGCCCAAGGGAGGTAAGGCACCCGCCGGAAAAGGGGGAAAAAATGGCGGACAGCCTTGCTTGGCGACCCCCGTGAAAGGGTCGATCGACCCCAAATGGGTTCGCGACCCATAGGTTGAGAACCGCTGATGTAGACCTATTGTATATTGGCTTTAATAAAGCATTTCAGAATATCAAGTACTGAGCAGCAGAAGCACGTGTTGATTAAATCCTGGGGCTGGATATTTTCAGCACCATGCAAATTCCTTCTGTAGTTTTCCGATTGCTTAGGTTGTTTAGTTTCTAATGCAGATTTTACCTCAGCCTTACCCATTTCCAGAGGCACCTGGTTGATCCTTGCTAATTTTAACCCTTCAGTTTCTCCTACTGCTACAAAGAGTGATGCAAGGGCTGTGATTGCAGTCAAAGCCCCAAAAAACCCTCAATTTTTTTAAAGTCATAGTTTTACCACAGATCCCATTGCTGCCAAGGAACAAAATGATTTTTTAAAATCTGTTTAATTATTGAAAACAATGAAAGGTAAACACTGGTTCAATTAAACTCAAGTTATGCAATTTTACAGCAAACGTGAAATTGTTTCCATAATTCTCCAGGTTTGAGAGGGAAGCAGCAGGGTTTTTACTATTATTTCTTTTGATTTACAAAATTTATGAAAATTTATATTCATCTACATATTCTAATTTTGCTAACATTTATTATTAATATTTAAATCTATTCTAGCCACCTACTCCCATGCACAGTTCTTGTAATAATGTCGTATACCATGTGCTTTTTTTTGAAGATATGCTTCAAGACTCAAGACTTACTGTTTTCCTGGTGAATAATTAAATTTAATTTCTTAAAAACCACTTTCCAAAAATTCTTTATTGTCAGTGAAATGAACATTCCTTTTATTCAGGACCTCTTTCCAGCACTTTGGAGAAATTACTAATAAAATTGGAAAACGCTCACAAGCTATAACCAATTTATTTAATAATCTAATTAAGGAACTTGCCCAGTAAAGCCAACCAGCTGACAGGCCTGTAATTTCCTGATCCTCATTCTTGAATATTGGGTGACATTTGTCTTCTTCATTCTTCTAGGACAGGGGTTCCCAACCGGGGGTGCGAGACGATATTCCAGGTGATGTGAAAACTTGGGTTTAGAAATTTCAGAATTATAGTGTATATGCATAATTCATTGCTGTTATTTCAAACTTTGGTAAGGGGTGCGAGAATATATTGGAAGCCTTCTAGGGGTGCAGGGTATAGAAAAGGTTGGGAACTGCTGTTCTAGGACCTCTGGGAGTTCCCAAAGATTATGAGAGTGATTCTGTCTATATTTTATTTCTGTTCAATTGGGTCTGATTCACAGAGACTGCCTGAATAAGTCCCTGCAGTTTTCTTTTTTTTTTTTATTGAAAATCTTTAAAATTTTTTACAAATAACAAAAAACAACAACAACAACAAAAACCCTCACCCAACCCCTCCCAAACCACCCCCTCCAACCCCCCTCCCCCCCGAGCTTCCCAAAACTGAATATAGGCTTAATTAAAATTTTAAAAACCTAAACAAATTTTAACAACTTATAAAATAGTTAATAATAAATTATATATGACATAAGCATTAAAAAGAGAAAACACTTAAAAAGAAAGAAAAAAAAAGAAGAAAGAAAGGGGAGAAAAAAAAAGAAATAGAAAAAAAGGGAAAAAAGGAAAAGAAAAAAATACAATCTATAAATTCTTGACAAGTTTTTTTTCCAGAAGTTTGCCATTGCGTCCTTCCTAGGGCTGAGAGAGTGACTGGCCCAAGGTCACCCTGTTGGCTTTGTATTCAAGGTCTCCTGGTTTCTAGTCTGGTGCCTTAACCGTGACACTAAACATATCTTTTTAATATTTTATTTATTTATTTTATTTTTAAAATTTATAAACCTCCCCACTCCCGCAGGACTCTGGGCGGCTAACAGTAAAAACACCATAAAACATGACAAAACAAACAGTACAATAACAGTCATCCATTATGTTGTCCTGTTGGATAAGTAGCTAGACAAACAACAGAGTAAAATTGAAACATTTATAATTTAGGGAAGGAGCTAGGAATGGAAAAAAATGTGTATACTGGTGGGAGGATGTGGCATTCTTTATGTATGAAATTAGGCCAATCAGTTACAGCTTGTAATCTGTTTAATAAAAATGTACTATACAAAGATTCAAATGGGGGGATATAGCAAAGACAAATTAGAACAATCAGGAAAATAAACATTAGGTTAACACCCTTACTATCAGCCTTCTGAAAGTTGATAAAACATAGTATTCATACTATTATATATAAATGTGTGTATAAAATACTATATAATAACAAAATTATAATATAGAACTTGTTCACTTCTGTAAAATTTGATCTTCTGTTGCCATAGAAAACAATTCTGTTTTTATTAAATCTTTATTAAAAAGATTATCAGTTGTAATTTACTAGCCTTTTACAACTTCATATATAAGGGAGGGGATCCCTTAGTGTCACTGTTTTATAGTTTACAGTTTTTCTAAGTTATTACATTTCTTTTTGGTCTTTAAAACAATTGAGCAAAGTAGCTGGAACAAAATTGTAAACAAAGCGGTACTCTCAAAAGATGTCATTGATTGAGCTTACAGATTGCAGTAAACCATGGTTTGTTTGGTCAAAACTTACTATCTAAACTACAGGTGACTGGACTTACATAACATACACTAAGCCATCCACCCATTTAGAAACTGATTGCTGAATTCAGAATTAAACAACCTTCATTATGCATTCAAATTAGGACTCTTTAATTGGGATTTGAATGGGCAGAGTTTCTATTCTATAACACTTATTGGAAATTAATAAAGGAGAATATCTGAGGCTTAGGGTTGAAATGAGGGTTCTTGGTCTTCTCTGAGAGCACCAAGGACCCCTTCCTGGGGATTTTTGTGATAGACTTTTATCAAAATACAGACAAGGTTGTCTGGGTAACCAGCTTAAGCCTGTTGTGTTTACTTACCCATCCCTTGAGGTAATGGATGGGTGATGCTGCTGCTGGCCTCTGAAATTGACTCAGTGTTTACAGCTCTGCCTCCCACAGCAGTTTCATGCTGACGTAGCCAGATGGGACAGGTGGACTCTTGGTATCACTGAGAAGTTAGGAAATTAGGAATTACACAACCAAGCAATACTTCATTGAATCATTTGCCTTTCAGGCTTCCTAACAGGCTTTCTTTAGGGAATTAACAATAGTGGTTTAGTATCAAGAGCATGCGAACAGCAAAAGAGCCATTTGGCCAGATGTTTACTTGCATCAAGATGCCTGCCCTGTTTTCTGGGGCTGCTGAAACTTGTGTTCCATTTTTAAAAAGGGTCAACAATCAAGTGGGTGTTTCCCCCCCCCCCCAGGTGAACCATACAACATTTGTAATTCACACTGGGTTTTACATGCAGTCTTATATATCAGCGATGTCCTATCTTGGCAACTTTAAGTCTTGTGGACTTCAGTTCCCAGAATCCCCCAGCCAGCCGTGCTTTGTCTCCCCTGAGCTGCTGCTTGATAGCTTTGTGCAGTGCAGCGTTTCACATCCTAATGCAGTGTTTCTCAACCTTGACCATTTTAAGGCATGTGGACTTCAACTCTCAGAATTCCACAGCCAGCAATGCTGGCTGTGGAATTCTGGGAGTTGAAGTCCACATGCCTTAAAATGGTCAAGGTTGAGAAACACTGTCCTAACGCCGTAAGTCCACTGCTGCGTCTACATGCCCAGAGTGGCCTCAGCTCAGCCAGGACATGAGCAGCTCCGTCCTTACACCAAGAGCCTGTTTCTCTGCGCATCCTGAGTGTGCGCCCACTTGAGTTTTCCCTTCAGATCTCAGCCCATCTGCAAACCATGGCTATGAAACCAGTTATGACACATAACTATGATAAAATGTAGAAGCAGCAAGGCCAGCAGCCAAAAAGGCTCCCGTTCAGGGACCTACCCGTGCAGCAGGTCTTGCCCCAAGATGCTGAAGGATGATGGGAAGACCTTTAAGACTGGTTTTCATAGATGGGCCTGTTTTTGTAGGAGGGCTTTGTTTCCCCTAAATCTGAGAATACAGGTAGTTCTCAACTTACAACCATTTGTTTAATGATCATTTGAAGTTACAACGGCATTGAAAAAGGTGACCACTCTTCACACTTATGAACGTTGCCACATCCCCATGATCAACATTGAGAGGCTTGGCAACAGGCATGTACTTATGACTGTCCCAGGGTCATATTATCACCACTGGTGGCCTTTCCAGCCAGCTTTTGACAAGCAAAGTCAATGGGGGAAGCCAGATTCACTTAACAACTGTGTGATTCAATTAACAACTGCAGTGATTCACTTAACATCTGTGGCAAAAAGGTTGTCAAATGGAGCTGAACTCACTTAACAGCTGCCTCACTTAGCCATAGAAATTATGAGTTCAATTGTGATTATAAATTGAGGACTACCTATAAACCCTTTACATAACTGGGGAGTTTGGGTACGGTAATTAAGGTACTATAGTAAGTGAAATGCATTCTGCACCTATTATTTAAAAATGAAATGTTTGCTGCTTTCAGGTATAGTGATTGTTCAAGTCCTTTGATTCTAGGACAGTGGTTCTCAATCTTTTTAATGCCGCGACCCCCCAACCAGTTGTAAGTCGAGGACTACTCAACTGGTGCAGCACCATTTGCAGAATGGGACTTTTGGCAGGCTCAGCAGGGCAGAGGCAGCCTGGACAATTCCTATTGGCTTTTGAAAGCCAATAGAATTACATGTAGACTCTATTCAAGAGAGTCTAATTCTATTGGGGAAAAAATGGCAGACTACGTTGTTTGGCGACCCCCATGAAATGGTTGTTCGACCCCAAATGGGGTCCCGACCCACAGGTTGAGAGCCACTGGGCTAGGATCATTTCACTCAACGGTCAGCCTGTGCAATCGAAGCCATAACCTCTGTTGTCTGGGAACTGGGTACAGCATATAACTGCATGTGTCCTTAGGTGTTGTATGATGCCATAAGCCAGCTCTGGCCTGAAGCTGCTGGTTTTCCTCTCACATTCCATCAGCATAGAGATAAGAGATTTCAGTTAAATGACCTTCTTTTCTGGACTTAAGGGATAGACATAGTTAGAGAACAGTAGGAAGACAGTCTAACATGCTTATAGAATCTGATTTACAACAACACCAAAAATTTTCTGAGGGTTTTTTTTAAAGTTGTAGGCATGAAAGCAGACATGGATAAGAGAGGCTTTTGAAAACCTCGTATGACGCGATCTCTGTTGCAAACCAAGCTGGGTTTTTTTTCAGAGCTAGTACGTACTATACTAGTTCAAACCTGCAGCAAAAATAGGAAACAGGAATGGCATCACACATGAAAAAAACCAGGAAAACTAAGCCTTCTGCAAGAAGTGCATTGGCAACAGTTTGACTTTATAGCATTCAGTACAATCAAAGCACAATGGCTGGCTGTGAATTCTGGCAGAATGGACTGACTGGTTGTACAGAAAATTACTTCTGTATACTTGTACTTTGTACAAATAATAGCTTTGTAAGCTGTACCCATTTATTTCTTTTGAGAGATAGATCTGATTCAGTGAACAGGAAACTAATAGTAGAATTAGAATAACAGAACCGGAAGAGGCCTTGGAGATCTTCTAGTCCAATGGTTCTCAACCTTGACATTTTTAAGGCATGTGGACTTCAACTCCCAGAATTCCACAGCCAGCATTGCTGGCTGTGGAATTCTGGGAGTTGAAGTCCACATGCCTTAAAATTGTCAAGGTTGAGAACCACTGTTCTAGTCCAACTCCCTGCTCAAGCAGGAGACCCGAAACCATTTCAGACAAATGCTGTCCAGTTTCTCTTTAAAAGCCTCCAGCGATAGAGCACCACAACTTCTGAAGGCAAGTCGTTCCACCGGTTTACTGTCAATTGCGTTCCTTTATGGATTTAAAGCTGGAGGCAAATGTGGAACTTTATGAAATGGGACCCAACTAAAGTGATAAGGAGTCAGAGTTGCCTTCCCAAAGTTTTAAAACGGTGGTTCTCAACCTGTGGGTCGGGACCCCATTTGGGGTCGAACGACCATTTCACAGGGGTCGCCAAACCACGTGGTCCGCCATTTTTTTCCCTTTTCCCCAGCTGTCCTACTCCCTCTTATTGGTGGCCACACCCACTTGGGGGTCACCACAACATGGGGCACTGTATTATGGGGTCACGGCATTAGAAAGGTTGAGAACCACTGTTTTAAAAGGATGTGCGTTATAGTGTTTGTTATGCCATTACCACTTCCAGAGGAGGTTACCAGTCTTTGGGATACAAGGGGGAAAGTCGGGTGCTCCCAGTTCAAGTGTTGACCTAGGACTGGGGGAGATCTAAGTTCAAGTCCATCTTCAACCTTTGCAAATCGTTGACTCTCAGTTTCGTTTCCCTCACAAATTCCCATTTTGTTTGGGAAAATTGGTAGAAGGAAAGCTGTTGAACCCCTGTGAGGTCTTGGAGGGAAAGCATGCTGGGTGAGGGATTCTAGGAATTGAAGTTGTCACATCTTAAAGATGCCAGGTTTGGAAAAAACAATGTTTTAACTAATAAATAATAAATGAATATCTGTAAGCCTGTTGTGGGGATAACATGAAGGAGGATTCCCATGAAAGCTGCTGTGAATTCCTGGAGCAGTTTCAATATAAATAAAATCAAATATATAAAGAAGGATGTCTGGGGAGGAAAAAAGGCCAGACTCTGGCATTAGTTCTTAAGTTAGCCTGGTAATGAAAACCATTTGGATTTGGGAAGGGCAAAAAATAGCCTTTTCTCAGAGCGCGTTACATCGCCGCATGGAAGGGCTGCTGCTATGACTGTCCTTGAATGTCCGTCTGCTGCAGCTTCAGGAAAAGCTCTCTCTTGCAGTCTTTGGTGAGTGGGTCTTTCCTTGACTCCACTATATTGGTCTCCTTTATTGCCCTCTCCTTACAGTGTAGTTACAGCTCCAGTCTTTTATTCCTAATCCTGAGAATATATATGCACATTTTTTTTCATTCAACAGATTCTTGTTAGTTGATTCCATTTGTAGCTAGTTTTCAGATGACCAAAAAGACTTGCTTTAAGATGGATTTGATCAGAGAATTCTTTCTGCTTCTCCAGCACTGGAGATGGATAATCCACCAATGGGTTTAGAACTTTAGACTGTATTCCTGCCCAATCAGATCAAGTCAGCCAAAGTTGCCATGCCCGTCCTGGACCATAGAGATCCCAGTCTTGACTTTTTTTTTATTAAAAAAGTTTTTATTTTCCATTTATTCATACAAAATACAATTAACCATTGGTACCGCCTGCCCATTCCCCCCAGGCTGCGTCCACCCTCTCTAAACCTTCCCTACTTCCCTCCCAGTCTTGACTTGATCTTGCCCAGGACAGACATGTGCAGGTTTGGCTATAGGCAGGTACAGTCTGCATTGGTGGATTTTCCTTTCCTCAGTAGCTGTGTAGGGTTGTAGTTAGCTAACTTGATTTTATTCCCATTTAAAATTCGATTGCCCTTATCAAATTCTCCACTCCTCCCCATTCAGGAACTTGGAATTTGCTCCTAATTTCCTTCGATTGGGAGCTATACACCTAGCTCTTATTAAGGAAGGGGCTCCTTCCTCCCTTCCCTCCCCCCCCAATCCAAATTTTCTCTACTCACTGGAGTGATTGGGACTAACGGCTGTTAGCCCCAGCCAGCTGAGGAGATTACTAGAATTCCAGCGGAGCTTGCAGCTGCGGCTCTGGGGGCCATTTTTACAGGAAAACCCCAGGCCGAAAATTACTCCTCACGGGCGTTAGAACACCTTCCCAGCTCATTTGCAGTCCATTGGAGCTCTGCCGGCTGATCCAAGGCCAGCCGAGCAAATTTCGGCCCGTTCGCATCAGTTTAAAGATCGCTGCTTTTTCAGCCTGAGAGGGGGTGCACGCGCATGAGAACAGCGCCGATCAGCTGGACTGAGGCTGTTCGGTGGGCCTGATTCGGCTGTTTTCTTTCTGCCTCTCTTCCCAGGCTTGATTTCGGGTAGGCCTCGCCTCTAGGAATCGGCCCTCAGGTGCTTTCACTTTCACAACCAGATGTCATGCCGCCACGTACTGGTCCTCACAGACAACGTGGCAGCCAAGGCTCACATAAACCGTCAAGGGGGTACCCACTCTCAGAATCTTTTGACCGAGTCTCTTCTACTGGGATCCTGGGCAGAACACTATCTGGCCTCCATCAAGGCCGATCATATTTCAGGTGAAGCGAACACCCAGGCCGACCTTCTGAGCAGAACAATGGTAGATCGCTCACAATGGCACCTTCACCCGAGGGTTTTCAGAGAAATTTGTCACCATTTCGACTTCCCACTTGTGGACCTTTTCGCGGCCCCATCCAACACCCAACTGCCTCGCTTCTTCTCCTGGTTTCCAGCCTCAGGGGCGGAACAGACGGATGCTCTCCGGAGCCCATGGCCGCAAGGTCTGCTTTATGCTTTTCCCCCTCTACCTCTTCTCCCGGCGGTAATATGCAAGCTCCTTTGGGAGCGAGCGGAGATACTCCTGGTGGCCCCTTATTGGCCAAGAAGACCTTAGTTCGCCGATCTGATGAGCCTTTCCCTCGCAGACCCTTGGCAGATCCCTCTGGAACGGGTCTCTCTCAGCCAAGGGGTTATTCTTCATCCGGACCCCCAATGGCTCCAGTTAGCCGTCTGGCACTTGAGCGCTCAATCTTAACAAGGGAGCTTTGCTCGCCAGGGGTCATCACAGTAATCCAGGCCTCCCGTCGCCCTTCCACAAACCGCATTTACGAGGCCACGTGGAAGAACTTCCGATTATGGTAGTCCAGCCGGCAGTTGTCGCTCTCGGAACTCACAGTTCCCCATATCTTGGACTACTTGCTAGATGGTCTGGAGAAGGGCTTGGCTCCAAACACATTGCACAAACAGATTGCAGCGCTTTCCACAGTCCTCACATGCAACTCAGCTGGGACATTGAGTCATCACCCCTTAATCCACTCATTCCTTAAAGGAGCCACTAACACCAGACCCCCTACCGTGCACAGGTACCCTTCGTGGGAGTTACCACGGGTTCTCCAGGCTCTTACTAAGTCACCCTTTGAGCCCCTAAGGACGTGCAACGTTCACTACCTGTCCCACAAGGTGGCATTCTTGGTGACAATCACCTCGGCACGTCACATCTCCGAATTGGCAGCGCTTTCGATCCAGGATGACTTGTGCGTTTTCCACTGGGATCGAGTGACGCTCTGACTCAACCCTACCTTCGTCCCGAAAGTCAACTTTCTATTCCATAGATCACAGGAAATAGTGCTGCCGGATTTTTGTCCCAACCCATTGCACGCTCTGGAACGGCAATGGCATAGTTTGGATGTCCGCAGAGCACTTCGGGACTATATTTCACGGACAGTGGAATTCCGCAAATCAGAAGCTCTCTGTATATCTTTCCACTCTTCCTCCAGAGGTCGGAAGGTTTCCTCTTCCACAATTGGCAGGTGGATTAGAGCATGCATTGCCGGAGCGTATCAAGCTGAGTCATTGCCGGTTCCAAGACGGGTTACAGCCCACTCCACTCGGAGTGCAGCTACTTCAGCGGCCTGGGCTACCCAGGCGTCCATTGAGGAAGTCTGCAGGGCGGCCACATGGGCTTTGCCATCTCCTTTTATTCGGCACTACAAGATCGATAGGTTTACCTCCGCGGGGGCTTCCTTCGGTAGGAGGGTTCTCCAACAGGTTATTCACCAAAGTGCCACACTGGACCAGTCTGTTTCCCACCCTCAGGGACAGTAGGCTTTGGTATGTCCCATTGGTGGATTATCCATCTCTAGTGCTGGAGAAAGGGTGTTGTCTTACCTGAACGCCTTTTCTCAGCACGGAGATGGAGAATCTACTCCCACCCTTGTAGGTCATCTAGGCCTAGAGTTAGTTTTTAGTTTTAAGAGCCACAGCGTCTTGCTGTCAGTCAATGGCTATGCTTGCGTCAAGACTGGGATCTCTATGGTCCAGGACGGGCATGGCAACTTTGGCTGACTTGATCTGATTGGGCAGGAATACAGTCTAAACCCATTGGTGGATTCTCCATCTCCGTGATGAGAAAAGGCGTTCAGGTAAGATAATGCCCCTTCTCTATCTCTGCAGATTTTGTTTTTTATCTATATTTCCAGTTTCGTTTTCATTTCCACAATAAAAAATTGTGGAAAAAAATTCAGTTCATCTGAAGCCTGAAACAACAAGCAACAGGCCTAAATCAAGATCTCGTGCCGTGAAATCTAGGAATGGGTTTCTTTAAAAAGTGGGGAAAGTGGGTTTTTTTTTTAAAAAGATTGCGAGATTTGAAAGGAATAGAGGAAATGTTTAAGACCATCAGAGGGTTTTTGGGGAGAGGAATGGTGGACCAAAAATGTCTCTGAAGGCAAAGCAAGGAACAAAGAGCCAGTGAATAGACTAGCTTTTTGGAACCTCTCTGGACAAAGTGAGGACAGGAAATCACCCACACGTGCTCCGGACAGCTGCTCCTTGTGAGGAGATTGCAGCACAGTGATCTCCTCTGTGTTTGAGCACTGAGAGACAATGAAAATAGCCATCTTGCTCATATTTTTTAAAGGACATTAAGTTTGCTAATCTCAGTTGCTATTCATATCAGAAATTATTAACTATTTTTAAGTCTTTTGAAATGACAAGTTTGAAAATGACAAGTGACTTTGCCTTCAGTCCTGAACAACAACAAAAAATTAAGTGTAACTTTTCTATGCTAGGAATAGAGGAGGAATAAGCCCTCGTCCGTCATCTGCCAATCACAATCACTTGCCTGGTGCCAATCCTGGTCACAGACTGGTTCTTAAATGCAGGCTGCAGCAGCTCAGTTGCCGTTGCTGTGGGAATTAAAGCAGCATCATGAGCCTGGGTGATTTTAACTAGATTACTTTGTGGAGCTCTGCACTTCATTTTGGGGAGTTTTAATCCAGTTGGAATGATGGGTTTCTGAGAGCCCAAGGATTTGTGTTTGCTGACAGGCTGTCCATAAGTGGTGTCGTTGTGTGCATCCCTCCTGCTTAGCAACTCAAAAACAGATCGGACTTTGGAGATGGGGAAATGCAGAGTGCAGGGCCTCGAGGAGCAGGCCTGACTAAATGGAATGTTCTGGAAAAGATTCCCCAGTCCTGGCAGAATCTCTGCTTGAAAGATGAGCAGCTGGGAAGTTTGTATTCTTGCTGCTTATCTCAGCATGAAGGGACATTGATTGAATGCCGGGTTACTGACGCCTCCAACACAGTATGATGTTTCCTCGTCATGTCTATATGTTATCATTCATAAAAAGTGTACTACTAAAAATTAGCTTAGCAAAATCTATAATTTTCTAATTTCTACAGACTAAAGAGCAAGTTAAAAATGCAAGAAATAAAAATGCTAGTAAATGCAGACTATCAATCTAGGAGCCATAAAAGCCGTAATATATGGAACTGATGGGAAATAAGGATGTATGATTTTTATGCCTTCCTTTAGTCCTGAACCAGCTCAACCAAGTGTCTGGAGCCATAGTCAGGCATGCAAATGCCAGTACAATGAATACAGAGTCCTTGACTTAACAACAATTTAATTACAGCACTGAAAAAAGGGACATGACCTTTTCACACAAGTATTACGACATCCTCATGTACACTTGATCAAAATTTGGTCGCTTGGCAACTGGCTCATATTTATGACAGTTGCAGTGCCCCCGGATCGCGTAATCCCCTTTTGTGACCTGCTGTTAAGCAAAGTCAATGGGGAAGCCAGATTCACTTAACAACTATGTTACTAATTTAACATCTGCAGTGATTCACTTAACAACTGTGGCAAGAAAGGTCTTAAAATGGGGCAAAACAAATGTCTCATTTCACAACAGAACTTTTGGACTCCGTTGTGGTCATAGGTCAAGGACTACTTGTGTGCCTTGGAGAAAAGAAATAAATAAAAAGGGGAGTAACACAAAGGAGAGGACTCAAGGCAACTTGCCTGCATCCTTGGTGGGAGATGACCATTGGGGGAGCTGGCCCCAGCTCTGTAGAACTCTTCCAGGGCAGAGGGGCACAACTCCAGCATAGCATACGGTCCCCAAAAACCTCAGAGATATTCCAAAACTAATAAGGGAAACTAATAAAGGAGTATGGATTTTTTAATAACTTTTATTTCCTTAAAGATGGTTTAAGCCACATTAAAAACCGTGCATGATTCCATTTTCTCTTTGACAGCATGGCCAGCATGAAAAAGATTCTTTTGCTTACTCTTGCCTTATCTGGGAACCTGCCTGACTCATAATTGTGGTTGGGGAATAAATGGCTACCTTGACCATGGGTACGTGAGCAGCATGAAAGGAGAAAGACTGGCTCCAAGCTGCTGGGTCCCAGAAATTTACTTCTAAATTAAGATTACAGTGTGAAGTCCGCTTGAAGATGGAATTCAGCTGAAGACTGAGATGTATAGCCATTAGTCTGGAATGGTATAGGGCAGGGGTCCCCAACTCCCAGCCCATGGACTGGAACCGGGCTGCACACAAAGCCCCATCCACGGGATGCAGGCAGCACACAAAACCACGCCTCCTCTGTTCCACGGAAAAAAAACCCTCCATGGAACCTGAGCCGGTCCACGGACTGGTGGCCAAAAAGTTGGGGACCACTGGGACTCCCACTTGAGCAGGGGGTTGGCTAAGTCCCCTAAAGTCCCTTCCTACCCTATCATTCTGTGTCTGTTACGCACAGATGTTGCAGAAAGCAGAATGGGGAAAGCAGAAGCTGTTTGGGGGGAGCAGCAGTCCAAAAGCGTGTCTGGTTGGTGTTCCAGATAGAAGAGGCCAGACAGCTGGCTTTTGGCTTTCAAATTTGCTGCTGTCTGGCATTGTGATGGTTTCACTTTGCACTCAGCTTCCTGGGCCCTGTTGGTATTTTTAAACTAAATACTACCTAGTTCCTCTGTTGAGTTTACTTAAGTTCAGAGATGGAGTTACTTCCTGAAATAAGACATCAACCTTCATACTTGTGTCTTCAACTGTGAGTGCATCGTTCCCATCTGCAACTCTTAGTTTAGGAGGCTGTTGGCTTGAATGCCCATTTTTTTCACCATGTTCCTCCCCACCCTGAAAAAAGCTAGTGCTCTCAAAAATATGACATGCCTTTCTCACCCAGTGCCATCCCATTCTGTTGTTGCTCAATTTTATGACCTTTGAGTGACTTAATATATAATTTGAGATTTTTCTCTTTACAAATAGCCCAAGATATGGTTTTTTAAATTTTTTTTACTGCTACCAAGATTTCAACAGGTCTTTCTGAAATTACGCTTTTACTTTTTTACAGGCATATCACTTCGCTGACTCACTACTCTGTTTGCAAAAGCATGCAGTGATTTTTAATTTGTCCGTTTTCTACTGTAGGTATCACTTAACCCATCAGTTTTACAACTTTAATAACCTTTCTCTCCAAATTCACAGACAACCCTGTACTGCAGTTTCGTATATAATATAGAACTGATTGGGAAAATGAAATTCACTTTGAATTCTAAAAGTGAAGGCACAGAAACGTCTAGATCCAGCTCTGCTTACAAAGTTTTTTAGGGGGATTCCATACCATGAAATGCTTTTTAATATCATATTCATTGACCTTTAGAAGAAGATAATGGGAAATTAAAAAGTTATGGAAATTCTGCGTAGTTACTGTAATAAAATGTATGCAGAGTGCCCTTGAAAACAAGATTCATAGACCACTGATTCAAAATACTGCATCCAAAATGTTGTATTACATTTGGTTTGTGATACAAATTAAATTGCAGATACTTAGAGTCCTGAATGATCTTTGTTTTATTATGATTTTTTTCCACATGAGCCTTCTTTTCAACTGGTCTTTTTCAGTTTCTGCTATTTTTGCAATGATGGAAGCTGAACGTCGGTCACAGGATGGGAGAGTCCCCAACTGAGGTCTTCTCCATTGCAATCTAGATTTGAAAAGGTTCCTCTTGGAAGTTCTCTGAGTATATTTTGAAAGTTTGGGTCAGGCCAAAAATCCTATTTTCCCACGATGTTGCTTCTGTGACCTTTCTATGCTCCGCTTAGCTGCTGTATTTCCTGCAATTACTTAATGGATTCTATAAGGGGAAATGGTTTAAAATCAAGGGAGTAAAAGGGACGTTTGAATGCCCAATATTCAAGATGCTCTTAATGCACAATCCAACTTTTGGGTTATTCAGAGTGTAAAGATAAGCTTCACCAATTTGTAGTTCGGAAAATGCAGTGAGTGAAATTATAATCGAAAGACTAAGAAGGGCCAGTCATTCATCTCTCTTTGGAGGGGACAAAAACCCCAAGTTAGCATTCTGAACTTCTGGAGCCCTGCAGGGAACATTTAGTCATTTGGATTAAGGGGCTCACAGACCCCCTTTTCTCTGGCTGCCATTGATGTAGCTCTGTAGCCTGTATTCAGTTGCCCTTCTTTATCTTGGTTTCTGCACAAAGCTTCAGGTGTTTCCATCTCTTCCTGCGTCTCCTCCCTGGCCTAGCAGCAAACTCAGTCATTGTGCCATGGAGAGGAGGAGGGTGGGTGTTGGGAGGACACCTTCTCCTCTGAGGGCTGCCTCACTCGAAGCCTGGCCTCCCCCAGGCAAGAAGACCTTCTGGGCTGAAATGCTCCCATCTAGTAGCTTTTTACACACACACACACACACACACACACACACACACACACACACACACATGCGGAGGAAAGGTATGGCTGTGTGAAGCTAGGTTTCATATTCACTGTTTTTGAACATAGGTCTTCTGTTTGGGGTTTTATGTTTTCAGCTTGTCACCCCTCCATTGGATGCAGTTTTGTTCAAATCCTCTTCCTCTTGTGCAACCAAGATACACACACACACACACACACACACACACACACACACACACGAACAAAGAATACAACTTGTGATTAAAAGATAGGGGAGGGAGCAGGATATGCAGGGGAGGAGGTGGGATTTACTAATAGTTCATCAATCACCTCCAGCATAGTACTTCCCTATTGGGTCCCCAGACCAATCAGCAGAAGGTCAGTGGATTGAAGGCAGATCTCATCCCGGAAGGGCAGGAGGTTCCAAAGGGCCACCACCATGGCAGAGAAGCTCCTCTCCTGGACCCTGCCAGCCAGAATTCCTTGACCGATGGGATCCACAGCATGCTTCCTCTGCCAGCATGGGTGGGGCAGGCCTGTCCCATCAGGCTGAGACAGATCCTCAGGTAGTGTGGACCCATGGCATTCAGGCTTTAAAGGTGATAACCAACACCTCAAATTGCACCTGGAAGCAAACCAGCAGCCAGTGCAGCTCGCACAAGAGCAGTCTAAGGTGGGCCAGTATAGGGGCCCCAAAGGCTGCCCGTGGCATCACGCTCTGCACCAGTTGTAGCTTCCAAATGCTCTTTAAGGGTAGTCCCATCTAGAGCGCATGGCAGTAGTCCAGGCATGAGATGACCAAGACTTGAGTGACTGAGTGCTGGAACTCCTGATCCAGGAAAGGCTGGACTGGTGTACAAAACAAAGTTGTGCAAAGGCTCTCCTGGCCCCAACCACTATCTGTTCTTGGAACAGGAGTCATGAATCCGGGAGAACCCCCAAGTTGCGGACCGAGTCCATCTGGGTAGTGCCACCCCATCCAGAATTAAAGATGTTGAAGTCCTGGATCTTGAAACTCCATGCACCCAAAGCTTTGACAGGTCTTGCCAGGGTTCAGTTGAAACCTGTTGCCCCCATCCAGGCCCCCACAGCTAAAACAGGGCAACTAAAACAACACTTGGATCATCCTCCACCTACTGATGATACTTCAACTCATGATGATGGATGATCTAGCTCCTGGGTTAATTTCTACCTTCTGTGCTTCTATGCCCAATGAGAACCATAAAGCAGGATTTGGAATTCCTTCAAACTTCCCTGTGACATTTATTTAAAGGGGCTTTTTATTTGTTTGTTTCTTTTGATAGCTGAATACTTTATGGAATATCAACCATTGGATTAATTTACCATAATCTTTCAAACTATTGTTTTGAGTTTCCAGTTTGGCCTTCCCTTGGAATATCGTGGTATTTACTCATCCAAGCACTAACCATGTCATGGCTACTTAAAATGTTGAGATCAATTGTGTGTTGCTATCTAGCTGACCTTATTGCACTTGGCCATATGAAAGCACTGACTTTTTAAAAAATCACCAATTACTCTGGGCACAAATAAACTTTCATTTATTCTTCCATCTCAACCAAATAGACAGGTGACTTCTCCAGTGGTTCCATACAGATGTTAAACAGCAGGGAAAGATAATCCTTTGAGATCCAGCAGGTGAGGGCTTATCTTCGTCCTTATTGCTACCAAATAATATTCAACCTGAAGTAAGCTGTTGGATAGCAATCCACTCAAGTCATAGATTTTCAACATTTAAGACTGCTGATGCAATCCAACAGCATCTAATTGAAAAAAATTAGAGCAGAAAGGAAACTACCCAAGCAGCAGAGGAACAAAGGATCAGCTCCTAATTGACAAGATGATTTTAGAAAAACTGCAAGAGAAATAACAAGAGTCAGTAGAAACATCAGAAGCTTTGTACAAAGATCAGTGGCACAGTGGAAGACACCGTTGCAGGTCAATAGTGACAGAATAGGAGAGGATAAGAGAGGAATCTTCTTGACTCACTATCCTCACTACTGTTTGTCATTGCACTGATTCCTCTGTCACCATTACTGAACAAGACAGGCCATAGCTAACAATCATTAAAAACATCTGGCAGTCTGTTCCACTTCCTTTATATGGACAATCTGAAGCTGTATGGAATAAAACCATGAGAAGTAGAATCACTGCTCATCAATACAGCCAAGATATTGCAGTGGAGTTTGGACTGGATGAATGTGTCACCCTCACCGTCAATGGAGGGAAAATAGTGAAAACTGAAGGAATCAAGATCTCCTGTGGGAATAATATCAAGAGTCTGGATGAGGACAATCACTATAAATTACATGGGCATCGTTCAAGCTGACAAAGAAGTCGAGGTTAGAAGTGAATACATGACAAAGTAGCAACAGAGGTGCATTGGAATACCTGCAAGAAATACCATTTAGCTGCAAACAATAACCACTGGGACCCCAAAATAGATAAAGTAATAGAAGATGGAGAAGCTAAAGAGCTCTGGGACTTTAGGGTTCAAACAGAGAAGCACCTGCCACATAACACTCCAGACTTAACAATTGCCAAAATAGTCATAGTAGTGCCTGAAGATGGCAGAAGAGAAAGAATTAGAGAAAATCACAAAATACAAAGACCTGCAAATAGAATGACCGTAGCAGCAAAGGAAAGCAAAGGTGCTCCCAATATTGATAGGTGCCTTGAGTGCAATCCAAAACAACTGGAGCACCACTTGAACACCATCAGCACTGACAAATTCACCATCGGTCAATTGCAAAAGGCAGCTTTACTTGGAACAGCTTACCTCCTGTGACATACCAATAGTACTACAAAGGAACAGTATCTGCTTATCCTAGGTGCTTGGGAAGGACTCGAGGAGTGGATAAAAATGCCAATCCAGCCTAAACATCTGGCTGACTGTGATGAACCCATAATAAAATAATGAGAGCCTGTTTGGCTAAGATGCTGGCCTAGAAACGAGGAGGTGGTGAATTCTAGGCTTCCCTGAGGCAGGCAAGCCAGTTGGGTGACTTTGGGCCAATTACTCTGTCTCAGCCCAACCCACCTTACAGAATTGTTTTGCATGGAAACTAGGAGGCAGTATTAGGTATGTTCTCTGCTTTGAATTGACTATACATATAAAAAGAGGGATAAACTAACAGCAGTAGTCATAGTAGTAGCAATGTAGTGTTACTCAGAACAGGATGCAGCTACTATTAAGATCCAAGAGCTGCTGACAGCAAACACGTCCATACCAAAGCCATACAGTCCTGAACTGAAGACAGGGTTACAAGCAGAGTCTTCCTCAAAACCCTTGTTCCCTCCCTTCTAGCCAACTAGGTAACTTCATCGATGCTAGAAAGGAGGATTGTTGAGTCTTTGGTGCTCTCCCAGTTTGGTTGTTTTCTTGCAGATGTTTCATTACCCCACTAGGTAACATCATCAATGCCAATGAGCGTGAGGTTTGCTCTCATTTATATTCAAGTGACTTGCCCTGTCAGTGTGAGTAGGAGTGTTCCTGGTGATTTCTTGTTTAAGCTGCTGTTTGATAGTTTGTCTGAGTCAGTAGCTCCTTGATTGGGGTATTGTTTATTGCTTGATTGTTGGTCTAATATTAGTTTATTGACTGCTTATTTAATTTGATTGCTGGCATTAGAAGTCAGTCCTGATAAGAAACTCTTTGTTAAGTATCAGTTATTACAACATTAGTCTTATAAAAGTGATTCTTGAATTGCAATATCAACAGCATCATTGAATAGGAGATGTAAGAGAAATTGACCACACACGATTTCCTACATTTGGATAAAGCTATGCCTGATGTAAAAGTCTAACTACACTTAGGCTAATTCTGTAAACTGTTCAGTTAAGAATCTGTGGTTCCAAGACTGAGTTCTGGAGAGATGCAGAATACATGCTGCATTAACAGAGGGATAGAATCAAGATCTCATGAAGTATTAATACCACTTTACAATGCCTTGGTAAGGCCACACTTGGAATACTGCATCTAGTTTTGGTCACCACGATGTAAAAAAAATGTTGAGACTCTAGAAAGAGTACAGAGAAGAGCAACAAAGATGATTAAGGGACTGGGAGGCTAAAGCATATAAGGAACGGTGGCTGGAATTGGGAATGTCTAGTTTAATGAAGAGAAGGACGAGGGGGGACATGATAGCAGCGTTCCAATATCTCAGCGGCTGCCACAAAGAAGAGAGAGTGAAGCTATTTTCCAAGGCGCCTGAAGACAGGATAAGAAGCAACAGATGGAAACTAATCAAGGAGAGAAGCAACCAAGAACTAAGGAGAAACTTCCTGACAGTCAGAACAATTAACCAGTGGAGCAACCTGCCTCCAGAGGTGGTGAATGCTCCACCACTGGAAGTTTTTAAGAAGAGACTGGACGGCCATTTGTCTGAAATGGTATAGGGTTTCCTGCCTGAGCAGGAGGTTGGACCAGATGACCTCCAAGGTCCCTTCCAACTTTGTTATTATTATATTATTACATGGCTCTGGGTGAGATGGATTGATATTTTCACTCTTTTAACTTTGGATCAATTCTGGCACATGTATCTGGTTGCTTTCTCCCTTTTCCAGATACTTGGCTGACATTTTGGAGTTCTGCCAGTCTAGCAGCTGGGCGGTTTCTTAACCATGTAAGCAGCTGATCAGTCCACTTTCTGTATTTGCTGGGGAAAGCCTGGTAATATTTACAGAAGCATTCTCTGCATGCTAATAGCCTCTCTTTCTCTTTAGATTTGGCATTAGGCACACCTTATTTGTACCCTTAGTGATTACAAAAGTATGTGGGGGGCTTCCTTAGTGTTGTAACAATTTGTCTGTTTCCAAAACAGCATATTATGGATGCTTATACAAATCAACCACTTGTACGATTTTGAGACTGAAAGTTACATGCTTTTCTGGTTAGTCATTCTTTAGAGGAAGAGAATACTTTGTCTTCCCATTGCAGTATAGCCTGTGCTCGTTTTTATTAAGAGAAAATGGTTGCAGGCATTCTAGACAGGACTTGGGGGCCAGGCCCTATGGTTCAAGGTTTTAAGGGGTTCTCAGCAATCCCACCCCACCATCCTTCCAGTGACAATCCCAGGCGTTACATTTCCACCCTCTTTTTCCTCACTGCTGGTGGAAGGGAGACTTCAGAGGGGAGTAGATGAAAGCTGATGGCCCCGTTGTTATGGTTAGTCCTTTTGGTGGTATCCACATTCAGTCCCTTTTTTAGTTGTACCAAAGGAAGTGAGGGCCATAAAACCGCTTTGTTCACCCCCCTTCCCTTCATCGTCTGACAGAATCCAGAGAGGGCAGAAATGGGGTTTTCCATAGTCGATAACTAGAGATGAAATATAATTGGATTCTGACAGTACTCTTGGATAACACTTCAAAGCATGCTTCCCAGACACAAAATTAGATCTGTTGGCTTCAGCAACGCTCCTAACTAAACGTACCTCATGCAAAATGTTTTTTGAAAGAATGGTGGTGCTTCCAGAATCACAAGAGCTTTGCATTGCCTTGTGAGATTAATTTAAAGAACCTGGCCAGAAAACCGTGTTTTTATGAACTGCCAGTGAGGTTATTGAGATGTTCTCTTGCTTTCATACAGATGGAAGTAATTTGACGTCTGTATGTCAGTTCTTATAAACATTTCTGTCCCAAAACAGGTTTAACACATTTTTGAAAGAGATCATTTCTACTGACTCAAATTCCAAGGGCCTCATGTGCTAAAGTCTGAGAGAGATTATTTGCGAGAAATTTAACCGGCTTCATCTTGCTGGGAAAAAGAAGGACAGTGGATGTCCTCGAAGCCATGCCGAGGGTTGCCTTGTTGTACTGAGCTCTGAAGAGACCTGACTTACTTTCCAGAAAAGTTACAATAGCTGTATTTGGTTCCATCAGAGTCCAGCCAAAGCAGTAGTTCAATGGTGCATTGTATTATTTGATAAGAATCTTTTGCGAGGCTAGCTTTCTTTTTGAGAATTACCATTTCTATAGTCTAATTTTGCATTGCAGGATATTTGCTAACCAATACTCTTGGGAGAAAAAATTAGTGGGAGGTCATAAAATCTAGCATGCCTGATGGCTGACAACAGCCTCTCTGGCTTCCTCCAGGATCAGATGCAGCAGTTAGATCAGAGGCACTAATGGAGTTAGTGAAGGAATCTGGTGGGAAGCGCCCCACTTCCCAGGCTGTAACTGAATATGGCAGACAGTTAACACTTTTTGGAGGGAGGGTATCATGTTGCCTACCTTAAGGGAGATCTATTGTGCCCTGTCCTGAAGAAACCCACCTGTGATCTGGCCGCTTTTGGCCACTTTCTCCCAATCTTCAATCTTCCCTTTTTATGGATGATTGTCAAGCAGGGCATCGGCCACAGAGGATGCTAGTTTCCTATCAGCCCAGACTCAGGCATGGTCAGGGCACTGAGATGACAGGATTGCTCTAAGCAATTATTTTTGTCAGGACTGCCAGGATTTTGAGTTTGTCAATTTTGAGTTGTGTGCAACACCTGGTCCCATTACACTTCTGAGCATATTCATATCTATCAACTGTAGTAGCCTTCTGGGTCACCTGCAACAGCTGGAGGCTGGAAGCACTGAGTTACGGTGGTTCCAAGCCTACCTAAGCAGGCAATTTCAGTCGGTATTTTTCAGACAGGATATGCTAGAATCTTTGATTTTTTCCAGGGGGGTATGGGAGGGGTTCCATGGGACTCAGTGCTTCCCCATGTAATTAAACAGCTGCATGAAACCTGTTGGGAGGCATGTCATTAAACATCTGCATGAAACCTGATGGCACAGTGGTTAGAATGCTGTGTCTCAGATAAACTCTGCCCACAGCCCAGAGTTCAATCCTGACAGGACTCAAGGTTGACTCAGCCTTCCATCTTTCCAAGATCAGTAAAATGAGGGCCAGATTGTTGGGGGGGGGGGCAATATGCACATAATGCCCACCCTGTAAACCAGAGAATGCTGTAAAGCACTATGGGGCAATATATAAGTCTAAGTGCTGTTGCTATGGCTGTTTATATGGGGTGAGGTATCATTAGTGAGCTGATGCCATCCAGCTGTGCATTGCCAGTCCAGGTTGAACTGGATCTGCTGTAGAAATCCCGAAGTGTCGGGGTCTGAATGGAAAGAAAAGCAGAATGGACCTGCTGTGTATCAACAAACATCTCGGCAAACTGGTAACATCGTTCCCTGGAGTTACTCTAGACAGGGGAGAGGAAAAAATGGTTCATGACTTGGGGTCCTGCTGGATTGGTGGCTCCCATTCAAGCAAGTGGGAGTTGTAGCCAGGACCTTGTAGACTACGTGAATGAAACTCTCTTCTGCAAGAGTTTTTTCACAAGTGTTCTGCCACTATCACCTTTTTACTACCGCGTGTAAGAATTTAGGAATTCATTGCCCTTGAACACAAACCTAGGTTGACGGTTCCTTCTACCAGAAATCCACTTTTGCTTCTTCTCCAAGTTGTGGTTCCGCAGTGAATTTTAGTGAAGGAGTTGATATTAAACAATTGGAAACCTGAAGCTGTGATTTGATTTTTTTTTAATATAAACTGAACTCAAGTAAAATAAAAGCTTCTGCTGTGCTTGATATATAATCATTTAAGGACAGGTAGCCAACATTTTAAAACACTCCACTGAGCCAGAAATACTTTGCTGAAAGGACCATGTTCCCAATTTTAAAAGGCAGAAAGATGGAAATACTGAAAAAACTCTACAAAGTACTGATATGGTTGAATTTTTAAATTTAAGTTTCTGTAATGGACAGTGGGAGAGAGAGAGAAAAGACCCTGGCTGGATACAAGAAGCACAAGTGGAGTTCAGAGGCGTTTGTGAAACTCTGCCAGTTCCCAAGGATGTTGCAAAGTCTGTACATAAACAGCTTTAGTTGGAGCCATCTGGAAAGTTAATAGGGGAAAAAAACATTGCCCTCACTCTCTTGATTAAGTGACACACGGTAAAGATTTATAGTATCTGTTGCTTATGTATCATCGGTGATAGAGCGGACTGCTTTCGTAATCAGCGGAATTATCCTTTCTAGATAAAATTCTTGTTTGATCAGTCCTACTTACCTTATCATTAATATGTGTACAAAAACACTCAATGACTTTTTTTCTTCTTTTACAGAGCTGAGAAAACGGAAGTCCTCAGTGATGACCTGCTACAGGTAATTGATTAATGGCTGTGTTTAAATTCCTATAATAAAGCTGCCCTTGGGGGTTTTGATTGCTGCTTTTCAAAATGTTGAGTGGGAAAAGCAAGTATGTCTTTGCAAGACAGAAGAGGCTTTTTTCAAATTACGGACTAGCTGAAACAGGGTTCAAAAAGGTTAGCTTAATCTAGAGAAAGTGAGAAATAACTCTTTGAATCTCAGTGGCTTATTGTAGAGTGAAGTATTATGGTGTTATTGGAGCATGAAGGTGTGTCTACCCATTTGGGAAAAAATGCATTTGTGGATGTATGTTGCAGTGAGCAACTTGAAATTTTGTTGAAGATGTATGTTGAAGACTAGCCATGAGCATCAAGTTCCAACTGTCAAATCTCTCTTGTTTATTCTGTGCATTTAAAACTTAACTAGATTCTACCTTACAAATTTGGGGTTTGGGGTGTTCACTTTATAAGCATGAACTGAAAGCGTTAAGCTCTTTTCTTTGAATAATGTTACATTTCAGCTTTCCTTCATGTATTTAAGTTAGTTTATAGTCTACCCAAATCAGGGAAAAGATAACAAATTTGCCCATATTCCTATTTAAATATCTGCATTTTTTCTCAAGTCTTCCCTGCATTCTCCTATTTTGTTGCCTTGGTAATCCTAAGAAATATTTGGAGGCGTGGAGATGGAGGGAAGCCAGGAATTCTTCTCTCCAGCTATTGGCAAGTGCTTTTTGCAGGCATGGCTTTGTTGGTTCTGTGACGCGGGCGGAATTGCTTACTCATCCACTTGCTGAGCAGAAGCTTCCACGTTTTGTCCTAGGCCCAACTTCATGCACTGCGTGCCTTTTGCCAAATGTTTCTGTTCTTTGACATACAGTATTCTCCCAAGCATGTTCATCGTTTCCAAAGTCCTTTCCATCAGGAAGAAGTATGTCATATGTTTCCGTAAACACAGCTAAATGGCTTATTGCTCTCAAACATAATCTCTGCAAACAGCTCTGACTAAGAGGCCTTGGGAGCTGCAAGGGACACCTTCCCCCAGGCCGCCTGGGCTCCTCTCGTGTTCTTGGCCATTCTGGACAGCACCTACTGTTTGTATATGGAATTGTGCCTCTTTCAGTTACCAGTTCATGACCTGGAGGGGACCGTTATCATCTTCCTAGCATTATTCCCGCAGGTGCAGAATGCGCTTTTTGGATTGACAATTTGCTGGTCTGTCACCGTAAAAAGAATGTATTGACTTGGGTTGACGAACACCTCCTTGCACGATCAAATGAGATCTGCATCCAACTGGATTGTCGTGTCTGTATTTATTGTGCCTTGCCATCTTTGCTTCAGCCTTCCACTTGGGTGCTTGCCGTCTAATAATAATATGGAGGGAATACCATAGGGCAGTGGTTCTCAACCTGTGGGTCAGGACCCCATTTGGGGTCGAACGACCATTTCACGGGGGTCGCCAAACAACGCAGTCCGCCATTTCCCCCCCCCCTTTTCCTTAGCTGTGCTACTCCCTTGTATTCTATTGGCTTTTGAAAGCCAATAGAATAGACTCTCTTGAATAGAGTCTAATTCTATTGGCTTTCAAAAGCCAATAGGAATTGTTCAGGCTGTCTCTGCCCTGCTGAGCCCGCCAAAAGTCCCATTCTGCAAATGGTGCTGCACCAGTTGAGTAGTCCTCGACTTATGACCGGTTGAGTAGTCCTCGACTTACGACCGGTTGGGGGTCGCGGCATTAAAAAGGTTGAGAACCACTGCCATAGGGAAATAGGTTAAAATAAAAGCATTTGTTCAGCAATAATTTTAAATTATAATTGGAAGCCAAAATATCAGAATTAAGATAAGTGATTCGGTAGGGTTTTTTTTTTAATTGTGGAGTTCTTGGTGCTCTCTGAGCTGGGTTGCTGGCTTGCAGACATCATCATCATCATCATCATTTTTATTATTACCCGACTAGGTATCATCCGTGGTAATCAGTGTGAAAAACATTTTTGTGCCCTGTGAAGAGGGAGGGTTGTGTGGAAACCTGAGCTGTGTTCACTTTAAGTCCAGGTTCCTTCACCAGCGGTGTTCCTGGTGTTCAACTGACAGCTGTTGAAGAAGCTGGGCAGGAGGATTCTGATCTCCCTCCACCTTTCTTGGGGAAAGAAATGACTGTGAGCCATTTGCGCCCCCCCCCCCCATGCAGCAGCTGGTCCTGCTAATGCAGTGGTTCTCAACCTGTGGGTCGGGACCCCATTTGGGGTCAAACGACCATTTCACGGGGGTCACCAAACAACGCAGTCCGCCATTTTTTCCCTCCTTTTCCTTAGCTGTGCTACTCCCTTTTATTCTATTGGCTTTTGAAAGCCAATAGAAGAGACTCTCTTGAATAGAGTCTAATTCTATTGGTTTTCAAAAGCCAATAGGAATTGTCCAGGCTGTCTCTGCCCTGCTGAGCCCGCCAAAGGTCCCATTCTGCAAACGGTGCTGCACCAGTTGAGTAGTCCTTGACTTACAACCGGTTGAGTAGTCCTCGACTTACGACCGGTTGGGGGTCGTGGCATTAAAAAGGTTGAGAACCACTGTGCTAATGGGAAGAAACAAAACTCCCGTTTGGGAGGAGTCTTGCAACACAGGGCCCAGCTCCACCCCACAACCCACAGCAAGTTTCCTCCTCTGCCTAAGTTGCTTCGCTTCACTGGAGCATCATTAGATGATTCAGAATAGCGATTCCCCTGGGGGTGCAGATGCCCTGCAAGTCAGCCGCCTCCTCCCTCTGCTTCTCAGAAAGGACAGGCTGGCAGATGGCCGGCGTTGGGCCTCAGCATCTCAGCATTATCAAGGAAGTGCATCGTTTAGCTCAGGGGTGGGCAACTATAGCAACTGTACGGCCTGTGGGCTCCCAGAATTCCTGAACCAGCCATGTGTGTTGATGTCCACAAAGTCTTTGCCAGGTTTGGCGACCCCTGTTCCAAGGCAATTTTTTTAAAAGACAGAACTTAAAAAGTCTTAAGGGGATTCCTACATTTGCAGCTGAACCATAGTTTTTCGGGTTTGTTCAAATGAAAATGTTCCAGAAGGCTTCCATTTAACTTTCCCCACTCATAAAAATGTAGCAGGAAAATAACATGCAATTTATATGTGGAGATTTCCAGCCGACCTTGGTTTAACTTCTCAGACCTTTGGACAAAAGCTCTTTAAGAGAATGTGTGCTGCTTATCACTTGTGTCTTGCCAACAACCTCTCTTTTACAGCACAGGTTCTTCTTCACAAAGATTTTATTGTGTGATTCCTCATTCATATGGCCTTTGGTAGACTCCCATGATAAAGGCCAGATTCATGCATCATGGGATGCCATAATATCATTGGCTGACTTGATTTTAATATAGCATGCTGCAGGAATCCTGCCAAGGCTAACTCTGAAGTGTGAAAACGGATCAGTAATTCACTAAATTAATACAACATGTGAAGCCAGCCAGTCTTTTATTTAGAATCCTTTCCTCTATTACAGCTTCCATTCCCACCCCACCCATTCACCCCCTCAAGGAGAACTAGGCTGCCAGGAGCCATCCATCTGGAAGCATTCAGTTCCTTAATTAAGAGTTGTATATGTGTAGTTTCACCCCTCACCTGGCAGTTATCAAAGTGCAGATACCCATATACATTTACATGTTATTTTCCCTTTTTATCTGTGACTTCAAAATATTGTTATTACTGTCTCTTCACAACAATGTGAAGTCACAGTTGCCAGTTCTTTAGCTGCTGTTGGCCTTCATAGCCATCAAGTTCTTTCCAAGAACCTAGGATGTGGTAACGTATCAGCATATTATCTATGTGGATCCAAGTTGTGTGACTTTGTGTAATTGAGATTTTGTGGTTTTGTCAATGCACAGATTTTCTAAGTGCTGTCCAAGATATGGCACCTACAATAGGGGTCCCCAACCCGGGCCACAGCATGCCAGAAACCAGTCTGCGCAAACCAGCAAGGCCCCATCCACAGGATGCAGGCAGTACGTGAAATCAGGCCCCCTCCGGTCCACAGTAAAACCTCTCTCCATGGAACCAGTCCCTGGTGCTCAAAAGGTTGGGGGCCTCTGATCTAGAGTGCTAATAATCACTTGGATCGTCATGGCCGGATTTTTTCAGCTTTGAATGCTTTGTGATGTTCAGTTCTTCTATTCTGCAATCCCCTAGTATTGCCACATCAATTGTCCACACTTACTTCTTTTCAGTCACACTTATATCTAGTGCAGTGGTTCTCAACCTTTTTAATGCCGCGACCCTCCCAACCGGTCGTAGGTTGAGGACTAAACCGGTCATAAGTCGAGGACTAAACCAGTCGTCAGTCGAGGACTACCCAACCGGTCATAAGTCAAGGACTTTCCCTTCCCAGGAGCGCCGCGCATGCGTGGTGCCGCCCCTTGCACCGGCCGAGGCGTAGCTGGCAAGCGGCAGAAACGGAGCAGGCCAACCACCGGCTGGGCCACCAGCTGGCCCAACCCAAGGGAGGTAAGGCACCCGCCGGAAAAGGGGAAAAAATGGCGGACAGCCTTGCTTGGCGACCCCCGTGAAATGGTCGATCGACCCCAAATGGGGTCCCGACCCATAGGTTGAGAACCGCTGATCTAGTGTGTTATGTAAGCCATCGACAGGTTTTACACTATTGTTGTCCACTTTCCCCTCTAGCGTTGGTAGAAATTGACTGTGTGATGTTTTTCTTCCAGATGTTTTGAGATTACACCCAGAGCACTTTAGCTTCTCCATTTTCCAGTCATATTTTTATTACTTCAATATTCATGTTTTGTTTCCTGTACAATCAATAAGATCCAATTTTTAACATGCATCAATGCTTGTTCTTGGCTCTTTTGCATAAACAGGCAATGCCTGCGTTTCATTCTTTGACAGTTTGTTTGATTTGAAGTAAACCTCTGCCTCAATTTCTGCAGGGCAGGTATTAATCTATCAGTATCACTGCAGGGATGTAATGCATAATGAATAGTCTCCAGCTTTCTGTTTTTTGGCCCAACCTGTCCAGCTCAGCTTGTGTCCAGTTAATAACTCCAGCAATGTATCGTATTGCAGGTCTGGCTCAGGTATTGTTAACTTTGATGATGCTTCCACCATCAATTTTGTCTTTAGCACTTTTCTTACTCTTTGGAGTTGTATTCTTTACTAAACTTGTCCATATTTGATGTTATCCCACATAAAATGCCCAGATACTTGTAGGCTTCATTCTGATGGAATTCAGCATTTCAGTTCATTCATCCAATTTATAGCTATCGTAGCACATTTCTTAAACCAAATTCCATTGATACCTCTGTGCTAAAATTATTGCAATATTATTATATTATAATTATATAATATTTTATTATAACTGTCACACAGTCAGTCAATGTTTAGACTGGATTTGGCATTTTTAAGAACCTATCAAGTCCTTTCTAAGGTCCTGGAATAGGCAGATGTTGTTTGATGGTGTATTGTCACAGGATATAAGCTGTTCTTAGTAAAGTTATAAGCTGCCTTTTGCAATTGACTCCAGATGTTTGGGGATTGCACCCAAGACCAGAGCACTTTAGCTTCTTCATTTTCTATTACTTTGCCTATTTGTTGGTCCCGCTAGTTCTTGCTGGCAAGCAAATGGTATTTCTTGCAGATCTTCCAATACTTCACTGTTGCCATGCTGTTGTTTGTAGTCAGTCTGTGAGATCTTCTTGTAGCAGCTAACAAAATAGACCACCGATCCTTCAGCTTCTTTGCAGAAGCAACATTTGCTGTTTATTGCTGTCGCCTCAGTTCTGGCTTTGTATGCATTTGTTCATAAGGCTTGGCCTTGTGCAACTGGAATTAGTCTGTCTCTTTCTTCAACTTTCCTGCTCATTGCCGGTTCTTGCCTTTGCCTGCTTTTTTTAATGCACTGTCCCTGTAATACGTTGCTTTGCCATGCCCTTTTCCGACTCTTCCTTTGCTCTTTCTTATAGGCCGGTTTGGTCTCTCCAGTACTCAGTGACCCTTCATGGCATAGTAGCTTCACTGCATCTTCTTCACGGTCCTTCAGAGATTCTGTTATTAATATTATCTTCATCATCATCATCTGTTCACAATAGTATGAAGTCACAGCTGCCACTTTGGCTGCTGTTGGTCTTCATATGCATCAAGCTCTCCCCAATAACTTAGGATGTTGTAACATGTCAATGTAGTATATTATTAATATAGTGTACAGGTAAGTCCTCAACAACCATTCGACTGTTCGAAATTACAGTGACACTGAAAAAAGTGAGTTATGACTGTTGCAGCATCCCCAGGGTCACATGATTAAAATTTAGATACTTGGTAACCGACTCATATTTATGACCGTTGCTGTATCTTGACTTAACAACCGCTGTGATTCACTTAACAACTCTGGCAAGAAAGGTCGTAAAAATGGGGCAAAATTCATTTAACAACTGTCTTGCTTAGCAACAGAAATGTTGGGCTCAATTGTAGCTGTAAGTTAACGACTACTCATATTGGCTTAGTATATTATGATAGCCTGCCCCTTTAATATACTTTATTCAACTCCTGCTCCTATTTTTCTCCCAACAACGACTCTGTGAGACAGTGAGTGACCCAAAGTCACCCAGCCGGCTTTCATGCCTAAGAAAGAAGGCCTGGAGCTCACTTCCTCCTGATTTCCAGGCTAGCACCTACACCAAAATGGCTCTCACCAGATTGCCAGTAAATCCACAAAGAATCCAATGGTATTTTAAAGTTCTAAATAAAAATGTGAGCATGTAATCAGGTATGGAACACCCTGCGCATGGTACATAGAGCTGAGGAGGGAGTATTATGTAGCACATAGCTGGGGGGATGAAAGGGAGAAGACTGAAAGGATAGGTAAAAGAATAGTTACATTTGGGTGTACAGATAGTCCTAAACCAGGGGTGTCAAACGTCCGGCCCACAGGCAGGATGCGTCATGCCAAAACCGCGCCCACGTGACGTTGCGAGTTTGACCCCCCTGTCCTAGACTAACGATTGCTCACTTAACGACATGCCTTTATCCTGTCCTGTTTGCTCTCTGACTAGATCGAGCGACGTCTTGACAACGTGAGGTCTGTTTGCCACAATTCCTGTAAGCGGCTCGTGATGTGTTTGCAAGGACAGTATGGAACCGAGGCTGAAAAGAGACACGTGAGTAGCCCTTGCCTGTAATTTTCCCCTCTCAAGCCTCTTGCCGTGCGTCCGTGTTTCCTCTCTTCCCCCAAGATGGCAGGATCGTCTTTGGTGTTCTTTTTTTTTTATTTACTTCTTTGTATTGCTCTAACATGCAAGAAAGAAGAGGCAATCACAAAATGCTAAGCCAAAAATAAAGGACAGAGAAAGAAACCCCTGCGAAGAAAGTCTCCACCATTTTCCAGTTGCTTTGCATGGGTTCAGATCCCAGCTTCATGCGAGGTGACCCAACACAACCTCTCCTCCCCAGAGCTGCTTCCTTCTCACCAGAAAGCGGTTCTGGTCCCTCATTTCAGATTCACAGAGCAGCATCGAGAGCCCATCAGGCCTGCTTTCATTTGCAGGGCATCCCAAGGCTTCACCAGTGTGTGTCCTGTACATGCCCCACGTTGACTGTCCTACCTATCTTTCTCGAGCTGACGTGTCTCAAAGTCTCTGTCCAACCCTCAGACCTGAGCTTGCTTTCCTCCTTCCTGCGATTGTCCCCTGATTTTTCCTGCAGGCTGAATGGTTGTACGCGTGAGCTGGCAGGTGCCGTGTTTCCTCCAGGCGGTTAGGAGGCTTGGGATATTACCTTGCTACGAACTGTCCTTCTTTTCCTTTGCAGAAGAAGCTTCCCCTCACGGCGTTTGCTCAGAACATGCAGGAAGGTTCCCAGCAGCTCAGCGAGGAAACACTACTGGGGTAAGAGCTGAACCTCCTTTCTGGATCTGCCCGTCGTCCTTGCCTTCTTCGCAAATTGAGAGCCAGCCTCACTTTCCCCTTTCTGCCATGTAAGCTCTCACCTCACTAAACACAGTTTCTTAGAAAATTATGAATTGCTGAAGAATTACAGTCATGGATTCTTAGAGGAAGAAGCCGTTTCCATGTGGGGATTAGCAAAATGACTAGAGCACAGGTCAGCAACCTGCGGCTCCCAGCCTCCTCTGCCATTTGCAGAGAGAGAGAGAGACAGAGAGAGAGAAAGAGGCACTTGCCCCCCCCCTCTCTGTAACTTTGAATGATCACTAAATGAACTGTTGCAAGTTAAGGACTGCCTGTATATGCAGCAGACCATATTTGCACACTTTTGAAACACAGAGGGGCAGAAACGGCTTAATCTTTTGTACCTCTACAGCTATTCCCATGTGATGATTCCAGCCAGAGAGAGACAGCTTGGTTAGCACAGTCTGGATGGTCCCTTGAACCATCTCTTAGAATCTTGTTTTTCCACAGGCACCTGTGAGAATAGAGGCTCTCCCATCCATTCACACCTTCCTGAGCCTGTTGAGAAATGTTTGGAGAACTGTAGCAAGCCAATGTGCTATATTTTGCTGGGGGAATGGCTCCTTCCACTCCTTTGAGCAAATCGGATGAAGCCGGTAATGTTTTTCTTTGCTTGTAGGAAAATGCTGGAGACTTGTGGAGAAGCGGAGAATAAACTTGCAATGGAACTCTCTCACCATGAGATGCAGGTTGAAAAGGATGTTTTGGACCCACTGAATCAACTCACCGAGGTAAGCTGCTCCAGCTGCCCCCATCGATCCTAACCTAGGCTTACCTCTTATACCAGGAAGAGTAATAAAAGCAGCAACGTTCAGTGGGTTTTAGATAAATATAATGGTTGTATAGTTAGTGTCAAATGTCAGTTTCCTGTTGTCTCTGCTTGCAGATGGAAATCCCCAATATTCAGAAACAGAGGAAGCAGCTTGCTAAGCTGGTCCTAGACTGGGATTCTGCAAGAGCTCGGTAAAGTACAACTCTCCTGCTCCTTTTTATGCTCAGGAAGTATCACACCCCCCCTCCTATGTACCTGCTCCATAGTTGATCTGAAGGGTCCACAGTGCTCTCTGAGCTTGGTCGTTCTTTTGCAGACGTTTCATTACCCAAACTAGATAACATCATCGCGGCACCTAATTTCGGTAATGAAACATCTGCAAGAAAGCAACCAAGCTCAGAGAACACCAAGGACCCCTCGTTTCAACCCTGAGCTACAAATATTCTCCTTTATCGGTATCGTAGTTGATTTTCAGGCCATATCCAGCCTTCCAGACATTGCCCTCCACTCACCCTTTGGAGGTGAGAGAGTCTGCCTTGTTTCCTCACTTGGCTCAGCTGCCCAGGGGATTATCAGCTCCCATCCAAAGTCGATGTACTGTAGGCGTGCTTGTGCAATGAGTAAAAGATGCCAGTGGGATTGATTTGATACAAATATAACCAATGTTGTTCCCTAGGACAGCATCAACTCTCCCATAACGTAGTAATCTGACACATAAGACAGCTTTCTGCTCAAGTAGCCAAGTGGAGAAGAACCTACGGGCCCCCAAATGTATTCCAGTTCCCACAAGCCCTCACTCATCAGCCACACCATCTCTGTGCCTGAGGGCAATAGAATGGATCCTCTACTTTCAGTTATGTTGTCGTGCTTTGAATAGGAGTCCATGTACACCAGGAAGAGTGTGGCTTTCTAGGTCCCATATCTATTTGGCATGCAGTTGGCGTGACATGTTTATTTAGTTAGAGTTACAGACCAGACATCCTCCCTTTAAGTTCTGTCTCAAGGAGATATTCAGCTCATAAACTCTATTTCTTCACTTCCTGCTTGCCTTTTCATAAATAGTTTCATTTGAAGATCCTGTTCTGCAAAATATGCCTCTGCGTGGAAAACAAAGATTCATTATGGAAGAACAGGATTTGGGCACCGTGGTTAGGAAGACCATTAATCCTTCATGAGTGTTTTCTCTCCTGGAATTCTTTCTGGATGTTTGCTTTCTTTTATACAGGTGGAACCAAGCCCACAAAACCTCAGCTACTAACTTCCAAGGGCTCCCATCTAAAATAGATTCCCTTAAGGAGGAGATGGATGAAGCGGGAAATAAAGTAGAGCAATGCAAGGTGTGTTCTTTTGGGAATTCTTGCTCCAGTCTCTGATGGAGAATTGATGAATGTTTGGAGAAGTTTTACATTTCCCCTCCTAGCAAAATGGAGATTCTCAGTCAGTCTTTTTCCAAAAAGCAACTGGACTTTCTTGAGGGTTTTTTCCCCTTTGAAAACGTTTAAAGGAAATGAAAGTTAGAAATGAAGAAGCTTCTTGGATGAGAAGAGAAACATTTTCAAAGGGGAAAAAAACCAAGAAAGTTCAGTTGCCTTTGGGAAAAAGCACCTTTGGCAATCCCTAGTGACAACATCTCTTGGTTTTCAGGGCAAACAGGATTTTTCATCTGGAACTTATTTATTAATATCTTTTATGCCTCTCACAGCAGTCTAACAGGTGAATTTCATTCAGGTCAGAGGGAGAGGTTCCTTATCTTACTAACATCAGCCTTGGCTTCCTAGGAAACTTACTTCAAATTGATGATAACTGTTCTTGGTCTCCTGTATGCAGTCTCTAGAACAGGGGTTCACAACCTTGGCAATTTTAAGACTTGTGGACTTCAACTCCCAGAATTCCTTAGCCAGCTTTGCTGGCTGAGGAATTCTGGGAGTTGAAGTCCACAAGTCTTAAAGTTGCCAAGGTTGAGAACCCCTGCTCTAGAACGATGTTCCTCAATCTCAGCAATTTCAAAATGTGTAGACTTCAATTCCTAAAAGTCCACATACATCTTAAAGAATTAATAAATTATTTGTTCTAAGAATAAAGAATCTTAAAGAATTCTGGGAGTTGAAGTCCATACATCTTAAAGTTGCTAAAGTTGAGAAATCTAGAACTAATAGGAACCAACTTTTCAATCCAGCTAAGTTATAGTGCTCAGAGCCCCCCCCCCTTGAGGAGAGATGGGCAGTCGGGAAAGAATGAAATGCCAATAAATAAAAATCCCAGTAGCCCTTTTGACTCAGCCTTCCACCCTTTCGAGGTTGGTAAAATGAGGCAAGGCATCTCTTGAACCGGTGAATGTCAGTGTTTATGACACCATCGTTAGCAGAATGCTGAATAACAGTGGTGTGCATGTCAAGGTTGCAAGGAGAAAGACATGCCTCTCCAAAAGGATAAGCTAGAAGGCTATTGGAAGAGTGTTCTGTAGATAGCTGAGACCCAAATATACATTTTTGAATGAAAAATATTTGTTGAAAGGCAAAACTTCCAAGAACCTTATCCCAACTGGTGGCAGCATCAGGGTTTGGTTCTGCTTTGCTGCATCTGGACCAGGATGACCTTCATCATTGATAGAACTCTGAATCCTGAATTGCATCACCAAATTCTAGATGAAAAAGAGAACTGTGGTTTGAAGCTGAAGAGAAGGTGGATCATGCAGCAAGCAATTGGTATGACCAAAGAATTGTTTAAAGCAGAAGAAAGTCAATGTTTTGGAAGGGCTAAGTCAAGATCTCGACCACAATCCTACACAAATGTTGTGGAAAAATCTGTGCAAGGAAGTCCACCTGTTTTATATTACATTTCTGCAGAAATATTGAAAATTCAACAGGGTTCATTCACATTTAAGCATGACTGCATGCTTACTTTTATCTGATTTTTTTAATAAAGTATAGTGTATAGCTTTGTTTATACTTCTTGCACAAATTATTTGGATCGTGTAAAAATGGTAGAAAGTTTGAAGCCAATATTGAATAAGTTTTCCTGCATTGTATTGTAGGTAATGGACTGTGATTATATTCATTTAAAATAGGCGCATGAGATAATGATGCAAGATATAGAATTTGTTTCTTTTTTCTGAAAGGGAAGTTTAAGTAAGGATTCTTGGACCTTATGCAGGATATGGTCATTTTCATAAAGAATACAGAGGATCCAATGAGATTATGCATTTGTCTCCCTTTTCGTGTCCTAACTTCATTATGCTGGAGGTTCAGGATCTGTCTGCTTGTTTAATTTACTCTGCCAGATTGCTGTGCCTATTCCAGAGGGCTGCTGGGTGAGGCAGTGTCTTGTGATACTAACTTGCATCTTCTTTTTTCTACACCCCTTCCCAAAATCTCCAGGACCAACTTGCCGCAGATATGTATAACTTCATTTCCAAAGAAGGGGACTATGCAAGACACTTTATCTCGGTGAGTAACTGCCCCCCCCCCCAGATAGCATACCTTGTTCTTGGACATACATTTTACCAGCTTAATCCTTCTGTCTGTGTGCTGTTCTGTTCATTCAGTGCTAACTTTTGTTTTAAAATATGGGTTTTGTTCTCAGTTATTAGAAGCCCAAGCAGATTACCATAGAAAAGCATTAGCAGTCTTAGAAAAGGTGCTCCCCGAAATCCAGGCCCATCAAGGTAAAGTAACTCCATGCTCTGCCTCCTGCTTTGCCTGTGCCATTTCTGCACTCTTCCTCCTCCTCCTCCTCCTCCTCCAGTTTACTTCGCCCCCTTTCCGCATGCTGTCCTTCTTGAATGAAAACACGGGAGTTTTCTTAATGGTACATCTTCCAAAATTATCCTCTCCCTTTTGCAGTTGCATCCCTGAAACTCTCCCAGTTCCCTTTTAACCCACTAACAAACCCCTAGGAACTCGTCTGAAGCTCCTCCAGAGCATTGCCATTCCTTGGACAGGTGAGGCATGACAGCTCACTCCTTGGCCAGTTGTGGAGCCTTGGTCTCTCCCCTGGTACCTGGCGCTTTTCCTCAGCCACCTTATTGGGGAATATATGAAGTTCTTGGCGAAGTCTGCTCTGATCAGCACCTCTTCCCAGAGATGTCGGAGCGTAGCCTCCGGCTTGCAAAACTTTTTATGGTGGTGCCCTGTCCTTAAATATTGTGCGTGCAAAATAGCCTTCTCAAACGTGGCTGCCGGGAAGGAGGTGCCATTGAATCCTCCCAAAGACCAGCCTCCAGAACAATTTAGTGCAGTGGTTCTCAACCTTTTTAATGCTGCGACCCCCCAACCGGTCGTAAGTCGAGGACTACTCAACTGGTGCAGCACCGTTTGCAGACTGGGACTTTTGGCGGGCTCAGCAGGGCAGAGACAGCCTGGACAATTCCTATTGGCTTTGGAAAGCCAATAGAATTAGACTCTATTCAAGAGAGTCTATTCTATTGGCTTTCAAAAGCCAATAGAAGAAAAGGGAGTAGCAAAGCTAAGGAAAAGGGGGAAAAAAATGGTGGACTGCGTTGTTTGGCGACCCCCGTGAAATGGTCGATCGACCCCAAATGGGGTCCCGACCCACAGGTTGAGAACCACTGATTTAGCGGATCCTGCAGGAAAGAAGAGGAGGGGCTATTTGACCTTGAAAAGACCTTTCAAAGATGGAGGAATCCCACAAGTATCCCAGTAAATAGCTGGTTAGCTGAGCTAGATTGTCCTAAGAAGGCTGAATGGTTTTTCTACCTGCTTTATTTGTTTGTTTATTAAATTTATATACCACCCATCTCACTCTGAGAAGCAACTTTATAATCATGTAAAATATACTAAAGGCAGTTATCAGCAATAAAAATGGCAAAAATATGAAATCATCTAAAAATCAAGTAAAATATATACAGTAGTATTTAGTTTATCAAGGTAAATTAGTCCTGGCTGTGGCTAATTAGCCCTGAAATGACATGTTTTC
Organism: Crotalus tigris; assembly: GCF_016545835.1. Classification (NCBI taxonomy): domain Eukaryota; kingdom Metazoa; phylum Chordata; class Lepidosauria; order Squamata; family Viperidae; genus Crotalus; species Crotalus tigris. The sequence continues at coordinate 844,520 of NW_024096931.1, read as the reverse complement.
TGCTAATATTCTAAACCCTAAAAAACGAAATACTCCTTTACAAGCCACTGCATTGATGAAGGCCATAGGTTTCATAAATTCATTAGGAGAGGCAGCGTAATGAGGGAGGGAAGTTACTCTAGACCAGTGTTTCCCAAACTTGACAATTTTAAGGCATGTGGACTTCAACTCTCAGAATTCCACAGCCAGCAATGCTGGCTGTGGAATTCTGGGAGTTGAAGTCCACATGCCTTAAAATTGTCAAGTTTGGGAAACACTGCTCTAGACAGCTTTGTGCTTTTCCAGAATTATCTAAAACAGTGTTTCTCAACCTTGACAATTTTAAGGCATGTGGACTTCAACTCCCAGAATTCCACAGCCAGCAATGCTGGCTGTGGAATTCTGGGAGTTGAAGTCCACATGCCTTAAAATTGTCAAGTTTGGGAAACACTGCTCTAGACAGTGGTAGATCCTGACCTCCAGGGATGGACTTTGTGGTCTCTTTGATACTGCCAAGCAACAACTCCCACCCTCTGACTTCACGGTTGGGGCTGCTGGCCTTTGTAGTTCAGCAGCATTAGAAGAGCACCATTATTTCGGCCTTTCTGTGCACCAGTGCTGAAGGTTGTGACATAAGCACAGCCTCGCAGAAAGCACAATTTCAGGGGCTAGTTTCTCTGAAGTCATCCCAGCCTGTTCTATCGCAGCCTATTGGAGAGGCTTAATTCTGTGCTGCACGGAGCCAGATGGCCGCTGGGGCCCCTCCCAACTCTGATTCAGGGTGGGCCATCAAGGATTCGCCATTTTTGTCTGCAGGGGTTGAAGACAAACATCTTTGTGGAAGCAACACATGTCTGGGAGAGCTTTCAGACGTCTCCTTTCTAAGTTCTTCCTGAAAAACTAACAGTCTGCTCAGGCACCTCTATCTTAACCTCTTGGTTTAGAATAGAAGAGAACTGAAATGGTGTTAAATGTACTTAGCAGACTGGAGAGAAGTGAAATTATTTGTGTGGGCCACTCTTCAGATTGTTTAATTGAGAAAAGATATTTATTTATTTACTCACTCTATGTATACCTGCCCAATCAGCATGCAGCTCAGGGTAGCCTGTGCAATTAAAAACATATTTTTAAAAAAGAAAATTGCACTCTGGGAACTTCCAGCAGCTCAAAACAATCAAAAACAGTCCAGATGGAGGGGGGGGGGAGAGAGAGAGACTGACTTGGGGGTGGCTGGATTGCCAGTGGTTGGATTACAATATTGCAGTGGAAAAGGCTGCCAAACAGCTTTCTAGGAGCCCTGGTGGTGCAGTGGTTAGAATGGAGCATTGCAGGCTGACTCTGCCAATTGCCAGGAGTTCGATCCTGGCCGGCTCAAGGTTGACTCAGCCTTCCATCCTTCTGAGGTCGGTAAAATGAGGACCCAGATTGTTGGGGGCAACAAGCTGACTCTGTAAACCGCTCAGAGAGGGCAGTAAAGCACTGTGGAGCGGTATATAACTCCAGTTGCTATTGTTGTTCCTGATTGGACAGAATAGTCACCATGGGAGGAAACTCTGATCACCAAGAAATCACCTTTCCTTGTAAGAACGGCTCACCTCTGGCCAGGTAATTCGATGAGAGGTGGATCTTCCTGCCTTAGCTCCCTGTTCTCACCCCTGTGGCAACCCAACCTGCTTTTAGCATCCCTTGCCACAAAGACCTCAAGAACTGGGAAGCCTAGCATGAAAAACTGAGGAAAGCTTACCGCTTAATTAAATTACCTGATAATCGACAGCATGCCTCAATCATTGTTGCAGCCAACATTACTACCTCGTTTTTGTTCCTGGTCCCAAATCATGTTTTTCTAGCAACTGTATTACGTGGGTCTGAATGATGCTTCTGAAGAACTGCAAAAATCTCCCTGGGTTGATTATCTGTCAATTGACTTTGCTCTCTAAGCATGGTGGTGGCATTCTGGCACTCACCCAAGCAGTTCTGTTGGAAAAGCCCAGCCCCTCATAGCAGTCAACTCTTTGGCGAAGGTGGCCGGGTGAGCTGAGAGCCCTGGCCAGTCCAGGCACCTCAGCCTATGCGGGACGCTGTCTGGGTGGATTCCTGCCAGGCTGCCAACTTGGTGTCTGGTTCTTCCTGGGGACAAAATTTAAAGGGCTCTGCCATCAAACGGCTCAGATCTTCTTGTATGAAGCCTAATGATCATATTGCAGATCTCCCCCCCCCCCCGCTCTTCTGCATGGTGGTTTCCCAGTTGTGTGGCTGACTTTTAATTCTGCTTCTCTAACTAGACAAGTGGACTGAAAAACCAGCTTTCGGGACCCCCCTGGAGGAGCATCTCAAGCGTAGCAGCCGAGAAATCGCCGTCCCCATTGAGGCCTGTGTGATGATGCTTTTGGAAACAGGCATGAAGGAGGAGGTGGGTGAGGGGTCCACACGGACGACTCTTCTCTTTTCCTGTGTGGGGCAAGTTTAGCTGCTGGGCTGGAAGACCCCTGGGGTCTTCTCTTGCACATACTAGACGGGCCATGTCTGGTGGGAGCAGTGCCCTATTTATTTCATCCCACCTTTATTGTTTTGCAAATAACTCAAGGTGGCAAACATATCCAACACACTTTCCTCCTCCTTTTTTCCTACAACAACCCTGTGAGGTGGGCTGGGCTGAGAGAGAGTGACTGGCCTAAGATCACCCAGCCGGCTTTCGTGCTTAAGGTGGGACTTGAATTCACAGCCTTCTGTTGGGTGCTGTTTCTCCCTGGCCACGGGGCTCCCACGTCTCTGTACCTCCACAGGCTGCCTTCCGCTCGTCTGAGACGGCCAGTCTGGCATCTTGGCTGCCAAATTTCCTGAAATCCCTTGAAGAGGGTTTGATGGAGGTTGTCTTGATTGTGCTGGCCAAGTAATTTGGAAGCAGCCTGAATCTTTCCACTTGTTTGAGTCATTTTAGCTTTCTTTCTTCACTGCACTTCTGGTAGCAAACTGTTGGCCCAGACTGGTCCTATGGCAGCTATAGGTGGTTCTCTGATACCCCATGCCAGTTGCCTGTCCTCCCCCCACCCTCACAGGAAGAAGAAGCTGAAGGTGATGTGGAGCCCCCTGGAGGGTTTGAGGAGCTAATCAAGGCCCGCGTGCAAGAGGGTAGCAAGGAGTGAAGTTTACTTCCATTTATTCCAAAATTGCTATTTTGCTGTGTTTTGTAGAAGCAGCAGTGTGTCTTTCAGACTTCCCTTTTGTCTTGTGCTTCGTATCTAGGCCTCTTTGTTTCCCCTTCGGGCTCATCCACTTGCCTTGTCAAAAACGGGTGTTGGAACAGAAAGCTGCAGGTTCAACATTGTGGTTTGGTATTTAGGAACTGGGTCCCCACCTCTGTCTGCATTACGTGTCTTTCAGCCTTGTCCCCAGGAGATGCAAGAATAAATGCACCCCTGGAGCCACAGCACAAAGGCTGCCTTCTCGCGGCAGTGGGGTGAGAGGGAGCCCACGTTCCGTCTCAGATTTTAGAAAGTTCCGGAACTGCTGGCCAATCAGGATTTTAAGGGGAACGGACTTAAATGGCGACAAGAAGGGACATGTAGGATGTCAGAGTTGAGTCAGAGTTCACTTGGGAAAAGCTGTCAGCTTTGTGGCCATAATTGTAGCATCCATTTGTCCATTTTTTTCTGGGAAAAAACATGCTTCTGTTTTGAAGCACAAGCTGACTTCTGTTCACAGAATATTCCAAGAAGAAATTAGGGAAGAGTCACTTAGCTGAGATGAATTTTCAAGCCGTCTTTTGCCATAGTGGCCTAAGGAAGACAGAATCCTCTCCCAGCTGATCCTCCTATATCCGATTGCTCAAAGAAATGGTGTCCCATTCCATCAGGACTTCAGCAGCCCCAGCTCAGCGTGTCCCCAAGTGGCATAGGAGGTCAGCCGAACTGACTCTGGTTTCTTTCCCTGATGTCTTGCAACGTCGCCATCTTGGAAGGGAGATCTTTTTCATGAAATGGGGAGTTAAGCAGTGTAGATCCCAGTGCAAAGAGACCCTGACTGAGGGAAGGTGTGTTTCTTGTCCTCCCCAGGGCTTATTCCGCATTGCTGCTGGAGCCTCCAAGCTAAAGAAGCTGAAAGCAGCGCTGGATTGCTCCTCCTCGCACCTGGATGAGTTTTACTCAGATCCTCATGCCGTGGCTGGTAAGTGGCTCCCAAAAGAAGAGACAACGCCTCTTCTTTGCAGCTCTGCCCCAGGCTTGGAGGGACTCAGAATCGACTGGGCAGAGCTGAGGAGAGAGACCAGTGGAGGTCCATATTTCTTTGCTGGTTTCAAAATTGGCCACAACTGAGGTCCTCCCCACGTTGTTTTTATGTGGCAGGACTTACTATGGTACAAATCAGTTCTTGGAGATGGGTTGAAAAAGTCAGTTCCAATTTCAGTTTCAGGGGGGTTGAAAAAGGGAAGTGGTGCAATCAGTGCCACCATTTTGTCAACACCCTGACAGTTTCCCTCCTTGTTACAGTTGAAGAGGAGTCCAAATATAGCTCATATTATCAGATTATATTTTTTTCAAAATATCCCAAAACAGCATTGGCCACAGGTAACTTTGCCAGGCAAATAATTAAATATAAACATACACTGTAGACATATTTTATCCCTCTTAGCCATATAAATATTTAGTTGATTTAAAATGTCTGCACCTGCCTTCAATTGCCCAGTGGAAAGGCAGCTAACAAAAAAGGGGCATTTACAAAATAATAACAGAATTGGAAGGGACCTTGGAGGTCTTCTAGTCCAACCCACTGCTCAAGCAAGAGATCCCGTAGCATTTTGGACAAATGGCTGTCAAATCTCTTCTTAAAAACCTCCAGTGATGGAGTACCCACAACTTCTGGAGGCAAGGTGTTCCACTGGTTAATTGTTCTCACTATTAGAAAATTTCTTCCTAATTCTAGGTTGGACCTCTCCTTGATAAGTTTCCATCTGTTACTTCTTGTCCTTCTTTCAGTTGCTTTGGAAAATAGGTTGAATCCCTCCCCCCATTTCCTCTGTGACAGCCCTTCAACTATTGGAACACTGCTATCATGTTACTCCTAGTCCTTCTCTTTGTTATAGTAGACATTCCTGCAACCGTTTTTCATATGTTTTAGCCTCCAGTCACCTAATCATCTTTGTTGCCTTTCTCTGCACTGTTTCTAATGTCTCAACATGTTTTTTATATGAGGACCAAAACCTGACACAATATACCAAGTGTTGTTTTACCAGTACAATATAAGGTGGTACTATCTCTTCATGTGATCTTGATGTTATCCCTCTGTTGATGCAGCCAAGGACTGCATTGGCTTTTTTAGCAGCTGCAGCACATGGCTGGTTCCTACTTAAGTGGTTGTCCACTAGGACTCCTAGATTCCACTCACTCTTACTGCATTGAGCCAAGTGCCACCTATTTAAAACTTAGTTTTCTGCAATTTAAAAAATCAAAGTAGGAGCAAATGATAGGAAAATATTTTTAAACATGCTTTTTAAATCATTGATGTGGGTTTAAAGGAAGGGGTTTCACCTCAACTCCTCTGGGTGGGGAACAGGTGGTCCTCCTAGCTGCACTGATGATCTTGCTGTAAACTCAATAGAGCTGGAAGGGACTTTCAAGGTCTTCTAGTCCAACCCCCTGCTCAAGCAGGAAACCCTATATCAGACATGTCAAACTCGCGACGTCACATGACATTGTGCAACGTATCAGAGCTTTTTCGCCATTGGCAGCAATGGGGTGGGCACGGCTCCAGTATGATGAAACCGGCCCACAGGCCAGCAGTTTGACACCCCTGCTCTATATCACTTCAGACAAGTGACTGTCCAGCCTCTTCTTAAAAACCCCCAGTGATGAAGCACCCACAACATCTGGAGGCAAGCTGTCCTCACTGTTAAGACATTTCTCCTTAATTCCAGGTTGCTTCTCTCTTTGATCAGTTTCCATCCATTGTTTCTTGTCTTGCATTCTGGTGCTTTGGAAAATAAGTAGCCTCTCAAATACTGGAAGACTACTATCATGTCTCCCCTAGTCCTTCTTTTCTCTAGACTAGCCATACCCAGTTCCTGCAACCCATTCTTCATGCGTTTTAATCATCTTAGTTGCTCTTCTAAAGTCTCAACCTCTTTTTTTTAATCTGGTGACCAAAAGTGGATGCAGCAGCTATTTGGATTCCCTTACAGCCTGGCTAGGCATGTCCAGCTGCAACACCCAGCCTGATTTGCTTTGACTCTCCCTCCTTATTTTTGCTCAGGGGCCCTGAAGTCCTACCTGAGGGAGCTGCCAGAGCCACTGATGACCTATGCCCTGTATGAAGAGTGGACCCAGGTTGCAAAGTAAGGCTGATTTTTCCTGGGATCTCTGGTTTGGCCTTGTCGATGCTTGAAAAAGCTTTGGAAAGTTGTGCTTCAAACTACTTTCTTGATTTTCTCCTTGCATTTCTTTCACTGTTCTTTTTAAAGCAACGATGTTGTGCTTTCATTTTGTTTTATCATTTTTTTCTGGTTTACTGTTGTAAGCTGCACAGTAACCCCACGATGACAAGGGTGACAAATACATTTAAAAATAATAAATAATGATAAGACTTCTGTTTCAAGCCTATATTGACCAATTAGTATTTTGTTTTTCACATACTTACCTTACGCATTCAGGGTAAGATGAATAAATTTGATAGTAATAATAAAAACAGAGATTACTGTTGCATTATTTTCCTCCAAACTGGTTAATATTTCTAAGCGGTTAATGTAGGATCTTCTAGTTTTAGATTTTTCTTCAGCAACCGCTGATAGCAGCTTTGCAAGTAAAACTCTGTTGCACATAGGAATAAAAGTGCAAGTCCATCCCTTTTATTTAAATCTCAAGAGAACATTTTGTTTTCCCTTAGCATCCAGGACCAGGATAAGAAACTGCAAGACCTGTGGAGGATTTGCCAAAAATTGCCAAAGCCTAACCTGGCCAACTTCAGGTAAGTAGGGGCTCAGAGGCTTTCTTCCCTCCTTGGTTTCAAAATGGAGAATTCCAGGGGGCAGAAACTCAAAGAATATGTTCATTGTAATATTATGACCTCCCCTGGAATGGGAGCGTTCTGCATTATTTGCCACTTTGAAGTTTGCAGTACAAACTCTAGTCTAGAGAATGCACATCATAGAAGCCAGGGTGTACCAGTTGGCAGTTATGCTCTGAGACTTGAGGCAAGGGTTGAGGGACCTGATGCTGTATTTAGAATGTTCTAGAAGAGGGGTATCAACTTTGGCAACTTTAAGACCTGTGGACTTCAGCTCCCAGCATTCCCCAGCCAGCCAGGTCTTAAAGTTGCCAAGGTTTGACACCTGTCTTCTAGAGGCAGAGCAGGGGCGCTGTTCCTGAGCTGCTACACAGTCCCTCTTTGGCCCAATCCCCACTGGAATATATAGGAATCATACAAATGTAAAGATAGTCCCACCATCTCTGGTATGAAGGAAAACCATTTCATCCATTCATGAGAGATGGCTGCCCAGCTTCTTCATAAACACCTCCAGAGATGGTGAACTCAAAACTTATTTATTTATTTTATTTTTTTATTTTTAAAATTTATAAGCCGCCCCACTCCCGAAGGACTCTGGGCGGCTAACAATAAAAAACACATAAAACATAACAAACAACAATACAAAAACAATCATCCAGGGGTCAGATTTTATAAACCCCAGGCCTGCCGGAAAAGCCAGGTCTTAAGTAGCTTACGGAAGACCAACAGGGTGGGAGCGGTCCTAATCTCCGGGGGGAGCTGGTTCCAAAGCGTGGGCGCCATCACAGAGAAAGCCCTCCTCCGCGGCCCTGCCAAATGGCACTGCTTGGCCGACGGGACCTGAAGGAGGCCCAGCCTGTGGGATCTAACCGGACGTAGGGAACTATGAGGTAGTAGGCGGTCTCGCAAATAGCCTGGCCCTGAGCCATATAGGGCTTTAAAGGTAATGACCAACACCTTGAATTGGACCCGGAGACCAATAGGCAACCAGTGCAGCTCACGGAGGATAGGTGTAACGTGGGTGTACCGAGGAGCACCCACTATCACTCGCGCGGGTGAATTCTGGACCAACTGTAGTCTCCGAATACTTTTCAAGGGTAGCCCCATGTAGAGCGCGTTGCAGTAGTCCAAACGTGAGGTGACAAGGGCGTGAGTGACTGTAAAGAGAGCCTCCCAGTCCAGGTAGGGTCGCAACTGGTGCAGCAGGCAAACTTGTGCAAAGGTCCTCCCAGCCACAGCCGTCAATTGATGTTCCAAATTCAGCTGTGGATCAAAGAGGACACCCAAGTTGCGAACCCGCTCCGAAGGGGGTATATTTTCCCCCGCAAGAGTCAACACTGGACAGTCGACGTGATCCTTGGGAGGCAACATCCAAAGCCACTCGATCTTGTCAGGATTGAGCCTGAGTCTGTTAACCCCCATCCAGACCCTCACGGCTTCGAGGCAACGGCCCATCACATTGGCCGCTTCACTGAGAGAGTTCGGGGAGGAGATATATAACTGGGAATCATCAGCATACTGATGAAACCTCACCCCGTGATGTCTGATGATCTCACCCAGCGGCTTCATATAAATGTTAAATAGGAGAGGAGAGAGGACCGACCCCTGTGGCACGCCGCATTCAAGGGGCCTCGGGGTTGACCTCTGCCCTCCCACCAATACCGATTGCGAACGGCCAGAGAGGTAGGAGGAGAACCACCGTAAAACGGTGCCTCCCGCTCCCACCCTTTCGAGTCGTCGCAAAAGGATACCATGATCGATACCAGTTCCACCTATGGAACTGTCACTTAGAAAACTTCAACAAGATTTCCAATGGATGCTGTTGTCCATGGGGCTCTGAAGCCCCATGAGTAATCCCTCCAAAGAGTTTCCCACTCTTGATTTCTGTGCTCCTGCCCAGGCAAGAATTGAAATTCACAATACTTTTGTGGAATTTTTGTACCGTATTTCTATCTAGAAGAGAGAGAGAGCAAGCTGAGTATCTTGGACTTCAGTTTTCCTGTGACCAGCGATGCCTTTGGTTCTCCTTAGAGCCTAACACTGGTTATTTCTTGCAGGTATTTAATCAAATTCCTTGCAAAACTCGCACAGTATAGTGATGTTAACAAGATGACTCCTAGCAACATTGCCATTGTGCTGGGCCCAAATTTGTTGTGGGCCAAGAATGAAGGGTAAGTGTTGAGTTCTAATACTTGAATTGCCAAATCAGCGGAATCGGGCTAATCCCCATCGGCCGTCCTGTTTCTGATGCCTTTAGCACAGTGGTTCTCAACCTTTTTAATGCCACGACCCCCAACCGGTCGTAAGTCGAGGACTACTCAACTGGGGCAGCACCGTTTGCAGACTGGGACTTTTGGCGGGCTCAGCAGGGCAGAGACAGCCTGGACAATTCCTATTGGCTTTTGAAAGCCAATAGAATTAGACTCTATTCAAGAGAGTCTATTCTATTGGCTTTCAAAAGCCAATAGAATAAAAGGGAGTAGCACAGCTAAGGAAAAAGAGGAAAAAAATGGCGGGCTGCGTTGTTTGGCGGCCCCTGTGAAATGGTCGTTCGACCCCAAATGGGGTCCCGACCCACAGGTTGAGAACCACTGATTTAGCAGCTCTTCTTCGAACTGCAATTCGGGGGCCCTTGGTCAGGGGGTGAATCTTGGGTACTTGTAGGGCTAGATTTTTGCCTAGTTCTTTAACGGAAAAGGCCCAGCACAAACTAAATCACTGCATAAGAACTCACTACCAAGTATTTCTGTGCCATGTATTTGTTTTGTGCAAGAAAGATTAATAGCATCACTAAGATTTTTATTACTCAATTCTGCAAGTCCTAAGATTTGTTAAAAACTTGAGCCTGCCAGGGCAATCCATCTGGGCAGGTTTTCAGAGGCCAAATGTAAGACTTGAGGGAGTGCACTTTGTCACGTAGGAGCAACCCAGGGGAAGGCTCGGTCCCACTGGTCTCTGGAAGCCTCAGGCAGAGTCTTCAGGAGAACGTCTCCCAAAAGTTTTGCAAGAGGAGAGGCCCTTAGAGCAGGGGGGTCAAACTGCCGGCCTGCGGGCTGGTTTCATCATACCAAAGCCGCACCCACCCCACGGCTGGCAATGCAAAAAGAGTTGCGACACGTCACATGACGTGGCGAGTTTGACACCCGTGCCTTGGGGGGAGTGGACTTTAAACCCTTCAGTTGTGCCCAGTAAATAGTTGGCAGCCAATGGATCCTCTGCCGGACCTCCCTTGGTCCCTATTTCTGAGCCCAGTGAGCAGAATTCATTAGCTTCCTTGATTGCTGAGAACGTCTTTAAAGCCAACGGTCTCCTCTCCCCAGCTCTCTTGCAGAAATGGCAGCAGCAACTTCAGTGCACGTGGTTGCCGTTGTTGAACCCATCATCCAGCACGCGGCCTGGTTCTTTCCCGAAGGTAAAGAAAACGCTATTTCTTCTTTGCACGCAATCCCAGTTGTTCCTCCCTAGGGGAATTGGTGGGCTAATAGTGGGACTGCTCTGCTTTCTGCTTTTGATATTTTCGCATCCTTGTAAAAGCCCATGTAAAGTATCGAAAAGAATGAGCTTGGAAACCTCTTTTGTTTTTAAGTACATTTTTGTTGAACATTTTAAGAGAAAATACATAAAGTTGGAAGAAAGAGAAATGGGGAGGAAAATCTTGTGGGGAAAAAAACAAGGCATTTATAATTAATAGAAATTACAATTTTTCAACACATCATCAATTTTAAGTACCGTAAATGCCGGCGTATAAGACGACTTCCGTGAGCGCTGAAATCGGCGCCAAAGACGGGGGTCGTCTTATACGCCGACTCATCTTATACGCCGGAAATACTGGTAGTTTCCGGCATATAAGACGACGTTCTAGGAATGCGGCCCGGCTATAAAGACGGGGGTCGTCTTATACGCCGGGTCGCCTAATACACCGGCATATACGGTAATAGAATATATTATATTGTAAAAAATCTAAAAATTATTATTAAACCATTAAGAGAATATAACTATAGAGAACCGTAATGAACATAATATCAATCACAAAATGAAGTTGTAAATTACAGTGAATGCTGCTGGGAGTAAAATATTTTTAAAAAGGAAATACGTATTTTATTTAGAAATATTTAAAAATTTACTTTATGTAGAGGAAAATCAAAAATGTATCAAAAACCATATGCAACAAATTACAAAATGGTTTGCAATTTGAATCAAATTCTATGTCAGATTTACTTTTAAAATAACAAGCTTATTCTAGATGTTGAACTGTATTCCTACAGTTTGTTGAGCCATTCTTAGGAGGGATCAAACAATCCTTTCTAATAAAAGGCATAAAGTATCCTCACAGCAGTTAGTATGTACAAAGCTAATCCAAGCTATTTTGGGGGAATATAGAGTTAGTAAAAATACTACAGTTGAAAGCATCACCTACTCACCTTTTAAGATTTGCTTCATTCTGCTGTGAATCATTTTCCAGAAATGTTGAGCAGCAAAGCCAATTGTAAAAATGTAATTTCTGAATCATGTGAGGTTGGAAACATCTTAATATCTCCATTCAGTTATCAGCTAATTCTCTGGAGACATTAATTCCACTGAAATATTGAACTTACAGCTTTTATTACAAGTTTTGGGTGCCACTCTAATTTTTTAACTCGCAAGTTGTATTTGTTTATTTTTTATGCCACCCATCTCCACTATAGCAGCGGCACCTAGACTTCTATACCACCCCATAGCACTTTACAGCACTCTCTGAGCAGTTCACAGCGTCAGCATGTTGCCCCCAACAACCTGGGTCCTCATTTTACTGACCTCAGAAGGATAGAAAGCTGAGTCAACTAGAGCCAGTCAGGATCGAACTCCAGGCTGTGAGCAGAGTTAGCCTGCAGTACTGCATTCCACCCACTGCGTCACCAGGGCTATAAATGACTGAGTGGCTTACAAGGTTTTAAGCAAGAAGAAAAATAATTAAAACATTAAAACTACACAGATTAAGATTTTAACTCTAAATGGAAACCCGAACTAAGAGACGGGCAGGACAAGATCTTCTTACTCTATCAGCCACCCCCCTCGAGGCCCCAGGCCAACCAGCAAAATAAGTTTTCATTCCTTCCAGAAGGCCAAAAGGGAGGGGGCAGTTCTCACCTCCAGTGGTAGAGAGTTCCACAGGGATGGGGCACAGCGGAAAGGGCTCTTCTCCTTGAACCCACTGCTGGAATTCCTTAGCACAGTGTTTCCCAAACTTGACAATTTTAAGGCATGAGGACTTCAACTCCCAGAATTCCACAGCCAGCAATGCTGGCTGTGGAATTCTGGGAGTTGAAGTCCACATGCCTTGAAATTGTCAAGTTTGGGAAACACTGCCTTAGCAGATGGGATCTGCAGTTTCTTCTGGTGGTGCGAGTGGGGTAGGCTTGTCCCATTGGGGAGCTCCTTAGATACCTGCCTGGACCCATGCCGGGCAAGGCTTTAAGGTAGCAACTAACATCTTATTTATTTATTTATTTATTTATGAGACTTATATACCGCTTTAAGTGCGAGCACTCTCTAAGCGGTGTACACCAGTAAGCAATGTGTATATATATTTACATTGCCCCCAACAATCTGGGTCCTCATTTTACCTACCTCGGAAGGATGGAAGGCTGAGTCAACCTTGAGCCGGTGAGATTTGAACCACTGACCTGCTGAACACAGTCAGCTAAAGTGGCCTGCAGTCCTGCACTCTAACTGCTGCGCCACCTCGGCTCAATCTTGAATTGGATCCAGAAGCAAACCTGAATGCAGCGTAGGCATTGTTATGTGTGCAACCCTAGCAACTCCGGGACTGAGTATGCTGCTGCATCCCTTTGTGTTGTACTGCTTTGTCTGATGGTTTTAATCTGAAAATGTAGATAGAAATGAATTTACCTTAATAAGGTATTTTTGTCCTCTGAAATTAAGTTCTTGGCCTGAAGGCCATGTTCCTCTGAACCGCTCGGAGACCCTTGTGTTCCTGAATTCACAGAGCTGGATTTCAATGTGTCTGGAGCGTTTGTGGGGCAGCCGGCTGTGTACTCCAACCACCTTCCTGCTGGGGGTGACTATGATTCCGGGACCCTGGAGCGGAAGAGGCCGGTCAGCATGGCTGTGATGGAAGGGGAGCTCCTGAGAAAGGAAAGGTAAAGTGACCGTTTTTTCCCTTCCTCCATCCTATGGTCGATTTAGCAGTTTATTCAATATCATTCGTTGTTGTTTAACTTAAGTTAAAGGTGTCTGAAGTTCTTTCAGAGGTCATAAACTTGAGTTTGATCCTCACAATCAACAGTCCCTTTCTTGGCACATGAGAAATCAAAGATTTCTTTGTCCAATGAAGGAAAACAGATCAGATTGTTATTATGAAAGAGCCCGGTTGGCTCTTTCAGTTCCCCCCCCCCACACCTCAAATGTTGCATAGTGAGTGATGTTTGAATTTTGGCAGAAGTTGGCACTCGTTTCTACGTTAGTTGCACTCACAACAGTTTTTGCCTCTGAGAACGATTGCCTTCATGCTGTATATTAGCAGCCAATCAGAGAAGTTCCACCCAAAGTGGTTTAGAGCAGGGGTCTCCAACCTTGGCAAGGTAACCTTGGATTCTGGGAGTTGACGCCCACAAGCCTTAAAATTGCCAAGGTTGGAGAACTCTGGTTTAGAGTATTAAACACTATTGATGGTGTTCCTTTCAATCACCAAGCCTGGAAGGCACAAATGTATCCACTTGAGTCCCAAAGTACCCGCACGGCTGCTCAGGGTGTCGGGTCCAAAGGCATCTGAGGGGCAGCTGCTTAGGCGAGCCACCAAAGGCATCTGGGCCTCCTTAAGGTATTCTGCAGGTGGGCCTTGCGTAGGTTGACAGGCTTTCTGGAAGCCTCTGTCAGAGAGGAGCTGGGCATGCCTGCAGCCATGGCCAGCCAGCCCTGAGTGGTGCCTTTCCCTCCTTACTGCAGCCTAAGGAAGATCCAGAGGTAATGTACATGCTGTCCTTTCCTACCCACTGTGTTCCACGCATGATAGAAGCCCGAGGGAGATCTGGTGCTGCGGAAGCAGCAGGAACAGACTCCCCTTGGGATCCGCGTAGGGCCCACAAGGAGGTGTCCCTGCCAGTCAGGACCAAGGAAGACTGGCAGCCCTCGTGATAAACGATTACAGGCTCCTGATCTCCTGCAGCCCCTGTTTATAATCCATGACAATCCAAAGCTCGTTTGTGACGCCAGTCGCCTTCCCTGAAATTCTATCGTGTCTTTGGAACACCAAATTTCAGACTGGAAATTTGCTGCGACTTTAGTTTGAAGAGTGCTTAGCACATGTCGTTTCTCTGCGTGCTTTGGCCTTCCCTGAACTCTGTTGTATCCTGACTTCCAGTGTGAGCTACTTAGCTTTTCCTTGCCTTACTAGCAGCTAGACCAGGGATCTCAAACTCCCAGCCGAGGGGCCACAAGCGGTTGAAGTGCAGGCGTCCTAAAGTTGCCAGGGTTGAGAAAGACTGACTTAGAGGCAAGGCTGAGTCTGCCAGCTGGCAGAGATGGCCCCGGCCACCTTCATGGCAGCTACTGAGTCCGCTGGCTCTGGGCTGAGAAGGAAGGGTCTCCCACGCTCCCATCCTGCATCCAGGCCCTGCCACTGCCTGCACAGGTGTGCCGAATGGGAGGAGGTGCCCCAGAACACAGTAGGGGGATCTCTCCTGGGAGGTGAGAGGGAAGTGAGCTGTGGCAGCTCTTTGGAAAAGCTGCCTGGGATTTCAGTGGCCCCCTGCTACAGGAAAGGGGCCGGGGCCTTTCCCACTGCCTCCTGGCCATGCGCCATGCACAAACCCACCACTGCACACGGGAGCCCCACCTTCGGTAGCTGCCACTGCACAGCCCCTCAGCTGTCAGCCAGCCAGTTAGCCAAAATGAAATGCAGTGAAATGGCTGTAGGGTGTGTGTGTGTGTGTGTGTGTGTGTGTGTGTGCGTGTGTGTGTGTGGTGTGTGTGTAATAAAGGTCTGTTTTCTGGCATATGTGAACCTCTTTCTTCATGAAAGAGTTTTTAGAAAATTAAAGTATGCAAAGACTTCAATGACAATCTGAGTTTGAGGTCCCTGAGCTAGACAGACATTTGTTCTATGTGCTCTACACTGGATTCATCAGTATTTTAGTTTCCATGTTTTTGTTTCTGCACATTAACTGGGGTTGTGTGTATTCTGGACTTTTACAAATTCAAACATCTAAATCAAAAAAATGAATAATTAAGCCGCACGTATTATGCCAATTTATTTATTTACCTTGACCTGTTTTAAATCATTTTGCTGCCCGTAAATCTGGGAAAGGGAAACAAATTCTACAGGGCACCAAAGTCTGGGGTACAGTTTGTGCCCCCCTGTGCTGAGGGCTGGATTGATTATTTATTTATTTATTAAATGAGTGACTCTGGGCAGCTTTCGTGTCTCTGCTGTTGTTGTGGCTGCCATTTTTATTGCCGTGACCGCCACTGAATACACACAGCCTGGCCATTAATATTTAAAGACAGCATGTCTGTGACTTAACCAGGGATGTTCTCAGCCAGACTGTTCCAGGCATTTGGACCACAGGGGGATGATACCAAAAAGGCCCTGTGGATGGAGCTGCCTTGCAGCCAATGAAGTCTCCCAGATTTCCGGGGAAGGGAAATCTTTTCAAACCCCTGCAGAATTCCTGGGGCTGCTTAAGGAGGGATAAAGTGGGTACATACTGGTCTGCCCAAAAATAGAATGGTCCAGTATGGATATATTGTGTCTCTGCATTACTCTCACTCTCTCTGTCTCGCACGCACGCACGCACACACAAAACGAAATGGATGTTGAATAATCAGTCTTGCTGGTCCTCAATGCCTGTTGCACTCTTCCTGGCTGAGCCAAAGTGCATTGCACTTTTCAAACTCTGGCTGGCAGAGTTTGCGTATTCCTTGTTGCTTATTTGCATGGCCAGCAGCAGGAACTCGCCTTCCGTCTCCCCAAGTAGTTATACTTACTCTTGTTGTGTTCGCGTGTAGCCCGTCTGCATGGAGTGTTTACTCTCTCTCTCCTCTGTAGCTTTGGTGTGAAGGTTATGGACTTCCAGGCAAATCCCCGGAGAGTTGGCACTGTGAATAGAAAGCACACAGCCCCAGCTTTCCAGCCACCGCTTCCGCCCACGGAGGCTGGCCCGCTGGCCCTGGCCACGGCGGAGCAGCACCCACAGGCCCCTGGGGCTGAGCCCGGCCTCGCGGGTGTTTCCTCTGCCTGCCTGCCTGGCTCAGCAGAGCATTCTAACGGCCAAGGCACGGAGGACAGCAGGTAAGAGGGGAGGCTCAGAGAGGCAGGCTCAGGGTGGGCCACGGTCCTTTGAAATGAGGCGTTCCTACGCAAAGCACCTGGTCGTCGATCCCCAAAGCAAAAGGGAGGTGCTTTGCAAGGCTAGCCTGCTTTGTTGCCACAAGGAAGCAGAACAGTCGTGATCATCCTGCCTTAAAGCAGGCAAAGTCGCCCTCCTGCTTCTCTCCTGAGGTCATGCCAGAGCCCGCCCAAGTCAGGGAAAATACAGAGCTGCAAGGCAGAGCCCGGCTGCACCGAGCAAAGTTAGGGATTCTCCCTCCTGTCTGACTTGGAGAGATGGTAGCTTGTTCTTCTAACCCACTAGCTAGAACCTGTTTGTCTCGTCTTCGTAGGCTTATGTACCCCCCCCCCGTCAGTGTGCCACAGTGTTATTGTGCTTTAGCTTTTCCTTCCATGGGGAAGGTGGGGGTGTGGTGCATGTTCCTTCTGAGGAAGCTGATTTTCTGCACTGGAGAAAGGGAGATCTGCTCCTCCAAGGCCTTCCACCAATTTGACTCTGGGCCCTTGCTGGGCAGCCTTTGAGCGTAACTTTGGGGAGAAGATATGGAAGCAGCTGCTCAGAGAAGCCTTGCTATTCTGAACAAGCTCCCCAAAATATTTGTGTTTGAGCAAAGACCAGGTTGTAGGAATGGGCAAAGCAAGAAACGTTGCTTGTTAAAATCAGTTCAAGGGACCTGAGTGAGATTCAAGGACTGGTGAGTAGCTGAAGAGATGCTCATTTGGGTTTCTGGAGAACTGCCACCTTTGGCACAGAATCTACATGGTACATCTCAGAGAAACTAGGGGGACGACGCTCTTACATCTTTAAGGAACCCCCCCCCAACTCTGTGGTGCTTGCAGTTGGTGTTGCTAACCTTGGTGCTCTGCTGCTTTAAGCATTTCTGATTTTTTTCCCTAAGCTATGGGGATTCTATGGATCCCAGACAGCTGGGTCAAGCAGGCCACCAATGGACTAGTGGCAAGGAGGGGGGGTCTGCCTGCACCTTGCATCTGTTTAATGCAAAAAGGGCCCCACATCACACGATGAGCCTCAGAGAGAAGCAGCTTCTGGCACCCGGCAGGAGCCTTTGATGCAGTCTTTCTCTCCTTGCAGCTCTTCCAAGCCAAAGGACTCGATGCCCTCAACCACACCGCCACCCCCCAGAAATGGTGGACCTGCTCAGCCTCTCAGCAGCGCCAGCCAGCACTTGGTTGGGCAGCCCCAGAGCACCGCCGGGCCCAGCCCACACGCCCTCAGGCGAGGTTTGTCCTTCAGGAATTACATTTGCAGCCTGGTGGGGGTGGGGGGTGGGGGTCAATCTAAAGCTACCAGATCTTTCCTGAAGATCAACTTTTCAATCAGAGTTTGCCCATTTGGGGTGAGCAGGGGAAGAAAGGATTTCTACGCTGGCCTTTCTTTTTCAGTTCTGGTCACCTTGCAGGAGGGCCAGAGAGCATGTTTTGCATTGGCTACTTTGGCTATTTCACACCAAGAGACTGCAGAACCTGCTCCCAAATTAGACAGTTGAATTTGCCTGACTCCGCATCTGAAGTTACTCAAGTGATCAATTCTTTGGTGGATAAATCACATGGAGGAGGAGCAGAGCTGGTATGGGAAGTGAGAAGGCTCAAAAAGATTTATTTCTTCATTATGTAAATGTATATAGGCAACCATGTCATACAAATGACTGATACAAAGTAAAAAAAACAACACACAAACACTAATACAACAAAATAACCACAACATAACAACAAAAACCCACTTCACTCTTTCTGTTGGAACTGATTGGATGGGTAGATTAGATTAGACTGCTGAGTTCCGACAAATTTTGGCCAGGGGGGCATAGAGCAGACTGGGCACGCAGGGACGGTTCCACGTGGAGCCACAGAGGGCAATGGAGCTCTCTTCTCTCTCTCTCACACACACACACACACACACACACCCCACTGCAGTATACTCTTAGAACAGGGCTCTCCAAATTTGGCATGCTGGGATTTGAAATCCACCAGTCTTAAAGTAACTAAGTGTGGAGATCTCTGCTCTTATAAAATGGAAGGTCTGCAGGCGTTTCCCTAGGAGAGGAAATGAAGCAGCCCTCTCTTTAAAAGAGGTTGGCCAGGCTGGGTCTTACGCGGTAAAACAACCTCCGTGAAGCTCAGTCTTTCTCAGACAGGAGCCGGAGGCTTTTTTCAGTCGGGGTGCCAGGCACTTACGGCAGCCCACGAGGTAATCAGAAGCTTTGTGCTCATTTTCCTTTTGCTCTCTCTTTCAGGCGTCAAGAAACCTGCACCGGCCCCTCCAAAGCCAGCAAACCCACCTCCGGGGCAGCCAGGGATCCCGAGTGCCACTCCAGCCCCCAAGCCCCCCACTAGGAGCCCTTCTCCTCCCAGCCAGCAGTCAAACCAAGGAGGTGCTCAGCCTTCTGCTGCCCCGCCCCATATTTCTGCCCCCCGGCGATACTCGAGCAGCCTCTCCCAGATACAGGCTCCCAACCACCCACCCCCTCAGCCCCCCACGCAGTCCATAACACCACCTCCGCAGAGCAAGACTGGTAGTTTTGGACCCTCCCCGCCTGGCCCAGAGGGAGGGTCAGAGCAGCCGTCACCCACTCCTCCGCAAACCCCCACACCGCCTGACACGCCCCCCCTGGAGAAGCACAGCGCCGCCTGCTCAGCCGCCCAGCCTTCGACCCAGGACATTCCACCGGCCCAGTCGCCTCCTCCATCTGGCACGCTGCCCAGGCCCCGGCCAGTGCCCAGACCTCGCAACCGTCCCACGGTGCCCCCTCCGCCTCACCCGCCTGCTCCTCACCTGTCTGCAAACGGCTCTCTGCTGGGTCCCCCGGCAACAGCGTCGCACATCGTGACCGGTAAGAGCCCTCTCAGCTCCACAGGCATGTCTTTGAGCCCAGGCTTGGATGCAGGAATGCTCCACCCCAGTGGGGATGGCCAAAGGAAGCCCCCCCCCCCAAAAGCAAGCCAGCTATGGCTGTCAGCCAGCCCTCCGTTGGAATCGCAGGGCTGCTGTCCCTTGAGATTGGCAAAGTCCATGGACGAGATGATAAAGGCAGATTAACTGGATTCGTAGCAGCAGAGAGTCTAGATAGGAGCATAGGGCATCATTTCAGAGAAGAAGTAGTAGAGATATTGGAGCAAATAGGAAATACCCAAGCCCATTTCAGCGTTCACATCAAGTTTTGCTTTCCTATAACTAAAGAACAAAATCATCCTCAACAGTCAGACCTCAGCAGTCCCATTTTGTGTTCTGGGCTTTTGCATATCAACCTTTGCAAGTCCCCGTTCTTTCCCTCCAACAGTAGCAATTCAGCTTTCCCTCTGATTTCCCTCTGCTATCAAAATTATTTTCCTTCGCGCTGAAGAACATTCCAAGATGTCAGGTTTGCTCCCTGTGTTGCTCTAGTAGTACACCCAGATCAGTAAGGGCAGTTTTTATCCTTTATTCTCCGTGGTTCCTTCCTTGCTGCCCCAGGCAGGGTGCTGGTTCAGAAACATTGAGAAAATTTCAGTGCTGTTCATTGGACCATGGGAAGACTGGCTGAATTTTATTATACTCAGATTGTAGGCGTCAGGCAGGGGGAGTAGCAATTTATTCTTTGATTTAAGCCCTGTCCCTTGCCAGCTAACAAAATAATTTCCCTGTTGGTGCAATGCGAATGTGATTCATTTATTGCAGATTGCATCAATATTTACAAGCTCTTTTTATTTCTTAATCTGGATTGGGCGCTTTTTAATAATGCTTAACGTTAATTTTAAGCAGCATATTAGGACAAAGTCTTGACTTCTGGCAGAATGAAATAGCGCATGCCCATCTGTTAATTTTAGCAGACTCTAACATATTGATCCATAGAACCTTTGCAGAATTGTAATGGCTACTGGAACAAAACAAATTTCAGCTGCCAAAATAATCCTTTGAATCCTTTAGGTTGTAATATACAGTATCTACAAATAGTATTCTAATTGAGAATTTTATTAAATAATCTAGATGTTTGAGCTGCCTTATTCAATAGGAACTGAAATTGGAAATGGTAAGAGGAAATTGAGGCCTTCCGATTGGCCGGAAATGTTGCAAATGTTGCATAATCATGGATGCCGCTTTTGTTTCTTACTAACTGGTCACCCGTAACCTGGCTTGCTTGCACCTGGACTAATCCTGCATGTGAAAGGAGTGATGCTTTTCTTGTCCATTATTTGTAATGTTGATCTCCATATTAATGCATTCCCTGGATGTATTCTGGTCTACTGCCCCTCCCCGATCCATCTTTGTCAACCTTTCATCAGTAGACATTGGAATGAATTTCTGATTTTCAAAATCTTCAGAGCTTCGTAGCATGTCCAGATAGAAGTAAAAGGTGCACACAGAGAGGCTTACGTAAACTGTTCTTCCCTCCACCCTTGTGATGGCAAATGAGTTCTCTCCACAGAGAGCTAAGTACAACCTTGCAGGCCCATGCCAGTTCTGCCACTGGTTGCTGTTCCCTTATTGCGTGAACAAGGTGCCTCCACTGCTGCACAGGGCTTAAAATATGCAGGGTAAGAAGACTCTGAAAGAAAGGCCTCTTGTACGGATTGGAAGCTCTGCGTTAAGAATTCTGTATTCTTTATAAAATACAAACTTGGTGTGATCTTGGAGTAAGCAGCCGTTGCCCCAGGCAGGTTGGCATGCATTCTTTTGTCCTAGTTGTAGTACTGCTGGCCAAGAGCTCTGTCAACTGTGATGTCTAATCTTTTATGTGTAGAGCAGGGGTGTCAAACTTCCAGCCTGCGGGCCGGTTTCATCATACCGGAGCCACACCCACCCCATTGCCAGCAATGGCGACTAAGCTCCGATACGTTGCACAACATCACCTGACGTTGCAAGTTTGACATGTCTGGTGTAGAGGGACTCAGCTCCAAATACTGTCTAATTGTCTAGAGGTCACCTTGAAAGATGATACAGCAGCCAAAGCATCTTTCTGGTGAACAGTAGATTGGCCCCAGCCTGTTAGGCTCCAAAAACCAAGAAAAACATGTCAACTTTTTTCTAAGCAGTTTCTTTTATCGTTCCTCACCTGCAGACAGAAATCTTGCCAAACTAAAGCAACTACTTGCATCATGTAAGATCTACTCGAGAACATCTAGGGAAGGAACTATCTTGACCCTCTTCCTCTTGGTCCTCTGGTCTGCAGCCTCTCCCTCCTGGGAATCCAGACTACATTCCACCGCACCCACAGAGGCTAAAAGCAGGCGATCCAGTCGATCCCCTGCTCTGCCTCATGCCCCATCGTGCTCTAGAAGCAACCCTCATCCAACTCTATGGAATTTTGAGGTCATTAAAGCTCTGTCATTAGAGCCAAGTCCGGTGCCCATCCAAGCTTTGCCCATGTGATTGTCAGACAGGAGCAGAACTTAGTACGGAAAGCCTTAACTAGAGTTGCATCTCCGCTGGTGAGGAAATGTACAGTGAGGGAAACAATTATTTGATCCCCTGCTGATTTTGTACGTTTGTCCACTGACAAAGAAATGATCAGTCTATAATTTTAATGGTAGATTTATTTTAACAGGGAGAGGCAGAATAACAACAAAAAAATCCAGAATAACGCATTTCAAAAAAGTTATAAATTGATTTGCATTTTAATGAGTGAAATAAGAATTTGATCCTCTATCGAGCAAGATTTCTGGTTCCCAGGTGTCTTTTATACAGATAACGAGCTGAGATTAGGTTACCTGTATAAAAGGCACCTGTCCACAGAAGCAGTCAATCAATCAGATTCCAAATTCGCCACCATGGCCAAGACCAAAGAGTTGTCCAAGGATGTCAGGGACAAGATTGTAGACCTACACAAGGCTGGAATGGGCTACAAGACTATCGCCAAGCAGCTTGGTGAGAAGGTGACAATAGTTGGTGCGATTATTTGCAAATGGAAGAAACACAAAATAACTGTCAATCTCCCTCGGTCTGGAACTCCATGCAAGATCTCACTTTGGGGAGTTTCAATGTGCATGAGAATGGTGAGGAATCAGCGCAGAACTACACGGGAGGATCTTGTCAATGATCTCAAGGCAGCTGGGAGCATAGTCACCAAGAAAACAATTGGTAACACACTACGCCGTGAAGGACTGAAATCCTGCAGCCTGCAAGGTCCTCCTGCTCAAGAAAGCCCATGTACAGGCCTGTCTGAAGTTTGCCAATGAACATCTGAATGATTCAGAAGACAACTGAGTGAAAATGTTGTGGTCAGATGAGACCAAAATCGATCTCTTTGGCATCAACTCAACCAGCCATGTTTGGAGGAGGAGGAATGCTGCCTGTGACCCCAAGAACACCATCCCCACTGTCAAACATGGAGGTGGAAACATATTTGGGGGTGTTTTTCTGCTAAGGGGACAGAACAACTTCACCGCATCAAAGGGACGATGGATGGGGCCATGTACCATCAAATCTTGGGTGAGAACCTCCTTCCCTCAGCCAGGGCATTGAAAATGGGTCACGGATGGATATTACAGCATGACAATGACCCAAAACACGCGGCCAAGGCAACAAAGGAGTGGCTCAAGAAGAAGCACATTAAGGTCCTGGAGTGGCCCAGCCAGTCTCCAGACCTTAATCCCATAGAAAATCTGTGGAGGGAGCTGAAGGTTTGAGCTACCAAACATCAGCCTTGAAACCTTAATGACTTGGAGAGGATCTGCAAAGAGGAATGGGACAAAATCCCTCCTGAGATGTGTGCAAACCTGGTGGCCAACTACAAGAAACGTCTGATCTCTGTGATTGCCAGCAAGGGTTTTGCCACCAAGTCCTAAGTCAGGTTTTGAGAAAGGGTCAAATACTTATTTCGCTCATTAAAATGCAAATCAATTTATAACTTTTTTGAAATGTATTTTTTGGGATTTTTTTGTTGTTATTCAATCTCTTACTGTTAGAATAAACCTATCATTAAAATGATAGACATTTCTTTGTCAGTGGGCAAACGTACAAAATCAGCAGGGGATCAAATAACTTTTTCCCTCACTGTACAAGAGCAGGTGCAGCTCCATCTTGCAGTCATTCTGCATGGAAAGGGAAAGGTTACTCTTGACCCATCACACCAGGGCTGCACATCTGTGGAAATAAAGTCCCGCTTATACGTCAGATGTCTTTTCACTATTTCACTGAGGGAGGCGGGAGAACAGGGTGGTTGCCAGTGTAGAAACAGCCTAGCTCCTGTGTGCTCATGTTCCTTGGATTTTGAAATGGGGAGGAGAGCGAGGTAGCCTCCTTGTTTGTGCTAATGGGATCTCTGCCCACTTCCAGGTCCCAGAGAGTTCTACTCTTTGCAGATCCACTCAAGCCCCAGGCCCAACCAGCTTGCCCAGAATGTGTCAAATTCTGCTTTCATTGACCTGTTTCTTCAAATTATGCTTTGTGCTTTTCCAGAATTATCTAAGACAGTGTTTCTCAACCTTGACAATTTTAAGGAATGTGGACTTCAACTCCCAGAATTCCACAGCCAGCATTGCTGGCTGTGAAATTCTGGGAGTTGAAGTCCACATGCCTTAAAATTATCAAGGTTGAGAAACACTGATCTAAGTTGATACTAGCTGGCTCCTGACAGTTGGACTTTCAATTTGTGGCAAACCAGTTTCCCCGTATGACATGAAGAAACTTTGGCTGTCTGGGAATAAAGCTCTCTGTTTTCAGGAGCTAAGCTGCTAAATTTGAAATTTTAAGCTGAAAGCGTATCCTGTCACTCTGAGAAGGTCAGGCTCCTTCCACCACAAAGTTACTAGCCATTATGACTCACATGATAAACTTGATTAAAGTAAGAGGATTCTGGAGTCAGTTTCTGAATTGTAATTCCTGCTCTCCTTTGAATTCAGACGTTTTAGCATAGTGTTGAAGCAGAGAGAGAGTCTTGTGGATCAGCAGCCAGGCCTGAGCTTATCTTTCAGCATTTGCACTGTGTTTGATGTCTTTTCTGCACAGATACCAGTTCTGAGGTTCAAGAGCAATCACGGGGCCTCCCTGGCGTGGAACTTCCTGCCACAGAATTGGTGACTTCGCCGAATCAGAATTCACACAACCACCTTGTGCTTGATCTCGATCATGATACTGAAAGCACTGCTTTGTAAAAAGAATAAAATCACTCCAAAGCAGCCTTTTCTATCCCAATGAAAACCTAACCCATCCAGGATTCACAGTGAGGAGCTTTAAAACAAAGAAGAAGACAAAGAAGGAATGGTACCACTACCTGCCTTGTGTCTTCTGAGAAGACATGTGATCTTTAAAAGAGTTGAATGACCTGTATCCTGACAAAGCTGCCTAAGCTAACATTGGATGTTCTGGCTGTTGCTAAACCTTGTATGAGAAGCTTGATTGCTGCTGTTAATCGAGATGGCCCTGCCAGGAAGTTCCAAGAAGAATCCAAAGCAATGCATGTGTAATGGAAATCATAACCCTTTCAAGACTCTGCTGAGCTCTTCTTCTTGGTCCGTATCAAACAGAGGTGTGCAAGAGACACGCTGTCTCTGATATGCTGCAGACTTCGTTAAAAGTATGAACCAAAAAATTGCTACAGGTGCAGAAGATGACTGCTGGTTATCGGTCACTTTTCTAAACAGTGGATGTATTCTTGTGCCTTGATGGACTTGACACTGTAAAAGGAAATGTACTGTCTCTCTAACTATTTCAGTGCTATTCTTTTTTAAAATATGATTCTTTTCCCCTTTATTTTTCATAGATATTTGTATTAACCCTTCTGCTCTGGTTTCTGTAACTTCCACAGGCAGCTGCTGTCAAGCTGAACTCTGGAAAATATGTATTGCTATAAATGAGTTGAACTTTGAAAGTTATTTTGGATATCTTGTTGGGTTTATCTGCTGAGTAAAATTTGCTCATTTTGTCACTATAAAACCGATTTATTGTAATTTTCCTACCCAAAGAGCTGTATTTTTCCCCTAATTCGCCAATGAATTAAATTGCTTGGGAAGTGAAGCAGTCACCCCAGAAAGAAGAAGGGGGTAGTTTGGCAAGAACCTGGAAGATGCTAGGATGTATAGACCACTGAGAAGCATTTGCCCCTAATTTTCCCTCCTTAACTACCGTTAGTCTCATGGGGTCAGGACCCAAAGAATGAGATGTTCAACAGCTTCTGCAGTCCCTCAGCCCTGTTTGAAAGAACACCAGCACACCACTCTCAAGTCTTCTTGTCAACTTTATTGCTTGCTTTGTTTTCCCTCTGCGTGGGTGAAGAGATGGACATTAAAGTTCTCAGGCCAACTCTATCCAGGCCTTTGAGATTTGTAACTGCAAATTTACAACTCGATCCAGGCCTTCGGACACATTGGTAGGTAGCTTGTCCATAGGATTTCATGTAGACATATGAGTAGGAGTAGGCCATACTGTTTCTGGGGAGGGGAAAGGGAAGTGGAAGAAAAAAGAAACATCATTTTTCCAACCCTTTTACCAGCAGTAACCAGAAGAGCATCTGTATTTTCTTCAGTGCACCCACATTGTGTGTGTACAGTGTGCAGTCTCTCCCCAGGGACTAATCAGAGTGTGCATACATATTGCCTTTGTGTCTCAGGTTGGCTAAAGTGGAGTGGTTGTCTAGGAGGGGGTGTCTGTGCGTGTGTGTCTATCTGTGCACTCTGTAGGAGTGTGCCAAGTATGACCAGGAGGGCAGGAGGCTGAAAGTGGAGCCTCTCAAACCTTCCCAGGCACTGCCCAAGCCTCTCCCCCTCCCCCCATTCAGATGCAAGTTCACACAAATTTTGTTTTCCCATAATCCCCAGGAACCTGCCTTTTTCAGTCATAAATCATGATGGTTGTAAAGTGAATCATCATGTGACTATCCTGATTTTATGACCTTTTTTGTGGCAACTATTACATAAACTCTTATGGGGCATTTTTGCCAAAAACCAGACGTAAAGCCCTGTTCATCAAAAAGATAGTCGTGTAACTGCAGGACATTGCAGATGGTCATAAATTCGGCCATGTGACTGTGGGGGAGGGGGGGCTGGCTGTCGGAACTTTGGATCTTTTGGGAAGTCACTCAGTGACTAGTCCTAAGGCGAGGGCTATCAGAATATCAACAAATAGCCCGAGCCTGCAAAGATGAAGTGAGGAAAGCTAAGGCTCATAATGAACTAAGGCTTGCGACCAAAGTCAAACATAACCAAAAAAAAAAGCTTCTTTCAACATGTAAAAAACAAGAAAAAAGTGAAGGAAATGATTGGTTCATTAGTGGGTGAAAGTGGCAAGAAGGTGACAAGCAATAGGGAGAAAGCAGAACTATTTAACTCGGTTTTTGCATCTGTCTTTACACAAAGGGAAAAAACAGACCAATCTATCAAAAATAGTGCCATAAAAAACAGAAAAGAAACACAAGATAGGCAAGAAAATGATAAGTGAGCACCTGTCCCGCCTAGACAAGTTCAAATCACCAGGACCAGATGGATTACACCCCAAGGTTCTCAAGGAACTGGCAGATGTGATCTCAGAACCACTGAACTATATTTTTCAAAGATCTTGGAGCACTGGGGAACTACCAGAGGACTGGAAAAGAGCTGATGTAGTTCCCATCTTCAAAAAAAAGGGGGGGGGAATGGATCCAGGAAATTACAGACCTATCAGCCTGACCTCAATACCTGGGAAGATTCTGGAAAAGATAATCAAACAATGAATCAATGAACACCTAGAGGCAAACAAAATCACTACTAAAAGCCAACATGGGTTTGTCAAAAACAGATCATGCCAGACAAACCTTATTGCATTCTTTGACCAAGTGACAAAATTAGTGGATCAGAGGAATGCTGTGGATATAATTTACATGGATTTCAGTAAGGCATTTGATAAAGTAGATCACAACCTACTACTCAAGATAGAAAAATGTGGGTTAGACAGCATCACCACCAGATGGATTTGTAGTTGGCTGACCAGCCGTACTCAGTGTGTGGTCCTCAATGGAACTGCATCTACATGGAGAGAAGTGTATAGTGGGTTGCCCCAGAGCTCTGTTCTAGGCCCAGTGCTTTTCAACATCTTCATCAGTGATTTGGATGAGGGGATAGATGGGGAACTCATCAAATTTGCAGATGACACCAAGTTGGCAGGAATAGCCAACACTCCAGAAGACAGGCTTAAGATACAGGAGGACCTGGACAGACTTGGGCGCTATCTAACAAAATGAAATTCAATGGTGAAAAAAGTAAGGTTCTACATTTGGGCAAGAAAAACCAAATGTACAGGTATAGTATAGGGGGTACCTTGCTCAATAGTAGTAACTGTGAGAGGGACCTCGGAGTCCTAGTGGACAATCACTTAAATATAAGCCAGCAGTGTGCTGCAGCTGCCAAAAAAGCCAACACAGTGCTACGCTGCATTAACAGAGGAATAGAATCAAGATCACGTGAAGTATTAATACCACTTTACATTGCCTTGATAAGGCCACACTTAGAATACTGCATCCAGTTTTGGTCACCACGATGTAAAAAAGATGCTGAGACTCTAGAAAGAGTACAGAGAAGAGCAACAAAGATGATTAGGGGACTGGAGGCTAAAACATAAGGAACAGCTGCTGGAATTGGGTATATCTAGTTTAATGAAGAGAAGGGCGAGGGGGGACATGATAGCAGTGTTCCAATATCTCAGGGGCTGCCACAAAGAAGAGGGAGTCAAGCTATTCTCCAAAGCGCCTGACCCAAGCACTGTGGGGTCCCGGCGGGATGGGATGGCAGAAAGAGGCCCTGCAGCATCCCTGTAATTGGGTTGTGAGGGAACAATTCTGGAAGTGGTCGCCATTTTGTCCTGCCCTCCTTCCCCAACACAAGGAAGGAAAGTGTGGGGTGTGATTGGCATGTGTGGAGCAGGCCCAAGCAGAGTGGGAGGAGGGGAGGGGGGATGCTGCAGCGACCCTGCAATGGGTCATAAGGGTGAATGACCACAGGGCCACTGCAGCCATCGTAGTTTGAAATGGGCATATGTAATTTGAGGGCTTATCTTGTAATTTTGTTCCTTAAGCAACCTGTGGTACCTTGAGGACTACCTGTGTGCTCTTGCTAACAGTTTCAATAAGTTCCTTTCTTATGCCATGGTGTTCGCATGAAGCATTTTCCTTGGAGGCTCCTTTTTCTCCACCCACCTCCTTTTAACCGAAAGGCATTGGGGTGTTAAAAATTAGATAGGGTGGGGATGGAAGGATAATTTGAATATATTTCCAAGATCATCTAAATGCACTTAAAGCAGAGGTCTGCAAAATAGGCAATTTTAAGGCTTGTGGGCTTCATCTCCCAGAATTCCTCAGCCAGGATGGGTTTTCTTAATGGCTGGCTAAGGAATTCTGGGAGTTGAAGTCCACGAGCCTCCAAAGTTGCCTACTTTGGAGACCCTTGCACTAAAGCGGCAAAGGCTCTGTCTACGGTCTGTTTACAACCATCTTCAGTTCCAAGTAAAACCTACAACTTCCTAGCAAAATGACGACTTATTTGGTCCCTGGTGAGCCCTGTGGAAGATTCCCATTGACCAGGGGCTGCCTTGCAAAAAAAGTACCTGAATCCATTTGTGGCTGCGAAGGATTGTTGTACATCTTCAGAAATTCTGTCGGGCTCAAACATTCTTGGCTCCTGCACAAATACTGGATTGTTTCCGCTGGGATCAGCAGCTCTGGCACAGCAGTGTGGAGACACTCGCCCAGGCTTTTGTTGCCCACCTTGAGAGGAGGAAGCATGCGCAGCAGATTTAATCCCATGGCATTTATTCTGGAATTAGGGTATCCATTGACTTCATCAGGCTTTTCTGCTTAACCAATGCTGCTCGAACAACTGACTTTTCAAAGCTTGACCTAAAATAAACTTCCAGATTGAAAAATGCGACTGGGAGCGGAAAGGAAGCTCCCAATATGGATTGTGCAGAATTGACTTAAACTGAGGTAGCATCAATATATTTTCTGGGAATCTATTTTTTAAAATAATATTGCCAGTAAAACACCAGAGAATTCAGATTCTGTATCTCCATGGCCAGGATACTGGCTCTTTCAAGAAGAGCAATTATTGTTTTTTATTAAAGTTATGTTCATATAAATCACATTAATGCATCAGAACCTCAAAGAACTATTGCAAGTAAGAAACTAGAAAACAGAGTCTCCATCATGCCCTTGGCACTACAGTATGTATGTCCCCAAGTTCTTCCCTACGCATTGGTATTGTTAATTTAAAATATGTCAAAACCTGTTACAGTGCAAGCCCATAACTAGCCAAAGCAGTAGGAAGGAATTGGCTTCTGAAGGAATGGAAAAGACATTCAGTACTGTGGTCTCTTGACCAAAGCAGAGAGGTGTAAGCAAGTGAAATGCCAGATTTCTTGATCTATCAGGATTTGGTGTACTTCTTATTATGCTATCTGAAGACATCTCAGAGTCTTGAGCAAAAAGCTGGAGAGACCTGGCCACAGAAATGTACTGTGCATTTCTACCAACTTTGTCCCAAATGAAGGAGATGTACTGTTGGAATGCATTATTGTTATGTACAGCCAAGTCTATTTTGGATGAACAGTGCTTGTCCTGGGGAAATCAACCTGATGCCAGAGAGAGAACTGCGGAAGGGATCTACTCTCACCTTGAGTGTTGCAAGATACACTCCCAGCTTGAGAATGAGTGTAAGACACTCAGTAATAACTTCTTCTGTGGTCTGGCTCTGGGTAACATCTTCCAAAGTTACAGGCACTTCCACTTTGGTGGCATGCCACTGTGAGAAAAGTCTGGTGGGGATGTTATGAGACATTACCAATATCTTAATATCTCGCAATAAAGCCCTAAAAGGGAGAGAGAAACCGTATTAAACCCATAGGTCTTTGCACACACATTATGCACACTCTTGCATCCATGTTCTATCAAAATCAAAATATTTAAGGCTTGTAGCTACCTACCAATGACGGGGGTCACATCAAGGACACTGACTACATTGCCCATGGACGTGAGAGGTTGCCTCCCTTCCTTCCAAGTATTTATATAGTGCTTCCTGTTCTAAAACTCCTGAGGTGGTTTACAATAATTATGAAAACATAAGGTTAAAAACAGGATAAAAACTAAGTGGAAAAAATCCACAAGAAACCTGTCAGCAGTTGGGGAAAGGCAGTATATTTAAAATAGAACTTTTTCAGAGAGGCTAAGAACCAGTTCCTCGGGGGCAGGATCCTTCCAATTGATGACCCAAACCCGTCTCTTCCAGATTTGATACAGGATGTTTTTATTCCAACTGGATGTTGATGGCTTCAGTAAGTTGTCATGTTAGCCATCCAGATCAAGGGAGAAATCTAGATATTTCTCTGAAGTCTGCTTAGAAATTCTTGCCCTCTGAATCAGACCAAGCCTCCTGATCCAACCACAGGTCTTCGGGAGCCTATAACCTTGCTCTCTTGGCTGAACATCTTAGTTGTGCTTTTATCCGTCTCTGAAAACAGGGATGAAGACTCTGATGACCTCCAGAAGTTACTAAAGGCCGATGCCCATCCAAGACACTCAAAGAGACACTCAGGTTGCCCAGGAATTGTAGATTGGTGACCTTTGACTGGCCATAGATTCCCCATCCCTTAGATAAGGTGACATTTTTCTCCATCATGGGGTTTTTGCTGCTCTCTGGTTGTTTTCTTGCAGACATTTCATTACCAAACTAAGTAACATCTTCAGTGCTGGGGGGGGGGGTTCTTCCCTATCTTATTTGCACACCCAAATACGGGGAGGGATGGAAAGCTTTTCTTCCTATTGGTGCCGCTGGGCCTTCTGCTTTCTGCCACTTCTTCCCTTAGTTTTTTTTTGCTTTGTTTTTAGCTGTTTTAAAGCCATCAACCATCTGTGAGTACTGGTGAAGAGGTCATACAATGCTCTGTTTATCAGTTTGTACCTTGTATTTTAACTTAACTCTAAATGCATTTTTAAATATTATTTTTCACCTTGGGGTTTTTTAACCATAAAAGCACAGTCATTAAGCCAATCTTTGAGTCAAGAGCATCATCCATTCCTCAGACGATCCCTTTCCAACCCAACTGTGCAGGTAGACTTGGCATCTCTTGGAGGCCCCTCTGCCTCATGGCTGAGATGCCTCCCTCCCGCTCTTCTCCCTGGAGGACTTGCTTGACTTACGCTGCTCCCTGATGTTCAAAGAGGGCCAGGTCCATGAGGATGTGGTAGAGGGTGCCGCTGGAGGCCTGAGGGGAATGGAAGAGCATCAGGATCTGAGGTTCTGAAGGTGTTTCCACTCAACTCTTATTCTGTATTGGAAGTGGTGTTTTCAGAAGCTTCTGGTGGGGAGTTTGCTTAATTCTGCAAATGGCCAAACTACATTGTGCTTGTAATATTATCACTATGTATGCTTACGGATTGGTGCTTAAGTTGGATGTAGGTTTTGTCGGCATTGTTATAAATCCCAACACAATTCAGCTAAAGGATTTTTCATCTTCTCTTAAATATTTGCTTGACTTACCTCCAGAATGTGGAGTATGCTCTGGGAGTAGATGAGAAGGACTCCCGAGGCTGCTTCCCCCAAATGGGATCGTGAAATCTTCTGGAAAAGCTGTTCATGATAATCTTCAAAAAGGAAACAGGAAAGATCAACAGAGAGATCAGCTCAGAATCCCCTCAAAAAACAGATGGGGTGGGAGGAAGGGCAGGCGTCCAGTGCCTGCTGGACGAGGCTTGTTCCCACCTTTCTCACTGGTGTCAGCAGGACCTGCTTCATCTGCCTATAGGCTGCGGAGGAGACAGTGTTATGCCTGATGAGTCAAAGATAAACAACCATACTAATGGATTAACCTATCTCAAAAAACAATTTCGCAATTGGGCATGTGATGCAAAAGGCCAGTGATGAATTAGCTTAGATTTCTAGGGGTTGCTGAACTAAAGTGACAATGCTGGCTGTGGCTTCTGGGCATTGTGATTAGGCAGTAACGGGAGGGCCTCTGCATTTGAACAAATAAACTTGGCAAACATTTGATATTGGTTTAAATGTGTTTTGTTGAGCCCTGTGGTAAATCTGCATTAGAAGCCACCTGTAGTGAACAGAGAGGATGATCTTGAAAGACAGAGGGAAGATCCACCAGCAAGGCAAAATGAGATAAATGAGGCTTGAGCCCCAGCCAAAATGGGGATTACAAAAATGCATCAGGCAGTCACCCCCTCCAAGTCTCATGAAGATAAAGAAGGGAAATTCATTCAGACTTGCAAGACTCTGTTACTACAGTTGTTCTGATAAAAGTAGGTTTAGGTCTACATGGTATCTGTTCCTTAGTTTGGTCTACCTGAGAGGGCTGGATTCAAAATTAAGGTTATTACCAGCATTGTCTTCACAGTGATAAACACTGATCTTCCATGGAGATGGGAGAGTGAGAATGAGATAAACAGACCTCCCCTCAGCCAAACAGGCAAGGCTCATGAAATCCTTCCCATTTGGAGAAATCTGACCAGCCAGGAAACGTCAGAGTGCTATGGGAGAGGATCATCCCTGGGCAAGCACAGATTTCCGTAAGATCTTGGAATCTTTCCCTCACTGAGAGCATCCAGGGACTTCATGGCCTTTAACAAGGGAAGCTCAGTCTTTCGAAGGTCGTGGTGAGACTAACTGCAATACCTGTGATTTCACCCTCACTGGCATTTTCTTGCAGCATCGCGACAAAGATCAGCCGGTGAAGCAGATATTTCTGTGGGAAAAAATGCACCAGAAGATTTAGGTAACACTTTAGGGCTTAGTTTTCCCCACTATTTGAAGCTCTGTCAACAGTGCAATTTTGCAGAAATAATCCATCACTTATTTTTACAAATATTTTGGTATGTCTCCCCCAAATCCATCAAAATACAGGGTGCAGAAAAACCAAACCAAAAGTCTAGAAAGAAAGCTGGACGCTCAAAAGGGAAAACAACCAGCTTAGAAGGCAGAGTCTGGAGATTCAACCCTCTGTCCTCAGCACACTGAACCACCAAGCAGTTGGATTTTAGCCTAACATTACAGCAATTTGTAGTGAGTTTATAATTCCGTGTGTCATGCAAATCCAAACAAATGGCAGAGCAGTCTGAATAGGAGAGGGTCAAAAAATCAGAATGGTGGTTGCTATCACATGGATGAAGGCCCGAAGGTGATAGCCATCATCATGGGTATTTTTAATGTCCTGCAGATGTGCCTGCACACTGGATTGGGTGACTGTGCCCTGATTAACCTCAGCCAAATGCTGAATCCAGACATAATGCTAGGCCATAAACCATGCTCTGTACATATGGTTTTACATGCTCTAATGCAGGGCTCTCTAAACTTGACAACTTTAAGACTTGTGGACCTCAGCTCCCAGAATTTCCCAGCATCTGGGAAGAGAGGCACCCCCCCCCAAGACCTCTGGCCTCCCCACACCTTCATCTGCTGCCGCCGCCTCTCCTCCAGGGCACTAAGGAGGGTATTCCTGGCCACTGAGGGCATCCCCATGTCAGCCATCCTGCTGTGGCAGACTCTTCTGGAACCTTCAAGAAACCAATCTGCCAGCCTGGCATGGCAGTTGCCCTCTAAGCATCTCTTTGGAATTGGCAGTTGGAAGCCTCTGGCTCACCTGAGTGGCCTGGAACTCTGAGCAGGTAGAAGGTGGGAGGCCTGAGAGACCATTGCCCAGCACTCCAGGGGGCCTTCTGCTGCAGAGAGCCTTGGCCTGTGGGCTCCTGGGAAGAGAAGCTGCCCCAAAGAAGCCTTGCCCAGGGCTGAGCAACTGTTCTGGTCAGAAAAGGGTTCCAGAGGCCCCAAAACTTGTAACTGGCTGACCGGCCGTACTCAGCGAGTGGTCCTCAATGGAACTGCATCTACATGGAGGGAAGTGTGTAGTGGGGTGCCTCAGGGCTCTGTTCTGGGCCCAGTGCTCTTCAACATCTTCATCAACGATTTGGATGAAGGGATAGATGGGAAATTCATCAAATTTGCAGATGACACAAAACTGGCAGGAATAGCCAAAACTCCAGAAGATAGGCTTAAGATACAGAAGGCTCTACAGCAGTGGTTCTCAACCTTTTTAATGCCGCAACCCCCAACCGGTTGTAAGTCGAGCACTACTCAACTGGTCGTAAGTCGAGGACTACTCAACTGGTGCAGCACCGTTTGCAGAATGGGACTTTTGGCGGGCTCAGCAGGGCAGAGACAGCCTGGACAATTCCTATTGGCTTTTGAAAGCCAATAGAATTAGACTCTATTCAAGAGAGTCTATTCTATTGGCTTTCAAAAGCCAATAGAATAAAAAGGGAGTAGCACAGCTAAGGAAAAGGGGGGGGGGAATGGCGGACTGCGTTGTTTGGCGACCCCCGTGAAATGGTCGTTTGACCCCAAATGGGGTCCCAACCCACAGGTTGAGAACCACTGCTCTACAGGATTTATACAGATTTATACAGGATCTCGGGGAAGTTAACAAGGTTATCCTCACCCTACACCCAAAACCCAAACCCAAATACCTTCCTTGCAATATTGTCCTTTTAAGACAAGTACTATATGGTGCTTGATCTGAAGGATTCCTTCTTTTGCATTCTGGTAGCTGAAAGCTTTCAGAAGTGTTTTGCCTTTGAATTGGAAAAGCTGATAAGGACCACGATGCAAGTGTAATGGATAGTGCTGCCCCATGGCTTTCACAATAGCCCTACTGGCTTTGGAACTGCATTAAAAATGATGTGGGAAATGGTGCCCCCAATGAGATGCCCAGTCCTTCAAGATGTGGATGGCATCCTGCTCAGGGCATCCACTGAAGACAGCTGGAAAGAAGGACCCATCGACTTGCTGAGTTATCTAGCTCAGCATAGCTATAAGGGGTCCAAAGAAAAGGCTCAGTTGTTTCAACTGCATAGGATAGGATAGGATAGGATAGGATAGGATAGGATAGGATAGGATAGGATAGAACAGAACAGAACAGAATAGAATAGAATAGTTGGAAGGGACCTGGGAGGTCTTCTAGTCCAGCCCCCTGCTCAAGCAGGAGAACATGTACCATCTCAGACAAGTGGTTGTCCAGTTTCCTCTTAAAATCTTCCAGTGATGGAGCGCCCACAATTTTGGGGGGCAAGCTGTTCCACTGGTTAATTGTCCTCACTGTCAGGAAGTTTTTCCTTAACTCCAGGTTGCTTCTCTCTTTGATCAGTTTCCAACCATTGTTTCTTGTCCTACCCTCTGGGGCTTTGGTGAATAACGTGACCCCCCTCTTCTTTGTGGCAGCCCCTCAAATACTGGAACATTGCTATCATGTCTCCCCTATTTCTTCTTTTCTTTAGATTAGCCAAACCCAAGTCCTGCAGCCGTTCTTTGTATGTTTTAGTCTCCAGGCTTTGAGTCTTCTTAGTTGCTCTTCTCTGAATTTTTTCCAATACCTGAGTTTCGTGTTTCACAGGATCAAAGGCAATGGAGAGAACAGAGACAATCAGCCATATGGCTGAACCCAGGACCCACAAACAGCTTTGGGGATTTAGGAGAATGTCTGAGTTCTACTGCACTTGGATCCCAAATTATGGCCTCCTCGTGAAACCACTTTCTGAAGCAACAAAGGAGGGAGACTTATGAGGAGTTTATCCTGGAGTAAAGAATGCCATCAAGCCTTTATCAGAATTGAGGAATTAATGTCAACCGCTCCTGCATTGAGACTCCCTGGACTTACCTAGCCCTTCTGTTTGTTTGCGCATGAGTAGCTGGGATTTGCAATTGGAATTCTGACCCCAAAACCTGGGTCTTGGGAATGGCTGGTAGCTTACTTCTCTAAACAGATAAGATGGCTGTCTGCCTACGGGCTGCACTTGCTACTAATTTCCTTGTAAAAGATCTGAAAAATTGACTTTGGGACGAACAATGCGGGTCCAAGGTCCACATGCAGTGGTGGAGCTTTTGAAGCATAAAGGAGCCCACTGATTGACTGGAAATAGGTTGGCAAAACACCAAGCTCCCCCTTTGGAGAATCCAAATGTGAGTTTGATAGTGAGTGCAAAATTAAACTCTGCCACTCTTTTACCCCAAGTGGAACAGGAAGTAACACATAGCTGCATGCATAGATACTTGATCAAGTTTACTCCAGCAGACCTGACCTGAAAGATTATCAAGCCACCGATAATCCCAACAAGGAGTTTCATACAATGGGAGCAGTTTCATGGGAAAGGGGGAAGGAAGAGTTGGATATGCAGTAGTCACTTTGTGGGACATTAAAGAGCTCCATCCTCTTCCGCTTAACACTTTCGCTCAGAAGGACAAGCTGATTGCCCTCATGAAAGCCTTACATTTGGGTCAGGGTGAGAAAATCAGCATATATACAGATAGCAAAAAGGCTTTTAGAGTTTTGCATGCACGTGGAGCTGTGAAAGGAAAGAGGATTCCTAACTGTGAAGAGTGCAACGATCAAACATGATGTTAGACACAAAAATAGTCACAAATTGAAATCCACTCTGAGTTACAAATAGAAAGGAAGTTTATTAGACCTCACATCCAAGTCTAAAAAAATAATGGTTTGCAAAGCATGGTGGATTAAGGCAATGCAATGTAGCCAAGCACTGAACCACACCCCAAATTCCAAAATCACATATTATTATACATCCTATCGCGACGGCCCATTCCCTCCCCCATGGCCCCATTGGCTTAGGCTTTGGAGGTTACAATCTATCAGAAGCGCCTAAACAGAATACATTATACTCCCCTACTATCCTATATCAATTCTGGAGGAGAGATGTCTCCCATCTTCTACACCTGTTAGATCCAGTAGGGGTACCAGGCACCAGAAGGTCCTTAAAAACAATTCCTCGATGGTGACTCACACTGGGCCCCATGGTAACTCCTGTTCTCCCCCCTTCCTCCACCTGAGGCTTGTATGTTCCCTATATACTCAAAGCATCTACTCAGGCAACTGATTATACAATGATAATTATAAAATATAAAATATGATTACATGATAATACTAAAAGCATATATATTTTTATTTTTAAATTTCCCCCACAATGAGAAGAAATTTTAGCCTTGGTAAAAGAAGTTGAGGTGCTTCCTCTGAGGTAGCCGTAATGCATGTTAGGGCCCATTCCAGGGAGGACACACAAATAGCCAGAGGAAACAGGAGGCCAGATGGGACAGCTAAGGCTGTTGCACACCAACTTTTGGAAAGAAATGGCTGTCTTTAATGCTCTCCTTTGAACTTCCTGATAGACCAGTTTACACCTAGCTGAAGAGGTTTGAGCTGCATTGACATCTGGTGGCTGATATGATTTACTTCATGGAAAGCTCATTCTCTCAAGAACTGTATCTAAACATGTAATTAAATACAGTAACTCCCTCCATGATACGACTCACAGGGAAGAGAAAGTCCAGGGTGTTTACATGGTGCGGTTGTTTGTATGCCTGGGAGTGCATATGGATGCTGCATGGGTAGCATGAGAATGTGTGAGGTGCCAACAGACCTACCCCAAATGGGGCAAATAAACTCTGTATGGAATTCAGATCTGGGGAGCAGCCCCAGGACATTTTTGAGGAATTGTATGTGGAGTCTTGGAATAGGCTGGTTAATTTGGTTTGGTAGTCAGATGTGTTCATAACCTCACAGCCACACATGAAACAAACAGTGCATAACATCTCAGATAGGATCCTCACCAAAGCCAAAACCAATGTCCTTTCCAAAGGATTCAACTTTGCAGTCGCTCCCAAACACATCCCCACTGAAACCATTATATGCGGAGTTGAAACCAGCCTGACCAAACTCAACCCCGATGACGCTAACAGAATCAGACTCGAAATCACCAACATCCTCTGCACCCGCAAGCCACCCAAAAGCAACTTAACCAAAGAGGAACAGACAGCACTACTTAACCTGAAAGAAGACACCAGCATAATAATCCTACCAGCAGACAAGGGCAACGCCATGGTGGTTATGAACACATCTGACTACCAAACCAAATTAACCAACCTACTCCAAGACTTCACATACAAACTCCTAAACACAGATCCTACCACCTACCTGGAAAAAACCACCAGATCCAAAATAAAAGCCTCCCCCATTAGTGAAGAGATCCAGCAAAGAATCATTCCCAGAGAGAAATCATCCAGATGCCCTAAGCTCTATGGTTTCCCCAAGATACACAAAGAAGGAACCCCACTTAGACCCATAGTCAGCTCCATAGGTTCACTTCTACAAAACCTAGCCAAATTTCTCGCCGAACAACTACAGCCCTATGCAGAATCCATCACCTCACATGTAAAAAACTCATTCCATTTCATAGAGATCATAAAGAAACAAAACTTACAGCCCAGCGACCTACTCGTGAGCTTCAATGTCATATCCCACTTCACCCAAGTGCCAATCAAAGAAGCCTTGACAGCTATCCAAAACAAATATAACCCCCCCAAACACATCCTAGATCTGACCAACCACTGCCTATCCAACATGTACCTCACCTATAACGGACAAAAATACAAACAAATAGGAGCACCCATGGGATCACCCCTCTCACCTGTCATTGCAAACCTCTACATTAGTGGATCTCAACCTGTGGGTCGGGACTCCATTTGGGGTCGAACGACCATTTCACGGGGGTCTCCAAACAACGCAATCCGCCATTTTTTTCCCCCTTTTCCTTAGCTGTGCTACTCCCTTTTATTCTATTGGCTTTTGAAAGCCAATAGAATAGACTCTCTTGAATAGAGTCTAATTCTATTGGCTTTCAAAAGCCAATAGGAATTATCCAGGCTGTCTCTGCCCTGCTGAGCCCGCCAAAAGCCCCATTCTGCAAACGGTGTTGCACCAGTTGAGTAGTCCTCGACTTACGACCGGTTGAGTAGTCCTCGACTTACGACCGGTTGGGGGGTCGTGGCATTAAAAAGGTTGAGAACCACTGCTCTACATGGAACACTTTGAAACCCAAGCTCTAGAAAAATCTGATCACAAACTCAAACTCTGGCTCAGATACGTAGATGACACCTTCATAATCTGGCCACATGGGAAAGAAAAACTGGACAACTTCCTCACACACCTCAACAGCCTACACTCCAAAATACAGTTCACCATGGAAATAGAAGCTAATAACCAACTTCCCTTCCTGGATGTCTTAGTCTATAAGAAATCCAATGGCTCCCTAGGACACACCATCTACCGGAAGAAAACACACACAAACTGCTATCTGCACGCTCTCTCTCACCACCACCCAGCACACATCAACTCCGTAGCCAAGACACTCATCTCCAGACGCTTAACTGATGAACAACACCTAAAAACCGAACTACACACTCTCACTAATGTACTAACATCCAATGGATTCCAAAGAAATAAGATTATCAAACTAATCCAAAAAGAAACCCCCACTAAAATCCAAGACAGGGAACAAGAAAATGGCTTAGCCCTCCTCCCATACATAAAAGGCGAGAATCAGCAAGATCCTCAACAAACACAACATCAAGACAGCACTCTGCACAAACAGAAAAATATCCACCATCCTAAGAAACCCCAAAGACAAAATTGAGTTAGAAAATCAAGGAGTATATGAAATCCCATGCACCACTTGTCCCACCACATACATCGGACAAACCAACAGAAGAATAAGTGCACGCATTGAAGAACATAAGAACTCAGTCAAAAAAGAGGAACCAACTTCTTCCCTGATCCAACACCTTAAAGCTACAGGACATGAAATTGACTTTAAAAAGGCCAGAACTATCGCCAAAACTGAACACTTTAATAACAGAATAATCAGAGAAGCCATCGAGATAGAAAAACGCCTGAAAGCTGATGGCCCTATTGTTATGATTAGTCCTTTTGGTGATATCCATATTCAGTCCTTTTGAAGTTGTAAGGAAGGAAGTGAAAGCCATAAAACCCCTTTGCTCATCCCCCTTCCCCTTCGTAGTATGACAGAATCCAGAGAGGGCAGAAATGGGGTTTTCCATAGTTGATAACCAGAGATGAATTATAATTGGATTCTGACACTTCACTTGCTTCATCCAAAAACATCAAGCTGGCTTTCATATCTAAGTCTGGACTCGAACTCAGAGTCTCCACCTGCTTCAGCCAAAAACTCCCAACCAGCTTTCATGCCTAAGGTGTGACTTGAACTCAGCTTGCTTGAAGTTAAACATGTGTTTATTTCATTGACTGATTAATTTTTATGCTATCTTTTTTCATATACAACTCAAGCAGTGAACATAGCTAATAATCCTTCCTCCTCTTCCCCACAACAACCCTGTGAGGTGGGCTGGGCTGAGACAGAGGGAATGGTTTCCACTCCCACCCCACCCTTGATGCTAAACGCCTTCTGGTTTTTAGACCAGCGCTTTGACCAATGGCTCAAATATGCTGGAGCACTTGGAATGGCCTTACTGACCAGTCCTTCCCTGCCTCAGTCCTGGGGCCAGAGGAGAAGCTGTGTCCTTCTGTTCTGACTGCAGGAACAGATCAGGAAACACACCTTGCAATAAATCCAACCGTCAAGATCCCTTTCTAGCCTCCACTGAAATACAGGGAGTCCTCGACTTATAGCCATTCGTTTACTATCTTAAGATCTCTGGCAAAAAAGGTTGTAAAATGGAGAAGACTCATTTAACAACTGCCTTGCTTAGCAATGGAAATATTGGGCTCTATTGTGGTCGTAAGTCGAGGACTGCTTCAGGGCTTTTCCCTCCCCGCCGATCCCTCTTCCCTCGTGCAAGCTCTTTTCTTTCAGTTTCACCTGAAAGATTGCAGAATCTGCTGCAGAATCACAAGCCAGCCCAGAAGGTCTTGGGAGGAAGGCGGCTCCGTTTCACGGGGAGAAAGCAAGAGGGCCTCGTCCCTTGGAGAGGGGGTGGCCAGGGCCTCGTGCTCCTCTCCAGCCTCTTTGGTCAGCCAGGGAGAGAAGCAAGGAAAGCTTTCCATCCTTGGCGTGGGCCGCAGTGGGGCTTGAGCGTTTGGGAGTGCCGTGGTCTGCTTTAGGATACTCTGCCAGGCCAGACGCCCTCTGGAGGTCTGCCCCAGATATCTTATGGGTACAATTGGTTTCCCGTGGGCCCGACAATTGAGAGCCTGGTTTGCCAGAGGTCTTGGTCCCTTGGCAGAATTGCTTCTGAATAGTACATTCGTTTGGGTGACTCCTTTGCTTGGTTGTAAGTTTGCTTGTTCAGAATAAATAAATCTGGTAGGATAAATCTAGGGCTCTATGTGTCCGTGTATGTGAGTCTTTTGCCAAGTGTCAGGCAGTGGCTGGGTTGCCAGATAAACAGTTGTTTGAGAATCCAAAGACAACGAACACACCAGGGAGGAAGGAGATTTCAAGCTGTGTAATCCTTAGCAAGTAAATGAAATACAAGACAACATAAAGTATCAAGAATTCAAATTAAATCAATATTTAATTATTACAGTTGTTGAAAAAAAAAATGAAAGAACCCCATCATCTTTCCACATAGGATAACTGAAAAATACAATGTCTTCATTTCTGTATTTACAGGATAAAGATCCAAGAGATGAGAATCTCTGTAGCACAGGGGTGGAATGTGGAGTCCTCGGTGTGCTCTGACCTTGGTGTTTCATTACCTGACATCGCTGGTCATTAATGTCACCAGTGCCAACGTGTGGGGCTTTGCTCCTTATTTAACATGCAATACAGGTAGTTCTCGATTTACAGCCATTCATTTTGTGACCATTCGAGTTTGCAACAGCACTGGAAAGTGAGTAACAACTGGTCCTCTCAACTCACAACCTTTGCAGCCTCCCCATGGTCATCTGATCAAAATTTGGTTGCTTTGGCAATTGCCATCTATTTATGACGGTTGCAGTGTCCCCAGGTCATGTGATCACCATCTGTGACTTTCCCTGTCCCCTTCCGACAAGCAGGGGTGTCAATGGTGGAAGCCATATTTGCTTAACAATCATGTTGTTAACTTTACAGCTGCAAGTGATTCACTTAACAACTATGGAAAAAAATTGGATGTGACTACCTAACAATTGCCTTGCTTAATGGAATTTCTGGTTTCAATTATGATCATAAGTAACCTGTAATTTGCCAGGCCAGTGGGGGGGGGAGGGGAGGGGAGGGGAGTATGGCTTTCCTCTTAGTACTATAGTACCTTGGTTAGGGTATTCTTTTCTGCTTGATTGTTTGGCATTAATCCCTGTTTAACTGGGTGTAAACTGCTGGAGAGGATGTGTTCTGGTCTTTTTCTTTCCTTCTTAGCCTTTTTTTATTGTCTCTTGATTGGTATGTAACTGTGGTATATCTGTATGTGTTATTCATGGCTGGTTGTCTGAATGCCAAGCTTTCAGAAATTCCCTAGCATTTTTGAGTTTGGCTTGGTTTAGTATAGTCACAGATTCCCAGTTGAAACTATGGTTGAGTCTGTCCATGTGTTGTCTCTTCTGATTGCTAGTTGGTCTTCATGGATGACCTCAGCCTGTCTGTCCTACTTAATGTTTTAGATGACTTCTGTTTTTTCTTCTTATGTTATTTAGTCAGCTTATGTTTTATGGTGATGAACCATGGACAGCCTCAAGGAGCAACTGGAACAAACTATGGCCCCAGTAAACACAAAAATGCTGACAGCCACCTTCAAGGATATATTTCTAAGGGGAAAAAGGGGAACAAAATTCCAAACCAAATTACTCAAGCTAAACTCCTGAAACAAAGAGACAAATGAACTCAAATGGGCAGTCAACATGTCTAACTCAACCACTAGGCCAGTGTTTCTCAACCTTGACCATTTTAAGGCATGTGGACTTCAACTCCCAGAATTCCACAGCCAGCGTTGCTGGCTGTGGAATTCTGGGAATTGAAGTCCACATGCCTTAAAATGGTCAAGGTTGAGAAACACTGCACTAGGCTATAATATGCTCAGAAAGTCCTCAACTATAACATACATAACCCTAATCAGACAGAATTTTTGACAGCTTTAGAAGCAGGATTGAAAACCAGAGGATCTTTTGACATGGCAAGCGAACAGTCAATCCTACCACAGACCAAAAGGAGATAGAAACGGAACCCGCTCAATACTCTTAATAGTATTTATTTTCAGTAGGAAATGAATTATTTTGTAACTGTACAATGAAAAGCAAAACCAAAATACAGTACAGTAAATAAACAATAACAAAATAGGGAATGCCCAAAATAAATACAGTAGTATTTGTCAATAGAATATAAAAACCAATATTTTACAATGCAATATATATCATTATAAAAATATACCATTTAAAGAAAATCTGTTTAAAATGTACAATGCTATACAATATTGTTTAATAGCTTTTTTTCTCATTTGGAGTATTTGGGGTGAAATAGGCAGGTGAGACGAGTCGAACCGTGGGGCTCTGGGCCTGTGAGTCAGAAAGAAAGATGGGGAGGGGGCTTCATGTGTTTGAGCAACTGAAAACTTCCACCTTTGTGACGGTAATGTTGTTGGCATGCCGTCAGGCACAAGGAACCAAATCAATTTCTGTGAATAAGCCAAAGCAGTTACTTTAGATACGAGAGCGCGCGCGCGCGCAAGAGAGAGAGAGAGAGAGAGATACCTTGAAAAGGCTTTCCTAGTTTGGTCTGTGATGCTTCCTCCCTGGGAGCGATTCCCTGCTGTCCAGCCTCTTAACTGCCTCCTCCCCTTCAGCGGGGGAGTCTATCACATAAGGAGTAACTAATACAATAGGGACCTCAAGCAGTTGCTGTTGCATTGATTGTAAAGACTCTTTCTTTATATTTGCGCTATGCACAGATGTTACTGCATCAGCCCTGGGCTCGGGCTCCTCTTTCTGTTGTTGGTCGATTGTCACAGAAGAACCAATATTTGTACAAATGTCAATTGTTGTCAGTGATTCAACTGTTGGGGGTAAAACATGATTTTCTTGACTGTTTTGAAAAGTACGTTTGTTACAGATGATCATAACACCACTCACCAATAATAAAACTACAGCAGTATAACCAATATAAATAGCAGCTCCGATCTCCTGGTGCTCTGGAGAACTAGGCATTTTGAAAGTATCAGGAAACATAATGTCTGCGTTAATCAAGATGGAATAAACGTTCCAGGAAATGGGAATTAAGATTATGATTCCTGTTAGGAAATTCATGAGGCCTCCAACATTAAAAAGAGTGAGCAAAAAAGTTTTGTGTGTTATGGCTCTGACAACATTCCACAAGGCGAAACTCATGAAAGTTATCCCCACGGCTCCCACAATGCAACACAAGCTCAACAAATCTTGAGCTAAAAAAATTTCACTGGGCAGCATCTTCAGGTCTTCCGTGAATTCCTCACAGTGGACGTATCTGTTCTCTGGGTGAGTGCTGTGCAAATAGCAGGCTCTCCATATTCCGACCCATAACACGCCAGGAAACAAGTCGTCCTTACTTTTAATATGC
Source organism: Crotalus tigris (assembly GCF_016545835.1). NCBI lineage: Eukaryota > Metazoa > Chordata > Lepidosauria > Squamata > Viperidae > Crotalus > Crotalus tigris. The sequence continues at coordinate 799,934 of NW_024096931.1, read as the reverse complement.
CATATTCTCCAGTGATCCGTGGCTGTGGAGGTAATGCACAGGATCCATCCTAAGATGCTAAACAAATAACCACTAAACTGGGCCCTATTAATCCAGACTGACCATTTTGTAATCATAGATTCGGTTTCACTTGGTAGTTGCCCATTAAGTGATTTATTGTACATGAACTTCAAATTGCTGAAATAAAATCAAAACAAAATAGCTCAACATACAGTATATTTATACTATTATTCTGCCACTTGTATAATGAATAATTCAGCGGTGTAAAAGGCATTCACCACTGATTCCATTGGGAGCAAATTTCTCCAACAGATTTCTGAGCAGTATAAATTTATTTACTAACCAAATTTATATGCCACCCATCACACTATCTAAGTAATAATAATAATAATAATAATAATAATAATAATAATAATAATAATAATAATAATAGTAAAGTTGGAAGGGACCTTGGAGGTCATCTAGTCCAACCCCCTGCTCGGGCAGGAAACCCTACACCATTTCGGACAAATGGCTGTCCAGTCTCTTCTTAAAAACTTCCAGTGTTGGAGCATTTACTGCTTCTGGAGGCAAGCTGTTCCACTGATTAATTGTTCTCACTGTCAGGAAGTTTCTCCTTAGTTCTAGGTTGCTTCTCTCCTTGATTAGTTTCCACCCGTTGCTTCTTGTGACTCTTAGTGGTTTACAGATACAAAGAATATTGTTGTCCCCATTCAAATGTCTAAAATATTTAAGTTGCTTATAAAAAGCAATGTATTTAAAAACTTTAAATCAAATATACTCAGGCAATTGTCAAGAAAAAAGCAAAGAGTTAGATTAAAAGTTAGAGAACTTCATGAGATGTATACAAATGTCAGATATTTATGAATATCAAAAGAAATCCTGCCCCTCATTAATCATTCTTTCAATATACTACAAACTGAACAGGATATATTATTTAAGTATTAAATACAAATCCTACTTAGAATAACAATGAGAGTTCACATAAATGGAAGTCACCTACCTGGTAGCCAGAAGATCCTCATTACTCCTCATTTGCAAATATCTTAGACTATGAACTATGTTGGTGATGGTAAGTTTGCTGAAACAAAACAAAATAGAATAGTTTAGCTTTCATTTATGTAGTTGCATGTATGTGTAATCCATGATGACACACAAATAAAATTATAACGCAGTCGGAACAATTTCTTCTTGGATAAATGTCTGGGATAGTTGTCACAAATAATTCTTTTAAACTGTACCAATGTTTTGCAACCTCAACAATTTTAAGTGCAGTGTGGTTTGAGTGAGCTGGTATCACTGTAATAGGTAGCTTATGCAATAGCAGTGGAATTATATTTGAAGCAAAAACGAAATCCCTCTATTGGTGGCCACAGACAGAGAGTTGCAGCTGTCTCTCACAGTCTCCAGTGCCAAATAACCAGCATCTCTTTTATTCTTCTCCAAAACGTCCCTTCTCAACTGTCACTGGGCATTCCAACTGTCACTCCTCAACTGACAAACTATAGAATTCCAATGACCAATCTCAGTGAGCAGTTTCCATCTTTCTTTCAAATTAATGCAGACATTAATACATACAAACAAAATAAACCAATAGATGTAATCTTAATGTAAAATGGTATGCTAAATGTTGAGTCCGTGGCGGGAAAACAGACACGAGAAGCAGCTGGAGTTCTCAGTTTCATTTATTCAGCGTTCAGCTTACATGAAGATGGCTTCAGCCTCGCCCAAACGCCTCGCAGCCTCTTATATAGGCAACTCCCGGGTAAATGGGTTACTTTTCCCGCGCCAGCACCCGCGCATGCGCACGGCGCTGGCGACAGCCTGTCTGGTCCCGGGCAGCTTTGCACCTGCCCGGGACTGCCTGCAAACGCCCGAGCCGTTTGCAAAGGCTCGGGACATAACACCCCTTTCCCCCGGGCTAAAACTACTACCAACATACAACATTTATTTTATATGACATTTTGCTCCCCAGTGCTCCCACTGATTACTGGCTTTTGCCTTGCCAGCAATGTTATGTAATCCTCTAGTATTTAGGAGACTTCTTTGCTCTCTGTGACCTTCTCAGCTCTGGGTTACTAGCATGAGTTCCCTGACTGGAGGGAGATGTGAGCCTGTTCTCTCTATTGTGCCCTGGTGTCTTCCAAGGACTGTGCCCCGATGCCTGGCCTGCTTGCTTGCCCACCGGGCTCGTCAGGCCAGGGCTTCTGTTACTTTGTGACCTGGTTGACCTGCCTAGCTGTAGACCCTCAGGCCCCTTGAAGTGATAGCCGCTGCTGGGCGTCTCTGTAGAACCTCCTAGGTCAGTCCAAGACCTGTCAGGAGGCTGTCCATTCCCTGAACCCCATTCTGTGTTCGGGCTCGTGTGGGTTTCTGTACTTTCCCAAAACTCAGGTGTTCCCTGATTTGTGCTAGGGTTGTTGTAGTCGGGACTTGGTTCCTCGACTAACTCTGTGTATGTTTGACCCCCTGTAGGATTTGGGGTAAGGTCAGGCCAACCTTGGGAATTGTGTGCCAGCTCTCTTGCGGGGAATGATTTGTTGGGATGCCCCCGGGTATCCTCCGTTGCTGGAGTGCTGTGTGATGTGTGTGGAAAGTGAGTATGCCCCCGGGGTGACTCCCTGGCTGGAGTAGGCGTGAGTGCCTGTTGTGTGGGTAAGCTCCATGACTTTCTTTTCGGAGCAATTGCAGAACCTTGGGACGAGCCGTTTGTGGCTCCCTCAGTGGAGATGGGCAGTAGCTCTTGCCCTTCCCTTTGCTCCAAAGGGTCCCCCTCCCCCCCTGGAAAAGACCCAGGAGTCTCAGCAGAAAAGTCTCGCCTAGAGCGAAGTTGGTCGATGTGCCGACGCAGGACACGACCGTTGTCCAGGGCAACCTCGTAGGAGAGAGGACCTGTGATCCTGGACACAGAAGCGGGGACCCATGTATGACCAGGCCCGTAATTGCGAGCCCAAACCGGGGCACCCACAAGTAGTTGTCTAGGTGCCCTAGGATGTGAGGTAGATGAAGGCAGTCTGTCCGGATGCAACCGGTCAAGTCTAGTAGTAAGTTGGCGCCCCCAACGAAGTTCAGCTGGACTTCTCCCTGTAGAAGTGGACGGTGTGGTGCGATAAGAAAGGAGAAAGTCAGCCAACCTGTGATGCCAGTCCCCGTAGGTGAGTCTCTTCAAGGCGTCCTTTGCGATGCGCACCATGCGTTCAGCCATACCGTTGGTGGACGGGTGAAAAGGCGCAGACGTGGCATGACGAATCAGGTTTGCCTGTAAGAAAGCTTGGAATTCGGAGGAGGTGAATTGAGGGCCGTTGTCGGACACAATGACATCTGGCAGCCCGTGTGCAGCAAAAATCCCCCTCAGTACCTGAATAGTCTTTGCAGTGGTGGTGGATGAGACAGGCACAACCTCAAGCCATTTTGAATGGCTGTCAACAAGGACCAAGAAGAACTGGCCCTGAAAGGGCCCAGCGTAGTCAATGTGCACCCTAGACCATGGGGACTGTGTTTCCTCCCATCTATGCACAGGAGCTTGGGGCATCTCTGGGCGAGATCGTTGGCACAGGTGGCATGCGTGTACCTTAGCCTCAATATCTTTATCTAAAGCAGGCCACCACAAGTGGCTGCGTGCAAGAGCCTTCGTACGAACAATGCCAGGATGACCCTCGTAGTGTGTTTTCCATAACGCTTTGGAAAATCCCAGGAGCGACATTCACTCCAAACTGTAGCCTTTTTACTTTAAAGGCACCCCTGTGGGTCACAATGGTCTGAGCTATGGCAGCATCATCATCAACAGGCAGCTGTTGATATGCTTGAGCTAGGTCAAGCTTTGCAAAAACACGCCCCCCCTTGAGAGAGGCCAGAATGTGACTGACCACAGGAACAGGATAGGCATGTTGCTGCAATGCCTTATTGAGTGTGCATTTGTAATCAGCACAAATGCGAATGTCCCCATTTGCCTTTAGAGGCGTGACAATGGGGGTCTCCCACGGGCTGGAATCAACAGGTTCTAGGATTCCCTGTTGGATTAGTTTGTCTAGTTCAGTGTCAATCTTACTTTTTAAAGCAAAAGGGACCCTTCTTGCTTTAATCCTAATGGGAGTGACAGTGGGGTCTAGCTTTAAGGACACAGGTGGTCCTTTGAATGTGCCCAGCTGGGGGCTGAAAACATCTGCAAATTCTTTGCAGACTTCCTGTAGGTCGAGTGTTTGTAAGCTATTGAGTCCTGTGACGTGTATCCCCAGGGCCTCAAACCAATCGAGTCCTATGAGACTCGTTCGTTCACCCCCTACTACTAATAAGTCTAGTGGACCTTCAAAACTCTTGTATTGCACGTTAAGGGTGGCCTCCCCCTTAACACACACTCTTGAGTTCTGAAAATCTGTTAATACAATATCAGAAGGCCTTAACTTGGCCTTAGACCCACTTCTGGAACAAATCTTCCTAAATGTATGCAATGAAATGATGGACAGGGCAGACCCTGTGTCTAGTTCCATAGATAATGGAACCCCTTGTAGCTTCACGTTGAGTGACAGCTTTTTCTTCATGGGCTTGTGTGTGCCTGTTCTACAGATGCTTCTTCGCGAAGCGCAAAAACCTACCCTATTCTGGCTGGGGAATCTGGTACCCTTCAGGCGTTCTTCTTGGGGTTGTGCCTTTGTCGGCCCAGGCACACAGCTGCAATATGCCCTTGTTTACCGCATGCCCGGCAGGTAGCGGAGCGGAACTTGCAGTCGGTTCTCCTGTGGCGACCTCCACAGCCGATGCACTTGAGCGGAGCCGAAGAGCTTCCCTTCTGGTTTTCTTCCCTCGCGGGGTGTAGACGGTCGACTTCCTCGTCCGGATCCTCCTCGGAGTTTCGTCAGACGTCTTCCTGGTGCACGGACGCACCCTCTGCACTGTTTCTGATCGGCCGCATGTTTTTGACGGCGCCGCCTGCTGCTTCTTCTGCGGTGACTTCCCTTAAGGCGTCTTGGAAGGATAATTCTTCCTTTGCGAAAAGTCTCTGTTGTAGCTCGCGATGCCTTAACCCGCACACGAATCGGTCCCTCAGTCGTTCCTCGAGGTCCTTGAACTCGCAGGGCTTGGCGGCCTTCCGTAACGCGGCGATGTATTCCTTGGCTGACTCACCGGACCGTTGATCTCTTTGTTCGAAGGTGTGGCGCCATGAGATAACGGACACCCTGGGGTTGAAGTGCTCCTTCAGCAGCTTCTTCAGGTCTGCGTAGCTTACAGACTCTACTGGGACAGGTGCTGCAAGGTTTTCTGCGATTTCGAAGGCGTCTTGGCCGCAAACGCAAAGCAGGGTGGCCGCCTTCAAGCTATCTTCCCTCACTTGGTTTGCCTTGAAGTAGTTCTCCATTCTGGATACGTAGGACTCCCACCGCTCTGGATGTGAGACGTCGAATTCCGAAAGCCTTCCGATTTTCGCCATCTTCGGATCTTCAGGAGACGGGTCTATCAGCCAGCCTACCCCCGAATGCGCACCGGATTGGCGGGCAGCTGCCGAGTCGACGCCGTTCCTCTTCCGCCGCTCAGGACTCCTTGGGTAAGCTTACACTTCTTCCTTTCCAGGTAGTGCAAGGCATCCCACCTTCGTCGCCAGTGTTGAGTCCGTGGCGGGAAACAGACACGAGAAGCAGCTGGAGTTCTCAGTTTCTTTTATTCAGCGTTCAGCTTACAGGAAGATGGCTTCAGCCTCGCCCAAACGCCTCGCAGCCTCTTATATAGGCAACTCCCGGGTAAATGGGTTACTTTTCCCGCGCCAGCACCCGCGCATGCGCACGGCGCTGGCGACAGCCTGTCTGGTCCCGGGCAGCTTTGCACCTGCCCGGGACTGCCTGCAAACGCCCGAGCCGTTTGCAAAGGCTCGGGACATAACACTAAATATCTTGCTTGTCCCTCAATCTGCCAGTTTGAGCTAGTTGTTTATCTCCACTGAATTCCCTTCTAAAGCAATTTAAAAGTACAAAATGTTACAAAGAGATGCTTTACAACAAACAAAAGGAATCAAAATGTATATGAAAGAGCTGAAAACATAGAAACAACAGCGGAGAAGAGAAAAGTGGACTTCTAAATGTCTAACTCTAAATAACTGTCTAACTGCCTGATTTGGTACAGCAACCAAACAGAACAGGTACAGACTTCAACAGATAGTCAAGACTTCAGAAAGAACAATAGTAATAGCACTTAGTCTTATATGCCGCTTTACAGCCCACTCTAAACAGTTTTAGAGTCAGCATTTTGCCCCCAGCAATCTGAGTCCTCATTTTACCGATCTCAAAAGGTAGGGAAATTGAGTCAACCTTGAGCCAGTAAGAATCAAACTGCTGACAGTCAGCAGAATTAGCCTGCAAGACTGCATTCCAGCCACCATGGCAACCAGCCTGCCTTCCACAGAAGGCCTGAATATTGTGCAGGTCAGAAGGAGGGCTAAGAAAGTATCCACAGACCCCTCACATCCTGAACATAAACTGTTTCAACTTCTCCCCTCAGGACACGGCTATAGGGCAGCGTGTGCCAAAACAACCAGACCTAGGGACAGTTTTTTCCCCTCGTGCCATCACTCTGCTGAATCTTTAAATCCTTTATCAGATTAACATCACTGTCATCATCATTAGGTCCTGTGCAGAACAAGTGACTGCAAGAAAACCAACAAACTCAGCACCAAGGACCCCACTCTTGTGGAAAAATAAAAGCCTTAAAAAATAAAAGACTTTTACGAATTCCAAGGGTGAAAGAGAGGTTTTTATTTTTGTGCAAAGATTCAGAAGCGATTTACAATCAGCAAATTTCTGAACAAGGGGGAGGGTCTAAACTAAAGCTTTATAGGTTTCTTTTTCTCAGGAACAAAAGAAGCATAGATGGAATCTTACATTGTATATGGAATCTACTTTGTGTAACATTCAGATAGTTTCTCACACATTAGGTCCATTTCTCATGGGAATACAATGAAGGCAGTTTTTACTTTTAAACAATGTTTCTAAATATGCATTAGGTCATTCACGTACTGTTAATACAGCTTTCTGCTAACACAGCTTTCTTCCAGAAATTATGCAGACACATGATTTTTGCTTTTAGTGATTTTTCATTATTATTATTCTACTTTATTCTTCTTTATTCTATGTTATTCTATTTCTTTCCCACATTACCACAGATCAGGCCTGAGCTGCAAATACTCTCCTCCATGAGGTCTCAGCTTGTTTGCAACCAGCAATTCCTTCCTCTCCTTGGAAAGAGCCGAGGTGGCGCAGCAGTTAGAGTGCAGTACTGCAGGCCACTTTAGCTGACTGCGTTCAGCAGGTCAGCGGTTCAAATCTCACCGGCTCAAGGTTGACTCAGCCTTCCATCCTTCCGGGGTAGGTAAAATGAGGACCCAGATTGTTGGGGGCAATGTAAATATATATATACATTGCTTACTGGTGTACACCGCTTAGAGAGTGCTTGCACTTAAAGCAATATATAAGTCTCATAAATAAATAAATAAATAAATAAATGAGAGAGAGAGAGAAAAGGGAGGATAGGCTGGATTTAGAGGGAAAGAAAGGCAGGTGCCTCTGCTTATGGCAGCAATAAGAGGGAATCAGGAAAGTAGGAATACTGATGAGACAAAAAGGTTAAGAAAAGGAGAAAGGGAGGGGGGAGTCCTGAAGGATGAGAAGGGAAGGCAAAAGTGTTTTGGAGGGAAGAGAGAGGAAAATTCTCATTGATGACAATTAATGTAGGTGAAAATAAAATATAGCTAGAACAATGTTTGATAGAGTCTCCATGGACTGGTATGGTCTATCTGGAAAAAAAATAGAGCAGCTTTTGGCTACAGAAGCAGTCTAAACATTGAATATGCATATGTTTTCTGCTTCTCACTTTGTAACTTTTGATCTTGGAAAGTTATTGGGGAATTAAATAATATTAAAGCTCTTTGCAGTTGAATTATATAATGTTGCCTTTACCTAAACAGAAAATGCAATGAACCATTCAGATTTTGTCCCAAAGTTGCTTGCGTTCAAACCAGACCGTCAGACATTGTTGTGATTATATTAATCTTCAGTTATTTATCTTCGGTGCAACAAGATTCAACTGACCTGCAGTAATCTTGCCCACCTGAGACATCTTAATGAAGCCACAGATCAGACCCTGGTAAGCAAAATTCAGAGTCCTAGGATCAGAAAGGGCTCAGGTTTTACATCACACCACAGATGGAAAAATGCAGAATTACCCCCTTTCCCTGGATGATGCAAAAGGAAGGGATGGTATGAAATTCAAAGAAGATGCTTTCAGTCAGGTAAAACTTTTATTTCAATAAACTGGTTCTTCATGAGATCCAGATTGAGGGAATATTTTAGAACTGGCAGTGGGAGGGTGGATGTCCAGGGGTCCATGACAGACCGATTCTAATCAGCAAAAGTGGCCTATCTTACTCTCCAGGCTTTTGATCATCTTAGTTGCTCTTCTCTGAATTTTTTCAAAACTCTCAACATCTTTTTTGTGATATGGTAACTAAAACTGGCTGCAATATTCCAGGTGTGGTCTTACTAGGGCTTTATAAAGCGGTACCAATACCTCACCTGATCTTGATTCTATGCCTCAGTTTATACAACCCAGGACTGTATTAACTATTTTGGTTGCTGCTGCACACTGCTGGCTCACAGTCAAGTGATCGTCCTCTAAGAATTCCAAGGTCCCTCTCACAGTTACTGTTCTTAAGCCAGGTCTTGCCCAATCTATATTTGTTCCTTTGGTTTTTTCTGCCTAAGTGTAAGACTTTGCTTTTCTCCACATTGAAACTTATTTTGTTGGATAGGGCCCATTGTTCAAGTTGGTGAAGCTCTTTTTGGATCCTGAGTTTGTCTTCTGGCGTGTTGGCTACTCCTGTCAGTTTGGTGTCATCTGCAAATTTGATGAGTTCCCCTTCAATTCCCTCATCTAAGTCATTGATGAAGATGTTGAAGAGTCCTGGGCCTAAGACGGAGCCTTGTGGTACCCCACTGCTTACTTCTCTCATGTGGATGTAGTGCCATTGATGACTACTTGTTGAGTATGGTTTGTCACTCAGCTACAGATCCATCTGGTGGTGATGTTGTCTATTCCACTTTTTTCTAGCTTACCAAGGAGTAAGTTGTGGTCCACTTTGTCAAATGCCTTATTGCAGTGTTTCCCAAACTTGACAATTTTAAGGCATGTGGACTTCAACTCCCAGAATTCCACAGCCAGCGTTGCTGGCTGTGGAATTCTGGGAGTTGAAGTCCTCATGCCTTAAAATTGTCAAGTTTGGGAAACACTGCCTTATTGAAATCTAGGTATACTGGGGGGGGGGGGGCGGAGCCCATGGCCCAGCATCTCCACGGGGGGAGGGCGAGGGGGCACCTTCGGGCAGAGCTGAGCAGCGCCTGCGGAGGAAGGGCGGGCTTGGCGTTCAGCTACAGGATCCTGGCTGCAGTTTGTACGATCCCCAGTTCAGCCCAGGCTCCAGCGGAACTTCTCCGACAGCCGCTTTGAAGACCCCCGGCCAGGACGAGCCCACTTCGCGGGCAGCCCGTTCCACCGTGGCGGAAAATTCCTCCGGGAGTCCAGCCTGACAGCCTCAGCCGATAGGGTAGCGGGAAAGAATGGTCGGGGTCAACCTTCCGTTAAGCGACCCTCCCTCCCATTCTCCGAGCCCCGAGCTTCCAGCGCGGACCCGCCGCCGCCGCCTCCGGGCTGGCTCCGTCCTTCCGGACCCCCGAACCGCCCGGCGGCCTCTGGCAGGGCGGAGCAGTCGCCTCCGGCGCTCCCTGGAGCCCCCCGAGGGGCCGCGCTCGGGGCAGCCGCAGCTCAGCCCGGGAGAGGAGACCCACGGCGGGCCAGCCTCCCCCCAACCCCGGGCGGACGGGAGGTGCGAGCAGCGGACGGGAGCGCGCGGCTCCGTCGGATCCGCGGAAGCTCCGGACGGCCGCGAAAGGACCGCTCGCGCCCCGCTGCCCGCGCCCGGGAGGCGGTTCCCTGCCGGCTCCTCCCCGTAGCCCCTCCCCTCCCTCCCGTGCTGCCTAGCGGCGCGGGAGGCGGGTTGCAGTTTAAATCCTGCCGGCCAATGGGCAGCGCGCTCGGCCGCCCGTAACGCTCCGGCTCCGGCTCCCCCAGCTCCGGCGGCGTTGGCGGCGGGCGAGGGTTGCGGCGGCGGCGGCGATGAGTGCGGCGGTGCCCGGCAGGGGCCCCCGGGTGGCGGGGGTCGGGCGGGGGGCGGTCCCGGCGGCGACGGCGGCGGCGCCCGCGTCCTCCTCGGGGCCGGCGTCGGAGAGCCGGGCGGTGCCGGAGGTGCTGGTGGACCCGCGCAGCCGGCGCTGCTACAGCCTGGGCCGCTTCCTGGGCAAGGGCGGCTTCGCCAAGTGCTACGAGATCACGGAGGCGGAGAGCCGCGAGGCCTTCGCCTGCAAGGTGGTGCCCAAGGCGCTGCTGCTGAAGGCGCCGCAGAAGGAGAAGATGGCCATGGAGATCGCCATCCACCGCAGCCTCCAGCACCCGCACGTGGTGGCCTTCCGGGGCTTCTTCGAGGACAGCCACTTCGTCTTCGTGGTGCTCGAGCTCTGCCGCCGGCGGGTAGGCAGGGCGGGCGCCGCGGCGGGAGGGAGGGAAGCGGGAGGGGGGGCGCCGCCCGTGGCCAGAGGTCCCGTCGGAGCGCCCCCACCCCAGCCCCGGTCCTGCTCCTGCAAGCGCCTGGCCGGTGGGAACGGCCCCCTCCCGGCCCGCCGGTGGCTGGCGGGAAGGCGCAGCGGCAGCTTCCCCTCCCCGCCTCCCCTCGGCCGCCGTTTACTGCAAGCGAAGCCCAGGAAAGCCGAAGGACGAGCCGCAGGGTAGGGTGGGGGGGGGCGCTGAGGTCCCCCTTCGAAAGCGACCGTTTCTGTCGGGGTCAGTTGCTTCCTCCTCCGCCTGGATTCTTTCTGGTGCTCCGGGGGGGGGAGTGGCGCTCCTCCTTGCTGCAACCGGGTGGTAATGCCGTCGGCAGACCTCTAAATGCAGAATATAAGCGAAGAGGAGCAAATGGACGTGGGGCTGACCTTGGACCTTTAAGGGAGTCGGGATCCCCCCCTTAAAGAGGGGGGGGCTCGCAGAAGTCGTGGCGGTCCTGGGAGAGAGGAAGGCGGCGCTTGGCCGGGCTCGGGAGAAGAGGGGCTGCAGCCCTCAAGAGACCCCTGGCTTTGCCCAACTGCTCCTCTTCCTTGACTTGGCCCCGACGTCCCCGTTGAAGCCTCTTTGGGCTCCTCCCTGTCCCACCTGCCTGAAAGCAACTCGAGGGACGGTGTGTCTGGGCTTCCCTTTCACACTTTCCTCCTCCTGCCTCCCCCAGGTGAGCTTTACAACTTTTTTTTTTAAAAAAAAACACCCTATTATGGCCAAAGACCAGCAAAAGGAGGGTGGACTATAAAGGATTAAAAAGCATAAAAGATACATCAGACTTAAAAAAAATTACATGCAAAACCCTAAAAGTATAGAAACTAAAACCTAAAAAGAATCTAAAAGGAGGGGTAGGAGCAGTGGAGGGGGCTAGGAGCGCCTAGCAAGCGAGATCAGGGACAATGGCGGGCCCTCTTGAATGACCCTGGACTCGCTAGAGCTGGTTTTTGGCACAGGACGGAAGTTGGGATAGGTGAACTTGGATAGGCGGCAGCCGCCTTTGCCCCTTTCTCATTCCAGCGGCCTGGGGGTTGCATCCTACTTTGAGCCCTGCCTATTGGATAAAGTATACATCAGTCAATGGAGGAGCCTCCTTCACTGAAGTCTAGGATGGGGCGTAAAGAGAGGTTGCCTTGTGGGAGGAGGCAACCTCCCTCTCTCTTTTTTTTTAAAACACGTTTTATTAATTTTTCAAATTTTAACATCCAAATACTTAGCAGCATGGTGCTAGGGAAATCAGTCCATAACAAAGACATTCATATATATCTCAGATTACATCAGTAACATTCCCTCGCTGTTTCCCACAAATATATCATGTTCATGTAGATAAGTTTCTAACTGGGCTCAGTCAGTACATTTATCAATAGTATTTCAATGAGGCAAGCTCTCTTTATGTTGGCGCACTGATCAGTGGCGGAAGGATCCTCCCTCCCTCAAAGCGAATTGCTCTTCTGCAAAAGTATCTTTTCTTCTTCCAGCCAGATGTAGGCTTTCCCTCTTGGGTGTCTTGCACAGATTGAGGATTGTGTTTGAGGAGACTGATCAGGGTGGATCATCCTTTCCCCCCTCTTTACATATATAGGGACAAGGATCACAAGGCCTCAGGTGCTGCTGCGGGTAAAGAGCGAGGCCAGAAGCCCAAATTGTTTTTAATGGTCCCTGGAGGGAATAGGTCTTCTAGAGGTCTTCCCTGGTCTTAATTGGGCAACAAGACACTGGTGCCCACGTGGGCAGATTCTCTATAGTTTGGCCAGGACGTCCACTTCCAGGGGAGGGATCCATATAAAGCAGTGGTTCTCAACCTTTTTAACGCCGCGACCCCCAACTGGTCGTAAGTCGAGGACTACTCAACCGGTTGTAAGTCGACTACTCAACTGGTGCAGCACCGTTTGCAGAATGGGACTTTTGGCGGGCTCAGCAGGGCAGAGACAGCCTGGACAATTCCTATTGGCTTTGGAAAGCCAATAGAATTAGACTCTATTCAAGAGAGTCTATTCTATTGGCTTTCAAAAGCCAATAGAATAAAAGGGAGTAGCACAGCTAAGGAAAAGGGGGGGAAAAATGGCAGACTGCGTTGTTTTGTTTGGCGACCCCCGTGAAATGGTCGTTCGACCCCAAATGGGGTCTCGACCCACAGGATGAGACTCCGAAAGAATGCCTCCCGGGTCCCTGGGCGGATGTGAGGGTCTAACTGGCTGGCCCCTTTCTTTGGGAGCTTTACGGGATGTGCCAGAAACAGCTGACTCATTGGCTCTGGCTGCCTGAACGAGCCTCTCTGGCCGTTTCCCGTGGCTTCCTCTTTCTCGCATGCCAGCAGTTGCTTCTAGCAGGAGATCCTGTGCTGCTCCTGGTGTAGAATTGGGTACATAACTCTATTAAGTGGTAGCAAGAGCTTTTTTGGCATTATCCAACCATGGGTGTTGTACTTCTCCAGGAGACTTGGCAGGACTCAGGGCAGACTGGAGGTGACTTCAGTTATCCTTTGATTTTTTTTGGGGGGGGGGTGTCCGCTTGGCTCGGCAGTAAGTTCTTGTGGCTGGCAGGAGTAGGGGTCGGTAGCAGGAGGCGACTCTTGATTGAAAGGGCTGCTGGCAGATTTAGGCATAGCTCCCAGGGCCTCTGCAGGGGGGGGGACTAATCCCTCACTCTGAAGGTGAATTTGGCTGGAGCACCATTTAGAATACGAAGGTTCAACCTGAGGACTGTTTGGGCCAGGCAGAAACCTGCAAAGTTTGATTTTTGAGCAAAGGGTGGGGAGGAATTCATCCTCTTCAGAGTCGGGAGGGAGGGATTTGCGCTTTTGTAGAGGGCGTCATCATTGGCGAGGGGAACCCTACTTTGGCTTGTCCAGCGCAAGTAGAAATGGGGTGGGGCTGTTTCTCCTGGGGGCAGGGGAGCCCCCCTCCCAGTTTTGGAGGCAGGGGAGGCTATGTCTCCAGACTGGGTTTCTGTATTACTTGGCGAAGCTTTGCTACGTTTGCAGAGCAGCTTCCTTTGGGCATCGGGATTGCCGGGGTTCTTGCAACATGGCTGGTGCAGAGGTCAAAAGAGTCCCTGTCCTGTCGCTTTCACAGTGGTGGGCGAGGAAGTGGGAGTAGTGTGCTGACAGCTTTCCCTGTGCCTTTGAGGAGAGGCAGCGGCCTGAGAGGGTTTAGAGCAGGGCTGCCAGCCTTTTAAGACTTGGGGACTTCAACTCCCAGAATTCCACAGCCAGCATGGGAGTTGATGTCCACAGGTCGTAAAGTTGCCAACATTGGATCCGCCCCCTGCTTTAGAGGATGAGCAGCTCAGAGGCTACATTGCTTCTGGAGTTCCCAATTGCTGGCAGGGCTGGGAGGGTATATCAAAAGGACTGTTTTGATGTCTGCTCATTCTTTCCTCAGATCCACAAGTTCTGTGTTCGTATCCTTCCTTGGAGTTTGTTTAGCCTCTTGGCCCAGGGCAAATCTAGCAGATTTACGCCTCTTGGGGCTGGGTTTTTGTGGCTTTTATTTGCAGGGTCTCCTGTCACTTTCCCAGTGAGGAGGACATGGACACTGACTCATCCTTAATGTAGTGACTTTGCTGTAGGAATCCGGTCATTTACAGCTGGCTCAGAAAAACGCACTTGGCGTTTCTTGAGCCGGTCAAGTAGTGAAAATCTTTCAGATCAGTTCTTCTAGTTTAGCGGCCGAGATAAGGAGACTTACAAGTAGCACACCTGCTTTGATTTTCCCCAAGGTATCTGAATGCTTTTATGAGGAAACATGGATTAACCTCTTTCAACCATGTTTCCTATAGTGGTGGGGCACCTGCCTCTCCCGATCACAGCTTCTCACAGTGCTTCCCGGGCTGTTCTTCTCTCCCCCAGTCCCTGTTGGAACTGCACAAGCGTCGGAAAGCCCTGACAGAGCCCGAGGCCCGCTACTACCTGCGGCAGATTATCCTGGGCTGCCAATACCTGCACAGCAACCGCGTCATCCATCGCGACCTCAAGCTGGGCAACCTGTTTCTGAACGATGACATGGAAGTGAAGATTGGTGAGTGGGCTGTGGTCCCATTCTCTGGGCATGGCTGAGGGGGTAGGAGGCCCCCCGGCCTGGGAGGGGTTTTGCCCCGCCGCTTTTCAGGCCTGGAGAAGGGCCAGTCCGTTCACTCTCTCCATGACGCTGAAGGCATTTCCCATTTATGGGGCTGCCCAACTCGAACTGTGATTCTGGATGACATGCAAAAAAGGGAAAACATAATTCATACAAAGTCAGTGTCCTGGTTCTGACAGATGAAACTCTTCAAAAGAACTTTGAGGCATTGTTTACCTTAAAGAATCTTTTATTCGAGAAACAAAGTGTCGGCACTACATAGTCGAAACCAAAAACTAAATTCCCCTCCCCGGGACACAAAATAACAAAAGTACAATTCCCTCCTCCAATAAACAGTCATAAATCACATTCCCCAGTTAGCTTGAAGAGCAGTCTTTCTCCCCAGTCTCCAGCCCGCCAAAACTCTATCAACTCTGGGCCCAACGACCTTGGGTTCCCACGACTGAGTTATTATTGTTATGACTAGCTGGACTCTCATCCACATTCCCCCTCCCAGCATCAACGAACTCTAAAAGCAATAAAGAAAAATGGCTGCATTTCCATCTGTTGTCGAAGCAAGAACATCCGATGTTAGCAGCGTTGACAGTCAGATTTAAACATTAAAATGGGGAATAGAACTGAAAACTTCTAGAGTTCATCAGTGGGGAATTCTGCTCAACCTGCCAGTGGACGATGGTCCCCAAAGGCTGCCCAGAGAAGGTCCAGCTACCTCCTGGGTCCATTAGAGGCATGCTCTTAGTGAAGGAATGTGCCCATCCGTAGGCTGGGCAGATGCTCTCAGAAGAAGGTTGTCCCACAGGTGACTCAGTTCTATGCCTTGAAGATCTTTATGGGTGATAGCAGCACTTTGAATGGTGCCCAGAAGCCCTTTGGGTGCCAGTGCAGCTTGTGGCATTATATGGACATAGCAAGAGACCCCCGTAATTATCCATGCCATCCATTCTGTGCTCACTGTAGCTTCTTCAACTGCAGCCCCACCCAGATTAGAGGGTGCTATATCTCCATCTCCAGGATCTGTGAGGCCCCAAACCCATAGCCTCTGGGCCCGGAGAGAAGCTTCGCTAGGTTAGCTGGGGCAGAGATGTACAGTTGAGGACATCACATAGAGCAGTGGTTCTCAACCTGTGGGTCAGGACCCCATTTGGGGTCGAACGACCATTTCACGGGGGTCGCCAAACAACGCAGTCCGCCATTTTTTCCCCCCTTTTCCTTAGCTGTGCTACTCCCTTTTATTCTATGGGCTTTTGAAAGCCAATAGAATAGACTCTCTTGAATAGAGTCTAATTCTATTTGCTTTCAAAAGCCAATAGGAATTGTCCAGGCTGTCTCTGCCCTGCTGAGCCCGCCAAAAGTCCCATTCTGCAAACGGTGCTGCACCAGTTGAGTAGTCCTCGACTTACGACTGGTTGAGTAGTCCTTGACTTACAACCGGTTGGGGGTTGCGGCATTAAAAAGGTTAAGAACCACTGACATAGAGGTTAAATAAGGGGACATGGGCTAGACTGCTGCCCCCTCCATCAACATGAACCTGGATTGGAAGAAGGAGTCATCCTGTAAAACTGCCTTTCCCACCGGATCTCCTGAGCCGGTCCAGAAGGGCACCCTGGTCGATGGTCTCTAAGGCTGCCGAGAGATTCAAAAGAATTAAGGATTCCCCCAACTCAGGTCTTCCAGAGCAGCGGTCCCTGACCTTTGTGGCTTGGCGGCCCAGCTGGGGAGGGAGAGGGGAATCCAGGCCGTGTGAGTGGCAGTCCGGCATGCATGCGCATACTTGCAGTTCCACTCACATGAGCGGCGGTCCAGTGCATATATGTATGTGCACCAGCTTGAGCAAGGGGAGTTGCGCTTGCGCGCGGGGCTTGTGGCTCAGTTCTGAATAGGCTATGGCCCGGTAGTGGCCATAGCCCATGAGTTGAGGACCCCCCCTGCTCCAGAGATTATCAACCAGGGCAACCAGTGGATCCCTGCTTCAGAGGTCATCAACCAGTGCACTTATGCCACTCTGGGACCTGACTGGAAGGGTTCCAGGTAATCTGCTGCTTCCAGGATTCCCTGAACTGCAGATCAGCTACCTCCACAACCCCCCCCCCCCAAAGAGGAGGCTGGAGACTGGACAAAGACTGACCAAACCGAGAGACCCAGCGATGCGTTCTTGAGGCAGGAGCAACCCACCATTTCTATCAGGCAGGCTGTAACCATCCCCTTGGGCCAAGAGCCATTCGCCACTGCCTGAATCTTCTCTGGAGGTGAAGCCCTAAAGCCCCTGTGGCTGTGTCTGCAGGGCTGAGGACCCTGGCTACTTCCTCGAAACCCTCGGGATCAAAGTCTTTCCAGAGAAGGTCCCAAGACGAGGCCTCCCCCGAGAGCCCAGCTGGAGTCAGAGCAAATCTGAGCAATTGCATCCACCAGATGTGGAAGGCTAGCTGCCCTTCTCTGGCACCCCTTAGATCCTCTTGGCTCCTCGAGTAGCTGGATTGAAGAGCCCTCCCTACCTTTTGGGAGTGGGGGGGATGTCATGGTGAACTGTGGGTTACTAGGGAGTAATCTGTCCATGGCAAGTGGCAGGGAGTGGCCTCCAGATCCCGTTGCCACTACCCCAAGACAGACAACGGGTCTGGCATCTCTCTCTCACACACACACACACACCCAGGAGACCAGAGGGCCTGACTGTTGGCTAGTTCCAGGCCTCCTGGGGTGAAGCCCAGCAAGGAGGCCAAGTATTACGATAGGCAAAGCAGGAGCAAGAAGCAGCAATGGCCGATCTCTAGAACTTGCCACTCGCTGGCCCTGGGGATGATTCCTGGAACTCGGGGACGGCTGTTGCTTAAACGTCACAGTTCCTAAAACCTGATGATATTTAGAATATCACGGCTGCTCTTTGATCGTTTTTTCCAAAAGAGGAAAAAGGGGTTAGGATTCAAGTGGTTTTCCAGACTTGTAGCTGTTGGCGTCAAGTGCCTGGAGGGCCTGCGAGACGGCTGGGCCTGGGGAAAGGGGCTTCTCGGAGCTGCGAGAGCCAGCTGGACTGTGGCTTGGGGACCCTCTCCTGCTCTGCAGCTCAGGCACCTGGGAGAGTATTTGGATGGCTCTGCCTGCTGGATTTGGGTCTCTAGCAAACCCGGACTCAGGAGCCCGGGGCTTGTATCTGTCCAGGTGACTTCGGCTTGGCCACCAGGGTGGAGTATGACGGAGAGCGGAAGAAGACCCTTTGTGGGACGCCAAACTACATTGCCCCCGAAGTGCTGGGCAAGAAAGGGCACAGCTTTGAAGTGGACATCTGGTCCATCGGCTGCATCATGTAAGTGGAAATCCCAAGAGGAAAATTACACAGACAGAGACGGACAGGCACCCAGAGCTTTGGGGAGGGGAGTCTTGCCCACAACTCCCAGTTCTGCAGATTGGGGGATGGACAAGTAGGGGCTGGGTGGGACCCTGCAGGTCTTGTCCCAAAGGTGCTTTCTTTCAAAGGCAACTGGACTTTCTTGTTTTGCTGGAAGACACTTCACGTCTCATCCAAGAAGCTTCCTCAGTTCTGACTGAAGGGTGGAGAATGGAAGGATTTATATTCCTTGCAGTCACGACCTCAACAGAGGTCTAATGACCAGATGACTGCAAGGAATATAAATCCTTCCATTCTCCACCATTCAGTCAGAACTGAGGAAGCTTCTCAGGGTGAGAAGCAAGAGGTCTTCTAGCAAAACAGTCCAGTTGCCTCTTGCAAAAGCTCCTTTGGGACAACCATGACCTGGACAGCTGAGGATCTCCATAGACACTTGCAGGACTGGCTTTCTCTGTAAGAAGGTGGGGCAAATTCAAGGAGCTCAGCTTTGGCTTGTTTTAACTGGGATTTGCTGAATAATCTGTAGCTGTTTGAAGTCCCTTCCCATAATTATTAGGCGTGACCTATCAGTGACAAAAGCCACCTTTAGACCCCACGGACTTGAGAGCCCATCAGCTGGGTGGCTCAACAGGTAAACCCTTCCTGCACTGCGCTTGGGGGATTCAGGTGTGTCTGATGCAGAGTGCAGGTGTTCTCCTCATGATCCCAGAAGTGGGGGGGGGGGAAGCAGCTCTGCCTTCTGAAGATCAGCACGGGGTGGGCAAAGGCGCCCTGGGCCTCTTGGAAGAGGAGGCTTTATGGGCAGCTGTTCTGAAGCTCTCTCTCCTTGCAGGTACACCCTTCTGGTTGGGAAGCCCCCCTTTGAAACCTCCTGTTTGAAAGAAACGTATATTCGGATTAAGAACAACGCATACACGATTCCTACGGTGGGTTCTTTTCGGAGCTCCCCCGCTCTCTTCCTCCTGTGGCTGTGTGAGCCGGACTCCTTAACAGATTATCGTTTAGCAGCATTTGGTAGTTGCCCCTTTTCAGTCATTTTCATTTCAATGGCTGGAATCTTATGCTGCCCCAAGTCATTTTATAAGGGAGAGGGGAGGCATAAAAATTAAATAATGTTTATAAGAATTAGACTGCTCCATCCTGCTGCTTGAGCCCCTTGGCTTAATAGCAATAGCGCTTAGACTCATATACCGCTTTACAGCCCTCCCAACAATCTGGCTCCTCCAGCTTGTTGAGCTTTCAGACCTCAGGCTCTCCTGCAGCTCTTGTTTTGCGTGGCCTGGAATCCAGCCGGGCAGGTCCTGGGTCAGAATGCTCAGCACTGGCTTTGTAGCCTCATGAAGGGGAGGGTCAAGCAGGAGGTTTTGTTGATGGGGCGGCTGCTGAATTCCTCCTGGCCTGTGAGGAACCGGCTTCTGCAGGAATGGCCTGTGGACCTTCTGTCTGTCTGTCCAGCACATCAACCCCGCGGCTGCCAGTCTCATCCAGAAGATGCTGCAACACGACCCGGCTGCCCGCCCCACCATTGACGAACTGCTGAACGAGGAGTTCTTCACGGTGGGCTACATCCCTTCGCGGCTGCCCACCACCTGTCTTACGGTTCCTCCCCGCTTCTCTCTGGCGCCCAGCAGCCTCGACCCCAGCAGTAGGAGGCCTCTCGCGGTGGTGAACAAAGGTGAGTTGAGCGAGGCTTTGGCGGACCTGCCCTGCGGCCCTGGGCTGCACAGCCTCTGAGCCTTGCCGGTTCCTCCCTGGCGCAGGACCGGAGAGCCCCGCCCCGGAGAAGGTGACTGAGAAGGAGGACAATGCCGGCACCCTACCGGAGTCGGGACAGTCCCTGCCCTGCTACCTGGCCGACCTGCTGCAGCAGCTGATGCAAGTCAACGCTTGCCGGCCCTCGGAAAAAACTCCCATCAGGCAAGGTGAGGGACGGCCGGCTGAGGCCGTGCTTTCGAGCTGACCAACCCGGGGCGCTTCTTCACTCCGGCTTCTCTCTGTTTTCTCCCCAGAGGAGGCTGAGGACCCGGCCTGCATCCCCCTCTTTTGGGTCAGCAAGTGGGTGGACTACTCTGACAAATATGGGCTAGGTAGGTAGGTGGTCTCGGGGCAGGGGGCTGGGTTGACCAATGGCCCTTGGGTGGGAATACTCTGCAAACAGCCACCGTCACCCCAGCTCCATTTTCCCTGCAAGGACGGTTGATTTTTCTGTATTTTATGTGAATGGGGGGGGGGAGTCTTGGGAAGAGCAGACCCTCTTGGAGGTTGGAGGAGGGCCAGTTTGCCCTGGTCTTGCCCCCCACAGGCCCTAAAAGATACGAGGGACAACAGATGTGAGATTGATACTGGCTGAACTCAAAATCAAAGTGGTTTGATTTGATCAGATATGAATGTAGAGAGAATTCATTTGGCGTTTCTCTTGACATTTGTCAGTCTGTCAACACTTGCGGGTCTCAAACTGCACCCTAACCCAGGAAATTTTGCACTAATTAGGCTGGTGACATGTTTGTCAGAATTCCAGCAATTTCTCTCCCTTTTGCTTCTCTCTTTTTCTGGATTGAGTTAAAGAGATTTAACTGATTATGTACTATGAAATTACTGATATTTTCCCCACGATGACCTGTCCCCCACCTGCTCTTTCAGGTCTCCCAGCAACGCACCCCATGGCCCTGCAGTGGCCTTCCCACTCCTCTCAGCTTGTAGCTGAAAGGGTCACACGGTCACGGGGGCATTGCAACAGCCATATTAATGTTGGCCACGGGCGGTAAGGCCATTCTTCATCTGAATGAGTGGTCATAAGTTGAGCAGGGCTAGCTGTAATATGTTCCTTTTAAAAGACTCTGGTTTCCTGAGGGAATTAGACAGCGCTCTTTCCCAGTCCAGCTAAATCTCTTGTGCCAGTCAGGGCTTTCCCCATCGTGTGCGGAGAAAGGGTGCGATCCAGCCAGATGCCTCGGTGGTCTTGGCCCGATTCCCAAACGCTCCCTGCATGCAGACAGCATGTGCCTGGCTGTGTGCAGTCTTGCTCTCCGGCTAGGTCAAAGCAATCCTTGTGGGACTGCGGCCTGATCCAAGGTAGCTGAGGACGCCCCTGCCTTCTCTTCCGCAGGCTACCAACTGTGTGACAACAGTGTGGGGGTCCTTTTCAACGACTCTACTCGCCTCATCATGTACAGTGATGGGGACAAGCTGCAATACATTGACCAGAACGGCT
Source organism: Crotalus tigris (assembly GCF_016545835.1). NCBI lineage: Eukaryota > Metazoa > Chordata > Lepidosauria > Squamata > Viperidae > Crotalus > Crotalus tigris. Next base: position 778,666 of record NW_024096931.1, on the reverse strand, counting down.
CTGAGTTGTATTTTGACGTGCACTCTTACCCAGATACTTTCAGCAAGAAGGTGAGGGAGGACCCTTGGAGCACTGCTGTATCCTTGCCTCAGTTTCCCCTTCTGTCTCTGATGGGGAGGAGGAGGGAAGACGGTCTCCTCCGTTGCAATCTTGAGTCTGTGCTTGAAGGGGCATCCCTATCTATTTCCAGCCGGTGGGTCAAAAGACTTGGTGGACGGATGCTCCCGTCCAAGAGATGGGCAAGGCTGCAGGGCCAAGGATGCAGAGGAGGGGGGCATTCTGGCTTTTTCCTGGAAGGGGGTCTTCTTGTGCTGTGGTTTAGCCCTGCCCTGGTCGGTTAATCCGCTCTGCTCCGTTCTTCTCAGATTAAGCTGCTGGAGTATTTCCAGAACTACATGAGTGAACACTTGCTGAAAGCTGGTGCAAACGTGACCCCCCGGGAAGGGGACGAGTTGGCCCGGCTGCCCTACCTCTTGAACTGGTTCCGCACCCGCACACTTGCTGAAAGCTGGTGCAAACGTGACCCCCCGGGAAGGGGACGAGTTGGCCCGGCTGCCCTACCTCTTGAACTGGTTCCGCACCCGCAGTGCCATCGTCATGCACCTGAGCAATGGCACCGTGCAGGTCAACTTCTTCCAGGTGACGAGTGGGCTGTGGAGTCCTCTGTGGTGGGGGGGGGGGCAGGTGGGAGCTGCCCACCAGAGAGGGAACAAACAGTGGTCTTGCAAGGCTTCAGTGATGGAGGAACTGACCCCCCCTTCCCATCCATCTGGCCTTCCTGGGAGGAAAGGAGGCAGACAATGTTTCTGAATTAGCCCTGTAGTTCTCGCAGCCCCCAGGCCTGGGGTCCTCCTAGCTGAAACCCTGAATCCCTTCTCAGAATGAGGCCACAGGCTTGCTTTTAGGAGGGTAGGCCCGAGTGCTTTGCCATTAGGGACTGCTTCCTCCTGATGCTAAGCGAGCCCGGCGCTATCTGTTCTTGGCACACAGGACCACACCAAGCTCATCCTCTGCCCCTTGATGGCCGCCGTCACCTACATCAACGAACGGCGCGAGTTCCACACCTACAAACTGGCCCTGATTGAGGAGTTTGGCTGCTGCAAGGAACTGGCCAGCCGCCTCCGTTATGCCCGCACCATGGTGGAGAAGCTGCTGTCCTCCAAATCGGGAGCCCCCTCCACAAAGGCGCCAAGCTAGAGCCGGAGGAGGGTCCGCTTGGCTCAGAACAGTGCAGCCCCCGTGGAGGGCCCTCCCTGGCCAGGCCCCACAAGGCCCCAGGCTGCTTTGGGGGCCCAAGGGGCCCTTGGCAACAAAAGGACTGTAACATAACAAGATGCCATTTCTCCAGATTCTGATAGGAAAGTCCCCTCCCCTTTTCTGCCCCCCATTCAGACTAAACTGTTTTATACTCACTTTGAATAAAGAGATTTCACCCAGCCAGATTCCTTCTCAAGCCCCTCTCTGGAGGTGGGCTCAGGCCCTGCACTAACGGATGAGGCAGCTCCTTTCCAGTCAGGCGGCTGCAGCTGTGGCTTAGCGGCTGTACGGCTCGTTTCCTTTTGGCTTTGTGCAACGGAGAATCAGGCCTTTGCTTGCTTTTTTTGTTACTGAGGACTATTCCAGCTGAGCTTTTCCTCTCTAAGCCCACCAATGTCTCCCACAGCCGCCAGCCCTGTGCAGAAGGGAGGGTGGCCATGAAACCCTGCAATAAAGGCGGTTTTGGCCAAAGCCACGAGAGCGTCCCAAGGCGGGAAAAGTATGTATAGCCCTGGCCGACCTCTGAAGGAGCTTTGCCTGACTTCTCCGCCAAAGCTGGCCTCCACCCCAGCCCACCTTCTCCTCTTGGGAGGGGTGTGGCATGGGGGGCGAAGGTCAGCTCACAGCACTGCCCTTGCACAAGCGTCGTGAGTTGAGGCAGAAGGGAATGCATAGGAGACGAGGGGGAGCGGCTCTCGTCAACCCCCAGGCCAGGTCTTCTTAGCCAGGCAGTGGACCACAGTTGTTCTGAGGTCCACTCCCATCCCTTCCAGCAACCTGGAGTGCCTGGGCTGGGGATTTCTCGCGATTGCAGCCAAAGACCCCACAAGCAGTGAATGGCAGCCTTCAGTTGAACTTCCTGAGGGAGATCCTGGGTCACTGGAGACTTGGTGCACCCACAGGTGAGCGACCCCCAAGTGATGGAAGGGGGATGGGCTTGACAAGGACCAGCAAACCCAGGATGGAGGCCTCAGGCTGTGGGGACCCTTTGTTGCCTGGATGTACTCCCCACTCCCAAGGCATCGTGCATGTCCAGAGTGGTCCTGCTCGGACAGGGAATGCCTGCCCCACAGCTGTCGTCTGCTGATCCCTGGGCCGTTGCTGACCCTAAGGAGCCATGCTGGCGCTTCGTCACCGCTTTTAAGGACCTTAACGGCTGAGCCCGACTGGTTCAGGAAGCCCTCTCTTCCTCTATTCCTACCAAAAGTGGCAGAAAGGGGCATGTTTGTGGGGATGCCCCTCCAGAGATGGAAGTGCTGATCTTCTCTGTCCTCACAATTAGAACCCAGAACCTGGCGGGGATATTTTTAGCTAACTTTTATACGTAAGACAAACCCATTTTAGGCATGCTTCTGTTGCTTCCATGGTTTACTGTGGGAGATTTTTATCACTGTACAGCTAAACACAGTTTGCCAAATAGCCTTGCTGGGCTTCACCCAACAGACCGTTCGATGAGCGGCTGGCTTGAGTCCAGTGAACACAACTGCTGATCTGATGCTCCAACGGGCTGAACCCCCCATGGGCCAACAGCAAGACGAAGAACATGATCAGGGGCCACACTGGCTCTCTGGTGGTCTTTGCGCAAGGGCATCGGAGGGTCTCAGTTACACCTGTCCTCTGAGACAAACGCTGCCAGAATGTTCCATGGTTGCTTCAGTTGGGGAGGTCATCCTCAACTTATAGCCAGCCACTCAGTGACTGGAGCTGCAATGGACCTCCCTAGGAGGGTACTTACGACCCAGATTCAAAATTTCAACGGTCGGGGGTCCCAAGGTCACGTGACTGCATTCGGTTTAGCAACCAAGCCATATTTACATCATTGGTACCATCCTGTGGTCATGACAGTTTTGCTAAAAAAAAAAAAACAACTTGTGCTTTAAGGCAAAAGTGGCCCCTAGCAAACCCCGGGTTTACTGTATGATTGCTGCCTGAATCAGTCTTGCATTATTTTCTAGGCCTTCAGCAAAGATGGCAGCAGCACATGCAGGAGAGCGGATCTTCTCTCTCGGTAGCCATGTGGGCTGCTGTGCTAATCTGATCCGGCACGTTAATGGTCAAAATACAGGCTGATCTCTGGGTGGCCCCAGGACACCCTCCTGGTCCTCTTTACATGAGTGTCAGGGCTGCTGTGGAGCCAGCCGTGACAAATGTTGCCAAATGTTTTCCTGAAACCAAGCTATAGTTTGACTCGCATTTCCACAATCCATTAAAATTATCTAATTAAAAAAACAACAGTGACAATACTGTTCACGTTCAAATTTGATCTAATTCTGTCTAGTACATCATATTATGGCTAAAATAAGTCCAGCCTTGGACTTCTGTGTAAGTGCAATCACAATTAAAATGTAGTTACAGCAGTTCACATTCTCAAGCCTGATCCCCAAATTGCCTTCTCAGTGCAATCTTAGTCCAAGTGGGGCCCCAGCCCTGCCATTGGCACCTCCTGGAGCCAGACAATGCTGTAAAAAGGGCTTCTTCCTGATGGTCATCCAGCAGCGGAGCACAGGTGTTCTGCTTACTTCCTGTCTGAGGCCTTACTACTATGTAGGGTGCTTTACGCATCCGATTTGCAGCTTTCTGCTACTACCCCGCCCCACTCCAGAAGGCTTTTGAGGCAAGGGGAGATGCTCCCTGCTTCCACGTTCATTGTGTGTCTGAGAATAAAATGCCTACAATTAGAGCAGTGGTTCTCAACTTGTGGGTCGGCATCCCATTTGGGGTCGAACGACCATTTCACGGGGGTCGCCAAACAACGCATTTTTTCCCCCTTTTCCTTAGCTGTGCTACTCCCTTTTATTCTGTTGGCTTTTGAAAGCCAATAGAATAGACTCTTTTGAATAGAGTCTAATTCATTGGCTTTCCAAAGCCAATAGGAATTGTCCAGGCTGTGTCTGCCCTGCTGAGCCCGACAAAAGTCCCATTCTGCAAATGGTGCTGCACCAGTTGAGTAGTCCTCGACTTACGACCGATTGAGTAGTCCTCGACATACGACCGGTTGGGGGTTGCTGCATTAAAAAGGTTGAGAACCACTGAGTTAGAGGTCAGGAGACTCCCCTCTCTGGAATGTCCGCAGCAGGGCCCAGTTCGTTACTGGTCACGCAAGGCACGCTGCATCAGCAATGCAGCCCACGGTGACATGTGATGCTCGGCCACTCTCTTCAGGGGAGAATTCAAGGGAAGGCAGCAGATTCTTTTGGGAGGAGCACCCCCCACTCCTCTGCTCTCTTCTGCCTGGGGCCTCCTGGAAGCCCCGCAAATTAGCTTCTGAACACCGCACGAACACCATTCCCCAGGGAGCAGGTGGGGCTCTGATGCCCTGTGCTGGTGACGAATGGGTCCCTCCAGAGCAGGGCAGGCTGGCATGTGCCAAACACTCTGAGGAGTCTGGGAGGCAGGGGCCGGCGAGCTCCGTCCCTCTGGAAAGCACCTCACTCCCCCTGGCAGTAGTATCTCCGGAAGAGCCGCTCAGCAGCGCAGAGGCGCAGGGCCCGGTAAGTGTGCAGCAGCAGGCGGGGGAAGCGGTCCAGGAAGTACTGGATGAATCCGTGGGGGAGGCTGCCAAGGGCCTCCTGGACATGGCTGGGCAGTTCGTAGTAGTGATGCTTCTGAAGGAGAAAGGGTCCAGGTGCCAGGGCCCCCAAGGGACAGTGCCACACTCAGTGTGGCTGTGATGGTGAGACAAGGGGGACAGGAGGTGCCCGAGCGAATGAGAGCAGCCCGCTCACTCAAACACCACTCAGCCGCAGAGGGCCTCCCATTCCCCGAAGAGCCCAGCCAGGGTTGGCAGAGTACCTTGTTCCTCATAGCTCGCAACAGGTCACGGACTGAGCTGCCCTGGTATCTCCGGAACTTCCTGAGGTCTGGGAGGGGGGGGGGTGAGAGGGGCCACGCGGGTTAGCAAGGCTCCTCCAGTTCTCGCCCTCTGCCGGGCCACCCAGTGGGTCCGGAGAGGGCAAGCGCCTACCTGCCTGTAGTGGGGCAGAGAGATGCACCTGCCAATTCCCTCGGACCACCATCAGGCTCTCGGCCTCCAGGGTGCTGACCAGGGGCCCGTCTGCCAGCTCCTTTTCAAGGCGGTCACTGACATCCTGCCGATGGGAGAGAGTGGGCAGCAGGGCAGAGCGCGACTGAGAAGGGAAGCCAGGAGGAGTGTCCACCACCCAGAACTCACCTGGAAGAACTGCAGCTGCTTCTCAGGGCCCCAGAAGAAGGGGTGCCGGAGCACCTGGGCAGCCGAGGGGCGCAGACGGGGGTCACTGCTGATCATGGCTTCTATCAAGTCTCGCCCCACCAGATGGCCTGGGAGAGCAAGCAGAAAGGAACCTTCAGGAGGTCGCCTTGAGCATTCACCTGCCATTTGTCACTACCTTTATCACCCCCCTGCAAGGTAGGCTAGCCTAGCAGACAGCAGGTGAAGCTGAGGGAAAGGGTCTTGGCCATGGCTGAATAACAGAGGCCGGAGATGAGCCAGGAGCTTCAGGGAGGCAGGGAGCTACGCCAGGTCCTGCTAGCCAAGAGAGGCTTAGAGGGGCTGGTTTGAGACCCCAAGTAGGCACAGCTTCCCCCCCACACACACACCGCACAGGGACAAAGCATCCCACAGCACCCTCCTTACTGTGAGTGTCCTGCTGGAGCCTCGGCAGTTGGTAGGCGCCTACAAGAATGTTGGCCTGGCGATGGAAGCTGTGCCCAAAGGGATGCTGCCCGTGGGACAGGACGTAGTAGAAGATGCAGCCAGCGGAGAAGATGTCCACACCACAAGTCTGCAAGAGAGAAGGGAAGCCAGAAGCAGCAGCTTCCATGATTCTTTGATGGCTCAGGGTGAGATTTCTATCCTACCTTTTCTCTGGCCCTCTATTTCCCCTGGGAGGAGGTCAGGGGAAGTCCCCAAAGAACTGGGACTTTCCACTCCTAGACCCCAGGAAAAGCAGGGCAGTCAATCGGACTCACGGGGCTCTCCTGCGCATCCTCCCTGAGCATCTCGGGCGCGATCCACCCCTCCGTGCCAGGAATGCCCGAGCCGAGACTGAAGCTCTGATGCCCTCCCTGCAACTTCTTGCACAGGCCAAAGTCGGAGATGACGGCTCGGAACCGCCCTTGCCCGTCAGGGACCGAGATCAGAATGTTGCAGGGCTTCAGGTCACGATGAGCTGGAAAGAAAAGGGTCCTCAGCACAAGCCTGGAGAACACCCAGCTTCCGTTTAAAGGGGAGGGGGAGGCAACGGCCTTTGCTATGGGGGGGTGTCTCACCTATGCTGAGGGAGTGCAGATGTGCCAGTCCGGACATGGTCTGGGACAGCAGGGAGAGCGGATCCATGTCTTTTCCAGGGAAGACGGAGCTCTCCACGTACTGGAGGGGGCAGAAGGCAAGAGAGCAGGGCAATCTTTGCTAGGAGCCCCCAGCATCAAGTCTGTCCTCCCCCCATCCAGCTGTGCAGGAACAACCATTAGTTCTGACAGCCTTAAAGAATCTGCCAAGTCCCCCTTTGGCAGACGGACTCTTTTCTGATAAACTGTAAAGTTCACAAGCATTTAGGAAGAGATCCTTCCAAACCACACTTGACGTACTTAACCAAAGGTTATTTCTAGCCCTCCTACAGATACAGTTGGATTTTCCATCATTTCCGAACATTTGGCCTGGGGGAAAGGTAAGCCAGAGTCTCCATGTTGAAAACGGGCAGCTCCCGGCTCCGGACGGCCCCGCAAGGAGAACATCTGAACTGGCTGCCAGACATCCCAGGCTTGTGGGAAGTGGTGTCGTTTCATATGACAGGTTTATCCAATGCAGCACATTGGGTGTGATTATTGTACAGAGTAAGTTAATATTTTCCTCTTTGGAACAAAATTATTGCAGGGATGCGAGGGGGGGGGCAGAGGAGGGTCTTGGCAGGCGTGCCTCCTCACCTGCTGCAGGCTGGCAGAGCACAGCTCAAGGGCGATGTAGTGGAACTGCCCATCAGCCTCGGTGCAGAAATAGCGCACCACGTTGGGATGCGCATCCGACTCGCGCAGCAGCCGCACCTCGCGGTCCACCAAATGGATGCTGTCCAGAAGCAAACGCTTCACGGCCACGTCGCGCCCATCAAAGCGGCCTCTGAAGAAGGAAGCCACCCGGGTGATGGGGAGGAATGGCTTCTCCTCTGTGCCCACAATGTCCCCCTCCCCTCCTCACAACAAAGCCCTAGCTCTGCCTCTGCCCTCTCAGGAAGCGCCAAAGGCTGGCATGGCACCTGTGAGGATGCCCAGCACTTCTACATCCTGGACAGCGAGAGGGAGGCCCATCCTACTGCTCCTTCAGGGCGCCAAGATGGAGCATCGCAGGACCCTCAGCCTGCAGGGAAGCCCTTTGGTTGGATTCCAGGGCTGGGCACTTGCTTCAGGGACCTTTACTCAGCTCAGGAGCAGCTCCAACTCACCGGAACACAAAGGTGCCCCCCGCCCCACGGCCCAGCACCTCCAGGGGCCTGAAGGAGAGCTTTCCCACAGTAACCATTTCTGGGGCAACACCTGCTGAGGGGAGAGAATGGGGGTCACCCTAGTGGCCCCTTTGACAGCCCCCCATCCTTCCCCAACACACCCTCTGATAGCTGGGCAGGTACCCACCTGGACCAGGGCTCTGGAGGGAGGCTTTATCCACAGAGGCTGAGGAGGGGGGCTGGTCTGCTCCCTGGTTCAGCTCCAGGGACTCTTCAGGAGTCATTCTTGAGAAATGGCTAGAAGTTGCAGGAGGCTGCTGGCCAGAGCTGCGCTCAGACGAGACCTTCTGGGAGAGAAGCAGCAGGAATGAAAGCGGAAGAGACCACCTGCCTCTACTGCCAGGGGCCCCATCATCAGGCTGGGGGCAAGACTACATCCTGGCAGAGACCCCCTCCCCACTGCTGGCCATGAAGGGTGCCTTCTCTAGCAGCTGGCAGGGACCACGGGAACCTCTTCTGGCCTTGGCCCCGGGGCCTCTGCAATCCCCCCAAAGCACAGAAAGCTGGAAGAGGATCAGATGAAGCCCACTCACCCAGAGCAGGAGGCAGAGGAGCCCCCCGCCCCAACAGATGGAAGCCACGCCAACCACAACGAGCTCGCAGCTGCCAAATGAGGGATCCACTTCCACTGGAGCCTCCTTCCTGGCGTGATCCCCCCAGGGCCGACCATCAGCCTGATCTTCCTGTGATCCTTCAGGGGCCAGGAACTGAAACAGACCAGGAAGCTCTTGGCAAGGATGGGGGGGGGACACAGCCATCCCCCAGCCACACACCGTGAACTCTGTCCTGGAAGTGGGGCCAGCCAGGCTGGCTTTTTTGCCCCAGATGCCACCTGCAGTGGGGAAGGGGAAGAGGAGCAAGCACGCCCTTTGCTTGTGCCTCTTGCTCCCCCCTCCATTCCCACATTAGCTTGTGATTGTTGGGGTGTTTGCAAGAAAAGCCTGGAGGACACCAGGGCTGAATTGCTTGCTCTATACCAGTGGTTCTCAATCTTTTTAATGCCGCAACCCCCAACCGGTCGTAAGTCAAGGACTACTCAACTGGTGCAGCACCATTTGCAGACTGGGACTTTTGGCGGGCTCAGCAGGGCAGAGACAGCCTGGACAATTCCTATTGGCTTTTGAAAGGCAATAGAATTAGACTCTATTCAAGAGAGTCTATTCTATCGGCTTTCAAGGGAATAGCACAGCTAAGGAAAAGGGGGGGGAAAATGGCGGACTGCGTTGTTTGGCAACCCCCGTGAAATGGCCGTTCGATCCAAAATGGGGTTGCGACCCACAGGTTGAGAACCACTGTTCTATACCTTCTGACGATACTGGGTGGAGCAGCCTGGAGTGCCAGGGTCGAGGCCGGGCATCCCTCTTCTCTCAGAAGGCTGTCATCACCCGGACTGCAGCCCTTCCCCCCCCCCACATCAGCCCTAGCCCCCTCTCGCCCATACCTCTTCAAAGAGGCTGTGAGCAGGGGAGTTGTGTGGTGCAACAGCCTCCAGGTTCCTCCGCAGGCTGCCAGGAAAGGCCCTCAGCATGGTGGTGTGGACAAGTGGAGGCATCTCGTGATGACCTGGAAAGAAGGGGGGAGCCTGGAGTCCCCCTGCTGAGCCCTCCCCAAGGAGAGCACCCCATGGCTGGACTCAACTTGTCTGCACTGCCTGCCTTCCAAAGCTTCAGTCACGCTGACTACTTCTTTTCTTAAATTCTAACCCACCCTCTCTGCTCCCACCCAGTGCTGATCCTCAGGGACCTTCAATTTCTCCCAAATCTTCTACTCACAATCTCTCCCCCCTCCCCCTTCTGGACCTCAGAGACCTTGGCATGACCACCCTCCGGGGATCAGTGGTGAAAGGGGTTAGCCTGTGCCTGCCAGTATGTACCTGTGTGTTCTTATGCAGAATGGCCCATTGTGCACCCTTCAGTCTGGGGGGGGGGTGTTCTTCCCCCACCATTCAGGGGACTCTGGGCAACTTCTGGGGGGAATGGAGGCTGTCTTTCGGCGGGGGCCCTGGAGCCCAGAAACTCACCTATCAGCAGCCATTGGCTGTGGGGGAGGAAGATGGTGCCCGGCGGGTACTGGATGCCCGTGCTGGGTGTGACCTTGCACTCACCAGACCTTTGGAGCGTCACATCACGTGTGATGGGACCGCTGCCCTGGGCCAGAGCCACTCCCTGAGGCTGCAGGAGGCAGAGACAGCCCAGTCAGCAGCAGGACCCACCACCCAGCTACCCATTTTGTGCCCCACCAAGGGAAGGAACTCACCACCAGAGCCAGGCCTTCGTGCACCAGGGATGTCAAAGCGTAGAAACCCCCGGCATGTTTGCCCACATACAGGGTTGTGCTGAAACAAAAAGGAGGGCCAGGAACGGTGAGGAAGCCCCTCAGTGGTACAGCCAGGCAGATTTTGGTGAGATTCAGAAGGAACCAAGTGCCTGGAGGTTAAGCTCTGGCTAGGCAGTGAGAATCTAACACAGCATTCTTCAACCCACCTCCCAGGGTGGTTTTAGGAGAAAGTAGGAGGAACGAGGGCTTGTGCACATCTCTGTGCATTGCACAGAATAAAAGCGGGATATAAATCAACTCAATCCCCAAATCCAGGTGCACTGATGGCTCCTCCGTGCACAGGCTTAAAGAGGCACAATTTGGGGGCTGGCAGCCACAATGGCTCCTGTTCACCTACTCCCATGTTGGCCCTGGATGGGGGGGCTGGGCTGCAGGTGCTGCCGGCGGGGGGGGGGGTTGGTCAGCACTGAACCAAAGAAGCAGAGGATCAAAGCTCTGGCCCAGAGGGAGATGATATGGTAGCTCATGTGCAGCCAGGATTTATTTCCTAGAACAGTGATGGCGAACCTTTTAGAGACTGAGTGCCCAAAAACCGCCCCCCACCCTTATCGTTCTGCCCCGCCTGCTCCACCCTACCCCACCTGCTGGGCCACCCACCACCTTCACGGCACGCTGCAGATCGCTCAGGCGGCCCTGCAGTGCCATGATGGGCACGCTGTCCATCCATGCCTCACAGCATCATCTGCGCGCGACAGGGCACGAGGGCGGAGTCTTGTCCCTGCTGCCCAGCTGCCATGTGCTTGGCTGTGCTGCTCCATGCCCAGGGGATGACTCTCCTCCAGGGTGGGCTACTGATGAGGGGGCCATGGGGGGAGGCAGGGCTGGGGTGACAACACGTGTGCCCACAGAGAGGGCTCTGAGTGCCGCCTCTGGCATGCGTGTCATAGGTTCGCCACCACTGTCCTAGAAGCTCCTTAAACGGCGGATGTCCTTTGGGGAATCAGACCAGGGTTAACCCTGCGGCAGATGCCACCTCCATCCCACTCCTTCCGTACCCTGTAGTTTCTCTGGAAGCCAGGCAGCCAATGGCTTGCTCTCTTGCACCAAGAGGCCTGACCTGGGCACTCTGCAGCCTGCCCCCCTTTTCTTATACTTGTTCCCACAAATTCTCTTTGACTTCGCAGGAGAGCCCAGGGAACTATTCAAAAGAACTCACACAGCCCCACCTTAAATACATAAAATGAAGCAATCTTAAAAATACAAAAAACAAAGCAAAGTTCATTTTGAAAAAAGAAAAGCAATCTGAAAGGCACACACACACACACACACACACACACACACACACACACACACACACACACAGAGTACGTATGCATATATGTATGGTTCATACTCTACTTTTCTGTTCTGGCAAGTTCTCAAGGGAGCTAACAATAGGTTAAAACAAACATAGATTAAAACCAATACTAAATTGGAATTGAAAGGTACTAAAGTTGGAAGGGGACCTTGGGGCCATCTAGTCTAACCCATGTCACAGTAGAAATCGCCCAAGACAGAGGGGCTGGTCAGCCTCTATGCGGTTGAGGGAGGCAGCCCACAGCCTCTCTGCATAACCCTTTGCCCTGGAAGGAAGAGCCTTCGAAGGCTCAGTTGGATTCTACTTTCTTGTAACTTGACTCCATTTCCCCATGTTCTGCTCTCTTCTGTGTGACCTGCTTTCAGGCACAGTATAAACACACACACACACACACACACACACACACACACACACTCTTCTTCTGGCATCTTTATTTCCTCCTGCCTCTTCTCCGGGTTCTTCCTGAAGCATGATGGGACACTTCAGATGCTGTGGTCCCAGCAGGTTGCACATCCCCCTCAAGCCTCTTTCCAAGCATTCCCATCCTATGCAAACTCCTGCTTTAGGAGGCTTATCGATGAATTCCACTTTGCAGAGGGAGCTGCTGCTGAACTGAAGCTGACTTTAATCTCTTCGTGACCCTTTAAAGTCTGTTCTAATGGCAGTCTGTGGTTTGCACAGTTGCCCGGAGCTCTCAAGGGACAGGGTAGCACACAAAAGCCCTACGCTCAACTTCTCAGCCTTCTGGATCTCCCTTTCCCCCCGCTTAGGCTCCCCACAAAGACAGGTACGCCACCCCTGATTTTTTTGACAAAACTGCTTTCCCAGAAGTTGCCCACAAGCTCTCCTGGGATCGACACTTACAGCAAAGGGGTCTTGGCCACGAAATCCTTGCTAATCCGGAAGGTCCAGTTGAGGAGGGGGATCTTCTGAGCATGCAGGATAAGGTAGCGCAGGCTCTCCATGGCTATGCTGAGGTGGGGTGCCCGACGCAGGCTGTCCTGATGCCAGCTGTAGACGCCCACCACGGGTGATCCATAGTCCTGCACCCAGAGCACCTCTCCGCTCTCTTTGCCCACCGTCACCAGCCAACCATCTCCGCTTGAGGCAAAATGGGCCATTTCTGTGCCAAGGGGGGGGGAGGCAGGCACTGGGCATGGCAGCAGAGCTATACTTGAGTTGGAATGCCAGCCAAGCGCCAATCACAGGGTCAGCCGCACTGCTAAATCCTGCCTTGTCTTTGGCAGGATCCATCAAGCACAGCTGCCTAGACTGACTCTGGCAAGAGGGAGACTTTCAGGGCGGAGGGGATGCTGGGCTATCAATTTCTAGATGTGAAAAGATCACACATGTTTAAAAATAAGCTTACATCACACGGACTGGCTGGTGAAACCAACTGCTTTTGCAGGGAGAGCCTAATGTTTAATAGCAAAAGAGCACTCCCCAAACTTGCACTAAGCCAGTGGTGGCGAACCTATGGCACGCATGCCAGAGGCGGCACTCAGAGCCCTCTCTGTGGGCATGCGCACCGTTGCCCCAGCAGAGTTCGCCAGAGTTAGCGAGCACATGGCATTTGGAAGCGACAGGGCAGGAAGTGAGTAAGCAAGCGGCGTTGGCCCCCCGGGGATGCTCCAGAGATGGCGAGGGACTGGCCCCGGCCACGCTCATCCAGTCTGCCATGACCACTGCAGCCACGCCCACCCAGTGCCCCCCCCAGGGCACCACAGTGCTGATGCAGCCCTGGCACTTTGCGATAAATAAGTGGGTTTTGGGTTGCACTCAGTCTCTAAAAGGTTTGCCATCCCTGCACTAGGGGAGTGGGTGGGAAAGCTCCAGCTGCCCTCATCTGAAACTCCCCCCCCCATCCCACAATGGGTTAGAAGGGCTGCTCTTCTTCCTTCGGCTACTTGCCTGCGCTGTGACTCCACAGCAACATTCCCTTGATTTCTGCAGCTGCTCCTTCCCCTGCCAGCTGCCAAGGAAGGAAGGGAGCGTGGAGGGGGGAATCCCGGTTGCCAGCTTGCTCTGCCCAGTTACTCACTATAGTCAGAGTCCTGCTCATGGAAGGGAGCAGAGTAGTCCAGGTAGGTGGCATTCCACTGCAACTCCCTGGTCTTGGTGTCATACATGGTGATGACATACTCTGCAGAGGAGAGCAAGATGATTTACCCTCTCCCTCCCTGCCTGTCCCTCCCCTTCTCCCTCTCCCCCCCTCTTCCTCCCTCTCCTTTCCTCTCCCTCTCCCTCGCCCCCTCCTTCTTCCTCTCTTCCTCCTTCTTTTTCTACAGGCTGGTGTTTCTCCCCCTGAACATTTTCAGGGAGGGAGGCTCAAGGGACACTCACCACTGCGTCCGATGAACAACAAGGGGCTTATGGGGTGAAGCCCATCCCAGGCCTCTGGCGACAGCACGCTCTGCTTCTCCCCCGATGCCGGGTCCACAAGAAACCAGACGTCCTCCTTTTTTCCTGGAAAATTGAGGAGGGAACACACATATTCCGGGGTGCTCCCATCCCTTCAAGTAGGAACGGGCTCCAGCCTTGCTGATGCTTTGCACAGCCTTCCGCCAGCCCAGGATGGAGGCCCCCCTCCCCCTCTTCCACTTTCCCCACTGGCACCTGTGTAGATCACGCCATCGGAGCTGCGGCACGGAGAAGATTGCACGAGCTCCGGGATGGTGAAAGGCAGCTTCTACCAGAAAAATAAAAGAGAGAGACCTCCCATTTGACTCAGAATCACCTTTTAACAAATAAGACTGGAATCATCTGTAGCAGCTGATCCAGTGTTGCATTTTGGCACAAGATGCTTGGAACCCGCATGACTTCTGTGCCAATAACTATCAGTGTGGTAGCCCCTCGAATTATGCACCACACCCCCAGAGGATGTATGGATGCCTCAGCCTTCAAGATGCCAGGCCTTCAGAAAGCCTCTAAGCAAGGACCTCCATTCACGCAATGAAGCAGGGAGCCAATTATTCCCTTTTGTCATTAGCATCCTGTCTTCTCTAAAGTAAAGCTCACAACAATCAAGAAGTAGCTAGGAAACTCTCTCAGGTGTCTTTAATTGCTCAGGGTCAACCCCTTCGGACAGTGGTGGGATTCAAATATGTGAACAACCGGTTCTCTGTGTGGATGCCGCTTCCAGAAGTCCGTTCTGGGCCTGGGCAACAAAAAATTAGCTACCAGTTCTGCCAAAGTGGTGCGAACAGGCTGGATCCCACCACTGCCTCCAGGCATATTCTACATCCCTCAAGACTATGGAATTCCTTGCCCAAACCTGGTGGCCCTACGCTGGCCCAGTGGACAGCTTCTCATTTCCTTCTTCTATAAGTGAAATCTATCGAACTTACTGAAGTTTGACAAAATAAACCATAGCCTACTTCTTGGTAAGAGAGAAAAATGTGGGATAGCATCAGATGGATCCATAATTGGTTAGCCAACCACACTCCAAGTGTAATCCCTAACGGAACCACTTCTGCATGGAAGGAAGTGAGCAGTGGGGTACCCCAAGGTTCCGTTTTAGACCCAATACTCTTCAATATCAAGGGGAACTCATCAAATTTGCAGACAATAACAAGCTGGTAGGAATAGCCAGCATCTCAAGATAGGCTTAAAATACAGAAGTACCTTGACAGACTTGAACACTCTAACACCATCCAACAAAATGAAATTGAACATAGATAAAAGTAAGGTTGTACACTTAGGCAAGAAGAAACAAATGTACAGGTGTAGAATAGATAGAACCTGGCTCAATAGCAGTAACTGCAAGAGGGATCTTGGAGTCCTACTGGACAATCACTTAAATATGAGCTGCCAAAAGAGCCAATGCAATCGAATATTGCATTATCTGAGGAACAGAACCAAGATCACGCAAAGTATCCGTACCACTTTACAGGACCTTGGTAAGGCCACACTTGGAATACTGCATCCAGTTTTGATCACCATGATGTAAAAAAGATGCTGAGACTCTAGAAAGAGCACAGAGAAGAGCAACCAAGATGATTAGGGGACTGGAGGCTAAAACATAAAAGGAACGGTTGCTGGAATTGGGTATGTCCAGTTTAATGAAGAGAAGGATGAGGATAGCAGTGTTCCAGTATCTCAGGGGCTGCCCCAAAGAAGAGGGAGTCAAGCTATTCTCCAAAGCCCCATTCCAACAGATGGAAACTAATCAAGGAGAGAAGCAACCTAGAACTAAGGAGAAACTTCCTGAACAATTAACAATTCTTCCTTAGAACAATTAACCAGTGGAACCACCTGCCTCCAGAAGCTGTGAATGCTCCAACACTGGAAGTTTTTAAGAAGAGATCGGACAGCCATTTGTCCCAAATGGTATAGGGTTTCCTGCCTGAGCCGGGGGTTGGACTAGAAGACCTCCAAGGTCCCTTCCAACTCTATTGTTATTATTACAACAAGAAAGTCCAGTTGCCTCATGAAAAAGCATCTTTGGGATAAGGATGATCTGGATGACTGAGAATCTCTCCAGAGATTCAGGGAGCCCTTCCAACTTTCTCTCCCTGCCCCTTCAGGGCACACGTCCACAGGATGGCTCCTCCCCCTTTACCTCCCCCCCCCAGTGAAACTCAGCACGGGCCACCTTGACTCAGGTGTGCCCCGCCCCCTTCTTGGCCACTTACCATCAGCCCCCCCTCGTCCTGGCCCCCCACCACATACAAGCTGCCGTCGCTGGGGTCCGGGAGAAACGCGGGCCTGGACAGAGAAGAGGAGAAGGACGCTGGGCCTGGACGGCTCCTCCACAAGGCCGGCCAGGCCGCCTGGGCGAGCGGCCTCGGGGCTGCGGAGAGCAGCCCCCCCCTTCCCTCCGCCGCCCTCGGCTGCCTTATGCGGGCGGCGCTTTGGGGGGAGCGGGACGCGCCTCCTCCGCCTCGGAACCAGCTCGGCCGGCGCCACTCACTCGGGCTCTCCGCGGGGCACCAGCAGGGGCGGATCTGAAAGCAGAGCAGCGCCGTCAGAGCCGGGAAGAGGCGCCCTTGGACGCCCCGGGGGGGGGGGCAGGGGGCAGGGGGAGTCGCCCGGGAGCCCCGCCCGCCGCTCACCCTCCTTCAGCGCCCACCGCGTGTCCCCCGTGGCCGGGCTGACTGCGCGGAGGCGCCCGTCCAGCGTGGCCACCAGGAGCGGCGGCAGCGGCGGCGGCTCCGGCTCCGATTCCGCCGCTGCGGGGCCGCCGGCCAGAGTCTGCGGAGAAGGAGAAGCGGCGGGTGGAGCCAGACTGCCGGCCGCGCCGTCGAAGGCGGGCCGGGCCTTCCCGAAACCGGCCTGGCACCGCTCCTGCGCGGGAGACCGGACAAAGCTGCGCCCGGGAAAACCGGGGCCTCCCCGCCGGGCCGCGAGCCCCTGCGCGGGGCGCCCGTCGGGCGAGGCCGCGCGGCCGGCGCCGGAGAGAGCGGGCTTTGGGGACTCCAAGGCGGCGCCCTCCGTCGAAAGCGGCTTGGCCGACTGGAGGAGAGCGGCGCCCGGCGAGGATCGGTCCGCCTGGCGCTCCGGCCTCTCCATCTCTGCCCCAGCGCGGGTCCCCCCCCCGCCTCCGCGGACCCCCCGCCCTCCCTTCCGTGGGAGCGGAGCCCTCGGGGAAGCAGGGAGGCCGCGCCCCGCCTCTACCTGCGCCAGCAGCAGCAGCAGCAGCGGCAACGGGAAGCGCCGCGGGGTGGGCGCTCGGCCGTGGCCGGTCGGGGGCTGCTGCTCCTCGGCCTCGCCCATGGCAGCCCCGCCACGCCACGCCGCGCTCCCTGGCTTGCGCCGCCACCCCTGCCTGCTGCCCGCGGGGAGGAACCGGACTCTCCCGGCCGGCCTCCGCCCCAGATCCGGCTCCCCGACGGCACCGGCCTCCCGGCGCGCCCGCCTCGCCCCACCTCGCCCGGCCTGGCCCTCCCCCGCCGAGGAGCGCGCCCTCCGGACGTGCTCAGAGGCACCCGGATCTGGCAGGGCTCGGCCTCGACTGGCCGCCGCTCGGAAGAGGCTCCGGACAGCTACGAGGACAGCAGAAGGGACGGTGGTCCGTCTGCCGGCTGAGCACAAACTCCCTGATGCGTGAACGGACGGTTCGCGCTACGCGCCGAGCTGTAAACAAGGTGTACAATTATTCTGGCTGGTTCACACGACTCTTCATGCAGAGCGAAACAACCCCTTAAAATAGCCCGCTCAGCGAGCCAGGCCGGGGCCGGCCGGGTTTCCCGCAGGACGCCTTCGCAGAACACATTAGGCACGTCTGAGTGTCCTCGTTGCGTCCCTTTGGTCGGGTTCCTACATCAGCCAAGCTACGGTCCTGCAGGTTGCCTCGATGGTGCTTTTCCAAAGGCAGCTGGGCTTCGTTTTTTCTTTATGCAAGAAGTTTCTTCAGTTCCGCGGTAGTCCTTTGGGACGACACTCTAAGCCGCGTTTTGGCCGTGGGAACGCGCAGTACACAGAGCAGAACTCGTGTCAGCCTCCCCTCCGGCCGCACACGAGGAGCGCTCGGGGCCCTGTGGACGCGGACTCGCCTCCACCCTACAGGAAGAGAAACCCGCCGGACTGGTTTCTCTCCGCCGCGGGCAAAGCTGTCTCGCCCTCCAGCGGGAAAAAGTCGCGCTGGGATCCGGGGGACGCAGGCCGGGGGAGCCGCGACCTCCCGCGCGGGCTCAGGGGTGCCGCGGGTGGGCAGAGACTGTGTGGGGGTCTCGCCCCCCCACGTTTCCCTCCAGCGTCCCAGCTTCCAAGTCTGCCCCTCCAAGGCCCCCCGCAAAGCCCCTCCTAAGCAGGGCCGCCGGCTCGACTCCCGACAACCCGGACAGCTAGCGAGGGCGCCCCGCAGCCCCCGGTGAACAAACTAAGCTCGGCGGGGGAGGCGCCCCCCTTCTGCAGGGACAGCAAAGGCCGCTGTGCAGGAATCGCAGCCCCCTCACCCCCCCCCCCGCACAAGCTCTGGGACCCCAAGGTCTTAATCGCCCTGCCAGGGACACAAGAAAACCCTCCGTTGGGCAAAAAAATTGCTCAAATATGACACAATAAGATCACACACTGCGCACCAATATCTTTTTTTGGGAGGTGGGGGGTGGGGAGAGGTGCCTTCGATTGAGTGCTGACTCCTGGAGATTGCCTGCTCTGTCCCTGCACTTTTCATGGCAAGGTTTTCCAAAGTGTTTGCCATGCCCCCCCCCCCTTCCCAAGGCAAGTATATTGCCCTGCTTTGGCACCCAAGGCAGGACTAGAACCCATCACATCCTGGATTCTAGTTTGATGCCACTACAACAGTCTGCTATCTTACAATATAGCAAACATAATAAAAACCATCAGTAATGAGTTATTTTTGCTTATTCTGTTTGCTCATTAATTGAGACACCTCTGTGATCTCTTTGTATGCCTCCCCCCATTTTATTCTCAAGTGGGGTGTGCTCTAAGGAATTCCCCATTTATGCTCCCCGTGGGGCTTGAGGCACAGAAAACTGGACTCTCCATGGCTTTGCTTTCTGATGCCAGCTGAGAAGCATCACCTGGGTCCCCCCCCCCAGGCAGAAAAATCACAAGATGGCACAAACCGCCATCCCGAAAGCAAGAAAGATCAGAGCACCTGATGGTCCAGGGGGCTGGTGGTGCCGGAGCAGGTTCTGGGCCTCTCTGCAGAAAGGCAGCCATAGGGAGGCTACCCTCAGCTCAGTGGGTCTTCCCAAAAGAACATGCAGAGACATCAGCCCAGTTGGGACTGGACTATGAAACCCCAAGGATGCAACTGTCCTATGAAATGATTTGGCTTTGCCTACTGAGAGATATGCCGAGTCCAGCCCCCAGGCCAACAAAGCAGGAAGCCCTCTGGTGCATCTGAGAAAGGATGACCCAGCAAAAGAAGCTGCTCATTAACAATCTTTAATTGAAAAGGTGGATTGATTTTACAGAGCAAAACAAAGAAAACGGTTGGACAAGTTTACCTTTGAACTAGTCTAGCCGTCTTCCCACCTTTTCCTGCTCCCCAACAGGAAATGCTATTTTGCTTAGGGAGCAGGCGGCTGAGGGGTCTGTTTGGAGAGCACAGCCCTGCTGGCCATTAACCACTAGAACAGTGTTTCTCAACCTTGACCATTTTAAGGCATGTGGACTTCAACTCCCAGAATTCCACAGCCAGCAATGCTGGCTGTGGAATTCTGGGAGTTGAAGTCCACATGCCTTAAAATGGTCAAGGTTGAGAAACACTGCACTAGAAAGTTTCGAAAAAAGCAAAAAGCGAGGGAATTTGGGATACGAGAGAGTTCCAAAAGAGAAACTGGAGCACAGCTGGCAGTCCACCTGGAGGAGAGCCAAGATACCTTGATTCTCAGGTTAAGGGATAACAGGAAGGTGGAAGACTCTCAAAAACAAGAAACTGGAAATACAGTCTCCTTCTGTTGGGGGACACAGCTTTGGAAACAGTTCTGGATGCAGGGGGAGCTTTGGGGCCCTTCTTTTTGTTGGGAAAAATGTATGAAGTTTTGGATTTAGTTGCCAGGATCTATCTGCGGTCATCTTCCGCTCATGCACAGGCAGCCGAACATTCCCTGGGGGGGGGGTTGCTAGTACGACCCAAGTTCCCTCTCTTCTCAACGACTGCGAGCCCTTTGGGGCCCCCTTCATCCTTGGGACGAGGCTCTTTCCCTGACGTTGCATTTCTCTAAGTGCCTCTTTTCACTAGGCTTCGCTCTCTGCGGAATCTTGTTCTGAGTACCTACGGGTTCATCCAGGTGGTCTAGACAAGCATCAGGGCCATTTCCAGAAGCCAAGCATTTCCTGGACAAAGAATGGAGGAGGAGGAGGAGGAGGAGGAGGAGGAGAAGAGACCAGACCAGACAGAAATAAAGGTGGGAAAGATCTGGGGTCCTGGTGCATCTGAAGTGAATATGAGCCAACCGAATGATGCAGCTGCTAAACAAGCAAATGCAGTCCTGGGCGGCACCAACTGAAGTTTATCAAGATCATTACTCCTGTCTGAAATATTGCTCTCAATTCTGGGTACTTCATTTTCTTTTTTTTTTATTAAAAGTTTTTGACTTTTACAAAGCAAATCCCTTCCCCAAACCCCCCACCCTCCCATGCCCTCCCCCATCTCCCCAAACCTCCCATACCCTCCCTCAACCTTCCCAGAGCTGAGTACAGGCTTAATTAAAATTTTTCAAAGAAAATAAAAAATAAAAAAAAACTTAAAACACATATAAATCCTAAACAAACTCTAAACCTTTTCTAATATTGTACTTATATTATTATCCATCATTCTATAAAGAATCCCCAAAACACAAATTTAAACATTACTTTCTTTAAATATCTATACCTACAATATAAAATCTAATCTCCCTCTTTCTTTACTCTAGAACACAAAAATAAGCATATAAACATTCATTATACCATCAAAACTGGATACCCATTTAAATAATTAAACTAAATACTTATATTTAAACTTCTTATCTAAAATTTTCATTCAGTCTCCATGATCTTCTCTCCTATCAATAAAAAAGGACTTAAAAAACATATAAATCCTAAACAAATCTAAATACGTTTAATTAAACAAATTAACTTCTCTTAAACCAATCTTTAAACAAACTATAATATACTCTAAATCATTGTCCATCATTTTATAATATACTCTAAACCTTTTCATATCATACTTATATTATTACCCCAAAACACATATTTAAACATTACTTAAAACATTAAAATTCCCTTATACCTGTTTAAATCTTTACCAATAACAAATTCCTCCACAATAAACACATTCCTTCTCTTGTCCATAAATCTCTTAAAGGTAATTCCAAAAAGTTTGTAAATCTTACTTCTCCCACAATTCAATAGTCTTCTGAGTACTTAAACTAAGTACTTAAACTTAAACTTGTTATCTAAAATTCATTCGATCTCCATAATCTTCTCTCCAATAGCCAGTTCCATCCACTATAAACACAATCCTTATCAATCTCTCTTGTCCATAAACCTCGAAAAAAATGCTTTAAAATCTGCCCTTGAAGATAGCTCCCAAAAATCATTTTCAAAAACATTTGAGGTATTAAAAGAGCCAGAATGCATGAGGAACTCTTGGAAGCCTTGCGTATTTTAAGAGAAGATTGTGAAGAGACCTGGCAACTCTCTTCAGGCATCCAAAGGCTCTGGGCAGAAGACGGAGCAGTTGTTCCAGAAACGAGGAGGAAGAGCTAGCTGCTGCACAAGGGAACAGACTCCCTTGGAAGGCAGTGGAACCTCTGCTGAGATGTGTAAGCTCAAGCTGGATGGCCAGATCTCAGTGGGAGGGGCTGTACTAGAGGCTCTCCAAAAGACCCTCTAACCTCGGACAGCTGGCAGCCTTTCCATTCCAAGTGCCCTTGCACAAGGGAACGTGGCCCCGGGGACAAGACCAGATCGATCTGACGGAGCTGAAGATCTGGCCTCGGCACTCTGGACACTTGGAAGGCAGGACGGGAGCCTCGAAATTGCTCCGAGAAGCAGGAACCAAAAGAGTCGGTGTATTTTGCCACACCCATCATCAGCCAGGGGGGAAGGAGCCCTGGGGTGAGGCATTTTGGATGGGGAAAATATCCTCTGAAATTAACTACACATGTTGTGTCTTTGGACCTTCTGACACCAAGAAAGATCCCAGAAGTCAGTGAGGATATGGCTAAGTCCCTGAATCCAGTGGGGTTTCCTAATCATACTTGTTGCATTTTGACGCCAGAGGTGTTTCCAGCAGTGAGACGCTGGGATGCCCTACCTGCGCAGCTTTTTCTTGTAGTCCCAGGACTGTCCGGTCTTGGGGTGAAATGGAAGGTGAGTGCCATCACAAATGAGCTGGGGAGGAGACTAAGCAAACTCCCCTCACCAAGGATGGCAAAACAGATTAGGAACATTCTATGGGACACTTTCTTGATTTCTCAGGAAAGAAGCGAGACTGCAAGGACAGGTGAGCAAGACTGGCTAGAGTAGGTAGTGTAAGTTCTTAAAAACAACTGCTCTTCTGGGTGGTTGAAGGGAAGAGGCAGCTGCACAATGAAGGCTGTTGATAGGCAATACACAAATCCTCCCACATCCAAGGCTGCCACTTCCTTCCCTCCCTCAAATGTTGTGTCTTTGGCCCTTCTGACACCAAGAAAGATCACAGAAGTCAGTGAGGATATGGCTAAGTCCCTGAATCCAGTGGGGTTTCCTAATCATACTTGTTGCATTTTGACGCTAGAGGGGAGATCACCAAATTCCCTCCTAATCCCACATCCAGGGTTGCCCTTGCCGGTCTCTCTCCTCTGTTCATCTGAAAAAATACACAGGAGCCGTTGCTGGAATCCTCGGCTTCCAAAATAGCCACCGTGGACCCCCAACTGGTCCTGGGAAAGGAAGTGGGTGGCCCCCAGATGTCTTGACCTGCCAAGAAGCAGCCATGCCGCTTAAGGACATACCCAGCCGGTCTTGCAGGAAGAGAGCGCTTGCTGCAGCTGGATGTGGCAGTCCTTGCCTGGGGGACTTTGCGAACAGGCAGTTGGTTGAAAGTTTATTCAGTAATGAACAGAGGGGGATTCCAGGCCCCCAAATGATGAAGACAACTTTTAAGAGAGAAGAACCCCCAAGGAGGCAGGAGAAACAGAACCAAAATCCAAGTTGTAGCTTCTCTCCAGATAGATGGGGGGCAGGGGCGGGGAAAGGAGCCTGCTCTCTTCGCATGCTCAAGGGTGCTCCCAGGCACTCCAGTTGCAAGTGCTTTGATCCAAAATGCAGTCCTGTTCCTCCAGGAGGCTGGCAGCGAGGAATGCCTCCCCAGCTCCCCTCCCTCCCGCCTCACTTAAAAGGAACCCTCCAAGCAGAGTTGAGGCTAAAAGATCAGAGCTACTGGTAGGCAGGAGAAAAACAGAAGCCAGGCAGGTGACCTCATGTTCTACCTCCAGCAATGCAAGCAGGAAACTCTTGTGAGCTGCACAGGGCAGTTGCAGGCACAGTCACTCGTTTTGCTCATCAGCCACATGACATGGTGCTGCTGCTTGAGCATTAGTTGACGGTGCTCACATCATACGTGCAGGAGAGGCAATGGCTCCACGCCTCCCTCTTCCTCTGGAGGCCCTCCTGGCACCCTTGCCCACAACTCAGGAGGGGAGTAGCGGGGCAGAGGTGGGGGCCAGCACTCTCTCCTTCCCATTCCAAGAGAGCAGCAGGACTTGATGGTTGGAGGAGCTTCAGAACAGAAATCCCTGCTTACTTGAAGCTTCAGAGAACGCAGCATCCATAACAGCAACAGCACCAGACCCCTGAAAGTTTGTTATTTTGGATATGCTTGAATTAAGCAAGAATCACCAAAGGTCTATTGGCAGCCAAAAATGTAAGAGATACCAATTAAAATCCAGCTATAAGATTCAACAAGACATTTGTCGTCTTGTTCCTATGGGCCCCTGGCTCTATTCAAGCCATGGACTCCGATCACAGATTAAATGTACGTGGCCATCTATTTGGGCTGCAACTCTCTGCACGTTGCTCTGCAAATAAGCTGGCTGAACCCAGTGAGATTTACTTATGGAGAAACTTGTTTGGGACCGCATAGATCCTGTTTTCAGGGTAATCCAGAGCTGTTGATCGTAGCAGAGGCACCATGTTTACCCAAGTTAGACTAAGATAAATACAAGTAAGATAAGAGTTCAATGTGATCAAGTTTATTACCACACCTTAATTTCATTTATAGGAATATTTATTTTCTGTAAGCTTTTTCTAAAAAGATAAAGTTTCATAATAGTCTACATAGAATTTGCCAGGTAGTAAAGTCTTCCTTTAGTCATTACAATTTTGGTAAGTTCTATTTTTGAAAGTTCTACTTTCTCCTATTTGCAAAGCTTACTCCAAGGAAATCCTACTGAGTTCAATGGAATTTATTATAACTATTTGCAATAAGTGTTACAAAAACCATCCTTTAGATATCTTAGGATACAACGGCTTGGAGGGCTATCTTTAACACTAGGTATATTTGTAGGTATTGCTTGAGTAAAATTAAGACATGTTTTTGCCATAAATATACTCAGAATAATTGTATTCTGCTTATTATGCAGAATAAATGACACAATAACTAGACCAACTTTTCCTCTTCCACTGCTTCATAGTTTTTCAGAATAACCACCAATCTCTAACCTGGATATCTGTAGAAAACGGCCTACAATTCCCAGGCCTCTTTAAAATTTATCCTTTCGAGGGCACTAGATGGCAACAGCAGCAGCAGATGGCCCTTTCCGTCTGAACAGGCCTGTGAGTGTAATTCCCCAGCATGGTTTTCAACAAAGGAAGGAACAGAAAAGGAAAACTAAAATGGAAATTCACTATTGGCATTCCAGAACTAGCAGGCCTGGAACCAAAGCCTCTCTGGCGGTTACAAGGAAGAATAGGGCGGTGACAGGGTGCCCAGGTTGCCCCCAGAAGGCCTTCGGCTGCATCTGCTAGCTTGGAAGACAGGATTCCTTACATCCGGATGCGCTGCTCTAAGCAAACTCCCTTTACGCTGTGGAGAGAAAAGCAGCAACAGTAGCACCTTCAGAGCAAAGAGCTCTTGGACTAAGAGAAATGGCCAAAGAAAGCTTCTTAAGGCAAACAGGCTCCCCCAGTTATGGCAACAGCAGTGTGGGGGGGGGGAAGCGTGGGAAAACACATCCAACTAAGCAACATGTGATGGCACATTTCCCACATAACCCCTCCCTCCCTCCTAGGGCAGATATGAAAAGATTCACCACAAAGTTTAAAAAGAGTTGACTGATCCTTTTTGGGTTCAGAGTGGAAACTCCACCCTACGGATACCAGAAAAGTTACAAAAGCCTAAGGACAAGGAAGAGAATGGCTTGTGAAACCCCCCCCAAGTTTACGTAGTCGAAAAGCTATTAATTTCCAAGAAAAGAGATGAGGAAAACCTATTTCTCCGACAGCCAATTACAAGCTCAAACAATGGTATTTATATATGAAGAATTATGAAAATATCCGCCTCTTGTCCAAGCCATGTAGAAAATCCACTGATATATTGTTTTGTTTTTTTGTCGAAATCTGAAGAGCTGTGGAGTTGAAGTGTATTACACACAGAGGTTTGTAAATTAAGATTTATTGATTTCCATTGTATTTGCTTTTTTTTTAAATACGGTTGAAGCTGCCGCAGAACAAGAGCTCCTGCTGCTGGACTGCTTTAAGTTAAAAATGAACTAATGGCGAGAGATCCCCACCTCTGGCGTTCTCCCAGGCCTTCCGAGATGGCGTTGATCAAGAAGTTCCAGGACCACTCCCATCCGGGCCTCTTCCAGCAGTGTCCTTAAGTTCCGAGTCCGTCTCCATGCCAGAGGTGAGCGTGCCTTCAAAAGTACTGCCACTTCCCTAGCACCGTGTCCTTGATTGCATCCACGTACTGAGTGGGCACCCAGTAGACCCAGTAGTAAGAGGCTTCTGTGGGACCCAACTGGAAAGCCTAAGGAGGGGAGGAGGGGGTTTGAAACCCATAAGCCACAGTCATTTCAGCGTCAGGTGATTTTAGAAGATCTGCATTTACTTCCAGTTTTAGAATAAAGGGTTTTATGTCAGAAACTCTTACCTGGAGTCCAACGATATAAGCCAAACATTACAGCAGTAAAGTAACAATCTCAGTTCCAGGTCACCTCCTGGAAAGTTTGACCCCCCCCCCTCCATTTTTCCTACTCAATAAGGCTGGTGGATTTTCAGCCACCCCACAGCTGCACCACAAGGAGCCCCAAGGAAGCTGTTTTCTCCTCCCCTTGGATCCTGCAGTCTGGTTGCCAATTCCTCCATGCCACAAACCACGGTCTGCTGCTTCATTTGAACTGGCCAGCTAGGGAACTGAGCTTGCTCTTCAAACTGGGATTGCGTCCACAGGCTGAAATTGGTTTGCAATCTAGCTGTGTTGTGAACGTATAGACCAGCTTGACAGGCCAAGATACAAGCCAGATTTTGAACTATAGTTGTTATCACTGATGTGCAATGAGGACAAAGCGGTAACTGCAAGGTGCCGTCTCCCCCAGATGCAAGACCACTCATCAGCATTACTGGGGGAGTGGTGGGCTTATCAGGTGAACAGCACCCTGAGAGGACGTCCCTGTTCTGCTCCTCCATAGAACGGGGGAGACGGGACACTGCCTGAAGCAGGATTTTGGCACGGAGCCTCTGCAGCAGGGGGTACTTGCCGCCCCCACCCTCAGAAGCCAGAGGGAACCCTCTTGTCTCTCTCTGGGGTGTCTGCAAATGCCCCCTGAGGCACACATTTCTTGAAACAATTCTGCTTTGATTTCAGGACGGCCTTTTCCAGCCAGCCTCTCTGAGAGCAAAAGGGCTGCCTGCCAGAGGGCCCTGGCCCCATGGGAGTGGAGCCCCTGCAGCAGGCAGCTCCTTCGCTTCAGCCACCTAACGTCCCGGGGAATCATTTCCCAACCACAATTGGGAATGCAGGGATTGTGGGTTTTGAGTGAAGCAATCCTATGACTGCTTCACTCAATGACCAAAGATTCTGATCTCAATTGTGGATGTAAGTCTACGTATGCTCCAAATAGGAAGTGACTATGTTATGAATGAACAACGATACGATGGATTGTGTCTTTCAAGTCCAAGAGGAGCCCCAACTGTGCAGTTCCCCCTGGGGAAGCACAACCCCCTTGAGAACGAAATCTCATACATTCTGACCTCCCAACTCAAAGCCGGCCCCTAACAGCCTCCAGCCCCTGGGACTACGACTCAAAGGAATCACTTGGGTAGGCAGGGGGGTCAAGATGGATAACTGGGATTCATCAGCGTACTTTGGACACTTGACCTGTGCCTTTAGATGACCTCTCCCAGCAATCCCATGTAGATCTTAAATATGAGAGGGGAGGACACTGATCTCTGAGGAGGCTTAAGGTTCGCTCTCTCGCTTCTACTGCTTCCACGCACCAACCTAGGAGATAGAAGAAAAGCCACTGCAGAACAGCGCCCCTCCCACACCCTGAAGTCGGTCCAGGTGGGCATCACAATCAAGGCTCTAAGACATCTGGAAGAGTCGCACTGCCTCTCCCACTCTGCCAGAGATCATCCGCAAGTGCCATCAATGCTGAAAGGATTCCCGGTAATCTTTTTCTTCCAGGATTCTCTGGAACTGCAGCTCAACTAACGTCTCCAAACCTTTCCTCAAAAGAGGAAGTGAGATACTAAATGGAAATTGTCCACTCTCTCTGTATGCAGTGATGGTTTCTTGAGGAGGGGGCACACGCACTACCCCTTCACTCAAGGAAGAAGCCCCTGCAGCAACCCATTTTCTTCCGACGGCCTTGCCAGGAAAGAGGGACGTGGATCTACCATACAGGTAGCTGCGCTAACAATTCTGAAGACTCAAGACTCACGGGATAAAGGGCACCTCCAAAAGAACCTGCCTGGCTGTCCCCAGCAGCATCTTCAGGGCCCTCTGCTGCTCATTTCTGGGGGCTCCTCCGAAAGGCAAGGAAGCCCTAAGACGGGGAGGCCACTCGGGGTTCATCCAATCTCATGTTTTGTCACTTCCTCATTTCAAGTGAGGAATCAGGCTGTGGTCAAACTGCCCCTCAGAGCCTCAGAAAACTCCCCAAACACAGTCAGGATATTAACAGGATGCACCAGGTAGCTGAAGATTTCAAAAGCTCCCAGACAACCAGACGGGGGTCTGACCACAGCCAAGAGCAGACATTACATTAACATTCTTCAGCAGATCGTGTTGCACCTGCCCCGAGACAAAAAGGAGATCCAGGGCTTGCCCACCAAAGCGTCCTGGGTGCTTGATGATCTGTGTTCAGTTCACGGTTATCATACTAGCCATGAATTCCTGGGGCACTTCGGTTTCTGCACTGAGTGGAGGCAAGTCATTCAGCCTCCGTGGTCCAGGAGACTCCCGGAGCAGCCCCCGTCTTGAGCAGGGAAGCTGCAGAATAGCAGGCAGCCAAGACTAGAGCAACAATCCTGACGGATAGGAAGGGCTCATATTGGATTTTGGGGGCACAATCCCTCTGGAATCCATCCAAATCTCTCACATGACAACAGACACTCCACCCCTCTCCCAGCCTTGGAATGAGGTCAGCTGCTAACCCAGGGCCTTTTCCGTGCTCATCCAGGCCTGGGTGAAACATTCCAAATCTATCGTTACACAATAATGGATGACGAAGACCCATTACAGGCTGACCTGGCATTCAGCAGTTGGAGACCCGAGTCATCTGAAAGTCAGAGGGTCTGGGAGTTGGGATGACTGCAGATGGGGGAGAGTGAAACTGGTGGCGAGAGTTGACCAACTGCCAAGGATGATTGTTACAAGGAAGAAGCAGAAAAGACCCAACTGGCTTTACTTAAATATTTTAAAGTTGCTAAGATACGTGTCCTGACTCGTCGAGGGACCAAGCTACCCCTGGTATAAAGAACTGCTGCCTCCATGGATAAACTCTGCTGGAGCCCCTCAAGCTGATTGCCTTTGCCCATGGGAAGGCATCAATTCTCAGCTGAAGCCACTTACCATCATATGATAATCTTCATGCCCTTCAATGGGTTCGCTCACCACGTTCTTGATGGATCCCATGGGTAACTTTTCTGTTCTTTCTACATTGAAAGATACAAAACGTTTGGATAACTGATGTTCCACATTTCCCCATATTCTCCCCTCCCACCCACCAAGCTTATCTTACAAGGACAAAGTACAAATACCATCATTAAATCTTTTACACGCTCTTGTCTTATTGGACACACAGCCTATGGCTGGATAAAAGGGTCAACTCTAGTAACTAGTGTCTACGTCAAACTTTACATATTCTGAACTTAGTTATTTTCCTGTACGTTTATCACCAGGCTAGGTAACATCTTCAGTGCATGGAAGATTGGCGTTTACTGATTGGCCTTGCTGAGTGATTTCTTCCTTGACAGTGGAACACCCCAACCAAGACTATCAAAACCAGCTATGACAGTTAGTCCTCAATAAATGACGGGAATTGGGACTGGAATTTCCATCGGTAAGCAATGAAGTTATAAACCATGATGTTATGTGATGGCAGCCCCCTTTACCATCATTATTCAAAACCCACAGGTTATTAGGTGAGGATTCACCCTGATGCAAGCCATTACCAGCTTTGTACCTCCCAGCTCTGAGCCTTGGTTTGATAAGGGACTGCCTCCTCTTGAGCTACACCCCCCCCCCCATGGTGGCGCAGTGTTTAGAGTGCAGATTGCAGGTAAACTCTGCTCACAGCCTGGAGTTTGATCCTGACCGGCTCAAGGTCGACTCAGCCTTCCATCTTTCCAAGATCGGTCAAATGAGGACCAAGATTGCTGGGGGCAATGGGCCGACATTGTAAACCAATCAGAGAGTGCCGCAAAGCACTAGAGACGGTATATAAGTCTAAGTGCTGCTGCTATCGCTGCCCGCCTTCCCCTTTGCCACCAGCTGCCCAACCCTGTGTGCCATCTCACCTGGCTACACTGCACGCCACTACACGCCGGTGCAGCTGGGGCTTCTCTCACACCCTGCTCAGAGCCATCTTTTGCAAGAAGAAGCCTGGTGGGTAAAAGGAGGCCCTGGCCATGCTGGAGCTAAAGAAGCCTGGTGTGAAAGGAAGCTCAGCTGGTATAGCAGTGGTGCAGTACGAGGTGTGGCAGGTCAGCTGATGACCCCAAGCCTAAATGTAAGTGGGCTGGAGTTTGCTCACATGGCCATCAAAGGCATACTGCGATGTCCAGAACGTCAGGAATCAGTCATTGACTAAATGAACGTTAAACAAGAAATGCTTTTTAAATAACCCAGCCGCAAACTTTACTCTCCCTTGTACCGAAGGATGCTATCTACACTGGTGAAGAGAAATATACGTAGGAACAACCAAGCTCAAAGTTCAACAAGGACCCAAAGTATCAACTGCTTAGCTCTAAACAAAATTAGGTAACAAAATTATCAAATTGTGCATTTACTGGAGCAAAGCATTCTGCACATTTATTTAAAACAAAGATATAGCTTCAAAACAGATAATACCAGTAGGCGAAGAAAATTATTGAACTATGCTCAATATAACATTAACAAAAAATAAACTATGCCACACAAAACAGATTGAGTTGTTTTTGTAATATGAAAAAGTCCAGATATTTTGCACTTAATGGAGCAAAGCATTCTGTGCCCATTGATCCCATTATGAGATACTTATTGATTTACTTGCTATAATTTATATTCAACTCAACTCCACAAGGCTCTAAGGAACTAAAACACATGCTTAAATATAGGTAGTCCTTGACTTACAATTCATTTAGTGACCGCTTGAAATTACAAGGGTGCTGAAAATAAATGACTGATGACTAATTTTCACATTTATGACTGTTGCAGCATTGCCAGGGTCAGGGGATCTAAATTCAGACACCTGGCCACTGACATATTTATGACAGTCGCAGTGTCCCGGGGTCACTGCAACCTTCCGACAAGCAAAGTCAATGGGGAAGCCGGATTCACTTAGCACCTGTGAACTAAACAACTGCTGTGATTCATTTAACAACTGTGGCAAGAAAGGCTGTAAAATGGTGCAAAATTCATTTAATAACTGTCTCACTAAGGGTAGCAATTTTGGGCTCAATTGTGGTCATAAGTATTGCAGAATATATGCTACCGAACCAAAATTAAGCTTGCACAATTATTTTAGAAGCATTTAAAATTGAATTCACAGCAAGAGCAGTATTGCTTAACAGCACCAATATATATACATATACATACATTCTGTATGCGGTTTACAGTGAAATCTCAAGAGAGAAAAACAGCCCCATGGATCCCATCCCACAGAGAGTTTTTCTCGGGAGCGTCACCACTGCCTCTCACTCAGCAGCCCAAGCCCTTCACTCGCTTTTCAGCCACCTGAGACCATGGGCCTCAAGTGCCAGGCAGCAGGGTTGGGGGGGCTCCAGGCGGTCTTGAGGCTGCTCTCCTGTTTCTCAGAACTGGAAACTTTTGCCCTAAAAGCATCAAGTCAAGGGGCAGCAAAAGACACTCCTGTCACTAACGTTTTGGCTCTTTAAGCTTCACATATTGCGCACAAATCAAAATGGAGCAACTTAAACAGGCTCAATTCACGGGTGAATTGGATTCAGTGACGCTCACCAGTTCAGACACAATAATCCAGAAATCACAAAGTACTGTTATCACATAAAGCTGAGCTTTCAGGATCTGAACAATCACGCAACTTGGGCACGCACCTTTAGTGCCAATCCAGAGCTGATCTTGTTCAAGTTTAAAGGTTAGCCGTACTTTTCCACCTGACTTGTTGTACATGCCCGATAAAGGAACGGTTGGCAGACGCTCCTAAAGAGGTTGAGACACAAGCTTTCTATGAGCAAAGCAACTTACAGTACAACTTACATATGAAGAATGGTTGCAAGATTTGGGTTTGGCTATTCTAGAGAAAAGAAGGACTAGGGGTGACATGACAGCAGTTTTCCAGTAAAAGAAAAATTATCAGTGAAAGAATTAATCATGTTTAATAAACATAGAAAAATATATAACTTGTTGTATAAATTAAATAATGTATTATATAACACTGGACATTGAGGCAAAAGCAATAGAAGGCAGAAATTTGTCCAGATAAGTGCAAAGAAGAGCAACTAAGATGATTAAAGGCCTGGAGACTAAAGCATAGGTAGAACGGCTGCAGGATTTGGGAATGGCCAGTCTAGAAAAAAGAAGGACTAGGGGGGACATGATAGCAGGGCTCCAGTACTTGAGAGGATGCCACAAGGAGGAGGGGGTCAATTTACTTCCCAAAGCACCAGAAGGCAAAACAAGAAACAACGGATGGAAGCCTATCAAGGAGAGAAGCAACCTGGAATTAAGGAGAAACTTCCTAACAGCGAGGACAATTAACCAGGGGAACTGCTTGCCTTCAGACATTGTGGGTGCTTCATCACTCAAGGTTTTTAAGAAGAGACTGGACAATCACTTGTCTGAAATGGTATAGGGTCTCCTGCTTGAGCAGGGGGTTGGACTAGAAGACCTCCAAGGTCCCTTCCGGCTCTATTTTGATTCATTGATTGAAGGAGAAACACTATATTCTCTTTACTGCCTCTCAGTAAGAACAGAACAGCTAGAATTGCCAATCCCTGGCCCTTTGATTCTTGTTTCTTACCTGGACACCCTTGACAGAAGGCATCACATCTTCAGGCTTCCCTTTATCCAATACTTTCCTATGTTGCTGTAAAGCAGAAATAAAAATTAACCAAAAAACGATAGAAGCCTTGCAGGATTTCCACTGTGCTTACTTGACAGCATATTAATGAGAAATCTAAAAATTCTGAGATGTGCAACCTTCAGTCAGAAAATAGCACCCTATAAATAAGGTGCAAACAGATATTAATTAAAAGACACCAAAGAGTTCTTATCATATCAGCAGTTCTTCTTTGTGGAGCAGAATTTTTCTCAACAAATAATCTGGCTGAAGTTACACAGAAAATCTAGATGGTACAGGCAACTGTTTTAAATTCAAAGGTTGAGTTGAAGGAATGTGTTCTTACTTCGGTCAATATATATTTCTCTATGTGCTCACAGAGCTGGAGGCTGCAAACCAAGCTGCAACCTCTACTTTCGAAATTCTGCAACTTGTTGCACAGCACAACAATCTTGGTGCAGGTGCTCACAGAACCTCTGAATGGGGAGACCAAAACATTTGGAACATCTGCTTAAATGCACTCCGGTTTACTGCAGGTACAGAGTTCTCTCATTATAGGATCAAGGTGGTTGGATTTGCAGAAAAAAACTAAAACCAGCCTTTGAATGTTGGTGGTAAGAACTGCTAAACTCAGTCACAAGACTGGGAAGGAGGTAATACCAAGAGGTGATAAGTCATGGGAAATATTAATAGCATCAGCATTGACAAAAATCCAAGGCAATAAGAGGAGCCAACAACAAAAAAAGTAGAACAGCTATAAATAATTTATGGTGAACCAACCAAAGGTTTTGGAAAGGTTAAAATAGTCTGCCTGTGCATGCTCAATTGCTTAATAGTTAAAGAAATAAAACCTTGTCTACCACCAGTCAGTGAGATGGCAAGAAAATAACAGCAAAGGGAAAAAAGATAGGATTATCTGGGAAACAGGCTGTTTTGCTCATTGCTGGTAAAATTAACTGGCAGAATTTCAGAAAAATAATGTTGCCCTACCCCAGTGTTTCCCTAACTTGACAATTTTAAGGCATGTGGACTTCAACTCCCAGAATTCCACAGCCAGCGTTGCTGGCTGTGGAATTCTGGGAGTTGAAGTCCTCATGCCTTAAAATTGTCAAGTTTGGGAAACACTGCCCTACCCTATTGGAATATGGACAAATCTCCCGACACCTTCTACGTATGAAGAATGAGGCATAAGTTCAATGTCTAATAAATGTCAGAACCACAGACTGAAAACATCTCATGCCAGTTGGACAACTCCAAAAGGTGAGTTGGTGACCAAAAAGCATTACTGAATTAGATTTATGAATCTGGGGATTCTCTACAAGTTAAAATTAAGTGCCTGTCCATGACAATGCTGGTAGGCAACGAATTGATTGTTAAGGATTGCTTCCACCCACTTTAAAACTGAAGCGTTAATGGAAAAGAAGGACCACCAAAATACAAAGCTTCAGCTTAACAAAATATAAAGAACCCTTTTCCAGTTCAATAGAGTTTACCTTTTAAAAGCAGGTTCAAACCCATCCATACCAGCTGGTGGCTCCAACTGACCTTTTGTCTACAGAGGGGCTCTTTTTTGGCCTCTTCGGACTTCACTTCCTGCTGAGTGGCATCTTTTGGTGTGTTTACTGCCAAGACGTCATTGATAGTCGAGCCCACCACCATTATTTTTGCTCCGCTGACGACTTTAATTTCGCGTAAGGTTTTTTCCTCGGGGAGCAGTCCTTTAAACATGACCTTCTGCATGGCGGGGGGAAGGCCTGCCAGAGAGGAAACCGAGACGGAGGCTTAGCACAGGAGTCTTCCCGGGTCTCAGGCCGCGCTCCTTCTCCAGGGAACAAGAGGCGGCTTCTCACCTGTCAGCGAGTGGATTTTCAGCTTCAGCTCCGCTCCGGTGCTGTCCAGAGGGAGCTTTAGGTCGTACTTGTTTTTGTTCCAGATAATTTTCAGCTCCACCGACTCCTTTTCCATCTCGGCTTCGCCCCCGTTGCTCACGGAGGCCTCCAGGTCGGGGGGGTCGCTCTGGGGCTCCTCGGCTTTCTCGGCAGAGAGCGAGCCGTTCTCGTCTTCGCCTTGGCAGCCCACCGGCGGGTTCCGCACTTCCGCGTCCATGCTGGCTTCCTCCGAGTCTGCGAAAAGGCAAGGCAAACGGGGATAGAACCGCGACCCAGGCGGCACCTGCGCGGGCCCGGCCTCGCCCACGCCCCGCGGGCCGCCTCCCGGGGTCCCTGCGCGGCCCGGCCCGGCCCCCCCTCGCCGCCCCCTCTCGGCCGGGCGCGGCGACCGCCCCGCACAAAGCCGCTGCAGGCCGAAGGCGCCGGGCGGCGGGCCGGGCGGGCGTCGGGGGCTCCCCGCCGACGGCGCGGCCGGGTCGAGGGCGCGCAGCCTCCACCGAGGCGCCGTGGGCGCGGCCCCCTCCCGCCCCGGGCCCCCGCCTCGCGCGCCGCGGGGACGGGGCGGCCGCCGTCTCTCTCACGCGCACCGGGGGAGGCAGAGGTGGCGGCCATGATGATTGTGTACAGCGCGGCCGCGGGGCGCGTCGGGAAGGGCGCTGCGATTGGTCCTCGGCGGCCACCGTGGCCGTGCGTCCCGCCCGAGGGGCGGGCTCCAGCGGAGAGCCCCGCCCACCGGGGGGTGGTGTCTCTCGCTCCGAGGCGCCTGGGCGGGAGGAGCGCGCGGAACTTCCGGCGCCTCCCGCTTCCTGCTCCGTCGCGCCGCGCAGCGCCGCGTCCTGGCCCGGGGACCTCCGCCTCACGCGCCGGGGGAGGCCCAGTGGCCGCGAGTTCCCCTGGGCGCGGGGGGAGGCGTGGAGGAAGCAACCCCGCGCGGTCTGGCCCCTCCCGCGTCGGCGCGGGTAGGCGGGGCTTCCGCGTCCGCGGGCGCTCATGGCGCCGGGCGTGGCGGCGCGCGCCGTCCGGGTGAGGTTCGCGCCCAGCCCGACCGGTGAGTCTCGTGGCCGGCGCTCTCCGCCCGAAGAAGGCCGGCTTCCCCTCGGGGCCTCCGCCGCAAGGCGGCCTTGCCAGCCCCGCCTGCATGCGGGGCGCCTGGCGCGGAAGGTCGGCCCGGCCGGCGGATCGGCAGCTTCCTCGGGAGGCGGTCCTGGGCTCCACCCCCCCCGAGCATCCCTGAGACGAGACGAGCCCCGCCCCTCCCGCCGGCCAAGGGCCTTCCTGCGGGGGAGGGGCGCGGAGACCGAGGCTCGAAGGCCCCGTTTTCTCCGCGGGTCTCTCAGCCTCCCGGCCCAGAAGGAGGCGCTGATCGCTTCGCTTCACTTTGGTCCCCCACCGGGGCGCTTTTACCCCTAGGCGGGTTAGTGGG
This sequence comes from Crotalus tigris, assembly GCF_016545835.1. Taxonomy (NCBI): domain Eukaryota; kingdom Metazoa; phylum Chordata; class Lepidosauria; order Squamata; family Viperidae; genus Crotalus; species Crotalus tigris. The sequence goes on along the minus strand of NW_024096931.1, from coordinate 742,865 downwards.
CTCCAAGAGCCGGGAGAGCCTCGAGGCAACGCAGCCCTAAGCAAGTCCGCCAAGACCGGGACTCCCTGCTTACCGCTCTGAGCCGCCCAATCCTGCTGCGGGTCCTGACCTCTCTCTGCGGGTCCCGCTTTTGGAGGGGAGAACCCCCCCTATTTGCTTCAGGCTGCTTCGGTTCCACAACGGAACACAAACCACCACACCGGCGGGGGAGGCCCCTGTGCCCAGCTTTTATAGCCAGCGGTTGCTGGGCTGGCTAAGGAGAGGCCTAAAGGCACAGAGCAGGAGCAGCCCAGGCCGCCTGTTCTCCCACACCTGCCCTCTATATTCTCAGGCTTTGCATCTGGGCAAATTCTTCTCTCAGGCTCTTTCCCTTTGCTCCTTTTCAAAAGCTCCTGTTGGAGCCCAATTCCTCCTTTTTAACCCCCCCCCAGCCCCCCCCCAGGATGCATGCATGCCTAAGCGGGTAGAGGGGCCTGGCCTCCCTTTCGAATCCCAGGGCGGAGATGGTTTCCCCTGGGATTCTGGAAATCTCAGCTGTGTGTTCCCTGGCTAGCTCTCTCTGCTGAAGAGGTCACTGACTCTGCTCAGCCTCCCCTCATAGGGATTGTGCTAATCTGCCCATTTCCTCTGAGCTCTGCTATCGTCTCTGAACAGGCTTTCTACATTTGGGAGGGCTCCGGACTGCTCTGTACAACTATCTCTTTGCCCGAAAACACCGAGGCAGCTTTATCCTTCGACTGGAAGACACGGATCAAAGCCGTGTGGTATCAGCAGCCTCTGAAAGCATAGAAGATGCATTGGAGTGGGCAGGTAAGGAACCAGAGCCTGTTGAAGGGGATCAGGCGTACCGGGTTTTTTTTTTTTTTATCCCTTTTAAAAGCCTTGCCTTTTGCCATCATTTTGGCAATATTTTTCTGCCAATGTGTTGCCCCCGTGATCTCCAGGGGCCTGAGAAAAGTTGGGGGCGGGGGGAAAGGGTTACATGTGGCTGCAAGGGATCCCTCCCTGTTCCAGACCCATTTTGTGAGTATTAGAGGCAGATGTTCTGCCACTGTAGAAAGTATGGACCTTGATCTTTGCTCAGTACACCTCCTGGCAGCAGTGGTCCATCCGGTCTCCGTTTCTAGTCCTGTTGGAGGCTTAAACCCCATACCAACAATAGGAACGGTACAGCTTCCTCAAGTCTGTTAGTGCATTCCTGAATACTGTGCAGTGATGTCCAGAGTGGAGAGAGATATCTTTCCTCCTGTTGATCAGCCTGTTTCGTGTTGGGAAGATTCCTGGGGGAGGCTTGTGGCCTTCCTTGAAGTCTCGCCATTACTTGATACTTGGGGCCTGATTCGTCCCGGGTCTCTGTAATCCTTTTGGTAAAGAGACCTTAGGCACATGATCAACTTTTAGTCCCTCAGCCTCCTAGAATGAAATGTGCAGACTTATAGCATATCAGCCGATGTGCCACCAACTGAGCTCTTCTCTAGCTTACGGGGCTCCTTGAGGGTGGAGGGGCAGAGCCTGTGTTGCCAACGGATTGGGCTGGATTGTGTTTTTGTCATCACTCTGTCTTGCTCATAGTTGTTGCCTGCCTGCAGGCCTGCCACCAGATGAGAGCCCTCGCCGGGGAGGCCCTGCCGCCCCTTACCAACAATCCCTACGATGTGACCTATATAAGAAATACACAGAACTGCTTCTTGAGAAAGGGGCTGCCTATCGCTGTTTCTGCACACCCCAGCGCCTAGAATTACTAAAGAAGGAAGCATTGCGCAGTCAGCAAACTCCACGGTGAGGACTGTTGACGTAGTGAGGCTAAACTTTAGCATCAGACTCTTAAATTCTTGCTTTCTCCTGTGGTTGGTGAAACGGAGATGAACACTGTCCCCTAAAGTCGGCAATGACCGGCGGAGTAAAATCCGCAGGGACTCCTTTTTTACTTGTGGTTGGAAGAGGAAGCTACTTTAAACAAACAGGAGTAACTTTAGTTTTGCAGAGTTAACGCACTCTAGTTCTTCTCCTCTACAGGTATGACAATAGGTGCCGTCACCTAAAACCCACAGAGGTTGCTGAGAAGATATCTCAAGGTGTTGACTACGTGGTGCGTTTTCATCTGGAAGAGCAGTCGGATCCCTTTTGCGATCTAATCCATGGGTGGAGCAGGCATGAGGTGGCCAGTGTGGAAGGTGATCCAGTGATTTTGAAGAGCGATGGCTTTCCAACCTATCACCTGGCTAATGTCGTGGACGATCACCTGATGGAGATCAGTCATGTTCTGCGTGGAGCTGAATGGCTCACCTCCACTTCCAAACACCTCCTCCTCTATAGGGCATTTGGCTGGGAGCCACCTCATTTTGGGCACCTTCCACTGCTCCTGAACGAAGATGGCAGCAAACTCTCCAAGAGACAAGGGCATATTTTTGTGGAAGAGTTTGCGCAAAATGGCTATTTGCCGGCCGCCCTTCTGGATCTCATGACACACTCTGGCTCAGGGTTTGCAGGTAATGTAGTCGCCTCTTGCAGAGGAAGTAAGGTGAATGTGTGTATTTTCAGAACCATTTGTGTCTTACTTTTCAACTGGCAGGGACTGTGCAGGAGCCGGTCTATAAATCCCCTTTCCTCAGGCATGTTGAGGTGGGAAAGGTTGTCCTCGATTGGAAATTGAGGGATGGGCAGATAAAAGAGGCCGTGATAAAGTAGGAGGAATTAGTGTGGTACCTTTAAATCAAAGAGGATTGTAGAAATCAGGTGTCTGTGAAGAGAGGTTCAGCAGCTTCTTCAACTGTTTTGCAGAGAATAGAATGGGACGAACCCTAAAGGAGCTGATTGACGAGTTTGATCCGAGCAGGATTGAAAGGCATTCGGCCCTCCTGGATTTGAAGAAACTGCCAGAATTCAACAGGTGGAGAAAATGAAAGGGCTTCAGACGTCTCCTGTTGCTCTCTAGCCCCCTCTTCAGTGTTTTGGAGGCTGGCTCCCCTGCCCCATTGTCACTCATTCCCCACCTCCTTGAAATTGACTGGGGTAATGAGGGAAAGGTCAGCATGTCTTGCTGGAATAGTCCAGGAAATGCCTTGGCCAAATTGGACACACTCTAAGGGGCGGCCACAAAGAAGAGGGGGTCAACCCGCTGCTCTGCATTACAAGAGGGCTGCACTGGGGGTGGTTGTTGGGAGTAGTGGGCCATTCGTGTGAATGGTTGCTGTGGCTTTGTTCCCCGAAGAAGCCCGTTTTGCCTCTGCCTGCATCCAGTACATTCTTTTGCTTAGGATTCATCTGGCCCAGCAGATTGGAGACGAGGGGCTACGGCAGAAGCTTGTGGCAGAGGTTCAGGCCTCCGTGGAGGAAGTCTACGGCAAGCAGCTCCCAGAGACGGAGGTCCTTGAAAAGGATTACGTAGAGCAAGTGCTCCTGCTGAGGAGAGTAAGTCGGAAGCACTTTGTTTTCAGAGGAGTCTCTGGATTCCTGCCAAATGACAGTGGCCCCATATATGTGAATTCTCTCTGGGGGGGGGGAAGGGTGCCTGTTGGTCTATACCAGTGATGGTGAACCTTTTAGAGACTGAGTGCCCACACTGCAACCCAAAACCCGCTTATGCATCGTTGAGTGCCGGGCAGGTGTGGCCCATTGGGTGGGCGTGGCCCATTGGGTGGGTGTGGCTACGGTAGTAACGGCCGACTGGGTGGGACTAAATAATTCAACCAATCAATTCCAACTTTGCAAGATCTTTTTTCTCCCGCGAGAAGTTGAAATTGACTGATTGATTGAACCTTTTTTTTGCACATGGCAGCAGAAGCCTAAAGCGAAAAGGACTGGGGCGACGGCGTGCGTGCCCACAGAGAGGGCTCTGAGTGCCACCTCTGGCACCCGTGCCATAGGTTCGCCACCACTGGTCTATACTAAGCTAAGGGCAGTTTGGATAAAAGGGCATTTAATCCTTTCCTAGAAAGTCAGATCTGTTTGTCAATAGCTGTGATGCTTGTGTGCTGTCAGGATGGGGCTACTTGGCAAGTTGAGCAGAGCACTAGCTGAAGGACATCGTCCAAGGGAACAGGACATGGCAGGGAGAAGGCGGCAGAGGCTCCCTCTCCTGGGCTCTGCTTCTCAGAACTGCTCCTTCCCTAGGGCCACATTAGCCGTCTGAAGGACTTGGTGTCCCCCAGCTATGCTTTCTTGTGGATCCGACCCTCTGTGCCTCCGGAGAAGCTGCAGACTCTCTCCACTGAGACAGACCAGATAGGAAGGATGGTCCTCAGGTAAACTGGCTGCTGTCTTGGTGAGGAATCTTGCTCTGCTTTGGGAAAAAATTCCTACTTGCCTTTTCCATAAACTTCCTCATGTGAAAATGAACCCTTTCCCTGCTGGGTAAATTTCATTGGGTCTACCATTTGAGTACAAACACCATGTGAAAAAAATAATTCAAACTGTTGCGATGACATCTCTCTGATGATTTTAATGAAATGAAAGTTTCACTAACTGCCAGAACGGTGGCAGATAAGCAGTTTGAGTTTGTGCCATGCAGTTGGTCTTCAGATGCCTGCTGGATTCAGATTTACTCACTTTCACACTCCGTGGGACGTCAAATGGGATCCATCAGCAAGCATTTCTGTTATTTGCCAAGGCTTCTTCAAAAGAGCCCTGCAGAAATGCCAGATTCTCAGGCACGCGGTTGACCAGCTGGGCCTGCTTCTCTTCTGGCTCAGCCCGTCGGCATGCCCTGGTTGACCATGTCATCTCCTCCTAAAGGCTACTGGAAGGGCCAGTGACTCAGACACCTGAAGAACTTGGCCAGCAACTGAGGCAGCTGCATGCGCAGATAAGTGGCACAAAGTACAGCACCATGATGAAGCTTCTCCGCCTCACTCTCAGTGGTCTGCAGGCAAGTCTCCCTCCTGTTCTGGGCTTGGCTTGGGAGACCTGTGCTCGCCTGCCCCTCCCCGTGCGGTAACCGCTACTTCCCTTTCAGGACGGGCCCAGCGTTGCCGAGATGATGATCCTGTTGGGACCCAAGGAGACCAGCCTTCGCATTCAAGGGGCTCTGTGCAGCCAACTTGCTCCATGAGGGAAAGGGACAAAAGAAGGACTTCTAAGCATGGTGGAGCTTGGGAAAATATTTCCCAGGCTTGGGGCAACGCACAGAGAACATTTTCTGGTGTTGATGAGTGCTGGATTCAAATTTAATAGAAAAGGGAAAAATATTAGCTGGATCCAAGGCCCTGTTGAAATTAGATACAGACGAGCCCTAGCAGCCCGTTTGGCATTCCCCCTTTTTTAACTCTGGGAAAAAGGATCAAAAATCAATATCTGAAAAGTATGATGTAATAGATACGGGAGTTAGGAAATTAGGATCAACCCTCTTGTTATAGTTAAGCCTAAATTTTCCTAATCTGGATGAAAGTCCAAGCTCAGCGCTTTAGGCTGCATGTCTTTGCCAAGAACAGTTGACTTATCAGAGAAGCCCAGGCTGGAACCCCCCTCTTCCCTGATTTGCTAGTTTTCTAGGGCCAGGGAGCTTCCCAGTGGTGAGGTTCTTGCCATGGAAGGTTCTTTCTGCAGCTGAATCTCGTGAAGTCTTCCTCCTTCCTCCCTCATCTGTGCAAAGTGAGATTGGGTCCTGAACTCTTAAGCTTTAATCAATAAAGACTTTCACATTGGGACTGTGGCATGACTCTGCTTGCTGCAGGAATTGTATGGGGCCAGCCAGGTTGTTTTCCAGGGTCACAGCTTTTGGCGGAGCTGCTTCTGCTAAATAAGGTAGTCCTCAATTTGTGACTGAATTAGTTGTAAGTTATGGTGCTCGTTAAGCAGGTCACATGATTGCAATGGTCATTAAGCAGATGCACTGGACAAGTGAATCCATTATACCCAATTGCTATTTTTGCCAGAAACTAGAAGTAAACTGGTATACATTGAAAATTGCAGTTGTGATGCTGCAAACAGCTATAAATGTGAGCCAATTGCCAAGCACCCAAAATGCGATTGTATGACTGGGGGAGTGCAGCCATTGGAACTTAGAAATGGGTCATAGGTATGTCTGAGGGAGTTCTGTCATAACTTTGTATGGTCACTAAGCAAGGACGTCGTCCTTAAAAAAAAAATAGTAGAGCCTGCTGGAATACTCAGGCTAAAGTCTGACCTTGAGGTAGCCACCAGTGTGGAAGCTTCTTGGTAGCAGGCAGGGCCATTTAAAGATCCAACCTGTCCCAGACATGCCTGGATCTGAAGAGACTGGTTCACACAATACTTGCAAATGGTGAACACGTGAAAGGCCAGTGGTGCAAGCAAGGGGTCCATTTCTGGCAGGTGCCCCGGGTGCATTCAGACAAACTTGGGGCTGGCTGGAGGGGCAGCCGGTCTTTGTTCTGCCTGGATCTTTCCCTGGAATAAGTAAAAGGATTCAGAGACAGAAGCGGATTTGACTGGGCAGCCTGTCGCTCCTTCCTGGCAACCTGGGCTGGGTGCTGCTGGAGCCTCTGCCCCCAAAAGGGCTTCCCGAATAGCCTCACTCTCAGCCCGGATACTTTTGTTGACACGTCTTCCTGTGTGGCCTGGCAGCCCAGCCACTCACGCCGGTCTCCCTGCCCTTGGAGACCGGGGAATGCTTGAGTCACGCTGCGATTCGAGGCGCTGCAGCGGCCCGAGAGCGAGTGGGAGTTGACGGGCGGAGGGGAAGCCCAAACGGGCGGCTGCCTGGAGGGATTCGGCTGGGCCTGCGGGCCTCCCGCACTGAGAGGGCGAACTGCTGCTGCTGCTGCTGGGCCACAGCGCGGGAAGAGGCTGCCCCGGTTGGATTCGCGCCTGCCTGCCTTCGCGCGTTCTCCAAGGCAAGCGGGACCGGGAAAAGAAACTCCTCGCTGAGTGGGCGGAGACTCTGCCCAATCCGGGGGCGCGAGTGTCGGCTGTCAGCCAATCAGCGAAGGGAGCGGACTTCCCGGAAATCCTGGAGAGGCGTGAAGCCGCAGGCCCGACACCAAGATGGTGGCCCAACGCCTTGGACCCGCGGGGGCGCGGAGGCTCAATGCGCCGGCGCGCAGGTGAGTTGGGGGCGTCCCGTCGAGGGGGCCCCTCAGGTGAGGGGCGCGGCTCCCCACCCGATTCCTTCGGAACTCCCGGCCCCGCGATGGGGCAGAGCCCGAACCTCTCCGCGGGGCTACGCGAGGCCTCGTTCCCGCCGGGCGTTCCTCCTGCTTCAGGGGCCTCGCTTGTCCCCCCCCCGCCGTGGCCAGTTCCCGCGTGGACGCCCCGATGCGGTTCGTCGTAACGCCCGAGCGCATTGACAAGGCCGGCCTTTTGAATGTGGCCGCTGGAAGGGGAGGGGGGCGGTCCTCAGCAGCTGGAGGTGCCGCTGGGGAATTCTGGGAATTGAAGTCCGCCCATCTGCAACTTGCCCCGTTGAGAAACATTGCTCCAGGCCAGGGGTCTCTGAACTTGGCCCCTTTAAGACGTGTGGACTTCAACTCCCAGAACGCCAGCAGTTGAAGTCCACACGTCTTAAAGGGGCCAAGTTTAGAGACCTCCTGCTCCAGGCTGTGGTGTCAGTGCTGCAAAAATCAGTTGTCTGAATGGGAATGCTTAGAAGGCCTGGTGCTCACTTTATTATTATTGCCTTCAAGTCAATTTTGGCTTGTGGGGACTGGATCAGTCCCTGTAGTTCCCTTGGCAAGGTTCTTCGGGGAGTGGTTTGCCATCGCCTACTTCTTGGGGCTAAGAGGGAGTGACTGGCCCAAGGCCTTCACCCTTAAAGCAGGACTATGAAGCACGCCATGTCCCAGTTTCTGGCCTGATACTCTGACCATGACACCAAAGCATTGCACCGTATAAATCTTACGTCACATTAAACCAGTGTTTCTCAACCTTGACAATTTTAAGGCATGTGGACTTCAACTCCCAGAATTCCACAGCTAGCAATGCTGGCTATGGAATTCTGGGAGTTGAAGTCCACATGCCTTAAAATTGTCAAGGTTGAGAAACACTGCATTAAACCAAGTTCTTTCTGGGCTGCCATTGTAATTTTTATCCTCCCCATAATCTTTAAAATGTTGACTGTTCTTGTTTCGGTCCTGCTGAATCAGTCTTGATCCTGGTGATTGCCTGGCTTGGTCTCTGCCGTTTTCTTTGTGATGGTTTTTGGAAGTGGTTTGCCTTTGCCTCCTTCCTAGGGTTGTGAGTCACTGGACCATGACCACTCAGCTGGCTTCGCGTCTAAAATGGGACTAGAACTCATGGTCTCCTGATTTCTAGTCTGGTTGGTGCTTTTAACCATTACTCCAAAGTGGCCCTCTCTCTTTAGAGCAGTGGTTCTCAACCTTTCTAATGCCGCGACCCCATAATACAGTTCCCCATGGTGTGGTGACCCCCAACCACTTACACATCACCGGGTGCCAGGGGCGTGGCCAAAGAAAAGGGGGAAAAAATGGCAGACAGCCTTGTTTGGCGACCCCCGTGAAATGGTCGTTCGACCCCAAATGGGGTCCCGACCCACAGGTTGAGAACCACTGCTTTAGAGAGATTTAGATTTATTTATTAAAATAAAATAAAAATATTTTATTGCCTCATTTGTACACATTCCAGAATGTTGTATCTATTTACATTTCAGCAAATACCCCAGTTTCAAATCTGTCCTATAGGTAATTCTTTGAGGCCTAACATCTAGAGAAACATAGCAGTTTGCTAGACTTATCAGCCCTCCATTAAAGCTAAAGAGTGACAATCATGAAATTCAAGAGTGAACTTCCTTTGGCAGGGGATTGGACTAGAAGACTTCCAAGGACCCTTCCAGCCCTAGTATTCTGTATTTCTTTTAATTACAGATTTCAAAAGATAAAGATGCTGCATTTTCTTTAAAATTGTCCTTTGAGTACATTTTTGGCATAAGCTCAGAGACTGAGTAGATAACCTTGATCTTTCCAGATCTTTCTGATGACAGCTCTCCTGGCCTGGTTGGGTAAGAGTCTGAGAAGAGGATTTCAAACTTTTTCAGGCATTGGAACCTGTTAATTAAAAAGAAAACCCAAAGCCCTAATCAAGAAGCTAAGCTCTAAGAAATTGGTAGTCCCTGAGTGAACTTTTTTTTTTTTTTGCTCTTAGTTTCTTAACCCCATGAAGTTTTTTAGAAGTCCATGGAATATACTTTGAAACAACTCACATCTGAGAACAAGCTGCTTGCCTTTTATCTTGGTTCTAGTCCTGCCTTAGGCACGAAAGCGGCTGGGTGATTTGGGACCAGTGATTCTGTCTCATTGTGGAAATAGGAGGAAGAAACTGGATATGTTTGCCACTTTGAGTTACTGATAAAAGTAATATTTGGAATAAATACTTAAAATAAACAGGGAGCAAACTTCACCTTCACCAGTACTGATGATGTTGGCTAATGAGACTGCTGCAAAAAAACAGCCAAGCTCAGAGAACACCAAGGATTTCACAGACGATCTTTGCTTGCCAAATCCTAGGATTTTCATTTTTGCGTGTGTCTTCTAATAGAATCCTCTATCCAGGGCAGAAGTCCTCAGACAAATGGCATTCACAGTAATGCTAATACCCTGTATTCTCTCTTTTTTTAAAAATTAAGACGTTCTGCAGACAGAGCATTTGCTGAACTACGGCTTCTATTCCTGTCTGTTTCCCTTGTATCATCAGGTGCCGCAGTTACTGACCAGTTCCAGGCGAGGGTGAAAGAGTGGCAGCCACTATGGATTTCTCCAAGTTCCTGGCTGACGATTTTGAGGTCAAGACCTGGGTGAACGGGGCCTTCCGGGCTGTGCAGCAGGAAGCTCCTGGCAAAGTAGATGCGCACGCAGCTACCCTGGTGATGAAGTTGCAGCTTTTTATCCAGGAGGTCAACAATGCCGTGGAAGGTGATGCTGCTATCATTGAGGGGAATTCGCTTTGGAAGTTTCAAGGGCCACTCCTGGTCTGTGCGCTGGAAGCAGCTGCTTTGGGCAACAGTGTACAGCCCAGGTTATTTTTGCACTGCAGGTTGCAGATGTTCCTACAAGCCACATATGAAGCTATTTGCTAGTGTTGCTATACCAACATTACATAGTTTAATCAAGACATGTGGTACAGTGGTTAGTATAATATAAATATAATATAATATAAAGACAATCACCTGTCTAAGATGGTGTAGGTTCTCCTGCTTGAGCAGGGGGCTGGACTAGAAGACCTCCAAGGTCCTTTCCAGCTTCTGTTCTATTCTATTCTATTCTATTCTATTCTATTCTATTCTATTCTATTCTACTCTACTCTACTCTACTCTACTCTACTCTACTCTACTCTACTCTACTCTACTCTATATAGATATTATATAACATAGATATGTATTTAAAATTTTATATTAAAATATAAATATTTGTGAGGCTGCCTTTAAAAAAAAGTGGTTAGCCTAAGTTTGTTTTTCTGCTTTTGGCAAGGGTTTTCCCACTTCTATATTTTGAAGAAGGTTTTTTCCGCTCTTTTACAAGAAACCTACTTTTGAGATATCTGAATTGAGGAACACAAGTTCAAAATGTAAAACAACATTTATATTGTCATCTTTGACACATGGTGAAAGTGAGAAGAGAGTGAATTTTAGTAATGAGATTAATTTTTTATAGTCTGTAATAATGGATTTTATTGTTAGGTTGAATGAATAATAACAGGGTCCTCCTCATCCTTTGCTTCTTTGTGCCAGTAGCCCTTAAACAAGCCTGCTGTCTTGTCTTGATTCCATTCTCTCCATTTATCAATCTCCTTGGCTGGCAAAATAATGTTTGGGAAGGGGAAATTGTCATCCAGTTTGGTGACATAACTTTCCGGAAAGTTATGGAGTTTATGGAGTTTTCACACGCAGGTTACTTTGGGGTAAAGATGTAGTAATAGCAGAGTTTCATTGAAAGTCTGGTTAATTAAAAACATGATGATGATCGTGGTGATGGAGGAGGAGGAGAATATAGGAATAATAGCAATAACACTTAGACTTATATAGTGCTTATAGTGCTTTACAGCACTCTCTAAGTGGTTTACAGAGTCAGCCGATTGCCCCCAACGATCTGGGTCCTCATTTTACCCACCTCGGAAGGACAGAAAGCTGAGTCAATCTTGAGCCGGTCAGGATCGAACTGCCAAACTGCTGGCAGCCGGCAGTCAGCAGAATTAGCCCCTGCAATACTGCATTTTAACTACTGTGCCATTGCTGCACCTAATATAGGAAAGTAAGCAGGAATGGACACTTATTGAAACTGCATATTCTTAACTATTGATCAATGGTGGCCTATCTCACACATTGCTTTTAAATTGACTGATCAAATATTTGTAAGCCTGTTGTCTCTATGCTGAACAGGTGTTACCGCTTTCTGTCACATGGACACCCTTCTGCTCTCGTGGCACAGTTCCAGCGTTCCCAGAGGTGCAGCCTCTGCCTCTTTCTGGGAAGTTGCAGCTGTGCCTGACCTCCTCCTTATTTTACTACAGAGACAAGCCACCAGGCTCTCCAGAGCATGCCCAGAGTTCTGCGGGAAGTGGAAGCCTTGAAACAGGAAGCGGCGTTCCTGAAGGAGCAGATGGTCCTGGTGAGGGAAGACATTAAGAAGCTGGAGGAAGACACTGCACAGTCCATGCAGGTACCTCTGGCTTCTCTCCAGGCTGATGGGTTGGATGGACACCGTCTCTTCCTGGACACCTGTGGTGGAATGGATAAAAATGAGCATCCCTGAAAAAATACGTTAAAAATTGATATTTTATTCAGATAGCAGCAGAAATGTTTTAAAATTTATACTGAAATAGTCATTGAAATGAATTTAACTGGTCTCTTACATTGGTACCCTACAAGCTACCTAGCAGTTAAGCCCAGATATTTATTTCTGTTTTTTATTTGAAGGAAATAGCTCGGTTTTAGACTACATAAAATCTTGCATCAGGAAGGGGAGATTTTGGAGATCTTCTAGTACTGTGCTCAGTGTAGGACTTGCTAAAGCATTTCTGACCAAAATGACTTTTCTGGCTTCTGCAAATCCTCCAGTGAGGCAAAACACAGCACTTCTGAGGCATCCCATTTCATATCTAAGCTGAATCAGCTTTCATTGATTTCGGCGCTGTCTCTGGAGAAACTTCCATTACCCTTTAACTGCCTGAAGACCGTTAAACTCTCTCCCACTTCCTCTCAAACCCCCCCCCCCAGAGGATTTTGTTTAGTCCCCATACCAGTGTTTCTCAACCGTGGCAGCTTCAAGCTGTGTGGACTTCAAACTCCCAGAATTCCCCAGCCAGCTATCTGAATTCTAGAAGTTGGGGTCCACACAGCTTAAAGTTGTTGAGAAACACTGCCCTACACCATCCAGATAACCGTTCTCTGAGTTTCATTTTGTTGATGCCATTTTAGGCTGTGATGACCAGAAACTTGTACAGTCTTTCAAATGGGCTTTTTTACCCTGTCCAAAGCAGAGTAGCCTGGGAAATTAGTTCCTGTAATACCGGGTTTCCCCGAAAATGAGACCCTGACTTATATTTTTTTGGTCGTGAAAATAAACACCAGGGGGTAGGTCTTATTTTTTTGCAGCTGCAACGGAGCAGGAGGTGAGGTGAGGTGAGGTTGGGTGGGGTGGATGGCAAAGCAAGGGGGGGATAGAGGACAAAGCCATGCACTGGTGCCGCGGCCATTAAGCGAGGCATGGGGGGTGGAAGACGAAGCGAGGCGGAGAGGTGTGGAGCTGCCCCATGTGCCCCGCATGTGCTGACAGAGGGCCCCGCAGCCAGGCCATCAATGTGCCGACAACTGCCTGGCCTCGCAGTGGCGGTTCCAGCAGCCCCATGCAGGATTGTGGGTCCGCTTCTTCTTACTCGTCACCGCAATGAAGCCGGAGGCTGAGCGATGCCCTGGTGCCGCAGCCACTAAGCGAGGTGAGGGGCGGTGGAGGACAAAGCTTCTCCTCCTTGCTGCCACAATGAAGCAGGGGGCTGAGTGATGCACCCATGCTGGGAGGCAGTGGAGGTGCGTGGAGGATGAAGCCCCAACAGTATCCTTGGCCACCCAGCCTGGGGTGGGGGGGGGGGGTTAGGATTTATCCTTACCCCCATCCCACCCCAGGGCATTCATATTCCTTCACTAACCTCCTTTTCAGCTCCATTCTCCGCGTGCAGGGCAACAAAAGAAGTTTGTGGGACTAAAAAAAAAAAATCGATCCGACCTATCAACTTCTTGTGAAAAAAAAAAGATCTCGCAAAGTTGGAAAGTTTTTTTTTACCAGTAGTCCCACAGGCTCCTTTTGTTGCCCTGCACGCAGTGGCAGAGAACGAGCTGGAGCGCAGGTTAGTGAAGGGATTTTTTGGGGAAGCGAGGGGAGACGAGGAAGGGGCTGCTCCAGCCGCCACTGCCTGACTCCGCCAGCAAGCAGACAGAATGGGCGGGCAGCCAGCTACACAGGCTCTTAAGTAGAGCTTTCTTTTGGGGGTAGGGCTCATATTTGCTGCAGGCGTGAAAATCGGGCTAGGGCTTATTTTCGAGGTAGATCCCATTTTCGGGGAAACGCGGTATGGCCTCGGTGTTTTCAGATCTTATAAACAGGAGCAAAACCCACACGCCTGGCACTGGTGATGTTAGGTAACTGGCAACTGGTCAGGGAATGAAACGTGAACAACCCAGCTCAGAGAGCCCCAAGGATCCTCAGGTCAACCTTGAGATTCTCTTCTCTTGGTTTCAGGTCTTAATCAAACTCGACCATGTAAAATCCCGAATGCAGCTGGCTGTGGATTCACTCCAGGAAGCAGACAAGTGGAGCACTCTCAGTGCAGACATTGAAGAGACATTTAAAACACAGGTATTTCAACGTTTACAGCTACACACAATATCCTGTAAAGAGATTAGAATGCCTAAAGGCTGCTCAGAGAAGGGATCAGGTAAATCAGTTAATTTGGGATAATTTGACAGAAACCTAGTATCGGAAGGGGTCTTAGAGGTTATCTAGTTCAACCATTTGTTTAGTCTGGCATCCACCAAAGTATCTCTGACAGCTGATCATCTCATTTCTGTTTCAAAACCTCCAACGAAAGATAGTTCACTAGTTCTTGTTCCATTGCCTGACAGCTCATCAAGTCAGAAAGTTCCTCCTGAGGTCTAGCCGGAATTGCATTTTCCTGAAACCCATCGCATTTCATTACACTTCCAGCTTCGAATGATGGAATAAATGCAATTATTCTCCATAGTCCTAGAAGGCAGGAATAAAGCAATAAGGAAGAAGATTCCGGGAAAATCTGAAACAGATTCTAGCCGGAATCTTCTTCCTTATTGCTTTATTCCTGCCTTCTAGGACTATGGAGAATAATTGCATTTATTCCATCATTCGAAGCTGGAAGTGTAATGAAATGCGATGGGTTTCAGACCCAACCTTTGTGGCTTGGCAGCCTGGCTGGGGGGAGAGAGGGGAACTGGGCTGCATGAGCATCCGGCCGGCGCTCAGGAACCCCTTCAATATAAGGTACTCCCTGACTTATGACCATTCTTTTAAAACTGGACTCTGGAGTTCCAGCCATTCCAGCACCTCTATGGTCACATGGTCTCAGTTTGGATGCTTGTCAGCCGGTTGCAGCGTCCCCAGTCACACGGCTGCCTTTTGCCACTTTCCCTGCCAGAAAGTCAATGGGGAAGCTGGCAGGGAAGGTTGCAGGCTGGTGGGGTAGGTCTCTCCCCCCCCCCGCACTTCCTCCAGCCCTCTGTACTCACACTACACCTGCCACTCCTTGACTTCTTTCTTTGCTGCCTGTCTCACCGTGGGGCTATTCTAGGAGGCTTACAGTAATAAAAAGGAACAAAATGAATGGCGTCCCTTCCCTCCAGTGGTCAGAGGCCCTGACTTTTCTTCGACTTCCCCAGGAGCAGCTATTGCCAGAGGAGCCCCTGGGCTCTTTGGGGAATTGTTCTCTGATGAGCAGGTGGCCTCTGCCTGGCCAGAAGACCTGGCTGGGGGTTAGGGGAGCTCCTGCAGTATTGTCTGAAAATATTATACCAGTGGTTCTCAATCTTTTTAATGCCGCGGCCCCCAACCGGTCGTAAGTCGAGGACTACTCAACTGGTCGTAAGTTGAGGATTACTCAGCTGGTGCAGCACCGTTTGCAGAATGGGACTTTTGGCGGGCTCAGCAGGGCAGAGACAGCCTGGACAATTCCTATTGGCTTTTGAAATATTCTCTATTCAAGAGAGTCTATTCTATTGGCTTTCAAAAGCCAACAGAATAAAAGGGAGTAGCACAGCTAAGGAAAAGGGGGGAAAAATGGTAGACTGCGTTGCTTGGCGACCCCCGTGAAATGGTCGTTCGACCCCAAATGGGGTCCCGACCCACTATATTATACGGTGCCAAAGAGCAGCTGGGGAACTGCTGCTTCTGCCTTTTGAGAGTGCCCCAAAATGAACAAGAAGCTGGAAGAGACGAATTTATGCTCTGATCACTGACTATTGCGATTCCCTCCTCCCCCCACACCCTGCCCTGAGCCCCGTCTTCTCCCCCCCCCCCAGCCTGCCCCGAGTCCTGTCTTGGTTTCCTCTACCATCTGTGATCTTTTGGAATTCTTCCTTGGTGATTCTTGTGAAGGTGCTTGAATTGAGACCCACCTCATATCCTGTATGTGACTCTGGGAGGCGCATACAGTTAAAGAAACAAGAACAACAACATCAACAAATCAATCAATCAATCAAAACTGCACAAAAAACAAGACCACTAAAGAGTATAAATGTAATAAAAAACGGGGAGATTTAGGATCTGCATTAATTCTCTATGTTCTGCCCCTTTTTTTCAACATGAAACTTTATTGATTTTTTTTCTTTGATTTTTTAAATTAGAATTATCCTTTCACTCTGGAGTTTTCTGTTTCAATTTATAAAATCATTTTTACTGAACATTTTAAGAAAGCAGAAATAGGAAAGTTGTTTTTCCTTCTCTGTCAAATGTTCCATATCACCATTATGGTTTTATTTTGATTGATCCAAAAAGTTCACATAAAACTCTGATGCTGTAAATATTCCATTAAAACAGGGGTCCCCAACCTTTTGGCACCAGGGACCGGTTATGTGGAGAGAGGTTTTTCTGCAGACCAATGGGGGGGCCTGAATCCCGCGGATGGGGCTTTGCTTGTTTGTGCGGACCGGTTGCTGGCATGCCACGACCTGATAATGGTCCACGGATGGGGGGTTGGAGACCCCTGCATTAAAATACAGGTAGTCCTCGACTTACAGCAGTTCATTTAGTGACTGTTCAAAGTTACAACGCCCTTGAAAAAAGTGACTTACGACCGTTTTTCACACTTACGACCAATGCAACATCCCCTGGGTCGCGTGATCAGAATTCAGATGCTTGGCAACTGGCTCGTATTTATGACGGTTGTCGTGCCCCTGGGTCACGTGATCCCCTTTTGCAACCTTCTGACGAGCAAAGTCAATGGGGAAACCGGATTCATTTAATATCTGTGCTACTAACTTAACAACTGCAGTGATTCACTTAATAACTATGGCAAGAAAGGTCATAAAATGGAGCAAAATTCACTTAATAACCGTCTCGCTTAGCAGTAGAAACTTTGGGCTCAATTGTGCTCGTAAGTCGAGGACTTGCCTGTATTAAAGGCTCATTTGGCTGGGAATTGTGACTACAAGATGGTTGACACATTATTTCAATTTATGTCCTCCGGGTTTCTAGTTTAACTCCTGAAATACTGTTTTTAATAATTATATTTTTATTTATTTATTTTTTGGTTGCCCTTGGCTCTAAGGCGAATAAAAATAAGGAAGGAGAAAGAGAAGGCCTCCTCTCTGCTCTTCTGGAGGAAGGATATCCAGGAAGAGCTGGGGAAGGGAGCAGGAAGGGTCTTGCTTGGGAACTAACCAGGCTCCTCCCCCCCCCCTGTCTGGGCCAGGACGTGTCTCTCATCTCCAACAAGCTGACCAGCATGCAGAGCAGCCTGGCTGTGCTGGTGGACACACCGGACTACTCAGAGAAGTGTGTGCACCTGGAGGCGCTCAAGAACCGCCTGGAGGCCTTGGCGAGCCCCCAGATGGTCTCTGCCTTCAGCACGCAGTCCGTTGGTAAGAGGGGCGGGACTTACCTGGGGAGGGGGAGGCCCTGTGCCCAGAGGTGCTTGCTAGGGAACTGTCAGAATCCAATTATATTTCATCTCTAGTTATCAATTATAAAAAACCCCATTTCTGCCTTCTATGGATTCTGCCATACGATGAAGGGGAGGGGGTGAACAAAGGGGCTTTATGGCCTTCACTTCCTTCGGTACACTTCAAAGCAGCTGATTGTGTGTATTGCCAAAAGAGCTAACCATAAGAATGGAGCTGTTGCCTTTCATGTAGTTTTCTTTGAAGTCTCCATCCAGCCGGCAGAAAGGAAAAAAGGGGTGGGATTGTGATGCCTGAAACTGTCACTGGAAGAGGGGGGTGATTGGGTGGGACTACTGGGGAACCCCTTAAAACCTCGAATGGGAGAGCTTGGACCCCAAGTCCTGTCTAGAACGCCTGCAACCATTTTCTCTTAATAAAGGATTCCTGTTGGAAGAATTATTCCAAGAGTTCTGTCTTCTTAAGATGCAAAGTGGGGTGGCTCAGGTTTAGGGGAGGTTCAAGTAGGTTCGAATGTTCGTCACCAAACAGCCTTGACCCTGTGCTGAATGACTGTCACTGGCTTGAGCCACCCCAGCTGAAAGGGCCCCCTGGAGTGTCTGAAAGAAGCGCAGGTTGCGGGCTTAGCAGGTCTTTGCAAAAAGAAGCGGAGCTCCTGTGCGAGGTCTCTGGATGGCGGAGAAAGCTGTACCTGAGACAGGCACTGGCAGGAACATTTGGACATCTTAATGTTGAACTGCCATGTTCACTTAATGACGGCTGCTAAAAAAGTCATTGAATCAGATTGGTCCCATGATGGCCCACTTTATGACCATCACGAATTATAACCATAATACGGAGGCCCCGTTATGGTCGTAAGCAGAGAACTATCTGCAAGTCCGGGTGGTGGGTGGGGTTGGGGGTTGGGGTTGGGATTCAGCAGCCAAGAGCGCTGATTCATCTGGGGGAGGGCAGAAAAGAGACCCCGTGCTCCCTGGTCCCGCTGCCTTCCTGCAGTCCTGTCCTTCGGGCAACGCAGCTCGGGTGTAAGGAGCCACCTCACTTTACATCTTAAGAATACAGAACTCTTGGAATATCTTTTCCAACAGGCATATTTATTAAGAGAAAATGATTGTAGATGTGCTAGACAGGATCTGAGGAATTCTCTCCCACCCTTCAATGTTTTAAGTGTTTTCAAGCAGCCCCCCCCACCCCACAGTTCTTCCGGGCAATGATCCTCCTCCTCTCTTTTCCCAGACTCCAGGCGCTGCATTGTCCCCCCCCCCCTTTTCCCTTTCTGCCAGCAAAAGGGAGACTTCAGAGAGGAGTAGATGAAAGGTGATGGCCATATTGTTATGGTCAGTCCTCTTGGTGAGAATCCACATTCAGTCCTTTTGAAGTTGTAAGGAAGGAAGTGAAAGCCATAAAACCCCTTTGCTCATCCCCCTTCCCCTTCGTAGTATGACAGAATCCAGAGAGAGCAGAAACAGGTTTTTCCATAGTAGATAACTAGAAATGAAATATAATTGGATTCTGACATCGGGTGCTGCTTTCCAACTTCAGGAGTGTCTTCCAAGAGCGCCCTCATGTGGCCCTCCTGGGGGCAAAGGGGCAGCTGGAAACTCTAATAGTCTGTTCCCTAGCATCCCCTCAGTACTTTCCCAAAACTCCAGAGACGCCCAGGGGCCACCGAGGCTTGAACCCTCAAATCTGGACTCTGTTCTGGTTCTGCCACACGAGATGATTCGGTCATAGCTCAATCACTGACCGGGACAGGGATGCTCCCCTCTGGGTGTTGTCTGCGGTGGATGTGGTCCTTTGGGGCCACCGGATGCTGGCAAGGGGGTTCTCACCTTGGTCCTTACTGCTGCTGAAGAAGGAAGGACCGAGGAGCACCAGCTGGATGGAGAGTTGTAGAGTTTGAGGCTGGGGAGAGGCCTTTTCGTGGATGGGCAGTTCCAAACTTAAGCATCTTAAAGGGGTTCTGTAGTTTTTGAAGGTCTGGTTTTTGGGATGTCTTTTTCCAGGCCTGCCGGGGATGTGAATTTGTCCCGAGTGTTTCCTGTGGGGCAAGGCTTGAAGCTCTGCCCTTGGATTGCCTTCAGTGATTACCATGGGATCTCTTGGAGTTATGCCACTGGGCTACCAGGTGGGGGCAGCCTTATGCCAAGCACTGGCTGTGACTGGCCCTGCCTGGGTTGGCTCTCTCCGTCCATTAAGGGGTGGCCAGGATTGCGAGCGACAGGCTGCGCTGCGTTTGTCAGGGGTGCTTGGACCATCTCCCAATGTGGACCCCTATTTGTGGGAGCCGTTTATTCATTTATTTGCATCCAGACTTTATTATTCTACCCCCCCAAAGTGAAGAGGATACCCTGGCAGATGTCTTGCTCCCAGGGGCTTTGGACGTGAGGAATGTGGTTGGAAGGAGGACGTAGAAGTGGCAGGCAAAGCAGAGCTTGCTTTCTCCTCTCCCTGAGAAGGGTCTCCTCTGTGCAGAGGCTCCCTATGAAGTGCCCCCCTCATGAATCTCCAGGGCTTATTCCCCCTCTCGAAGGAGGGATGCTGCAGTGGGTCTCTTGGGGGCAGGAGCGTGGGTGGGTAGAGGCATCGGGACTGGGGTCGAACAGGAGCTGAACCTGCTTTTGTCCAAGCCAGACTGATGGAAGAAATTGTGCTTTCAGATCAGGCCCGGCTGTTTGTGAAAGTCTTCACGGAAATTGACCGGATGCCCCAGCTGCTGGCTTACTACTACAAGTGCCACAAGGTATTGGGGTCCTCGCAGCCGGCGAAGCGGACTTCCCATCTTTATTCAGCCCCCACATTTGGGCTATAGGAGAGGGAAAGGTGGGCACCGTTTCTGAAAGTGCCCCTGGCTGGTGACAATGGTGATGCCTTCGAGAGCCATGGGCTGGCCTAGTCCACCAATTCAGGTCCACACAGGAGAATGGGGTGCTGGGCTGCTTCATGCCAGCGGATCTGGGATATAGGTGGGAGTCTTTTTCCACGTCCCCAAAAAAGATGAGCAGCATTCAGGCCTGTTCAGAAGTCTGTCGTTGAGTTGCTCTCCTGCTCAGTTCCGCCGAAAGCCACCAGGGGTCCTTCCAGGCCTGTGTGGGCACTCGTTGGTCCAAATTTGGCACTTTCTTCCTTCTAAGCCCTAAAACTGCGTGTAAGTTTGAAAGGAAGAGAAGCAGATTGAGAAACCTCTCTTCTTCCTCCTCCTCTCCCCCTCCTTCCTCCTTCCTTTTCAGACCTTGCCACGCACTTTGGGCCTTTGCCCATTTTATAACTTAAGCAACACTCCTGGCCAGGCGAGGGGTGTGTTCTGGGCAGAACACTGCTCCCCTTAAGGGCGGCCCAACCCAGCCTTGCCCCTTCCTCACTGGCCAGGGCGGGGCTGCAGGAGAAGTCTCTGGGCTGCTCCAGGCAGCTGTAGGCTTCTGGAATCCATGAGCGCCCAAGAGCTGCTCTGATGAGACACACAGACAGCTCTGAAGATGCTGCTTAATCCCCAGGGGCTTACGTGTCAATCAGAGGCCAGAGGTTGTAATGTGGGTGATGGGTCTTTAGGATTGTTGGACGTGGTTTATCAACTTCTCCTCAAAGACTTTAGGCCAGTGGTTCTCAACCTTTTTAATGCCGCGACCCCCAACCAGTCGTAAGTCGAGGACTACTCAAATGGTGCAACACCGTTTGGCGGGCTCAGCAGGGCAGAGACAGCCTGGACAATCCCTATTGGCTTTTGAAAGCCAATAGAATTAGACTCTATTCAAAAGAGTCTATTCTATTGGCTTTCAAAAGCCAATAGAATAAAAGGGAGGAGCACAGCTAAGGAAAAAGGGGGGGGGAATGGCGGACTGCGTTGTTTGGCGACCCCCGTGAAATGGTCATCCGACCCCAAATGGGGCCCGACCCACAGGTGGAGAACCGCTGCTTTAGGCCTTCAGCCCTTATGGCCGCCCTGTGAGACGGCCACTGGGGGGTTGGATGAGCCCAGGTCTGGAGCTTATCTGACAGTGAAGTCACTTTCCTCCAGCTCCCCCCTCGCTTTCTATATGGCAAGAACCGTCATCCTCTCAGTGCCACCCTAAATGGCCCTATCCTGGTCATGATCCTGACCCTCTCCCTTGCTCCCAGGTGCAGTTAATGGCAGCGTGGCAGGATCTGTGCCAGTCGGACCTACTCCTGGATCGGCAATTGGCAGAGCTCTACGAAGTGCTGCTGGGAACATGGCACTCGCAGCTGCAATGGGCCACGCAGGTACAGCTGGGAGGGGAGGGGTCCGTGGGGTCCAGAGCTTCAATATGCTGGTGCTCAGGAGGAGTTCAGCCTCTCCCCGCCCAGGCACAGGAGCCCAGCAGGTGCTGTTTTCCTCCCCAGGCTGCCCTGCAGCTCTATCTCTTCCTTCATCTACTTGAAATGTGGCCAGGTTGCTCAGTCAACCTGACGAGGACTTGCAAAGCTCCAGATTCTGGCCTCACCTGATGTTGTGCCCCCATCACCCCGAGGGTTTCCTTAACAACCATTGTAGCTCAACTGGATTTAGTGCCTCAGGAATTTTCCTTGCAAGATTAAACCGTTTACGTCTCTTTGCATAAAAAGGGCTTGCACGTAAACTAATTATTGGCAAACCACTTGCCTTATGTCTCCCATTCCCCAAACAGATGCCACCAATCTGAGGTTGCGTGAACTTGAAGCGTGATACAGAATTAGATATCCTTGTAACCATCTCCTGTTATGTAGTTTTAGGCAGGTTTCTGCCCAGCCAGCGCTGAAGTCTCATTAAATTAATACTTGTTTGATCCATAAACGCTTATGCTGTCATAACTCTGCTGTTCTTTGAGATGCCAAAGACTCTGCCACATCAGGGCATTGAACTAGGGCAGTTGTGAGGTACAGTCATTGTTGCTTGTCCAAGATCACAGGCGGTAATCTCTCTGGATCCCTGAAGGTCTTGGAAGTGCTCAGTTGAATCTTGGGCACCTCACTGCAAATGGCCCGATGCCTTGCTTTAACCTTGTTTGATTTGTGTGTTGGAGTGGGGCTTTCTTGTGTCTTCGCCCTTTAACTCTGCTGCCTTTGCTGCTGCCTCACTCAGCTGCTGTGACCAGAACTGGTGGGCAGACACACAAGATAACCCTGGTGGCAGAGGAGCTGTGTGTCCCTGGCCTGTCCCAAAGTGCAGCTGCGGATCTGTTGCCTACCCCACCCCCAGCGGCAGAAAGGAACTGGGTTTCCTGCTGGCAAACTGGTTTGCTGGAGTTTGGGGAAGCAGCGGCCAGTTTGGTAGATGAGGTCCTGAGGCTTTCACCCGTGAAGGGGAGAACTGATGCTTATCTCTGAGGAGGCCTGGAAAGAGCATGCCTGCCATCTTGGGTTGATCTCGCTCCCTTGACGGACTGAGCTGCCCCTGGGCCATTTCCCAAGAACCTTTCTCGGCCTCCTTGTGGCCTCGACTGCGAATAAAGCCAGGAACGGACGCGGAGCAGCTCCTTCTGACAAAAAACCAGAAATTCTTTGGTGCAGGATTTAAATGCAACTCACCCCTCTTTAAGAGGCCTGGTATCGCTTGGACAGGGACCGGAGGGCCTCCCTGCTGGTTTGGGATGTGGCCACCTCTGTTTCTCCAGCTGTTTCCTTCTGCCAGAGCTTCTCTCTTCACCCCTGCCCCCATCTCAAAAGGATCCTCAAACGTGGAGGATTACTTTCCAAGGGACAGACTGCTCATCTGGAGCTTCTGCAGGGAGTGGGGGGTGGGAAACTCATCGGTGGTGACCCACTTCTCTCTCTCACCACATCTGCTTCTCTAACACTGACAACTTTTTCTGCTTCCCCCCCCCCCATATAATCTAAACCTGCATTTAGAGACCATTAACCAAGTCTAGCCCTGTGGGTAGAAATTGGCTCTGCACCTACTAGTATTTTTCATTAATCGCGGGAATGACTGAAGCATTGTAAAAGTGCTAGATGGGATGTAATGATTGTTCAAATTTCTTATCAGCTTTTCAGCCTCTCTGATCAGATCCCTCCTTGAAATGGTCCAATGTAAAATCATCCCTCAAATGTGCCCAGGTCTTTCTCTTCCTGCAACCAGCAGCCCTAAGGGGCAGAGTAAGGGGGCTCAGAGTGCATGGCTTTCTCCCCGTACAGAGCCCAAATGCCCATGTGCCTTTTTTTGTGTTTTAACCCTTAATTATAATAACGTAAGACTCAGAGCACTGCAAAATGCAGCAAATAATCCAAGCTTCATTAAAGCAATTCCTGTTGTCTCACTTACTGGGTGTTCATCTTTATGCCGGAGTTCTGAAGATAATATCTGAAATATGTCATTAAGTAGAGAACAGTCCAGTGATAAGAATTACATCCATTGCTCCCCGTTGAGGACTTTGGTCTGCTGCCTGCAAACCCCATCCTTCGCCCATATCTTTGTGAACTGGAGACCTGGGGCCTGGCGTATTAGCTGCAGTTTAGCCATCCAGTGCCCGGCTCATTCGGAGAGGGAGCGGAAAAGACTTGGGCCAGCACTGGCTGCTTTTGGCGGGAAGTGAGTTGCAAGAAGATGGGCAGGAGCCTTCCCGTAGTTCTGAGGGGGGTCTCAGCATTGGATTATGTTTTGCAACAGCACAATTAGGAATTAGCCGTGCTTAAAAATGCCCAGGAGGAAAAGAGGGGTGCAGCCCCAAGGGTTCCCCCTTCTTCTCTACTTGTAGGTTTAAACTGAAGGCTGCTTTAAGATCCAATCTTGACTAACAAGGAGAATTTACATTTTAAGAGAGACGTTAGAGCAGTGGTTCGCAACCTGTGGGTCGGGACCCCATTTGGGGTCGAACGACCATTTCACGGGGGTCGTCAAACAACGCAGTCCGCCATTTTTTCCCCCTTTTCCTTAGCTGTGCTACTCCCTTTTATTCTATTGGCTTTTGAAAGCCAATAGAATAGACTCTCTTGAATAGAGTCTAATTCTATTGGCTTTCAAAAGCCAATAGGAATTGTCCAGGCTGTCTCTGCCCTGCTGAGCCCACCAAAAGCCCCAGTCTGCTGCACCAGTTGAGTAGTCCTCGACTTACGACCGGTTGAATAGTCCTCGACTTACGACCAGTTGGGGGTCGCGGCATTAAAAAGGTTGAGAACCACTGAACTAGAGGCTTAGCACCTCTTTTGGTGTTGCTGACTAATCCATTTTTAAGGCATGGCGTTTGCCCAGTTTCCTTTGAGGGGAGCTTCTTCCCGCTTTCCCTGCAAGACTTCCTGAGTTATGAGCCACCCCTGTGCCCTGCATGGAGCCTGAGGCCTAGAGGACCCTCCTTGTTGACCCCTGCAGATGGAGGAGAGGGCAGAAAAATCACGGTGGTGGTCTTAATGGCTGTCCAAGGGCCGGAGAGCAAGCCTGTCCCACAGTGCTGTCATGCCCTGCAACCCTCTTCTGATCTGGGGCAGAGCTCTGGAGCCTTGGCTTCAGTGGGCCAAAGGGTTCCCGAGCAGGGTCCTCTGCCAGACCTGAGACGGGATTCGTCTCAGCTTGCGGTAGCTCAGAGAGTCAGAGTCGCTTCTGATGTAGCTGAGATGCTGCACACAAAGGAGCAGACTCGTAGGAGGAGATGCTGGCAGAGGTGCAAGGCTGCTACTCACAGTTTTTTCCAGACAAGGGTCAGCTGAATAAATATGCAGACCAAGACTATTCAAAGCTATATGAAGCTATTCAAACTAGGTTCTATATTCAGAACATATTCTAAAGCCGCGTAAAAGGTAAAAAAGAAACTGGCCCCCAGTTCTAGAAGCACCTGGGGAGTTTGCTGTCAGCAACCAGAGGCTTGGATGGTCTCCATGTTTCCCCAGCTTTTTGCTCTCGCCTTGGCCTCCGTTCAGGGGCTCTGGCCAAGCCTCCTGGCCTGCTTCTACCTCCCTTCCTCCCACAGGTGTTCCAGAACCCCCACCAGGTGGTGACTGTCCTGCTGCTCCAGGTGCTGGGTGCGCTGACGCCCTCCCTGCCCACCTGCCTCAGTGCTGCCATGGACCATTGCAGCCCCGAAAGCAAGCTGAGCCAGCTCCTGGGGCTGTACGGCACCACCGTCTACTTTGCACGTGGGCTGGAAGCCGCGATGCTGCCCAGTCTGGGTAAGTCCTTGGCGCTTGGACACCCTGCCCAAATGTCCAGGGGCATGGCATTTTTTTTTCTTCTTCTTTTTCTGCAGGGAAGTTTTATAGGAACACCGTTTGCTAGTATTGCGTTGGCGGTCTTTTTTACAGTTGTTACATAATACTTGTACCGAGCTTTGTTTGACTTGAGTGAGCAGTATTGACACAGTGTTTAAAGTGTTTGCCAAAGCAGAACAATTTGCATTCTATTGTGAGTAAATACAGCCTAGCACTTTTGATTTCTGTAAAGGTGAACCAGTGGTCAGCCTCTTCCCCCCCCCACCCCCCAATCACCTGATTCCTCCGTGCTGCCCCTCTTCGCACGCTAATTCTCTTCTCAGAGATCAGGTGGGAAGTGCCCCACTTGGTGGAGAGCTGCCCTCTTGGCTATGAGGCGGAATGAAGCCCCCCCCCATCCAAAAGAAATGTGAGCTGTTCCAGGCTGTCTGCAGGCATTTCCTGGAGTAGACAGAGTCCCTGTCTTTTTGTATAGTGGGGGCGATGTCTCAAGTTCTCCCTCTCCCCATTAATTAAATAAAAAGCGACACAGCAGTTAAGTGTATAGTGGGGTGGAAGGATTTGATTTTAAATACGCTTTTTCCAGAGTAAACACTTAAAGCCCTCTTTTTGTTTCTTTAGTAACTGCCCTTTATTCAAAAAAAAAAAAAAACTTAGCAGCCCTGCCTTGTGGCTTCTTCCTTCCTTCCTTCCTTCCTTCCTTCCTTCCTTCCTTCCTTCCTTCCTTCCTTCCTTCCTTCCTTCCTTCCTTCCTTCCTTCCTTCCTTCCTTCCTTCCTACTGTCCAAGGAGTCTGGAGAAGGATCCTTGGAGAGTTTGGGGAGCAAAGAGGCGTCTTTTGTGTTTGCAAGAGACTTTGCCAGCACTGTTGTCAGTGTTGGGAATTTTATGGGTCTTTTAATTTCTCCTCTTGCCCCAGATTTAATTTTAGTATAAAAATAACTGGCAAAAGTGGGGGGGGGATGCAGGCAATGTGGGGACCCCCCCCTTGTGGCCCTCCTCCTCCTGTGATGCCACTCTTGTGCTTTTAGGGGAGTGCAACCTGGTGAAGGTGGCGGAACTGGTGGGGGCCGTCTTCAGCCCTTACAAGCCCTTCCAGCTGCAGTACCGGGCCCTGGAGGAGGACAATCTCCTCATCCAGATGAGCGCGGTCCCTCTGGTAAGAGCCTTTCTCGGCTGCCGTCCCCAAGGAATCCTGTCGTCGTCAGGGACAATTGTGGATCGACAGTCTGGCTTTGTAGCATCTGAGCGACCTTCAGAACTCCGAACCCTTCTAAAAGGGTTCTGCAGCCGAGAGGCTCCACTCTCCGCCTCCCCGGATGGAGGAGCCTCTTCCCAGGGACCTGCTGTGGCTGAAAAGGGGGCTGCTGTGCTTGGCTTCCCTTTAGCTTTCTCCAGGCTTATAAAAACTGTCATTAATTGGCTCAATTGTTGGTTCTGCGTTGTGGGCTTGAAAGAGAAGAGGAGGCTCATAAGCACTGACAGTGAAGCGCTTTTGTAAGCTAGAACACACACCAAAGACAAGAAAGTCTGCCCAAAACAGGGCTGTCCCGGAGCCTTGTGGGGTTTGTTCCTGGTAAAAGCCCCCCAGCTGAGCTCACCCTGGGAGGTTCCTTCACCGGGGCATCCTGGGGTACCTTGGGAGGGAAGGGGAGGTCTGTCTTCTCCTGGAGGATGGGCCTGGAACCAGCTCAAAAGCTTGGGGGGGGGGGAAGGAGAGCTTATCGTCTCTTTCTAAAGAAAACCTAAAATTTAGGAAGTGCAAAGAAAATCTGCCTCTGCCCCCCCTTCCCCCAGGCTCCAGACAGATGGCTGGATGCTGCCCTTGTTATTTTGGGAGGACAGTGACTGTGACAGGCTGCACTGAGTTCCAGATGTGGGGGGCACTGGGATTTTGCCCTCTTGCTTATTGCCTCTGTTTGACCCCCTTAAACACTCTTGCTTTAGAAAGGTCATTTCTGGCATTGACACCTGGTGCTCTCAGGCAATAGAAACTGCAGAACAATTTTGGGGGGTCTTGGAACCCAGATTTCCCCATAGGAATTGGACCTGTTTTGCAGAATTCTCCCTCCTCAGAGCAGCCCCGTCCTCCAGGCTTTGAAAACTTCGGTGCTCCAGCTGGGCAGAAGGTCCTCTGGGCACAGGCAGAGAGGGCCTTTCATAGGGCTTGGCTGGTGGTGCCAGGCTCCAGAAGAGCCCAGTGGAAATGGCTGCCTTATTCCCAGTTTGTCCCAATTTGGACTGGCTGTCCTGCCGCTCCAGAGTGTTGGCCGTGAGCTGTGATCTTGTGTCCTGCGCAGGAACACGGGGAAGTGATGGACTGTGTCCAGGAGCTGAGCCATTCGGTCAACAAGCTCTTTGGTCTGGCCTTGGCGGCTGTGGACAACTGTCTCACGCTGACGGACGGGCTGGGCGTGGGTGGGCTCCTTGCGGCCCTGCAAGCCCTTTTCAGCAAGTAAGTCCTTGGCCCTGGGGAAAGCTCCCTGCATCCAGCCTCTGGGCCAGGGGAGGGGGGCTTTCTCCAGACACCCGATTCTCCACCAGCTCAACACCACCACCCCTGCAAGGGTTGCAAGTGGAGAATTTGGCTGTTAGATGAGTGGGACTCCGATGCCCCTGGATTCCTTCTGCTCCCCATGGCCACAGGAGGAAATGATCAATACCATCCGCTGCCCCTTCCCAGCTTTCCAGGTCCTGCAGGGCTCTCTAATGCAGAAGAGAGGCTGGCTGGCCTGGGGCAAAGAATCAACTTTGTACCCTCCCTCAGATCTTCCTTTCCCATCTGGGCAACCCACAGGGGCCTGGGCTGCCTGCCGGCTCTTATCTCTGGCCCTTCCTTAGATACACCTCGGACTTCAGTAACGCCCTGCAGTCAATCAGGAAGAAATGCCGGCTGGATGACCTGCCTTCAGATTCCCACTTCCAGGAAGACTGGACTGCTTTTCAGAATGCAATTCGGTGAGGAAAAATATCTTCTGCAAAAGGCGAACGGGGTGAAAGGGGAGCGTTCTGCAGAGCTCAGCATTGTTCCTTCACCTGAGCAAGATTTGACCCCCTTCCTCCCTTTTCTTGGCTAGCCACAGCGATCTAGACTCAGCACCCAAGTGTCTTTGCTGCACCTGGGGGGCAGGCGGAGGGGCATTTGTGCCCAAAGAATAGTGGATTCCTCGAGAAAGTGAACCAATCCACGAGACCCAGGCTTCCTGTATGTAGAGGTAGTCCTTGACTTAACGACCACAGTTAGGATTGGAATCTTGGCCGTTGAGCAAACTGCTTCTCTCAACGACTGCAGTCCTGGTGCTCTCCGTTGTGGTCACTTAGTGATCTCACCAGTCATTAAACAGATGGAGTCCCAGCTAAGGAGTGTGGAGTGTCTCGGGCTGAGGTAGACCCCGAGAGGCTCTGTTCAGGGGCGTAAAATCTTCCTGGCTGAAATTTAAGTAGGGTTTTCAGTCCCTGAGCAGAGAGACATTTGCATTCGGCCTGTTCTAGACCTCTCAGGGCCTCCCCCACCCACCTGAGCCCCCCCCCCTGTGCACCCCTTGAATTTTGCTTGAATTTTGGCCTCCTCCCATCTCTGGACCAATTTGAGGGTGTTGCTTGTCGGAGGAGATCAGCTCTGCTCATGAGGCACGGAAGGCAGCTCCTTTGGTGGGTGCAGCAACAGAGCTGAATTCTTCAGGATTTCAGCCATATGCCAGGTGGGGGTGGCAGCACAGAGTTTTGCGACAACCAGAGGTGTTTTGGAGCGCCCTTTCCAAGGCTGTCGTAATTCTGGACTGCAGTTAAGTTGAAGATTGCCTGTATTTGGAGTAACCACGAGATTCCTCCTAGAGCAGTGTTTCTCAACCTTGACCATTTTAAGGCATGTGGACTTCAACTCCCAGAATTCCACAGCCAGCATTGCTGGCTGTGGAATTCTGGGAGTTGAAGTCCACATGCCTTAAAATGGTCAAGGTTGAGAAACACTGTCCTAGAGAGACTCGGGGGACCTCTGGAGCGTTTCCATCCCAGCCTGTGGCTTCTCACTGCAGGGAAGACCCCCTCTGCCTGTGCTCTCCCAGGGCTCTCGTGGAGGAGGGGGGGGGCCTTTGGGGGCAGCGATTCCACCAGCATCTCTTTCCTGCAGAATAATTACCGCCTGTGGGGAGCTCCTGCGACAGTGTGGAGACCTTGAGCAGCAACTGGCCAACAGGTGGGTTTGCTGGGCGGCTGTTCAGAAAAGGGCAGGGTGGGGCAGGGGCTGGCCCGTCTCCCACCAGTGCCCGGCCCGCTCTCCCAGTTCTTCTTCCCCACTGAAGCTTTGACAGACAGGGCTCTGGGGCACCCTCAGTGCTCAGGGCATTTTGTCTCCCGGTGCCGGTTGCAGGATCCTCTCCACAGCCGGGAAGTTTCTCTTGGAGTCCTACCGTCCCTGCAGCCTGAGCGGCTTCCAGGAGCGCAGCCCGGAGAAGCAGAGTCACATCAAGAACCCCTGGCAGGAGTACTGCTACTTGCAGCAGGAGAGCCCGGCAGAGTACGCTGCCCTGCTGGAGACCCTCTACACGCTGAAGGTGGGCGTGGCTGGGCAGGCAGAGGAGCCACCCCTGCTTACCCCCCTCCCCAAAAGGCTTTCTGAGTGGGAGGGGCTGGGGGTGGTGGTTCTTCCTTACGAGTGTTTGCTCTTCTGGGCCCTTCAGAGTTCCTGTCACCTTGCTTGCTTTTCCCGGCATGCAGGACTCCGGCAGACCCTCTCCGCCTCTTTCCTAAAAACAGGTTGGGTACCCCAAGGGTGATCAAGTAGAGGGTAAGGCCCCCGTTCTGAAAGCCTTGCAAAATGGAGGACACCTTTGCCTGTGCTCAGAAATGCCAAAGGCAGGGTTCTCGGGAGTGGCGCCAAAGCCAAATTCTGCGTACTCCTCTTTCCTTGGGGGGCCCCACCACACGGGTCGAGCCTCAACCATTTGCCTGGTCGCCTTCTCTGGCATACGGTCTCCCAAGGCAGTTTGCAAGCAGCATCTCGGCCAAACCGTCCTGCCCCAGAGAGCCAGTTGAGTCTCTGATGACCAGGCCTCCTGACCCTGCAGGAGAGTTGTGATTCCCCCAGAAGATCCGCCAAGCTTTATTATCCTCCTCCAGTTCTTTAACTGAATGTCCGCTATCTCCCATGGAAATGAAGAGGCTGGATGGCCTTGGGCCGGGTCTCCAGTTGGCCCCCCCCGGGGGTCCCTTTAGGGGAGAAACGCCCAGGATCCTGTGCAAGCCAGCATCGTGGCAGTCGGAGCTTCAGGCAGCAGCCTCTCATTGCACTCCGAGGCCAATTGCCCGGGTGTCTCTCTCGGTCTCAGGGTAGCTGGGGATGTTTCAGGCCCCCCCCCCCCATTGATTGACAGGGAAGGTCCCTTGCTCTCCTGCTGCTGCTGAGGGTCTTCGCAGCTGCTCTGGCGAGGGAGAGGACGCGTTTGGATAGTGCAGGGGAGCAAAGGGAGCCTGTCCTGACTGCCCCCTCCTTCCCCGTTGCAGGAGAAAGGGACGAGCCACAATTTGCTCTCAGCGTCGCGTTCTGCCTTCACCCGCCTCAACCAGCTTGCTCACCAGCTGGCCTTTGACTCGGTTTTCCTTCGCATCAAGCAGCAGCTCCTCTTGGTGGCCAAGATGGAGGTGAGTGTCCTGTAAGTAGCCTGATGGGCAAGGACGCGGGGGTCCCCACAGCGTCCTTGAATGAGGACCGTGGGAGAAGAAAGAGGGAAGGTCGCTCTGCGTGACAAGTCAGGCTCTGCCTTTCTGCTCCTCCTTGCCTAGAGCTGGAGCGCAAGTAGCGCGGGCGAGATCCTCACCGATGACCTGCCCAACTTCAGCCTCACGCCTCTGGAATACATCAGCAATGTAGGTGGAGGGTTCACACATGCAACACAGGTGCTGCTGGATCTCAAGGGCCTCCTAGTCCCGCGTCTGGTCCCTCCCCGCCCTCAGAGGAGGCTGCTCTCGGTCTGACGGAGGCCTGGTTGGGCAGCCGCGCTTCAGCGATTTCCAGAACTGGGCAGCCCGAAAGGGGTAGGGAGCTGTAGCCCCTCAGGGGTCCGGCCTGAGTCCCTTGTAGGTACTGATGGATTCCTTTGGAGCACCAGAGCAGAGGAGCAGCTGAGGAGGGCCGGCCTCCACGGATGAGGCAGCTCCGGGTCTGGAGGGTCATTCTGGGGGGCTTCAGCTGCAGAAAGGGGCCTCCGAGGGCAAAGGGAGAGGAGAAACCTCAGGGACTGTGAGGGCTGAGCCCCTCTTTTGGGCTTCAGGACGTGCCTGGAGAGGAATGCGCTGGTCACCTCTAGAGACACGGGGGGGCAATTGGCCGGGCTTCAGAGTGACCCCAGTGAAAGGCTGGGGTTGCCTGACCAGTTGCTCTCCTCCCTCCCTCTTAGATCGGCCAATACATCATGTCCCTCCCTCTTCATCTGGAGCCCTTCGTGACCCAGGAAGACGCAGCGCTGGAACTCGCACTGCATGCTGGGAAGCTGCCCTTTCCTCCAGAGCCAGGTGGGAAAGTGCACGGGGGCCAGGAGGCCTCCCCTGCCCCAGGAACCGGCCTTGGCCCAAAGAGGCAGCTGCAGGATGGCTCATGTGGGCAGTGCCCTGCTTTCCCTCTCGAAAGGAAGAAGCCCACTGCAGCTGCGGGACAATCATCACTAGCGCTCCTCTTTCTCCCAGGTGATGAGGTCCCTGAGCTGGACAATATGGCGGACTACTGGCTAGGCTCTCTCGCCAGGGCCACGATGCAGACGTACTGCGAGGTCGTCCTACAGATCCCTGAGCTCACCCTGCACTCCACCAAGCAGCTGGCCACAGATATTGGTGAGGAAGAAGGATGTTTGGCGTGGGGGGGGGGAGAGGCCCAGGTTAGGCCCTGCATGTGGGTGGGGTCTTGAGGGTCACCCAGCCTCCTCCCCCCCTGCTCAGGAACTAGATTCTGGCATTCCTACCATCGGGCTGCCTGGCTTCCAGGTGAGGATCTGCAGGGGAGGCAGGCGACCGGCTCATTGGCCCCATGGCCAGGGGACTCTTTCTGTTCTGCCTGCCCCTCTGGATCTCAAACCCAAGGGGTGCATTTATAAAAAAGGGAGAGCAGCCCCTTTAAGAGTATTCTTGTGCCCACCCTGCCTTTTCAAACTAAGGACAGCCAGCGTCTTCAGTCTCTTTTCCTAGGGCTTCCCATCCAGTCGCTCAGTCCCTGCCGGATGCGGTGCTGCTCTGGCCATTGTCCTGGGACTGCCCCTCTCTTGGCGATTGGGGAGCCGAGATGCGATGCTGCTCGTTTCTCTTGCAGATTACTTAATCAATGTGATGGATGCTTTGGGTCTGCAGCCTTCTAAGACCCTGCAGAACACAGTGACTCTCCTGAAGACCAAGCCTGAAGATTACAAGCAGACGGCCAGAAATTTTCCCCGCCGCCTGGCTAGCAAAATTGCCGCCATGAGGGCCCTGGATTATTGAGCAGTTGATTTCTCAGCCCAAGAGTGGGCCCCATGGCTGCACCTGGCCAGAAGTGTGCCTGGCGCCCCCCCCTGCCCCCCAGGGTAGAATTCTCTCTTCCTTGTGAGAGAGGAAAGAGGCCAGAAAAAACTTGTGTATGTTCAGACAAGTTTTCTAAGTACTCAATAAATCTCTTTCAAAGGTGTCTCTGCCTGATAGCTGGTCAAAAAGAGCATTTGCAGCCAGCCTGCCCCTCCTTGTGGAATCGGATCCGAGGGCGGGGGGAGTGGAGGGAGAGTCCTGACTGGGGGCAACCTCAGAATTGGGGTTCAACCAGGGTCCCGCGGAAGGCGGCTAAGAGTGGCTGGACTAAGGAACGGTTGTGGGGAAGGGGGGGGGCAGTTTCTCCTCTGCTGCTCATTTTCTGCTGGGGCTGGCCAGCCTCAGGGCACGAGGGCCCTTCGTCTAGGGTGGAGAGCCTGTGAGGCCTCCAAGTGATGCAAGGAACTGGTCCGTAGGTGCAACCAGGAGGCTGAGTGAACTCTGTACAGCCAAGCTGTTGCACTCCTTTCTTCCTCCGGAGCGATCCAGCTTCGCCTGACGTGCAGCTCTGGGTTCTCCAAAGCCCCAATTAACTCTTGCCTGGGCTGAATCTGGGACACAACGACGGAAGGTCGGTCTCTGCCCTCCTGGCTGCTTGTCTGCAAGGAGGTGAAGCCAGCGGCCGGCCCAGGGCGAGGGGCCACCTGTGAGCCCCCCCCCCTGTGGCCAGAAGAGGCAGTTTGGGGAAAGGGCTGAATCAGACCTGGCCAGAGGCAGCCTTGGCCGGGGTGGAGGGATTTGGGGACAACAAGCTCAGAGCCAAGAAAAGAAAAGGTGTTGTCCTCCCCAAGTCCCTCTGGTGCTTCTCCAGGTGTAGCTTGGGCCTTCACCTCTTCAAGGCTGAACCTGGCTGGGGGGGGCTGGCCCAGACCCCACGTTGTTCCCCAAAGTGCAGCTTGTGGGCCAAAGCCTCTTGCCCCGGGGGAGTGGCCCAGCCCTGGAGGAGACACTGCCTGAGCTGGATCCGGTTGCCCGGAACAGCTCCCTTGCCCGGCCCTTGTTCCCATCCGCCAGGTTTATGAGCTTAGTCACAGCTCAGGTCTGGGGCGGGAGAGTGCGTTGTCCTCATCCCTGCAACCCCTCCTGGCTTCGCTGTCCTTCCACCAGGAGTGCAAGCGCCCTGCCTCCCAGGCTGTTGGCGGATGCTGGCAATCAACCTGCGCGGGGGGGGGGGGATGAGGCTGTTTGGCTGCTGATCATGACAGCTGTGCAGCAGCAGAAAGAGCCTCAACTGCCCCCCCCCCATTTTCTCGGTGTCTTCTCTGCATTGGCCAGTCCAGCCGCTTTAGCCCCCCCCAAAGCCATTTCTCTGCTTTCTATACACCAGTGGTTCTCCACCTGTGGGTCGGGACCCCATTTGGGGTCGAACGACCATTTCACGGGGGTCACCAAACAACGCAGTCCGCCATTTTTTCCCCCTTTTCCTTAGCTGTGGCTACTCCCTTTTATTCTATTGGCTTTTGAAAGCCAATAGAAGAGACTCTCTTGAATAGAGTCTAATTCTATTGGCTTTCAAAAGCCAATAGGAATTGTCCAGGCTGTCTCTGCCCTGCTGAGCCCGCCAAAAGTCCCCTTCTGCAAACGGTGCTGCACCAGTTGAGTAGTCCTCGACTTATGACCAGTTGAGTAGTCCTCGACTTAACAACCGGTTGGGGGTCGCGGCATTAAAAAGGTTGAGAACCACAGCTATACACGATGCCCCTTCTTTGGGTTTTTTATTTCCAGTAAGCTTACTTCTTTATTATCTTTATTTCTTTTATTTCTGCTTCCTTGCCTTTCCTCTAGGAGCTCAAGGCAATGCACAGAACCCTCCCTTCTCCAATTTTCCTCACTGAAACTTCTGTGGGGCAGACTTGACAGAGAGGAGCTGGGCCCAAATCTCTAGGGTGACTTCTTCTACGTTTGGGGGAAGGTTTGCTTCTGGCCATTCTGTCCCCACCTATCCTATCCTCAGCATCCAAAGGTGATAGCACACCTGCAAGCAAGGCAGCTCTTCCAAAGCCCTGGCACTCGCGGCAGAGCAGCTGCCAGCCTGTGCTGCCGGGAGAGGAACGCCTCGGGCTAGAGGGCAAAATGCTGTCATGTTGCCCAAGAAGGGGCACCTGGCCAGTCCCTTCTGGCCCGGCTTGCCAATCTCCCGAGCGAGAGGCAGTGCAGGATCCCATCGGGTCGGTCAGCAGGACAGAGGTTCCGAGTCGTGCTGGAGCCCATCCTCAGGGAAGCTCTCTCTACAGCAGTGGTTCTCAACCTTTTTAATGCCACGATCCCCCAACTGGTCGTAAGTCGAGGACTACTCAACCGGTCGTAAGTCGAGGACTATTCAACTGGTGCAGCACCGTTTGCAGAATGGGACCTTTGGTGGGCTCAGCAGGGCAGAGACAGCCTGGACAATTCCTATTGGCTTTTGAAAGCCAATAGAATTAGACTCTATTCAAGAGAGTCTATTCTATTGGCTTTCAAAAGCCAATAGAATAAAAGGGAGTAGCACAGCTAAGGAAAAGGGGGAAAAAAATGGCGGACTGCGTTGTTTGGCGACCCCTGTGAAATGGTTGTTCGACCCCAAATGGGGTCCCGACCCACAGGTGGAGAACCACTGCTCTACAGAATGTGTGCTTTGGGCTGTTCTGCGTATAGTATTGATGTGGTCCCTGGTTGTGTGTGGCTCTTTAATTGTTGATTGGGGTGTTGATAGCTGGCAGGCAGTGCCCGCATCTGCCCACTGCGTTAACCACTGTCCAGCTCGGGACGGGGCCTTTACCAAACTCCATGCCAGCTGCCAGTCTGCCAAGAGGGTGGGCGTCATTTCACCCCCCCAGTTAAACCAAGCCTTTCCCTCCATTCCCTCGAGCTTTTTTTGTAGTTCTATGCCAGACGTGCTTCTTGAAATTGGAAGCAAGGTGATTTTTGCCTTCCATATGGGAGAAGAGTCCTGCATTCTGCAGAACGTAACAGCAACATGGCAGATTTCTGGCTCCATAGCAACAGTTGGTCTTTAGGACCGACCCACGTGGCAGCCGCCTTTGCAAGCCGCCCAGTGCCCTTCAGCCCAGAACATGGTGAGCAGCAGCGGTGCAACGGCCCAAGGGCTCTGCTGCGGGTGTGTGCACTCTGCTTCAAACCTGTATGCCTGACTGCAAGGACTGGAAAGGCAGCATTTTTGCCAGCACACTCACTTCGGAGGAGAACACGAGCAGGCAGCATTTTCAGAGGCAATTTTTCTCCCCCCAGCATCAAACAGAATTGTTCTGAAAACTGTAGCGACCACAGATGCAAAGGAAAAGCTGTGGTGACCAAAATGAAGCCCAGGGATTCCTGCATTCAGGTCCCCAGCAGGGACCCCGCAGCTGCTCGGACTTCTGAGGGACCAGCATGCGAATTCCAACAGCCTCTGAGCTGCTGCAGTCTGACCCACCAGGAATCTCCCCCCCCCCCCCGCAGAAGTTGTTGAGCATAGGGCCCCCTTCTATGTCAAACACCACCCCAGAGTTCAACCGTGCAGAGCGTTTCCTCAGTGTTCCTGGAGGTGACAGGGTGACCCCGCAGGCCTGCAATAATGTGGGAGAGCTGAGTCCAAGCATGATACTCTGCTCCTTTCCTCTCTCTGGCTCTCCACCCTCCCACCACGGGTGCCTCCCCCTCTGGGCGCTGCTTGGGGCTGGGTCATTTTCTGCACATTGTCCACCCTGGGACATCTTGCTTTGGGTGCCCGTGACCGTTTTCTGCCATGTGCCTCTACCTCACAGGTTGGCAAGGGTGAAGAACACTGGCATTCCCCTTGAGAGGGCACTTGGTGTGATTCTGGTCTCCCCTTTCCAGTTCAAATTCAGCCTAGGCTGTTGGACACCAGGCTGGCAGGGGACAACCTGCCGCCACAGCTTTTCCTCCTGCCCGCCAGCATTGGGCAGACTCTCTGAAAAGCAGCTGGCGCATTTCTCCTCGACCCATGTGACTCCTTGTGCTGTGGGGAGAAAAGTTTAGTGCCCCCAAAATGAGGAACGCGAGGGCAAGGAGAGGCGGAAAGGTGACAAAGGGAACATGCTTTTCACCCAAACTGGGTTTATTCTGTGACAAAGCTTTGTAACTTTTATAATGGCCCATTTCTTTGCGGTGACTGCCTCTTGCACCTCAGCCCTTTTATCACCTCCAATAAAGTCCCCCACGGGATGTCAGCCACCAGGTGCCTCTCCCATAAAGCAGCAGAAGGCGCAGGTGGGGCCAAGAAGGCCTCTTTGGTTACACAACGCCTTGCCCTGGCTGCCCCCCCCCATGCCCGCTCCTCATTTTAAGATGTGCACTACTAACAAGCATTTCCCATGATTGGCGGTAAGCTCCCCTTTCAGAATTCTTACGCCAACCTCCTGACCTGCCAGATTTATACCCCGAAAGAAATACATGGGCTTTAGCAGCAGATCAGGGCTCTCCAGCTGCTCCCCAAGTTTCTGATGTGTTGAGCGGAACCGGAGGGGGGCTGTGCCATCCAAGAGGGAGGGGGAAGGATGCCCTGCAGGTGCCCAGAGGAGCAGAGAGGCAAGTTGCCGTCCTGGCCTCACTGGCTCTCGGTGTCCGCCCCAGGAGCTTCTTCCTCATCGCTATCAGGCACCAGCAGATCCGCAGGGAAGCACACGGAGCGAGTCGTACTTGGGGGGTGGGGTGCCGGGCTCAGAGCCAGCCCCCGGAGCGTCTGGGGGCCTGTCACCCAGGCTCCCAGCCGCTGCCGCCTTCTTCTCCTCCTCCCCACAGAAGCCCAGGTTGGTGTAGGCCTCCACTTTCTCGCAGATGGATGGGAGGGCGTCAGGGGGCCGCGGGGCCGGCTTCCACTTCAGCCCCTTGCCCCAGGCGATCAGCTTCAGGACGCTGATCCAGACAAAGTCAATGAGGATCTCCCCGAACTCAATGAGGCACAAGACGGAGCCCCCCATCCAGAAGCCAAACTGTCCACCGAGGCTGGAGAGGAGCCAGACGATCTGCCGTGGGAAGAGAGGCCGAGGTGAGGCCGGCCAGCTCAGGCATCCCCAGAGCAGAGACGCAGGGATCAGCTTTGCAGCTTGGCCAAACTCTCCTGGCCAGAGAAGGGCCGGGGCTGGGCTGCTCTTACGGTCCCCCACGAGGCCAGCATGGAGGTGAGGAACACTCACCAATCCAGCTCCTGAAGCCAAAGCCAGACTTCTAAAATTCTGAATTTCAGATCCTGAAAATGGCTTTGAGCCACTTCCTGGAGTTTCCTCACTGCTTGCCAAGCAACCCAGTCACCCCACTGTCTCAGGTCGGCCTCTCCCAGTTTTCCCAGATGCCGACATTGTTCCTGCCACATGCAAAGCAGGGCTTCCTGTAAGCACGAGGGCACACCCTCCTCCCACGTGACCTCCCACTTCTGAGGAGGCACCTGCCATTGCGTTGCCCATCCCTGCTTATCAATGAACTCGGCCTCCTCTGTGGGGGACAAGCCTTCAGAAGACCTCTGGGGAAGGAGGGAGCTGGACTCAGACCTCTTGCCATCTCAAAGGGGCCACTTACAGTTGTTGCTGCAGACTCTGAGATGGTGCGGTAGTTGTACTCCTGGAAGTAGATGCTGAGCTTGATGATTCCGTTTCTGGGACAGAAAAAGAAGGAATATTCAGGACTCCTCAAAGTGTGAGGCAAGACCTCCTTTCTGTTTCTCCACACCCTTTCCAGCGGCTCGTGGTTTTGGGGTTTTCACAGAAGAACAGACTCATAAGAGTTTGAAGGACCTCAGTGCAAGATCTGCTCCAGCATCCCTCCTCAGAGGACCACCCAATCTCTCACTGGCCCTTCAGCAATGAACTGGCTGCTTCGTGTGTGAGCCTGCTCCACGGCTGAGAGTTCATCAGGATCCTCCTGACATCCTAGCCCAGGGGTAGGCAACCTTGGCTCTTTTATGACTTTTATGCCAGAATTCCTGAGCCAGCATGGCTCAGCTTGGAAACCTCTCCCTTTCCCCTCAGCATGGCTGGTTCAGGAATTCTGGGAGTTGAAGTCCACCAGTCATAAAAGAGCCAAGGTTGCCTACCCCTGCCCAAATGCCTGAATTTTGATCATGTGACTGTGAGGAAAAATATTTAAATATTTAAGCCAGGGGTCTTCAAACTTGGCCCTTTTATGACTGGTGGACTTCAACTCCCAGAATTCCTGAGCCAGCATGGAGGAACTATGGTCCTCTCATGGCTGGTGGACTTCAACTCCCAGAATTCCTGAGCCAGCAGGGCTCAGCTTGGAAACCTCTCCCTTTCCCCTCAGCATGGCTGGTTCAGGAATTCTGGGAGTTGAAGTCCATGAATCATAAAAGAGCCAAGCTTGCCTACCCCTGTCCTAGCCTGAGCCTCCTTCCATATGGTTCTGGTTCTGTCACCCAGGGCAATGCAGAGTAGGCCCATTCCCTCCTCTATATGTGATCCTGCTTTGGATTCATATCTTGCCCTCAGGATGACCATGCCCATATCAAGCCCACAGAGCCTGACCAAGACCCACGGAGTGAACCAATTACGTCCCGTGATCTGGACTCTTAAGATCCTGGTAATGCAAACAGTATTTGCCCTCCCAGCACTTCCATCACGCTGCTGCTGCTGCTGGTGGTGGTGGTGATTGAGAATGGCAGCCTGGTGCTTTCACGTGGACTACCAGCTCCCTCTCCCACGCCTTTCCTTTTTCCTAAATAGATGCATGTTTACTGCTGTCCCATCCAGTCAGTCTTGACCACACTGATACTTTCTCTAGGAGGATCCATCCCTGACCTGCTCCTTCAGGTCTTTCAGTTTCTCCCTCAAAGTTTACCTAGTTCTCCCAGCTTGTCTTCTGCAAATTTTTAAAATGTCTCCTCACTCAAGGATCAAAATGTTGAATGGCCAAGAACCCCGTAGCCAGCCCTTGAGACTTCCCTCCAGATTGGGGGACTCTTGGAGTGTAGCAATTCAGCCAAGATCCAACATCATCGTCATCTAGTCTCTATTTCATCACTTTTCAAAGGAGACCATCATCTGATACTCTGCTGAAGGCTTTGCTGAGATCCAGTGTCTGTGTGTGTGTCGGGCCCCTTCTCTCTCACTCCAGGCGGCTGAACGAAATCCAGCCGGCAGGTTGAAAGGTCTGGCTGGGCTGCTCAAGCCTCAGAAGCCAAAGGGGCTCCGGTGGGCTTTCCTCTGCCCCTGCCAGCCCCCCCATCACAGCAGAGCTCAGGGAGGACACAACTAGAGCCACAGTTGGGCCAATGGGCAGAAACAAACAGGATGGAACTTCACGGGGTTTTGTATCAGAAGGTGAACGCTGGGACAAAATGGGTTTGAGGAAAGTTCACGAGAAGAGGGAAGCTTGGACAAATACACACATAGCTTATTTTTGACAAGAAGGGAAAGGTGTTTGGTTACTGCAGTGATTGGGGATTGTGGGATTTGGCCCTCTGCGCAGAGACACAAAGGTGAGAGCAGCTGTATGGGCAAGGAAGCAGAATTGGCTAGGCTTACTCCTCGTTGACCCACAAGGGAGCTGGGCTCCCACAGAGAGAGGACAGAAGCCCCGATATGCCTCCCAAGGGACGCCTCCCTTCGCTTTCTCCACTCAGGGCTGGCTGAGCGATGGTGGTGACTCAAAGCCGCTCGGTCCACTTCAAGAGAAAGCAAAGGATGAACCAGGTCCAACTCTCCCCACCCGTGGCCCTAGTGTGGGACAGCTGCTCCTCCCAGCCTCTCACATCACCCAGGAGCTGCAAGCGGATGCTTCCTACCGCATCGGCGTCAACGAGGGACACACACTGACGCACCTGTCCAGAGTCACTTTGGTCGACGTGTCTCTTTCGTAAGATAAAATGTGGAAAATCCAGTCCTAGCAAGAGGAAAGCAAGGGACACAAGCAGGTCACGGCAGGTGACAGATGCTCTCATCGGGACCAAGAAGTAAGAATTTTCTGCTTGAATACCTTTTTTTCACTTCCACTGGCTTTTAGAATTTAAACTATTGAACATGGGTCCCCTGACTGACAGAGTCAGAAGGGCCCCTGAAGGTGCTGCTGAGCCCCCCCCTCAGAGAAGAGTCAAGATGGCTGCCCAGCCTCCCTTGCCGGGACCTTGGAGAGGCAGGTGAGGAGCCGGCTGCAGCAGCACTCACCTCTGAAGCTTCGGAGGGCCAGTCCGCCATGGAAATGGTCATCTTGTACTGGGTGTTGCTGCAGGAAGAGATAAAAGATCAGGCCTTTCTCTCAGCCCCCCCCCCCAGCCCCCAGGCCCCGCTTGACCGCTCTTACTTGCAGGTCTCCTTGCAAGATTGGATGCACGTCTGCCGATGCTCCTGGCTGGTGCGCAGGATGGAGTAGCAGTAGGCTGTAGGGAGGGAAAAGCCCGTCTTGGCACAAGGCTCTCGGCTGAGCTTAATCTGAGCTTAAATGTTACCTTTAATTCTGAAGGAGGAATGCCTCGAACCAAAGTTTTGCCTAAGGATTAAGAGGTGGGTCTCTTTCTATTGGGAGCAGGACACCTGAAGGGGGCTCGGCTGGCATTAGCTGTGCTTTCAGGTCCGCTCCACCCCCAGCCACAGCCAGCCAGGCGAGAAACCTCCGGCAACTCCACAACTCCATTCTCTTGTCGGACCCATATGGCTGGGAAGCAGCTCTGTGGGGGGGGGGCAAACCCTCTATTTCCTCACCCCAGTTGGGATAATCCTCGTTGTTACAGTAATGGGTCCCTTCGGGCAGCGGGTAGGAGTAGTGGGCACACTGGCAGATCTTCACCATCTTGTCTTGGAAGCAGGAGCGCAGGCAGGCCTGGAAGAGGACAGGGTCCTGCTGGCCGTGTGCTCCTCAAGAGCAGGGCCCAGCTCCAGCCACTGGGCGCTACCACCACCACCTTGCCAGCCAAATTCCCCCAAGAGGCCCCCAAAGAGGGGCCACAAGAGTTCTTGGGAATGTCACCATCTCAGCCCTCCCCCGGACTGGCACTGAGAGAGGGTCCATGTCTGGGGGGGGGGGCGGGGGGGGCAGCAGCATTGCTCACCTGGATGGAGTATGTGGTTTTGTACTGGTTTCGGAAGGGGCCCATCTTGCTGCCAGGGTGGGTGCAGTTGGCACAGACCCCCATCTCCTTGGCCTTCGAAGAGGAAACATCAGTGGCCCTCCCCAGATCTGGAGAACAGCCCCTTCCAACAGGGCTGTCTCCCCCAGGGCTCTTCACGGGGGGGGGCAGGGCAGAGGAGGGGAGCCCAGAGACGAAAGACCCTCTCGTCCGCAAACGCTCTCCCCCAGCTGCAAAGGGTGGCTCCTTCCAGAGATCTGAGCTGGTCTCTTGCGGGAATCAGGCCAAGGGCCATAGCAAGTGGCCAGCCGGTATTTCCTCCCCCCCCCCGTTTGGCTCTGGCTAGAGAGAGGCCCCACCCCTCCAGGAGGGAGGCTGCCAGTGCAAAGTGTTCCTGCATGGCAGATTTTTCTAGGGAAAAGCACAAAGGATTATAAAGCAGGAGTGCTGGTGTAACAAAAGGCTTATCTGGACCCACCCAGCAACCAGGAAAAAAGGGGCCACCCAGCACACCCAGAGACGGGGAAGCGCCCTTGTTCCCTCTCAAGGACACGGCGGCCCTGAGGAGTTTGGAAACTTCCTCAGCAGTTTCCGGAGGAGACTGGGGCAGATTCAGAAACCGACGGCCCTTTTGCTCTTTTGGGGGGGGGTCCTCCTCCTCCTCCTCCTGCTGAACCAGGGCATCTCCATTCTTTCTGAGCAGCCCCACAGCCCAGCCTGGGAGGGCCTCCCTGGGCCCAAAAGACTCGAGGGCTCGGCTTTCGAGAGGCTGCAGCTACTCTGCACCTGGGGGGGGAGGGCGGGGGGAGGCCCCAAGGTGGCTGAAGCGCTCGCTCAGAGTGCTCATACGGCCCGTCTGCCCACAAAGCGGAACAGAGCAGGGAGAGAAGGCTTTGCCCTCTCCTTCCTAAGAGGAGCCCAAAGCTCCCCCCCCCAGAATCACAAGAGGCACCCTGGATTCCCCACACTTTGCTCGGTCGGGCAGAAGCCCCGTCCACCGCCTGTTCCTTGAGCTCAGCTCCTGAGCATCGGTCCCAGAAGGGTGGCTCACTTCCTGCGATGGAGCCCAGCTCACCCCCCTGGGGCTCACAAGAACCGTTTCCCAGGCCGGGGAGCGCAGGGGGCAAGCCCTCTCTTCCTGGTCCCCCTCCCTCAGCATCCGTCAGGAGCCAAGGCAGCCAAAGGCCACATTGCTCTGTCCAAGCAGGGGGCGGGGGACAAAACTCCTTCTCAGAGCTGGGGATGCCGCTGGGTCACGTCCAGCAGACGCACCCCAGGAGTCCCACCCATCACTGTGGGTTTTCCAAGGGGGCTTCAGATATAGTTGATGCAGAAGCCTTCAGAGACCACTCCCAGCACTCGGCTTCCTGCTCTAATCACAGGCCAACTCAAGGTTCAGAGGGGAGCGAGTCTCCGGCCTCTTCAGGACCCCCAGCTCAAGACCTATTGGAGCGCCGTTCACTGAATGCAAGCCGGGCCAGGAGGTGAGCCCCCCCCCCGGCTGCCCCTTTTCTCTTGATGGGAAAAGGCACTAAGGGCCCAGGATTGCAGTGCAAGGCCGCAGAAGCTCTGGCCATAAAGACCAGCCAAAGGGGCTGTGGGCAAGGGACCCTCCCTTCGCACCCGCAAAAGATCAACATCCCAAAGTACTCATCCTCTGGCCATACTGCAGAGTCTCACAGTGACATGAAAGGGGGCCCTCCTTCCAAAAAACCAGGGACCCAACCAGAAAACCCCATCACCTGCGAAGCAGCGTAGTCCTCGTAGAGGTTCCTCACCGGAACGTCGGACCCGTTGAGGGTGCAGTCACTGTAGGGGGAGCCCCTCCGCTCCAGTTCATCCTAGTAAGAAAAACCCGAAGAGGTGGCGACAGTTGCTTCTAGCATCCTGCCGAGATGGCGTTCCCCCAAAACCGAGCTTCCCTGTCCCCGTTCACCTCTCCGGGGAATGCAGACCGTGCAGGGGTCAAAGTCCTCCGAAAGGCCTTCTCGGGAACCCTGCACACTCACCCTGAGAAGGGGAGAGCAACCCTCCTGATGCAGAAGACCCCCAGGTTCCCTTCCCACCCTGGCTGGGTCCCAGCTCTCTTCAGGCAGGCAGTCCAGAGCGGCCCACCTACCACCAGGACGCCAATAGAGGTCTCAGTCCCTGACATGGCGTAGATGCCCTGATCCTTCAAGAAAGGGAAGCTCCTCTGCTCATGCAGCATCAGCCGGACTCCGGCCGTGGCGGTGAGGAAGGGGATGTAGTCCTTCTGGCTGATATCCAGGATCAGCTTCAGCCCTGTAGAAGCAAAGCCCCACAGTCATCAGCCGGGGGGGTGGAGGTCCTGGGAGAGAAAGGGGGTGCAGAAACAGGGGTGCAGCCTGTCTTCACTCTGTTTGTCAGGGGTCTTGTCTTGGTAGCAGGAGGGCTGGGGGGAAATCCAATGAGCACCTCTGCCCAAAGTGCTGGGGATCGGGCCACACACCTTGGAGAAGGGCAGAGCACAAGCTTGGGAGGCCTGGCACCCACACTTGGCTGATGGGCCTGGCCGCTGCCTCTGAGCCCGCAACAGAGTGCTTCTTTTGCTGCTCCGGTTTGCTTTGGGCTAGATGTGCCCAGCCTTTGGAAGGGGCCTTGGCATCGACACCCACATCAATTCAGCCTGGATGAGCAATGCCAATTTAAGGATAGTTTTCCCTCTGTCACCAGAGCTACAACTGGCCCTGATCATCACAGCTGCAGTGCAGGACTTCGAGGCACTTTCTCCCTTTCTCGGGACCAAATCTACCTCAGCTCTACAGAATCCTCCCCCCACCTCCAGCTGGAGCCCAGCCAGGCCTTGAGACCTTCCCCCAAGGGCTG
The DNA here is from genome assembly GCF_016545835.1 of Crotalus tigris. Lineage (NCBI taxonomy): Eukaryota > Metazoa > Chordata > Lepidosauria > Squamata > Viperidae > Crotalus > Crotalus tigris. The sequence continues at coordinate 698,260 of NW_024096931.1, read as the reverse complement.
TCGGACCCTGGGACTCTCCACTCCCCCAGGTACCCACCAAACTCTGCCCCCGGATTGGAGGAGACGAGGGGCTCCTTCTCCACCCCCCAGTTGAAGACGTAGCAGTTGCCATGGTCCGGGTGGTAGAGGTGGGTGAAGTTTCTGCAGGAAGCCAAGCAGTAAAGAGATTATTCTCACAGGGAGACTTGTGGGGGTCCCGGCACACCTGGCTGGACCGGCCCTTCATCTCTCTGGTGCTGCCCTTGGGGGTCTTCCAGGGAAACCCTCCATCAAACCCTGAGCTGCACTGAAAAATTAGAAAATTCAGATCAAGCCTAGTGTTTCCTTCCAATTTGACTACCCAGGGAAGGTAATTCACACACTGGCCACTTTCTACGAGTGTCAAGGTGCCTTCTGACGTCACCCAAAACTGGACAGCCAGCAAATTACTTGCCGCAGGTTTCTATGGAAACAAGCTGTCCTCCTTCCATGCTTGCCAGCCACCCAGGAGTCCCAGACATCCAGCCTTTGGAGGAGGCCCTGAGCCAGGAAGAGCCAGGAGTCAGCAGTGCTCGGATTAACTGAGCCTGGCGTGTGGACCATGTGAAGCCAGGCCTCTGGTCTCACTGATCAGAGCCCTGGTTTTGACCTCCAGAAGGAAAGGCGCCTCCCCTCTTACACATTCAGTTTCTCTGCAACTGTCCAGCCTACCTCACAGAGTTATTGCTATGGTGAAAAGGGGAGGGAGGATATAACTCCAATAAATTCATTGACACTGTTGTGTCCTGGGCCTGATAAAGGAAACTCAGCAGGCCCAGAATTGTTGCAAATGGGCCCGGGCATTCTAAAAGCTGCCGGGGACCAGACAGAGCGGTGCCAGCCTTGCACGCATGCGCAAGGCGCAAAGAAAGAAGACATCTTATTGGTTCACTCTGTCCGGGTTTCAAGCCCTATAAAAGGCCTGCGTGCCTTTTGCCTTTTGCTGGAACTTGGAGTAAGAGAATAAAGCATTGATTAGTTATAACCATGTGTCTTCATCATTTGCACGCGAACGGAAAACACAACATTGGCGACGAAGATGGGATCCTTTGCAAGCTGAAGAAAAAAAGTTTTAAGGACTCACCCAGGAAGTCCTGAAGAGGGGAAGACAGCACCTGAATCAACGTCCCAGCCTGCCAGTATAGCATCGCTGGAGGGTGAGCTCGGCTAAAAGACCCTTTCCCCCAATAAAAGCTTGCAGAGGAACGAGTGGTGAAGTTGAAAACTAGAGGATGGCGAAGATTGACCGCTTATCTGATTTTGATGTCTCACCCTGAGAAATGGACTTCATACGTAGCACGAGTTGAGAATTACTTCAGAGTAAATCAGATAAGAGAATACGGCCTGAAGGCAGCAACTCTTTTGTGTGCCTTGGACAAGAAGCTTTTGACATCGCAGAGAATCTGGTGGCCCTGCCCCTCTGGAGTCAGTAACATATGCTGACTCAAAGAAAATGCTGAAGGAACACTTCCAGCCGAAGTTATCCGTCATTGCTTGGAGGCACACGTTCGAGCAGAGAGACCAGAGGCTGGGTGAGTCTGCTGCGGATTTCATTGCGGCCTTAAGGCAAGCAACCAGACCTTGTGAGTTCAAGGATCTGGAAGAGAGGCTGCAAGATCCTTCGTATGCAGTTTGAGGAGCAGAGACTTACAGCAGAAGATTTTTGCAAAAGAAGATGTCTCTTTCCAAGATGCCCTACAAGAGGTGACAGCTGAGGAAGCAGTAGGCGGGGCTGTGAAGGCTTTATGACCCACTAGGAACCCTCCAGAAACAGTTGCAGTCCATCAAGAGGACGCTCAAGAAGAATCGGAAGCAGATCTTGAAGAAGAGGTGGATAAGCTTCACCAGCCAGCTGGAAAGAGGCAGAAGGAATGTCCGGACAAGGCCCCAGCATCGCTTCAATGCTCTGGGTGCGGAGGACACCACAAGTGAGCTAACTGCAGGTTTCGCTCTGCCATTTGCAGAGCATGTGGCAAGCAAGGCCATATCACATCCATCTGTTTGAGTCACCAGAAGGTCCAACCTTGTGAAGAATTGCGTCTGAAAGGTACCAGGGTCCCCAGCCAGCATAGGACGGGGTTCTGTGCATTGCGCAGGAGTGTTTTGAGAACAGGGACAAACAAGCCCCTTAAGAAGAAACTTTCCATTAACATAAGGCTGCAAGGGGTTCCCTTATCAATGGAGTTGGACACTGGGTCCGCTCTTTCCATTATTTCCATTAACACATTCAAAAGGACATGCAGCAGCAGTGGCCTTCGAGTTAGGCCATCGAATCTAATACTTACAGATTTTCAGAATTCTATGGTGTGTATTAAGGGAGAGGCCACCCTTAGAGTACAGCATAAGGATTTTGATGGTCCCCTAGATGTGGTGGTTGTTGAGGGTGAACGTACGAGTCTCATTAGACTCGATTGGTTCAAGGCTCTGGGAATCCAGGTAACTGGGCTGCACCATTTGCAAACGTTGAACCTTGCAGAGGTTTGCAAGGAGTTTGCAGATGTGTTTAGTTCAGAGCTAGGATCCTACAAGGGGTCTCCCATTTCGCTATGGTTAGACCCAACCATCATGCCCATCAGGGTTAAGCCTAGGAGGGTACCTTTTGCCCTCAAAGGTAAGATAGATGCTGAACCGGACAAATTGCTCCAGCAGGACATTTTAGAACCTGTGGATTTCAGTCCATGGGAAACTCCCATAGTAACGCCTCTAAAGGCTAATGGGGAAATATGTATATGTGCAGACTACGAGTGTACACTGAATAAGGCATTGCAACAGCATACTTATCCAGTCCCTATTGTAAGCCATATCCTGGCCTCCCTCAAGGGGGGGGGGCACATTTTTGCGAAACTTGACCTGGCATAGGCCTATTAACAGCTACCTGTTGATGAGGCAGCTACAGAGGCCCAGACTATTGTAACTCACAGGGGGGCCTTCAAGGTCAAGAGACTGCAATTTGGGGTAAATATAGGTCCTGGCATATTCCAAAGTGTCATGGAGAGCACACTTCGAGGTATTCCTGGGGTCTATCCCTATTTTGATGATGTTCTCATTGCTGGGGAGTCATCTCAAAACTTAGCAGAGAGATTAAGGGCTGTTTTGCTTCGTTTTCGAAAAGCAGGCCTTAAACTAAAGAAGGATAAATGTAAGATAGGAGTCACTTCTACTGACTTCTTAGGATTCAGGATAGATGCTCAAGGCATTCATCCTGCTGAAACTAAATTGCAAGCCATCCAGCAGGCCCCAAGCCCTAAATCTAAGAGTGAGCTGCAAGCCTTCTTGGAGCTATTAAATTTTTACCATGCATTTCTCCCACATAAGGCTGCTGTGGCAGAGCCATTACAAAGGCTCTTAGACAAGCAGGCTCCTTGGCAGTGGACTAAAGTCCATGACAAGAGTTTCAATGTGGTTAAGGCCTTGCTCACGTCTAATGCTGTTTTAGGACATTTCAATGAGCAACTGCCTGTTTGCATCGCCTGCGATGCATCTCCTTATGGGGTGGGAGCTGTACTTAGTCATCTGAAGGCTGATAGGACACAGGTCCCTGTGGCCTATTATTCAAGGACTCTGTCTTCTGCAGAGTGGAATTACGCTCAAATTGACAGAGAAGCCTTGGCCATAGTGGCTGGCATTAAGAAATTTCATGATTTCTTATATGGCCACCATTTCACGTTCTATACTGACCACAAGCCTCTGCTGGCTTTGTTTACCACTAACAAACATACCCCACATATCATTTCTCCTCGTATGCTGCTCTCACGGAGCCTGGGGAGAGGTCTGGCAATTCTGCTGGCACACCTCACCAGGGGCACCTACAAAACTTGTGCATAAAAGTCCTGGTCTAGCGAGCCCAACAGACGGGCTGGTAGGCCAGGCATCATTAAGAACAAGTCCTGGTCTGCCTAGCCGGGCAGGTGAGCTGACAAGCCAGGCACCCTCCCTAACCTTGCGTAGGTCACAACGGGCTAAGGCCCCTCCTAAGCATCTAGGCAAATATGTGAGGTTCTTGTCAGTACAAGGGACTTTGCAGGTCTCGGTTGAGGAGATGGGATCTTTGTGGGGTAGAAGATAGACACGCGAAGTCCACATTAGAGAGTGGTTGGTTGGCTAACTCTGTTAGCAGAAGAAGGGTGTCTGCATGTGAGCAGACTATTATTATTTTTTATTTGTTTTATTAAGATTGTAAAGAAATTGGAATTGTGTGTATTCTATCCAGGGGGAGGGGTGTTGTGTCCTGGGCCTGATGAGGAAACTCAGCAGGCCCAGAATTGTTGCAAATGGGCCCGGGCATTCTAAAAGCTGCCCGGAACCAGACAGAGCAGTGCCAGCCTTGTGCGCATGCGCAAGGCGCGAAGAAAGAAGACATCTTATTGGTTCACTCTGTCCGGGTTTCAAGCCCTATAAAAGGCCTGCGTGCCTTTTGCTTTTTGCTGGAAGTTGGAGTAAGAGAACAAAGCATTGATTAGTTATAACCATGTGTCTTCATCATTCGCACGCAAACAGAAAACACAACAGACACAATGAATGTTCGGTCCTATTGCTCAATGCTTGTTTCCAGAAAATAAAATGGGCCCAGCCGGTTCTAAGCAAAACAGCCCTTTTGGCCAGAGACTTTCCAAGCAGCTGACAAGGCTCCTGGCATCTCTGGAAGGCAAAGTGGGAGACACTGCCCTAAGCCCTGGACGACTTATGGGGATGAGTAACACAGGGTGGCAGCCACTGGGGATCAGCAAACTATGGACTGAGTGCAAACCAAATAAGGGGTTTGCTGGCAGATGGCTGCGTGTCGAGACAAATCAGAATACTGCTGGAAGGGATCTTGGAGATCTTCTAGTCCAGCCCCCTGCTCAAGCAGGAGACCCTATATCATTTCAGATAAGTGGCTGTCCAGTCTCTTCTTAAAAATCTCAAGTGATGAAGCACCCACGTCTGGAGGCAAGCTGTTCCACTAGTTAATTGTCCTCATTGTTAGGAAGTTTCTCCTTAATTCCAGGTTGCTTCTCTCCTTGATTAGTTTCCATCTATTGTTTCTTATCTTTCCTTCTAGTGCTTTGGAAAATAAGTTAACCCCCTCAAATATTGGAATACTGCTATCATGTCTCCCCTAGTCCTTCTTTTCTCTAAACTAGCCATACCCAAATCCTGCAACTATTCTTCATATATTTTAATTTCCAGGCCCTTAAACATCTTAATTTCTCTTCTTTGCACTTTTTCCAAAGTCTCAACATCTTTTTTTGTAATGTGATGACCAAAACTGGATGTGGTATTCCAGATGTGGCCTTACTAAGGCTTTATAAATCGGTACTAATACTTCATGTGATTTTGATTTTATGCCTCTGTTTATAGAACCAAGGATTGTATTAGCTTTTTTGGCTGCTGCCACACACATTAAAATAAAATAGAGCTGGAAGGGATCTTTGAAGTCTTCTAGTTCAGCCCTCTGCTCAAGCAGACCATATATCGACAACTGGCTGTCCAGTGTCTTCTTAAAAAACTCAAGGGATGAAGCACCCACAACGTCTGAAGGTTAGCCATTCCACTGGTTAATTGTCCTCGCTCTTATGAAGTTTCTCTTTAATTCCAGATTGCTTCTCTCCTTAATTAGTTTCCATCCATTGTTTCTTGTCCTGCCCTCTGGTGCTTTGGAGAATAAACTGACCCCCTCTTCTTTGTGGCAGCCCCTCAAATACTGGAATACTGTTATCATGTCCCCCCTAATTCTTCTTTTCTGTAGACTGGCCATTCCCAAATCATGTCAAGTGATCATTCACTAGGACTCTAAGACCCGTCTCACAGTTACTGTTTTAGAGCCAAGTTTCACCTAATCTGCACTTGTACCTTTGGTTTTTCCTGCCTAAATATAAAACTTTCCTTTTCTCCACATTAAATTTCATATCGTTGGATTGGGCCCATTGTTCAAGTCTGCAAAGATCGTTTTGGATCTTGAGCTTGTCTTCTGAGATGTTGGCTATTCCTGCCAGTTTGGTGTCATCTGCATTTGGTGTCATCTGCAAATCATCTAAGTCATTAATGAAGATATTGGAGAGTTTACTCGGCCTAAGACGGAATCTTGTGGCACCCCACTGCTTACTTCTCTCCATGTGGATGTAGTGCCACTGAGGACTACTTGTTGAGTATGGTTTGTCACTCAGCTACAGATCCATCTGGTGGTGATGTTGTCTATTCCAGCTTTTTCTAACTTATCAAGAAGTAGGTGGTGGTCTACTTTGCTGAATGCCTTGCTGAAGTCTAAGTATACTATGTCCACAGCATTTCACTGCTTTATTAATTTAGTCATTTTGTCAAAGAATGAAATAAGATTAGTTTGGCATGATCTGTTTTTAACATACCCCTGCTGGTTATTAGTTATAACTTTATTTGTTTCTAGATGTTCACAGATCTGTCCTTTGATTTTTTTTCCAGTATCTTCCCAGATATTGAAGTTAGTCTGGTTAGTCTGTAGTTTCCCGGATCTGGTTTTGGGGTTTTTGTTTTTGTTTTTGTTTTTTTGAAGATGGGAAACACATCCGCTCTTTTTCAATCCTCTGGTAGGGTAGAGCTGGCTTTCAACGGAAAAAGCAAACGATTTGGTGAGGAGGGTTAGCTGTGTCTCTTCAAACAGGAGTGTAAAATGTTGGCTGATTGATCGCTCCAGGCAAGGCAATGACCCAAAGGACAGGCAGCTGCTCTTCGAGCGGAGTCGGCAGACACAAGTGCCACAGAGTCGCAGCCAAGACCCAGAGAGATTCTGCAAGGATCCAGGAGACAGCCAGGGAAGGGCCACAGGCAGTGGGACCCCCAGCTGCCTTCGCACCAGAAAAGCAAGTCACGTTCAGCCTCACTAGGGCTCCGTCAGGCCAACCTCTGCCATACCTTCACAGGGAACCCTGCCGAGGGATGGATGTCTGCTCACCCCAAAGATTTCTGGGTACCCAAAGAACAAGCCTCTTGGCCAGGAGCAGCTCCGGAAACCGAGAGACCATCCTGCCTTTCCTTGGGGTGGAGAGCACCCAAAGCCTTGTCTGGCCTGGGGAAGCCCCCTTGCTGCCCTTGCACAGGAGGGCAGTCTTCCCTGCCTCGTTGGTTGTGGCTTTAGCCAGGCTGGCTTAAGCTTCTCCGGATCTGGGACTGAAGCTTTTGCAAAATCTTATTTCAGTACACAGGATCTCATTTCTCAAAGGATAATCCACCCTCCCTGACCGAACTGGACTGGTCTAGAAAGGGAATTAAGGCAGCAGGAAGTGGAGGAAGAGCAGACAAGACGCTCTTAGCCCAAAGGCCGAGAAGGCGACACCCACATCCCCCACCCTGGACTGGGAGCACAGCTTGTGTCACCAAAGGGAGTGTCTCTGCAGACCACACACACACACATTGTGGCTTGTGGTTGTCACCACACTTGGTAGAGCAAAGCGCACTCATTTCCTGTTGAATCTCTCACTCAACCCTCCGTCATCTCCTTATGATTCCTCTCCTACCGATGAGATCTCTGCGGGATCAGATCAGAATCTGCAAATGGGGAGCAACGAACTTGCTTGTGGGGTGGTTTCTGGGAAAAAGTAGATCTCTACCTTTTTCTTGGTTCATCCCAGGCTGATTTTTATATCCTGGTTTATTCTGAACATAGGTTCACACAGAACACTAAGAACAGAACAGAACAGAACAGAATAGAAAATGACTAGACTAGACTAGACTAGACTAGACTAGACTAGAATAGAAAATGAATAGAATAGAATAGAAAAAGAATAGAATAGAATAGAATAGAATAGAATAGAATAGAATAGAATAGAATAGAATAGAACACGAAGGGACCTTGGAGGTCTTCTAGTCCAGCCCCCTGCTCAAGCAGGAGAACCTATACCACCTCAGACAGACTCGTACAAGGTTCTACAATTAAAGAAGGAACTGATCAAAATGCTAAGCAAACTCTCCTGCACACATACCTGTGATTGCAAGGCTCAGCTCCATACAGACATGCCAAGATCATGTCCTCTGCCTGGTAGCCCATTTCGATCCTTTTGCTCAATGGCACTTTGGACAAGATGCTGGTAGACTGCAGGATGTACCACTCACTCACCGCCTGGGCCGCGCTGGTGAACTTCCGGTAGAAGCAGTGGGGGGTGAGGTGTGTGCACTGAGGATGCAACCAGGAGGGAAGGGAGAACATGATTGGAAGGGAAGCCAAGCAGCCATGAGCGGCATTGGCCTTTTCAGGTACATAAGCAGATTGCAGGTGGGCTGGCCCAGAAATTAGCAGCTCTTTCCAGCTGAGCAAGTGACCTGATAGGGTCTCTTCAATAACTTCTAAATAGACCCCCACCATCTGGCCCACTTACCAGCAGAGCTGCCAGAGGAAAAGTCTAGCCAGAAGCTCAGAGCTGCCGGCACCACCCTGTGGGGGAGCTGCCCTGTGGGTGTGCCATCAGGCAGGGCTGCCTGGGGAGGGGGTGGCGCATTGGCAGTCTCGGGAGCAGGGGATGAGTCCTCATCTGCGGGGCACAGGGGAAATCCTCCTCCTGCTCCCCTGCTTACCAGTTTCAGAGCCAGCTTGTACCTCCTCGCTTCCGGGTTGCCAAAAGAGGAGTAGTTGTGGTGCCCTCCGAGGCCAAGAGAGCCGTTCCCAAGAATGTCACGGACGACCGGATGAGCCGCGTCGCTGTCGTCAATCAGGACCAGGGGGATCTGGTTCCAGAGCTGCAAGTTGAGCTTCTCGCTTAGATTCGCTGCAGAGCTCGCTGAGGCATTCTCCTGAAGAGGCTGCAGGATCCTTTCAAGGGCTGCCTCAGTGAGCACATCCAAATCTTTCAGGTAGGGCTTCACCTTAGAATACCTGAGACACGGGCCAAAGGAAGTTCACACTAGATTTGATTATCACAAGGGGAAAATGCAAAGAGGACCCTGTGCAACCACACACACATCTCCAAACAATAACTAGGCACCAGGCAAACCAAGGGCCATGTCGAAATCCTAAGATGCCATCTGGCTGGCCTCCTTAATAGAGGGAGGTTCCCTACTTTTGAGCTTCTCCAGCATCTGCAAGCTAACCTGTCAGCACCTCCCGCCCAGTACCTTCTCTGCTGGGTCAAGAGCCTGGCTCTGGCCACGGGCACCAGCTGTCCTGCAATTTGTGTTCTTCGGGCCAAATCAAGCTTTTTACTGTGGAGAGCAGCCTGTGTGTGTGTGTGTGTGTGCGTGTTCATGTCCTCGGTCAAAACCACTGGGTTGGCCTTCTGGCTCATGGCAGCCTAGATGGAATCCCATCCCATTTTAACAGCAGTATCAGGTACAACGGAAGAATCCCAGGTTGTCCAGAGGCCCTCCAGATACCAGTTGGGATCCCTGCAGAGGGAACTCACCGGAAGGGACTTGCATTGCAGATGGTAACAGCGGGGAAGGTCAACGTCTTGAAGCCGATGGCCAGAGAGGCAGTAACGTTGTAGGACAGGTAGGTGTTAATGAGGATTCCCCACTGCCAGAACACCAGCGAGGCGAACAGCAGAGTCAGGAAGAACCAGATCAGTTTCTTCTTTGGACCCTCACAAATGATGCGCTTGGGCCCATGGGTGTTGGTGTTGTCGCAGTACCAGACCAGCAGCTCCTGGTAGGTGTATCCAGGGCCCTTCTGGAGGCGATGGAGAGCCTTCACGAAGTACTTCTTCAGAGTCATTGGAGAATCTTTTGAAGAACAGAAAAAGTCTGCGACATAAATGGAATAAGAAAAATGCCCAATTTCTCATTGGTTGGAATAAGTAGCAGGTTGAGAATAAGAAGCCACGGTGGAGACAGTGGCAGGCAGGGTGGTGGCGGCGGCAATGGTACCCCTCACAATCTTAGATGATGCTAGAACAGAGCCCTGAATATGGGAGCAGACAGGGAGAGCCTGGAACACGAACCCAGGAGAACAAACATGCCATCACAGGCATTACTGGAACTTGATGGCACCCTTGGCAGAGTTAGGTTCCCAACAGATATTGGGATAGTTGAACTCCCTCCTCCCACTCCATAATTACTGTGTGCCTCTTTGAAAGTCTGGTCATTTGACAAGGAGCAGCCTCGCCCAAATGCTCTACCTGTCCAGGCAGTTTATAATAAGCTCCTACAACAATGTCAAGTACATTTCTCTTTCCTTTTGTTGTTACACAGAACCATCAGCAGAATTTCCATGCTCTGATTCGTGAATTTCTGTGCAAGTGTATTTTCTACTTTACATACACTATAACATTTCCTGAGTAAGCTCTAGCCTTCCAGGGCTACATACCAACAAATTCCTGTCCTCTTTTGCTGACAGCTCCATGACAGAAAGCAGAGGAAGGAACAAGGGGTTCTGCTGGGTCTCATTCTTTACCAACAAGAAGGTGACTAATACTTTGGGAGAAAGGGACTGGGGTATTCTGGAATTCAGGATATAAAGAGGAGAAGAGTCCAGCGTGTCTGTGGATTCCAGAAAAGGAAATTGGGATGGCAAGTAGATGTCAGACACCCCCAAAGTATTTGCCTGCATATTACTTCTTTGCCTGTGTAGTTTTTTGGGTCTGCCATTCTGATGGGAGGAGGGCTACTTGGCTGGGGAATGTATTTGCCTTGCTGTGCTCTGTCCTCTTTGAAACCTCTTCCCTTCGTGAGAAAGGAATGTGGCCTGAAAACATCTGCCTTATCTCCAGACCGTTGGGACAGTTGAGACTGTTGGGACCGTTGGAAACGAAAGAGAGACCTTGAGATGGGCACTAAATCATCAGGTTCTCAAAACAACCTGGCACCTATGGATTGGCTGGACAGTTAGACACTTGGGGGGGGGGAGTCCTCAATGGGCATTATGATGTAATCTTTTGCACGCGAATTATTCAGACCTTGCTTTGCTGTACTGCTATCTCTAACTCTCAATAAAAGTTCCTTTTGAAACAATGCCTGTTTCAAGAGTTCTGCTTTCTTGAGAGCCCTAGTTGAGTCAGGTCCTTACATAAGGTCAGTTCCATTGACTTGAGATTATTGAGGAGAAAAGTATGGGAGATCTTGCAAAGGAATATTCTAAGGATACAATCACAAACAACTCCAGCAGAAAGTCTACGGAAGACATCAAAACATCCCAATGAAGATCAACAGCAGCTTCCTCAAATGCTGAAAATGTGTGTGGAGAATAAGAAAGGCTGGAGAAATGCCAGTTTGAATAGATCCAGGTCTCCCGTGCCAGGCAGGATGCATCCCAGCAACTGAAGGGACTAGTGGAGAAGAACTCTGAATGTTTCAGGAATTTCAGGACCCCGAGAACCAGAGGGCCCTCAGATGGGTCTCTCTGTTGGCTGTCATTCTCAAAAGCCTTTTGAGCAGCTTATTGTTCTCGTCTGCCTCAGAGCAAGCACCATCCTAGCCACGAGAGAGCCCAACTTGTCTTGTGGCAGCTTCCAGGAGAAGCCAGGATGCACCTCTCCAGAGGTGTATAAGATATGTAGTCCAGGAGGCTCCCAAGGCAGCTCCCTCACCAAGACACCCCAAGTTTAACACTGACCTAAAGCAACAACATCCTGCAAGTGCCGGATTCAGGGAATGTGTGGAAGAAACAAGTCAGGGTGAGAAAAGGGTGACTGTTTCTGGGGCCGAAGGATGAGGGCGGATGCAGGCTGCTTTTCTAATGCTTTTGTCTTCAAGATACATTTTGTTCTGTCGAGGGAGGCCAAGGCAGAGCTTAAAGGTCTCTCCAGGTGAGCCAGGGCAGGCATGTCCGAGTCCCTCGGTGCTGTGGGAGAAGCAGGGGGACTCTGTCTCGAAGAGGATGCCCTTGAGGAAAGAAGCCGAGCATGGTGAGAGGCCGGCAGGCAGCTGGCAGGCCAGAAAAGGCTCCCGGACAGCGGTTTCTCCCGATGGTCCTACACTGGAGGCTCCAGCATTTGCTGGGCATGCAGCTTCTTCAAACGCGGAAAGAGCAGGCCTGGGAACCGAGATCTGCACTCACACCTCCCTAGTAGGACTGACTATACTGTCTACCAGTTTTCCATTCTGAGGAAAAGATTCTAAATCCACAACCTATGCAGAAGGTCATATCACGTTAGCTGTAGAATTAAGGACTCCCCCATAAAGCCCCAGAGACTGAAGGAGCCCCACTGAAAGTTTCCCCTCCTGAATGGCTCTTCATCATAAAAAGGTCTCTGGCATTCAAGGCAATTGTTGCATATGGTGTGCAGTGGAGAGTAACGGACAAGTCCAGACCATTTCTGGGAGGCCATCACACCCTTACTGGAAGTAGACCTTCTGCCCTCTGCCAAGGCTTTCCCAGAACTCTACTCCTACTCTTGATCCTCCTCTGAACCAGTTCCTGTTTCTCTCAATCCTTCTTTATGGGTTGGGGGACCCAGAGCTGGATTCCAAGTAGGGTCTGACTAATGCAGAACATGCCAGACTTGTTGGTGAAAAGGAGACTAAACAGGGAGCTACTTTCGTTTACCTGGAAGGGTGTCATTCTAGGGGGCAGCGCAAGGAATAACGAAGTTAAGTTACATGAAGTCTAATTCCTTTGAATGGGTCATAAATCAAGAGTTCAGAGAAGAGTAACAAAAATGATGAGGGGCCTAGAAGCTAAATCATACAAAGAACGGTTGCAGGAATTGGGTTTGGCTAGTCTAGAGAAAAGAAGGACTAGAGAGGATGTGATAGCAGTGATCCTGTATTTGAGCAGCTGCCACAAAGAAGAGGGGGGGTCAACTTAATTTTCAAAGCACCAGAAGGCCGGACAAGAAGCAACGGATGGAAACTAACCAAGGAGAAAATTCCTAACAGTGAGAACAATCAACCAGTGGAACAAATTGCCTTCGGAAGTTGGGGGTGCCCCAACACTGGAGGCTTTTAAGAAGAGACTGGACAGCCGTTTATCAGAAATAGCATAGGTCTCCTGCAAGAACAGGGGGTTGGACTAGATGACCTCCAAGGTCCCTTCCAACTCTGTTACTGTTAAATGGATTCAGAAGCAGCTGGCAAAGGAGCCCCTTCCAGGGAGACGGTGAGCTTCTCCTCGCCTGGGGCAGGGCGTGTCCAAGGAGAAGCCAGACAGCCACCTGTCTGGGAGGCTCTCACTTGCCGCGGCAGCTTAAATGGCCCCTTTCATAAGTAATTTGTAAGCTATACTTTTATTGATGTGGTTTAAAATTACATACACATGTTCAAATTTATTAGATTATTCCACTGTCTACCAAAATCTCCTGGCAATTCATAATAAAAACATAAGAAGCAATTATGCTAGAACAATTGCAATCTCTCATAACGAAATTCCTATTGAAAAAGATAAGCTCTAAAGGCCAATTCCACAGGAGCACATTCTCACCTGGGGCAGAAAACCTCAGCCTGCAGGAAGTCTAGGCAAAGTTCAGATGGGCCAGGAGGGGAAGGGGTCCTCTTCCAAGCCTTCTGGAGCTCTCGGAAGCAAAACCAGCTCTTTGTGACTTTGTCTGAAACAGTTCGAGGGGCAAATGTGGTTCATCCACAGGCCCACCTTCTTGAGGTCTCTGGACTAGACACAAATGTTAGGAGAGTCTCGCATGAAGCTTTTACCAGCAGGTGCTCCGTCTTAAAGCTGCTTTCTTCCAAGAACGGGCAGAGGAGAGATGTTCACAGAGCCTCTTAGGAAGAGTGGTGATTTCAAAACTGGAAAAGCAGAGAAAGGTCCACGCCTTGAAGGACACTTGCACTACATAGCTGCTCTTTCTGAGGGAAAGTTGGAAGGATTCCATGATATCAATATTTATTAGAGACAAATTTCCCTCTAGGAAATTCCAGACTTTTCCCGTGGAAATTTTCTCCTTCAAAAGATGGAAAACGTAAGAGAATCCACTGTCTTGGATCTGACTAGGCAACAGGGACATCATAGAACATATTTGGGGAAGTAGGAGTAGCAGGAACCTTGGATACTACTTAATATTACTTCCTGTAATATTTCTGATCTTAAGGAAAACTGAACCTCTTTCTTGGGCTTCACCCAGGCTGATCTGAACAAACTCTGAGCAATGTTGAAGCACTGGCAAGAAAAGGAGCCAAGTAGACGGAGAGTTTCTTAACCAGGATATATTAATAGCACAACCACAAATAATTCCAAAGAAAAAACAAAATAAGGGAGAATGCTAGTCAACGTGGCTGCAGAAGAGATTAACAAACACTTGAAGACAACAAATAAATGAATATATAACTTTTCAGGGAAGATGGCAAAAGGGTTATCAGGTAGCCAGAAAAAGGCTGCAAGTCCTCTCCTGGTGCTTCTACTTCGTTCCTGGGTCTGGGACAACTTGCCACGGCCAACTTGCCCTGGAACCAATCGTTGTGGGACAATTCAACGCTGTATTAATCGTTTCATTCAGTTACTTTTATTTTTGGTGACTTCGTTTTCATCAAAATTATTATAGCTCTTGTATTTCTGGATTGACTTTCTTATTTTATTATTATATTGTCCACAATTCTTCAAAATTAATTTAACTTTTGTATTTGTTGACTTGTCCCAAGGTGAGTTGTCCTCTGGCGAAGGGTCCCATTCCGTTCCTGAAAGCCCAGCCAAATCTTCGTCTAACACAGCGGTTCTCAACCTATGGGTCGTGACCCCATTTGGGGTCGATCGCCCATTTTTTGGGGGTCGCCAAAGGCGGCGATCCGCCATTTTTCGCGGTGCCGTGCACGGGCGCTGCGCATGGGGGCGGCCCCACGCATGCGCGCCGCGCATGGGGGCGGCACCGTGCACGCACGCCACGCATGGGGGGAGCCCCGCGCATGCGCGTCGCACATGGGGGCGCCGCCGCGCACACGCGCCGTGCATGGGGACGCGCCGTGCACGTGCACTGCGCGTGGGGCGCCGCGCATGCGCATTGCGCATGGGACAGCCCCGCACATGCGTGCCGTGCGTGGAGCCTCGCCCCCATGCGTGCGGCCCGGCGCATGCGCAGAACGTTTGTGTGACGGGGGTCGCCATCACACAAACGTTGAGAAGCACTGGTCTACCATTTCTGAGAATGAATTAAGTACAGGTAATCCTTCATTTAATGACAGTCTGAAGTTACAGCAGCACTGAAAAAAATGGACTTGGGGTTGTTTTTCACCCTTATGCCCATTGCAGCATCCCCCCAGGGTCACGTGATCAAAATTTGGGCACTTGGCAACTGGCACGTACTTGTGACTGTTGCAACGTCCCTGGTGTGTGTGTGTGTGTGTCACGTGATCCCCTTTTACGACCTTCTGACAAGTAAAGTCAATGGGGAAGCCGGATTCACTTAACAACTGCATTACTAACGTAACAACTGCAGTGACTCACAACATCTGTGGCAAGAAAATGGAGCAAAACTCACTTAACGACTGTTTTGCTTAGCAACAGAAATTTGGGGCTCAGCTGTGGCGGTAAGTGGAGGACAACCTGCATCAGGGTTACAAAGGCTGCCCCATCTTGAAAAAGGGAGGAAAGGAAGGCCTGGGGGGGGGCAAGGACAGGCAGCCAGAGGGCCCCCAGAGAAGATTCTAGAGCATTTCATAAAACAGCTGATCTGCAAATCCTTTGAAAACAATATTATGATTATGAAGCCAGCCTGGGTTTATCAAAAACAAGCCTCGCTGGATTACCCTTATGATCTCATTTTCTTACTGCACACAGAATACACCTTGATTTCAGCAAAGCACTTGATATTCTGATTAGCACACTTGGACTGTGAGGCAGGACAATTAAGCGGTTGCACAGCTAACTCAAAAGCCCATATTCCTCATCCTAGGGCGGGCCCTGAGCAGGGGCCATGAGGGTCTTTCCTATACCTTTCAGTGCTTTTATTAATCACTGTGAGATAAATCTTATCAGATTTGCAGATGGCACTCCATTGGGTGGGGCAGTTAAGACAAAAATTCAGAATGATCATCAAAGGTTAGAGAAATGAGCTGAATATAAGAGAATTAAGTTTATTTTTTTAACATTAGTTATTTACATAGGAAACACATCAAATGCACAGGTTTGCGATGGGAACTTTTAAAAACGGAATGGTATATAAATGGCAGTAACAAATAAATAAATTCAGTATTTGTCAGTGCAGATAAGAAACATGTGGCACTCTCCATCCTAGCCACCAGTTGACATTTTGACACCTCCCCCCATGGATACCCTGCCTGCAAGGATTGGGGGAGGGGGCAATCTCCAGCCCCAGTGAAAAACCACTGCTTGTCCCACCCTCGGCATGGCAAAGTGTTCTGTGTGCCAGCCCTTCCGCCTGCCCATAGAGCCGGAGTTTTTGGAGTTGGTAGGTTGTACAATTCTGACCCTTTTGCTTAGATCATGGTTCAGCCAGATGAGAACCCCGGCTGGAAAATTCAAATATTTTATGGTGCTTTACTGACTTGCCATTGGCTGCACATCTTCTTTTATGGCACCCAGATGTAAAGAACAGAGCAGTCTCTCAGGCTTGGCTATAAATGCTCTACTAAAATAATAATGCATGCCTAGACTGAACCCAGCATAGCACCCATTTCTCTCTGATAATTCAATGCTGTGAACATGGAAGCAGAATTTTCATCTCTGAACCATAAAGAAACACGGAAGACAGAAATGTTTTGCAAATCCACAACTAAATAGATAAGAACATTTTAGATTTTGAAAATTGGAATTTTCAAATATTTAGCATCAAGCATGTTTGAAAATGTTTATTATACTATTACTCTAGATTAGAATGAACAACTGATACAATATGCATAAACTGTGATCCAATTCTGGAACACATAAAAAGTACATAGAAATTTCTCTAAATATAAATTTGCAAGAAAAATAGGAGAAGAAGGGGCTATGATGATGTTTAAAAGTGATATTGGAAGCAAAAGTGCAACTTCTGGAAATGAATGGATTTTTTTAGCAGATGTGATGGTGTGCTTGTCTGGCCCAGAACCCAGCCAACATGTAATCTGGATTAAAAACAGGCACCTCCAAGAGACATCTGTAGATCTGCCATCAGAATGGTAGTACTTGGTGTCTCATTCTGCAGTTTGAACAAAAAAAGTAGACTGGATCCAAGCAAAGAAAAGGAAAAGTTTAATTTTAAAAAAACCAAGGAACTGGGCAGCCAGCAACAGAGCAAGTCCTCAATCTTGGTCCACGTTGCTTGCATCAAAGGAGGCTTTGCACAAATGAGGCCCTGCTGCCAAAAAGGCCCTGCCCACAGGAACTCTCTTGGCTGGCTGTATCTGGGCACTGGAGCAAGCCTCTCTCTTGGCCCACAGCAGCCCCACAACTGTCTTTCCATTTCCTGTGTCAGGAGGAGACAGGTATGGAAAAAGAATGCCAGAATCCAATTATATTTCATCTCTAGTTATTGACTGTGGAAAACCCCATTTCTGCCCTCTCTGGATTCTATCATACGATGAAGGGGAAGGGGGGTGAACAAAGGGGTTTTATGGCCCTCACTTCCTTCGGTACAACTTCAAAAGGGACTGAATGTGGATACCACCAAAAGGACTAACCATAACAATGGGGCCATCAGCTTTCATCTACTCCCCTCTGAAGTCTCCCTTCCGCCGGCAGTGAGGAAAAGGGGGTGGAAATGTAACATCTGGGATTGTCACTGGAAGGATGATGGGGTGGGGTGGGGTTGCTGGGGACCCCTTAAAACCTTGAACCGTAGGGCTTGGGCCCCAAGTCCTGTCTAGAACGCCTGCAACCATTTTCTCTTAATAAAGATGCCTGTTGGAAGAACTATTCCAAGAGTTCTGTCTTCTTAAGAAGCGAAGTGGGGTGGGTCCTTACAAAGAAGTACCTTCCTGGGTCTCCAGAGGTCAGAAAAATCCAGGGTGAGAAGAGCGGGGATCCACATTGGGAAGTTTTGCTGACCTTCCTTCCTTCCTATGCCAGCCCCCCTTCACTGAGCAGGGTATCAAGTGTTCAATTGCCAGCTGGGAATGGCCCCAGGTACGGTTCATCTGTAGTTCTTCACAAGGATCTGGCACAGCATCTGCTGGTCCACTAAAGTCAGTCACCTTAAGTATTTTTTAG
Organism: Crotalus tigris; assembly: GCF_016545835.1. Classification (NCBI taxonomy): domain Eukaryota; kingdom Metazoa; phylum Chordata; class Lepidosauria; order Squamata; family Viperidae; genus Crotalus; species Crotalus tigris. Next base: position 680,271 of record NW_024096931.1, on the reverse strand, counting down.
GTCCCTGCCCTGGCAAGCTCTGAACCTCTTCTGAAATCATTTGAGGATCTGAGGAGCTCCCTGGACACCACAGATGCCACCAGGGGCATAAGCAGTGCCACTAAGAGGGAGACACCCTTGGCACAGGAAATCAAACCCAAGGTCTCCCATGGGATCTAGAATAACTCACCAGCAAGGGCATGGAGTCCTCACCAGCAAGGGCATGGAGTCCATGAGATTTGATAAATGAGAGAGAGAGAGAGAGAGAGAGAGAAGGGAAGGAATGCCAAGGACGTCAGTAGAAGGGATGGTTTCACTGGGTGGCAAACAGATTTGCTTAAATCAGGAACTGGATGAGGGAACCCAGTTCTCTTAGCACACCTGGACACAAGATCCTGCCTCTCTTGCACAAGCAGCCGGGCTGGCAGCTGGCCTCGTGGCGCAGCGCCCAAAATCCGCAATTTGGAAAGAGCAAATAGTTTGAGCCACTTGAGATTTCTGCTGAGCTTCTTGAACTTTGACACTTTAAAAACTGGTCTAACTGCCATTTCAGAGGGCCGAGTGCTTGCCAGCGATCCACGATAGGCCTCTTCCAGTGGGGCAATAGGCCTCTTCCAGTGGCTGGCGGCTTCTCAGAGCAAAGGCAGTGAAGGTCACCAAGAACATCCCTCCATCGGTACTTCTTTTCAACTGATAAACATCAGTCATACTCTGCTTAATCTCGAGTAGAGACAGGCTTAAAAACGAAGGAGATTTCCCCCATCCCACAGAGGATCCTTTGGAGCAAAGGTGTGCTAAGAGAGAGAGAGAGAGAGAGAGAGAGAGAGAGAGAGAGAGAGAGAAAGAGAGAGAGAGAGAGAGAGAGAGAGAGAATACTCTCTGCTCAAAGCCAGCAAGTTTTGCTCAGCCTGTCTCTTGTTTGTACATTTGTTCCTTTTTTTGCACGCACAGACAAGTATGTATTTTCCATGGGAGCCAGGCTCCTGCCAAGCTGGTTGCCCACCTATGGTCATTTGGGCAACAAGCGCAACATACAAAGTGTAGATAAGTGAAATTCTACCACCAGCTTCACCCTGGAGCACTTCTGGGCAACATGCAACAAATGGCAGCAGTTTGGGAAACCACAAATCCTCCCCCGTGAACCCATAATCACACCAGGTGTGGTTTTTGCTGGTTTCCAGTGGGAGCTGAGGCACAAACCTCAGGGAATCAGGAAGTGCTAGCGAGGTCTGGTGTTACTGATAAATAAGAAGAGCACAAATGCTCCAGCCAATGCTGGGCTGTAGGTTTTCCCTATCTGTAAATGTGAAAAAAAAAATACAATTCCCTGATTCATTTTTTAAAAATGAAACTGTTCCTGGCTACAAATGCCTGGAAGGAAGCAGAGAGAGACAGTCTGTATCTTCTTTCTTGTTATTTTGCTTTTCCTGTCAGTTTCATCAACTTCCGTCTGTTTAAAGACGCCAAAGAAAGCCATTTTCCAGTGTAGTTTTCCCAACCTGTGTCATCTGGAGATCCAGAATAGTTGTGGTGCAGAGAGCCCATCTTTGCCCCAAGGACCATTAGGTGACATGGATCTCTCGGGAAAGGGTCACTGAAGAGACTGGCACTTGACTTAGGTGGTCCATGAATTGATTCCGATATCACCGTGCCCCATAAGCGCACAAAGGGTCGTGCAGAGCCAGAGCCAGGCGCATCTATCTCCAGAGAAGCCACCAAATGCTGGAGGAAGTCAAAAGAGCAACAGGAGCACAACTTCACCTTCCTGTTGGCATTGAGCTCCTATGGAGAGTCACCATCACCAAAGCCATAGATCAGCGGTTCTCAACCTATGGGTCGTGACCCCATTTGGGGTCGATCGACCATTTTACGGGGGTCGCCAAACAAGGCGATCCGCCATTTCCCTCCCTCAGGGGGCAGTGCCGCGCATGCGCACCGCGCATGGAGGCGCCACCGCGCATGCGCACCACGCATGGGGCGCCGCCGTGCATGCACACCACACATGGGCGTCGGCGCGCATGCGCGCCGCACATGGGGGCGCCGCCGTGCATGCGCGGCACGTTTGTGTGACAGGGGTTGCCGTCACACAAACGTTGAGAAAAGCTGCCATAGATGTTTCCTTTCATTAATATTTTTAGCGATCACTTTATTGGATCATTTCCACATCCATATTATTTTATTTTCAGATAGTCCTCTATTGATCCCAAGATTGAACTTTCTGTTGTTCATCAGTATTTTCATTGACTAGTTCAGCCCATTTCCCACAGTCCCTTTCCTGATCAAACTCTGCCTGTGCCCTCAGATACCATTGACATATATGAGAAGTTGGCATGAACACATTATATCTTCAAACCTGGAACTGCATTTGTTGTTCACACATATGGAAACTCTGGTCCCCAGTTCCATATTTCTAAAAAATTTGGAGTTATGCAGGAGGAACCAGGTCTGGAAGGTGATGATGCTGGGAGCAAGTATATGGTCAGCTGCAGGCAATGAAAAATCAATGCTGAATAGTTATGAATGGCTTATTATTAACTTTGGAACTACTGGATTCAAATGGAACCTGCCCACCCATCAGGTGTTTTCACCTGAAATTCTCAGAGGTTCAGGTAAAGGGGGAGGAGCAGTGGGTGACTTTCTCTCTCCAGAATTGCTTGCCCACCAGGTGTTAATTTTCAGGTAGGCAGTAACAAAATGAGCTGTTAGAGGAATCCTACTTAGGCAGTGTTGGGGGGGGGCAGCTGTTTGACATGTTTCATATGTTAGGTTTTAAAGGAATCTGGAATCTACAGAGTAGGTAGTACATACATATTTGTAGAAATAAATGCTTGATTAGTTTTATATTTCCTGTAATGGGCTGTGAGAACAACTTTGGGAGAGAGGAAGCAGGAGCTGCAGCCGGGGTAGGGATCAGCAAGAGAATCTCAACCCAGAAAGAAGCAATAGTGGAATATTGTAAAAAGAAATTAAAATAATTTTTTGAAAATAATATAGGTAAAGGCACTGATTTAAAAATAATGTAGGATGTAAACTTTTATTGGACATTGTTTTATGCAATATAATAGTGAACTTAAAAAGAAGAGTCAATCCTAAACCTCTTTTGGGTAAAATACAGAGCAAAGAACTAAAGAAATTTCCAAAGAAGATACGTGTGTATCAATAAATTAAGCTTTTACAATGACAACTATTTATGTTAATAAGAGAAATGGAAATAAAACTGAATTATGTAAAGCAAAAAACATGAGACTATAAATAAACTAGGTATGTAGGAATAAAGATTAAGAAAGAGATTGTTTTTGCAGATGATGGTGCTGCCTGTAGAAGATCTTTTAAAGGGAATTGAAATATTAATGGGCAAAGAATTTGGTCATAAGCAGGTGTCAATATTAGTAAGCAGAAGATGAAGATATTAACAAAAATATGGAAGTAAGAAATCCAACAGAACTGATAAGTAAAATGAGTCTTAAGATCGAGAAGGTAAAATATCTGGGTATCATTATGAAAAAATACTAACTGCATGTTATTCCAAAATAACTACAGTAACAGAAAAGATGGTTCAGGACTGGAAAGCAAATGAAAAAGCATTAAAGAGGGGTAAGTGTGCATTAAGAAGAGGCACTCCACATTGGCCAGAACTCGAAAAACATGTGGCAGACATGGTGAATGAGCATCGCCATTCATAGTGACACGAAATAAAATACGTTCGTTTGCACTTCAGTGGGCCAAGTCTAACCCAGATCACAGCAACAGATTTAAGGCCACTGTATCCTGGTGTACTAGATTCTTGGGAAGGCATAATATGGTACTGAGGCAAAAGACGAAAATTGCACAAAAATTACCTGCAGATCTTGATAGCAAATTAAATAGTTTCCATCGATACGTAATACAACAGCGCACTAAACATGGCTATGCGTTAGAAATATGGATGAAACTCCAATGAATTTTGATATGGTTGGAAATAAAACTGACCATCAAAAAGGTAAAAAAACAATTTTAATTAAAACAACAGGACATGAGAAGTCCAGTTTTACAGTGGTACTAGTATGCACAGCTGATGGTGCCAAACTGAGACCAATGATTATTTTTAAAAGAAAAACAATGCCGAAACTCAAGTTCCCTGTTGGTTGTTTTGTACATGTGAATGAAAAAGGCTGGATGGATGAAGAAGGGGTAAAGCTATGGCTTGATAATGTACGGAGCAGGCGACCAGGTGGACTTATTCAAAAACATAGTCTACTGGTGTGGGATATGTTCAGGGCTCATTTAACTCCCAGCACCAAGCAAAGGCTTGCAAGAATAAACACAGATGCGGCAGTTATTCCTGCAGGATTGACATCGTCGGTATAGCCACTGGATGTGTGCCTAAACAAGCCATTTAAAGATCGCATTCGAGAACAGTGGAATGAATGGATGGTTAGCGGCAAAAAATCATTCACAAAAGGAGGAAACATGCGTGCTCCACAGTTGGATGTTTTGTGCAAGTTTGTCATAAAAGCCTGGAATGATATTGATGCAGAAATAGTAATCAAGTCTTTCAAGAAGTGTGGCATATCAAATTCATTAGATGGTATGGAGGATGACTCCTTGTGGCAAGATGAAGAGGAAGCCGAAGCTGGGACCACACCATCTGATACGGAATTCGATCCATACGATGATTGCCTTGCAAATGTATCACAAGATGTCATTGATGTTTTTATGATATCAGATGACGAACAGGATGATTTTGAAGGCTTTTAAAGGGAAACTGTCATGCCAGCAAAACCTGTAAAAATAGCTTGCAGTTATGATGGGTGTTGCTAACTCGCCAGGGACTTGCCCAGCACTTGCTCTCTCTATTGTTTGTTATCTTCCTCCTATCATCATCAGTTCCAGTTTGGTTGAAAGCTTAGAAAACAAACAGCATGGCAGCTTCCATGGGTTTATTGTCTTATCCTTCCTTTCAGCTTTAGAGTGAATTAGGAAAAGTTTAATCCACTTGCACTGTTTTATGTTTACATGTTTGATGACAAACAGCCTTATGTTTATAAGTGACAGTTTTCCTGCTAAGTACCTGCATGTCATAAGCATTTGAATTAAAATTACCATATTGAAATCTAATCTGATGTTTTTTAATTTTTATTTGGTGTGCGTTGGAAGAGGGGTAGTCTTATACGGCAAGTATAGCCCAAACTCTATATTTTAACTGGAAAAGTTAGGGGTCGTCTTATACGCCCAGTCGTCTTATACAGCGGAAAATATGGTATGTCAAGACAAGAATGAGTGAAGGTAAAAAAGATAAGATGGGAGAAACCACAACTGACATTGCTGGGAAGCAATTCTGTGATAAAATGATTTGTTTGCTTGTTTCCGACAGTAACTGTTTTGAGAGCTGATGTGCCATTTAGACAATGGCAGGGGGATATATCTAAATTTGTGCGGCAGAGGGGAAAACCACGAGTAAAGTCTAAAGGGTTACAAGATGCAAAGGGAAGAGGAGGACAAGGGTTGCCTGACTTGAAATCGTAATTTGCAGCTGGCTCTTTGGCTTCTAGGAAAGGCGAATGTTGCTGAGAAACAGAAGCCTCTAGGAGCTGGAAGAGCAGGACCTGAGATTCGGGAGACAGGGATGCTTGTGGTACAATAGAATGAAGGTCATCACAAGAAGCATTTTTAAATGAAAAATAACAGGTAGAACACAAATAGCTAACGTATTGTGAGAAACTAGAATTTGTCAAGGGAAATATAAAATAAAATCAAAAGAGGAACTGGTAGCAGAGGGATATAATTTTCAATGATTCTCTTATTTCCAATCAGTAGAAAGATTTAAAGAAGACAAGAGAATTTATGGTTTTAAATATTGTAAGACTGAATTTGAAACTGAATTGTGCACAAATGATGAGCATGTAATTGCTAAAATGTATAAACATTTATTGACCTTTGAAAGAAGAACAAATGAAAGAATAAATGATAAAGGGCTTAAAGTTTTGATTATAATATATAGATGGAACAATGGGAAATTTGAGGCTGGAAGGATTGAAATGTACATTATTATTTTAAGATAAAATGTTCATAAAAGGATATACCATTTGTATAGTATATGTCATTAGAGAAATAATCTAGAATATGTTGGAAATGTGAAACATTTCAAACATATGTTGGAAATGTGAAAAAAGGGACATTTTACCCTGTTTGGTAGAAGTGTGAAAAGCTAGAAAATTCTGGATTCAAATATTGGATAGACTCTGAGGATCTTTAAAATTAACATCCAGAATCAGAATAACAGAATTGGAAGGGACCTTGTAGGTCATCTAGTCCAACCCCCGCCCAAGCAGGAGACCGTATACCATTTCAGATCATCCAATTGAGGTCAGAGGTTTTTCCTGTGGGATTGATGGAGGGCTGACATTAATTTTGCAAGTCTGAAAGCCCCTCTCCCCCCCTTGCCTTTACATGCCACAGAAGCCAGTAGGGTCCTTCCAAGATGCCTTCTTCCACCCCGTTCCTTCTTCTTCTGTGGCAGGAGATCTCTCTTGCCCGACCCTGCAGCTCTTCCTCTGGTCTCCCAAGCGTATTCTCACTGCCCGCTACAGCTTCCTGCATCAAAATGAGGGTTTCTGGAGGACTGTCCATACCCTGTGGCCAAGTGTATGCTTCATGTGAGCAAGGATCTCAGAGTCCCAGTGGACAATCACTGAAAGATGAGCCAGCCGTGTGTGGCAGCTGCCCAAAAAGCCAACACAGTGCTAGGCTGCATTAACATCAAGAATCAAGATCACGTGAAATGTTAATACCACTTTACAAGGCCTTGGTAAGGCCACACTTGGAATACTGCATCCGGTTTTGGTCACCATGATGTAAATAAGAAGGCAGAGAAGAGCAAGGGGACTGGAGGCTAAAACATATAAGGAACGGTTGCTGGAATTGGGTCTGTCTAGTTTAACGAAGAGAAGGGTCAGGGGTGACATGATAGCAGTGTTCCAATATCTCAGGGGCTGCCCTAAAGAAGAGGGAGTCAAGCTATTCTCAAAGCACCTGAAGGTAGGACAAGAAGCAACAGATGAAAACTAATCAAGGAGAGAAGCAACCTAGAACTAAAGAGAAATTTCCTGACAATTAGAACAATTAATCAGTGGAATGTCTTGCCTCCAGAAGTTCTGGGTGCTCCAATACTGGAAGTTTTTTTTTTATTGAAAAGTTTTATAAAAATTACAGTATACACCTCAAACCCCCCCCCCTCTCCCTCCCCCACTTCCCAGAGCTGAGTACAGGGTTACAAATATAATAATCAAACTCTAACATTAACCAACTATATAAATAACCAGGTCCATAATGCGCTTTAACTCCCCTTTAACATAGGTATAAACAAATTAAAAATAAACATAATAATATAAACAAGTCGATATTATTAAACAATACAATATCCAAATTGTTAACAATACTAATACTAAAAATAATAATAAAACTAATAAAAATTCTACTATAATAAACTATTAATAATAATAATACTCTAAAATTTACTCATAAACTAGATGGAACTTTTTAGTCCCATATATATTCTGAATATAATCTATCCATCTTCTCCAGACCAAAATGTATCTTTCTTGTGAATGATCCTTCAAGTAAGCAGAAATTTTCGCCATTTCTGCTAAATTTGACACTTTAAGCATCCATTCTTCTATAGTAGGCAAATAATCCTTCTTCCAATATTGCCCTACCAATAACCTTGCAACTGTTATCAAATTCAACAGCAAATTAATTTCTTTAACATCACAATTTACAATAACACCCAATAAAAATAATTGTCGAGTAAACTTTATCTTTCTCCTAAAAATCTTTTGAATGTTCCACCAAATCTTAATCCAAAAGGCTTTTATATTTCTACAAGTCCACCAGATATGAAAATAAGTAGCATCCAAGCTACCACATCTCCAACATTTGGGCTGTAAATTAGGATACATACAAGACAACTTTTTAGGATCCAGATGCCATCTATAAAACATTTTGTAAAAGTTTTCTCTTAAATTTTGGGCCCGGGTAAATTTTACATTTCTAACCCAAATTACCTCCCATATATCCAATGGAATCAGTTCTTGAATATTTTGGGCCCATTTTACCATACAATCTTTAACTAAATCCATTTCCAAATCCAATTCTATGAAAGCATTATAAATTCTCTTTATATGCACTCAATTTTGATCTTTAATCTGTATTACCAAATTCTCATCCATTAAGGTAATACCAACCTTTTGATCTAACTTCCACCTAGCCAACAATTGATTATACTGAAACCAAGACTGTACAATATTTTCTTGCTTTAACTCAACTAACGATTTTAATTGCCAATCATTTCCTACCAATCTAAGTAGTTCCTTATAAGAAATCCTATCCAAATTCACACCCATAGATACCCCCTCTATCACGTGTCCAGGAATCCCCCAGATTGGTATTTTATAATTTAACTTATAATAATACTTCTTCCAGACACGCAATAAAGCACTTCTTAAAATATGAGATTTAAAAGCTTGCTCAACTTTTTTATTATAAATTAAGTATGCATGCCACCCATATAATAAATCCCATCCCTCAAGATGAAGTATACTTTTATTTGTTAAATTAAGCCAATCACTAACCAGTGTTAAAACCACCGCATCATAGTATAATTTCAAATTAGGCGCCTTAAGTTCTCCTCTTCCTCGTGCGTCTTATAAGATCTTAAATTTAACTCTTGGTTTTTTCCCTGCCCAAATGAATTTATTAATGCCCTTCTGCCATTCATCCAAATTGGCATCTTTTTTCAAAATAGGTATCATTTGAAACAAGAAAAGAAACTTTGGTAGAACATTCATTTTAACAGCTGCAATTTTCCCTAACAAAGATAATTGTAATTTTTTCCAATTGTTTAAGTCCTTTTGTACTTTTAACCATAATATCTCATAATTATTTTTATACAATTTTACATTAGAGGCTGTAATATATACTCCCAGATATTTAACCTTTTTCACTATTTCAATACCTGTCAATTTAACTAACATTTCCTTTCCTTCATAATCATATTTTTAGATAATATTTTAGTCTTATTATTATTTACCTTAAAACCAGAAACTTTTCCATACTAAGTTATAATTTCCATCAAATCTATAATCGATTGAATCGGTTGAGATAGTGTCACAACCAAGTCATCCGCAAAGGCTCTCAACCTATAATCATTCTTTTTTATTTTTATTCCCTTTATTGTAGTTGATTCACGAATTTTAATCAGTAAAATCTCCATTGTTAAAACAAACAACAATGGTGACAATGGACATCCCTGTCTCGTACCCTTTTCAATTTTAAATGCCTCTGTTAATCCCCCATTAATTATGATTTGTGCCGATTGTTGTTGGTATATAACCCTATGAGAATATAAAAATTTATCCCCAAAATTCATTTTATCAACAACTTTTAATAAAAATTGCCAATTCAGCTGATCAAAAGCTTTTTCAGCATCCAAAAATATCAATGCCGCAGGGACTTGATTATTCTTATGCAAATAATACTGGAAGTTTTTAACAGAGTAGACAGCTGTTTGTCTGACATGCTATAAGGCTTCCTGCCTGAGCAGGGGTTGGACTTGAAGACCTCCAAAGCCTTTTCCAATTCTGTTATTCTGTTAAGGAGAGGCTACTAAGGGGGTATCTGAGTATCTGAGGGAAGGATGAGAAACAATGATTGGAAACTGATCAAAGAGAGAAGCAACCTGGAATTAAGGAGAAACTTCCTGACAGTGTAGACAATCAACCAGTGGAACAGCTTTGCCTTCACAAATCGTGGGTGCTCCATCACGGGAGATTTTCAAGAAGAGACTAGACTTTCACCTGTCTGAGATGGTATAGGTCCTCCTGTTTGAGCTGGACTAGAAGACCTCTAAGGTCCCTTCCAGCTCTATTCTATTCTATTCTACTTGAGATATATCTAATTTCCAGTAAGTGAAGTCACTGAGCAAGCAAACAGATATCTGAAAACACAGCACAATGGATGAATTTAAATAGGAATTTCCAAACTAATTTCCTTTTTGGTACACGTATTCTATTGTAAGTGGATCTGATAGGGGATACTTTATTAACCTGTGAGGCTGAAAAGAAAATGAGAGAAAGCAAAGGTATTCCACTAGTAATTATAAGGTAAGACCAGAAGGAGTAGAATGTAGCCCAGTGGGACATGGCAATTAGGAACTGGCCTTACAATAACATTGTGTGTGCATGCAGCCATAGCATGTTTATTGTGGTGCTTGAACTAAGGTAAAACAGTGGCAGTTGTGATTGTTGATGCTTCAATGCTTACAAAGATAAACATTTACTGAACAGAGCTCCATAGGAGGTACCATAGCAGAGGTCAGTTCAAACAAAATTCACAAGAAAGAAAATGGGAGAGAGAAAAAAGTTCCAGAAGCTCATAGGGTTGACACAGTCAGAAAGATGGCACCCTTATCCATAGGGAAATATGTGGGCACGTATGATGATGGCATTAAGCCACAGTCCAATGCCCTGCTGGGTGCCATTGAGCTTTCCCTGACTAATGGCTGCTTAAACACACCCAGCCTTGCATTTTCAAGGCTAAATCTTTTTCACAAGTATTAGGTCAGTGATGGGGAACCTATGAGAGACTGAGTGCCCAAACTGCAACCCAAAACCCACTTATGCATCATCGGGTGCCGGGTGGGTGTGGCCCATTGGGTAGGTGTAGCCCATTGGGTGGGCATGGCCCATTGGGTGGACGTGGCTGTGATGGTAATGGCAGACTGGGTAAGACTAAAAAGTTCAATCAATCAATTCCAACTTTGCAAGATCTTTTTTTTCCTGCAAGAAGTTGAAATTGACTGATTGATTGAACCTTTTTTTTTTTTTTGGCACAAGGCAGCGGAGGCCTAAAGCGAAAAGGTTTTATAAAACCCAGCTGAAGGCCTAGGACTGGGGCGACGGTGCGCGTGCCCACAGAGAAGGCTCTGTGTGCCACCTCTGGCACCCGTGCCATAGGTTCACCACCACTGTATTAGGTTCTATCCCATCATTGCTTCCTCTGAACTTGTTTTAATTTGTACGAGTTCTTGCTATAATGTACAACCTAGAACTGGACACAGTAATTGATTCAAGATGGGCCATGATCAACGCAGGCTAAAATGGAGCAAATGTGTGCTACTGCTGAGAAACAGCAATAACTATTAGCTCAGACTTTGAAGTTCTAGGAAGAAACTCAGGAATTTGTGACTCAGGTGATGTTCTCATCCCTTCTCCCACAACCAGGAAGGACCAGTTATGGAAGTAACATTACAGTTCGGGTTTGAGGACACTTTAGGAGTGAAAGATTGGTGGCACACAATTCTGAAAATAATTTAGCATCATCCCATCAAGCCCCCAATACAGTTATTATGGTTACCATATCAGCATGAAAAAATCAGAACCACCACTGGGATTTTTATTACCATCTAGTGGTGGTTCTAATTTTTGTATGTAAATACTGTATCAGTGGTTCTCAACCTTTTTAATGCCGCGACCCCCAACTGGTCGTAAGTTGAGGACTACTCAACCAGTCGTAAGTCGAGGACTACTCAACTGGTGCAGCACCGTTTGCAGACTGGGACTTTTGGCGGGCTCAGAAGGGCAGACACAGCCTGGACAATTCCTATTGGCTTTTGGAAGCCAATAGAATTAGACTCTATTCAAGAGAGTCTATTCTATTGGCTTTCAAAAGCCAATAGAATAAAAGGGAGTAGCACAGCTAAGGAAAAGGGGGAAAAAATGGCGGACTGCGTTGTTTGGCGACCCCCGTGAAATGGTCGTTTGACCCCAAATGGGGTCCCGACCCACAGGTTGAGAACCACTGTACTGTATGGTCACCATAATATCGGGGCTTGATGGAATGACTCCCTAATTTGAATATAACAGATTTACTCTGAAAGAAAAGATGCAGTTGAGAGGGGATGAACTGGATTATATGCTAAGGCCACACTTTGTCCTACTATGGAGAGTCTCTGATTAAAGTAAAATTAACCAATGCATGTCTGCTGTTGGTGTTTTCTATTGCCCTTCAGTCCACATCTTCTCCTGGGATGAAACTTCCCCGAAGGAAATAGCTGATCCTTCAAAGAGATATGAAATAGCCCTGATATAGGACTTTGATTGCCCAACCCGTTGGGAGACAAACTCTGCCACCTGCAATGCCTTGAGGAAACTTCTGACTTCCTTTGCTAGCAACTCCCTCTTTCAAAAGGTACAAGAGGACGAACTGTCTTACCAGCAGGCGAGACTTAGTGGAAGAAGTACAAGTAGCAGATAGTGGACTTTCTGATTGTAGGAGAAACTAAAGCTAAGTGTCTCCAAGTATGTTCCTTAGCCTTGAGAAAAAATGATTTTAATACATTCAGAGAAACTATATTCCTCAGAAATAAATAAAAACGGAGAAAGGGGTGAAATTGGGAATTGGGTGGGTGTTCTTTAAAGATGTGGACTAAAAACTCAACTGCAAACCATTCCAATAACAGGGATAAGGAAGATGCAGAGAATTATAGTTCTGCTCGACAACAGATCACAACTTAAACTCTCTGCAAGAACCTTCAAATGGCAGCAATTAGGAGGCCTCAGCACGGATTTCTCAAAAACAAGATTTGTCCTATTCATCTCCATTCATCTCAGAGTCATGTTTTGGAAACAGGTTAATTTGGTTTGAGCAAAACTCAGAAGGCGCCTAGCAATCCCTTCTCAGATTAATACATGTTATAAAAGGGGTTTTGGAACTGCAGTTCCTTTTGTCAGATGCGGGGGGGGGAGGACTGGGGTTGGGGTCGCCCCAAACAGCACCCAGAGATCTGCAGGGCCGAGGGACGAGGGCGATGGTCACTAACACCGGGGGAACTCCGCAAGGTTGGGAAATAATACATCCACTTGACCGGCCTGGGGGGGGGAGGGTGCCCGGATCAAGCGTCCCTCGAGCTTTGCCTCCCCGCTTTAAAGCTGCCCCATTCAAGGGAAGGTCGCGGCTGCTCGGCCTCACTCGGGGCGCGGGGCGGTAAAGCAATCCTGGGTCTAAGTTGCAGAAAGACGGGGTTGAACGTCAGGAAAAGCCCAAGGTTGCCCGCGACTGAGAGCCCCGCAGCCGGAGCGGCGCCCCGGCGGACACCTGCCCGGAGGCCCGCAAAGCCGTCCAGCTCCGCCTCCCGTCCGGCCGAGGGAGGACATTCCTCTCCCTGGAGGGCCCCGCGGCGGCCGGAGCCTCTGGGGACCCCGCGGCCGTCGGACTTGGGCCGCGCTCGCCGGGGCCGCCCCGCGCGGGGCAGAGCCGGAGGACGAGCGCGGCTGGGGCGCCGACCGGGCTGCGCTCTCCCGGCCTCTCGGGCAGGAGGAGGAGGAGGAGGAGATCCGCCGCCCCGCCGCCCTCACCTGTCGGCGCCGCGCGGTGCTGTTCCCTGGGCGCCTCGCTTTCCTCGACGGGGCGGGCGGCGGCGCCTCTCCTGGTCCGGGAAGCGGCGGCGGCGGCGGCGGCGGCCCTCCTGTGCCGCTGCCTGAGCCCGCCGCGCCCGCGCTTCTCTCGCCCTCCTTAGCCGGCGCCTCTGCCGCCCCGGTAAGAGCACAGCGCGGCCCGCGAAGGAGGCGCGCCGGCCACCCCCGCCGGGAGGGCGCGTCTGTCTGGGCGCTCCCGCCCCTGCCCGGCCTCCTCTGCCCGGCCCTGGAGGGGCTCCGGCCCGCTGCCCCGCGCTCGCTCTGGGCCTCGCGTCGTCCGGGAGCCTCCCGAGAGCCTCGCCGCGCCCGCAGCATAGGTTGGGCTGCTGGAGGCTGCGCCCCCCGCTCAGGGGAAGGAGTTGGGACCGCGGGGCTCCGGCAGCCACCGAAGGGGCCTTCCACGCCCAGCGCCCTGAGCGCCCCCGTTTTGCCAGTTCAGGGCCAATTGGCCAGGCTTGGCTTCACGAGCTGATTAGATGATGCAGTTTCTGTGATCCCGTCCTTCCTGCGGTTTGAGGGTGGCATCTGAAGAAGCCCCAGGATTGACCAACTTTGGGGGTCAATCTGGGGCAGCAGCTGGGCTTCCCTACAGGCAATGGGGCAAGACTGAGTTTCTGTACTCTTGCCCATCTCTGAACTGACAGCAGCAACCAACGTTGGCCAGCCCCCCCCCCCAGCCTCTGCGCTCCTGGTATCCTGCCCCCCTTCTGGACATCCTGGCTGGTGGGGGGCTCCTGTCAGCCCCTGGCCCAACCTCTCTGCCTCTCTGCCCTCCCCGCTAATCAGCTGGCGGGGAAGGGTCTTTCACATGGAGGCCCTCAGGGCAAGTAGCGCTGGAGGAGGAGGAAGGCAATGTGCTGGGGTGTGTTTGCCACAGAGGGGCCTGATCTTGGCTTGTCCATTTCTGCCCTGGACGCAGACTCTGCTGCCTGTCACTCTTGGAATTTCATCGCGGCTCTTTTGTCCTTCGGAAGCTCTTCTGCTGAGGCATAGTCGGAGCTCCACCATCTTTTTAAGCCTTCTTTAGCCTCGACAGCTGCCCACAATGGCACTGGGCACAACCCTCCTGCTGGACCAAGGATCATGACGGCTCTGAGGGGCCATGAAGGTTTTTCAGGAACCACAGATAGCAATAGCACTTATATACCGCTCCATAATGCTCTACAGCCCTCTCTAAGTTGCCTCCAACTATAAGCAGTTTGCAAAGTTAGCACCTTGCCTCCAACTATTTGGGTCCACATTTTACCGACTTCGGAAGGATGAAGGCTGAGTCAACTTTGAGCCAGTCAGGATTGAACTTCCTAACTGTCAGTACTGCAGGCCACTTTAGCTGACTGTGTTCAGCAGGTCAGCGGTTCAAATCTCACCGGCTCAAGGTTGACTCAGCCTTCCATCCTTCCGGGGTAGGTAAAATGAAGACCCAGATTGTTGGGGGCAATGTAAATATATATATACATTGCTTACTGGTGTACACCGCTTAGAGAGTGCTTGCACGTAAAGCGGTATATAAGTCTCATAAATAAATAAATAAATTCTAACCACTGCACCAGCTCAGATAGTCCCCTTAATGCCTTTACATGGTAGCAGCGCAGAAGCAGCATTTGCAAACCAGGGTTTGCTGTGAACTGAAGTCAGAAGACTCAGCTGGCTGGATCGAAGAGCAAAACCTGGATCAGCCGTGGGGCGTCTGGCAAAGCCCCAGCCCTGTCGATGGGAGGGCCGGCTCTGAGCCAGACATTAGGCCTCTCCCCGCATTGCAGCACCTTTGATCCACCTCGGCTACAGATGTTACCAAGGGAGGCCCAAGAGAAAACCCCACCTTTGCCTGTGGCTTCAGCTGAGCTTCATTTCCTTTTCTGCCAACTGCTGCGCCTCCCTTCCCAGGACTGCCTGTTGAGCCGGTTTAGAGGAGAGGTGGGGTTGTTTTCTTCAGAGGGGATGGCGGCTCACGAGGAGCTTCCCAGCCCATAAGCTTTTAGGTTAATTTGGGGAGTTCAATCCCAGCTTCTCTTCTCAGCATCTCTTTTCTGCTAAACTGCCTTCCTTAGTCATAGACTTTGCATCCTGCGTCTCCCTCCTTCCTCCTCCAAAAGCCAGGCTGGGAAGTGCTTAAAGGTTCTGTGGTGATAGTTCCAGCAGGGTTTTCTTTCAAAAGAAACCATAAGGAGGAGCTTTTCTCCTACTAGGAAAAATATTAGTCCCATTATGGCAGCACTCATTCAGTGTAGTTCTGGGGCGGGCATTTGGGGAGGGGGCCCTGGGCTCTTCTGGAGGCAAGCTGACCCCTGCAGGAGAGGGCAGGGAGTGCCACAGGGGACAGTTTGGGGTAGGGGGAAGCTCCTCCTTGCAGGGACTGGAAGAGCAGCTTTCTGGGACAGGAGAGCGTGCAAGCAATGGCATCCCAGCTGAACCCTTGAGCCCAGCACGGCCACCTCACTGAGCAACCTCTGGGCAAATGTCCAGCTCAGAATGCTGCATGTGACACGCGAGATTTGGGCCTCTCCCGCCCAGCCTGCTTGCCCTGATTTCAAGGCTTTCTTGAGATCTTGCCCTTGGAAAGGTCGCGCACCTCACCCTGGAGGAATAGCAACTTCGTAGAAATACTGCAGCTATTTCATGAGGCTGGTATTCCCAAAATAAGCAGGAAGTTGGGCTTTCCTGCCTGTGGCGAGTGGGATAAGCTTCAGAGCCCACCTTCTGTTGTTGCTACACACCCAGGCAAGCCTCTTTTTTAGACGGGGGCCTTTTTCACCTCCTTGCTCTCGAGAAGAACAGAATCATGCCAGGAACATCCTCAAGGACAAGATCCGGAGTTCCGGGCTCTTCTCAACATAGATGGAAATTGTGTCTCTGGTTCTTTCAGCTATCCCAGGAGGGCCAACAGCTTGTGCTTGTAGCTGATATAGTTCAGAGGAATCACGGCCCATCCTTTGCAAGCCATTTAAGAACAAGTCCATCTCTGTGTTACTCGGGTGAAGAAAACAGCAATTAAAAGGCCCCTCCCATTGACCTCCCTTGCCAGGCTCCCGTCTGCTGGCCTTGCTAGTTCAGGGAGCTTGCGGGCTTCCTCCAATGGCCTCTGAAGCGGCCTCAGCCAGGTCAGCAGCTCTCTGCCCTGAGCCATCAGCGCTGCCTGGCAGGAAACTGCATTAGCTGCCAGTCAGCCGGTTCTCTGCCCCCTTCCGTTCATGTCCTCTGCCTTCTCCCTCAGCGAAATAATCAGCCTGTTCAGTGGTTCTTTGTCACCATCACTGGGGAACCATCTCTTACACCAACTAGATGACACCAAGTCACACTTTCAATGCACATTTTAATCCTTCAGTGCATCACTCAGCCCCTGCATGGATTCATCATTTCTGCTGCCCCAGATCAAACCACGTTTGGCTCTCTTACATCCTTCCCTTTCTCTTAGGCTCACGGGCACATGACAATTCTTGCACACGCTTTATCATTGCCTCCCTTCACATTCACACACCATAATTGCCACCAGGTGGACCCACAGATACTGATTGCCACCTCTGAATGGCAAGCACTGCACGGTCCACCCTTGCCCAGTTGGCTGCCAGGATGCCAAGTCCACTGTTTCCCCAGGCTTCCTCGGGCTCCTCTCCTGCGCAAAGTGGCAGCCCTGATCAAGAGACCGGCTTTCAAGCCCGCCAGAAGTTGTGGGTGCTCCATCACTGGAGGCTTTTAAGAAGAGAAGGGACTTTGGAGGTCTTCTAGTCCAACCCCCTGCTCAAGCAGGAAACCTTGTACCATTTGTCTGAAATGATACAATTTTCCTGCTTGAGCAGGGGGTTGGACGAGAAGACCTCCAAAGTCACTTCCAACTTTGTTGTTCTGTTTCACGTATATACACACACACCCGTATATACACAAACACACACGTATATACATATAGACATAAACACATACCTTCCCCCACACACAAACAAAAAAACCACAGGAACAACAATGGGGAAAAAAAATAAACCCAGAGGGGAACGGGAAGGAAGAAAGGGGCATCTGGCATCCTCTCCCAAGGCCTGGGCAAAGAGCGCAGTCGTTAAAGCCCATCAAAATGCCAACAGGCTGGGGGCCGTTCAGGTCTTCCAGGGGAGCCTCCTTCCAGAGGGCAGATGCTGCGACAGAGAAGGGGCACTTCCTGGGTCCCAATAGTTGGCATTGTTTAATCGATGAAACCCGGAGTGTGCCAACCTTGCCAGACTGAGCAGGCCTGGTGCACCAGTGTGCCAGCAACACCCTACGATGCATGGGGCCCCAAGCCCCACTTGATTTCATGTCATTTATTTATTTGTGCAATTTACCTACTCTTGATCCTCAGACTCTACAGTGATGCCAGATTCCTGGAACTAAAAAAAAAAAAGAGGAAAGCCATTACGCTGCTGCTGCTTTCAGGGTTGCTTTTATTTCTGGCCTGAGACAATCTTAGGGGGGGGGGGAAGGCTGTAACTTGTTTGGAGGAGTGTCTCATGGCCCCCTCCCCCATCAAGGGGCCAAATTTTTGCATTGTATTGCATTTTAGAATTACTCGTGTGAATAACCAGCTGCTGGGAATCTTTTAAATGCTATCAGTAAATCTGATCAACAATGTCTGAATAAGCTAAGAGCGACAGAGGATTGTTTCCATAACACGTTTTAATTGCACCAAATACAATGGTGGAGTGACAGGCAGCTGTGCTTACAGCTCAGGCTGAGCTGTTTGGTGGCAGCACATGACAAGCCAAACGCCGCCTCTGCCTCCTCCGTTTTCCCAGCTCATCGCGGACTCTGCAGGACAGGGAGGCCGATGTGTGCCTCTCACAAAGCCTGCCCAAGCTTAGGGAGTTACACAAACGTTTCAAAAGTAACTTTATAAAGGACTCACAAAGCGAGCAGAGTCATAAGCAGGAAGTGTAGTCAGCACGTTCCACTTTCCTTTCTCTTCTCTCTGGGGCCTTGTAACAAACCAGGAAGGGCCACAGCATGAAATCACGGAGGGAGCAGTCTATACACTCCTGGCCGAGAGTTGCTCTTTAGGGAGGCGGCTGACTAGGCGGCTGAGGGCTGGAAGAGGCTCCTCATCAGCTGGGAGTGACCCAGAAGGGCCTCCCTGACCTGCTGGCTGCTGCTTGTCCAAATCTGCCACTGCTGGCAAAGTTGGTGGAGCAGCTCTGCCCCTGGGACTGCTCTTGGCTTCTGGGCACAGAGGGGCAATCCCCCTGCTAGGCTGCCAAAGAGGCGAAGGCAATGCCATGGGAGCATGGCAGAAGAAAGGGTGCCAGGCCAGGTTTTCGCCATGATTGGGTGAAAGTGGGGAGAAGCTCCTGGAGCAAAACCTCAGTCCAGCCTGCAGGAGCACCTTCTGCTTCACTGCCAGGGCTTCCAGGCACAGCTTGATGTCCTTCCAGCCATGGGGCTGCCTGGGAAGCTGAAGGAGGGAGGTGGCATCACCCTAAAACTGCCCTGAGTGAACTGCTGATATTGATAGTAGACATCAGAAGGAACCCAGAGTGGAAATGGTGCCTCTTTCATTGAGTTGAATGAATAAAATCAATGGGAAAGAAACGCCAAACAGAACAACAGAGTTGGAAGGGACCTTGAAGGTCTTCTAGTCCAACCCCTTGTTCAATCAGGAGACTCCACACCATTTTCAACAAATGATTGTCCAGTCCCCCCTTAAAAGCCTCCAGTGTTGGAGCATCCACAATTTCTGAAGGCAAGCTGTTCCACCGGTTGATGTTCTCACTGTTAGGAAGTTTCTCCTTAATTCCAGGTTGCTTCTCTCCTTGATTAGTTTTCATCCATTGTTTCTTGTCTTGCCCTCTGGTGCTTTTGAAAATAAGTTGACCCCCCGTTCTTTGTGGCAGCCCCTCAAATATTGGAACACTGTTATCATGTCACCCTTAGTTCTTCTTTTCACTAGACTAGACGTCCCTAATGAAAAGAAGAGGGCCTGGCAAGCATTTTCTGGCCCCTGTGCCACGAAGAGGTGCTACATGTGGTTGTCTTTCCAAAGCCAGAGGCTGTACTGATGAGCCTGTGCATTTTTGCTTAAAACTCGAAATGAGCTGTTAGACCATTCCAAGGTCAGGATGGTTCATTTGCCTGTCGCATCTCAATTCCTGCTGCAGCCATGCTAGTGGCTTGGAGAAACATCTTGGAACTTCTCCCAACTGACCCAGTCAGGGTGACAGTTCCTCCTCCCTGCTGTCACCTGCAGTAGGTAGTCAGATGGTGCATCTCTGTTCTGGGGGGGCAGGGGAGGGAGGAATCCAGCTATCCAGCAATTGTGGGCGACTGGAAGCTGCATCTACCAGCAGGACACAGCTGGCTTCCATTCCCAAGGTTCCTTCAGAACGAACTGACTGAATTCAGAAGGTCAGTGCCTGCCTCCAGGTCTGGCTTTGGGTGGGTCTTTGGTTGGGTTATTTAAACCACTAGAAAAGGAGGGCACACTGTCCTTTCTCTGGTCCAAGTGGGCCTTGTGGGCAAGGGTGGCCACCAACTGTCCCAGGAACTGCCTCTTGGTCTCTGATTGATGAACCCCAGCAGATAATCTTGTGTGAGATTGCCGCAAGGCCCAGGGGGAGCTATAATGGCCTCATCCTGTCATGTGCAAATGTGGCCTTGCTTCTTTCCTCCTGCCTCCAGTTCTCTGGGCTCCCTTCCGCTCTGCCTCCCCAATGCCAGAGCCTTCCTTATCATGCCCACCACTCGGTTTCCCTGTCCTTTCTCAGCCTTGGAAGGCAATCCCTGCAGAGAAGACCAGCACAATCAGGACTGAATCACGTCCCCAATGATTTCTCAAGGTGGCCTCTACAGAGATGAGCAATCAGGTCACCTTGGCTGCAGGCTGTGTCTAGGAGGAAGAACCTGTGGGATGTTCCCCTGTCCTGGGCGGAGAAATTGCTGGTGACCACTGTGGCAGTCAGTCCCAGGTCATGCCTCTCCCAGGAGGAAACCACCATGATATCATGTCCGGGCGAAGGGCACTCCAGGAGCTTTCTGTCCCCTGGCTGGAAATGTGCTGCTCCTTGGGACAGAAAGAGGGGTCCCTGGTGGTTTCAAAGCTTGGTTGTTTTTTTGCAGACCGTTCATTACCCAACTAGATAACATCATCAGTACTATTGCAGAAAGGCTTAATCAGTTTCCTCTTTCTCCCACCCCACACCTCTTCATGCCTCATCTCCTCCGCCAACACAACTTGGGTGCAGAGCTCGGCCCTTCAACCCCTGGGGTGGCTGGAAATTAGGAAAACAAAACAGCCCCAAACACCAACAAACACAAGGACGACAAAACTGACATTGCAATCTGAAATACTATGTGCCGGAAGCGTTCATGCACGTCAGCCCTCAACTGGTGCTGCCAGCCAATCTTTCCTGAAAGACCTTGAGATGTCCCATGGGCCGGGTGCTGCCCTGCCTTGCCCACCAGCGCCTGTTCTGTGGGTGCCTCTCTTTGGTTTACAGGAGAGACCTGCATAAGGGGGGGCAGCAATGGAGGGGTCAGCGAGTGCCAAGGGCTGCCTTTCTTGAAGTAGAGATTTGGGGGGAAATGTGGCAGGATGGAAGCTCCATGGAACTTGGGCTCTTCTGCCCAGGCAGGGCTTCCTGCTTTGCAGCAGGGCAGAACTGCAGCTGAGCAGGAGCAACAGGGATGAATCAGTGAGGAAGGGGAGCCCCTTTCCTCCCTGGGGGAGCCCCGAGGCTGCTTCCCTTGAGCCTTTGCCACAAGTGGTTGCTGGCAGCTGGGGAGCGGCCAGGCCCACCAGACCCTCCTCACCCTGTCTCAGCACTTGGCAAGAGGGAGCTGGCCTTGGGAGAGGAAGCTGCTCTTTCTGGCTTGGGCACAACCTTCCTTGGTGAAGTTGGGCATAATTGCCTCCTTCAGGAGGGGCAGCCTTTGCTTGTTGTGCCTCTCTCAGGACACCGCCCCACACTGTGACAAATGCCCTCAAATGGGATATTCTCACAACACAAACTTTGTTGCCATCAAACTTTGGCTCATTTCTGTTTTGGACAGCTTAGCAGCCTTCTCAACTGTGTGATGGCCTGGTGCACTGAACAGAAAATGATCAACTCGGAGACCAAATGACCAGGAAGAATGTGACTATAGGATCTCCCTCCTTGCCAACTTGATCCAGAGGGCATTGAGCTGGATTCTAAATCCATTGGCAGCCTCGAGCAGGATTTATGTGGAAACCTGAGCCTTGAGGGGGATATCGGTAGATGGATCTTTCAGAGCTGATGGCTTTTTCTGAGAAATCTGTGGGAGGGGGAAGGGCATCTGCAGGGGCCATGGGAGCTGGGTGACGGCGCAATGGTGGATCTTCCAAAGGCCACGGCCTCTGAGCTTCCATCAGATGTCCTGATGTAAATGCATCATTGTGCTTTCTGTGGAATTACAACATTGTGCAAGTGCTGGCCTTCTGAGTCTTTGTGGCTTTCCAAGGGGGCTGATGTGTGTCTGTGTGGGAGAAGTGACTCCTCATGTGAGATTCAGCCCTTTTGTCAGGGAGGGAAACACTGAGCACTCTTGAAGCACCTGCCTTCAATGCGGGAGGAGGAGGCAGAAACGTGGGGGCGCACATTGGGGGCTCCTGGAGGCCACTAAAACAGTTGATCAGGGAACTGTTGAGGCTGGTGGGCAACCTCCCCACTTGCCTGGCCCCTCCCCTCCCCGCCCAGACATTGCTGCTTGTCTCCACAGCCACAAAGGTGACCCAAAGCCACACACCCCACACGCTGGTCTGCAAAAAAGAAAAAAGCGCCCTTTTGGGGTGAGGTGCACATTTGCCTGGGACCCCCCCCCCATTGAGAAGGCTGAATCTCTCAACAGCTCTGGCATTGGGGAGGGCCCTGCTGGATTTGGGAGGGGGTGATAAAATCCTTCCCCCCACCCCACTCCAATTCCCCAAAGAAGGATCAGAGAGCCCCACACACACTGCTCCATCAAAGACAAGTTTATTGGCCTTCAGCCTCGGCTCTCCTCCTCTGCAGTGGCCGCTGTTGAGGCACTCAAGGCTGTGCAGGAACCGGCCTCCTCCATCCCTCCGGCTTGCGCTCTGCATCTTCCTGACAGTCGCAGGGCTTGGGGGCTGCTGCTGCTGCAGGAGGTGCATTCCAGGGAGTGGTAGGGCATTGTCCTTCTGAATGCAGCTGGCCTGTGCAGGGTTTCCAGGACCAGGCAAAATGTAGCCAGTCAGGCAGAGGACTTAAGGTCAGCAACTGCCCTCCTTTCAGGAACTGGCCTCCCCCTCAGCCAATGAGCCAGCCTTAGATGCTTACACCTTGGCTGCTCCCCAGAGAGGCCTGGAGCTCTCCTGGACCACTCACTGGCCTCCAGGATGGGGCAATTTGGCCACCAGTGGGGCTTCCCAACTGAGAGAGAAGGCAGCTCCTGTCCAGAGTTCAAGGGCATGGACTGGGTGCCATTTTGCCTGACTGTCCTGTCCGCCATCCTCACGTGTGGTAACAGCAGGCACCCCACAAGGGCAGAGGTGAAGGGAAAGCACACACCCGATCGAGTCTCTTGCACAGGGAATTGCTGTGTTGCTGGTGTGTGGCTTCAGGCCTCCAGCAGCAACCCAAATCCTGGGGCTTTCCGTGGAGACCGCTAGCCTCACTGGGCCCTGACTTCCAGGGTGTCTGCCAACTGCTCCGAAAAGGGGCTGATGTGTCGCAGAGTGTTATAGTTGGGTGGGGGCGTTTGGGGTGGGGGCAGCCGCATGGCCGTGTTGAAGGTGGGGGGGTCATCGTCATCCTGGGTGCAGGCAGCGTTGTGGTAGCCTTGCTCTGGGCTGGTTGGGGGTGCGCCATCATCCTCTTCTCGGTCCTGTGTGCTTGACTGCCCTCTCCACCACCGCTTGGCCTTCTGCCACTGCTGGCGCAGGACAATGCAGAGCGTGTCCAGGAAGAAGACCTCCACAATCTCAATGACACAGACCACCGAGCAGCTCATCCACAGCCCCAGTTGGCCCCCAAAGTTGGATAGGAGCAGGACAATCTGGGGGAGGGATGCGAGTGTCACTCCGGGGGGTCACCAGAGGGGTGGACAGACTTGCCCCTAACTCCCGAACCAGATCCAGGCCCTTAGTCCTGCTGCCACCACTGGGAGACGCCTGTTGCTCGGAGGGCAGATAGATTGGATGCCCTCCCCTGCCTCTCGGGGGGGGGGATTGGGTCCCACAAAGCGGAGCAGCCTGGAACTTGTCGAAGGGAAAACTTACATTGTTGGCTGGATTTTCGGTGATGAACCTCTCATTCAGATCTTTGTAGAACACCACGAGATTTGCCAGGTCTGTCCTGGAAGGGAGGGAGGGAGGGGTTAGGGTTAGGAGGGGAGCAGCCAACGAGGGGCCCCCCTGGGTCAAGAACGGCCTGAGGGCCGAAAGGTTCTGACAGTTAAAAAGGCAGGAGGAAACTTACTTGTTTAACATCTTGTGGCCGTTCAGGCCTTTGTCCCAAGAGAGAACTTGAAGGATCCATCCCTTCCAAGGACGAGAGGGAAGGAAGGTGAGTGGAAGGTGTTTGTATGCTTCTCCCCCCCCCCCCCGCAGACCTTGCTGCTCTCAAGACCTCCTTAACCCTCCCAGCCAGTGCATGTGCCCCCTCCCCAGTTGGCCTCCTCAGAATGGTCACTTCCAGCCTGGGGTGGGCAGTGGAGCTGTCCGTCCAGGCAGGCCCCACCGCCATTGCCACTGGTTGCTTCCCCTCTTCAGGAAGCGGGAGGCTGACTAGGTGATGCCCTCTGGGCTCCTGGCCCAACCTCCTCTTCACCGCACCCACCAGACCCCGGTTAGAAGCCTCTTGAGAGGCCACTGAGTGTGGAAGGGCATCCCTGGCAGGCCTCCTTCGGCCGAGCAGGAACTTGCCTCAGACACGCTGGACGGCCACTGGGCCAGGCTGGTGGTGAGGGCCCACTCCTTCAATCTGCAGAGAGAGGCAGCGGCTGAAGAGCTGGGAGCAAGGGGGCTCCAAATGCAGGCAGTGCCTTCCAGCTCCCTCCCCACTTTTTACACACAAACACTCCATGCGGAACGCATCCATCGGGTCCAGTGCTTAAAAGCACCGGGGTTTAAAGCGCCCAGAGCAATGCTAGAAGTGACTCCTATTATTCCCAACCTGACACGATGGGGAATTTCTAGTGCTGGAACAGGTCCTGCGCGGACATAAACCTGGGTCTCCGCTGGACCGGAATGATCCAATTGAAAACCAGAGGGGAAGGTTGGCAGCTCATTGACCCTTTGGGCTTGGAAGCCTCGGGCAGGGCAAGATTATGGGTGATCTCCGCTAGGCTGCAGATGAACCCCCAAAGAGCTGTTTGCCTGAGCAGGGGCCGCACCGCACAGCTTTTCACAAAGTCTTTCCTGCAGGAGAAGAGGGGAAGCGCTGAGTTTTCTCCAGGAGAGGCAGATGTGACGGAATGGAAGCCGCTGCTTTTCAGAGGCTGGCTTTGTGCATGGGGGGTCCTAAGGTCCTGGGGACTTCCAGCGAGGACTTACTTGCAAGCTTCTCTGCAGATTTGCTGGCAGCCCAGCTGCTCTTTCACAAACCGTTCGTGCAGCTTATAGTAGCAGTACACTGCAGGGGAACAGGAAGGAGCGTGATGGAGGATGGAGAGAGGGAGGGAGCCAAAACTTCACCAGGGCCCCGGAGGAGAAAGCGCCTTGGGGGGGAGCCTGAGAAAGGGCAGAAAGAGATTCACCTCCAATAGGGCAGGGGTCTCTCAGAGCCTTCTTTTCAAAGGAGAAGCAGAGGTGGGCAGGCTAGAGGCAGCCCCAGGAAGCAGGAAGAGTTTGTCTTGGCTGCCACTTTCAAGAGACTCTAAAGTCGCCTTTCTCAACCTCAGTCACTTTAAGATAGTGGACTTCAGCTGGAGAATTCCGCAAGTCCATGCACCTTAAAGTGGCCGAGGTTGAGAACACTGCTCTAAAGCCAGATCCCAACAGCCTGAGATCCATTCCTGTGAAGGATCCTCTAACCTCCTGGGAAGACTTACTCCAATTGGGGTATTTTTTATAGTTGCAGAATTCGGCTCCATCAGGCAAGGGCTGAGCGTACTGAGCACATCCGCAGGTTTCCACCATCGAAGTCTGGAAACAGGAATGCAGGCAGATCTGCACCGGGTGAAATTAAATGCTGGTGAAATCTGGTGAGACACACACCATGGTCTTTTCCCTCAGAATCCCTAGCAGCCATGGGAGGGGGGAGGGAGGGAGGGGGAGGGCCCCCAGGGCTCAAGGCACAGCCTGCTTTGCTGCTTGGAGGGTCAATGGGTCTTGCAGCCCTTGGGCTGGGCTGATGCCCAAAGAAGGCAGCCCCAATTTGCTGAAAACAGCTGGGAAGGGATGGCCCAGGGGACTTGCCAAATGGGGCCAGCCCTAATGGGTCCCACCTCAAGGGCACGACCAGAGGGGGCCAACATGGATTCACCTGCAATGAGTAGCTTTTATTGTAGAGGTTCTTCACAGGAACATCAGCTCCGTCCTCCGTGCAGTTGCTGTATGGGCGGCTGAGACGGTGGGATGTGGTCTGCAGCATGACAAAAAAGAGCTCTGTTGGGGATACGCCTGTTGGGGAACCCAGGGGAGGGGGCTTGGGACACCAGGGGAACACCCTTCCACCAACTGCTCCGCTGCTCCAAGAGGGCTTCTTTCTGACCTGCCCAGGAGACACAGCTTTGAGCAGGGCAAAGAAGGTGCGAAAGCTCCATTTCCCACAGAGCCTCTCAGCTGGGGGAGCCTGTCCAGCTTCCTGGGCCAGAGACCCCGAGTTGCTGGCACTCACAAAGTGCATCCCGATGGAGGTGGCCGTGGCTGTCTCGATCTCAATGCCGATATCCTCAATGAAGGGGTACTCGTCCTGATCGTGGATGACAATCTTGGCTCCCGTGGAGGTCACCAGGAAGGGGTTGTAGTCGGCTTCTTCTATGTACAGGATCACCTGCAGCCCTGGGCAGAGAAGTGGGAGCAACCTGAGGCCCTGCAGGTAGAATGAGCAGGACCAAAGGGGGCAGGTTGGGAACACCTTGGCCTGCTTTTCCCACAGCATGTCCAGCTGCTTACAAACAAAGTTATCCCTACCAATCTACAAGACATCCAATCGAATTAAAGTTTTGATTGCAGCCAGCTGCTGCCATCTACTGATCATCCACATTTTTTCAGACCAGATCTATTAGCCTGAGATGAGACACGTCAGCCATTTAATCCCAAGGAGGAAGCTTCAGTCCAGAACGGAGTTCCTGTGGGGCACAAGGCTTCCTACTGCTAGGGCAGAGTCGGAGCAGAGGCTTCGAGTCCAATTCCTCTCCCTGGATGGGCCCATTCAACCTGGACAAGGTTGAATCTGGAATAACACCTGGAAGCTACCTGACAGTCAATCCAGCTTCCTTAGCAGCAACATTACATGGCACCTTGTCCTGGCTGAAGGTTCGGAATAGTCAGTCTATGTAGAAGGGATTACAGCAGTCCAAATAGGAGGTGATGAGGGCGCGAATGACAAGAAGCACACAAGATGAATTTTTGCAAAGGCCCTCAGCCTTCGACTGCTCTTCAGGCAGGATCCATGAGCCCAGAAGGATCCTCGGGTTGCAAGCCAGATCTATTCTGGATGGAATGCAACTCCCTCCAGAGCAGTGGTTCTCAACCTTTTTAACGCTGCGACCCCCAACCGGTTGTAAGTCGAGGACTTTCCCTGCCTAGGAGCGCCACACATGCGTGGTGCCGCCCCCTGCGCCGGCTGTTGCTGTTCACTTTAATTTGCAGATCTATATGGGAGGAATATACTAAATCAACTCTGAAAGCCTAAGCAGTCATTTCAAGGTTTTGTACTTCCAGTCCCCACTCATGATCAGGCCAGTGAACCCCTTTACATCCTTTGTAGGAGACCCTGGACTCTAAAGTAAAATGGAAGAGAGGAGGAGGAGGAGGAGGTTGGAAGACTTAAGACTGAAAACCTGAGTGTCAGCTCCTGAAGAAAAGAACCAGCAACGATGGAAGTAGCAGAAAGAGTTGCTGGTACAAAAGTCTCATCAGAACTGCTGACTGCTGGGCACCCCGGGCATCTGAGGCTGGAGATGTGCCTGGAAGTTTTATAAACTAAATGGAGCAGCTCCACAGAGCCTTGGGTGGCACAGAGGTGGAACCGGGATGCAGCTTAGAATGAAAGATGCCAGATGACGACAAATAGGTCAGGCGGCGGCAGCAGAGCAGGATATGGGCGTTAAGGACCAGAAAGCCCAAGAAGCTCAAGGGCCACCCCAAGACAGCAACTGGGGCGATCCTGGACCACAATTCTCTGTTTCTCAGTATCCTCTTTCAGGAGGGTGGTTGTTAAAGGGGCTTACATGAACCACAATACCAAATGAGTAGCGAGTAGGTACTTGAGTAGGCATCAAGAATCAGGGATGCCAGTAAGGTTAATTAGCTGCGGCCACGATAAGCGTGAGGAGAGAGACACGATTAGCAGGGCTAAGAACCAGGCCGCCAAGATGGCCACCACCCAGAGGTGGGGACCAGGCAAACGAAGGCCCTCAGGAGGCCTTGGATGGAGGCGGCCTTGGCCAGCTGGACAACCCATTCAAGGAGATGACAGCCTGACGTGGAAAGGATAATCACAGTCCTGATGTGCAAAAGATCTCAGGCCTCTGGAGCAGGAGAGAGATTGGTCCTTTGTTAAGATGGCTGGTGTCCAGCAATAAAGAAGCCACGGTTGCTCCAAAGATTAAACTTAGCTGTGGTCTCGGAGAAACAAGTTGGGGAGGGGGGGGTCATCTGCTGATGGCTCCCTCAGGGACCCAAGTGGTCCTATTGCCAGGTGGTCCCCCAACCTCCTGATCATCACTCCTTCCAGGGAAAATCCTCCCTCCGCTGCTGGCTCTGAGCACGTTCAGCTCTCCGCTGCCCGTGGGTGCCCGGTGGGGGGCTGGGGACTTCTGCCTGGGGTGGGAGCCTGGGAAGCAGGAACCTAAACGTTTCCCGACCCGTCTTGGACAGAGAGGCCGCCATTACAGGGCAGGAGAGGCCACATCGCAAAAGCAGACCCTCAAGTGCTCCTGAAAAGGCTGGGTGAAAAGAAAAGGTGGGCAGAGCCCTGGAGTTCACAGAGGGCCACTCCAAGCCAACACGCGGAGGGGCCACGAGAAGGACAGAAACAAACAGGATACAAGCTACACCGAAATGAAACCACAGAGAAGCCAGTCAGAGAAGTTGCCAGCAAAGAGCCCAGCTTGCTCTCTTCTCCTCTGCTCCTGCGTCAACCTGCGGCTCTTACCGTTCTCGCTGCCCCCTGTGGACGTGGTCAGGATCTTCCCCTCTTGCCCACTGTTGAAGGTGTAGCAATTTCCATGGAGAGGATGGTGGAAGGAGGTGAAGTTCCTGAGACAGGCCATATAGGAAACATTTTACTAAGACTGTTACGCACACGTTTCCCCAAACTAAGAACTTGTGTAAGAAACATTGTGTTTCTACTGTCTGGCGGACCAGAACAGGAATCTGGCTTTGTGACGGTGCTGCTCTCCCTCTCCCTCGTTTCCCAAATGGAGAGCTGAGCCTGAAAGGCAGAGAGCTTAACTGGGCCAGTTACAAACACGTGCCAGGCTTGGCCGGAGTTTTTCTGCCAATTAGTTGGT
The DNA here is from genome assembly GCF_016545835.1 of Crotalus tigris. Taxonomy (NCBI): domain Eukaryota; kingdom Metazoa; phylum Chordata; class Lepidosauria; order Squamata; family Viperidae; genus Crotalus; species Crotalus tigris. Next base: position 651,229 of record NW_024096931.1, on the reverse strand, counting down.
GGGATGAATCTGGTGGCTACCCAGTGCAGATCCTGAAACCGAGTTCAGCCTGCAAGCTAAGCTGGCAGTGCGAATGTAGCCCTTCCCTCTGAGCTGGCCAGTGACTGGCATGCCCTCCCCCCCTCTCTCTTGGGTGAAGCTCCCCAGATGCCCACTCTTGCCTCCCTTGACCCAGAACTGACCTGGCGTCACAGGAATCCCCGTCAAAGAAGCAGCTCAGCAGCAGCTCCTCTGCTGAGTAGCTCATCCTCTCCTTCTCCTCCGCATCGATCTGAGCCATGATGTTCATGTAGTGCAGCTTGTACCACTCCTGGATGGCGTTGGCACCCGAGCTGAACGTGTACAGGGTACAGTCGCTCTTGTTGCTGGTGTCACACTGCAAGAAACGCAACAGGCTGGGGAAGGACTGGAGAAGGAATCCAGGCCGGATCGCCACACTTTGGAAAACTTTTCAAAGCTGAGCTGTGTGCACATTGGAGGTACTCTCGCTCTTGCTCTCGGCACTCTGCGGGGGGGGGGGTATGGCTCATGTCAGAGCCAAGGGGTGGGCCTCCTCCTCGCCACAAGCCCTGCCGCTAATTCTGACCCCAGAAAGGCACCCCTGGAAAGACCCCAGCTCTCCGGGAAGGGGAACTCACCAGCTGGAAGCCCACAACGTCTTGGGGGCTTCTGACGTTGACTATGCTGGAGCTGCCCGAGATGATGCCAGCGCTGATCCGCCGCTTGTACCCAGCGGAGACATTGACGGTGGGCTTGGCGTGGAGGCTATCCAGTTTCATCAGGGGAAACCGCATGAGAAACTTGCTCTTCTCGGGGTGCTGCCTGCCCACCTCCCGGCGTTCCCGTGGCTTGCTTCCTGCCCCTGAGAAATTATACAAGGACTCCAGGGCTGCCATGGTCTCCTTGTCCAGTTCGGCAAGGTGTTCTTTTATGGCACTGTACCTGCGCAGGAGAAGGAGGGGAGGAAAGGTTGGTGGCGGGCAGAAGCCCCCCCCCACTGTCTTCCTCTCTCTGCAGTATCGGTCCCTTGCTGCAGATTCCCACCAGCCCTCAGCACCTACTTGTAAGGATTGATGTTGCAGATGGTCACAGCTGGGAAGCGCAGCTTCTGGAACTGCACTGTGACGGAGACGGAGGCCGTGTAGTAGTTGAGGATCAGCTGGGCACAATACCACAGAATCAACCCCACGGCTGTCAAGGTCAGGATGATCCAGAGGACCCGGCGTAGACGTCCCCGAGAGACCACGATGCGCCGGCAGCCGTGGGTGTTGGTGTTCATGCAGTACCAGTGCATCAGCTCTTTCAGGGTGGGGGCCTGAGGGCCCGTGACGGGCAGCGTCTTCTTGATCTTGGCCTTGATCTTCTCCGCGGGAGCCATGCTGCCCAGTGGTCGCTGTCCTGAGGGGGGCAAAGGAAGGGGAAACTATCTGGAGGAGAGTCTCCCCTCTAATGCCTTCAAACAACCTGGGGGGCCGGCTCTAAGCCCTCCAGGGCCCCTCCTGGGCTTCAGCAGAGCGAGGGGTCCAGGGGGCAGGGAAACCTCTCCTCCTCCTGCTGCTTGGAGGCTCACGGACCGGGGCTCGGCCCTGCCTCGCCCAAAGGAGAGCTCTGGCTTTGGGGGGAAAGGAAGGGCAGGGAGAGATCGGGGTTTGGGGCGCCTCCCTGGGAACCAAGGGCGGCTCCGGCCCTCCTCCTGCAAGAGCCGGCGGCTCTCAGCGCAGCCCCCACGCCCCTTTCGCCAAGGGAGCAGCCAGCTACGCGAGCCGGGCGCCGAGCCAGGTCGAGGGGGGTCCGGAGGGCTCCTCCGGCGAGCGGCCGCGCTCCCGCCCGGAAGAGGCTGCTCTCCCGCCGGCCAGGCTGCGCCGCTGAACGCGACCCGACGCTGACGGCTTCTTCCGACGGGGCAGCCGGGCTTCGCGGACCGGCGGCGGCGGCCACGGAGGAGTCGCGGCAGCCCCAGCTCAGCCCGGGCGGGCGGCAGCGGCGGGGCTCTCGGCTGGCCGTCGAGGAAAGGGCCCAAGGCGGACGGGCGCGACACCTGCGCCTCGGCGGCCCCAGTGGGGGCTCCGCCGGCCCCGCGTCTCACCTGCCAGGCGCCGCGCCCGAATAGCCGCAGCTCTCCGCGCTGTGCCCGCCCGCCCGCGCGCTCTCTCGACTCGGGCGGCGCCCCCGCCCCGCCGGCTGCCTGGCTGTCCAGCCGGCCAAACTGCCTCCCGGGCACCGGCGGTACTGAGGCGCCTCCTGGCGGCGGCGGGTGGCGCGGCAGCCGGTCCCACTCCTTCTGCGTTAGCCCGGCTGCGCCCGACGAGGCTTTGGGGCGCGAGGGGAGGGCGCCTGGGAGCGGAGTTCTGAGCCAAGTTTGGCCCGAGCTTGTGGTTGGCGCAGGGACGCCCAAGTGGCCGAGTCCGGGAGACGAAGGGACGGCAGGACAGGACGGAAGCGTGGGCTGAGAGGCCAAGATGACCTCCAGTAGGGAGGTCAGGAGTTGGGAGCTTGGAAGCCCCGGGGACCTCGGCAAGAAGCCCAGCTAAGTGGAAGGAGCCCCTGGAAGCCGCCAGGAGGACTGGCTGGGGATGGACGGAAGGGAGTGGGATTTTCCGTCGGGACGCTGTCCAGGTGCACAAGGGGAAGCTGGCCAAGAATCCCTTTCCAGGCTATAATCATGGACATAAATTGCAGCGACCTAGCTTCCGTCTAAACCAGTGTTTCCCAAACTTGACAATTTTAAGGCATGTGGACTTCAACTCCCAGAATTCCACAGCCAGCATTGCTGGCTGTGGAATTCTGGGAGTTGAAGTCCACATGCCTTAAAATTGTCAAGTTTGGGAAACACTGGTCTAAACATACAATTTTTGATGGTGAGTTCTGTATGACAATGGAATGGTCTACCTCTGGAGGTGATGGGTTCTCCATCCCCAGAAGATTTTAAGATGCTGAGCAATCCCCTCTCCTGGGTGGCTTTCCTGCCCATGACAGAGAGCTGGACTAAAAGATGCATGGGGTCCCTTCCGACTCCACAATTCTGGGATTCTGCAAACCCCTGATGATCTTTCAACACTCCTCTTAAACAGACAAAGGTTTCATGTGATACAGTATGTGGACTTAATTGCCACCCTTCACTCTGCAGGTGATCCAGGACTGAATCAGTTTCTCCTGCTATCAAAAGGACCCCACTTTTATGCAAACCCAGCCTCTGGTCCTGGTCCAGTTTGACCCAGCCTCCCCAGTTTATTCAGAGACTCCTAACTGCAGAGAGTGCCGCTTAGAAGGAAGAGCTCTGGGCTTCTTCCAGCCATCCCCTGCCGGGTTGGAGGTTGAAATGTGTATTTTGTAGAGGAAAGGAAGGGTGTTTCTCCAGTATTGCTCTAGGCCAGGGGTAGGCAACCTCGGCTCTTTTATGACTCATGGACTTCAACTCCCAGAATTCCTGAGTCAGCTATACCCCTGCTCTAGGTGAAGCTCAGCCTTCTTCTCCACAATGATGTCCTGGCAGCAGACTATGTGGTCAAGGGGTCTGACTACTCAACCCATTACAGCACAACCAACACAGTCTATGAAAAGGGTAACACTGCCACACATCAAAAATATCTCAACCAACCCAGCACGACATCACGCAGCATCACTGTAGCACACAAGCCAACCAAAGCCTTCAAAACATCTTAAATAAACCAAATGACACAATAGCTCATAATAAAGAAAAAGTAGTCATCTACAACACACAGTGTAAGGACCGTAACAGCCAGTATTAGCAGAAAAGTAGCAGAGCACATCCATGAACAGCAACTAGTAGTCAGAACACTTAATTTCACAACAATGGACAGACTAAACTCTAATAAACAGGGAAACCGTGAGCATCCTAGATCAAGATAAGTCTAAAATGTTAGGGAATTCCTGGAAGCTTCACACTTGGATAAATCAGCCATTAAAAGGCACCCCGATATGAACAATATTTACACACCATTCAAGAGGCAATAAACAACTTGAAAAAGGAAATAAAAAGACCAGAACACATTCTTTCCAGCAGCCAACATCCAGATAAGCAGGGATTAACACCAGAGAAGCAATGGAACAATAAACAACAGTCTAATCAAGGAATTACCAAGGAGAAAGCCACACCCCCACCAATACTGGCAGGGAAAGCTAAACAGAGAACAAACCCCACTCCCTTCTAGCACTGAAGATGTTACCTAATCAGGTAATGAAATGTCTTCAAGAAAACATCCAAACTCAGGAAGCACAAGGAAGCCTTCCTTAGAGGGGGCACTGTTCAAAAAGTTAAATCAGGTCTGAAATACCATAGGGGTGTTTCTCATATCCCAGCAAAAAAGTCTTGTTTGCATTGGCATATACAAACAAACAAATATAAATGTTGTTGTTGTTAATTGCGAAATCGTGTCCGACCCATCGCGACCCCATGGACAACGTTCCTCCAGGTCTTTCTGTCCTCTACCATTTTCTGGAGTCCAAATATAAATAGAGGAAATTATATATGGCTGCCTAACTCACTCTCAGTGATTTTGGGCAGCTTACAAAGATAAAAATCTCATATAAAAGCAATAAAAAGTGATCAACAATCAGTCAAAGAAGCCACTGGATGGGCTCCATCCTACCCTGGGTACCCAGACCCATTGGCAAAACCAGGTCTTCAAGGCCTATCATTTCATTAAGAAGTATTACACCTCTTAATACAGAGTGAATTATACTGTATCTTGACATTCAAACGTTCTTGTTAGACACTAGTAGTGTAATATGTTGTATGCTACTTGTGTTATGCCCAAGTGATGAAAGGTGGATGTTCTGTCCCAAGTGCCTATGCCACTTGTGTACTTTCAGGTGATCTTCCCTTGCTTAACATTGATTAACCCATTTTTAACAATGGTGTCCTTCTTCCCTACATCCACTGACACCCTAAAATCCTTGGGTGCCTAGCCAAGGCAGAGTGCCACCTGATCCATGGGGCCTGAGAGCTTCCTGCAGGGATCAGCCATCCCAGCAGATGGAGTTGTTGGGAATCAGCAGCCTGTGTGTTGGCAGAGGCACGAGAACGAGACTTCTTCTCTCCGGGGCTTCTTTTTGTGCCAGAAGCACCTCACAGCTTGTTCTTGGCAGGAAACAACCAGCTTGCTGGGGGCTATAATGAAACTTTGAATGGCAAAGTTAAGCTACTGATTCAGTGCGACACAAGTAAAGAAAAATAGACAATTCTCTAAAGATAAGAGAAAGTAATAGGAAAAGAAAAGAGTTCTTTACAAATATCATTTATTCTTATTTTATTTACTAAAAATTTGGACCATCATGGTGTAATCAGAATGCTTCAAGGAAGACAGCTGTCAACTCTACAAACGAACCTGACTGCAGCCATCTTGCTCGTTCTAGGTTGCCACAAAGATGGGAGAGGGTGAGAAAGATTTCTGCTAGTCTAAACAATTCAATGTCCTATGTAAAGAAAGGTCATTTTTGCCTGTTAGAATGGGAGGGGGAGCAGTTGGGTAGAAAGCCCACCAAACTGTTCTATTGGAGAACGTAGCTGATTGCATAGCACTGGAGTGGGAAGTTTAACTTTGTAATAGTGTAACTCTTCCGAGGGAATTTCAGACTTGGTTTCACTTTTGATGGTGCTGATGCTATGTAACCAATAAACATGTTCTTTGAGGAAACCTCCAGCCTCTGAGTTCTGATTTATTTGGTCTCATCTATCGGAACCTTGACAACAGCTTATACTCCTGATGTAAAAATTGACTGGGAAAAATTTTAACAGCTGCAAAATAAAGATGTATGTATGTATGTATGTATGATGCCTATAGACTGCCCATCTCCTTCAAGGAAGGGTTCTGGGCAGCGATGGTCATGTTAAAGATTTTGAAAAGGAGGAAAAGTTAATAAAGGGCTAGATATGGCTCATACTGTGAGGAAGAGGGCACCTCAGGGCATGAGATGGGTAGCTCCAGACACACATCCTGGCCACAGTAGCCACAGGTCCACAGTAGCCAGAGAAGAAGGTGCCAGGCATGGAGGAAGGAAGACCACAGGGAGAAACCCAGAGGTGGCTTGAGAATGCAAATGGCGGAACGATTCAAGCAGAAGAGGAAAAAGAGCAATATGAGGGGAAGGGCAGGTGTGACTCATAAATCCAGAAAATGAGAGAGCAACACTGGAGACTGGAGGAGTTCAAGATGGAAGGTGCATGAAACCGCATCTCCATCTAATGGAGGGAGACACCGTGGACATTGTCTGAGGACTGATCCGATTGCTGAGACAGATTCAAAGAGGTTGTTTTCAAATGGGATATGATTTCTTCAAGGAAACATTTAAAACACAGCTTAAATAAAATCAATCTTTGATACCCGTTTACTTCAGCCTCCGTGGAAATGGGCAAAACACAAAGAATTGAACTGGATCCATTTTAGAATCATAAAAACATACAGTTGGTAGCCATGGAAGTCAATACGCTTCATCTGAGGGTAGGAATAAAAAAAAACCCTTCTCTGAATTTGAAATGCGTTAACAGTATGCGACATCTGCATTTAAAAGAGGGATAAAAAAGGATTTCTCTCTGGGAAAAATCAGAGAAATTACAACAGGTAGAAAGTCTGAGGCAGTAGAGACCCCTAACCCTAACCCTAACCCCAAGAGAACTTCACTGGAAAAATTATACATTAAACTGATGAACACCTAAAAGAAAAATTAGCAGTGAAAGAATTAATCATATTTAATAAACATAGAAAAATATATAATTTGTATAAATTAAATAATGTATTATATAGCACTGGACATTGAAGCAAAAGCAATATAAGGCAGAAATTTGTCCAGATAAGTGCAAAGAAGAGCAACTAAGACGATTAAAGGCCTGGAGACTAAAGCATAGGTAGAACGGCTGCAGGATTTGGGAATGGCCAGTCTAGAAAAAAGAAGGACTAGGGGGGACATGATAGCAGGGCTCCAGTACTTGAGAGGGTGCCACAAGGAGGAGGGGGTCAATTTACTTTCCAAAGCACCAGAAGGCAAAACAAGAAACAACGGATGGAAGCCTATCAAGGAGAGAAGCAACCTGGAATTAAGGAGAAACTTCCTAACAGCGAGGACAATTAACCAGGGGAACTGCTTGCCTTCAGACGTTGTGGGTGCTTCATCACTCAAGGTTTTTAAGAAGAGACTGGACAATCACTTGTCTGAAATGGTATAGGGACTCCTGCTTGAGCAGGGGGCTGGACTAGAAGACCTCCAAGGTCCCCTCCAGCTCTATTCTGATTATTATTAATTTCTTAATGTTAGGGGTGTTTGCAAGTTATGGTAAAAAGAGGCCTCTAGCAGCACAGCTGAAGTTTTGTCTGTTTTCATGTGTGACACACACCTTGCAGATGCCTCTGTAAGATATGAAGAGTCATTGCCAAAGATGCCAAGATCTGCCAAGTGAACAAAATGAAAAAGCACTACAGGTAATCCTTGACTGAACAACAGTTCATTGGGTGACCGTTCAAATTTACAACGACATGACCATTTTTCACACTTATAACCACTGCAGTATCCCCCCATGGTCACGTGATCAAAATTTGGATGCTTGGCAACTGATTCATACTTATGGCGGTTGCAGTGTCCTGGGCTCATCTGATCATCTTTTGACAAGCAAAGTCAATAGGGAACCCAGATTCACTTAACAACTGCAATGCTTCACTTAACAAAGAAAGGTCATAAAAAGGGACAAAGCCTATTCAGCAAATGTCTCACTTAGCAACAGAAATTTTGGGCTCAATTGTAGTGATAACTCGAGGACTACCTGTACCATTAAAACAACCTTCCCAAATCAGCAGACCGGATTGAACCTTTTTGAAAAGTAACCAGAAAAAGAAGAAAATGTATTTTATTCTAGCAGTGATTGATTGCACAACTGGAGATATACAACTGATGGCATTTTCTCCTCTGGAATCTGAAGAAGCACCATATTTTTTGCCTTTGTGTTTTCCTCATAACCCAGATGGAAGAAGGTATGTGATGTTTAGGGAAACACTATGGCTTCTCCAGGTGTTTCATCCAGAAAGCTGCAGACTAGTAGGAGGTCCATGATAGAAACATGAAGTGGATGGTTGAGAACCCCAAGGGGGGCAAGGAGTGCAGCATGCCCATTTGGAGACGCATCCAGACTGTTCCCATTTCAGTCCCCTCTGTGGAAGAAAATAATGCAACCACTTTCTTCAGTAAAAGAAGAATCTCTGAGAACAAAGTATTTATAATACAGTCTGCATGAAAACGCGGAAGTAAAATTAGTTGAACAAATTCTGGACTGCCTTCAAGAATATTAAAAAACCCCCAACAACTCAGGAATGATAAAAGAGTTTTGAACTGACATTCATGTCATGGCAGTTCTTCCTTAAATGAATGAGTACCGCATTCTTTCAGGCTGCCTTTAAATCCATTAAAAAAAAAAACCTTTTCCCCTTTAGGGAAAAGTGAAATGTGTTCTTTGTTGTAAACTGAATGGTGGTTACTTTAATACTAGTATAATTTGCAGTAGGTTTTGAAGTCCTGATGGGAGGATATCAACAAAAGAAAAAGGAGGAATTAATCAGCTCCGACAGGCAAAGACATGTTTCAACAAGGGATGATTTCTGGAAGTAGTTTAGCAACAAGAGAGGGAGGGTTGATGTGTTTGGGGGCATAATTAATACTAGAAAGGATGCATTCCTCAGATCTCAGCCAGATAAGACCAATGATAAGACAATGGTTTATAAGAGAGGGAGTGAAAGATATATCAAAAGTGATAAGGCCTTCACTCCTAGTTTTGGTGAATAAGCCAGACCAAAATATTCATTTCCATGTATATTGCAGGTGGTCAATCCTGCTGTTTCATATGCTTATCTAAGGCCTTGAGTAGATGTGTTTATTAGCTACCGCAGAGGTGCAAAGGTTATTTCCATCTTTGCAAAGAGTCTTGGTAGATGGAAATCAACATAGAATTCATTAAAAAGACAATGCGAGAATAACTTTACTGATCGGAATGACAATAATCAAAACAGAGCAGATGTGGATTGCCTTTTCTTCAAAAAGATGCCAGGTTCCAGCCTGCTGTGTACAAGGAGCACCCTACATTGTGTGCGTAGGTGTGGGTATCATTTGAAAGTGGGGTACTCACCTGGTTCTTCCTTTTAAGAAATAGTATTTAATCAGAGCTGTCTTTGTTTGCAAACTGAGTGTGAGTCAGCCATGTTTGCTTTGTAGAATGAGATGGGCGGCATATACATTTAAATAAATACATGTTTGCGCAGAAGAGGCCAAAGGAATTTTAAGGTGCCTAGCAGATTAGTGTCCAGGAGGTAACAGCTGCCCTGCCATGCTGGGCATCAAAGGGATGTCTTTCAGATAAACTGGAGCAGATTCAGGAAAGGGCAAAGAAGAAAAGCAGAGACTAGAAACTCTGCTGACAAGAGATGGAGGGAATGTTTATCCTTGAGAAGTGAAGAACAAGGGCCAGCGCTCTTCAAGTAGCCGAATGACCCTCCAGACGGGTTGTCGTCCACCACGGGGGGGGGGAATCAACGAGCAGCGCTTTTTGCTCCCCCTTCTAGCAATAGGTATCTTTCCAGACATCCCAGCGGTGCCTGGTTGGTCTGCCTCGAAACCCTCGCAAGGGTTCAAACGGGCAGCCTTACTCTAGAGCAGGGGTTCTCAACCTTGGCAGCTTTAAGACTTGTGGACTTCAACTCCCAGAATTCCTCAGCCAGCAAAGCTGGCTGAGGAATTCTGGGAGTTGAAGTCCACAAGTCTTAAAGCTGCCAAGGTTGAGAAGCCCTGCTCTAGATCTCAAGTCCAGGCCGGCCGGCGGCAGACAGGACGGGTCATTCCGGAAGTGCAGAGCGCGGCTGCCTGGGGGATTCTGGGAGAGGCGGAGGCGGAGGAGCCGTGCCAGGCGGATCCGTGCCTGGGGGGGGGGATTCGGGTCGGGGGAGCCACTCGAGGAGGGTGGGCTGTGGAGCCCCCCAGCGAAGGCCGGGCTCCTTCCCGAGAGTCCAGCTACCCCGCGGCCTCCAGGCTGGCGGGGTTCTGGGCCCAAAAGCCCCTCCGCGCTCCCCCCGCCCCACCCCGGACGCGGGTCCGGATCGGGAGAGCGGGGTGGCCCCTGGGGTCCTCCCAGGACCGACGCTCGGCCACAGGGATGGGCAGCAGAGCGGCCGCGCGGGCCCTTTAAAGACTGCCCGACTCCAAGATGGCGGCTACGCCGGGCGGCGGAGCGCGGTGCCCGGCCCCGAAATGGCGCGCCCGGCTTCGTGCGTGACGTCCCGCCCCGCCCCGCCCCGCCCCTGCTGCCTCCTGAGCCCTCCGCCGCCTGACCCGCCGGCCCGGTTGCGGCGCTGCCCCCCCACCGCCCGCCGGGAGAGGCGCCATGGCGGGCCGGGTGAGCGGCGCGCCGGCCCCGGGGCTGCCCGCGTCCGGGGCGGCGGGTCCGGGGTCGCCGGCGGCGGGCAAGGAGAAGGAGAAGCGCTCGCTGGGGAAGCGGCTGTTCTTTCGCGGGCGCGGCGCGGGGGGCTCCTCGCTGGGCGGGCTGGTGAGCCGCGTGCTGCGGACGCTCTCCACGCTCTCGCACCTGGGCGGCGAGCACGGTCCCCCCGCCGCCGCCGCCGCCCCGCCGCCCCCCGAGCAGCCGCCGCCGCCGCGGGAGGAGGAGCGGCCCGAGCCGCCCCCGCCGGCGCCCCCCGGCGCGCCCTGCTGCCCCCCGGGCGGCGCGGCGCTGGTGCCCGGCGTGGCGGGGCTGCGCAACCACGGGAACACGTGCTTCATGAACGCCGTGCTGCAGTGCCTGAGCAACACGGAGCCGCTGGCCGAGTTCCTGGCGCTGGAGCACTTCCGCGGCCCCCCCGCCGCCCCGCCGCCCCCGCCCGAGCCCCGCGCCGCCGGGGAGGTGACGGAGCAGCTGGCGCAGCTGGTGCGCGCCCTCTGGACGCTCCAGTACACGCCGCAGCACAGCCGCGAGTTCAAGGTGAGCCCGGGGGTCCGCCGGCCGCCCCCGCCCCGCGACGCTCCCCCCCGCCCGCACGAAGCCCCCGTCCCTCCCGCGAGGGGAGCCGCCGCGCCTCCTCCGGCGGTGGATTTGGACCCGCCGAGCCCCGTCCGGAGCCTCCCCGGCGCTTTCCTGCTGCCTGCATTCTGGACAGCGGCTCCCGCCCTTCCCAGGCGCCGCCGGCCCGGCTGGCAGCCGCGCGTGGAAATCCGCCTCTGGTTCTGGTCCCGGCGAAGAGACGCTCCGGGGCTCCGCGTTGAACTGAGGAGCCCGGCCGCTGCCCGAGCTGGGCGCGTTGCTGGAGACGCTTCGCTGCCGGACTGGGAAACCTCATCAGTGCAGGGATTTGGGTGGGTGGGTGGGGGGCTGCTGTCGGTTTATATACGGTCTTTTGCCCTGACGGGGCTGGTGGGGCTGCTGTGCTCTGTTTGGTCCTGTATTGCCTTCATTGGATTTTTGCTGGATTGTTTGCGTTAATCCCTGCTTCTCTGGTTCTTGATAGCTGGCAAGGAGGTCTTCTGGTCTTTTTGTTTCCTTTTTAGCTTTTTTATTGTCTCTAAGTATTGTTTACCTCCATGTGCCCATTGATGGCTGAATTTGTCCGAGCCCCAATGTGTCTCTGGCTCTGGGTGTCCTTTGCACCACCTGGGCTTCTGCCTTCCTTCCCTCCACTTCCTTTTGGAGAGGGGATTTTTTTGCAGTTCTTGTGGTCCTTTGATGGATGAGTTTGCCCTCGACTGAAAGGGGCCCAAACTGGTTCTGATTCTCTGATTTTTTCTAAGGTTGCCCTTGTGAAAATATACGCCAGGTTGTAGGCCGCAGCAGGAGAAGGTAGATGTATTACTGGAAACTCCTCTGGGTGTCTTTTAATAAAATCCCAGTTTTGAGAGGGGCTGTCCGGGTCCCTGGATTCGACCCCTTGCTCCCTGGCAGGAATCCCACCCCTCTGTTTTGAATGCAGGATACAGAAGATGGGGTTTAGACTGCAGATTCTGAGAGAACTTTAGAAAAAGTTTCCTGATAGCTCTCGCCTTAGTACATTTTTGAAAGATTTCAGTCAATTTCACGTTTGCCATCTTCACTTTTTACCAGGATTTGGGGTTTTCCCCTGAGATTTCTATCCGCACTCTGAAATCTCACAAGGTTTGGCAGTCTTTTGTGTAATGAACTGACAAAAGTGGTGCCAACATATTGTGCCACAGATTCTGCCCCTTTGGAGCATAGTGCAATATCACAATACAGACAGAAAAGGATCAGGCTTCTGTTTACTTTGATGCTGTTGATATCAGTCAGGCTCCCCAGGGATTCTAGGGGTCCTGTGAGGTTTGAGGATTGAAAAACGGCCTGGCTGTGCGGATGTCTTCCTGGCCAGCAGGAGAGCTTCAGGCAGCAGCCAGTGAAAAACAAGATAAGAGCCCATTTGTACAAACAAGAGGCTGGCTTGCTTGACAGAGGGGTGCAGGCATGTCTGAACACTGTTTCTTCATTCCGCTGCTCTGGGCTTCCTTGTACACTTGTCATTTAGTGCCCAGATGTCTTGCGGGTTCTGTTGAGTGGTTCTAGTTGTGATAGTTGGGTGAAGGCTGGCTCTTCAGGAGGTCACTGAGTGAGCCAAGCTGTGCATTGAGTGAACATTATGGGCTGTGCAGATGGGAATGAACATGAATGCGGGTCAACAGACCTCCATATGTTGGTTTTACATGATACAGACCAGGTCTCTTGGGTTTCTTGTGCCAGGGACAGGACTGGGGGCAAACCTGCTGCTGGGGTCAATATTCAGGCAAGGGCCACGATGGGGAGGGGCTGCCTTCCAGTCCTTGGGGTGCCTTATACAATTGGCCTGCATTAGAGGTCTGGACAGGATGGAGAGAGTTCTGTGGGGTCAAGCAGGCCCTGACACACCCCAATGCCACTCTGAATTGGGTTTGGCCATTCATGCAGCAATGGTGAAATAGTGGCGCTGAACCCTTATGGGTCTCCCTGTGAGTAGTGGATTTTCATGGTCCCGTTGCAGCTCCTGCCTGGTCTTCAAAAATAGTCCCGAAGAGAGACTGTTGCTGCCGGATGACACCAGAGCTTCTGTTGCGTGAGGATGTAAGGATGACTACCCAGTCTACCTCCTGAAGCTGTCCGAATGGTCGGCACAGTCCTCCTTCCCTTAAGCCCACGAGCAGAGCAAGATGGGGGGGGGGGGAATGTTGTGGCAGTCAGCTGGGAATCTTTGACATTAAAAGGGGGAATTGCTAACTCTTTGGAAGGTAGGCCCAAGATCCAGAAGGACCTTGACAGACTTGAACACGGCCCTGTGCAACAAAATTCAGTTCAGTGGTAAGAAAAACAAGGTTTTACACATAGACAAGAAAAACCAAATGCACCAGTATATAATAGGTGGAGCCTAGCTCAACAATAGCAACTGTGAGAGGGATCAAGGAGTCCTAGTGGACAATCATTTAAATATGAGCCAGTGAGGTACTACAGCTGCCATAAAGGCCAACACAGTCCTGGCCTGCATCAACAGAGGGATAGCATCAAGATCATGTGAAGTGTTAGTACTGCTTTATACTGCACTGGTAAGACCACACTTGGAATAATATGTCCAGTTTTGGTCACCAAAATACCAAAAAGATGTTCAGACTCTAGAAAGAGTGCAGTGAAAAGCAACAAAGATGATTAGGAGACTGAAGACTAAACTGTATGGTGAGCGGTTGTAGGAACTGGGTATGTCTAGTTCAGGGGGAGGCAAGCTTGGCTCTTTTATGACTCGTGGACTTCAACTCCCAGAATTCCTGAGCCAGCCATGCTGAAGAGAAAGAGAGGTTTTCAAGCTGAGCCATGCTGGCTCAGGAATTCTGGGAGTTGAAGTCCACGAGTCATAAAAGAGCAAGGTTGCCTATCCCTGGGCTAGTTTAATGAAGACAAGGACTGGGGTGACACGATAGCAGCCTGCCATTATTTGAGTGGCTGACACAGAGAAGAGGAAGTCAACCTATTCTCCAAAGCACTTGAGGGCACGACAAGAGGTAACGGATGAAAGCTTATCAGAGAGAGACCCAACCTAGAATTAAGAAATTTCCTGACACTGGGAACAATTCATTAGTGGAATGGCTTTCTTTCAGAAACTGTGGAATTTCATCACTAGAGGTTTCTAAGGAGAGCCTGGATAGCCATTTGTCTGCAAAGGTATAGAGCAGGGGTCTGCAACCTTAAACATTCAAAGAGCCACTTGAACCAGTTTCCCAGAGAAAAGAAAACACTGGGAGCTGCAAAACTTGTGCGCACATGCGCGCGGGCCCAAGAAAAGGAAGCTTGATTGAAGTTTAATTAAAAAGAAATAGAGGCTGCTGTGCATGAGTTCTCTCTCTCTCTCTCTCCCTCCCTCCCTCCCTCCCTCTTTTCCCCTCTCTTTCCTCTCCCTCTTTTTCCTCTTCCTCTTTCTTTCTCTTTCCCTCTCTTTCTCTCTTCTCTCTCTCTCTCTCTCCCCCCCTCCCCTCTCTCCCTCTCTCTGATCTTCTGCTAACCTGGCAAGCTGGCTTCAAGCTGTTCTCCAACAAGCTGACACATACTGGGCTGGCTCTCTCCTCCCCTTCCTGCTTCCTACTTCCTGTTTCTTGCAGAGACGCAGCCAAGGCAAGAGCCCCGCCCAATAAGCTTGTCAGCTTTTTGGAGGTGAGGCCACTCTCTTTTTTACACAGACACACACAGACACACACACACACACACACACACACGTGCAAGTGCAAGTGCCTCTCTGTCTCTCTCTCTCTGCAAATGGCAAAGGAGTCTGGGAGCCGCAAGGGAAGGCTCAAAGAGCTGCATGCGGCTCTGGAGCCGCAGGTTGCCGACCTGTGGTATAGTTTCCTGCTTGAGCAGGAAGTTAAACTAGAAGACCTTCAAGGTCCTTTCCAACACTGTTTTTCTTTTATTCTGTTAAAAGTAGAGTCTAGTATTATGCAGCTGTTCAGCACTGCAGTATTTTGCTTGCTTCATAAAAGACTTAGGGCCATCCTTAATAGCGTAATCAGGGTGGATTTGATTTAAATCATGATTTAAATCACTAGTA
The DNA here is from genome assembly GCF_016545835.1 of Crotalus tigris. Classification (NCBI taxonomy): domain Eukaryota; kingdom Metazoa; phylum Chordata; class Lepidosauria; order Squamata; family Viperidae; genus Crotalus; species Crotalus tigris. The sequence continues at coordinate 636,179 of NW_024096931.1, read as the reverse complement.
AAAAGGCTTGATTTAAATCATAATTTTTAAAGAGCAGCTGTCATCTCTGTCCCGCAGCGGCTCCTCCTCTGACCCGCTGTTGACTCACCGACAGTCCCATTCCTTTTAATGGGGCGGCTGGTGATGCGGCAGTGACACCACAAGGTGAGGGACGTGGCGGGCAGCAGGTGAGTGGATGTCGGCTAAAAGGCGCTGCCAAGATGGATCTGAAATGACAGGTGCTCTTTAAATGTAAGGACTCATTCTCGCTGGTAGTTAGAATCTTTAATATTATTTACAAACAAAATGAAGGTTTCCCATTTAGAATAATAAGCTGTCATGTTAGTAAAACAACGATATCAGAACTGATCTTAGGGTAATAGGTTAATCACACATAGTTGGAGAACTACTCAAATTCTTTTATTTAATTAAAACACTTAGAGCCTGGTAGAGATGCATTTCTCTTCAATCATGCAGTTTGTAGTGTACATAGATTTGCAAAACAATGGGATAAAGGAATATTCCTGAACTTTGTTTTATGATTTATCTCATGGTTACTGTGAAATTGTGTGAATGCATTAATGCAGTGCATGTTATGTAAGCTTGCAGAGCTTGGATTCATTGAATGAGTTTCAGTGTAAATATTACAGAATATACAGCCTCATGCTACATAACTAAGCTCCATTTCATGCTGAATAAACTAAAGTATTAATGTATCTTAAATAGAAAACTATCTTTAGATAGATTTTTACTACAAAAGCATTTTATTAAAATAAATTTGATAAAAAATCCAATTTAAATAAAAAAATCCGATTTAAATAAAAAAATCTGATTTTTTTGATTTCCTTAAAAAAATCATTATTATCCACCCTGATCGTAATTGAAAATGATGATCATTAAATAAACAAATGCAGATATAAGATGTGTATATTTAGACTACCCTTCCAGGCGCTTGACCCCTTTTATCTTTGCAACAGATTCTTTGCACAATTCACATTGGTTCAGTTAGTTGTTGATCGCTTCTTTTTGTTTCACTGGGTGCTGAGTTTGGCTGTGGGTGAGTGGGCTATGGTAGTTGTTTTTTAGGGTGTTGTGAGGGTCTGTGGGTGGAATAGAAGGACAGTGAATTTGGGATCCTTCTGATTGGGTAACTTTGATTCGTATCCTTTACCAGGCCTTCAGGAGACCTGGGCAGGAATGTTTTGAATGTGGCACCGAGGTCCCAGGACAGGGGCAGGGCGTTATTCCAGGGACATCTGGAGGCACTGCTTTGTGGTTGACTGGTTGTGGGAAACTATTTATAAGCTGGGCTTTAGGAATCAACAATCCCAATTGATTTTATTGCCCCAGCCTCAGTGCTGCTAACAACCTTCCAGGCTGATCCCTAGACTGGCCAGGCAGGCAGTGGAGTTCCCCAGACTTATGGTCTTCAACCTCAACGTGCCTTCAGCCTGGGGGTGCTGGGTGAGGTCATCTGAAGACACTGGGTGAGGTGTCATCAACTTCCTGATGATCCCCAGCTTTCTGTCACTGGCTGGCTGAGTGATGCCATGGAGGTTTTTTAGAAGAGACTTGTCTGAAATATATAGGGTCTCCTGCTTGAGCAGGGGGCTGGACTAGAAGATCTCCAAGGTCCCTTCCAGCTCTATTCTATTCTGATTATTAGGTTCTGTCTGGAGGCTGTAGGGACAGGATGAGGAAGAATAAGCTGAACCCTGCTTTTGGTTGAGGGCTTGCTGGTTCCGTGAAATTTCCATCTTTTGCTCCGGATGTGGTCCCACTGCCCTGAATACAGCAGGTGCACAATTTCCTCAAGGTCCTCCTGGACCTGCAGCTCTTGTTCAAAGAACAGGTAGCTGTTGTGAGTAGAAGAACCTTTGCAGAACCTCACATTGTGTTCCCATTTTGCCCTTCCCTGACCAAGAGGCTCTGCTCATGGTCACCCACACTATAGTCGCCTTCCAGGTGGACTGCTGTAATGTGTTCTACACAGCTGCAGCTGGTACAATATGCAATGACGTGGGTGGTTGTTTCTCAAGGTTCACTTACTACACATTTGCTTTGTGAGCTGCATTGTTTGCCAGTGCGCTTCCAGATTCAATGCAAGGTGCTGATGGTCCCCTATAAAGCCTTTGTGGCAGGGAGCAGATGGTTTGTGAGACTCCGTCTCCCTGATTGTGTATCCTTCCCATCCGATCTGGCAGGAGAAGCCAGCTGTGGATCCCATCAGTTCAGAATGAAGGTCTTTCCTCTGTGCCTCCCTATGGAGCATCCTTCCCCCAGAGGTCAGGCTTTTCACAAGGCCCTGAAGACCTGCTTGTGTTTGTCACTGGGAATCAAAGTGCCAGTTTGGGGTCCTGAAGTTGATGGTGCTGGTTGTCCTTCCTATTTATTTTGTATTTTGTATTTTTTTGGAGATTGGGTGATTTTGTGATTGGCCACACAGAGTCACTTATTTGGTATGGCAGCCATACACATCCACTGAGATAAATAATAAAACACTGAGGCTCATGGCTAGGAAGACTCTACATTCGGTCTTTCTTCCTGTACAGGTAGTCCTCAACTTACAACAGTTCATTTAGTGACTCTTTGAAGTTACAACGGCACTGAAAAAAGTGACTTTGTTTTTCACACTTGTGGCCATAGCAGCATCCTCAGAGTCACTTGATCAAAATTCAGATGCTTGGCAACTGACTCACATTTATGATGGTTGCAGCGTCCCAAGATCACATGATCCCTTTTTACGACCTTCTGATAAGCAAAGTTAATGGGGGAGCCAGATTTACTTAACAACTGTGTTAATAACTTAACAATTGCAGTGATTCACTTAATAACTCTGGCAAGAAAGGTTGTAAAATGGGGCAAAGTTCACTTAACATTTGTCTTGCTTAGTAACAGAAATTTTGGGCTCAATTTGGACGTAAGTGGAGGACTTCCTGTGTTATACAGACTAACCCAGGGGTCTTCAAACTTGGCCTTTTTATGACTTGTGGACTTCAACTCCCAGAATTCCTCAGGGCTAATCTGGACTAACCTTTTAATGCTTGCAGAAGTCCTAATGGACAGCTGGTTTCTTTCATTCAAACACAGATGTGTTCTCCAGTTCTAGTTCCTAGTTCTCCTCACCATTAGTGAAGTTAAGTTAGCAGGATTGCAAAGTGAACCAAGAGGAAGGTGCCTTCCCATCAGTTGGCACCTGATTCTTCTGGTATTGCCAAAACCCAACGCACATTTGAAAAGGGTCTGGCTGGGTTTTGGCTACCTCACCCTGTTTCGGTCACCTTGTTCTTGCTAAACTTTTGGCTATGGAAGCGATCCTGTTCCTCTCTTCCTGAATCAAGGAGATTCTGCAGCTCCCTTAGGATTAAAGGACCTAGGAAACAACAGATGCTTCATTTTTAAAATTCTGTCTTGGTTTATAACTTCCATAAGGTTCCTGCATGGAAAATCCTTCATTCAGATCTGAACTGCCAGTGCCGAGTTTAATCTCTTATTACAAAAGATTTTAATTTCTCTTTGATCATATTTTTCTATACTCTTTGAATGGAGGTTTTGAGTCAGCAGTTGGAAATGCAAGAAATTTGAACAGATTAGAACATGGAGGTCTTGGGCATTAGATGGGCTGACAGCTTGATGCCTTTGGTACAGCACGGAGTCTTAGTTACTGCCACTGTTCATATTTATTGTTTGCTTCTATTCGTGAATAAAATCCCAATTTCATTTTGGCAAAGACTGGGGCAGGAACCTTCTTCCTACCAAGATGAACCAGCAGGATGCCCAGTGGTCTGGTTATTTTTATTTTTAATTCAGCTGCACTGCCTCTATGGTGTTGTGTGTAATTGTACAGCCTTGGGGCTTATTGTAGAAAAGAGAGCAGGGTTTTTAAGAAAGTTGTTACGTGTCCATCATAGAGTGCCTGATATTGATCTTCTACGTCAGGGGTAGGCAACCTTCGCTCTTTTATGACTCATGGACTTCAACTCCCAGCATTCCCGAGCCAGCATTCCACGAGTCATAAAATAGCCAAGGTTGCGTACCCCTGTTCTACGTAACCGTGTCCTTGTTTGAGCATATTCTCTAGGAAGGGGTTGCGTGTGATCGTTGGTTGGCTTTGGAAGGCCTTCAGCAGGGGCAAGAGAAGGAACTTGTCAAGGAACTGTTTGAGAGAACACAGTTGTTCTGCCCGGTCAAGCCAATCTCAGTAGCTAAGTCGCTACTACTTCAGAAATTTAACCCATCTTGAAGTTACCACTGGTGAAACAAAGTTTAAGTGGATAAATGTACATTTGCTGCACAATTTGTCCACATTCCCAGTTGTTGTAAACCAGTGGTTCTCAACCTTTTTAATGCCGCGACCCCCAACCGGTCGTAAGTCGAGGACTACTCAACCGGTCGTAAGTCGAGGACTACTCAACTGGTGCAGCACCGTTTGCAGAATGGGACTTTTGGCGGGCTCAGCAGGGCAGAGACAGCCTGGACAATTCCTATTGGCTTTTGAAAGCCAATAGAATTAGACTCTATTCAAGAGAGTCTATTCTATTGGCTTTCAAAAGCCAATAGAATAAAAGGGAGTAGCACAGCTAAGGAAAAGGGGGAAAAAATGGCGGACTGCGTTGTTTGGCGACCCCCGTGAAATGGTCGTTCGACCCCAAATGGGGTCCCGACCCACAGGTTGAGAACCACTGTTGTAAACTGATTTTTTTTTTTAATGTAACACAACCTAGACCTTGGAGGCCTCCAGGGCCTTGTCTACCAGCCACCTTGACCAGCTTTCTTCCTGTCCTTGGGAGGGAAGGACTTTCTTTCCATTTGCCGCTCTTCAGCAGCAGGGCAGGGAGAGGTGGCTGCTGTCACAAGATGTAAACCAACACTCAGGAACTGTAAAAAAGAGAGTGGAGGAGGTGGAGGCTGCAGAAGGTGTGAGGTATTTCAAGACATTTTCTTTTCTGGAGGTGTTTGGTAGCACAAGATTTAGCAGTAACTGTAGGTCTCTGACTGTTCCCCCCCCCCAGTTCCACCTTGGTTCTGGTATTGCATCTTAGCGTGTAGGGAAGGATGGGGAAGCAGGGCTTGGCCTGGGTGTTACATGGATATGGTCCACAATACGGGAAGCAAGTGTTCCCCTGAGATGAGAGTTTAAAAGGGCATGCATAGGACATGAACATGGGTAAAGTCTCCAAGGGGGCCTGTCAACATTAGAGCTGGAAGAAGGAAGTCAGGAAAGCTAAAGTAGAAAAGAAATTTAGCTTGCAAGAAAAGCTAAAAGTAACAACAGGCCTTTTTGGCTACACTGGTAGAGGAAGGAAGCAAGGGAGGAAAGGCCCTTTTCCAGAAGGGAAGCTGTTCCAGTCCACCCAAGAAGAGCAGACCTGGGTAATTGCAGACTCGTGCCCTAGATGCTGCTGTGGGGCAGAAGCCTGGAACAGACAATTAAGTCATCAGTCCTGGAGCCTTTGTCTGAAGGCGTTCCCTGGCCTTTTTAACTTTGCAGTTGTTCCTTTTATCTATAGTGTAGTCTGATCTTTAGCTTTGTTTTTAACTATAGCTTTTATATCATTTTACTGTTCTGCCAGTAAACTGCCTAAAGGCATGGAAGTGCGATGGGCAGTATAGAAATGTGATAAATAAATAAATAAATTTAGCCATGCTAAATGCATGGCTTGGCAGAATTAAGCCATGTCAAACTGACCTGATCTACATTTATGACAGGTTGGTCAGTTTAGTTGACCAGGGAAAGTAGCAAAGGACGTGATCAGCAAGGAATTTGTTTCCCCTGGGCTTCTAATGGAGAGAATGACCACCTGGGATGCCATCAGGTGGGCACTTAGCAAATGTATGTTGGTGGCTCCTCATTAGGTTGAAGAGAAATGTGAGGTATTGCAGGCTCTGTTCTGTACAGTTGGAAATGATTTGGCTGAGGGGTAAGAAAATACAGTTTTTCGATTTGCAAATGATACAAAGATTGGGGAGGCTCTCAGAGGACAGAATCTTTCAGGAGGATCTTGACACACTGGAACAATGGGCAGAAAGTAGCAACATGAATTTCAACAAAGACTAGCATCTTGTGTTTGGATAGGGGAGATCAAAGGCAAGAGCTGGGGGGGGGAGCCCAACCTGGATGGCAGTAGATGCAGAAAGGAATTCAAGCCAAGGTGACGATGCAGCTGCAAAACAAACAAGAAAAAAAACCCCCAAAAAACAAAACCACCCCCAAACCTTAGGCCACAATAACAGAAAAATCTAATGCCAAAATTAAGAGAAGCCTCTATTCCTCTCCGTCTTGCATTGATCAGAATTCACACCCACAATTCAGCTCTGGGCCGTGCATCTTGGGAAGGACCCTGACAAATTGGAGCAAACTGGTAAGAAGTCTGGAAGGAGAAAAACCTCTGAGGAACAGTTGGGAAATTATTGGGTATATTTAGTCAGGAGAAGATAATATTTTAGGGTGACGCAGTAGCTGCTTCCGAACAAATGTAGAGTTGTTCAGAAGTGCTTTAGAGGGCGTGGCATGAAATTGTGATCTAAACTGCAACGAGGTGGATTTGGTTGGACATAAAAATGTAAGTTCCATGGTGGGCAATAATAATAGCAACACTTAGACATGTATCACTCCACAGTGATTTACATCAGTCTCTGTGGTTTACAGAGTCAGCCTATTACCCCCCCCCTCCCGCCCAACAATCTGGGTCTTCATTTTACTGACCTCGGAAGGATGGAAAGCTGAGTCAACCTTGAGCCGGTCAGGATCGAACTGCTGGCACTGAGCAGTCAGCCTGCAATGCTGCATTCCAAGCACTGGGCCACCAAGGCAGAACTAGTCAGGACAATCTGGCTGTGATGGGACAGTCCTTGGATGCATCCCTCTTGTGACCTGAGAACTTATTTAAGTTCTGACAATACGGTTTGTGCGCCAAGTGCCCACCCCAAATCTGAGGTTACTTATATAGCTCTTAAAGTGTGTGTGTGTGTGTGTGTGTGTGTGTGTGTGTGGTGGTTGTGGTGTTGCTCCCCCAGCTAGTAGTGTCATATTCTGGTGGTGGTGGTGTTTTGCTTATTTAACTTAAATCTGTGGCTTTGGGTAGCAGCAGAGCGGCGCCTCTCTTCTTAGCCTCCCCTTCTGCGCCTGGTCACCTTAAGGCCTTGTAGAGTGTCCCTTCTGTGGCTTTGGGTTGGGGGTCTCTCAGCCATTCCTCCCACAGCGAGGGTTGGTGGAAAGAGTCCACGAGGGTTCCCTGGGGGCTCTTGGAAGAAGGTTCAGTTGAAAGTGAGAAATCAATACGAGAGAGAGGAGCATGAATGGGGTGGGGGGAGACCATGCCTGCCATCCTCCTCTTAAGCCTTCATCTGTGCCCCCCCCCTCCCGCGTGGCTGAAAGGCCTTTCTGTGCCAAAGCCAGCCACTATGGCCGTTGTCAACATTTGCTAAAGAAAAGCTCTTCAGCTCTTGAGAAGAGCATTTTTGTTTCCATAACCCAAGAATTGGTTCTGGGTATTTTAACAGTCTCTGACCCTGTTTAGGCTGGCATGTCAACAGCTTCTTACTTTGCAAATCAAGTGCTGCCTGGTTCACAACCAGGCAGGTTCTATTTGTGTTGATGCGACAGCTCAGTGTGGAAGGAAGGCTGCTGTGGCAGGGCAGGCCGGAGGGTTTCAAAAGCCTAGAGCAGACACAGCCAGACCTTCTCTCCCTTGTCTTCACTGAGGGTGGGAGCATTTTCAGTCTTTGTGTCCCTGGAAAACCTTTTTGCATTCGGTAGGGTATGCACAGACTCTCTCCAGCACTCTTCCATGCCTTCTCAGCCAGGGAGAGAAGGCATGGAAAATCTCAGTCTAGCAGAGGTCAAGTGGATTTTAAAATGCACCTTCCTGCCCTCCCTTTAAGAAAGGAAGCATCGGCTTTCTTGAAGGATCAATCGCAGGAGAAGTATTTTGCCGTATGGAAAAAATGGATAGATTTTATACAATATAAGTTGGATATTAAAAAATACTATTTAGTTTTTCAATAACTTATATTTAAAATTTAAAATATTTTATAGATTTTATTCCTTTTCTTTTTTTTATATATTTTCTTTTATCTTTCTCTTTTTTCTTTTTCTTTAGTCTTTTTTTTTTCAAGTATTATTTTTCTGGTATTTATGTTTTTTTATACATATACTATTGTTAACTATCTTATAGTTTGTTTAATTAATGTATTCAGTATTTAGATTTATTCATGGTTTATATTTTTTTTTTTAGATTATTGGAAGAAATTTTAATTAAGCCTATGTTCAGCTCTGGGAAGGTCGGGGGAGGGAATGGGAGGGTTGGGGAGGTTTGGGGATGGGTTGTTTTGTTTTTGTAAAATTTTAAAAACTTAATAAATATTTACAACAAAGAAAGGAAGCATCGTGGCTTGTTGGCAGTGGGCGTTCATCCTCGCCCTATTACAGCCACCCTGATGAGACCATTTTGGGCCAGGGGAGCCTCAAGCTTTCTGGGGTGGGCCTTAGGGACCACCCAGACTTTGACTCCCAATGTTTTGCTCCCCCCTCCCCCCAAGTGCCTCTGTCCACAACAGTGGAGCTGTAGCATGGATAGTCTCTCTACCGCTGAATCCTGACAGACACCTGCACACCCACTACGGAAGACCGGATCCACCACAGCCCCCCTGGACCAGTCGTGACAGATGCCACGGACAGAAGGAGCCCTGATGCCCTGTTGTTCTTCAAAAGGCTGAGAGCAAAGCAAGCAGTGGAGAGTCAGCTTCCCTCTCCAAGGTAGCTCCAGCAGCTGCAGAAGGAAGGTTGGGCATGAGTGGAGATTGACCCGCTTGTTCTTCCCTGTCAGGCAGTCATGGCAGACCTTTTGTGTCAAAATCCAGAAAATGCCTGACTTGACTTTGCTGGCGTATTACAACCCCATAAAAGAGAAACAGTGCTCTGTCTCCCCCTCCCATATCTAGGCCACTGAATGGTGGCACTTGGTGGCAGCCCTGAGGCCGGGTCTGAAGGTGAGCACTGGCGCCACTGCTGCCACTCCAAAAGCACCCTGGGCTACTCCCCCAGGGGCCTTCGGGGAAGGAGTAATTGCCCCCCAGGCCGGGACGCCTCAGGATCTGCCCTGCACTGCTTCCCTTCAGGTGCTGCTCTCTCTCTCAGGGACGGAGGCTGCCCCAGGTCGCAGGAGCCCTTTGCTTATGAAGTGGCCTCAGCAAATGCTCTTCCACCTCTGAAAACCGTGCAAAGCATGATCTGTCCTTGTCCGTTTTTAGACGCTCCAGAGACTGTGTGAGAGCGCAGCCCCCTCGTGTGACTTCTGGAGAGTCCTTAGGCCACGCAAGAGCACACTCCATTCTCGTGTGGCTTCTACAACCTCCGAACATGTTTTTGAGAATGGTTGTTACTGATGTTGGTGAACACTAGTGTGTCACCCACTACATCATGTCATGGGTTTGCTGTCACTGTTATAGAAGTACACACAAAATGCTAGGTTGGTGCACCTTCATTTCTCTCTTGTAATGTTGATTGTGCTATGAAAGCCCAGGTAAGAAAAGCAGTGAAAGATTACTGGATTTTCCACCAGAAATAATAAATGGCTGGAAATTTTTTTTTTTTTTTGAAAGAAATGGGTTATGAAATATTTCCATCGCTGCGCCAAATGGTTAAGAAAATGGTTAAGAAAAGCACTTAACTGGATCTTAGGCCCAGGACTCTTCATAAATGACTTAGATCAGTGTTTCCCAAACTTGACAATTTTAAGGCATGTGGACTTCAACTCCCAGAATTCCACAGCCAGCAATGCTGGCTGTGGAATTCTGGGAGTTGAAGTCCACATGCCTTAAAATTGTCAAGTTTGGGAAACACTGACTTAGATGAAGGAATAGAAGGGGACTCACCAAATTTGCAGACGATACTCAGCTGGCAGGAATAGCCAGCATCCCAGCTCACGATCCAAAACGATCTTTGCAGACTTGAACAATGGGCCCTATCCAACAACATGACATTTAATGTGGAGGAAAGCAAGGTTTTATACCTTGGCAGGAAAAACAAAAGTTACAAGTACAGATTAGGCAAAACCTGGCTCAAAAACAGTAACTGTGGGAGGGACCTTGGAGTCCTAGTGGACGATCACTTAACCAGCAGCCAAGAAAGCTAATATAATCCTTGGTTGTATAAACACAGGCATAGAATCAAAATCACGTGAAATATTAATACTGCTTTTTAAAGCCTTAGTAAAGCCACACCTGGAATACTGCATCCAGTTTTCATCACCACATTACAAAAAAAGATGTGAGACTTTGGAAAAAGTGCAAAGAAGAGCAACTAAGATGATTAAAGGGCTGGAGACCAAAACATATGAAGACGGGGGTTGTAGGAATTGGGTTTGTCAGTCTAGAGAAAAGGACATGATAGCAGTATTCCAGTATTTGAGGGGCTGCCACAAAGAAGAGGGCGTCAAATTATTTTCCAAAGCACCAGAGGGCAGGACAAGACACAATGGATGGGAACTAATCAAGGAGAGAAGCAACTTGGAATTAAGAAGAAACTTCCTAATGGTGAGGACAATTAACCAGTGGAACAACTTGCCATCAGAAGTTGTGGGTGCTTCCTCACTGGAGGTTTTTAAGAAAAGACTGGACAACCACCCAGGTATAAGGGCTCCTGCTTCAGCAGGGGGTTGGACTAGAAGACCACTAAGGTCCCTTCCAGCTCTATTTTAATTGATTGATATGAAAAGTCTATACTGTTAAAATGCCAGGTTTCTGAGATGTAAAAAAATCAGATTAAGATAAATAACTTCAGTTTTTCCCCATCCTTAATATAACATATAAGCTGTACAATTCAGTTGAAAAATACAGTAGTGGCCAAAATTGTGGAAACCTTTTGGGAAAAGTGCATTTTTGAGGTTGGATGGCTAATAACACCACTTTTTTGGAGTAGTACCATAAAATTATATATCAATGGAAAGATAATTTAATCAAGAATGTAATGCAACATAGTTTGTTCAATTATCTGTACTGCATTCTATGGAAAGGTATAGCCAAATAACCAGAAAAAGGAAGCACAACTTGCTTAGGTTGATATCAGGTAGATTTCCTTCATTTGATTGTAGCCAATGAGCATGAGTGTTTAGAGAGCCCATCAGATGTCATCTTGTTTTGGTAATGATCCAGTCAAATCACAGTAGGATTCAGTTATTGATGTCATGTATTGAAGCTGAGAAGAGGACATTTGTCAGTGTGTTATGTGATTGCTATCAAGTTGGTTGGGTTTTTTTTTCCTTTAGTGAGTTTGTAAAACATAATAAAATTAAAGTAATAATGCAAAGAGTTGACTGGTTGCCCAGAAAGCAATGTAAAATAGTATTATTAAGTGAACAAGGCTACAGTTATAAAGAAATTAGAAGAAAAATTGGTGGAAACTTAACCAAAGATGGCATTTCTACTGTACACTTTTTCCAAAAGGTTTCCACAATTTTGGCCACTACTGTAATCTGAAATCTTTCAGGAGGAAAATAACAATAAAAAACATTCAATAACATGGTTGCTTAAGTGTGCACACCTTTAAACTATTACTTTGTTGAAGCACCTTTTGATTTTATGACAGCATTCAGTCTTTTGGGGTAGGAGCCTGTCTGTGTGGCACATCTTGCCTTGAGAATCTTTGCCTGCTTTTCCTTGAAAAGTGCTCCAAATTTGTCAGATTGGGAGGGCTGTTCCTGTGCATAATCCTCCTCAGGTCACCCCATAGTTTTCCAGTTTTCCAGAGCCTGGACCATTTTGGAACTTTGATCTCCTTCTGGTGAAGTCATGCTTTTGTTGATTTGGAGGTATACTTGGGCCGTTGTGTTAAAGTAAAATTCCATCTTCAGCATTTTAGCAGAGGCCTGAAATTTTGGTTCCAAAATTGACTGATATTTGGAAGTGTTTATAATTCCCTTCACCTTCACAAAAGCCCCAGTTCCAGTTGGAAGAAAAGCAGCCCCAAAGGATAACGAGGCCACCACCCTGCTTTGCTGTGAGTATGGTGTAGTTTTGGTGATGCACACTGTTGGTTTTGCAACAAACATACTTTTTGGAATTGTCCAAAACATTCAACCTTGGTCTCATCAGACCATAACACATTTTCCCACATGCTTTTGTCAAACTTGATGTAGGTTTTTGCAAAATGTAGCTGGGCTAGGATGTTTTTCTTTGTAAGAAAAGGCTTCCTTCTTGCCCCCTTACCCCAGGCCCAGACAAATGGGAGATTATTGTCACATGTTGTCACCAATACTTGCCAGAAATTCCTGCAACTCCTTTAATGTTGTTATAAGACCATTTTTCTTCTTGTTTTTTCATCAATTTTGAAGGGACATCCAGTTCTTCGTAATGTCATTGTTGTGCCACATTTTCTCCACTTGGTGACTGGCTTCACTGGGTTCCATGGTATATCCAATGCCTTGGAAATTGCTTTGTACCCTTTCCCTGACTGATACCTTCCAACAGTAAGATCCTTTTGATGCTTTTTAAGTTCTTTGCAGACTTTTGCTGTAAGAGGCAACTGAGTAAATGTCAGAAAAATCCAAGCAGAACTGCTGAACTTGATAAGGGCTTGATCAGAGTCACTTTAATTGATGGCAGGTGTTTACTGACTACTGTTTAATGTCATTTTGAATGTGATTGGTTTATTCTGAACACAGCCACATCTCTACTTATAAGAGGATGTGCACACTTATGCAGCCACATTATTGTACATTTTAATTGTTATTTTTCTTCCCAGAAGGATCCGTTTGTTTTTGATAGAATTGTACAGTTTACATGTTATGTTAAAGGTGGAAATTTTTTTTTGAAGTGATTTATCTTGGTCTGATTTTTTTTACATCTCAAAACTCTGGCATTTGAATAAAGGTGTGTAGACTTTCTATATCCCCTGTACGTTATTACCTCACCTTAAGTCCCCCCCCCAATGATTGTAAAAACTGTTTCCTTTTAGATATATTTTATGTAAGCTCACAATATCAGACCCGTTGCTCTGCTCAACAAAGGATGGAGAAGGTGCTTTGTTTTCAGAAGAAAAAAAATGGACACACTCCCTCTTTCTCTTCAGTTTCAAGTTCTCGCCTTCTCTGGCTGCTCAAATTGGGGAGGCGTGGGGGCCCTGGGGGCCTTTTTCTTTCCCTTAATAACCTCACCTTTCCCTGAATCACTCCAAATGACAGCACTGTAATTACCCTAGAGATGCTCCATTTTGAGAGCTCTCAACTAGCAGTCAAGAAAGCCCCAGCTCTAAAATGTTTTAAAATGCCAAAATTGGCAAATGTCCATTACAAGCCAGGAGGCCTGTGTGAATTTCCCTCTCGTCTGAAGGTGATTCAGTGGAATCCCTGCTGCTTCAAATAAAATGGTCTTTGCATCAGATCTTTCAGCCAATCTGAAGCATCCGATCTGAACTCTGGATTCGTTGGCAGTTCTTTGAAGACGATTCAGAATGTCAGCGGACTTCCTGGTTGCGTGCAGTCGTGGCTTTGTTCTCACGGCTTTCCTGCCACGTGTGGATGAAGCCAAATGGAGGCTGGCGTGGTGAGAAGGGCCTGGGTGCTGGGAGGCCTCATTGTCAATTGGGATCTCGGTGTTGGGTGCTCTTTTGTGTCTTACTCTTCTGCCACTGTTTTCTTCAGGCAGATTCACCAGAAGGGAGAGAAAGAACTCTCTAATAACGTTTTTCTGAATGGGGGAGTGGATTATGGGGGGGGGACATCTTTCTGATGCTCGGGGTGACAGCTTCACTTCTCCACTTCACTTCACTTCCCATCAGCGTCCCTCTGGTTCCATGGGAGGCCTGGCAGCAGGAAAGAGCCGTGTTTGGGCCCCGGGTGAGCAGCCCAGTCTTTCCTCCAGAAGCCCCCCGGGCCCTGAGCAGATGGGGCTGCGCTGGTTGAGGTGATGGGCAAGGCGCAACGCGTTGTGGTGAGGAGGTTGCTGGGCAAGAGGGACTCTCTGGCAGAGGAAATGGCCGACATCAGGCAATGGGGCCCCTCCAGATGTTTCCATGCCAAGTTGGCCTCAAAGTGTTTGCTGGCAGCTGTGGCGGCTCCGGAGGATTCTTCTGTTGCTGGTGTCACCTTGTTGGGCTGCTTTAGGAGGTGGTAGCCGGGCCCTGTGCTTGGTGGCGTGGTATCACAACGACAGATCTCGCTTGAACTTGGGAACCTTGTTTAAAACACCAGAATTGCCCAACCTGTTCTCAAAAAGTACCAGATGCCATATTTGGCTTTTCCTAACTTGCATTTCCTGCCTCTCAATGCCATCTTCTCGTCCTGCTGTAACAGTTGAAGCAAGAGAAAATTGCCATTTCTCTCAGGGAGCCAGTAGTGAAAAGGGGGGAGAGGAATAAGCAGCTGGGCAGCTCCTGTGTCCTCTTCCACAATTACCTGTGGGAGTGGCCCCTTTGATGGCCACCCTCTGGCATCTGATGGTGGGCAGAGTTCCCTTGGATGAGCCCCACCAAAGTGGGGAAGGAAAAGCCTTTGGCAGAAGGCCCCTTGCCCTCTTTCAGCCTCTTCCGCTGATTCCTGGGGAGTCAGTGGGGACGTTCAGCCCCTCTTAAATCTGCTGCTTGGGTGCATGATGGTTTTGAAAACAGCATGGCTGCCGAGGGGCTCCTCTTTCACTACAGTTTGACCTAGCAACCAGTTTGCCTGTCCACCTTTGTCCTGAACATGCTAGCCTACATGTTGCATGGATGTGCTCCTAGGCTGAGTTCACACACGGAGCACACGTGCGCACTGCTTCACTTCGCGGCATTGAGCGTATTCACCCAAGCGCAGACTAGATGAGCCGCGTTCTTCCATTGCTCCTTAGGGCTGCAGGGTCCAGCTCCTGCTGGCTGAGAGGCCGTGATGGGCCAGTTGGCCTCTCTTCCCAGGGGAAGCAAGTGGGTCTTCTGCCTGCCAGCTGGCAAAGTTTCCTCGGCCTTCGGATGGCTTTTATTTTTATCCAAAACAGTTTTGTGTATCTTAAAAAATGGTCTCCTTTTGTTCTCAAACAACTTGCATGCTTGGTCTAAATGTGGAGACAACTGAGAATCCCCAGGTTGTTCTAGATCCAACCTAGAACTAAGGAGAAATATCCTGACAGGGAGAACAATTAATCAGTGGGACAGCTTGCCTCTGAAAGTTGTGGTGCTCCATCTCCGGAGGTTTTTAAGAAGGGACTGGACATCCATTTGCCTGAAATGATAGAGGGTCTTCTGCCTGAGCAGGGGGTTGGACTAGAAGACGTCCGAGGTCCCTTGATATTCTCTGTTCTCCGTTCTATTTTTCAAAAGCTCCAGATCATCCTTTCATGCAGATTTAAAGGCAACATGCAGGAGAGCTTAATTTAGAACAGTGCTGTCTGTGGCCTCTCCTTTGGGAAGTGGGAGCTGCTTGCACCTCACAATGGTGCCTTTGCCACCCTTGTCTGGGCTGTTCCCCCAGGAGAGCTCATCTGTTAAAGGCATCCTCGTGGGGGGGACTGTTTGGTGCTAGCCCCCTTCTCTGTTTGCTCTGCAGGGTGCAAAGCAGGAGACCTCCCCAGCTGCCTGTGGCTTTTTCCCTTTGCCTGCTTGTAATGAGAGACACAGTTTGTGCATTGTGCGGCTCTTCCTGGGCTGCATGCAGATCTTCTGCCTTCATCATCAGCCACCTGTTTGCAGACTCCTCCCCCATCCTGCCCCGCCCTCATCTTGGCTTTGCTGTTTTGTCTTATGAAAATCATCCAAAATTGCAATTTGAGCTTTGCTTCCTGGGGATTTTTGTGTATTTCTGCTTTGTGGCTAAGTTTTCACAGCACAGAGGTGGGTCAACAGCAGATGAAGAGGGGTGATCAGTCAAGTGACCCGGCTTCCTCTGTAGTGGTCAGTAGGAAGAGGCAACTGGTCCCACCTCTCTTCCCATGGCTGAGCTGACACTGGAGTTGAGCTTAGCGCCCTGACATTCACCTTTTTTTGTGCTGGCTGATTATGATGCTTGGGTAACCCACCAGCACCCCTAACTCAGCTGAGCACCCACGCTGATGGGCTGGCAGGCTTGGGAAAGGAGTGGGTGGCAGTGGGTCCAAGCAGACAGAGTCTCTACAGCCATAGAGCCAGTGGTGGGATTCAAATATCTGAACAATAGGTTCTCTGCGTGGATGCAGGTCTGGGTCTCCGAGGCTTAGAATGGATTTCCGGAAGTGACATCCATGCACTTCCTGTGGGCCATTCTAGGCCTGGGAGGCCACCTCCAGGCATCCGAGGCCTAGAACGGACTTCCAGAAGCAACGTGGGTTCAGCTGGTTCTCCGAACTCAACAACATTTAGCTACCGGTTCTCCTGAACCGATGCGAACTGGCTGAATCCCACCACTGCATAGAACAAGCCAGGATCAACTCTGGGCCCATGCGCAGAGTCAGCCTGAAAACCCCTTGACCTTCAGGGACCTTCGCATCCAAGGCATCCCAGCATCATTTTGCATTTGGGAAATAAGAACAAGGGAAGCAACCTCATAAGATTTTACAGGTAGTTCTTAACTTACGACTGGTATTTTAGTGATTGTTCGAAGTTACGACTGACCTGAAAAAGGAAATTTATGACCTGGATTTGAAATTCTGACAGTTGGGCCCCCTCCGCAGTCACATGACTGAACTTCAGGCTCTTAGCAACATGGACCCATTTTTGTCCATTTGCATCCGGTGGTCATGCGACAACATTTTACGACGGTGATGTAAAAACAGGGCCTTGTGATGTGTGGCAAAACCAGGCCTGTAGTAAACCGTTGGTTCACTGAATGACTGCAGTGTTCGCTTAATGACTGCTCCCAAACTATCCCAAAATCATGTGACTGTCCTGTTTTACAATCATCATGACATATGACCGTAATGGGCTGGTTCCTTTACTGCCATCTGTTGAGGACTATAATAGATTTAATAATTTTGGAATAGAAATTTCTCTCTGTTTTGGTTTCTCTCACCTCTCTTCTCGCTGCCTTTTCCTGTTGCTGGTCATGTCATTAATCATTTTCTTCCTCTTGGACCTGCACCCTTGTTTTCCATCTTGAGGAAATGGCTAGAAACATTGGCCCAGTGGAGCAGGGTCCTTGTTCTCCCCAGGCAGGAGCAGAGAAGAGCTGGTGAGGAAACACGTTTTTTCTTTTAAATGCACATATCTTACTGAAATGCTGCAAATGCCTCATAGCGCTAGAAAGGATTCATGCCACAGATTCATAATTAATGAATATGCCATTCTCTCCTAGTGCAAATGCATTATAAATAAGTTATAGTAGTAATGAAACAGACAATGGGGGGGGGTAGAGCATTTCTGCCCTGAATGTAATTCCCTGAGGATGCACGTTGGTGGTGAAAGAGGGGAGGGGTTTAGCTGGCATTGGCATCAAGCTGGTTCCGAAATCCATCCCTGCTCTGCTCCACCTCTAGAGGGTTTGGTGTGTGCACGTTTCCTCTTGTTTTGTCCATTGGCACGGGGTGAGCTGTCAGGCTTGAAAGATCTGGACCACACATGAAGTTCCAATTAAACTGATTTATTACTCAACATGTACACAAGAATGCACAATAATCTATTCAACTAATGGTTAGTGTTATCTTGATGCAATGGAATTCAGGAGGGGCTGTTCCATTTGTGGCTACCTAGAGACTCTAGGCTGATTCCTCTTTTGACTCTGGCCCCAGGCTCTGTTGTTCTCCTCCTCCTCCTCCTCCTCCTCCTCCACGAGCTGGTCTTTGCTGAGCCTGGGAACATACTCAGCCTGGTGAGCACCTGCACCCTATGCAATAGCAATAACACTGGGACTTATATACCGCTCCACAGAGCTTTATAGCGCTCTCTGGGTGGTTTACAAATGTCAGCATATTGTCCCCAACAATCTGGCTTCTCATTTTATTGACCTCGGAAGGATGGAAGGCTGAGTCAACCTTGAGCCAGTCAGGATCGAACTCCTGGCTGTGGGCAGTTTGCCTGCAATACTGTATTCTAACCACTGCGCCACCACGGCCCTAGTACAAGAATAGGGACACTCCCCCTACCAGCATGTTTTGGGGAATAGATGGGTAGCCACCTGATAGGGATCAGGGTCATGGCAGAGCTTGCCCCTTGCCTGCCTTCTCTGCTCTTTCCCTGCTCTGCCGGTGCCTGGAGGAGCCCTGCTTTGGCCAGCCTGGTGCAGCTGTTGGTCTCCCTGGCTTAAGTGGGCTTTTAGCAGCTCCTTTGGCTTCACCAACCCCCCTCCCCTCTCCAGACCTCAAGCTGTTGATTTCTTCTTCTCTATCCCTTTCTGAGGGGGGAGGGGCACTGCAGTTGGGAACCTCTAAATTTCCTTAACAGTTTACTAGTGCCAGATCTTTCTACTAAGAGGCCTCCACTGTAGGGGACCATTGCTGTGGTTTTGATGAAAATCTCCCAGTCTGGCATCCTTGGCTGGCTGGAGCTGCTGTCCAGCAGTCTGGCCACTCGGGGCTGGCGGGGGAGGTGGGCAGCAGCTCTGAAATGTTCAAGGGGAGACTTGGATTTGTGCTGGACTCAACCTGAGTTTGGGTTAGGGTTACGGTCTCTCTTCCACCCTTGGAGCACATCTGCCTGTTGCTGTCCTGGGTGGTGGGAAGGACCAAGGTGTCCCTGAGAGGCATTGGGAGGCCAGTAGGGTTGCTACTGGCATTTGGAGGCCAGTAGGCTTGCATGAATTGCAGGGGATGGGGGGGGGTGTTTGTTGCCTTGTCCTGGGCTCCCCAAAGACTTCTGGTCACTTAGAATAATCCATAAAACAAATCACTGGAAACAGATTATACAGTTAGGCAGTCATCGGTCCCTCCTGGTGTTTCCAAGGCTAACTGTGTCCTATAGTAGATACTGGGATCTGTTTCATCAACCCTGAAGGTCTTCAGAATGGGGGTCATTTGAATGTTTAGGGATCCATATGGATGGATCAGAGCCCTCCCCAAAATCCGTGCCTGGTCTCCCCCATCCCAGTCTCATGGCGGCTCTCCACGTGTCAACTCGGGAAGAGGGAGCTGGGCTGGCCTGGAGGAGGAGGGGGCACAAGGTGTTGTAATAATACCTTTTCCAAGAATACCGCCTGATGATTTCTGGTCGTCTGGGGGGGGGGAATCAGATGGGAAGCATCCTGAGGGCGGGGGGGGGTTGTGTTCCCCGGGTGAGGTTCCTTCAGCCTCTGCGCTCTCTCTCCACAGAGCATCGTTTCCAAGAACGCCTTGCAGTTCCGAGGGAGCTCGCAACACGATGCCCAGGAGTTCCTGCTCTGGCTTCTGGACAGAGTCCATGAAGATCTCCACAATTTAGTGAAGAACAGTGATGGGAGAGCGTCTGTGAAGGTGAAGCACTCTCTTTTGGAGCCCGTTTGCTCTTGGCTTGGTTGCAAAAGAGCCCCGTGGAGAGAAGGATGGCAATCCAGAAGATGAATTGCACCACTGGGTTGCCTTGGGCCGTTGTGTGCTTTGCGTTCCTTGCTGAATGTCCTGCTGGGATCACAAAAGGCCTGTACACAAAAGAGGCTTACTGGGAGGCAGACCTTTGGGTGTTTTAGGTTCCCCAGTGTCATTCTTGTGGATTTTCAGAAAGTCTTGGCTTTCGGGTTGCCCTCGGGGCTCACGTTACTGGATCCCTGACTGTCCCCGCACTGACCGGCCTTCCTGAATCCCTTTTGTTTTAGCTACCATTAGAAGAAGATTCCCTGATTGAGGGAAGCCTCTTGCCAGTCAACAGCACTTTCGTTCAGGAACTCTTTCAAGCTCAGTACAGGTGAGGCGCCCTCCTGCTTTCTGCTCACCTGGCTTCAGCCTGAAATAAAGACCATTGGCCGAGTTCCTCAGACCCAGCAAGTAGGGCTGCTGCTGGGCTGCGCTACCTGTCCGTTCTGTCCCTGGGACTTGCGAGCTGGAAGGCCGCTTGAGCTCTGCAACAGCACGTGGTGGGTGGCCTTGGTTTCCTGAGCATCCTTTTGGCTCTATTTCCCACCGACGGAAGCTGAGGGGCGTCTGTCCCAGCTCAGCCTGCCATGCATCTAACAGCAGGTGATGCTTTCATGTGAAGGTGTCAGTGCAAAGGCCAGCTTGGGCCTTCCTCTACGCATTTTGTAATGATTTCATCTTCTTCTTCTTTTGATGCGGTATTTACTTCCCTTCCACTGTCGGAGGTTAATTGAACTTTTGGCCACGGGCAATGGTGGGGAGTGGGAGGGCTTCTTATCAGCAGGGGCTCCCCTCGATTGATCGATAGCTTCTCTGGGCAAGGCTTCACGGCAGGGGGTCAAGAAAAAAGGGGGCTTTTCTGTTCCCAGGTCATCCTTGACATGTCCTCATTGCCAGAAGCAGAGCAACACTTTCGATCCTTTCCTCTGCATTTCTCTGCCAATCCCGCTGCCTCACACACGGTAGGTCTGCATGACCGGGATTGCCTCACCTGAACAGGTGGGGAGTGAAACAAAGCAGAAGCCCAGCACGAGGAGCTCTGGGGGACGTATGGGAGAGAGCTGGTCTTTCCCTCGCCCCTCTGGCTGGTCTGAGAGATGGACCCCTTCCGGTGTGGGAGGGGGCCGCTCAGCAGCCTTTTTGGCTCTCTGCAGCCCGCTGTACATTACCGTGGTCTATCGAGGGAAGTGTTCCCACTGCATGCGCATTGGAGTGGCTGTGCCTTTGTCCGGAACGGTGGCCCAACTGAGGGAAGCGGTGGCCAGAGAAACCAAAATACCTGCCAAACAGGTAAGGGAGGAGGGTATTTGGGTGGTTCTCCCTCCCAACCAGACTACTCTCCTCTGTCTGTTGAGCCTCCCATAGGTGAGCAGATGCTCAAGGCTGCCTGTTTCCTTTCCACCTGCTTGGGAGGTGGAACCAGCTCTGAGCAGAGGCATATCCAGCTAGGCTGATGGTGTGTCTCCATAGGAAAGAAAGGGAAATCAGGTGGCCGTGTTCATGGTGCCTTTACAGCCTTTATGTCTGGAGCCGGACAGTTCTGGACACATCCAAGATAGTTCATGACTTAATTATGGTATGAGACAATAGCAACATCAAGACTCTTGTATACCACTCTGTAGTGCTTTACAGCACTTTCTGGGTGGTTTACAATGAAGAAACATTTGCACGTTGCCCCCAACAATCTGGGTCCTTATTTTACCGAACCTAGAACCAATCACGATTGAACTGCTGGCAGTCGGCAGAGTCAGCCTGCAATACCGCATTTTAACTACTGTCTCAGCAGATAAATTCTTAGAAGAGGCACCACAGCCATCTCCAAATTGGGGTGGGGGGTGGGGCAATAGAGCCCAAGACAGTGCGGCTTTTGGTCTTTCCTGAAAGGCTGGACTAATTCGGCATTTGGTCAGGCCGACTTAATCTAAGCGCCGAGTCTTGGTGCCTCGAGTTAGAGGAAGGGGGCCTGAGCCTGAGGCCCTGCTGCACCCCTTCGCTCTGGCCCTGCTGCTGTGCACGTGCTGCTCGGCTGGGCCACGTTGCGAGAGAAACAGGACTGTCCTCTCTGGGCCTCTGCAGATTGTGCTCACGGAGATGTATTATGATGGCTTCCATCGCTCTTTCTCTGACTTGGACGACCTTGACACGGTGCAAGAGAGCGACTGTATCTTTGCCTTTGAGACCCCGGAGATCTTCTGGCCAGAAGGGATCCTAAGCCAGAGAGGTATGTCGACCTGTGGGGTCTCTGGGATCTCTGGGCAACGACGGTTGGGAGGGCTGGGTGGGGGTTCCCTTGCTTTGGTCCACAGTTTGGCCTTGGATCTCCGGACTTCTGTTCGTTCCAGAGAAGGTCGCATTTTGGCCTTCCATCCCATCACTTAAGCGCTTTCTGTCCAGTCCAGATTTGGGAAGCGGAGCTGGGCCTTCTGCTCTGGGCATCTCTGATGAAACTCTCCTTGCTCTCTTCCAGGAATCCACACCAACGCTAATCTGAACCACTTGAAATACAGCCTCGACCATGCCAAGTCGCCCACTTATGCCCAGGCCACGTTGGAGAGCGGCAGTGCCCGGACAACAGCGGGAGCTGCTGCTCTGAGCGACAAGCTTGTGGTCCTGGTGTGTAACAGAGCCTGCAGTGGTCAGCAGGGAAAGCGGTAAGGCCGGAGGCCTGGCTGCCCCAAGAGGAACTCTGAGGCCCTTCCGGACACGCTTCTTTACCTTGGTCTGAATCTGTGAAGGTGGCACAGGGCCTGGTCACTGGCAGTCCTATCGGGCAGGATTGACAGGCGCCGGGTCCCTTCGGTTAAACGGTGCCACCTGTTGGGGCTCCTCTCTTACAGCCCCCGCCCTCTGGAATGAAGCCCCCCCCCAAGATTGGAATGACCTCCCCCCCCATGGTGTTTCCAAGGGTCCCGAAGGCCATTTTCTCCTTTTTGTTTGTTCTCATCTGGCTTTATCATTCCTACCATCTTTATTCTTGTTTGCTTTCTTTATTCCTTTTAAAAATGTTTTTGGCAATGTATAAACCAGGGGTTCTCAACCTTGGCAACTTTAAGACTTGTGGACTTCAACTCCCAGAATTCCTCAGCCAGCTTTACTGGCTGAGGAATTCTGGGAGTTGAAGTCCACAAGTCTTAAAGTTGCCAAGGTTGAGAACCCCTGGAACTGTCCATAATCTTTGGGAGATGGCGGTGAGTCTTCCATTAACAACGAATATTTTGTTATAATTGTGCTGAAAAGGCCCAGCAGTGGGCCGAGTCCTGATTCTCGATTCTTTTGACCTGTGGGCAGATCGGATTCCCTGGAGAAGGACGTAAAGGCCTTTATGCATTTTGTAAGGGATCCCAGAAAGAACCGAGATGGCTCAGCTGCAGTGGGCAAAGCCAGCAGGAAGTCGATAGGTTGTATGTTGCATTCATAGAAGCATCCAAACGGAGGGAGTTGTACGTCATGGTCTGGGTGACGCTTTTAAAAAAGACATTGCCAGCCCAGCACCCATACTCAGAACTGAGTTTAACTGGGACGGACAGGTAGTCTCTTGACTTATGACTGGTTGCTTAGCAACCATTCATAGTTACGATGGACCCTGACCTGGTTCCCAAGTTCTGATGTCTGGATCCCCTCTGTGATCACGTGACCGCATTTTGGCAACTGGTCCTAATTTATGACTCTTTGTGCCATCCCTCAGCCATGCGACTGTGATGTACAACACTTTTTCCAGAAATTGGCATTTACTTCTGATTTCCGGCAAAAAAAATGCACCATAGCAATCAACGGGGTGTGTGTGTGTGTGTTGCTGCAAAAAGGTCATAAAATCAGGGTGGGGGTCAAGTGATGACCCACATTATGATTCCGGTGATTTACAACAAATGGGCTTCTCTGTACCTTTTGGTTTCAACCAGTTGCTCTGGCATGGACTGTGGGGGGGGGAGGCAGGGGGCAGGCCCATTTCATCTGGGGAGGCTGGAGATTTGTGGCCAGGGCTTTTTGGGGGGGGGACAAGTTTCCACTGCTAAAAATGCTTTATAGAAATGTATTACTACGTTCGTTCATTCATTCATTCATTCATTCATTCATTCATTCATTCATAATAGCCTCCCATCTCAACCAGTGACTCTAAATCAGTGGTTCTCAACCTTTTTAATGCCGCGACCCCCAACCGGTCGTAAGTCGAGGACTACTCAACCGGTTGTAAGTCGAGGACTACTCAACTGGTGCAGCACCGTTTGCAGAAGGGGACTTTTGGCGGGCTCAGCAGGGAAGAGACAGCCTGGACAATTCCTATTGGCTTTTGAAAGCCAATAGAATTAGACTCTATTCAAGAGAGTCTATTCTATTGGCTTTCAAAAGCCAATAGAATAAAAGGGAGTAGCACAGCCAAGGAAAAGGGGGAAAAATGGTGGACTGCATTGTTTGGCGACCCCCGTGAAATGGTCGTTCGACCCCAAATGGGGTCCCGACCCACAGGTTGAGAACCACTGCTTTAAATTAAACAGTTAAAACAACGCAAAAAAGAAATTAAAAACAGTCAGCAACCAAGTCAGCTATTATGCTGGTCGTCCTCGACTTACAATAATTCGTTTACTGACAATTCGAACTTACTTTGGCATTGAAAATGTCTTAGGACCATTTTTCACACTTAACAATCGTTGCAGCATCCCCATGATCACATGATCAAAATTCAGATGCTTGGCCACTGACTCACATTTATGGCGGTCGCAGCATCCGGGGATTTGTGTGTCACGTCATCCCCTTTTGCGACCTTCTGACAAGCAAAGTCAATGGGGGGAGCCAGATTCACTTAACAGCTGGGTTACTAGCTTAGTTACGTTGATTCTAACAGTTACATTGATTCACTTAACAACTGTGGCAAGGTGGGTCATAAAGTAGGGCAAAATTCACTTAACAACTGTCTTGCTCAGCAACAGTGTCAACATAGCCAGGAAATGGGACCCTTCACACACTTGCGACCCCAGACTGCATTACACAGCCAGTTGTTTTGAAGACTTGTGAAAGACCAACAGGGTGGGGCTCATTCTGATCTCCAGAAGGGAATGTTTCAGGGGGGAGGGGGGGCTATAGCAGAGAAGGCACCTCCCCGCTAGCCAACATTCCTTGGCTGATGGGACCCACAGGTTCCCCATCCTGCTGGCCCAAATTGGACAGGTAGAAAGGGCTGGGAGAAGATGGTTCCCTTGAATAACTTGTTCCCCAAACCACAAACAGCTTTAAAGGTGACCACTTGATTCCCTGGGAAAGCCTCCATGGTTTCATACAATTGCACCCGGAAACACGCTGTCAGCCAACGCAGCTCACGAAACAGTGAGGTTAACGTGTGTTGAATATCCGACATCATTTACTATCCCTGCAGCTGCATTCTGTACCGGTTGAGTGCTCTTCAAGGGCAGCCCCATGTAGAGCACATTGCAGTACTCCAGCCAGAAGGTCACAAGGGCACGAGTGACTGAGCCAAACATCCTGAAGATACCAAAGTGCAATCTCAGAAGTGCTGTTGAACTTGGAATTCATTAATTTTATATCGCTTGTAAGATTACGTTTTCAGTTGGCTTGCGGTAAACTTTCTCTCTCTCTCTCTCTCTCTCTCTCTCTCTCTCTCTCACACACACACACACACACACACACACACGGGGAGCTCAATTATTGGGTGGGTTCTGCCATGTTTTTTCCTCTTTGTGCTGCTCTTTTGTCAGGTTCGGCCAGCCCTTTGTGCTGCATTTGGAGAAGACCATCCCTTGGGATCTTCTGCAGAAGGAGATCTTGGAGAAGATGCAGTATTTTCTGCGCCCCTCAGCCTGCATTCAGGTATGGGCCCCTCCCTTTGGCCCTGGGCCTGGAGCCAGGAGGGGGAGCTGGTCTCCACAGTCACCAACTTAATGCAACACACTGTTTACAGATTTACAGTAATTGGCATTACTAAAACACCTCCCTCCCTCCTATGTTCTCAGCCATAACCCTGATAAGTTGTGTCAATCAAAATGCAAAAGAATGAAAAATCTGTAACAAAATGCTGGGTGGAGATTAGGTAATACATTGTTGGACATCACAACAGTGGGGAAGCCGAGGCACCCCTAAGATTTCTGTCCTTCTGGCTCAATTCTGAGCAGTCCCGGAGGGGCCCCTAAAGGAAAGAAGCTCGATTGCAGAGTGAAATTGCAAAAGGCTTGAACGTGTGGGATGCAGCTGCCCCTTGACTTGCAACTGCAATTCAGCCTGGCAGTTTTTGCTGGAAACTGGAAGTGAATGCTGGTTCCTGGTGAAAACGCCATAAAGCCTAAGTCACGTGACTGCAGAATGTTTCAAGCGGCCACAAAATTGGGCTGGTTGCAAGTATCCAAAATGCGGTCATGTGACTGCATGTGTGTGTGTGTGTCCCCTCATTTGTTGGAACTTTGGGTTGTAAGAAGCTTTGGGGGGGGGGGTCTGTGGTAACTTTAAGTTGAGGACTATCTGTATTTTTGGGAGGGCCTCTGGATTCCATATTCCAGCCATTTAACTTTGGGCCTGAGCCCGGGAACGATCCCTTGCCTCTGCCCATCCTCTGAGAAGTCCGCCCTCTCCTCCCCTCCCACACAGGTGTGTCCCTTCAGCTTGCGAGTGGTCAGTGCTGTGGGCATCACGTACCTCTTGCCGCAGGAAGAGCGGCCTCTCTGCCACCTGATGGTGGAACGGTGAGCGGGATGAAGCTCTTCCCTCGGGCCCTCCTTCTCACGTGGAGGGGGGCTGCTGAGGACCTGCCCCCCCGTCTTTGCAGGGTCTCTGGGGCGGCAACGGCATGGAGTCCAGCTGCTTCTCCAAAGGGCACCTGCCCTCTTCCCCCCAGGGTGGCACCCATTGAAAGGGCTGATCTTGATGGGTGTGGTGGGCGCTTCCCTTAGATTCTGTTCCGTTTGCAGAACCTTGAAGTCTTGTGGGACAGGCGGAACCCCCCACGTGAAGTTGGTGGTCGAATGGGACAAGGAGACGAAAGACTAGTAAGGAAGGGCCGGGCTTTGCGGGGCGCTTGCTGCAGACTCTGATCGAGAGGCCCATGGGGTCCTCGGTACTGCTCTGCAGGGCTGCCCCTTCTCCCCCAAAGCGGCTGCTGGCAGGGGCAGCGAGGCGGGTGGCATATCTGGGAGGCCTCAGCCAGCCTTCCAGATGATGTTCAGAGGAGTCCATGAAACCAAGAGGTGCGCCTTTTTGGTGGTGGCCCCTGCCCTTTGGACCGATCTCCCCTTCCCCCCCCCAATACACTGTTGGCCCCGATCCTGCGGGCCTTGCAAAGGCAGCTGAGCTCATTCCCAGGCAGAGCCGCCCATTGGAGAGAATCGGACGTTCCCGTCCTGATTGCCGTTGAATTCTTTCGGGCTGGTGCTTGCCTGCTGTGGGCTGTTTTTCTTTCTTCCTGCTTCCTGGTCTGGTGTGCTGCCCAGAGTGTCGCTCTTTCAGCTGGGCGGCCATCGAAAGAAACGGGAGCCAAATGCCCTCTTTGCTCCTGCGTGTTGCAGCTTGGTCATCAACACTGAAGATGAGTACATCCCTGATGCCGAGAGTGTCCGCCAGCAGAGGGCGCTGCACCAGCAGCCGCTGTCCTGCACCTTAGCCCAGTGTTTCCAGCTCTACACCAAAGAGGAGCAGGTAGGTCAGTGGCCCCGCAGGTCCTCTGGGAAGCTTTGCCCCTCCCCGGCTCTCTCCGTTCAAACATGCCCGCCCCCAAAGCTTTCCTGCGTAGTCCTACCCCCTTCTCAGCTTTGTCTGATTTGCTATGGGAAATAGCATTGAATTCAGTGCTTTGCAGCCTGGAGGGGGCAGCTGGGAGGAGGACCGCGTGTTACTTGCTCCGGCAGCGGATCTCCTCTGAAGGGCCAGGAGAAGCACGGCAGGGTTGCACGAAGGGCTGGGCCACTCCCTGCCTTCTAGCCTGGCCATGGCTGTGCTCCGCTCACTCTGCCTTGCTTGGAAGAAGGGGCTTGTAGGGCCAGGGAAGGGCTCCTGTAGCTCCTCTGACTGCCTCCGCCCACGCTTCCAGCTGGCCCCCGATGATGCCTGGCGCTGCCCTCACTGCAAGCAGCTGCAGCAAGGAAGCATCAGCCTGAGCCTCTGGACGCTGCCGGACGTGCTAATCATTCACTTGAAGCGCTTCCGACAGGTGAGGGGGGCTGCCTTGGGCCTCCTCTATGGCCAGGACCGGTCGGGGAGCTGCCCCTGGGTCTGCCTGGTGCAGCGCCGGCTGGTGATGCCCCCCCTTCTCCCTCTTCACCAGGAAGGAGACCGGCGCATGAAGCTTCAGAACATGGTCCGCTTTCCCCTGACCGGCCTTGACATGACCCCTCACGTGGTCAAGCGAAGCCAGAGCAGCTGGAGCCTGCCCTCCCACTGGTCCCCCTGGAGGCGCCCCTACGGCCTGGGCAGAGACCCAGAGGACTTCATCTACGACCTGTATGCGGTGTGCAACCACCATGGCACCATGCAGGGGGGGCACTACACAGGTGACTGAGCTGCTGCAGCCTTTCGGCATCATGGGTGACCCTTCTCCTGGGAGGGCCTTCCGTTGTCAGGGCCTGTTCCATCTCCCCCCAGCTAGATCACGGCTCGGACCCCTTTGATCCCCAGCAGAGCCTTTCAAGGGCCCTCCCCCTGGGGGTTTTTTTCCTGAGTGGGGTGCCCCTCAGCTTGGGCGAGCTCCTTTCCTCCTCCCTGCTTGGGGGGCTGTGGTGGGCCATGTTGCCTTTGGGAGCCCAGCCCGAGAGGCTGCTGAGGGCGGCTGTCTCCGATGCAACCGTCTCTTGCAGCCTACTGCAAGAACTCCGTTGATGGCCTCTGGTACTGCTTTGATGACAGCGAGGTCCAGCAGTTGGCCGAGAACGAGGTGTGCAAGCCCACTGCCTACATCCTCTTCTACCAGAGGCGGACGGCCATTCCCGCCTGGTCAGCCAACAGTTCCGTGGCAGGTAAGAGCAGGAGCTGCTGCCGCCCTTCCCAGCCATCTTTGCAGGTCACAAGGTCGGAGTCTTTCCTTCTGACACTCAGCAAGGCCTCGGCCGGGCCCCTCTCCTGCCTGGCCCCTCTTTCCCGGCCAACCAAGCGACTCAGAGGGGGGCCCTGCAAGGAGATCTGGCCATCAGCTGCCTGAGTCAGTGGTCCTGTTAGGACCCTACGCTGACCCGAAAACAAAGATGCTTCTCTTGAACTGTGGCCCCTCGGGCTGTGCCCCGCCTGACCTTTTCTTACGACAGGTTCCACCAGCTCCTCCTTGTGTGAGCACTGGGTGAGTCGGCTACCGGGCAGCAAACCGCCCAGCGTGGCCTCAGCGGCTTCCTCCAGGCGCACTTCGCTGGCTTCCCTCTCGGAGTCGGTGGAGCTGATGGGGGAGCGGAGTGAGGATGATGGTGCGTACACGAGGGGAGGGCTCTTGGGGACTGGCTTCCTTCCCAGCACTGGGGGCGAGCCTTTCGCCCCTGCTGCTCAGCCCCTGACAGGGAACTGTGCCGGCCTCGGTCCAGGAGGACGAGGAGGGCGCCGGGCTCCCTGCGTGGGGAAGGCCAAAGCGACGGGGTGACTTCTGCCTTTGTGCCTTGCAGGAGGGTTTTCGACTCGGCCCTTTGTGAGGAGCGTCCAGCGCCAGAACCTGTCTTCCAGATCCTCGGTGACCAGCCCTTTGGCCACCAACGAAAATGGGGTCCGCCCGTCGTGGTCCCTCTCCGCCAAGCTGCAGATGCGCTCCAACTCGGCTTCTCCTGTCCATGGATCCTCCGCCACCCTGGAGAGAATCGGAGAGTCGGCCGATGACCGTGTGGCCACCTCCTGCTTTGGCAGCCGGCGGAGTCTCTCCGGCAGCCCCCTGGAGCCCAGGGAAGCAGGAGGCAGCCACCACAGCCAGCAGGACTCTCGGACGCTCGGCAGGGCCCCCCTGGCAGTCATGGAAGGGATCTTCAGAGACGATGCTCCAGCGTGGAAAGCCCCCGGCAAGACAGGCCTGCAGACGAACAGGAACAGATCCCCTCTGGGTCCCTTTGACAACAACAACCAGATCGCCTTCGTTGACCAGAGCGACTCTGTGGAAAGCTCTCCGGTCAAGGACAGTCAGAACTTTGGCTGGCTGGCCAAGCCGGACGGTGGCAGCCCTCTCCAGGCCCCTCCCTCCCAAGACGGCCATGGGCAGGGCAGCGGCTTGAAGTCAGGGCGGGCAGTCTTGTCCAGCCAGGATTCCCTGACATCTCACCGGTCGGTCGCTTCCCCCCCTCCCTCCAAGGCCTTGCCAAAGGCGCCCCGTTCCCGGAGCAAGCTGGACTCGTGCAGGGCCAGTGGGCGCCCTGGTTCTCCTGCGGCCAGGCCGGGCAAGAAAGACGCTGGCATGAAGGGCCCCGAGGCCGCCTCTGCCACCTCCACCCAGCAGAAGCACCGGCCAGTTTCCTTGCCGTCTTCCTCCGCAGCGGCCAGAAGGAGCTCTGGGGGCTCTGTGCGGGGACACCCCCCCTCGGGCAAGAGCAGGACTTCAGAGCGCGGCCTCAGCAGGGAGGGCTCCAAGCTGAGCATGGGCTTGGAGAAGACGGGCGGGGCCGCCAGCCCACGCACAAACTCTCCCCGGCTGGGCCAGGCGCGCGGGGAGGGCAGGGCCCCCGAGGGCAAGCACGTGCGCAGCACCTCCCTGGCCAGCCTGCGCTCGCCCAGCACCGGGTCCCGGTCCAGCCTGAAGAGGGACAGCAAGTCGGAGGAGAAAGGCTTGTCCTTCTTCAAGTCTGCCCTCCGCCAGAAGGAGACCCGCCGGTCAGCTGACCTGGGCAAGACCACCCTGCTGGCCAAAAAGACGGGGGGCGGCTCCTGCAAGGCTGCGGGGAAGACCCTCTCGGAGGAGAAGCCTCTGGAGAAGGCAACACTCCCTAATGCCAACGTGGCTGCCAAAGACCCCCTGCTGCCCGGCAAACGCTCCCTGCTGACCACTTGCAAATTACAGTCTTCCCAGCCGGAGGGCAGCCCTAAGTCCCCTGGAGGGGGCAGGCCAGCCATCAACAAGGCTGTGCCCAGGCTCCCCCCGGCAGTGCCCTCCTCCACCCGCGCACCTTCCCTGTCACCGTGATCTGCTGCTGCTCAGCTGCCCCAGAGGGGAGACCTTGCTGCTGAGGCCCCTCCTGGTTTCGTCCTCGTGCCAGGTCCCCATGGCTACTTGCAGGGCTGCCCAGGGATCCTCCACGGCCTGTCCGGGGAGCCCTCCGGGAGTGCCCATCTGGCCAGGTGTCCTCTCCTGGGGCTGGCCAGGGCAGATGGCGGCGCAGCTCTGTGAGCTGAGAAGACCCGCGAGGGAGCCCGGGTCACAAGCGGACTCCTGGTTCTGCTGTGCTACCCTCCCTCCTTGGCTCCCCACGTCGCAAGCTTCCCCCAGGGCAATATCTTAGCGCTTACATTATTTCTCAGGTATATGCTCAGCCAGAACTAGGAGGAACCGAAGACTCTGAGGAAGGTGCCTTTCTCTCTCTCTCTCTCTCTCTCTCTCTCTCTCTCTCTCTCTCTCTCTCCCTCTCTCTCTCAGTGTCTATCTTTCCCCTCTTTTCACATTCTTTTCATTCTGAGGGGCTTCTGTTGGTGTATATGTTGCTGCCCAGGAGCTCTTTGGGCCCTCCAGAGCAGGGGAGGGGAGCCGTGGGTAGGATGAGGACAGTCCCAAGAGGAGGGGGCTGTGGAAGGCAGGCTCTGTGCTGTCCCTGGAAGGGTGGGCCAACTCCATCCCCTTGGAGGGACAGTGGCTGGCAGGGCTTCTGGCGGGAGGGGCCTTCTGCTTCGGGGAGCCAACTGGATCAGGCTCTTCATCTTCTTGCTGCTTCTCCTGTGGGTGGCTCTTCAGCCCAAGATGCCATCTTGCCCCAGCTCTCTCTGGAACCAGAATTGTGTCTTCTGCCCCATGTTTTTCATTCTGTTTCCATGGCAGTCCTGGATGCTTTGGGCTTCTGCGCCTTCCTTGTTCTTTCTTGCTTATCTATTCCCGAACATCCTCCGTGTCCGCTGGCTGGGTACGGACATGCGGAAAGGAAGGATGTTTTGGATCTTCTTGTATTCTGGATGGCAGGTGCGCTCCTTCCCCGTGCAAAGTAGTAGCAGGAGCTGTGGTTTTCTTGCTGCGTCTGCAGGTTCCTCCAGTTGAAGTGAGCCCGTCCCTCTGTGGTGGACTCTCTAAGTGCCTCTTTGGCTGCTCTGCAGGGGCTCGATCTTTGCCCTGGCAACTCTAGAAGGAGGCTGTTCCCCTGGGCTTCGTCTGCCCCCTCCTCAGTCTTGGGTTAGATCTCTGTAAGCAAGCGTGTTAAGGAGCCACTCACTTTCTGCACCTCCTAGGAAGGCAAGAGGCAGCTCCCTTCACATGTTAAAGGAACTTCCAGGAAGACCTCTCCAACTCTGTAGGGCTCCTGGTGGGGGCAAAGAATTGTAGGCTGGTCTCTGTTCATGTGAGGCACAACGTGTGCGTGCGTGTGCATATTTGCTGTAGCGGTAGTTCATGGATGTGCAGCAAGGAGGAGGAGAGCCTGTGGGTGTAGGAGTCTACTTGACCCTTGGAAGTGTCTGTCCCCTGTTCTTTTTTGTGGAGTAACACCAGCTTGCTTGGAGCAGTCTTCTAAAGCTCTCAGTGGCCACTGTTTGGAATCTCTTAGGGTGGGGACCTACTCTTGATTGTGGATCTCCTTTGATTGAGATAGAGGCCCATTTGTTCTTGAGGTCCTCTGTTGCCAACATTGTCATCTAGGGCATCTGTCTGAACAAGCTGGCCTAAGAATCAAGGTGTTGTGTTGATTGTGTGGCACTAGAATATTCTATCTAGAAAGCCTCTTGAGGTCTTGGGATTGGGTAGGGTGGGGGTGGTGATTGGTAGCAACTAATTCTGGCATCCTTCAAAGAGGATGGGAACCGCGTTCATCCTCAGCGGGCACATTTCTTCCTTGTGTGGTCATCCTTCCAGCATTGAAGAGTTCAATTCTCATCCCAGAAGGCTTTCTTCTTCTTTCTTTCTTCTGTTCTTTCTGATTAGGTTGGTGTTAATTTGTACCTTGTTCTGTTCAGAAGAGGTACCTTGAGCACTTCACATTACTTGTCCTCCATACGCCACACAGAGCCTTTGCAACTAACTTTGCAGCCATTGCTTACACACAGCTGAGGCTCAGATCAGTTCAGAGAAGTGTTGGGATGGGAAACCTCCACGCTCCAGGAGTGACTTAATTCTGCAGACAGTTCTGTGCTTGGCAATCACATCTGGGATGCTGAGCATGGCCAGCTACTTTCCCCCTACTACTGAAGTTAAATTTGCATGGTATCGCTCAGCTGTTCCCTATGCATGCCCATATTAAGTATGCAAACAGCTCTTGCAAGCTAAAATAAAATACACTATGGCAAGGATAGGCACCCCGTTTTCCTTCTGGTGTTTCTAAGTTGCAGCTCCCAGCTTCCCTTGCTGTGGGCCGTGTCACCTCAGCATGGCAGAGGCTGTCTGGAGGCTGCAGCTCAGCCATCCTGGGCTGTGTTGCAAGGATTCTGGATGGGGTCTCTGTCCAAGCTGTGCTGGATGCATCTGAGGAGCCCACGGCCTTCGTTCCCTGCTTTGTGGGCTCCCAAAGCTTCCTTTCTGTGACCCTTGGCTGACTTCTGTGGATATAAAACTTAGCTGTGAAATTCTTCAAAGAAAGGAGGCAGCTTCTCTCATTGTCAGTTATGTTTGTCTTTCTAAGCAAGAGAACCTATGCAGCTTTTACCCCAGACCCATCCTGACCCACCTTTCGTTGCGTGGCTTCATGAACATTGTCAGCCCCTGGCAGGTCCTGCACTGGGGATGCCAACCACCTCCCCGTGGCCCAGGAAGGCAGAGCTTCATCCTGGCCAGGGGGAGCTGGCGGTTTGGCTACAGCCTGCAGAGGAGGGGCCTAGGAATGGCCCCAGGCAGGCCCATTGGGCCCCGCTGCCCAGGACAGGCCTGATCTGCTTAGCCGTTCCGGAAACCCCCTCGGGGCCAGAAGGCATTTGTGCTTGGAAATTCCAGCTGAAATTAACGTTTGTGGGAAAATCTTTTTTTGCTCATTCCCGTATTAATCTGCCGATGGGTCCAACATAACCACACAAGCAACTAAAATTTAGTTTTAATCTTTGGTGAGTTGACCCGAGGGTTTTTCTTCACTGGCCCGAGAGCTGAACTTGAGAGACTTAAAGAGGAGAGCGGAGTTTGCCACGCGTGGAAGTCGTGGAAATTCCTGAGGGTCCTGGAAGCATTTTTGAGCTCAGCCGGTCCCCTCGCCTTTGATTCCGCCGTCTCCAGAAGGGGCAGCCGGAGATTCCACCGGCGTGCAGCCCCAGCTCACCTTTGGCTAAAACTAGATGCTCAACCCGATGAGTCAACCGTGGCAACCCGAGATGTGTGTGAGGAGCTGCATGCGTTCCTCCCCTTCCCCGCTGCTGACTTTGATATGTGATCAGAGTTTCCCTCTTTTTTTTAAATCTGTACAATCCACTGGGGGGGAGGCTGTGTCTCCTTCCAGAAGGGGTTTTAACTTATTTCAGAGCAAGTGCATGAGAGTGTGTCAATGCCTTTTATTTATTTGTATGCACTTTTAATATGCAGAATTTATATTTTTATGTTTTGAAAATAATTTCCTTTCCTGAAGAAGAGTTTGGATACAAGAGATTGGATGATTAACCGTGAAAAATGTAATAATAGTACAATAAATTTACAGTGTACAAGGCCTTGCATGAGGGAAAGTGTTTTTCTTCAAACTTCACACGCACACCCCGCCGTTAAAAGATAATGGAAAAATCTCCCTCAAGTGGAGCTAGAATTCAGTCCTTGCATAGATAGATATGGATCATGTTTTTAGCAATAATATGTAAATGATTTACCACTGTTTATTTATTTATGAGACTTATATACCGCTTTAAGTGCAAGCACTCTCTAAGCAGTGTACACCAGTAAGCAATGTATATCTATATTTACATTGCCCCCAACAATCTGGGTCCTCATTTTACCTACCCCGGAAGGATGGAAGGCTGAGTCAACCTTGAGCCGGTGAGATTTGAACCGCTGACCTGCTGAACACAGTCAGCTAAAGTGGCCTGCAGGACTACACTCTAACTGCTGCGCCACCTCGGCTCATTATGTTTCGTTTGGATGCATTTTTTCAACTCCCTAGTCCAAAATCGCCAAACTGCAGAACATCTGGCTGGGAGAGACTGGGGCCAGTTTAGTCCAGCTCCCCACCCAGTGCAGTCCTGGGACTCCCGCGTCAGCCTTGAGTCCTTCCAGGATCAGACCTGGTTTCTCCTGGGCTGTCCAGGTCCCTGAGACCCTCAGGGTAAAGTGTAATGATTCCTCTCCCCCCCCCTCCGTAGCTCTTCTTCTCAAGTAAGATAGCTGATAATAATGAGCAAAATGTCAGGTTTCCCAGATTTATCCATCTGCCTGGAGAAACGGATTGACGCGTCTTTCCTAAAATGTTCTTCTACCCTGTGTAAAACGATGAGAAACGCTCTCTGCTGCATCCTCCTCCTTTGCTCTCGGGAGATGGCTCAGGCCAGAGAACTTTCAACCAGCGCACCGTGGAAGTTAACAGAATGAGAGAGTCAGAAGGGACCCTGGAGGTCTTCCAGTCCAACCCCTGCTCAAGCAGGAGACCTTATACCATTTCTAACAAACGGCTGTCCAATCTCCAGGTTCTGCTGAGTCACTTGAACCAAAGCCCAGAGTTCGTTTCAGCCAAAACAAAATCCGAGAGATTCAGTGAGGATTTCAGAAGCGGGTTGGGCAAGGATTGGTTGCCCCCTCTCCCTCCCTCTGCAGGCCTGCCCCCTCCCCATCTTCCAGCACTTTCCCCCTTCCCTGCCACTCAGCATCTCCCAAAGACCCCACCCAGCCAGTTTTGTCTTCCACCTTTCAACCCTGCTGCTTTCTGCATAGGGAGTGTGGGTACCTTGGTTTGGGCAGAGCACCCCAGACCCCCCCCTGCTCTGGGCACAGAGGCGCTTCTGTCTCTGGTGGGGGGGTCTCTCGTGCTCCTGGCGGCTCTCTTTAAGCCTGGGCTCCGTAAGCAGGTCCCAGAATTCCAGAGAAGGCCCAGTCTGCAAGCTCTGAGCCAATATTACGCCTGTGAAAGCACTAATTTCCCGTGATAATTTCCATGATTGTAAAACCACACACACACACAGACTTATTGTAAGGACCCACCCCACTTTGCATCTTAAGAAGACAGAACTCTTGGAATAATTCTTCCAACAGGAATCCTTTATTAAGAGAAAATGGTTGCAGGCGTTCTATACAGGACTTGGGGTCCAAGCTCTCCCATTCGAGGTTTTAAGGGGTTCCCCAGTAGTCCCACCCAATCACCCCCCTCTTCCAGTGACAGGTTCAGGCATCACAATCCCACCCCTTTTTTCCTTTCTGCCGGCTGGATGGAGACTTCAGAGAAAACTACATGAAAGGTAAATAGCCGCCTTTGTTATGATAAGGCCTTTTGGTGCTATCCACATTCAATCCCTTTGAAGTTGTACCGAAGTGAGGGCCATAAAGCCCCTTTGTTCACCCCCTTCTCTTTCTTGTATGACAGAATCCAGAGAGGGCAGAAATGGGGTTTTCTATAATTGATCTGGAGATGAAGTATAATTGGATTCTGACATCTTATTTTTTAAACAGACTCCTGTAGCACATAGGATTTTCTTTTCTTTCGTATTGCAAGAAGCCTGTGCAGAATACAACTAAGTTTTTCTCTCGGAATTTCTACGGGGGTCTCTTGCTTCTGGGACTGAGTTTGCTTCCACACCTTATTGTCCATCTCTCCTTGGAATGCCTTTCTTCCCCCCTTGAGGGAGTACCCTTTTAAAGTGCTTACCTTTTTAATAATGTATTGAATATTATACAGATAAAACTAATACTATCTACACAGTATAAAATACATAAAACAAAAATTATTAAAAGGGAAAAACCTTAATGACTTATCACTATCTCTTAAATTTTAAAACCTAGCAACTTTTCCTCCATGTCCCCACTCTGTTCTATTCAACCAATCTAAAATTTTAGCTCACCATATTAATCAGCAAAAATCCATTAAGGGTTATAAAAATAATATAAAGTTTAAACTATATCTACTAAACCCAATTTGAATTCTTTTATATTTATACCTCCCCTTCTATTTAAATATACCCTGCCTCAATTCCTCTTCAAATAAAATCTTTAAAGTATCCAGTCCCATCAACAAGACATTACACATTTCCAGAAATTGCAATCCTTTTATTTTAACATTGATCAAATAAACTGATGCTATAGTTTTTTCTCCAGCAATCTTTAGATCCCTGAAACTTCTAATATCTTCTTTGTCATGCACTCTTTGTCTCTTCTCTCAGAATCCTTGGTTTTTTTATCAAGTTCCTTTTATAATTCCAATAGAAAAAAAGTTACCCATTTCACTGTTAATATTTTCACTGTCCCTTAGAAAAAAAATTTGACCGATGTAACAAATCCCTCCTGTAAATCCAATGTAGAGAAATTATCCACATCACACTTCTGGTTTAATACTGGTATGCCTTTTTAAATTACTAAACCATTCAGTTTCATTTGTAAATCCATTATTTCCATTTCTTTCTTATAGGCTATCGCATTCAAATCAGTTTCAATTTTATTCAGAGGGGCTTCTTTTCAATAACACCTAAGTTGTCTTAGTGTAGTAATAACTTTATAATTTCCACTCATCCTACATCACTCTTAAGATACACTCGATGTTAACTGATGCATTTATTCTCTTCTACTGCCCTCTAGTGTCCAACCTTCAAAGTCATCAGTTGTTTCCAAATATAAACAGATATTTTCTTTGGAAAGGATTCTTTCAGTTAACTTCAAAATCTTAAATCAAGTCCAGCTAAGCCAGGGGTATCCAACTTGCAATGTCATGTGATGTGTCGTGACGTATCACAATTTTTTTCCCATTGCCGGCAATGGGGTAGGCGCGGTTTTGGCATGACACATCCGGCCCATGGGTGGGCAGTTTGACACCCCTGAGCTAAGCCCTTAATCCATTTAAAATGTTTAGAAGCCAACAGCAGTTTTCCTAAAATGATAAGAGCCGTGGTGGCACAGTGGTTAGAATGCAGTATTGCAGGCTAATTCTGCTGACTGACTGCTTTCGTTTAGAACCTGTGTTACTGACTGCATGGGATAGCAGCAGCCACTGAGAAAATATATCCTCTCGCTGGCATTGCCCCACCTAAGATCAGGAGAGAAGCAGCAGCAGATGCTTCTAAGCAACTAAGCAACAGAATGATCCTCAACATTGTCCAAATAGACATACGTCCCAATCCTGCCAATTCAGATCTAGGAACAGCTTTGTGGCAAGAACAAACATTCTTGGGGCACACAAGAACAAAATCGAATTAAAAGATGAAGGAAGGAGACCGTTGAGCAAGGAATAATCTGAAAGGAAATGGTTGAAAGATTTGACTTCCTTTATACTACTTGGAAGATCCTGAATAGGTTGAGAATTGGAATGCCTAAATGTAAAATCAATGTGCTCAAGTGGAGGCTCTTAGCGGATAACACGCTGTGCGGATGTGGAGCCAGACAGAGCTTGGCCTATCTGCTTGTGTGTTGACTACCAGAAACATATTGATAATGACTTATTTTTGGCCAACGACAAAGTAAAAAAGGCGGCTTCATTCTGGCAGTTTAAAGTTTGATCTAGACACGGAAGAAGAAGAAGAAGAAGAAGAAGAAGAAGAAGAAGAAGAAGAAGAAGAAGAAGAGGAAGAGGAAGAGGAAGAGGAAGAGGAAGAGGAAGAGGAGGAGGAGGAGGAGGAGGAGGAGGAGGACGACGACCCCCCATGGGCAATTAATTCAACTGGGAAAGTGCCTTGCTGAGTTATTGTTCACTTTTGTCCAGCCTCTCAGCTTCAAGGGCAGGATTGGGTAGGAGACCTCTGGTTTGGTCTCCCTTATTATTTCTGCATGGAAATAGTCACAACGGATATGCTATTGAAATATGGGGTCATCACTCATTCATGGGCAATTGGATTACCATTCTATTAATCTTGCCTTAGGCTGTGCCAGATTAGCTAATGTGCATGTTATTTCTTGCAGAGGTCAATATTTTCCCAATCTTGGAATGCTTTTATGTCTGCTTATTGGATCAGAAATTGCTGGTGGAATGAGAGGATCCCAAGAAGGTCCCTGTGGGCCTTTGAGTTGCGTCCCTATCTGACAGATGTCGTTTCATGAACGTAGCAATGGGGTTGACAAGAACAAATAGGTCACGCGGAAAGCTGAGCATTGATTGCAGTGGAACAGCTGTGCAGCTGCAACAGTGAAGCTTCTTGCAAATAGGACAGCATGTCCCAACCTTGGTAACTTTAAGATATGTGGACTTCAACTCCCAGAATTCCTCTGCCAGCCATGGCTGGCTGGGGAATTCTGGGAATTGAAGTCC
Organism: Crotalus tigris; assembly: GCF_016545835.1. Taxonomy (NCBI): domain Eukaryota; kingdom Metazoa; phylum Chordata; class Lepidosauria; order Squamata; family Viperidae; genus Crotalus; species Crotalus tigris. The sequence goes on along the minus strand of NW_024096931.1, from coordinate 597,354 downwards.
ACATATTCTGACAAAATGTGATCCACTGGAGAAGGAAATGGCAAACCACTCCAGTATCTTTGCCATGAAAACCCCATGGACAGTACCAAAAGGCAAAAAGATATGACGCTGGAAGATGAGCCCCTCAGGTTGGAAGGTGTCCAATATGCTACTGGGGAAGAGCAAAGGGCTAGTACTAGCAGTGCCAGAAAGAGTGAAGTGACTGGGCCAAAGCCAAAAGGACTCTCAGCTGTGGAGTCCGATGCTGTAAAGATCTTTTCTCCACAGGAACCTGGAATGTAAGATCCATGGATCAAGGCAAACTGGACGTGGTCAAACAAGAGATGACAAGACTGAACATCGACATCTTAGGAATCAGCAAACTAAAATGGACAGGAATGGGTGAATTTAATTCAGAGGACCATCAAGTATACTACTGTGGGCAAGAATCCATCAGAAGAAATAGAGTGGCTTTCATAGTCAATAAAAGAGAAGGAAAAGCAATACTGGGATACAATCCCCAAAATGACAGAATTATCTCAATGCGAATCCAAGCAAACCATTCAATCTCACAGTAGTCCAAGACTATGCCCCAACTACTGGTGCTGAAGAGGATGAAATTGACCAGTTCTAAGAAGCCCTACAGCACCTTATAGAATCAACACCAAAAAATGATGTCCTTATCATCATGGGGGGTTGGAATGCTAAAGTAGGAAGCCAAAAGATAACTGGAATAACAGGCAAATTTGGCCTTGGAGTACAAAATAAAGCAGGGCACAGGCTGATAGAATTTTGTCAAGAGAATAGGATGGTCATAGCAAACACTCTTTTCCAACAACCCAAGAGACAGCTCTACACATGGACATCACCAGATGGTCAACACAGAAATCAGACTGACCACGTGTTCTGCAGCCAAAGATGGAGAAGTTCTACACAGTCAGTAAAAACAAGACCAGGAGCTGACTGTGGCTCAGATCATGAGCTCGTTGCAAAACTTAGGCTTAAATTGAAGAAAGTAGGGAAAAACACTAGGCTACTCAGGTATGAACTAAATCATATCCCTGATGAATATACAGTAGAGGTGACAAATAGATTTAAGGAATTAGATCTGATAGACAGAGTGCCTGAAGAACTATGGATGAAGGTTCACAACTTTGTACAAGAGGTAGCAACTAAAACCATCCCAAAGGAAAAAAAAAATGCAAGAAAGCAAAATGGCTGTCTGAGGAAGCTTTGCAAATAGCTGAGGAAAGAAGGGAAGCGAAAGGCAAGGGAGAAAGATACACCCAACTGAATGCAGAATTCCAGAGAATAGCTAGAAGAGATAAGAATACCCTCTTAAATGAACAGTGCAAAGAAATAGAAAAAAACAATAGAATAGGGAGAACCAGAGATCTCTTCAAGAAAATTGGAGATATGAAGGGAACGTTTCATGCAAAGATGGGCATGATAAAGGACCAAAATGGCAGGGATCTAACAGAGGCAGAAGAGATTAAGAAGAGGTGGCAAAATTACACAGAAGAACTATACAAGAATGAGCTTAGCGTCCCTGATAACCACGATGGGGTGGTCATTGACTTCGAGCCAGACATCCTAGAATGTGAAGTGAAATGGGCCTTAGGAAAGCTGAGCAACACCAAAGCTAGTGGAGGTGACAGTATTCCAGCTGAGCTATTCAAAATCTTAAAAGACGATGCAGTAAAAGTGCTACACTCAATTTGCCAGCAAATTTGGAAAACCCAACAGTGGATACAGGATTGGAAAAGGTCAGTTTACATTCCAATTCCAAAGAAAGGCAATGCCAAAGAATGTTCAAACTATCGCACTATTGCACTCATTTCACATGCTAGTAAAGTTATGCTTAAAATCCTACAAGCTAGACTCCAGCAGTGTGTGGATCGAGAACTACTAGAAGTACAGGCAGGATTTCAGAGAGGCAGAGGAACTAAAGATCAAATTGCCAACAAATGCTGGATCATGGAGAAAGCTAGGGAGTTCCAGAAAAACATCTACTTCTGCTTCTTTGATTATGTTAAAGCCTTTGACTGTGTGGATCACAACAAATTGTGGCAAATTCTTAAAGAGATAGGAATACCAGACCATGTAATTTGTCTCTTGAGAAACCTATATGCGGGTCAAGAAGCAACAGTGAGAACTAGACACGGAACCAGTGATTGATTCAACATTGGGAAAGGAGCCCGGCAAGGCTGTATACTGTCACCCTGCCTACTTAACTTATGTGCAGAGCACATCATGAGAAAGGCAAGGCTAGATGAATCAAAAGTTGGAATTAAGATTGCCGGGAGAAATATCAACAACCTAAGATATGTAGATGATACCACTCTAATGGCAGAAAGTGAAGAGGAACTAAAGAGAGTGAAGAAGGAGAGTGCAAAAGTTGGCTTGAAACTCAACATTAAGAAAACCAAGATCATGGCATCCGGCCCTCTCAATTCCTGGCAAATAGATGGGGAAGAAATGGAGGGAGTGACAGATTTTATCTTCTTGGGTTCCAAGATCACCACAGATGGGGACTGCAGCCAAGAAATTAAAAGGCGCTTGCTCCTGGGGAGGAAAGCTATGGCAAATTTAGACAGCCTACTAAAAAGCAGAGACATCACCCTGCCAACAAAAGTGTGTATAGTCAAGGCCGTGGTTTTCCCAGTTGCAATGTATGGCTGTGAAAGTTGGACCATAAGAAAGGCTGAGCGCCATAGAATTGAGGCCTTTGAACTCTGGTGCTGGAGAAGATTCCTGCGAGTCCCCTGGACTGCAAGACGATCAGACCGGTCAGTCCTAGAGGAGATCAACCCCGACTGCTCCTTAGAACAGGGCTTTTCAACCTTTTCACCCATTGTACCACTTTTAGGATATGGCAACATCCGAGTACCACCAGTCGCCTAGCAAGGTGTCAAAAACTTGATGACCCCCCAAAAAAAAGGAAAAAAGTGATAAAGTACAGGTAGTCCTCGGCTTACAACAGTTCACTTAGTGATTGTTTGAAGTTACAATGGTACTGAAAAAAGTGCCCCCCAAGGCACAGCCAAGCAAGACACCTGCCTGCCCGCCCGGCGGCGCTCTCATTCCCCTCCCATTACCACTTTTCTAGGATGGTCGCGTACCACTTGCCAGGTGCCAATGTACCACAGGTGGTACCCGTACCACTGTTTGAAAAGCCCTGCCTTAGAAGGCCAGATCCAGAAGTTGAAAATCAAGTACTTTGGCCACCTGATGAGAAGGAAGGACTCACTGGAGAAGAGCCTAATGCTGGGAAAGATTGAGGGCAATAGAAGAAGGGGACGACAGAGAATGAGGTGGCTGGATGGAGTTACTGAAGCAGTAGGTGTGAACTTAAATGGACTCCAGAAGATGCTAGAGGACAGGGAGGCCTGGAGGAACGTTGTCCATGGGGTCGCGATGGGTCGGACACAACTTGGCAACTAACAATAACTTTATTGAAAACTCCATGTGTGTACACAAGTGGAAAAGCCAATTCTAAAAATTTTGTACACCAACAGCATAGGAAAATCTTCCCTTCCCCCCCTGATCCTCCCATTGTCCATTTGTCTAGCCAATCAATTCATGTTGTTTTGGGAATGGTATCTCTGCCTCCAGCCAATGACCTGGGGTTGCTGGATTTGTCTCAGGCTTCAAGCTGGCAAACTTGCATTCCTTTATCCTCCCTGATACCCTCCCCCTTGCATTCCAGTGCCTTCCTCCCCCCTCCTGTTGCTGGTGTCTGGAGGGTTTGCGTAGTGAGCCCACCACAAGTAGACTGTTAACACAGCTGTCCTGCACCTAAGATTTTGCTCCCTGTCATCTTTTGGGAGCACTCCTTGCATTCCTATCTTCCAGTTTTATTCCAAATAATTTCAGTGCTTTCATTTTTATTTCCTCTCACTCTGCAGGAGACTGCTTTGTGGTTTTTTCATTCAATGCCAAAACAGCTCTCTTTATTTTTTTCTCATCCATCTTATCCTCCCATTAATAGACCTCAATCTGTTTCTGTTCCAAACTGTGTCCTGTTTTCTTACTTCCATTTATGATCCTTTGGGAGATTAATCTGTATTTACATACTTTTTCTTCCTGTAATTTTATGCCCTTGTACCTTTCAATTGTGCTTTTGGGCTACTCTTCACTCCTTTGCTGTGTGTGTGTGTGTGTGTGTGTGTGTGTGTGTGTATGTGTGTGTGTGTACACAAATACACGAATGGACTATTGCTTTCACACCACTTGCCAGTCCCCATTCTCATCCAATGTTGGGTCTCTGGGGCCAGTTTCTTTTCTACTATGTCATTTTGTCCTTGCCCACTAGTTAAACAGTGTTTCCCAAACTTGACAATTTTAAGGCATGAGGACTTCAATGCTGGCTGTGGAATTTTGGGAGTTGAAGTCCACATGCCTTAAAATTATCAAGTTTGGGAAACACTGCCCTATTAGAATAATTTCCCCCTGGATTGTGTTAGAGTCAGAACATTGCAGATTCCCCCCCCCCCCAAAAAAAATTGATCTTCCAACAGTCACTAGAACATTTTGTGCTGCTCTACCAACCTTGATTCCCACTTTCCTTTGCACTCATAACAATCTAGATGTCACTAAATGAAGCTCAGAAGAGCAGTTCTAGTGGGAAAAGCCGTCCAGACATGGAGCAATGACTCAACTGCAAGTAACTGAACCAAGTCAGACAAGTTCTAGACTTTAAGAGAGCTAACTTCAACAAACTAAAAGAGACTTAGGAGGATTCCATGGATGGAAGTCCTAAAAGGAAAAACAGTTCAAGATGCTTGGGAAATCCTGAAAAATGAGATAATGAAGATCCAAGCAAAAACAATACCACAAAGAAAGAAAAACAAAAGACCAGCATGGTTGCACAAAGAGTTCTCTGACAAAAAGATCAAATATAAAAAAAATTGAAAGAGGGGTACATAGCTAAAACAGAACACCAGCAAATAGTCCAAATCGTCAAGGAAGGAGTCAGGAAAGCTAAGGCCCAGAATGAGGTAGGACTGGCAACAAATGCCAGACGTAACCAAAAAAAGCTTATTTCAGTATGTAAGGAACAAGAAGTCAAGGAAATGATAGGTTAGTTGATGTGAGCAGATGGCAAGAAGATGACAGGCAGCAAGGAGTAAGCAGATCCTTCTTTGCATCTGTTTTTATGCAAAAGAAAGAAAAAACCCAACCTGTCAAAAGCAGTAGCAAGGGAGACAGAACAGGTATACAAGTCAAAATAGGCAAGGAATTAGTAAGAGAATACCCATGCACCCTGGACGAGTATTAATCACCTGGACTAGAAAGTTTATATCCCAGTGTTCTGAAGGAGCTGGCAGACATAATCTTGAAGCCACCAAAAATACACTTTCAAAACACCTCTAGCACAGAGGACTGAAAAAGAATTCATGTGGTAGCAATCAACAAAAAAGAAAAAATGGATCCAGGAAACTAGAGGCCAATCAGCTTGACATCAATATCTGAGAAAATTTTGGAAAAGATAACCAAGAGGTGGATTTTTGAGTACCTAGAAATTACTAGAAGCCAGCACCGATTTGTTAAAAACATATGCCAGATAAAACTTATTGCCTTCTTTAATAAAGTGATTAAATTAGTGGACCAGTAAAATGCTGTGGACATAGTATACTTGGACTTTAGTGAGGAATCTGACAAATTAGACCACATCCTACTTCTTGGTAAGCTAGAAAAATATGAGATAGAGCAGTGGTTCTCAACCTTTTTAATGCTGCGACCCCCAACTGGTCGTAAGTCGAGGACTACTCAACTGGTGCAGCACCATTTGCAGAATGGGACTTTTGGTGGGCTCAGCAGGGCAGAGACAGCCTGGACAATTCCTATTGGCTTTTGAAAGCCAATAGAATTAGACTCTATTCAAGAGAGTCTATTCTATTGGCTTTCAAAAGCCAATAGAATAAAAGGGAGTAGCACAGCTAAGGAAAAGGGGGAAAAAATGGCGGACTGCGTTGTTTGGCGACCCCCGTGAAATGGTCGTTCGACCCCAAATGGAGTCCCGACCCACAGGCTGAGAACCACTGAACTAGAGAGAATCACCATCAGATGAATTTGTAACTGGCTGGCCAACCATACTCAATGCCTAGTCCGCAATGGAACAATATATACCGTATATTCCGGCGTATAAGACGACTTTTGAGAGCGATGAAACAGCCTCCGAACTCGGGGGTCGTCTTATACGCCGAGTCATAACGTTTATTTATTTATTTATTATTTCCGGCGTATAAGATGACGTTCTAGGCATGCGACTCGGTGTCGATCATCTTATATGCCGGAAATGACGTCATTTCCGGCGTATAAGATGATCGACGCCGAGTCGCATGCCTAGAAAGTCGTCTTATATGCTACTCGGCGTCGATCGTCTTGCGACCCAGCGTCGAACTCGGGGGTCGTCTTATACGCCGGGTTGCCTAATACGCCGGCATATACGGTACATGGAAGGAAGTATGCAGTGGGGTATCCCAAGCTTCCATCTTGGACCCGATACTCTTCAACATCTTCATAGCTGATTTAAAGGAGGGGAGAGAAGGAAATTGCACATGACCCCAGATGATACCAAGCTGAAGGGAATTGCTAAGGGAATTTGGAAAATAGACTTGGGAGACCACACTTAGAATACTGCATCCAGTTCTGGTCCCCATGATACAAAAAAGATGTTGAGACCCTAGAAAAAAGTGCAGAGAAGAGCAACAAAGACGACCAGGGTCTGGAGGCTAAATCATGTGATGAATGGCTATAAGGGAACTAGGTATGTCTAGACTAACGAAGAAAAGGACTAGGAGTGATAGCAGCCTTCTAATATCTGAGGGGCTGTCACAGAGAGGATGGGATGAACTTATTCTCCAAAGCACCCAAGAGCAGGATAAGATGCAACAGGTGGGGGCTTGTCAGAGTGGAAATAAGGAGGACTTTCCTGACAGTGAGAAGTATTAATCAGCAGAACGCCTTGCCTTCAGTTGTGGGTGCTCCATAGCTGGAAGTTTTCAAGAAGTTTGGGCAGCCATTTGTCCGGGATGGTATAGGACTCCGGACATGGGCAGGGGGTTGGACTAGAAGACCTCCGAGTCCCCCGCATCCCTCTTCTATGTCTCGTTTACCCACAAACAGACCTAGTCCGGTTTGAAGTTGGTCGGCGAAGTCTGCTCGTCCCACGCGCGCCCTGGTCCCATCCGGGGAGGCGAGATGGGGGGGGGGAACAATCTGTAGCTCCGTGTCTCCCGATCTCCCCCTCCTCGTGGCTGCGCAACCGGCACACCCGACCGTCCCCGCCTTTCCCGGGGCTTTGTCTTTCTCCGGCGGGGGGCAGCCGTCTGCAGTGGGGCTGCGGGCAGAGGAGCGGCCGGTGCTCGACCCAGCGAAGGTTCCCTTGGCTCCCCCCCGCTACGCTTGTCGAACCCACGCGCGTCATCCCGCCCTGCGAAGATGCCGCCCTCCCCCCCCCCGCCTCGTGGGCAGAAGCTTCAGCCGCTGCCGGCCAGGTTGGCCCGCGGCCACCGCTCCCCCCTCCCCTCCGATGGGGCGGCGGGAGGCCCCGAGGCGCGAGCGTCGATGTGGCCAAGCCGGCGGCCGTCGCTCCGCTCTCCGAGCTCCCGGTCCTGCCCTCGCGGCCTTCGGCCCCCAAAGGCCCCGGGCGGGGGGTGTGCCGGCGCCCGCCGCCCTGCCCGGCTCCCGCGACGGAGGGCGAGAGAGAAGCGGGGACGCCCTCGCCTCCATGCGGGCCCTTCCCCGGAGGCGGGCAGGGCGCGACGGGGCCTCCGCTTCTGCCCCGCCGTTTCCTGGGGACGCGGAGCCCGGGGGAGCCTGGCGGGCAGGTTCAGCCCGAGGCGTCCCGGCTGAGGCCCCGGGGAGGGGGCCCACGGGGGTCTTTGGGTTCGGCTTTGTGGAATCGGAGATGCCTCCGGGTCCGCGGGCGGAGCTTTCCTCGTCCCAGCCCCGCCGACACGCAGGGAGCCCCCGACCCGAGCCCGAGGCCCTTCGGAGAGGGTGGAAGCAGGCGGCGGCTGAAGAAGCCCAGCAAAAGCTGCGCTTCTCGGCCCCGGAGCGGCGTCCGCTCTTCCGTCTCCGGCTTTCTGCGTTCTTTTGCCCTCCTCCTCTCCCGCTCTTCCTTCCCCCCTTTTCTGCCGCCCCCTTTCCTCGCACTTCCTCGCAGGGAGAGAGCGAGCGAGCGAGCGAGGCTCGTTCTCATCTTCCCGAGAAGTCCCTGGGGGTTTGGGGTGCTGGTGGGGGGAGACGCGGCCTTTCAGAGCTGGGCAGAGGAGCTTCCACCCGCCGCCCTCCTGGCTGCTTCAAGCCTGCCTCGGCCCCTGCCCGAGAAATCCGCAGCAGCCCCGGGGCATTTGGCTTAAGCCCAGCCTGAAATCTGAAGATGTCCGCAGGCAGGAAAGGGCTCCAACCCGGCCAGGTGCATTCAGCAGAGGGAGCAGAACTCCTTCCGGAGGGCTGGCAGGTGCCGCAGGTGCCCAAGGTGCTGGTTAGAGAAAAGAGAAGATGGGTCTGCCGAAGAAGAAGGGCAGCTCTGTCTGGGGTCCTAACCTCCCCCCAATGGCTTTTCTACACTGCCCTCCCCTCCCACCCCTGAATCTTAGGCCACCTCAATAAAACCAAGCCCTCCCCCACGGCTGCTGGGATACCGTCTGGACTGTTGTGGAGCCCCAGGCTCTCTGAAGCCTAAAGCAGGGTCCCCAACCCTCGGGCCGTGGACAGGCATGCCAGAAACAGGTCCACACAAACAAGTGAAACCCCATCTGGGAGGCAGAAAGCGCACAAAACCGCATCCCCTCCGTGGAAAAACCTGTCTCCACAGAACTGGTCCCTGGTGCCCCAAAGGTTGGGGACCACTGGCCTAAAGTATGAGCTGAGCCCCTCCAGAGAGCAAGAACAGCAGACGAGTGATATGGGCTTGGCCACCAGATTGGGGGGGGGGGGTTTGATGGGGATTCTGGGGGGCCTCGGCCTGCTTTGGGGCTGCTCCCTTGGCTTGCAGGAAAAGATTGAGATCCTCCCTGCAGCCTTTTTAGGCTGCTCAGAGCTGCTGCTGTTGCTGATGGGAAGATTTGAGCGCCTGAATATTTCTCTGTTTATTGGCTGCACAACAAATGCAGCTGTCAGGGGCTGCTGACACTCCATTTTAAAAACCTAATTCCTTGTGTGAGCGGTTGAGGGAGGCACAGGTGCTGCTGCTTCAAAGCTGGCCTCATCGTTTTTTAATGCGTTGCAGTCTTCTGGCTTGTGGAATATTGATGCCGCTCCCTTCTGGATGAAACACGCCAAACGCTTGGCAGGCAGCAGCTGGCTAAGACCTTTCCCAGGAGCATCCAGGACCCGCCCCCTCCCCTGACCCCGCCCTCACTTGTGCTGGTGGCGTGCTGAAGCTGCATGTTGGGGTGCTCTGGAGGCAAGACCGGTGTGGCCTCGGCTGCTGCCAGAGCCGAGCAAATCAGGTCTTGCTTTACATAAGCAGAGAGCCTTTTTCATCAGAAGGACCCGTAGCTACTGGAGCTAACACTGGGGAGCCCAGGGAGAGGGGCTTCGTTCTCCCTCTGGGTCTGGCAATTTCAGTTAGCAATAGCAATACCACTCACTTATATACCACTTCACAGTGTTTTACAGCACTCTCTAAGCAGCTTACAATGTCAGCCTGTGGCCCCCAATAATCTGGGTCCTCATTTTACCAACCTTGGAAGGATGGAAGGCTGAGTCAACCTTGAGCCGTTGAGAATCGAACTGCTGGCAGTCAGCAGAGTCAGCCTGCAATGCTGCCTTCTAACCACTGGGCCAGCAGGGCTCTTAAGTGCCAAGATGGCAGGTGATACCTTGGACATCAAAGCCTCCATGCTGCAGCTGGCTTTCTTCCCTGTGACTCCAAAGGCCGATCAGGCTGTTCCATCTCGGAGGGAATTTGGTTCTTAAAAAAAGCTATCTTGAGAACATGAGTATCCAGATGTTTCAATTGGTCATTTATTTATATAGCAAATTTAGATGGCTGCTGTCTTAATCAGAGAACTCTGGGTGGCTAGCAAGACTTTGAAACTAAAGATGCCAGATGAAACGAATCAACGTTCAATCCGTGGCCAGCAAAGTGCATAACCTCGCACTCGCACCCTGGCCCTAACGCCTGAGGGGAGGAGCAAGACTTTCGTGCCTTCTGCAAGGCCAGCAGAGCCGTGACCAGCTGGACCTCAGGACGGAGAGACTGCCACACAAAAAGCATAATTTCACTGCACTGTTAATTGTCTTGGTTGTTGCATATATTTCATTTGGATGTTTTTATTTTTTTTAAAATGTTTTTATACTTTTAAAACTGTAAGCCACCCAAAGTCACTGGTTGAAATGGGCAGCTGTAGACATCGAATAAATAAATATATACTTACCTCCTGGGTCCCATCAGATGACCCCACCCCACAGAAGGGCCTGGAGTTGAGAGGATGGGCAGACCCCCCCCCCAGGCAGCACATGCTGGGCTTTTCTCCAGCTTCTCTGCCCTCAGAGTAGAAGTCCTTGGAGGGGCAGGACCTGGACTTGGATAGAAACTAGCTCTGGAAAGAACAGGGACCTATAGGGTCGGACTAGCATCTGTGGGCCTTAAATGCCCCCCTCCCTTCTCCCTCCTCCCTCCCCAGGGTTTGTGTGTGTGCGTGCAAAGAGGCCCTTAGCTGGATGCTCAGCCTGTCCCTCCCGCTCAGAGAGCCAAAGTCCATCCGAAATCCATCTTCCAGAGCTCAGGAGCATTTCTTAGTGTTCTAATGTTTATTTATTTACATTGTGTTGGCTGGTGTCATTTTTTTTCCCTGGGAACACTAAGAGCCTCTGTAATGTTAAAGCCACACATCATAAACCGAGCCGGGTGTTAAAGGCTTTTGGCAAAGCGCCTGCTCGCTGGAGCCAGTTTTAAGCCTTGGAATATTTCCTCCCGAGATTTCTCTTTGGTAATGAGCTGATGATAAACTCTTCTTGAAGCATATGGATTATCTGCTAATGGCAGTCCTGGGAGAAGCGTTCACCAAGGACTTTTTGCAAGAAACAGATTTAATTATGCTTAATGGGAGAAGTTAGTGCCTCCAGCTGGAGGGGGCTTCTGTCAACAGGCCCACTGGGCAATGGTGGACCATCCCCCAGGGCTAAAGAGAAACTTTCCAAAGTTTCTCTGCATTTTCTTCAGCCACTGGGCACTGTTCCTGGGGGGGAGGGGGGTCCGTAGGCACCTGCTTTGGGGTGCTTAGAGCAGCATAACAGCAGGTGTTAAGCAGAAGCTGGGCCGCCCCTGCCCGACATTTGTCTTCTGAGTAAGCCAGCTCCAAATCTCAGGGCGTTGCACCTCAAGCTGTATTAATGTCGCTCAAGTGTGCTTCAATAGAAACTGAAAGAATCTCCTGATTGACACCTGGCCAGGTAATTTCAAGGGAAGGTACCACCCCTCCTCCTCCTCCTTGATGAAAGTCATGAATACTTCCCTACCTTACGCCATATTAAAAGACCTGAAAGATTCAACCTTACTAACTTTTAGCTTTCATTTCATTTAAAAAAACAACTATTTCTGACTACTCCCTACTTAATTTTTAAATAAACTAGGAAGTGAAATTACTTTTTGTTCAATTTAGTTTGGATTTGTCTAGACCAGACAAGGATGGATTTTATTTTCCTACGTGACTCACTGATAATCTATTTTATTTTTTAAAAAGAGATTAACAGGAAATGTTGGTAACTGAATTTATCTTGAGATAGGGATCTACCTCCCTAGGGCCCTACCCTGGGATTCTCATGTGCCCACGAGGTGGGTGGTGATGTATCCACAACCAAGACGGTCTGTCAGCCTTCTCAGAGTAGGGGGCAGACGCCTGTGTCCTTCCACTCCCCGTTTTCAGAAGCCATCGAGCTACAGAGGAGCCGTGCTAATCAGGAATTCTGCTTTGCTTCCCCAGCCCAGACTCCCATCTACTCTCTGGGAAGGGCTGACAGAAGCAGCTATGCGGCAATGGCTCTTTCAGTGTTTCCAGACTCACAGAAAAGGCCTTGGAGAGCACAAATGGGCCACTGCCTGGAGCCACAAGAACACCCAACAGAGACTTTAAGTTCTACAGCTAGGGGCTCTTCCTGGACCCTGGGCACTTTCTTGCTGTGGGAGACCCCAAAATCCACATGCAGCCCACAGGCCTGGGCAAGGGGGCAGGCAGGTTGGGCAAGCCAACGAGAGGTCTGCGGGTCCTTAGGAATATTGGTAGCCTCTGGGAAGCTGCTTTGAGGGTGAGGGGTAGGAGTCAATGGCCAGGGACGACATTTCTGGCCAGGGCAAGTGGTGTGGACAAATGGGGTCCTTTGCCAAATTATTCTTTATCTTGGTCACTTGCCCGCTTGGAGGACATCGATGAGCCATGGAAACAAACCAGAAAATGGAACAAGCATCTGGATTGGGATGACCCAAATTGCCACTAGATGAAGAGGAGGAGAAAGAACTGAACAGACAACAAAAGTGGATTCCTGTCTTGTAACCACCCAGAGGAGCTGCAGGTGCCCCTTTTCATGACCTGCCGATCAGTCATGAATAGTTTGACCAAGTGGAACAGGTGAATTCCATGAGGATGTATGGAAGACTTCTTCTTTTGGGGTTCCAACGATTTGTAGACTTCTCCTCCAAAAGACCCAGGTGTTGCTTAAGGCTAGTGTCACCCACAGCCCTCTATGCTCCCAACCCTTGAAATGACTCATAGCTGCACCATTTCTGCTCTGAAGGCGCTATGTGTGTGTGTGTGTGTGTGTGTGTGTGGAGGGGGAACCCAGTTTCTGGTTTTATTCTTATTTTGGGGTGGACAAGGGACTGCCCCACATGAAGAACAGACCTCCCGAGTTCTCTCTAAAGGGAACCCTTTTCACTCTGTTCACTGTCCAGAGTCGCTCATTGAGGTGAATGGCCAAATAATTTGGATAAATAAACCCCTCTGGAGAAGCCACAAAGATGTCCTGGGCTGCAGATGCTCATTCAGATGACGCCCATATCCTTTGCCCCCCCTCCTGACTGACCCTGGCAATGAGAGCTTTTGTGCCCCTCCTGAACCCAGCCGGAGGGAGGGAGGGAGGCAGCAGGCAGAGATGTTGCAGGTGAAGCCACATTGATCTAACCAGTTTCGAAATGAAAACCAGCACTTGGACTTATTGCTTTCCAGCTAGAAATTTGATTACATTTTTCTGGGGCGGTAAATCCACCTCTCTTTTCGGCAATGTTATTATTGAAGCCGCTGCTGAATTTATGTGACGACGGTGGTGCCAACGGGGGTGGGGGAGGAGTCATATGTAAAATTTCAGTGCTGGCGCTGACATTCCAGGAAGTTAAAAAGCAATTACAGTCTGTGCTTTGCCTCGGGACAGAGTGACTCACGCAGCAGCAGCAGCTCCTCCGCCAAAGAACAGGGCTGAAGCAGCGGGGTGGGGGTGGGGGGAGGCAGCATTATGTTGAGAAGCAAAGGTCAATTACATTGGAAGGGAATCTATTCTGTTTTTAAAATATTTTTGCTTACATTGCCATCCTTTCTTGAGCAAGCAAAATAAACTTCCACTTCTAAGTATTTGTGGCATAATAAACTGCCCCCCAAACGCTGACAGGGTGACTCTCCCCCTCCCGTTGCCTTCCTAGCTCCAGAGAGAAGTGCGCCTGAGGATGCCATCTTTAGGGCAGGACTCCTCTGTCACCTCTGTGCACACCTGAGGCTTTTGCCAGCCTTGCCCTACAGAAAATGGAGCCCTTCTGCGGGGTGGGGGTGGGTGGGGAGGGGAGCCCTTGAGCCAACTCTCCTGGGGAAGAAGACGTACACTAAGGATGGAGGCTTCTCCTCTGTCTGGAAATGGTGCAGGGGGAGTAATGTCATTGGGGGCAGGGGTGGGGGGGGGTGAAGGTGTTGCCAGTCCAACAGGTCTGCTCCAGCTGGGCCTCTTCCTCATAAGGAAGCTCCACCCTTGGGGCAGGGATAGACAAGACGCTTGGAGTGGGTGGTGGTGGTGGGGCCAGCTGGAGGGCCTCTTCAACGGGACCTGAGGCCCTGGCATACATGGAGGGCTCCAAGACAGAGTGAACAGAGAAGCTGTACAGTGGTGCTTAAAAGTGGGTGAAGGTTTTGGATTTTCACTATTTCTGCATAAATATGACTTAAAGCACGATCTGTTTCCTCTACAAGTCCTAAAAGTAGACAAAGAGATCTCAGTTGAACAAATGAGTCAAAAACAATGTACTTGTTTCTTGATTTATTTGTGTGAGCAAAAGCATGTTGGCCTTTGCATTCAATAACTGGTGTGCCTCCATCAGAGAGCAACAACTGCACAAATAAACATTTCTGACAACTGCCGATCAAGTCCTACACTTCTGCTCAGAGAAAGTTTAGCCCTTTCCTCCTTTCTGAAAAGCTTCTCTCAGGGATGTTGTGAGTTTCCTCACATGAACTGCCTTCCTTCCCCAACGTTTCTAGAGGATTAAAGGTCAGGACTTGGACGTGGCGACCCCAAAGCATTCATTTCCCTCTGCTGTATCCATCCTTTCGTCATAACTTGTGTGTTTTGGATTGTGGTCTTGCTGCCTGGCCCACTTTCTCCTGAGCTTCAGTTCACAAGCACACGTCCCGCCACTTTCCTGTAGAAGTTGGGGACACGATTCAGGATTTGCAGGTCCATCAGTGGTGGACATCATCCTGGTCCACAGGCAGCAACGCAGAACCAAACCATGATACTGCCACGTTTCACATATGTGATAAGGTTGCTCTGCTGGAATGCAGTGTTTGCCTTTCGCCAAACATGACATTTTTACTCAAGCCCAAATGTTCTGCTTTGGTCTCATCCATCCACAGAATATTCTTCCAGCAGTTTTCTGGCTTAGCCATGTGGACTTTCACAATCCGTACACAGGCAGCAGCGTTCTTGGGGAGGAGAGGCTTCCGCCTTGCTGCCCTGCTACGTGCACCATGGTTGTTCAAGGTTCTCCTGATGGTGACCTCACAAACACTGACACTTGCCAGTGCAAGAGAAGGCTTTTAGTTCACTAGGCAATATCCTGGGCTTCTTTGAGATGCCTTCTTCTTGGGGTGATCTTGGTCGATCAACCTCTCCTGGAGAAGGTAACAAATGGTGTTAAATTGTTCCCATTTGTACATGATCTGCAATACAGTGAACTGGTGGTCCAAACTCTTTGGGAATAATTTTGTCACCTTTTCCAACTGGGTGAGCATCGGCCGCTGTTTTTCAAAAGTCCTCAGAAATCTCCTTTGTTCGAGCTATTATACATTTCTGCATAGCTTGGTTTTGGTTATTTTATGTGCTATTGTGTGTTTGTGAGCTGCCCTGGGTTACCACACACAGGATTGGTGGCAAAAGAGACCTGTCATCCAGGAATGAGCTGCAATGATGCAATGGAAAAGTTTGCAAGATTATCCATTGGCTGACAATGATCCTTCCAGCTGATGCATGTGGGAACATTTAACCCAGCGGAGAACAGCCAGGATTGCATTGTCTCAGATTTAAAAAGTCCTGGAAGGAAGCTGAAGATCTGGGGCTCAGGGAGTCCTCCATCCACTGGCCTACTTCATGGAGAAAGTCCGCAAGGAGAAAGAGGGCTGCAGATCTGTGAGCGGTTGTGCAAATGGCTTATAAACCGAAGGGATGCAGATTCTGAGGCAAAGATCTGGACTCTCCAGATGATGGATGCTGACCCAGGAAGGAAGGTCCCTCCCCATGAGGAGGCTCCAGCTCTAAAATGTTTTTAGAGAAGTGAGCTTTTTTATTTGGGGGTGGGGTGCGAGGGTGGGGGATTTCTGAGGCTGCTGAAAGCTATAGGCAGCTGTCTTCTGGTTTCTCTTTCTGCTCTGCTCTGTTAGGCTGAAAAGGAAGGCAGGTGTGGCATTCTCACACCCGGTGCAATCCAGGCTGACTCTGATTTGGGATTATTATGCAATTTGGATTGGCAGTTCAATAACTAAGTAGATTCTCTGGAAGGATTTTTGCTGCCTTTGCATAAATCTGCTTTATTTTTTGCACACAGGGAAGCATACTGCGTTGTGTTGGTGCCCTATTTCACCCCTCCCAAGGGAAACTTGGAATCCTGCAGGCCCACCAGAGCTGTCCTTTAGCAGCAAGCAAAGTTTGACTTTCTCTGGAAGGTCGAAAGGGGTCATTCTGGTCCCTTCAATGTCCCTTGGTGCAATTATCGAGGGAGAGCCAAGGGACATGAAACACCAGCTCTTGGGGTGACCAGTGGCCCAAAGGAAGGGCGGTGGGGGTGGCAACGACTTTAGGAGGTTGCTAAAGACATCTTGCCCAAAGAAAGAGGGAAGGCCACTAGGAGTGTGGCCATCGGGGCATGAGGGGAAGCCCCATTTGGGCAGAATATAGGAAACGGGGACAAGGCCACAGATCCCATAGTCTGGAGAGGAGACCTTCTGATGACCTGTAAGTAGCAATGGTGGAGTGTACTCTGGATTCTCGGGAGGGAGGGAGGGGCTGCATCTCAGAGGGCCGAGTTGAGATGGTTGGGAGAAGGAGAATTGAGAAGGCTCTTCCCTCTCAATTCTCAAAGGATGCAAGTAGAAGCTTTAGTTTGCTCACGTTTCTGTCTATAAGTGAGGAACAATAAGAGAAAGTAGCAATCCTAGGTGTCTTTCTTGGTTCCTGGGGCCTGATATGGAGGCCCAGTTCTGGCAAGGATGGAAGCCCAGAGCCCACTGCCTGCTCTCCACAGCCCAGTCCAGGCGGGTGGAGTGGGGGCTCCAGGCGACTTGGGCAGGTGAGGCTTAATTGAGCCTCGTTAGTTCCTCCCGCCACTGCGCAGAAGGTCTTAGACTGATTGCTGGCCGTAGGTCATTCTGGAAGGAAGTCAGGATTATTAGTTGTCCCCAGGCATTAATTTAGTAACATTGATCCTTTGCTTAGCATCAAGAGAGGCTGGGGATGGGGGAGAGAGGAGGGGGATGGCTGGCAGGGGCCTCTCTGCTCAGGCAGAAGACCCCCTCCTCCAGCCTCTGCCACCTCCTCTTTTTAACTAGCTGGGGGGCTTTTGGAGCTGCAAGGATTCCCCCAAGATTCTTCCCCCAACACCTGTGTGGGCCAGACCCGGGCGTTCCCTTGCTTTGGTCCTGGGGAAGGTAACCCGCTGCAGGAGACCAGGACCCCGTAGTTTTGATCCCCACAAAGAGTGGGGAGGGTCATTCCTTCCCCCAGGGAATATCTGGGGAGAGCTCTTCTGGCCCCCTCCCTCTCCCAGCACCCTCTGCCTCGCTGAGCATCACGCAGGGCAGTGGAATGTATGGATGACTTTGGGCGTGATAGGGTCAGTCTTGGGTTTTCCATTTTGGGTGTTTTCATGAACAATTGGGGTGATCAGGTGAAGGGAATACTTATCAAAATTGGGCAGGATATACTGTAGAGTGGCCCAGAAGATGACATGTAATTAACATGGCTTTGGACAGTTTAGAAAAATAGGCTGAAAATATCAGAACGACTTTACAAAAACAAGTGCAAAGGATTCCACATAAGAAGCCAACATCAAATGCATAAATTTAGCATCAGGGAAACCTGCATGAGGATATATAGTGCTTATGAAACAGATCTTTCAGCAATAAATGACTGCAAATAGAATATGAACCAGCCACGTGATATGATTTCAGAGAAGGCAAATGCAGTTTTAGGCAGCATCAAGAGATGTAATGTCTAAATTTCATGGAGTAATCACTGCTCTGCTTCCATTGGTCCCACCTGGACTGCCATCTCATTTCAGAAGCTGAGTCTTTTAACGCCAGGGCAATTGCAAAAAGCAGAAGAGCAAATTGTCTAAATGATTGTGAAAAGCAGGTGTGTTAAACTGTGCTCCAGAGGAGCCAAAGATCCGTCTCCCTCCAGTCCCGGTTCTGAATGGAGGGGATCCCGTCGGTGCCTCTTAGGAAGTGCCACGCCTGCCCTGCTTGTGGAGGAAGGATCTTCTCTCCTCTGGAAGCCCTCCTGGCCTCTGTGGGTGGGGTGAAGGTGAGGGTTAGGGAAGAGGACAGGGGCCTTTATTTATTTATTTATGAGACTTATACACCGCTTTAAGTGCAAGCACTCTCTAAGCGGTGTACACCAGTAAGTAATGTATATCTATATTTACATTGCCCCCAACAATCTGGGTCCTCATTTTACCTACCTCGGAAGGATGGACGGCTGAGTCAACCTTGAGTCGGTGAGATTTGAACCGCTGACCTGCTGAACACAGTCAGCTAAAGTGGCCTGCAGTACTGCACTCTAACTGCTGCGTCACCTCGGCTCTTTCTTTTGAGCCCCTTCCTCCAGGCGAATCTCATGGGCCGGGGGAGGAGATGGCCACACAGTGCTGGCTGTGATGGACTCAGGTTGTGCTGGGCAGGAGCTGGAGGGGAAATGAATGGAGCTTGATCTGTGCTGGAGGCTGCCTTCTTTCCTAACCCTGGGACCTTCCAGGAATCCTGCCTGTTTTTGCACCACCACCACCCCCCCGGAATCTCCTTCCTTTCCTCCCCCCCCCACTTCTCTCCACCTTCAGCATCTCTCCTCCTACAAAGACAGTCCCATTACATGAGTTCCAATATTTGCACAACAGGGAATGTGGCAGACTTGCATTCCTGTTCGTTGCAGAAGGCCAGATAAGGCACAGTGCTGATAGCAGCTGACTGAAACAGGTTGGGTGTAAGTTGTGTGCTTCGCTCTAAAAGGGTCAGAAAGCCGGTGAGTTGTGGTTCTGAGCAGATCCTTGGAAGAATAAGCTACTCATACATCAGCATGGAATTCACAATCTAATGTGAGCCATTGTGATTAAGAAAAGAAGGGGTCAACCTATTCTCCAAAGCAAGACAAGAAGCAATGGATGGAAACTAAGAGAGAACCAACCTAGAAATAAGGAGAAATTTCCTGACAATGAGAACAATTAATCAGTGGAATGATTTGCCTTCAGAAGTTGGGTGCACCATCACTGGAGATTTTCAAGAAGAGATTGGATAACCATTTCTCTGAAATGGTACAAGGTTCCCTGTTTGAGAAGGGTATTGGACTAGAAGACCTCCAAGGTAGCTTCCTACTCTGTTATTCTGTTATTCACTCACTCACCTTTCGCGTCACTTCGCTTCTGACTGAGATGGTCCTAATCATGTCATATTTGGGCACACAAGAAACACAGGGGGCCCGAATGCTTCTGAGCATCAGAAAAGAAGCTATTAGGGGACCTGGCTGTGTGGATGTCCTACTGGCTGCGTCCCCACCTGCAAATGGAGCATCCATCTGCCTCAGGAGGAGTGCTAATTTATTTACAGTAAGAGAGAGTCATTGGTGTAGTGGATAAGGTACTAAGCTAGAAACCAGGAGATGGTAGTTCTAACTCATCCCACCTTAGGCGTGAAGCCAGCTGGGTGACCTTGGGCCAGTTGCTCACTTTCAGCTCCAGGGAGAAGGAAAAGGTGATGGCAAACCGCTTCTGAAATCTTGCCAAGTAAACTGCAGGGTTTAGTCCAGGCAATCTCCAGAAGTCAATACTGACATGGAGGCATCAAAAAATAAAACAGCAGAAGAAAAGAAATCTAGCAACGGGGAAGGCTACCGACTTGAAGAACTCTGCTTTTGATCTCATGTGGATAATTGCTTGCGATAGAAACTTTGCTCCTATCTCCCCTCACCTGCTCTGAGCATCAAATTCCATGATTTGAAATGTATTTATTTATTTAGTAATCAGTCAAATTTACACTGCTGCCCATCTCATAGATGTAACTCTGGGAGGCATACAATCAAATCAACAATTAAATGTTCTTCAAAAGTCATTAAAAACAATTGCACATATAAAGAAACAAGATCATCAGAGGGAAAGTGCTGCACTGTTTGTGTGTAAGTCTGCGACAGCTATTTCCTGAGTCCACATATATGCATGAGCAGAATTAGCCACATAATATAACACAACATAACATAATACAACACAGCACAACACAACACAACATCAGAGTTGGAAAGGACCTTGGAGGTCTTCTAGCCCAACCCCCTGCTCGAGCCAGTGTGGTTAGTCCCCGGGTCGGGACTATTTCAGCCGGCAACACCCCGTGGCTGCCTTAGGAAAGCAAATGGACGGAAAGGACAAAACCAGCATTTGGTGTCGTCTCATCTGTGCACTGGGTTTTAATCCCACCTGCTGGCACGTCTGTTGGTTCAAGGGAGCCCCCTCACTGCCCTCCAGGAGTGGATGTGGAGCCCTGCATGGTGGGCGGTGAAGGGGAAGGAATTGCCCTCCTGTGTTGCAATCAGTTCCTGGTGGGAAAAGAGGGGCGGAAGCTAAGGTCACCCTCTGCTCTTGGGGCTCTTCCCCACAGAAGAAGATCTTCTCTGGAAAGATGCTTTTGTTGGCCGAGTCGCTCTTTTCAGCCCTGGGGGCTCAGCTTCCTATTGATTTCAGAACCCATTAAAGTTTTTAAAAAGAATTTTGTGCTATAAGCAGCTTTTTGTGGTTGTTGCTAAATCCAGCCCAGCAGCGGAGCTGAATTTGTGCAGCTTCTGAACTTGTCTGGCTTTGGGAGGGGGGAATTTGATCTGATGTTTTAATGTGCTAATATTTTTATGACTCACACAGATCAGATTAATTTGGTCTCTGTGCTTGAAGGGGGTCTAGCAGTGCAGCAGGGGCGGCCATTTTGTTGGAAGGCAGCTCCCCCACCTCCTCCTCCTCCTCGCCTGGAGAGGAGAAACAGAAGAGCTGCTCCAGGTCCCTTGGATTCATGGACCAGATCCGAGCCATGCACGGGGAGCGTCCGTCCCTCTGCCTCGGAGTTCCTTCTGCTCCAGCCCACAGAGATGGATGCTCTGGGAGGGGCACAGGAGAAAGACACTCCTGCTCTCAGCCTGGTGGCCCAGCTCCTTCTCCGGTGGGTGAGGGCCCAGAGCTGTGACCTTGCACCCCTTCTCCCATCCAAAGGTTTTCTTGTTGTAGCCCCTGAATTTCATGTTGGTCATCAGGCAAGGACCCCTCTCCCCAACAGTCTTGTGGGAGTCAGGATGGGATGAGGAGGAGCCCCATCCTCGGGGCAGGCAGTTGCAAAGATGGGGCCTCCAGCTGGGGTGCTTTCAGGATAACCCCTCGCTTGGATGGATCTCATCATTCAGGCTCCCTGTCTCAACATTTAAGCGTACTCTGATTTTTGTGAACAAATGAGGTGGTTTTCGCTGGGAATTTTCCCTTGCTTCCTTCTTCATATCTCCCCCTAGCCAATCCCTGAATGCAAAAGATCTCCAGATTATTCTGTAAAACAATGAAATAAAACAATCTTTTATAGCTCGATATAAAATGTAAGATGGTTGTGAATAATGCATAGCTCCATTAGAGGCAAGAAAGACAGAGAAGAAAGATTAGACAAAGGTGACATCTTTTTAAAATTAAAAACAAAGGGGAAAACGTATTATGCATCTAGACAGAATGCATTTTGTCTAGATCTTGCTGACCTAGTTGAGACATTGTTCAGGAATCAGGCTTAGGGAGCAAAAGAGCAGGGAGATCAAAGATAAATATTTTCCAGAAAAGTGTGTGGTGGAGACCGCAGTCAATTCTGAAGTACATTTTATGGTACTCTGGAAGGAATGCTTGCTTTTCTGCCTAAGAGAACCCAAATTAGATCTACCAAAATTGCAGACTTGTGTCCTTCATGTGTCCTACCAGAAATACAGACATATCACTGAAGAAATTGGTGAGTGTTTTAGGAAAAAGTCGCAATGCCTCAGGGAACATGAGATATTCCCAGACTGGATTGGGAAGGAAGTGGGAGACTGAAGATCATGAACAGGAAGACAAGTGGATGGACAGTGCCCAGAGAAGCAAGACAGTCTGGAGGGACAGTGCCAGTGGAACTGAGCAATGGCTCCCCAGCCCTCAGAGTCTAAAAACAATCCACAACTATCTGAGCAAACTTCACCAATCCCAGCTTCACAGAACATGATGGGCACTCAGATCCCAAGGATCAAAGAAGCCCACTTTGAGGAACAAAGTTGTGTTGCATTGCTGGGAGGGTGATGGAAGCCAGAGGGCCAAGCTCCTTCTTCAATTGTTGCTGCTTACCCCACCAGTTTAGTAAAGATCCCTTGTATCCAACAATGCCATCTTGTTGGACCCAGAGTGATGCCTTCTCTGTGGCGGCAGCTCCCTTGTCGAACAGATTCCCCCAGAGATTTGAATGGTCCAAGCCCTGTTAGCTGTTGCAAGGTGCTGAAGACCTGGCTCTTTCCCCAGGCTTTTGGGCCAGGAGGGCAGGTGACCTCTGCTGCTGTTAATCCCACTTTTGGTGAGTGGGATTATTGCTTGTACTGTGGGGTTATATGTGGTGAGTTTCCTGTGTTTTAATCTTTGTAAGCTGCCCAGGGTCACTTATAAATCAATAAAGTGCCTGGTGAAAACAGATTGTGGTGGGAAGACCTCATGAGACAGGGCAGAAAGAAGGATGTATTCCAGGTACCTATTTCTTGACAGCTTGTCCTTCAGATCCACCCATGATGACCCCTTCCTACTGATTCCTGTGGGCAGTGAGCAGCTCTTCCAACCTATTTCCATACTACGACATTGTCTCATGGAATTCTCCTCTGTGAAATCTTCAGAACTAAATAGATTATATCATAGGACTCTGAAATAATTAGCAGAGGTGATTGCACAACAGCTAAGTGTAACCTTTGAGAATTCCTAGAACAGCTGAGGTTCAAAGGACCAGGAAAGACTGTTCCTATTCTCAAAAAAATGGAAGGAGATCCCAGGAAACGACAGACTTCTCAGCCTGACATTTATACTTAACAAGGTCCTCAATCAGGTTATTAAACAGCAGGCTGTGAAAATGGGATGAAATGTAACAACCTGAGTCAGCAAACAAATTGTGCCACATCTCCATTTTTGACTGAGTTCCTGGCTTAATAGCTTGGGCGAATGATGTGGTCATAGTATAACTTGGCCCAATAAAGAATTTGAGAGTTTCTCATGACACTCTGCTTAACAAAATAGTAAAATATAGGCTAGAGCAGAGTTGGTTGAAGTGACTAGAGTAAAGGTTAACAAAAAGACACGCAAAATACTGCATCTGGACAGGAAAAATATAAGGCGCAAGTATCAGATAGTGAAAATCTGGTTTGTCAGTGGTGCATGTGAAAGGCTTGTGGGCATGCTTGTCGATCACAATTTAAGCATGAGCCAGCAGAACAATGCAGACTCCAGAGAGACAAAGGCTACCTGGGGTACATGCAAAGGTTCAATCAACTTATTGACAAGGAGTCACAAGGTGTTTGCTGGGATGAGCACACACAGAGCACCCTCAGGGCCTGAGTCCAAGGGTCAGCATGCATGTAAGGTGCTTCTTCTGGTTCCCCAAAGATAGCAACAATCCCAGGCTGATTTGTCAGGGCAGGGGCTGCAGCTTGATCTCCGAGGAGTAGCACAACCTATTTCCATGCTAAAGGACTGGAAGGGAAGGAAGGAAGTCTCTGTAGAGCCGTATTTCTTAGCCTTGATAATTAGGAGATGTGTGGACTTCAATTCCCAGAATTCCTCAGCCAGCAAAGGAATTCTGGAAGTCGAAAAACTGCCAAGGTTGAGAAACACTGCTGTAGATAAATCATTCTCTTATTTCTGTTTAAAATTGTCCCTCCCTATTTTTACAGAAAATTCTATTTTTAATGGCAGCTTGACAAAAGTTCAGGTTATTATTCATTATTAGCATCTCCAGAAATAAGCTGAAGAATGAGTTGAGTATTTTGGGGCTGGAGCATAATGCAAACATCTGGACAGGCTGCATTCTGTTTTTACAACCTTCCTTGGAGAGAGACTGTACTTGTCCTCCCCCCCCCCACAATCTGTTCATTCTGGGTTCAAGAAGCGGGAGTTCTAGCACAGCCTTTGCTAGCATGAATGCTCTGCTTTTGTAGGTTTCCAATGCAGAACTGATTCTCTTGAGATTGTGACAATCGGTGCTTCCTACAGGTGAAAAAAAAGGAGAGTCTTTTTCATTTCTACCTCCCAAACATTTATAAATTAGACAAAATTCTAGCCAAACCCACAGGAGTTCTTCAAAGACCTTCAGTCAGTAATAAATTATAGATCATAGCACTGTGTCAAACATTAGCTGCTTTCATAATTTTTCACTAAAAAGGACCTAGGCATCAATTATTTCTAAGCTTCTGCAAATATGTCTCTTCCTAGATTCCTCTTTACTGAAACCCAAGAAGGCTTTCTTAGAGCAAAGAACCTCAGCAAAAGATTCTGCTTTCCTGCCACTAATATCCAGATAGATTTTTTGAATCCCAGTGGATGCGGAAACATTTGCCTGGAACCAATCAGGCAATTCCCCAAACAGAGGAGCATTCAAGGATTCTCTTGGCCCCTTATAACCCATGTTTCCTCCTAATTGACTAAATCTTTATAACTCCAAGCTAGTGGTGACTGGTGTGGAAGAGGTCAGGGCCATAAGCCAAGCCACTCTGTAGTATAGATGGATATAACCATCCTAGAATTCTGACCTTAACGCCCATATGGTCCAGGTACTCTGTCCGAGAGCTGAAAGGGGAACGAGCAGACTCTGTTTTCTTGGTTTGCTAGAGTTTCTAGAGCTACATGGATTTTCTGACCTGGTTCCTCCTGGTCTGGATTAGAAACTTGGAAACCGATGCCTGTTCCAGAAGAGACGCTGTCCTTGGTGCTGAAGGAATAGACTAGTGTTTCTTAAACTTGGCAACTTTAAGACATGCTGGCTGGGAGCTGAAATCCACATGTCTTGAGGTTACCAAGATTGAGAAATGCTGCATTAGATGCTGCTGGTCTTGACTAAGTGGGTCTCTCCTAAATTGGCAACTTCTGCCCAAATAGATGGTCTGATTTGTCTGTCACCAATACTGATCCAATACTTGTATCAGTCCTAGGCACCACTATTTAAGGATGTGCCAGAAAAAAAGTTGAAAGCACTGAGAAATAATCTGATTAAAGCAGAATTAAGTAGAACAATTTTTATTTTCTGTTGATTGTGGTTGTTGAAGATGAATACTTTTTAAATCATGTGTTTCAGTCCATTTATTTTATAAATTCCCCAAACTGTGACCATTTGCTCAATTCTTTTGCTGGGAAAAAGTTAAGGAAGTTAAGTAGACTTTCTCCATTATTGGTTAAACTATGAGAAGATTTATTCTATAGAACAAGAATATATAGAGTATTTACAAAGGATGAGAAAGATTTTGTTCTGATGAAGATTTTGAAAGAGCCCAAGCACTGGGTTATGAGAATGAATACTATAACTGAAGGTAGACTGAAAGTTTGTGCTACTGATCAAAGGGTTAATAGTCAGGTCTCTAAAAGGCTGAGTTGGAATAACTTGTGTGCTTCCAGCGTCACCTTGAGTCAGATGGGCAGCTAGATAAACTTGATAAATAAATAGATAACTCCAAAGCTACGCAATTTATTATTCTGAATTAATGGAAATATCTTAGGAAGAAATCCATATTTTCCTGGAGGAAGAGTTAAGCAGTGGTATGGATATTTTCTTGTTCTGGATACAATTAAATGTTAACACCCTCCTGGCCTATCAATTTATGATTAAGGGGCCTCCATCCTTGACCATTTTTTTAGAAAAAATATTTTGCTGTAATTTTTAAGAAAATACAGAGAAAGCAACTTACAACCAAGAAAAAGAATAACAGCAAACAATTGAGCAAGTTAAAAAAGTAATGTACAACTATCTAATAATTAATTTAATTATTATATTCTATTACCAAAACAAATGACATAAAAACAAAATACTCTAAAAATTAATAAATTAATATAAATTACCCAAGTATATAACATATATTAGCAAAATATCTAATTAACCATTAAAATGATGTATTCTTGTAAAAATATATATTTTTGTCAAAAGGAAGCATAATATACTATTTTTGATTAGTGGGAAAAAATAGTGTTTTCAAATGCAGATAAATTACGATTTCATGAATCCAGTCCATTATGTCTGGAGCAGTAGTACTTTTCCAGTGTCTCACTATAATTCTCACAGATATTCCCCATATCAGTATATAACTAAAATTTCTAAAAATGGTCCATTCCCACCATTGTGAAATATAATTTTCCCATTAATCTACTTTTATATTATAATATTATTTTTAAAAAGATCCAGTAATGGGAAAGACCAAATCATATAGATTAATACAATCTCAAATTGCATACATTGCCATTAAAGAAAAACGATGGCCTTTCTAATGCATTATGGCTATCCAAAATAAAATTTAAAACCTTTGATTAATTAATTTCAACCTCAAGATCCACATCATAAATATCGGCGGTTTCAGTTTTAAAGTTTCCAATACAGATGTGAAATCACTTTGATTTCAAAAGCAGACTTCATAAAAATAAGTCATTTCAGTTTCTCTGAAGCAGCGAAAACATTAGGCTCATACTGAGCTATCAAATGATCCTTGAGTTACTATTGCAGTTT
Organism: Crotalus tigris; assembly: GCF_016545835.1. NCBI lineage: Eukaryota > Metazoa > Chordata > Lepidosauria > Squamata > Viperidae > Crotalus > Crotalus tigris. The sequence goes on along the minus strand of NW_024096931.1, from coordinate 570,901 downwards.
ATTAGGGCTGTGTGTGTCTCTCTGTGTGTGCTAATCTGCACCCATACCTGCACACACACACAATCATTGAAATTTCTTAAAATAATCATTACAAAGTAATTGATTTAAAGTCCCTGTTTCAGATTCCACCCAGACTTTTCCCACCTATTTTTCAAGTAAAATTCTTTCACAAAGTTAAATATTCATGAGACTGAGCAAGAAAATCTAATCTGTGTCCCAACCGGGCCCAGATCTGTCTGGCTGCTCCCAGGCCAGGAAATGAAAGATACTTTTTGCTATATGCTGATCCAGGTAATTGTGAAGAACTTAACCAAAATAAGTAATAACTTTCCAATAAAGCTCATAAAAGTTGATATTCAGTTAAACCCCTTTTTTCTCTCCCTCTCTTTCGCCTTCCCTCTCTCTATGAAGAAATAAAGGCTCAATAATACTTTGGGCAGTCTGCTAAATTAAAGCCTCCATAATCAAGAGATAGTCTCAGTTTAGCTGATGGAATCCTTGGTGACCTTTCTTCCAAGGCAAATTTCCTCAATAGTCTATTTCTCTGAATAAAATATCTATTTAGCATTAACGTGAGAATGCCCCTCATGGTATAAGTCAAGGGGGGGTATTTTTTAAATATTTTTTTACCCCACCACCTTAATGGAATTTTAATGTCTCTATGCATAGCATATGCACAGTAATTTTAACAATGGCAAAATATTTCCACATATTTTGAAATGTTTATTTGTATTTATTTATTTAATGTGTTCCATGCAGACTTCAAAACCCATCCTTTTATACTGAGCATTTTAAAAATTGAAAAGCAACCAGTTTGACTGAACAAGAATTTTGAGGAAATCCAAAGGACCTATACAGGAAGAGTAAAGATAAACGGTGCCACTCAGAAAAGAACAGGAAGGCAGCCTAGATTGGTAGATATTTTTAGGAGCACAAGATCCTGACAAAGCCTCCTTGTAAACTAGGGCAGAAGGCACCAATGCCTAACTTTGGGAGAAAGAGAAGGATGGATTCAACTGTGTGAAAAGCACAGTTTGATTTTCTTTCTTGTTTGTTGTTAGTGTTGGATGTACGTTTTTCTGTTTTTGTTTTGTATTTTATTCTTATTGATAAAGCAAGATAAATATACATTTAAAAAGAAAAGACAAGCAAGGCTTTGCAAAGATGGCTCACCCAGGAGGAACACACAGAGGACAGAAAGCAAGCAATGAGACGGCTCTGGAGGGGGAAAGCCCTGGCTGCTTCTCCAAGGTGCCCACTTTGCTCTGCCTCCACCCACATCATGCCCCAAAGCTAAAAGATTCTGGTTAGAGAAAATGACAAAAATATATAGTTTTTAAGCCAGAATTATTTTTGTTAGGCATAATTGTAGGAAATTATGAGAAAGAGTGTGTATATATCTAATTTTACATGTATTAAGTGCAGTGAGAATTGTATTCGTTCAACGTTGGAAAAATGAAGATTTACCAACGGAGGAAGAGTTAATTTAAAAAAAAATTAGATTGTGCAGAGCTCTCCAGATTCTTAAAAGCTCTTCACTCCTGCCTGATGACAGCACCAAGCTGCAATTGTCTGGTTCCTCTTTTCTCCCATTAGAAGAGAGGGACAATATTTAATCTTCTACAATCCCCTGGACTTTTGTGATTTCTCAAAGATTACAGAAAAGGACTCTGAGATTACAATCATAAGCTTCTTGAAGATTCTCAGTGTAATTGGTCTGGTCCCAGAGCTTAAGTACATCTTTCCCTCCCCCTCCCTCCCTCCCTCCCTCCCTCCCTCCCTCTCTCTCTCTCTCTCTCTCTCTCTCTCTCCCTCCCCATCCCTCCCTCCCTCCCTCCCTCCCTCCCTCCCTCCCTCCCTCTCCTCCTCTCTCTCTCTCTCTCTCTCTCTCTCTCTCTCTCTCTCTCTCTCTCTCTCCTAGATCGCCATCCTTCCTTTTATCACTTGTTCTGTTTAGGGCATTTGAACACAATTTCCCTTTGGGAAGAAGAGTGAAGGGAAAAGGAAACTGGGGGCATCTGTCCTCTTCTCCTTGCCAGTCACACTCTTACCATTTTCTTCAGGCAGTGCCCCTCCCTACAGGCAGTCCTCGACTTACAACAGTTCGCTTAGTGACCATTTGAAGCTACAACAGCATTGAAAACAGGGACTTATGACTGTTTTTCACACTTACGACTATTGCAGCAGCCCCAGGGTCAGGGGATCAAAATTAAGATGCTTGGAAAAGACTCATATTTATGACGGTTGCAGCGCCCCAGGGTCACGTGACCCCCTTTTGCTACCTTCCGACAAGCAAAGTCCATGGAGGAAGCCAGATTCACTCAACAACCGTGTGGCTAACTTAACAACTTCAGTGATTCCCTTAAGAACTGTGGCAAGAAAGGTCATAAAATGGGGCCAAACTCACTTAACAAATGTCTCACTTAGCACCAGAAATGTTGGCTTCAGTGGTGGTCGTAAGTTGAGGACTAGCTGTGTTTGAAAAGCGTATCCCCCCCTTTCACTTCTCTTGAAAACTGCTCTTTTGGGGCTTTATCTTTTCCCACTCTGCAGAGCTCGGCTACTTGTGCCTCTGCTGCTTGGGTGAGATCAACCCTCTGTGATATATTTTCTATACATCCCTTACCTTGATCAAAAGCTTCCTATGCTGACACAACAGTTTCCCTAGTTGCCTACTCATTTTTTCTCATAGCAGGAGAGAGTGATTTTATTTCCAGTTTCTTATTTTTGAGAAATAAGATTTAGGGATGACTATCTCTGGGTTCCCACCTAATACTTCTAGATTCCAGTCATACATGTGACTTTGCCCCACTTTCTCTTTCTGGAGTGTCTTGAATCCACTGGTTGATTGTCCTCACTGTTAGGAAGTTTCTCCTTAATTCCAGGTTGCTTCTCTCCTTGATTAGTTTCCATCCGTTGCTTCTTGTCTTGTGTTTTAGTGTTTTGGAAAGTAAGTTGACCCCCTCCTCTTTTGGCAGCCTCTCAAATACCGTAATACCACTATCATGTCCCCACTAATCCTGTGATCTTATTATCTTCTGACTTGGCAGTCATTGAGGGTATCCCCACAATGCTATCTGTGTTATTTCTCCTGACTTCTGTCCTTATCCAATTGCCCTTGACTTGACTTCTTGTTGAGCTTTGGAGATCTCAATGCATTCTGCTCCGCTTTTCACATTATGCTACATATTCATCCCCTTTAGCTATCCTATTCTTTTGGAATAAGTTACACTCTTCAATCCTTGCTTTTCTTTTCCCACTAAGTTTCACATTGTCCTTCCTCCATTAAGACTACAGTTCTTCCTGTCTGTTCTTCATACTCTATGCATTTGTATGCAGATAATGGACTGTAACCACCTATTCCTTCTTGTATGCATATGCTCATTGCGGGGCCTCTTCATCCTGCTGCTAGTCCTGTCTCCAGGACCCCTCGTCTCTGTGCCTCACAGGCTTCAGTTTGTGCTTTGAGATCAGCTTGGCAAGACATCTTCTAATCGCCTTCTTTTAAATTCTTCCAAAGAACAGCCCATTCCTCACCGCGAATCCCCCATCCTGGAAATGTATCCCATTGTCAAGTAATCCAAACTGCTTCCATTGGTATCATTTACCTGTTGGAGGTTGAAATATTCTGGATGTGCCTGTGACTTGACTCCCAATTGGGAACATTTCTGACTGTGAAGTTAAGCAGTTCTCCTTTCTGTAATACACAGCAGAAACCTGTAGAGCTTCTGACACCCAGGTGACCTTTGTCTTTTGTCAAGGAAAAGGTAGATTCAGTTCAGTTCTACTCATTAAATAAAGCCACGCTCGCCTTTTCTTTAATGAAGTGAGAAGTTGGTATAGTATCAAAGAAGTCTGCCTGGTGGCTCATTTGCTCTGTTGCTCTTGGCTCTGTCTCCCTTCTAGGCTTTCATTATCCTGAGCTGAGGTGAGGGATCACCTTTGAAATGCAGCCTGACAGTTTCACTTTCTCCCTTTCTTACACGGTTGGTTTGCAAATGACCCAGGCCACCTTACGAGCAGATTCTTCAGCGAGAACTGCACCCTCCCCTTCAGAATTACATAAACTCCTGTAAGCAATTTATCACAAAATTAATATTTGCCTTCTCTTTCATTTCTATTGCATATGCTTCACTCACTTCCAAGTGATAAATGTGAAAAGAAGAGAACCAACATTTGTCCTGTACACGCATACAAGTGTGTTCAAGAATGCAGTACCTTCTCTACGTGGTTTAGAAGCCCCTTCCCCATAGCCTGTCTGAAAAGCTGCGCTGGAAATTGTTTCTATTCTTTGCAGCCTGTTCGCTCCACCTGGCCTCTGTGCCTTTCTTTCTCCTCGAGATTTGAGGAATGTTTTCATATTGAATTATCTTGAATGATCCTTCAAGCTTATCTCCACAAATGGTGAAATTCCTTCTTTCTAAAAGTTGATTTCTTTCTTAAGTTTGCTTCACTCCCCAGAAGCCTGGCTCTCTCTTTTCCCCATGGGGCGCTTTTTGCACAGCTGCTGGAACCCACCCACTGGGAGGAGGGGGAAGCATTTGTGTGTGATGTGAGCTTTCCTGAGAATGGGGATCTAATCTGAGCCATGATTAGTGGAGCAGGCTTTGTAACTTTATTAGAAAGAGGATTTATTTGCAGGAATCCTATGATAGGAATAGGCAAAGCCTGGCACCTGGCTAAAAACATCCTACCCGGGGGCTAGTCCAAGGTGTGCCTGGGAAGGAGGGCAGAAAGAAGCCCTCAAGATCCCCTTTAGACAAAAAGCAGCGGAAGGATAGACAGGCAGAGAGAGAAAGCAAATCCTTAGCCCTCCTGCCTACATCCCTGATGGTCAGTAGGTCATGAGGTCAATGCACTTGAATCTGGATCTCCTACCTGTGTAGCTCATTCTTTATTTTTCTTCAAAGTTGTATCGGGCTGTGTCAATGTCAGAGCATGCACAGTCTTATTGCACGGAGATAACCCAGGAGTAAACACAGTAAACAGTGGTCTATATTAAATGGTGGTTTATATTACACTATCTACAATACCATACACCAGGAACAATATACATACACATGCTAATACAGCAGACTCCAACACACAGCAATAACAACAGGAAACAGAAGAGAGAGAGAACACATCTGTGGAGCCTTCTCTTTTTATACAAAGCTCTTAAAGAGACACAGACCCTGCTGAGTCATTCCCATTATTACCTCGACAGTCAATGTCAGCTTCTCCACCAGGTGAAGAAACACCTTACCCAGCCAAGCCTGATTCTCCCAGCAAGAGAACTCTCAAGACTGGAAATACTCCCAGAATAGGAAATGGTTCCCTTCTGACCTGGAGGATACAGTGGTCCTAAGGTGGGAAAGAACCAGGAAGTAGGAGAAAAGGACTAGCTGCCAACCTGCAGCCATCATGTTAAATGATGTGCTGGGCATGGTGGGTCTTGCTTCGATTCTTCTGGAATTCACACTGGCTTCGCCAGCTAAACTTTGTATTAGGCATGTCTGAATAGGACAATGGATGAAGGTCTCTTTCTTTCTTTCTTTTTCTGCCTTTATTATTTTCACAAATAAGGCAGTGAACATCTGGGGAGCCCTCCTCTTGTCTGCCTGCTCTTTATAAACTTTTGAGGCTTTTGTTATAGCTGCTTTTGCATTGTCCCAAATGATTTTCCAAGAAGTTTCCCATTGATCTAAAGTTTGAGAAACAGGAGGGTCCTGAGGGAGCTCAGGCATGGGAATGAATTCTCTACCAGTAGCTATTTTGAAAGGAGTGAGGCCAGTGCTACTTGTGCTGTATTATTGTAAGCCACCTCAGTGAAGGGGAGGAGGTCAGCCCATGTGATCTGTTGGTAGTCCACATAGCACCTAATATATTGTTCCACCATTGAGTTAGCCTTTTCAGCAGCTCCATTAGCAGATGGATGAAAAGCCAATGACAATCCCTGCATGGACCCAATAAGTTTCAGAAAGTTTCTCCAGAACTTAGCAGTGAATTGTACCCCCTTATTTGATATAATCCGCTTTGGAGCTCCATGGAGTTGGTAGATATGCTTGAGAAACATTCTTGCCAATTTCTTTGTGGAGGGGAGACCCGGTGCAGGCAATGAAATGAGCTTGCTTAGAGAAAAGGTCTATCACAGTCCATTTTACCATATTTCCCCTACTCCCTGGCAATTCTACAATAAAATCATGGCTATTTCTTCTCAGGGCTGGGGAGGGTCTGCTACTTGCTGTAATAATCCAGGGGGGTTGCCTGGATGTTTTTTCATGGTTGCACAAGTTGCTCAGCTTTTCACATAAATCTCAACATCCTTCTTCAGTCCCGGCCACCAAAACTGCCATCAAATCAAATGTAAAGTTTTTAGATAGCCAAAATGACCCACTTGTTTGCTATTGTGACTGTGCTGGAGACCCTGAATTCTGAGAGTCTCTGGCAGATACAGTTTCGATCCCTTCCAAGCTAACCTGTCCCAACAAGTCAGTATGGTTTTATTTGCTAAGAACTAGGGATCGGTTTTCAAGTCCTCCTTCAGTCTCTTAGTAATCGAGTAATCAGATTCAGTAGATTTTGTGTGCGATGGGCCCCCTGTTTTTACTTAAGAAACCAACACTGATTATGGAATAGCGGAGTTCACAATCTCTTCTCGACGGCTTTTGTATTGGGGCAGTCTGGATAGGGCATCAGCTAGGAAATTTTTTCCTCCTGGAATATATTTTAGTGTAAAGTTGAAATGGCTAAAGTACTGCGCCCATCAAACTGGCTTAGGGGATAATTTGTGAGGGGTTTTTAGTGCCTCTAGATTTTTGTGATCTGTCCATACCTTAAAAGACACATCGTTCCCTTCAAGAAAATGGCGCCAAGTAAGCAGAGCCCACCTCACAGCAAAAGCCTCTTTCTCCCAGACTCCCCACCTTCGTTCAATGTCCATTAACTTTTTGAAGGTGTAAGTGCAGGGCTGTAAATTTCCACGGTCATTTCTTTGCAAAAGAACAGCTCCCACTGCTACATCACTAGTGTCAGCTTGAATGGTAAATTGTTTCTTGGGATGGGGATGTTTGAGAATGGGTTCTGCTGCAAACAGTCTCTTTAAGATCTCAAAAGCATTTTGGCATTCAATGGACCATGGAAGTGGTTGGCAGGGTCACAGCTTCCCACCCATTTCCCCCTTCTTTAACAGCTCGGTCAGTGGCAAAGCAATTTTGGCAAAGGAGGAGTTGAATTGCCAATAAAGGTTTGCGAACCCCCAAAAACTCTGGAGCTGCTTTCGGGTTCGTGGGGGTTGCCATTCCAGTACTGCTTTACCTTAGCTGGGTCCATTTCAACACCTTCACTGGAAATCCTATATCCTAAGTAAACCAGACACATTTGATGGAACTCTCCTTTTTAAAGTTTTATGTAAAGTTTGGCATTTGATAGCTTTTTTGGCACTTCATGTACTAAATTAACATGCTCCGCCATGGTCTTGGTATAGATGAGGATGTCATCAAGATAAACTAAAGCCCCCTCATATAGGTGATTATGCAGTACTTGATTTATCAATTGCATGAATACTGCAGGAGCCCCCTGCAGACCGAAAGGCATGACACTGAATTGGAAGCTTCCTAAGGGGCTGTTAAAAGCGGTTTTCCACTCATCTCCTTCCTTGATTCTTACTCGGTAATACGCCTCTCTTAAGTCCAATTTGGTAAAAACTTTTCCTTTTGCCAAATGGGCTAAAATGTCCTTCATCAAGAGGAGGGGATACATGTTTTCCACACTCACACAATTTAACCCTTTATAATTCACACATTGACCCATCTTTTTTCTTCTCGGGACTTTGCTGGTTGGATAAACCCTAGCTAAGTTCTTATCGATGTATGATCTCAGCTCTTTCAGTTCACGAGGTGTCATTTAACACATTTTTGGTTTGGGTAATTTTGCTCCCAGTAAAATCTCAATAGAACAGTCTGTGGTTTGGTGGGGTGGTAAGACGTCACACTCCGCCTCACTGAATGCTTCTGCTAAGTTTCTATATTCACTTGGGATGATTGGCTCTCCCAGTGGGGAACTAACAGTAGATTTCAAAGTTTCCAGGTGCTGTACCTGGCTTTCAATTGGATTACTAATAGGGGTAGGAGGCAATGGTCCGGTGGCTAATCTTAAAATCCTAAGTCCATTTTCCCACCAAATCATGGGGCTCCATTTATCAAGCCAGACCAACCCCAGAATCATTGCTTCAGTCATCATTGGGATCACCACAAAGCAGATTAACTCCCAATGTTCCCCTATTTCTAGACACACTAGTTCAGTTAGGTGGGTAGTGGGGACCCCCCCTATGAGAGATCCATCAGCTTACTCAAACCTCAGGGGTAGAGGTAGCAATTTTGCTCTAATGCACAGTTTTAGTACAGTGAGGAGGTTGATTAAGCATCGGGTGCATCCCGAATCGACTAAAACATTCAAGTTCAGCTAAGCCCCGGATTTTGGCACCACTATTTTGGCAGAAAAGGCAAAAGGTGGGAGTCACCATTGGGTCGTCTTCCCCTCTGTCATTGCTGTCATAGAGATCTGGTGCGGGCAGGTTTTCAGCTGACTCCTGTTGCTTCTCCTGGGGAGGAGAGGTGACTTGTACAACTTGCCCTTGGCTGGTCCAATTCGACTTCTCTCGCATTGGCAGAGGCTGTCTCTTTGGCTTTGCCGGAGTTGCGGTCACACTTTTTGGTGGAGGGAAAGGGACTGGACACTCTGCAGCTCAATGTCCAAGTTGTCCACATCTGAAACACTTGATGTGGGGTCAGTCGAGGCTTGAATAGGTTCACGTGCTGTGGCAGGTGGAGGTCACTACGGTGGTTGATGCTTCACAGGGTCTCGCTTCGGTAGAGGTCCCAAAGCAGCAGGCTTGTGGTACTGTGTCAGCTTGATATCCATGTTTATAGCTAAGCGGTACCAATCATGGAGTTGATTAGGATTGCCTCTGCAGATGCATGTCTGGAATAGGTTGCGATCCAACCCAGCTTTGAAATAGTGGATTAATGAGTGTTTGAGCCATTGCCTGATCCTCCCTGCCAACCTCTGAAACTCTCTCACGTATTCTCTTGCTGACCGACCCTTCTGCTTCACATTGTGGAGGTCTTCTTCTGCTTGTACCTCTTGGGATTCATCTTCGAATCTGGCCCTCAATCTATGCATTAACAGATCGAAATTCCATAGCTTGGGTGCCTGCACTTCTCGTAGATCAGCCACCCACTCTGCAGCCTCCCCCTCCAGATTGGCAGCTACAGCATCAATCATCTCAGCTTCATCCAAATATGCCAATTCATAACAATTAATGTGAGACCATACCTAATTCAGGAAGATAGTCACTTTTTCGGGGTCTCCATTGAAAGTGGGCTTAAGAACAGGTGGGTTGGCTGGGCAGCGGTCCCAAAGAGTCTGCAGAAAGCCAGGGAACTGTGGTTGGGGCTGCTGCAATCCCCCTTGTCGGAAAATCCCTGGTGGAGGTCTTGGACTGGCAGGACGCTAATGGCAATTGGGGCTAGTGTAACTCTGATCGTTCAGGGCTTGCAGGCCATCAGGGCTCTGTCAGTGCACTGCTCTTGACGTCAGGTCAGGCTTCGGCAATGGGGAGGCAGCCCGCTCGATCACCACAGGACTAGGACTCCATCGAGGTGGCAGAGGTTCATGCGATCACTTTTCCTTCTGCCCACCTGAAAACACCTGGCGGATGGCCTGTTTTCCCTCCAGCCGATCGAACTTCTCCCTCAGGTGTTCCACCGAATGACTGTGGATGGCCATCAGATACTTCTACTCACCGCATTCATCCCAGGCTGCTGGCTACTTCGCTTTCATCATGACAGGTGAAGGGAGACCCTGTGATGAAATCAGTGGGAACTCCACCTCTGCAGCCTTCAGCGTACTCTTAAGTGGCAAAGCGGTGTTGGACCGCCAACTGAGGACGAATGCTTCCTCCTTCTGAGTCAGCTTCTCCACTGGGACCTCACGGGTCTTTAGTCTCGCTCCAGTAGACAGGACCACACTCTCCATGAAAGTAGCAGCCTGTGTTGCATCTGCTGCAGCCGCTCCAAGGCTCAACATTGATTCCCTTTTCTTTTCCATCTCTGCGTCTTCCCTGAGTCTTTGTCATCCTCCCAAGGTTTGGGCAGGTGACCAGGACTCAGGACCCCGTGGATAAATGAAATTTGGAGTTTTGGTTTAATGTCATGGGTCCGATAGATGAGACCAGTAGAAATAAGAACTCTGAGGCAATTGGTTTCACTTTTGTTCGTGTTATTATTATATAGCCATTAAATGTGTTCTTTGAGGAAAGCACTGAACTGAAAGTCCCCCCCCCAAAAGGTTACAAAGTAAAAGTTGAACTCCCCACCCCTTAGTGTGTCATAAATCACAATCCCCAATTAATACCTTTGGCGGGCTCTCTAAGGGTAGCTCCAGCCTGCCAAATACTTAGGTTACTTGACCCACAAGAAAGTTATTGTTTTGACTAAACTATAAGAATGCATCTCCCCCTCCCATTGCTGTGTCAACCGAAAAACGAAGAAATGTGGCTGAATTCAGAGTGTTTTGAAGGTTTGACATCCTGCCTTTGCTCTCCTAGGCCTAGTGGGAAGGGCTGGTCGCCTGTCTGGACAGGTCACATTCAGCTGGGATCTCAGGAGATCCCGTCTTCTCCCCAGATTAGTTGGCCAAGAAGATGCTTCACAGTTCCTCAGACCTCTTCCCTGGGTGATTCTCTGTCAGTTCCTCAGCAATCTACTCTGATCAGAAAGCAGGATTTGGTTTTCCTTTAACATGTTTGGAAAAGATGCCGCAAAATGTTAAATCAGCAGATATTGGGGAAAAGCCTGGACATTGGGGGTGGGGGGTGGGCGGAGGAGTGGAGGAGTGGAGAAAACCAGCAGGAGGAACAACCAAAAGAAGTTTCTCCTCTCAGCCTCAGCAGCCAGATGTGCCCCATGTCAGCCTGCATTTTTCCTTCTGCGGATGCTTCAAAACTCTGCTCAGAATCCGCAGCTTCTCCCTACCTCTAGCCAATTAGTTTAATTAGGCGCACCAACCTGAGGACCTTATATAAGACACGGAAAGGAGGAGGCTTGTTAAAACCACAAAGCAGTCTCAGCAATGAAGCCCAACTGCAGGAGAGCTGAGATGCGGCTGCTCTCTCCGATGGCCATTCCACGCAGCACTTGACATTCAATTAGGACTGCTGGTTCCCACAAAATGGACCATTAAACATGGTCATAAATTCTCTCTGGCTGTGCACCAAGCAGCATGTCTTGCTTTGTGGCTGGCACAAGTCAACAGCAGGGTTTCCAGGCAAATGGGTTGGCCTGTTCTGGCAGGCAGGTGGGATTTTTCTAACCAAGAAAAAAATGGGCAAACATGGGCAGCAGGGCTGGTGCTAAAGAGACCAGCATAAAGAGACCAGCCTCGCTCACCTGCAGGATGCTTTGGAGGGCACAAGCAGAAGCTACAGATAAGCTACTGAGAAGGCTGCTAAACTTTGAAATAGAGAGAGAGAAAAGGGGTTGTCGGGAAGGAATGCCCACAGATGGAAGCTTATTCGCCCATGAAGGAAAGCATAGCCCTAGTGAATTCTCAGCCTTTGGGAAGTTTCTGTCTCCTCTTAAAAAGAGCCCCCCCCCCAGCAGGAAGGATGGGAAATTCTGTAAAATGGTGCATTTAAAAAAAAAACATCCCCACCAGATGGGTAAACTGACGACACCTAAGAAGGTTACAGCAGATGCATAAAATTCTCCAAAAAGACAAAAAGGGACGTGAAATTGGAGGTTTGTTCCCCGAGCTGGTTTCCGAACATTTCATTACCAAGCTAGGTAACATCTTCAGCGGAGTTTAGGGATGTGTTCAGGAACTGAAGAAGGGAGCATAATCAATGAGCAGAAACTGTGGAACAGGGTCAGAAAGGCTAAAGATACATGGAGATGCTCAAGAAGATCATTGAAGAACCTCCCAAAATTTGAAGAACTGATCGAATGGCAGAGGTGGCTAAATTGACTGCTTTAATCAGAGAAAAAAACACATCCAACTTTGCTTCTGCTCGGAAACTGTTTCTGAATTTGGTGCTCAAGATGGGAAAAAAATTAAACTTTCACTTTGGATTTTGCTGATGAGGTAACTTTGCTATTATAGAAATGCTGGCCTATGCCAAGAACTGAAAATCTCCAAGACAAATTAAGTAGAAGCCCAACCGTAACAATTTGCCAAGTCCTTTTCCACTTTGGTGCTCTTTGGTGTCCTTTAGTTTAGATGACATTTTGCCACTTTCCAGAGAATCAGACAGGAGTGGCACTGCCAGTTGGGGGCAACAAGAGGAAGCTTAGCTTGATTTCACATTCTATAGCACCAGTTTTTTTTTGGGGGGGGGGAGGCATTTGAGGCATTTGAAAAAAGTGGTAACCAAATTCTAGGAGGCAGAGTTCTTTATAAACCCTATTAAAGGCTGCCTGGGTTCAGAGAAATTATTTTGTTTTTAAGTTAGACATAGGGAAATAACTTTGAATAAGGGCAGATAACATGTCTGTAGGAAAAAACTGCCTGAAGGAGAAGTAAAGTCTTACTCGATTTTTCTAGGTAGATGCTTTGGATACTGGGGCGGTTCCCTTCTGGTGCAGACATTCCATGGAGGGGACACCACAAGGTCTCTCAAATCAACAGATGCCCAGCATGCAACAGGAAAGCATTGCACCAGTGATGCCGTATTGCTAGACAGCCGTGCTTTGAAATGTGCTATAAAGGCTCTCCAGGTCTATTTCTGGGGTAGAGAGGGCAGTGACATCCCAGGCCACCAACCCAACCTTTGGCCATTGTCAGAATCCAATTATATTTCATTTCTAGTTATCGACTATGGAAAAACCCGTTTCTGCCCTCTCTGGATTCTGTCATACTACGAAGGGGAAGGGGGATGAGCAAAGGGGTTTTATGGCCCTCACTTCCTTCATTAAAACTTCAAAGGGACTGAATGTGGATCTCACCAAGAGGACTGACCATAACAACATGGCCATCACCTTTTATCTACTACTCTCTGAAGTCTCCATTCTGCCGGTCGAGAGGAAAGGGAGGTGGAAATGTAACACCTGGGATTGTCGCTGGAAGGACGGTGGGGTGGGGGCTGCTTGGGAACACTTAAAACCTTGAATGGTAGATGTTGGCCCCTCAGGTCCTGTCTAGAATGCCTGCAACCATCTTCTCTTAATAAAGATGCCTGTTGGAAGAGATATTCCAGGAGTTCTGTCTTCTTAAGATGTAAAGTGGGGTGGGTCCTTACAGCCACTATAAGTGGAAAACAGGAACCGTATGATTAAGCCTTGATGCTTGATTTTCAGAGCTTATTGTGTCACAGTGGTCCACTAAACTGGCAAAATATAATAGCTGATTTTTTTTTATCTGCTATGACCAAGACATGATTGTAGCAAATCAGAAGGAAAGATAAGATTGAAAAAAGGGTTCTTGGAACTGGTCAGAAAAGATGGATTCGGAGTCTTTTGTAGCAGGTCAAGCTCGGCAGCCACTGAAGTTGAGCAGAGTGACCCCTGACCAGCTGTGAGGGCTCCTCCTCTCCCTGGGCTAGCCCAGCCGGCATACCCCTTCCTCAAAGCTAAAAGATTCTCCCCGAGGCTCCAGAGGTCGGGAGGGGCAGCCAAACCTGCCTGTCTTCCCAAAGCAATTTTTTCCCCAGTCTCAGACCTGATCGAGAGAATTCCGGGGGAGCAGCCCCTCTCTCTACCGCCAAAGGACTGCCTGCCTCCGCCCTGCCCTCTTTGCATCCAACCAATGGAGCAGGAGCTAAGAAACAGGAGCTGGAGGAAGGCAGGAAGCATGGAAGTGGAAAGGCTGGAGCCAGGGAGGTCGGATGGCTCTGGAGCTGCATGGTGGGCCCCCCAGGCAGTTGAAGTGGCTCAGCCACAGCCAACAGGGCAAGGCAGCAGCAGCCCTGAGGGAGCGCAGTGGAGGCCAGGCGCCACTGAGCGGAGGGGGTAGGCCTGCAAGCAGTCCCCACACCCCAAGCCTGGCAGGGGGGTGCTCTGAGGCCCACCTCCTGGCTGATGGATCTGTGGCTAAGACAGGACCTGGTCAGCTGGGGAATCTGCAGCCTGCAGGAAGGTCTCCCCGTCTGTAGCAGAGTGAACTCTCTAAAGCTGGGGGAGAAACGGAGGCCCCAGAAGCACTGGAAACAAGTGCATCTCTCTCTCTCTCTCTGTGTGTGTGTGTGTGTGTGTGTCTGTGAGAGAGAGAACAGAAAGAGAAAGAGAGAGAGAGAGAGAAAGAGAGAGAGAGAGAGCGCACATGGGTGCACACAACCACATACAAATCTTGAACAGCCATCAGAGAAGACCCTCCGATAGTCCTTAATTCCAAGGGATTGTGGAGGCTGTTTCTTATGTTCTGCAAGGGGGATTAGTGTCTCAATTCAATCAGAATAGAGCTGGAAGGGACCTTGGAGGTCTTCTAGTCCAGCCCCCTGCTCAAGCAGGAGACCCTATACCAGGGGTAGGCAACCTTGGCTCTTTTATGACTCGTGGACTTCAACTCCCAGAATTCCTGAGCCAGCCATGCTGAGGGGAAAGGGAGAGGTTTCCATGCTGAGCCAGGCTGGCTCAGGAATTCTGGGAGTTGAAGTCCACAAGTCATGAAGGGACCATAGTTCCCCCATGCTGGCTTAGGAATTCTGGGAGTTGAAGTCCATGAGTCATGAAGGGGCCATAGTTCTCCCATGCTGGCTTAGGAATTCTGGGAGTTGAAGTCCGCAAGTCATAAAAGAGCCAAAGTTGCCTACTCCTGGTCTAGGAGGCTCACCGCTTAGAACAGGAGGACTTAGGACAGGGGTAGGCAACCTTGGCTCTTTTGTGACTCGTGGACTTCAACTCCCAGAATTCCTGAGCCAGCCATGCTGAGGGGCAAGGGAGAGGTTTCCATGCTGAGCCATGCTGGCTCAGGAATTCTGGGAGTTGAAGTCCACGAGTCATAAAAGAGCCAAGGTTGCCTACCCCTGCCCTGTACCATTCCAGACAAGTGGCTGTCCAGTCTTTTTTAAAAAAACGTCCAGTGTGTCAGGTCCCCCAATCCTTATTGTCTTCCTTGCATATACTCTTGAGCTCTTGCTTTGGGGCCTGCCCTTCTGCTGGGGGGAGGGGGGATATTTGCTTTCGCTTGGGATAACTTTCGCTTTCTGCTTTCCTTCTTCCACCTCCATCCACTTGAGAAAGGAATGTGTCTCCCTTATCAGGGAGACGGTTACAGAGAAATGAAACTGGAGAAGACCTTGAGATGCTCGCCAACGGTGCCAGTTACCTGCACATTGTGCCACCTGTGGATTGGCTGGATTTCAGATGGACATTATGACTTTGGTGGGAGGAGGAATATTACTAGTTTAACTATACCGTCCTCAGTGTTGGAGCACCCACAACATCTGAAGGCAAATTGTTCCACTGGTTGTTTTCACTGTTGGGAAGTTTCTCCTTAGTTCCAGGTTGCTTCTTTCCTTAATCCAAGAGTCTGCAACCTTAAACACTCAAAGAGCCACTTGGACCCATTTCCTAGAGAAAAGAAAACTCTCTCTCTCTCTCTCTCTCTTTCCTCTCCCTCTCCCTCTTTCTCTCCTCCCTCCCTCCCTCTCTCCCTTTCCCCCCCCTCTCTCTCTTTCCTCTCCCTCTCTTTCTTTCTTTCCTCTCCCTTTCTTTCTTTCCTCTCCCTCTTTCCTCTTTCTCTTTCCTCTCCCTCTCCCTTTCCTCTCCCTCTCCCTTTCTTTCCTCCCTTTCTCTCTCCCTCTTTCCTCTTCCTCTCTCCCTTTCTCTCCTCCCTCCCTCTCCCTTTCTCTTTCCCTCTTTCTTTCTTCTCCCTTTCTTTCCTCCCTTTCTTTCTTTCCTCTTTCCTCTCCCTCTCCCTTTCCTCTCCCTCTTTCCTCCCTTTCTCTCTCTCTCCCTCTTTCTCTTTCCTTTCTCTTTCCTCTCTCTCCCTTTCTCTCTCCCTCCCTCCCTCCCTCTCTCTTTCCACTCCCCCTTCTCTCTTTTTCTCTCTCCCCCCTCTCTCTGATCTTCTGCTCACCTGGCAAGCTGGCTTCAGGCTCTTCTCCAACAAGCTGACACATATTATTGGGCTGGCTCTCTCCTGCCCTTCCTGCTTCCTGCAGAGACCAGCAATGGGAGGAGCCCCACCCAATAACTTGTCAGCTTGTCGGAACAGCATGAGTCCACTCTCTTTTTTGCACACACACACACAGAGAGAGAGAGAGAGAGAGAGAGAAGTAGGGAAGCACAAGTGCCTCTCTCTCTCTGTCTCTCTCTCTGCAAATGGCAGAGGAGGCTGGGAGCCGCAGGGGAAGGTTCAAGAGCCACATGTGGCTCTGGAGCAGCAGGTTGCCGACCCGTGCCTTAATCTGTTCCCATCTACTGTTTCTTGGCTTGCCTTCTGGTGCTTTGGAAAATGTTGAAACCCTCCCCCTTCTTTGTGGCAGCCTCTCAAATACTGGAATACTGCTATCATGCTTTTCTCTAGACTGGCCATACCCAATTCCTGCAACCGTTCTTCATATGTTTTTGTTGTCAAGCCTTTAATCGTCTTAGTTGCTCTTCTTTGCACTTTTTCCAAATCTCAACATTTTTTTGTAACGTAGTGACCAAAGATTGGATGCAGTATACCTGGTGTGGCCTTACTAAGGTTTTACAAAGCGGTACTAATGCTTCATGTAATTTTGATTCTATGCCTCTGTTTATACAACCAAAAATTGTATTAGCTTTCTTGGCAGCTGCCGCACACTGCTGGCTCATATTCAAGTGATCATCCACTAGGACTCCAAGGTCCCTCTCACAGTTACTGTTTTTGAGTCTCTTCTTTACATCACCCCAGTTAATATTTGAGATGTTGTAAGCAGCTGCAGCAGGACCCCCTCGCTTGCATTGCTCCAATTAACCTTAAAACAGGAAGTCTAAAATGCAGGTGGAAACCGAAGCTCTTTTGAGGGAGAGACTGCCTGGCTCTTTGCTGGCGGGAGCTGAGACATGCCTCCCCAGGACTGCTGCTCTTCCCCCGCAGAGGGGATCAGATTGCCTGTCTGGAAACCCCTTGAAAGATTTGATTGCCTCTGGCTGCTGAGGCAAGCAAAGGAGAATGAGCAGAACAAGCGAGGGGCTGCCAGGGACCCTCTGCTTTGGGGAGACGGAGACGGCAATGCCACCGAGGGCAGCAGATCTACAGAAGGACTGAAAACGTGGCTCAGCACTCCTGGCCCTGGCAGGTGGTGGTGGGGAGGCAAGGGCAGAATTTGGCACACCTTGGCAGCTGGAGAAGGTGCTCCAGAACTGGCTGGGCCACGCACAGTGCTCCTCGGGGGTGGAGAAAGACAGTTTTTCTCAGTTAAGGCTGAAATACATGCCCCCCCCATGCCGGTAGGAGAAACGAAAGCATCCTCCCCCTGGAACCCGTGCCCCCTTCTCCCAGCAAAGGAACCTGCTGGAGCTCTGCCAGGCTGCCTTTGGGTTGGCTGGGACTTATTTCACAGGAAGGAAGAGGAGACAAGAGGCCGTCAAGAGAGACTCTGGGAGAAGCCACGGGCTGAGCCTCAAGTACCCGTAATAGCAGAAATCTGTGCTTTATTCAGGGGGGGCAAAACAGCCAGGGGAGTTGAGGGATGGGGACCTCATACAAGAGGGCATCTCCGAGGTTTCATGACTGCAGGGCTAGGAAGCAGGTGCCCTTAGTGTTTACATAGTGCTCTTTATAAACTCTATTTTTATATCATTATGAAAAATAAAATCCATCCTTGGGCCTACCCTGATTGCACCATTGAAAAGTTCCTGAAGTCCTCACCAACCCCGGCAGGATGGCCGTGTGCTGCAGTGGCCCTGGCTCGAGGGCTGGACTTTGGCCCGCTGGGCTGGTCACTCACGGCCAGAACAGAGGCAGACTGCTGGAGAACTGAAGCTGCTCCTCCAGCCCCCCCCCCCCCAGCCTCTCTCATTCCCAGCGGAAGTCCCGCCCCACGGCCTCATAGAAGCGGATGTTGTAGGGGCGGTAGAAGTCCTGCAGCTGCTCCAGCACATCCGGGTCAATCTGGACATGAGGCCTGCCTTTCGATTTCCCCAGGCAGCGGGGCAGCGGGCCTCCCCCGGCCTTCTTCAAGCAGGGGAAGCCCTTGGTCTTGTTGAAGAAGAAGTGTTTCTCGGTGATGAGCCGCTTGAGGCCCAGGAAGTCCTGTACTTTGGCCATCTCCTCTGCAGGGTCCGTGATGAGCCGCTCCCCACTGACAAAGTGGATCTGGGAGAGCGGGAAGTACTGGAGCCAGCTCTCCAGGTGCAGCGCGTAGAGGCCGATGCGGATGGCGCTCCAGGAAGTGTCCACCAGGCCGAGGCTGCGGTTGCGGAAAGAGAGCCCCTCGAAGGTGGGGATGCCCGGCCTCTTGGAGAGGGTCTGGGTGTAGTCCGAGATGGCCCTGGTGACGGGGTTCCTCACCACCACAATCAGCTTCGTGTTCCGCGACATGTTGAAGATGCGCTGGGGGGCTTCTCTGGTGATGAAGTAGCTGGGCGTCTTCTCCATGGTGATCTGGCTCTCCAAGGTGCGGGGCATCAGGTGCCTGCAAAGGAAGGGCACCCACAGGTGAGGGGCAAAGGGGAGAAGTGACATGACAGGAGGAATTCCCCCACCACCATCGCCTCAGGGTCTCCTTGGAAGTCACCAAAGAGATTCTATGAGAAACACCTTTTGCCTCTTTGGTCTTCAAAGAGTGGAGGTGCTTCCCTCCAGGCAGGTTGAACATCTCCTAAAAGAGACAATTCTGCAGAACTATTTCACTATATTGTATTCTGCCTCAATCAATGGCATAGCGGTTAACACATAAATGGAAAACAATGTTAAAAATTCATAGTAGCCATAAAAACTAAACAACAATAAAATAATAACTCAGAAAAATAAAATAAATAACATTAAAGTAGAGATGGGCCATAATGAATCAAACCTTCTCCAGCATCTTTCAAAACACAGTCAAGGAATCTTGGATCTTCTAATTGGCTACTTGACCAGTGAACCTTCCATCCACGATGACCATCCAGTTTGTCTTTAAACATCTCCATCAAAGGAAACTTTGCCACTTCTTTGTCCGAAATGGTGTAGGGTTTCCTGCCTGAGCAGGGGATTGGACTAGATGACCTCCAAGGTCCCTTCCAACTTTACTACTATTACTATTACTTCTCAAGGAAGCCTCTTCCACTGCTGAATAGCTCTAACCACAAAGAAAACTGTTGTGTTTTGTCCCTGAAAAAGTTTGCCCGTCTTCTTCATGACAGAGTCTCAGATACTTGAAGACAGCCACCATTTGTAGCCTTCTCTTCTCCAAGGCTAAACTTCTGCATAACACTTTCCTTCTGGCCTCTGATCATCTTCCTTTCTCTTTGGATATGTCCCGGTTTGCTAATATCCTTCCTAAAATTCAGTGTGGACACAATATTCTAGTACGGTTTGTTCAGTTCAGAATAGAGTAAGAATGCTCTCTTGATCCTGACATTATTCAGTGGATGCAACCTAGAACTGCATTTGGCACATGTGCAGCTTGTAATCTAGTGCAAACCACACTTTGATATCATTTCTACTAGAATTTCATGCAAGACTTCATGAGCTGAAATCAAGGCACACTATTCCAACTAGGGTAGTCTCTCTGCCAAGAAAGGAGATCAGGCATCAGGTCTTGGGACTAGATGGCTTATAGGATTCCCCTGCGCTGGTCTGGGCCACAGAGATCCACCACATCCTGTAGGCAGCAATCACCATTAAAATGCTGCTCCTGAACTGGAGAGCCAGTGCAGATTCCACCTGGGCGTTAGTGCTGGAGACATTTTGGAAGAACAAAATCCCTGCTCCTAATCTCTTAGGAAACCACAATAGGGAAATGGTCTTCCGGGTCCAAAGCCTGGCCTCTGAGGGCCCCGGGGCCCCTGCACTGCCTCTCTTCCCAGCGCTGCTGGCTGGGGACTCTGGCTGGGGGGGTGTCAGTCTGGGATGGCTTCCTCCTCGGGCTTTGCAGCACCCCCTTCGCACCAGTAGGGAAATGCTCCCCCAGTTTGCAAAACAGGGAGGGCCTGATTCTGGCCCTGCTCCAGCCTGGTTGGGGAGGCAGCTGGGAGTGCTTGAAACAGGCAAAGAAACTCCAGACAGCCTGGCCAGCTCCTTATTTTCATGAGGCAATCTGGGAAAAAGACTAATCTAAAGTAAAGGCTCATTTCAGAATGTTGTTAAAGCAGATCAGCACAAAAATGTGGCCTCTCCTTTTCCAGATGAAACAGAGCCCTCTGCTCTCCCCCTCTACCTGGTTAGAGAGCAGAGTGCTAATGCTAGGCATAAATGCTAGGAGGCAAATGACTGGTGGAAGGCAGCTAAGGCTGATTTCAGAGAGGAGGGGCTTTGTACTTCTGGGAGGGGGCATTTCAGCTGACTTGCCTCCAAGGTAACAACTGACCACATTACAAATTTACATGCCTGACCACTGTGGTTAGCTTGGGCCACTTTAAGGAGGAAAGTGCTACTTTTACCCAACGAGCAGCATCAGCGGTGCTTTCATTCTCTGACTGAAGGCAAGATAAAGCTGGCCCCATGAGGAAGGATGGGGGGGCATAATGTGGGTAACAAATGCTCAAGTGCAAGAAGGACTGTGGCTTATAGGCTTTGAAGCAGCTTTGCCTAGTGCCCTGATGCATGCAGTTTCTGAGCAAAAAGACCCCTTGCCTGGGTTGAAGGAGATTCTCCCTATAATGGCTCAGGCCTCACCCAGGCGGGGGCTGAAGATGCCCAGAGCCTCCGTCATTGCGCAGTTTGCTCCATGTTATCCTGATCACAAGGCACATGCTGGTGGGTGTTGCTGTACAGGTCCAATCGGGGACGCTGGCCTTCTAGAAAGAGGGCTCAACAGGATCAGCGTAGTGAAGGACTTCATTTAAAAGAAATATTAGTCAAACGGGATGGGACAGGGAGGAACTTCAGCAGGAGCAGACAGGTCCATCCAGGGCTTATTGGTTCTGCACCTTTTAAAGGAGCCTCTCTGGAAGACCACAGGAACCCCCACAGAAGACGCTTTCCAGGTTGGCTCCTGAACCGCCTTCCCACAACAAAAGCCTCTCAGCGGGGACCCTTGGAATGGACCCCTCCCCAAATGCCCCTCATTCTACTGAGCCAGGTTCGGAGGTGCCCTTCCAGAGCAAGGCTGGTTGCCCAACCCCTCATGCCTCCATTTGGCTCCCAAGATCCGTGAAGGGAAACCTTAGCTTACAATTAGAACCACCAGAACATTAGAGATCAACTAGTCCACCCCCTGCTCTAGCAGAGGAAAGGCTCTGCTGAGTTTCCTCCTCAAGATCAGACCAGCTGGAGTGCCGGCTGCCTCTCCGCTCCCGCTCCTCTTCTTCCCTGCCCTCCCTTTTGTGCCGAACGGAGGCGGAGAGGATCTTGGCGCCGTCAGAGCTGCAGCGAGTTCGAAGCCTCCTTCTCAGCATTCTGAGCCAAGGGAAGTGAAGGCTGCGCGGGTCGCCTTCGCGCCCTTGGAGGGCTTTGGCGGAGGATCTAACGCAGGCGTGGAAGTGCCCGGAGCGAGGCAGCCATGAACCGGCTGACCGGCTGACACACCCGGGGGCAGAACCTCCTTGGGCAACTGCCCTGCCTGGGCCGTCCCGACTGGGAAGCTCACTCCTACCTGGAGGGAGGGGCTTCCCGAGGCAGCTCAGGTGGGAAGGTAAGCGGGCTTTCTGCCAGGGGCGGCGGCGAGAAACGCCGGAGGGCGGAATAGCAGAGTCTCCCCGCCTGCTCAGAGGAGGATTCCCGGGAAGCCGCCCCAGAACCCGCCGCCCCTTCTGCTCGCTTGTTTCGCGGCGCCTCCTGGGGCTCCCGTCGGGCAAGAAACCGCCAGGCCGAAACGTGGGCCGGACGGGGAGCAGAAGCGCCGCTTCCCGCCGCCGCCGCCGCCGCCGCCGTCCGCACGCGGACCCGCCCGGGGGTGGGGAGGCTGAGGGTCGGCGGGACAGCCGGTCGCGCGAGGCGGCCGTTCCGGGCGAGCCGAGGCGCCCCCGAAAACGCGCGCCGGGCGCCGGGCAGGGTGGCGGTGGCGCCGGAGTCGCGGAGCGCGGCTGCGGGGTCCCGGCGCTCCAGCCCCGACGGAGAGCAGAGCGCCGTCCCGGGCGCCCCGGAGCGACGGGAAGGGGCGCTCGGCGGCTCTCCGCCCGCCCGAGGCCCGCGGCGGCCGCTTCCCGAGCGTTGCCCAGCCGCCCCGCCCCGCCGCCTCACCTGTACCACTCCAGGCCCCGCTCGTAGTGCCGGTCGAAGAAGTGGGGCTCGGTGCCGAGGGCGCGCACGGCCGGGTGGCCGCGGATGAACTCCAGCACGGCGCGGGTGCCGCCCTTCTTCACGCCCACGATCAGCGCGTGCGGGAGCCGCTTGGCCACGGCGGGCTTGCTCCGGCCGCTCCCGCCGCCCCCTGCTCCGGCGGGCCGGGCCGAGGGGGCGGGCGGGTCCCGGGCCGAGGCCGGCGCGGCGGCGGCGGCGGGGCAGGCGCGCCACTTCTGCAGAAGTTTCTTGCGGGGGGCGGCGGCGGGCAGGGCGGGCGGGCAGCGGGCGGCGGCGGCGGGGGCGGCGGGGGGCGGCGCGGGCGGCTGGGGGGCGCAGCAGAGGAGCAGCAGGCGGTAGCAGAGGCAGCTGCCCGAGAGCGAGAGCAGCGCGCCCAGCAGCAGCGCCCGGCAGCGCCGCAGCCGCCGCCTCCGCCGCCCGAGCGCCATGGCTCCATCGCCGGCGGCGGCGGCTCCCCGGCCGGCACCAGCGCGGGGTCGGGGCGCGCGGGGCCGGCGAGCTCGGCGGCCCGCCACTGCCGACCCCGCTCCCGCTGCGGCGCCTCTTTAAGGGGCCGCCTGACGTCAGCCGAGCCGGAGCCGCCTCCGCCACTGCTGGCAGGCGGAGCCCCCGCCCCGAGTGGCCGCGGGGGCAGAGCGCGGGTTCCCGCCGCCCGCCCGCCCGAGGGCTGCCGGCCGAGAGGCGGGAGGGGAGCCTCGGCGCGGAGGGCGGCCGGCCCGGGGGCGAGGCGCCGCTTCCTCGCGGGGCCCCGGACGACGGGGCGGCTGTCCGCTGGGGACGGCCCCGCTTCAGCTGGCGCTGCCTGCAGGACGGGCCTCTGCTCGGGGAGCCCCGGGTCCGGCTGGCATCGCCCAGCCGCGGGAGGTTCCTGTGCTGCCCGCACTCCCGGCTCCTTTGTCCCTGCGCCGCTGGGTCTCCGGTCTCGGAGATCGACGGGCTGTTGCGCTCCTCCGACGGCTCCGCTTCTGGGATCGGCTGTCGGCGTGGAGAGGCTGCCCGGCGCTGGAGGGAGGGCTAAAGCGGGCTGCTGCGGGGGCGGATAGTGGAGCAGAGCCGGGGAGAGCAGCAACGGCCAGCCGAGGGATCCCCAGCTCCCCTCTGGACTCAGAGCGGCCGATTCCTCTGAGGCAGACCCAGCCCCATTTCCTCCGGCATCCTTTGGAGGCCCCGGGCCCCCGGGAGGGGCTTCCCAAAGTGGGCTTTCCCCCCAGCGATGCCTCCTGCAGGGGCCCCGGCTGACTGCAGGCGGGGCGCTCTTCGCCCCGAAGGATCCAGCTGGAGGGCCGCGGTGCCCGTTTGAGGAGGAATATCTTGCCAGGGCGCAGAAGGGGCGGCTCCTCCTGACAAAGTGAGTGGGAGAGTTTTCCTCCCTCCTCCTTTGAAGAAGGGGGCCTCCACCCTCAATCTGCCCTGGTTGTGCAGTGGGTCCCCAGCAATGTCAGTTCTGAGCAGCCTCCCCTGGCATGAAGCAGAGCCCAGGCAGAGAAGGAGTCGGTGCCTTGTGGCTGGGCGGAGCTGCAGGAGGCAAGGAAGAGTTTTAATCCCTACCAGTTGATTACTGAGATGATTCAGGATTAATCTTCCCAGCTCTGTCACTGAAGGGATCAACCCTAGGAGCTGCTGAGGAAGGCAGTCTCTGGGGCTGCCCAGGCCTTGCTACCCACACCACAGCGGCTGGCCTGCAAAGATCCAAGGGGAGGGTGGGCAGGCCTGGCCAAGCGCACCGTGATGTGACCCCCACCTGGGATGCTCTCCCCCCCCCCAGGTCTCTGGATGGGCGGATCCTGCTGCAAAACCCCTTCCTGCTTGCTGTCCATGGCTGGTCTCGCTCCTGCCGCTGCTGCACAGATGCCACTCCGTAAATGTCAGTCCTGTTAATTACCTGGATTTAATTGGGGCAAAGTTTTAATTGCATCACTACACTGGGCAAAGTTTGATAGATTTGCTCATTAGTGACCCGGCTTGGAACCACCAGCCTTCTGCAGCTTTCAGAGAGAGAGTGGGAACTGCTGGGTGGGGTGTGCTGGAGAGACAGGCTGCCATAAGGGAAGCAGCCATTCCTAGCCACCCCCAAAAAAACTCTGGAAAGGAACTGTCAGTCTCCTTAACTGCCCCTCCCCAGAGGTTATGCCGTTTCACCTTTTTCTAGGGAATGGGCACTTTTCCAGACCGAGCACTGGGTGGCAGGGATTTTGTGGCCATTCCTTTCTAAGGGAGCCTCCTTGGAGAGGAAAGCAGGGCTGCAGCCTTCCCGCCTGCCGGTTTCCTTTGTGGTTCATTTTCCAAATAAACAAATCTTTGAAAAAACAAATTAAAAAGCTAATGCGATGCAGAAAGGGGAAATCCCCAGGAGGGGATCGTGGGCACTTTGAGTTTACTGGCTGCCACATCTAGTAAATCTCTGTGTGTAAAAGGAGAGCAAATTGGGGGGGGGGAGTGTGTGAGTCAGGAATCTGAGGAAATCTGTCCTCAAACCTGCCAAGTATCTATTGATGGCCAGAAATTATGGAGGAGGAAGAGGATCCTATGTAAAACCTATGCACTTTCTCTAATCTTGAGGGCTGTTTTGACTCATTTCTGCTTTCTTCTTGTCTTGAGCAGATCTGAAAGACAATCCCTTTTCCCCAACATCAGTGGGAACTTTGATAAGGACCTGGGGCTGGCCTTGTGACATCCAGCATCTCTGTGCCACATGGCGAGGAACATTGGCACATCTCCTGGCCCTGCACAGCCCTGTCCATGGAGCGCCCTTGCCTGATCCAGCTCACCTGGGAGCATCCATGGCTCTGGAGACCTTGCTGTGTCTTCTTCAGATTCTTCCTCTGGTTCCTTTCCTGCTGCTGCATAAGCTGAAATTTTCCTGAGCAAATCTTTCTGTCTTTCTGCCTGGCTTGGAGTGGATCTTGCCCCCTTCAGTGTTCCACTCAAGGGAGAGTAACCACAGTCTCTCGTGACAATACGGGGGCATCCATATCCTGACTTGTTCACATGCCATACACGGTTAACACCTGTCCCTCTCACCACAAGGAGAATATTTGGGGAGGAAAATAGGAAAGAGGGAGAGGACAGGAAATTCTCACAGGTGCCAGAAATCTCACATCTTACCAAATTACCAAAATAATTCAAGGGACTGGTAAAAGAATAAATGGGAAGAAGCGATTGGAAGAACGACACCTTTCCAGAGCATTTTGAGATTATTCAAAAACCGAGTTTTCTTTTATAGTAGATCCAGAAAGACACCATCAAGCCTAGCCGGGTCCCAGGAGGGGTTGGAGAATCCTAGAATTGGGTGGTGGGGGGCTCATGACAGGAATCCAACTCAGGCAGGCCAGGCAGGAGAGCCATTAGCCTCTCCCTGGCTCCCCCAAACCCAGAGGCTCCAGTAAGGTCCTTCAGAGTACAAGTATTGAAGAATGTTGTGTGTGTGTATGGATGCTTGAGTGAATAATGAAGTGTATACACACACACACACACACACACACACACACACACACACACACACACACACACCTGGAAGAGAGGGAACAGGGCATGCTTAGCCTACAGACTGCTCTTTGGGGAGAGACACAAGAGCAGTCCAGGTATCTGAAGAGTTGTCCTACAGATGAAGGGACTTGTTCTCTGCTGCTCTGCAGGGCAGGACCAAAAGCAGCAGATTTTGATGGCAAGGAGGTAGATTTATGTTAGGTATTAGAACTGCCCTGAGGGTAAAAGCTATCAATTAGTGGAACAGGCTCCCCTCAGTGGAGCCCTCAAAAGAGAAATTGTCTGAAATGCATTAGCAGAACATGCACTGAGCCGGGGATTAAATGATATGATCCCTGACGTCCCTTCCAACACTGGGGTCCTATAACTCTGGCCTAATTTCTTGAACCCCAAGATGCCACGTTCGCTTTCTCCTCAACTTTTCTCTGCTTTTACCAATGGTTTGTTTGCTGGTTTGTATCCCACCTTTCTCTCCAACATACCTTCTTCCTCCTGTTTTCCCCACCCTGTGAGGTGGGATGGGCTGAGACAGAAAAAAAAACTGGCCCAAAGTCACCCAGGGAGGACTTGAACTCATGGTCTCCTGGCTTCTGGCCTAATGCCTTAACCACCAGACCAAACAGTTCCTTATTCAACCTGCTTTTCTCCATCGGTTAGGGTTAGGTCTAAGAGAATGGATCCCCTTGCCTTTTCTGGGGAAAAAAAGTAGCCAGTACCCATCATGTTCTCTTCTGCAAGCATCTTTTCTCTGCCAGAGCTTGTGAAGGCCTCTTCCTCAAGACCCAGCAAGCTTTTCTGAAGCTCAAAGGTGTGTGTTTCACAAACTGCAAATTACCAGTTTGCTTCTGGGTTCAATTCAAGGTGCTGCTAATGACCTATAAAGCCCTTTGTGGCACAGGACTGGTTTACTTGAGGGGCTGACTCTCCCTGTCACCTCTACTCACCCCACTAGGGTCCTATCAATGTTAGTACTGCTTTATAATGCCTTGGTTAAGACCACACTTAGAATACTGCCTCCAGTTTTGGTCACCACAATAGAAACAGATGTTGAGACTCTGGAAAGAGTGTAGAGAAGAGCAACAAAGACGATTAAAAACCTGGAGGCTAAAACATATAAAGAACGGTTGCTGAAATTGGGCGTATCTAATTTAATGAAAAGAAGGATCAGGGGTGATATGATAGCAGTGTTCCAATATCTCAGGGGCTGCCACAAAGAAGAGAGGGTCGACCTATTCTCTAAAGCACCTGAGGGCAGGACAAGAAGCAACGGATGGAAACTAATCAAGGAGAGAAGCAAGCTAGAACTAAGGAGAAATATCCTGACAGTGAGCACAATTAATCAGTGGAACAACTTGTTTCCAGAAGTTATGGGTGTTCCAGCACTGGAGGCTTTTAAGAAGAGACTGGGCAGCCATTTGTCTGGAATGGTCTATGGTTTCCTGCATGAGCAGGGGTTGGGCTAGAAGACCTCCAAGGTCCCTTCCAATTTATTATTCTGTTATTCCTTTAATTAAGTAATGGCATCTGCTGTGATCCTTTGGAAGATCATCCCCCCCCCCAGGTCAGATTGGTCCCAACCTTGATGGCCTCCCAAAGGGCCTCAAGATGTGGCTTGGGGATCTGGTTAGGGGATCTGGTTTGGGGATCTGGTGACATCGGTGCAGAAGCTGCAAAATGGTTGGACTGTTAGAAAATGAATGGTGCTTTCCGCACATTATGATTTTTATGGTTTTAATATATTTATTGTTTAATGGTTCTTCTTGTTAAATTTTGTGTTTGTTTTAATTTGAAGGGAGTGTGAACTGCCCAGAAGTGAGACGGACAGCTACATAAATTCAATAAACAAATAAAAATACTTAAACAGGTTTGTTCACAAATAAATAATATTCCTGATGTAAAGGGAGTGATGAAGGTGAGAAGCCAGCACTAACCTGTGAGATGGGAAAGCCTTGGGGAGGGGACGGGCAGCTCTTGTCCCAAGGCAAAATGGAGATGTAGCCCACCACGCTCAGCCTCTGGGATTCCGAGGACCAGAATTGTAGGGTGACTACTCCAAATCCAAGTGGTTGCCCCCAACATCCCTTCCCTTGTCACTCTGGTTGGAGGCAATACGCAACTGGTGCCGAGGACTGACATTCACACCATGCTCTAGCCAAGGCTTCATAAATGCTTTAAATAAACAAAGAGGGCTGGAAGGGGCTTGGCTTCTGGTTTGGGATATATGGCAGTCTGGCTGCTGACCTTCTTTTAAACTTTGCTACTTGATGGGACGGAGAAAGGTGGTCTTTTGGGGGCTCTCTGAGCGCTGGAAGGATTTCCCTCTGATACATGACGGGCCCCAACTCTGCTCACTTTCAGCGGCCCCACAGAGACTTGCCTTCCTCCCCAGGCGTTTGGCTCCAGTTGAGCAGAGTTCCTTTTGGGTGGTTTCCATTATTGCATTTGGTCATCATTTCATTTTTTCTGTTTTACATTTATTTGTCGTGCATGTTTTATGTTCTTTCACTTTATTGTTTGTGTGTCTGCTGCATGCCAGAATCGCGTTGCCCGAGTTGGGCAGCCTTGTGAATCCAGATAAATGTTGGTGGTTCATTTGGCTGGGATGGCACGTTTCGTACACAGCCTTCTTTCCTTCGCTCGTCTTCTGGCACAATTGCTCTGGCTGCTGTTGGGCAACCTGGCAGCACGCCAGGGGATGGGAAGAAGAAAGGAATGCGATCTGCCATTTGAAAGACCAAATTCTGCTCTCCGGGCCATTGCCAGGAACGGATGGGAGAGCGCTCAGGCCCAGCAGCCAATGGCTTCCCTTGGGAGGCTTCTTGTAGCTTAGCTCCCTGCAATGGGCGTCTCTCACCTGGAAGCAAAAAAAGGACTGCTGCTGGCACATCCTTCAGTGCTGTGGGGACACCATCCTCTCCTGCACACGGAGAGCCAGAGCAGCATTACACACCCCTTCGCTGCCTGTAGCGAAGGAGGACTTCCGGTGGCCTTGCTGGGTTGCTCCCTCTGCTCTCTGAGTGCCTCTTGTACAGCTATGAAGTACTGGCCCCTCACCCAAGCCCCACACTCAGGAACGTGGACTGCATGGGAAGTCCCAGCTTGCCCTGGGTGGAACCTGGGATGGAAGCACAATGAATAGAATAGAATAGAACAGAACAGAACAGAACAGAACAGAACAGAACAGAACAGAATAGAATAGAATAGAATAGAATAGAATAGAATAGAATAGAAAGGGACCTTGGAGGTCTTCTAGTTCAACCCCCTGGTCAAGCAGGAGAACCTATACCATTTCAGACAAGTGACTGTCCAGTCTCTTCTTAAAAACCTCCAGTGATGGAGCACCCACAATTTCTGAAGGCAAAACTGTTCCACTGGTTAATTGTCCTCACTGTCAGGAAGTTTCTCCTTAGTTCCAGGTTGCTTCTCTCTTTGATCAGTTTCCAGCCATTGTTTCTTCTCCTGCCCTCTGGTGCTTTGGAGAACAACCTGACCCCCTCTTCTTTGTGGCAGCCCCTCAGATACTGGAATACTGGTATCATGTCTCCCCTATTTCTTCTTTTCTTTAGACTAGCCAGACCCGAATCCTGCAGTCGTTCTTCCTGTTTTAGTCTCCAGGCTTTAGTTGAAGTCACATGGAGGGGGGAGAAAGGGTCAAAGGTGTGTGATGAAGAGGGTTCCTTTCAACCACAGTTTTGTTCTTCCAGAAATGTTCGTATTTCCTAGCTTTCCTCTTATAAAATTCTGCAGGCAGCTGAAGTCAATAATGTAGAATTTATTGCTCAACCCAATGCAATTGGGCCATAGAACTGCCCTTTTGTTTGCTCTCTCTCTTTACTTAATGGATGAGCTTGGCTGAAAATTTTTGTTCATTTCAAAACCTACTTGCTTAACTAGTGATGCTCTAAATTATAAAAGTGAATATCCCACATAATACTGACATGTTTTATGAAAGCAGATTAAATAGACCGAAATGCATAATCTCGTTGAGGCCTTCTGCGGCTCAAGATAGTGAAGGAATATGGCAAAATCTTCTTTGCCATCAGCTGGCAAATAAAATGAGATGTTTCAGGTCAGCATCATTTATGCCCCCAACACAAACTTGTGGGTGGTGAATGCAGGAAGGTGGTGGCATCCTGCTCAGGTGAGGGCTGGTTCTGGTTGGCCTTCAGCAGCAGCCTACAGCTGGACTTGAGTGAGCACATCCAGCCCTCATGGCTGGCAAAGCCAAAGTGGACAATTATACTTAGGTGGTGGCTGAATGCTTGGAAGACAGATGAGACAGGTCAGGAGAAGAAACAACCCCGTTAGGGCTATTCATTGCTGTTTAGGATTGATGAATCGCCCTACGTGGGTCGTTTTTTCTCCTGACCTGGCAGAAGCTGCCATCTGGAGAGATGCCCAAGATATTCCCCGTTACATGTTTATGATTGGCAAGCATCTTTTTTTTTTGCTTGCATTCAGGTTCATGCTCAGACTAATAATGCTGGAAGACTCCTTCAAATGTGTTCAGTCAAGTGCTTAAAATCGCAGTGCCAAGTACTGAAAAATATCCAGTGCAAAGAAACCAGGGAAAATTGCTTTTCACTAGCTTGCAAATGACCCTGTGAGTGTGTGTTCCTGAAATATTCATGCCTTGCTTCTCTACCACAGGTCTTCACCGTCTAGCAGAGACAGCCTCACATCCACCCTCTGAAATGCATGCAGGCATAGTAGGCAGTTGTGCCTGGCCAGGTGGTTTCCCCAGAGCCAGGACTGGGGCTTGGAATCACCAACCTCCCAAGGAACGAGCTGGCTCTTCTGGAAGAAGGGAAACTTTGGGTATGCAGCCATGTGAGTCGAAAGCAGCATTTGGAAGCTTACCCAGAAATGCACTAGAAGCCACGGGCATGTTTTAAATGTTCATTGCAACAAGCACACCTCCAGACAGCCGTATTCCAAAGCACTGACATTTCTGTGCACAAGTCCTATCTATAGAGCAGGGTAATCTTGCTATGCTCTAAGGACCACACTAATCACTAATATTGCCAAACCGAAACTGGGAATGCTGGGTTATGCTAAAGCAGTCCGATTCCAGATGTGTTCCTGGTCAACAGCAGGCCTGACCACCTGGATGATGTCTCTTAGGAGTATTGCTAGGCTCCAAGGAAGCCTCTCCTCCACCCTGTGATAGGTTTATCCCCAAATCATCTCACATTCACGTCTTCTTCCCTGCTCCTTGCTGAACCATCCACCGAGGGCTCCGTTTGTTCTCTTGCATGCTTGATTTCCATCCTTCGTTGCTCTTATGCTGTTCAACCCTCGATTTCATAGTCCTGCAAAATGATCCATAACTTACACCTTGTCACATGCTTCTTGTAAATCAACCAACATATAATCAACTTTCTTTCTCACTTTCATACATGGCTAAATGATCTGCTGTAGAACAAAAATCTGGTCTGTACAACTACTGCCACAGGATGTTATGTTGCTAGTTGGAAACCCAAATTATTTGCAACAAATGTTAGATAGTTTGCAAAGATAAAAACATATGAAGAGGCGTAATGACTTGTGTTGCTACACTATTTTTTTTGTTTAACAATTCTTATCTTTTACCTGAATTTTGCAAAATGTTATTTATCCAAAAAGGGAATAGAGTGATGAGTATGTATGTATTTACATATGTGTGAATTCTAATTTGGAATCATTGGCAAGATGAAAATTTCCTCTACCTTTTTACCTTGGTAATTAACATTTTTTTAAAAAAGCGTAAGATTCAGAAGTGAACTTTAATACACTCCCACTTTATACTGATAGATCACAGTTTGAAATATAATTTTCAATCCAACTTTTCTTCATTTAATTATCCTGCAGTACACACATGAGGGTCAGAATGCATGAAGTGCTTTGTCAGATCCTCTGCTTATATCTCATGTTCCGTATCTCTAGCATTCCCACAGTCTGCTAAGTTAAACAATGTGGCGAGGCTGGCTTGGCACAGTTGCTCTGAACAAGCCCCTGCTGGTTTCTTTACGTTTTGCTTCAGAGTCTTGCCAGGCATTGAA
This sequence comes from Crotalus tigris, assembly GCF_016545835.1. Classification (NCBI taxonomy): domain Eukaryota; kingdom Metazoa; phylum Chordata; class Lepidosauria; order Squamata; family Viperidae; genus Crotalus; species Crotalus tigris. The sequence continues at coordinate 539,045 of NW_024096931.1, read as the reverse complement.
GTCGGCATGGCCTGTGGCTCCCTTTCCCCACAGGTCAGCTGCCTGGGACAATGGTTGGCCTCCTTCAGGTACGAGGCTTCTCACAGTAGATAGTAGCTGTGGAAATAGCATAGCCAGAGACAAATGGATGCATATCTCTGATACATAAGTTAGAAGAAATAAAGTCATAATAAAAGAATTCCATCAACTGCCATGTATCAAGTATGAGCCCTATTTATATTGAAATCGAAGTTTAAATTCTTGTGTTACTTTCTCTCACCCATACAGCGCAATGACTTGAAGCTTCTCCCTTTGTGGATGGTTTCCTCATGTACCTTGTTACAATTACAGACTAGTCTGATTTTAGGGTGTTTTCTAGAACTGGGAGATGGGTGGGAAGCTTCGGAGGACCACTCTGAAGTTGTGCAGCTGGGTATGATACATACCTCTTTTGTGTATGTACATCACCACATTGCATACATGCCCAAAGGTGGCTGGACTTGAATGTGATATTGTACGTTCTTCAGCTTGACAAAAGTAATAATGTCGTACAGATCTACGATCTGACTCTCCATAATTTCAGCCACACAGTCCATCTCTAATTACAGTTATCTTATTTTGTAGTATCCACAAATTGTCTTTTCCCTTTGATGTTGGGCAAACAACAGCCAACATTTCCATGAAGGCCAGGACTTTTTGTTTAATTAGTTCCAAATAATGTTACAAGCACTTTCATCAAAATATTTCAGATTTATACAATCCTCTTTACCCATTTATGGCTTTCTTAAGTCAAAATCCTATTAACTTTTTTTACTGTTAAAGTCTTTCAAATATTATTTTCTTTTTTTTTTCTGTAATCCAGAAGAAAGGCTGTGTAAGGACCCACCCCACTTTGCATCTTAAGAAGACAGAACTCTTGGAATAATTCTTCCAACAGGAATCCTTTATTAAGAAGAAGTGGTTGCAGGCGTGCTAGACAGGACTTGGGGTCCAAGCTCTCCCATTCAAGGTTTTAACTGGATTCTGACAGGCTGGCTCACTGAGTGGTTGTTTTATTTATTCTGCCAGTGTGATGATCTCTCTTCAACAGTAGAATAGAATAGAATAGAATAGAATAGAATAGAATAGAATAGAATAGAATAGAATAGAGCTGGAAGGGACCTTGGAGGTCTTCTAGACCAGCCCCCCTGCTCAAGTAGGAGAACCTATACCATCTCAGACAGGTGAATGTCCAGTCTCCTCTTAAAAATCTCCAGTGATGGAACATCCACGATTTCTGAAGGCAAAGCTGTTCAACTGGTTGATTGTCCTCATTGTCAGGAACTTTCTCCTTAGTTCCAGGTTCCTTCTTTCTTTGATCAGTTTCCAACCGTTGTTTCTTGTCCTGCCCTCTGGTGCTTTGGTGAATAACATGACCCTCTCTTCTTTGTGGCATCCCCTCACATACTGGAAGACTGCTATCATGTCTCCCCTAATCCTTCTTTTCTCTAGACTAGCCAAACCCAAATCCTGCAACTGTTCTTCATATGTTTTAGTCTCCAGGCCTTTGATCATCTTAGTTGTTCTTTGCACTTTTTCCAAAGTCTCAACATCTTTTTTGTGATATGGTGACCAAAATTGGCTACAGTATTCCAGGTGTGGTCTTAACTAGGGTTAGTAAGAAGCTTTTCAAGAACCCAGAAGCTTTCAAAATTATTTTTCTTTGGGGGGGGGAGCAACTGCTTCATTTATATTTCACATTAAACATGTAAGATCCATATTTATGCCAAAAATTTAGAAAAGTCAATACCTGCAATGCCTACTGTAGAAGCCCCCTTTTCAGTTTCTTATGAAGTCTTTTGTGCATTTTTTTCTATTTTTTTCCTTTGATTTTTTTTCTTCTAAGAAATCTCTAAGAAAGCTCTGCTGTTTAAAAGTAAAAATCACACCTTCTCCTTGATCTTAACGGAATTGTGTTGTGTTGGAATGTGCTGCTGGAGGAGGTGGGTGTGCGCATTATTCAAATGTAAATCCTTCCCTTCCCCACCATCCAGCCAGAGCTGAAGAAGCTTCTTGGATGAGAAGCAAAACGTCTTCAAAGAAAAACAAGAAAGTCCAGTTGCCTCCTGAAAAAGCACCTTTGGGAGAAGATGGTAGCTTCAGACTGGCCAGATCCTGTCTATTAAGGATAAGCAAATGAAGAACTAGACTTGATTGCATCTCACTGAGTCATCTTTGGGTTTAGGCCTCACAGCTATCTTTTTTTGCTTAAGCTTGTCAGTAAAAAAGAAAACAATTTTTTAAAAAAACAAACAAACCCATCTCTTTTCTTTTACGTGTGTCAGGTGCAGAAAACCAGCAGCCACGACAGAGTTCAAAAGCACTGCAGGTTTATTCCATGCAACCTACTGACCTACTAACTTCAAGGCAAATTGGCACAAGAGAAGAGTTGGGGGGGGGGGAGGAAACTGGACTGAGGTCTCTTTTGGCAGTGTGGAGACTCCAGACTGATGATGTGTTTGGCCCTGCCCTTGGGCTCAGCCTGGTCCTCTCCTAAATCACAGTATTCCAATCACAATTTCTTTAAGTGCAATTACATCTGTGTTCTTAATCTTCAATCTAATATTAAAATATTGCTGCAAAACCTGCAGGTCTCTAATGCTCTTCCTGACAAAATCCTTTTTAACGCCTCTTTGGAATGGTTTACAATTGTCCTTTCAGAATTTCATTTAGACCCCACTCTTGTGGAGCTCCTGCCATGGATGGAATCCTACTCATTTTGCTCTGGGTTTATGAAAAGAGGCTCTTTATGCATTTAATTATTGTCTCTTTTAGCTTCCTTTAAAATCAAGGACTCCACGATGACTTTCATCTCTGTCACCATCAGTCCTCTGGGCTAGGTCAGATCAGAAAACAGGCTGCCCAAGTCTCCCTGGGACTCTGCTTTATTGATCTCGGAAGAGCAGCAGAAGCTGGCAGCCTGGCTGAATCTTCCCTCATATTTGGGGCAGCAGGATGGACAAGTCAGTCCGAGCTGCTTTTTCCAGCTTTCTTGGGCCCCCCTCTATTCCCGTTCCTCCATAGTCTGCAACTCTCTGCAGTTCCTTCTCCTTGCTCAGCTGACCCTCCTGGGCCTTCTTTCCAATTCAGAGGAGAAAGTTGCCAGTGAGGCTGAGGGCAACCCAGGAATTTCCGGGAAGGACCAGGCTCAAACTGGGATGCCCGCTTTCCTCTTTCCCCAGGAGTTTGCCTTTGTTGAGTCCTCGAGTCAACGGCGAATGAATACAGCACATTCTGTAATTCCAACAGCCCTTTATTTAAGTAGTTCTCTCTCCGTCACAGCTCTGAGGCTTGCAGGCCTCTCTGACTCCTTTAATAGAATTCCCAGGCAAAAGGTAACATTCTGGCGCGCTTCTGTGCCTTGCGCATGCGCGCGAAGCTGGCACCACTCAGTCTGGCCTGGGACCATTGTAACGTTCCGAGCCTGCCTTTGCAGGCTCAGGACACAACAGCCTTCCTCTCATTCCCGGCTCCTATTGAGGCACAGAGGAAGCTCTGCTGGCATTAAAGTCAAAAGCCGGAGGGAGTCTAGGGCAGTGATGGCAAACTTTTTAGAGACCGAGTGCCCAAACTGCAACCCAAAACCCACTTATTTAGTGCCAAGTGCCAGGTGGACGTGGCCCACTGGGTGGGTGTGGCCAGGGTGGGCGTGGTCACCTCCATGTTGCTTGTGGGGAGGGACGCCTGTGGGGGGCAGGCAGGGTTGGGGCTCTCTGGCGGGTGGGGTGGTGGGTAGGAGGCTCGTCCTGTGGGGTGAGGCAAAGCAGGGTGGGGGTGCCATTATCTCAGGGCAAGGCAAGGCAGGGGGCAGGACAGCTGCTGCCTGACACCATCGACCCCCACACACAGAGGCCAGTGAGTACATGGGGGCCGACAGTGTCCGTCTGCAGCCACAGCCTGTCAGCCCTTCGACCGGCACACTCTGGAGCTCCAAAGCCTGCCACCAGCAGTTCAGACAAGTGCCCACAGAGATGGCTCTGCATGCCACCTTTGGCATGCGTGCCATAGGTTCGCCACCACTGGTCTAGGGGCAAAGACATGAAGCGGCAGCAGCTTTGATGAGTCCCTCCTGTTTTGTTTTTTTTACTCTTCTCCTGTTAAAAAAGTTTTCCCCTTATTCTGACATTGTCTTAGGGCAGCACAAAGGTATTAATTTTCTGTTGGAATTTGTCATCTGTTTGCCTGAGAAGGAGATCCAGAACTGGTGGTGATTTGAAAGGAAGATAACAAAGTCAGGAAAGGACCAGGGATTGAGGACAGAAAGTGGCTGTAAGGACCCACCCCACTTTGCATCTTAAGAAGACAGAACTCTTGGAATAGTTCTTCCAACAGGCATCCTTTATTAAGAGAAAATGGTTGCAGGCGTTCTAGACAGGACTTGGGGTCCAAGCTCTCCCATTCAAGGTTTTAAGGGGTTCCCCAGCAGTCCCACCCAATCACCCCCTTCTTCCAGCGACAGTCTCAGGCATTACACTCCCACCCCCTTTTCCTTACTGCCAACTGGAGGGAGACTTCAGAGAGAACTACATGAAAGGTAATAGCCCCATTCTTATGGTTAGTCCTTTTGGCGATATCCACATTCAGTCGCTTTGAAGTGTACCGAAGGAAGTGAGGGCCATAAAGCCCCTTTCTCACCCCCTTCCCTTCATCGTATGGCAGAATCCATAGAAGGCAGAAATGGGGTTTTTCAAAATTGATAACTAGAGATGAAATATAATTGGATTCTGACATCGGCATTGTGGCTTAAGGATAGGCAAGAGTGCTTCCGCACAAGCAGCAGGAAAGGGCCTTACGTCTTCCCACCATTACTCTGCCTAGGTTCTTTTTATTGATTTTTATTTTTGTGTAAGCAGCCCAGAGATCTGCCAGAGCCAGGCAAGTCCTAGTTCAAATATCTGCATAGGTACCTGGATACAACATCAGGCCTCTTTGACCATTTGTTTTTGGAAGCTTCCTCCAGGTCTCCTCCTTGGTGAGGTGGGGAATCACAGACACCACCACCAACATCAGTTTTATTCATGCCTGCATTGTAACCAAATGCTCTCTATTTAATTCACTTGGACTCCTGAACAGAAGCAGTTTCGTTCATCACAGAGCATGATTCCCCCTCTTGTTTCTATATCTTTTGAATAAAAGGAATTCTCAAATGTGAGGTAATTTCACTGGGTCTCCATTGTATCAATTAAATCATATTTCATTTCCTGCATTAGAAGTTCAGGCATATCTGAGCATTAACTTGTAGACAATGAAAACCACAAACTTTATGAGCCAATGTTACTCCTGCTTTTTACTGAATGATTTAGTAGTCTCGATTACAGCTACGTTTCCTTCTATTTCCTTCAGGGCTTTTATCTCCCAGTTGAAAGCTCTTCTGATGCTGCTTGCCATGCTCTGGCCAGGCACAGTTTTGCAGTCTTCCTGAGATGCCAGCCATCTTGTGCCACATGCCCATCATCCAGATACCAGACAGTCCGGGCCCTGGTTCCGGAACCGGGGTTCTGTGTTCTTACTGAGTTCTTGGCGTCCCCTTTCTCTCCTGACCCAATGACTGACAATATGGAGGAGACCACCGTCTGGATGGCCCCAGGAAGGCTCGAGCTTCCTCAAGGACGGATACAGTACAAAAAACACCTTGAATTTATCAAAAACAAATCTTGCCAGTCAAACTGTACCTTTTTGATGGGCAGGATGTGCAGTGAGTCAGGAACGCAACTCGAATAATCAAGGAGGGAGGGAGATGTGAAACAAACACAGATTGCCACTCACTGTGCCAGGCCAGACTTTCAGAGTGAGGGTGGATGAACCACTAAGAAGATTACAATAAGAATTAAAGAAACGGAAGATGAGCAGGACAGGGGTAGTGGGCAAAGGGAAGAAAAGGACAGAGGCAGGAGACCCCTTTGGGGGAACAAGGAAGAGGAAGGCAGGTCTGACTCGATGGGGACTTGATGGGACTGCACAGGTTTTCTACTGGCTCCTTTCCTGGGCCATCCATGGGTCTCCAGGTGGCCACACATCCGGCTGTTGCTCCAAGTGAAGAACATGAATGGGCAGCTAGGAAGGGGGCAACTGTGGGGCTTGTTCCTCTGCTACATGGGAATGAGGGGGAATCTCTGGGATGTTGCGTACTTCTGACCCTGTTTTGGATGTGGGTCCAAGGCAGGATTGTCCCAAGTGCCTCCACGGCTTTCTGGACTTTTGGTCTTCTTGCTGGGTGGAGACCTAAGTTGGCTCACGATTCCCACAAAGGGATCCAGAGCTGGGGAAGCTCCCTGTGGAAAGCCGTAGATGGCCCACCATTTCATTCATGCCTCTGCTTCTCAACACTCAAGGTAAGCCTTTTCTTTGCCTGCAATCATGTCCTGCTGTTTTCAGAACTGCTCTCCGTATTTTTCTTAGGAACAAGCAAAAGTCACTGACAATTATGGGCAATTTTGCAAAATCCTTTCATCTTTTCTTTAGGCCTAATTATGAAATGTACCACCATTGTGGTTCCCTGTGGATCTGCACCATATTCTTGGAAATTGCTGTTCATTACAAGGAATGACAATTTCTGGATACATGCCAGTGATACCCAAACCTGAGATGTGAAGTTTTCAGGGCACCTGGTTAAGCCCCACTCTCTGCTGTCCTGGACAAGGCAAGGGTTTGAGTCCTTCACCTGAAACCCCCAATGGCTCTCTGCCCATCACTGCCACCTGCTTTTTCCTGGTGCCCGACATGCAGCAGTGGCCCTGGGCCCCCAGATGACCAGGAGCAAGAGGCTCTCTCGTTTTTTGCAGCTTGCTTCAGACTCAGCTCTTGGGCCAACAGGACCTCCCCAGCAGAGGTTCCCACTTATGGGAATGCAGAATGGACTTTAGACAGCTGGTGCCCAGACTGGGTTAGGTAGGAGGGCAGTGATAACTTGCTCTCCCTGCACGTTTATCCTTTCTTCATCCTTTAGGTTTGTCTCTCTTGGTTCCATCGCACACCTGAGTAGAGACGGGATGGTGCAGGGAGACTGGAAGGAGGTCCTGCTCTGATCTCAGGGCCCAGGAGATGGAGCAGAGCAGGCTGTGCCTTCCCCTTTGGGCTCCTGAGAAAGCATCCCTTTCTGGATGGGGCTGAGCCGGTTGCCCCTAAGCTTCAGCTTGCTGCGACCTCAGCCCCAAAGCAGGGCATCTACAAAACAGTTGGGGACGACACACCACAATCACCACTTACCTTTTGTACAAAGCCATTTACAGAGGCGAAGCAGTCTCTCACTTTGTGGCTCTGGATGTTTTGACCCCTGGCGAGGCCAGGGACACACGTGCCCAGCTCAGCACCATTGCAGCGGGCTCTGCTCCCCCCTCATCTGCAGGTTGGCAGGGACAGAGATGGCATCTGCCCATCGCTGGAGAACTGCTCTTGTGTCACCTAAGGATGGAGTGCGCTAATTGGAAACATGATCCCTCCCTTAATACACAAAGAAATGGAATGGGAGACGGAGCCCAACTGAGCCGTGCCGCATTTATAATTCATGGTGGGGAGGGAATTTTCGCACTTGCTTGGTTTGCAAGCATCCATTATTGATGGAGCTGCCTTCAGCGACAGCCATCAGCTGCCCCTGGCAAGGCTTGGCAAGGGGGAGGGGGCTGCAGACCCAGCAGCAGCACATTTTTATTCATCAGCTTCGGCTGCCGGCCAGGGAAGGTTTCAGGAGTGCGGAGAGCAATAGCCAGGCCGGGGGGGGGGGGAAGAGGCAGGCAAGCAGGCATGAGCTGGCTTTCCCAATGCAAGCTGGAACCTTCCTTCCACGTCATCCGTGGACGGCAGTTTCATTCAGATGAACTGAGCCGTGCTCAGCTAGGCACTCTTGGGATGGCTGGTAACCAGTTTGCTTCCTGCCATGCTGCAGTTGCATGTAGGTCTTTGGGGACCCTGTCTTCCAAAAGGATCGTTAGGCTGTGCACAGAGTCTCTAAATGCAAAGATTGGTGGGACTGTCTGGGGGTGGCATAGTATCAGTACCAACAGGGAGAAACAGGGGCAAAGTCAAGCTGCTTCAAGGAGCTTATCTGTCCCAAAGGAATCTGTCTTAATGGCTGAGGGGAAGCCAGCTCTGCCAGGGCTGTCTGGAGGGAGAGAAGAAGGGAAGGCTGTTTGCTGGCTCTCCTGAGCTGCTGGGCATGGCTCAGTTTGCAGCAGCAGATGGATGGAGAGAGGGAAGGGAGGCAACCAGCGGGGCCCCCAAGCTAAACTCTCCCTTGCAAGGAACAGGGGCATCCCTGTGGCCCTCTGAAAAAGTGCTCCCTGCACTGCCTGGAACGCCTTCCTCTCCCCCAGCACAGAGGAGGAACTGTGGTGCTGACTGACAAAGGACAGCCTGCTGCACACACAACTCTAAACTGTGAGGGGGTTTTGGCCAGCTTAGCATGAGGAGCAATGGCACACCTGCGTGGCAGAACCTCTGGCGTTCTGGTAACATGGTGTTCAAAAAAGCCAGGATTCTCTCAAGGAAGCTTCTTTTCCCACAAACAATTCTGGCCAGGCACTTTCAGGATGATGAGATGCAGAGGGGGCTGCCTAGGCTCGCAGAGGACCCAGAGGGGGCTGGAAGGGGGAGTGTGCAGAAGACAGAAAGAGCATCCAGAAAGGTCCTGAGCTGGGCTGAAGATTAAGAGAGAGCCATGTGGAGGGAAAGGGATGCCAGGGCGGAGACACGAAGCACTGCAGGAGGGGGCTCTGCGTGGCCCAGGAGGGTCTCTCCCCAGGATAAATCTGTCTGCTTCTGTGGGGATCGTGGCCACCCTCCTCAGGCAGCTCCGGCTGGCAACTCCTTCTGTGAATCTCCCCAGCCCAGCGGCCCCCAATCTCCCCACTGGGCACTCGTGATTACTGTTCAATGACTTAAATGCCCTGCACTGAATAACTTCATCAAGATGTCACCCTAAACAGATTTTCCTCCTCCAACGGCCTGACTTGCGCAGGCTCTTAATGAAAAATATTGATTGTGAGGATTAGCTGTAGATTTATGGGGTGGTCACTGATCCCTTTGTCACCTGAAGGGGATGGGGACCTGGTCTTCTGGCAAGTCTTCAAAAGCAACAACAGCCCCTCAGGAGGAGCAGCTTTGCCGAGAGCCGCAGTCGGTGGTTGCAGGGTACCCAGAGTGGCACTGGGGCAAAGCCAGGGCTGCTGCTGCTGCTGCTGGAAATGGTGGCTGCTGCCTGGCGGGAACTGCCGCTGGGCACCAAAGGCTTGCCAGGAGCAGCCGGGAACTGGAGGCCCACAGCCACAGGGCAGTTTTCCTTGCAATCACAGCTATGTTCTCTCATTGGGACAGGGAAGCTGACTGGTGCCAAGCCTTAGCAGGGGAGGGGGGCTTTTAGGGAGGCAGCAGAGCTCAAGGAGAAGAGAGCAGCTCCCTTGTCCATGCCAGTGGCAAAGCCTTGGCCCACCACTGCGCATTGGAAGGGGTCACAGGAAACCTGGCTGCAGGACCCCTTAACCCTTCTCTGGCCCTCTTTACGGGCGCTCATCGGATGGATGTGTCTGTGGCTTTTTGGGATGTGTGGAATTGTTTTTGACACACCCTAAAGGCCTCTCAAGTGAAAAGGCAGAATAGGAATGTATATTTGTACCCTTGGCCTAAAGCAGACATGTCAAACACAAGGCCTGGGGGCCGGATGCGGCCTGCGAAGTGGTTTCATGTGGCCCGCAAAGCCATCCTGGAAACAGTGAGGGAATGGCCCCCGCTGCCTTGGCCCTGGCTCAGGCCGGCCGGGAGCCAATGTACAATTTTGTGATGGCCATCTATGCTGACATGCATTCAGTCTTAGCTCCACAAGGCCGTCTGGAACCAGCGAGGAACCAGCCCCTGCTGCGTAGGCCCCGTCCCCTGGGTGCATGCTAGGGAGGGGTCACCCTTTGTGAGGAATGAAGAAATGCACCATCGCCTGGAAGTGGCCAGCAAATGGCCTTCGCCTACATCACATATCCCGCTTGATGGGCTCTGAGGGAGGGGTTTTGGCAGGCTGAGCCGGGTGGCGCAAATCCCAAAAGAAACGTGAGGCCCAGCCTGCCCGGTTTCAGCAGGCAGCAGGGCGCTCTCCTCACAGCGCCAAGAGGCTGAGCTGGGTGGCGCAAATCCAAAAAGAAATGCGAGGCTGCCCAGCCCCCAGCCTGCCCAGTTTCAGCAGGCAGCAGGGCGCTCTCCTCATAGCGCCAAGAGCTGAGCTGGGTGGTGTGAATCTGATGAGAAGTGCAATGCTGCCTAGCCCCCAGCCTGCCCAGTTTCAGCAGGCAGCAAGGTGCAAAGCTGGCGAGCTTTGCACCTCCTGGCTCAACCTCTCAGCGCTATGAGGAAAGGGCCCCACTGCCTGCCGAAACCGGGCAGGCTGGGGGCTGGGCGGCATCACGCTACTTTTCAGATTTGCACCGCCTGGCTCAGCCTCTCGGTGCTGTGAGGAGAGTGCCTTGCTGCCTGCCAAAACCGGGTAGGCTGGGGGCTGGACGGCATTGCGCAGGTAACGTTGACTCTCACGTTGCTCTTGGCATCCCCTCCCCCAGAGCCCACCAAGCCAGAATTGTGAAGTAGGTGAGGGCCATGTGCTGGCCACTTCCAGGCGATGGTGCATTTCTTCATTCCTCATGACAGGTGACACCTCCCCAGCTGCGTTTCTTGCCTGTTTTTCTCCCTCCCTCATCTCAGTTTTTTTCCCACCACTCTGTACTTAGGAAGGAAAAAAAGGAGAGGGAGGGTCTGAAGGAAGTCCTGCCTTAGTCCTGCCCTGCTGCCCTCTCACCATCCCCTTGCCCCCTCCTCCTGGCCTATCCTGGGGGTCTCCCATCCTATTGCTAAGGAAGCTTTGGATACAAAGCCTGGTCTATTCCCATGGAGAGGGAATGGGCCTCCCTCTGACTTTGCCCTCGTACCCATCAGGAGCAACCTGGGTAAGGAGAGCAAACACAGCAGCAGCAGCAGCCTTGAGGAGGAGGTAAGTGCAGCTGGGCGCCCCCTTGGGGAAGTGGCGCTGGGCTTGATGCCACAGGTGCTTGAGGGCCAGGCTGGGCATTTGACCTCTGCTACCCAGGGCTCTGGGCAGCCCACACCACCATCAAGCCCACCCCCGCATGGCCTGATAGGAACAATGAGGCTCCTCCATTGGATCATGCCTTGGCGCTTGCCCCGGTCCCACCCCTTTCTGCCAGAGACCCTCAGATCAGTCCCACTGCTGCCCAGGCCCCCACAGGCACCCTTGATGCGAACGATGTAGAACTGGCCATGCCCACCCAGTAGGCCACACCCACCCGCCTCTCCCAGGGCAACCACAATGCTGATGTGGCCCTCAGTGAAATTGAGTTTGACACCCCTGGGCTAAAGGAAGATGGAGAAGACCCCAGTGAGGAAGAGTTCTGCTTCCTTGTTTGTTCCAAGTCTCCTCTTTGAATGGCAACCATTTCTGGGCTAACCAGAGTCTGTGAGCTGTTTTTGCAGTCAAGACCTTGAAGGCCCATTAACCTATCAGCCAACTCTCCAGGGCTTTGGCAAGTGAGCCTTGAATTCGCCCCATCTAGAGCTGGCCCACCTGATTCACTCAGATGAGGCTTTTGCGTGGGAGAGCCATTGTTAATATCCGTAGGGAGCTTAAGGCTCCCCTGGATACCAAAAGAGGCTAACCACAAATGCTTCAGTTATAGGGAGTTTGAGTCCAGCTTCGTGACTGTGCTGGAGAATTTTGCAAGTGGGGCCAGTTCTGGAACAAGGACAGGAGGGTGATGTTTCCTTGAGCTGTGGTCAAGACTGTCCAGGCAAAGGTCCAGAGGCAAAAAGCTCGACATGAGCATGTGAAAAAACACTCCCAGAGGTGGAATCTTAGCTAACAAAGGGCACCCCTCCATGCATATTATGGGATGTTAACCTGAACTGTGCATGTCTTCAATAAATCTGGAAGAAGGGATGACATATCAGAAAATTCTGATGTGCATGTTTGGTTTTACAGTATAAAAAACATCTTGTTGAACACCAGCAGTGACACTTGATCTGCATTTGGATCACAAGTATCCCTCTCTTTACTTCTGTGCGTTGAGCCTCAGTTTCCCCTCTCAGCTCAAATTGCACGGAGAAGGAACCCGGCATTGAGCTGGGTCAACAACCTGTTGATTCCTTCCTGGGGGGGGGGGGGAGGATTCAGACAGGCCTTGCTCATTCAGTTCAAAAAAGGGGATCACTCCTAAATATATTTTATATAGCTTGTAAAATTTCAACTTTCATATTTATTGTTTTACTTTTTGTAAGCTACTCAGAGTTGCTTATTGGGGAGATGGGCAGGATATAAATTAATTAAATAAACAAATACACAAACAAATGAATAAAATATGCTGTGGGTGGCCACTTTCTTTGGGGTCCCACAGAGATCATTGTCCTGAGTGTGTCAGTGGGTGCCCACGAGTGAATGTGGGATTCTTAATTGTGGTGCCCCTTTGTACTTACTGCTTGAGTCCCTATTAAGGCCGATGGCATGAAAACGGCAATGTTAAGCTGGAAGGACTGCGATTCCCTCCCTGCAAGCACACAGGGGGACCCAGAGCTTATTTCGGCTGCAAAGACACATTAATGTCTTCTGTTCAGTGACTTTCTCTTTTGACTTGAAAAACGAGGAATTAGTTTCAGCACCGTTGAGTCATGGGGGCTTTGATTTGGCAATTTTATGATCCAGGATAAAGAAAAAGGTTGAAATTGCTATTCCAGTTTATTTATATTCGGATGCCCTTCATTATCCAGAGACTTAGTATTCATAGATTTACCTATCTGTGGCTAGAAAATGCAGACCACACTTATCTGCAAGAAAAAGTTGGCAGTTTATTTTGTGTCTCTTACAGAGGCATATAAAACAGGAAGTGAGGTGAGCATGGCTGAAGTCCATTTTTCTTACTCAGACGAAACACCTTCAGTATATGTATAACAAGGTCCATCTTTATATTTGTGTGAATGTGTCATTCCTGCTGCACTGAAGTCACACGATACATTTAATGATAAACAAGTAAAAGGGCAGATTTGCATGAAGTGCAACGCTATAAAAACTAACCAAGATTAAAAGTAACCCAGTTTAGTATGTCACACCACTGCAGTTGTCAGCTCTTTCAATGATACAGTTTAAGCCCATCGCATGACAACAGCCCCTTAAGCAGAAACGGGAGGCTCGCATTCTCACAGCATACTAGCCCTAAACAAGTTGGCTGCATACACCAGAAACTGTTATGGTCAAATAAACTAGAACAGTCTTTTTCAACCTCAGAACTTTAAGAGGCGCAGACTTTAACCTAACCTGTTGGCTGGGGAATTCTGGGAATTGATGTCCACGCTTTGTAAATTGCCAAGGTTGAGAAACTTTAGCAAGTTGGGGTGATTCATGCAAGATGTCCTAGCTGGGAGTGGGTTACCTTCTGTACCTGGATTTTAGCCTATTTTGTGTGCCTTGTCTATCCAGCGAAACCTGAGTAAAATTAATTGCAAATAACAATGTGTGGGAGAGAGATCAAACTGCAAAAATATTATGGAATCACACACTGAAATTATCACCGTCAACTGGTGAGTAAGGACGTTTCTGAGAATCAGAGAAAGAGGTCACGATCCAAGTACAAAAAGACACGGTGACAAAAGGGAATCACATGCTTGTGCCAGCCAGATGATGTCCTGGCAGCTGAATCCTGGAAGGGCACCTGGCCCGTTCCTTCAGAGACTCTTTTCCTGCCAAGCGCCCCAACCTGCTTTATGCTTGTTCTTTGGGGCAGCTGGGGCTTCTCCGCACTAATTACAGTCTGCTTTAATGCTGCATTTTCTGGGAGGGGCTCAGAGCATCCGGAGGTGGAGGAGAGGAGCCTGCCAGCCCCCCAGCCAGCCCAGAATAGTTCTGGCAGCAACAGTGAGAATGAAAGGAGGAGCAGGAAGTTCATTTGATGGGACGAAAGCAAGCCAACCTGCATTCCTGGGGCCTGCAAAGTGTTTATTTCTGAAAGAAAAGGTGCTGTCGCCAAGCGCTCTTTTTTTTGGGAGGGGAAAGAGATTTATGGACAGAACATTTGTGATTTTTTTAAAAATAGCTATTTTTAGTGTGTACACAAAACTGTGAACATTTACACAATTAACACTTAATTTTAAAACATAATATAGCACATCTGCAAATCTTTAATGAACTTTATTTTTAGGAAAAGGCAACAAGCAAAACCTGCAATTTTGGTGAGAAAAGCTTGTAAACCACCCATTGCCTTTTCAGCCCCTTCAGCTTCTCCCTCCGGTGTTTATGGGGGGGGGGGGGAATGCCTTGGCCTAGACCTCCTGCTCTCGGATGCAGCTGTGTCAGCTGCACCGCACCGCGAGGCTTCGGAGGGACTCAGGGGAGATCTTACCTGGCGAGGAAGGGCCGCCTTGCAGGCAGGTGTTGAGCGGAGCTGAAAGAGCCAGTCGAGCATCTAAGCAAAAGCAACAGGAGGTCCTTAAGAAAAAAGAAAGTTAGCATCACAGGTTAACAATTCAGTTGCCAACAACAAAACCAGAGGAACTTGGTCCTTATTCTTGAGGTTCAGATCTTAACGGCTTCCTGAGCAGCTGGGAAGCTCTGGGAATCTGGGCTTGTCCTCGTTTTTTTGGGGGAATAAAGGAGGAAATGTAGAACCAGACACATTAGTAGCTATTAAAAGGAGAGGAAAATGGGCATCAATGACCCCCAATTAAGTTCTTGGAATTCCAAGAAGTTTTTGATTAACATATTTTTCTTGAGGCTCAATAAAAAGCACATAAATGTCTAAAAAGTTACCACTTGCTCTTTTTTCCAAAAACAAACTGAATTCCAACAAATCTGTCCAGCAGGCAGCCGGACTTTCCATTCTCAAAAGATCCCTGTTTGCTTGCTTGCTTTCCTTTAGTAGAAGAAAGACAAGAGCTGGAAGGAGCTGCCTTTTGGCTACGGCCACTAGAGATGGCCTCCGTGGAAGCCTGCCTTGCACCCCTGTTGCTGCAGCCAAGGCAGGCGAGAGCCCCCTCTGCTCTGTATCCAGAAATAACATACTTTCCCCGGGATATGGTTTGCAGCTGTTCATGTTTATTTGGAAGCCTCCAGCACGTGACCACAAGATTCCCCACTCCCCACCCGGTTGGCCTCAAGAGGAGAAATAGGTGGGCCTCCTATTCACTGGCCATCCCTGCCAGGTAGGCCGTGTAGGCAACTCTCCTTCGGCGCATCTCCTTCTTGTCTGGGGCAGCTGGGCTGTTAGGGGAGATGCACAATGTGTGGTCAAAAATCTCACCTGGGATCAAAGTTCTATCGTTTTTTAAAAAAATGTACTTTGTTCAATCACACCATCACGCCTGCCATCTCAGATTTTCTGATCACACCTTGTGGACACCCCCCGGATCACTCCGCCACGTGATACCGGCTTTCTGGGGCTGCCTAATGCTGCAGTGGGTACCTGCTTCAGGCAAAGACAGGAAGAGAAGGGAGGGCAATGCAGGAGTGATAAAATCCTGGTTAACAGGCATGAAAAGCATTTCTCACATTGTCTGTCAATGGACGCCAAATTCACACCTAAATGAAATTGTTTAATGGGGTGGATCTGTTCTAGGCAATCTCTGCCCCATATTTCAGCCAATACTAAGCCAATACCTACGTCAGTTGCAGCACAACAAGGAACACAAACCGAACGGGCCCTTTCAGACATACATGCACAGAGCCTGCAGGAGCCGAAAGCGAAGGCAGAGCAGAAAGGAGCCTGTCCTAGGTTCTCCTGGGGCTTAAAGGCCAGCCTGGCATCTGGACTGATGGCCTCACTATCAAACTCCTCCAGCCCTTCAGTTACTCCCCTAATACACAGTCGAAATCTGCCTCCTGGAACCGCCTTCTTGTCCCGCCTTCTGTGCTCGCCACTAAGAGGGAAAGTTTGGACGAGGGCTGTCGGCTCCCACTGAGTCGCCTCAAGGCAACTATTCCAGTTCTCCCCTTGGCACAGGACATATTTCTGTTCGGCCATCTTGCACATTGCCCTCCTTGGAGCTGATTCTGGTTTCCTGAAGTCCTCTCAAAGTAGCCAGGATGGGCCAGGCTGCCTGACCAACGCAAGGGAGCACCCAGATCCTCAGAGCCCATTAGGGAAGGACGGGCGGCTGCGGGCAGGGCCGTTCACCAGACAGAGATGCGATGCAATGACTGGGCCTTAAGAGATGAAATGAAAGGCTTCATTGCACTCATTAACCAGCGTGAAGGAAATCAATAGGCAAATAGCTGGAGCTGAAGTGGCCGTGTCAGAATAGCCAGGAGAAACACCTAAAAGAATTCTGATCCTTGAGCTCCCCGTGCACAGCAAAAGAGGAAAAAGGTTACGAGGAACAGTGTAAACCTTAAAGAATAGTGTAAACCTTAAAGTGGTCACACAAAATTCAAGTACATAAATACAACAATACAATGATCCAGAAGGAATCTGGAGGTTATCCCTGCACTCAGAGGCCCCTGTCAAACCTGGGAAGGAGATCGTAATATAACTGATGGGGCCTCTTTGCACCAAGACAAGGGTTGAAGCTGGGCCTGGGCGTTGTGGGCTCAATCCCCATCCTCACCCTTTGCCTTGAAGGAGCAGCCACTTCACAGCCAGGTTGCCTCTGCTGGGTTCCTTAGAGCAGGAAGGCCCTGCTTGGAGGACGGGAGGCCAACGGCCCAGAGCAGAGAAGACACCCTGTGAGCCTGGGTTTCATAGGGACAGCCAGCCAGGGGGAGGGGGGGTAGACTTGCTCCTGAAGGCCACTTTGGGTATGAGCAGAAGGCAGAGGTAAAAAGATTTCAAAATTTTAGTCAAACCACACTGATGATGGTCCTGATATACAGATGGTCCTTGACTACAAACGTTCATTTAGTGACCATGCAAAGTTACAACGGCACTGAAAAAAGTGACTAATTAGTTTTCACACGACCATTGCAGCATCTCCAGGGTGTTGTGATCAAAATTCGGACACTTGGCAACTAGCTCATATTTATGACGGTCATGTGATCCCCTTTTGTGACCTTCTGACAACCTGAGTCAATGGGGAAGGCGATTCACTTTACGACCATGTTACTAACTTAACAACTACAATGATTCACTTAACAGCAGTGGCAAGAAAGGTCATAAAATGGGGCAAAACTTACTTAACTGTCTCATAAAAATAGAAATGTGGGGTTCGTTTGTGGTTGTAAGTCAAGGACTAACTGTATGTGTGTTAATAACAGAGTTAAATAATCCTTTATCAAAACTGTGTCTTTACCTGAAAGCATCATTTTAGTGAACACATTTTCACTCTTTTTATTCTAGAAAAATACTTTTTTGTGGAAAAAAAACCATTGCAATTTTTGAGCACATACAATATAGTCTAAAAGATTTTTTTTTTAGCAACAGGGAACCTCTCAGTATAAATCAGGGTGATAAGTTACTGGGTTTTTTCTGGAATTAAATCTCTTCAGGGCAACAGGAATGTTAGAGCTTCATCAACTCGGCCTTATACTATTTTCAAGAATTTAATATTTAATGCCTTCGACCAACAAAAAGGAGCACTCTCAAAAATTTATAGGTGATTATTGCAACTAGAAATAGGAAATCCTCCCTATGGTGTAAAGGAAGCTTGCAGTGCTGATGTTATGTACACACTGACCATCCAAGAGCCCAATTGGCAGCAACAGATGGATCCCCCCCCAGCTGTTAGTACCGCTTTATAAGGCCTTAGTAATGCCACACCTGGAATGCTGCATCCAGTTTTGGTCACCACGATAGAAAAAAGATGTTGTGGCTCTGGAAAGAGCAACAAGAATGATCAGGGGTGGAGGCTGAAACCTACGAAAAACGATTGCAAGAATTGAGTTTGTCTAGTCCAGTGAAAAAAAGGACAAGGGGGGACATGATAGCAGTGTCCCAATATCTTAGGGGCTGCCCCAAAGAAGAGGGAGTCAAGCTATTCTCCAAAGCACCTGAAAGCAGGACAAGAAGCAACGGATGGAAACTAACCAAGGAGAGAAGCAACCTACAGCACTGAGGAGAAATTTCCTGATTGTGAGAACAATCAACCAGTGGAGGAGCTTGTCTCCAGAAGTTGTGGGTACTTCATCACTGGAGGCTTTTAAGAAGAGCCTGGACAGCCCTTGTCTGGAATGGTATAGGGTCTCCTGCTTGAGCAGGGGGTTGGACTAGAAGACCTCCAAGGTCCCTTCCAACACTGATGTAGTATATTCAGCTTCAGTGCAAGAACCGCGGTGGGTGATTCTCCATTGACTCTAGTCAGATTGGCATATATATCAAAATGATTCTTCTAAATGTTGGGGTGGAGCTCGAAATAAAAGCCATTCTTGCATTTTGTGGGCCCAGGCTATACCCTTTGGGCAAACAGTTTTGGGTAGATAAGTAGCATTACTAAACAAAGAACTAAATGCTCCCCAGAGGTAAACTTTCTGCATTTATTTACAGGACCGAACCTCAAGCTTAAGAATAAGGAAATTACTATTCAATTTTCAGAAACTAAAATAATAATTGCCCCACATTGGGTAATAGATAACATAATAACTAGGTAGATAATAATTTTAGATGCCATAACAATTGAGGTGTGAATTAACAAGGCCTCTTAAATTGCCACATTAGAAAAAAGATCACAAAATAATGAGACATCAGAGGCAGAAAAGCGGAATTCTGTCAGATCTGGATGGATGTTATGGTTTATGCCAGTAGCAATAGACCATAATATGGTAGTAATTTGAATATACATAAATTTGTGCACGTACAGCATCTGTCTTTTTCCTTTTTAGTTGTTTTTTTATATGTTTTTTCCTCGATGCATCTTGAGTTTATATTAATTTATTTGCATGATAATGTTTGTTAATTATAGTTTAATAAAAAAATGAAAGAAGTATTTCAAATAAAGTAAAACCCAAATGTAAATTTAATTTTTAAAATGTACTTTTTAAATTTAAATTTAAGGAATATAAAAATAATTTAGGAAAAGCATCTTGCAAGGCTGAAAAGAAGTTAGACTCTTTAAGTAAAACAACTTCCCAGGAGATCCAGAAGTGCACATTGGGGGTCATAGTTCCTGTCTTGTCTGAAAGGTTCAATGCTAAACATGCTTTTTGTTCGTGGCTCAGAACATTTTTTTGTGTTGCACCTCAGGAGTTGCATGCAGCGGATCACCTGCACCTGATAGGCAACTGTTTGAACGGGCCTTGAAATTGTTTTTCCCACTGATCTGGGCTGCCTTGCTTGCAGCATCTTCGTCTGCTGGGCTCTTTCCTGGGGCTCAGGGCTCTGTGCAAAAGCGAGCAGAGCAGCAGACTCAGGGATCAATAAGGCGCAGAAGGTGAGGACTGAGGGCCTTTGCAGAGAACCTATCCAATCTCTTCCCCTTTGCTGGAATCCATAACTGGAGCATTTCCGTCAGAAGGCCACTCAACTTCCGCTTCCTAGCATTTTAAATCCCTTTTTCCTTACCTGTCTAGTGGGGGAACTGAACAATTCTGCCCCATCTCCTTCAAAGATTCTTCATAATTTTTCGTTCCAGGCCCCTTATTATCAGGGTTGTTCTTCACTGGAGATGTTTTAGCTGGTAAATATCTTTCCTAAAGTGTGGCGTCTAGCAGTACAGGTAGTCCTTGGTTAATGACCCTAATTAGGACAGGAATTTCAGTTGCTAAGCGAAGCAGTCATTAGATGAAACATCACATGACTGTACCACTTAGTGACTGAGGTTCTGGCAGTCCTGGTTGGAGCTAGGATGAGAACCTCATGCTTCTCCCATTCCACCACACTCGATTCTGCTTCAACGCCACCTGCCTCTGCCTTTTGGGCCTCCCTGTGCACTGCTGGACTGCTACTCCTGCCACCCTCCACCGCTCCTGGCTGCCGCCTTCTTCCTCCTTGTGGTAACAACTAGTGCTTGCAGTTATGGTTGGGAGGAAGCATTAGGACAGGCATATCAAATTCGCGATGTCACATAACGTTGCGCGATGTATTGGAACTTTTCCCCCATTGCTGGCAATGGGGTGGGTGCAGTTTCATCATGATGCGTCTGGTCTGCGGGCCGGCAGTTTGAAACCCCTGCACTAGGAGGAAGGAGATGGGGAAGGTCAGCTGGGGTGGCAATGGGGGGGGGGGCAATAAGGGTAGGTGGCAAAGTGCAGGGTGTAAACAGCAGAGATGGGGGAGGTGAGTGGGTGGGGGCAGGTGAAAGCATGCAGTGATCATATATGTGGATAGTGCCCAACTTTGGTTCACATGATCTCGGGGGCACCACAGCAGCCATAACTTCAGCTGCCATTCCTTCAGCTCGTTGTAATGTCAAATGGTTGCTGAACAAATACAATATTCTAGTTCAGTGGTTCTCAACCTGTGGGTCGGGACCCCATTTGGGGTCGAACGACCATTTCACGGGGGTCGCCAAACAACGCAGTCCGCCATTTTTTCTCCCTTTTCCTTAGCTGTGCTACTCCCTTTTATTCTATTGGCTTTTGAAAGCCAGTAGAATAGACTCTCTTGAACAGAGTCTAATTCTATTGGCTTTCAAAAGCCAATAGGAATTGTCCAGGCTGTCTCTGCCCTGCTGAGCCCGCCAAAAGTCCCATTCTGCAAACGGTGCTGCACCGGTTGAGTAGTCCTCGACTTACGACCAGTTGAGTAGTCCTCGACTTACAACTGGTTGGGGGTCGCAGCATTAAAAAGGTTGAGAACCACTGTTCTAGTTGGAACTACAAAACAATCAAAAGGAGTGACTTCTCTTGTCGATTTCTGCTATTGTAGCTTGGGATTGTCAAGATCCTCTTAAAAATTGTTACTGGTGTTGTCTTCTAAGTGAATATTGTCTCTACCACTTTTTAAAAACCTGTTAACAGTATTTTCTCACTTCTGGTCCAAGTCAATTATAAGTATGTTAATTAGCATGGAACAGAAAACAGAGGTTTGTAGTGTGCTGCTTAACACATCCACTTGTTTAGTGTGATTGTTCAACCACTCAGCCTCCATCTAATAGTAACAGAAGTTGCCAATTTCTCTTCTCTTCTTCTTCTTCTTCTTCTTCTTCTTCTTCTTCTTCTTCTTCTTCTTCTTCTTCTTCTTCTTCTTCTTCTTCTTCTTCTTCTTCTTCTTCTTCTTCTTCTTCTTCTTCTCCTTCTCCTTCTCCTTCTCCTTCTTCTTCTTCTTCTTCTCCTCCCTCCTCCTCCTCCTCCTCCTCCTCCTCCTCCTCCTCCTCTTCAGTCTGCAGCTTGCAGCCTGCTTAAATGGGAACTAACCTCCCCATTAAGGCCAGTAGAAGTTTCCCCACCACAGCCCATAGGATCTGCTTCCGTTTCTCTACCAGGAAAGCAGAACTCTTGAAACTGGCATCATTTCAAAAGGAACTTTTATTTGCAGGTACAGAAAGCAGGAAAGCTGGCAGGATCTGAGGGCTTCCCACCCAAATCAATAGGTTAAACCTGCAAAGTAATAACTCCACCCCAACAATCCATCCTGTCAGTTCAAACAGGCCAATCCACAGATGACATCGGGCTGTGGGAAAGCAACCAATAAGATGCCTATCTCAAGGTTATTAGGTCTTCTCTGGTTTCTCCCTCTGCGCTGAGATAAGGCAGATGGCCCCGAAGCATTCCTTTCACACCCCATAGAGCAGGGCTTTTTAACCGGTGGTACATGTACTACCTGTGGTACTTTGCCACGTAACAGGTGGTACGTGACTGCTAGCCAAGTGTAGCAGGGGAGGGGAATGAGCTGAAGCGACCCAAGCCTAAGGCAGCTGCAGGACTGTCTGGGCTCGGCAGAAGCCCCAGGAGCTGGCAGGGCTCCAGCTGATTGGCTCCAGCTGATTGACACTTCCGGAAGCAGCGTGGAGCTGGAGATGAACTGAAGAAAAAGGGGGGAAGAGAGGAGAGGCTATAAAAGGAGGTGGTTTGGGCGGGAAAGGGGAAAAAAAGACAACAGGGAAAAAGAGGTCAGCAGGCAGGGAGGAAGCAGGAACAGAGAAGAAGAAGTAGCTGTTGCTGGAAGAAAAGGTCCTCTGGTTTGTTTTCTCCAGCCAGGAGAATGCAATCAGCGCTGATGAAATGAAAAGCCGGCATGTCAGAAAGGAGGTGGGTTTATTTAGTTCTGGATCAGTTGGCAGCTTGATTGGGTTACCATAAGGATTTTTGTACAGTTTTTACAGCATTTTGTAATTCAGAGGCTCCTTTGTGTGCTTTGGTTATTGGAATATTATAGTCTGTATTTTAGGCTACCAATGAGTCCAAAGTGTTGACTTCTGTAGGTTTAATCCTTTTAAACAAATGTAATTAGTTTTACCCCCTTATCTTGAGTCTGTCTATGGCAGGGGTGTCAAACTTGCAACGTCATGTGAGTGACATATTGCGACTTTCCCCCCATTGCTGGCAATGGGGTCAGCGCAGTTTTGTTGTGAGGATCTGGTCCACGGGTCAGCAGTTTGACACCCCTGATCTATGGCTTTTAGAAAGTTTTCTTTGAAGGTAAACAGGCTTAATTAAGGCTAAAGCTTTTCGCAATTGCTGGAGCCTTTCAGTTTAGGGCAGACATGTCAAACACAAGGCCCGGGGGCCAGATGCGGCCCGCAAAGTGGTTTCATGTGGCCCACAAAGCCATCCTGGAAATAGTGAGGAAACAGCCCCCACTGTCTTGGCCTTGGCCCAGGCCAGCCAGGAGGGAGCCAATGTACAATTTTGTGGTGGCCATCTATGCTGAAACGCATTCAGTCTTAGCTCTACAAGGCCATCTGGAAACAGTGAGGAACCAGCCCCTGCTGCGTCAGCCCCACCCCCTGGGTGCATGCTGGGGAGATGTCACCCTTTGTGAGAAATGAAGAAATGCACCATTGCCTGGAAGTGGCCAGCAAATGGCCCTCGCCTACTTCACTTATGCGGCTTGATGGGCTCCTGGGGAGGGGTTTCAGCAGGCAGTGAAGCTCCTCCAGTGGACCATGCCTTGGCACTTGCCCCGGTCCCACCCCCTTCTGCCAGAGACCCTCAGATCTGTCCCAGGCCCCCACAGGCATCCTTGATGCGAACGATATAGAGCTGGCCATGCCCACCTAGTAGGCCACACCCATTCCATCCATGCCCACCCAGTAGGCCGCACCCCCCCTGGCCACCCCAACCCCCCAAAGGCAACCGCAATGCTGATGTGGCCCTCAATGAAATTGAGTTTGACCCCCCTAGTCTAGGGGTTGCAACATTGTGACACATGATACACCTGAGACAGCTTAAAGGAAAAAAAAATGGAATTTATTTGTTTCTTTATTTTGTGAGCCTTTCTTGCTTTGCACTTGATTCCTGTGTCTTTAAAGGGTACAGGGAAGGGATGGGGGGGTGCATTCTTACTACACTGTGGAAAGAGCTCAGAAGGGAGAGAGGAAGAAGGGCCGACCAGCTAGCTCACGGGTCTACAAACTTGGCACTTTTAAGACCTGTGGACTTCAATTTCCAAAATTCCTCATCCAGCCATGATGGCTGAGGAATTCTGGAAGTTGAAGTCCACAGGTCTTAAAAGTGCCACGTTTGAAGACCCCTGAGCTAGCTTGTAGTGGTGCAAACATGGATAGATTCATCATACATTTGTCAGTGCAAAGGGAAAGTGATTCAGCAAAGGAACATCCACCAAAGAAATTAAAACTGGTACTTTTTTCCTTTTTTTCTACAATTTGTAATATTTTATTAGATCCTAGGATAAAATACAAACATACAAAAGCAAATAGTAGGACACAGTGGGGAGGAAAAAGGGGAAAAAGTGAGGGGGAGAAGGGAAAAAGAACAGATTTCCTCTGTTGCAGTAGAAGGAAGCATTAACATTGAACCTCAACTTTTACTTTTCCATAATATTATAAACTAGCCATTTTTATAACAACAAATGAATCTAATCAGTAAAACCCAAAATCCCCCTCTTTTTTTTAAGTCATCAAGCTTTTGACACCTTGCTAAGCACTGGTGGTACTCGAATATTCTTATATCCTAAAAGTGGTACAATCTGTGAAAAGGTTGAAAAGCTCTGCCGTAGAGGATACATCAAAGCAAATAGAGGAAACATTCTATTTGCACTACAAGCCCCCTGGTCTTCCCCCTCCCCCCCATAGGAGAATGGCAGAACCCAAATAACTTAAACCAGTGATGGCAAACCTTTTAAAGACCGAGTGCCCAAACTGCAACCCAAAACCCACTTATTTATCGCCAGGTGCCAGGTGGGCATAGCCCACTGGGTGGGCGTGGCTGTGGTGGTCATGGCAAACTGGGTGGGTGTGGCCAAGGTGGGCATGGTCACCTCAAAGTTGCTCGTGGGGAGGGACGCCTGTGGGGGCCAGGCAGAGTTAGGGGAGATCCAGGGGGTCTCTGGCAGGTAGGGCGGTGGGCAGGAGGCTCGTCCTGCAGGGTGAGGCGAGGCAAGGCGAGGCAGGGCGGGGGTGCCATTGTTGCAGGCCAAGGCGATGCAGGGGCCGGGGCGGCTCCTGCCTGACACCATCAGCCCCCGCACACAGAGGCCAGCAAGCGCACGGGGGCCGACAGTGTCTGTCAGCAGCCAGAGCCTGCCGGCCCCTCGACCGGCACATTCTGGGGCTCCGCAGCCCGCCACTAGCAGTTCAGAGAAGCCACCTGAGCTGGATGGCCGGCCGACAGCTGTGAGGCGATGCAGTGGGTCATGCCCAGGAAAAGGAGAGCATGCGAGGCCAGGAGGGACAGGATGGGACGGGGGGGGGGGAGGGAGGAAACCAGCCATGCTGGGATGCATCCGGCCACCTGGGACCTCGGCAAGTTAGCGGGCAGCTGCTTGAAGAGGGACAGTTGCCATCACCGGGGCATGGCACCTGTGCCCACAGAGAGGGCTCTGAGTGCTGCCTCTGGCACGCATGCCATAGGTTCGCCACCACTGATCTAAACCCAGAGAATATGTATGATTAATAACTGAGGCTCTGACAGCCAGTTTGGTCTAGTCGCCCAGCTAGAAACCAGGAGACTGTGAGTTCTAGTCCTTCCTTAGCCTTGAAAACCAGCTGGGTGATCTTGGGCCAGCCTCTCTCTCTCAGCCTAATTCACCTCACAGGGTTGTTGTGGTGGGGAAAACAGGAGGAGGATGTGTTGAATACGTTCACTGCTTGAGTTATTTGTAAAAAAAAAGGCAAATAAATAACTAAATGTCATAAAGAATATAGGATGCCAACGAGGAGTTCTTCTACAAGGAAGAAACAGATGCTACGATATGCCGCCCATCTCCCCTGGAGCAGCTCTAGGCTATTCGAGGACTGAGCTGCACCTCCGCCTTAGGAATTCAGGCAGGCAGCTGCAGCCGGGAGAGCTGGCTTGAGGGCAGGTTGGAGGGGCCTGGACGAATGTGTGCTGCTCCCTGACCACCACTCCCCGTACGAGGAAGGCAGCAGAGAAAAGGGAGGGGGAGAAAAGAGGAGAGGAGAGACATGTTGGAGCTGCTCTTCCGTCTGAGCCTGGCGACCTCCTTTCCTTTGTCTGGGGGGGGGGGTGTCCCAGAAGGAAGAGAAAGCAGCAGCTTGGTGCCTTCGGTCCAGTCTGGCCTGGGGCTTCCTTGTTTTTCTGCATCTGTTTCTGGCTGAATGGACAGCCCTGGTTTCAGTTCTTCAGTTCTTCTCCCAGAAGAAACACAACCTGGGGACTGGATGGGGGTTTGTCAATGGCATGGGGTTCTCCGGTGCCCAGCATTCGGCGGGTGGCAAAGATGGCTGCTGGAGGAAGCCCCGGGCCTTGTCCATTTCCTGCTGTCTGAGCCCCACGGAGGGCTGCAAAGACCTGGCTCTTCTCCCGAGCTTTCAGCTAGGAGGGGGGCCTGAGATGGCAGGAAGGCTGGTCTGGCGCTTGGGGACAAGGGTGCCTTTGGGCTAACCAGGTTTCATGAGTTGCTTGAGCCACCCAGAGTCCTTATATGAGACAGGCAGCCACACAAGTCCTGTCAATAAGTAAGAAAATATCTCCACCAGTCCAGAAAAGTAGCAAGAGAAAAGAAAGGCTTCTTGGAGGCTCCCGGGGTAACAGAAAGCAACTTCACCGCTTTCTGGCAAAAAAATGCTTGTGGTCCTGTAGGGCTTTTGGAGCGGTCCACCCCCGCTCGGACTTCCAGAGGTCTCACTGGCCCAAAGCATCTTGCTCTAGATGGCATTCCTCTTTGATGTGCCCCTTCCCTGTTTCATTAAACAGCAAGAAGCTCTTCTAACCTTGATGCCCCCAAGAGTCTTGTCCGAGTCCCTCAGAAGCTGACCTGAAGCCCAAGGTGGTCCCTGCAGCTGCCGTGTTGGCCCTTCCGGGGCCCCAGAGCCAAAATGATGCCCTGCCCACCTGCCAGACCTTTTCAGCCATCTCTCTCTCTCTCTCTCTCTCTCTCTCTCTCCTAAATCAGGGTGGCTGGCAACCTGCCTGCCTGGGCAGCGGTGCCAAGGGGCCTTCCCCCTGTGGCTGATGATTAAGCACGATAATCACCATGGCTCCGGGATGCCTTTTCTGGAGGGGGGAGGAATTTATCACAGGCAGACTGCTGACACAGGCTGGGGGAGAGGGGAATCTGAGACAGCTGTAATGTAATTATTCAGCAAATGTAATTAGCTACAGATGTACTGAATAAGTAATATGCAAAAGATATTTATCCCTGACTACTGCAGCCCATTAAAATGCATTATTATGGCCATTTGTCAGGAAAACAGCAACATTTATTAATGCATTAAAGCTAATTCCTGGTGAATTAGTAATTGGCTAAACAACAGACTAGGGCACAGTACCTTCCTGGGTGAATAATTCCCCTCTGCCCAGCATCCTTTGGAAGACCCCTGATGTTTTCCTTGCCCCCTCTTTTTTTCCGTGGGCAAACAAGCTGCCTAAGGGGCAGGGGAATGATGGCTGGGTGGGACTGGGAGGGAGACCGGAGCAGTCTGGAGAATCCTTAAAGTTGACCTGGAACTTAATGAGGAAGGAAAACATGTGCACCAAAGAACAGGGCTTACCAGCATTGCTAAAAAAGATTAATAACCTAGAAATCTACTGGACAAAAAATAGTAGAAATGTTCAGAAATATTTATTCACAGATCTGGAAAAATATAACAGCAAAGTATTTCAAGATGGGGAAAGCTAAATTTGTCTTGGAAGAATTGCTTCTGTTAAATTGGATGGCCTATCTGTTTCAAATGATTCTAATAATAATTAAAAACAATGACTGGCTGAGACGAGAAACAAACAGTTCAATAAAAGACCTAAGATTAAATGTAAGATGCTACAGGATTTAAAAGAGTGAGTTGGGATCTGCCAGGCCCAACTGAATGAAGCAGCGAGCATACTTAAAATGTGAGATTAATACAGGAAAATAATTTTATCAGATTTTTCCACCTTGGTCTTGTTACTGAATGGAACTGTGAAGAAATTTGCTTAAGGGAGAGATTACAACATATAGAGAGATTTGAATATTAACAAGAGAAAGGAAAACGTTTTTTGAGGTGTTCTCTTCTGTGTGGTCAAAACCACCCAGCTGGTTTCAGCTCCTTCAATAACCAGCAAAGAACTGGTCCAAGAGAACTGCAGAACAGAGAGACACACCTAGAGACTTCAAAAGCTTCAGAGCACTTGTTGGACCTTATTTATGAAACATTGCTGAAATGTGATTAAAAGACTGAACAACTGTGATTAAAGACTATGATCAAATGGCTTCAAATTTAGATACAGTAATTAATATACAACAATAGGAATTTCAGTAGATGAAGAGTATTACATTCATACCAAACATTAAGAGAAAATTGGTATAAGAAGGTTAATTGTTGGCATATTACCCCAGTATTGATGGCTAACATGGACAATTCATTTTTTAAAAAAGTTGTTGAAATTGCAATGATCATTTTTTTACACAGTATTTGTTAGCAATGTTATAAAGTTCAGCAATTTTGGAAAATAATTTACAATAGAATGAAAAAAATCCTAAAAGTTCATTTTGCTTTCCAATTTGCTATTTTTAAATTAAATATGACTAAATCTTACATTCCCACAAAGTATATGGAATTTGCTTTGTACAGATAAATGCTGCGAGGAGGTTTTGTACTTCCTATTGGTAAGTATACATACTCCTTCTGCAGCAGAATGCCTAACTAAGCTCCAGGACTATGCCTTTTTTCCAAAATAAATTCAAATTTCAAAAATAATTCTGTCATGGAGTTTAATTCAATTTGGAAACCATCTTTTGGTTCTTTCAACCATTCCACTGCTGTTCAAATATGACAAAAATATTTTTGGCCTTTCTATAAAGGTTAAGGTTTCCCTGTCCAGTCGGGTCCAACTTTAGGGCGCAGAACTCATCTCCGTTTCTTGGCCGAGGGAGTCAGTGTTGTCTGAAGACACTTCCATGGTCACTTGGCCAACGTGGCTATACGGCAAAGGCACAGCGAACACTGTTACCTTCCCACTGGCGTGGTACCTATTTATCTACTTGCATTTGCATGCTTTCAAACTGCTAAGAGTGGATAGGAGCTGGGGTGAGGACAGGAGCTCACCTCATTGTGTGGTGCTCAGGTCTTGAATCCAGGCTATCAGCTTTCCAGCTGACAAACTCAGCATCTTTAACCACTGAGCCAAAGTGCCCCCTTCATACATGCCAATTAAAAAAAACCCAAGGCGTTCATACAGTACTATGTATACTAAATCGAGAGAGGCTGGATGGGTGTATTATGAAACTGCATAGCTGAGAGATGGAGAGCTAATGTGGAATCTCTAAGTCAGGGGTCCCCAACCGCCAGGCATGTACTGGTCCCAGTCCATAGCCTGTTGGGGACGGAGCCACGAAAGCAGCAGGCGAGCATGCGAAGCTTCCTTTGTGCATGCGTAGGTCCTAGGTTGCAAGTACAAAGCCATCCCCTCCCCTCCCCCACCACCGTGGCTGTTGGTGCGTGGAGAAAGGTTGGGGGCCGCTGCTCTAAGTCATGGTATTCCATGGAACCAGAGAAAAATTTAAAAGGAGGATTAAAAACTGAACCTTTTGTGATAGTTATGATAAGGAAAGTATCAATTCTATCTCTAATCCAGTGGTTCTCAACCTGTGGGTCGGGACCCCATTTGGGGTCAAACGACCATTTCACGGGGGTCGCCAAACCACACTGTCCGCCATTTTTTTCCCTTTTCCCTAGCTGTCCTACTCCCTCTTATTGGTGGCCACACCCACTTGGGGGTCACCACAACATGGGGAACTGTATTATGGGGTCACGGCATTAGAAAGGTTGAGAACCACTGCTCTAATCCATCTTTGAAGTCCAAGTGCAGAAGCTGGTTAGTATCAATTCTACCTCTAATCCTAATATACCTTAAGATATGAATGTCTCAGATACTGGGCTTTAAGCCATTGCCAGCCCTCTGAGGCAGGACAGTGAAGACGTGGATCCTGCATGCAGCTTTATTGGCATTAAAATCTTGGAACCTGCCCCACCTTTCCCGACTCTTTGGAAGGACCACCAGGCCAAGGTGGGGGGTTCCTCTACTTCTCTTTCTCGTGCTTCTGAGCATGTGATTTCCCCTCCCACCCTTCTGGAGACCCTCATCCGGGAGAGCTTTCCGCCAGTCCAACCTGGATGACCAGAGAGTTCCCACTGAGGGTCTGGGCATACCAGGAGGTGGGGTGATGGGGGAAGGGGCAATTCCTTTCTTCTGGAAACCTTTGTCCGTAAGAATGGCTGCCTTCTCACGGGACAGGTTGGTACAAATCTGACTTTGGAGGGTGGCTGGGTCGCTGGATATATGTTGTGTGCATGTGTGTGTGTGTGTGTGTGTTCATGCAATGATTATTTGATATTACTTGTTGTGTTTTTTGTTTTTGAGGGATGAAGATGTATTTTTATTGTTATTGCTGATGTCAAAATCCAATTATACTTCATCTCCAGTTATCAAATATAGAAAACCGCAATTCTGCCTTCTCTGGATTCTGTCATAAAGAAAGAGAGGGGGGTGAACAAAGGGGCTTTATGGCCCTCACTTCCTTCAGTATACTTCTAAGGAACTGAATGTGTGTATTGCAAAAGAAGTGGGTCCTTACAACAAGGCAGCAATTTCAACAGTAAATTCAAAATATTAATAAGTCAAGAATACGGTTTACATCCAGATTTCATTGGAGCATGAGATCCTACTATTAGAGGGATTAAAATCAATTTGGAAAGTGACTTAAAACAATAATTGAGGAGTTGGAATAAGATTTGGTTTCCAAGGCTATATTCTCATCTTTTGCCCAAATGAAAGAAAATTACATCAGAATAATTGGTGGATAATACATGATTCCAGTGAAGCTGGTGCATATAACTAAAAATAAACCAATCGCCTGATGGAATATTGGCAGTGAGAAAGGCAGAGATTTTATTATGTGCTGGAGATACCCAGAGATTAGAAACTTAGTGGTTTAGTACAGTATTTACAGAAATGTGTAAATCAAAGTGAACTCCCAGTTTCATTGCAGATAAAAGACCATCAAATCTAAAGAACCAGTGCCTTATATATTGATAATGGCCATAATGCCCTTGAAGAACATCTGGAAGATTCTGCTGGTCCAGAATGTGGCAACGTGGGCAGCATCTCTGCTTCACGTACTGCATTGGCTCCCGGGAGTGCAATTGAAATGGTTGCAGAGCCCCTACACATCTCTTTGAGCACAGGACCAGCACGAACAGAAGCCAATGAAGGTAATGTGGCCAGGACCCCAGTGGATGGTGTGGGTGAGCAGGTCTCCCTTTCAGGTCAAGGAAGCCATCAGCAGTAGCTGTGTTGTTCTCTTTGACTGGATGCACTTTTTCCAGTTGGCCAATTGCGTCTGTGATCTGCCAGCATTTTCAAATGTCTCAAGGATCATCCTACAGAAAGGGGGGTAGACATATTCTCTAGGGGACAGGACAGAACCTTGGGTGGATGGTTCAGATCAGGAAGGGCTTCTGCTGCCTTATTGCCTTCTTTGATAAAGCGTCTAAATTAGTGGATCAGGAAAATGTTGTTGATATAGTTGGACTTCAATAAGGCATTTGACAAAGTAGACCACAGCCTACACTTTGGTACAACAGAACAATGTGGGATAGACAGCATCACCACTAGCTGACCAACTGCACTCAACGTGTAGTCCTTAAAGGAACTACATCGACATGGAGGGAAGGATGGAATGGGGTAGCTCAAGGTTCTGACTTAAGCCCAGTGCTGTACAATATCTTCATAAACAGTTTGGATGGGGATAGAAGGGGAACTTGTCAGATTTGCAGATGACACCAAGCTCAGGGCAATTACCAGTATTTTGGAAGATAAACTCAAGATCCAGAAGGATCATGACAGACTTGAACATTGGGCCATACAAGAAAAACCAAATGCACAGGTACAGTATAGGTGCTATTTTGCTCAATAGTAGTAACTGTGAGACGGATCTCGGAGTCCTAGTAGACAATCACCTAAATATGAGCCAGCAGTGTGCTGCAGCTGCCAACAGAGTGCTAGGCTGTATTAACAGAGGGATAGAATCAAGATCACGTGAAGTCTTAATATCATTTTTCAATGCCTTGGTAAGACCACACTTGGAATACTGCATCCAGTTTTGGTCACCACGATGTAAAAAAGATGTTGAGACTCTTGAAGGGAGTGCAGAGAAGAGCAACAAAGATGATTAGGGGCTGGAGATTAGAACATGCAATGAATGGCTAAGGGAACTAGTTATATTTAGCCTAATGAAGAGAAGGCTCAGAGGGGACTTGCTAGGAGTCTTCCAATACTTGAAGGGCTGTCCCAAAGAAGAGGGGGGGGGGTCAACTTACTTTCCATAACACCTGAGAGTAGGCAAGAAGCAATGGATGGAAGCTCACCAGAGGAAGATTCAACCTGCAAATGAAGAATTTCCTGACAGTAAGAATGATTAATCAATAGAACAGTTTGTCTCCCATAGTTGTGGGTGCTCCACTGCTGGAGATTTTCAAGAAAAGATTGGACAAACATATGTCCGGTATGGTCTAAGAACTCCTGCCTTGGGCAGAGAATGGATTAGGAGACCTCCAAGGTCTCTTCCAGCCCTGGGATTCTATGATTTGTTAAGTGCCATGTTCCCCCTTGGGTAGTCCTTGGCCTAAAATGCTTTATCAGAATGATCAGGGGTTAGACTAGACAATCTCTGAAGTCCCTTCCAGTTCTAGGACACAATGATTCATTAAGAATTTGGCAGTTGGTCTGTCAGGAGAGGAATCTCACTCAAGTGCCTTTTCTTTCAGCAATGTTTTGTAGAGTGTGTTAGTGTTTAATTTTAGGAAACTATCATTTGGCTTAATTTTAGAGTGTGTTAGTGTTTAATTTTAGGAAACTATCATTTCAGGGCCAGTGATGAGAGCAAGCAAGCATTATGGTGGCTAAAATCCTGGCTCAAACTGAGAAAAAAAAACCTGGTGGGAAAGGAGGAGATGCAAAATATTTTACAAGAGACAAAAGGGTTCCTGCCACCATCAGCTCTCTCAGGTCACATATATTTGCCACTTGAGAAATTTTGTCTGGCTTTTCTTACAAAGTCTTTATTGCACACCAATGATTTGTCGCTTTTTGATACACCTATCATATAACACATGCATGTAATAATTGTTTTGCTGCCCTGTAAAGACTTCCCCACAACACTTTGATTTGTCTGAAGTGGTTTATATTTTCAGGGAGCAAAAAAGCCACTTTGCAAAGATGTTGGGTGTTCCTCTCAGACTCAGGGAAGAGCTTCCATCCAGCTCCAGGCCAACTCAAGAGCCGGGGGCTTATGGGCAGCAGTAGGGCTGAGCACAAGGTCCATGTTCTCGGCTTTTGCGTTTCCTTCTTTATTTAGCATATGGCATCTACAGAGGTCGTGCAATCACTGATATATAAATTTTGTTTAAATAGTGTCAGCAAACACACACAGACATACATGCAAACCATACAATATAGGACATAATATATTAAATTAAGATAAAAGAATAAAATCATCACATTTTATTATTATCATTATTCTATCAGGTACTTCAGGTAGAATCTACCCAGGCAGGCCACGTGCCCCAGGTGGGTATGCTGATGCCTCCCCCCACCTCCACGGCAGATCCTGGTGGGCATCTTAGCGATGTTCCTGATCCTTGGGAGCAGACTTCTTGGGAGATCTGTATCCCTCCTAATATTCAGGAAGAGCTTTCAGTGACAGTGATCAGCTGGGGACACTGGCATTTTATAATAATAATAATAATAGTAAAGTTGGAAGGGACCTTGGAGGTCATCTAGTCCAACCCCCTGCTCGGGCAGGAAACCCTACACCATTTCGGACAAATGGCTGTCCAGTCTCTTCTTAAAAACTTCCAGTGTTGGAGCATTTACTGCTTCTGGAGGCAAGCTGTTCCACTGATTAATTGTTCTCACTGTCAGGAAGTTTCTCCTTAGTTCTAGGTTGCTTCTCTCCTTGATTAGTTTCCACCCATTGCTTCTTGTCCTGCCTTCAGGTGCTTTGGAAAATAGCTTAATTCCCTCTTCTTTATGGCAGCCCCTGAGATATTGGAACACTGCTATCAAATGGTGCATTGTTTTAACTGATAGTTATGCTGTTGTTTTATTGTGTATTGTGCACCACAAGGGCCCTTCGCCAAGTAGGGAAGTATAAAAGTACAGTAAACATTAACAAAGGAGGGTCACTGAAGATTAATCCCTATCGACCCACCTGGCGATGGTCTCAGTTTATGAAAGGGGACCATTTTGGAATGGAGGAGAGTTAAATGGTAAAGAAAACACACTGAAAATGAACTTGGAGAAAGAAAAATAGGTTGTGTGTCTGTGAAATTGGAAGGAAGGCAAAGAGTGTAATAGAGATGAATAAAGGTGATCAGATCCTGCAGAGCACAAGCACAAGGAAGTGAAGGTGCAGGTTTAATTATGAATGAAAGAGCTAAAATTATATGAGAAGGTATGAATTCATGTCACTTAAGTTGAGGTAGGTGTGGATGAAAGGAAGAATCCATAGAGTGATAATCGTGGCCCATTATGCTCCAGTGAATGGGGACAATGAAATCACCAGGATGAATTTGAGGAAAAATTACTCTGAATGAATGGAACCTGGGGTGGGTGGGTGGGTGAGGAAGGTCATCTTGTTAGGTGAAATGAATGGGAACAAAACAAAAGAGCCTGGAAAAGTGATGGGCCCACTCAGAAAGTCAAGAATGAATGAGAATGGTAATTGCTGAGAAAAAAAAATCTCTTTGGAGTAAGGAATTTAACTTTATCCACATATACCTACGGCAAAGGAATAAATACAAATCTTTTAACTGCTTATTATGAAAAATCAATGAATTAGATGAAAATTCAGTGAAGATTACAAGGGTAACGAAAGATTCTGAATGGGACAGAAATCCTCCTTAAAACGTCAAGAATAGATATTGGGGGAATCAGCACAGAAGAAAAGGAAAGAAGAGAGTGAAATGAGAATGAAAAGTAGAGGAAAATACAAACGCTCTATAAAAAAGATACTATAAGATGGATGAACCTTCCAACAAAATGAATGGAAAGTGGACATCAGAGATATGGAATCTGCCTGCAACAAAGTAAAAAAAAAGATTACACAATCCCATAACGGTGCATAGAATTACGATAATGCATAGAATGAAAAAAAAAAAAGATGTTTGGTGGAATGATGGAAATTCTGGATCAAAAAAAAACAGATATAAGAAAATGGTTGCTGCAAAATGGAGGAAATATTATATAATGTGCCTACAGAGCTAGGGAGACGTGCTACAGCCAAAAAGATCAAGAAATAATTAAGACTGGAAGAGGTAGAGAAAATGTAGAATAATTTGGTGGGGATGAAACATTGTTTGGGAGGTGAATTAGGAGAGCCAAACCTGGAGCTCTTGGCAGCCTGAATAATGCGGACAATGTGGGATGAACCTGGGAGCAGAGTGGAGATTCTGAGATTCAGAGGGGACAAGAGAAGGACGCTAGAAAAGTTTCCTGCCCAGTTTAAAAGGGATAAAAAGGGAGCCGTAAATGCCTTGAGAAGGCGGAAATGGCTGCAAGGCTGATGGGACAACTGGTGATTCCAGAACTGCCCTCTTCTCCAAAGAGGAGCTGCATGAAGAAGCCCCCAGGGGTTGCCAAGTCTGCTGGTCAGAATTTGGATTGAAAGGACGGGAGCAGCGACAGAAAGATTTGGGAAGTGCGCTTGAGTCCAATCTGCACATGCTCCATTGCATTCTTCCTCCGGGCAGAGTCAAGAATACTTCCCTGGACTTTGTTCTCCGGTGCCAGAGACTTCCGGCTGCTCCTCTTCATCCAGGAGTTCAGAAAATCATATGCAACAAGCCACTCAGAGAGACAAGGGTGGGCAAATGCGCCTTCGGCTCTTATCTTACACGTTTCCCCTCTTTCCCAGAGGCTTTTCCCCTTCAGGATTTCAAGCTGTTGGATCTGGGCCACCTTCTGCCCCAGTTCATCGACATCCAACCTTCTGGATGTTGAAACAAGGATAATTCTGTGGTCTTTCTCTCCTCAGGTGCTGGTCACACACAACTCATTCCTCCCTGGTCCTTCAGATAAGGCCCGAGTTAGCAGACCCGCTTGTTCCTTCCTTCTTGATTGATTGATTGGCACCTTACACAGAAATAAAGCAGGAACATAGAAAAAAAGCAAAAACAAAACTGGAAGGCCTGATACAACTGACTCCAGTTCACAGTCATCATCTCAACCATCACAAAAGCTCAGACTCAACCCTTGTCCTGACCCAAAGTCCAGAGCAAAAGCAGGCTTCCAAGCCTTTGTGAAAGAACAGCAGGGTTGGGGCTATCTGGGTCTGTTTTGAGTCTTGTCTAAGTGGGTGAGCAACTCTTCTGCCTCTCCTTCCTCCTTCTCAAGGCTGGTCCAGCCACCTGATCAGCCAAATTTTCCTGTTCCCAACAGGGTACTAGAGGGTTAGGGTTAGAGGTCTAGACTCTAAATCAACCCCCCCCCCCGCCATCCTTGGAGTTACCAAAATGGCAACTTGGAGTTGCCTTCCCCCCTTCGTCTCCCATCTGGAAAGGCAAGGCATCCCTGATCCATCCTCTCCTCGTCTTCTCCTCACTGTTTCGTCTGCATGGAAAGGGCACTGCCCAGAGGATTGGCACAGAGCATCCTCCAACCTTTGGAGTGTTGCTGTGACGTTAGAGAGCTGCTGTCAAAATGGTGAGCCTGACAACAACTGCAGCTGCCCACAATCCATTCCTGTTGCCACCCAGGGGCCCATCTCCTCTGAAACACTGCCTAGTTGAAAAGACTGGCCCAACTAGGTGCATGATTGTTGCCACGAGAAGGATGTGAAGAACCATCAGGTTGTCCCAGCTGCAACACCACCAGTTCTTCCACAGCTGAACCGAGCAGTTGATCGTTGCCACTGCTGTAGGCTCACTATACCATCAAATTAGCTGTGCAGCCCCCCAGCCTTAGATCACACACTGGTCACTGGACCAGCTCTCTTCCTCACCAATGGCCTCCGAGGGGTCTCTTTGTGGCCATTGTAAATCTTGTTTGCCGTAGCTCCAGGCCCAAGTTCTTCAGGCACAACCTCCAGACCTCACAATTTCCACAGGCCGGCACAATTTCCACAGGCCAGTAGTGTCTATGCCCTGTCCCTCACATCATTACTGAAAAATAACAACAGTATGGGATCTGTTAGTATTTTGGCATCTGTCTTGGGGCTTCCTGATCTGGCTCCCCAACTTTAGAGAATGTTGGGGGGGGAGCAGTAGACTCATCCTCCCTCTCAGACTGTGCAGTACCCATCCCTGGCTGGCTGCCCCCTCCCCTCTCCCACCCCATGAGACTCTGTGGGGAGGCCGAGGGCCAGTCAGGCCCAAACAAGGCTGACTGACATGGGGGTTTGTCCTCAAAGGCAATTCAGCTCAGGCTGCCAAAAGCCTGTGAAGAAGAGTTTTTGAAATGTCCAAAGAAAGCCCTCCTTAGTGAGCTTGCACTAAATGAGGGCTGGAAGTGCCTATCGCGGTTTCCAAGATTTTGTCCCTCACCCGTTCCTTGCATTAAAAGATCTTGTTGAAGTTGGTGTAATTTTTGATTATACAGGACTTGAGGCCAAATCAGGAAAGAGAACAGAGGCTTCCCCTTTGCAGCCACTTCTAGCAGGAAGTTTGAGCCATGAAAATAGCAAACAGAAGCTGGTGGTGGTGGTGGGGTAACATTGCCCCTCACAGTTGCACCCTGATCTTCAAGCATCCATGGTCTGAGTGCTGAACTCTTCCTTAGGGGGCAGATTGTGCCTCCTGCCCAAATTGAAGAGGTGTCCTGGGGGGGGGGGGCTCCGCTGCACCCCCCTCTGCCAGCTAAGGTCTCTGACAAATGCCCAACCCTGGCATGGAGCAGGAAAGCCCACCCAACTGGGCACCTAATAGGGAAGCTTGTGGCCAGTTGGAAAAGCAGCAGCGCCATCTAGCGGCTAATCTCTGCTCTCCCAGATGCGCAGCTGGGATGGGTGGCCAAATTCAGAATCAGAGAATTCAGTCTGAGCAAGTCCTTCTCTGCTCTTTCTCACCTGCTGAGAGGGCGGACTGGGTGGGGTCGAGGGAAGACGCGCCTGCCCACCTCACAAGCATTGCTCAGCGGGGAGGGAGGTCGGCCCTCCCACCCCTCGTCTTGACCGACACGCCCTGGCAGCAGGGAGCCATCCCTGGTAAAAAAAAAAACACGCCGGAACTCAGATTGACATCCGTTGCCCAATCGTCCCTGTGTGGGTGGTGGGGGAAGGCCCTGAGGCTGAAGGTTATCTCAAAAGTGATGCTCCTTTGAGTCCCACACCAGCCCCTCTCCCAGACTCCCTGCTTTGCACCCTTTTTTCTCAGGCTTTCTCCTTCAGCAAGGCTCCCACAACACGCAGAACAGGTGACTTCTGGATCTGGGTGCCAAAAGGAGCAGGGCCTGGGTGCTCCCCTGGACGCTGTGTAACCGTCCTGAATTCGGGAGTTTGTTCTGGGGCAAGACGTGGATGCGTTCTTTGACAGGTGCGCGCTGCACCGCATCTTTCCATCACAACTCTTTGCAAAGCTTAATCCAAGAAGGAAAAACTTGAGACGCCCAAATCCAAATTAAACAGGGTGAACAAAGTACGGGTACCGGTGGTCCTCGACTTATGACAACAATTGAGCCCAAAATTTATGTTGCTAAGTGAGACATTTGTTATGAGTTTTGCCCCATTTTGCAACCTTTCTTGCCAAAGTTGTTAAGTGAATCACTGCAGTTGTAAAATTAGCAGTTGTAAAGTAAAACTGGTTTCTGCATTGACTTTGCTTGCCAGGTCACAAAACGTGATCACATGACCCTGGGACACGGCAACTATCATAAATATGGGTCAGTTGCCAAGCATCCGAATTTTGATCACGTGACCCAGGAGGATGTTGTAATGTGTGAAAAATGGTCCTAAGTCACCTTTTCCAGTGCCGTTGTAACATTGAACGGTCACTAAATGAACTTTTGTAAATCAAGGACCGCCTGTATAGGGCTTTTCTGGGGCACCCAGCTTTGCTAACCACTTGCCCTGCCCCTGGGTGCAGGCAGCGCCGGGCCTAGGGGAGGCTGATCCAGGAGGAGGAGGAGGAGGAGGAAGAGCAGCAGCAGCACCACTGGAGATACTCAATATGTAGTTCAACAAATGCCAGCTCAACCCAAACTGGCACCAGGGCTGTGGGGAATGTGGGTGAGGCTGGCTTGGCCCTCGGTTGCTACAAGAGCAGTTGGGGTGGGGGCGGGGGCAGGGGGGGCACAGCATCTCTTATGCATAGGAAGCAGGGCTGCCCCCTCGTGGACGCAGTGTGTGTGTGTGTGTGTGTGCGTGTGTGTGTGATGTTTGGCACCTGGGTCTTGAAAGAGCGGGCAGCGATGTTGTGGTCAGAGACTGAGACGCAGGCAGGGTTCTGGGAACAGCGGTGCGGGGCTCCCGGCTCCGGCCGAGGGCCACAGCAGGCCTGGCAGCCCAGGGACAGCCGAGGGGGGGGGGAAGGTTTCCGCTTGCTCAGCCTCGGAGCGGCTGCGGTGACTGCCGGCCAAGTTCTCCCTTCCGAAGGGCCCGGGGCGCCTACTCAGCTGGCCGAGCGCAGCCGGAGCGCAGTCCGCGGAGCCTCCGCGCTCAGCCCGCCCGCCTTCTTCCAAGAGCCCTACAGGGGGCGCCCTCTGCACGCCAGAAGCCCTCGGTGGCTGCCGCCGCCCGAGCCGTGCAGAAGCGACGCGAGCCCGTGCAAGGTGGAGAATCCGTCTGCGTGTGGCGGGAACGAGCCCCTTCCCGCGTCCCCCAACTCCCTCTCGCTTTCTCCGGCCCGGACTTTCCCACGGGCCCTTTTCGCGCCCCTGCGTGTCCGGATCCTGGCTCCGAGGAGTCCCGTCCCGCTGCTTTAGAACGGAGCGCTCGGGGCGGCTCTCTCGTTAGTTGGGTCCTCTCCTCCCAAGGCCGGCGGGAGGGGCGCCCGGGAGCTCTTTGGGGTAGGGTCGCCTCCCACATCTGCGCTGCGTGTCGCGGCGCTCTGCGCCCTCTGTCTCCGTCCGGGCGTCGGCTATTTCTTCCTTTGCTCAACTAAGGTTTTGTTTCATTTATTTTGTTATTTATTTATTAAGTAAATTTATGTAGCCACCCAACTTACACATGGGCGACTCAGGCAGCTTACAGTTTAAAAATCCACCATATAATAAAACCCATCACTAGAAGCCCCTCCGCCACGGCGGCAGAAACACAATCAAATCAGCCACTTGATCAGCTCCGTCTCCATTCCGGGCTCCCCTTTGGGAAAAGGGGCAGAATGGGGCAACCGTACATTGGGGGGGGGATGTTGCCTCATAAAGAAGGGGCCACCAGATGGCAATCCCTAATCGATAGGACCACCAATATCCTGGTGGGCCAGGTGGATGTAACGGGGAAGAAACAGCCCTTCCAATCACAGACTGGAGCAGGTGACAGCAAATAACACCCCCCCAGCCCCAGAATTCTGTAGGTGGGGCCCTTTGTGGCATGCCCAGGGTGTGTGTTTGTGTGTGTGTGTGTGTGTGTGTCTTGGGGCTGGCTGTGTGGCTCCTGAAGGGCGCACAGCTGGCGGAAAAGCCAGTCTGGAGGCCTGGGCAACGTATCCTTTGTGCTAGTGGTTGAACTACAAAAGTGGCAGGGAAAGAACTGGACCCTACAGGAGGTCAGCAAGAGAAGGAAAGAAGGCGCTTCTGGCTCCACCATGCTGCGAGCAGACACATATATTGAGGGGGGGGCAGAGGAAGGGAGGGAGAACCTGTATGGTTCTCCATCACAAATTAATTAAACAAATTAATTAATAAAATTTTATCTTATAGGAAGATGGGGCAGATGCCAATGGCCAAGACATCCTCTCCTACTGCATTTCTCTTCTGCCCACAGTGCCAATTCTGACAAGCTGATGCCTGGACAAGTCCCTGCAGTTTCCTGGCAGCCTTGTTTGGAAGTGACTTGTCCTTCCTTCTTCCTAGGGCTCAGAGAGAGTGGCTGGCCCAAGGCCACCCAACTGGATTTGTGCCTAAGATGGGACTAGATCTCACCATCCCCTGGTTTGTAGCCTGGTGCCACACACCACACAAAGGCCAGGTAGGGGATTAAGAATTAAGAAATTAATCAGTTCAGTTTCTCTCTGTCCCCTTCAGCATCAGGCCTTTGTCTCCAGCTTGTGGTCCCAACTGTTTCCTTGACTTTTTTGGACATACCAGGTAAACCCCCTTATTTTTGGCATTTTGAGCTTAGCCTGTCTAACTGCATCCTTGCAAATTTGGCTGTGTTCTGTTATTTTGTATGTATCTCCTCCCACTTTTCCACTGTTTTTAAAGTTCTCCTTTTTGTTTCTCAGTTTCTCAGAGAAATTGCTGCAACGTGAAGGAAGGAAAGGCCAAGACAGTGAAGTATGAAATGAACCAGCGGCATGTTGACCTCTCTGTGAATCGAAAGGGACTGGAATTGGCCACTTTCAGTCAGAAATGCATAATATTTGTTACTCGGGAAGTGAAAAGCCAAAAAGAAGCAGATTACTTTCATCTTCGGAAGATTTAACAAAGCAGTACTCGAGTACAACAGGCAGCAACCAAATAATACCAACTAAACTTCATGGGCAAGTTAAGGCTCCCTTTAACAGGACAATTATCCAAGTTTATGCTGCAATCACTGATGCAGAAGAAGAGAAGGCTGATGAGTTATATGGTTAAGTTCAATCTGAAATCGGTATCACATGCATGTGAGATCTGCTGCTTCTAACCAGACGCTGAAATGCCCAAACCAGCCAGGCTAAAGAGGAAAACACTGTCCAAATGTGTGGCCGAAGAAACTGAAATGAAGTGGGAGAATGACTCATAATTTAATGATTTCTGCATTGCTAATACAGTTTTCAAAAACCAAATTGTGCTTATATACATGAAAATCACCCAAGGGAGCACACAGAACTCAAATATCGTATATCGTTGACAGAGGCAGATGGAAGGACTCAGTTATAATAACAAAACATGGCCAGGGCCAACTGTGGGACAAATCACACAGACACACAAGCCCCGAGTCAAGCTAAAGCAGAAGAAACCCAGCAGACACTAAATGATTCAGAGAAGATCAAAGACTGTGGGAGAGGACACTCAAATGCTGCACGGGAGATACGTCCAGACTGAAGAATATCTCAGAAGATCCTCCCTATTTACGTCTAGTACTATGAGACGGGGACGCTGTTGCTGAGGTCCTGTGATGATGGTAAGTGAGAAGGAACTGGAGGGATGAGGTGAAGAAAGGCTGCCTGTCAGATAAGAGAGGCCCAGCCCAGAGCTGCATAGTGGGCGGAGAAA
Source organism: Crotalus tigris (assembly GCF_016545835.1). Taxonomy (NCBI): domain Eukaryota; kingdom Metazoa; phylum Chordata; class Lepidosauria; order Squamata; family Viperidae; genus Crotalus; species Crotalus tigris. The sequence continues at coordinate 497,221 of NW_024096931.1, read as the reverse complement.
AGACTCTCCTGAGCTCCTCAGCCTATAAAAGGGGCATTTACTTTCATACTGGCAAGATTCTGTTAACAGAGCCTTACAATAATGTAGACTTAGCCCATCTGGTGGTCTAGTCTACCTGGGAAGGCTGACGTGCACTGGAGAATTGCAAAAGCCAAAGAATGCTAAAAAGGAGTAAAGTTTTGCTTAATTATAGAGAATGACCTCCTGTTGTGTTGGCTGTGTCAAGCAGTGAAGAACTGAAGAAACTGCTTGGATGAAAGGTGATATTTCTTCAAGGAAAAAAAAAAACCCCAAGAAAATCCAGTTGCCTTTTGGAAAAACACTTTTGGGACATCCATGACCTGAGAATCTCCACAGACGTCCAATGGGAATCCCAGAATCTCACCTCTTGAAATAAACAGTATCTCTGCCACATGGATTAGGGAAAATTCTGAAATGAGATCGAATGATTGAGTGCCAAATTTAAGAACAAAGGGTTACTACCTTTGTTCTAAGGGCACGGAGATCAACAAAAGCAAAAAAAAGTGTGAAATATGCCCTGTGACATCACAGGGCAAACGCAGCCTCTTCTTGCACCCAGACATCACCTGTCAGTCCTGGCACCTGTCTGCTGTCATCCCCTCTCCCCATGGCCTTCCCTGAGGTGGCTCTGAAATATAAATTCCCCTCTCACCCCTCCGGGTGGTCTGTGTCTCCCTCACTCTCGGGGCCTCCCCCCCCCCCTGAGGCCTGGCAGGTTGGGGGTCCTGCGCAGCATCTCAGCTGTTCCTGGCCTTGCCCCCCCCCCCCCGGACAGGGATGTCCTTCCTGGGACCTGCTGGAGCCCCTCTCCCAGCTCAGGAGTCCCAGCCTGGAGTGCTCCCACCACCACTGGAGCCATTTGGGCCTTGACTTTCACATCCTCTCCGCTTCCTCCTTCAGGCCCTGCTCCTTCGCCAGTTTCTCATCCTCCTCCTTCCCCATATTGCTGTCACTTGGCACCACTACATCTATCACCACCGTTGCCTCCTGGTCCTTCTCTACTCTCACAGTGTCTGCTTGACTGGCCAGTACTTGCCTGTCTGTCTGGACCTTGGAGTCCCACAGGATCTTGGCTTTCTTATTCTCCGGGACCTTCTGTGGGATCTTTCATTTAGGCTTAGAAGGGTCCAACCCATATTCTATGCAACTCTTTGATTGTGCCATTCAGCGTATGATGTCCCTGCCTGCAACTTACACCCTGCCACTGTGTGTCAGACAGTCTCTGGGGCTTCTCTGCAAAGTCTGCACTTTGGATCCTGTCTAGTGGGACAGATCCCTGCTTCTACGGATCTGGTGCTTTGTGCCTGCTCTTGAGCTGATATGATTAGTGCCTAAATGCTGGCATATATAACACACACACACACACACACACAAAACTGTGTTTCAAATTTTGCATAATGGATTGAAAGGAAGGATTGTCCTTGAGCGTGTTTTATTCTGTGAGATTTTGAAGCGGTTTTAAAAGATAATGTTACACTGCATTTAGGGATGTAATATTCTAGTGTGCCAACGAAGCTGGGGCAGTGCTAGGATCCAGAAAGCTATAAGGCAGTTTTTTAAAAAATGATACAAATGCCTTGGGAAGCACATCATTGGAATTCTGGGCAATTCAGAGATAAACATGATTGGCCCTATTCTGGCCCCTCCCCGTAATTGGAGGGTTAATTTGTTAATCAAGTGGACATGCCAAAAACATGTTAATTGAGGAGGCATCTTGGTGTGATCATGAGTCATATGGAACTAACTTTGTGCAATTCAGGTGGTTTTCCCTGATTAATTTATATAGCCACCTTCTCAAAAGTAGATTAGGTGAGTGTACAATTGAATGAAAAACTAAAGCAAACCAATCAACACAAAACAGCCAAGACAGATAATTCAATGCTCAAGCCATTGTGCTGGGCAGGACAGCAAGTCACCCTGGCTGGTGTGGGGGCCAAAACAGGCCTTTAGAGAAGGCATTTGCTGGGCCCATGAGAGGACCTGGTACCCACCAGGTGTGGCCTGAGAGATCTTATGGAAGACTCGGCAGAGATGCTCAGAGTCTGTCCTGCACAAAAGGACCTTGTTCTTCGAGGTGAGACAGCTCAGTTGAGAGACATCTATCAAGAGGCATCTATCGTATCCCATTCCAATGATTCTTTCCAGGGATCCCCAAATCTTCCCTTCATTAAATGAGAAGACCCCAAACCTGTTTCCTATGAAACACCCGCTAGATGGTCACTCTAGCCTGAGTCTTCTCTCCCTGCATTAAGTGTCAAGAATGAAACTTTGGCAGCTGCATGCCTCTTCATTTCAACTTGCCATTAGCATAAGGACGGGGGGAAGTGTTGCTTTAAAATGGGTTAGATGGAGAAATGAAACCTCTATGATTCCGCTGAAGACCGTGAGAGCCTGAAACCTTTCCAAGGACACTGCAGCAGATGTGGAGAGGAAGCAGATGGTTCCCATAACAAAGTGAAATTATTTATATGGACTTCAAGACAGACTGGGGGTTTGGCTGGGGAAATTATTGTTTAATTCTATGAACTGGTGTTAGTTTTGCTTCAACATTACCATGCCGTGTATTCAATAAACAGTAAGATTTTCAGAAACAGAATGAACCTGGATTTTTATTTGGATTTTTGAGCTGGTTGTTGACATTAAGCTGCTCTACAGCTGTTGGCCAGATGACACTTCCTCTTGTTATCCTTGAGGTTGCCAGTATTTCCTTGAGGAGGTTGCTGTTTGGGGCTGCAACCTAATATTGGAGAGTATGAAGGCCAGATCTCTGCTTGCTTCCCTTTTGTCATTCCCCACTGGTTCCAAATATCAGAGTGGTGGACAATATGAACCCCGGGTTTCACCTTCGGAAACTCATGGACTTTCCTGTAGACACTTTCTGTCTTGTTCCACAGGCTCCCTGTTTTCCTTTACTTTCGGCCTCCATCAATAATTCATCCCAAATAGTAATATGGAGCACAGCCTTGGGCCAATTAGCCACCCTGTGAGGATTAGCCATTACCTCTGAGGCAGAACTTCACCACTGCCATCCTTTGCTTTCTTAAAAAATCACAAGTTTCACCATTTAGAGATTTTTCCCCCAGAAGGCCATTAAATCAGAAGTAAAGGAGAACAGATGTGGTTTAATGAAAATCCCACGCCCTGGGAAACTGGCTGGATGCCAGATCAGATATGCCTTTTGTCACTAAAGACTTCTTGAGTAATTGTGTGATGTGCCAATACTGCTGTGTTATGTACAAGACAGGGTTTTGAATACAAATTATAATCTTATGTAATCATGAGGTATAAGATGGGAATTCATGGAAAAAGATCAGTGCCGAACTTCTATCTGCCAGACTATCCCACCTCCTTTACATGGATGATCTGAAGCTGTATGGAAAAACATCATCTGAAATAGAATCGCTGCCCAACACTGTCCATATATATAGCCAAGATATTGCAGTGGAGTTTGGCTTGGACAAATGTGCCACACTTACTATCCAACAAGGAAAAATAGTGAAAACTGAAGGAATCAAGGTGCCCCACAAAAATAACATTAAGAGCCTGGATGAGGAAGATTACTACAAATACTTGGGTATCCTTCAGGCTGACAACATCAAGCACCCTGAAGTCAAGAAAAAGATTAGAGGTGAATACATCAAGAGAGTGAAGAAGATCTTAAAGTCCAAACTCAATGAAGGAAATACCATAAAGACAATCAACACCTGGGCAATTCCAGTCATTAGATACACAGCTGGAATAGTGGACTGGACTCAAACAGAACTAAAAGCAATGGATAGGAAAACCAGAAAAATGATGACAATGAATCATGCCCTTCATCCATGCAGTGACATTGACAGACTCTACCTACCAAGGCAAATAGGTGAGTGTGGAATGGTGCAAGTACATCAGATGGTTGAAGTAGGAAAAATGGCTTTGGAAGAATATCTGAAGGACAATGATGAAGATGCATTGAAATTAGTATATCAGGAAGGCTTACTGACTACTGGCCTACAAGAAAGACCAAATGAAGAACAGAATAGAGGCATGGGAAGGCAAAGCACTACATGGCCAGTACATTAAAAAAAAAATAGCTGGGGAAGCAGATAATAACAAGACTTGGCAATGGCTAAGAGCAGAAAAATTGAAGAAAGAGACAGAGGGACTAATTCTGGCTGCACAAGACCAAGCCTTAAGGACAAATGCATACAAAGTCAAAATTGAGAAGACAGCAACAGACAGTAAGTGTCGCCTATGCAAAGAAGCTGAAGAAACAGTGGACCACCTGGTAAGCTGCTGCAAGAAGATTGCACAGACTGACTACAAGCAGCAGCATGACAAAGTAGCAACAATGGTGCATTGGAAGATCTGCAAGAACTATCATTTGCCTGTAAGCAAGAACTGGTGGGATCATAAAATAGAGAAAGTCATAGAAAATGATAAAATTAAACTGCTCTGGGACTTCAGAATTCAAACAGATAAGCACCTGCAACATAACACCCCGGACTTAACAATCGTCGATAAGAAAGACAAAAAAGTCTGGATAGTGCCCAGAGACAGCAGAATAGATGAGAAAGAATTGGAGAAGATAACAAAATACAAAGACCTACAAATCGAAATAGAAAGACTGTGGCAAAGGCAAGCAAGGGTAGGACCAATAGTAATAGGCACCTTGGGTGCAATCCCAAAAGAACTGGAGCACTACTTGAACACCATTGGCATTGACAAATTCGCCATTAGTCAATTGCAAAAGGTGGCCTTACTATGAACCGTTTCCATCCTGTGAGAATATCTGTAATACCATCAAACATCCACATCTACTTATCCCAGGTCCTTGGTAAGGACTCGATAAGTAGACAAAAATGCCAAATCCAGTCCGAGCATCTGGCTGACTGTGCGATGATCAATAATAATAATAATAATAATAATAATAATAATAATAATAATAAAGTTGGAAGGGAACTTGGAGGTCATCTAGTCCAAGGCTTTTCAACCAGTGGTACGGGTACCACCTGTGGTACATTGACACCGGGCAGGTGGTACGTGACCATTCTAGAAAAGTGGTAGCGGGGGAGGGGAATGAGCTGAACCGGTGGCAGCACCGCACAAGCCTGAGCGAGAGAAGGCTGGAGCTGAAGGGCTGTCAGGGCTCAGCAGAAGTGCCAGAATCAGCGCCAGGCTCCAGCTGGAGCTCGGTGCTGATCCTGGCGCTTCTGCTGAGCCCAGAAGAAGTGCCGATCAGCTGGAATGTTGCAGCATCTCCAGGGTCTTGTGATTTACATTCAGATGCTTGGCAACTGATTCATATTTATGATGGTCACAGTGTCCCAGGGTCATGTGAAGTGACCAAAACCTGCTGCAATCACCCAGCAGACAGGGGGAATAGAAACCAAACACCCCCACCCCACCCTCGCTGCCAAATCCTCAACAGAAATGCTCACAACAATGAAAACCTCAGACAGGAGGAAGAGCACGGCCGGCCAGGCAGGCGTCTTGCTCGGCTGTGGCTTGGGGGGCTCTTTTTTCAGTGCCATTGTAACTTCGAACAGTCACTAAGCGAACTGTTGTAAGTCGAGGACTACCTGTACTTCATCACTTTTTTCCTTTTTTTTTTTTTGGTCATCAAGTTTTTGACACCTTGCTAGGCGACTGGTGGTACTCGGATGTTGCCATATCCTAAAAATGGTACAATGGGTGAAAAGGTTGAAAAGCCCTGATCTAATCCAACCCCCTACTCAGGCAGGAAATCCTATACCATTTCAGACAAATGGCTGTCCAGTCTCTTCTTAAAAACTTCCACATTCACAGCTTCTTGAGGCAGGTTGTTCCATTGATTAATTGTTCTGTCAGAAAATTTCTCCTTAGTTCTAGGTTGCTTCTCTCTTTGGTTAATTTCCATCCGTTGCTTTGTGTCCTGCCTTCAGGTGTTTTGGAGAATAGCTTGACTCCCTCTTCTTTGTGGCAGCCCCTGAGATATTGGAACATGGCTTTCATGTCCCCCCTCATCCTTCTCTTCATTAGACTAGATATATCCAATTCCAGCAACCGTTCCTTATGTTTTAGCCTCCAGTCTCCTAATCATCTTAGCATCACCACAAGATGGATTCGTAGCTGGCTGACCGGCCGCACTCAGCATGTGGTCCTCAATGGAACTGCATCTACATGGAGGGAAGTGTGTAGTGGGATGCCCCAGGGCTCTGTTCTAGGCCCAGTGCTCTTCAACATCTTCATCAATGATTTGGACGAGGGGATAGATGGGGAACTCATCAAATTTGCAGACGACACCAAGCTGGCAGGAATAGCCAACACTCCAGAGGACAGGCTTAAGATACAGGAGGACCTGGACGGACTTGAACACTGGGCACTATCTTAACAAAGTGAAATTCAATGGTGAAAAAAGTAAGGTTCTACATTTAGGCAAGAAAAACCAAATGTACAGGTATAGTATTAGGGGTACCTTGCTCAATAGTAGTAACTGTAAGAGGGATCTCAGAGTCCTAGTGGACAATCACTTAAATATGAGCCAGCCGTGTGCTGCAGCTGCCAAAAAAGCCAACACAGTGCTGGACTGCATTAACAGAGGGATAGAATCAAGATTACGTGAAGTATTAATACCACTTTACAATGCCTTGGTAAGGCCACACTTGGAATACTGCATCCAGTTTTGGTCACCATGAAGTAAAAAAGATGCTGAGACTCTAGAAAGAGTACAGAGAAGAGCAACAAAGATGATTAGGGGACTGGAGGCTAAAATATATAAGGAACGGTTGCTGGAATTGGGTATGTCTAGTTTAACGAAGAGAAGGACGAGGGGGGACAGGATAGCAGTGTTCCAATATCTCAGGGGCTGCCACAAAGAAGAGGGAGTCAAGCTATTCTGCAAGGCGCTTGAAGGCAGGACAAGAAGCAATGGATGGAAACTAATCAAGGAGAGAAGCAATTTAGAATTAAGGAAAAACTTCCTGACAGTTAGAACAATTAACCAATGGAACAACCTGCCTCCAGAAGCGGTGAATGCTTCAACACTGGAAGTTTTTAAGAAGAGACTGGGCAGCCATTTGTCCGAAATGGTGTAGGGTTCCTGCCTGAGCAGGGGGTTGGACTTGATGACCTCCAAGGTCCCTTTCCAAGTTTTATTATTATTGTTGTTGTTGTTGTTGTTGTTGCTCTTCTCTGTACTCTTTCTAGAGCAGGGGTGTCAAACTCAATTTCATTGAGGGCCGCATCAGCATTGTGGTTGCCCTTGGGGGGCTGAGTGGGTGTGGCCAGGATGGGTGCAGCCTACTGGGTGGGCGTGGATGGACTGGGTGTGGCCTACTGGGTGGGCATGGCCAGCTCTACATCGTTTGCGTTAAGGGTGCCTGTGGGGGCCTGGGCAGGAGTGGGACAGATCTGAGGGTCTCTGGCAGAAGGGGGTGGGACCAGGGCAAGTGCCAAGGCATGGTCCACTGGAGGAGCCTCACTGCCTGCTGAAACCCCTCCCCAGGAGCCCATCAAGCCAGATATGTGAAGTAGGCGAGGGCCATTTGCTGGCCGCTTCCAGGCAATGGTGCATTTCTTCATTTCTCACAAAGGGTGACACCTCCCCAGCATGCACCCAGGGGGTGGGACTGACGCAGCAGGGGCTGGTTCCTCGCTGTTTCCAAATGGCCTTGTGGAGCTAAGACTGAATGGGTTTCAGCATAGATGGCCACCACAAAATTGAATCAAAATCTTGATTCTATCCCTCTGTTAATGCAGCCTATGATTGTATTGGCTTTTTTGGCAGCTGCAGCACACTGCAGTACACTGCTCCTATTTAAGTGATTGTCCACTAGGACTCTGAGATCCCTCTTACAGTTACTACTATTGAGCAAGGTACCCCTAATACTATACCTGTACATTTGGTTTTTCTTGCCTAAATGTAGAACCTTACTTTTTTCACCACTGAATTTCATTTTGTAAGATAGCGCTCAATGTTCAAGTCTGTCAAGATCCTTCTGTATCTTAAGCCTTCCTCTGGAGTGTTGGCTATTCCTGCCAGCTTGGTGTCGTCTGCAAATTTGATGAGTTCCCCATCTATCCCCTCGTCCAGATTGTTGATGAAGATGTTGAAGAGCACTGGGCCTAGAACAGAGCCCCGGGGCACCCCACTACACACTTCCCTCCATGTAGATGCAGTTCCATTGAGGACCACAACCAGCTACGAATCCATCTGGTAGTGATGCTGTCTAACCCACATTTTTCTATCTTATCAAGCAGTAGGTTGTGATCTACTTTATCAAATGCCTTACTGAGGTCCAAGTAAATTATATCCACAGCATTCCTCTAGTCCACTAATTTTGTCACCTGGTCAAAGAATGCAATAAAAGGAAGAGCTGGTAGAAACAGGTGCAGGCCGTGCACAGAGCTTTTAAGCCTCTCCTGGTCCTGTCCCTGAAGGAGAACTGTTACCTAAGTGGAGAAATTGTCAGAAGGAAGGAGTGATCACACAAGGAATGCAAAAAGGAAGCTGGGGAGCCCTGGGCTCTTGTGGGCAAGTGCAGGCTGGCAGGACAGACCAGTTGCATCCATAAACCTTGAAGGAGCACGTAGATGCCATCTCGGGGCCTCTTGTTGTGACGTTTTGAGAAATAAGGAAAGATGGGTATAATTCCAGGGGATTGGAGGGAAAATTTATTTCTTTATATTCCAGTTTTATTATTTTTATAAATAACTCAAGATGGTGAACATCTCCAACAGACATTCCTCCTCCTATTTTCCCCACAACAGCCCAGAGATGGGGGTTGGCTAAGCGAGAGGGGCTGGCCCAAGGTCACCCAGCCGGCTTTCATGGCCAAGGTGGGACTTGGTCTCCCAGTCTAGCCGGGTGCCTTAACCACCAGGCCAAACTGGCTCTCATGGCTCCTCCTCTCTGCTGGCCCATCAGCCTGGTGCTGAGACCAAGCAGAGCTCTGGAACAGATGTCCCAGCGGTTGGCTGGGTTGTGAGTTTTTAGGGAAGAATGTGTTGCTTGGCAGGAATCGGTCTGGGTTTATCAAGAAGAAATCATGATTTAGCAATTCCCTCTCTTCTGTGGCACAGAGGCCAGTTTAGTTGACAGTGGGCAGGCAGTGGACACACAGTAGCAGACCTTCCCTGAAGTCTACCCTGAGATTTTAGCAGAGAAGAAGACAAAGGGTGGGCAGGGCTCTGCTGGCACCAGGTGGACTCAGAGCTTTCTCAACATCGTTAGCCAATAGGTGCGCCTGTCGACAGGTGCAAATCAGACTGGAAGCAGAAGGGCCCGGGGCTTCTATTACCTGTTCTAGCCCTCTTTATTTAGCCTCTCTATATGTGGCTTGAAATCAGAGATCAGAATATATGAATATCAAATTTGTAGAGGACATACTGATGTAGGAGAAGTTAAAAGCGTCAGAATAAGACGGGTCGTGAGAACCATTACTGGAGAGCTCTGCATATAAAATAGATCTGGGTGTTTTGGAGATCAAAAACAGAACAGAAAACAACAGAGCGGTAACGTCAGTGGCTGCTAACGTTGCCAGAAATGCCTGAAATTCCGTGTCATGCTTGAGAGAAGTCTTTCCCTTGCCTTCTGCGCTGGCCATCCATGTCTAGATTATTGTGTCCAGTTTTGAGCATCATATTTGAGAAGGATGTTGACAAGGCAGGCCTGGAGAACAGCCAGGATGAAAAAGGCTCTGGAAGGAAAGATTTACACGGAACCTTTGAAAGCACAGGGAACGTTCTGCTTGCAGAAGCCAAGAGGAGAATGCAACTCTTGCCTTCAAGTATTGGGGGCCCAGAATGGAGCCCCATGTGCAGCAGATGGGATGGAATTCTTCAGGGTTGTTCCACGGCAACAAACAAGTTACAAATATCTATGGAGATTCTTTGTCATCCAGGTCACGGTTGTCCCAAAGGTGCTTTTTCAGGAGGCAACTGGACTTTCTTGTTTTTCTTTGAAGACATTTTCTTCTCACCCAAGAAGCTTCTTCAGCTCTGGCTGGATGGTGGGGAAGGGAAGGATTTATATTCTTTGCGTTCAAAAGAATGGAAATGACCAGCTGTCTGCAAGGAATATAAATCCTTCCATTCCCCACCATCAGTCAGAGCTGAAAAAGCTTCTTGGAGGAGAAGCAAAATGTCTTCAAAGAAAAAGTCCAGTTGCCTCTTGAAAAAGCACCTTTGGGACAAACAAGTTACAAGCAAGCAGACCTTCATTAGATGGCCTGCATTGGGAAGCTGTGGGCTCTAATTCCCCAGTGTCTAGCAGAGAGGCTAAATGACTGATGTAACATTTTGCTCTGTAGAAGGTCATTTTCAATCTTTAAATAGCAATAGCACCTAGACTTATATACCACTTCATAGTGCTTTCGAGCCTACTCATTGGTTTACAAATGTCAGCATGTTTCCCCCCCCCCCCCCCCAATCTGGGTTCTCATTTTACTGACCTCGGAAAGATGGAAAGTTGAGTCAACCTTGAACCAGTCAGGATTGAACTTTCAATACTGCTGAGAGGGTTACATACTTTATTCTAAAACTTGATTTGTTAAACTGATTTTATTGAATAAGCCACAATTGGCTGAGTTCACACATTCCACTGAGCCATAAGCCATAGTTTGCTAACTGCAGTATCTGATCTGGCCCACTCCAACCGAAGGTGCAGAATGCCAGATAACATCTTTGCTAAAATGCCATATTGTTATTTGGATTAACTAGCAATCCTAGAAAAATGTCTCATAAGGGTACCAATTAACATGTTATCTTCTCTCCTCATTTACAGCAGTGAAATGTGAGTTTCCTCAGGCAATTAATCTCCATTTTTATCCTTAAGAAGACCCCTATTTCCTCCTTGACTGGCATGCAAAGTCTCCGGTTGTTCCAGCCGCTCCCTGATATAATTCCTTGGGCCTCTCATGGGCTGGCAGTAATTCCCAGGAGGCCTTTGCCTTCTCCCCACAACCCCGGACACCCCAACTTTTATTGGTGTTGGGCCTGGCAGGACAGGGGCTGGCTCTCTCTCCCTCCCTCCCTCCTTCCTGGTGAGGGTGACAAAGCCGGGACCTGGCTGGGCAGCGGCTGCAGTGGCAGCTGTCCAGTTGCCTCCCAGCTGGGTGGGGCTTCCGCTGCTTCCTAGCAAAGCAGTAGCCCAAGGCCACTGGCCGTCCGGCGCTCTCTGCCTTTGTCAAGAGAATATTAATGCTGCTGTTGGCTGCACCATCTCTGCAGCACAGGATCTTCTGACAGCAGAGACATCTGCTCTGGGCCGCTCCGAGCCTCTCCTTGAGGATTTAATAGAGCTATCAGAGGGGCAGAGGCCGTGATTGATGCTACGGCTTCTTTGGAAGGCAGAGATGCACAGGATGAGATGGGGGGGGGGGGGATGGCTCTTGCTTGCTTCCTTGCCAGCCTCTGCAGTGGCTGCCTGCACATGGCAGTCCATGGATGGTGCAGGAATATAAACTATGGGCTGGAGTAATCCTGCCTTGGAAAAAGCAGCACTGTGGAATGCAAGTCAAAATAGGCAAAGAATGGATGGAGAACACCTGTCTGCTTTGGATGAGTTCAAACCACCAGGACCAGATAGAAGGGAAGCACGGAGAGGAGGTACCTCAAGGTTCTCTTTTAGGCCCAGTATTCTTCAACATCTTCATAAGTGATCTAGATGAGGGGATTGAAGGGAACTCATCAAATTTGCAAATGACAGCAAGCTGGGGAGAATATCCAACATTTTAGAAGATAGATTCATGACTCAGAAGGATCTTGAACACTGGACCTATTCAACAAAAGGCAATTCAGTGATGATAAAAGTAAGGTTTTACACTTAGGCAGTAAAAATCAAATGCCTAGGTACAGAATAGGTGGTACCTGGCTCAACAGCAGGAATTATGCAAAGGATCTAGGTGTTCTGGCGGGTCTCTGCTTAAGTGAGCCAGCAGTGTGCTGCAGCTGCCAAAAAAGCCAATGCAATCCTGGGCTAAATCAGGATCATGGCAAGTGATAGTACCACTCCTATACTGCACCAGTGAGGCTGCATTTGGAATACTGTGTTGAGTTCTGGTTTCCCTGATAAAAAAAAGATGTTGAGACTCTAGAAAGAGTGCAGAGAAGAGCAACAAAGATGATAAGGGATCTGGAGGCTGAATCATACAGTGAACAGCTGACAGAACTAGGTATGTTTAGCCTAATGAAGAGAAGGCTCAGGGAGACATGATCGCAGTCTTCCAGTACTTGAAGGGCTGTCACAAAAAAGAAGGTGATTTATTCTCTATAGTATCTGAGTGCAGGACAAGAAGTACTGGTAGCCTGAGAAATTCATCAGAGAGAGATTCAGTGTAGAAATAAGGAGCAATTTCCTGACAATATGAACGATTGTCAGTGGAACAGCTTTTCTCCCACAGTTGTGGATGCTCCATCACTGGAGGTTTAAAAAAAAAAAAGACAACCATTTGTCCGATATGGTATAAGGCAGGGGTAGGCCACCTTGGCTCTTTTATGACTCGTGGACTTCAACTCCCAGAATTCCTGAGCCAGCCTGGCTCAGCTTGGAAACTTCTCCTTTCCCCTCAGCACAGCTGGCTCAGGAATTCTGGGAGTTGAAGTCCACGAGTCATAAAAGAGCCAAGGTGGCCTACCCCTGGTATAAGGACTCCTGCCTTGGGCAGGGGGCTGAACTAGAACACCCCCTTCCAGCCCTAGGATTCCATGATTCTATGATTGTGGTCTTTTGGGACCTCAGCCTCTTTAGCTTTTTTCTTTAATTGCTTTATTGGGTTAAGGTGAAGCATTTTGTGCACTTATATCACTGTGGTATCCTCAATTATAATGATGCTTGAAAGAAAGCTCTAATATTAATTCATTTATGTATTATCTGACTGTCTGTCTGCAGAGGGATTTTGGGCAGCATGCAATATTAGAATTAAAAATAAAAAAAATAAAATTGAGTGAAATATTGTCCACTCAAAAATGACATTCTAAGTAGCTATCAAAAATTAAAACATAATCCAATTCTTCCTAACCTATCCAGATGATCAAAGCAGTCTAGAAAAGCTGGGCTTTAATAAGTGACCACTATTAGCAAGGAGGATTTGTGAACTGATTTTCAGTTGCTTCAAGTATATCTAGCAATTTCCTGGAGGATGAAAATACAGTTCTGACCATTCTCTAGTGAACAGCACCCCTTTCTCGAAATGAGCCCCTTCTCCCGTTCCTGGAAGAGCTGCTCTGGCTGAATCTGAGAGCCGCAGTGCCCCAGATCCGGGGGCTTCTCCATGTGGCTGTGACCCTCTCATCACCAAAGGGCCCCTCCCAGGAAACAAAAAGCCACTTTGGGGGTTGTAAGGTCCTGCCTCAACTATTCCTCCCAAGAAAGCAGAACTCTCGAAACAGGTATTGTTTCAAAAGGAACTTTTATTGAGAGACGGTGATAGCAAGAGAGCAGAGCAAGATCTAAAGGTTTCCTATGCGAATTACTACATTAAAACTTTCATTTCACATAACCCCACCCCAGAGCCCAACTGTCCAGTTTGTGTCCAGCCAATCCACAGGTGCGAAGTTGTTATGGGAACTGGAGCTGATAAGGGATGGTTCCTGGGCTCTTCACCAGATCTCGCAATGGAGTGGAGATAAGGCAAATGCTCCCTGGCACATTCCATTCCCCATTTCACGCCCAAAGAGATACCTCAAAGTTGAGGAAGAACAAAGTAGAGGAAATACATCCACAAGCCCCCCTCCCAGCAGAGGAAAAACCTCCCCCCTCTCACTAGAATGGCAGAGCCCCGAAAAGGAACATGGAAGGGGTGTCTGGCAGGGCATCTGGAGCGGCTGTGCAAGATATTAAGGCAGGAACCTTTGTGGACAAAGTACTCTTGACCAAACAGGTCCTTTTTCGGGAAAGAAAAAAGAGCAAGTCTGTTCTTCAGTTAGTAATGCAACAAGATTATGCTGGTGGCATGAGCCTTTGCCATAAAAAAGTGGGCACTGATCATGAGGCCCTTAACCATAGAGGAAAGCAAAACTTTGGTAGATCCCTAAAACAAAACACTCCGAGAATAGAAAAGCTGGCACAGATAAGGCCACGAAGAACCCAGGGCCAAAACTGTGCAGGATAGTCAAAGTCAGAGAAGAAGAGACCACAAAGGGAGAAACGGAAGCTGGAGAAGGAAGCCGCATCCCCCACAGGTGCACAGAACGAAGCCACAAATGGGTTCAAGAGGTGGGGCAGGAAGAAGTGGCTGAGGAGGTTAAGGCAACTGTGGCCACCAGAAAGCGGATGACATGAGATGAGTCCAAACACCCCTCCCCTTCCTGGGAAAGTCAGCCCACAGCGGCTGCTCATTCTGGTCCATGGGGCTCCCCATGTCTGCTGGAAACATCTCCAGGAGTACAGGAGGGTCTATGCACGTTTTCATAGACAAGTTAAAGCCATCTTGGTTTTGCCCTTAGTCATTTTTAGCTGCCTAGGTGTCTTTCCATGTTTCACATTCAACGTTCCTTCACACTGTTCCCCTCAGGGTGGGGGTGGGGATATTGAAAAACCCAGCAGCAGCCCAAGGAACCGCCCCCCCCCCCACTGCTCCTTTGGCTGCACTGTGTCTACCCGCCTAGGGAGTGATGGGGAAGGGGCTTCCTGGGCTTTTGCTCAGAAATCTGATGAGTCCACCCCAGTTCACCCCAGCTGCTTCCCCCATCCCCGTCTCCGACGACAGCCGTAGGAGCTGCTGCTTTGGCAGAATGAACAGCTCCACTGCCAAGCCCGCCTCCGCTGGGCAGCCTTAATAAGTGCCTGGGCTTCAGGACATGATCTTATGTTGCTCTGGGGTCAATGCCGAATCTTGGAAAGGTCAGAGAAATGTCCACCTTCAGTGAGGTCCCCATGGCAGAATCGTCAAAAGATTTGCAGCTCTTCTTTGGGTTTCTTGCCACTGGCAGAGCTGCTCTTGATGTGATCAGCTGCCAGCTGAGTCCCGTTCAGTCTCTCTGGTGTTTGCATCCCTTTCCAGCTTCCTGTGGCCTTTTCCAGTTGCCTACAAAGCCATCCTCGGATCTCATAATGAGGGAGGGTGGGGTGGAGCTGTGCCGAGGGAGGGAAGGATTCCTCTGACCCAGAGAAAGCACCGGCCGGCCCTCTAACCTGGAAGGGCCACCTGCCTTCCCTTTAAAGGTTCAGCAATATCCTACGGATGCCGGAGGTAGCAGGAGAAAGGCCAGCCCCCTTCCCAGCCAAGGGAATGGCACGAGCCCTTCTGCTTCTGGAGTTTGGGAAATCTCCAGAAAACCCCTTTCCTCTTCCAAAGGGGCCATTTTGCTAACCGTTTAACATCTATAGGGAACTTCTAGGTGGGATCCTCAGCCAAGATAGGATCCAACAATATCTTCGGGATATGCTGGTAATATTCATTTGAGTATCCAGAATGTGGTTGCATAGGAATCTGTGGGTGTCTTTGATGTGTCCATCCACAGCATGAGCTGAACTGGTGGCTGGTGTGTTTCTGGGGGGGGGGATTCAAGGTGATGGGCATGACCTATAAAGCTAGACCCTCCTTGCATAAAATACACTGTTTTGGAACAAATGTCTCTAGAAAGAGAAAATGCAGGGTGCTAAAACCTTCTGCTGGATTCCCCATCTCCTCCTCTGTCTGGTTTCCAAGGTCAGCTGTGCTGCAGCACTTTATGCATATTGTGGGTGCTCCATCACTGGAGGTTTTTGAGAAGGGATTGGGCAACCATTGGTCTAGACCAGTGGTGGTGAATCTATGGCACGGATGCCAGAGGTGGCACTCGGAGCCTTCTCTGTGGCACATGTGCTGTTGCCCTAGCCTTGCCACCCCTTGTGACCCTCTCCTCACCAGCAGTCCCCCTGGAGGAGAGTTGGCCCCTGAGCCTGGCCCATGCGGAGCAGCGCAGCCAAGGACATGGCAGCCAGGCAGTGTAGACAAGGACTCTGCCCTCATGCCCCATCGCGCACAGTTGATGCTGCGGGCATGGGCAAAGGGCGTGGCCACCATGGTGCTGTTGGGCTGCCTGGGCAATTGGCAGGCCCTGGAGGTGGTGAGTGGCCCTGTGGGCAGGCAGGGTGGGGGCAGAGTGGGGGTGGGGCAGGGGGTAGAGCGGGGCTGGAGCCAGGTTTTGGGCACTCGGCCATCACTGGTCTAGACTGTAGTGGGTCTCCTGCTTGCACAGGCAGGTTGAACTGGAAGATCTCCAAGATCCCTGCCCACTCTGTGTTCTGTATATGTCGAGGAAGAGGCCAACCGTCTGACCTGAATCCTGGGCTAGGCTGGAGGCCTGTGTTTCCTTTGTGTCTGATGAACATGTCTGCCCACTGAGAAGCCCAGAAATGCCCCTGGAAGCCCAAGAAAGCCCCCAAGGGAGGGGGGAGCCAAGAGGCCCAGCCCAGGGAGAGAGAGCGGCCTCCCTCCCAAACTGGGATCATCCCAACCGCAGGTGGGGCTGGCTTCCTTTGGAGTTCTGCTGGAAGGTACTGCAACGTCAGAAGGGAACCCAGGCTGGGCACGAGGGTCCATGAGGTTTGGGGGTGGGGGTGGGCTGCCTTTTCTTCCCAACTGATCAGTCTGCTGTGCAACTGAGGTACTTTGGGAGCATGGCCCGCCCGCCCTTTTCCTGCAAGAGGAGGAGGCAGGTCTAAGGGCTGCAATCCAGGGCCTCTGAGATGTTCCCTGCGACAATAGAAGCAGGAAGAGGCGGCTTCTCTCTCTGCTGCAAGGGGGGGGGCTCCCTCCTTTGGGGAAAGGCTATGCCTCCAGGAGTCAGCCTTGGGCAGCTTTGGCCCCTTTTGGGGCAACAGATCTGGCCTTGCCCTGAGTAGCTGTGGCCAAAGCGGCCCAGAGGAAGCTGTCCTAAGTCCGAATCAGAGGCGCCTCCCTCAGCAAGGAGCTCAGATACAGCTGCTCATGGTGGTGTCGGTGGTCCCATCAAGGAGAGGCAGAAGGCATTGTCCGAGGGAGGGGGAGTACATCTTTAACACAGGAGCAGCGTAAACTCAAGCCCTCCCCCCACTAAAGAACCTACATGTTGTAAGAATTGGTGTAAATCCTAAAGAAAAATCTTCACATCTGTTCCAGGCCAGTCTCTCTTTCTTTTGATCACAAAAGCCTCGGCATAGAGTGAGGAGCATTCAAACACCAATACTGGTCCTTTATTATTTATTTATTACATTTATACGCTGCCCTTCTCACTGTTGAAGCTACTCAGGACCAAGCCTGCCTCTTCTCTGCCCCAGTTTCCTCCCACTCCGCGCTCAGGTCCCAGGGAAGAACCTGAAGCAGGAAATCCGAGAACTTAGCAGAGCCCTGCCAGCCCCCACTTGCCCGAGACCCTGATTTTACAAACCAAGGTTTGGTGTGAGACCACTTGCGGATTCCATCTGGGTGATGCTGGCGTTCTCACCCTGCCTCGAGGCCTCCCGTGTCCCCTCTTTTCTTTCCTTCCCTCCTGCCCCGTTTCGCCTCTTGTGGGACCAGGCCAACGGGGCAGGGGGGCGTGGGCCAGGCTCCTGTCCAGCGGGGCTTCGGGGCTCGTGTTTGAATGCAGCTCTTTGAAACGCAACGGCTGTTTCTCTCCTGGCCGAGGCTCCAAGGACAGGGAAGTGACACTGACTAATTGAATTCTGAACAAGCCGACGCAATGCAAATATCTGACAAATGGATTTAATTGCATTCACGTACAATAAAGCTGAGATCTAAAGGTCAGTGAGAAAATGGGAAGGATCCCTGGAGTGCTAACAGGGAGAAGTTGACTTTAATACACATTCATCACATTTTATCATCTAATTAGTCCACACAATGCCAGGCTGACAGACAAGGGCCTCCGCGAAGGTATCGATTGCTCCTTACCCGGGCATCGATCATCTTGCCTTCAGCCAGGCTGCGCCGGGCACCGGAGAGGCTGCGGAGCGCCTTGGCAGCCGAGCCCAAACGGGGCCCGAGTGATGAATGGCTCTTCCTCCGGCGGGTTCGGAGCCAAGGAAGCGCTTCGCGCCTGCGGGAGTGATGAAGAGATACTGTGCCGGCTTCCCACAGTCCAGGCTGCCGCCCCTTCCTCACCTCAGATCTTGGCGGATTCGGGAAGGCTGCGCTTCCGCAGTGCCCGGGAAGAAGCCACCGACAGCCGAAGTCGGGCTGCCCAACGAGACCGCGGCCCGCTCTCCCGCGCTTGAGCAGGCGTGGCTGAGTCTGCGGGAAGAGCTTGCAGGAGCCCCCCCTCTACCCCTACCCCCCAAAAGAGATTCCCTTGGGCCATTTGAACATTGTGACCACGGTCGGGGGGTGGGTGGGCAATGTGGATGGAGCACCAAGGATCTGCCCTCCTCCAGGGGAGAAGGCTGAAGGCTCCCCCACTCATCCCGCGTAAGGGCAGGCATTCGACTAGCTCAGTTCCAGGGGAACGGGGATGGGGAAGAGCAGGCCGTGGCTGGCTGGAGCTCCAAGGGAGACCTGCCCCTCCTGGAGCACCAAGGGAGACCTGCCCCTCCCTGCTTGCTTTGACCTTTGACAAGGGATTGGTGTGAGACTGGTCAGGCCACTGTTTGTAGAATTCCTTGAAAGAAATTCAGAGACGAGGTTCGGAGTAGCAGAATAAAGTTTCTTTTATTATCAAAAATCAAGTTTAGCAGAAAAGACGGTTTGCAAAGCGTGGTGGACTTAACCCGTACTCACAAGAGTTGCAGGGAAAAGCCACACCTCCTACAGAAGCGTAACAGCAGTTATACCCCTCCCTATCTCCTCCTATACCTACGTCAGCTATTCCTGACGTGGCAGGTTACAAACCTATCAGACGACACAATTATCCTACCTTACCTCCTACTTTACCATATATGGGTATTCTTTTGTTCTCTACATGTGGACATTCCATACCTAGTTCCAGGCACGTATTCAGGTTTTCCCGCACATGCTCAGTGAGCCTGTTGCTGAGTAGAAAATTTTAAACTTTTCTAGAACCTTCCCATTCAATTCCCCCATTTCTTATTTGGTCACTAGTTTAATATTTTCTTTTATTTCATTTAACCTACTAGTTTCTTCTTTGGTAGTTTTCATTGGATGTGAAGTATTCATATTTTCCAATATTGGTCCTCAATTTCTTTTAATACCATTATGGACTTAGCATTTTGTTGGGCTTGTAATATACTGTGGACTGAACTGTTTACTAGGTTCTTTATTACTGGAATCAGACAAGGTAACATCATTATTCCAATGAATATAATACATACCATAAACAGAGCCTGTTTCCAATTTCTGAATATTCCTCCCAAGAACCCTTCATCATCCAATATCCCTGTCCAAGTTTGTACAGGTACATGTGCAATTCTAACCATGTCTTTCGTTATCTGGTTAATTACCATGCCTGAATCGTCAATTTGTATACAGCAATTTGTTAAATTAAATTTTCCACAGACACCTCCTTCCTTAGCCAACAAATAATCTAAAGCCAAGCGGTTTTGAATAATATATGTTCTGGACAAAACACTTTCTTTAGCCAACTTAGTTAAAGCCTCAGCTGTTCTATTGGTTATAATTTCTACTACTGCTTGTAATCGGATAATTCTGTTTAACATATAAATTGGGGTCCTATACCCCCAACTTTCATCTTGGGCCCATGTAGCTGGATCATAATAAGCAATTATTCGTTCGGGTGGCCATTCATCATCTTTCCAATTCCCAATTTTTAACCCTTCTCTCACTTTAGCCACAGATCGCCTTACCAAATTTCCCACATGTTCATAGGCAGGGACACCCAATAATTGTCTTCTTTGTAATGGCAAGAGGAAGAAAGAGGGTTGTATAGCACCCAGAATACAAGACCCAAACCATCCAGCAGGGAGAATATTATATGCAAATGCTCCGCAGATCCAATATAACCCATCAGGAGTGGTCCAGAGGAGGGTATCGTTTTCAGGATCTTTTAGGAAGGCTAGCTCGGGAATTAAAGATAAAGAGTTGTTAGGGACACTTTGATTCGTTTGTGATATCCAAGTATTGTTTTCCCAGGTATTCAAACAGCGCATGAACCCCATAGGTTTAGTTCTCCCACTATGGTTACTCCTTGAGTAACATATATTGCCCACCAGGTTAATGGACATCCTCCAAGTTTCATTATAGGTGTTCTGGTAAGTGAAATTTCCTTTCCATTTCTCAATTCCAGTATAATTAGCTTCTCTAGCATGCCATGGCCATTCATCTCCCATATTGGTTCCCCCACACACGAAGCAATTTTTCAGCATTAACTTCTGAGCAACCTCTTGGGCTAAAGCGATAAACATATTTTTAGCCTTTGGTGGAACAGGGAGACTATTAAATTTTGCAATCTCTTCCTGATATTCCCAATATACTTTTACTGGCTCTGAAGTTAACTTTGTTGAACTCACTTTTACTATAATATACCCATATGGATCTTTTCCTCTTCCATTTATACCAATACCAAAATAATAAAAATTAGTAGAGGGGGTTTCAGATGCCTTGATTTGTAAGCAAATCCGTGTACACTGTTCTGGCTTACAATCTGTTGATACTGAGGCCATAGACAAGTTGAAACCCTGGGGTCCTTTCCTCCATTCCCAAGGGGTCTTAGTGGTATACCAATAAGTGTGACTTGGAGCAAAAGCCACCTGGCCTGTACTCGCAGCGGGCATAGCAACTTGGACTAAATATTTTTCTTCCCTCATATAATCTCTTTCCCACTCAAAGTTACCACACTTCATTCCTTGTCTATTATCATGTCCTTGTCCTACCCTTATAGCTTTACAAGTGTCAAAACACACAGACAGCTTGGTATTTCCTCTTGTGGTATTGTGGGCAACGTATCCTCCCTTAGTTTGGGCTATAGCAAATAACCCTTCTGTTCCAGTAACTCCACCTTTATATCCATATACATAAATGTTAGCAGTAATTGGACCTACTGCTTTTGGTTCATAGCACTGCATCCCTTGGGCTGTATAACACCTAAAATATTGAGTTTGATTACACACACAAGGTTGCACTTTAGTAGCATTACACTCTGGTCTTAGAGTGTGATATAATAAGGTACTAGTAACTATATTCCCTGGCTTAGTCTTTTTAATACATTCTGTGCACTCTTGGCAGGGTCCGAACTTCGTTGTGGTCTGTTTTGTAGTAACAGTAGTTCTCATCTTTCTAACAGGAGGGGATAAGGAATGGACAGGCTGATGAGTCTGAACAAGTTCTTCCCATAGTACTTCACACAGCCCTTCCCATTCAGGTTGTAAATACTGACTCCTAGTATTGTTACATAGAAAGTAGAGATAATCAGTGCTTTCCCCTTCTGTGCCACAACCACTGTACCACAAGGCCTTCCCTATCCAAGGGCACCTTGGGTCTCCCCTGGTTGCATTTTCACACATCTGGGTAATTCCACTCATCCACTCTCTACTTTGATTTTTACAAGTCCAAGCTGGATCTCTCTGGGTTTGCCTTGGTGTTACTTCCAGAGTCAGATTACATCCATATTGAGTAGTTTTCCAGTATTGGAACTCTCCCTTTTGATGTCACCCACCTTTTAGACAGATAATAGTACTAGTTGCTCTCTTTTCTCTCCGCAGAAAGTGTCTCCTCATAGCCGAAGCTGTCCATATCCACAAGGGAATAGGAGGAAATTCAAAGGAGTCTGGAGAAGCCACTAACGAGTGACTAGTCAAATAAGTTTTCCCTTCCCACATGGTACAGGTATATTTACCTATAGTCTCCCTGGTTACTTGTAAATATAGAGTATTTTGACACTTACCCCCTTTATTTTGCGTTACCCAGCTTTTCTCCTGACCTACTTGCTGCCAGTTTGGTTGCAACTTAGATTCACACCACCAAATTTTGGGTTCAAAGATCCAGTTCATAGGACAGTGTTCACTCTCTTTGTCATTATAACACCGAATTTGTATCCAAGTTTCATTAGGTTCAAAGATTCTAGGCGGCTCAATCCATAATTTCCCCCAATCGCCACTATTGTCATATTCAAAAGGATATAAGTCATTGTCTTTTTAACACCAGTTTCAATGGTTCTTTTTAAAATGCTTTCCATGTTTCCGACTCCTCAAGATTAGCCTTCTTTACTCGGGTATAATGAGTCCAACCCTTTTTCTTTCGTCCAGACTGCTGTTTCAGAGGTCAGCAACACTGGAATGGTCCTTCCCACTTAGGTTGCAGTTTTTCCTCCTTTCACGTTCGGATCAGGATCCACTGTCCCAACTCAAACTTGTGGACAGGAAATTTCAAAGGGGGTGTTTAGATCAGCAAGCCTTGTTTCCTGAGATAAGACAAAGCAGAAAACAGCCCCAGTATCTAATTCTTTATAAACATGTCATTAGTTTTCATATTGTGGAATTTCCTACTTGAGATGATTTAAAATCAACTTGAATGCATTGAAATAGCCTCACAATTAGATGTTATAGAGCATTTTATGTATTTGTCTACATATCATATAACCAACCATATATTAACCATAGAAAAGTATCAATTATCCCTCCCCTAGCCATTTCTTTTATCCGTATTTAAAAACACATTGCTTAGTAAAGAGCCAACAAAGGAGCGCTCACCAACTCTGCTTGAGTTTGTTTGCATACAAATCTTTATTCAAAACATAGCTCATTTATACTCCCAAAATTTTCTCAACTCCTTCGTTTTAAACAAGGGTTGAATTACCATTCCTTCAGGTCTCCTAGATATTATGTTTTTATCAGTGTGTCCTGCACACAGACATAAAAACATAAAAATAAAACTACAGTATAGGTGTATTCAAGTTCTTCTCATATTTCATGACTATAAGAATGGGTATTAAATTTCACATCCACCCCACCTTCCTCCCAAAGCAGAATTCCAAGCGGAGAAAAAAGTTAAAATGAGCAGCCCCCCCCTTTTCTTTCTGTCTCTCACTCTTAAAGCAACACAGCCAGCTGAAAACGAAGGGGGAGGACTAGCTTTCTCTCCTTCACATGAATTTGCCATAAATTCTCTCACATTCTCCATGGAACTCTTCTCATGCAAACACTTGCTAAAACAATAAAACCTGCAGTTTAAATGGGGGAGAAACTCACTCACACACACACACACAGAGAGAGAGAGAGAGAGAGAGAGAGACAGGATCAGCATATCCATACATTCACTTCCATTCAAACTGCTTGTACAAACACTTTCACATAGGGATATTTCATTTCATACTTTCTCTTGACAAATCAATAACTATTATTATTATTTCAAGGAGCTGTTCAAAAGCCAATGAGCTCCTTTCCCTCCCCTAGTAAAAACTATCCTCTTCTTCCCACACTGAGTAAACTTGCTGTTCTCTCGCGTTTAGGGCAATTTTTTTTTTTTTTTTTTTTTCGGAGTAGCCCTTCATTCCACATCCAAAGCACGTTGTCTCCTTATTCTGGTATCCACCTTGAAATCCTCCAAATTCCCTTCCTCTACTCCCATTAACATACTGGTTCCTTTCATCCCCCCTATATCTTGTCTCAAAGGGACTCTTCTTATCCCCAAACTCTCTTCTAGGAGGTTTTTCCTGCTTCATTACTTGCTGTACTGTTGCTACCATCATCTGTCACCCAAATTAGCGCATAATCTAATTCATTATCTAAACTCTTACATTTCTTTTTCTTCACATAGTTATATAAATTGTGACACTGAAAATAATCTGTGGAGCCATTCCTTGGCCACTCCACATTATCGTCCTCCCACCAAACAAAACAACATAAATTAACCATATCTTCTTTATTCAACCCCAACCTCAAAATCTCCCGGTTATAGGGCGGGGATCCCCATCCAGCCAATATTTTGCCCAAAGGGCCATTCGGGTCGATTTTAAGTTTGGGGTTTTTACGGATCCTTTTAACACACTTTGTCCCCGGATTGGTCGACCCTGTATTGCCCCCCATTTCTTTTATGGGTGCTCAGCCTATCTTGAGTATGTGCGCCTGTGTCCCTCCCAGCAACTCCTTCCAGTTCCACACGTCACCGTCTCCGGATATTCAATAATATCCCCCTCACTCACTCCGTCCTGCAGACCTCCCCAAGGTCCCTCAAAAGGACTTCCACCCGGCCCCGTTGCCAGTTCTCACATCCACACACTCTATCCCGACCGCCCTGGACTCTGGTGTTCTGGTGTTTTCAAACCAGTACTCACCAGGGTCTGCGCGCAGATGTTACCCGGTCTGTCTTCAGGCTGTTCCGCACTTTATTCACCCTTCTCCTAATACTCGTCTTTATTAAAATTTTACGGGTTTTCCAAGAGCTCCGCAGTCCTCTGGGTGGTTCCCCTCCTTTCAAAAGGAAAGGGGTGCACCTAAGGAGGACCCCTCAGAGTCCCAGCGCAGATTGGATCCCGGTCGAGCCCCCAATTTGTTTGTAGAATTCCTTGAAAGAAATTCAGAGACGAGGTTCGGAGTAGCAGAATAAAGTTTCTTTTATTCTCAAAAATCAAGTTTAGCAGAAAAGACGGTTTGCAAAGCGTGGTGGACTTAACCCGTACTCACAAGAGTTGCAGGGAAAAGCCACACCTCCTACAGAAGCTAACAGCAGTTATACCCCTCCCTATCTCCTCCTATACCTACGTCAGCTATTCCTGACGTGGCAGGTCACAAACCTATCAGACGACACAATGATCCTACCTTACCTCCTACTTTACCATATATGGGTATTCTTTTGTTCTCTACATGTGGACATTCCATACCTAGTTCCAGGCACGTATTCAGGTTTTCCCGCACATGCTCAGTGAGCCTGTTGCTGAGTAGAAAATTTTAAACTTTTCTAGAACCTTCCCATTCACCACCAGCAGGGACTCTTAGGCAGAGAAGGGCACAGGGCCCAAGAGGAGTGCAAAGGGGCCAGCCCATAATTGAAAACCAGCCCTTGGATCTTGCTGGGGAGCATGAGTGAAGAACTACAGTCTCTTCTTTCACATCAATATAAAGGCTCAGAGTGACCATCTTCCCTGCTCCTGGGAGGGGGAGGGGGAGGGAGAGGCTTTGCTTTTGAAAGCTAGAATGTTTTATGATAGTGATGTGAGCGGAGAGAGTGATTCAGCATATTCTGAGAATGAACATTGCATGAAGCCATAATACACTATATTGCCTGGGGATTAGTGTGTGTATGACAGAATAATTGACTCAGGTTAGGATTAAACTTCTTGTATGAACCCAGACATGACATGGTCTCTGTGTCCTTTGCAGAAAGGTGACATGTTTGCATAAATCAATTTATTTAGAAAAATCTTGTTGAGCTAATGAGCCATTCCCGCAAGCAATAGCCCCTTTTTGGTATCAAAATGTGTTGACATTCTGAATCAATTAGATCAATAAGTAATTGTATACCTGGAGTGGTTATCTCTCTGGCATTATTAGGAACACTAGGCTAGTTTAAGTTCCCAGTAAAGAGTCTCCCGCTAAAATCTGGTTGGGGAGGAGTCTTAATCAATGCTTGCTGGGAGACCCGCATGATGGATCAGTGCCAAAGACAGGGCCTTCTCTGGAGTGGCCCCTGGCCTTGGCTGCCCCTTTCTAAAACATTCCTCCTGTCCTTTGGCTCTAGCAATGACCTGGCTGTGAAAACCATCTTCAATCTGCCTTTGGCCCCTGTTGCCCAGGCACTGGCCTAGCTCTACCCTTTTGATCACATAAAATGTATGGTATCTCTCACCTTATGTAACCTGCTTGGGGAACAGGCAGCCTTAAAAAGTAGCTTCAAGTATTTGAAATGAACATCCAATATTATCCTCCATTTGGCATGTTGCAGGGCAGGGGCATCTGCAAGGGAGCCGAGCACAATTGTGTGGCCACCGATGCTGCTCCATAGCCAGCAGCTCCTGGCCCTCGTCTGTGCTTGCTGCTCTTCTGGCTGAAGCTTGTTACAAGCCCAGTGACAGACCCTCCTTGTCTGTGAACCTCTGTTTGCTTGGAAACATCTCCTATTGACTTTTAAAAATTGATCCCTGCCGTGCAAGGAGGACGGCCCCGGCCCCCCTCCTGACATCTAAATAATCCAGTCTCTTTATTAACATTGAGGAAACAGAGCAGGAATAAACAGCAGGGCCAGGAAACCTATTGATTTTTCTGGCAAAGAAAGAGCAAAGTCAGAGCTCCCTGGAGTGAGGTGTCTTGTGGAAGCACCTCAACAGTCCCCCAGTTGTGGGTGCAGAAGCAAGTTCGGCTGCCTTTGGATCGAGGGGAGATTTGGCAAACAGAGGGCAAACAGACCCTCTTCCTTGGCAGGAACCCAGGGAAGGTGGCAGTTGGGGCCAGGAAAGCCTTTGCACAACTTTGTTTGGTACACCAGTCCAGTCTTTCCTGGATCAGGAGTTCCAGCACTCAGTCACTCAATTCTTGGTCATCTCATGCCTGGACTACTGCCATGCGCTCTAGATGGGACTACCCTTGAAGAGCATTTGGAAGCTACAACTGGTGCAGAGCGTGATGCCACGGGCAGCCTTTGGGGCCCTAGAGCGGCCCAGCTTAGACTGCTCTTGTGCGAGCTGCACTGGCTGCTGGTTTGCTTCCAGGTGCAATTTGAGGTGTTGGTTATCACCTTTAAAGCCCTGCATGCCATGGGTCCAGGCTACCTGAGGATCTGTCTCAGCCCGATGGGACAGGCCTGCCCCACCCATGCTGGCAGAGGAAGCATGCTGTGGATCCCATCGGTCAAGGAATTCTGGCTGGCAGGGTCCAGGAGAAGAACCTTCTCTGCCATGGTGGTGGCCCTTTGGAATCTCCTGCTGACCTGCCCTCAACCCACTGACCTTCGTAAGAGCTTGAAGACCTGGCCCTGCCGGTTGGCTGTGGGATCCCCAGGGGGAAAATCACCATGGATGTGGTTGATTGACTAAGAGCAGCTCCCACCTCCCCCCCATACATTATTCTCCTTTCTTCCCCATCTTTTAGCTTTAGTCATAATTTGTATTTTTATTATCATTTTATTGTGATTTTACACATACTGTATTTTTTTGGGTTTTATTTCACTGTTGTATGCTGCTCGGAGTCGCTTTGCAGCGAGATGGGTAGCAAAGAAATTTAATAAATAAAAAAATAAAAAATGAATATCTATAAACCAATAACAAAGGATATAATGCAGCTTTTTTAATATTTCTTTGTTTTGCAGAATAAATGGAAGGTGCAGATAATATCTAAGAAACACACATGAATGTAAGAAAGTCATTTGTTGACATGGAGAAAGTATATGATAGCAGACAGGCCACGGTGTGTGTGTGTGTGGGGGGGGGGAATTTTGCATAAATAAATCACTGAAGGTTATTCACTGATTGATCTGATTTATATGGCTGCCCATCTCGCAAACACAAATCTGGGTAGCTAACCAAATTTAAAAAACCATACAACCAGCAAAATACAAGCCATAAGGATAAATAATATGCAGTGGGAGCAGATGAACCAGCAACCAACCCACCAAGGCTCAGCTGACTTCCTGACCCCATGCCTAGGAGAACAATTTAACAGTTTTCCAAAAGGCCAAAGGTTTGATAATATGGGGAAGGAAAGGGATGTGCGAGAATAAATAGAATACTTTGGGAACGGTTCAGCACTGAACAGGGAGTAAGACACCAAATTGGTTGTTTAGTTTGTTTGGGATCAATGCCCAGGGAATGCTTGTGGTGCTGCTGCTGGGGACACAAATGTGCATGCAGATGTTGATGGCTAAGAAATCAAAGGATTTGCAGAATCTGAAAAGGACTGTAGGTTGCTGTGAGAAGGATAAATGTGAACATTGAAGTGTCAAAGATGAAAATGGCAGAAGATAGACTAACATTGCAAATATGAGCAGGAGGATTTTTGAGATGTGCCAATTGTCAAGGTGATGATTTAAGAGCTGACCAGCTGGTGCAATGATAGGAATGAGTCAGCAGGGTCTTTGGCTGTTGTCTCTTTAAGAGCCCTATGAAAAAGGGGAGCCTCTGCTAGTGTGTCTTCTTTTCTTTTCCCTTTCCTGCTGTGTTTGCTGTCTTTGTTGGGTTCTGCTTGTAATCTGGCTTAGTTTATATATGTATGTACATTGTTCCTAGTGATACTTGTATGACAATGCAGATATTGTAGATAAACCACCATTTTTTACAAACCACTGTTTGCTGTGTCTGCTCCTGGGTTGTTGCACGCAATAAGACTGTGTGTGCTCTGACACAAATTCTGCTAGAAAAGCAGGGACTGATCTCAGTGTGGGATATTTGCTGACAGAAATGAAAATGGCTGGGTATAAAAGGGCGCTTCGGCCCAGGTGAGAGAGTTCAGGATGTCAGGAGAAATATAAACTAAGCCAGATGCAGCAGGTGTGGGATATTTAAGTGGATGTGGTGGAGAGGAAAGATGGAAGGTCAAGGAGGAATGGAGGCTAAATGCAAAAGTATGAAAAATACCCTGAGGTGGTTTGATTGTACAATACAGAGAGAATGAATGTGAATCAATTTGCAAAACAAATATATGAAGGCAGAGGGGATGGGTCAAGAGGACTGAGAAGCCTCTGGGTAGGCAGAGCGGATGAGAGCCTGGACAGTCACTTGTCTGAGATGGTGTAGGTCCTCCTGCTTGAGCAGGGGCTGGACTAGAAGATCTGCAAGGTCCCTTCCAGCTCTATTCTATTCAACAATTCTCCAAAGAGGCAGGAGAGGAGATGGAAAAAAAAAAGGGCAGCATGAAGGGTGGGAGCAGGAACAATTTGCAAGGAGAGAAAATACAGAAAGGACAGTGAGTGAGGCTGGGGTCATCTCTTTCCTCTTATTGCTTGGCTTTCATTTTCTTTGATAAACAGAGATACGTGGATGGATGGATGGATGGATGGATGGATGGATGGATGGATGGATAGATAGATAGATAGATAGATAGATAGATATATAGATATAGATAGGTGGGTGGGTGGGTGGGTGGGTGAGTGGAGGGATAGAAGGATAGATAGATAGATAGATAGATAGATAGATAGATAGATAGATAGGTAGGTAGGTAGGTAGGTAGGTAGGTAGATAGATAGGTAGGTTGGGTAGTTGAATAGATAGATAGATAGATAGATAGATAGATAGATAGATAGATAGATAGATAGATAGATAGATAGATAGATAGATAGATAGATAGATAGATAATGGATGGATGGATGGATGGATGGATGATAGATAATCCATTTGCCACCTATAACGGCCAGGCTGTGGAATTCCAGTGCAAACCTAGACAGGAACAATTTGCAAGGAGAGAAAATATAGAAAGGACAGTGAGTGAGGCTGGGGTCATCTCTTTCCTCTTATTGCTTGGCTTTCATTTTCTTTGATAAACAGAGATACATGGATGGATGGATGGATGGATGGATGGATGGATGGATGGATGGATAGATAGATAGATAGATAGATAGATATAGATAGGTAGGTGGGTGGGTGGGTGGGTGGGTGAGTGGAGGGATAGAAGGATAGATAGGTAGGTAGGTAGGTAGGTAGGTAGGTAGGTAGGTAGGTAGATAGATAGGTAGGTTGGGTGGGTGAATAGATAGATAGATAGATAGATAGATAGATAGATAGATAGATAGATAGATAGATAGATAGATAGATAGATAGATAGATAGATAGATAGATAGAGATGGATGGATGGATGGATGGATGGATGGATGGATGGATGGATGGATGATAGATAATCCATTTGCCACCTATAACGGCCAGGCTGTGGAATTCCAGTGCAAACCTAGACCCAGCAAAACTCAATTCTAAAATACTGATAAATCCTAAAAGCTTTAGCTATTATCTTAGTTCACACATTGAGTTAAACCATGCCTAATTTTAACTATGGATTTTTAATATATCATACTGATTTTGGATTGGTTTTCAACACAAAGTCATAAATCATAGTTTACAAGTCCTGTGAACTTATAGAATCAGATTTGGAATCTGGAAATCTATCCAGTTGTGGGCTGTCCATCCAATGTTTCCCTCCAAATCAAAATGGAGCCATTAATGACCATTCTTGGGGGTGCTCGTAGAGCCCATGATGGTGCGAGGGGCGTATCTGATGGCATCCTCTAGCCCAGACATGTCAAACACAAGGCCCACGGGCCAGATGTGGCCCACTATGTGGTTCCGTCTGGCCCGGGGACCTGCTCTGGAAAGAGCGAAGGACCAGCCCGCCACACCTCGGCCCAGCCCAGGCTGACCGGGCGCTGATCTACAACCTGGTTGTGTCCATCAAAGCTAGAAGGTACTCAGCGTTAAATCCACGGGGCATCCCCGCCTTGTCCTCTGGGTGTGCGCACAATGGAGTCCGGCGTCCCTGCTGGCTGTCTTGCCCTGCAGACTGACTTCACCAGGATGCTGGCACTGACCATCTCCTGTGCGCACACCTGGGAGACAGGACAGAGGTGGTGGGGAAGCTCCTTGCTGGTTCCAGTGGATCTTAGGCTGAGTGCGTTCTGGCTTTGATGGACGCAACCAGCATCTCCAGCCTTGAAGCCATGAGGCATCCCTTTCAACGGGACCGCCCCCGCCCACCCACATGGTGTAGGAATGGCCGGCAGCAGCATATTACTGCTGGCAATCTCTCCTCCCCCCAATCACCCCTTCCTGAGCGTGGGGGAAGGAAAAAGATGAGAAGGAGAAGGAAGGAACAAGGGAAGAAGGGAGAAACAGAGGAAGGGAGGGAGAGTGGGAGGGACCACGTCCCAGCGCTCGCCCCAGTCCCATCCTCCTCCGCCGGAGACCCTCAGATCTGCCCCCGTCCTGCTCAGGCACCCCTGAAGCAACTGATGTCGAGCTGGCCACGCCCACCACATAGACCACGCCCACCCCACCACATCCACCCAGTAGGTCACACCCATCCCTGCTACAGCCACCTCCCCCCCCCCCGAGGGCAACCACAATGCTGATGTGGCCCTCAATGAAACTGAGTTTGACACCCCTGCTCTAGCCTCTATTTGATCACCCTGGGAAGGCGTATCCCAAGGTCCTTAGCTGAAGGTCCACTGGGTCTACCGCGTTCCCCTGATCTACTGAGCGGTTAGGTCTGGTGAAGGAGTTGCTTGGTTTAGCCCGGACAAAGTTTGACCAATGCATGCTGGCTCCTGTTACCTGCAGCAGGCTCATCCAGGTGCTCACGAGGATGCTGCCTGTTCATCCATCTGAAGACCTCAGGGTAGATCCCCAGCTGGCCGGCTGTGGTTTCTCAGGCTCCTCCTACTCTTTTGCAAAGATAATATTTGGTCTTCTCAACAGTGTTGCAGTTACCCCCCCCCCAATTCCTACTGCAACATTCCTTCTAATTTCTGACGTTGCATTTGTGGGAACAAAACTATTTTATGCAGCTTTTCCCAAACCACGTACAAGTTTGTGGACCACTATGTGAACATAACAGTAAATTGCAAATACATACTATACTGACACGTTAACATGTTTATGTACTGGTATTTCTCAGTTAAAGTATAGAAACTAGAAAGTATGACAGCCTATCACGTACACGGTGAATTGTTGTGCCTTCAAGTTGTTTTGACTCCTGGTGATGCCCGCTGCATTTTGTGGCACTGGTCTGCCACCTCTTTCTCCACAGGGTTGAGACAGTGCCCATCTAAGGTCACCCAGCTGGCTTTGTGCCCCTGTCCCAGGTCTGAAGTCTAAATCACTGCACCAAAATGGTTTTACAGGTATTTCTTTACAGATTATAAATAACTGCTTGCTGATATTTTGTAAGCATTTAAAATGATTACTTTCTCAAAACTTGTTATAGTAATGAAATAAACATTAAGGAAATAGAAAGAAAAGCATTACACAAAAAACATTTATATGGCCAACTCTCTCTCATTTTTTCCTGTTCTTTCTCCAAACGTTTTTAAATCTTAATTATTATTAATTTAAAAATTGAATGTTTCATAAGGTTAGTAACAGTTATGGATCATGCGTGGCCTGAAACTCAACAGGCACTTATTAAATTGGGGGGGGGGGCAGGGTGGAAGGAAGTGCTCCTTGGTGCAGCAGGTTCTGGAGTCCGATGCAGGGGCAGCCACTGCAGGGCCAGGAGAGGACAACCTGCCTCGGGCAAAAGAGATGCCTCAGCATGCCCCCCCCCCCAGAGCTCTGCTCCACCTGAACCCAGCAGCCACGTCCAATGAGCAGTGGCCGCTGCAACTAAACTAAGGTGCCAACTTGCGCAGTTGCAACTTGGGAGCCTGCTATTTTTTTGTGCCAATTATTATTGGGGGGGGGGGTGTAACTTCATTTTGTGCACACTTGATTTTTAGTGTGTGGGTGTGAGCTTGATGAGTAATGTGCACAGGAACCATGTACACTTCAGAGGGACCATAGAGGTTTGTTTATTTAAATTTCTATGCTGGCATTTCACTGCTGGCGACACTGGGCAGCTTCAGTGGTCTAAATCCCCCTGTGCCAGGCCTCTGGCCTCGAGGCAGTTGCCCAGAGCGCTCCTACTTCTCCTTCTTGATCCACAACTGCAGTTGCCGGCTCCCCAGAGGCAAAACGAGAGAAGAGAGGAGTGAAAAATTCTGCCTTCTCTCTGGCCCCCATCCTTTCCCCGTCCAACGGGCCTCGCCCTCTCTGGCGTTCCTTTCTAAAACAATTCCCCCTCCCCCATTGTGCTTTTGGTAACTCTTAAAAGGTTCGGCTCATTTTGGCCTTAACTTTTCTGAGTCGGCTGCTAGAGTTTCCCAGGATTCCCTTGCATCCTTCTGGGACTGGTTGTTCTGGCCAGGGCCCCCGGCTCTTGCCACTGCCAGTTCTTGGCTGGCTGGTGCCCGCTGGGTGCAGAAACATTGGAGGCTTTGCATAGCACCACCTCCTGGCCCATCCTAGGCAAAGCTTGGGCTGAAAGCAGACGGAGGGAGAGGCAATTTACACATGTCTGAGCTTTAATTGGCTTGTTGTAAATCTTTCACAGTAACAGAGAAAGAGATAAGCTCTGGCTAAGAGTCATAAATTAGGCAGAGCTTGTGTAGGGCCAAGATCGACTTCTTGCCTAGAGTCTATAACTGTGAATCTTGGGCGAGTGGCGGGCTGGAAGCCTTGACGGTGGCAGGAAAGCCAGGTCAGCTCAGAAGCCATCTGCAGGTGTGGAGCTGGACGAGCCCAGAAGGCAGAGTCCGTCCATCCGCAGGGCTGCAGGGGAGCTGTTGGGTTTCTTTGTCCCGTGGCCCCTGAGGGCCCTCTCCTGCAGCTCCCTGGCTGGGGGTAGAAGAGCAGCCTGGGATAGAGCCCGGGTTCCACTGGCACTGAGCCACTTTGGGTTTGGGGGGCCTTGTTCCTCCCCATCTCTGCCTCGGTGGGGGGCCCCTTGCCTCCTCCTCTTTCTCTCTCTGCTCCTGCTGGAGAAGGTCAGGGAGCTGCCTGGAGCTCTTCTCTCCTCTGATGTGGGGCAGCTGGAGACTCTCCCTTCAAGCCGTGCCCTTTGCAGCAGGTGCGCTTTGGATCCCTTTCGGGCAGAGAGACGATCCCTGCAGGTCTCTTGCTTTCTCCCCAGTTGCCTCTTTTGCTTGGAGCCTCCCTACGGACTCCCCTCATCTGTCGCCCCCTTTGCCCTCTGGGATCCCCAACAGCCAGCGGACGCCCCTCGGGCCGAGGACTAGACTGACATAAGCAGGACATTAAAACTACAGCAACAACTGTGCCCCCCCCCTCCAGACCTTCCCTCAGGTTCTTCCCTTATTTATTTGCCGCCTGTCTTGCTGTGGGGGCAAATCTAGGCGGATTACAATAGTAAAAAGGAAGAAGAAACAAAAGGTGTGTAAAATAATAGAACAATAAAGCAAGCAAAGGAGCCCAAAGAGAATAAATACCTCAACATGATAACCACAAAGGTGGATGGGTGCAGAGCAAGAGTGGGGGGGGGAATCTGCCATCAATCCAGCAGCCCCCTTCCTTTGCTCACTCAGCGGGTTTATTCCTGGCTCCTTGCGTGTCCCTCAACTGCCTCCCCTGGACCAGCCCAGCATGCTTTCCTGCTATTGAGGCTGGGCAATGCAGGCCCACAGGAAGCAGGCCGTGGTTTGGGTTTTTTTAAAGGGAAAAAGCAGATTACGTTTTGGAAGTGAAGTGATGGAGATTCATGAAGCTGAGTTCCTCTCCATGAGGTTGGATGTCACGGGACGCACAACAGAGAGAGATCCAGACTTGAAACAAGGAAGCATTTCCTTGCTTGTTGGGCTCGTGGCTGCTCCATCACTGGAGGGTTTGGAGAAAAGACTGGCCAGCCATTGTTTGAGGATAGCAATAGCAACAGCACTTAGACTTATATGCTGCTCCACAGAGCTTTACAGCACTCTCTGATTGGTTTACAGGGTCAGCATTTTGCCTCCAGCAACCAGGGTCCTCATTTTACTGACCTTGGAAGGATGGAAGGCCGAGTCAACCTTGAGCCGGTCAGGATTGAACTCCTGGCAGTCGGCAGAATCAGCCTGCAATGCTGCATTCCAAGCACTGGGCCACCACGGCTCCTTGCACAGGGCCAGATGTTGGGCCAGAGACCTTTAAGGTCTCTACTGAATTGCAGGATTCGTTGGCTTAGATTTTCCTGTCTGAAGGAGCAAGAAGCAGCAACTCCAGGAGATGATGGTGATTTATCACACCCTTTTTAATCTATCTATATACGGTATATATAGATTACATGGCAGCAATTCGAGGAGATTGGGAGGCGGGTCTTGCCAAAAAGGAAGATCATAATTCATGCTCTAGAGGAGCCCTTGAACTACCAACTCCTCTGCGATAGAGAGGTAGAGATACCATCAGTCTGGCACAGCTGGTGGACAAAGCAGGACCATTTTATGTTGTATCCTACGACTTTGCCCATTTTGGTGATTACATCAGCTTTGATTGGGGGCTGCCCAGAGTTGGTTGAAAGATGGGTGGCTATAAAAACAAACCTTTGGGTGGGGGCTCTGTTTCTCTTTGTTGGACATCTTCAGAGGTCTTTCTCAATCTTGGGCTGCATCAGCCTCCTTCTTCAATCACGTCAAGAGCTTTTCCCGACTGCTGGCAGATGGTGGCTGACACCTCCAGTCCCCTGGCCAGTTCTTTCTTCCAGCCCAGCTAATATTCAGAAAATATCTGGGATGGCTGAAGTCTCCCACGACCACTAAGGCTTGAGAGCTGATTTGGGAAGGGACCGATACGAATCTAGGATAGCCACACAGTAGTGCCTGGAAGGGGCAGGTGGCCACTAATGAAGTCTGCTGATGGTGTTGTGTTTGTTCCTGCTCTTTTGAACCTTATCCAGATGGCTTCAAGGGGGTCTCCATATTTAATCTCTTCATCCCATCATGATCTCATCCAGCCATGTTTCTGCATGCCTGTTAGGGCACATTTCCTTCGCTCTGATAGGATCCTAGTTGCTCCTCTTGACTGCCCAGGTCCGTGCCCTTCCTCCTTTGCTGTGGGGATGGGAGACGCCCCCCACCCTGCAAGGGGACGCCTCGGTCTCCTCCTTGCCTTGCACCACTTCCGTGGCCGTGCACCCGAGCTCTTCCCATCCAGCCCTACCCAGCCCTGGCCTGTGCTCAGTCTCCCCTCTGACTCAGCAGAAAGCCCTCTTTGGCCGGGCCTATTTTCCCAGCCACGCCAGGGGACCCGCTCTCCTTGGCCAGTCATTCATCTCCACACTCAGTCCCTTCAGCCTGCTAAGCAGGCCTTTATTGTGGCTTCTTATCCCCTGAAGTGTTTGTCTTCTTTTGGTGGTGTCCTTTGTCTCCATGTAGATAAGCAGGAATGGAGAGGAATTAGTTGGCGCGATGCTCCTCAGCAATCTTTCCTCTCTGTCAGGGATACGTGCCCCAGGAAGATGGCGGCTTCTCACCAACCCTTATCTGGTGCACACCCAGCGGTCTTTGCCTCAGCAGCCAGCAGCCCCGGCCCCCTTATCCTCCTCAATGGAGAGCTTTGGTTTCATGATCCTCTGGAGCTGCTCTTTCTGCCCTTCTGGAGAGGCTGGGATGCCAGACTATCTCAGCATTCTCCTTCCATGTCCAAGAGTTTCCAACTGAGCTCCCTTCCTGACCCAAGGCATCCCTCATCCTTCTGCCCTTCCTCCTCTGCTCCTGGACAAGGTCTGCTCCTCCTCCAAGCTTTGTTTGCAGAGAGAGGTCTCTGTGCCCTTCACCTTCCCTGGTGGGCCTTCAGGGACAAAGGCCGGCCTCTGGAGGCAAGGCGACCTGTGCCAGAAGGACTCCTGCCTTCCCTTCCAGTCCCAAGACAACCCCAGAGTTACAGAGCTGGAAGTAGCCCCCGAGATCCCACCTGCGCAGGGCTTTTGCAGGCTCCCCACTTCCCTGTTTCACTGGCTGGCAGCTCTTACCATCACCGGCTCCGCACAGCTGACCTGCATGTCCTTCCCTGCCGTTTGAGTCCATCGGTTCCGCCTGGGTGGGGAGCCAGAGAAGGTACCCCAACTCTTGCGAGACCCAAAAGCTGCTGCCACAACATCTCTCCCCCGGGCTACAGCCCCCCAATGGCTTTTGGGATGCCTCACGGGGCCAGCTTCCAGCCCCCTCCCCTCATATGTTCAGAGCCCCCCTCGGGCGCACCTGAGGCAGAGCCGGATAGCGACCTTTCCTCTCACGGCCAAAGTCTCCTGTTTCACTCCTGGATGCCGCCTTCATCCAGAGGAGCCCTGAAAACAGAGCGGCTGGCTGAGGCAGCGAGGGGAATTCGGCTGCTAGTCAAGTGAGTGAGAGGCAGATGGCAAAGGCACGAAGGGTGGTGGGGAAGGGAAGACGGGCTCGGTGGGGACTGGTTCCTTCTGGAAGGGCTCCGGGCGAGAGCTTCGCAGGTCCTCCCCACCTGCCCAGAATAACAAAATGACAGAGTTGGAAGGGACCTTGGAGGTCTTCTAGTCCAACCCCCTGCTCGAGCAGGAGACTCTGTAGCTTTTCAGACAAATGGCTGTCCAGTCTCTTCTTAAACACCTCCAGTGTTGGAGCACCCACAGCTTCAGGAGGCAAGTGGGGGGGGGGTCAGCTCCAAGAGCAGCAAAGGAGGCTGGAGGCAGCCCAGCCAATGAGCCAAAGCAAGCAGGGTTTGGCTGCACGGGGTCCCTCCCTTCTTGGGGCCATGTCCAGAAATGGCCGGAAGGGCAGCCTCTTCAAGCAGAAATGCCACAGCTACTTGGCCCAGGTCTCCCTGTGCACCGCCTGGGCGAGGTGAGCTCCTGGATCCCAAGAGCAGCGGGGCTTCATCCAGCCAACGTGGCCATGCGCTTAGAGGCAGGTGGGATCGCTCGGCCTCTACGCCTGCCTACCTCGCAGGCTTTTTGCAAGAAGGGCTCTTGTGCCAGTTGTGGGAGGAATGAGTGTCCCTGATAATCTCAGTGGTCTCCAACTCTGAAGAATTTGTTACTCCGAATCAAAGCCTTCGTGTGCTGGCCTCGCCCACTGTGGGAAGGTGGCATGGAGCCCAGTAAGCAGCAAGTGGCGCTTCAGCACCCAGTGGCCTTGCTAGTATTTGCCACACTGAATCTGCTTCTGCTGAGCCAGAAGTGTTCTGCAGTGGCCCAAAGAGCCAATGCAATACATCAACCTCAGGTCACCATTCTGCTCTCCGCTGAACTGGTCAGACTGTGCCTCTGTTTTCTTGACACACGGCAAGAGGGATGCTAAGGGATGGGAGAGAGGGCAGAGGAGGCAGCAAAAGAGTGAGCCAAACCCTCTGAAGGAGAAGAGAAGGACCTGGAACTGGACGTGTGTAGCCCAAAGAAGAGAGGCTGAGAGGAGGCAGGATAGGAAAGACAAAAGACCCCCAAAGTCTCTTTCAACTCTGTGATTCCAGGAAGAGAGAAAAGGCAGTGATTTCCGGCTCTGGACTGCTGCGTGTATGCCTGGAGCAAGGCCAGGAACTCCTGGTCTGTGTTTCTTTTGCCTAAAGAAGAGAACCGGAGTCGGGGGGGGGGGGACAACGTGATAGGAGTCTTCCAATCCTTGAAGGGCTGCCCCCCCCCGGAAGAAGCTCTGGCTGTATTCGGCTCAGGGCTGAGAGCAGGGCAGAGCTGGTGGGGAGAAGCTTTAGCGAGCCTTTCCGGGTAGGGGGTCTCTGGAGCAGCCAAAGGTGGAACGTAGTCAGGGGAGCTCCCCCTCCCCACAGGTTTTCAAGCTACGTTTGGACAGCCAGTACTCTGCGGCATGGGCATTCTGGCCCTGGGCAGGGGCTGGACTAGAAGACCTTCAAGGTTCCTTCCAATCCTACCATTCTAGGACTGATGAGCCAAGCAGGACCGATAGCTGGAAAGGGTGGGAAGTTGGAGCAGGAAGGCCAGCCAGCTTTGCTGAGCACAGCTTGAACCTTTGCCACAGCAGGGCCATCTGCAGCACCCCAGGCCTAGAGGAGAGGGTGGTGCCCACTGGGCCAGGCAGCTCTGCACATTGGCAGGGCCTGCAGGTGTGTGTAGGGGGGGGGCTCAAGCCACACCAGCCAGGGCAGGGAAGAAAGTGCAGGGCAAGCAGGATCTCATGGAGTGTTACCAGCCCCCCAGGAGAAGGAGGAGGCTGCCCTGGGCGGAGATCCATTTCATTGGTGGAAGAAAGCTGGTTGGGCAGAAAGGAGCCCACAACGGAACCAGAGGGGGCTGCTTCAGGGACCAGCTGCCTCCTTTAGAGCCCCTCCCTCGTCAGCTTTCCTGCCAATCAATTCAGCAGCCAGATCCAGCTGCCCCCCCCTCCAACCGCCTTCTTTATGGGCCACCTCCGGTCTTGGCAGTGGCACCCATCCTGCTGGAACCCCACAACCCAGGGGAAAAGCGAAAAGAGAGGGGGGCTACAGGCCTGGATCTGACGTAGAAAAGCAGCCCCAGAGCTGGAGAATGCCCCCCATCCAAGCCCCAAGAGTGCAAAGGGGTGCAGCCCCTTGGTGCTTTGAGGGGGCTCCTCATCACAGCAGTGCTGCTCCCCTGCAAGACAGCAAGGGAGGCTTTGGAACCCAGCTGGAGACGGGCTCTGCCAGCCTGAAAACATGCCCAGCCCTCTGGGATTGGAACTGAAGCCCGGAGGAGATTGGGGGGGGGGCAGGTGCTGGCATGAAGCCAGAGAGCCCCCCCCCCTTGGCCCTTGCTGGCAGGTGCACTCAAGGGAGAAGAGGCCAGAGGGCTCCCCCAGACAGGCTGACCAGGGCTTTGCTCTGCAGGGGCTGAGCGGGGCAGCTTCCCCCAAACCTGCTGGCTGGTGGGCTGGCAGCGGCTCTTTGGGGCAGGTTCCCTGGCACGTGCCTGGCACAGGGGTCTGGGCCAGCTCTGCAGAAAAGGCTCCCTTCAAAGCCCCCCCCCCGGACCTGCAGGAGCGGTGGGGAAGGTAGTGTGTGCACGGGGGGGGGGTGTCTTCCCTGAAGCCGGGCTCTTTCCTGCTTTCCCCTGAGAGCGGCTGGATCCTCACCTGGGGCACAGGGTCGGGGGCGTCAGGTGGGGGCGATGTTTCCAGGAGAGCGGAAGCCTCTCCCGTCCAGGCTGTACCGAGCAGCAATTCCCGAGATCTCCAGAGATGTTTAAATTACTGGCCGTGTCATAAATCAGCGGCAGAAACAAGATGAAGCAAGACTCCTGCCTGTTGCTGAGCTGCAAAAGGCTTCATTTATTTACTGCAATGGCCAAAAGAGCAGGCAGCTGCCACCGCAGTCAAAAAATTAATCGGCTCCCGGCTTGGCTTGTCTGCCCCCCTCCGTAGCCTCTTGGGAATGAAGTGGTGAGATGCGCTTGGGGGCTCCGCACCAAGACTGCCCCCCCCAAAGGAAAGGGGGCCTTTGGCGGCCCTGCAGCACAGTGCTGGTAGGGGGCCCCTGGAGATTGGGTTCAGACCCCTTATCCCACGGGGCAGCAAGGGGGACTTTGGGGACAAAGAGAGAAGATGCCACTGGGCCTTGTCCACACTGGGGCTGACCTCTGGGGGCTCCTGGTGACATGGCCACAGGGAGCGGGGTGGGGGACTGCTTCACAAGCCCTGCAGCAGACCCTGGTGCCCTTCCTCCATGGGTGGGTTAATACCTGGCTCTCTGTACCCTTTTGACTAGCCAAAGGTTGAATCTGCCAGCACTTGGGAGAGCGAGCACTTGGAAGGCACCACTGGGCTCACCAGCAGCTCTCGCAGGGCCCACCAAGCTCCCTGTTCATCAGATGAAAGAAGCATCCATTAATATTACTGGAGCATGGTGGGGGGGGGGCTGCCTGAAGCAGAAGGTTGTGCCGAGTGCCAGCATGATCAAAAAGGCCACGGGATGCTCATCGTCCGCCCACCTTGAGGAGCACCGGGGGCCAAAGAGCAGTCATGGCTGGATCAAGGGCCTCTTTGTGCTGTGCTGAAATTGGAGATTTCTTCAAGGATGGTCTTAGCCCCAGCAGTGTGTTGGGCATGCATAGATGGTCTTCTTTGGCAGAATTCAAACAGGAAGCTGGGTGCCCCTAACCCCGGTGGCCACCTGGCCATTTGGACCTGTCCGCATGGATCTCCCACAATTTTCTGAGGGCCACTTGCTGCCTTGACCTCCTGGACTCCCTTGTCTTTCATTCTACCTTCTGGTCGTCAATATTCAACCAGATTTTTCACATGTCATTTTTATTTTTATAAGGGCTGCTCATTTTTTTTATTATTCTAAACCTTCCCCCCCCCCCAGCTCCACTCTTACAGCTGATCTTGTTCACTGCACAGGGTCCTCAGAAGCACAACCAACTATTCTGACACTCCCGTTAACCTTAATATGTTCCAGATCTACACTGTCGAAGGCCTGGCTGTGAGCGATCAGTTCAAAAGCAAAGATGGAGCCTTCTCCACCTCTGGCTCTCCTCTCCACTGGCACTGGGGGCTGGCTGCCTTTTCTGGGGCAGATTGTTCCCCTGGGGTTTCTCTCCCCACGTCTTCTGCCCTCCCTAGTCCTTCTTGTGTTGATCCGCTTCCTTTCAATACCACTTGCCCCCACCCCCCTTTTTCTCAGGGAAGGGTGTGGATGCCAGCTCCCAACTTAAGGAGGTCTGGGACCACAGATAACAGCCTCTTCTCATTTCTCCGGAGGGGGGGATAACTTGCCCTCTGCTTTCTCCCCCACGCCTCCTAAAAGCTGCAGACCATTTGGAAGCAGACTGTGGCAACTTGGCTCAGGGCCAGATGGGCTGCTCCCTCCTGGCCTGGTTCGTCCAGAAGGACTTTCTGGGTGGTAGGCTTACCAGGCTGACTTGGAAGAGATGGATTATGAGCAGCCCTGTTAATTCGGGCTCAGGCCTAAAGCTGGCCTTGTCCTCAACTGGCCACTCTGTGGGACTCGCCAGAGCTGCCCTTTGGTCTTGGCTACCCCCCATAGGCACCTTTCAGGGCAACCATGGTGGGATTTATTAGCCATATTCTCCTCTTTGGGGAGGGGGGTGCTGTTTGTATGGAGCAATTTCTAAATCTGGCACCCCACAGGTTCTACCTGCCCTTCAGGCAACTGGGCTCTCCAAGGAACTGCTGAACAAGGATATTGAGGCCTCTGGACATTATCAATACGTGGATGCCTCCCAGTGGTGTTTGTCTTCTCTCTGGGAGCAGAGAAGTGCCAGACAGCTGCTTAAGACTCCGTAATGGATGGGATGATGGTTGACAGGCTCAGACTGGACACTGGCACTGAACTCTATTGGGAAGAAGCTCCTTGGACAGGCTGAATGGTGTCCAGCTTGGGATTGCCCACATGCTTTAAGGGAAGCTAAAAAAAGCCAAGGGAAGCCATCCCAGTGCAGGAGAGCTGAAGGCCCTGAATCAGTCTGCCCCCTTGACAAGATGAGCCAGCTTCACTCCTGCTTTCTTCTCAGGGGAAATTGGAGCACCAATCATTGGGTGGGGTTGTCTGGCACAAAGCCCTCGGTTTCTGTGGCCTGATGGACTTGGGGAGTGGGGCGGAGGGGAGTAGGCATCTGTGGGGCTGCAGGCCCATCA
This sequence comes from Crotalus tigris, assembly GCF_016545835.1. NCBI lineage: Eukaryota > Metazoa > Chordata > Lepidosauria > Squamata > Viperidae > Crotalus > Crotalus tigris. The sequence goes on along the minus strand of NW_024096931.1, from coordinate 455,381 downwards.
GGAAAACTTGCATTCTGGTCTTGGTCAATTAGAGTCCAACACTTTCAAAAAAAAAAATAAAATAATAATCCACTGATCTTTGGAAAGGAGCATTTGCCCTCTCTTTCGTTTCTTGAAAAGGAACTTTCTGAAAACCCTCCTGGCTGGATTCGCAAGTCCTGGGGCTGGGGGCCCTGCTGATGAAAGAGGCACTTGGGTGGAGGGTCCAGGAGGGATACAATGCCAGGAAGCCACCAGCTCAAACCTGCCCCTGCTGTGCTTTTCAGGGTCCCAGGCTGTTTCCCCCCCCCCCCCGGCCTATTTGGCAGGCCAGAGCAGAAAACCAAAGGGTCAGGGGAAGAACTGCAAAGTGGAGCAACGTCCTAGGTGGGGCAGGAGGAAATGGGGCCATGGAGCCCCTCCTCCCCACTTGCCGCAGTATGGGAAATGAAAAAAGCACCAGCGGGGGGGGGGCTCCCGGGGCACTGCCTAATCCCGCTCGCCTGCCAGCTCTTTGTCCCACCCAACAGTGGGATGCAGGCCTGGTCCATTTCCGCCCACAAAGCCTGGGGCTGCCCAACTCCACAGTCCGGAGCCTTCCAGTGACCAGCAGCAGCCCAGAAGGGAGGGCTGCTGCTGGTCACTGGTCCTTGCTGAGCAAAGGGCGGCCCAGGGCTCGCCCAACGGAGAGCAGCGGTGACTTGCACCTGCGGGCCGAGGGAAGCGGCCAGGCGAGACCCTGACGTGCCAGAGACTGGGCCTGCTGCTCCTTTCTGTCTGGGCGCTTCCGTGGATCCTGCGCAGCCCCCTGGATGCGCGGCTCGGAGGCGCCCCGTTCGGGCCAAGCTGCTGGCGGCCAGTCCCCTCCAGGGGGCGCTGCTGGTGCCAGCCCTCTCCGCTCTTCGGGAAGCGGGGAGGCAGCCCAGTCCTGCTGCTCCTGGCAGGGACAGCGACGGAGGGAAGGTGGGGCGGGCTCTGCCCTTTGCCCATTCCGGACACAAGTCGCTGCCACCGCACTTTGCACGAGCCCCGAAACCCGTCGCCCGTCTCCGCTTCCCGCGATGCCAGCAGCCCCGCCCCCTCAGGGTTGCCTGCGCCGGGTTGGCGGAGCTCGAGGCGGCGGGGAGGGGGGGCGGTCGGGGGCGGGGCCTTCCCCTCGCCAGCCTTTCAGGAGGCGGCCAGCCGGCCGGCCGGCGTCACCCCCCGAGCTGCCTCCGCCGCCGCCCGTTGCGTCCTGCCGGGCCCCGCCCCGCCGCCCCCGCCCCGCCTCGACCCCGGCCCAAACTTTCCCTGCTTGGGCAGCTGGCGCGGCGCGGAGCCCGGGCCGGCCGGCGGCGTGGCTGACTGGCCAGGCGCGCTCGGGAGGCGGCGGGCGGGCGGGCGGCTGTGCCATGCGGGGCTTCCCTCGGGTAGCGGCGGCGGCGGCGGCGGCGGGGCGGGCGGGCGGCAGCGGCCCCTGCAGCCGGGGGGGCGGCGGCCGGGCGGCTGACACGATGCGGCCGGGGCTGGGCGCGGGCAGGCGGCATGGCCCCCCCGCCTAAGGGCCCCCCCGCCCGCAAGCTGCTCTGCATGTGCAGCCTCTCGCTCTGCCTCACCTACGCCTGCTACAGCCTCATGGGCGGCCCCGGCACCCTCCGCTCCCCGCTGGCCGCCCAGGGCTCCCCCAGCCCCGCCGCGCCGCCGGCCAGCCCCGCCGCCCCGCGCCGCCCCGCGCAGCCCCAAACCTCGCAGCCGCCGCCGCCGCCGCCGCTGCCGGGCTCCACAGCAGCAGCGGCAGCAGCAGAAGCGGTGCAGGCGGCGGTTCGGAGCAGCGCCGCCGCCGCGCAGGTAGCCGCCATCAGCGCCGCCGCCACCGCCACCGTCCCCGGGCGACCTGCCGAAAGCCCCGGCGGCGGCGGCGGCGACGCCAGCACCCCAGCCGCCGCCCAGCTGGCGGACGCCACGGCCACGCCGGCCTGCGGGGAGAAGCGGCTGCCGCAGGCGCTGATCATCGGGGTGAAGAAGGGGGGCACCCGCGCCCTGCTGGAGGCGCTCCGGGCGCATCCCGACGTCCGCGCCGTGGGCACCGAGCCGCACTTCTTCGACCGCAACTACGGACACGGCCTCGACTGGTACAGGTGAGGCGGCGGGGGGGGGGCGCTGTCGGGGCGCGCAGGCACCGAGCTCCGCGCCTCCGGGTGCCTCCCTGCCGGGATCGCGGCGCGCGGGGGCCGCTCGGGCCGTTCAAGCGCCGCCGCTTCCTCCGCCCGCAGCAGGAGCCGCGTGGCGCCCCCGCCTTCCCGCAGGTGTGCAAGTTGCCCGCCGGTCTGGACAGCCGCCCGGCCCGGAGGTGGCGAGGCTGCCCGGCTCGCCCGCTTTCGTCCGCGAGCGGCGGCTGGTGGCTCGGGGAGCGCCGCGGAGCGCCGACTCTAGCCCGGCAGCCGCCTCGCGCTCCCCAGGCGCTCGCCCGGGTACCCGGGGGCCGGCTGGAGGCGGCCGGGGGCGCGGGGGGTGGGCGAGAACCGGGGTGCTGGGCGGGGCGGGGGCTGCGGGGGTGGGGGGCTGGGATCGGCCGCCTGGGAGGGAGCAGCCCGGGTGGGGAGGACGCGTTTGCTTTCCTGCCCCGAGGAGCCTCTTCGTATCTTGAGGTGCCGTAGAGGGAGCTGCTGTGTGTGTGTGTGGGGGGGGGGAGAGCAGGCAAAAGTCGAGGCTGTGGAGCCACCCTGGGCGCTTTGGGACAGACTCCCCCCTCCCCCCGCCACTTGATGCCTTTGCCCACCGCTCGGAAATCTGACCCTTGGCCGAGCGGCTGCTGCTTGGCTTCGCGGCGCTCTGTCGCCCGGCTTCAGCCGCGAAGAAAACGCGTGCCTCTTCCCGGATTCCCGGGGGATTCCCGAGCAAGCGGTCTGGGTCGGAGGGTGTCATCTGCTGGGAAAGGCTGGCCGGGTCACTCGGTTGCTCCCATGTGTGCAAAAGGAGCCCGTGGAGGAGCCCGGCTGCACGAGGGTCTCTGGCCCTCCCCACGTTGTATGGGAGACCAGCCCAGGCTCTCCTGGGACCCTGAAAGCTGAGGAAGGAGTGGGATCCCAGGAGACCCTCCTTCCGGGGGGAGGAGGGGATTGTCTGCATCCTTATGACTTCTGAAACGGTAGAGGGTTTCCTGCCTGAGCAGAGGGTTGGGCTAGAAGACCCCCAAGATCCCCTCCCGATGTTGTTCTGTCTGGGAGAGGCTTGGGCACTGCTGAGCAGAGGAGCCCAGAGGAGCTACGAAGGGCTGAGCTTTGTTGGGTGGGTGGCCCAGGTCTGCACCCATCGCTCAGTTGCCTGGGCATCCCTTTCAGCCCTCCTGAGGGGCACCAGGGAAGAAGCCAGAGGTGCCCTAAAAACAGGGGCTTCCCCAAGACCAGGCGGGTGACAAGAGGCAGGAGGAATGTCCTTACCTGCATCCTTACACGCTTGCTTCAGATAGCTTTGCTGTGCTTGTGTGTGTTTCTGTGTCAGTGTTTCTTACCTAGAGCTTTGGGGTGGGAGAGGGGCCCTTTTACTTTCTGATGTGCAGTTTGCATCTACCCACATCCGGCGTGGCCCAGGGACAAGGGCTGCAAGCCAGGAGCTGCCTAGCCTACCACATGCAGAGACTGGAGGGCCCAATTCTGTTTCCAGACTTTTTCGCCCTGTGCGGGAGCTGCAGCCAGTGGGTGCTGCGTGGAGAGGCTGCTGGCCATCCCTGTGACACTCTTTCTGCTTTTGGGTGGTTTGTGTCTCTCGTGCGGCTTAGCCTGTCTGCCTTGGCTTCCCTGCAGTGGGGCTCAGTGCTTTTGGTGCACTCGGGACTGGAAGCCAGCCGTGGGCAGGTCCTGTGCCCCCTGGCAAGCCCTTCATTCTTCGACATGGTCCCGGCACTTGTTGTGGTCTTGCTGCCTGGAGTGCTTAACCTTAGCCCAGCCCTGTGATTTGGGGCTGTGACTTTCTGGGGGAGCACTGAGCACCCAGAAGTCACTTTCTTTATGCAGCTGACCATCCCTTCTCTACGAAGCAGGTCAGGAAAGTCCAGGGCATTTTGCATTGAGTGAAGGCTCCAACGGGACTGAGATGACCCGAGATTCTAGGAAAGGGATTGCCAGTGACTCTGTCCAGCCAGTTCAGCAAATTTGGGAGGCCTGGTTCAACGGCTGCCCAGTGTAGGACTCTACAGCTCCAGCCTCTGCCACCGATGGCCATCCAGTGCCAGCTGTTTCATTGGTCAACAGCCGGGCCTGTTTCTTGCCTTCCGCCCAGGCAGCTCCCCCTCCCCTGCTTTGGCTAATGCCAGCACAACGGGTGGCCGAGAGGCTTCTCTGCCGTGAGTGGAGGCTTCCTGCAAAAACAGCTCTTTCTCGGCTGGTTTTCTGCTGGCCCTTTGGCTCCAGCTGAATTGCCAGCTCTGTGGTTTCAAAACTCAAGCATTTGTTCCACTCTGACGTTTGCTCTGAGCGGTGTGTCTGTGCGTGGGTGTGCATGCCCAGTTAATGGCTCACACAGCAAGAGGTGACACTGCTCATTCTGGCTTCGCTTCGGCCCTTCGTGGCCTCTTAAGGTTACGTGCTTCGGAAGACGTGGGCACATAAGCTGCGGTGGGGCTGGGGAGGGCCAAAATTCCTGCAAGATTCCCACAGCTTTGCTACTCAGGCACTGCTTCTCAGCCAAGGGAGGGTCAGACTTGGCTACGGAGACCAGTGTGGCTATCCAGGATGTCCGTGGGCTTCGTGCTGCTGCTCAAGATGGGGGAGGCAGGATTGCTGTAAAAGGCTGCCTGGAAGGGGAGCCTCCTGACCCAGAAGCCTTTCGCTGCTGAAAAGGACATGCCCGAGGTGGGGATGCCGAGCAACCTGTTTGGGGAGGGGGCAGGCGGGGCAGCTGGGAGTAATGACCAACCGACTGACCCAGGCTGGGAGAAGAGAGAGAGGGGAGTTGAGGGAGAATGCCTGGCCTGACTGCTGCCCCCTCAACGCAACACACAACCTCCTGAACCACAAATGCATCTAATTGCTCTCATCTTGGAATGCTGTGCAGTTGCAACGCTGGGTTTATGACTGGCTTGGCCGAGTGGGTCACATAAGCACAGCCTTCATTGAAAATTGGGGGCCAGAAAGTGGGGAGAGAGACGGGGAGAGCTTTCTCTCGCTCTCAGATCATCCAGAAAAAATGATTGTCGGAAGGACCCCTCCCTTCGTCCACCCATTTACTCTGCATCAAGTTAAATTCTGGTGCCCGGGTCTGCCAGACCTTTCACCAGGAACAGACCACAGATGGGTGCAGCCAAGGGGGGGGGGGTGCTTCCGAGCCACAGGAAAGCAAGCTGTGGCCTCCTTGCTCCTCGTGGCCTCCTCTGGCCCAGAGTCAGCTCAGTGGAATCACCACTTTCTGGGGGGTTCTGGTGATTTGGGGGGCTTGACCTAGGTGAGCTCTTGTCACTCCCAGCCGGGTTCTGGAGTTTGTGAGCTTTTACCTCTGGGCTCTGGCGAGGCGATGGGGGTGGTAGCTGCTGCCGACTTCTTGGAACCCCTGGCATTGGCAATAAAGCAGTGAATGGTGGAGGCAGGGGGGGGCAGCTTTATTGCCTCCGGTGCTGCATGCAGGTTGGCGTGTTCAGCTCCTCTGCAGTTAAATGAGTTGAGATACATCTGGGTGACCCCCGACTCATGCCTTGAGTTTTGGAGAGGAAGCAGCAGGATTCAGTGGCAGCCAGCTGCCTCTGGGGCAGACCAGGGGGTCAGTCTGACAAAGCAGCATTGTACTGCGAGCTCTGCCCCTCTCCTGCGAGTGTCACGCTGTCACACGCATGGCCTTAACAAAAGATCCTGGGGATGCCGCTGGCAACCTCTTACTTCCTAATTCACCAAGGTGATTCTCTGATTCTCCAGGTGAGGACAGCAGCTGCCGCCATCACCACCATCAAAATTTGCAGCACTTTGAATGTGTCAGAAAGGCATACAAAGTACAAAGAACTAGCCTCACAAAAACGAAGAGCAGCACAAAAACGAGCGCTTGAGCTACGTCTGCAGGCAAGAGGAAGGCAGAATGCCTGGGCTTCTGTGTGGCTCTGCTCTTCTCCCTAGAGAGGGATGGAGTTGGCTTCAGAAAGAGGGGGCGGGTGGGGGGGGGGAGAGAGCAGGAGGTCTGAGATAAGTCCTGTTCACTTGATGTTGGTACTGGGCAAAATCCGGGGACAAATTATTAAGCAGTCAGCATTTGGAAAAGCACGCTATTACTTAGCAGATGTCAGCATGGATTTATCAAGAACAAATCGTGACAAATTCTATTTGCTACTGAGAGTTCAGTTGACCACAGGAGAATTGCGGCTGTGGTGAGTAAAGAAGTTTCCTGTGAGTTTTTGATACAGAAACTGGCAAAATGTCGCTGGACCCAGAGCTGTCTGAACAATTGTGCCGTCGTGTGGCTCTGTGAGGCTCTATTTGGGGCCATGGGCTCTTTTACATATTTACAAATTGCCTGGAACTCCCCAACACAAAGGTGGGGGAGTTCCAGTAGAAGAAAAATCTATAGCCCAGGGTTGAACTGTGGAGATAGGGAAAAAAATATCTCAGGATGCAATCAGAGCTCAGGCGGGTCCTGACAGGCTGCAACAAGAAGGCAAAGCAGGCGGGGGGGGGGGGTGTCAACAGGGACAAATGCAGCATCTTACCAACCCAAGCAGAGAGCGGTGCAGCTGCAGAAGAAAAAATTGGGCACAATCTGAGGCACCTTCCATGTGTCAAAAGCAAGCGCGGTCAGAGGGACTCTCTATTTCGCTTGCTTGGGCTGCGCATACGATATGGTGTCCAGCTCTGGGCAGTGGTCAGGGGCTTAGCGGAGGGTGTCTTGGGAGTCACAAAGATGATCCAGGGCCTGGAAGGACGATGTGGAAGTTCTGGGTCTCTTTAGCCTGAAGACAGGAAATAATTGTCCAGACCTGTTTAGAAGATGAAGAAACCAGGGCTTTATGAAAGAAAGAGTGGTTTTGTGTTGGCTGTAAAAGCTGTTTGCCAGTGGGACCTAATCTCGGGAGGTGGTGGGCTGTTTTTCCTTGGGGTGTCTACAGAAGTGCTGTTTGGGTGCCCCCCCCCCAGAAAGCCTTCCTTAGCTAGAGTTCATTTGATACCCCTGCTGGGATTTTGGCTGAAGCCGTCACCAAGGATGTCCCAGGCCACGTCCCGCCTCCTTTTCTCGTAGTTATTATATTGTGCACGTCAGCAGAGACTTCATGGCTCCAGGGCTGGTGAGGTACAATTCCTACTGCTTGTATATAGCGGTAATTTCTTTCAAATGATTTTTGCTTGGAAAGGTTTCCATGAATTTAGAAGGCCTGGGGTATGAATGAGCAGCCAAAGGCCTAGTATGAAGAAGTGAGAAGGGAGAGAGATCAACAGTTCAATTTGGTAGCTTTACTTATCTACAGTAATCCTGGGAACCTGCTTTCGTGATTGATTACTTGCAGTCCCAGCGGACCATAAAGCTTCCTTGGCTTTTCATTTTCCTGTCCAGCTGCTCTCCGAAGTTGTAACCTTCATCCCGCCGTGCTCTCGGTAGGAGCTGTGAGTGGAATTCTGAGGTAGACTGCAGGATTTGTTTTGAGTGCTCAGTTCCCCAGAAATCCCACTCGATGCACCCCCATGTTTCCCCGGAACTGGAAGAGTGAGAAGCGAAGCCCCTCCGCCGTTGCAGCTGTTGGGTGGTGGTGGTGGGGAGTCGGGGCTCCTTGCAGGGAGTCAGGAGGGGTGGTTGGTTTCCACGGCTGCTGGAGAGCTGCCCCTCCATCCCTTTCTCCAGCCCCCCAGCAGCCCCGTGGCCTTCAGTGGCCGTCATTTGTGGCCTCAGGCCCCACTGAAAGAGCCCCTGGGTAGTGCAGACCCCAAGCTGCCCTGAAGGGGAGGTTGGGAGAAGCAGCCCTGGACGCTTCCTTCCAGATGTGCTGTGTGCAGAGGCTGCCCTCCCCCCCCCGCATTCACCTCTGCCCAGGAGCGAAAGTGAGACTGGTCGGAGAAGGAGGAAGCCAAAGGCCGGCAGGTTTGCTTCTGTCCACATGGGCAATATTTAGAGGCTCCGTGTGATGCTGCTCCTGCGCCACGGTGGGAATCTGGAAAAGATCAGGCAGCATCTGCAGTCCTGGCCGTCCCTTCCCAGCTGATCTTCCCTGAAAGGAGCCCTCGGCTTCCTGTGCAGGGCGTGAGCGTGCAGGGCTGTCAAGAGAATACAGCCTTCGGAGTGGCTTGATTCCTTTGTTCAAAATTATTGATTACATTTTAATAGGGAGTTGTGCCTTTAATTTAATTGGCTTTGCATTTTATTCTTTTTTGCTTGAGGCCTCCCAGGTGCTGCTCTGGTGGAGAAATGGGGTAAAAGGGCGGCCCTTAAGAGCCAGGCAAAACCACTGCCGGTGCCTTGCTTCTCACAGGCCTGTGGGGTAAGGAGGGGGCTCTTCCCAAGGCAGCACCTCACCCCCCTTCCTTGGCTCTGCTGCCAGGACCCAAGATGGAAGGGTGACCTCCTGCACAGTTGCTTTTCATCCCTACCTGCTGGGTGGATTCAGTGGGACCCCGGGAAACCCTGAAAGTCCACGGTGGGCTGGTCTGGATCACGTTTTTGCTGCTTGGACCAGATTTTCTTCCCATCTGGCACTCTATAGAAGTTGTGGATCAACCTGTTCCTGCGGCACTTGTCCAAGAGACCGAGGAAGTCTGGAAGAACCGCAGGCCTTAGGCCACGGCTGTCAAACTCACCACGTCACATGACGTGTTGTGATGTATCGCGGCTTTTTTTGCATTGCCGGAGCTGGGGTGAGCGCAGCAGTTTGACACCCTTGCCTTAGACCCTTCAGATGTACTTTGTTCTGCAAACCTCAGGACTGGTTTGGCCTGGCAGGGCCAGAAACCTGAGAAGACCTTTGTGGCTGTGATGGTCTACTTCACTATGGGTATTCTGTTCCTTGGAGACAATCCAGTCTGTTCCTCCCTATTGCCTACCCTCCCAGGGTGTCTTTGTGGGCTAGACATCGTAAAGCTGTATTTCTGAGGCTTTGCCAGGATCCTCCTACTAAAAATGTCAGTCTGGAGCCTGGGTTTTCTAGGCAGGAAATTGCTTCTTGGTTCTGGAACCTTTTTATTGGTGTTTGAGCTGTGGCTGACAGGAAGGCTATTGCTGAGGCCTCTGGTCCATAAACAGAGTCCTTGGTGCTACTTGGTGCTACTGCCCAGCGTGGGCCTTGCTCTTCGTCAGTACGTTGGGGTTGAAAGTGTGTGTGGGTGTGCATGTGAGAGAGGGAGAGGGAGAGGGAGAGGGAGAGAGAGGAATGCATTGCAAAAGCTTGGTGAGCAGAGTGGGCCTTACTGCTTTTTATTTCCAAGCTTGGCAGTTTTATTCACTGATTCATTTTATGTCATGTAAAAAAAGAGAGGGGGAGGGAGAGAGGAAATCCTTTTAAATGTGCAGTGTTTGAGAGCTGGAGAAAGAATGTGTATATTTGAGAGAAATTAGCTGTTTTTCCTTCTGTGCATGAAAGAGTCCAACTTAGAGAAAGCATCATCGTCCCGCCTCATGTCAGTTTTTACATGCTGCCGGCATTGAGGATGGGTCATAAACTCCTGGGCTCTTTATGACTACAACTATTACTAACACCACCGCCCTTATATAGCTGAAGACATTTACCTTGACAAAGTGTCCTGTGAATTCTTTAAAAAAATTGCAAGATAAACAGAAGAAGACTATACCTTAAATTAATGTTCACCTCCAAGGTTACAGGATGGGTAGGTGGATGAGATGAATAAGATGAGCATGGAAATTATTTGAGGAGTGAAGTATGGGAAGGAAGGCAAGGGGGAGCATGGGCCTGATGCAAACTCTTGAGCAAAGGGGAGGTGGCCAAAGAGATGTGTGGCTCCGCAAATGAACAGCCAGTGGACAGTCCCTGAGTACATTCTCTGCAGCTGGCGAAGTCTTATTATCTCAACATGAGCTTCTGAGTATTCAAGCTGGATCAGAGGCCAGCAGTCAAGTTAGTTTGTTCGGCTGGAGTGACCTTCCACTTGGTCTTTAGCCCTGTTGAGAGGCTTTCAGGTGCCACTGCTGGATACTGCTGATAGGCCAAAGTTGACCAGTGACCTCATCCCCTCTGGTCTCCCTGTTCATGACCTTCAGTCATCCTGACTATTGGTTCGGGAGGATCTGTTCTCATGTTCCAATTGCCCATTGGAAGCTTCCTTGAGAAGTTTGTCTTATTGCCAGTGGCTTTGCACTACTCTAGAAAAAGTCATTAATATTTTCAAGCCCTGCAAACATCATATTGGATGAGTACAGTACATCCTGTTGAAATAAGGCCCAGTCAAAAACTACCTTGAAACTTCAGCAGTCATAAAATATGATAATTGATCCTAGCTACATGGAACATCTCTTTGGTTTCCTGTAAATTTCTAGATACGTCAAAATGCCCTGTCTGATCCATAAAATGATGGCAGCTCTTGCCCAATTAATCTATGCAGCTAATCCAAAATCTGAAGTTCTTTTCTGGATGCCCCCCTCTTCAGAGACGAAGCGCATGAGATTAGCCTGAGGACCTTCACTGGAGAGGCACCCAGCAGGGCAGATCCTCCTCTTGAGAGACTCTCAGACGCTGAGAGGGAAAAGGAAATATTTCAAAACATGGACATTTCAGTCCGCTGTACTTGCGAAAAGGCTTGATGGTTCTTCAGTTTAGTAATTCTGAGAAACAATTCACAGAGACTCTCTCTTAGTGAATTCACTCAAGATTAGGACTGGCAGTTTGCTTATTCAGTTTTTAAGATTCTGTGTTCTGACACCTTTTTCCTGCCATTAAACCTGGTTTATAAATCTCTGTGTAAATCTTGTTTGGGGCTTGACAAAGAGTTGGCTTGCTGCATTTTGAGAGCCATGTTACGGTATATTGATCTTCCCTATCTAGATTTCTGATGAACAGAAATACAGCTTTTATTGTTGTGATTAATGTTCATGGTCATGTTTGTTTTATCCTGCTGGCCCTCTATTAATGTCAATCTTTGCAGCAATTTTCAGTTTTTTTCCAGTGCAAGAAGATTGCCTGCCCTTTTTTTTGGCAGAGGTAATGGGTAGCTTACAAGTATCAGGAACACACACACACACACACACACACACACACACACACACACACACACACACACACGTCCCTTCTCAGCCCAACATTTGCAAGCAAGGAATGTTCTTCCATATTGTCAGATGTCTTTTGTAGCAACTTAAACCAGGAACAATAGATCCCAGCGCAGGACCTCGGAGCTCTGATTAGTAAGGGCCATTAGAAAAGAGAGTTGGGATTGTGACCAAAGAATTCCAGCAAGTGCTTTTCCTTTTGAATGAGGCCTCTGCACATACGTAATTACTGGCCATGAGAGCTTTCAAGGGTGGCAGACAATTTACTGTTATCAAGAATCTGTTGCATCTTTCCTTAAAATGCAGGTGGGCATCCCATGATATCCTGAAGTTCAGCCTGTGATTGAAGGTAGAGATGGATATGCGGAGGCTGACAATAACACTCAGCCTCAAGTGATTTTCTAATGTCCCGTTTTTCTCATTCCGGGTCAGTCATAATTCAAAGCATCGTCCTGCTTGCTGTATTTGCCCACAGCTGTCCATTTTCAGAGAACCCGGGGCGTCCTCTTCTCCGGCTGAAGCTGGCTGTTCGTTGCTGTTCTCTGCTGTGCGTGCATAATTCGAAGCATCGAGATTCCTCTTGTATGATTTCACCTTTTGTGATGAATTTTGAGTCCATCTGAATGCAGAGTGAAAGGACAGGACTTCCTTTCTTGGGAAAGGAGATTGCCTGCACGCTGCCCTTTCCCCTGCTGGCTTCTGGAGAGGACTAGGTAAAACACCAAAGAGAGACGGTGATGGTGGTGGTAATGATTCTGTTGTGCAAACTTTTTTGTGTGGAAGGAGGATTGCAAAAGAAAATATCACGTTAGGGTTGATGAGCAGGGAGGTGTGGTATGATGAAGTTCCCAGGTTAGGAATGTTTCTAGGTTTTTTTGCCTGCATGCAGAGCCCTAAGACACCCCCCAAAATCTAATTGTAACATTTGAATAGGAGAAATAAAAGCTTTTTCGGAAAACCTAAAACAACCTCTTCACGTTCCTTCTGCTAAGAAAATAACACATGTGTGTGTCCCCCCCCTTTTCCTGGCCATCTGAAACATCCGATGGGAGCAGAGCCTGCAGGTGTGTCTGTTCAAAATTCATGATGTATCCTCAGTCTGTACTGATCATGGTGGAGTAGGTAACACAAGTGCTTCAGGTGTTTGGCGCTACATTACCCATACTTCTGAACGTTAACCATGGTGGCGTGGCTTATGGGAGCTGGAATCTAAAATAGCTGAAGAGCATCTGGTATTTTGGAGAACTTTTCTTGTATCTGAGGGGATGGGTTGATGGTTCCGTCCCAGGAGGAGGGAATTAGATCCAGCTCTTCAGAGAAGTCAGATGCTTCCCTTCTGGAAAATTTCCCAACTACGGTATTTGTTGGAGTGTTTACTACAGTGTTTCCCAAACTTGACAATTTTAAGGCATGTGGACTTCAACTCCCAGAATTCCACAGCCAGCAATGCTGGCTGTGGAATTCTGGGAGTTGAAGTCCACATGCCTTAAAATTGTCAAGTTTGGGAAACACTGGTTTACTACATAGAGCCAATGCTCCCCAAATCCCTGGTTTTGCCACAAGCCTCCTGGTGGGCTCTTGGTGCAGGGCTCAGGCTCCCTGGCTGGATTTCTGGGCATCCAGTGGGTGGCTTGGACATTGTGTGCCAGCCCACAAGGTGGCAAGTTGGGGAAGAGTCTTCCCTGCAAACTCAGCCAGCCAGACCAATCAGAACACTGGATTGCTCTTTCTCAGCACCCAGACCCAGATTCCCCCTTCCACCTGCAGCAGGTCCTTTTCCCCTCAACCTTTCAAGGCAGACTCTGCTGGGCTTCGTGGTCCTGCAGCTGCACAGCTGCAGCCGGGATCTTTGCCTGGGAGGCCATGGCTCGGGGAAGAGGCTGACTGTGGCGTGTGGCAGCATCGGGGTCTCTGGGCTGCGCTGGGTAATCGGATTTCCCCTCCTTTGTCATCCCCAGAGAGGAGAACGGCTGCCTTCTGAGGGCTGCACACTCACTGAGGTATAGGAGACCATTCAGTGGGCCTGGCATGGAGGAGGAAGGAGGCCATGGGAGATCCTGAGCCAATCAGCTGCATCACTTCCTTCCCCCCCCCCTTGTCCTGAGGAAGAACACTGCCCCCCCCCCCCCCCGTGGGTCCCTGCATCACGATGGGCTTCGTCATAGCAGGAAGGAATGGCTGCTGCATCCTCCTGCTCCATCATCTATTCTGGGACTTAGACCTACAAGTAGATAGGTGAGGGGTCTTCTTCTCCCCCCCCCAGGTCAGGGAGAGAATAAGCCTGATGGGGGGAGCTTTTGTCAGGCAGCCTCAGAGACAAACAGGCCCCTTCTTGCTTAGGGCGGTTAAGCACACCAGCCAGGCGGAAGTGAGCGAAAAAAACTGATGCCACCTTGAAGCTCCAGATGCTGCTTAAAGGCCATAATTGAAGTTTAATCCTGTCTGATGGGGGGGATGCTGATCTCCCCCCCTCCCCACAGAAACTGGCTCTGGAGGGATCTCTCTCTCTCTCTCTCTGGGACACTGGGGGCAAGTGTTCCCCCCTGCTTGGGGGAGGCCAGGAATATTTAAGGAAAGAAGGAATGTTGGGGGGGCATTGGTGATGCTTTGGGGGATTTTAAGAGGAATGAGAACAAAAGGCATCCAGCTGCAGCTGTTTCTTCTGTTTCTGTGTTTTCAGAGAGAATAAGTTGGTTCTTAGGAATCCCTATTTTTTTAAAAAGATAGAACGGAATTATTTGCTGGCACTCGTTACAACCAACTGAGGAATATAATATTATAGTCAGTGACCAAAAATAAATATAATCTTTAAACAATTAGGATACATGGACTATTATTAAGTAAAATAAAACAGTTCTAAAATATACCCAGATAATTTGGTGGATTGCTAAAACTATTAAGCAACCACTAAATTACTGGGAAAAAAAGAAAAACAGATATTCTCAACATAACCCTTCTTCAGTGACCGTTTGAAGTGACAGGGGCCCTGAAAAAAAAGTGATTTATGACTGACCACACTTACCACCAAGGCAGCATCCTTGTGTGGTCGTGTGATCATATTTTGGGCACTTGGCAACTGGCATGCACTGGTGACGGTTGCCGTGTCCCAGGTTCTTGTGATCCCCTCTCTGACAAGCAAAGGGGAGGGGAGGCCAGAGACAACCTGGTTACTAATGGCCTTTCTTTGCTAACTAACTTAAGTGGGGTGGATGACAACAAGAAAGGTCGTAAAATGGGGCAAAATATACTTAACAACTATCTCGCTTAACAACGGAAATTTTGAGCAATTCAGTTGTGATCCTAAGTCGTAATACTTACATTTGAATTCAGTAGTGACTAAACTTTTGAACTGCTTAAATGATTAGCAACGTCTGCCTGTATTTGTGTCAGAAGCACCTGCAGAGCTAACCGGAGGCTGCGTCTGTGGTTGAAAGGATTTCTCAGTGACAACACTGTCGCCCACGGGGACGCCTGATTGCCAAAAGTAACACAACATTTCCTGTCCCCAATTAGTAAGGTAGGCAAAAAGGAAGGCATTCCTTCAACTGTGCTGGTTGATAAAGGAGTGCAGGAAGTTCTCGAGTTACGACACTACTGGGAAGAGGCTTGCCATCTCTAAGTGGGGCAGTCAACATGTGTGATGTCCTGTGGCCATGCCCGTTGCCATGGTAACACCAGGATGCCCGGGTCATTAAGTGGGAAGCAGCAGAGTCCCAGGTAAGGTTATTGAGTGCTGGTGTGTGTGTGTGTGTGTGTTGTGTGTGGTGGAGCCCTGGGGCCTTCGGTGGAGGCTAGGCGGGGTGGGGGGGAGCAGGGTGGCCTGCTGCACTAGGAGGTGAGGGGGATTAAGAATTTAATTAAGATTAAGATTTAGAAAGTCGCAGCATCTTGCGACTTTCTCCGCCAGTTTCCCATTGACTTTGCTTGAGGGAAGCTGGTAAGGAAGGTTGCAGATGGCGATCTTGTGATTGTGACTGTTGTGAGTGCAAGCTGGTTGTCAAGCGCCCGAGCGATGATGTGACTGGGATGGCTTGAAATTTGAGGAATAACTACCACTTGTTCTTCAATGCCATCGCAGCTTCGAATGGTTGCTAAACAAGTGGTCCATAAGCGAGGGCTAACGGTAGTAATTAGGCCTTAAAGACTATTTAAATGCAGAGGCCCACAGAGAAGGGCGCGTGGTTTTCATCCACTCTCCTCCCAGGGGCCTCGCCTTGCCCGGAGAGCCGCTAAATCTCTCCCTCCTCTGGAGCTGAAGGTCAGGCACTGAGTCGGCCTGGTTGGCAAAACTCTCTCGGGGTAAGCGGTCTCCCTGGCACGCCTCCAGTTTAGAGTGTTAAAGTAGTGTGAAGCCCAGCTATGGGTCCAACTCAAGGGTCTTCTGTGGTGTTTCTGATGGGGGAAACGCTCTCATGGCCGGGTCAGGCCAGGCGGGGCTCCACAGGGTCTTAGGTGGGACCTGTCAACCGGGCCCTGAAAGAATAAAGTCAGAGCATCAAGAGGACTTCCAGCTGAGCCAGTATTGCACAAGCAAAGGTGGGATCAGAGCAATGTAAATCCATGGAAATGCACTTGGAGTTTTTTAAAAAAATCAGCAGCTATCAACTCTCTAGAGCAGGGTTCCCAAAAACCGGGGCGTGAGACGATATTCCAGGGGGTGCGAAAACCTGGGTTTAGAAGTTTCAAAATTATAGTGTATATTCATAATTCATTTTGAACTTTTGTAAGGGGTGCAAGAATATATCAGAAGCATTCTAGGGGTGTGGGGTATAGAAAAGGTTGGGAACCCCTGCTCTAGAGTGAGTGTGGCCAACTAGGATTTCGGAATGGATTTGGTTTAAACCATTATTAATTCACCCATCAGGATAATTCTGTAACCATCTTTTCCAATAAAACTGCATTCTACTTGTTTGATATAATCTAAATACATTTTCTTTAGCACGGTACTTAAAATGAGATGTGGCTATCCGTTCTGGAAGTACATAGTGTATAGAGAAATGATTTAGTCAGATTTTTCTCCAGATTATTTTTCATTAGAAAATGGAAAGTAATCATTGTGTCAAGCCAACTTGTGAGAGATCTTTCTGAAGTCATCAGGCACTAAACAGCACCAGCTCCATTAATTGTTCTCGATGCTTAGAGGATTTTTTATTTGATATGTGTGAGGAGAACAAACATCACCGGCTTTTCAATTGTACTAATAATATTTAGGTTTTTTCAACAGCATTTTTTTAAATGATGTTTTAAATTAACTGTTTTATTTATAAACTATGTTTTTTTCAAGATAAAAAAGATGCAATTTTAACTAAGGCAGCACCATTAATTTCAGCTACTGGTAGCAGGTGGTTGGTAGAGTCTCCCTTTGTCTCTGTCTCTGTCTGCATTCATGGGAAGGGAAGAACAACTTGCTGCTTTTTACCAGGAAGGAAGGTCTAAATCCAAAGTTCAGGTGACTCCTGCTATTTGTAAAGCTCCCTTTAAAAGCGATGCCATTCTCTCTAAAGTCCATCAGGAAGCAACTGTCCTGAAATTTATTACCCTCAGAATGAAGGAAGGATGACTGTTTAACAGCCAAGGACAAATCTCCAAGTTTGGCGTTTCTCTTTAGCTCTGCTGAGAAGGCTGCCCTGATGCTTCTCTCCCTTTTCTCCACGATTTTGGTTCCCAAGTCTCCCCCCCTCCAGACTGCAGGGGAGGCATCCCAAGGGGCGTGGGGCTTCCTTTGCCCCACCCCTTGCAGGACCCCAAGAGGAGCAGCATGGATGGGGCCAGCTGCCTCTTCCTCCTCTCTTGGTCCATGGCTGAGAGGTGAGCTTGGCTCTCTGCCGGCCCCTCCCCCCTCCTGGCTCTGGGTCTCCTTACAGAACCAAGGGGAGAAAGACTTGCACAGGGCTGGGTGTACAAAATCATGCCTGGTGCGGAAAAAGTGGACAAGAAGACGACATTTGCTCCTTTCCCAAATACTGGAACAAAAGTCGCCCAATGCAGCTGAATCTTGGAAGAATTGGGAGAAAGAGGGGTTTTTTTTTTGTTTTTACACAACTCGTAATTCAGCTTTGGGATTCATTGCCATGTGGTGTGGTGCTGGCTGGTGTGGCTGGCTTCAGAAAGGCTTGGGCTGATTCACAGAAGTCCCGGGGATCTATGGCTGTTAGCCTTGATGGTCGCGGGGCAACTCTGAAGGCCATCTGCCAGGAGACCGGTGGGCTTCCTTGGAGGGCCCTGCGAGGACAGACAGCTGGATGAGATGGGCTGATAATCCCACCCAGTAGGTACCATTCCCGAGTGAGGGTCTCCTAAAGGAGCTGGCGAGTGCTCGGAGGCAGGGAGAGAGGCCGTTCCCCCAAATCAAAGGGGTAGAGAGATTTTGCATGCACTGAAGGGCAGGGAGGGGAGATGCCTGCAGGGCTCAGCCCACATGGCTTGGGGGGGGGGGGAAGAGGAACTGATGCTCCTTCTGCCCTCCAGGGCTGCAAGCTGGCTCAGCTTGGCTCTTCAGCTCCTTCCCTGCCTTCTGTTGAAGAAGAAAGTCCAGGTTTATTTGGGGCCCTCAATTTTATTTTATTTTTTGTTTGTTTGTTTAAATTCCTCAACAACTCAAGGCGGCAAACATAGCTAATACTCATTCCTCCTCCTATTTTCCCCACCACCACAAGCCTGTAAGTTGGGTTGGGCTGCTAGAGTGAGGCTTTCATGCCCAAGCTGGGACTACAACTCACCATCTCCTGGGGGTTGGCCCAAAGTCAACCAGCTGACTTTAATGCCCAAGTCAGGACTAGAACTCATGGCCTCCTGGTTTCTAGGCCAGCAACTGGCTCTGCCCGGGCCCTGGCCATAAGAACAGCTCATAATAGGGGATTCCAAAGAAGGCATTTGGTTCCATCTGGCCTTTTTTTCAGAATTGCCATAAAGGAGTATTTTAGAGGACTTTGCCCTGTCCACTGCATTAGCTGTGTCTCTTCAAGGAGCTGCATTAAAGGATTTTTGCAACTGGATGGCATTAATAATAATTCCTTGCTTTTTAAAATAAAATCTGACCTTGGATACAGTTACGGCATGAAAAAGCTGCAGATGGAGATTAGAAAATTCGTTTAGCAGAACCGAGGTCAAACCTCTGTGGTCTTCTGCACTTGGGGTTCGGCATCCAGCTCAGAGTTTGGCTTTGGAGACCAATGAAGACGCTGGAGCTGGCTTAGGAGACCAAGCCTCTGAGAGGAGCCACTGAAGGATTTGGGATGACCAGCGATTGTAAGTGGATGAAAGGGGCTCCCGTGCAGGGAGGGCGCAAGAAAGACTCAGTTGCCGAGATTTGGGTTGAGAGGAATTCCTGGTGGTAAATAAGTGGAACCGTTTCCTCTACACCTTTCAGAGGGCGCCCTCCCGGGGAGGCGTTGGTGTAATGGATCTAGCAGGTCTCTTGCAGTTCAGATTCCTTCTGTCTCGCAAAATTACACTTTTGACCGTTGCTTGTCAATATTTAGGCTTCCCGGCAAAGAAGGCAAAACACTGGGGAGACGGCCCCTGGATTCCTAGCAGCTCAGAATCTGCCTTTCAATCTGCATGTGTCCTTGGGACGTTGGCCATTGCACTGCACATGCTTCCTAGTTGGGAGGGGATGGGGGAAATCCAGGCCAACGTGGGTTGGCTTGCAAGGCAATTCTGGGAGAAGAACCATAGCTTACGATAGAGCTGGAAGGGACCTTAGAGGTCTTCTAGTGCAGCCCCCTGCTCAAGCAGGAGAACCTATACCAGGGGTAGGCAACCTTGGCTCTTTTATGCCTCGTGGACTTCAACTCCCAGAATTCCTGAGCCAGCCACGCTGAGGGAAAAGGGAGAGGTTTCCAAGCTGAGCCATGCTGGCTCAGGAATTCTGGGAGTTGAAGTCCACGAGTCATAAAAGAGCCGAGGTTGCCTACCCCTGACCTATACTATTCCAGACAAGTGGCTGTCTAGCTCTAGCCCATGGGTCAGCAACCTTAAAGACTCAAAGAGCCATTTGGACCCTTTTCTCAGAGAAAATAAAAAACCGGGAGCCACAAAACCCAGCTGCTTACCCCCCCTGCACGGAATGCCCCTCCGCCACTGCTTCCACCCACCCCCCCCCGACAGAGCGCTCCACCACCGCTGCTGCTTCCCCCAATGGTGAAGGTGGAGTTTGGGAGGCAGCAGCAGGGCGTAGCCCAGGTGTGGCCCAGCAGCAGCAGCAAAGCTCGTCCTCGACACTCAAGCGGCCATCAGGGGCTTGAGTGCCTCTGCTCCGTCCTCCGTCACTTCCTCTCCCACAAACGAAAGAAGTGGGACTAAAAAGTTCTATCAATCAATCCCAACTTCACAAGATCTTTTTTCCCCCCAAGAAGTTGGAATTCATTGATTGAACTTTTTTAGTCCCACTTCTTTTGTTTGTGAGACTGCACACAGAGGACTGGGAGCCGCAGTAGAGGGATGAAAGAGCCGCATGAGGCTCTGGAACTGCAGGTTACTAGCCTCTTATTAAAAATCCCCAGTGATGGAGCGCCCAAGATTTCTGGGGGCAAGTTGTTCCAGTGGTTAATTGTCCTCACTGTCAGGGAGTTTCTCCTTAATTCCAGGTTGCTTCTCTCTTTGATCAGTTTCCAACCACTGTTTCTCGTCCTGCCCTCTGGTGCTTTGGAGAATAACGTGACCCCCTCTTCTTTGTGGTAGCCCCTCAAATACTGGAATACTGCTGTGGGTCCACCTGGTGGCAACCATGGGTATAATTTTGGCACCTTGGAATGGATGGGGGAACAATTATAAAGAGTATGAATTAGCAAATCAAAGAAAGGAAGAAAATGTATATGTGAGACTGGCAGGAAGAGAAGGAGGTAGCAGATCTGAAGGTGGTTCAGATCTCCTGGGGAAGAATGGAAGAATATGTGCAGGTACTGAAGGTTTAGTTATGAACAGAAGGGTTCAGATCCATATCAGAGGATTTGAATTGGCTTGAATTGCGTGTTAACACTGAATGAAGATCATCGAGGAAGCAAAATTTGGTGAGAATTACACCATATTCTGAAATAAGGCAACCCAGGTGAAAAAGGTGTTCTGCTAAGTGTCAGGAATGGAAGGATGGGGACAATTGGGAGGAGTTAGATAATTATTGGCCATTTGGAGGCCCTGTCTGCACTTGTAGCAAAGCATGACTATTTGATTCTGTTTGATGGAAAATTAAGAAACTTAGTGAAGGATGCAAACTTAATGAGAGACTCTGGATGTGATGGAGGCCAGTTTTTGATAGTGTCAAGTACAAATATTGGATAAAAATGGACACAGGAGGAAAGGAAAGAAACCAAGGAAATGAGAATGAAAGTAGAATGACTGCCAGTATGACTCCTGTGTGAAAAAACACTGGGAGCTAAATTAATTTCCCAACAGAGCAAATGGAAAGTAGACATAAGGAAACAGGATGTAAATTCTAGCTGGAACAGAGTGAAGAGAGTCCTTTTTATGTTGGAGTCCTACCAAACTGTGTAGAACTACACTGGTGGGAAGTATGAAAAATATTTCTTGGTAGAATGAGAATCATAAAATTAGAAGCGATCTCAGAGGCTACCTAGTCCAACTCCCTGATCAGCACAAGATCTGCTGAAGCATAGTGAACAGGTGGCCGTCTTGGCTCTGTTTAGAGAAACCAATGAGGAGTGACAGACATCTTCATAAGGCAGCCTCTTCTACTGGTTAACAGCTCTTAATTATAAATGCCTCCTGATATCGAAGCTGATATCGAAGTTTCAAGCCCCTTGATTTGGTTCTGCCCTTTGCAAGGAGTCCATTTCCTCGTCTAGTTGTATTCCTCCCCCCTCCTGCAGGGGCTGGAGGCTTCTGCCCAACCTTCTTGCTCTTCTTCTGCAGAATGAACATATCCAGGTGCTTTTAACTTTTCTGCTGAGGGCTGATTTCTAGCCTCCCACCACAGTTGAGCCAGTTTGTCAAAGTCTTTTTAAGGCTGTGCTACTCAGAAGTGGACTTGTTCTCTGAGTCACCCCAAAGGGCAGAAACAACAAAGTCTGCTTCCTGCAATCTGGTCCACTACTGCTGGTCCAGATTTCCCCCCCCCCGTGCCTTTCCTTTTTTTTCTCCCCAGATCCAGATGTTTCTCCTTGTGTTAAAAGTGTTGAACAGCAGGAGGTCTAGCAAGAGCCCCGCTGCTTCCTGCCGGATCTTGCTCTCCAAAATGAGGTGGAGCCAAAGAGAGGAGATCAGCCTGCCATTTGTGGTCAATCCATGATGGTTCCTGTTCATTCCAGCACATCTGTCCAAGTGCTCACAATCCTGATGATTCATGGGCTGGTTGAGGATTTGCCCAGGGCAGATGTCAAGCTGGCTGGTCTCTTGTTTCCTGGCCTCTCCTCTGTTTTCAGCAATGGGAACATTGGCTCTCCTCCAGCCTCCAGGGGCTCCCAGTCCTTCAGGAGGTCCCAAAGAGGATTCTTCCGCCTCCTCTTCCCCCCCTTCAGTCCTCTGGGATGGCATCCATCTGGCCTGAGAGGTCAGTTCCTCTGAACCGGCCAAGGGTTTGTGGGAAGAATCCAGAGAAAGAAATATTTTGGGAATATTAAAAAGGCAAAATATATTTCTCCAAAGGAATAATGTAGAAGATCTTTAAAAAGGCAGAAACTTCTCCCTCCCCCCAGCCAGAAACCAGCTTTTAGAAATGCAGATGTAATAATCCATTCAGGAAGGTTGGAGCCAGGAAGCTAGAAGCTGATGAGATTAGGAAGACAAAGGCCTCTAAAATCTACATACCCCACCCAAACTCTAAAAGACATGACCTTTGGGGACATAATAGGATTAACCTACCAATACCATAAGGGCACACTCAGACTCAGGTTGAAGTACATGACACAGGAAATACAAAGTCTCAAACAGGAACAGGAAACAACCTCAAATAAAAACTCACCAATCCCAGCTACATGTGGTCAGCTTTCCAGAGACATGTTTCTGTCTGGCTCTGCTCTTCAATAAACCACAACCTTCTTTCTAAAGCAGCCTCCATTTTGTTTATTCCCGGCTTGGACTGGACCCTGATGAAGATGTTTCTTTCAACAGGTTCTCTTGCTCCCTCTTTGCCCCTCCTGAGCTGCAGTTCCCTCCTGCCACTCTGGCATGATGGTGGCCAGCTAAGGCCTTGTTTCTCTTCTGAGGGAAAAAAAAAAGACAAAGAGGTTCTCATTGTCACCTTGTGATGAATTCAGCCTTTTCTCCCTCTTTTTGTTTGTGATATACTTGAAAAAGCTTTTTTCTTGATTGGAGCATTTCTTACAAGCCACAGTGTGTGTGGTCTCCAGCCTTTTGGACACAATTCCTGCACCTTTTTTCCTGTACGTGGCAGCCCTTTGAGGCAGACCAGTCAATAAAAAGATTCTGCAGGGGTCCCTAGAATGCAATTTTATTGGCGTTGGGTAAATTTGCAGAATCTTGGAACCTGCCCAAACTCTTCCCTGTCCCTTTTCCTGGACAACAAGGTCAAGGTGAGGCTCTTCTAAGCCTCCTCGTCATTGTCCTCCTTTCCCAGGACAAAGCAATTGTTCTGCCTCTCCTACCTGCTTCTCAAGGAAAAAGTTAAGTTCCTTTTCATCTCTTTAGAAAACTCTCCACGTGGAGTTCTTAAATGCCTCTCTTGTTCTCCCTAATTAGGAAGAGTTTGTGACAATTTTGAGGATTTTCCTCCCTCCATGAACACTTTTCTTCTTCCCGGTTTAAGCCATTTGGCTTTCCATCCAAGCTGATCCAAATCTGCTCCTCCAGAATCTACAGGTCTGGCTTTCTTCTCTTCCTCTCCCATTCATAGCATGGATTCCAAGGAGATCTGATGGTTTCCTCTCAAGGTTCCAATCATTTTCACTTCTTTAATTAACGCCTCTTTGTGGATGAGGATAAAGTTCTTAATAGCAGGCCCTCTAGTTCCTCTTTCCATCTTCTGACAAATGTTCACAAACCAGAGCAGAAATTTGTTGATCGCTGGCAGAATTGGATTTTCAGCAGATGCCAGAGTTGTTGAAATTGTCACTGATGGTCAGAGTGATTTCTGTAGTTCATGCCTCTGCAATAACAAATTCCCACCGTGGTATCACTTTTGTTTCTCCCTTTAATTCTTACTAAAGACACTCTCCCCCCCCCCCCTTTAGTCTCTCTTTTTATTAAAAAAAAATTTTAAAGGAAGAAAAAGAAAGAGAAAGACAAAAGTAGCAAGCAAGGAAAATACAGTAAAAGAAAAATAGAAAAGAAAGAAAAAAGACTCTAGCACCTTGTGGCTTCCAATCTTCTTTACAGCAGTTATAAGTACAATTATAAATTTACTTCTTTCTCTACAGTTCCAGCATAACTCTTCTTTCTATAATCTATCCTGTCTAATCATCAAAACCATAAATCATAAGTTCATTTTTCTGTTTTACACAAAAAGTCTGTCAGGGGTTTCCAGTCAGCAATAATCATAGATATTTCATTCTGACTGAAGGCATTCACAGGAGGATTTCCATGCTTTAGAGTGTGAATTTCTAGGCAAGTTGCCTTCCTTCATGCAGATTGCAACTGCCCCTCCCTTCCCACTGAGTTTGTTCCTTTTGATTGTTGTAGCCTTCTAGGACTCTGTTCCAATCCTAAGTCATCATCCCTGTGGCATCCTATGTGTTAGAGTCGCAGCTTCTCCCTGCGCGAGTCCCCTATTCTGTGCTTTGGTGTGGAGCCCTCTCACTCTGGTTCCTTCCCCTGCATTATTGGCTCCAGTCCTTCAGGGGGTATTTGAGTCTGGATCTTGGCCACCCCACCTTTTGCTCCAGTTTAGTGCCCTCCCGATGAGATTGGTAAAACGCCTGCCAAGCACATCCTTCTGGTCTGTGTGAGACTCCTCCATCTGCTTGAGTCCTTCTTGTAGGTAACAGGATTAGGAATCCTAATCCCTTTTGGGAGTACCATCTGTAGAGCCGGTTCTTTTCTCTTAGACCCTGACTTCAGTGCACGAAAACATCACTTGTGGTTTGCAAGACCTCCCACTGCTTGTCTAGGGCCTCATAATTTCTGGAAGGTCTGTTCTGGAAGTACTGCTGATCCCCACCTGTCATAGGTAGGAAAGGATAATTATTAGTGGATATGAAGCATCTCAGCAGCCTAACTGTCCCCTTTTGGATACAGACACCTCCTGAAATATGGACGAGGTGTGCATGTGCCTTTCTTATTCCTCTCAGCTTGACATGCCCCACCTCAGCAGCCATGCCCCTTCTTCCTGAAAGCAACCTTCTGGGTTTTTTAACTCGGGAGAGAACTTCCTTGTTCTGTGAGACCAGAATCTTATGCTTCCATTTCATAGCTGGCTTCCCTTTCAGTGGAGATATTTGGGATGAATGTGAAGGGAGGGATTGTTAGTGATTTGTTTGGGAGAGAGTGAAATTGAAATTAGTACTCTAAATGTTAATACTCAGGAAAAAATAATGACAAGGGTGTCATAAAAACAATAATGTTGGAAAATGAAAGGACTGCAGGTATACATGGTGTACTCAGATAAATGTTACAATACGGATAGGATTTGCCTCATGGATTAGCTGTAAAGCTTGCTTAACATATTTATGAACTCTGAATTTTTGCCTGAGAATTGGAAGAATGATGTCATTCCCCATTAAAAGGGAAAGTAGCAAAAGTGAATGCAAAACTGTAGGGGATGAGTTTGCAAGGCAAGGAAACTTTGCATGTTGTAGCTTTTGAGTAAGTCACAACATGTAAAAATAAATCCAATTATTGAAAAGTGTGATATTAGAACATAAAGAGAAATAATAGATTGGCCACATTCTGATTGAAAGAGTACAATCAAAATCATTAAACAAAGTCTGGGAAGATGGAGCACAAAGATCAGATTTTTGCTCTTTGGCGGGACACGTTTGTACTCTCTGGAAATGTTACTGTTCCTGCATTGACTTGGGGATGACAAAAGGAATGGGCTCCAATTACGGCACGTGGGGCATGTGTGTGGAGTGGAAGGTTGGCTGTTGAATGCAAGGAGAGCAGTGGTAGGATAGGAGAGTGAATACAGATAGTCTTGCCACATTCGTTAAGTGAATCACTGCAGTTGTTAAATTAGTAACACGGTTGTTAAGTGAATCAGGTTTTCCCATTGACTTTGCTGGTCAGAAGGTTGTAAAAGGTGAAGGTCACATGATCCCGGGATTGCGTGACCATGGGGATGCTGCAGTGGTCATAAGTGTGATAAACAGTCATAAGTCACTTTTTTCAGTGCCGTTGTAACTTCAAGCGGTCACTAAATGAACTGTTGTAAGGTGAGAATTATCTATAAAATGTTTGGGATTTGTTTTATTTCCTTATCCCATGCTGTCAGACCTGCCTCAACTCAGCAGGGAGGAAGACAAGAATGCACAATACCTACTTGGGTGTTCAATTTAGGGATAAATAGATTAAAAATGCTTATGAAAGGCCTGTGGTGACCTTAGAGGTATGTTGGTTGGAGATGTGAATGTTCCTATATTTTTCAATGCAGACAAAGCCATGTTTGTTTTGCAACAAATACGAGATAGGATGCAATAAAAAGGATGGATCTGGAAATAAATGCTGCATTGTGCACAGAGACAATGGATTGGATGATGGGAAGTTATTCATCAACAGGAAAAATCTAGAGCAGTTAGATGAATTTGTATTTTGACAGAATGTTTACTAAGGATGGGAAAATGGGTGGAGAGACATCTGGGCGTATAAAGAGAAGCTTACAATGAAGTGGAATGCTGTGGGGATGCGTGCGGTAAAACAAGAATGAGTGAGGACTGAATACAAAAAAAGAGTAGTGCAAACAAAGTTCACCGAAGTGGTTTGGTCATACAGAGAGAATGAATTAGGATCGGTGTAAAAATAAAAACAGCAGAAAAGTGGGTGGGTTGAGAGGAAGGCAAAGCTGAGATTTAAAGAACAAAAGGCGGTGAATAAATGATGTACGGTATGAAGGTGGTCCCAGCAATGATGGGGTGAATGGGTAAAGTAAGTGGTTTTGATGCAAACTAGATTTCGCTCATGTTTCCTTTTATTTCCTTATCTCATGCTGTCAGACCTGCCTCAACCTGAACCTTTAAGTAACAAGGATCCTTGACTCCATTCGTTGAGAAAGGTATAGTTTACTAAATTCAGTAGAGCAAAGTGAGAACTGAAAAGTGCAAGTGCCAAAATCCCAAAGAGTAACTTTCCTTCCCTGGGGCCCATCCCCATGCTGGTCGCTTCTCAGGTAGAACTCTTTGTTAGCCCTGAATCCTCCCCAGAGTTCATGGCAGACTGGCACCAAGTGACAGAGCTGGCAGTTGTTATTTGATTTACTTTGCATAATGTTGCTTACACCAGAAAGGAACAGGGTGATGAGAAGAGCTATGTGTGTCTATCCCATCCTGATGCCTCCGTTGTTTCAACATCTTTGTGGATGTTGCTCCAGCCATTAGAGCTCAAGGTAACAATTTCCTGGTCTTGATTATTTGAGGTGTCTTTTTCTTTGTTGCATCCAGCATGCCTCTGAAAGGTCTGTTCCGTTGGGTGTGTTGTTGTAAGAATGACTAAGCCTCCTCCACTGAAGGGTGTGTTCTCAGCCATATGGACAGGAGTCTTTGTTGTGTTTCATCAGTTGCTTTATTTTTATTCCAAGTTATCTATTTTCATATGATAGCGCTTGCTTTCTCAGGTTTGGCTCATATATTAAGTCTTCCTGACCTATATGCTGTGTCCAGAATGCTGCTACTGAATAATGGAGATAATTAATACCAAGGATGGTATTGAAGGTAGTACAGCCATTTATTCTGAGGATATAACCACCCAAAGTAAATAAGTCCATGTAATTACCTATCCTTGGTTTGTTTAGTATTACTGAGGAGGGATGAAATTGGGGGGGGGGAACTCTGCCTGCTTTGTTTAACTTTTATTAAACTACCTTTAAGAAACCAAAATCATATTTTAATCGGGAAGAAGGATCCTAAAGCGAACTTGAGAAGCCACTGCAGATCAGACAAGCAGACAGTCCTTTGTGTAGTCTCCTCCCAGCTGAAGCATTTCTCTTAAGGAGTCTTTGGGGCCCTGATTTTCTTTGTCCAGCTGTTGGGATGTTGTGCATTTGCCTGTCATAGCCTGAGTGTATTCAGTATCCCTCAATGGGAGGGGGAGGGAGGAGGAGGTGGTGGAGGAGGAATTCTAGGTGCTCTCTGAGCTTGGTGGTTTTCTTGCAGACATTTCATTACCTAGTTAGGTAATATCATCAGTGTTAGTATTGATATATTGTATTGGTGTATTGTATTTTGTTCTTTTGGCTTTCTTTGTCTTCGGACTTTCCTCTCTTAGCAGGCTTGTTAATTTCTCTCATTCCTTGGATATATATGGCTTTTATTGTTTTATCTATATATAAAATACAAAGAGAAATAAAAATGGGAAATTAGGGGATGGAAAAAGAAAGGGGGAAAGAAAATGTAAGGTACAAGGGAAAAAAAGAAAAAAGGCATTGATTTCCGATTCTTTTTAGCACAATACAAGACAGAAACTGCAGCCTCAACTTTTTGCTTTTACACATCAGTATATAACTAGTCTTTTCTATAACGACAAGTCTATCTAATCAACAAAACCAAAGTTTTATTTTTTTCATCACAAGCACAAAATCCAGAAGTGATATCCAAATGAAAAAAGTACTTAAGTGTTTTCTCCTCTTTGAATAAAATAATCAATTTAACCATTTCTGCTTTATCTTCCTTGCTAGGGAAATAGTGTGTATTTCTACTTGCACCTAGTAATCTTTATAAACTATCACCATTTGTTATAAACCATCTGAATTCTTTCAGATTCCTTGATCTTACAGGGGAAAATACTCTTTTTTCATCCTTTTTTAAAATACTAAACTTTTCTTTGATCACATTTCTGAAATCAAAACTTTGCAATAGGCCTTTTTCCTTTAACTTCTTAGCATACATACTTTGAAGTAAAGTGTTAAAGTCCCTCCCTCCAAACTACCCTCATAGAATATATTTTTTCTTTTGTATACATCCTTTTTAAAATTCTAAATTTTTCTTTAAACTAATACATTTTCTTTAACTTTCTCTTAACACAGATATTCTCAAATACATTTTCAATAACATTTTGCATACTTTAGGAATTACTTAGGCATTATATATGTAAAAAAGTTACATTTTCTAATTTTAGATTAAGACTTCCTTTCAATTACAAATATCAACTCGGTAAATGTCCAACCTAGTTCCAGTTAACTCGTTAGATTTAAGTCACTCCTTCCAGCTTATCTTCCTGGAGTAAAATCTTTTTCTTCTCTGGAAAGTTTATCAAGTAGTTATAAACTTCCCTTTTTCCTCAAGGATTTCTCAATCTTGTTAATGTCCTTAAAGAAAAAGTCCCCAAGTTTTCCTTTTAAAAGTTGCAGAAGCTCTTTTTCTTGAAGCTCTTCTTTCAGTTGTATTGAGAGATTTATATTTAAACCATCATAATAGGTGTCAAGTTTATATTCCAAAATTGCAGTTGATGCTTCTGCCTCTGTAGTTTGGTAACTTTCTACATATGTTTGCATCTCTAAAGTAGTTTGAGAAGTATTTTTTATTTTTGGAGCACAACTGATCTACAAACTGGTGGATTTTATTTAGAAAATTTTTCAAATACATGTCTAATAATTTGCTCCTCCATCTTTACTCCCTCTTTGGTCAAAGAGTGACTTTTTTGTAAGTCACTTAGAAATTGCTAGCCATTCAGGAATCATAAAAATCAGAAAGTTTTAGCCACCCACAGCAAAGCAGACCAAGCTACAACTTACTACAAATAATAAACTAAAACCACAATTTTCTGCCTTTATGTGTCTCCATCAGCTTTTTTTTTTTTTTTTTTTTGCTCCACACTTCCTTATTTTGGCTTGACTTAGCAATCTTCCTTGTTGTTTAACACTGAAGGAATCCCCAAAATGGCACAGGTCTTCAAAAAGGAATAGCAGGCTGTGACTAAAAAGAGCCTCTTTTAACTTAGTAAAGATTAATACCCCTTAAAGGTGATTAAGAAATAAAAGGCACAACTTACTGTCTGTTTGAAAACTAAATTTCAAAGTGGCTGCTTCTTCAACAGGAACAGATTGCAGCCCCTCTTCCCCAGCTTTCGGCATGCAGTTGCTTCAAAGCGCAGCTCCTGAAGTTACTTGCAGACCTCAGCTGTATCGGAGGGGTAATTCTAAGACTTTCTCTAGCCAGGAGAGTCAAATAAAACTGAAGGAATGCCAGTTCCTTCTGTTAGTAGTTGAAGAGCTACGGTCCAGTGAAAAACCCTTCAGGGTATTCAGTTGACCATCTTCACTGGAAGTGTGAATTTCTCATTCCTATACTAGCAAGAGCAGTGGAATAAAATTATAATTTTTGTTCATGATTATATTTTGAACTGTATATTTCATTAAACTTTTTAAGGAGTTTTAGAGCAAAAACTATGTTTTTGTACTGTATTTCTACAACAATGTAGTCTCATTCATCTTATTATGGTGAGGGACTACAGAGAGGATCAAGCAGGGGTGTGCAACTTGCAACTGATTTCAGGCTCTTCACCTGGTTTCATAAGCCCCCCTCAGATGATCAGCTGAGGCTTCTGGCTTTTCCTGGTCATGGAGAACGAAAGAGAAACACGAAGAGGAGGAGAGAAAGTGGTGGTCCTCACTTTGTGTCCTCTCACTCTCGCCTCTGGATTTGTCCATTTCCTTGGTCCCTCCCTAATGCCATCCTGCCCACCTGGCAGGTGCTTTTCGAGGCTGGGAATACCCAGTGATGGCTGGGCTGGTTCGAGTATTCTGGGCCTTGGGGACCTCCCACCTGGAGGGTGCCCAGATGGAGAGCAGGAATGGGGCCAGAAGGTTTGGGGGGAGACTTGTAACCACCCCAGTTTCAGTACAGTGGCTGGGTAGGTTTTGCACCTGTCTCCATCCTACAGTCAGCTGTTTCCTTTTGATGGACAATTTACAGAAGTACCCTGAGCCCTGACTGCCAGCAAAGCAACACATCCCCTTCCAGACACTGGAGCGGCAACACCTGGGAGTCTGATGCTGGTTCCTATGCAGAAAAGGTGGCGATAGTGCTAAATGTTATTCTGCATCATTACTCATTGCAGGGAGGTGATGGCTGGCCTTGTTTAACGAGATGAACTGTGCAACCTGAGCTGAAAGCTTATTTGCACTGATTGGGGCCTGATGCTTTATTGCTCTAATTGTACTGAGGATGTTAGAGCAAATGTTGTTAGGCCTTCTGTTACAGTCACTTAAAACTTTATACCAAGACTTGGCCTGCCTGGCACACCCCTCTTTCTGAAAGCACAAAAGTTGCTTTACTGCTTCGGTCCCCCTGCATTTCAGGAAAGTGCCTGCGTCAACAGGAGAGGCCAGGAGTGGTTTTGCTTTTAATGAGACTCCTCCATATTGTCCTAGAATCCCAGAAAAGCCCCCTGAAGCTGTGGGGATCAGGGCAGGGACCCCAAAGAAGGCATCCCCTGCCCATCTGAGTGACCAACGAAGGATGCCCACTGCCCTCCCATTAAGAAGTTCAACCAGAATCTCTCTTCCTGGAGCATCAGACCGTGTGCTCTGGGGTCTGGGAATAGGATTGTGTCCTCCCCAGTGAGGCTGAAGTGATGCTGCATTTTTATTCATGACCCACAATTAGCTGTGTGCTTGTTCTTTAAAAGGTCCAAAGTGATGTGCAGTCAAGTGTCCACAGAAGGACCTGAAGCTGGTGATCAGCTTGACAAAAGCTGCCTCTTGTTTTGTTGTTAGGTTTCAATCCTGCCTCTCCTCCAGAACCTCAAAGTGGCCTCCAGGCACCTTCTCCCCCAGCTTCTCCCCATGGCTACCATTGAGGAAGGGGATTGGGTTGAGACAGGGGCTGCCCCCAAGGGGCGTCTCCCAAGGTGGTTCAAGGGCTTCAACCGAGCTGTTCCTCAACTTCTGCACCAGAGCAGCCATTCCTCCCTCCCAGTGCAAGGCAGACCAGGGGAAGAGGCCTTCCGGAGGCCAGAGGGGCCCTTGGTAGGGACAGGGGCTTGTCCAGGGAGAACCCTGGGGAAGGCCCTGAGGGGTTGCTGGATGGCGGGCAGGGGACACTTCCCAGACCTTGCCGAAGGGCCTCTCGGCTGGCCTGCCATCACAGGGCCTCCAGCCCAGGGAGGGGGAGAGGGATGCAAAGATTGGAATGGATCAGAAATAACCTGTAACTCTTTTGGTTGCGTATTTCTAAGCAAGCAGACACAGTCACACTTGTGGTGGCAGCTGCTAGTGGCAGGAAGAAGGCCAGCCCTGCTCAAACCACGCTGAAAATTGAGATTTGCACAACAGCAACCTTTGAGAGACGAGATTTAATGTTAAGGAGGGGAGGAGGGGAGGAGGGGCTGACCAGGCCATCCAGGAGCCCTCTTGGCTTGATAGCTGTGGAGGAACCAGGCTGAGGGACAGATCTTCCATCTCTTTGTCCCCTCCTGGGTTGCCGTAGCCTTGCTGCACCCGTTGTGATATTCTGAGCAGAACTCCTGCATTCAGAAAGGGGAGACTGACCCCCAAGAGCCATTCCGCTGGCATCCGAGTGGCATCCAAACTGGGATGGATGGTCTCAAGGTTTCCCGGAAAGGAGCGTGGCCCTGAGTGGCCTTGGGATAGAACTGGTGGGGGGGGGGGAGAGGCCACTCCTGCCTTGCTTGGGTGCCGAAGGGTTTGTGCTTGCAAGCTGGGCAAGGAGAGAGAGGAGCTCGCATGCCTAGGGGAGCTGGGGAGGCTGGCACACAGCCCACTCTGCCCTCCTGTCACACCACACAAAGGCCTTTGCTGGTGGAAGGAGTGGCTGGCCAGGCTGTAGGTTTGTGAAATGAAGATTGTTCAGAAACGCAAACCACAAAGAATCTCTTTTGTGTGAGCATTTTTATTGCTTGACTCCTTGGTACTTAATGAATACGCTGGCTGTTAGAGTAATGCGTGTTTTTGTGTGGTAATTAATATTTGTGTTGCCTTGAAAATGCAGGCCCTGCATGGCTGTGAGTCAGAGATTGAGGGACAGGTTGAATGGGAAAGGCCCATTAACTAGCCCCGCAGGGTGGCCAGTGATCTCCGCCCAGGTTAGCCTCCTGCTGGGCAGATGGAGGGATGCAAAGAGCTTTCCAGCTGCTGAACATCTGGGCCATTGAAGGAATTTCATGCAGAGTCCCAGAGCTGGCAATTTTGCTCTGATGCTTGTCAGCAGCACCCACGGGTCAGGCGGGAGGGGGCAGGAGAGGCTTCCTCGGCACAAGTTGTTTTGTGTTTCTGGCAGGGCCGATCGAGTGTGTGGAAACACGTTTCTTTGCCCGAAAGGCTCCCCTCAGAGCTTGGCTGAAGGAGAGCCTCGTTCAGGCAGCCATCTTGAAGGGGAGCAGACGGGCCTGAGGAGTGCAAGGGGCATGGAAGAGGATCAGGCTGGAGGCCCAGCCAGTGCGGGTGGCCCCCCTCAAGGACTGGGCCCTCTTCTGGCACCCTATTTTAAGAAGGATCGCAACAAGCAAGAAATGCCACGAATGGAGGCCAGAAACCAGATCCCCTGAGTAGAGAATTGGGCAGGTTTAGCTCTGGGAAGGGAAAGCTGAGGATGGAGGTGGCAGCATTGCCCCACTATTGCTGAGGGGCCAGCCAAGGAAAGGGCAGGATGTGGACCCCTGGATCTTAGTTAATGCCGGGCAGATGACGGGGGCGGAGGAAGGAATTCAGGTGGGAATTGGCATCTTGTTTTGGGATGCTGGACTGGACTCCAATCCCAAGGGGGGGATTCAACTGGTTGGGCTCGAGCTCCCTTCAATTGATTTATAGGGGATGGTCCCCAGGTCCGCCACTGAGGCTCCTGACCGCCTTGCCCTTTCCCTCCACAGCCAGACTCGGTGTCTGCTCATCCTGATGCTGACAGTGATGCTTATGGCTGCCCCACTGGCCTCATTCTCGCTTGGCCCTTGGCTGGGGGCTCGGAGCGATTCTGCCGCCACTGGGCGTCCCATGTTCGGCCAGGGGAGGTCGGGAGATCCTCGTCCTCTGGAGGGGTCTGTGACTATTCGCCATGCCAACTCACTGCGGGACAAGAGTTATGCCAGTATCAGAGAAATGGTGGGACAGAATCATTAAAGGAAGGATGCAAAAGGAGGAACAAATGAAATGCGAATGACAAAAATTAAAATATTTTTTTATTTATTTTGAATAATTGAATTGTTCAGTTGTCCCGCAGTGAGTTGTCCCATTCTGCCTCAGGAGGGCTTCTTCTCAGCACGGAAAGACCTGCAGGCCACAGACGGCTCCTGGAGGGGAGCCTCTTCCTCCTAGTGGTTGCTGGGGAGGCCCCCTCCATTCCTCCTGCTCCCCTTTGATTTCCTCTGGCAGGGGGAGGGGAGGGAGGGGGCTGCCCTTTCACTGCTGCTCTGAGCACCCTCTTTCCTTTGGGTGGCACTGGATGATGGGCTTCCTCCAGGACAGTCTCCAGAATGGGACGACTGTTGCACAATCTGCCCTCCTGTGGAATTCGACAAGGGGGCCAGCCAAGGTTTGGCTGGTGGACTTTTGGCTGGCCCTCCAACTCCTAGTTCCCCAGGAATTCAGCCCTGGCCAGGACAAAAGGGATTCACCCCCCTTTTAGGTGAAAACATCTTTCTCCCCTTCTTGTTTCCTCTCAAATGGCAGATTCAATTAGCGCTATTTGCTGCTTTAGTAATAAACCAATTCCCTCGGTGGCCTTAAAACAAGCTTCTCTTGTTATTGGAGCTCTCTTGCAGGCTGAGCAGGAAGGCCTTGCCGGCTGGCCCTGCCCCTCTACTGACCCAAGAGAAGCCCTGCTGGGCAGGGCAGGGCAGGGCAGCGGCTGGTCTCAGAAGCCCTAGAGCAGTGGTGGTGAACCTATGGCACGGGTGCCAGAGGCGGCACTCAGAGCCCTCTCTGTGGGCACGCGCACCGTCGCCCCAGTCCTAGGCCTTCAGCTGGGTTTTATAAAAACCTTTTCGCTTTAGGCCTCCACTGCCGTGTGCAAAAAAAAAAAAAAGGTTCAATCAATCAGTCAATTTTAACTTCTCGCGAGGAAAAAAAAGATCTTGCAAAGTTGGAATTGGTTGATTGAACTTTTTAGTCCCACCCAGTCTGCCGTTACAACTGCAGCCACGTCCACCCAATGGGCCACACACACACCAATGGGTCATGCCCACCAATGGGCTACACACACCCAAATGGCCACACCTAGCCAATGGCCACATACACCCAGCACCCGATGATGCATAAGTGGGTTTTGGGTTGCAGTTTGGGTACTCGGTCTCTAAAAGGTTCGCCATCACTGCCCTAGAGGGATGGAGAGAAGAGGAGGCAGCCTTCCAGGCAGTCTTGCTGGGACTTTGGAGGTCCCCTCCCCCTGCAGCCTTCAAGGGGGTCCTGGACTTCTCCATCCAGTCAGCAGCTCATGATTTCCTGGTGGTCTTCACTCCAGATTGGCCAGATAGTAAAACAGACATGTTGCACACCCGCCAAGGGCTTCAGCCATCCCAATCTGCACCTAGAAGAAGAACAGGTCTTTGAGGCCTTCCAGAATACCTGAGCCCTGATGGCACAGTGGTTAGAATGCAGCATTGCAGGCTAACTCTACCCACAGTCTGGAGTTCAATCCTGATGGGGCTCGAGGTTGACTCAGCCTTCCATCCTTTCGCAGTTGGTAAAATGAGGACCCAGATTGTTGAGGGCAACATGCTGACCTTGTAAACCACTCAGAAAGTGCTATAAAGCTCTGTGGAGCAGTATTTAGATGTCTAAGTGCTAGTGCTATTGTCACAGGGTTGCAGCTGCTAAGATCTTAGGGAGATGCTCATTCCAGAGTGAGGTTACCGTGGTAGAGAAGGCACACTTCTGGGGTCTTGACAGATGGCACTGCTTGAGGGGGTTGGTCAGCATATGTATTGAATAGATGGTGGAGGTGATGGTAATGATAGTGGTGATCTAGCAGTTGAGATGATCAGGGTATGAATGACTTTCTGAATGGGCTTTCACGCTAGAAGATGGCATAATGGGCATACCAAATGAAGCTGTGCAAAGGCCTCTCTGGCCACAGCTGCCCTCTGCTCACTCGGGAACTGAGTCCTGGAAGATCCTCAGATTGTCTGCCACTATTGAAGGGAAAGTGCATCCCATCCCAGATATGTCAGAAGCCACATATCTCCAGGTTTAGGTGCTTCTTCCATCCATAGCCTTGGTAGGGTTGAGTTGGAGATGCTTCCTCCCCATCCAAACATTGCAGGCTTTGGGACAGGATCTAGACAGTCTTACTTGGAATAATTGGGTATCATGATGCTAGTGAACCCCAGACTCACCCAGCAGTTTCATATCAATGTTGACTACAGGGGGAAAGGGAATCAAGCTTTGTGGTACTCCACAAGGGCCTTTGGCAGGATGGCTGCCCATGAGTTAGTTTGAAAGTAGCCACATTGGGGAAATGGATGCGGTCTCTGTTGGTGCAGATGCAAAGAATCCCTTCTTCCAGATTGGCCTGCTGCTGTCTGTATTTGCAGTGCCACTGCCCCACAAAAAATGGCTGGGGGGTTCCACGGCACGCAGTTCCACTAAGGGACGCTATAGGACAGTCCTATGCCCACATCCTACACCCACCTGTGTCTTCCTTTCCCTCTTGTTTCTTCTTCTTTTGGAAGTGACCACTGAGACCTGGGTCATGCAGTACCTGTCCATCTGCCCATTGGCTTTGCCCTCTTCAGAGAGAATTCTGCGAGTCCCTTGAGGGAATTCAGCCAGGGTCTTCTGGCATGGCTAAGCTGGCATGGTCCTTTTGCCCTTGGGGCTTCTGCCTTGATAATGTCTGGAGAAGTTTCCCTCAGAGAGCAGGAGAGTGGGTTCTGTAGTCATCGGAACCTCAGGAGGAATGTGCTGCAGACAGAGAGAAATGAAGGTGATTTTCTAAGGGAGGCCGAAATTACAAATCATGTTGGCCTTCTGCAGAAGAATCTGGATAGAAGACACAATACGGTAATATCTCTGGAACCGGGTTTCAGCTGATTGGAAGCAACGATTAATAATCCAGTGCCGTGACAAAGCTACACGGAAAGAGTGTCCATTTGGGGTGGGAAGAAGCCACCGAAGTCAGATGAAAAATTAGAGGGAGATGAGAAAGACATTCAAGCTAAGCAGTTAATCAAACGGAAGGTGATGTGGAACAGAAATGAATGTGATAAAAAGGATTTGCTCGAGCAATTACAGATGCACTTTAGGAGGAGGGCACGGGGGCTGGTGGGCCTGGGAATTGCCTGCTCTGAGATCTTCCATCAGGTCTACATTTCTCTGACAGCCGCTTGTAAGGGAGGCCAGAGCCGCCTCCGCCCTTCCCCATTGTCCTAGATTAACCGCTAACAGCCACCCATACATTAAAAGGCCTATTGAGGAACTCTCCGAAGTGCTGAAGTTCCCCAGCCATCTCTTCCCAGGCAAGGAGGGGGGAGGCGTGCCCCTGCTCACTTCGTGGCCAGCAGCTCTTTGGGGGGCTGGCAGCGTTTCTCATAAATGGTTGTTCTGGAGGCAGCTACACTGACTTGATTATACAAAGTGTGTTGACTGCAACCACCAACCTGCTTTATCGGACTTTGCCTTGACATACCCAGCTGAAATGTCTCTCAGCTCTGCTCTCTAATATGATTCAATTGCATTTTGTTATCTGACCTTTAAAGGAAACTTGCAATCTATAATAACACAGATGAATAGACCCGGAGCTAGAGAGGGAGGACAACCTCAGAAGTGCTCTCTGTCCATCAATGTTGGCCCTTTGAGTTACTCTTGAATTCCTCAACCATGGAGTGTCAGAAATGAAATAGTAAGAAAGGGAGAAGCCCAGCAACTTGCAACCTTCCTCCTCTTAGGATAGCCTGCTACAGGTGGCCCTGATCTCTAGATACCTTTTCCACAGTTCTGCCCGCACACAACGAGGTTAGTGCTGAAACTACTTGGGTCTGAGGAGATGACAGCATCGCCCAATCTTGTTTGTGCTTAGAAGACAAGCTGGTTTGGGCCTGCTCCATAGATGGGCGGGAGACCTTCACAAAACCCAAGGCTGTAGAAAGTTTAGAAAGCATCCTGAAAGATGGCAGCAGCTTCCATGTTGTTGCTTAGATCATCTGCATCTGAGGTGGACCTCAAGAAAACTTGAGATGCCCCCAGAGATGCCCCAGCTGAACATTTAGCCTGCCGGGGAAGCTCTTTTGCTTTGTCCCACTTGTGGGAAATCCTTTGCAGAGCAATAACTGGCCAAGAGGGAGGGTGATCAGCACTTGAGAACAGCAAACTCAGAGGATCTGAATTGCCAGCATGGTGGGCCTTGGACCTCAGAAGGAAGACCTTTATTGCACTGAGGATGTTTCCAGGGTTGGTAGAGCACTGAAAGGGCGCTGAGGGTGATCAGGAGTTGGATTGTGAAAATGGTGCAGTTCTTCCCAGGGTTTGAGCTAATTTTGTGGTGATAGAAGTTGGAAGGTCATAGGCCACTTCAGGCCTTCTGGTCTCCTTTGTGTCCTCCAGAGCACCCTCTCATTCTTGAGACAAACCTACACTGGATGGGACCAGAAATTTACAGTAATATATACCCATCTTGCTGTTCTCTTCCAGTCTAAACAAGATTACACAAAAGTGCAGGACATGAGTAAATAATAAGCAAAAGGAATTGAAGTAAAAAAAAAGTAATAAAGGTAAATTGAATTGACAGCCTCAGTGTTCATATTTGCAAACTATCGCATTTTTTTTCATGTTTAGCTACCTCAGACTTAGCCTTCTTTTTTTTTCTTTTTCTCCCCTCTCTGTTTTTGAAGATCTCCTCAACTCCTTCCTGAGCTTGATTCTCGTGGTCTTCTGTTCCCCTCTTAAATCAGTCCGTCCTCTTGTCTGTCTATCTAACAATTTCTTCCTCTCTATGTTACCAAATCATTTCATGCTAATTCCTTTTATCCACAGTCATTCAACATCTGTTCATTCTT
This sequence comes from Crotalus tigris, assembly GCF_016545835.1. Taxonomy (NCBI): domain Eukaryota; kingdom Metazoa; phylum Chordata; class Lepidosauria; order Squamata; family Viperidae; genus Crotalus; species Crotalus tigris. The sequence goes on along the minus strand of NW_024096931.1, from coordinate 417,242 downwards.
AACTGGATCTCTTTTTATCTTCCCACACGTGTTTAAGTAACCGGTTTCCATCTTGTTCAACACACATCCGGCTCTCCCCTCCAAAGAACAAATGGAGCAAAAGGAAGCTCTTTCACACAGCTATGTTCCTTTATTCAGACAAACATTTCTTTCTCACAACCTTTCGCCAGTATTTGCATACCTTAAGATTTCTCCACCTCTAGGAAACTTTCTACTAAGATACATAAGCTTATCAAATGGGGTCTGACCAAGGCAGGGTGGAGGGGAGGGGGCTGCCTCCTGTGCTCAGCATACGATGCTTCTCTTGGGGCTGTTGTGTTTTTAGTGCCTCTAAGTCGGTCTTGCCTCCTGGCAACTGCCTAGACAGGTCCCTGCAGTTTTCTTGGCAAGACTTTCAGAAGTGGTGTTGCTTCAATAAGCAAATAATATGCAGAATCATTATAATTGGGCAGATTTGTAAATTATAAAATATAGTATGCTCAAATATTAGTATTGCAGATGTATCGTGGATTTATGTCATAGCTTTAAAAGCAATGGGATAAAAAATCACAAAAAAATCTTGTCAGGCAATAAAATTCATTAGGAGCAGCTACAAGTGTAAAAAAGCTCCAAGTTTGTTCTTCGAGTTCTCCATGAGGCTGGATACGAATCCGCAGAAGCCATGCCAGGAAGGCGGAAAGGAGGAGGGCATTGCAACTAATGAACTTGGTTTGATTACATCGTTGCTTCTGGGATAATTTGTTGGGGAAAATACAGCATAATTTAATACCCTGCGTCTGTGGGCCCTTGCATCAGTATCTTAACGGAGAAGCAGAAAAGAGCGTGTAAAAGCCATTGAGAAACTTTTAACAGCTGCAAATGTTTGTTAAGTCTTCCAAATAGGATAAATTGGCATCCCTGTTTTAAAAGAGTTAAGGTTAATTGATGAAAATAGTAGAATGTTTTGCTTACATGGAGTTAGGTAATGAAAGCAAAAATTTGAACAAGCACAATATTTATCTCACATCTCAAATGACAAAATATGGGAAATCATGAATATCATGCTTTTTCCCCCCAATTAGGTAATGTATAATCCCCTCTCACCCTCCGGGTGGTCTGTGTCTCCCTCACTCTTGGGGCTTCCCCCAGAGGCCTGGCAGGTTGGGGGTCCTGCGCAGCATCTCAGCTGTTCCTAGCCTTGCCCCCCCTGGACAGGGATGTCCTTCCTGGGACCTGCTGGAGCTCCTTTCCCAGCTCAGGAGTCCCAGCCTGGAGTGCTCCCACCACCACTGGAGCCATTTTGGCTTCACTTCTCCAGTCTCCTTCAGACCCTGGTCTTTCTCCGGCTTCTCATCCCTCTTCCTCCCCATGTTGCTGTCATTTGGCACCGCTACATCTATCACTACCATTGTCCTCTAGTCCTTGTCTGGTTGATTGGCTAGTACTTGCCTGTCTGTCTGGATCTGTAAGTCCCACAGGGTCTTAGCCCTGTTTTTCTCCATGACCACCTTTGGAATCTCCGCTCTGGAGCTGGAAGGGCCTAGTCTGTACCCTGCAGGTATGCCGGCTACTTGGTTGTGCCATTCAGTGTATGCTCTTCCTGTTTTCAGCCTGCACCCTACCACAATGTATTGGACTGTGCAGAGTCTGCACCTTGGATCCTGTCTGGAGGGGTAGACCCCTGCTTCTATGGATCTCCTGCCTGTTCTTCTGCTGCTATGTTTTTTAGTCCAGTCCTTTCCAGCCCCCAATAGGATTTACCAGTGCCCCTTACCTCGGCTGCCTGTTGATGATACCCCACATGCAGGGTCTTGCCGTGCCATGGCACCTCCTCTGCGTGTTTTTCCTCCTGTCTCTGCTGCTACTGCCTCAGGCACTCTCAGCAGCTCCTCTTTGGGTGCCATTTCACTGATGCCCTGGGTTTCATCCAAGACAGGCTGCTGGCTCTTTGACACTTTCATGCTTTTTTCCATAATTCAGTAATTATATATACATTCTAACAGAAACGGATATAAGAAAAGAAAAATGAAGAAATTCAAAAAGAAAGTTAAAAGTGCAAACAAGTAAAAAAAGTAAAAGAAAAATAGAAAAGAAAGAAAAAAGATTCTAGCACCTAGTGGAACCCAATCTTCTTTACAGTGGTTATAACAATTACAAGTTTACCTCCTACTGTATGGTTACAACATCTTCTTTCTATAATCTATCCGGTCTAATCATCAAACTCGTAAATCATAAGTTCATTGTTTTCTGTTTCACACAAAAAGTCCATAAGGGGATTCCAGTCAGCAGTAAACATAGATACAGTCTTTTCTCTGATAAAAAAAAGTCAATTTAGCCATCTCAGTGAGTTCCATCATATTCAGCAACTATGCCTCCATTGAGGATAATGCCAAATCTTTCCATCTTTCTGTGTACAATAATCTCACTGCGTTATCATGTTCAGAAACAAAATTCCATGACTTTTTTCCATCTGTTTGTCCACCAATTCCAAAAGAAAAATATCTTGTCTTAATTTCAATGCTTTTCAACCTTTTATTGTGATATTTGTTGCTCCAGTTCTGTGTATCTTGGTTTGGACAGACTGTAACATTTCATTGCATTTTAATCATTCTATTCCATTGAGGAATATTGAAGCTGGGATGATGCTTCTGTTGAGCTGTATTTTGGCTTGTGGAAAGCTTGGTCTGAGATTGTAGCCCATAGAGTGTTTGATTATATGACATTTCCAATAAAGCACACCCAAGTTATCCCATTTCAAATTGTGCCATATTGCATCTTGTTAGCTCTTCCCCTCTGCCTAATTGCTGGTGGGACTACTGTCCGGCTTGCCTACTGCCCACTGTGATGGCTCAGGAAGTGCCAAGGAGCTGGTCCATCACCAAGAGGAGAGCTCTCTTTTTCCTGGTCCTAAAGTCTTTTGGAAATGGTGACTTTTGCTTATACAGCATATACAGCAAGTAATGGATGGTCCAGTGCTGTCCTCGGTGCTGAAAAGACAAAGTGGTACTGATGGAAGACAAAGTGGTGGGATGGCTACTTCTGCTCCTCTTTACACACAGGTGGGTATTGAAAGAAGGTTGTGGGGCAGAGACACCCCCTCCAGGATGATAGGCCATGCCAGGATGTCTGGGCACTCACAAAGGGAAGGCAGCCAGCTCCCGCATCTTTCTTGCAGAGTGGGTCCTACAAGTGTTTTTGCTACCTCGCTGGGCATCTTGGCGGAGGGCCACACATCATAACTATATGTAATGGAATGTGAGGATAACTTTGGGGACCAGGGGAAGAGATGCTGCCCAAGAAACAATCGGACAAGAGAGGGGGGAGGCCCCCGTTGCTTAATAGTCAGAGGAAGAAACTTAGGAAGGACCCACCCTAATGGATCAGGCAATTAAAAATGGAGGCAGGTGGGAAGTTTGTAACTTCAGACTGGCAAGACTCTGGTAATGTAGCCTTATAATAAAGTAGAATTAGCTCATCTACTTGTGTTTCCTGTCTCGTTTCCCTGACACTGTGGGAAGGCCAAGAGCGATGGGGGGTGAGTGGGGGGGGCGTGACACATGGATTTCTTCAGGAAATGTGAGAGTTTTCTTTGTTCTTTTTAAGAGGAGCTTTGCCTACATTAGAGTTTTCCCATCACTGATGAGCAAATAGTTGCACAATCCATTTCCAGCATTTGTGATCAAAAGAGGATTGAGGACTAGAAAAAGGAGAGTTTGGGGGGGGGGAACATGCTGCCCTCTCTTTTTTGCATGCTAAAATAGTCATTTGCAGGGATGGCTCCACTCAGGCTTGGGGAAATAGCTGCTGCACTGACCAGTCTGCTCGGAACTCTTTAGCTTGTTCCTGCCTGCATCCTTGAGCCCAGGGATCAAACACAAGACTTGGTTTACTATGACATCATCCCCCTTTGCCTGTCCATTTGGCAAGGGCCCCCCTTGGGGAAAGAGAAGGCGGCCGTGCACCATGGCAGAGAGGGAACCCAGCCCCAGGCTGTTTGTTTGAGAGCATTTCTGGGTCACCCCAGCCGGGAGGCGAGATTGGAGGGCAGCCTTTTCTGGCCTATGGCTCTGATGCAGCTCTTCAAATGCTGTATCTTAATAGGCAAAGAACTAGATCCTATTGACGTCCTTCAGGCCTGTGCAGAAACTGAGTTTTCTGACAAGTCTGGGTCCGTGTTTGGAGGGAAAATCCCCACAGTGCCTTTTCCTGCTCAGGCAAGTCAAAGAAATGCTCTTGGTGATGCTGATGGTGTTGCTCCCCACAGCCGGAAAGGACCAGCACAAGGAAAGATGAAAATGCCTCTCCACCGGCTTTGGTTGCTTCGTGACTTAGGCAGAAGTGCCTAAGGTCCCTCATCTCCTTCCTCTCGCTTTGTTTCTCTGATGCTCCTAGAATCTCCCACCGTCCCCCAAGCTCTCTTTCTCTGGCTCCAGCTGAACCCCCGAGTTTCATTTCTGCAGAGCCACCACCTCAAAGAGTTGTTTTCAGGAGATTGTCTCAAAAGATGTTCACTGACCACGAAACACTACAAATCCGTCCCTCTCATCTGCATCAAGATCTAGCAGTCCTCTGAGATGCAATATGAGTCAAGAGGATTGGAAGGGGCCCTTGAGGCCATGCAGTCCAGTCCCTACTGTTTGTAATTTCAGGCACTCCTGAAAAATGGCTACCTAGTTTCTGCTTGAACTCATTGAGGGAAGAGCAGCAAAATAACTGCATCTTATGTCAACTTCCCCAACAGTTTTCTTAGGAGGCCACAGGTGTCTTCATAGCTGAAGACCACTTCCTTCAACTCTACCCAGACTAAAGAATGAGGGGCCAAGTCTCAAAGCAGCTAGATGGCCTCCATGTCCCCATAGCCTCCATTCCACCAAGTGGAGTGACCTGTTCATCTGCCATTCTCTTCAGTGTTCAACATTATTCAGGGCCAACTGCCCAGCTGATTCAGAAATCTCTATTCTAAGAGATCCAGGGTTGGAGCTCATGAGAAAACAAGTCTTTTATTAGCCTATTCGTCTAAAAATCTATATTGAAATGCCAAAATGTAATAACATGTGGGTATTAAATGATAAGAAAGACATAACACACACATTTAAAAGAAAGAAATTATCCTCAACAGGTAAAATGTCAGCTTAGAAAAAGAGATGAGACGATGATGTTTCCTACAAGGAGGAGGGGCTGGAGGGAATTACAGAGCTGAGAAGGATACCACCACCCTTATTTTTGACATGATGGAGCAGGTTGAAGGACCTCTTCTGATGAGCTTATATTGGAGGTCGGCAGATATAGGAGAACACAATCTCCTCTTGGGATTCCACCTGAAAACAGATAAGAGGGAGGCTTTCATAGTAAGGGAATAATGTATCATAATCAGATTTGAAGCCAGAATGATATCTGTTTAAATAATTGGAATCACTCAGAAAACCATGATGTGCGATCCATGACGTCACCTGCTCTTGGACGTTTTCTAAAGATGGAATTGCCTAGATGGCTAGAAAGCATTGTCTCTATTTGCAGGGGAGGGTTTTCACAACTGTTTAGCACAATAGGATAATATTCACTATTTTCTCATGAGATACATGACCTGGTTGCTCAATTGATCTGCATTTTAGATTTGCTTAACGTGCTCAGAGTTCCGGTGCTTATTCTTCAAAGGCAGCCCCTTGAAGAATGTGACCACAGACCAGATAGAATTGAATGGAATGTAAATCTTTCACTAGGACAGATCTGTCTTCTCTAGGAAAAGGAGCAACAGGATCCCTAGACTTTGCTGACCGAAACTAACTCTTCTGAGTGCTGCTGAAATTGAGGCTGAATTTGGAAATTAATTAAATCTAGATTTTTAAGAGGAACGTAACTGTTCTATTCGAGACAAGCTGGACCTTGTGCCCTGATGGTTGATCAGGAACACTTGTTGGTGCTCAAAGCTGGCCAGGAATGGCACCCGCCTTCTCGTGCATCTTTTCCTCCAAAGTGGCAGCCAGTCAGTGGATTTCCTCTCCATAGAGAAAAGCTTCAGCGAGTGAGATTCAAGAAGGCTCCCAGTGTCACCACTCTGGTTGAATTTTAGGCCTTGAGATACTGAACAGAGACATAAGGCAGGATGGGAGGATCATAGAATTGGAAGGGAGCTTGGAGGTCTTCTGGTTGCTGGAGTTAAGATTAAAGAAGAAATTATAAATTAAAGGCATTTGTGGATGACCTGGTGTTAATTTGAAGATCTGTTAGAGGGAGTAGAAACATTGGACTTTGGTATGCTGGCAGGTCTTAAGAATAATAATCTGAAGATAAAAAGGTTAACAAAAATATGAAATTAGAAGATCAAATAGGGCTGATGGAGAAAACAGATTTTAAACTTGAGAAAAACTAAAATACTTGGGTATTATTATGATGATTATGTTATTTCAAAATAATTGTGTTAAGACATGGAATGAAATTAAGAAGGATATATTAAAATGAGAGAAATTAAAATTGTCACTTAGGGAATGTTTCTGTGATAAAAATGAATGTTTTGTCTAGAATGTTTTTGTTTCAGACAATACCTGTTGACAACTGGTGTACCATTCAAGCAACAGGAAAATAATATATCTAAATTTGTACGGCAGGTGAAAAATTATGAGTTAAATGTAAAGCGTTACAAGATGCAAAGGAAAAGAGGAAGATTGAGTTTATGGGATTTAAAATTGGTCTGGGTGAAAGAGTTGGGTGTTAATGAGAACGAGACTTTTAGAGTTTAGAAGGCCATGATCCAAGGTTTGGGTGGCATGGATACTTATACATTGATAAAGTTAAAATGAATGTGGATTTTAAAAATAATTTTATTAGACGTGTCATATTTACAATATGGAATGATATGTGCCCAAAACATCTTCAATCAGAATAGAGCTGGAAGGGACCTTGGAGGTCTTCTAATCCAGCCCCCTGCTCAAACTCTGGAGGCAAGCAGTTCCACTGGTTAATTGTTCTCACTGTTAGGAAATTCCTCCTTAATTCCAGGTTGCTTCTCTCCTTGGTTAATTTCCATCCATTGTTTCTTTTCTTGACTTCTGGTGCTTTGCTTTAGATATAGCTTTGTAGATCTCAGTGCAAGAAGCATTTTACAGAAGAGAAACCAGAAAAAGAGGAATGGTTAATCTACCAGGAATTATTGGAAAATCATCAAGGGGAATATAAAATTAAATCAAGAGAGCAACTAATGGCAGAAGATATAATTGTTGGTGTTTTCCCATTTACAGTTATCAGAAAGATGCAAAATAGATAAAAAGACTTACAGTACAAAGCATAAAGTAAAATGAATAAAAAGTTTGAAGTACAATTGTGAGTTGATGATGACTATGTAATTGCTAAAATGTATAAACTTTTGCTGAAATTTGAAACAGAGGAAGAACAGATTAAAGAATGTACAATAAAGCAGGCTAAGAATTTTGGTTCTAATATACATATGGAACAATGGGAAAATATATGGCTAAAAGGCTAGAAATTTGCATTATGTTATGATCTTTATACAAAGAGAATTTTTATACAATGATGTGTCATTGGTATATGACACCAGAGAAATTATCTAGAATATGTAAAGGAATTTCAAATGTATGTTGGAAACATGAATAAAAAGGGACAATTTATCATGCTTGGTAGACAAAAAAGTGGGTTCCTTCTCTTCCTAGATCCCTCCAATCAGAGTCCTTTAACTGACAGGGTTTGCAACATACCTTCCTGCCCAACTGGGTGGAATGGGCCACTTGAGATGAAGCCATGTAGGGCTTTACAGGCCACCACCTTGAATTGGACCCAGAAGCAAACTGGCACCTGGTGCAGCTCACTCGGCAAACGTGTTACATGCCCCCTTCTTTGAGTGCTCAAAATTGCCCACACAGCTGCACTTTGTACCAGTTGAAGCTTCCAGATACTTTTCAAGGGTAGCCCCATGCAGAACATGTTGCAGTAGTCAAACACTGGGATCAGGTGGCATCAGCTCTGAAATCTCCTAAATTGCCCAAGTGAGACCTTTGGTGGGTTGGGCACCAGTGAAACATGGGGATGATGTAATGAGGACTTTGACACCAAGAGCGGAAGTGCCTGTGCAGGTGGATTGTTAAGGGATGTTCCTAAAAGGGCAAATATTTTAGGGAACTCTTATTGCTTGGGTCATCAGACCCATCCAGCATCTCAGTTTTTATTCATCTCAATCCTTTCTTTCCTTTGTTCTTCAAGCCAGTGTTGATTCTGGCAATTGCCTGGACTGGTCATTGCAGTTTTTGGCTGACCTCTTCAGAGGTGGTTGGCCATCATCACCACCACCTTCTTCTTCTTCTTCTGGGGCAGGGAGATGGGGGGACTGGCCCAAGTCAGCCAGCTGGCTTTGGATTGTTCTGTGCAGAAGAACAATTTCTTTCTGGAATCACCATTTTGTCCTTTTCTAATAAGAGATGCTAGATCTACCACAGAAGTCCAAATCCCTCCTTTCCGACAGATCAGAAGTTCTGACCTGGATAGGTGGGCAAATGTGAATGTGGCTCTTGTGGTATATTTTGTTATTATTTTTACCCTCATAGTGATTATAAGAGGAAATGTTATAGGAATGGTCATGTTGAAAAAAAGGAAAGGATTTGAGGAAATTAAATCCCCTCTTGGAAAAAAGGATTCCCAGATGTCCCTCATGTAATTATCTTGAAGTTTGCATAATTGTGTACTATTCATTCATCCATTCATTTAATAAAAAGTAGCGCAATTGCAATCCTATTTAATTTGATAGGGAGGTAGCCGCTGCTTTCTAATGAATTGAGAAATTGGCTAGGGTATTTAACTTTTCACTAATTTCATCTGTAGTTATGTTGTGTCTCACATCCTAGGCAGATCACCCATTAAGACGGCCAAAATGATCTCTGTGCCATAATCAGGCTTGAAGCTTCTTGGGAGTGGAGCTGAGTATATGATTAAATGTCAGGATAATTTGTTTCCTCTAAATGTATCTCCTATTTCTCTTTTTTTATCCTTTAATACCCGTTGTTACATTTTGGCATTTCAATATCTTTTGTAGAGGAATGGGCTAATGAAGATTTCTTTTCTCATGACCTCCAACCCTGGATCTCTTTTAGTACGGGGTTGCATGCCAGACAACCAGGCCATCCAGCTCGTGGTGGTCCCAAAGGTGCTTTTTTCAAAAGGCAACTGGACTTTTCCTTGAAGACATTTCGCTTCTCATCCAAGAAGCTTCAGAACTTCAGAATAAGATTCTTGGATGAGAAGCGAAAGGAAGTCCAGTTGCCTTTTGAAAAAAACACCTTTGGGACAGACAACCAGATAATGTTGAAGGTCGTGGAAAACCTGTGAGGGCGCCACTGAGCCCAGATCCTTTGGCCCTCTGAGGTTATACGTGCTCCCTGGTGGGATGTTTGCCCCCAGCCCAGGCGGCGGGAAGGGCCGTTGAGGTGGTGGGAAGTGGAGGTTGGCTGCCTGGGGTGGGCATGTCCTGACCACCCCAGCAGTGTGTGTGTGTGTGTGTGTTGGGGGGTATTTTGAAGGTGCTTTGCTGACTACAGGGCTTCAGCCTTACAAGTAGCATCTCTCTGTGTTGCTCTTTGTTCCTGGAGAGAGGCGGAAAGAAACATTCCTGGGAGGAGGAGGCCAAGTCTGCCACCCCCTTTAATGGATAGCTTGTTAACAGCAGACATGGATCCACTCCATTAATCTTTTGCCTGCTTGCAAGCCATTATTTGTTCCCTTATTAAAACCCCTTTGCTGTCTCCTGGAGTCCTTTGTTTTCCCCTGCTTTGATGCCTTCATTCAGAAAGGCCTTGGAGAGGGCAAGGCTGCTTCCACCTTTCCTGTGCCCATCCATTTAATTAGTAATTACAAGGCCCTTTTTTTAAAAATCCTACGACTTGGGTCTCTCCTGGTGGTCTCTGGAAGCAGAGCTCTCTTGGACACCCTGTTTGCTTTTGAAAAGGGCAGCTCCTGCTTGGAAACCCTTCTCTCTCTCTCTCTCTCCCTCTGTCTCTCTCTCTCTCTCTCACACACACACACACACACTGTTTGACCTTGCGCCTGACTTAGGGCTATCTCAGGCCAGCTGACGATTTTACTCTGCCTTGGCCAAGATTGTCTCTTTCTGTCTTCAAGGAATTCTCTGTAAGATTCTGGAGTCACCACTACAAGGGGTTCTCCAAAACACAACACAACACAGCAAGAAAATCTTTAAAAGATAATAAAATTAGAATAGAATAGAGCTGGAAGGGACCTTGGAGGTCTTCTAGTCCAGTCCCCTGCTCAAGCAAGAGAATCTATACCATCTCAGACAAGTGACTGTCTATCTTCTTTTTAAAAATCTCCAGTGATAGGGCGCCCATGATTTTTGGATGCAAGCTAAGTATACTATGTCCACAGCATTTCTCTGGTCTACTTATTTAGTCACTTTGGCGAAGAATGAGATGAGATTGGTTTGGCATGATCTGTTTTTAATAAACCAGTGCTGGCTATTAGTTATGACTTTGTTTGCTTCTAGTTGTTCGCAGTTTTATTTATTTATTTATTTATGAGACTTATATACCGTTTTAAGTGCAAGCACTCTCTAAGCGGTGTACACCAGTAAGCAATGTATGTATATATTTACATTGCCCCAAACAATCCGGGTCCTCATTTTACCTACCTCGGAAGGATGGAAGGCTGAGTCAACCTTGAGCCGGTGAGATTTGAACCACTGACCTGCTGAAGACAGTCAGCTAAAGTGGCCTGCAGTACTGCACTCTAACTGCTGCCCCACCTCGGCTCTTGGCTCTGTTTTTTTATTATCTTTTCTAGGATTCTAATTATTGATGTTAAACTGATTGGTCTGTAGTTTCCTGGGTCTGTTTTTTTTCCCTTTCTTGAAGATGGGAACCACATCAGCCCTTTTCCAATCTTCGGGTACTTCCCCGATGCTCCAGGATTTATATTTGTCAATGTTGGATGGGTATTTTCTTACCATTTTCTTGCTTATTTTAATTTGTTTCTAATTTGTCTTTTACAGTGGTTTTTTTGGTATGTTGGTCTATAGTTTCTTTTTGTGTGAAGACTGATGCAAAGTATGATTTAAGCAGCTCTGCTTTCTCCCTGTTGCCTGTTATTTCCTTGCCACTGAAAGCTGCCATTGCATTGCATGTGGAGGGCATGTCAAATTGTATGTGTGGAACTGCGGTTTGAGTTCCTTAGGTGATGGACTGCTGGCACAAGTTGGCATGAGGATTGGTAGTTTTTGATCTGACTCCAGTGTGCGCTGGAAATTAAAGGGAAGGGAATTGCTTACAGAAAGACCTCTGGAAGGAAGCAGGCATGGCACTGGGAGGGGGCTATGAAACGAGCCAGTGACTTTTCAGAGAGGACCCTACCTCATAAAAGTCATGTCCATCTTTGTCTATTCTCTAATGCCAAGAGTACTGCAAATAAATATGATGAACCTAGAACTCTTCCAGCACAAAAGCAAGAATAATTTCATAGGTGCAACTGAGTGGGATTGGAATATCCAATTAAAAAGTAGACTTTCTCGACAAGGACAGAAATAAGAGACAGGCAGAAAAGCCGTGTGTGTTGAAAGAAATTGCTCTGGCTCAGAAATCCAAGTGAACGAACCTGGTGCTAGAGAGAACACCAGAGGAAAATAAGATCCAGGGAAAGCAATACTAGTGCAACTACTGTTGTCCACTCAACCAAAGGGAAGATGTGGCTGATGCTTCTCAAAAGCAAGCTGAAGACCTGTCAAAGAGGCTTGAAGTAATAGGATGAGAGACTGTAATTACCTGATATCTGTTGGGAAGGAAACTTTGGCAAATACATTCTTTTCAGATCCTTGAACTGTTTTGCTGATAACTTTCTCTTTCAGCAGATGGAGGAAAGTAAAAAACTACTAACTGGATATTGACCACTACAGTACAAAAGATGGTACAGGTAGTAAATTATAAGATGACCACAAGTGAGCCCCAAATTTTTATTGCTAAGCAAGATAGTTGTTTTGCTCCATTTTATGACCTTTCTTGCTACAGTTAAGTGAATTACTGCAGTTGTTAAGTTAGTAACACTGTTGTTAAGTGAATCTGGCTTCCCCATTGACAAAGGCTTAAAGCAAAAAAATTTTGGACAAAAATACATACCTGGTTAGAAAAGATGTTAGGGAAACACATAGACTTTAAACCTGAATTCTTTTTATTAGGTAAAATTTCAGAAAAACCTGATAAACAAAGTGTATATTTAACATTACATGTATTAATAGCAGCAAGGATTGTATTTGCACAGCACTGGAAAAATGAAAAAACACCATTGGAGGAAGCGATAATTAAGAAAATACTGGACTGTGTGGAAATGGATAGACTTACACTGAGAATCAAAGAAAAAGAAGATAAGGAATATTATCAAACATGGAACCTATTTTATCAATGGTTGGAAAAACGGGACAGAGAATAAGAACGTAATTGGTATTACTAAACATAATAAATTAACCCAGACATATATATATATATGTTTTCTGAGGTTTTCGCGGGTATTTGTATGTAGGTCTTTGGTTGTTCGGGTTTTCTCCCACGTAAAATTGGAAGTGTCTTGGCGACGTTTCGACGAAGTCCCATTCGTCATCTTCAGGCTGGTGCTTTCAGCTTCGTGCAGCACGAAGCTGAAAACACCAGCCTGAAGATGACGAATGGGACTTCGTCGAAACGTCGCCAAGACACTTCCAATTTTACGAAAACCCGAACAACCAAAATATATATATATATATATATATATATATATATATATATATATATATATATATATGTCACAAATGGTGATCCCATGATCCTGGGACACTGCAACCATCATAAATATGAGCCAAATGTCCAATTTTTGATCATGGGGATGTTGCAAGTGTGCAAATAGTCATAGGTCACTTTTTTCAGAGCCGTTGTAACTTTGAACGGTCACTATTGTAAGTCAAAGGCTACCTGTAGTTAAGGAGGAAGAAGCCACCGGAATGCTGTAGAAAGTGACTATCTAGTTCTTAATTTTAATGGGTGCTACAATGAGTGTAGTCCAGTATGTATTTTGGACCTCAAAAAGCAGCAATCAGATCCGGGATAAGTAGGATGCCATGAAAGGGGAGGTGAATGGGAAAAGATGGGTTGGAGTTCTTACAAAAGGAGCCACTGAACCATAGTTGCAAACAGTGAGGGGAAATAATGGAGGCTTGTTGGCGGCAGAGGTGAGTGTGGATGAAGGTCAGAGAACAAAAACAGATGGCCTCGAACTGCTTACTGAGGGCATCAAGAAAACCATGCTCAGGATGAGTGGAGTTTAACAAAGGATGTCAGGAACCACAAATGGGGATCCTTTAAAATCACCCCAGAATAAAAGGACAAGATTCAGTCTGTCAGCTGTTCAGGGAAAGTGGCAACATGCTAACAGGCAGTATAGGCAAAGCTATTGTGGTCCTCCTATTCTGGGCCATTCTTCTCTAGCAAGAAAGAACGTGTCCTACCAGCAAACTGAAGAGGCAGGATTAACACATGGGCAGAGAATACTTCTTTGAACGAAGGAACAAGTTGAAAGTCAGCCCAAGCACTTTGAACATTTCCTTTGAGAAATCCAGGTGAAGTGCCAGGTGATTGAGGAGGGCAAATGTTTTGCTGTCTTCCAAAAGGGGTAAAGGGAAGATTCAGCAAGCAACAGAATAGTCAGTCACACACCGGTAACCGAGAAGATCCCATGTAATAAAAAGACCAACTTATAAACAGCTTGAAAATAGTGTGGGAATTAACAGAAGTCAGCATGTATTTGTCAAGAACAAATATTAACCTGATCACATTTTTGATCAGGTAGATTGCGGGAATACTGTAGAGGTAATATATCTAGTTTTCATCAAATTTTGACAGATTTCCCCATTACATTCTAATCAACAACCTAGTTAAGTGTGCTGGATTGGCATGACAAAAAAAGATGTCCTGAATATTATATTGAGATGAGTGCTCATCCAGTGGACCCTAATGCAACTGGAGAGAGAGATGAGGTGTGGTTCTGACTGGTTTCCTCTTCAACATTTGGGCGAAGAGGTTGGGAGGATGCTTGCAGATGACCCAATATTGGGATATGAGACATGCAATTTCCTAAAGAGTATTTTTCCAAAAGAGATCTTGGAATAGTAGTTGATTGCAGAGTGAATGTAAGTCATTAGTGTGGCATGGTTGCAAAAACGGCACACACAATGCTCTACAGCTATTGTGCTGCAGGTGGCCACTTATCTTGTCACAAGCAGCAACAGGAAGAAAAGTTTATTTGTTCCCTGCTGCACCTGCAGATGGATGGCTTCATCGGCAAGGAAGAGTAGCAGGTCCTCATGGATTCCAGTAGAATCAGAGAATGGAAGAGTTGGAAGAGATCTTGGAGACCTTCTAGTCCTCCAATTCTGTGGACGATGCAAGAATCCACTATTGCAGCGTTCCCAATAGGTGGAATTCCAGCCTGTGTTTAAAGTTGTCCAGGGAAGGAGAAACCATCACTTCCCAGGCAGGTTGTTGAACAGTTTAGCCATTTTTTTTCCTGATCGATAATTAACTTCCTTATAATTTAAATCTATCGCTCCTTTTCCTCTCTTCTGGAACAACTCTGAACAACTTTTCCCCATATTTTTCTCTTCTCTTTAACTAAACATATGTCATGGTTCCGACAGATGAAACTCTTCAAAGAACTTCGAGGCATTGTTTACCTGTTTATTTGAGTAGTACAGCATCGGCACGTACATAGGCCAAGCCAAAATCTGAATTCCCCTCCCCTGAGCACATAGTATGAAAACACAATTCCCTCCTCTAATTAACTGTCATAAATCACATTCTCCAATTAGTTTGAAATGCTGGCTTTCCCTCCCGCCATTTCTTACCATCTCTTATTTCAAAAAACCTTGGTTCTCACCCTTATACAGTATTGTTATGTCTAACTAAACTCCCATGCACATTCCTCCTCCCCCCCCCCCAGTATCATCTAATTCTAACTCTAACAGTAAAACGTAAAGTAAGGGGAAATGGCTGCATCTCCATACATTGTCAAAGCCAGAACATTCAATGTTAGCAGCGTTGACAACTTAACTGTATTAATACCTGCAATTGCTCTTCATGTTTCCTTCCTTCATCAACTTTATTTCTTTCTTCTAGGTATGTTCTGAGTTTTCCTAAAGTGAAATGCCCAGAATTAGACACAATTTTCTAACCCAGGCAAATTAGAAACAATTACTTCTCTTGGTCTTAACTCTCTACCTCTGTTATTACAGCCTAGAACTGCCTTTGTATCACATTGTTGGCTCACATTCAGCCTGTGAACCACCAAGCAACTTAGATCCTTTCCTCGTATACTGCTGCCTGATATGATTCCTTCCATCCTTTGCTCACAGTTTTGGTTTTCTTATTCAGGAGTTTACCTTTATCTCTGCTGAAACTCAACTTTGCTAGCCTCGTTGGTCAAGATCCTCCTGAATCTTGTTATTGAAAGGTTTTTGCTAGCCCATCTGTCTTTGTATCACTTGCAAATTTGACAGTCTAACCTTTTGTCCAAGTGATTTATAAATATGGTGAGTGATTGCAGGATAGGATGGTACACAGTACTCACTTCTTTCTGATTTGATGCACAACTTTGTTGTAGGGCTATTCAACCAGCTCTCTCCCCACCTGATGGCAGCATGGAGCAACCTACGTTTTTCCATTTCTCCACTACAGTCCCCTGGGAGAGTCGGTTGAACCCTTTGCGGGTGCCCTGTGTCCATACATTTCCCTAGTGAGCTAAATTGGACCCTCTGTCAAGCTGATTGGGAAAGGCTTCTCACTGGTAAACTCTTGCTGGCTTGGCCAACCAGGCCTTCTTTGCTAAATGTTCACCTGTTTCAGTCTTCCCACCTGAGTGGCCAGTCTCTAGTCACTTGGCTCCTCTCTTCCCCCACCCCCTTTTGAAGCAAGGGACAATACGTGCCCTTCTCCAGA
Source organism: Crotalus tigris (assembly GCF_016545835.1). Lineage (NCBI taxonomy): Eukaryota > Metazoa > Chordata > Lepidosauria > Squamata > Viperidae > Crotalus > Crotalus tigris. Next base: position 401,298 of record NW_024096931.1, on the reverse strand, counting down.
CCTCTGGAACTCCGTGGATTCACACTTTGCTTTCTCAGTCATCAAAGGGCCTCCAGCCCTCCCTGGGCAGAGAAGAGAGGCCTCATCCGCAAGCAGGGGGTGTCTGTGGGTGAGCTGGACTGGCTGAGTAATGGACATTCTCTACGGACTGCCCAACAGTCTGGAGAAGCCCTCTCTCTGCGTACCCCTCTTCCTCCATGGCTTAGATAAAAATACTGATGAAGGCAGAATATTTGGAATTGCTGTTTCAAATGTTTACAGAGCCTCTCAACACCCCTGTAAGGTAGGCCAACATACCTGGCTGGGGAGAAGCTGCACGAACATGGCCTACTTAGGTTTCCACAGATGGCTGGCAATTAAAACCAATACTTTTCAAAAAGGCAGCAGTCTCAAACCAGTTATAATTTACCAAAGTATGTTTTATTGGAAAATTGTAAAATTGTTCAGCAATGTTGATGGCCTCAGAGAAACATTTGCAAAGTGAAGATCTTGAGGGGCTTTAAAGAGCCGGGAATTATTGTCATCTGCAGAGCCAAAAGCTGGTCTAAAGCTTTAGCTAGCATACGATGGCCGGTCGGGTGAATTGGGTGAGGTTCACAGAATGACCCCTCTTTTGCCATTTGGTCTGCCAAGGCCAGCGGCAAGTTGACCGCTCTCTGAGGAACCCGGCCCCCTTCCAGGCCCTGAGGCATCCCTGCCCTGCCTCTGGGTCGAGGGGCCCAAAGAGCCCCCAGACCCCTTTGCGTCTCAACTGGCCACAGGCCCAGCGAGGACCTGCAGAACAGCCTGCAGGGGCTGGAGGAGGGTCTGCCCAACTTTAAGCACCCTAACTTTGGGGATGGAGGGGGTTCTGCACTTCTGGGGGGGGGGCTCAGCCACGGAGACTCAGCCGTTGGTGGCTTGTGGTTCTTTGGCCCTCTGAATGTTGGCTGCTCTGTCTTTAAAGGGCTGCTTGTGATGATGTTCATTTCACAAAAAAGAAGCTGCAAAGTGCGATGGGCCAGGCCAGTCCAGGGGCCAGATGAGGTTCCTGCCACTATGCTTGCCCCAGCTGTGAATTAGCGAGTAAATTAGTGAATTCATATCTCACGTGCCTGTCATTAAGTGCAGCATAGCCACCAGACAAAAACTGCAGTTAAAATTGCAGTATAAAATAAGGGCTTTTAGACTAAAAGGCTCAGGACAAATAATAAAATCAACAACTGTAGAAATTAGTTTCTTTATTTTAAATTTTAATGTCTTCATAAAGGCAAGGCGTGTTTTACTGCTTTTTTAAACATTGAGAGGTTTGATTCCAAATGTAATTCCTCTGAGAGACCGGCTCGTGAACATCCACCACGGTTTTCGAATAAATGGGCGCCCGGTCTTCTGGGTGCTTGCGCCAACACCGGCAGTCCGTGATCCTCAGCCGAGGGAACGGGTGGGCAGAGGAAGGGCAGGAGAGAAGCAAGAAGGAGAGAACGCCAGAGGAGAAGAACGCCAACATGCCCTGCTCAGCCTTGGGGAGCCCATCGAGAGGGACTGTCCCAGCAGATGGAAAGCTGCGGCCTCCGCCCAGTGGCCAGGGGCCTCGCCAGGCTGTCTCTGGGCAGGGGGGGAGGGGATTTGGCGCCCAGTTCCATCTGCCCCTTCTGCCCACCCCCTCTGCACCTGGGCACACGGGAGGGTGGCAGCAGACCCTCATATTGCCCGTTTGTTCGATGCTCTGAGCCCCATTCGCTTTCTTCCTTCGGAATCAGCCATTTGGAGAGCAGCGTGTACATTATTCATTGGCTGATAAGGGCTGCTGAGCAAATAAATAATAGATCCGTAGAATAGAGAGGGATTAATGATCTCTGCTCAGAGAAGGGGCTGTGCTCATGGAGGAGGGGGGTTTCCCCACATTACTCAGCTTCATCTGTTGGGGAGGCACTCTTGTTTCTGGCCATAATTTGCAGCTGGTCAGTGGTCACTTGGCATTTCTGCTGTCCTCCTCGCAAAGACCTGCCGGGCTCTGGGAGGCCGCCCCTCCCTGATCTGGGGTGGGCGTGGGGGAGGCAGCCCGATTTCCCCCTAGAGGGGAGGGGACTGGGTGCTGCTCCTGTGAGTGGGCAGCTTTTCCCAGCCATCTGGGGGCTGTGGGGTGACTGCAGCTTGTCACAAGCGCCCTCCAGGTCAGGATTGGTGGGCACGAAGCCTTGGCTGACCTGAGCAGCTCCTCAGGTTCCCTGCTGCTGTTCCTGGCAGCCCCCTTGGACGGTGCCCCAGGCCAGCAGCATGGAAGGGGCTTCTGTGGGGAGGCAGCTGCCAGGAAGTGGACCCTGGGTTGGACTCAGCCAGAGGCCCAGTTGTAGGTCTGGCACTGCTGGGTGGACCTGGCAGCTCTGGTGGGTCTTGGTTGAGAGGCAGAGAGGAGCCCATCACCTCACCAGGCTTAAGAGTGGGCAGTGACAGCTTCTCTGTCTCTGCCCATCCGGACCAGTGATGGGCACTACCATCCCTAACTGTTCTCCCCCCTCCCTGGAGCAGCTGGGGGCAGCGGCCATCATCAGATGCTGGGCTGGGGGATTCAGCAGACCCTGGAGACATCTCTATGCCGCAGCTCTCAGTCCGTGGGGGGATGCAATGCAGGGTAGGGGGGAGCCAGCGCCGTGATGAGTGACACGGTGTGTGACAGAAGCTCGGCCATCTGGTGCAGGCCAGGTGAGACCCCACCTCCATAAGCACCCTAGATTTTATTGGGTCCCTTAAAGACCAGCAGGGCATCATTTCCAGGCATTTCCAAGCTCTCGTGCTGCTCCCCACACAGTCCAAGCACAGCCTGGCTGGGGATTTTTTGTTTCAAGGCCTTTTTTGTTGCACGGCCAGAAGTGCCGCTGTGGAGCTGCCGTCTTGACTGAGGCTGAAGCAGCCTTCTGTGGAGTTGTGCAAAGCAAAACTGTGCTTGCAGACGGCCCCAGCCTTCCTGGTGCACCTCCCACCTCAGCTGCTGCTGTTGCTGAATAAAATTAGTCATTTCAAGCTGAATTAAGTGGGTGAGTGCGAGATCAACACGACAAAGATTAGTGGGTAGTGTTGAAGAACAACGTAGATTCTACTCAGGACATGTCCATTTTGTGAAAGTCCTCAGACTGCTTTTTGCAGCCCTCCCACAGGTGATGGTTCTCTGCCCCAGACACTGCCCTTCCTTGCCAGGAGAGCCACTGCAGGCGAGGGGCCTGGGCAGAGCTCGAAGGGGGCCCAAGAACATTCCTTACAGCATCAAGGAAGGTAAAAGAGAAGCTGGGAAATGAGCAGAAACAGAATCTCAGGGTGTAGCCCTTGTGAAAATGTGACCGGACGGTTTGCCACCCATCTTGGCAAAATGGGAAAAGGGCCCGGAGGACAAAGGCCGCTGGGCGCAAGAGAGCATCGTGCAGGAGAGGAGGGCTTTTAGGTGGGTGGGGAACCAGATGGCATCTTGGCAGAGGAAGCCCTGCACCTCAGCTTTCCTAAAGGGCCAGGTGGAGGAACAGCTGGCTGGCGGGCCAGCTGCAGCCCACCATTCCTGGCCGAGCCTCATTGTTGCCCGGCTTTTGGCCAAGGTTGAGAGGAGCCTGTTGTGCTTCAGAGCCTGGCGTTTCTGAGGCAGGGAAGGGGCTTCTGGATGCCAGTCAGACAGGATCTCTGGGGTTGGTGCTACAGGAGCTTCCTTTTCACTTGGGGTGCGCTCAAGCACAAGGCCTGTGGCTGATGGGTCAGTGAGTCACGCCGGCTAAGGAAGGCTGGCAAAGCTGCTCTTGCTTCCTCAAAGGTGGAGCCAGGAGCTCAGCTCCTGCCTGAAAAGAGAGTGGGGGCGGTGGGGGAGGGCGGTGGGGGAGGCCCCAGCACTGGGGCGGTGTGAGAAAGAGGCTGGCAGGAGAAGGTCCAGGCCCACCCAGGAAAGAGGGGTCCCCTCCCCCTCCCAGTTATATGTCCTATCAGATCCTGTAGGAAGGGCGTGTATGTGGTGGGTCTGTCTGCTAAGGAACTCCATTGGACAGGACCCAGAAAGAGAGTCTTTCCTGCTGGGGGCCTGGCCCCTGAAACACCCCCCACCCTAGGTGAGATTAGCCCCTATTCCGTTGTCCTTCTGGAAATCCCTTAAAAGCTGGGGCTTTTTTCAGCAGCCTCGGGGATCACATTGAAATATGGATGGTTAGGGTGTTGGTCTTACTTATAGTTGTATTTATGGTTATTTATATTTGGGGTTTATTGTTTTTTTAATAGTTGTTTAAACTTACTTTTAGTGGTTTATCTTGTTATCCAGAGTCACTTTTGTGAGATGGTTGACTATATAATGATTCAGATAGATAGATAGGTAGATAGACAGACAGACAGACAGACAGACAGACAGATAGGTAGATAGGTAGGTAGGTAGGTAGGTAGGTAGGTAGGTAGGTAGGTAGGTAGGTAGATAGATAGATAGATAGATAGATAGATAGATAGATAGATAGATGGGTGGGTGGGTGGGTGGGTGGGTGGGTGGGTGGGTGGATGGATGGATGGATGGATGGATGGATGGATGGATGGATGGATAGATAGAGGCCTCCAGAGGAGATGCTCTGGATTCCTGGAGGTTGAAGGTTTGAGAAGGGCCATCTGGTGGGGGGAGGAGAGATGCTGATTCTGGGTTTCTCTGATTCAGTGCAGCAACATTCCTGAGAAATGGAAACCAAGGTTCCCCTGCCAAAGTGCTGGCTTAGGCCAGCCAGTGGCGCTTGCAAATAGGGCTGGACTCTTGAGCTGCTGTACAAGAGCAGCAGCTCCCGCAGGGCTGGGATGGGGGGAAGCAGGGCACAAAGTGGGCCTCTCCCTGGTGGCGCCCTTGGGGTAGGGCAGTGGGAGGACGGCCGGGCACCTGCAGAGGCTGCTTCCACCCAGTCTCTGGCCTGCAGAAGGGAGCTGCTTCTGTGCATCGGTGAATGAGTGTCGCCCATCCACACCCATCACAACACGCGGCCTCTGGTGACCCTGAACTGCCTGGCTTTAAAAGAAATTAAGGAGCCCCCAGCACCCCCCTCGCAGCTCTTAAAATAAAGGCTTGCTTATTAAAGATGAAGTAGGCAGCCTTGGAGCATGCTTTGCAGGAACGAGAGTCATTAAACATTTAAAGAGGTGGTAAATAAATCAAGGAAATTAGAATCATATGTAAAATACCATAAACACAGAAACACAGTAATTCTGTGAAATATTAAATGAAAATAATATTTTTATTTCTGGGGGAGTTTGACTAGAAAACTACATCTATGCCAAGTCTAGCAACGGGCTGTGTGAGTGCTTCATGGGGGGGGGGGCATGGGGAAGGATGATGAGCAAGGAAGAAAACATGAGAAGAGACAGGTGGAAGGATCATTGGAAGCCTGAGCGAAGGATGCTCCTATTTGGGGAGAAAGGAGAGGGGGCTAGGAATGGCCCAAATGCAAAGAAGGGAGGAGGTTGAGGAAAGGGTTGGAATGAAAAGATTAGGAGTGTTTGCAAACATGGGGTTTAATGAGAAAAGTGTTTTAAGAGACCAAGAGGAGGCTAGATGGCTTACAGGCCAAATCAAAAAAATCAAAACTAATCCAGGTGTAATTTATGTGCTCTTGGAAGATCCTGCTGCCCACGGAACTGTTCCTGGAGAACTTCAGCCCAACTCTTTGACAGGCGACTGGGGAGCCCTCACCTGTGTGGCTCAGACGGGCTCTTTTTCAGGTCTTCAGAAAGAGGAGAAACGGGGGGGGGGGGCAACTTGACTCCAAACATCCATCAGCTTACGGGACACGTGTGGACAGGTTCCTCACCCAGGAACTTCCCACTCACAGGGCAGGTCTCTCCCATCCCTGCAACCTGGTGTGGTTTCTGTAGGTCCCTGAGAAACAGATTCATCTGGCCCAAACAGATCAGAGTGTCAGCAAGAGTGGGTGGGGTTGGGGGTAAATTGATTAAAGAGCTCCTTGGAGAAATTATACACCCCTCAAACATTGTGAGGTCAACCCTCACATTTGTGACTTGTGTGGATTTAGTCTGACATGCCAGGATGATGTGGAGAAGTTGTTTTCTTTTCTGGGGCCCCTTGTGTGCTCTGGAAGTCCAATAGCTTCGGCCTCCTCAGAAGATCTCCCCAAAGTCATCTGCTCCTGAGCAGCGAGAGCTTCCTTCCCAAAGCTGCAGCTTGTCTCTGGAGCTTTCTGCATAGCAGAGAGAAGCTTTGGGGCGGGAGCGCTTTGATAGAAGAGGTTTTCCCAGCTGTTGATTCCCTTTGCGGAGAAAAATTCCATGAAGTTCCTTGGAAAGGACCCGGGAAGAAGGAAGGTCTGTCCAGAGGTGGGTGTGCACAAAGGACACCCAGGCCAGAGATTCACAAACAAGGGAGAACCGTGTGGAAGTGGTGCTCTTCTTTCTCCATCCCCCCAGCCAGGAGGTCTCCCTCGATGGTTAGAGAAGGGGAGGCTTTGAATCAAAGCATCAAAGGGAATTTGATTCAGTGAAGATCTCTCATCCAGGCAGGTAAACAACTGAAGCTGCTTCCAAGAAGCACCAAGAAGCTGCTTCACAGACACCACCCTGTTTGTGCTTCTGGGTTTATAGCAGACAGCTACGTCTGCATTCCCATCCCAAGAGAAAGGCTGGGCGAGCGGATTAAGCAGTGTGACTGGGACAGGACGTCTCACCCGTAAGAGTTCTTGTTCATCTCTGACAGCCAAACCTTGGCAGGGAAGCAGCCTGCCAGGCTCACCGTGCTGCTCCCAGCTTCTCAAACCTGCCCCCTCCCCCCATTGTGCTCTCTCAGGCTGGTGGATTTTGCTGCTTGAGTTGGTTGGCCTAAGCTCAGCTCGGCTCCCTCTCTGCACCTGGGCTCAAGCCCAGCACACAGCCTCGGCTCAGGTCTTCCTTTGAATGCTGCACACCTAGGGCAGGAGTCAGGCTCCCAACCACGGAGGTGCACAAGGGTGGCCGGAGCAGCTTTTATCATCATTCAAGATGCCGGGAAAGCCATTTTCTGGTGGCCAGCATGGCGCCCCCCCCCCAGCAATTTTCCTAGCCTGTTCCTCCTGCCTCTGCTAACTGAGTCAGCTGGACTGTTCCCAACAGGGCAGAAACCTGCTCAGCCCAAGCTCAGGCTCTGGCGGCCCTTTGGAGGCTGCGGTGCTGCTGCTGCACGTGCATCAGTGCTTGATAGAGTTTCCCCTGAAGGATCTCCCAGCCCCGTGACTTTCATTCCATCGTGCCCCAAGGAAGTGGCTGCCTCCTGCAGCCTTTGGAGTCATCGCTTCTTCAGATCAGATCTGGAATGAAGCGGCTTGAATCAGAATGGCTGCCCTCTCATCTTGGCAATTCAAAGGGAAACATGCCCTCAAACGCAAACAGCATCAAGACTTAATATTCAGACCTAACCAGTAATACACACAGAAGGGAAATGGGGGACCGTGTTATTTTTCTGCTTGCTCTCTTTTGAAAGTGATCCTTGAAAGTGATCTAAGAAAGTTCAAAGAGGGATGTCAACACCAAAATCAATCCCTTTCTGCTTTCTGGTTGCATTTCTCCTTCCCCCCCCCCCCAAAAGAAATTGTCTCCTGGTCTTTTCTCCGATCGATCGGCTCCAACATCTGGACTGGCTGGTGTGAATCGCCGGGTCTTAAGGGCTTTGCAGAAAGTCAGCAGGTTTGGAGTCCTGGTGGGCTGGGGGCTGCAAAGGGCAGACGCCAGGGGGGGAGACAGGATGGCTTTCTCTAACTGTGGGCCCTGGATCGTGCCCCTCTTCCCAGGCCTGATGTGATGAGTAGAGACCACTGAAGAAGGGGGGGCCCTCAAATAACCCCCCCCCCCAGGCCATGAAGGGCTTTCTAGTTAGATGCAGCACCTTGAATTGCACCCAGAAGTCTCCTGGCAGTTGGTACAGCTCAGAAAGCAAAGATGTAAGGTGGCACACCCATAATTGTTTGTGCTGCCACACGTTCTGGACCAATTTCAGCACCCAGATGTTCTTCAAGGGTGTCCCCATGGGGGGGGGGCATGGCAGGAGTTCACACAAGAGCTGACCAACGCATGAATGATCACAAGGGGTGCGAGGTGCTCTCTGAGCTTGGTGGTTTCCTTGCAGACGTTTCATTTTCCAGACTGGATAACAGCATCAGTGCTAGAACCTCACTCCTTTCTAGCACTGATGGTGTGACCTAGTTTGGGTAATGAAACGTCTGCAAGGAAACAACCAAGGACGCCTCGTGTCAACCCTGAGCTACAAATATTCTCCTTTATTAGTCTGAATGACCGTGCTTAGTGCCTCCTAGTCCAGGAAGAGGCACAACTGGCACACAACACCGAGCAGTGTGAAAGCCCTCCTGGCCATGTTGCCCCCTGCCCCAGGAGGACCCCCGAACGCTCCCTCAGGGAGGGCAGCCCCTCCAGAACTAATCCTGCACTGGAGGCTGAGCACTGACAGCCCCCCCCTTTCTAAGCTTGAGCTGAGGGCTGCCTTTCCTCTTGCAGACCCTGACGGAATTCCCACTCCATCCCTTGCTCAGCCCAGGGCAGAGTTGTGTAAGAGCATCAGCAGCAACACTATCAGGAATTTATAGCAACATGCGTTGTAATTTCACTTGCATAACGCTGGTCTTGGTACTTCCAAGGGAGGACTGTAGAGCTAGACGAGATTCAGAAAAGGGCAACCAAGATAATCAAGGAGCTGAAGCCATTTTCTTTAGCTCAATAAAGGTTATGAGGATTTTAATTTAGGAGAAAGGGAGATAAAAGAACGCCCGATGATGGTGTGTGCTGTGGGTGAGAAGATAATACTGTGGAATGTAAAGATTAGAAGGCAGCTTAGACGAGATGATCAGGCTCTACAAAATCCTGCCCAGGCCGGATGCGGCCTGCAAAGTGGTTTCATGTGGCCCACGAAGCCATTCTGGAAACAGTGAGGGAACGGCCCCCGCTGCTTTGGCCCTGGCCCAGGCCGGCTGGGAGCCAATGTACAATTTTGTGGTGGTCATCTATGCTGAAACATATTCAGTCTTAGCTCCACAAGGCCATCTGGAAATGGCTTGGTGCCGCAGGTGCTTTGACCTCTGCTGCCCAGGGATCTGGGCATCCCATGCCACCATCCACCCCCCCCTCGCATGGCCTGAGAGGAACAGTGAGGCTCCTCCAGTGGATCATGCCTTGGGACTTGCCCCGGTCCCACCCCCTTCTGCCAGAGACCCTCAGATGTTCCCACTCCTGCCCAGGCCCCCACGCAAATGATGTAGAGCTGGCCATGCCCACCCAGTAGGCCATACCCACTCCATCCACACCCACCCAGTAGGCCACACCCACCCTGGCCACACCGACCTGGAGGGCAACCGCAGTGCTGATGCGGCCCTCATTGAAATTGAGTTTGACATCCCTGCTATAGAGGTTCCTTGCCAGAGACGACTGGCTGCAGGAGGGGGAATTGGGACCACCACAGACTGTCTGCTTTTCACCCAGAAACTGGTGAAGAAGGATAGGTGAATGGAAAGCTGTCCTGCTGCAGGGAAAATGGTGAGCATCTGGATTGGCTTCGGGGCAGGAAGGTCTTCAGGTTTCTAAAAGGTCCCTCAGATGGCAGAACAAGGCTGCCTTTTGGCCAGTGGAGGGCAGCCCCCTATGGGGCTCCAGGCTCCATGTGGTCTCCAAGAGTCACCTGTGCTGCAATCCCCAAAGATGGCTTCCCTGTTTTGCATAGTGATGCGAGGAAATCCAGAGCCACTGGAGCTGCCAGGGCTCTGGCAACAGACTCACTGCTCAGGTGGTGCCCATCCTCTCCCCCCCCCCCAAGCAGGGGAGGGGCTCAGCCCATGTCCAGCTTCTGCTCTGCCCCGAGAAGAGCTCGGCCGCAGCTGCAACCCCGGAGGAGCCACTGTGGTGGCCAGAGGCCCTTTCCCCCCCCCCCCCGCAGGTTGGCTTATTTCACATTCACTTGGCAGAGCCTGGAGAGCAGCTTGGTTTGAAGTGCTTCACCTGTCAAGCCAAATTGATTTTAGCTCTGGCTTTGGGTGATAACGGCAGAGCAACTAAGGAGCGGAAGGCCCGCCACTCGACAGCCTCTTTCAGACCTCCAATGGGAAGGAGAAGCGAGGACTGACTGTGCCCAGGAGGTACCAAGGCGGGTTTGGGCCTAGCTGCTCCTGGGCACGGCTGCCTTCCCTGGCAGCAGAGCCACTGCGGGCCAACAGTGCCCAGAAGTAAGAGGAGGGGGGTGACATCATGGGGAGAGCGGCTCAGAGGGATGGTTAAGATGTCGCACCAGGAAAGGGAGACCCGGGTTCAAGCCCACCCTCACCACGCAGAGTTGCTGGTGGAGTGTGGGTCAGTCCCTCTCTCAGCCCAGTTTGCAGGACTCGGCTGGCATTGTGGGGAAAATGGGAGGAGACGGCTCTGCGCCCAGTGCTGAAGGAAAGGCAGAGCAGCTTCTCTCCCCGTGAGGGCTGTTGGCCTTCAGCCGGAGAAGTCTTGCTGCCTCAACAGCTTCTGGGAGCAGCTTCCCTGCACAAAGAGAGGCGTCTAGAGTGGCTGTCCTCCCTTTCTCCCCCCTCCCCCGTGCGCTGCCCATGGTTGCAAGGATAATTCAATCGAGAGAGGCGGGGAATAAGCATAATGCTTTATTAAGAATCGGGGTGAAACACAGTGAAACTGCTTGCCTGTGTTTCACTGTTAGAATGACAGAAGGGTCAGGAGAGGCTTTGACTCCTTAAAGCCAGAGGTGGCCCTTGGAGTGAGGAGGGGCCCCCTTCCAAGAGGGCCAGGCCAAGCTCCCCCTTGGTGGCAGGCAAGGCAAAGCTCAGGCTGACGCTGTTGCCACCTTCTTCTCTTTGGAGCTGCCAAGCCTGAGCCTTGGGAAGCTTCCAGGCCCCTCCGGTGGCTACAAGTGGAGGGCCAGAAAATGCCCTGAGTTGGAGTGGGAAGACCCTCTTGCACACAGAGGGCCCTGGCATCTTATTCAGTCGCAGGAAGGAGGGTCCTTCCTTCCTTCCTTCCTTCCTTCCTCCAGGCACTTGTGCCAAAGGAAGTGGGCGTCTGGCAGCCTCCCGGTGGGTGGCCAGCTGGTGATTTAAGAACTCCTGGGCACTTTTTCTTTGTAATGAAGCCAGTCACATTTTATTGCTGAATTGCCCTCCTAATGACCGCATAACTGCACGGAGGGAGGGAGGGAGGTGTTCAGCCTTGCAAGCGAAAGAGGGGGATTGCTCATCTTGGGGAAAGGCAGGGGTTTTTGTGGGGCTAGAGAAGGCTTGGGTGGGCCACTGGCCCTTCCCAAAGAGGCCTTGAGACAGACCGCCAGGTGTGAGGGACTCATTTTGGGGAAGGCCGTTTGCATCTGGAAACAATTTTCAAATGAATTTGACTTGCACGCCTTCTTTTCCAACACCCACAGATACACACAGGCACACAGCCAGGCACACACAGCCATAGGCAGAGGCTCCCGAGGCGAGGGCCAGCGCCCCTTTCTTGGGTTGCGCTGTTCAGCGGGAGGCACAGCAAAGTTGCCGCTTCATCAGTCGGGCCAGGGTGGCTCATCGGCTCCAGCTCTGGCATCAGCCTGGGCGGATACAAAGGTTCCCGAGCCGGGAGGAGAGCGGACTTAATTTCTGGGGGAACACTCTGGGATGGAAATCTCCAGAAGTCTTCCATTCTCCATCGCCTGGTATAAAGGAAGTCATTTTGGGGGGAACCCCAAGAAAACCAAATTGTGGGGGATTCAAAATAGACAATAGAGGTTTGATGGATACGTAGTCCTAGGCTGTAACCTTTAGTGTGCAGGTCACCTGGCGGGGCTCCTCCTGTCTCCTGAGGCCGAGCCAAGGACCTGGCTGTGCGGGCTTAGTTGAGGAGGGCTTCCTCCTCCTGATGTAATGCAAAATAAACATCTGCAGACGAGGTAGAGCAGGGAAGTTCTAACCTCGGGGTGCTTGGCCTCCCTAGCCATTCTCTTTGGCCTTCGAGTCAGCCCTGTGGGGTCCCCAGCTGCTCCTCTGTGGAGTCACGGACTTGGACTAAGGTGCTTGCTTGTCACCAGGGTCAGATCCAGAACAGTCCTGGCTGTGTTCCTTTCCCAGGTAGATTCTGGGCTGACCCATGTCTGCTCTTGAGAGGATTCCTCAGGTCCACGTGTGCGACCTCCAGGAGATGCCAGACCGCCTGTCTTTGTCATTCTGAGCTTATGGGAGTAGGGGACAGTGTTCCACAGCAATTTTCCAGGAGGAAAATGGCGGTTCTTGGCCTTCTTTCACGTCCCAGAGTTCATCTGCTCTTTTATGGGGTGATCATTTCTCCAGGATTCTGCAGCCATGCCATCTTTCTTACTCTGGGGATGTGGGAACCGATCCCTCAGAACTGGGGTGCTTGTGTGTTCCTGACCCACTCTGGCTGGCCCTTGCAGCGTCTGAGGAGGGGTCCTGCCAGCCTCCCAGGAGCAGGTCTTGGTGCCCAGAGTTGTGCTGGGACAACTCTGCTTCCCCCTCCTCTGCCACGGCCCCCACCTCCCCTTTAGCCCTCCCCTGCTGCCCACTGCCACTGCCCTTCTCTTCCGCAAACAAAACACCTGCCCACGAGGGCAGAGCAACAATAGGCAGCGGCTGCTCCTTTTGGAATGATTTTGCAAGGGCTCCATCCCTCTTGGCTGCTCTGGGTGGCGTCCAACCAGCCAGGCTGGAAGAAGATCCAAATCTGGGCCATCGCTCCTGTGGGAAGAGGCAGATAAATGGATTAAATATGAGGTCCATTTATCAGGCGTTCCTTACTGCCAGGATTCGGGGATGCCATTTCCAGCTCAGCCACAAATCATCTCTGGAGCGCCGCCCCCCCCCTCCTCCATCACCTCCGGCACAGGCGCAGCAGGACGCGGTGCGATGGGGCGCTGGATGCCGGAGCCCGGCTGAAGGGAGGAGAGCCCCTCGGAAGCCCCGGCCTACATGTTCTCCAGAAGAACCGACCCGAACATCTTGTTTTACTGCAGGAGTAAACGCAATCACTCCGGCCAGCGGGCGGGCTTGGCTGGAGGCAGCAGACTATTGTGGAAGGAAGGGCCCCAAGCGCTGCTCTTCTCCCAGGAAAGGGCTGCGCCTTTCTAAGGCTTCGCGTTCCGATCCGCGTGTCTGTAAGGCGCCCTTTGAGTCCCATCAATAAACCGGGCTGGCGAGGAGGGCTCGTTCCCCGCTCCAACTCAGTTTTCCGAGGTGAAACCCCCCGCCCCACCCCCGGGGCTCGGAGGTGGAAGAGGCAGGTCGGGCCGGCTTATTAGGAGGGAGCGGCGCTCGGCGCTGACAACCGGCAGCGGTGACGGGAGCCGGCAACTGCAGGGGTTCTCAACCTTGGCCACTTTAAGACTTGTGGACTTCAGCTCCCAGAATTCCTCAGCCAGCAAAGCTGGCTGAGGAATTCTGGGAGCTGAAGTCCACAAGTCTTAAAGTGGCCAAGGTTGAGAACCCCTGCCTTACGGGGAGAGGAGCGCTTGGACTCCCTCCGCAGAGCGTCTCCCTGATCTGCCTGAGCCGTGCCGGGGCTGGTCCGGCGCTGCCTGCTGCGGAACAACCCACCGCTCGGGTGGGCCGGCCCCAATTAACTCCCCGGGGCCGTCCCGGCACCCTCCCCCCTCCTGCCCGTCGGCCGACGGCAGCTCAAGAAGCTTCTTCGCAGAAGGAAGGAGCCCTTTTCTCTCGCGCCAAAGGGTCGTTTCCAGCTCCGAAGAGGCGCCGCCTGGCAAACGGCAAAAAACGTGCGATGACTTTTAATCAAGGCCGGGGCCAGAGCCCGGCTGTCCTGTCTCGGCCGGAGGAAGGAGCAGCCGCTTCCCCCGGGCTGGTGACAGCCACCCCTGGTCAGCAGCAGCAGTAGCAGCCCCGGCCTTGAACCTCCCTGGTTCTCTTGACCCCTGGGGGGGGGGAGTCCCATTTCCCTGCTCGCTTACTGAGCCCGGGGCAGAAGCTGAGTGCCAGGCGGGGGTGTATAAATTAGTCATATAAAATTTTTATTAAGAATATTGTTATACTATCTTTTTTAAAGAAAGAAATTGGACTAGAAAGGAAAAAAGAATAACAAGAAAAGACAGATATAAAGAAGTGATTTCCAACATTCATCACAAATATAAACAAATTTAGTGACTCTTCACCCCCTCTAAGATTACAAACATTTATTTCTTCATGCATGTCTCATCCTTTATCTACAGACAAATCCATAAAACGTCATCTTTTTGGCCCTGGTATCATTGAAAGGATTGTCGTAACAACATGCCTTATTTCAACCTTGATCAAATAAACCATCTTTGCATTTCTTACTTTTATTTCTAATAGTCTTAATTTTTAGTTCATTCAAATATTGTCCATTTGATTTCATTTCTTCTTTGTCCCGTCACATGGAGTTCTTCAAGACTTTAACAAGTGTAAATCTAATAAAAATTATCCAGGTCACTTTCTTGACTTATCACTTGTATTTCCCTTCAAAATTTCAGTCAGTTTTTTGTTAATCAGGGAAAAATCCTTTCTAAGTCATCATCTTGACTTGCCAGTTCAGTTATAAATCCACTGCTTGATACCATCTCTATCTTGCCAGCTAAAATTTGTTCTACACCTGTCATTTCTTCAATTAATCTTTCAGATATAAGTTTATCCATAGAAGCAGACATCATTACTGATCTTGTTAATATTGTGGCTACTACTTTCTGATCCCATTCTTCAAAAGTCTTCATCAGTATTTTTATGGTTATAATATTTTGCAGCATTTTACATGCTTGTAAATTTTTCCCCTACCTAAAAACTTTTGTCTCGTCCAATGTCCAATTGTTGAAATTATGACATTGCCGGTCTTTGTTGACTTGTGAAAAGCAAGATAGAATCTATTTCTCACATGAGTCCATTTTTACTTTATAATTCCAAAATCTTATTGTAAAAGTTTCAAAATTCCAAAATTATCTGAACCCATTAGTGCATTTATAACTTTCTAAGATCAAAATCTTATTTAGTTTCTTGCTATTTATTTCAGATTCCTTAAATTCTTCTTTTTCAAGCTTGCTGACACATACAAACCAAGTACATTAGAAGCAGGAATATTTACTGCAGTTTAAGCAGACAGGAAAGTGATTCAGATGCCTTGTAAAGAATGCTTGCCCGAAGAGAGCCAAAAACAATCCAAGAAGCAGGAGCATCGTCCAAAAACGTTTCCAAGAATCACACGATGCCAAATTGGATAGTCAGTCAGTCTACGGATCAAGAGTCACAAACAAGGAGCAAGAATGTAACTTGGAGCCAAGATTTGGAGAGCGAAATGGTTGTCTCCGACAAGGCTGTAAACACAGGAGCCAACTAAATCTGTCTGCAGCCAGCTGGCTGCAATTACTCATATCTCAGTGCCCTTTGTTTCATGAGAAGCCTTGCTGAAGAACATTGTTCTGCTCACTTCAGTACTTGCCTGGGGATTGTGCCTTGTCATCTGACACTATAGCTGAACAGGAGATTCCTGTGGCTGGTCAGCTTTGATTGAATTCTGGCTTGTGGGTTCAGAGGCTGACCATCCTAAAGCATGGGCTTAGCTGAAGCAACATCAGATTCAAGGTCAGAGTCAGACTCTGAATCGTGGTTCATATCAATTCTTCAGCTTATGATTAAAATTTTCTTTCTTTCAGGATTGAAGGCAGACTCATCTGGCATTTTCAAACTTGTCATTCTGAAGATCTCCAATAACTAAGAAGTAGTTAAGGAGCAATTTCCAAAACTGATTAGAAAATGAAGTTGGCAAACTTAGTGTCCTTTAAAATTCTTCATGGTTGTGAGCAAGCTGTCTAATGCCATCTAATGCCTGATGCTCATACCTGTAGAAAACCACTTTCCCGTGATCTCCTCGCAAGGAACAGCCATCCAAAGTTTATGTGGGCAGACTCCCATCCTCTCCTTATCTGGAGAGGTTCCAAGGAACTGGTCTATTCATGAGTTCCTTGGTCTTTGATGTGGTGATCAGCTCCACTTTTGCAGCGCTGTCTTCAGTTTACCAGAACTCCTCTGGAAGTCCACAGAAAGGATGATATTTGAAAGCATTTTCTGCTGACACTGGCCAGAGTTGTTCACAGCCTTTCGGGCAGGAGGGTCAGTCTCTAATTGGATGCAAAGAGCCTGGGAGTTTGACCAGTAATATTGCTCTGTCCAGCCACCTCCACAACAAATTCTATTGGAAGATTCCTTTGTCACTCCTTGGGGTTTCATTCTGCTTGGGTGAGAGCCTTACCCAGTGTGTGCTGAATCAAGATGATAATGGGTTTAGCTAGAAATGCAGTGCTCTCTGTTGAAAAACCAATGAACCAGCAACATCAGACCGTGCACCACAAAGCAGCTGAATGAATCCTGAAATGATGCAAAATCTTAAGCTGGCTCTGGTGTTTCCCTGCTGTCTTCTACCCGGACTACACAAGCCCTCCTCCTCCTCTTCAAGTGTTCCTAGTCAGCTTTTCCTTCCAGTCCTTTGCCATCTTGATTGCTCCCACTCAGGTGCCGATGTCCTTCCTAAAGGGTGGTGCCCCAAACCGGAGGCAATATTCTTGGGATGGTCTGTCCAACACAATACAGGTAGAAATGATAACTCATCTGAACTAAGCCATTGTTGTCCAGGATTTTACCTGCTTGTCTTGAAGGTGCATCACACTCTTGGTGCAGGTTCAGCTTGTGATCCATTTTGCCCAGTATTTATATTATTTTTTGCATACACTACTGTCCAGCATGTCATCCTTTGCTTGTTTCCTTGATTTTTCCTACTCAAATGTAGGACTGGATGTTTGCCAGTTGAATTCTGATGAAGTGTTTTTTGCCCAGCAAGTGGAATTTCTGTTCCTGCTTGTCAAGATTTCCCTAATCTTGACACGCTCTCAAATGGCGCTGTTCCTCTCCCCCTCATTCCCCCCCCTTTATGTCCCCTCCAATTTAATAATCCCTCATCCACGTCAGTCATATATATTGAATGGACTAGGGATGGCTTGTAGCCCAGCAGTCCGCAGTCCCTTGACCTTTCCCTCCAGTGTGTTATAGGCCCCACGAGGCTACGCAATCAAACTTGTGGGTGTGATTGTTCAATCAGCTCTGCATCTGTGAAATGGCAGAAGAGGGGCAGTCTGACCATTAAGGCGATGGACTAGGAAGGCAGAGACACAGCTTACTCTGGTGCTCCAACTTTTTCAGGCCGTGGAACATCTTTTTTTTAAAAAAAAAATCTCCATTTTACAACCTCCTTGCTAGAACCTCATGGCAGCCTTTGTCAAATGGTTTATCAAAGTATGCTAGATCCTCTATGATCCTGTCTTTAACTAAAATGGCCACTTTATCAAAAAAGGAGATCAGGTTACTTTGGCATGAATTGTTTTGGATAAATTCATGCTAGGTTGTTTTTTTTTGCCAAGCAACATATTTTTATCTGACCAAAAGCAGAACTAAATGGATCGATCATTTCCTGCAATTTAGAAAACAATCCTCCTGTTGGTAGAGCCTGAAAGGGCATTTGCCTTTTGTGTAGCTACATCACAGTGTTACTCGAAATTCACTGTCTAGTTAGCCACTATGGCACGAACCTTTTCACCACAACTTTTGCCCAGCAGGTGTTTCCCCATTCTATACTTGTGCATTTGACTTCTGTTTCCTAGATGGAAAACCACCATTTCATTTTGTTATTTTTAAAGCGTATATGAACACATTCTCAAGAAAGCATTTGATAAAGCAGTATTTTCTCAACCTTGGCAACTTTAAGACATGTGGATTGCTGGGAGTTGAAGTCCACATGTCTTCAGTTGCCAAAGCTGACAATCACTGTGATAAAGTGTTTCATGATATTTGGGGGGAATGAAGTGGATAAATATTAGCAAAGGTTATAGTGGTCCAAGGATCTGCAGCAACCCCAAAGTAACTGCAGTCTGCCGCCCTCTGTACTACCGGTATGCAACCTCCTTATAAACTACCCAGAGTTTGTAATGGACTTTTTAAATTTCAAATGACACCAAGCCAGGAGATTAATTAACACCACAGAGATGGTAACATAATTCAGCAGACTTGAACGTTGGCCCAAATCAAACAGTGATGACAAATATCTTGCATCTGGGTAGGAAAAATCAGTGGCAGGACTGAGGAGTCTTGGCTTAGTTTCAGAGCACCCAAAAGGATTTAGGAGCCCTGGTGGACCATCAGCTCTATGAGCAAGCAACTTTGTGTGCACAGAGACAGAGATCAAGACTCTCTCGGACTCAATAGCTGAGATCAAAGCAGTCACCTCAAACCTACTTCATGTGTGTGTGTGTGTGGGGGGACACTTTGATTTCAAAAGTTGATTTTTAGGTTGCTTCTCTCAATTAGTTTCTATCCATTGCTTTTTGTCCTGTCTTCAAGTGCTTTGGAGAATAGATGGACCTCCTCTTCTTTGTGGCAGCCCCTTAAATGTTGGAAGACTGCTATCATGTCACCCCCTAGTTGAAGTCCACAAGTCATAAAAGGGCCAAGTTTGAAGAGCCCTGCCCTAGTCCTTGTCATTAAACCAGACATACCCAATTCCTGCAACCATTCTTTGTATGTTTTAGCCTCCAGCCCTCTAATAATCTTTGTTACTCTTCTCTGTACTCTTTTTAGAGTCTCAACATCTTTTTTATATCATGGTGACCAAAACTGGATGCAGCATTCCAGATATGGTCTTACTACTACGCCGTTGTAAAGCGGTACTAATACTTCACGTGATCTTGATTCTATCCCTCTGTTAATGCAGCCTAGGAATGTGTTAGCTTTTTTGGTAGCTGCAGCAGCCTAGTACCACCTATTCTGTACCTGTGCCTTTGGTTTTTCTTACTTAAATGTAGAACTTTATTTCTCATCATTGAATTTCATTTTGTTAAATAGAGCCCAGTGTTCAAGGCTGTCAAGATCCTTCTGTTTCTTGAGCCTGTCTTCTGGAGTATTGGCTGTTCCTGCCAGTTTGTTGTCAATCTGATGAATTCCCTTCTATCCCCTCATCCAAATCATTGATGAAGTTATTGAAGAGTACTGGGCCTAAGAGCTTTGGGGTATCCACTGCATACTTCCCTCCATGCAGATGCAGTTCCATTAAGGACTACATATTGAATGCATTTGGTCAGCCAGTTACAAATCCCTTATGATAGGAAAATGTGGGTTAGACAGCATCTCTATCTTATCAAGTAGTAGGTTGTGGTCTACTTTATCAAATGCCTTACAGAGGTCCAAGTAAATTATATCCACAGCATATCTCTGGTCCATTAATTTTGTCACTTTCTCAAATAATGCAGTAGGATTTGTCTGGCATGTCCTGTTTTTGACAAATCCATGTTGGCTTCTGGTTATGACTTTGCTTTTAGATATTTGCAGATTTGTTGCTAATCTTTTCCAGAATCCTTCCAGATATAGATGTCAGGCTGATAGGTCTCTAGTTTCCTGGATCCATTTTTTTTTTAAAGATGGGAACCACTTCAGCCCTTTTCTAATCCTTTGGTAGTTCCCCGGTGATCCAAGATCTTTGAAAGATAAGATTCAGTGGTTCTGAGATCACATCTGCCAGCTCCTTCAGAACTCTAGGATGTAATCCATCAGGTCCCGGTGATTTGAACTCTTGCCTAGGGTGGATAGGTGTTCTCTTATCATTTCTAATCTGCATTTTACAGGGGTTGGTTTTGGTTTTTTTGATAGGTTGGACTGTTTTTTCCTTTTGTGTAAAGACAGATGCAAAAAAATGAGTTAAGCAGTTCTGCTTTCTCCCTGTTCCTCCTCACCTTCCTGCTATTTTCTCCCATTAATAGACCAATTGTTTTCTTCACTTTTTTCTTGTTTTTCATATGTTGAAAAGATGCTCTTTTTTGTTATTTTTGACTTTTGTCATAAGCCTTAGTTCATTTTGAGAGTCAGGAAGACCTCCAAGGTTCTATTCTATTCTATTCTATTCTATTCTATTCTATTCTATTCTATTCTATTCTATTCTATTCTATTCTATTCTATTCTATTCTGTCCTAGTCTAGTCTAGTCTAGTCTAGTCTAGTCTAGTCTAGTCTATTCCCTATTCTTATTCTAATTTGCAGATTCTGGCTACTTGCTGATATTCTGCCTTAGTTTTTATGCTTGTCCTTTTTGTCCTGTGGATTGTCAGCTTCAGGATTGTTAGGATTCATTAAGCCAGGATTCATTTGAGGCTGATCAGCCACAAACATCTGTTCAGCTGAAACAGTCAGATGACAAGGCACCCCTCCCCCCCCAGGTCTAGACACACCCAGGGCAACCAGGACCATGCTTCTCAATGAGGTCCTTACTGGACAAAGGGCAAACCATGAGTAATTGCAGCCAGCTGGCTGCAGACAGAATTAAGTAGCTGTTTGGCTTTGAGTCTTAGTTCAGTATTCTAGCTGGTGACTCTTGGAGTGGCTGACTTCCTGGCTGGGTGTTCTGTGACTCCTGGAATGTGTTTAGACTCCTTTCCTGCTCTTTGGACTGTATTTGCCACTTTGCAGGGCAGCCAGCACTCTTTGCTAGATACAGTATTTGAATTGTAATGTATCTGCCAGTATCTGCCTAAATTGCAGTAAATACTTCAGCAGCTTAGTAACTACATCAGTATGCATGCAACCTTGAGGCAGGTTGGTGGGATGCCATGGTTTTCAGGAGGGCTGGTTTTCTCATCCTCGTATGAGTTCCTGTTAAATTGCCAGGATTCTGTGGAAAGAAGTGGATCCATTTCTCCAAAGGAAAATCACCGCTTCTCTCACCCCTCGTGGCTCTGATCTGTCAGGCCTGCTTGGAGGCCAAAGCTACCATCTTAATTAGGCATCTTTGGAATTTCTTTTGCACCTGAATTGGCCTGAGTTGATGCTCTCTTCTGTTCATACCTATCTGTAGGCGTGACTTCTATTTACACCATTAGCAAATCCCATTTCCTTCAGGGTCCGATGCAGGCCTGCCTCGTCCTGACAGCCTTTGCCTGGAGCTTTCCTTCAGCCTCCCAAGCTTGTCCACTGTTTCCAAGCCTTGGCCAGCCCTCTCACTCCTTGTAGACGTGACTTTGGCACAACCAAAGAACTCCACGCCTGCCGTAGGGACTCTCTCGTTCTTATTTTTCATAGCATACGGAGACTTCTACTTTCTCCCCCAACTATCCCTACTTTCCACATGAATCAAGACATTTTCTCCAATCTCCTGCCTGGAAGGGAGCGCTGCCTCTGAGGTCTGGTCTGCAGTCTTCTTCCAGGTTGGCTAAGCAGAGCTCTTGCAAAGGGGTGGACATCCTGGTCTGAGTTTTCTTTCTAAGGAGCAAGGTCTGTCTCCCCAGTTTCTAAGTAATATTAGCCCCTAGTGGACTTTCTTTTCAGTGTCCAATCATAGAATCATAGGGATGGAAGGGGCTTTGGAGATCTTCTAGTCCAGGAGTGTCAAAGTCACAATGTCACGTGATGTTTTTTCCATTGCCGGCAATGGGGTGGGTGCGGTTTCAGCATGATGCATCCGGCCCATGGGCCAGCAGTTTGAAACCCCTGTTCTAGTCCAACCCCCTGTCCTTATTCCATCCCTGACAATGGTTGTCCAAACTTTTCTTAAACCTCCAGCGATGGGGCACTCACAACTTCAGGGTGCAAGATATTCCATTGACTTAATTGTTCTCACTGTCAGGACATTTCTCCTTAGATCTAGGTTGGATCTTCCTCTGATGAGCTTTGTTGCTTCTTGTCTTGCACTCTGGTGCTTTGGAGAATAAATCAACCTGCCGACAGCCCTTCAAGTATTGGAGGATAGCTATCACATTGCCCCTAAGTCTTTTCTTTGTTAGGCTAAACATACCTGCTTCCCTTAACCATTCATCATACAGCCTCCAGACCCCCAATCATCTTCGTTGCTCTTCTCTGTACTCTTCCTAGCATCTGGGGACCAGAACTGGATGCAGTATTCCAAGTGTGGCCTCACTAGTGCAGATAAAACAATACTATCACTTCTCATGATCTTGATGCCCCGTACTTACCAAACAAATTCAAATGTTTCCACATTCACTGTTATCGGTCTGGATATACACACAAAGAATTGCTGCATTTGGAGAATCACCTGATAAATAATCAGGCCTTCCTCCACCTCATAGGCTAGTCATTTCCCATATGGGTGAATCTCAGACACTGATGGAGATCTGGTTATTTCCCAGAGGCTGCTCCTTTGAGTGGCAAATTGGGAAGTCATCACCTGCTTGAGGACCTTAAGATCTTTCTCAATTTTGCTCAGTCAATCCTAGGGGTCGGGGAGGGGGAGGGTTAGGCACGGAGCTCCAGTTGAGAGCATGTGGATAAGAAGAGAATGATGGGGAAAGAACAGTTATTGTGGGGACAAACCAGAATTGAATCTGTCCATTGCAAACTTCTGGGAAAGGCTGTTGACTGTTCCCCCTTCTGCAGTGAGGGGGACCTGGACAAGATGCCAAGTCTTAAACTAAGCCAGACTTAAACTCTGCAGTGCCTCCAATGGTCCCCAGAGTCTTTCTCCTTCCACCCCTTCCCCATCTTGCTTTCTTCTGGACTTGCTTCACCATGTCCTTCTTGAAATATGGCGCCCAGAACTAGGCAGGTGAACTTTGGCCCATGCAAAAGAGAGAGGAGGGAGGATGACTTCTCTTGGACCTGACTCCTTGGTGTTACTCTTTTGTTTCTGGCCTACATGCAGGGCAGGCTTTATTCACAAAGCAGTAAATGGAAGACAAAGCAAGTCCTCACCCCTGACTCGGGGAGACCGAGTGCATGGATGCCTGCAGTGGAGTGGCAGGAGACACCTTTGTGTCTAAAAAAGTGCAAAAAGGAAAAAGGTATAATGAGAATTTTGGCCATGGGTATAGCTGGAGGCATATTTATATATGTGCCATTCCACCACGCATGTATTGACATACTTGTGTCCACTGTTGGGAAGCAAGTGTGAAAACTAGGGTTTGTGTTGTGCCGTTACAATCAACAACTCATCATAAGCCACCTCCTAATCCTTTCCCAGACTGCTTTTTCTCTGCTTCAAAGGGTCTGTATTTGCTTTTTTCTTTCTGACTAAGGCATAAATGGAAGCCCCACCTCTCCTCCCCTCCCGCCCGTTTCTCTCTCAAGATGCGGTCTGAGCAGGCAGGAGGGGGGGGGGCTCTCTCAGGCCACAATTGGCTGCTTTTTCCTTGGGAGGGAAATTCCTCAGACGGCCCAAATCGCTTTGGGTTGCAGCCCAGTGATAGGAAGCTCTTGTGCCCTGAAATTCAGGGCCGGCCTGCTCGGCTTTCTCCTGCGTCTTGCCAAGGCTCGCCTTCTTCTCCTCGCCCACCAGGAGTGCGTCAAGGCCCGTGAGATAAGCCACTGTTTGCAAATACAAAGCTCCCCTGAACACCAAACATGCCTTTGATTGCCTCCTCCAGCTAATGAACCATTGTTGATGTGGGAGACGTATTCGCTCCTTGGCATGTGGTGAGATCTGCTCTCCTCCAACATCGCAGCGGGGAAGGATGGCAGAGTGACATTTGCTTGGCAGCAGATGGATTTCAGTCGTGCTTGCCTGCTCGGAAGAAAATCCGGTAGGCTGGTTGGCAGGCTCTGTCTCCGAGAGACTCTGCTTGCCTGCGGGATGGTGTCATCCCCTCAGCCTCCCGGGCACAGCATTCTTGGCGGGCAAGTGCAGCAGAGACCAACCACTGGTGGGCACAGGTGCCTGCTTGAGCTGGCAGAGTGGGGGGGGGCTGGTGGTGCCATTAGCGGAAGAAAGATGCCTCTGGCAGGTTGCAGGACGGACGTTCAGTCTCTCAAGCACAGGAGAGTGAAGCCGGTCCAAGGCCGAGAGGGAAGCCAAGCTGTTCCAGACCACTGAGTGGGATCCAGAGTTGGAATGAGTGTCATAAATCTTGATTATTCTCTGTCTCAGCTGAAGCGAACCAAATGCTGTGGACAGGGATGGAGTCCACATCTTGCTGAAAACAGTGAAAAATCTGATTAAATGTACAAACTTATCTAAATAGCACTCTGTCTACATCAGCGCCTGAGCTGTCACCCTGGTGGGCACGACTGTTTGGCTGGAGCAGAGCCATTCCCACAGGACCCCTGGACGGGGGCAGGAGCTGTCTGCCACCCCTCCGCTGCCCTGGGGAGGGGCTCTGCTGCAGTAGCGATTGGTCATAAGCATCCCCTGAAT
Source organism: Crotalus tigris (assembly GCF_016545835.1). Classification (NCBI taxonomy): domain Eukaryota; kingdom Metazoa; phylum Chordata; class Lepidosauria; order Squamata; family Viperidae; genus Crotalus; species Crotalus tigris. Next base: position 377,161 of record NW_024096931.1, on the reverse strand, counting down.
TACCAGCCAGGATCTCCCTTTGACTGCCCCCCAGTTGCAGTGAAGCCTCTACACACACACACACACACACACACACACACACACACACACACACAGAGAGAGAGAGAGAGAGAGAGAGCAGTAATGAGGCAGAGCCATTCTGCAGCTAGCCAATCCACAGGGGGTGAGCAGGGCCTCCAATAATGGGAAGCAGGATGCTCCCGGGTGATTCTGGGGAATTACGGCTTCTGCATGCATAATCAATGGGAACTGGGAGGCAGCCTGGGTAGGAAAGGGGGGAGGGCAAGGAGGAGGGGGCAGCTCTCCTGTGCTCAGGGGCAGCTGGCCTTGAAACTGAAGCCAGCCAGAAGGAAAGTGGTTTGGAGGGGGAGGTGCCAGGCCAGACATGGCTGAGCTGCCCTTGTGACCCAGTGGGCTGCCCTTCAACCCAGCAGGCAAGAAGGACTGAAGGAGCCACCTCAGGTCCTCTACTGTGTGTGTGTGTGTGTGTGTGTGTGTGTGTGAGAAAGCCACATCTGGGTTTGAGCTCATCTGCGGCTGCTCTTCTGCCACAGCTGTTGCCACTGACCACGGACTCCTCTTCCTTATTCTGCTCCCTCAGGAAAGGGAAGGAGCCAGGGGAACAACTGGATTGTCCTCTCCCCACAACACAGCACCATGCCACCCCCTCCCCAGGGCCCCACATGGCCAGGGCTGTGGAAGAGCCATCGGCAAAGCTGGGTTGAGAAGGCAGCATCGGGGCACCAGCTGCCCTGCAGGGGTTACAAGCACCTGCATGGCCCTCATGCCTCCTCCCACACCTACTGCCCACTCACCCGCCGACATTGTGGGAAACTCCAAAGCACCTTAGGGATTAGCGGTGTCTAAGAGCTGTATCAGGACTCCTAAATCCACCAAAAACCATGGAGAAGTTAGGTCACATCTTCAAACAGGGCCCACTTGTGGTTCATTTCTCTCTCTCTCTCTCTCTCTCTCTCTCTGTCTCTCTGTCTCTCTCTCTCCCCCCCCCCCTCTCTCTCTCTCTCTGTGTGTGTGTGTGTGTGTGTGTGTGTGTGTGTGTGTGTATGTCTTTTCCTTACAATGGAGGCTGCTGCCCAGAGTTCCAGGCTGGCTTTGTTGTTCTAAAATATTCACAAGTGATTCGACAAACTAGGATTGTTGAGTATTTTTACTCCAATTCTATTGTGATGCTCCAGTTTTAAACTTAGATATGATATAAGTTAACTTCCCACGATTTGGAAATACTTCCAAACAATATATTTGCCCCTCTTGCAACCACATCAAGCTGCTGATTCATTCTCAGTTTGTAATCCCTGCTAGTCCAAAATCTCCTTCTCGCATAATTGAAGCATCGTGGTCTCTTTCATCCAATACCCAAGAACTTTTCCTTTGTTTCTTAAGTGTAAAATTTCCTAATTGTCTATTAAATCTCAGCCCATTTCTCCAACCTACCAAGGATTTTATTTCTGTCTCCAACACTTTCTCCTGATTGTATCTCACATTTGATTGATGGTCCCTCCAGCTCCTCTACTAAGTCATTAATGAAAGCATAGAAGGGCAGAAGGCTCAGGACCTTTGTGGGTGTTCCTTCAATTCAGCAGTGCAGCCACTCAGTTGTCATGCCATCCAACCACACCCTGTGTGAGAAGTTAGTAGTACTAGTAGACCTGGTTATTGACTACAGGATCCCCTTCCAAAGGCTATGTTAATTTTATCTAGAGAATATCTCCCACATCCAGTGCTAAGACTTTCCAATTTTCTCTTCCTCTGGATTTTAAATAAGGGAATTGGATGTGAGAACTTCCCGTCTACCATGGAGGTGTTAGAAGCAGCCGGTTGCCTTTGATAGGCTCACTATGGACACACATTGTGTTGAAGCAAAAAAGCAGGTTCATGACTGTGTGTACAGGGGATATGCAGTAAGTGGAACTGAAAGAGGCATCCTAGTTCCCATAGATTTTTTTCTCAGTATATTTTCCAGATCCATCTGGCAGTTGCTGTAGCAACTTGGACCTTCTCATCCCCCCTCTTCTATTTTGGATTCTACTAATTTGCTGCTGTTGTTAGTATCAGAACACCTTGAAACATATGTGTTGAATGTGGGGAGGGAAGTGCTTTCAGCATACATCTTCATATTTTGAGGGATAACTCCAGGTTGGCAAAGGAGGCAGCTGTGTTGTGTAAAGAGACCAGCCAACAATGTTGTGAGATCGATTCATATTGTGCTTCTTCTCAAAAGCTGCAGCCATTTGATGACATGAGGCTTCTAGTTCTTTAATGGCCTGGCCTGCAGGAGTGGGCATGTCTTCTTCTGCCCTTGGGTACAGCTACACTATCATGCAAAAATAAGAGGTGGCTGTACTGTGGAAGACTTAAGAAATTAAAAGAAAAATTTAGTGTTTGTCTGTTGTACAAATATACTGGAAGAGTCCTGGGCTTACCGTATTGAGTGAAGCCAGCCATTGTGGTTTGGAGCTGTGTTGGAAGCCAGCCAGTATGCGGGAGAGGCATCGGATGTGTGTCTTTTCTACCGAGAAGCGTTCACATGTGTAGCCTTTATGGTGCTTCAGAATGGCTAGGAGCTGTTCTTTGTGCTGGGTTGGAGTGACCCAAGCAAAAGCCTTGCTGTCTTTGTGAAGAGAAGTGCAGTCAGGTTTGATATAAATGTCAGCAACCTGCTCCTTGTATTGTTTTTGATTTTGTGAGGGCAGGGATGATGACAGCAGAAATCTGCCATTATGCAATTTCTGTAGAGATGTCAGGCTTGGGGAAAACGGGGAATGGGATAAGAGTGCTCTTGTGGACGATTGGTTGCAGCCTGGAGCACCAATGGCTGTTCAAGGGGTCATCTTTCTGAGTCTCCTGAGGATACTGACCGTCCAGTCCTGGTGCACTTGCCCAAAATCTGCAGTTTGTGCATAAATTATCTATTATTTCATTCTTGCTCACATGTGAACAATAAAAATAGAAGACAAAATAACAGAGTTGGAAGGGACCTTGGAGGTCTTCTAGTCCAACCCACTGATCAAGCAGGAGACCCTATACCAGTGGTGGTGAACCTATGGCATGTGTGCCAGAGGTGGCACTCAGAGCCCTCTCTGTAGGCACATGCACCATCGCCCCAGCCCCACCTCCCCCCATGGCCCCCTCCTCACCAGCAGCCCCCCCAGAGGAGAGTTGCCCCCAAGCGCAGTCTGCGCAGAGCAGCACAGCCAAGGGCATGGCCGCCAGGCAGCGGGGACAAGATTCTGTCCTCGCGCTGTCACACACAGATGCTGTTGCGGTGGAGGGTGTGGCTGCCATGGCGCTGCTGGGCTGCCTGGGTGATCTGCGGTGGGCCGTGGAGGCGGTGGGTGGCCATGCTGGTAGGCAGGGCGCAGAGTGGGGGTGGGCGGGGAAGTGGGGTGGTTTTTTGGCACTCGGTCTCTAAAAGGTTCACCATCACTGTCCTATACCATTCTGGACAAATGGCTGTCCAGTCTCTTCTTGAAAACTTCCAGTGTTGGAGCACCCACATCTGGAGGCAAGTCATTCCACCGATTGTTTTCACAATTAGGAAACTTCTCCTTAGTTCTAGGTTGCTTCTCTCCTTGATTAGTTTCCAGTCTTTGCTTCTTGTTCTGCCTTCAGTGCTTTGGAGAACAGATTGATCCCCTCCCCCTCTTCTTGGTGGCAGCCCCTCAAATATTGGAACACTGCTATCGTGTCACCCCTAGTCCTTCTTTTCGTTAAACTATACATATTCAAGACAGTTTAAACCTAGATGGATTTGTTTTGAAAACTCACCGCTGCACTAGTAAAGTTAAAACCCATCTGGAGAATCAGAGGCCCGAAGTCCTGGATTTGGCAGTGATGAAGGGTCAGCCTTTCCTGTGGGTGTGGTGAGCCCAACTCAAATGGAGGGATCCTAGCCAAGCTTCTCCATGAATCAGTTTCCTTGGGACTTGCTTTCAGGTAAGTATGTATTATAAAAGCTCTCATCCTCCATCATCCTTGAGGAGACCTGAAAAATTGGGAAGATGCCAGAAATTGGAGAAGAGCAAACATGGTCTCTGTAAGAAAGGGGGGTTGATGATCCTTACTATGGGGAAAGGCCCCAAGAATTTTGGTCCCAATTTCTTGCTGGGCAATTTGAGGCATAAATATTTAGTTTCCCCAACTTGGAATATTCTTTGGGGAGCCCTCTTTTTATCAGCCTGCTTTTTATAGGTCTCGGAAGACTTTTGTAACACAGTTTTCGTGTTTCTCCAAACTTCTTCCCACCCCCTCACCCACTGATCAAGTGTCCGGGAGGCAGAGGGCACCTGAGGGTATTCAGGTATTGGGCTGTTTCCTGGGGCTGCTCTGAAAGGCGTGTAGCCGGTGCTGCTGTGAACAGAACTATTGTAAGCCACCTCGGTGAAAGGGAGGAGGTCAGTCCAGTAGCATCTGAGATATTGCTCCACCATTTTGTTAGCGGATTCTGCAGCTCCATTGGTAGCTGGATGAAAAGCAGATGATAAGCCTTGGGATGATCCAATTAATTTAAGAAAACTCCTCCAAAATTTTGCTGTGAACTGCACCCCAGTCCGAAATTATTCGCTTAGGGGCGCCATGCAGCCGGTACATATGTTTCAGGAACAATTTGGTCAGTTGTTGGGCAGATGGGAGTCCTTTGCAGGCAATGAAATGAGCCTGCTTTGAGGTCTATCGCAGTCCAGATGACAGTATTTCCCCTACTTTCAGGTAGGTCTACTATAAAGTCCATAGCTATTTCTCTCCCATGGTTGAGAGGGGTCAGCCACTGGTTGCAGTAGCCCAGGGGGTTTCCCTGGAATTCTTTTCATTGTGACACATACAGTACAACTCCTGACATAGTTTTCCACATCTCGCTTTAGCCCCAGCCACCAGAATTGCCGGCGGTGTAGAGTTTTTAAATATCCGAAGTGCCCAGACTGTTTTTTAGGATAAACAATGCCTGGAAGTTCTTTGAAGTGTTTCATTAGTCGGAACGATGGCACTGTGGTCCCTGAGAACCATTTGCTCCCATCTGGCTGTTGGCTGTTTCTGCTGTAGCTCTAGAAAACGCAGAGCCCCCCCCCCCCAGCCTTCTCCTTGCTCTTGTTCAGGTGGCAATGGCAGCTTTGGGGAAGGTGTTCCTACCAGCAGCTTCCCTGCCATCTCCCACCAGGCCTCTCTCCCTCCCTTCATTTTCTCCCTTTCCAAAAAGGGGGGGGGCTTGCAAGGGAGAGACAATTGCCCTCAAGCTTACTAAATGGAAGAAATGGGGGGGGGAGGGATTGCCTACCTTCTCTGCTCCTCTCCCTTTGCCACACCTGTTGTTCCTTTTGTGCAACCTTATAGAAGCCTGAGGAATTCCCAGATGTTCTGATTCTGGGTATCTTCAACCTCTGGCTACCATCCAGCCTCTGCAGCTGTTCCTGGTTCCCCTCCTCTGCATTGTTAGGGCTGCTTTCAATGCCAGTTGTGTGGCTGGTAAACAACTGTTTTCCACAGCCAGGAGCTGATCTGGAGGACAAGGGGATATGCCAGGCAGGCCAAGGAAAGAGAGAGCAGCTTCTCATGTGCCAGAGCTCTGTGTGAGGCAGGAAGCCCCCCCCCCCCCGGCCATGGCATGCAGCCCAAGGAGGCCGAGCTCCTTTGGGTCTGCAGAGTTGCTCAGGCAGGTGCCCACCAGTTTACACAACACAACCCTGTCCCCTTTGAGATATCTGTCTCTGAGAGTGATGTTTGCTGTCATCAGTCTTTGATGCCCAGATGGTGCATCCAGGGTCCTGGGTCAGGCCGGAGGGCAACCTGCATGCTGCTTGACCCCCCCCCCACACACACACCCCAGAATGGCAGCTGCAGAGTTTTGGTTGCTTACTGGCAGGGACTGGAGGGTATGCTTGGGAGGGACTGAAACAGTTTTCAGCATTAATGCTTTTAGTCTTGAATATGGATTTGGAGATCAGAAAGAAGCTTACCAGATGCTCCATCTGTGTAAAGTGGAACAGGAATGAAGGGGGAGGGGTGTCCTTTCCTTCCCAGCCCTTTCAGTGGGGCAAATTCAGCCCGGGGAGTTTGGCTTTTCTGCTGCCTCCAATGGGCCCATCCCCTTGAAAATATCCTCGCCAGGGGGCATGGGAGGTCCCCACCGCAACACCCAGATGTGCACCAGTTCCAGACCCCACACCCATTTCTGGAACCCCCCCCCTTTGGAACTCCTCCCCCCCTGCCCCTGAATAATGACTAGGCTGCCCAAGCAGAGATGGTGATGCAGGTACTGGACAGGAGAGCCCTCCAGCTGGGCATGGACTGTGGGGGGCGGCTGGAGACATACAAATGCAGGCAGGCTCCAAAACTGGAGCTGGCTTGGACCAGCCCTGACAAAAACATCCCTTCCTCTCTAAGGATTTTGCTTGTGAAAGCAGCATTTGCTAAATCCAGGAACGGAGAAGAGGCAGTTTCTGCTGCTGGCAAGTTGCAGCCTCTGCTGGCACACAGTGAAAATCCAAACTGGAAACGTTGGTTGTTTCCCCATCATAGCAATTGGGAGACTGGAGCTCCGGGGGGGGGGGGGCATTCCTAAGCTCTACCCAGACCCAGGCAGCAGGCAAGCCCCTCCCTGCCCCATCCCTGCTCTCCCAGCGAGGCAGGGCCTCCAAGGGGGCCGAAGCTTGATGGGGGATGGGCATCAGGGCAGGATCCTCTGTTGGGACCCCCCCCCCACAAAAGCAATTTGCAGCAGAATCTGCAGAGGGAGATGCTGGGCCGGGTGCCCCGTTTTCTAACGACCCTTTTGATTCAACAGCATCTTTTCCTTTGGGCCAGAAGGAAACACTTCGGGGTGGGGGCACGACACGGAGCCCCTCTCCACAAGGCGCCTAAGTGGCGGTTTTTACCATCCTTGTGCAGAATGGTAAAGCGGAGGAGACGCTCCTTGGCCGCCCGTCCTCTTGCCGGGGGGGGGGGGAGGGGCGGTTTCTCGGTGCTGCAGCTTGGCAGAGCGGAGCCCAGCTTGGGGGGAGCCTCCCTTTCAGGACGCCCGTCTTCCGTCCTGTCCCCGGGCTGGGGTCCCTGTTGGGGCCAGCCAGTCAGGGAGCTGGGGAGCCGCGTTCTGGCCAGTGGCTGCCAGGGAAGGAACCGGGTGAGGTCAGGCAGGGTCTGGCAAGGCTTGGGGGGGGGGGCGCCTCCACGCAGGAGCCCTCCCTCTGCCCCCGAGCGTGTCGAAAGCCACCGGCTGTCTCCCCGCAGGGCCCGCTTTTCCCAGCCCCGGTCCATTGTCTGGCAGGAACCCCCTCCCCCCCCCCGTTCCGGCTCAGGGCCGGTTCGCCCCCCCCCCCAGCGGCTGGGAAGTCCCTCTGCAAAGCCCACGGCCGTTAATTATTGGCGAGGCGTGGGAAGGGGAGATAAAAGCAAGCCCGTCTCCTCGCGTGCGAGATAGTAAATACATTTAATTACGGGACACGCGCTGAGGGATCTCTGCCGCTATTAAGTTTATTAGCAGAGGCATTTAAGAGCCCTGTCGTCGTAACAAAAAGGTCTTGCGTGATCCTAAACGCTCCACTTTGATACCCGGCTCCGAAGCGAACGGGCTTAATTGAGCGGGTGGCTGCCGCCGCCTCTGCTCGGGCTGGGGCGGGCGGGTTTTAGGGCCAATTCACTCCCGCCCGCCGGCCTCCGCGGCGCAGGGCGGCCCAAGGGCTCCCCGGGACGCCGGGCTCGCGGCCCTGACGGCTCTCCCGTTCTCTTGCCCGCCAGGGAGCTGATGCCCCGGACGCTGGAAGGCCAGCTCACCATGGAGAAAACGCCCAGCTACTTCGTCACCGGCGAGGCGCCCGGGCGGATCCACGCCATGGCCAAGGACACCAAGCTGATCGTGGTGGTGCGCGACCCGGTGACCAGGGCCGTCTCCGACTACACGCAGACGCTCTCCAAGAAGCCCGAGATCCCGGCCTTCGAGGCGCTGGCCTTCAAGAACCGGAGCCTGGGCCTGATCGACGCCTCCTGGAGCGCCATCCGCATCGGCCTCTACGCGCTGCACCTGGAGAGCTGGCTCCAGGACTTCCCGCTGGCCCAGATGCTCTTCGTCAGCGGGGAGCGGCTCATCTCGGACCCCGCGGGGGAGCTGGCCAAGGCGCAGGCCTTCCTGGGCCTGCGGAGGGTGGTGACGGAGAAGTATTTCCACTTCAACCAGACCAAGGGCTTCCCTTGCCTGAAGAAGCCCGAGGAGAGCGGCGCCCCGCGGTGCCTGGGCAAGTCCAAGGGCCGGACCCACCCCGTCATCGACCGGGACGTAATTCAGAGGCTGCGCAAGTTTTATAAACCGTTTAATGTCATGTTTTACCAAATGACCGGCCAGGATTTCCAGTGGGAGCAGCAACAGGGAGGGCTCTGACGCAGCCGCGGCAGACAGAGCGGTTGTTTTTTTTCCTCCGGAGGTAAATGGCTTTCCTCGAAGAAGCAGCCCTCTTTGCGGCTGGGGGACCGGGGTGGTGGGGTGGTGGGGTGGGGGTGGCGGCGGCGGCGCAGCAGCCTTTGTGAGCCTTTACAATCCCGGCCCTTCCCCTCCTTCGAGTTGGGACTCCGGCCACCCTGGTCCTCCCACCCGAGGCCACCAGGTTGAGGAAGGCTGCCCTGGGCTCCCGGGCGTGCAGAGTGCCTGGGCTGGGCGCTGCCGTGCCCCGAGCAGCCCTGGTCAGGAGCTGGCTTCACAGGCAGGGCCCCAAAGCCCAGCCACCCACCGGAAGGTAAAATGGCAAGAAGGTGTGAGATCAGGCTTCTGACCTGAGAGCACCTGAGGTGTCAGGTGAGAAATAGCAAGGGGTTTGTGTTCCCACTATATCAAGATGATGGCTGTAGCCCACCAGCTTTCCATAATCTGATCAGATTTTAGTCATGTTTCATTTTCTACAGAATTGTGATTGCCTCAAGACCCTCAAGCTTTGGATTCAAAATCCAGCCTCCATAATGGCCCGCAGCCTTCTTGTTATTCCAGCTGTCCCCCTCCAAAGCCCAGCACCACAGGCTTTGGGGTCCCCTGACTCTTCAACATGGCTCCCCGCCCTGCTTACAGCCTCATGCTTTGACAGTCGGGTGTCTCCAAGCAGAAATGAGGGCTGAGGCTGCTGCAGTCTGGGCCAAGGAGAAGGGGGGCATCAGGTTTGAGGTTGGGATAAAATGGAAGCAGATCCTCCTGGGAGCTCTCTGTTTTTATAGAGGTAATTTTACTGAGATCCAGTCTGGTTCGTGGTTAAGGGAGCAGGCCAGAAACTGGGAGTTGTGAGTTCTAGTCCTGCCTTAGGCAAAACCCAGCTGGGCGGTCAGCTGGGTGGGCCAGTCACTTTCTCTCATCCTAGGAAGCAGGCAATGGCAAACCTCTTCTGAAAAACCTTGCCAGGAAAACTGCAGGGACTTGTCCAAGTAGCCTCTGAGAATTGGACATGATTTAACAGAAGGGAAAAAAAGTTTATTACAGATTTTAAAAAGGAACATAAAACTAATACAAACTGATGCAAAGTAAGAAAAGGGAAAAGGAAAGAAATCAAAGAAAAAACTAAAGTGCAAGAAAAGAAAAAAAACCCTAAAAGTAGAAAAAAAAAGAAAAAACACAAGCATCTCGTGGCTCCCAATTGTCTTTACAGCAGTTATAAGTACAATTATATATTTACCCCTTACTCTATGGTTACAACATAACTCTCTTCTTTCTATATCTGATCAAATCCATAAACTGTAAATTTATTTTTTGTTTTGTGCAAAATGTCCATAAGGGGCTGCCAGTCAGCAGTAAACATACAGTAGATACAATCTATCAAAGAAGTCAATTTAGCCATCTCTAATGATGAGTTCCATCATCTTCACCAACTATTCTTCCAGTGAGGATAAGGCCAAATCTTTCCATCTTTGTGCATACAATAATCTCATGGCAATTATCAGGTGCAAAACAAAATTCCATGACTTTTTTTCCCAACTGTTTGTCTATTAATCCCACAAGAAAAGCCTCTGAACTCAATTGTTTGTTAATCTTTAAGATCCTGTATTTGAATTTGAATCTGTATTTGAGTTTAGAATTTTTCAGCATTTTACATTTCCACCAAATATGGTAAAATGTCCCTTTTGTTCACATTTCCAATGTGTACATTTGAAGTGCCTTTGTATATTCTAGAAAATTTTTCTGGGGACAATGCCAGCAGTACATCATTTTATAAAAATTCTTAAGATTATAATAGTATAGCTCGCTCTTCTCTTGAGGAGAAAAAGCAACTATAAATCTAACAAACAAAAATGGAGTATGTGCTAGAGCTGACTTTCACATATGATTAAGTTTTGAGTTCCTCTGTTAAATAACGATGTTGTGCAATCTATTTTGCAAAAATTGAAGTGTTGAGGTAGATGGCTTTATAAAAACAAAAGAGAAAAGAAATCTTAGGTTACGGTCTGAGGGGGCCATGCAACTCCTCCTCCCCACCCCCAAGCTCCTCCTGGGACAGCTTGACTCGTTGAAGGATTTGGAAAAGGCGCCTGCATCCCGTCAGACCGGGATTCCCCATACTCAGGACAGGTGCACGCAGGAAGTGACCCCGCTCTTTGCTTGTTGGCCTGGCCTGTGTGCTCTGCCGGGAACCCCAGCCTGGCCTATGGACAAGATTAGCAAGGCCACCTGGCTTCTCCTTAGAGTTGATTCAGTATCAGCTGGTGTGGTTGATGAGTGAGGTTCTGGGGCCACATTTGCCCCTGTCATCTGTCCCACCATGGTGGACGCCACAGCCCACCTCTCTCTCTTGTCCCTGACAAAATGGTGAAAACAGCAAATCTTTCGTGAGAAACAGCCAATGGGACCTCTGACCAAACAGCATGAAGTTCATGAGGAACAGGTACCAAGGGGATGGCTAGCGGGAGCCCTGCGAGAGGTCTTCTTCTGCCAGATGAGCAGCGGGCTGTCCCAAGCAGGGGCCCCAACTCCTCGGGGGGCATTCTTTGAAAGGGGTGCTGCTGCTCACATAACAAGGTGATGCTTCTTCTTTTCCTCCTCGCAGATCCATCTTTAGTGACAAGAGCCTGACCTGACTTCCGAGGGCCAACTGCCTCCTCCCCCCCAGCATTGGGGATGAGCGCTCAGCGGACTGACGAGGCAGCCGAAGCTTCAGGGGATTCCTTTGGCCCCTGATTCCTCTGAGACCAGGAGGATGCCCCGAGAGCCCCCGCTTTGCCCTGGAGACACCTCTGCTGTCCTGAGAGAAGGGGGGGGGGCTGGGTGTCCTTGCTCCCCAGCTGGGGAAGAAGAGCCATTTCACACGTCCTGCACCCTGCGCCGTGTCTTCAGATGTTTATTTTTGCTATGGTTGAGCCACTGAGCAGACGGAGGAGGTCGCCCTGTTCTTGGGGAGCCCCTTCTGGAAAGTGGCATCCCGGTGGGGGAGGCTGCCTGGGTGTTTAATGGTTGGTGTGTCGCTTCCCAACAGAGGAGGGGGCGATTCCGCTGTATGAAACGCTGCCAGTTTCCTGTTTTCTGGACGGCTGGTGCGTTTCCTCTGCCAGCCTCGCCTTTTGCTGTGCAAGAAGACCGTCTGTCTTCTGAGGAAGCCACTAGCTCAGGAAGCATTTTTTTTTTCTTTCTGTTTTGTCTTCCCTGTTTAAATGTCAGCCTCCCTGGCACAGAGAGATCGAATTTTGTATTTGATTTCAATTAGCAAGGCATAAATTATACTTAATTTTCTACTCCCAGAGACGGGATGCGTCACAGTTCAGCCATTGACAATGGAAGGATTCATTGCCTGGAAGCAAAATTGCCTCTCTGCCACCTTCTCCCCTCCCCTGTCTTCCTCTGAGTCTCCACCATCTACCTGAACGATGCAGACATTGCGAAGTCTCCACCTGGAGCTAAACTCACCCCATAATAAAATCTTGCAACAGCAGCTTCTTCTCTCTGCTGTGTTTATCAGCTCTTGGAAAGGGGGGGGGGGAAGCAGCTGCCTTTGGCAAAGGGGGGGGGGGGTTCACATGGGTGGAGATGCGGTACCAAAGCAGAGAAAATACCATACACTTTTGGCTCTAGAAGAGCAAATTAAATGCAGGAAGGCTGTGAAAAACCGCTTAATGCTCATTTTAATTTTCATCAGAGCCGCTTATATCTGAGTAAAAAGAGCTCTTAACACTGATTCTCACTAACCCAGCTGTGTGTGGGGAGAGGTGCAGTGTGGCCTCCAACTGTTGCTGAACCACAGTGACAATCAGCATAGGCCACGGAGGAGGATACTGGGAGTTGTAGTTTAGCAACATTCTTAATCCTGGCATGCCTTTTATTACACCCCACACCCCCATCACCATCTTTCCTTTGGAAATAAACATGCAAAATGCAGAGAGGGAGGAAGTGAAGATATTGCAGGAAAGGAAAACGCAGCTAAAGCTCCTTTGCACCACTGCCGTGCCCCTCCCTCCCTCCCTCCCTGCCCGGCCATTCTCCCTTGACCGCTTTCTTGGTCTTCACCTGCCTCTTCACCCATTCACCCTACATCTGGTTTATGTTTATGTTTCTCCTGACACGCCCAGCTCTTTTCTGTGTGACAGGAGTGGGCAAACTCATCCTCATAACAGACCACCGGCCAGCAATTATATTTGTATGTCTTAAAATGTCTCCCTCCATCTTTCCATCGTGAGGTCTCATATTCTTCTAATTGCTCTGTTTTATATACGCACACACACACACAGAGTAACTTGCAATCATCAATTCCATTTCCCTCGTCAAACCCAATTTTCTGTCCTTTATAAGTGAATAATTCCTCTGTCACAATTCTACTTCATCTTTCTTTCCATGCCCTCGGGACGGAGTCATTATTTTATATTCCTGGACTATCTTCCGAGCAATCCTGGGAGCCAAGTCGAAATGAGATACCAACGTTAGAATGCCCAACCTCAACAACCGCCTGGGGCTGCTCGATGGCAGAGCCCCTGGCTCCATTCAGACAACAGGACATACCATGGTTAGTTGCAGTCCTGGTTAGGCACCCATATCATTGCTCAGCTTCGCTAACTGCTACGGTGGCAGTTTTCTTTGGTGCTGAGCCTCTCGAGGGAAGCTGTGGGCCAGCTTCAGAATCTGAGATCCCGTGTTTGGAATAACGTCTGAAGTGAGCCTTGGAATCTCGCTGGTCCAGGAGAAAGAAACTTCCAGGTTGCTCAGATCAAAGGCTCCCTGTGAAGCCGTCTTCCTTTTGCTGCATAATGAAAGCAGAACATCTCCCATCTCTGGTGTGTTTCCACACTGTCGTGCATAATCCCTATCTAGCAGGTTGGGGGGAAATCATTTTACCACCTCATCCAATTGTGCCACTGGAAAAAAGCAACTGTATTTTTTTAATCAACAAAATGAAGAAGTAGTGAACTATAAAATTGCTAATTATTTTCTAGTAAATTTACTTTTGAATAACTTGAGACACCAATTACAAGGACCATTAAGCACCATTAGCAGGGGGTGTGCCAAGGCTGGATGCCGCTCGCAGCAGGCAAAGCAAGCGGAAGCTTTGATTTTCTGCTCAGAGGCGGGCACGGACTGCCTGCCCTCTTGCTTCTCTCCCATCCTTTGCCAGAAACTTAAAAAGTCATCAAATGTTTAATTATGTATTAAATTAGAATAGAGGGGTTTTCAGGAAAAGAAAAAGAGCCTGGTATTGCTGTACTGGGATTCCAGCATCCCTTGAGGGGGAAAACACTCTTCCTCTTCACTCGGAACCTTGGTTCTAACTGCCAGAGGATCCTGGCATGAAAGGGTGGGGGATTCACATCTTCCCTTGGGGTACCCTTCCAGGCCAGCTGGCAATCTTCTCTTCCACTGTCAGCCCAGTCAGATTTTCCTCCTGCTCCAGTCTGGTTAGTATACCCCAAAAGGTGACAATGTGGGTGTGTGTTCAAGGCTTGTGGCCACCCTCACCTCTCTGGGCAGGCACAAACTGCTCAGGGCTGGTGTGTCCTTCACACTGAAAGGGAGGCAACCACTGCTATCACAATGACTTGTTGCTGACATCTCCCCCCCCCCCCCCCCCCGCTTAGTGCATCAAGGTGATCCTATTTCTCTTTCCATACTGAGAGGGCTGTGTTTCCAAGCCTCAGGCCCCGTGTTGGTTACTCATCTACATTCAGACCAATCCATAGTTTCGTGCAGCTTCTTTCAAAGGGCTCAAAGGAGCCAAGGGCAACAATTCTTGGCCTCTTTCAGAGACTGGGCTGGGAGAGCTCTTCCTCCTGTCCTTCAAGAGGGCCAGTGAACAAGTCCTTGTGCAATTCTTGACTTGTCTTGACAGTGCAGTTGGGTGAGGACCCGGTTCCCAGGTGGGCTGCTTTCACCTCCCAACTGCAGCTTATGGCTGGGGGGGGGGGCACAGTAGTTAAGGACCCATATGCCAGCCTCAAAAATCATACTCTGAGGGCTTCTCATCAAACTTGAATGGGATGCCCCAAGTTCAGGTTTGGACTCTACTTAAAACGTAAATTATTGACGGAAGTGAAGAGGTGAAGGAAATGCTTATTAAATCTGCAGACAATGCAAAAATGGACAGGGTAGTGAATACATACAAAAACAGAAATACATTTCAAAAAATCTTGGTTAGAGGCTTAAAAAATGGGTTGAAAATAAGAGATTGAAATTTGACAGATAAATGCAATTTACTGCTTAGGAGAAATATATCAAATACACAAGGGTAATATGAGATCTTGGACAAGTAGCTGAATATAAATTAAAGGTAGAAGTTTCATATTCTTCAAAAGATTGCACGACAAACTGACTGTAACTTAAGTTGATCCTAGCCTTCTTCTGGATAAAATAGAACAATATAAGATGGATGGTTTCACGTGTAAATCTCTAGGTCTCCCTGGAGAGAGGCATGCAGTGGGGCGCTCTAGAGTTCCGTCCTGGGCTTTTCAACGTTTTCATCAATGATGCAGACAAGTGGATGGAAAGGCTACCCATCGTAGGTGCAGACACACAAAGCTGTAGGAGGGACTGTTAGCATTTCAAAAGATGGGCCCAGTGTTTGAAAGAATCTTAGTATATTTAAATATTGGGGCCTCTCCATCAATATATAATTTAATGGAGAGAAATGCACAGTTCTACATACCAATAAAAGAGAATATTTGTAGCTCAGGGTTGAAATAAGGGGTCCTTGGTGCTCTCCGAGCTTGGTTTTTTTTCTTGCAGATGTTTCATTAGCCAAACTAGGTAACATCATCATTTGATGTTGCTTATGATGTTACTTAGTTTGGGTAATGAAAGGTCTGCAAGAAACCAACCAAGTTCAGAGAGCACCAAACACCCCACAGTTCTACATTTTAGGAGAGCAAAACCAGATGCACAGGTACAAGATAGGCAGTGCCTGGCTCAAAAGTAACACTTGTAAGAATGGTCTAGGTATCCTGGTAGACCACCGATTAAATGCCAATCTCCTGCAGCTGCCAAAAGAGTCAATGCAGTCTTGGGCTGCATCAACCAAGATATGGTAGAAAGATCATGTTCTTAGTCATAGTTCTTCTGTAGACTGGGCTGGTCAAACCATCTGGAATAACTGTGTACATTTCTTGTGACAACATAAGGATGACATCGAGGAAGGGAAGGAGCGTAGAAACAAGTATTAAAGATGGTGATTGACTTGGAGATTAAGTCATATAAAAAACAATTAATGGAATTGTTTACCTAAAGAAGAGAAGGCTGGGAGGAGGGAGAGACAGACCTGATAGGAGCCTTCCAACATTATCACAGGGAAAGAGACTCTGAATTTATTCTGCATAGTATCTGAGAATAGGACAAGAACCAATGGCTGGGCACGCTACTGTGAGAAGTCCAAAGTCAAAATAAGGTGGAATTTCCTGACCATGAGAATGATCAGTCATTAGGTCAGCGGTTCTCAACCTGTGGGTCGGGACCCCATTTGGGGTCGAACGACCATTTCGCCAAACAACGCAGTCCGCCATTTTTTCCCCCTTTTCCTTAGCTGTGCCACTCCCTTTTATTCTGTTGGCTTTTGAAAGCCAATAGAATAGACTCTCTTGAATAGAGTCTAATTCTATTGGCTTTCAAAAGCCAATAGGAATTGCCCAGGCTGTCTCTGCCCTGCTGAGCCCACCAAAAGTCCCATTCTGCAAACGGTGCTGCAAGTTGTCTGCAGCGAAGGCGAGCTGTCTGGAAGCTTCCACCCCTCCCTGCTGAGCAACTACTAAAATGTAAGGAAAAGAGGGCCAGGGGTGGGAGGTGGGAGGCAGCGGGCGCAGGGAGGGTTGCTGGCACACATGGGGCCCGGTGGGTGCCTTACCTCCCTTGGGCTGGGCCAGCTGGTGGCCCAGCCCTGCGCTGTCTCTGCCGCTTGCCAGCTACGCCTCGGCCGGCGCAGGGGGCGGCACCACGCATGCGCGGCACTCCTGGGCAGGGAAAGTCCTCGACTTACGACCGGTTGGGTAGTCCTCGACTTACGACCAGTTGGGGGTCGCGGCATTAAAAAGGTTGAGAACCACTGCATTAGGTGATCAGTCTGCCTCCTGGTGTCCTGGATGCTCCGTTACTGGAGATTTTCAAGAAAAGTTGAAGAGCCACTGGTCTATAGTTTGACCTGTGCTGGAGTTGAACTAGAAGACCTCCAAGCTCTCTTCCAAATCTATAATTCCATTATCACTCTATGATAATTTAGAAGAAGATGAAGATCTGAACAGGACACAGATTACTGAACTTAAGTTCTAAGAAGGCAGATTGTGACACAACAGTGTAGCTAGGTCCTTTCTGCCATCCGGTCACATCATCTTCCAGACAGGCAAGCTGTGCCTGGAGGTGATAAGCTGAGTCTAAGAAATAGCAGGGAGTGAAACATGTATGCAATTTCACACAGAGAGAATTTCTCACTGGGGTGGGAGAAGAGAAAGGAAGTGAACTTGGAGATGAATTGTCAGGAAGGGGCAGTTGCCACTGGAGTTTTGAGAGGAAGAAGATGGCTAGCATCAAAATGGAGCAATCAAATCAACATGAATCTAGACAGCATTTGCTGTTGAAGATCTGCTGGTTCTAGAATGGACACTGAAGAATTTCAGGTAATGAGAAAATTAATGAAGATAAAAGGGGAGCAGACTTTGAAGGATTATGCCTACCTGAGCAAAGGAAGAAGAGAAGCAGAAGAAAGAATATGAACTTGTTGCCAGCCAAGAGAGGTTGCCAGCTAAGCATAAATAAAGCCCTTGATTAACTCTGATGGGAGCTTTAGGGATAGCTATACATATAATTACAGTCTTAAGTTAAGACTGCCTCATTAGAAGAATTATATGGCAGATAGGAAACCAGATAATCTAATAACCTAGGAATGCTAGATGAAGCAATAAATTAATTCACAGGGATTTTTACTGCATACAAAGATCCTTTATAGCCCAAACTATAAGAGACACTGGACAAAGACTTTTGTGTCAGATAAACTACTGCTCGCTTGATTCACCTTGCATGAGTGAAAGAGAAACCAGTGTTCTTTGTGTAAGGAATAAAGCAGAACAAAAGGAAGGTTTGCATGTGGAGTTTGCATCTGGTTCATCCTGCGAATATCCAGCCTTCAGGCACTATGCTGGGGGGGGGGGAGCGAGAGACAGAGAGCACAGGGTTGTGAATAAAAGCCTGTGGCTAAGATGGAAAGGAGGGTTTGGGCTGAGCTTCCTTGCTGAGATCCAGAGGCTTTGCAAGCCCCAGTGGAGTCAAAGGTGAGATCCTGTGGGTGGCCTTTGCCAAAGGTTGGCAGAGATGCTCAAAGATGCAGACTAGGCAAAGCCAGGACTGAGGCGTTGAGGCAGCAGCAGTTGAGGGAGGAGAGCCATCCGCAGTTGGAGCTCCAGGCAAGAGCAGTTATCAGAGCAGCAGAACCCAGAGTCAACCCAAAGCACCCTACAGCCATTGAGGGTGGAGACAATATTTCCCAAACTGCATCTCCATCTTTGCCAGGAGGGTGAGGGGAATGGCTAGAACTTTTCCAAGAAAGGCTTCAGCAGCAGCAGGAGGACAGACCACTCTCCAGGAAGATGCCTGTAGAAGAAAAACCACCTAGAGAGGCCAAACCTCCAGAATGGGTTTAAGCCAAGAGAGAGAAAGAGCAGAAGGCAGAAAGAGCTGCAGGACCCAGTGCCAGTTGCAACAGTTGGGCCAGGGAGACAAAGTGGCAGGTTCTGGCAGCTGCTGGGAGCTTTTGCCTGCCAGATTAAAGTCCCCGAGCTGGCAGATGGCGGTGAGGCCAAGGCTTTCTCTGCGATGTTTGGGAGACCTGCCTCAGTCAATGTCTTAGTCCAGGAGCATCTCCTGCTCCTCCAGCCAGAGAGGAGGAGAATGCAAAGAAGATGATGCTGGCCCTGGTGGAGGAACCAAGGATGCATCCAGCAGAGAGCGTTCTGACGACCACAGGGTGAGTTTGTAGAGTTGAGGGCAAAGTTACTGGACTTAGGAGCCACGTGGCCAGAGCAGAAAGGTAGCCCACAAACAGTCCTTGCAAGTCCTGCCAAGCCCAGTCCGGTTCTGTCTGAATGCAAAATAGGCAGTGGAACTGGTGGAGAATTATTCAGCAGCCAGGAGCTCAGAAGACACCCACAGTGGAGTTTCAGGTTTGGCCAAAGTCTCAGAGCAGGGCTAGACAAAATTCCAAGAGAAAAAGCAATGTTCAGAGAACAAAACCTCTTAGACAACCTGATCCAGAAGGAAGAGAAGCTCCAAAGAGGGCAAAACCTGTTAAGGAGAAGGAAAAGTAGTTCAAAAACTTCTGTTTGTAGTAACATAGGGCAACTTTGAGATGTGTGGACTTCAGCTCCCAGAATTCCTTAACCAGCATGGCTGGCTGGGGAATTCTGGGAATTAGCAATAGCAATTGCACTAAGACTTATATACTGCTTCACAGTCCTTTTACAGTCCTCTCTAAGCGGTTTACAGAGTCAGCCTGTGGCCCCCAACAATCTGAGTCCTCAGTTTACCCACCTCGGAAGGGTGGCAGGCTGAGCCAACCTTGAGCCAGTGAGAATCGAACTGCCGAACTGCTGGCAATCAGCAGTCAGCAGAATTAGCCTGCCATACTGTATCCTAACCACTGCGCCTCTTCTAGGTGGGAGTCGAAGTCCACATGTCTTAAAGTTGCCAAGGTTGAGAAATGCTGACATATAATTCAAGAAAATGCTGAAGTAAGCTTCCCCAGCAGAAAGGGGGCATGGCATCCATAGAAGTCCGTGCCAGGACCCGAAGGGACCTTGTACACTGGCAGCAGATGAACCAGGCAGAGCTGAGGTGGCACAGCAGTTAGAGTGCAGTACTGCAGGCCACTTTAGCTGACTGTGTTCAGCAGGTCAGCGGTTCGAATCTCACCGGCTCAAGGTTGACTCAGCCTTCCATCTTTCCGGGGTAGGTAAAATGAGGACCCAGATTGTTGGGGGCAATGTAAATATATATATACATATACATTGCTTACTGGTGTACACCGCTTAGAGAATGTTTGTACTTAAAGCGGTATATAAGTCTCATAAATAAATAAATAAATAAACATCACCCAGATGGGCTTAGAGGCCGTCCCTGCTGTCTTTGGACAGATGAGACATTGCCTGCTTTGCCTTCAGATCGGATGGGAAAAACCAGTGCTAATCTTGTGACTGAGTTGCCAAAGGAAGTAACTATCAGTATTCACCTGCCAGTGTGTGGGCACCTAACAGCTCAAGATACAGCTCTGCAACACCAGCAGGAAGGAAAAACAGTTGGTCTCAAGAGAAAATGATAGAAAAGCAGTAGGAAGACAGGGAGACAGAAAGATTGCCTGAAATTTTACCTTCCCATTTATTTATTAATCAAATTTATACATTCCCATCTCACAGTACTGTATGTGATTCTGGGAAGTTTCAATAAAAAGAGACCATAGAAATCATATAAAAATATACAAAGTTAAAAAGAGAGACAGAGAGCTTCCATAAGGCACCATGCCAGATGGCAGAGCCTGCCTTAACTCCCTTCTGGAAGGCCAAAAGCCTGGGGCCGACATCACATCCAGGGACATGTTCCACAGGGTGGGGCAATAACGGAGGAGGCTCTCCTCCTAGACCCCACCGCAGGGGTCCCCAATAGGCCCTTCCTGCTAGACCAGGTGGGATGAGCTGATGTAATAGGGATGAGATGCTCCCATAACAAACATCTTGAATTGCACCTGGCACCCAATGCAGTTCATGCAGCGGAGGCGATACACGGGCAGCCGTAGAGGTGCCCATAAGTGCCCACACCACTGCATTTTTCAGGAGCTGAAGCCTCCGGATCCTCTCCAAGGGCAGCTACGTGCAGAGCATGTTGTCCATCCAGGAGATGACCAGACCACAACTGACTGAGAGGACTTCCTGATCCAAGAAAAGGCATAAGTGGCACCCGAGGCATAGTTGAGATAAGATCCTCTTGGCTATGATCAGAATTTGCACGTCCAGGATGACCCCCAGATTATGCACTGGGCCTGTTTGGGGCAATGCCACCCCATCCAGGAGCAGAGGTGACAAACCTCCAGGTACAGAAGAACTCCCCACCCACAGCCAGGCCGTCTTACCAGGTCCAGGAAAGCAGCCAGATCAAGAGAAAGCTTTTAGGCTGCTGGCAGAATTAGAGGCCAGCCCATAGGAAGAGACGGGAGGTGGATATAAGACACCCCCCTTTAGACCCCTATCGGAGGGCCGGCCTGCCAAAAGATAGTGATAGGACAGTCCCTGTGATCTTGAGCCCTTGATAGAGGAGTCAGAGGAGACCCCACGATTGGAGAAAAGGTGGACCAAGCTTTTGTTCCACAGAGCTTGATAGCAGTTCTGCTGACCCTCCTGCACAAAACTCCTCTGATGATCATATGGGGCAGGCATAACTCTAACAAGACCTGGAGGCAGATTCTTTTGACCTGCAGTGATCATGGACCTCGTGGCCAGTCCTGCCCACTGCAGCCCATGAAGCCAAAGAAGAAGCAAGCACCACTGCTCCTGGTCCACTTCATGCATCGCCATGGTTTAGTTGCCAATGCCAATCAAAGAAACCAGCATAGTTGGGTTATCTGTCATTCAGCCACTAGAAAGCTCCAGGAAAAAACTTGCACCACCCTCAGCAGCACCGGCCGTGACCGACAAACTGATTAATAGCATGAGATCCTGGCAGTGCAAACCACCCTCTTTCAGCCTGCCAGTGCTCCTCAAAGCTGGCAAATCTGGAATCAGAGCAAAGCCACAGCATGGTAGAGCAAGGCTTTTCAACCAGTGGTGTGTGTACCACTGGTGGTACTTTGGCACTTGGCAGGTGGTACATGTACGACGGGTTGAAAAGCACTGTAAAAAAAAGTGTAAAAGTGGATGAGGTGAAGTTGTGGCAGCACCGCACAGGCCTGTGGGAGAGTCAGCTGGAGCTGCGTGAGGTATCTCTGGGACTCTGCTGAGAGCTCAAGATCAGTGCGCGCTGCTCCAGCTGATTTGCAGCAGCCTTGGGGGTGGTAGGCAGCCGCTCGCAGACTTAGGGCGGAGTTTCAGCTGGAGCTGTGTGAGGTTTGCCTGGGTTCTGCTGAGAGCCCAGGATTGGTTGGCACAGCTCCAGCTGTCTTTTGCCTCCCACCCTTGGCCACGCCTCCTTCTCCTTGAGCCTCCTGCCTCCGCCCATTTGCCTCCAGCGTTCCTCCTCGGAGTAGCATGCGATTGCCGATAGGAGATTGCAGGGGCTTTGGGGGGGGTGCGCCTTCTGCCATTGAAGTGGGGGCATGGGGGGCATGTTGGGGTGCTAGTTGTTATCCCCCCAAGATTCCCTAACCTTAAAACAGCTCTTGGGTGGCAACAGTTACCCAGCACGAGGAGCTCAAAAGAAAGAGATGCCAGCAATGCTAACTCCCAAGACTGAGGAGCTCAGAGGCAGCTACAAGCAGGGAGGCGGGGGGGGGGGAGAAAGGAAATCAAACCTGATTGACAGGGAGCATAATAACCTTGCTCCTACTCCGCAGAGGGCAGATCCCCATCATCCCCGGCCTGGCAGGGGTCTTCCTGCCCCATTGTTGCAGACAAAGGGGGGCTCTGGTGAGGAGGAGGAGGGGGGGTTTAAGCAAGCTTAGTAACCGGAGTGGGGATTCCCCCCCCAAAACAAACATGCTTCGTGGGTAACCTCCCAGCATGAGAGAAGTGACCAAAACCTGCTGCATCCAACCAGCAGATGGGGGGGGTATAAAACCAAACAGCCCCCCCCCACTGCCAATCCTCAACAGAAAAGCTTACAACAATGAAAACCTCGGATAGGAGGAAGAGCGCGGCTGGGCGGGCAGGCGGGTGTTTTGCTCGACTGTGGCTTCGAGGGGGGAAAGGGGGTAGCTTCACCCCCCCCCAAAACACTGCTCTCTCACAAAAGCAGGATGAAACTCCCAAAAATGACAAGGAAAAAAGGTTAAAACAGAAGAGTGTCTCACAGTGGTTTTCTTCCCCACTGTTGTGATTCCTCACCAGCCAGTGGATCCAGCAGCCGAGTCTGAGGACTCAGATGAGGAGGAGGGGCCTGGAGTTTCATTGGAGTCTGAGAAAGGTTCTGAGGAGCACCAAGACTCACAGTCAGGCTAGGAGTCCAGCCCCTCTACTCCCACTCAGGCAGAGACACAGCAGTTTTGGGAGCCTGAGTTGGGCGACAATGGGGAACAGTTGGGGGGCAATCCTGGATGCGCAGATGCGCAGAGGGGAGAGGCGACCAAGACAGAGGAAGTGGGGCAGCTCCAGAGCCAAAAGAAAAGTCATTAAGAAGCCATGCCCTGGCTGGACTATACAAGGGGGAGGTGTGGGAGGTGCTGGTTGCCAAAGGCAACCGTTCACGCTGCGGCTTTATGTTTTGTTGATTGGGTTGTTTGCCTCTGAAGTCTTGGACATTGAGTCAGGTGTGTAAAAATAAAAAGGTTTGTTTTTCTTGTGGGTCCTGCCTGGTTCCATGAAGAGGGGTTTTTCCTCATGAGTAAAGCATTGAGCAAGTACTTACGTAGGCTGGGACAGAACAGTTTGCCTTCAGCCTATTACTCTGCCTCTACCAGTGGGCTGTTTGTATTCCATGTCGGACCCCGAATTGAGCGTGTTGCAGGACTTCCTGGACAAAAATCTGGCTTGGGGTTTTATTCGGCCCTCGTCCTCGCCAGTGTCCGCACCAGTGCTCTTTGTAAAAAAGAAGTCCGGGGAATTAAGGCTTTGTTGTAACTATCACAAATTAAATGCCATTACGGAGCTTCCGGTGGGAGGCGACGGCGATGGCGGCTAGCTTTTAGCCGTCCAGCTGGGGAAGTGTCAGAGCCGCGGAGCGCAGCGCGCATCAGCTGGCCCGCGGCTCGGAAATCCCTTCCCGGGCAAAGGGAAGGGACAGAGAACGCAAGAGTAGAGGTAGAACCCCTGAACCCCCTCTGGATTTATTTCCAGAGGGGGTGAAAGGAGTGTTCCCTCGGAGCTCTTGCTGATCTCCGCCTCCCAGCTGTTTTTGCTTCCTAGGAAGCAAAAGAAACCGCCGCTTCTATCTCCGTGTTTACAGCATTCTGGTGAGTTATTTTTAAACGGACGGAGCAGTTTAAAGGATTTTCTGTTATATTTTAGGTGTTTATTTTTTTATCTTTTGATTTTTACTATTTTTCCTCCTTTTCTTTGTTATACTAGTGAAAGGATTTAAGATGGCGTTTTGAAAGTATCGGAGTTTTTTTTCCCTTTCTCTTTGGTTTTACTTTCCCTTTTTAAGGACTGTTTTTTGCTTTTGCTTTTGCTTTTGGCTTAGAAGTTTTTCTTTTGAACTGTTTGTTTTTTCACTATTTATTCTTTGGATTTACTCTGGACTTTTAATGATTATAGTTTGTCTCTTTTTTTTAAAAAAAAATTTTTTTTTTTCCTTCTTTTTTCCTCCTCCCTTTTTGGCTGGAGGGGAAAGGGAAGTGACAATTGTGTTTTTTAAAATGGCTTCAAAGAGGCAGCAGCCTTCCTCAATACCCAAGGTTATTTCTTCTCCTATAACTTCCACTGCACAACTACAACAACAATCTAAACATGCACCACCGGCTCAGCCACCACCCTCCCCTCCTCTACCTGGACTTTCAGCACAAGAGGTTAGAGGCATAATGGGAGAGATTGTAGTTCAAATGAGAGAGGAAATGACTCAATTTGTTTCACAGATTAAATCAGAAATTAAATCTGATCTCAAAGAAGAGATAACGGGGATAAAGTCTAAATTGCAAGAAAATAATAATGAATTACGACAAGATATACTGGCAGCTGTTTCAGGTTTGGCTACTGTGGTGGTTAAGCTCGATGCAAGGCTTGAGGAAGTGGAAGACAAAGTTGACTTTTTGGATGACAAAATTCAAGACGTGGACAGGAAGGTGGACTCCTCACAAGAAGATATTTTGATGTTTCAGTACAGACAGATGGAGTATGCCCTGAGGATTAGAGGCCTCAAGGAAGATATGAATCAAGATTTGATGGAGGTGGTTCTTACTGATCTGGCGTTGGCTTTGGATATGGATAAAGGAGAATTACAGAGAGAAGTGGAAAAAATTTACAGACTTAACTCCTGGATTGCTAAGCAGAAGAATCTGCCCAGAGATGTGGTGATTTACTTTACAAAGAAGTCCCTGCGGAATGAGATTATACAAGTTTTTTACAACAAAAGATTTCAGATTGCCGCCCAAGATGTTATCATTTTAAAGGAAATCCCATCCAAAATTTTAAGAAGTAGGAAAGACTTTGCTTTTTTAACCAATGAGCTTAAAGCTAGATCGATGCCATTTAGATGGGAAATTCCGATGGGTATCGTTTTGAGCCATGCTGGGACACGCTATAGATTGAACACAGTTGACAAAGCTAGAGATTTTTATACTTCGGTCCTGAGTGCAGGCTCAACTTCATCTGGTCGGAAATCTTTGAGTGGTAAGGAAGCTGAGCAGCAATCTGAGGCTCTAGATTTGGTCTCCGCAGGGATGTTAGAAGCGGCAAAGCAACGCCAAACGGAGGCTAAAGAGCAGAGGATGACTCGTGCAGCTTATAAGCGTAAAGAAAAGGAGCAACGTAAAAAAGAGCCCAAAGAGAATTCTCCTGGAAGTGCATCACCGCCGGTGGGAGGAGCAAGACCCAAGAGTTCTGCAACATACGCAGCTCTGTCAGAGTTTGATGGTGTCTTCTCCAGGCTGCGTGCCAAGGGAGATGGCAAAGTTTTTGACCTGGAATGTTAATGGATTGAATTCTCCTCAGAAACGGAAAAAAATCTTTTATTATTTGAAGCAACATACCAATGATGTTATTTGTTTACAGGAAACTCATATTTTACTTAAAGATCAGAAATATTTAGTTAATGCTCGTCTGGGATCTCATTTTGTATCTTCTGCACCTGGGAAGAAAGGGGGAGTTGTTATATATGTTAAACAAAACCTGCCAGCTTGTCTGGTAGAATCAGATCCCCAGGGGAGATATGTGATGATTGAACTTGGTATTTATGGTAAGAAAGTACTTATAGTTGGACTTTACGCTCCAAATCAACAACAGGAACAATTTTACAAACAGTTACACCAAAAAATAACTTTGCTTGATTATAGATCAGTGGTATTAATGGGTGATTGGAATGGTGTCTTAGACACACAAAGGGATAAGAAAGGTTCCTCTCCTTTTCTTAAACAAGCAAGGTTACCTAAAGCCTTTTTTGATATGAAAGAAGACTGGGAATTAAGGGACTATTGGCGGGAACGTAATCAAGAGGAGAGAGACTTTACTTTTTTTTCTGATAGACACCAATCTTTCTCAAGAATTGACTTTTTCTTGATTACCACGGATTTGTATAATAAAGTAAAGAATGTAAAGATTTTTCCTAGATCACTGACGGACCATAGTCCAGTTTGGATGGAGCTGATTCAAGAGAAAGAGGAAAGAAGATCCTGGAGAGTTAATGAAAATTTGTTTAGACAAGAGAAGAATGTTCAAAAACTAAAGGAGTGTTTAAAGGACTATTTTGCTTTAAATATGCATAAGGGGACTTCAATGTCAATGGTATGGGATGCAGGTAAAGCATTCATGCGCGGTGTTTTGATAAAAATGAATAATTCTTATAAGCGAAATCAGATTCAGAAACGTAGAGAACTTGAAGATGAAATTAAATTAAAAGAAAGGGCTTTGATTTTAAATCCTTCTGATGAGACTATTAAAGAATCTGTAAAGTTATTAAGGTCACAATTTAATATGTTGATAGCAGATCAAGCTGCAACCAACTTATTATTCATGAAACAAAATACATTTTGTAATGCCAATAAGCCTGGGAGATGGTTGGCTTATCAATTAAGAAAGAAACAGAGACAGAGAATAATAGAGAAAATAAATTATAAGGGTAAACTAGTTTCTCAGAAGGAATTGATCAAAAAATCTTTTTTGGATTATTATCAAAATCTATATAAATCTACTAATGTACAAATGTTAGATATAAATAAATATTTAGCTGAGGCAAGTTTTCCTAAACTGACTGAGGATCAGAAATATGAAATTAATGGTTTAATTACTAAGGAGGAAATTACCTCAGCAATTCAACAATTGAAGTTAGGGAAAGCACCGGGTACGGATGGGTTAACAGCTGTTTATTATAAAGTTTTAATAGAGGAGATGATCCAACCATTACATGATCTTTTTAATGGTATTTTACAGGGTTTGGAGATTCCTCCTTCATGGCGTAGTGCTTTTATATCACTGATTCCAAAGGAGGATCAAGATCTTACCTTACCAAAAAATTATAGGCCTATATCTCTTTTAAATGTGGATTACAAGATATTTGTAAAAATTTTGGTAAATAGGCTAATGAGGGTGGTGCATCATCTTGTGCATAAAGATCAATCAGGATTTATAACAGGAAGGTATATGAAAAATAATGTTAGACAAATTATTAACTTACTAGAATATTTAGATAAGAACAACCAAGTTCCTGCAGGGCTCATATTTTTAGATGCTGAAAAAGCATTTGATCAATTGAATTGGCATTTTATGTTAAGAGTAATGGAAGAAATGAATTTTGGTGAAAAGATATTACAAGCCCTTACGGTAATATATCAAAAACAAACGGCACAACTTGTTGTTAATGGAGGTCTGTCGGAGGTTTTTACAATAGAGAAAGGTACTAGACAGGGGTGTCCTTTATCGCCATTGTTGTTTGTTTTAACATTGGAAATATTATTGATCAAAATTCGAGAGTCCCAGGAAATTAGAGGAATATATGTTAATAAAAAAGAATATAAGTTGAGAGCTTTTGCGGATGACTTGGTTGTTACTTTGTCGCAACCTGATTATTCTGTAGTAAACTTATTACAGTTGATTCACCATTATGGTTTGGTCTCGGGTTTTAAGATTAATGTAAATAAGACTAAAATTTTACCTAAAAATATGTCGAGTCAGGAGAAGCAGATTTTGGTTAACTTGACGGGTTTTGAGATTGTTAATAAGGTAAAATATTTGGGGGTGATGCTGTCTGTTTCTAATGCAAAATTATTTAAAAATAATTATGAAAGGTTGTGGGTCAGGGTACAGAAGGACTTGAAGAACTGGGAAAAGTTGCAATTATCCCTCATGGGAAGAATTGCAGTGATAAAAATGAATATTCTACCCAAGTTTCTTTTTTTGTTTCAAATGTTACCAATTTTGAAAAATGAGATTAATTTAAATGAGTGGCAGAAGGGTCTCAATAAATTTATTTGGGCAGGGAAAAAACCAAGGGTTAAGTTCAAAATTATGCAAGACTTCCGTGAGAGGGGTGGACTCAAGGTACCAAATTTGAAATTATATTATGATGCGGTGGTTTTAACATTAATTAGTGATTGGGTAAATTTGACAAATTCTGAGATACTTTACTTAGAGGGATGGGATTTACTTTATGGGTGGCATGCCTATTTAATATTTAATAAAAACATAGATTGGGCTTTTAAATCTCATATTCTAAGAATTTCTTTACTTAGGATTTGGAGAAAATATTATAAAAGTGATTTTAAAGTACCATTATGGGTTATACCTTGGCATGCGATAGAAGGAATAAAAAGAGGGGTTAAAATGGATATGGTGTCTTATAGACAGTTACTTAAATGGGATGGACAAAACTGGCAATTAAAATCACGGGAAGAATTAGCACAAGAAAATTTTATTTATTCTTGGTTCCAATATAGGCAACTATTAGATAGATGGAAGTTGGATTGTAAGGTGGGTTTTCTTAGAGAAGATGAAAATCTTATTAAGCAAGTGAAGGATCAAAGACAAACCCACATTAAGAGAATATATGGGGTTTTAGTTGAATTGGACTCAGAAACGGAACTAATTAAAGATTGTATGATTAGATGGGCGCAGAATTTTGGTGAGCCAGTTTCATTGGACACCTGGGAAACTATTTGGGTGAGAAATGTCAAATTTACTCAAGCACAGAACTTAAGGGAGAATTTTTATAAAATGTTTTATAGATGGCACCTTGATCCACAAAAAATGTCTTATATGTACCCTGACGTGCAACCCAAATGCTGGAGATGTGGTTATAAGGAGGCTTCCTATTATCATATTTGGTGGTCATGCAGAGAGATAAAAGCATTTTGGATCAAAATATGGTGGAATATCCAGAGAATTTTTAGAAGGAGGGTAAAATTTACTCCGCAATTATTTTTGTTAGGTATTGTTACAGATTGTGATACAAAGGAGGTTGTATTGATGTTAAATTTGATCACAGCCGCGAGGCTGTTAGTTGGACAATATTGGAAGAAGGAATCTTTGCCTACATTGCAGGAATGGTTTTTTAAAGTAGCTTATCTGGCGGAAATGGCAAAGATTTCGGCTTTCTTAAAGCAACAAACGCAAGAGAAGTTTTTTGCTATTTGGGATAAATGGATAAAATTTATACAATTTAGATTGGGTATACAAAAATATCATATAGCTTTTTCATAAGTTTTATTTTCATATATATTAAAGATATCTTTTTTATATATATAAATATAAAGTTTTTAATTTAATTTTAATTTTTATTTTTTAAGCCTATATTCTGCTCTGGGAAGCTCAGGGGGGGGGAAGGGAGGGTTTTTGGGAGGGGTGTGGGATGGGGGTTTTTTTTTTTTTTTTATATATGTATTGTTTAATTTTTTTTCTTTTGTATATGTTGTTTTTTGTTTTGTATTGTTTTTGTTTTTTTTGTAAAATTTATAAAACTTTTAATAAAAAAAAAAAAAAATTAAATGCCATTACGGTACATAATCAATATCCACTGCCCCTCATCCCCAAACTTCTGGAATGCCTCTAAGAGGCCAAAATCTTCACAAAATTGGACATGAGAGGCGCCTACAATCTCTTTAGGATCCGGCCTGGTGATGAATGGAAGGTAGCGTTTGGCACCCAGTACGAGCACTTTGAATATACAGTGATGCCATTTGGGCTAACCAATGCCCCTGCAGTCTTCCAACACTTCATGAACAACATATTCTGGGATCTGTTAGATCAATTTGCCGTGATCTATTTGGACGACATTCTGATCTACTCCTCTTCACGGGAGTCACATCACCAGCATCTCTGTCAGGTCCTGTGACAGCTCCGAGATCGTTTGTTTACCAAACTGGAGAAATGCCAATTCTATCAAATGACCATTGATTTCCTAGGTCATCGCATTTCTTCTGAGGGCATCACCATGGAGCCAAGCAAGGTCGAGTCCCTGCGTAGTTAGCAACCCCCACATTGCATTAAAGATGTCCAGCAACTTCTTGGGTTCACCAGCTACTATAGAACCTTCATCCCCGGCTTTGCTTCCATGACTGCGCCCCTCACTCAGCTCCTGCAGAAAGAGATCCTGTTTCATTGGGGCACCCCAGAGCAACAAGCTTTCCAGGCTTTAAAGGAAGCCTTTATGAATGAACCCATCTTGAAACACCTGACCCGCAATGGCCGTTTGTTGTGGAAGGGGATGCATCTGATGTTACCATTGGAGCGGTGTTACTCCAGGGTCATGTGCCTGGTGATGCCCTCTTCCCTTGTGTGTACTATTCGCGGAAACTTAATTTGTCTGGGGTTAAGGGAGAAGGAACTACTGCCCATTAAAGTGGCATTTGAGCCCTGGAGACATCATTTGAAAGGGGCTCAGCACCAAATTGAAGTCCGGACAGACCATAAGGATCTGGAGAGCTTGCAGACTGCCCAGAAATTGAACCAACGACAGATTTGGTGGTCTCTCTTCTTTGCTAGGTTCAATTTCCGCGTTACCTATATACCAAGTGGTTGCAACCAAAAAACAGATGCTCTGTCAAGGAAACCAGAATATTCCCATATGGAAGACAAGCTTCTGCCCAGGACAGTTTTACCCATAGAGTCTTTCTCTGCAGTTTGGGAACCAATAGGTTTACGGGCTCGGATTCAGGAAGCAGAATGGCACGATGCGTGGGTGCCTCAACAAAGGGAGGAGTTGTGGCCCGACTCCCCTTGGACCATCACGGATGGACTCCTGAAATATCGTGATCAGCTCTATGTTCTGGGAGGGCCACTCAGAGGGCTCATTCTCATGCCATGTCATGATAATCCGGCAGCGGGGCATTTTGGCCTTTTCAAAACACTGATTCTAGTCTCCTGTACATTCTGATGGCCCCGAGTATGATACGACGTCCAAGCCTACATCACATCTTGTGTACAGTGTAGGCAGGCCAAGTCAGCGATGGGGCTTCACTGGATCTATTTCAGCCCGTGCCGACGCCCGAGAGACCCTGGGGAGCAGTGTCCATGGACTTCTTGATGGATTTGCCCCCATCTTCTGACTTCACAACAGTTTTTGTGGTAGTGGACATGCTGACCAAGATGGCGCATTTCATTCCTTGCCGTGGCTTGCTGTCAGCCCACGCCACCATTTGCATGTTCATCCAGCAGGTTTTCCAGCTGCACAGCCTCCCTGATAGGGTTGTTTCAGATAGAAGAGCTCAATTTACGGCTGTTTCTGGAAGGGGTTGATGAAGGCCCTAGATGTACAAATCTGCCTGTCATTGGCACATCATCCACAAATGGATGGCGGGACCGAGAAAGTAATCAGAATCCTAGAACAATATCTGTGCTGTTTTGTGAATCAGCAACAGGACAATTGGGCAGACTATCTTGCAGTAGCCAAGTCTGCGTTTAACA
Source organism: Crotalus tigris (assembly GCF_016545835.1). Taxonomy (NCBI): domain Eukaryota; kingdom Metazoa; phylum Chordata; class Lepidosauria; order Squamata; family Viperidae; genus Crotalus; species Crotalus tigris. The sequence continues at coordinate 346,051 of NW_024096931.1, read as the reverse complement.
ACTCACAGCACACCTCCACACGTATGACACTGTTCCTGGCCAATGTGAGGTATCATCCCTGCGTTTTTTCCCCTCTCACAGCTCTACTTCAGTTCCCGCAGCTAACGAATATCTGACTGAGTTACAGGCTATCCATCAGTTGGTGCGGCGACAATTAGATAAGGCCAAGGCAGATTACAAGAATGTCGCCGATCAATCAAGGCAAGATAATGTAGGCCCTACATTAATGGTGGGAGATCAGGTATGGCTGTCAACCAGGAACCTTCCATCAGACCGGCCTGCCAACAAACTGGACCACCAGTACCTAGGACCATTCCCTATCGAAGCCATCATTAATCCAGTTACTTATTGGTTAACCTTGCCACGGTCGTTATGGGTACATCCAGTCTTTCACCGGTCTCTCTTGGTCCCAGAACAACCAGCGTGTCTGCTTCACCGATCAGAACATCCCCCACCAGAACAATATGATGGAGACAGCGCTCCCAAGTATGAGGTCACCAGTATTCAAGACTCCTGTTGGCTGAAAGGCCAATTCCAGTATTTGATTGAGTGGAAGGGCTATGGACTGGAGGAGTTCATCTGGAAGGATGCGACCATGATGCATGCTCCTGCCTTGGTGGTGGTGCTCCACGAACAGCATCCGGCTCGTCAGACCCAGAGGAAGGGTCCTGCAGTGTGGGATAGTGTTGTGATTTCTCACCAGCAGCCGAGTCTGAAGACTAAGATGAGGAGGAGGAGCCTGGAGTTTCATTGGAGTCTGAGAAAGGCTCTGAGGAGCACCAAGACTCACAGTCAGACAAGGACCCCGGCCCCTCTACTCACGCTCGGACAGAGACAGAGCAGTTTGGGGAGCCTGAGTTGGGTGACGATGGGGAACAGTTGGGGGGCAATCTCAGATGTGCAGATACACAGAGAGGAGAGGCAACCAAGACAGAGGAAGGCAATGGGTCGGCTCTAGAGCCAAAAGAAAAGTCATTAAGAAGCCATGCCCTGGCTGGACTATAAAAGGGGGAGGTGTGAGAGGTGCTGGTTGCCAAAGGCAACCATTCGCGGCTTTATGTTTTGTTGATTGGGTTGTTTGCCTCTGAAGTCTTGGACATTGAGTCAGGTGTGTAAAAATAAAAAGGTTTGTTTTTCTTGTGGGTCCTGCCTGATTCCATAAAGAGGGTTTTTCCTTGTGAGTAAAGCATTGAGCAAGTACTTATGTAGGCTGGGACAGAACAGCCATTTCCTTCTAGCAGTTTAAATATGTAAAGACTACAAAAGGAAAAAATCTTGGCTTTCTTTTGTTTTAATTCAGAAGGGAGGAACAGGAGGATATGGGGGGTTGTTTGTTTCTTTGTTTCAAAGGAAAGGAAAGAGGGGCTTTGGGTCTGGGGGGGGCGCAGTAGGCAAATAGTGATGGCAGGCATCTTCTGGCGTGGGGTCCTTTTAAAAAAGCAAAACTAGGCAAAAAATAAAAATCCCCCACTCCATCCCCCAAGAGCTGGAGGCAGATGTGATTTTTTTTCTTGTTCAGAAGAGAGACTCTTCTGTTTTAACTTTTTTTCCTTGTCATTTTTTGGAAATTTCATCCTGCTTTCATGAGAGGGCAGCGTTTGGGGGGGTGAAGCTGTCCCCTTTCCCCTCCTCCAAGCCACAGCTGAGCAAAACACCCGCCTGCCCGCCCGGCTGTGCTCTTCCTCATATCCAAGGCTTTTGTTGTTGTGAGCATTTCCATTGACGATTGGCAGTGGGGGGGCTGTTTGATTTTTATTTCCCCCCATCTGCTGGGTGGTTGCAGCAGGTTTGGGTCACTTCTGTCATGCTGGGAGGTTACCCACGAAGCATGTTTGTTTTCGGGGGGGATCCCCACTCTGGTTGCTACGCTTGCTTAAACCCTCTTCCTCCATCTCCTCCTCCTCCTCACCAGAGCCCCCCTTTGTCTGCAACAATGGGGCAGGAAGACTCCTGCCGGGCTGGGGATGATGGGGAGTAGGGGCAGGGTTATTATACTCCCTGTCAATCAGGTTTGATTTCCTTTCTTCCCCCCCCCCCCCGCCTCCCCTGCTTGTAGCTGCCTCTCAGCCCTTCAATCTTGGGAGTTAGCATTGCTGGCACCTCTTTCTTCTGAGCCCCTCGTGCTGGGTAACTGTTGCCACTCAAGAGCTGTTTTAAGATTAGGGAATCTTGGGATAACAACTAGCACCCCGATACGTCCCCCATGCCCCCATTTCAATGGCAGAAGCCGCATCCTCCCCCCCACAAAGCCCCTGCAATCACCTTTCGGCTTCTTTGAGTGAACCAGAAGGAGAGAAGGGGGTAGAACAGTGCAAAGATTAATGTCAGAGAAACAGGCACAAATTTCCCATTAAAAGGGTGGTAAGTGGGTGTACAGATACTCATCAACCTACGAGCACAATTGAGCCCAAAATTTATGTTGCTAAGTGAGAAATTTGTTAAATGAGTTTTGTCCCATTTATGACTTTTCTTGCCACATTTGTTAAATGAATCACTGCAGTTGTTAAATTAGTAACACCGTTCTTAAGTGAATCTGGTGTAAATGCTGCTAACATCGGATGTTCTTGCTTTGACAATAGATGGAAATGTAGCCATCTTTTCTCTTTCGCTTTTAGAGTTAGTTGCTGCTGGGAGGGGGGATGTGGATGAGAGTCCAGTTAGTCATAACAATAATAACTCAGCTGTGGGAAATCAAGGTTATTGCACCCAGAGTTGATAAAGATTTGAGGGGCTGGAGAGTTGGGGAGAAAGCCCATGCTTCAAGCTAATTGGGGAATGTGATTTATGACTGTTCATTGGAGGAGGGAATTGTACTTTGCTACTTTGTGCCCAGGGAGGGGAATTCAGTTTTTGGCTTCAACTATGTAGTGCCGATACTTTGTTTCTCGAATAAAAGATTCTTTAAGGTAAACAATGCCTCGAAGTTCTTTTGAAGAGATTCATCTTTCGGAACCATGACATCTGGTTTCCCCATTGACTTTGCTTGTCGGAAGTTGCAAAAGGGGATCACATGACCCCGGGACTTTACAACATCATAAATATGAATCAGTTGCCAAGCATCCAAATGTAAATCACATGATCCTGGGGATGCTGGAACGGTCATAAGTGTGAAAAATGGTCATAAGTCACTTTTTTCAGTGCTGTTGTAACTTCAAACAGTCACTAAGCAAACTGTTGTAAGTCGAGGACTACCTGTATTTTATCATTTTTTATTTTTTTTTGTCATCAATTTTTTGACACCTTGTTAGGCGACTGGTAGTACTCGAATATTGCCATATCCTAAACGTGGTACAATTGGTGAAAAGGTTGAAAAGCCCTGTGCTAGGGAGTTGACAGAGAGCCTTAATTGACTCTGAAAGGAAAAGGTCAAGTAAGTAAGTGTGCAGAGAAGGGCCCTGAGTGTTATTTTGGCATATTCAGCCCTTGTTAACTCTTACATGGAAGAAGACCACGGGGGGGGGGGGGGGAACAGACTAGAGTGACTATGGAGAAGAAGGATGGTCAAACAAAATTCCAGTTCCAAAAACTATTGGAATATACTTACACACACACACACACACACACACACACACACACACACACACACGTATACCGGTATATATCACATAAAGGGAGTACAATCTCAGGTAAAGGGAGAAGCTATAAAAACTCAGTTGCAGCAGAATCTGAGGGCTGCTCGGGAGAATCCAAAGTGTAGTATGATATAAAAGTCACCATGGGAGACAAAGCGGTGCGGTTGTTGCAAACTCAGGATCCTAACCTTTCCGTGAGTGGGAAGACTCCTGGAGGGTGTCACAGAAGAGACTCGGGAGGTGTAGGGCGAGACCTACCTTGTACATAAAACCCAGTGAGGAAATGAGAAAAGAGGAAGATTTTGCAGAGCAAGCTTTTGACTGGCCCCTTGCTGTGCAGATAGACAAGTCCTAGCTTAACCTCACAGCAGAAGCTGATCTGGAAATACTCTCAGAGGAATTAAAAGCGTTACAAGCAAGCCAAGTACCAATACACAAAACAAACACTTGAGATGCAAAATCAATAAGGCAGAAAGCTTACCACATTCCGGAAAGAGCTGCAGAGAGACAGGGTCAAAAAATGCAAAATGTGTTACAGTTTGGTGTTGGCAAACATTCACACAATGAACATGATACCCCAAAGCTGAAATTAGGGTGGATTTCTGATCATCAGAGAGAACTGGGACTCTCCCAAAATTCAAAATGCAGTAGAACTCAGGGCTACTCTTGACATTTTGTTCACTGTCTTCAGGGTTTGGTTTTGAACTGAGCCTGTTCTTCACAGTGCTGTGTGACACCAGACAAGAGAAGCCCTCTTTCCCATTTGTACCCTCTGGATTTGAGCGTCAGCAGGGAGCAGATGGCAGAGTCCCTCCGGGGCTTTATCTGAACTTCAAAGAGAAACCTGATGGCCAAGCAGAACAGATTCCTTTAACACTCCCATCTCAGAAACGCCTCTTTCTCTTCCTCTCCCTCCCTCCCTCCCTCCCTCCCTCCCTCCCTCTTTCTTCAGGATAATGAGCCTTATTAAAGTAAATAAAAATACAATTGTATAGCACCCTGCAATGAGTATAGCCACTTGGGGGAAATAAATGGAAAATGGCCCCCAGCCTGATGAGAGAAGCTGGAGACGACGGGCAAAGCTGCAGCTTTGATTTTCCCCCTCTTGATGCTGAGATAGTTGGAGGGGCTGCTCTGGAAGCATCAACTCTGGGCACAGCTTGGAGGGCTTCTGAATGCCCAGGTCCTCTCCTGGCCTCCTTCTCCTTTGGCTCTGTCCTGCAGCCTGAGGCATTTAAGGAACTTCATTGGCACCTCCGGGTCCACGTAGGATGAACTTTGTAGTACTTGTATTTGCTATTGTATTCCTCCATCTCATAGTAAAGATGAGAGACTCGAGGAGCGTATGTTACATGTGCTACCAACTCATGTTCCTTGTTATCTTCCTTCATCTGCCTGTCCTTCAAAGCCTCATTCCTATCTCCCTGCTACACAGCTCTGATAAGAATCAAAGTGGGGAATAAGGGCCACGCAGGATGGAATCTGTAATATGCAATATGGGTTTTGTAGTACTGTTGCACTGACTAACATGGGTTTTCTTGTATGTTAAATTTGCCTTTCTTTAAAAAAAAACAGAATTGGCAGAGAAGCATTCGATAAATTTTAGATAAAATAGTTTCATTTTTAGGTAATGAACAAAGCAAGTATTCAAGCCCAGCATTGGGAAGCACTGTCTATGTATCTTACTGACACCCATTCTGATTTTTTTTCCCTTGCATTTTTTTTTTACTTTTTATTTAGCATACAGAGCTCTTTTTTATGGCTATCACTGGATGCTTTAATTCTTACAGTATAACTGGATAGATGATTATTTCTAAACCAATCAACTTTTACTTTAACGTTTCCTTGCTGTGTCAGCCACTTTTCCAGGTTCTCTCTCTATTTCATAGAGAGACCCTCTTTATCAGAGTTCTCTAACAAAAAGCCCTGTTAAATGATTTTCTGATTCAGCTGCTTATTGGAGACAGCATACTGAGGCAGAACTTATGGCCAAATCTGATCTTCAGAATGAAGATCTCTCTTGAGAAAAGCCCAGATCTACGGTACTTGGTCCTGTATACCTACTCAGTCCCCGCTCACTAAAGATCCCAGTGAACCAACAGGAGGATTCCAGCCAGGGTTTCCAGCAGAAAAGAGTCATAATTTAACTACTGCATTCATCATCATCCCTGGTTGCCATTTGGGGAGAGCCTTTCCTGCAGTCATGTCAGGAAGACAGCCCAGCAAAACATTTCCTGGCCTTCTGGGCACCAAGCAGTCAGGAAATAGAGTTTCACCATTTCTGTGGGGCTTTGAAGGTTGAGCGATTCTCACCTTCCTGGGGGAAACCCCCCCCCAGGACTGGAAAAGAGTTGGTGTGGTTCCAGTCTTTAAAAAAGGAGAAAAGGTGGATCCAGAAAACCACAATCACTTTGACATCAATACCTGGGAAAATTCTGGGAAACGTAATTGAGCAGTGGGCTTAGAGGGCTGTCACAGGGAAGAGTGGGAGGGTAGGACAAGGAGCAATGGGTGGAAACTCATCAGAGGGTGATCCAGCCTGGGACTAAGGAGAAATTTCCTGTGGTTTCCTTTGGCTGATGCAGCTGAATATGCTTCAACTTGTGGCTCACCAGACCTGCTTATTTCTTAAGCCCATGTTGGTCCACTGGATTCTTGAGCAAGGAAGAACCAACACACCCATTTATTTTTCTTCCAACAAGAAGAAAATATTTGTAAGAATCAGTAGGATATGATACTAGGCATGGTTGACCAGATGATAGCTGCTTGTAAAATCTTCTAAATTTAAAGCACCAGGAGAGAAAGCTGAGTCCAGTTCATATCAAAGGTGCTGACTTATAAACTGAATGGCATCCTGGGTCAAACCTGGACCCAGGAATCTTGCAAATCCAAGAACTCCTTCATTTTGAGACTGTCCTGTCTAAAGTGAGGTGGAGAGCCAGCCTCTGCCCTGGTGTTGCCAGAGAGAAAGTCTTTCTCAACCTGCAACAGGACAGGATCCTCGCCTTCCCCCTGGCTCTTCCAAGAAGGGAGACCACAACCCCTTGGCCAGTACTCCCACAGAATTCCTCTCTTTGGACCAAGCGCTGTCCGGTTCCTCTACAAGGTCCTCTGATAAGCAATTCTAATTATATATATATAATATTTAATTCATGTGCACCATCTTCTTCCCCCGAGGAAACACTTTCTAGCACCAGCTAATTCCAGCTTATTTTTGCTGCCTAACTTTTCTTTATGTTATGGAACAGTAATTCTGAATTAATTTGTATGCAATTCTTCAGTTATGTAACTAATCTGCATATTTTACTTTCCGGATGCAAAATGTTTCTGTGGAGGTTTAAGAAAGCAAGGAGGAGAATTTCAGCAGCCAAACAGCTGCAGCTTTGTGTCTTGCAGAAGGGGCTATGGGCCCTCTGAGCATGTTGGGGGCAATGGTAGGATGGATCGGAGGGAAAAGGGAAGCGGGGGCTGCAAGGCGGTGGAGGGAGACCCAGGCCCTGTTTCCAAAGGCCCTGGAGTCCAGTTTTGGGGGACTCCTTCTCCCTTCCCCAACTGCAGCTGAAATCAGTCCGGAGGAAATTGGGAGCATTGCCCTTGGAGGGGCCAGGGCTGGGCCTGAGGGTGGGGTCCTGTAGCCAGAGCTTCTCCCTTCGGGGGCCCCTGGGAAGAAAGAACCCTCCTGGGCAGTGCTGGAAGAGCATCCGTGTCGCTCTTCCCATTGGGCCGCCTTGCCTGCCGGGTCTGGACTTCCTTCCAGCAAGGAGCCTGCTGGGTGCCTGCCCTGCCAGCTCTAAGGAAAGTGTGGCGGCCTGATGCTCTGAAGGTTTGACAGTCTGCACGTCTTTAGCTGTCTTTATTTCGTGCAACATCCTTTCAGACGCACAGTGGGCTATCATACGTGGCTGTGAAGAAAGTGAGAAACTCAGATTCCTTCCTTGGTGTTTTCATGCTTTATTTATTTAGTACTGATTATTTATTAGTTTCCTCTGGTTGCCTACTTCCTCCCAGAGGTCCCTAAGTGATTTACAAGAGCACAACACAACTTTCTTAAATAAGGTTATAACAGTAAAACAAAGTTTTAAATCAATACATTCAAAAATTAAACCAAAGCCCATTTTTAAAAGCAGAAATGGTAAATAATTAGCAGATGACCGTGAGATGAAAGTTATTAGGGGCAGACAGATTGTACCGCCTGGATAAAGGCTCTGGCCTCAGAATTCTAGTCAGAAACCTCGCCTTTCACCTTGCAAAGGGCTAGGAACTCTGAACCACTCCAGATCCAGGTGCAGCACCCAGGAACCTCCATGGGCCAGAAAGGCCCAGACAGCCCCACAGCTGCTGAGGCAGGAAGCCAGACCAGAGAGGTTTGGCCCAGCTGCACCCAAAGCTTTCCATCTCTTCCTTCCGCAAAGGACAAAGGCTCCAAAAAGCCACAAAGGAAAGTCAGTGGATTGTTTTGAATTTCCCTGTCATATTCATGAGTTGAGAGGTTGCAAAATGTGGTGATATCAATGAGCAATTATTTTTCAGACCAATTTTATGCCCTAATGCTTCCGCCAAATTGTGAGAAGTATCTTTGCAAATTAATGGCCCTGAATTAGGCTTTAAAATGAGTACAGAAGCTGATATAAGTCTGATTTCAAGACTCACTCTAAAGAAGCTCTTAGCGAGCCTGCCTTGCCCAGCAGATGACTGCTTCCCTTAGGATACTTAACGGAAATAATAGAATAACAGAGTTGGAAGGGACCTTGGAGGTCATCTAGTCCAACCCCCTTGCTTGAGCAGGAGACTCTCTAGACCACAGGTGTCAAACTCGCTGCATCATGTGACGTATCACGATGTATCGTGACTTTTTTCACATTGCCGGAGCTGGGATGGGCGCGGCCTCTGCATGATGCAAATGGCCCCCAGGCCATCAGTTTGACACCCCTGCTCTAGACCATTTCAGACAAATGGCTGTCCAGTCTCTTCTTGAGCACCCACAAGGATGGAGCACCCACAATTTCTGGAGGCAAGCTGTTCCACTGGTTAACTGTTCTCACTGTTAGGAAGTTTCTCCTTAGTTCTAGGTTGCTTCTACTTGATAGGAAGCACAAAGGCATTCATGCCCCATGCTGAGACAAACAGTGCAATCAGTCTAATGCACTGTGGAAAGACTTCTCAAGATGCATCCTGAGAAAGTGGAACATTACGGATTTCTTCCATAATGATTAAGGAGGGCCTTACTTTCCATGCATGCCAGATGTAGGGCAGGATGCCTTCAGTTCTATGCTACACACTGTCCAACCGGAAGGAGCACGCATGGCCCAATCCTTGAAACGTCCACTGATGTAGTATGCTGTCTCCCCTTACTGGAGATCTCCAAACAAAGACTGGCTTTGTCCACAACACTTCAATGGACCATGCATTGAGCAGGAACTACATGACCATTTATTCACTTGCCAGATGTGTATATCCATCTCACATACAAGTAGTCCTTGCTTAACAATGGTAATTGGGAACTCTGTGTTAAGGGATGCAGCTGTAAGGTACAATCTCGCACGGCTGTGCCGATTTACGATAGCAGTTCCATCAGTCCCAGCTTGGACTCCCCAGTCACAGCATCCTGCAGTCACACAATCACCATTTGCCTCCTGCCAGCTTCCCCTTTGAAATTGGTTGTCGGAAGCTGGCAGTGAAAGTTGCAAATGGTGATCGCATGACCAGGGCGATGCTGTGATGGCCACAATTACAAGTATCTGTCATTAAGGCCCCTAATTCTGGTTGCTGAACAAGTGGACATAAGCAAGGGCTACCTGAATGTGACTCTTGGAGGCTCACAAGTGTTTATTTATTTAAGAAAATGTAAATGGCTGTCCAACTCACTCTCACTGACTGGGTGGTTTACAAAGGTAAAGACCCAACATAAAAACAATGAAAAGCAATCCAGAGTGTAGTCCGGACGGAGGTGACTAGGAAACCATGCAGAAAGCCTCCCTCTCCAGGAAAGGGCGCACAGCTCGTGGTTGCACAAAGCCCCTCCTGTCCATGAGTGCCCCCTGCTCTTCAAGCAGGAGTCGCAAATTCAGGGGAACCCCCAGATTACATACTGGCTCTGTCTGGGGCAGCGCCACCCCATCCAAGACCAAAGATGGCGATTCTCCACGGACCAAAGAACCCCAAACCCAGAGCCACTCGCTCTTTCCAGGGTTCAGTTTCAGCCCATTGCTCCCCATCCAGCCCCCAACAGCCTCCGGACATTTTTAAAAACCACTGGGATAAAATATAAAAATATAAACCGCAACAGCACAGAATCACATTGAAACCAGCATGAAAAGTTCAGTTAAACACGAAGCCTGTCAGTCAGCCAGCGAAGAATGTAAATCATAGGTCCACTTCATCTGGCCACTTCCAAGGAGCAACATTCCTGCCAGATGCCCAGGCTCCGTGGCAGAGCCAAGTCTTCAGGCCCTTCCCAGGGGCCAAAACACTAAGGGCCAATCTAGGTTCTGGGTGGCAGTGGGGGGGGGGCATCATGATAGAAATATTTCTCCTCCTGGATCCCATCAGTTGACATTCCCTAAAAGACACCTCTTCCCTGCCAGATCTTCTTTTGTAATAACTTTATTGAAGTTTTTAATAGATATAGTAAATATCAATACAAACTAAAAGATCAAAGAAAAGCCAGAAAAAAATAAAAGTGAAGACAAAAAAGGGAAAAAAGAAAAGAAAAAGACCAAAAGAAAAAAGAGAAAGGAAATAAAGTAGTTTCTAACTTTCAACACACATAGCATAAGCTAACATGAGTCTCTGACCTCTTCTTCCCTTATTCTAACTCATACAGAATTCAGGTGCTATCTTTTCAGTCCTGATTCAGCAAAAAGTCCATTAGACGCTACCAGAAATATCAAACACATAATTTACCTCTGATCAAACGCTTCATCCTTTTGCACTTCACAATCTTGGCCATTAATTCCCTCCAGTGGTGTTGTGGGATTTGACCATTCATCAATCTCCAAAAGATTCGTCAGATTTTTTTCCCAAGTTACTTCATAAATCCAGTGAAGAGGTTCAGAGTTTCTTGTCACAGCTGCTCTTTGTCCAAGTCCTTTCTTGATTTTTCTTGGATTTCTGGTTTAGTTCTTTCACTGGAGAAGAGCCTAATGCTGGGAAAGATGGAGGGCAATAGAAGAAGGGGACGGCAGAGAAGGAGGTGGCTGGAGGGAGTCACTGAAGCAGGAGGTGTGAGCTGAAATGGACTCCAGAAGATGGAAGAGAACAGGAAGGCCTGGAGGAACGTTGTCCATGGGGTCACGATGGGTCGGACACAACTTCACAACTAACAACAACAACATTATATTCCATGCTTACAAGTCCTAGTCCTGTGCCAGGAATGTTGCTTTTTAAAGTCACCCTTAACATCTTCTAAAAGTTTAACCATTGGAGCCAGCATGCTTTCCAAGATATTAGTTATTAATATCTCAGTCCATGTTTTCAAAGAACCCTTTAAGCAACTCAAATGGGTTGGCCATTTTGAAACTTTAGTTTAAAAGTTGATAAATGCACTTTCCTTTTTTTTCTTTCTGCTTGGTCCTTTAGTCCCATCTAGTGTCCATTTACAACATTCAAAGAATCTCATTTCCTAATATAGATTTAATTTGTTTCCGTTATTTCCCACGTGTGTTATTTAATTATATACTTATTTTTCAAATCTAACAAAAAAAATATAAATTTTCCAAATTCCATTGGTTTCCTAGTCTGTTTATAACTTTCTTAAAAAATTTTTTTTGTTTTTTATCAATTTATATTGTTTTTAAACTCTTATGTATTTATTTAAAATTCCTAGTATTTTTTTAATACTAGGAATTTTAAATAAATACATAAGAGTTTAAAAACAATACAAATTATAATATATTTCATATAGTATAATATAAACTCTTATGTATTTATTTAAAATTCCTAGTATTAAAAAAAATAAGATAAAACTCACCAGGTGTCAAATTAAACTCAGTGTTTTGAAGGTCTCTAATTGGAAAATGACTACAGCTGGCTTTTTAAAGGTTCTGTTGTGGCTGAGAGCCAAATGTTGTCTCCATCATCTCCTGATTCTTAGTCCTAGGGAGGACCATTGTTCTACGAACCCCTCATGAGAAGCTGCCCATTGGAGTGCTTATGGGCAATCTCCAGCCTTCTCCTTCTCTGGAGAGGTTCCAAAGGATGGGTCTATTTGCTGGTCCCTTGTTCTCTACTTATTTATTAAATTTATTTTATTTATTAAATTATTGTTGTGGTCATCGTCTGCACTGTTCACAGAGAAATCTTCAGTCAGCCATGATGCATCTGGAAGCTGCTCTTTCTTGCTGCATCTGATGAGGATAGGTAGATGTAACTGGGAAAGGTGAGCCTTCAAATATCCTGTTCTCAAGCCATGTAGGACATTATAGGTCATTACCAGCATCTTGAATTGCATCCAGAAGCGCACTGGGAGCCAATGCAGCTCATAGGCCAGAGATGTAATGAGTCCTGCTCAAGCATCAGACATAACTGCCTGGGCTACCACATGGTGCACCAATGAAGTGCTCTCTGTGATTCCATGGGTCATCACACCATTTGGGGAGATTTTTAGAATTCTCAATTTCCAGAACAGAAGCGCAGGTGTAAGGAAAAGCAAATCAAGCAGTTCGTATATTTATTTACTCTAATGTAATTCAGTTTATAATGAAGAGTGCTGCTGGCAGTGGGCTGTTCTGAGCACCCAGACCTGCTGACTTCTGGAGCTCAGATGTCCACCCCATTTGTTGCTAGGAAACAGTTGCAAAAAAAGACCCTTGGTCCCTCCTTGTGTGACATCCTTCCTCCACTAGAGAAACTCTGCAGTGGAACCTCACTGACTTTGAGCTCCCTCAGAGGCAGCCTTCTGCAGGGGAGGCTTTCACTGAGATGCCTCTCTGAGCAGGAATTAGGCTCGGTGGCCTTCCCAGCACACAAGGCAATCCTGCCTCACCTGCTGCTGCAGTGGACTCCCTTCTCCATTCCTGCCACCTGTGAGGAAGCCAAAGGAATCTGGCTGGTGGCCCAGGCAGCTCCACTGCGGTGCCACTCCTCCGTGCCTCCTGCAACACCCAGCACCCTCACATTCCAGGAATGTCTCCCTGGGGTGTGAGCTGTCTTTGCTGTGGAGATGGGTTCCACGGTTCGTCCAGCTTCCTGCTAGGGATTTTTATAGAGTCCAAAGCCATCGGCCCCTTGAAGAGGAAAGCGTCTCTGAAAGCTGCCAGAAGGACCGTGGGCCACACCCACCCCACCTTAAGACTGTGCCCCTCCCTATGTTCGGCTGTTGTGCGGGGGGCTAGGGGTTTAGCTGCCCAGAGTTGCTTGACAGTGAGATGGGCGGAGTATAGATTAAACAAACAAACAAGAAGAAAACGGAAGTGATCTGCTCCAGAAGCCTCTGGCTGCCATTTGCATCTTTTCCAATAAAGTTACCCAACCTCAGAGCCATGGGGGGGGGGGTGTGTCTGCCCAGCCTGGAAAAGACTGCGGAGAGGGAGGGTCCTCTGTATTGCTTCTTGTCCCTCAGAGTGGTGTGTGGCCACTTCTCCTTCACTCCTGGCCTCTGGGGCCAGAGGAGGGGCACTGCTCTGGGCAGCCTAGCCAGCCCTGCTGGACGAGGGCCATTTTCTGGGACATGGAAAAGGCAGCATAGAAACGGGAAGACAGGCAGAACATGCAGTCCACTTGGGGGGGGGACATCTCTTGCCCCCGGGTGGGCCAGTCATAGAAGGACAGCAATGGCCCATCCACAAGGGGTGCCTGCTGTGGCTGCTGGAGACATGCCAAGGAGAGGGCCAGGCGCGGGAAGGGAGGGGGCGTGTGACAGGTGGCCTGCCTCTGACTGGAAGCACTTGACACCTCAAGAAAGAGGCGCTTTAACATTTGGAGGGTTCTGGAGCCATAAATCACAGGCCAGGCTGCTTGAAAAGGATAGAATACATTCAATTTTACAGGATATTAAGCTTCATCTAATTTGAACATAGGAATGGACCAGCAAAATAAATGACCAATTTTTGAAGGCGAAATTACCATTTGGCTGGTGCCATTATGAAGCTGCTGGCATTTTATCATGTTCTTAACATAATATTGCTTGTCTATTGATGCATAGTTATAATGCCAGCACAAATTAGAAGGTGGTGAGAGAGGAGAAGATGAGGGCTGTGGAAAAATGGGCATCATTTGTCAAATTTTCCTCCTGAGATCTTTTGTGCTGACGATGATATGCAGATTAAAGTAGAAGTGAATGGAGGATGGGGCAAAACAAATTAAGGGAAGGGACTTAGGGTGGTGGTGGTCACGTGAGGCCAGATGGAGAGAAGGATGACTCTCTGGAATCACTTGTTCTCCCTTGGAGACCTCCAACATGGACTCTGCATGAGCCCTGAACTTCTGGGATCCCACCATCTTGGGGGAAGAGCTTTAGGGACCTGGAAATGGCAGTCAGTGAATATTTTCTTTGAAGTGAGGCCACTCCATGGACTTTCCATGCAACTCTTTCCTCATTAGTAGACCATCACCTACTACTTGATAAGATAGAAAAATATGGGTTAGACATCACCATCACCAAATGGATTCATAACTGCACTCAACGTGTAGTCCTCAATGGATCTGCATCTACATGGATGGAGTCATGCAGTAGGGTATCCCAAGGCTCTGTTTTAGGCCTAGTGCTCTTCAACACCTTCATCAATGATCTGGACGAGGGGATAGATGGGGAACTCATCACATTTGTGGATGACACCAAGTTGGCAGGAATAGCCAACACTCCAGAAGACAGGCTTAAGATACAGGAGGACCTGGATAGACTTGGGCGCTATCTAACAAAATGAAATTCAATGGTGAAAAAAGTAAGATTCTACATTTGGGCAAGAAAAACCAAATGTACAGGTATAGTATAGGGGGTACCTTGCTCAATAGTAGTAACTGTGAGAGGGATCTCAGAGTCCTAGTGGACAATCACTTAAATATGAGCCAGCAGTGTGCTGCAGCTGCCAAAAAAAGCCAACACAGTGCTAGGCTGCATTAGCAGAGGGATAGAATCAAGATCACATGAAGTGTTAATAACACTTTACATTGCCTTGATAAGGCCACACTTGGAATACTGCATCCAGTTTTGGTCGCCATGATGTAAGAAAGATGTGGGGACTCTAGAAACAGTGCCGTGGCTGGAAAGGCTCCCTTTCTGGGTCCCATCAAATGATGTTCCTTAGTAACATGCCTCTCCTGATGGATCTGGTGGGACAGGTAGATGTAACTCATAGTGATATGGAAATCTGTTGATGCAGACCAGAACTGCATTTGCTGACTCACATTCAGTTTATGATCCATTACTTTGCAAAGGACTTTTTTGCCATCCTATTGCCAAGCCAAGTTCACGGCTGCCGAGGCAAGAGCCAAGACTAGAGAGGGCCATCGATAAAGGTGGGAGAGGCAGCAGACTGGAGGCCTCAGAAATTAGCTCCTGCAAACAGGCTCAACTTGGAGGCTGCTGAGCATGGGCAGCACTGGGGTCCTTTGCTTTACCCCAAGATGATCTGCACGTGTTCTGTTTCCACAATAAAAGCTGTTTTCCAGGCTTGCCATGCCCTTGAAGCTTCTGCAGTTAGCCACTGAGCGCAAAATTGTTTCTGGAGATTGGAGATTTATTGCCAGGTCTACTGTGAAGTCTGACTCCAATATCCCTCATCCTATCCCTGTTCATTTCATCTCTGTTTCCTAAATGAAGAACTTGGCACTCATCTCTGTTAAATTTCATCCTGCTACTTTAGCTCATTTATCTAAGCTATCAAGACCGTGTTGAAATTTATCTCTACCCTCCGGAGCAGAGGTTGTCAGGCCTGTGATGCTGTGACCCCTAAAACAATGAGTTCATTTCTGTGGACAGCCCACCTTCAATAAGACTGTCAGATGCTTTGCTCTGACAGCTGGTTGGGCTGAGCAGCATCTTGGTCTGGCAGGATCCCTGGGAAGCCCAGAAGGACCCAGCAGGTGGGAGAAGAGGTAGGGAGGCTGACTCGGGGTTCAGAGCAAGAGTCAGATGGCAGCATCCTTCAAGTGCAGATCTTGAGCTTCCCAGCACCCACAAAATGCTTTGGGGTGAAGGAACCATCAAGATTTGTTGGCTCAGGCTTGGCCCACAGAGTAGGTTCTCCTCAGGCTGTGGATGAGTTTGAGGAAATGAGGCAGGAAGAAGCTGCTGTCCTAACAGCCAAAGGCCTGGCAGGCAGGGGCTGGAAGTGCAGGTGGGGAAAAGCACCGGCTGTCTTCCCAAGAGGGTAGCAGGGAAGTGCACAATCCGGTTGGCCCCTTGTTCCCCAGAGGCGACGTAGGGAATTCTGGAGCCCCATTTCAGATGGACCTTCCTCCCCCCAGGCAATCCAGACTGCCACTCCAAGCAGGATCAGCTTCCCAGGTGCTCAGTCCCTCAGCTCCCAGGTGCCAGTTTCCCCCGCCAGTTTGTGGGGTCCCTTGGTTGTCTCTGAGCTTGGCTGTTTTCTTGCAGACATTTCATTGCCCAACTAGCTGATATCATCAGTGCTAGAAGGAAATGGGACTTGCCCTGCCAGTATTGGTAGGAGTGTTCTTGGTAGTTCTTGATTAGGCTGTTATTTGCCATTAGGTTGGTTGTTTGAGTTGGTAGTGCCTTGATTGGGGTATTATTTACTGCTTGTTGGTCTGGTATTAATCTTGGGGTTCATCTCTGCATATCTGGGTGTTGATGCCTGATGAGGAAGCATTTTGGTCTTTTAGTTTCCTTTTTAGCTTTTTGGTTGTTTCTTTTGAATGGTATGTAGATATTATTTATCTCTATGAGCCTATTGATGGCTGATTTGTCTGAGTGTCAGGCCTCCAGGAATTCTTTGGTGGTTTTGGACTTGGCTTTGTCTAGGATGCTCACAGTTTCCCAGTTGAAACTGTGGTTAAGTCTATCCATATGTTGTGCAATTAGGGAGTTTTCTAGACCCAGATTATCTGGGTTTCCTGATCCTTGTCTAACAGCTGCATCACTCCTCCACCCTTTGGTCACCTCCTGAGAATAGAGGACTCAAGGGTGATCCTGATGGCCCTCCACCTAGTTCTTCTTCTCCTCCTCCATTTCAATGAAGACCATTAATCAGCTTTCCTCATCCCAGGAATTTGGGACACCTGTGGCCTTAAGTTGGCCTAGTGGGACACCCACTACTATCCACAGAAGAGAGCTGCAACTCAACGAGTCTTCTTCCACGGTTACTTGAAGTGGGGAAGGCCAAAATGGAGTCTTCAGGACTGTCTGCCTGTGACTGTTCTTGGAGTCTTGTATGACCCTGGAGACGGTATCCAGGGTGACATCCAGTCACTTGAAGAATCTGCTCTGATTTGTCATAACCTTTCCCATCTCAGTCCTAACAATGGGATAGGGACATGCAGAGGCAGCTCTTAAGCAAAGGGCCAAGGATTTGGGAGCCCAGTTGGAGCCAACACCCAGCCAGGGATGTGTTCCTAGGCTGCCATTCACTCTTTCTTTGGCCAAGCCAAACAACCAGCTCCAAATCCAGAAGCGGCCAGCCTGGCAAGATTCATGCTTGCCCGGGGGAAGGGGCAGTGAAATGCCAACTCACCTTTTTGTTCTGGTCCCATGGGAGGGAGGGCCTCCCTCCCTCAACTAACAATACCTCATCTACTCCAATTTTATTTTGCTTAATGTCCCTGAATTGTGCCTTATTATTTTTTTAAAAAGTCACCTCACTGGTTTTATAATTATGGGGTTTTTTAGTTGCTCTCTCACTCAGGGTTTTTTTGTTTTGTTTTGTTTTGAGTGTGACTGCACTAAAATGTCTTCTTTTGTTTTATCTTGTCAAGGACCAGGTATCACTTCAGTTCACAGGTGTAACCGCCAGGCCTGTGAGTGTTGAACCCAGGAAGAAAACTCCTCTGGCCATTCAGTTCCTTTGCCACCCATTTGCCTTGGGTGGGCATTGCCTGGTGACCTAAATGGGGGTTTTGATATTGAGCAGAATATCCTCTGTAGGGAGCCCTTTGTCTTTCTTCCTGCCAAAAACTTTATTTCTAATTTCTATTCCTTCTAGTCCAACTTTTCTTAAGCTTTATTCTGCGCATTGGATAAAAAGAACAAGATGATACGGGCAGTCTCGGTGCCTTCCTGGCCCTCTTTTGAACCATTTGTTTGCTTCAAATTCCTTTCGGTTTCCACAGTCGCCATTCAAATACTTTGACAGACAATTGAAGTGGTGAGGACACCCGTGATTCTGGGCTCTCCACAATTTGCTGTGATCTCACAATCCAGAGACTCTGAATAAATAATAAAGCCAAGGCAGGTGTCTTTCTGGAGCTCACTTGCTCTTTCCATTATCCCTCGGCTCTTGCTGATGCCATCTTGAGTTCTCTCGTCTCTTTTGATTCCAGCAAGTGGCTCTTGTTCCGGGGTTTACTGAACTGGAATTGCATAATTCTGGTATCTGGTACTTGAGCTAAGTTCAATTGTTCAATAACTTGAGCTTTTTTAATGCTGCCCTTTTTGGGTTTTGGAACATAAATAGATTTTTTCCAGCCCCTGGGCCATTCTGTGCTTTCCATGCTGCTTATAAATTACAAGGAGCTCTTTAACTGCATCACCTTGTAAAATCTGAAGCAGCCCTGCTGCTGTTTCATCAACTCTTGCAGTTTTGGTGTTAGCAATATTTTTTAGTGCCCATCCGGGCCAGAGTGTCTGGCAGAAGTTCAATGATCAACTTTGTATGTAGTATTGATTTGGGGACATTTTCTTCCATATGTTCACACTTCTCTGCTTTATATCTTCTGTGTCCAATACATTAATCTGCTTTTTGTGTCTTTCATTATGCTGTTTTTGCATAAAAGTTTCCCTTGATTTCTGAAGTTTTATTAAATAGCTATTTTGCCTTTTCTCTTTGTTTCTTTCTCAATTTCCTTGCATTGCATATACTTCTATATCGCTTCATGAAAACAATTAATCAGTGGAATGGCTTGCCTCCATCGGTGGAAGTTTTTTAAAAAAGATTGGACAGCCATTTGTCAAGGGTTGTATAGGGTCTCCTGCTTGGACTACAAGACCTCCGAAGTATCTTCCAACTCTATTATTCTGTATTCTTTTCTGGAAGTCAAATTTTGCCGGGACAAAATAGTCTTCTGCCTATGTTGCTTTTTCTTTCTTCCTTTCTTTAGGTATCTTCAGTTTCTGAGCCAAGAGCCAATTCCTCTTCTTTTGCTTTTTGCATTACAGGATATCTTTGCTGATTTTATTTTATTTATATCTTACCTTTATTATTTTGATAAGTAACTCCAGGTGATGAACATACCTAATACTCCTACCTATTTTTTTCCCCACCACAACAACCCTGTGAGAGGCAGTGACTGACTCAAAGACACCCAGCCCGCTTCCATGCCCCAGGCAGAACTGGAACTCACCACCTCCTGGTTTTTGGCCTGGTGCCTTAACACAAGACCAGATTAGCTCTTCGTATTTTCTTTATACTTAATTTCAGTTCAGGGTTCTTCAAGCACTCTATTCAAATTAATTACTTAATTGTGGAGGCTTTTCGTTTGCTTATCAGATTTGTGTTCCACCACAATCAGAATGACTTTTGGTGGTTCACATTGTCAGAGTGTGGCCAGATCTTCTTGACCTGGGGGGGGGGGAGCTTTGCAAGGGTGGCCAGTGAGAGCGAAGGAGCTTCTGCTTCTCCTCCTGGGTCCCCCTCTTCCCTTCCTCCCCCAATCTGGGCTGATCGGGAGAGGGTGGAAAGAAAGGCTGAGTTCCATATGGTTTCCTTTCTCCAGGATCTGCTCAGCCTCTGCTTCTCCATTGGGGTGGGGTGAGCCTCTCTCTGCCCAGTCTTTCCCCAGAGACGCCAGGGCTTCTTCATGCCCAACCGATTCTCCACCCTCTCCACTTTTGGGCCTCTATGGAGTCTTGTCCCTCCAAGTCCACTTCCCTTCTTCCTGGGAAGCCACCTCACTTCCAGACCACAAACTGATGACTTTTCTCCCCAGCCACTCCCTTCCCTCCATCTTGGGCAAACCTGTCTGTCTGTCTAATCTATCTATCTATCTATCTATCTATCTATCTATCTATCTATCTATCTATCTATCTATCTATCTATCTATCTATCTATCTATCATTCCCCCCCCCCCCGGTAACATGTCCCACAGCAGCAAAGCAGCTGCTTCTGCCCCCAGGACATCTTGGCATCTGCCCCCCCCCCAACCCCCAGGCCTGCATCTCAGCAGCCCAGCTGCTTTGCTCATGCCACAACCTCACACCAGCAGAACAGCAGCCAGGCCAGGCCACTAAAACCCATGTGCCATATACACATACCAATAAAGAGCTGGTTTTTTTATGTGAAATAAAAACCCAAATCATTGCACACTAGTCTGATTCTACAAAGGCTCCATAAAAAGTTTTATTTTGTAATAGCTTGAGGGATGCCAACAAAGTGGGGAGATGGAATTTCTCAGGGGATACCATTCCCGAATGTCACAGGCTGAGAGAATCACTCTGAGGAATGGCAGGAAGACATGCCTAGCCAAGATGTGAAGTGTGGGAATCCTCCTCAAAAGCTCCGATCCTCCCTCCCCTTCCCTTGCAAAAATAGGTTAGCAGCAGTTTCTCCTGTGACATCTAACTTGGGCTGGTTAACATTCGGTAGGGAAAGTGTTCTTGGGAGTTCTTTGATGCCAAATATGGGGACTTAAAGGTGAAAAACAATATTTTGAGTTGCATTTGGAAACTAGCAAGGAGCCTGTGCCAGGCCAGGAGCAGAGGTGGAATATCTTGGCGGATGTTGGCAGAAACCTCCCCCCCCCCCCCCGAGTAACCGGACTCTTGTCTTCTGGACCAACTGAAGCTTCTGAAGGACTTTCAAAGGCAGACCTATATAGAGGGCATTGAAGTGGTCCAGGTAAGGGATAATGACAGAAGAAGGGTCTCAAAGCCCTCTTGTTCTAGGTAGGAGTATAATTGATGCACCAACTAGACCTGGGCAACACTCAGCTGAGGTAGCGGGGCCTGAGCTGATCACAGGCCCACCTACCCATCTTGCAGTAGTCAGGAGGATCCAGGTCATGGACCCTCTCCATCAGAAGTTGCTCTGCATCAGCATCCCCAAAGCAAAGCTACCAAGGCACCTTGACGAGCCGGATGCAGTTGTGTCTCGCCTGGGTTCACCTTCAACTGTTTCATCCTACTGAGATTCTCATAGAGTAGCTGCCAGACCCTGGGTGGTCTCTGATGCCAACCACACACACACAGCCTGGTTTCTGATACAAATCAGAGTATTTATTGCAATCATAAATCTTTAACGGTTGTGATACAAAGCACTGTTGCAAACGGAAACATTTCTGAATAGACAAGAGACACAAGAACTTCCTTTTCAAGAAATCCAAAGAGACAAATTGCTAATTTAGGTTTGATGCAAGAATTGTCAATTTCCGATAGCTTTTGAATAATTTATGTTCTACAGTCCTTGCATTCCATTCATGAATTATATCCCAAAGTTTCAGTAGTACCATTCAATCATAATTAGTTTTGTGCATTATAAATTCTAGGTCTTCCTCTTTGTTCTATCCCTGGGCCCACCAGAGGAAGAGAAGAAATCTCTTCGTGTTGATCATCGTGTTGCCGTCTTTCCATGGCTGCGTGTCCAGCTCTCCACAGTGAGGAGCCGGAGCTGCAGCCTAACGCTGCTGTCTTTACTCCATTTACTCCAAAGGTCAATCTGCCAACCGGCAATGGATCTTCTCTGAATCTGAATGCAGGGTGGGCTTCACAGTGTATGTGGACTAATACTGTCCAGAGCCCCCATCCTCAGGTGGAGCGTGAGCCAGATGGCAAATGGGGTGCACCATAACACTGCAGTGGGAGTCCATGGGACTCGTCTCCAGGTGCAAGAAAACACCTTCTCTGACCCCCCCCCCCCCCGAGCTCCTCTTGTAAACCAGGCACTCCTGGATTAGACGGACCAAGAAAAAGCGGCATTATTCTATAAAAGCTGCCTTCACTTCATTCATTGCTGTGTGGAATCTTCAGTGAGCAACCTGCAAAATTTTGGTTCCCAGTTTTGCAAGATCCCCCATTAGTAACATTCAGTTGTTGGTATTTTTCCTTCCACTTTTATGATTTGGCCATGCAATGAAAGGCTTTGCTAGTTTTTTTCTAGAGAGAAATATTACTTCCTATTGATGGGTCTAATTTTTTTCTTTGTTTTTGCTTCGTCTCTTCCCCTTTGGGAACTTCATTTTTCCCCTCAGCAGAAGCCCACCCTCCCCGACAGGCCCCCGGCAGACTCTACGGCAGGCCCTCTGGCCACGCATTTTCCCTTCCTCTCAGATTCTACCATTATTCGCCAGCCGCAGCAGCGGTAAATCTTAGCTCAAAATACTAATTATGTTTCATTTGCAAACAGGAGGTTGGTATTTCCATCTTGTACAGTTCATTGTTCTGATATGTCTGGTATTATGGCTGAAATCTGTTAGGCAAAAGCAGTTGGTGAAAAGCTTTTGGAGTGAAAGAGGAAATTATGGGATGTAGAAAGTGCAAAGACAGGTGTAAAGCTGGTGGTGAGAAGGAGGGTTGGGAGACGTCTGGCACCTCCTTATAGGGAGGAGGAGGAGCCTCAAGGCAACACAACAGCAGCAGCACCTGGAAAAGCGCTTCAGAGATAAATCACACAAGTTTGGGCTACTGCAGGCCACAGTGTTTGCAAATGGCTGAGTGGCAGATGTGTACACACACACAGAGAGAGAGAGAGAGAGAGAGAGAGAGAGAGTACCGATAAGATGTTTTGTTACTTCATCTTTTCTCAGCTTCACAGCAGACAATAAAAGGATGGAGTAACTGCACATTAGCTTCAGTTACCTGAGTCAAGAGAGGCGTCCTCTTGGGTCAAAATCATCCTCATCATCCCAGCCCTTGTCCATCCACTGCAGGATGAAGACCTCTTCCACATATTTCCAACCAATATGAGTTTTCTTTTGCCAGTTGGGCCTGCAGTACTGGCTGATGTCATCGATCCATCTTGTTTTAGATCTCTTCCGTGGGCGCTTTTGACTGAGTGGGATCCATTCTTCAACTGCCTTGGTCCATCTGCTCTTTGTTCTTCTTGTCGTGTGACCAGCCCATTTCCATTTCCATTCTTACGCTCTCTTGATGGCATCGTATATTTTAATTTGTTCTCCAATCCATGTGCAGGTCTTTTTATCTTGCCCTATGATGCCAAGCATGTAGCTTTCCATGGCGCTTTGCATAACAAGTAGATTTTGTATCGATTGTGAGGTTAGTGTCCATGTTTCTCTGGCATATGT
Organism: Crotalus tigris; assembly: GCF_016545835.1. Classification (NCBI taxonomy): domain Eukaryota; kingdom Metazoa; phylum Chordata; class Lepidosauria; order Squamata; family Viperidae; genus Crotalus; species Crotalus tigris. The sequence goes on along the minus strand of NW_024096931.1, from coordinate 323,129 downwards.
TAGAGCAGGTTGCACACAACAGTGGGTGAAAATCACCAACAAGCAAATTGGTTCAGGATTCAAGTAACTCTGCCCAGTCAGAGGATCCATTTGAATTCCTTGTCCAAGTTGGAAAGAATGTCATCCCCAACATTTTGGAGCTGCTGCCCCCTCAACAACCCCCCCCTCAATGCTGGTGAGCCACAGGTCAGCCATCCACACAGCTGACCCTGCTTCTGAAGAAGGGATGGGTGTCCTCTTTGGGGAAGAGGAAATGTGTGGATGTGAAATATTTCGGGAAGGTCAATGTAATTTTTGACATGGTCAGTGTAATTGCAGACAGCCAGAAAATCCACTAGATTTGACCCAGTTCAGTGACTGGGTGAGTAGTGGCTGTAAGACCAACATCTGTTTTCCTTCAAAACTCACAGAACCAGAGGAGTTGGAAGAGGCCTGGTGCAACCCACTCGGTGTGGGTACTGTAACCCCTGTCCAGCCATCCACCTGGAAAACCTCTGCCCTTCTTGGCCTGCCACCCCACTTCTCCCCCCAGCTCCTCCTTTCAGGAAGCTCCTAAGATCCAGCAGAACCACGCAAGACCTGGGCCTTGGTCCCGCTGGCTCATTTGTTCCTTGTACCCGAAGACCTTTAAGACCTTTGCCAGCTGCTTTTGCATCTTGTTTCAGATTTCTCTTTGGCAAGCTGCACCCAACCAGCGCCTTCATTCGTTCCTCACCACTTCCTCCCTGAACACAGCCTGCTGCGGCTTCTCCACATTCTGTTTAAAGCAGGGAACCATGAAGCGTGCCCAGAACACTAAGGAAAGATGAGCTGTATAACCGAAGAGTTCCTTCCGAAGGGTGGCGTTCCCCTCCCCCTTCCTCAATGCCCCTCCCCTTCCGAGAGAAGCCAAAGAATGACTTGAGCTGGCCCTCTTTCTCCCTCTGCCCACCTACCTTCAAGTAAGTGCTTCTCTCTTATTTCTTGGTTTCTAAATTTTGCATAATCATGTCAGCCTCGTCTTGTTGTTGACTCAGTTGCTTCCAGCAGCCTTCTCACATGACTTGTTTATCCTCTAGGATTGTATTTCCCCACTTCTTGCTTTTATTTATTAAAATCTGCCTTCCTGAAGTCCAAAGTGCCCAGCTAACTTCCCTTAATTGTTCTTCCCTTTTTAAACTTGAGGGCCAGGCGTGAGGCCCTGTCTTGAAAAGGACCCCACAAATTATCCAGTTCAATCCTCTCCTCAGTGCAGGTCCATGGAACTGGAGTAACTGGCCAACTCCATTTGAGGTGATGGAGTCATGGTCAAGCTTGCTCATCTGAGATCAGGAAGTGGGCCAGCTGTCTGTGCTGTGAGCCTGGCCATCTTGCACTGGATTGTTGTCCTGCCTAGCAGCTTAAAGTCATTACAGCCCAAATTAGGGTGCAATTGGTCTTTCTTGAGAGAGGGGCCCTGCCCTCCATCTTGACAAACACACAGTCCTCTCAATAAACCATTGCTTGACCCAACCAGAGCCAGGTGGCGCAGCAGTTAGAGTGCAGTACTGCAGGCCACTTTAGCTGACTGTGTTCAGCAGGTCAGCGGTTCAAATCTCACCGGCTCAAGGTTGACTCAGCCTTCCATCCTTCCGGGGTAGGTAAAATGAGGACCCAGATTGTTGGCAGCAATGTAAATATATATATACATTGCTTACTGGTGTACACCGCTTAGAGAGTGCTTGCATTTAAAGCGGTATATAAGTCTCATAAATAAATAAATAAATAAATAAATAAACCATTTAGATAGCTCTCTTCTAGCACCCCATTTCCCCTTGGCAGGTGGCTTGTGGGGAAGATGATGGCCTTGTAACTACAGAGACTCCTGGATGTAATGCATTATCTAAGCACTTATCAGTCAGAATTCAGGCCTGGATACTGGCCAAACACCCTCTGGCTAAGCTGGGCTGAAGAAAGGTCATCCTGCTGACCTCACTGGACTTGTCAGCAACCTTTGATGCTCGCAGGCATGGCCTCCTTCTGGCTCTTCAGGCCCTCCTGTTCCAGTATGAACTTGCCCACCTACAGAAGACAAAGAAGGGAAGACTGGTTAAGGGTTCCCCAGGCCCCATCTATGGTGGCCCTTGCCCTCCCCCCCTGTGCAGACTGCCTCCTCCCTGCTGAAGTTTCACAGGACTTTAGTAAGGCATGGAGGGAGATAGTAGTTTGAAGGCTCATTTATTATAGAATTGCACCCTGTAGAAGCTGGCAGGGAAGCCTGGATCAGGGTGGAGCTGATAGAACCTTTTGGAACACTCATCCAAACAATGAAAGCCAGATTTATGCCATTTGTAGGCATGGGCTCCTTTTTCACCCCTCTTACTGTTTTACCCATCCAGTGGGCTTGGCATGGCCTCTAAGTCCCACCAAATGAATAAACTCAGAATCTGATGGAAGGCTGTCCTTTGTGAGGCAAGCCAGGGCATCTTGGTGAACTGGGCTGCTGGGCAGAGATTACGCCTGGCTCTCCCCACACTCAAATGCCACTCCGCCTTGGCTGGCTGTCTTGAGGGCATCTCCTGCCTGTCTTTCCACAAACACTCTTCGTCCCGTCAGCTGTGCAGAACAGCCACACAATGCAACTCACCAGGCTGTGCTTCCCACACAGAGGAAAATGTCTAAGAGGGTCCAGGGGTGTGTGTGTGATTGAGCAAAGCCCATGGATATTCCGGGTGTCCTTGTAAGAGCATCCCCAAGACTGCCTTGGGCAAAAAAAAGTTCCTGGATATCAATGTCCATTTCTGTAGCCAGATTAAGACACTCTGCCCCCCGCCTTGGGTGATTGAAGCAAGGTTGACGGCAGCAGAGTTTTTGGTAGCTGTGTAGCTTCTTTGAAGGGAATGCCCGAGGAGTTTTCGCTTTCCCCATCCTAGCCACGATGTAAAGTACCGGCACCCTCCAGTCTTATGAGCTAGATAATATGGACTGATGAGCAGGAATCTTTTGCAGGCCGATGGCACAAAGGGTCTCCCCCCCCCCAGGTGAAAGGGATGGCTCTGACGCTCTTGCACATGCCTAAAGGACAGAGATTTCACTCCCCTCAGGGATCCCACTGGATGATGTCAGCTTAGGCTAGTCTCCCTCACAGTCAGAAGAAGAGAGAAGGCAACCTCGGGGGAGGCAGCAGAGAAAGGAATTTGGAGGTGGCGAGATGAACCTGACTGTCTATAGTCCCAGGCCTCCTGGGTCATCTGGAAAGGCTGCATTCTTGGGAGAGCTTTGGGGTCACCAGGATTGAGCTGCAAGTCTTGCAGTTCCCTGACCAGAATTTTCAGCCTGTGCTACAGCAATAGGGAAGCCTTTTGGAGGGGGCAATTTTCCCTCCCACCCTTCTACCCCTCTAGAAAACATTGCACCCCACGAAAAGGAGGAAAGCATCAGGAGAGGACTGCCAAGCATGGCCATTGAGGTCTCGTAGGAGAAGCAGTCTTGGATGTGACCCTATGCAGGAGCCCTTCCATGCCTCTTCTCAAGCCAGGCTTCTGGGAAAGGCAGCCCTGCACGTCTCTGGCAACTCTCCGTGGCAGCCAAATGCCTCATTTGCTGCTGGGCTTCTTCTTGAGAGCCTCCTTAGGATGCTGTGCTGTGCTTTTCTTGTCTCCTGCCCCCCAAATCCCCAGAACAGAGCTTGGCCCATTAGAGGCTCTGCTCCCCGGTCCCAGCTGGGCTCCAAGTCTCTGATGACATTTTCCCTTGAGTGCAGAGCTCCAGATCATCTGGCGCTTTCCTAAGACCCGACTTCTTCAAGCATGAAATTATATGACCCTGCCTTGACCTCAGATTTTCTACAGTTAATATCATTCCTGGAATACAAATAGCCGCAGCTCAAAGCTATCTCCCTTTTCTGCTCGACTTCTCAGGAGGTAGAAAATTTCTCGTCTCCTGAGATGTGCCTTCTTGCTTGTCCTACCTGCGCAACTCATCTACCTGGTTTCATCCATGGGGCTGGTCCTGGGAGCACCTGATGAAAACCAGGAAAGTTGCTGGCCTTTAGAAATGAAACCAAGAACACATGTTAGATCCTAGATGGACCTCAGTCTTCCTTTTCTGGTTTCATCAGTTGGCAGTCAGCCAGCAGCACAAAATTGGGGTGATTTTATTCAATAGCTAGTCCCAGTCCCTAAAAGGGTTTGGGGTGATCAAAACTCTCTGCCAGAGGTCCCCAAGGCTCTCAGTTCATGGCACCAGTAGAAAGTAATTTTTCACAGAGCCCCTGGGCCAAAACCATGAACCAGCCTGAGGTAGTTTGCTATCTTGCAGCACTCCATAAGTTTGCTGTGCTTCCCTGGGTCCCACAACACACAATTTGAAAACCACTGTGCTATGCTACGATCAATACCCCTCCAGAGGTAGCACTTGCTTGAATCACACTGCTGACTCATTCCACATCCCTTTCCTACCTCTTCCTTGCCAAGCCAGGTCAGTCTCACCTGTTCCTTTAGACCACACTGCAAGGCTTCTTTCTAGCCATACAAATGGGCAGCACGACACCTGGAAGCAACACCTGGGACCCTCCTCATGCAAAGACTCCCTGACACTGACCCCACTCAGGGGCAAAGAAGGGAGGGAGGGAGGGAGGGAGGGAGGGAAGGAAAGGAGTCCAGCTCCAGCCTCCTTGGGCATCACTATTCTGAGAATGGCCGGGATTCAGCCTTTGTGGCTATGGTTGCAGAGGAGAAACCTCCAGGTCTCCCTTGGATTTTTCACTTCAGAGAAATTTAGAATGAACCAGACAGTAACTGCGGCAAGCAGCTCCTTGAAACTCAGACATTTTTCTTAATAGCTCTGTCAATTCTAGAGCACCTGACAATCATCCCTCTGGACTGGGGAGTGGCAGGCTTTGCCTAGTCAGATGGAACGTGGCTGGGGCCACTGCTCAGGGGCTGCCTGGCTGCTCACCGCTTCTGAGGGGCTCCAGACCTCTCTTCTGTCACACATCCACAGCCCGGGTAAACATCTGCACACCAAGAGAATCACACCCGTGGCTGGAAAGTGCAACTGAGCCGTGAAGAAGCCGTTTTAGTTGCAACTAATTTTCACAAGCAGTTTTGGAGAAGAGTTTGGTTCCTGAATTCAGCATTTAAGGCTCAAATGGCTGCTTCAGGCATTGGCTCAGTGGCTCTGGACAGCCCCACAGGGTTGTTGTTGTGGGGCATAATGGGAGGAGAAAGCACTATGGACACCATCTTGATCCATTAGAGAAAAGGCATCTAACAAACCAGCCACAAATATGGTTGTAAATTCAGCTGTCAGAAATATTACAGCTTTACAGTTTAGGGTTAACTTCCTAACGTTGATCATCACCACCCCAGACAAGAGCTAACAACAAATTCAAAATGAATTTGTGCTGCCCAGAAACGTCCTCAGCTGCTCTTGCCACCCCCAGGCAGAGGGGAGGCGCCTCTTCTTGGGATCCATAGCGTCTGCCTGCCTGCCTGAACAGGACACTCCCCCCTTTGCCCTGTCCTTTTCCCCCAAAGAGACCTAGAAGCCTTGACCAGACCAGCTCTGCCCCTGCCCTGTGACAGACTCCCTTTTGCAAAGGATTGGGAAGCTGGCCGGCCCCTGGACAAACATGGAAAGCACACCCACCCCCCATTCCGGGCCTTAGGAGGGAGTTTGGCCTGGGAGGGGCAGCCAGGAGGCCTCTCTGGCCTGGACTCTGACCCTGGTGGTCCAGCACAGCTCAGAGGCAGATTGGAGAAAGAGAGACAAGAGCGGCAGTTTTGTATGCAGGGACTGAGTGCAGCAACAATGGGGGGGGGCACCCATGGAAAGAGTTATAATGTTTGTAAGCCACTCAGATTTGACACTCAAACCATGAGAAGGGTGACAAATAAATTTAATAACAACAATGCTAATTTTCAGTACTTTCCTTTAATTGAAAAGGAAAGACAGCCTCACTTCCTTCCTTACTTTGTGTCACTACCGTCCGCTGACTTGCAAGGATGCATTTTCATCCTCCATTTAACAAGACTTTTGAAAATGAATTCTTACCAGCCTTTTCTCAAGAGGGCCGGTCACCTATAATGCTATCTTGGATTAATCTTCCTTCCTTCCTTCCTTCCTTCCTTCCTTCCTTCCTTCCTTCCTTCCTTCCTTCCTTCCTCCCTCCCTCCCTCCCTCCCTCCCTCCCTCCCTCCCTCCCATTGCCCTTCCTCCTTTTTTCCAACCTATCTCTTCTTCTTCTTCCCTCCCTCCTTCCCTTTCTCCCTTACAGCCATCTTTTTCCTTCCTTCCTTCCTTCCTTCCTTCCTTCCTTCCTTCCTTCCTTCGGAGCAGCCAGCCATCCTTCTCCCACTGCTGGGGGCCCAGTGGGACTAGCAGCTGCTCGGTGCTGAGGCTGGCATGGGGCACGGTGGAAGGGGGGCAGCATTGTGAGGTTGTAGAATTGGAGGAGGGAGCTGAGTGGAGCCGATGCAAGTCCTGGGTCCTGGATCACCTCTCTGCTTTCTGGCCCAGACTTCGCCCCAAGCAGCTTCCTGCGCTTCTGCGCTGAGGAGTAGAAAAAGCTCTGTCTTTTCATTGGACTTTTAAGAAATATTGTCAGAGACCGAGGTGAGTGATATATGAACTGGCCTCCATCTGCCATTGTATTTGCCTCTCTTTCCTCTTTATTATATCATGTTCAGGAGGAGGAGGAGGATTTATAGCTCTTCCAGCCTCTGAGTTATTGGAACCTTCTGGGCTCCAGGGCCAGGGCTCCCATACATGGCTCTCCCCCCCCCCCGTGGCAATTGACACTCCTAGAGCTGGGCTAATTGGCTGACCCAGCCCCTTCTGGCACGGAGGCCAGAGGGGAACTGAAACACAAGGCTGGGAGGGGACCTTGCTTGCTGTAATCATGGCTAGTCCCCTTCTGCAGATGGAATTGCCACAATCCGTTCACCAGAAAAATTGTTCACCTTTTGCCTTTTAGCTTAGCTTAGGTTTGTTCTTCTGGCTGCTTAGCTCTCTTTGATAGATGCTGTTCCTTTTCTTTTGCCCAGAGTCATCAGGAGTTAGGTGGCATCAAAATTGGACTAAATAAAATATATCCATCCTGGAGGAACCAAAAATCAACCCTCTTGGATTTGGAGTGGCTCCAGCGAGGAGAAGATAGAAGAGGACTTGAGCCAAGCACAGGGACAAGAAAACTGCTTGTGAGATTTTGCAGCTCTACAAAACTTGCGAGTGTGCTTGGAGTTTTAATAGGGTCCTATGTGGCTGTTGAGTAAGTCAGAGAAAGAGCGAGGCTTGGAGGAGGACAGAGAAGTAAGTACCGGTGGAGCTGTCCTCAGTCTTTGGTTCTGAAAAGCAGGTGCCTTCTCTGCTCATAACTAGAAGGGTGGGGGCCTTCGTGCCCCTTGTAGATGGAAAAACGGAAGGGTAGGAATTGGAAAAGAAGCTGCCAGACCTAAAAGCAGGGGGTTTCCCTTCAGAGCAGTTTCTCAAACTCAGAATTAGCCACCATGGGAAAAAACAGTGAAATGTCTAATAATCCAACATTCTTTCACATGATTTATTTGGCCCCATTTCCACAATGCTTGTTCTTTACTTAGTAAGCCAGCCCTTATATGAGCCCCCATTGACAGGTTTTCATTTCTACCCGGAACAGGATTCAGTTCAAAGACTTCCTAATCAAGCCTTCCGAACCTCGACTAACCCTCCTGGACCATCGGTTTGTCCTCCGAGCAAATTTATTTTAACATCATTTTCACAGCCAGTTTGTAATGGCAGAATCTGACTTTTGGTTTCAAGTTATTTTCCACGGCTGCTGTGAATTCTCCAAGTGACCGACTGACCATACAATGGGTTCAAAGGGAAAAATTTGATTTCTGGGATGATGGCTTGTGCTAGCTGAAGGACTGACTGCATTATCATCTATGAAAAATAATCAAGGTGCAGGAGGCATATATGAATGAATAAATACAATAGAAACCAGATCAGATTACTCCTATCAATGCAACATAGCAATTAAAAAGCATAATTTCTTCTAAAGGATTAAAAGCAAAAGAGGAGGTCCACAGCATATTAAAAATATCAGTTCTGCTCAGAAATCCAACTGGCAATGCTATAATCAGAGTTAAAATAAGTGGAAGAAGAAATAAAAGCAATATTGTCATTAGTTGCTCAACCCAGAGAAGACACAGGCGATCCCTTGCAAAAACAAACATATTCTGATTTTGGCAAGCCATGAGAAAATACTTTGTGGCTTTTTGATTAGCAAGTTAATTAAGTCTGGGTTGGACTGCAAGACAATTAAGTGGATATATAACTGGGTTGGAAATATTATTCAAAGAATTTTCATCTATGGTTTCTCATCCACCTCAGGTGATGTATCAAGTTGGGTGCACAAGAAACAATCCCAGGTTCTTTTCACTCTTTCTGTTCATGACTGGAATGGAGAGGTGGAAGGAACATTGGATGGGATCATTATTAGTCCAGAAAACAGAATTAACATCCCAAATTACCTTGATAGATTAGATTCATTCAAATATTTCTAAAGCTGCTCAATTTAAAAACAACTCTGGGCAGCATACAATATAAAAAAAAACCATAAAAGCAATGACCCCTCATTTAGTGACAGCAGCAAATTCCTGCCATGATAGCAATCACAAGCCACTCTAGGTACCAAAAAAGCCATGAAGTGATGGACACTGGAGTGCCAGAAGATGGGATCTTCAGTCAGATGGCAGTTGACATATTACTGAGGAAGAACTGAGGGGTTTTGGGGTACTAATGGGGTTTATGATGCTATATCCCCTTTTGGGATATCTAGTTGCTGATGTTGCCATGTGGGAGAAGAAAACCCAAAGCTGCAAAGGCAGTCTGAGAGTGGAGACATGGGATGTGAGGAACATGGAAAGCTCACTACGATGAAAGGTGAAATAAATGGATGCTGCATTGATCTCTTGGGCATTGGTGGATTGAAATGGGTTGGAATTGGATTCTTTCCCTCAGAAAAGCACATAGTTCACTGCCCAGGACACAACAAGCAAGAAGCTCCATTCATAGTCAGGAAGGATTGAGCAAAATCTGTACTTAGGCACTATGCAATCAATGGCTGAGTAATTTTTTTCCCCCAAAGTCCATTTCCGCTGATTGTTAAAACATAAATTGCCAGTTTACATTGTCAAACACTTTCTGTGCATCAAGAAATATTAAAGCCATCTGTTTCCCTGGATGAATTTCATAGTACTCTAAGACATCAAGAATCATTCTTAAATTATTTTTTATCTGTCTTTTAGGTAATTTTTTAATTAGACTTCACAAACAACCCTTTAATATGATTAGCCAAGTTTATGCTCCATCTACTGGTGCAGAAGAGAAGGACGCTGACCAGTTACAGGGTCAAGTTCCACCTGAAACTGACAGAGCAAGCAAGCAAAATGTACTGCGTGGGGTGGGGAACTGGAAGGCCAAAGTTGGAAATACAAAGAGCTAAAAACATAGTTTTTAATGGCCAACACTGTTTTCTGACAACTAAAATAATGCTTATATACATGGATACCATCAGATGGAGTTCACAGAAACCAGATTGACTATATTCTTGCCACAAGCATGTAGAAGAGTTCTGTTATAATAGCCAAAATATGTCCAGAGGCTTACTGTTGAACAGATCAGAAATGGCTCATGCACAAGTTCCAAATCTAGCAAAATGGAAGAAGAAAACCAGCTGATTTCCACAATATGAAGTCAAATAAATACCCAACATTTTCAAAGCTATCAGGAACCATATTCGGGTCTTGAACCACATTGACAGAGAATCAGAAGGACTCTGGAATGAAATCAAGTTAAGTTGTTAAGGATGCATGTGAAAAGAGACTTGGGTAAAGACCAAGAAGCAGAAGAAAGCAAATTGGATGTCAGAACAGATGGTGAAAATTGCCAAGAAGAAAAGCCAAAGCCAAGAAAGACAAAGATCTCAGGAATTTAACAATGAATTTTTCAGAGCTGTTGAAAGAGGCAGGAAGCAGTATTGCAGAGATATCCATAAAGATGGGTATGAAATATCAAGCAAAATTTTCTGTCAAAACTTTACAGATTATAGAAAGGCTTTTGACTTTGTTGACCGTGTCAATCTGTGCACTGTCCTTAGGAAAAAGTGAATCTCAGGAACATCGCCATGTCCTCATGAAAAAGCTACAGGCAGGATATGAAGCTACAGCTTGCCAGTCCTTTGAGACAGGCCAGGTGAGAAACAGACACTGCAAGGAATACCCAGAAATTAGATGTTATTGTTTACCTACCCCCTATTATACAAACAGAAAGGGGTATGTGTGTGTTGGGAAGAGGGGTATTTTGATTTTTGTAACTGGCTGACAAACCATACTCAATGAATCATCCCTAATGGTACCACATCTACATGGAGGAAAGTAAGCAGTGGAGTACCACAAGGTTCCATCTTAAATGACTTAGATGAGGGAATAGAGTAGAGTAGAGTAGAGTAGAGTAGAGTAGAGTAGAATAGAATAGAATAGAATAGAATAGAATAGAATAGAATAGAATAGAATAGAATAGAATAGAATAGAATAGAATAGAATAGAATAGAATAGAGCTGGAAGGGACTTTGGAGGTTTTCTAGTCAAGCCCCCATGCTCAAGCAGGAGAACCTGTACCATCTCAGACAAGTGACTGTCCAGTCTCTTCTTAAAAACCTCTAGTACTTCCCCGGTGCTCCAGGATTTTTGAAAGAGGTCCAGAATTTTTGAAAGAGGAGGGGGTCAACTTATTTTCCAAAGCACCAGAGGCAGGACAAGAAGGAATGGATGGAAATTAATCAAGGACAGAAGCAACCTGGAATTAAGGGGAAACCTCCGAACAGTGAGGACAACTAACCAGTGGAACAACTTTCCGTCAGACTTTGTAGGTGCTTCATCACTTGAGATTTTTAAGAAGAGGCTAGCCCAGGGGTTCTCAACCTTGGCAGCTTTAAGACTTGTGGACTTCAACTCCCAGAATTCCTCAGCCAGCTTTGCTGGCTGAGGAATTCTGGGAGTTGAAGTCCACAAGTCTTAAAGCTGCCAAGGTTGAGAACCCCTGGGCTAGATAGTCACTTGTCTGAAATGATATAGGGCAACCAACCTTTTGAGCACCAGGGACTGGTTCCGTGGAGAGAGGTTTTTCCGCGGAAAGTGTGTGGTTTTGTATGCTGCCCGCATCCCACGGATGGGGCTTTGTTTGTTTTTCATGCTTAATTTCATTGATTAAATTGTGCATTGTCCAGAGCCCCTCCCTGAGGAGGGTGGACGGTTAAGAAGTAGGAAATAGAAATAAGTAAAATAACTAAATACCGCAATGCACATTTCATCTCTGTTCCCACTAGATAGCAGGATCTTACGGTGCCTGGTGGGGACACGCGAGCAGCGGCCACGATCACCCCCCCCCCCCGCCTCCGCCGGCCATAGATCCCAGGGGAGGCTTCCTCGTTCCTGCGGGCGAAGAGGCGCCGCTTCCCGAGCATCTCAGCAATAGTGTTGATCGGGGGGGGGGGAGTAACGGCTCTCGCGGAGCTACTCCGAAAGCTTCATTGAAGCGGCGCGTTAAGCAAAGACCGGAGGCCGGGAAGCTGCCGGCGGAGTCAGCGGTTCGTTTCGCAACAAGTGGGAGGCTGTCGCGAAAGAGCGGATCCCGCGCCCGGCGCCTCCCCCTTCCCCACAGGGCGAGGGGAGCGGAGGGGGGAGAGCGGGCCGTCCCAGAAGGGAGGGGGCTCTCCTTCTTTGTCCCGGGGCTGAGCCGCCTCGTTTCCCTCCTTCCAGCTGCCGTCCTTCAGCACCTGTCAGCGGCTGCCGGTCACCCCGGAGTGACTCGGGCTTAAATAAAGAAGCCAGGAGACGTTTCCAGTGAATTGGTTTGTTGCGTTTACATTTGGTTTTCTTTGATTTCCCCCAGACAGACCGGGCAGGAACATCTGTGAAAGCATCCGTCATCCTGACAGCTAAATCAACAGGGCAGCGTCTGTGTCGGGCAGGAAGGAGGGAGAGGCCCGGCCGGGCTGGCCCCACTGGTGGCCCCACTCAGCTGCCCAGTCAGGCCCTGGCCTGGCTCCCATCAAACCGGCTCCCAGCAGCATTTGCCAGCACTCCTCCATGGGCAAAGGCAGCTCCTTCCTGTGTCCGTCTGTCGTGCTGCCCTGGCCTGACTCTGCCCAGCTTGCTGAAGCATCAAGACACAGCTTGACAAAGCAGAGCTGGATGTCCATCTGGATGGCATTCCCACCCAGGGGGCTTTTGCAACGGCTTCCCCTCCCCTCCGGCTGCAAAGCCAGCTGACACCGGGGACCAAGGACAGGCCGGCCTGAGGCTTGCCCAGATGAAGCACATTGCAAGAAGAAGCGTGTGCTGGGAAGGGCCAGGAATGGGCAGCCACACCGCGTCACCATCTTTTCCCTGAAGAAAAGGGGCCCTGAATGTCCTTGAAGACAGGGGTCTGTGGACCAGTAGCGATCCATGGCATGCCAAAAACCGGTCCACATAAACAAGCAAAGCCCCATCCGTGGGATGCCGGCAGCATACAAAACCAGCCCCCCTCCTGTCCGCAGAAAAAACCTCTCTCCACGGAACTGGTCCGTGGTGCCTAAAAGGTTGGGGGAGGGCACTGCTTTAAGCTCTGGACAACAGCTCTGGGGCAAAAGCACCATCAAACGTCACTTTTTAACAATTCAGAAAGATACACTAACTTCTAAGAAAACAAATTCCAGATAGAAATGATCTTTCTTGTTTTCCTTTTGTAGGCTCCAGTGATTCCTCTCACAAACCACACTAAGGGCCGAGAAGAAAACAGATAGAGTCTTCTTTAATCCCTTCCTGAAATATATGGCCAATTTCTCTTCTGGTTTCCAATTAAATCATTAATAATTTCCTCCCCGAGGCCAAGTGGGCCCCTCGTAGTAGTTCTCCCTTGCTGCCTCATCAATCAGCCCTCCGTTTGTTTGTGGGAGCAGGTGAGCGTTTTGCACAGGAAGGAAGAGCCGAGAGGATTCACTTTCACATTTCACAGCTAAACCAGAGGGTCTCTTGCAGACCCCTTCCTATGGGGCTGCAGCCCAGCATCACCCCACCCATCTTCTTTCCCCCAGCTGCCTCCAAACAGCTGGGCTTCCTCAGCTTTCCAGCCGACCTTGTTTCAGATGCTGCATTGCAGCTGGTCCGAGTTGCCTGCAGCTCAGCACCTCTTTACTGGGATCACCCTCAACCCAGGGCCAGCAAGGTCCTGGAGCAGCTCATGCTCAGAAGGTCAGCCCGGCCCAGGTTTACTGGTCATCTCGAGGCGGGTGTAGGATTCAGATCAAGGTCTCGCCTCCCTTGGAACAGAGAGGACGACTGACATCTGCTTCACATTTGTGCTTTGATTTTCCCTAATGCATCAACAGCATTTGTCCCTGAACTGATTTCACTCACACTGATTTATGTTCTCTAAATAGGTACATATCCTGGTGCATTAATTTGCTTGTGTAATAAAAGCAAATAATGTTTCCACAAAGCTTGGTGCTCTCCTAAATGAAGCTTCTTTGCCACACATATCATCTGCCACACAAGCACACGGAGGAAAGTCTTGCATTTGCAGACAGATGTGCTACCTGAACTGATCTCTTTACCCCTTAATCCACACATTAGTGAGAAATGGGGATCCAGAAGAGTTTGTGGGGAAAGGCGGGGAGACGTTAGTTTCCCTACAAATAGAAATTAAGAAAAAATACATGTAGCTCAGAGTTGAACGGTGGAAACTTTGGTGCTCTCTGAGCTGGATTGTTGGCTTGCAAACATTTGGTAAGCCAGCTAGGTAACATCATCCGTTCAAGTGAGGGTGGGGTTAACTCTGTTTATATACAGTAGCTTGCCCTGCTAGTGTTGGGGTGTGTGATTTGATTAAGCCATATTTTTCTGTTTGGTGGTTAATCCCTGCTTATCTGGATGTTGGTTGCCAAAGAGGATATGTTCTGGCCTTTCTGTTTCCTTCTTAGCTGTTTGTTGTCTCTTTTAATGGTGTGTAGATGTGGTTTAGGGTTAGGGTCTATTGATGGCTGATTTATCTGAATGCTAAGCTTCCAGGAATTCTTTAGCATTTTTGGGTTTAGCTTGGTCTAGGATGTTCACAGTGTCCCAGTTGAAACTATGGTTTAGTCTGTCCATGTGTTGTGAAATTAAGAAATTTTTATTGTGTCTTCTGACTGTTGGTTGGTGTTCATTAATGTGCTCTGCTACTCTTCTGCCTGCCTGTCCTCCATATCGGCTGTCACAGTCCTTACACTACATATTGTAGATGCCTCCTGTTTGTTCTTTTTGGGCTAGTGTGTCTTTTGGTTTATTTAAGATGTTTTGAAGGATTTTGGTTGGTTTGTGTGCTATAGTGATTCTGTGCGGTTGTAACAGTCTATTGCTTGATCCTGAGATATTTTTGATATATGGCAGTGTTAAACTTTTCATAGCTTGTGTTGGTTGTGCTGTAGCAGGTTGAGGCATTTTTTTGTTAACGTTGCATGCTATCCATTTTGTTGGAAGATGTGGTATTTTCCCATTTTCTGGGATCCTGCAGTGTGTTTGTGCTCTTCTGAATTACGCAGCACTTGGGCAGACTGTCAGAAAGCGGTCTGCAGTCTGTAGCCTAACAAATAGGATTCCAAAGGAGAAAGCATTTATTCCTGCTGAGTTTTCACACATGAGCAATGAACTCATGAAAAGAAATTGGGACGATAAAATCAGGGCTGCTTGAAAAAAAAGCCCTCTGCCCACCTCCCAGTCTTGAACCGGCACCTTGGCATGAGCTCCAGACAGCAAGAGGCTTAGGGAAGGATTTGCCCAGAAATCAAACCTGCTTTTCAGAAGGATCGAGAAGGCCGTGCTTGCATTGCAATCCAGCCTAATGGGGCTGCAGGGGGCTTCCCCACCAGAGAGGTCACTGGTAAGTTACAGAGCCAACTTCCTTTTCTAGAGGTTGCTGTGCAGAGGTGGGAGATCCCTGGTGGTCCCCGGATGGGGGTGTACCTTGCATTTCAGGTGGATTTCACATGGCTTGGCTGCTCAGCTGCAGCACCTTCATTTTTTTCCCAATGAACTGAAGAAGTGCACATTTTGTCTGGGCCCACAGGGCTGCTGCTGCACTGTCCTTTCTCTCTCAGCTTTTACTTGCCCTCTCTTTTTTTTTAAAAAAAACAAATTTTATTAATTTTCCAGTTTTACATCCAAGTATTTAGGAAGCAGCATGGTGATTGGGTAGTCAATAGTTCAGTAACAAAATCTTTCGTACATGTCTCAGGTTACATCATCAATAATTCCCTCTCTATTTCCCTTTATTGTATCACATTCAAATTAATACATTTCTAATTATAACTCAATCAATTAGGGCATTTATCAATATATTTTAACTTATACATATCCATGTCCTGTTTTTAAATTTTACCTAATTTCAATTACAGTGTTCCAATTTAGCCTTTAATATCCATAATATTTAGATTTTGGGTAACCCAAATTTCCCTTATTTCATTACAAAATAGTTGTCATATCTAAAATACACATATTGTTTGCTTAAATACATTCTTACTTTATTTCACAAATATATTCTATTTCTCATCCTAGTACATCACTTACTAATAAAGTATTCTTTATTGTCTCAATCCAACTTCCGTATTGATATTAATTTGTTCCTCTTCTGTTGCTTTTTGGATTGTAAGTTCATCAGTTGAAATCTGGGCTTCATTTTGTAACTTTAAGGTGGCACCTTTGTCTTTCAATCTAGAATTCATTAGCTCAGTAGCTTCAAGGATTTTTTTAAGTATAAGTTTATACTTATGGGTAGTATTCCTCCATTTCTATGGTGTTTACAGATAGTCTTTTAGTGGATACTATTTTTAATAAAAGTCAGTGAATGTCCGCCTCCACCATTCCTAGAAGTTGTTTTCACCACCCAGCTGTTTCAAATTCTTATCTTTTTTAGACAGTACCAAGGGCAAATCTAGGCAGTTAGCAGGTCTCACAGTCAAAGAAATTCACTTGCTATACCAGGCTTCGCCACAAGATAACATGTAAAGTCTTTTTCCAAACTCAAGTTAGGCTTTTATCCAGTTTAATTTTTTTCCCAACTTAACAAGTAGATGAGGTAATAGGTCCCTGTAGAAATGGGAACTTTTTGGGACCCCAAATATCCAAAAAGTACAAGTCCAGTTATTTAGTTCTTTAGTTTAGTTGTTCTTTTCTTTTCTTTTCAAAGCTTTATTTTCCCAAAGTAGGCAGCTGCCACCATGTTAAAAGGGGGAAAGAAATTTCAAGAGGCTTTTTCAGAAAGATAGTTGGGATACAAGAAAAGTAAAGTAAGGTCTCACTCAATTCCTCCACAGTGCTTTTTTCGGCTGGTATGGCTTAGTGATCGGCCATGTTAATGGCCATTTTGGCCATTTTTTTCTCTGTCGGTCCAAAGGAGCTGCCTCGGATCAAATGGAAAGGCTACCGCCCTTCTGCGATCTGTCACGGGTCCTCCTCATGGTTGTCACCCCTCCAGGGCAACATTCGGCTCTTTTCAGGGTCTCCCGACGAAGAAAAACTGGATGGCAGAGAGAACGCTTCCCCCGCACATCCACCAGCGCTGCGATCGCAAACCAGAAGCCTACTTGCCCTCTCTTTGAGTGGTCCGGAGTGGGAAGAGAGCAGATTTGTTCACCCTGGATATAGCTGTGTTCTTCTGGAATCTGCTGAGATTGGAGCCAAGAAGCTGCCAAAAGAACAACAGGCAGAGAATTTGAAATGGGCTGTTGAGAGGAGCATCTGTAAAAGAGTCTCCTTTTAGATGTTATAGAAAAAAAAATATAGAGAAAGAAAGGTGGTTCTTTGGGTGGAACAGAAACATTTTGCAGAACTTGTCAATGAGAGGATATGTTTTTTTTGTAGCCTGAAACTTTCTTGACAAAGGCTCCTGTGAGGCAACTCTCAGACATTCTTGCAAGCCAAAAGAGAAGATGAGAGGAACCTTGAGGAGGGGACTTTTCACAGAACATCTTTCCTTATCAGGGCAGAGAAAGTCTTGGGGACTTTCTCCATATTTGCCCCCAACTGTCCATGTTCAAAAGGCAACAATGCCCTCTCTAACCCTTGGCCAGGAGGACCCTCTAAGGCAGTGGCTCTTAACCTGTGGGTTGCGACCCTTTTGGGGGTCCAACAACCGTTTCACAGGGTCACCTAAGACCATCAGAAAACACATATTTCTGATGGTCTTAGGAACCGAGACACCGCTTCACATCTGTCTCCGCACGGCCTCCTCCGCCGTTTGCAGAGAGAGAGGCAGAGAGGCACTTTTGCTTCCCTTCTCTCTCTCTCTCAGGCAGACTTACCTCCTGCAGGGCTCCTGATTGGCCCTGTGCCCGGGTGCGTAATCCCCTGGGAGAAGCGTGGCCAGGGCCTTGTGGCCTTGGAGCCACCCGGAGAAATCCCAGGATCCCTGTTGGGAGCGGCCCACTGGAGGCTCCGCTGAGCGGGCCAGCCTTCCCGCAAGCCGCGGCCCAAGGGAGAACAGCCGTTGCAATCCCTAGCCAGCCCGACCATTGGACTCACTTGGCCAGGAAGGCGCGCCAGAGTCCAGGCTGCTGGGAAGGAAGAAGGAGATTCAGCAAAGGTAGGAGAGGAGAGCCGCCTCCTGGTGCCCAGCACTGGTGGTGGCTTCCTTGACATCCTCTTCCTCCTCCCCTTCTTCCTCCTACTGCTCCCAAGGCGGCTCAGGTGGACGCCGGGGCAAGAGGGGTGCCGGGGGGGAGCAGCCAGGCTGGACGAGGGGCTGGTGGGCCACACGGCACCAGCCCCCACCGCGACTCCATCGGATGGGCGGAGGGCGAGGCTGGGCAGCGCGGGAGTGTCAGGGATGGCGGCAGTGGTTTTCTCGCCCTTCTCCTCTCCTTCTTCCTCCTGTTGCCCCTAAGGTGACTCAGGCAGGCACCGGGAGGAAGAGAGGTGCCTGGGGGGACCAGTGGGCTGGCGGAGGGGCTGGCGGGCCACGTGGTACCAGCCCCCACCGCAGCTCCATTGATGGACAGAGGACCAGGCCGGGCAGTGCGGGGGCGGCAGGGACCCCTGATGATGCAGCAGTGGCCGCCACTGCCGCCATCCCCGCGCTGCCAGCTGAATTGATCTGCAGCACCGAGCCGATCTCCATGCCTCTTGATTGCCCGGCCGCACTCCACCCCCAGCCACCCTCCACACCACGCGGGAGTCTCCCCTGCACTGCCCAGCCCGCCTCCCTCACCGTCGAAGGCCGCCTCGGCCCTCTGGTGCCCAGCGCGACCATGGGGCTGCCGGGCAGGAGCAGCTCCTTCCCGGCTTTCTGGGCTCCAGGCTTTGGAAGCGGCCAGGGGGCGGGGAAGAGGGCGAGGCAGCGGCGATGGCTGCATGTGAGTTGGAGGCCAGCTGGCCGGGCCAGCAATGGGGCCCCGAAACCAAAGGAGAAAACTTGTTTCGGAGCTGTAAGAAAGGATCCCTCTCTCCCACCCCGATCCCTGCCATAAGCAGCGCCAGAGTTTGGAAAGGGGCTGCTCCGGGACCCTTGGCTATCGGGGCAGGCCGGCGGCAGCTCTGCTCAGATATGGGGGACAAAAAAAGATGGCCAGAAGGGAAGAGAAATCATTTGAGCGGACCCCACTTTGGATAAGGCTTCGCGGCTTGGAGCGTTTCATTTGGAAACATTGGCACCAGTTTTAATCTGGGCGTTTGTGCTTTCTTACCCCTGTGCGCATGCACCTGTGCGTTTTCCCCAGTGGTAACCAAAAAGGGAGGGGAAGGGGCAACAGGAAGCATCCTTTGATACATCATTTACACTCCCGCCTCCCCAATCAGGCTTATTTGGAAATCGGTCCGACGGACCTGGCTTCCTCAATCAGCCACTGGGGATTAAAATATCTTTCCCTGTCGAGCGTTATAAAGCACCTTTTCCTTCCTTCCTTCCTTCCTTCCTTCCTTCCTTCCTTCCTTCCTTCCATCCATCTCCTTCCCTTCCCCTTCAATCTCTCCTTCCTTCCTTCCTTCCTTCCTTCCCCCTTCAAATCTTCCTTCCATCTTCCCTTCCCCTTCAATCTCCTTCCCCTTCCCCTTCAATCCTTCCTTCCTTCCTTCCGTTCCCTTCCATCTTCCTTCCTTCCCCTTCAATCTCCTTCCTTCTCCTTCCTTCCTTTCCCCTTCAACTTCCTTCCTTCCATCTCCATCCCTTCCCCTTCAATCTCCTTCCTTCCTTCCTTCCTTCCTTCCTTCCTTCCTTCCTTCCTTCCTTCCTTCCTTCCTTCCTTCCTTCCCCCTTCAATCTCCTTCCTTCTCCATCTCCTTCCTTTCCCCTTCAATCTTCCTTCCTTCCCCTTCCCTCCCTCCCAACATTTTTGAGCAAGGAAGAGTAAGCTTCTCCAGCGAGCATTGCTATATTGTTTTTGTGACTAATCACTATGCTTTAATTATGTTCAATTCGTAGCAATGAAAATACACCCTGCATATCAGATATTTACATTACGATTCATAACAGTAGCAAAATTACAGTTATGAAGTAGCAATGAAAATAATTTTATGGTTGGGGGTCACCACAACATAAGGAACTGTATTAAGGGGTCACGGCATTAGAAAGGTTGAGAACCACTGCTCTAAGGACTGGAGCAAGACCTTCAGCTGTCCAGTGTCCAGAAATCTGGTAAGCCAGGCTCTACTAAAGGGAGATTCCTTCGGGATCAGCCAGGGCAGGAAGGACCTGTAGGTGAAACAGATTCATAGTGTTGTCAGGTCAAGGAGGGCAGCAATGGGATCAGCAGATCCTTGTGGTCAGTGACTCTAAAGGTTGTGGTAAAGCCATGAAGGTGGCGCTGGATTGCTGGGTAGGGAGGACTGGAATTTTCTGATTTCCCCCAGGATGTCTGGAGTGTATTTTTAGTGCTTCCTTGACTGTTCTCAGAGCAGTTGTGGGGCTGCCAAAAAGGGCCAGAGGACACGTTAGGAAACACGCAGTCTCTTCCCTGCTCTGCTCCCAATGCAGTAGATAAGAAGAAGCAAGCAGAGGAGCACCCAGCAACTGTTCCATTCTTGGCTCTTCTGCCAGCAGGAACCTGCAAGCTGACTCAGCCCAGCTGGTGCCTGCTTGGAATGTGTAGGGGAACACATATGCTGTGGTGTCTGCTGCAATGTATAGAGGAGCACCAGTGGCATCCATCCCACTTTGGGTGAGTTGGTAGGCACGTTCTCTTTGACGAGAAGATGCAATGGTCAGGGCCCTCCCTACAGCCACCTGAAGCTGGGTGATGGAGCAGCTGGAAAGTGAGGCAGGTGATGAAATTCCCCTATAAGGAAAGCTGGGAGGCTTGGGGGAATCTTTTTCTTCCTGTTCGGGCTTCCAAATTCTGCTGGCCTTTGAGCAAGGGTTCCTCAGACCACTGAGGGTCTTGACCATAGCTAGAATCCAGAGTAGGTTAGCCTAGCCTTCTTCACACCTCTACTTGGAGCATCCTGTAATGACCTGCAACATCCGTTCACTGGAGCTCACCATTTAAATAAGAGGATCAACCATAATTCCATGTCCTTCATGATCTAAACGACAGTGGTGCAGCAGCAGGGAAAGAAAAGGAAACCCTGCAAATATTAAGTGCCCAGAAGAGAGGGACTCTGTCTGGAGACCCTCCCTTCACCAGCAGGGACCTCATCTCAGAGCCTATTGCACAGAACCCATTGCCCTCTGTGTGGAAGACTCAGCCGGCTCCTGGAAACTGGGCAGAAAGTGGTTAACCCATCTGGGAGATACCTAGAAAAAGTTTAAGCCCCATTGCATTCTAGGCAGGAGAGCAGCTGAGCCTAGGAAAGGACTCTTTTTAAAACCTCTCTTTTGGGGTGCAAAGGGTGAGCTTTTTCATCCCTCCCACCTTCTCAATGCAGAAATAACTCAGACTGTAATAAGCATGTTGAATGGAAGGGGATCCTCCTGACTTTGGAATTGCATCTGTGACTATGTTGGAGTCTGGAGCAAGAAGGGGGGGCTTCTGCAGGTGGACTTGCCCATCTGCTGGTGAATGGACCTCTTGGACCCCCGGTGCCGTCCCCAGACCTCTGGAACTTCGGCATCCCGGCCAAGACTCCAGGACAATAGAATAGAGTAGAGTAGAATAGAATAGGATAGGATAGGATAGGATAGGATAGGATAGAATAGAATAGAATAGAATAGAATAGAATAGAATAGAATAGAATAGAATAGAATAGAATAGAATAGAATAGAATAGAATAGAACAGAACAGAATAGAATAGAAGAATAGAGTAGATTAGAGTAGAGTAGAGTAGAGAATAGAATAGAATAGAACAGAACAGAACAGAACAGAACAGAATAGAAGAAAAGAGTAGACTAGACTAGACTAGACTAGACTAGAATAGAATAGAACAGAACAGAACAGAACAGAATAGAAGAATAGAGTAGAGTAGACTAGACTAGACTAGACTAGACTAGAATAGAATAGAACAGAACAGAACAGAATAGAATAATAACTTTATTGTCACTTTGAATCCCATTGCATACAGCTCTCAAAGGGTCACCACCTCCGATATACAGCTATAGCTGCCTGCAAGAGCTGAAGTGGGAAGCCTGGCTTGGCAGGAAGGAGACACCTTTAGGCGGATTCTCTTAAGCTGCCTGGCCCAGACTGAGGACAGCCCAGCAGCCATTTCGGGATACCATGTCTGCTCTGTTTTATTCACCCACAGCTGAGGCAGCCCATGTCTCCCTTGTGCTGCAGGCTGTGTAGTCACCTGGACCTCTTGAGGGAGATGAGCTGAAGCAAAGTGTTCTGTGTCAGCAGATTTATGGCTCCGGCTGGTTTTGCCAGTTTCTTGTGAGACAAACTGTTCCATCCAGCAGCCCTCCATCTTCTTTTGGCTTCCACAGCCACCTATAATTTTTTTAATGGGTTGGCTAACTTGGTTGGTCACTAAGTACAGTTGACCCTGAAATTCCCAGGCCTGCCTCTGCCTTAATTCCTGTAACTGTAAGGACTTCTGTCTGGCATTTCTGAATCCTTTCTTGCCAGGAATTCTTTTCCTAGGAGCCTGGCGCTACAGGGTAAGAAATTGCCTGGAGGGAACCACGGCCTTCTGGGACCACCAGGATCATCTAGTCTAACCCTCTGCAGTGTGCAGGAGAAGCAGCCAAGCCATCCTTGGGAGGCAGCTGTCCAGGCTGTTCTTGAAGCCCTTCCAGAGATGAACAGCCCCAGCCTCCTTAGAGATTCTTCCGGCGCTTGACCTCTCTGACTCCCCGGGAACAGCCCTGTGACCTTCCTCAAGGGGCCTTTGGATCCCACTGACTTCTGCAGAGGCTCTTGGATTCCCCTTGACTGGTTTGAGGCTGCAGAATCTTCCCTTTCCAAAATTAAAAATTCTCTTTTTAAGAGGTCCCAGCTGACGACATCGTCTTTACCATTAAGATTCTCTTCTCTTAGTATCTTCTTTATTAATTTCTTTCAGTTAACTAGAACCAATCCTTCTAATCATTTTTGCCAAATGATTTTCTAAAAGCAAGAGTCCTAACTTGATGTGGCCAGCCAGCATCCCAGCACTTAGAATGAGGCACATCAAGGCTGCTTGTGGAGCAGTGCGACACATACCTTCCCCGTGCACAGAAGGGACCCTGGTCAGGACAGAATGGTCCTAGGATGACATTCTGGCCAGCTCCAAGACCAAAGGGGGTTGGAGGAAGGGACACTGAGCAAAGCACTGGTGTGGAGGTGACCTTGGCAGAGCTCCCACCAGAAAGAGAGGGATGGTTAGGGTTGGGGTCTTCCTCAGAATGGGAACAAAGCCTCTGGTTTCTGTGATGCCCCCTTGTTCCTCCCACTCAATCTGCTGAGTCTCCTGAATTCTCCGGTGCATTGTGGAGGTTGGAGCCAAGAAGCCCTGGAGATGATAACTAGAGCAGAAGCAGAGAAGACTGACTAAACAGGCTAGGCAGGTGTCTTTGGAGCCACAGCTTGCCCTGTGTCTTCTCTGGCGTTCGAGGATTTAATTAATCCCTTTTTTGCACGGCGTTGCTTTCCTTGCCAGAGAAGAGTGTGGATATGTGTAATTAAACAGGTAAGCCTAGAGACATCTCTCCAAGACTGGCATGTGCATGTCACAAGGGTAGGTGTAGGATCTCCTCTCTCCTTCCAAGGTACTTCCAGTTTCCTCAAGAAGTGGCCAGAACGGGGGGGGGGGAGCATCCATTTCTGACAGTTCACGTCTGGCTCTGCCCTTCCAGTCATGAGGCGATTCAGTTCCAATTTCCCAAACTGTGGAACCAGCTGCTGCTCATTTTATTGCAGCAGATCAGTGGCACCAGAGCTACATGTGGGTGACAGGACGTGGGCACTGGGCAAACCAGACCCTAAATGGCTTTCCTCCATGGCTGGATAACGGGTTGCCCCTCTTGCCATCTGCCCGCCCAGTAACTGGTGACATCATTCAACCTGGCTCTGACCCTCCTGGTGCAAAGACTCATGGGAAGCATTTCCCGGGGGAAGTGAGGGGAGACCCCCCCCTCCAAAGGAGGGGTCACCAGCTGAGGAGAAAAGTTGGGGGAGCCGGTGGCTACTGGTTCATGCAGTGAAGGAGATTTTGGGCTCCCTGGCTAACAGTCCCACAGGTAGTCCAACGCCTGCTTTCTCATAGTCTCTCCTCTCTCCTCTCAATGTCCTTGTCATCGTTTTCAAAGCCCTCTTGCATTGCCCTAAAGTCACTCCAGTAAATCCCTTTTAGTCCGAAAAAAAAGCCCACATCATTCTTTTGCTTTATTATTATTTGTATATTTTAAACTTTTTAAGTCTTAATCCAATTCCATTTGCAAATCCAGTATTCCCATCTTTTCCTCTTCTATAACACCTTTTGTTTCCATTATAGAGTTAAATATCTGGAGAACGTCTTGGACCCGAGCATCAAGCATTTCTTTTACAGTAGCCATCTGCTGCCATCTAGTATCCAGGCTCCAAAGTCTCATTATCCCTTACAACATAAGTAAAAAGATTTTTCCCATATGAGAGAGTCCTTTTGATTATCTTCAAAGTCTTCTTTAATTCAAATTCATCTGAATCCTTTGACCATTAAAAACACTTTCAAAAATCAACACAATAATCACTCTTTTGCTGCATATTAGAAAAAATAAAATTTTCAACTGTAGCCACATAAGTGCCCTTCTTTCTAAACAGTTTAGAGACCCTTACCTAGTGCAAGCTAAACTTGTGGTTCCAAGGATTTTTCAATCTTAATAAATAATAGTAAGGAAAAAGGAGTAAGCTCAAAGACGTTAAAAGATGAGGTTTGGTCAAAGTTTCAATCTCCACAAAAAAAGACTATATTAACAGCTCAGAGCATGATGGAATCTCAGGATTGCCAGCTGATCTGAAGCAACTGCAAACACCCCTTTCTGCTATCTACTTAACAAAAACAGCTATCTGGAGTACATATGGGTACTCTCAAGAGCTCTCCTTCATCCAGAGAGAAATTTTGGCAATCCAGATCCAATGTCCAGCTGCCTTTTGGCTGTTATACCTCCAAAAATCTATGGAATGTCAGTTCACCCATCAGAAGTGATTCCAAGAAAGAAAAACATCTGGTAGATTTCACAGAACATTTCAGTCAAAGTTCTTTGCCCGCTGTTGGTCATATGATCATAGCTAAATCTTTAGCTATCTTGTGCATCATATTTAATAAACCATTTGGATTGGCCTTAGCAATCTCTTCAGATGAGCATCTAACTGTGACATCAGCTGTGACATATCCCCTGCCATGTGCAAACATTTGTCCAGCTGTTACAACATATGAGAGGAATTAGCAAGCACAAAGCAGAAGCCACCTGCCCCATGGAGAACATAGGTCTAAATCTGACCTGCTAAGCTAGCTCAGTTAGCTTGGGAGGGTGAGAAAGCTCTTCTACTTCCAGCCCGAATCAAGTCTTCTCAGTGGCATTAAGATGAAGGAGTTGACTCTGCCTTGGTGTTTACTGCTAGTGGAAGTTTTAGGGATTTTATCCTGGAATTCCTAAGGTCTGAAAGTGGTAAGTGGGTTGGAGCCTTGATCAAAAATTTGGACAATTTGGTGGAAGATTGGGAGGGGGGCACTGTGGCTTCATGCACTTTCTCAGATGGTACTGTCAAACCTTCAAGTGCTCTGAATACAGCAATATTTCTTCGTTTTTGTTTGCCACAGCAATGGGAGGGGGGAGATGCATTCTTATAGTTTAGTCAAACAATAACTTTCTTGTGGGTCATGCAGCTTAAGTAGGAGCCGAGGTGGCACAGCAGTTAGAGTGTAGTACTGCAGGCCACTTTAGCTGACTGTGTTCAGCAGGTCAGCGGTTCAAATCTCACCGGCTCAAGGTTGACTCAGCCTTCCATCCTTCCGGGGTAGGTAAAATGAGGACCCAGATTGTTGGGGGCAATGTAAATATATATATACATTGCTTACTGGTGTACACCGCTTAGAGAGTGCTTGCACTTAAAGCGGTATATAAGTCTCATAAATAAATAAAATAAATAAATAAATTTGGCGGGCTGGAGCTACCCGCCAAAAATGTTAATTGGGGATTGTGATTTATGACACACTAAGGGGTGGGGAGTTCAACTTTTACTTTGTAACCTTTTTTGGGGGGACTCTCATCTTGGTTTCACCTTTGTTCGTGCTATTATTATGTAGCCATTAAAAGTGTTCTTTGAGGAAAGCAATTGCCTTGGAATTCTTATTTCTACTGGTCTCATCTATCGGATCCATGACATGCACAGGGGGTGCCCTATGTGGTAAGGTGGAGTGTTTTTCTTTTCCCTGCTAGCTACTTGGGTGTGAACCGGAAGGTTAGGTCAACTTAGGTCTGGGCTGGGCTGTGGTGGTAAATCCATTAGGAGAGAGGCTGGGTATCTGGGCACAAGGGACTGAAGAAACACCCAGAGGTTCAGACCTGCTAACTACTCAGAGGAATGACTTAATGGGTTATAGGAATAGGCCCTTTAATCCAGGGGAGAAAGAGCCTGGGTCAAAGGAAGCAGATATTTGGAGAAGACAGGCAGCAACATCAAGGTAGTGGTAGGCATGGGAGGTGTGGTGGGAGACAGGTGTGGGCCACTCCCAGGTTAAGTGGTCTTGATGCTTGTTGCTGATATTCCCAGCACACTGTGCACAGCCCAGCAACTCTGTCATTGCAGCTTTGTCATTCCTGACAAAGGAATTGATCTGACAAAGATTGATCTGACATAAAGTTTGCCTCACCAACAATTTTATGATGGATGAGATGGCTGACCTAGGATGCATTACTGAAACCTAGTTGGGCATGGCCGGGGCAGTCCCCTCTCAGAAATGTGCCCATCATATCTGCAGGTGTGGCATCAGCTAAAGTCTGGGGCAGAAGTGATGGAGTGGCTATTATAGCCTAGAAGGCGATGGTAGCTGCCAAAAACTATTCTGCAGGTACCCAGAGATGAGTCCCCCTTCAGTTCTTGTAATGGGCAAAAAGAACAACGTGAGAAATGGGAGGAGGAGCCACAATCAAGACATGCAGATAAAAGAAATCTGAATCTGGGACAGAAAAGTAACTAGTGAAAGCTTTTCAAACAAGACCTTCCCTAGTTCTCATGAAGATAAAGGCAGAGAGGGAGAAACACATTCAGACTTGCAAGATTCTGTTACTATAACCTTATAGCAGTGGTGGTGAACCTATGGCATGCGTGCCAGAGGCGGCACTCGGAGCCCTCTCTGTGGGCACATGCGCCATCGCCCCAGCCCCACCTCCCCCTGCGGCCCCCTCCTCACCAGCAGCCCCCCTGGAGGAGAGTTACCACCGGGCACAGCCCACATGGAGCAGCGCAGCCAAGGATATAGCTGGGCAGCAGGGACAAGATTCCGCCCTCACGCCCCAAAGCGTGCAGGTGATGTTGCGGGGTGTGGGTGGAGGGCGTGGCTGCCATGGCACTGCAGGGCTGCCTGGGCGATCTGCGGCGGGCCATGGAGGCGATGTGTGGTCCTGCGGGCAGGTGGGGAGCAGGCAGGGCGGGAGGTGGAGGGGGCAGGGGGGGGCGGTTTTGGGGCACTCGGTCTCTAAAAGGTTCGCCATCACTGCCTTATAGCAAAAGGAGCCTTAGCCTGTGTGTTTTTGGTTTTCCCATTTGGCCTATCTTTGGATGACAGTTCTAGAAATCGAATGGGCTTGCTATTATTAGGCCAGCTTCCCTGCTACATATCAGGCTCCTACTGAAGTTGTTTGATGCTATGGCTGTCTTGGCAGTGACATTCCTCAGACTTATGTACTGGGGACTTCAATTTGACTTCCCTGGGACCAGGATAGGGGCAATTCAAGAGTTCACCACCATCATGGCCACCCTGGATCTAACTGAAATTATGGAAGACCAACAGGGTCAAGATCCTCTGTTTCTCAGGAGGTAAAGTGTCCCAGAGGACAGGCGCTGTAACAAAGAAGGCACACGTCCAGGTCTTCTTAGCATGCCCAAAATGCTGGCTCTTGTGAGTTGAGCTAACTCACTTGGAGAGCCAGAAGAATCACAGCACAGATTTAGCACATCCTGAAAGGTCTTGTTCCTTCCTTGGGGACTAACAGCCTCAAGTTCTTCCTAGATGAGCAAGCCAGGATACACTTCAGACAACTTCAGGGCTCAACTCAGAGCAGATCTGAGCAATTTCATCCACAGGTGCCTGGAATATTCTTTGTGGTGGCCCTGCAAATTTTCCTAACCAGGAGTGACCCTGAACAGGGCCACTGTCTGGCTAACTGTGCACATGGTAAGAGTGGAAAAATAACTACGTTTAATACATATTGTCATAAAATAAACCTATCCATGTTCGGTCAAATTCTGTCCTTGTTCTCCTCCAGACATCTCTTCTCCCACTTCATCTCCCTGAAAGCCAGAGGTCTCCCTATCACACAGGCACGAAGAGAGCATGAATTCTCAGGGCTCCTCCACTTGCTCCTCCACAAGGTGCCTTTTGTGCCATCCCATCTATCGGGGTCCCTCCGAAAACCCTCTGAGAGCCATATATACAGTGAGACATGATCTGATCCCCGGCCATATTCTCTGCTCATCACTCATAAGCAGCACCCAGAATGGGTGGAACTGGGCACCAGGACATTTGTTTTTCTCCTGAGAAGGAAGGAGCAATGCTGGCACATTTGGCTGGCCACAGTCATTGGCTAGAGCAGCATCTTCCTTTCAGACCTGGCATATTGGTAGTTATGAGGCAGCATCGGTTTTATTTTTCTGGGTAGATTTAGGTTGTTACATGGTATGATTTACTTTGAAATTTGCTTTGCATTGTTTTATCCTCAGTAATGTACTGGAGAGTGTACCTGCTTCAAGACAGCCGAGCCTACAAGCCCTGCAATTAAACAAACAAACAAACAAGCAGGCAGGCAGGCAGCAGCTGAAAATGGGGTTGACTGCTCAAAGCAGCTTCCTTGGGGCTCCCTCAAACCCGGGAATCAGGTCCATTCTTGTTTCCAGAGCTGCTGGAAAAGCTCATAAAGCAGGTGACTTCTGGAACCAGGTGATAGGAAGCCTTCCTTAGCAGACTGTCCTGGCGACAATCCTGCCCTCCTTGTGGCAGGACAGGGCTGATCTCCCATTGAGATGAAGAGATCCCAGTGTCCAAGGGTTGCTGGGTGGTCATCAGGAGAGAAGCCCGAGTGCTGCTTTTCTCGATTTCTCTGCAGGCTGAGGATTTGGCTGCTCTGCAGGGATGGGGAGAAATGGTTAAGGCTACACTCACAAGCATGAAAACTGTGGGGCAGAGCAACACAGTCCACACCGTGGCCAGCTGAGGGCAAGGGGGGCGGTCTGAAGAGTGGAGAGCAACAGATATGGAGCCTGAGAACCTCTGGAGGCAGCTCTGTCTGGGAGCCAGAGAACTAGAGGGAAACAATTAGGTTCAGTGCAGAAATGAATCAGCATTCATTAATGTTAGTATTTGTGTGTTCATTCTATACAGCAAGCTCCATTGATATTAATCTGGGATTGTACATTTTGAGTCTCATCTTTTATGCAAATGTGGGCCAGTTTACAGTACCAGTAATGGGTCATTTAAGCTGACCAGCTTGGGTCCCTTGAATGCAGCCTGTATGTGATTTCATGAAGCATGCCTGTGGGTGGTAGCAAATAGTCCATACAACAGGTGAGGCTAGTCTGAAACAGACTGAGATAGCCTGTCACTCGGCATATTGTGTGAACCCAGCCTTGAAGGTACTTGATCTGTTCTCCAAGAATGAGCAGCAGATAGAAGCATAGCAGCAATGGGTATTCTGCGAAACAGTAGCAGCCCCAACTTCAGCCCGGCACCCTCTGGAGAAGTGACTGCCCTCTCCTCTCCCTCCATCGGTGATGCTTTGCTGCTTCCAATCTGACAGTACAGCCCCTCTCTGACCCTGGTCATCACCAGCCTTGTGCTCGGCAAGGTTACACCAAGGATAGCCCAAGTACTTCAGGAAAGGAGAGGTAGGGAAGGAAGCAACTGCTCAGACGGAACCAAATCCCGAGTCTGATTCACAATTAATAGTTCTCTAGTTAAATTTCTGAGTGCAGGATCAGAGCAAGCGATAAACATCTCAGACACAAAAACAGGAGATTCCGTCTCTTACAGTTGCCTTCCTGCTTCTTGTGCTCCTTTGGCAAGTGTTCCGAAATCACATCCTCCAAACAACCACTAGTTGTAATTAAACTCCTCTGTTTTCTTGGCAGATTAATATTTCCCTTTCCCTCTCAACATGAGCACTGAGAGAAGAAGCAGGAGGGAGACAACAGAGCGTGACCTGTTCAGTGATGCATGCATTTAATTTAAATGCATCAAGTTTGGATATATTCATTAGATGAGCTGCCTTCCTTATTATCCCTAGAACTGGAGGGGTGGGGGGGGGATGCCCATGTTTGACTGACGGCAAGTAAGAAGGGATAGCTGAGCTCTTTCCTGCAGTGAATTAGGACTGCCCACAAACTCAGTCTGGCTGGGGCTTCAAAACAGGCAAGGCCGGCCCTTGGCTAGCCAGTGAGGTGGCCTCTTAGAGGCACCATGGAAAGGCCACCCGCCTGTCTTTTGGGCTCCATATCAGCCATGTCTCTTGGCTGGTCCTAGAATCCACAGAAGATGTGGATCTTTCACCCAACACTCACCAAGAAGGAACAGAATTCCAGTAAGTGTGATGGGGCCACAGCTCTGCCTCTGGCCACGGAGCATCCATGGTCTGGCTGCTTGGATTTGGTTCACGGTTTACTGGGCAACATAACTGGAGTGATTTTCTTCTAAAAGAAACCTTGCTGATGTGGAGACGAAAGGTAGTCACTCCAGAATTAGCCATTTCTGCTTTCCCTTGGAGAACAACTGTTTGTCCGCCTGGAAGAAGGACTCCTGGCTTAGGCAGGGGCTGGACTAGAAGGCATCCAAGGTCCCTTCCAACCCTACGATTCTATGATTCTTGCTGCAGCTAGACATTCACCCATCCTTTCCCACATTGTTTCCTATCCTCAGAGACAATCAGAAATAACAGGGACAGGAAACATTCTGAACATTTTGAAATGATTTTCAAAAACACCAACCTAAACAGGAGACAAGAAGGGAAGGCTCTGAAAATCAAAGGGATGTGGCTCCTGCCTATGAAGTGGCAAAGAGGGCAGTAGTTGGTGGCATATAGTGTTTATTCAGGTCTGGTTCGCAACCCACCAGAGTTTTCAGACAATTTTTTTTTTTTTGAAGCAGGCTGACCAGTGTGGTGCATTTTGCCAAATGCAAAGTGATACGTTTATTTTAGCAAGCCACGTTTGCTTTCCAAGAGAGAAAAACTATGACTATCTGCAAAGGGAATTATAACAGAATAACAGAGTTGACAGGGATCTTGGAGGTCTTCTAATCCAACCCCCTGCCCAAGCATGTCAGACAAATGACTGTTTTCTTAAAAGCCTCCACTGATGGAGCACCTACAGTTTCTGAAGGCAACCCATTCCATTGATTGATTGTTCTCACTGTCAGGAAATCTTAATTTTAGGTTGGATCTCTCTTTGATAAGTTTCCATTCATTGCTTCTTCTTCTGCCTTCAGGTGCTTTGCAGAATAATTGACTCCCTCTTCTTTACGGCAGCCCCTGAGATATTGGAGCCCCGCTATCATGTCTCCCAGTCCTTCTCTTCATTAAACTAGACATACCCAATTCCTGCAACCATTTTTCATATGTTTTAGCCTCCAGACCCCTAATCATCTTTGCTGCTCTTTCTATAATCTCAACATCTTTTTTTGTATCATGGCAACATAGAATCATAGGGCTGAATGGGACCTTGGAGGTCTTCCAGTCCAATCCCCTGCTCAAGGCAGGAATCCTCATACCATCTTAGACAAATGTCTTTCCAATCTTTCCTTGAAAACCTCCAGCAATATCTAGAACTGTGTTGACTTTTTTAGCAGCTGCAGCACTCTGCTGGCTCATATTTACACAGTTATCCACTAAGAGTCCAAGATCCCTCTCATAGTTATTACAGTTGAGCCAGGTACTTCCTATCCTGTGTCAAGGTGATGATTTAAGAGCTGAGCAGCTGATGCAATGATGGGAATGAGTCAGCAGAGTCTTTGGCTGTTGTCGCTTTAAGAGCCTGTGTGAAAAAGGGGAGGCTCTGCTAGCGTGTCTTCTCTTCTTTTCCATTTCCTGCTGTATTTGCTGTTTGTTGGGTTCTGCTCGTGGCACGTGTATGTATATTGTTCTTAGTGATACTTGTATGGCATTGTAGATATTGTAGATAAACCACCATTTGTTACAAACCATTGTTTGCTGTGTCTGTTCCTGGGTTGTTGCACGTGATAGGACTGTGCATGCTCTGACAGGTTATGGGCCCAGAGAGAAGAGACACCAATGAGAGCTTGCCTCAGAACCAGAGAGGTTGTACTTCATGGTTTGTTTGTGGTTAGTGATTGTTAGAGGAAGCAGGCAACATGGACTCCAACGGCATAATGGGAGGAGGTTTCATAGTGTCTTGGCTGAATGAGACAAACTACCTCTCCTGGTGTGTGAAGATGGAAGTGTACCTGCAAAGGGAGGAGTTGTGGATAATAGTTACTGATCCACCAGTAGCCCTGGATGATGGGGAATGGAGAAGGAATGAGAAAGCATTGGAAAGCATAATCCTGAGTTTGGAGGATAGCCAGCTGATACACGTGGGGGGCCTCCAGTTTGCTAAAGAGTGCTGGGAAGCTTTCTCCAGTGTGTACGTTAGAGAGACTGCAAGTAGCAAAGTAATGCTGACAAGGAAGCTGTATAAGGCCCAACTAGACTGGAAGAGAGCATGTCTACTCATTTGTAGTCCATGAGAAAGACATTCCTAGAGTTAGAAGAAAGAAGAATGACTTTTACTGAGGCACACAAGGTGTATGTGGTGTTCAGTTCGTTGGGCAATTCAAGGGATGTTCTAGTGACTAGTTTAGAGTCTATGCAAGAGAGGGACTTAACCATGATAGTCAGATCCATGTTTGTACACTGCACAGTATAAGGGTGTAGAGTGTTTGCTGTTAGTGTTTGTTGATGACCTTTGTTTTATTGCTAAGAACCGCTCCCAGGTTTACTCCTTTGAACTATGGTGCTGGAGAAGACTCCTGCAAGTCCCTTGGACTGCAAGGCATTCAAACCGGTCAGTCCTAGAAGAGATCAATTGACTGCTCTTTAGAAGGCCAGATCCTGAAGTTGAAACTCAAGTACTTTGGCCACCTAATGAGAAGGAAGGACTCACTGGAGAAGAGCCTAATGCTGGGAAAGATTGAGGGCAATAGAAGAATGGGACCACAGAGAATGAGATGGCTGGATGGAGTCACTGAAGCAGTAGGTGTGAACTTAAATGGACTCCAGAAGATGGTAGAGGGCAGGAAGACCTGGAGGAATGTTGTCCACGGGGTCGCGATGGGTCAGACATGACTTCGCAATTAACAACAACAATAACAGGCTACTGGAAAAGAAGTTCCAATTAAAAAACCTAGGAGAAATAAGGAATTACCTAGGTGTGGAGATAAGAAAACCACAACATGCAGGATATGTGCTAAGCCAAACAAAGAAAATAAAACGGCTGTTAGAAAAATATGATATGCTAGGGCTAGGCTGTAACAGGATATTAACTCCTATGACACCAAGCTTCCAGACTGATGTAGAAACAGAAAATGACACAGAATGTGAGCAAGAAGTGAACCAATCAGCTATAGGTAGCTTATTGTATTTATCCCAGTGGTCAAGACCAGATATAGCTAATGAGGTTAGCATTTTGAGTTGGCACACTTCAGCACCTAAACAACAATCCCCACTGGTTGGGGATTAAAAGAATATTAAGATATTTAAAAGGAACAATGGACCTAGGATTGAGGATCAGGCCATCTGGTGACTTATCATTACAATGCTATGTAGACAGTGACTGGGCAAATGATATGCGGGACAGGAAATATGCGGCCCTGTAATTGGATGGAAATCCAGAAAACAACCTTCAGTTGCACTGTCAAGTGCTGAAGCTGAATTCATAGCATTGTCCAAGGCATGTTCTGAGATAACCTGGTATGTTCAATTGCTAAGGGATATACATATCGATGTACAAGGAGCTGTACCAGTATTTGAAGACAATGTTGCATGTATAAAAATGGCAACGGGAGAACATATCGGAAGCAGAAGTAAACATGTAGATATAAAGTACTGTAACGTCAGGGAGGCTGTAAAGGATAAACTGATAAAGTTACAGCATTGTTCCACTGACAACAATATAACCGATATGTTGACTAAGCCTTTAAATGCAGGCAAGCATCAAGAGTATGCAAAAGCATTTGGGTTAACAGCTGTTCAGCTTTAAATGGGAGGAGTGTCAAGATGATTTAAGAGGTGACCAGCTGGTGCAATGGTGGGAATGAGTCAGCAGATTCTTTGGCTGTTGTCTCTTTAAGAGCCTGTGTAAAAAGGGAAGGCTCTTCCCCTTTTCTTTTCCCTTTCCTGCTGTATTTGTTGTTTGTTGGGTTCTGCTCATAGTAGATAAACCACCATTTGTTACAAACCTCTGTTTGCTGTGTCTGCTCCTGGGTTGTTGCATGCGATAGGACTGCACGCTCTTCTTTTCACCAGCAGACTGTATTTTTTGGGATAGGGCCCAATGCTCAAGTCTGTCAAGACCCTTCTTAATCTTGAATCTATCTTCCAAGTGTTAGCTATTCCCCTCAGAATGATGTCATCTGCAAATTTCAATCCCCTCATCTAGGTCATATATGAAGAGTTGAAGAGCACTGGACCCAAGAGAGAACCTTGAGGAGCTCCCTGTGTAGATCCCTCCATGTAGAAGTAATTCCATTAAGGACTACACGCTGAGTGCGACTAGTCAGTCAACTATGAATGCATCTGGCGGTGGTGCTGTCTGTTCCATATTGTTCTATCTTACTAAGAAGTAGACTGGTTTACTTTATCAAATGCCTTACTGAAGTCTAAGCATGTTATATCAGCCATTTTCCCTACTCATTTTTGATTGACACACAGCACGAAGGGAGCGGGGTTTACCAGATGCTTCATTAGACTAAACAGATTTTCTCCCATGGGAACCAAGGTCATTAGCTGCTCCTGGGTCTGCAGGCTGGGTGTTTTGTGAAAAGCCTGCCAAGAAGATGTATTGGGGAACATAGTAGTTTGCACAGCTTTAGGGGTGGGATTTCTTAACTTTATATTGGGGATTGTTACGTGTCTATTCAGACTCAGTTTCACTTTTGACGTGCCGATACTTTGTATCAATAAACATGTTCTTTGAGGAACTTGCAAGCTTCGGAGTTCTGCTTTATTTGTCTCTGTTTGTCGGAACCATGACATCAACTATGAATCCATATGGTGGTGGTGCTGTCTGTTCCGTATTGTTCTATCTTACTAAGAAGTAGGCTGTGGTCTACTTTATCAAATGCCTTACTGAAGTTTAAGCATACTATATCCACAGCATTTCCTTGGTCCACTAATTTAGTCACTATCAAAGAAAACAATAAGGTTTGTTTGGCATCTCCTATCTTAACAAACATGTGCTGGCTTCTAGTAATCACCTTGGAAGATTGGAACCACACCAGCTCTTTTCCAGTCCTCTGATAGTTCCCCTGAGCTCTAGGATCTCTGAAAGATTTCATTCAGTGGTCCTGAGATCACATCTGCCAGCTCCTTCAATACCCTGGAATGTAAACCATCTAATGAGATTTGAACTCATCCAAAATACATAGGTGTTCTCTTATCAATTCCTTGCCTATTTTGACCTGCATTCCTGTTCTGTCCCCCACCCTGCTGCTTTTGACAGTTTTTTTGCTTTTGTGTAAAAACATGCAAAAATTAATTAGGCGCTTCTGCCTTCTCCCTGCTGTGGGTCAGTTTGTCAGAGAGCTTTGTGCAACAACACTGGTCTCATCAGGTGTCTCTTGTTTTTCTTTCCCTGTGGTTTTGTTTTTGTTTGGGAGTTTATTATACTCAATACTTTGCAAGCAGGGACTGAAGTTTGAAAGAAGCTAAAATCATTTATTTATTCCTTGCTTCTGAGTCAGTATTGAGTCTTGGTGACTGCCTGGACAAGTCCCTGCAGTTTGACTTTGAAATGAAGCCTGGATGTCAGGGAGTTATGCAAAAATAAGCATCCTCTTCATTGAAGTATGGTTTAATTTTTTTTATTGTATTTTTGTTGTTACTTGCTTATTTACAAAATAAGAGATTAGCTGTAAAGTTATATCAATATTGTATTTGATGCATATATTTCTTTTTAGATTGTTTAGACAGTGTTCTAATTAGATGGATTGGGCAGATGTTCATGTTTTAGGGTAGTCAGCAAATCAGCCACTCCATGAAGAAGCATGTTATGGAAAATGTCAGCTGGGAAGAGAGGGCCAGAGTCCAGGCAGGCAGGAATTGGGGAGAGAGATCAAAGGGAAAGTGACGGGGGGGGGCATTGGTTAGCCTGGCACTCAGGGCAGCAAGCAGGGCCCATAAAATTCCACCGTGGCAGGAGCCATGGCAGCTCCATTTCATGAGAATAGGAGCTAAACGTCCACCAAAGGTGCGTGATTATGGGGGTGCTGCTGGCCAGATCCCAGCCCCAGCTGGGGACCAGTGAAAGATTGAACAATGGTCCAGAAACAGAGGCAGAGAGTTAGACTGCCTGCCATTGGAGCAAAGATTTCTATCCAGAAGAGGAAAAGGAGCCCCCAACTGGCCAAAGTGGAGAAAGCCATAGTAGCAGCAGAAGCCTGGCTGTTAAGAAGACTGGAGCGAGGGGGGGGGGGTGAGGGAAAGGATGTGTGAAAAAAAAGAATTGACGGAGGAGTCCAAAGGAAATTGTGGTGACTTAGTGAGAAGAGCAAGAAGAATCTCTTGCAGATTCCTCAAGAGGACTATGCAGATGCTTTAACCATTCTTCATAATCCCCTCCAAGCCCCTCACTATCTTGGTAACTCTTCTCCACACTCTTTTCAGTTCCTCAAGGTGTTTTTTGAATTCTTTCTGGTGCAACTGACTGATGCACCATTGCGTCTTACTGTCATTCTCAACATTATGCAGTCCAAGATTATTTGGGCAGCTGCAGCACACAGATTCCAGCTTATATGGCAATTCTCTGGTATTTTGTCCTATAAGCCAAGAATGTAAGTAAGATACAAATCAAAAGAGGAGAAAAACAAGATTTTTGCCTTTTGCCAGTGCTCCAAAATCTTAGGATCTGTGCATGCCTACATGAGATGGATTGCTTCCTCCAAGAAAGCCCTCCATTACTGTAAACCTGTTTTTATCACAAGCAGCTGTTTATTGAAAAGGTCAGCATCTTCTCATAGGGAGGATAGAGCTCAGGGCAGTTCTGTGTAGTGGTTCATCCTTTCTTGAGTGGAGGTTTCCCATCACTGGGCCCAGGGAGAAGGGAGCTCCATGGCATTTCACCAGGGGTGCTTCAAGGTCTCCTCTCCCCCACTCCTTTTAAGGGAAGGAATTCCAGACTCTTCCAGAAGAGAAGAACCTTTTTCACTGTGGCCCCTGTCCATTCAGCTGCCAGAGGTGAGATCTGCTCCAACGCTTTGGGCCTTCCAGAAGGGCATTAAAACCAGGTTTTGTCAATTGACTTGGGGCCTGAATGGGGCTTCTTTGCCGGAGGTGGTTGACAAGGGCAAGAAGAGGACTTCATCCCATGTCGCCTGCTCACTTACTTCTAGTTTTTATATAATTTTTCTTAATTTTGTTTTTATCTTTATCTTTTCACTGTTTGTAAGTCATCCCTAGTCACCTTATTAGTGAGATGGGTGGTATATAAATGTAATAAATAAATGCAAACATCTACATAAAGCTGCTGGGTTCAGTGAATGGTTTGGGTACGCAAAAAATGGATTACTGCTCTACATGGGAGTGCCCTTGAAGACAACCTGCAAATTGCAGCTGATATAAAATGTCCCACATTCCCATATGCCAATAGAAGCAACCCATATTGTCTTGGAGCAATCATGCTGCAGAGCTGCATTGGTTGCTGGTTTGTTTCCAGGTGTTATCCAAGTTCTAGGTGAGTTTATACTTGGTTGACCATGAGATCATTTATTCTAGGTGGTAGACTCACCCAGCCAAACTATGCAAGAGCAGCTTGCATGCTCAGCCCGTGTGCTCGCTCCCACCCTGGGTGATGAGACTTCTCCAGCCCCCTCCTATGCAGGTTGAGAAGTGATTTGTCTGGAGAGGATCCAGGGATGGAGAAAGTGAGGAGATGAAAGTACCTAAGGTGGGGATGAGTACTGGTTATTACTGAAATCTTATAGGAATGTGTTTTTGATATATTTGTTGGGGAGGATGTTGATTTTGTTGTTTGTCACAAACACACCATCTCTGTTAACATAGCCCTTTCTTTTTTTAATAGTGGGGTTACCCAGCTGATGTAGGGAGACTGATTAAGAAAAGGGTTGGGCAAAGCACGATGAGCTTGATCCAAGGGGGGCTTCAAACTGAATGCTATGGTGGTTGGGAACATGAAGAAGGACCCTGGAAAGAAAGTGAGCATGGCTTCTTTAGGACAGGAAGGCAGATTTGGCAAGTGGTCTCCATGGTGGTCTCACAGAACTGAAGGATACAATGAGTTGAAAAGGAAACATCTGGGGGAGGGGAGATCCTGTTTGGGCTCATAAATGGCTTCTCAAGGTACGTGATCAGATTGGAGTGAGACCTTGCAAGGCCCTGTGGTTTTCAACATTTTTATTCATGATTTGGATGAGGTAGAAGGCAATTCATCAATGCCATAACATTTATTGGTCTAGCTAATACCCTAGAAGACAGGAATAAGTCCAAAGACAAGTTTCCAGGTTAGCAAAATAGAATGAAAATAACACAGGGCAAAATTTAACAGAGATAAATGCAAAGTTATTCACTTGGGAAACAAATCAAATGCTCAAGGATAGAATAGGGGCTAGCTGCTTGGTGACTACTTGTGAAAAAATACTTGGATTAATATAAACTGAGTATGAGTCAGCAGTTTGAAGTAGCTGCAAAAAGAAAAAAAGCAAATATAATCTTAAACTGCATCAAGAAAAATAGTTTCCAAATCACAGAAAAAGTTCGTTCCATTTCTGAATAATCTGTCAAACTTTGGACAACTATAACAGATATTGAGATGACCCATAACCTGCTGGGTCACTGGGTCAGAGGTATTTCCTCACTTCAACCAATAAACAGAAGGACCACAGATGGGCAAACAAGCCATGGCAGTCAGAGAGAGTTTCAACTTCTTGCCAGATTCTTTATGGACTTTGCTGGCCGGAAGCATCAGAAATCAGGATCAGAGGACCATGGCTGACTGCAGAGGCACGATAGCACTGCAGGTCAGTGTGGTGGTGCTGCAGTAGCCACAACGTTCCCAATACAATGGATTTGAAGATCCTTGCAATTTCAGACCCAGGGGAGTCGCAGATCCCGGATTTTGGATGCATTCTTTATATTAGCCAATTTGAGGTACCTTGATTCAAAAATTGTTGGTCTACAAGGCACCCAATTGAAGAATACAAACAGACAGGAGAGGTTTTAGTATTATATAGAAGGGTGTAAAGAAAGACCAATGAAAAGAGAGGGAAAGAGTTTAGACTATTTTGCTTTATGAGTAGAGAAGACTGAAAGGAACAAGATAGCCCACAGAAGGCCAAGCCAGAGTGCAAGGCCCAAAATCATACAGGAAAGAAGATTGGTGTTTAATCTCAGGAAACGTCTAACAGTGGAACCCAAAACTCTCTTCACTGGATGTAGTTGAGCTACAGGGACCCTTACTTAGTCTTAACCATTCAGTTGTGTCTGACTCTTGGCATCTTTATAGGCAAGGGCTCTCCACACTACCCTTCAAGCACAGCTTCTTTCAGCTGTTCACGTTTGTATTGGCTCTGAGGGAATCAAGCCAGCAGGTTCTTTGCTTGCTCCCTTCCTCTTGGTCCACTAACCATTCCTAGCATCCCTGACTTCTTCAACAAAACAGAGACCATGCATCTTTATTCCTAAAAATGGTCCTTTATTTCAGGAAGCTCTCACTTAGATTTAATATATTTTTCAAAAAATTACTTCAGCCCTTCATTCTGGTATGGTATGATATCACTTAATGCACACTTTTTCACATTCATGTGAAAAACATGGAGATTGAATTTTTAAAATAAATGTAAACATACTGATTTTATTTACTGATCATTGAGGCTGGAAACCATCCATAGAAGGTGGATTGTGCTCTGAGCAGAGAGAGGATTGGGTAAGATGACTTCAATATACACTCAATATACTTCAATATACTTTGCAGGAAAATGTGTGTGTGTGCGCGCGTGTGTGTAAAGGGGGGGGGTCCTGGGCAGAGTCCATATCAGAGGTGTCAGAGATCAGAATAGCGACTGAAGACCAGAGGCAGTCCATATTCCTCTTGGTACACAGAATTAAAGTATCTGAGGACATCAGTCAATCCAACATGACTTCTCACCCATGGAGTAATACCACTCATATTACTGCTTATTATTAATCAAACAAAAGTCACCTCCCAAGATGGAGTTTAATCATAATATGTAAATGAATCAGATCTCAGAGTAACCGGACCACTTTGGTGGGACTGTAGCAGGCATCCCTGGCTAATTTTTTGACATGCTTACTTTCATTGCTGAACTTTTCTTCAAAGAGCTGAACCCACCAACTTTTTTAAGAAACTTATCTCCAGGATCGATGGTTAACTTTGGAAGAGACGCACCTTCTCTAGCCGGATTCTGCTTTGACAAAGGGGGTCTGGCCCTTGGTTTTCTGCTGCAGTGGGTTGGAAAAGCCATTAGCTGTCTTGTCATCAGTTGTCCCACAGATGAAAGTGGGCCAGTCATGTAACCAGGGATAACCAGGCTCTTGGGGGCAAAAAAAAACCCAGCTGGGAGGGGGAAGGATGGCGAGGGTTGAAACAGCCTGTGGGCTGCCATGGGAAGGACCCACTAATGAGTGGCAGGTGGGGGGGGTTCAGCCCTTGCCATACAACCTTTCCTCCTGCCCAGGGAGGGAAGAATCAATCCCTCACCCCCCCCCACACCCCCTCATCCTTGCATTTCTGATTCCACACGGCTCCCCCCAACTCTGCTGCCCCTCAGTGTCACCAGATGTTGCCTTCCTGCCTCTCGGTTGTTTCTGATTTCAGGTGAGAATTTCTCTTTGTCACAAATTGCCTATTCAGGTAATAAAAATTGGCCTTTTTCTGTCACAAGTGCAGCACTTTTCATATTTTCACTTCCAGCTGCCTTTTACTATCTTTTCTCTCTTTGTTAATAGAAGCGGCTGAGGGCAAGGTGGCCAAAACCGTCATCGCTGAATGGAACCCGGGAAATGAGAGGGAGTTCTGCGCGAAAGCAGGACAGAATCTGAGCTTTTAAGGGCATTTTTGATTCGTGAAATAGAGAAAATTGCATTTGATTATATCTCTAATGGGGGATTATAACTTTGGACTGGCAGGGCAGCTAATGGCTACTTCACTGCAGGGAAAGATTTGTCACATCTATGCAATTTGAAACAATGACATGCATTTAAAATATTGTAACTTTGGATTTGCATAGCTGAAAGTTCTCCTCCAAAATATCTGGGGGGGGGCTGAGCAAGGCTGCCCCCTGACTCTTGGAGGTTCCCCACCCCAAACTGTAATGTCAGCAGCTTCATTGCCCACATGATGCTCGTGCTGGGCCCGATCGCGTCCTCCTTTCCTTCTGACCTGTGAAGGGCAGGGCCAAAGCAGAACTGAAGAAAGAGACGTCTTCAGGGGAGAGACAGCCCCCCCTGACCTTTCCCGGCTGTTAGGTTGGCTTGGCTTTGCCCCCAAATCTTCCTGTGGGGCAACACAGTGTGGCTCCTGGGAACGCACTTCTGGGGCTTCTGCTTTGGCACCCTGTGACTGAGAGGGTCCCTGAAGGCTTTTTCTCCCACTGGGACCCCTGGCAAAAATGGACTGAAAGTGCCTAGCTGGGGGGGGGGGGAGAGGAACATTCATGGTGCCACTCAGAACCACTCAGACCTTCATGGCTTGTGCTGCAGGACAAGGTAACCCTTGAAGGCAGCTGTGGGAAAAGTGTCTGCAAGCAAAGAGGATCAGCAAACAGTTTTGCAAAAGGAGAAAAACCAACATTTGGAGGGAGTTCAGCAGAAGGGTGGGGGGAGAGAGATGGAAAAGAGGAGGAAGAAAGAGTGAGCAGGAACGGGGGGGGGGAAGGAATGGGGGGTTGCTGTTTCCTGCCGATGGCCTTTTGCCTGTGATCGGAGCCCTGCTTGCAGATGGCCGGCTCCAAAGACGAGAACAAGCAAAGGGGGAGAGGAAAGCGGATTTTTACACAGGAGTTCAGCTGAGAAGAGGGAGGGGAAAGGAGAGGAAAGCTGCTGACCCTTGTGATGCAGAGACCGCTTTCCTGCTGACTCTGCTGCTGACCATGTTCAGAGGAGGATGCGTAAGGAAGCTGCGTGCCCTGCTCCCTGAATGAGTGAACAGGGCTGAGCGGGACTTTGGGGACTGGACTGATCATAAAGAAGGAAGGAGCTGCTCCTAGGAGGGGCAAAGTCGGGCTTGTGTTTCTTCCTGAAGACAACACGTGCAGGCTGGTTGACTTCTGGGAAGAGAAGGGGAGGGCCTATCCCCCAATTTGTCAGAAGAGAGGTGGGGAATTCTTGGAAAGGGACCAGAAAGGCCTCCAGAGAGGCAAGAGTGCCGCAAGCAAAGCAAGCGGAGGGGACAGGGGGACGGGGGACGGGACCGAGAGGACCAAGACTACTCCGCAGCTTCAGAACAGCTCTCGCTGGGCTGAGTCTCTGGCCCTGGACGAAGGGCAGAGGCCAGGAGGTCAGGGGCTGAGGAAGAAGGGGCTACAACCTCTGCAAAGGGAAGACTGTGCTCAGCGGGGGAGGAGGGGAGGGGTGGCAGACATTAGAGAATCTCTGCCGAGAGGGACCCAAATGGCAAAAGAGGACTTGGCTGCAGTACCATTAGCTGACCTGTGATGCCCAGTGAGTGGCAGACTGATGGAAATGTCAGTGTCCGTTCTAGCCCTGGGCTGTTCAACAGGGGTATACATTACTCAGATGAATGGTTAGAAAATACGACGGTCAGGTCTGCAGTCAACACAAAGATGAGATAGCAAACACCTGGATGGACTGAATCAGCTTTCAGAAGGATTTTGACAAGCAGAAACTAACACAATGAACTCTAAAATGTGGGGAGATCAGTTTCATGGATAGGATAAGGAAAACCAACCTGGGCACCATTACAGGTAAAAGTGTATCTTTAGCTAGTGAGTCACAAGCCGAACTTGAACTAGCAAAGGTGTTGCAGCCGAAAAGAAAAAAAGCAGATGCAGTCCCAGCTGCAAAGGATTGTGTCAAGATCAAAAGGAGTAACCGTTCTTCCCCATTCTGCATTGGTCAAACCATACTAAAATATGTCTCAGTCATCCAGGCAGTGGTGGGATTCAAATATGTGAACAACTGGTTCTCTGTGTGGATGCCACTTCCGGAAGTCCGTCCGTTCTGGGCCTAGGAAACAAAAAATTAGCTACCGGTTCGGCCAAACTGATGTGAACTGGCTGAATCCCACCACTGCATCCAGATCATGGTTGTCCCAAAGATGCTTTTCCACAAGGCATCTGGACTTCCTTGAATTTTTTCTTTGAAAATGTTTCACTTCTCATCCAAGTGGCTTCTTCGGTTCTTCCTGTTCTGTCTTGGTCTGCCCTTTAGGAAAGCCAGTGACAAACTGAGGCATATTCAAGGGAGAACAGTAAAGGCAACACAAGGCTTGTGATGTGGGCAAAAGGGAAAACAGGCCTTCTAGGTCTTTGCACTGATAGCATGTAAGCCTCCAAAATCCAAGCTGCTCATATAAAGGGGAGCAGTAAAATCACCTGGCCACTTCTCCTTTTAAAAAAAATTGGGGGAGGAATTGGGGGTCATTGTAAGGCAGGGGTCTTCAAACTTGGCCCCTTTATGACTTGTGGACTTCAACTCCCAGAATTCCTCAGCCAGCCATAAGTCATAAAAGGGCCAAGTTTGAAGAGCCCTGTTTTAAGGTGTCAGCTTCTCAGGAGGAGAAACTGACTATCTATAAGCACCCACGGAGCCTTGTGCTAAAAATAAGAGCCTGGTCTATTGGGAGTTAAATAAGCTGAGCCAGAAATAGATACGGCTGAATTGATGGTAATGGGATAGGATCACACAGGTCTGGGGTTTGATTTGAGCTGTTCCTCATCTTTAGGGAACAAACTTACCGTGTTCAGCAAAATAGCCATCATGTGATGGAAGCAGACTTCAGCTAAACCTTAGAAGACACTTCTGACAGCATGGCTGACGAGCTGAAGACATGGCTTAGGATGACTTCACTTGACAGACTTAAGCAGAGAGATCTTGCAATACAGGATCCTGCATGGAGCTGTCATTTGACCTGCACGATCCCTTCTAGGATTTATGAAGTTCTGCTGAAGCTTGATTTGCTATGGGTGGGATGATGAAGCCGACCAAGGGAAATTATCTATACTTTTAGCCCTTTTCTTGAAGGACACTTAGCTATTCAACTAAAAGCACTCTATTGAAAAACAATGCATAATGTTGCAAAACCAAGTAAAATAAAATATGACAGTGTTGCCAGAATCAACATGCTTCTTTACATGAATTTTAAAAAGTGCCAAATATGGTAGAGGTTGTTCAAATATAATCCTGATGTCAACACTGCTAATACTGAATATTCTTGCTTTGACAAAATATGCAGAACTGTCTGGTACTTTTAGAGCAGTGGTTCTCAACCTTTTTAATGCCGCGACCCCCAACCGGTCATAAGTCGAGGA
Source organism: Crotalus tigris (assembly GCF_016545835.1). NCBI lineage: Eukaryota > Metazoa > Chordata > Lepidosauria > Squamata > Viperidae > Crotalus > Crotalus tigris. Next base: position 278,835 of record NW_024096931.1, on the reverse strand, counting down.
CTACTCAACCGGTCGTGAGTCGAGGGCTACTCAACTGGTGCAGCACCGTTTGCAGAATGGGACTTTTGGTGGGCTCAGCAAGGCAGAGACAGCCTGGACAATTCCTATTGGCTTTGGAAAGCCAATAGAATTAGACTCTATTCAAGAGAGTCTATTCTATTGGCTTTCAAAAGCCAATAGAATAAAAGGGAGTAGCACAGCTACGGAAAAGGGGAAAAAATGGCGGACTGTGTTGTTTGGCGATCCCAGTGAAATGGTCGTTCGACCCCAAATGGGGTCCCGACCCACAGGTTGAGAACCACTGTTTTAGAATTAATTCAGATGAGAATGGGAGAGGGGAGAAAAGCCCTCGGAAAGGAACGGAAGTGAATATTTGACCTCCAGGTTAATTGGAAGATGTGAATCATGACCCCAAAATAGGGGAGGGGAAATTACTGGAATGTTATGTGCAAAGGAAGGGAAATTCAGATCTTGGCATTCTCCATGCCGTGCTGACACTCCCTTAAGCTAATAAAGGCTTTTTAGGTTAAACAATGCCTGAAAGTTCTTTGAAGTGTTTCATTAGTCAGACACGTGACACCTAACCCTTCTCATTTTTAAACAGAAAAAAAGTCTATGGAACATAAGAGTTATTTTATTTTTGTTTTGTTCGTTATTTGTTATTTTAACTTCATTGCCATTTTAAGCTGCAGCAGTGCAAACACAATGAAGTTTGGGCTGGAAATTCATAGTTGCAAATACCAGATAGTTTGCATGAATAGGAAGGCAGGATTTCTTGATTAAAATCAATACATTCAAATTATACCTGTTTTTTTTTTTTAAAAAAAAAAAAACACCAACTGTCTGGAACTCAGTATGACTAATTACCTAAGCTACATAATGGGTAGCAGATGAGAAAATCAAATTTAAAAGCAAACAATTTTAGCTTTCTTTCTTCTGCTGTTGTTGTGTTGTAGGACTAAACAATACACAACAAACAAGCCATGAGCGAAGCAGTCAGAATGACTCAGAGGGATCAACAAGAATGCCAAGCCATGGTTTTCCCACCTAAGTGGCCTTAGCAAAGATGCATATGGAAAAAGGGTGTCCTCCAAGGGCTGAGGAGGAGGAGGAGGAGGAGGAGGAGGAGGAGGAGGAGGAGGAGGAGGAGGAGGAGGAAGAGGGCCAAACCGTCCTTGGATGCCTCTTTTCCATGTCGAGCCACAAGCGTCATCATGTTCCCAGTGGACAAGAGAGGCTGACCACTTCAGAGGGAGCTAATCCTGGGGGCGCTGAGCTTTTGATCGGGCAATTTAAAACATGCCAGGCCTGCAACAGAGTCCCATCTTACCAAGACTTTAAAGCAGTGGTTCTCAACCTTTTTAATGCCGCGACCCCCAACCGGTCGTAAGTCGAGGACTACTCAACCGGTCGTAAGTCGAGGACTACTCAACTGGTGGAGCACCGTTTGCAGAATGGGACTTTTGGCGGGCTCAGCAGGGCAGAGACAGCCTGGACAATTCCTATTGGCTTTTGAAAGCCAATAGAATTGGACTCTATTCAAGAGAGTCTATTCTATTGGCTTTCAAAAGCCAATAGAATAAAAGGGAGTAGCACAGCTAAGGAAAAGGGGGGGGAAATGGCGGACTGCGTTGTTTGGCGACCCCCGTGAAATGGTCGTTCGACCCCAAATGGGGTCCCGACCCACAGGTGGAGAACCACTGCTGAGATCCAAGTCCCCTCCGTGGTCCCCACTCTTCTTGCAAGCACACTCACAGGTTCCCCAGTGTCGCTGCAGCCCTTTTGGGCTAGAGAAGACCAGCCTCCCAATCAAGGGTCTGGTCCTGGAAGGCCGAGGGTGTCCATTATCACCTGACAATTGGAGCTTGAACCTAAGCATTACTGCCTTGCATCCCCAAACTCAGCTCCCCTTCTGCACACGGGCTCAGGGAGGACCAGCCCAGCCAAGGCCAGCTGTTCCTGCAGCACAATGTGCTGGGTTCAGGCGCCCAGCGAGGGTGCTCCCAAGGAGGGCCTCTGTCTTGGCTGCTTTTGAAGAGGGTCGGCCTCTTCCCTGCGGCCTCTCCGTGGCTCAAGCGCTGCTTCTGCTCTGGAGCTTCTCAACTGGCCCTGGTTTACTTTTTCCAATAAGTGATCAAGTCAGGAAGACCATTTAAAAGCAATTTATTAAAGCTCTCTGATAAACTGGGATCTCCCTATAAAAAGGGGGAACTCTGAGAAGTGGATTATATTTACAACAAAGAACTTCAAAGCAAAAGTTGATTGGTTGAGAAATAGTCATCTGCCCAATTACATCACAAGAGTTACAGCACTCAATAATATGTGAGCACAGCCATAGAAAAGAGCATTCTATTCTGGGTAAAAGTAAAATAAACATTTGCAAAGGAAAACATCAAAATGGCTATGGGTATAGTACATTCTCAGGGCTTCCCAAAGTTGGGCATGACTATTTTATTCAGGATACAATCCCTATCTCGCAATTTGTCTTTTTTCTTTTGGCAGCAATCACACCCTTGTTCATGGAGGCTTGAGAACAGCTAAAAACTGAAACTGCTATCCACAATGTATCAAATGCTCTCCTGCCAATCCTGGTTTCTGAAAGAAGGGCTTTTATTGAAGGATATGGGAAATTATTAGCAATACAATTGAAAAAGTAAATTTAAAATACAAGAAAACCTCTGTTAGCCAGTGCAATGGTACTACAAAAACCATATTTCAAGTATTTCAAAGTCAATCCTGTGTGGCCCTCAATTCTCTCCTTGTTGAGATATACACCACCATTTACATGTCTGTGACTACTTGGATAGAGCAGGTCACGCCAAGCCAGCCTTGTCTCTTTTTATGACGGAGTGACTGATTTCATCTATCAGGCTTGCACAGTAGTTTCTCTTGATCTCAACAAAGGGACTCCTGTGCTATCACCTGAGCATAAGGTGAGTGCTGTGGGGTGGTCGACTTAATTGCTTCATGAACATCTAAAGCTGGCTCTTGTGTGATTGTGCACCATCCTGGAGAGGAGGACTGAGCCCGTGTTCGACAGGCTGGAACACCAGGCTTGCTAGCAGCCCAGATGAGAAGCGCTCAGGCAACGTTCTTTGATCAGCAGACGACTTTGGCCAAGCAGGCTGGTGCTGGAGCAGCTACAGAACCCAGACCGTCAGAGCCCAATAACAAAGCTTCACATCCAAATTACTGGAAGCAACAATTCTATCTCTGCAATAGATAAATCACACTTGGAATAGGAGCCCAGCCTGGGCATTGCTGGCTGCCTCTTAGGAGGACTTTCCTGATAATAAGAGCTGCTAACTAATGGGATACGGTGCCTAGTATGATGGATTCCCCTTTGCTGAAAGAAAGAAAGAAACCTCTCTGGATTTCTAAGCTTCCAATTCACACTGACGGCCTTCTTTCCAATTCATCTTCTAACAATCCCTATCACACAATTTGTCTTTTTTTCAGCCGTCACAACCTAGATTGATATTTTCAGCCATTTGAGCTTGTTTGCTTGGATACCAGCTTCCTGATTGGCCAACTGGGCAGGGGCACAGTTTTTTGGGTCTGGGGGCTTCTACCCAAACATTCCAAGGTCTGAGAACTTTTCAGAGCAAAGCAGAGTGAAGATTTCTGGCCACAGAGCCAGCTGGCAAGGCAATGGGGGCCAGCTGGTAGGGCTGGCCCTCCTGCTGCCCCCAAGAGCACCCGGAAGGGAACTTCTGGGATCTGTCCTGTTTCCTGCAGTGCCAGGTCCTCTTGGCCCATCCTGCCCCCCCCCCCACTCATGCCGAGGATCTTTGAGCTGGTAAGATTCCCCATATGGAAGACAGGTGGAAGCCCTGCTCTTCCCACACCTCCTCAGGTTCACTAGCCTGAACTTCACTTGGCATGCACAAAGGGATTCCCTTCTCCCAAAGGCTGTGGGTCAGAAGCCTGCTCTTTCCAGATGCTTTGCCCAGGTATTCGAGCTTCTCCTCCTGTGACTCATGCTTTCCCTCTGAATCCTACTTGCTGGCCAAGGAGATGGACAGGGACTTAGGGGGCTGATGTCTCTCTATGGAGGCACCCAGGAGCCCTTTTGGGAAGAGAGAGTTTGTTCCAGGGACAAATCGGCCCTCGCTTGTTTCATGGCCTGTGTGACCTCATGCCAAGAGGTGAAACTGGGCAGGACCACATCTGGAAAGCTTTTATGTGCACAGATATCAGACCACCTCTAAGCCAAGAATTACCAGGTGCAGGACTGGCAGTTGGATTGCGATGCCGTGAGCCCCAAGCTGGGAATCATCGAGAAACAATTTCCCTGCACACAGAAAGACAGTTCCATTTCCTGAGCCGCTTTAAAAGCTACATATGTCCTCTAGCAAAATGCTTGGAAAATCCAGGTCATCTCCTGGTTTTGACTGCATTCCTTCCCCAAGTTAGAAGAAGGCCAGATGTCCAATCCTTCTCCTGCTCTTACCAAACAAATCTCTGTAGCAACTCTGGAGTGTAGCATGAGGGCCCCAAATCTCAGTCCCTCAAAACATTCCCTGCTGCCTTTAGTTTCCAAAGGCGGTTGGTTGCTGTGCATGAGAGTCACAATCACAGTTACGGCAGGTACCTCATGTAGAAAAGAACTTTCTCATCTTTGAGTGAATGAAGTGAAGATTCAGTCCACTTTGGCTTCTGTGATGAGAATGGCTGTGAGATCAAGGCAAAGGAAATCCCTTGGCAAAGCAAATCAAGGCAAAGCAACTCCCCTAGGGAGGGAGGATGATAGAAAGAGTTCCTCCTAAAAATGCTTCTGGAAAGGTTGGAGCAAGGCAGTTAGGTGGGCAGAGATCTCGTGCATTAAAAATCACCTGTTAGGCCTGCCAGTTTCCCTCCTCCCCTGAATGGAAGGACAATGGTCTCTTCCATGCTGAATGCTAGCAGCAGTGGAGAGAGCCCAGGACCGCATGCCTTCCTCCCCGAGAAGCCCAATTCCTAAGGGAAGATTGTCAGAAGAGCAAGCCCCCCCTGGGTCCGAGCCTATTGCTGCAGGTTCCCAGGATGGACAAGGCAGTGGTGTCCTCAGCGTGGAGGCAGAGGGTGTCTGGCCTGATTTAAGATTTCATGCTATTTCACCCTTGAACCTCCTCCTCCTCTCCACATGCTTCACATTTGGGCTGCCTTTGACCCAAAACCTCCTCCCAGAGTAGCTGATGCATTGGAGGGTCTGTGCAGGTATCCCAGAGAAGTTTCAACTTTCAATGACTTCAGAGTTGCTTATGCAATACCCTCATGCTTGTTGTAGGTAGAGGTATAATTATTTCATTAAGCTTTCCTGTGAAGTGTGAAAACTATCTTTACCAATCCCTCTAAATTAGTTCAATATAATATGCAACGAAACAGGAGATGGAAAATGTTAATTGAAACTGGAGAGCTGTTTATAGGGTGATAGAGTGTGCCCAACTGTGACTGGAATTAATGTCTGGGGACCTTGCAAGGAGCTCACATCCCAGAGCAGATGAAGTATTTTCACTGCAAGTCAAGCCCTGTCAAGTGACCCTATGGCCCCCTGAGGAGGGGCTTGAAAGCCCCCTCCCCATGGGAGATGTTGGGCCTTAAGGGTCCTTTTGAAGCCTGAGAACTGGATGGGGTGACTCAGAGTGGATGGAAGTGCCAAAGCACCTTACAAGCGCCTCTTTCTGAGGCCATCCAAGAGCTGGCCGATGCCCGCCATCTCTGGCCCTGCAGGCCCCACTCAGGGAAAATATGAACAGGCGAGTCCTACGGAAGACTTAACGGAATTCCAGGAACTAAATACAAACGCGCACGTGCATGCACACACACACACACCTGGGCAAGCCAAGGGGAGGCGTTGCTCTCCCAGCTTGCCCTCCCCACTCTAGGCCTTGGCCTCCCCCCTTGAAAAGAGTCCCTGGCCCCCTGCTGAGGGCTGTCTGGAGGGGGCAGACATGGGGAGGATGCGAGCAGAGCCGCTTCCCTGCATGGCCTTTCCTGGAGTCAAGAAGACGTGGCTGCAGCAGGTGAAGCATGCGTTGTGCAGCAGAGGTCAATGCTCAGTTCAGAATGCTCTGTTACCCCCCCCTCCCACCTGCTTGCACTGACCTCCCTTGAGCACTTTCCCAAATAACTGCTGCTTTGAGGTCATGCCTGGCTGAATACAGCACAATGTCCATCAGGGTTTCAAGCCCTTTTGCCCCACAGAACTGGACAGTGTTGAAAAGGGAGAAGGGAGGGAAGAGCAAGCACATTTTATCACTTGGGTGAAGCAACAAGCCAGCATTAGGGGCCCTTTTGGGACACCCCACAGGTTGATTCCCATTCCCTTCTTATTCTTCCCAACCCAGCAGAATGTTGCAAAGAAACTCTGTAGGAGATCAGCATGCAGGGAGCACTGTTGAAGATCACTCCACTCTCAGTCTCTGCTTTTTCCTTCTGAGTAACACAAACACAGAGAGATGCAACCCAGATGTACCCACAAAGTATAAAGCAGCATTTGAGAAATGCTGGGATAGGGAGCTGGGAAGAATTCCGGAAGACAGTCCTCTGCAGCTGGGAAAGCGGTGTGCAAAGACCCAGATGGTGTAGCTGTGACAGATTGCGGCCTGTCATCCCTCCCTTTCCTGTCTCTTTTGGACTTAGAAGGTGAGTTGGTTGGTTGGCCAAGGCTGCAGTCCAGCTGCAAAGAGAGAAGCTCCTGGATCTGTCAAAGAAGAGGGGGCCTGGTGAATGTCAGAGATAGTAGATGACAGTGTGGCACCTCAGAACTGCAGGGACAGCCAACCAACAGATGCTGCCCAGGATAGCATGGGGATGCCAGTGTGCAGAAGCAGCCCTAACCCAATAACAGCTTCAGGAGTCGGAGCAGCCAGGAATTGTGAGCAGCTGAGGCAGAGCCCACCAGCCGCAACAGCAGCAGCAGACACTAAGAAGGTGTTACTTATAAAAATGAGATGCAGAGTAAAGATGTAAAAATAAGAAAACAGTTATACAATAGCCATTGAGAAACCCTGGAATAGGGCTTCTGGTGCAGAAAATAATCTTTGCAGGGACAATGTTGAGGCAGAGATTGGTACTCAGGTGACAAGACTAGACCCATGCAACCTCTCTAGATAAAGGAGAAGCCATGAGATTGCCCGCTGTTGCTCCAGAAAGCAGCTCCTCATGGGAAAACCCTAGGATCCATAGTGGCGTCTGGATCAATGGCGGTGGTGTCTGCTTACAATTCTGCTGGGCGAGGAGACCAGCTAAGGTGCCAGCACCATGTGCCTGGCTGGCCGAGCCACATCTGAGCCCCACCTTCGCTTTGAACAGCACCCAGATTCTGCATGGGATGTTGGCCTTTGGAAGGTTGGCCCTTTTCTTCCTCTGCCATTTCCCAAGGAAACATGAGCCATGAGCCCTTTCAGTAGTCTGGGCCAGGCTCCAAGATGAATGACTCTGCTGGACGTGCTGCTGGATTCAATCGCTGCAAACGTTCTCTACTCCCTGCGGGGAATCAGGAGGCAAGTGAGAAGCCAGAACCTGCCACAATTGATGCATGGCTGTTCTTCGGTTGGCTGCAAAGGTCCATTTCCTTGCCCTTCCCATGCAGCCCCTAGAAGGCTGCAGATGGCCAGGCTGAATTACAGGGAAGAGATGTCCAGTTAAGAAATGGCAGCCCTACAGAGAGATCTCGGGAGAGAAGTCAAAATTGCACCTACTGCAGGGCTGGGCGGAGGAGGAATCCTCCAAGCCCGGATGCCCTGGGGTGCTTCATGGCCTGGGCAAAAGCTGCCTCTCAGCAGCAGCAGGCAGCTTTGCTTCCATAAGGACAATCCTAGCAACATTCTGGTTTCCCATTATCAGAAACACTAAAAGTAATTGCAGGAAAGGAAGGAAGGAAGAAAAAGCAAAAGTGAAGAAAGATAGAAAGAAAGAAGCTTCTGATTTTCTTTGCAGCAAATATAATACAGCTACAAAATTATCTCTTACTCTACGAACTCACTTTTTTCTATTATCCAGTTTTCTGTAATCATCAAAGCCACAAATCATAAATGTACGTTTTTCTCTTTTGCATTAAAAGTCTGTAAGCAGGTTTCGTCAGCCATAAATGGTAGCTATGATTTTCTCTCTCTCTAATCAGTGGTCAGGGGACAACAGAGAATGAGATGGCTGGATGGAGTCACTGAAGCAGTAGGTGTGAACCTAAATGGACTCCAGAAGATGGTAGAGAACAGGAAGACCTGGAGGAATGTTGTCCATGAGGTCGCGATAAGTCGGACACGACTTCGCAATTAACAACAACAACAAATCAGTGGTCAATTTAGCCATTCTGCAAGATCCATCATCTTCACCAACTCTTCCACTTTTGCACATAAAATAGTCTCGCTGCAGTTGTCATATATGAAAATAAAGATCCAATATTTTCTAGCTGCTAGTTACTAGTTGCTTAGTCCCCCCAAAAAGTCTCTGGTTTCCATCGTATTTAACCTTTAAAATTGTTTGAATTAATGTATGCATTTGTATCCAATTTTGGGGGGCTTTTTTTTACAAAACATGATAAAATATCCCTTCCTGTTGTTTACATTTCCAGAAAAGATTCAAAGTACCTTTATACATTCTAGAAATTTCTCTGGTGGCAAATATCAACAAGATATGATTTGATAAAAATTCTCTAGAACATAATGTGAATTTCCGTCCTTTCAGCCACATAGTTTCACACTGGTCCATTTGTATATTATAAATAATTTTCAGCCCATGTTATTGTACATTCTTTCATATGTCCTTCTATCTTATACTTCAGCAAACGTTTATACATTTTAGCAATAACATGTTCAGCATCAGTACATAATTCTATTTCAAGTTCAATCTTTGTTCAAAACCATAAAACCTTTTATCCAGTTTAACTCTTTCTGTTTGCATATAGAAAATATCAGTCAGACTATAGTTTTGTTATCAAACCTTATCTTGATTTCATTTCACAATGTCTTTGAAAAAATTCTGAAGAGTACATCATAATAAACATCATTTATGTTTACTGATAATTTCTCACCTCTAAAAAGCCACAAAGGCATTTTCAATCAGGATTTATGTTTATATTTATTCCATGCTCTAAGAATATCTGACCTGATATGACTTTTAAAGCTTTATCATGCCACAGATATCCATATCCAGTGGTGGGATTCAAATATGTGAACAACCAGTTCTCTGGATGCCGCTTCGGGAAGTCCATTCTGGGCCTGGGCAACAAAAAATTAGCTACGGTACCAGTTTTCCCGAACTGCTGTGAAGTGGCTGAATCCCACTATTGTCCTTATCACACTAGTCTCAAATCATGGCCTTCTAAATGCAGTAATCTTCTATTACTTAAAATCCCGATTCTTTCATCCAAATCAAGTAGGCAACAAAATATGATTTTAAGCCCAATTATCCTCTTTCTTTCATATCTTGTAACACCTTATATTTAGCTTGTGGTGTTTTTCCTTCCTGTACAAATTTAGATGCATCCTTTTGCCATTGTTTAAATGGTACATCAGTTGTCAGAATAGGTATTGTCTGAAACAAAAAAAATATTATAGGTAAAACATTCATCTTAATCACAGAAATTCTACCTAATAGTTGGACCATCTCGCAAAAGCTCCAGTACCTTGGTTTCTCCAGGGAAGTGCTTTTAATGATAGGGCAGGAGTGTGCACTCAATGCACTTAAACAACGTATTAAAAATCTGGAAATCCAGCAGGGTTGGGCTGATTTATTAACGTTTTTCATTATGACGATTGCAGCATCCCCATGGTCACGTGACCAAAATCCAGATGTTCAGCAACTGACTCATATTTATGTGATCCCCTTTTGCGACCTTCTGAGAAACAAAGTCACTGGGGAAGCCAGATTCACTTAATAACCGTGTTACTAACTTAACAACTGCAGTGATTCACTTAACAACTATGGCAAGAAAAGTTTTAAAATGGGGGCAAAACTCACTTAACAAATGTCTCATTTAGCAACAGAAAATTTGGACTCAATAGTGGTCATAAGTTAAGGACTAACTGTACTCTCTTGAACTGCCATTCTTCTGTCTCTGTATAACAACCAAGCCTAAATTGTCCATCAAATCAAAGAACCTTTTGGTAATATAACTTAAGTAACTTTAATATTTTTCTCAGAAATCCTGTCCATTTGAGGAGAACCACTCCATTCCAATTCCCCATCAAACACCAACTTTTATAAGAAAAGTCCATTAGTCTCTCCATCAGATCTTCCGATTTTGTTTTCATCTGGGCCATAAACTCCCCAGACCCTTGTTTTAATTCCTTAGAATGTAACTTCTCCTCCTGTAAACCTGCCCTGTTCATCCCTTCATACAAAAGCAGCATCTCCTGATTGTCCCATCCGGCTCTGACACCCATGAAGAACATCTGCAGGTCCGTTTCAGAGAAGACCAAACTGACTCAAATGTCAACACTGCTAACATCGGATGTTCTCGCTTTGACAATATATGGAGATGCAGCCATTTTCCTTCTTATGTTTTACTCTTAGAATTAGAGTTAGAATTAGATGGTACTGGGGGGGGGAAAGGAATGTGCACGGGAGTTTAGTTAGACATAACAATACTGTAACTAGTGTGAGAATCAAGGTTTTTGAAATAAGAGATGATAAGAAATGGCCGGCTGGAGAACTGGAGGGAGAGTCTGCATTTCAAACTAATAGGAGAATGTGATTTATGACTGTTAATTAGAGGAGGGAATTGTGCTTTGATACTATGTGCTCAGGGGAGGGGAATTCAGATTTTGGCTTTGGCTATGTAAGTGCCGATGCTATGCTACTCGAATAAAGATTCTTTAAGTAAACAATGCCTCAAAGTTCTTTGAAGAGTTTCATCTGTTGGAACCATGACATCAAGGGCCTGGCTCAGCAGAAGGCAGTTCCATGTTCATTGCCAGTGTGGTCCTCGCATTCCTCCGCTTGCTTGCGTGGATGTCGCCAGGGAGTGAAGGGCACGGCTCTTCAGGGCCCAAGGCAGGCTGCAGCTGTGCCCTTCGAAACTTTGCCCACTCCATCTCCCTCTGCTGGAGCCAGAGGATGACTTAGGCTTTGTAGTACTGTTGGTTCTCTTCCTGTAAGACCCTCTCAGAGAAGGGCCCCACTGGGTGTTTGAGGCAATCCCCTGTTCATACGAGCCCAACTGTTAAGTCCTCGCATTAATGGCGAATGATGAAGACACATCTTTCCTTGAATAACTCTTTATTTCGTTTCCAGCCAGAACTCCAACAACGAGCAAAGGCACGCAGGCCTCCTTTTATTCGCCCAAATCCGCGGACACAATGGCTACAGAAAACAGGCACTTTTCCCGCCTTGCGCATGCGCGCAAAGCCGGCGCCACTCAGTCTGGTCCTGGGCAGCTTCTGCAAAGCCAGAACCATTGCAACGTCCCAAGCCTGCATTTGCAGGCTCAGGACACAACACCCCTCCCCCCTAGCTTGAATCAATCCTGTCATTTTTTAACATTCTTCTTTGGGAAGAGTGTCATACTTCCTCACAGCCAAACATGGAAAGGAGTGCCTGAAGTTGCCTCCATCCACAAGTTTCTTCCCATTGCTTTGGTGAATAGCTATACCCGAAATCATAAATAAAACAAAATAACATTATCAGTCTATGACTTTAAGGGCATTACCCCTGGAACTGGATGGCAACTTCACAAAATCTGAAAGATATTTGGGCGGGCACTTGGCCCTTTGCGACCTCCTTGGACCGGGAGAGTTTGCTTGGTCCCTTTCCTCACCCACCAGGTTGGGTGATCCAAGATGTTGCTGCCCACTTTCCTCAGGAGACCCTGGTGTTGTTGCCTGGCCTACCTGCTCGCCTGCCGGGCTCAGTAGGTCAGGACTTTGCTGCCCTATGTACCTGGTCGACCTGCCCATCTGCTGGCTGGCTGAGCCCTCTGAGCTCAACCCAGCATCCCTTGGAGAGGCGGTATTCCCTGGATCCACAATGGACCTTCCTTGGGAGCACTTTCCCTGGAACCCAAAGTCAGCAGATGGAGAGTCAGGGGTGTCTACAGGGCCCCAGTACCCCGTGGGCCCCAAGGTCATGCCTAAGGTGCCAGAATCAGGAGTTGCCTCTCTGTTTGCCTCCTTTCCAGAGGACTTCCTTCTGAGAGCAGTTGCAGAATTTGGCCAGCCCCCATGTTGTGTTGCCAGTTCTCTTGTCAAATGTGAGTTGTGTGGATACCCCCAGTCAGTCTCCCTGTCTGGAGCATTACTGGTTGTGCATGAATAGTGTGGATACCCCCTGTGTGACTCCCTGGCTGGAGTAAGTATGGGTGTATGGGGTGACCCCCTGCCCCATGAATTCCTGTTTGGAGCACTTGTGGAAACTTGAGATGGGTCACCAATGGCCTCCTCAGCAGCCAGTGAATGCCGGTGATACTGATCCTCAGAATGCATATTATCATCTTCCTTCCCCCCCCCACCAGAGCAGAGCCAAGAGCGGAAGGGTGAGAGTCCAGCTGCCAACGCAGCTGGTCTATGTGCCGCCGAAGAATGCGGCCGTCCTCCAAAGTCACCTCATAGGACAAAGGTCCAGAGAACTTGCAGACCATAGCTGGTACCCAGAGATGACCAGGCCCGTAGTTCCGAGTCCAAACCAGAGCACCCACTTGCAGACTCCTCAGTGCCTGAGGGTGCGACACCTGAGACACCCGGTCAGGGTGCAGTCTGTCTAATTTAGTGATAAGCCGGCGACCCCAGCGAAGTTCAGCAGGGCTCTTCCCTGTGGCTCTGCAAGGTGTGGTGCGATGTGCAAGAAGAAAGTCTGCTAACCTGTGATGCCAGTTACCGTAAGTCAGTTTCTTAAGGGCATCCTTGGTGGTGCGTACCATACGCTCAGCCATTCCGTTGGTGGATGGGTGGAAAGGAGCCGAAGTTGCATGGCGGATCAGGTTGGCCTGAAGAAAAGCCTGGAACTCAGAAGAGGTAAATTGAGGACCGTTATCTGAAACCAGAACATCTGGAAGGTCATGAGCTGCAAAAATTCCTCTCAACACCTGGATAGTCTTGGCAGTAGTAGCAGGAACAACCTTTAGCCACTTGAAATGGCTATCAACAACAACCAGGAAGAATTGCCTCCTGAAAGGTCCCAGCGTAATCTATATGTACCCTAGACCATGGGTTTTGAGTTTCCTCCCACCTGTGAACTGGGGCCTGAGGCATTTCAGGCCGGACTGTTGGCACACATGGCACCCATGTACCTGGGCCTCTATGGCTTTATCAAGACCAGGCCACCACAAATGGCTGCACGCAAGCGCTTTCATCCTGACTATCCCAGGGTGTCCCTCATGCAGAGAGATTAAGAGTCTAGACCTCAATGTGACTGGGATTACTACCCTACTACCCCATAACAAGCATCCCTTGAAAGTGGACAACTCATGCCTCTTTTGCCAGAAACTTTGGAACTCAGAATCCGGGCACGTGTCAGGCCATCCTGACAACACCCATGTCAGCACGCATGTAAGCGTGTGATCAGTGGCAGTTTCTGCAGCCACATCCCTAGCATTGAGGGGAGACTCAGGCAGCTTGTGAATGGACAGAATATTAATGGCTGGAGCAGGATCAGGCTCCAAGGTTAGCAGGGGTAATCTACTCAGGCCATCTGCATGACCCATTTCCTTTCCAGGTTTGTGAATTAACGTGTAGTCATATGCTGACAGGAAGATGGACCAACGCAGCATACAAGGAGACAGGATATGTGGGGTTTGTTTGGTAGTGGTAAACAGTCCCAACAAAGGCTTATGGTCAGTGTAGACCATGAAGTGGCGGTTGTATATGAAATCATGAAACTTCTTAATGCCAGCCACGATAGCCAAAGCCTCCCTGTCAATTTGAGCGTAATTACGCTCTGCAGAAGATAGGGTCCTGGAATAATAGGCCACAGGGACCTGTGTCCCATCAGTCTTCAGGTGGCTACGTACAGCTCCCACCCCATATGGAGATATATCACAGGCAATGCAAACAGGTAGCTGCTCATTGAAGTGAGCTAGCACTGCATTGGAAGTAAGCAAGGCTTTAACCTCATTGAAACTTTTTTCATGGATTTTAGTCCACTGCCAACAGGCTTGTTTGTCTAAGAGCCTATGCAAAGGTTCAGCTATTGCAGCTTTATGTGGCAGAAAAGCATGGTAAAAGTTTAATTGCCCCCCAAAAGCTTGTAGTTTGCCCTTAGACTTAGGGCTTGGGGCCTGCTCAATAGCTTTCAATTTAGCTTCAGAAGGGTGAATGCCTTGAGCATCTGTCCTGAATCCCAAAAAGTCAGTAGAATTGACTCCAATCTTACACTTGTCCTTCTTTAGCTTAAGGCCTGCTCTTCTAAAACGAAGCAATATAGCCCTTAATCTCTCTGCCAAGTTTTGAGATGATTTCCCAGCAATGAGGACATCATCAAAATATGGGCAGACTCCAGGAATACCCCGCAGTGTGTTCTCCATAACACTTTGGAATATGCCAGGGGCTACATTCACCCCAAATTGCAGTCTCTTTACTTTAAAAACTCCTCTATGTGTTATAATTGTATGAGCCTCAGCAGCTGCCTCATCAACAGGCAACTGTTAATAGGCCTGTGCCAGGTCAAGCTTCGCAAAAATGCACACACCCCCCACCTTGAGGGAGGCCAGGATATGGCCTATTACAGGTACTGGATAAGCGTGCTGCTGCAGTGCCTTGTTTAGTGTGCACTTGTAGTCTGCACATATACGTATGTCCCCATTAGCCTTTAGAGGCGTTACTATGGGGGTTTCCCATGGACTAGAATCTACAGGTTCTAAGATGCCCTGCTGGAACAATTTGTCCAGTTCAGCATCGATCTTGCTCTTGAGAGCAAAAGGTACCTTCCTGGGCTTAACCCTGATGGGCGTTATGGAAGGATCTAATCGTAATGAAACTGGAGGCCCCTTGTAGGTTCCAAGCTCAGAGCTAAACACATCTGCAAATTCCTTGCAGACTTCTGCCAGGCTCCACGTTTGCAAATTGTGCAGCCCTGTAACCTGGATTCCCAGAGCCTCAAACCAATCGAGTCCATTAAGACTCACGCGGTCACCCCCAACAACCAACACATCTAAGGGACCTTCAAAATTCTTATACTGTACCTTAAGGGTGGCCTCCCCCTTAACACACACCTTAGAATTCTGAGAGTATTATATTGGATGGCCTGAGTTTAGCTCGAAGGCCACTGCTGCTGCAAATTTTCCTGAATGTGTTGAGGGAAATAATGGAGAGAGCAGACCCAGTGTCCAATTCAATTGATAAAGGAACCCCTTGTAACCTTACTTTAAGGGACAGTTTTTTCTTAAGGGGTTTATGGTGCCTATCCTTAAAATATTTCTGTGTGTTGTGCAGAAACCCACCCTATTTTGGCTGGGGACCCTGGTACCTTTCAGATACAATTCTTCTCTAGATTGTACGCTTCTGATGACCCAAACAGACAGATGCAATGTGGCTTTGCTTGCCGCATGCTCTGCAAATGGTGGAATGGAACTGACAGTCAGCTCATTTGTGGCGTCCTCCGCACCTGAAGCATTGAAGATCTGTTGGGGCCTTTTCTATGCTTTCCTTCTGTCTCCTTCCGGCTGCCTGGTGAAGCTTATCCACCTCCTCTTTAGGATCTTCCTCCGAATCTTCTCGCACGCTCTCCTGGTGGACAGTGACTGTCTCTGGAGAACTTCTGGTGGGCCACAGATTACTGCCCTGCCTGCTGCTTCCTCTGCTGTAACCTCTTGCAGAGCATCTTGGAAAGAGACATCTTCTTTAGCGAAGATCTTCTGCTGTAAGTCTCTGTTCCTTAACCCGCATACAAAACGGTCGTGCAGCCTTTCTTCCAAGTCTTTAAACTCGCACGGTCTGGCTGCTCGCCTCAATGCTGCAATAAAGTCCTTAGCAGATTCACCTGCTCTCTGGTCCCTTTGTTCAAAAGTGTGCCTCCAAGCAATGACGGACAACTTAGACTGGAAATGCTCTTTCAGAAGTTTCTTTAAGTCAGTGTACGTTACTGACTCCAGGAAAGCAGGGGCCACCAGGTTTTCTGCAATCTCAAAGGCTTCCTGCCCACAAACACATAACAGAGTGGCAGCCTTCAATCCATCTTCTCTGATCTGGTTTACCCTGAAATAATTCTCCACCCTCGCAACGTAGGATTCCCATCTCTCCGGGTGTGAGACATCGAACTCAGATAAACGGCCAATCTTCGCCATTCTGACTTGTACTTCACTACTCGCTTCTCTTAGGGAAGGAGTCTTTCAGCCAAACTCACCCTCCAGCGACGCTGTTCTGGCAGGCTGGGACACTGACTTTAATGCCCTCTTCCCTCTTCAGGACTTCTTTAGGTGAGCCTTTACACTACAGCCTTCTTCTGTTAAGCTTGTAAAGAATCCCATCCTCATCGCCAGTGTGAAGTCCTTGCATTAATGGCGAATTATGAAGACACATCTTTCCTTAAATAAGTCTTTATTTCATTTCCAGCCAGAACTCCAACAACGAGCAAAGGCACGCAGGCCTCCTTTTATTTGCGCAAAGCTGGCGCCGCTCAGTCTGGTCCCAGGCAGCTTCTGCAAAGCCCGGGACCATTGCAACGTCCCGAGCCTGCGTTTGCAGGCTCAGGACACAACACCAACTGTTGCGGGTCCTCCAGAGCAACTGAGCAAGGGAACAGAGAAGCCTCAGGGGAGTCTTCCATACGGGAGACAAGGAATGGAGGCCTCCTGCTCTACTTGGTGACAGGAAGACAAAAATGTCTCCGGACTCTGCTGATGCACCCATCCTCAAACACAGCAGCAGATCTTAAAGATTCTCAGATATCTGTACAATTGTTGATGTGGTCATAGTTATATCCCTCAACATAGATGGTCCAAACAGTAATTCAGGTAGTCCTCAATGTACGACCACAATTGAGTCCCAAATTTCTGTTGCTAAGTGAAACATTTGTTAAGAGAGTTTTCTCCCATTTTCTTGACACAGTTGTTTGTTAAGTGAATCCCTGCAGTTGTTAAGTTAGTAACACAGTTGTAAAGTGAACCTGGCTTCCCCACTGACTTTGCTTGTCAGAAGGTTGCCAAAGGGGATTACGTGATCCTGGGACACTGTGACAGTCATAAATGTGAGCCAGTTGCCAAGTGCCCAAATTTTGATCACGTGACTACGGAGATGCTGCAACGGTCATAAGTGTGAAAAAGGGTTATAAGTCACTTTTTCAGTGCTGTTGTAACTTTGAATGGTCATTAAATGACCTTTGTAAGTCGAGGACTACCTATATTTGGAATATATTTCTTTGTTATCCTCTCCTAACAAGCTGAAAATATCTTCCCGCTTAAACTGCTGAGTGACATGTCAGGGTGACTGCTGGAACCAACCTGGGGGATCCAAAGGTTGCCAGCAGTGAATCACTCTTAGCTCTCGTTGGGAGTCTAGGTTGGAGAGCACATTGGTGATTTAATTCAATAGCCTAAATCCTCTCCACACACCCCATTTCCTCCCTCCCTCCTTTTCCCTTCACTTCCCCTCTTCTTTGTTTGCAGACCATCGTGCCTGCCGCTCAGGAGCATGGCTCTCCCTGCTTGGTACATTCTTGTATTAATTGCCAATGACATGAAAAATGGTCCAGGCTGCTCTGATTCTGCAGCAGTGACATCAGGAATGGCCTGTTGGCCATCTCCCCACCACCACCCAAGAGAGGGCACACAGCGGTCTGCCATCTTCTCTGTGGCCTCAGCCCCTCCAGCCCTCAGCAGCTGGGTCATGGCTAGGCTGCTTCCTAGGGTTCTCTCCTTCCATTTCCTTCCCCCCTCTGCTACCCACTGGCCTCTCCCCGCCCCCACTTGCGGTGGGCCACACTCGGCTGCTTTGTCAGCCGGCCTGGTTTGGCTGCTCATTTCAGCATCTGGAATTAGCACCACAGAAGGAATCTTATTAATTAGTGGCAGAAGGGAGAAGGAAGGAAGGAAGGAAGAAAGAGGGGGCTGCTCTTCTGTACAAGCCAAGCGCGTGTTGCAATTCATGATGTGCGGCATTATAAATAGGTCTGGACTGACTTGCAGCCCGTCACAGCTTCAGAAGCTGTAATTAGGTAACTTTCCTTCCCTGTCCAGGGGAGGGTGGCGCAACTGCTGACTACTGGAGAAAGGCAAACTCGGCACGAAGAAAGAGGTCCTGGGGAGAAGCAATATTCCCAAAATCTCTGCGCAAATGTTCTGCCCTTACTCTGAACTGTTGCAGGAGCTGAGCTGCATTCAAATGTTTCAGTTGGCATTTTTCAAAATAGATACAATATTTCAAATAAACAATCCCAGGCCAGGTAAATTCCATACCAAGATCCTGAAGAAATGAACGGAGGGTCCAGCTGAACCTTTATGGGTTTTTTTGGAATAGAAGGTCCCGAGACGATGTGGCCGCTTTATTGTGATGGGCAACTGAGGCCCTTTGAGAGCCAAGTGCGTGTGTGTCTGCATGACTTCGAGGAGGAGACAAAGATGTGGAGGTTCTTGGTGTTTCTTTGCCATGTGGATCCCGTGTCAGGATCAGGGCAGGAGCAGAGCTCTTCTCCGCAGAGGGTCCATTTCTGACTTCCTTTCCCTGCCAGGCAGTTCAGCTACAACCTCCCACTACACACACACACACACACACACACACACACACACACACACACACACCCCGTCCCCTCTCCCCCTCAGTTTCTCCTTTGGAGAGAGAAAATGGGAGGGGGGACTAGCTGAGCTATACTGGCATCTGCTTAGAGGCCTCCTTGTGCGTCTTTTGCACGAAGCTTGCCAATGCACCCGCGCTGCGTCTTCTGCCCAGCCCTTCCCCCTCCGTGCCCGACTGACTTGGGACAGGACGAAGCCCCATTCCATATGCCATAGCTGTCACACCCACACAAAGAAGTGAAGGAGAGCAAATGTTATGCCTCTCTTAACCAGAGAAAAATGAACTGCACACCAGTCATTCTGATACCGACACTTTGAAAGCCTCAAGAGATTGACCTGGAAGTATTTGAAGAGATTGTGGTAATTTCTGGTGCACACAGATTTGTCAGGAACAAAGCAGGCCCTGTGTCAGACCTGCCTCCGTCCTGTCCCTTAGGAAAGAAAGACCCTCGACTCCATTTGGGTGAAATGATAGGTTCTTTTACTAAAGGATGCTGGCTGCAGTAAAGTCCGACTAGAACTAAATTTCCTGCAGTGAAAAGATACAGGCTTCTTTTCCCAATTCGACCCTCCCCCCTTGATCAATCTGTTTCCAACCAACAGGTAGATCCCCAGGTTTTTTGAGAACATGCAGTATTTGAAGAAATCGACATTCCATTCCCAAGAGCCTCCATCTTCCCACTGTCCTTGAAGACTGGCATGAACTGGTTCATGGCATCCCTGGTCTTCCTCAACTGCCATTCCCCTCTCTCAGTTTCCCAGCATTCTGCTAATACATAGTTATTTCCCATTTGGTCCCTTGCTTCCACTCCCCCCTCCTCCCCCTTAGCTATTGATGGCAGGATGCCAAAGAGTCTTGGAGCCGAAGATGGCAGAACTGACACCCTGTTGATCTCATCTCACTTTTTTACAAGGTAACTTGCTTAATCAATAGTAGGAAGGCTGCAGACATAATATATCTTGACTTCAGCAACTTATTTGACAAAGACTATGTCGTTGCATAGCTTTCCTTAAGAAACAGGCTGCTGTCTCCTTCTTCAGGTCACAAGTAGACTACCACGCAGGCATGTACCTTGCCTAGATTGGCCCTTCCTTCTTGCCAGCCACCAAGATGTGCCAGGATACCTCTTGGACTCTGTCGTGGGCACCCAGCCCCTCCTGTCCCCATTATAGAGGCTGCAAAGTTGGTTTCCTGTTATGGAGACCTGGAGAAGGTTGCTGGTTCTGAGTGGAATTGTAGGGAGAAGGTGGAGGCACCTGACATGTAGGAACTGATCCGAAAGCAAATTCACATAAAAACAGACTACATAATTAGTCCAGATCCACTATCTGTTCTTAATTGCTTGATGTCTAAGGGCAAGCCTCTTAAACTTAACTCCTGGACCATGAAAATTGCCTTTTCTAAGATGTTTTTGCAGCTTCCCAGTCAAGTCCAGCGACAGAGAATGAGAGGGCTGGATGGAGTCACTGAAGCAGTAGGTGTGAACGTAAATGGACTCCAGAAGATGGTATAGAGGACAGGAAGACCTGGAGGAACGTTGTCCATGGGGTCGCGATGGGTCGGACATGACTTCGCAATTAACAACAACAAGTCAAGTCCAGACCTCTCAGATTCCCTGGAGGTCGCTCATCCACATATTAACCAACCCTGATCCTGCTTAGCTAAGCCCAGAAGGGCAGCCAGCTTCTGGTTGGTGCGGACCTTGCGCAACATGATTCATCATGACTCATTCCTTACAATAAGACTTTTTGTTCCTTTGGGGGAGGGTGAAAGGCATAACCACATATTTGTTCTCCTCTCTGATGAGCCTCATATCAGCAGTGTTCCGCGTGGTATAGTGCAGGAGTGTTTCTGGAAGACGTTTGCCACACAAAAAACAGGTCCTGATTTTGATTGTGTTATTTAGAATTAAAAGTTCACCTGGCAGTCACTCTACAGCCCATCACTGGGGGTTGAGAGAGCAAACTCCAGGATGACTGGAAGGAGACAAGCATGTCTGGCACACACAGTGAACGGCCATTGCACCTGTGTAAGATGAGCAACCGGGCCTTGTGGAAAGTGATGATAAATTATGCCTGGTATAAAAACTTAATGAAATGGAGCGGGGAGTGTTCAGAGCCTGTGGTACTTCCGTGGCCACCTGGGACATAACTCACTTTGCCTTTTCTGATGTTCCCATGATGCCTTGCTCACACATACAAACACACCCAGCTTGACTCAGCTAAGTTGCAGTCATTTCATTCCCCCAATGCTCTAGTGTAGGGCAACTCCTGTTGCCAGCTGCTGCTGGGCCCTTTGGCTGCCGGGCAGCGTTTCCCAGCGTTCAGTGAATCGTTGCCGTCCCTGCAGGAAGACCATTTGGGGACTCCCATCTTCAGTGGGGATGGGGAACCCCTGGAACGGTTAATTCCAAATTATCTGGAGGGCTGCGGGGGCAGCCCAAGGCTACCAAGCAAGGAGGGTTGTTGCTCGCTGAATCCATTCCTCAACCCATCTTTCTCCCTCCCCCATTCATCAGTAGCCATAGTAACCAGATTGCCAGCATGTAAATTTGAAAGGCAGTTCTGAATCCTGTTGCTGAACTAGTGTGGCTCTCCCAGCTCAGAGCATTAATCGACAAGAAATCTTCCCCTGGACAAGTTCAACTGTCTGCACACTGCACATTCTGGGCCTGCCCATCCAGAAGGGGGGATCTGTCCATGGGCTGCCCTGAGCATGGAAACATGATTTAGCAGGCTACCAAAGCTTGCAAATACCTGCTGTAAATCCATCCTAGAGTTTTCTAAGGCTACCCAAATAAGTATTCCTGGGGGTGAGGAATTCCTCAGAAGAGGAGCTGCCCTATCTTTTCAAGATGCTCCCAACTCTACAAGGCACCAAAATTGAGAATGGCGATTCTTGCACAGAGTGGTTATGCAGAGAACTGGCAGTGCTCAGAGCTCCCCTCTACTCATCTGTCCGGAGGAGGCCTTTGTCTTCTGGGAGCACTGAGCCTAACACAACGGCCAGGTGGGCCGTTTAATGGCTGGGCTCATCCAGCCAGCTTTACAGTCTCACAACTGACCCACCTGAGAGCAACAGGAGTGTTTTGCTTCCACTCTTGACATGGAGGCTCTTTTCTACGGGCTTCAGCTGGAGGGTTATAGCAGGAGCCTGGGCTTTGGGAGATCAGCCATCTCCAATCTGGGGCTTAGCAGAAATGCATACATTCTCTCATTCATACAGTAGCAACAGACTTAAGAGTCTTGTAGGCCACCGAGAGTAGACCTCCAGGGCCAAGAACTGCCCAGTTGTAAGTTTCCTTGATCCTGAAAGCAGCTGCACTTGGTGAAGCTGCAGGGCAGAGGCAAGAGAATTGTTCCAGACTAAACATGAATTCCTGGCCATTCACTACTAGCAGTGCTAAGAATATAAACTGAGCCAGGAGCCCAGCTTCACAAGTGTGCGGTTGACTGATTCCCCTAGTCACATACATATTTTTGGAAGCAGTGAAAATCTGCTAGGTGGCCTCATGGATTAATACCACCCTTTTCAGTCTAGCTGCTTATGCCTCTTGTAAAGGAAACTCACCCAACTGTCCTCACCAGACTTCCCTATTTCCCTTTGAATAACAGCAGTTGTCAAAAGCATTGCAGATCCGTGTGAAAATCTCATTACTATGAGCACAGAGACTTTGTGTAATAAATCCTGGGATGGGGGTGGTGGTGTGAATGGTACAAGAATTTATGAACTTGTTAATAACCATCCCTGGGAACATTTTGGTCTGACTAATGGAGGGATGTTCTTCATTCCCTGGCAAGCCCAAAGGAGGAGGACACGGCTGAGAACAAGGCCTTTGTCAGCCTCCCAGGGAAACCCAGCTTGGTTCAGGAGGAGGAGGCTGACTCCCCCCAGCTTCATTTTGAGAAGGAATTTTGTCTCCTACCTGGAACCACATAATCAGAAGATGCCCTCGGCTGTTTCTGCAGGCCCACAGACCCAGAGAAGCCTACCACAAGATCTAAGCCTTGGCTGGGTTGAAGAAAAGTCTTTGGGGACAGCATGAGACTGGGAAATGCCATTCTGGAAGTAGATGTAAGAGACCAGGAGCCCATCATCACAGAAAAGAGACTTGGAAAAATAAAAGCAAACCAGATGAAAGGTTAGATTCAGCCTGGCTTAGTGGGAGCCCAGCATGCATGGGAAACAGCCGAGCATCAGGGTGCACCTAACTTCTGAATACACCTAGAATTTGGCAATGGATCTGAAATTCTCCTCTAGCTAGAATTGTGTGCAAGTGTGGACAGTTTCCAGCACAGTGTTGAGGTTAATTTGGCTTTATCACAAGGGCCCAACCAAACTTCAGTATAGTATTTGCAAGTCTCAGATTTATGTTTATTTATTTATTAGATTTATATGGCTGCCCAATTTCCACAGGATGACTCTGTGTTGGAAGGCAAGGCGTGCCTGCAAGGAACATGGGCCAAGAGGTAGAGCATAACATATGGCACAGCTCATAGATGCTCTGTGGTGGCCCCCAAAATCTCTCCAGAGAAGGCAGTGAGATGGTTTTGTCAAGATTTCCTTAAGAGCCTATGAGCATATGGTGGCCTCACTGTCATCACTTGACTTATAGTATCCAGCCTTGGTGTAAAATATATGAGCTAGCTTGGCATCTTCCATCTTAGAATCATAGAATCATAAGGCTCAAAGGGACCTTGGAGGTCTTCTAGTCCAACCCCCTGCCCAAAGCAGGAAACCATTGGCCCTTTTGGCAGCTGCAGCACTCTGCCGGCTCATGATTATCTACTAGGTCCAGGATCCTAGATCCCTCTCACAGTTGTTGCTATTGAGCCAGGTTCCACCTACTCTGTACTTACTCATTTGGTTTTTCCTTTCTGAGTTCAGGGCCTTACTCTTCTCACCACTGAGCTACTTCTTCTCAGCTAGGCCTCGTACGCTGCTGTCAGCTTCCTCTGCTTCCAGGCCCTTCTCTGCCCCCACTTAGCCCGTCGTCCTCTCTTGGCAGAGTGCCTGCCTCACAGAATAATTGGTTTGCAGCTTAGAAGGGACCTTGGTTTCCACAAGTGCAGTCAGGGCACCTTCCTTTATCTGCCACCAAGCTCCACTTGGAATCTCACACCTGAAACTTGTTTCCTTGGGCATCCTGATTGGGGCTCAGCTGCCTAACTACCCACTTGGCATCACTTTCCCTTTTGGTCATTGATTAGATCCCTTGTCACAAGTCATAAGAAGCCAGCAAGTAGTATGATTATACTCAGGTATACTGACAAATTATAGTCCGTGATTTGTTTAAACATTTTGCAAATTAGGAGCTCTAGTTTATTCCTGTGGGAACAAACCAAACAAGCCATGGCTTGTTTTAATTATTTTCTATGGCCTGCATCCCCCCAAGGAAGCTGGGCAAAGCAACCCATAATATGTCAGCCACTTGTAGGAGAACCGAGTAGGGGAAACCGAAGTGAACTCCAGCAGTGCCAGGTGGTGGCTGGTGCAGCAGGCTGGCCCAAGTGCAGGAGGGCAATTGGAAGCCCTGGGGCTTTTCTGGTGGACCTGGGCACTGCGGCCCCCGTCCTCAGAACTAAGGATAGGGTAGACTCTGATAAGATCTACATTTAAGCAATTAATATATTAGAAGCATCATCCAGAGAACAAAAATATCCAGCTAATATTACACTAGACATGGACATAAGACAAAAGTTGAAACTATCTAGTTGAATTTCATAGAAAAACAATTCTTTTTTTTAATTGAAAATTTTTAAATTTTACAAAAAGAAATTCCCTTCCCCAAACCCTCCCAACCCTCCCCTACCCTCCCCCGACCTTCCCAGAGCTGAATACAGGCTTAATTAAAAAAAATTTTTTTTAAAAAATCTTAAAACACATATAAACCATAAGCAATTCTTAAAAGTGCCCCGCAGAACTAAGCAAAGGAGAATATTGATGGCAATTTTTAATTAATTAAAATTTAAATTAGATAGTTTTACTTCTGGAATTAATTATTGGGAAGACATTGTCAGCTGTATTGAAGGGACATAACAAAAGCTGTTCCTCCCATTTTAAAATTAACTAAACACAAACAAGAAAGAAAGAAAAAGAATACACAAAATTATTAAAGAAGAAAAATGGAAGCTAAAAAAATAAACACATAAATACATACAGAAAGTTGTATAGTAAACATTTCAGTGAATATCAACAGCTCTTCTGTGATTACAATTTAACGAAATGAAACCTACAGTAATGGGTGAATGTTGGTTAATTAGGGAGTTCCTTTATGTTAATAGTGCCATTTATTTCAAGTCACAATATTCTGCTTTACGGCTGTATCTCTTAAAAACTGGGCCAGGCCAGACTGAAAGGAATGGACAGAGACAAGCTCTGGATTCAAGGGGCATCACAGAGACCCCTCTGAAGAGCAGCTTCGCCCTTTGCCAAGGACCCCTTGCTCTGAACGACACATTCCCTGCCTGGCAATAGAATTGTCCTAAGGTCAGCTGGAAACACGATAGAGTAGAATAGAATAACTTTATTGTCACTCTGAATGTACACTAATCGGCATCCATTAAAATGAAATTTCATTGCATTCAGCTCTCAGAGGGTCACCACCTCCTATATACACTACATAAATATGACATACATACATACGTACATACATGCATACCGTATATGCCGGCTTATTAGGCGACCCGGTGTATAAGACGACCCCCGTCTTTATCGCCAGGTCGCCTTCCTAGAACGTCATGTTATACGCCGGAAACTACCAGTATTTCCAGCGTATAAGACGACTCGACGTATAAGACGACCCCCGTCTTTGGCGCCGAGTTTAGCGCTTCCGGAAGTCGTCTTATACGCCGGCATATACGGTACATACATATATACATAAATACAGAATTATGCATATAGTCACATATATTACATGATACAGAGAAACAATAGTCTAGTTCGGGTTATATATACATGTGCATGGCGAGAAAAAGGAATCTTGCGAGTTTACCAGACGGATGGCCTGGGGAACAAAGCTATTACAGAACCGGGTAGTCCTGCGAAACCTCCTCCCCGAGGGCAGCAACAGGAGCAGACCCTAAGGTCTGTTTAGATATTCTGTTCTCGGGCTGGATGCTGAGATGATTTCAGGATCCTTCGGCTTCCCCCTTGTAGCTGTTCTTGATTTGGGGTGTCAGCAAAATCACAGGCAGGTGGGGAGATGGGAGGGAGCTCTTGGAAGCCTGTTTCTGGATGTGGGAGTTTTAGGAGAAGAGCCGGCCAAATCTGCCGTCTCTCGCATTGCCCTATCCACAAAACAGGATGTCCCCATCCGCATCTCCCCTTCCGTTCTGACGAGCAGCAGCCATGACAGATGGTCCCCTTGGCAGCTCAGGAGGCTGATGCCTCCACCGCTCCAACCAAGGCAGCACGACTGGGGCAGGAGGGAGCCTCTCGGCCGGAACGCTCTGGGGCTCTCTGGATGTTCTGAACTTAAGGAAAAAAGCTTAGCTGAGATTTTACTAGAATAACAAAAATGGCCCTTCCAGCTGGGTTCAAAATAACGCTTTGATTGTTTCAGAAGGAAACAATCCGTTCAGCGAATACCCAAACAAACAGACCTGGGTTCTTACACCAGAATGCCGGGAACCAGCACTAGACGAAGCAACCAGTCTGGGCACAGACTCGGAGAAACAGGAAACCCCTTTGCTGGAATTCGGTTCTCCCAAGTTGAAAGGATGGTATCCTAGCGTGACAACAGGCGTCACTGGTGTTATGGCCAAAGCTTTATTACAGTCTTTTCTTTGAGGAATCCTTGACCTCGAAAGGAGCGCAGGAGGGCTGGAGAAGGGCCAGCGTCTCTGTCTTGAAAAAGAAGGATCCAGGAAACAGCCACTCAGCTAGTCTGACAAGACCGCCTGCAAAGATTCCGGAGCTGATCACAAAGAGATGGAGTGTCAGCACTTTGAAAACAACATGGTAATTACCAGAGCTCAGTGTGGATTTGTCAAAAAGTTTTCTGCAGTAACCTACTTTTAGGCATTTGCAAAAAAAAAAGGGGGGGCAGTGAAAGAAAACCAAAACAAAATTTGCAGAATGTGGTGCAAGACGAGTCCGAGGGGATGCGGAAGGTGAAGTAGAGCTCCGTCCTGGTCCATCTGCGTTGGTTGCCCATCATTGAATCTATAGCAGTCCTGATAAATTCCTGAACTTCATGCCTTTATTCAATAAAAAGTGGCAGTTCTGGAGCTGTTAGGACAAATTGTTGCTAATTAATCCACATGTCTTTTCTCTCGCTCAACAATTAGTGGTTGACAATGACAAGGATGTCATGCTAATTGTCTGAGGGGGGCATCACAGGCAATACTGGGTCCTTGGAAAAAGAGGAGGCTGAGCTGGAGGGGGTGGGGGGGAGGCTGCTAAAGCCACTACAGAAAGGAGAACAAGGACCGAGCTGGGCTGCTCCATTCAGGGGAGTCCATAGAAGCTGACAGGTCTCCTTCCGGGCACTGGAAGGAGAGAAACGAAGGGAGCTGAAAAGGAAAACTGGGTGTGGGACAGTTAGCATTATTGTGAGAAGAGAAGCCTGTGAGGGGACTCTCCCTCCTGGGCTGGCAACAAGGCGAGGCAAGGCCCGCCTGAAGATGTGCCAGGGCCCCTTTGCAACCTGGTGAGATGCGAGGAGGAAAGACCCTGAGTAGAAGATGGAAGGATTGTCAATAGACCCGGGGGCAGGAGGGGGGAGAGAGTTCATGAAGGGTTCAGCTAAGTTTGTTGGGAGGTAAAAATAATGATCCTCCCCTCCCATTTTGGAAATATGCACTCTGACTATTATGACCATCCACAGGCTGGCCCGAACTCGAGTTTGCTGTAAAGTCTTCTCCAGACTTGGTGAAGGGATGGTGAAGGGATGCAGGAAGGACCTTGGGAGCCTGGACATAATGGATGGCCCTGTATTCAGCCTTTCCGAGACTGTGACTCCTGTCACCTGAGGGCACAGGTAGGGTCTTCTGGCAGAGTGAAATCCTTGGCTTTCTCCAATGCAGAGCCCAAGGACAAGGCTGGGGAGAGACAAATGGCTTCACTGTGGCTTTGACTCACAGACAGCAGCTGATGGTGAGTAATTCTCCCTTAGACTCACTGAACATCTCGTCCAAGGCAGGAAGCCACCACTACACCACCCCGGACCATTCAACCTCTGTTTAAACACCTCTAGTGAAAGAGATTCCATCACCTCTCAAGGCATCCTGTTTCACTACCAAATAGTTCTTACGGATAGAAGGTTTTCTTAGTGTGTTATGTCCTGGGCCTGTGATTGACAGAGCAGGTGCAGGAAACTGCAGTGAGACCTGGGCAGACCATGTGGCCTGCCCGGGCCAGACAGGCTGTCTCCAGCCTATTGAGCATGCGCAGAGTGGGAAAATACATTGTGTTTATTGGCTAAAGCTGTTCCATGCAGAAGGTATAAAAGGGATCAGTGTCATTTTGTGTTGTTCTGTTACAGCTAAAATAAAGAAGCATCTGTTGTTACTCCTGCCTCATTTCAATGCCTTATCAACGCAAAGAACAGAACATTGGCGACAAAAGTGGGATCATGCTGCAAGAGAAAAAAGGAATAATAGGCTGACTCACCACGTAAGGCCCGAAGTGCTTGGAAGTTCGGCGTTCCAATTTGTGTGACTCTGCCTGCCAGTACGAAGACCCTGGAGGAGAACTCGTCAAGATCCGTCCTGGAACCCCTTCGCAAGCCTGAGCAGCATGAGGCATTGGAAGAGGCCGCCAAGAAGAAATCATGGCTAAGATTGCACGTTTGTCTGAATTTGACATAATGCATCCTGAACGTTGGAGCTCCTACATTGCCAGGGTGGAGAAGTACTTTAGAGTCAACCAAGTTCGGGAGGACAGGCTCAAAGCCGCGATGTTACTGTGCGTTTGTGAGCAAGAGACTTTTGACATTGCTGAAAACTTGGTTGCTCCAGCACCTTTGGAATCTATTGCTTACGCAGAGCTGAAGAAAATGTTAAAGGAACATTTTGAACCGAAGCTATCAGTGATAGCATAGCGTCATGCATTTGAACAGCGGGACCAACGTCCAGGAGAGTCTGCTGCGGAGTTTATTGCTGCTCTGCAACAAGCTGCAAGGCCCTGTAAGTTCAAAGATATGGAAGAATGGCTACAAGATTGGCTAGTTTGTGGTTTGAGGAGCCGAGAACTGCAGCAAAAGATTTTTTGCAAAAGAAGCCGTTTCCTTCCAAGAAGCACTAAGGGAGATCACGGTTGAAGAAGCAGTGGGAGGAGCTGTTAAGGCCTTGTGGTTTTCCAAGAACTCTTCGTGTTCGGGCTCAGACCATCAAGAGGTTGCTAGAGAGGTATCCAAACTAGAATCTGAAAATGAGGTTGATCGTCTGCAGCAGCCATCGGAAAGAAGGCCCCAAGAACAAGCTGACAAAGGGCCTAACAAGGCAGTTCCGTTCCCTCGGTGTTTCGGATGTGGAGGCCACCACAAGCGTACCGACTGCCATTTTCGTTCTGCTACTTGCTGGGCATGTGGCCGGCAAGGCCACATAGCCGCCGTCTGTCGGAAGAATTGCCTCGGAAAGGTATCAGGGTCTCCAGCCAGAATAGGGTGGGTTTTTGCACGTCCTGAAGAAATGTATTGAGAACAGGGGCCCACCAGCCATTGAAGAAGAAACTGAATATTGGTGTCATATTGGAGGGGGTCCCCTTAATGATGGAGCTAGACACGGGCTCAGCTCTGTTAATCATTTCCCAGAACACCCTCAAGCAGATCTGCTGTAGAAGCGGCCAGAGAGTTAAACTCAGGCCATCAAATCTTATTTTAACGGACTTTCAGAATTCCCGAGTCAGTGTGAAAGGTGAGGCCACGCTCAGAGTGTAGCGTAGGAACTTTGAAGGGTTTTTGGATGTTGTTGTGGTTGAAGGTGACTGCACGAGTCTAATTGGACTCGATTGGTTCGAGACACTTGGGATTCAGGTGACTGGGCTACACAGTTTACAAACGGCAGGTCTTGCGGACATTTGCAAGGAGTTTGCTGATGTGTTCAGCCCAAAACTAGGGTCGTACAACAGGCCTCCAATTGCCTTATGGTTAGACCTCCTCCACTGCACCAATTAGGATTAAGTCTCGTTGGGTGTCTTTTGCGCTTAAGCAAAAGATTAATGCTGAGCTGGATAAACTGCTACAGCAAGGCATTTTGGAATCTGTGGATAGCAGTCCATGGGAAACACCCATAGTCATGCCACTCAAGCCCAACGGGGAAGTCTGCATTTGTGCTGACTATAAATGCACGCTAAACAAAGAGTTACAGCAGCACTCTTATCCGGTGCCTGTGGTGAGCCACATTTTGGCCTCACTTAAAGGAGGCCGAGTTTTTGCCAAACTAGATTTGGCCCAGGCCTATTAACAGCTACCGGTTGATGATGCAACGGCAGAGGCCCAAACAATCATAACGCACCGGAGAGCTTTTAAAGTCAGAAGACTGCAGTTCGGAGTTAATGTAGCTCCTGGCATTTTCCAAAGTGTGATGGAGTGAACGCTCCTTAACATTCCGGGAGTTTGCCCATATTTCAATGATGTCCTCCTATTGACCATGCGCAGAGTGGGAAAATACATTGCGTTTATTGGCTAATGCTGTTCCCTGCAGAAGGTATAAAAGGGATCAGCGCCATTTTGTGTTGTTCTGTTAAAGGTAAAATAAAGAAGCATCTGTTGTTACTCTTGCCTCGTTTCAATGCCTTATCAATGCAAAGAACAGAACATAGTGTCTTCCTGAAACCTCTATTCTTGTAAGTTAAATTCAGCTGTTAACAACTGCTTCTCATCTTCTACATGGCAGCTCTTCAGATCTTTGAAGACATCTACTGGGCTCCAGTAAACTATTCTCCAGTACTTCAAACCATTTCTCATGGACATCTCCTTCATTATGTTCTTCCTCTCCTCTGGATATGGTTGATTGATTTATTAAATTTTTATCCTGCCTTTATTATTTCTGTATAAATGTCATGTACAAGCAACCATAGCCACTCATGAATAGTGAAAGTAACTTTATTGTTTACCACCTATGCTACAAGAATCTGATCAGGCTTCTTGCTAACCAGATTAGGCTCATGGGTGAAGGGGGAAGTCAAGCTTATGTCTGTGCAGGACTCATAGCTAGGCTCTTGCTTGACCCCTCCTTCTAGTTTCCCAACAATAAGTAACCCAAGGTGACAAACATACATAATACTCCTTCCTCCTTCCAGTTTCCTCACAAAAGCGAGCTTATGAGGTGGGTTGGACTGAGAGAGAGACTGGCCCAAGCTGATTCCAGCAGATGCCTCCTTCTTATGTTACCTATTTTAACGGAGAGCCAAAATGTGTGAAGCTCAGGGATGTTCTGAACATCTGAGCCATCAAGATGGTTGCCTTGGGTGCTGATGAGTCCCGGGAAGCTCCTGCCAGCGGTGGCTTCTTGTTGCAGCCGGCTTTGAGAAGCCTACAGATCAAAGGAGGAGATGGCCTTTCTGCCATTCGCCTGTTTGTCTCTGTACAAACAGATAATTAAGCCAGAGCTAACAAGATCAGCCTATGCATAGTCAATTCCTCCTGAACACTGTGAAATTGCATGAAAGATTGGATCAAAGTCACAATTGCACAAGGGCTCCTAATGACTTGGTGGCTTGCTGGAACAGGGTTTTAATTTTATGTTGATTATTTCAAGACCAGCAGAGGCAAGATCCCCAGGGCTGCTGTGGGGGCTCCCTTTCACTCAGACCAGGACTTTCAAAGCATGGGGAAAGAGATTCAAGGCTTGTTGTCTCTCCAGCTTTGCAGGAGAGAGTGGATTTAATTAAAACCACTAGAGAAAAAGAATGTAAAACAGACTGCCAGCATCTTCCCTGCCCCTCAGAGAGAATAGAATAGAATAGAATAGAATAGAATAGAATAGAATAGAATAGAATAGAATACTTTATTGTCATTTTAAATGTATACTAATCAGCATACATTAAAATAAAATTTTGTTGCATTCAGCTCGCAAAAAAAAAAAAAATCATTGTGCATATACCCACATACACACAAATATATAACCATCTGGAAGAGGGGCTAACCTAGAGGTGGGACCGGGGGCTGGGCTGCTGGGGAGGGGGAGGCTGCTGCCCTGCAGAAAGGCATTTTGTTTGCAGCTCTGCAGCTGACAGGCTTTCAGAGCTGCTGGGGGGGGGGAGGCTGGGGGAACAGTAAGATGGCTGACGCTCACCCCACTTGTCTGAGTCAGCCTTTGTCTGGCACCCAGATTCTTATAGAAAAACTATGCCATCCCTTAATAGGTGGAAGCAGGCCTTTCCTTCTCCCAATCACCTTCCTATTCTCTGCTGCCACTGGATTGCCTCAGAATAATCTTTCTTAAACAAATCGAAGCCCTTTATTCAGCAGGGGCACCAGTGCCAGCTCAGGCACAGGCAGAACAGGGAAAAGAGGCTGCTGAGGTGACGGTACTGGGGGTTATAGCACATCATTGGGACGACAGCTCCATTCACAAAGCACATAAACATATACGCCAACCTGTCTCCCCAGTGCTATTTTCCACTGAAAATCATTTTCCCTTGAATGCTTTCATAATTGGTCTTTCAGACAGCTACTGCTTTTCTGGTCTATCAAAGACAAGATGCTTCAGACCCAGGGCATGTTCAGTCTGTATTGATGGGATCCTGCCTCAAAGCTGCCTGGGACTTTGGATAAGCAGAGCTAGTCAGATGCTGTGGGGGATCCTAGCTGGGCTTGCTGACTAGCCTGGATTCTGCACTAAAACTACGGCATGGAACTGATTACCAAAGGCAGAAAACAGCTCCAAGGAAGCCAGCGTGTCCAGTTAGCCCAAGAGATGGTAGGCAAACGAGGACGTGTTCCTTAAAAAAAAACATTAAGGTGTAGAATTAAAGTTGAATGGTTGAATCTTGTGCATTGGAAAAAGCAGAAAATCAAGCTAGGCTCCCAAAGCAAAACAGCGAAATGCTGTTGTGGATGTATCTCACTATTTGCCTTCTCACAGCCCTCTTCTTAACCTACTGCCCCACAAATGATACCTTTGCTGGTAGAATCTCATTGCACACTCTAGAGCTAAAATAGAATTATTGCAGGACAGGTGGTGCCCACCTGTGTTCAAGGATGGGGTGATCCTCAGGAGCGATCCCAGAACAAGAAAAGCCATTGGTTGGATGGATATTCATGGAAAGGTTGGGGCAGAACTGGGTCAGGAGCCCTTTTCCTTGAAAATGTTTCACTTCTCATCCAAAAAGCTTCATCAGTTCTGGCAGGATGGTGGGGGCTATGGAGGGATTAGTTCTGACAGGATGGGGGATGGAAGGATCATATTTCTTTGCATCTGGTCATTTGCAGTCTCTCTGAGAATCATTGAGGCCACCTGAGGTTTCATCTGTGCTCTCAGGGTCACCTGAATCAGAGTGCAAATGGGCGTGGAATCTCCTTGGAACAAAGTCCACATTCTGGACAGAGAGAAGCATTGGTTTGAAAGAGGAGTAAAAGAGGCCATATATTTTAAAACTGAACAGCCCTCTTTCAACAGAGGGGCAGGGATATGACACCACCTATCTCCTGTCTACAACACAGTCCTTTCAACAGTCCCAAGAAGGCTCTGATAATTGTGAATAATTGTACTTTTGCAATAGTGGCAAATATCTGTAGCTCAGGCGTAGGATGAGGGTGCAGGTTTGTTCTGCAAGCTTGTGGGTTGGTTTCCGAATGTTTCATTACCAGGCTGGGTAACGTCTTCAGTGGAGTTTAGTGTTCTTCTGCTTATAAGGGCTTCAGGTGTGGGTGTGTCGAGTGAGGGTCTTCTGGTGGGTCTTGTGGTGGGTCAGATATGAGTCATCCATGAGGGTCTTGTGATGGGTCTTGTGATAGGGAGTTACATCAGGTCAGGGTCATTGGGGGGTGAACTCCTGGGGTGGGGAGCTTGTGTGGGTTGGTTGAGGATCGGTGCCGCCGCTGGTTGATTTGGATCCTGAGGGATTCAAAGGCTGGTTGTGGGTTGATGTGTCTGTTGATGGAATTGCTTGTGGAGGGCCAGGCTTTGACGAACTCCCGAGTGTGGCGGGTGGCAGCGTGGCCGATGATTCTTGTGTTGCTCCAATCGAACTGATGTTATTTGGTGTCGTTGTGGGTAGAGATTAAGGATTTGGGATGACTGCCAGCCAGTGTTCGTGGATCCTGGTTTTTAACTGACATGATGTTTGTCCCACGTAAAATTGGTTGCAATGGTTACAGTTGATTTTGTAGATTACATTGTTTCTTTCATCCTTCTGTGTCTTGTCTTTGGTTTTGGATAATTCCTGGCAGTGTGTGGCTGTTAGTTTGTGGGCTATTGCTATTCCTAGGGGTTGGAGAATTCTGGCTGTCATTTCTGGCACCCCTTTTTTGCATAGTGGTTGGCTACTGGTGTGTCGTGGTTTGGATACTATGTGTCAAAATACAAAGTTTTTGGGATAGCCATTGCAGAAAAAGATATCAAGCAGCCATTTCTCTTCCAGTTTTCTTAGTGTTGTGGTGCTGAAGGGTATCCTGACCCTTTTGAAGAGAGTCTGGACACAGCTTCTTTTGTGTGCAGTTGAGATGAAGAGATCGGCGATGTTGAAGGAGACTGTAATTTCTTCCTTGGTGTGTTTGATGCATAGGAGAAATTGTTCTGGGGTTTATTGAGTGGGTTGTTGACCAGGTGGCTGAGTTTCCTCTGCAGGGTTTTTGCTAGGGTTTTGTATGTCAGTATTCCAGGTAGAGAATCCTGTTCTTGCGTATTTTGGGGAGTCCGTAGAACCTGGGTGTGGAGGAGTCTTGTGATTGCATGTGCTTTCTCTCTAGTGGTGTTAGCTGTTTTCCCTTTCCCATTTTTCTTCGGGTGTCTTTTATTTTGTTCTCTAGCTGTTTTATGGGATCTTTGTGGATTATTTGGTAAGTGTTGGTGTCATTGAGATGGTTTTTGGTTTTGCTGATGCAGTCAATTTTGTTCATTACTACCATCAGTCTGCCTTTGTCCACCGGTAGAGTGATGATGCTTTCGTCTTGTTTCAGTGTCTTTAGTGTTCTCTTCTCCTTTTGGGTGAATGTTTCATTTTGTCTGTTGCTTTGCACATTGGGGATAAATCCTTTGTCTGATGCCTTCTTGTGTTTTTGGTCCAGGTGTGTTTTTAGAATGGATTTGAGATTGGCGAGAAATTCAGTGGGGTCACCATCTTTGTGATTGAAATTGAGGTTGTGTGTGAGGACAGTCTTTTTGTCATCAGATAGAGATCTGCTGAATTGATTTCTGGTCCATAGTTCTGAGTTGTCCTCTTGTGATTTTGGAGTGATGGTATTGAGTTTCTCTTATAGTGACTTGTGTTTTTGGGTTTGAATTTTATGGGCATTCCTATGGATCATGCGTTCTAAGGTGTGTGTCTAGTGTTGTCCAATGGAATTGAGGCATGAGGTTTTTTGTTCTTCAGCAATGTGTTGGTATTTTTCCAGGCAGTTTGGGCATCTGTGATCATGAATCAAAGTATTTTGCACCCGTTTTGGAAGGCCAGTTTCCATGCTTGTGGGTGGTTCATCAGTGGTCGGTAGCATATGATTTTTGGGGATGTTTGTTTGCAGAGGCATTCATGGAGGAAGTTTGCAGGTCAATTATCATCTCACAGCGAAAGTCTCACAGTGGCAGGCAAGTTTAAGAGTTGCACACCCGTGTAGGTTTGCAATAGTGGTGAATATCTGTAGCTCAGGTGTAGGATGAGGGTGCAGGTTCATTCTCCAAGTTTGTGAGTTGGTTTCCAAATGTTTCATTACCAGGCTAGATAACATCTTCAGCAGAGTTTCAAAATTATGGAGAATGTTATAGAGAAGCCTCCCATCCCCACTCCACTCTGCTTGCCTGCAACACCCCTTGCTCTGCTGCCAAATTTCCACGCCAGTATGAAATTTGCCATCACATTTGCCCATGGCATGCAGAGGCTCTGGGCAGGGCCTTTCTTTTAAAAAATGAGTTCATTGCTTCATTACACTTTCCACAGCGGTGTCTGTGGAAGCCATGGGGGAGTGGTTAACATTAGTGGTATTTAACTGGTGAAGAAATTATGAATGGTAAACCATTTGCAAAGACAAGCCATAAAATGCCGCTTAATTGGAGGGCACATGGCCTTTGGGCTATCATGGCTCATTAGCAGCGACAGCAGCTGTGCCTTGTGCAAGTCTTCTCTGCCGTGAGATTCTCAGCAAGGACACTCTGCAAGAGACCCCTGGGAGGTCAGAGTCTGCCCAGGGAATGCTCAGACAGGATCTCCCAGTGGCAGAAGTGAGGGCACAGGGATCTCTCAGCAGCTCCAGGAGAGGAGAAGCCACGAATGGTGCCCTTCTCCTTCCCTCCCACCCGGCAGAGTGAAAGAGGGTGGCATTAAATAAGAGGCACTTTGATTCTGTAGCAGAAACGCTGGTTTTAGAAGGCAATTTGCATAAACAGACAGCTTGGCTACGAAGAATTCCAGCAGTCTCTGGTATTTACATATAGAGTATAACCCACTCAAAATACAATTAAAGGCCCTGCCAGCAAGGAGGGTGCCAAGAAACAGCAGCAGCTTTGATTTTCCCATCAAACCAAGGAGGTCCAGTTGATTTGCCATCTGATGCCCTTGGCATGAGAAACCCTCACCAAGAGGTGATGCTTGATGTGTTTCCGAAGATGGGTTTTCAGCAGTCTTGCAGGATCTTCTCTGTCTCTCTTGCTAAAACTGTCCTCATGCTGGAGGCAGAATTTCTTAAAGGGGCAGCCAAACTCGATTTAATGGGGTGTGATTGGTTATAGCCACTGCATATAAATGACCCCAAAGGACAAAGAGACAGGAAAACAAACAAACAAACAAACAAACATAGATAAAAATACTCATGGAAATCCCTCTCTCACACACGCACACACAAAATAAATATGTACATATGACACATATGTACATTTGTGTACATATATATCTATCAGAAGCCCACTGCAACAACAGGGCTGAATGCAAAAATAAATATATTTAGTTAATTAATTGTATTAATTACAAAGCGTTTCTTAACAGAAAATAAAGTTAACTGCCTGTAAAATAAAGTCAGCCATTCTCTCCTACACACGATGATCACTCGCACACAGAAGCACTAAGCAGGACAGGATGGGGTTAGGTCAAAGATTTATTGTCCTGAGAAAGAAGAAAAGAAAAAAACCCACATGGAGATGAAGTGATGCCAACGTTTCCCCCTCCTCCATGAGGGGTGGTGGAAATCACATAAACTTGGTGCAAAAGCTGCCTGTGTGGGGGAGAGAGAAACTTAACACAATGCCTGCATCTCTCTGCTCTGAGACCTTAAGGGAAGGTGGGCTGTAGCTACCCTTCTGGCAGAGCATCTGAGACCTTTTGATTTATGTGGATCTGCCCATTTCCAGCTCAATTGTGCCAGGGATGTTTCTTGGTTCCAGAACAGCAGAGACTTGGCACAAGACTGGCTGCTTGACCAAGTGGAAGCCAATGTGCATTGGGTCAGATGGTGGCATCTGCCACCTGAGCAAAAGATGGCCTCTCTCATCTTGGGTAGGATTGTTGCAGGGCCTACTTCCTACATCACCATTACTGTCCCATTGTTTCTTCTTGCTGTGAGAATCGGTTTCAGGTTGACTGGTGGCCTCTCTGCAGGTGGGGCCTGAGAAGGTGCTGTCTGGTATGGATTGTTGCTTATTGATATTGTTTGAGTAGCTTGAGCTATGAGTTGTAGGTGACAACCAGTGCTGTCTGTTCTGTTTTTATGGTATGTCTTTTAATAAGTCCTCTCTGGGAATCAATCTGGCTCTATTGATTTGTCTATTGATCTTGTTGGGTGGAGAGTTCAGTGTCCTGAATGCCTAGTTTAATTCCATCAGTCAAGCGAGTCAGAACAAATGTGGTTGAAGGCCTGGATGATGGATTTGGTTGGGGCTTCTCAGCAGAAGCTGACGCAGGTAAGGCTGAGCAGCAAGGTAACAAGAGGTTTATCTATCTGTTGTGTAGTTTTGCAATGATATCAGCTAACTAGGCTGAGACCAAAGTTGATGGAGGGGTAGAATTTGTTGACGTCCTGGTAGAATGTTATGAGAGATTATTACAGATTAACAGGGCACTTTTAATCTGTCTTGTATGTAATCTGCATACGTCCTCGTCTTCCTCTGCTATGGCTCACCCCAATTTAAATTATATATATATATATATATATATATATATATATATATATATATATATATATATATATATATATATATATTCTGAGGTTTTCGCGGGTGTTTGTATGTAGGTCTTTGGTTGTTCGGGTTTTCTCCCGCGTAAAATTGGAAGTGTCTTGGCGACGTTTCGACGTTTGGGACTTCGTCGAAACGTCGCCAAGACACTTCCAATTTTACGCGGGAGAAAACCCGAACAACCAAAGACCTACATATATATATATGTGTGTGTGTGTGTGTGTGTGTTTTATTGAGATTTATAAGGGTAGGGAAAGGATAAGATCGGTATGAATATTGGGTGGGATTAGGGGATGGGGTTGGGATAAGGGTAGAAAAGAGGTGAAGTTTAACAGGATGAATGATAATTATTAACTAAGCTTTACTTTTATGATTATTATTAGTGATTATAATTGTTTAGTATTATATTAATTACTGTCATTTAATATTTGTACCCAGATGATAGTCTGCTTGCTAAAGTGTTGAATTTTTTATTGGAGGTAACCCCACGATTATACCTACCCCAATTTAAATTCTTTATCTGTTGAGCCACTCCATGCAACTCACACTGTGACTTGTGCTTCACAAATCTTGTGCCTTTTAAGAAAATGTGAGGGTCAAGAAAAATTTTCCCATTCTTGGTTACAAGGAAGGATATGAACTGTAAGATCTCTCAGTCTCAGATGCCAAACTCAAGGGGAGAGTTGAGATGGTGAAGCAGATAAAGTCCAAATGGCTTCAGGGAGCAGCCTGGGGCCCAGGCAGGCATCCAACTTGGCAATATTCTGTTGTTTTCAGTAGCTGTTACATCTGGCTGCACAGACCGCCAGATGTTCAGGCTGGACTTGGCATTTTTATCCATCTATTGAGTCCTTCCCAAGGACCTAAGATAGGCAGATATTGTGGTTTGGTAGTAGTGTTATTATTTCATTTTTCTTCTCCATATAAATATACACAGTGTTGAATCAGAATCCAGAATAGGTTCAGTGTTTTGTGCTTCTCTCCTCTTATTTGATTCTAGCCTCTTTCTGGGAAAATTTCCTGCTTGAATGTTAAATCCAGACAGTATTTACTGACATGGCCTGGCCCAACACATAGTATTAAAGAGCCCGGAGGTTAAACATGAGGATATACAATGTGTACACAAACATGTCGGTGTCTGGATGCCTGCCTTGCTTTATTTATATTGTCAGTAACCATTTAGAGGAAGGTAACAATTCCAATAAAATTATGAAACAAGGCTGGGCTAAGCACAGTCAGCAGGCAAAGGAGCAGATGTGGGCAAGAATTCAGCTGTTCAACAGGCAAGATAACCTGCCAAGAGACACATCAGCTAAGCTGAGCAAGGATGACATGAGATGTCAACAAGAAAGCTGACTGTGACCATCATCAGGCAAGAGAGCAACAACAAAGGACCAATTTTTCATGACAAAAGTCAAGTTTGTCATAACAACCTCTTTCTCAATCAGCAAGTTTCTCACGACATACAGTTTTTCTTAGGCTACCAGGAAAACACAAACCTCCTCATGGGCAAAAGAAGCAGCAAGACCAGCTTCACTGACAATCTTGGGCAAAGGAGATGAAGGGTCCCATCTTCTGGAGCGCATTAAACCACCTTAACTCTGTCCTTGCAGATAACTATGACTCTCTTACTTGCTGATATATCTGTGCTACGCTAAACGTGATATTGATTGCTCCTGGACTGTTTAACATCCTCCTTTTGATTCTGCCGTGCGCTAGCTAACCGTACCCTGTTGGGAGCTGAAAGAGAAACTGAATTAAAATTGGACACCATGCCACCATCACGTGAAACTGATAGAATTGCCTGATATTCCCCAAAATGTACAATTTCCTAGATGTGTGGATTCTCTTATGAGTTCTTTTTAGCAATGAAAAAGTGTGAATTAACTTTTAGAAAGAAAAAAAAGTCGGCCTTTTAATTTGATTACTGCATGTGTGTAAAGTGGAATGGAAATTGAAAATGGAAAACATGGAGACTGCTGGAGAACACAGAAGAGGCAGCATCTGGAAAAGCACCTACTCCTCCCCCCCCATCGCGAGGATTCTGTGCATGCGGTGCACCATGGTGCGAACGATGAGAGCAGACAGGGCTTCAGAGCATAGAGAGATTTCCTTGCAAACAGACGGGCTACAAGAGAGAAACAGGCTACTGTGAGAGGGACCTTGGAGTCCTAGTCGGTGCTTTTTTTGATTAATAATAATAATAATAAAGTTGGAAGGGACCTTGGAGGTCATCGAGTCCAACCCCCTGCTCAGGCAGGCAGAAAACCCCACACCAGTGTTTCTCAACCTTGACAATTTTAAGGCATTGCTGGCTGTGGAATTCTGGGAGTTGAAGTCCACATGCCTTAAAATTGTCAAGGTTGAGAAACACTGCCCTACACCATTTCGGACATGGAACGGTGTTCTGGCAACTTTTTTTGAATGGAAGACCCGGCTCCTTCTAAGCTGCCTGTGCGAGTAAAGCTCTGGCTTGGTGAAAGGAAGCTGCCTGGGGAAATCGGGGGCATCGAAGGTTGACCCAGAAACACCTCCATGGCCCTGAAAGCAGAGCCTCTTCTCTGCCTTGGTTCACGGGGCTCTGCCCCCCCACCGCCACCGCCTGTCTTCATCCCCGTGTGGGCCACCAGGGACCAGGACTGGCTCCTGGAGCAAATCTCTTCAAGGGACCAGGTGCAGTCCCAAAGGAGCAGCGCTGCCACCACCTTGGTCACTCTGGCTCCGGAGGAAGCCTCTGTGTCATCAGAAGTGGAGGAGGACGAGGTGGCAGAAGACATGCCGGCTCCGAACACGTGGCCTCTCAAAAGCCGCGGCAATGGCGTCCATCAGCTGATGCTGCTCATGTGATCTGCACTTGGAAACTCCCTAAAGCAGTCCCCCCGCCCCCCATAAAGGGCTTTCAACTGGAGCTGTTCATGAGGTCCACCACCTTTTTTTTTTTTTTTTTACAAAAAAAGCACTAGTCCTCGTGGACGATCACTTAACCATGAGCCAGCAGTGTGCAGCAGCAGCCAAAAATGCTAATAAAATCCTGAGTTATATAAACAGATGCATAGAATCAAGATCAAGTGAGGTATTAGTACCGCTTTATAAAGCCCTAGTAAGACCACACCTCGAATACTGCAGCCAATTTTGGTCACCATATCACAAAAAAGATGTTGAGAGTTTGGAAAAAATTCAGAGAAGAGCCTGGAGACTAAAACATATGAAGAATGGCTGCAGGACTTGAGTTTGGCTAGTCTAAAGAAAAGAAGAAATAGGGGAGACATGATAGCAATATTCCAGTATCTGAGGGGCTGCCACAAGGCAGAGGGGGGGTCACATTATTCTCCAAAGCACCAGAAGACAGAACAAGAAATAATGTTTGGAAACTGATCAAAGAGAGAAGCAACCTGGAATTAAGGAGAAACTTCCTAACAGTGAGGACAATTAACCAGTGGAAGAGCTTGCCCGCAGAAATCGTGAGCACTCTATCATTGGAGATTTTTAAGAAGAAACTAGACAGTCACTTGTCTGATATGGTATATGTAATGTATTGTGTTAAACTTATGGAACAGTTGCAGAGGTCCGTGCAAGGACCGTTAGCAGACCATGTAGCCTGCTAGCCAGACTTGCTGTCTGCAAGGTTGATTAGTATGCATTTGAACAGGAGAGTACGATGCATTCATTGGCTGACGCCGCTCAGAGCTGAATGTATAAATAGGGGCGGCACCACGTTTGTTAGTTTCTGTTTTGACCTGCAATAAAGAAGTACTTGTGTTATACTGCTTCCTCTTCAATGCTAACCCAAGCAGAAAACAGAACAGTATAGGTTCTCCTGCTTGAGTGGAGGTCTGAACTGGAAGACCTCCGAGGTCCCTTCCAGCTTCTGTTCTGTTCTGTTCTGTTCTGTTCTGTTCTGAATGCAACCTACCCCTGGTAATAGCTGGGCCTTTACTTGTCTGCTGCTTGTCAGTGTTGCTGTGCCTGAGATGAATCACAACAGGCCAATTAATGCTGCGTCATTCTCAGGAGGGCCTTCCAATCTCAGGGAAGGCCAAAGAAGGCAGCTTCGTTTCTGTTTTGGCAGCAGGAATAATTCTCTGTTAAGCCTCTCTGCCGTATTCCTCCAGCCCACTGGCTGAGCTGCTAACTCACTTGGTCCCCTGGACTAACTAGCTAGGATGTGCACTTGACTCAGTTAATCACCTTGGCTTGGTTAAGCCAGCATTAGAACAAATGGTTGATTCCTCAATCCTACTTTGGTTTAGTTTTAATTTTGATTAGTTTTTGGGTGGCAACACTGATTATGTGAGCCTAGCCTGCATGGTCAGTCTTCTGAGTGAACATAGGAAACGTGTTACTCCTCTGAATGCAGCTGGTGGGCACAGCACCTATTTTGTGCTCTGGCTACAGCTTGTTTGGCCAGAGCCTCGACTGTGCATGATTTTATCTTTGGGAAAAGGATTCTGGTCCTCTGCAAAAAGGCCATCTCCAGACCTTGAACTGGGTGTCTCTGGTGAGGGCAGGAGCCTTTCAGGCAGGGCAAACAATTAAAATGTCCGGCAGGACATTATCGTTCACTTGAGTGCGGTTTGGGGTGTCTTCATGACCGCCAAGGGTTGTACTGTCCCAGTTTCATCAGTACAACACAGGTGTGGAACACCCTACATTTCGTTTTCTTAAGTGGAAAATTAGGAATTTGACATCCATTCCTTTATCATGGATGGATCAGATTTGATCTCTCAAAAAATCAGAACGAGTCTAGTAGGATCTTTTCAACTAACAAATTTTATTAAAAGTTATCACCTTCATGAGCTGAAGCTCACTTCATCAGAGGGATCCGTTTGTGTGCCTTCAAGTCAGAGCCACATGTGGTCTGATCCCTTAACCACTGGGCTGTCCTGCATTTGAAAGTGGCATCTCTCACAGGGGCTGCAGCCCTCAAAGAGACATCCCCCATCTGCCCTTTCATACCAGCCCGAGCTTTCACCTCCATCTGCCCAGGTGGCAGCTGCCCTGCTTGACTGCCCTCCTGGCAGGGGGCCTGCAGGGGTCAGTCAACAGGGGTGACCAGGCATCATCTTCATGTTAGCCAAGGTGCCTGTTGATCCTTTGACTCCCATAAATCAGAAATAGGCTCCCTGGCAGCCTCTCGTCAGCTCTGGGTGAGATTCATGCCCTGGCTGGCCCTCCCCTCCTTAAGAAGCCACCTGGAACATTTAAAAGTAACTTTATAAATCCATAACCATAGAAAAAAGAAAAAAGGAAGAAATCTCTGCTAAAAAACAAAAAGTAAAGCAGATAATGAATGCCCTCCTTAACTGCCATCTATCAATAGTATGTAATTAGTTTCTTGATTAGATGATTGCCCATATCAGGATACAACATACCATTTGCTAACAATAAAATAAAATAGCTATAAATGTACGGAACAGAATATATTCAGGAATTGCATCCTCCTGGCATGTGACTCTGATTTGTTCTAGAAAACAGACTCTCGGCAAAAGAACCTTAAATACCC
Source organism: Crotalus tigris (assembly GCF_016545835.1). NCBI lineage: Eukaryota > Metazoa > Chordata > Lepidosauria > Squamata > Viperidae > Crotalus > Crotalus tigris. Next base: position 235,417 of record NW_024096931.1, on the reverse strand, counting down.
ACTTGGCAGCTCTGCTGACCACGTAAATGTTGGTGCCCTGACAGAAGGGTGGCAGTCTGTTACGGAGGCCCCCTCAAACAACGGTTCTCATTTCCTGGCCGTATTATTGGCCCTCGAATCAGACATGCAGGGTGCCCACCATGGCTGAACCTCCAGAAGTGTCCTTCCTCCCTTGCCAGTCTTTTCTCATGGAGTCCTGTAACCCACACTGTTGTGTCAGAAATGTTGCAAATGGTCCCAGGCAGACCAAAAGCTGCCCGGAACCAGACTGGCTATCGCCAGCCTTGCGCACATGCGCAAGGCACAAAAACAGCCGGATTTCTATTGGCTGACACTGTCCAGGTTTTGGACACTATAAAAGGCCTGCGTGCCTTTTTGCTGTTGCTGGTTGTAAGAAGAGAACAATAAAAGAAGCTTGTTTGTTACACCATGTGTTGCCTCTTAATGTCTCTAACTTGCAAACACAACAGTGGTGACGAAGGTGGGATCGCTGCAGGCAAGAGAAAGAACTATGAAAGAATTTAGGACTCACCAGAAGGTCCTGAAGCCCTGGGAAGTCGGCGTCCAGCACAGCAACTCAGCCTGCCAGTACAGCATCACTGGAGGTGAGCTCGGCAACCGGACCTCTTCCCCAAAGACAAGGCTTGCAGCGAAGGCATTAATGAGGCTGTAAAGGCTGAAGATGTCTAAGATTGGCCGGTTACTGACTTTGATGTTTCCCACCCGGAGCGTTGGAATTCATATGTGGCATGGGTGGAGAATTACTGTAGGGTCAATCAGATAAGGTAAGACAGCCTCAAAGCGGCAACCCTGCTGTGTGTCTGTGGACAGGAAATGTTCAACATAGCAGAGAATCTGGTGGCCCCTGCACTTTTGGAGTCAGTAACGTATGCTGACTTGAAGAAAATGCTTAAGGAACATTTTCAGCCTAAATTTTCTGTAATTGCTTGGAGACACACGTTCAAGCAGAGGGACCAGAGGCTGGGTGAGTCTGCTGCGGACTTTATTGCTGCCTTAAGACAAGCGGCCAGGCCTTGTGAATTCAAGGACCTGGAAGAGAGGCTGCGGGATAGTTTCGTTTGTGGCCTAAGGAGTCGTGAGCTGCAACAAAAGATCTTTGCCAAGGAAGAAGTTTCATTCCAAGATGCCTTGAGGGAGGTTGCAGCTGAAGCAGCGGGCGGAGCTGTGAAGGCTTTGTGGCTCGCCAGAAACCCTCCAGCCACCATGACCATCCATCAAGAGGTCGTTCGAGAAGATCAAGAACAGGATCTTGAAGAGGAGGTGGACAGGCTGCACCAGCCAGCAGAGAGAAGGCCGAAGGGGCATCCAGACAAGGCCCCAGCATCTCCTCAGTGTTTCAGGTATGGAGGACGCCACAAGTGCGCTGACTGCAGATTCCGCTCTGCCATTTGCCGGGCATGTGGCAGGCAAGGCCACATTGCCTCCATCTGTTTGGGTCACCAGAAGGTTCAACCTCAGGAAGAATTGCTTCAGAAAGGTACCAGGGTCCCCAGCCAACACAGGGTGGGTTTCTGTGCATCATGCAGAAACATTTTGAGGACAAGGACACACAAACCCCTTAAGAAAAAGTTTCGCATTGACGTGATGTTGCAAGGGGTTCCCTTGTTAATGGAGTTGGACACAGGGTCTGCTCTATCAATCATTTCACATGACACCTTCAAAAGGATTTGCAGCAGTAGTGGCCTTCAAGTCAAACTCAGGCCATTGAACTTAATTCTCACTGACTTCCAGAATTCCAGAGTCAGCGTGAAGGGGGAGGCTACGCTCAAAGTGCAGCGCAAGGCTTTTGAAGGCCTACTAGATGTGGTGGTAGTTGGGGGTGATTGCACGAGTCTCATTGGACTCAATTGGTTCAAGGCCCTTGGAATCCAAGTGACTGGGCTGCACAGCCTGCAAACGCCAGGCCTTGCAGAAGTCTGCAAGGAGTTTGCTGATGTGTTTAGCTCAGAGCTTGGCTCTTACAAGGGACCTGCCATTGCCTTACGGTTAGACCCAGCTATCACACCTATTAGGATTAAGCCTAGAAGGGTGCCTTTTACTCTCAAAAGCAAGACTGATGCAGAGCTGGACAAGCTGCTCCAGCAGGGCATCTTAGAACCTGTGGACTCTAGTCCATGGGAAATCCCCATTGTAACGCCTCTAAAGGCTAATGGAGAAGTCCGAATTTGCGCGGACTATAAATGTACACTGAATAAAGCGCTGCAACAGCACGCATATCCAGTGCCTGTGGTGAGCCACATTCTGGCCTCCCTCAAGGAGGGGCGAATTTTTGCAAAACTCGATTTGGCACAGGCCTATCAACAGTTACCTGTTGATGAGGCAACAGCTGAGGCTCAAACAATTGTAACACACAGAGGAGCCTTTAAGGTCAAAAGATTGCAGGTGGGGTTAATGTGGCTCCTGGCGTATTCCAAAGTGTAATGGGACATACACTTCGCGGTATTCCTGGGGTCTGTCCCTACTTCGATGACATCCTCATTGCTGGGGAGTCATCTCTAAACTTAGCTGAAAGATTAAGGGCTGTCTTGCTTCGTTTTCGCCAAACAGGCCTAAAACTGAAGCCAGATAAATGCAAAATTGGAGTCACTTGCATTGAATTCTTCAGTTTCAGAATTGATGCTCAAGGCATCCATCCTGCTAAATCTAAGCTCCAAGCTATTCAGCAGGCCCCAAGTCCCAAGTCCAAAAGCGAGCTGCAAGCTTTCTTGGGACTCTTAATTTTTTATCATGCCTTCCTTCCCCACAAGGCTGCAGTGGCTGAGCCGTTACACCGGCTCTTGGATAAGCAGGCTCCATGGCAGTGGACCCAGGTCCATGAAAGGAGTTTCAATGAGGTAAAGGCCTTGCTCTCTTCAAATGCTGTCTTAGCGCATTTCAATGAGCAATTGCCAGTGTGCATCGCATGTGATGCATCCCCTTATGGGGTGGGGGCAGTTCTTAGTCACCTGAAGGCTGATGGGACACAAGTCCCTGTGGCTTATTATTCAAGGACTCTGTCATCTGCAGAGCACAATTACACTCAGATTGACAAGAAGCCTTGGCCATAGTGGCTGGCATAAAGAAATTTCATGATTTCTTATATGGCTGCCACTTCACGGTCTATACAGACCATAAGCCTCTGCTGGGTTTGTTTACCACAAACAAACAAACCCCACACATAATATCCCCACGTATGCTGAGATGGTCAATTTTCCTGTCAGCATATGTGTTGAGTCCGTGGCGGGAAAGCAGACACGAGAAGCAGCTGTAGTTCTCAGTTTTCTTTATTCAGCGTTCAGCTTACAGTTAGATGGCTTCTGGCACGCCCAATGCTTCGCAGCCTCTTATATAGGCAACTCCCGGGTAAAAGTGTTACTTTTCCCGCGCCAGCGCCCGCGCATGCGCACGGCGCTGGCGATAGCCTGTCTGGTCCCAGGCAGCTTTGCACCTGCCCGGGACTGCCTGCAAATGCCCGAGCCGTTTGCAAGGCTCGGGACATAACACCCCTTTCCCCCGGGCTAAAACTACTACCAACATACAACATTTATTTTATACAGCGTTCTGCTCCCCAGTGCTCCCACTGTTTACTGGCTTTTGCCTTGCCAGCAATGTTATGTAATCCTCTAGATACTTAGGAGATTTCTTTGCTCTCTGTGACCTTCTCAGCTCTGGGTTACTAGCAGAAGTCCCCTGACTGAAGGGAGATGTGAGCCTGTTCTCCTTATTGTGCCTTGGTGCCTTCCAAGGACTGTGCCCCGATGCCTGGCCTGCTTGCTTGCCCACCGGGCTCGTCAGGCCAGGGCTTCTGTCACTTTGTGACCTGGTTGACCTGCCTAGCTGCAGACCCTCGGGCCCCTTGAAGTGATAGCCACTGCTGGGTGTCTCTGTGGACCCTCCTAGGTCAGTCCAAGACCTGTCAGGAGGCTGTCCATTCCCTGAACCCCGTTCTGTGTTCGGGCTTGTGTGGATTTCTATACTTTCCCAAAACTCAGGTGTTCCCTGATTTGTGCTAGAGGTGTTGTAGTCAGGACTTGGTTCCTCGACTATCTCCGTGTATGTTTGACCCCCTGTAGGATTTGGGGTAAGGTCAGGCCAACTTTGGGGATTGTGTGCCAGCTCTTTTGCGGGGAATGATTTGTTGGGATGCTCCCGGGTTTCCTCCCTGACTGGAGTGCTGTGTGATGTGTATGGAAAGTGAGTATGCCCCCGGGGTGACTCCCTGGCTGGAGTAGGCGTGAGTGCCTGTTGTGTGTGTGAACCCCATGAATTCCTGTTTGGAGCTCTCGCGGAACCTTGGGATGGGCCGTTTGTGGCTCCCTCAGTGGAGATGGGCAGCAGCTCTTGCCCTTCCCTTTGCTCCAAAGGGTCCCCCTCCCCCCCTGGAAAAGACCCAGGAGTCTCAGCTGGAAGATGCCGCCTAGGGCGGAGTTGATCAATGTGCCTGCGCAGGACACGACCGTTGTCCAGGGAAACCTCATAGGATAGAGGACCAGTGACCCTGGAAACAGAAGCGTGGACCCATGTATGACCAGGCCCGTAATTGCGAGTCCAGAACGGGGCACCCACAAGTAGTTGTCTCGGTGCCCCAGGATGTGAGGTAGATGGAGGCAATCTGTCAGGATGCAACCGGTCAAGCTTAGTAGTAAGTTGACGCCCCCAACGAAGTTCAGCTGGACTTCTCCCTGTAGAAGTGGACAGTGTGGTGCGATAAGAAAGGAGAAAGTCAGCCAACCTGTGATGCCAGTCCCTGTAGGTGAGTCTCTTCAAGGCGTCCTTTGTGATGCGCACCATACGTTCAGCCATACCGTTGTTGGACGGGTGAAAAGGTGCAGATGTGGCATGACGAATCAGGTTTGCCTGCAAGAAAGCTTGGAATTCAGAGGAAGTGAATTGAGGGCCGTTGTCGGACACAATGACATCTGGCAGCCCATGTGCAGCAAAAATCCCCCTCAGTACCTGAATAGTCTTTGCAGTGGTGGTGGATGAGACAGGCACAACCTCAAGCCATTTTGAATGGCTGTCAACAAGGACCAAGAAGAACTGGCCCTGAAAGGGCCCAGCGTAGTCAATGTGCACCCTAGACCATGGGGACTGTGTTTCCTCCCATCTATGCACAGGAGCTTGGGGCATCTCTGGGCGAGATCGTTGGCACAGGTGGCATGCGTGCACCTTAGCCTCAATATCTTTATCTAAACCAGGCCACCACAAGTGGCTTCGTGCAAGAGCCTTCATACGAACAATGCCAGGATGACCCTCGTGGAGGGAGTCTAAGACCCTAGTCCTCATTGAGGTGGGAATGACAACTCTGTTTCCCCAAAGCAGACAACCCTGAGAAAGGGACAGCTCGTTTCTTTTGGACCAGAAACTCTGAAACTCAGGACTAGGGCAGTGCTCAGGCCACCGGACAGGACCCAGGAGCGGACACGTGAAAGTGTGTGATCTGTACCTGTTTCAGCGGTAACATCCCTGGCACTAAGAGGGAGCTCGGGCAAGGCTTGGATTGATAGAATGTTGACAGCTGGCGCGGGGTCAGCTTCTACTACTGGCAGAGGCAACCTACTGAGGCCATCAGCATGGCCCATTTCTTTCCCAGGCTTGTGGAGTAATGAAAAATCATATGCAGACAAAAAAATAGACCACCTAAGCATTCTAGGGGAAATGATGTGGGGAGTCTGCTTACGTGTGGTAAACAGTCCCAGCAGAGGCTTATGGTCAGTGAAGACCGTGAAATGCCTGCCATATAGAAAATCGTGGAATTTTTTAATTCCAGCAACAACAGCCAGAGCCTCCCTGTCTATCTGAGCGTAGTTGCGCTCGGCAGAAGACAGTGTTCTGGAGTAGTATGCAATAGGAACCTGAGTTCCATCAGACCTGAGGTGGCTCAGGACAGCTCCAACCCCGTAGGGGGACGCATCACAAGCGATGCACACAGGAAGAGACTCGTTGAAATGTGCAAGGACACTGTTAGAAGTGAGCAAGGCCTTGACTTCTTTAAAGCAAGCCTCATGCGCCTGTGACCACTGCCACACAGCTTGTTTGTCTAGTAGCCTGTGAAGAGGCTCAGCTACACTAGCTTTATGTGGAAGAAAAGAATTGTAGAAATTCAGGAGGCCTAGGAAGGCCTGAAGTTCGGCCTTAGACTTTGGCCTGGGTGCTTCTAAAATAGCAGTTAGTTTGGATTCAGCAGGGTGAATCCCAGCAGCATCAATTTTGAACCCCAGAAATTCAGTAGAAGGCACCCCAATCTTGCATTTGTCTTTTTTGAGCTTGAGGCCTGATTTCCTGAATCTTAACAGGACAGCCCTAAGCCTCTCAGCTAGAATGTGTGTGGAGTCTCCTGCAATCAAGACATCATCAAAGTAGGGGCAAACCCATGGTATACCTCGTAGTGTGTTTTCTATTACGCTTTGGAAAATCCCAGGAGCGACATTCACTCCAAACTGTAGACTTTTTACCTTGAAGGCTCCCCTGTGGGTCACAATAGTCTGAGCTATGGCAGCATCATCATCAACAGGCAGCTGTTGATATGCTTGAGCCAGGTCAAGCTTTGCAAAAACACGCCCCCCCTTGAGGGAGGCCAGGATGTGGCTGACCACAGGAACAGGGTAGGCATGTTGCTGCAATGCCTTATTAAGTGTGCATTTGTAATCAGCACAAATGCGAATGTCCCCATTTGCCTTTAGAGGCGTGACAATGGGGGTCTCCCAAGGGCTGGAATCAACAGGTTCTAGAACTCCCTGTTGGATTAGTTTGTCTAACTCAGTGTCAATCTTACTCTTTAAAGCAAAAGGGACCCTTCTTGCTTTAATTCTAATGGGAGTGACAGTGGGGTCTAGCTTTAAGGACACAGGGGGTCCTTTGAATGTGCCCAGCTGGGGGCTGAAAACATCTGCAAATTCTTTGCAGACTTCCTGTAGGTCGAGTGTTTGTAAACTGTTGAGTTCTGTGACGTGTATCCCCAGGGCCTCAAACCAATCGAGTCCTATGAGACTCGTTCGTTCACCCCCTACTACTAATAAGTCTAGTGGACCTTCAAAACTCTTGTATTGCACATTAAGGGTGGCCTCCCCCTTAACACACACTCTTGAGTTTTGAAAATCTGTTAATACAATATCAGAAGGCCTTAACTTGGCCTTAGTCCCACTACTGGAACAAATCTTCCTAAATGTATGCAAGGAAATGATGGAAAGGGCAGACCCTGTGTCTAGTTCCATAGATAATGGAACCCCTTGTAGCTTCACTTTGAGTGACAGCTTTTTCTTAATGGGCTTGTGTGTGCCTGTCCTACAGATGCTTCTTCGCGAAGCGCAAAAACCTACCCTATTCTGGCTGGGGAATCTGGTACCTTTCAGGCGCAGTTCTTCCTGAGGTTGTACCTTTCGTCGGCCCAGACACACAGCTGCAATGTGTCCTTGTTTGCCGCATGCCCTGCAGGTAGCGGAGCGGAACTTGCAGTCGGTTCTCCTGTGGCGACCTCCGCAGCCGATGCACTTGAGCGGAGCTGAAGAGCTTCCCTTCTGATTTTCTTCCTTCGCGGGGTGTAGACGGTCAACTTCCTCATCCGGATCCTCCTCGGAGTTTCGTTGGACGTCTTCCTGGTGCACGGATGCACCCTCTGGACTGTTTCTGATCGGCCGCATGTTCTTGACAGCGCCACCTGCTGCTTCTTCTGCGGTGACTTCCCTTAAGGCATCTTGGAAGGATAATTCTTCCTTAGCGAAAAGTCTCTGTTGTAGCTCTCGATGCCTTAACCCACACATGAATCGGTCCCTCAGTCGTTCTTCGAGGTCCTTGAACTCGCAGTGCTTGGCGGCCTTCCGTAATGCAGCGATGTATTCCTTGGCTGACTCACTGGGCCGTTGATCCCTCTGTTCGAAGGTGTGGCGCCATGCGATGACGGACACCTTGGGGTGGAAGTGCTCCTTCAGCAGCTTCTTCAGGTCTGCGTAGCTTACAGACTCTACTGGAGCAGGTGCTGCAAGGTTTTCTGCGATTTCGAAGGCGTCCTGGCCGCAAACGCAAAGCAGGGTGGCAGCCTTCAAGCTATCTTCCCTCACTTGGTTTGCCTTGAAGTAGTTCTCCATCCTGGATACATAGGACTCCCACCGCTCTGGATGTGAGACGTCGAATTCCGAAAGCCTTCCAATCTTCGCCATCTTCAGATCTTCAGGAGACGGGTCTATCAGCCAGCCTACCCCCGAATGCGCACCGGATTGGCGGGCAGCTGCCGAGTCGACGCCGTTCCTTTCCGCCGCTCAGGACTCCTTGGGTAAGCTTACACTTCTTCCTTTCCAGGTAGTGCAAGGCATCCCACCTTCGTCGCCAGTGTTGAGTCCGTGGCGGGAAAGCAGACACGAGAAGTAGCTGTAGTTCTCAGTTTTCTTTATTCAGCGTTCAGCTTACAGTTAGATGGCTTCTGGCACGCCCAACGCTTCGCAGCCTCTTATATAGGCAACTCCCGGGTAAAAGTGTTACTTTTCCCACGCCAGCGCCCGCGCATGCGCACGGCACTGGCGACAGCCTGTCTGGTCCCGGGCAGCTTTGCACCTGCCCGGGACTGCCTGCAAACGCCCGAGCCGTTTGCAAGGCTCGGGACATAACAATATGAGTACACACTAATTCACAAACCTGGAAAGGAAATGGGCCTTGCAGATGGCCTCAGCAGATTACCTCTAAAACAGATAGAGGCAGATCCTCCTCCTGCTATTAACATTCTCTCCATTCAGGAGTTGCCTGAGTCTACCCTCAATGCTAGGGACATGGCTGCAGAAACTGCCACTGATCACATGCTTACACACGTGCTGACATGGGTGTTGTCAGGATGGCCTGACATGTGTCCAGATACTGAGTTTTAAAGCTTCTGGAGAAGGAAACACGAGCTTTCCACTTTTAAAGGGTGCCTGTTATGGGGTAGTAGGGTAGTCATCCCAGCCTCATTGAGGTCTAGAATCTTGCTCTCCCTGCATGAGGGACATCCGGGTATAGTCCGGATGAAAGCGCTTGAGCACAGCCATCTCTGGCGGCCTGGGCTCAATAACGCCATCGAGGCCCAGGTGCACGGGTGCCAAGTGTGCCAACAGTCAAGGCCTGAAATGTCTCAGGCCCCAGTTCATAGGTGGGAGGAAACACAAGCCCCTTGGTCAAGGGTACATATAGATTACGCTGGGCCCTTTCAGGGGCAATTCTTCCTTCTCCTCGTTGACAGCCATTCCAAGTGGCTAGAGGTTGTTCCTGTTTCCTCCACGACTACTGCCAGGACCATCCAGGTGTTGAGAGGGATCTTCGCCTCACATGGACTTCCAGATGTCCTGGTTTCAGATAATGGCCCCCAATTTCCTCTTTTGAGTTCCGGGCTTTTCTTCAGGCCAACTTGATACGGAGTGCAACTTCAGCTCCCTTCCACCCTTCTTCAAACGGCCAGGCAGAGAGGGGGGAGGGGTGTTGTGTCCTGAGCCTGCTGAAGCATTCAGCAGGCTCAGAAATGTTGCAAACATTTCCTGGGCAAACCCAAAGCTGCCAGGGACCAGACTGGTTGTTGCCAGCCTTGCGCACATGCGCAAGGTGTGAAAACAGCTGGATTTCTATTGGCTGACACTGTCCGGGTTTTGGACACTATAAAAGGACTGCGTGCCTTTTTGCTGTTGCTGGTTGTAAGAAGAGAACAATAAAAGAAGCTTGTTTGTTATACCATGTGTTGCCTCTTGATGTCTCTAACTTGCAAACACAACACACACCTTGCTCTATTGAAGGCTGCTCTTTGGTTCCATGTCAAACCCATCATCGGGTATTTATCTGTTTGAAATGTTGCTTTGTCCTTGACCAACTATTTTAAACATCTACGACTTGCAAGCAACCGTATCATTTGGATATTGATGTTCAGACCTCTCTGTTTAAAGACTTCCTTGGCCAACAGTAGATCTTAGTTTGATAGGCTGGGCTGTGAAGTAATTTAATAGGTTGGTTAATTCACGTAGAATATGGCTGGGCCATACCTATCTGTTTTCCTAGACACATTTGCGGTAGTCTCCCGGATCCGTGAAGAGCATCATCCATCAATAGTCAGAGGGTTTAATTATTCAATAGCTAAGTACGAGAGAGATTTCTGCTCTGACTGCCCAGGCTGGCCCACCTATGCTTGTCAGTTCCCAAACTGCATCTTAAAAACCAGGTCTGGTTTGGTTCAATAAAGAGGTCTTTAATAGACCCCACAGTTCTGCACCATAAATCAACATGGCAGCTATTTTTGCCTTGTAAATCTTTAGTATAGAGATCAAACTCCTGGATATTTAAAGCTAAGTAGTTTAAGTAGTGTTTTGTAACTTGCTGCCCCCCATCTAAACTTATTTTGAGGTGGTTGGCCTATGACCTCTGTCAGTAAAAGCCAGTCCAGGTATGGGAAGGAAATTTGTTCAGTAAGGTCTCTGTCCAGTTGCCAATTCTATTTATCAATACCATCACTTTGGACTCGACTTATCAACATTCAAAGAATTAGAGGCACAATAATCAATGCTCTGTTGTGTCCTGATCTGGTCAATTGACTAATCAATAAATTAATCAGGCCACATATTGCAAATAGTAGGTGTTATGTGTAAACTCTGCCCAGATTTAATTGCATTTTGGTTCCTGCCTCTGCAGATTATAATTCTTACTTTATCTGTAACTTTTTCTAGCAGAGCAGTTGAAGAAGCCCTGTCGATCCACATCTCAACTATTAGGTTGCCTATAGTTTTCCATTACTGAACAATTATTCTTTTAGCTGCTAAGATTATATTAACAGTAAGTTCTTCATTTTTACAGTTAAGGATAGATTTTATTTGTGGTGGTCAAATGATAAAATTTTTGATGAGATAAGCATCATCACTAAAGGAAGAGTTGAATAGATCCCAGAATTAGGGTGACTACTTTTATTTATGCAATCTAACCTTAACTGTAAAACCGAAGAATTGTTTACTTAATCTTAGCAGCTAAAATAATTATCCACTAATTTAGTCCTTTTATGAAAGAAGGCAATAAAGTTTGTCTGGCATGATCTGTTTTTAATAAACCATTTTGGCTTTTATTTCCTTAGTATAGAACTTGACATTTATTTGTTCTAGAGCAGAAGACTGTAACATAAAATGTAACATAACAACACCCCCAATCTATTTCTAAATTTAACATCATTTTTAAAACTCTGGAAATGATTGCCCAGTGGTCTTCAGCTGGTGCCAAAGCCTTTTAAAAAGGGCCTTCCTGGACTCCAAAATGGAAGGAACCAAGACTGCATCTGGCTCAGTACGAGTGGTCCTTATTTAGTGGCCATGATGAACAAGTAATGTTGCAGCCATTCCTCTGGTTCATGATCTTTTTCTGCCCTTTTAATATTTCCTTCTCTGGGGGGCTGACTTCCCACAGCATCTAAGACTGGGGGGGGGGAGCTCTTTCCTTTTGCAGTTGCTTGGAAAAGCAGGCCTCCAGCCACCCGCTCTTCTTAAGTACAGAAGTTGCACATACAATAAAAATTTAAAAACAACAATGAGCAATTATGTGGCCTATAAAGGGAAAGTAAGTGGTCTCCAGGGATCAGGAGCTGATTGATCAAAGGCAGCTTCAGCAGTGCTTGGACAGGATAGGAAACACTTGATTAAGGGGGTAGAAAAACTTTAAGCAAAAGGGACAGTCAGCAAAAACTAAAAAAGCTCGGTGGGAAATTAGAAGCCTAACTGAGACTTCTATTTGAGCAGGTTGCATAGCTGAATATTTAGCTCTGCATTTATTTCAAATTTTAGAGAGGAGCCCAGCAGCACTAAACCTCCAATGTGGAAGTAACTACTGTATATACTTGGCAGATAAACAGGGGAATTAAAACAAAGAAAAATAGTTCAAAAAGATCAGTTATGGGGGGGAGGACTTATAGAATATAGATGACACCTTTATTAGGCCAATCCCCACCTCCCAGTCCTGCTGTGCTACTTCATCACAGTGGGGGAGCTTTCCTGGGAAGGATGAGCCCCTCAGGAGCATATGCCAAGTGCAAATATTCCCAGCAGGGTCACCCAAGACGTGAAGGCCATCCCAGCTGCCTGGCTAAAGCAAGTGGGTACCTACAGTACATTGGGCAGCAGTGATACAGGGTGATGGAGGAGATAAAGGCCAAAGACCTCATTTCACAGGAGAAGACAAAGATACCCCTGTAGGGTACCCAAAAAATCCAGATGGGCATTGGGGTGAGAGAAGTTGGGACCCTCAGTCAGATGGCACTCTATATATTACTGAGGAAGAACCGAGGGTCTTTTGGGGTATTAATGGGGCTTATGATACTATATCCCCTTTTGGGACATCTAGTTGCTGATGTTGCCGTATGGGAGAAGAAAACCCAAAGCTGCAAAGGCAGCCTGAGTGGGGAGACATGGGACATGAGGAACATGGAAAGCTCAACACGGTGAAAGTGAAATGAATGGATGACACTCTTGGGCATCAGCTAATTGAGACAGAGCGGAGCTGGACACTTTCAGCTGGAAGATCATAATGTTTATCAGGATGTGAAGAACAAATAGGAAACAGTGTTGCTTTCATAGTTAGGAAAGTATAGCAAGGAAGGTTCTTGACAGTACAATTTATGACCAGTTGGATTTTGTGGACAACCTTTTGAACGTGAGAAAGATCCAAGCATGCTCCAATCACTGATGCAAAAAAGAGGAGGTTAAGGAGTTTTAAGTCATATTAATTTGAAATTGACAGAGCAGACAAGCAAGATGTGCTCCGTGTGGTTGGAGACCAGAATACCAAAGTTGGAAACCTCCAGAGGGAAAATGTAGATGGACTGTATGGCTAGGAAGTCTCAATGAAGCAGGTTCTTATCAATTTCTGACAATTCAGTGGTTTCTTCATAGTTAACACATTCTTCGAACAACCAAAACAGCACTTATGTACCTGGATATGATGAGAAGGAGGACTGTATTATTAGTATTATTAGGAGGTGGAGCAGCAAAGACATGGCCAGGAGCTGACTGTGAAACTCATATTGCTGATGCCCAAGCCCCAAGTCAAACTAAGGTGCAAGAGGAAAGCCAACTATTTTTCACAATATGATTCTGAACCATCATATTCAAGGAGAACATCAGTAATTGCTTTTAGGTCCTAAGTCTCATTGACAGAGAATCAGAGGAAGCGTGGAATGGATTTAAAGAAGTCATTAAGGATGAATGTGAAACGAGACTGCCCAAAATCAAAGAACAAAAGAAAGCAACTGAATGTCAACACAAACCGTGGAAAGAAACCAACCAGAGAAGAGAAACCAAAGCCAAGACCTCAGGAAAGAACTTAGAAAATGTTTCAAAGAGCTGTTAGGAGAAACATGTTTATGGTGATATAGGTAAAGATATTGAATATGGAAACAGACATGAAAAACAAGGAAAGTCTTTCAAAAGATCTCTGGAAAGATGATAATATATCATGAATAACTGATTCCAAAAAGATCAATCAAAGATGGGAGGAAATTCTGTTCAGTAGAGACATCAACATCCAAGATACCTTAAACCTTAATTACAAGAACTTCTAGTACTAGAAGATGACGTTAGATGACCAACTTGGAAAGCTCAACAGGGGCTGATGAAATATGGTGAGCAACAGAAGAAAAATCCAAAGAGCTTCTAATCAAGCTCTGCCAGCAAGCCAGATACAATGCAGTGGCCCATAGATTGGAAGAAGTCAATCTACATTCCAATAGAAGAGACACCAATCAGAATATGAACAAGAGCCTTAATTTCACATGCTAGCAAAATGATGCTTAGGATCATCTGACACAGATCAAAGCCCTACGTGGAAAAAGAGATGCTAGATGTTCAAGCTGACTTTAGAATGTGAGATATTACTGCTGATGTATGCTGGATAATTTAGAAAGCCAAAGTATACCAAAAAGAAATCAATATGTGCTGTAATAATTATAGAAAGGTCATATGTCCATCATGTCAAGCTGTGGAATGTGCTTAGAAAAATGTGAATCCTACGACATCTCATTGTCCTCATGCAAAGCTCTACAAGTTCTCTTGGCACATGAGGTTGCTGTCCACTCGTGCTTGGATTTTGCCATATCACCTCTAATGAGTTTGAGCTGCATTCCCTCCCCTTCGTTTATTTTGGCAAGTCAAGCATTACTTACTTGGAGGAGGAGGAGGAGCCACTTTTTGGACAAAATTGTGATGCACCAAAAATCTAGATGTTATGATATCTGGAAAAATAGAGTGGAGAACCTCTATTCTTCTCTAGAGAACCTTCGTAACATACAGCCTGGCTCTGGAGCCCAGTGAATTTGTGGTATGGCACATTGTGAGACAGCCCAAAAGCACAGCAGCGATTTGTGCATATTTGATGAAGTGAACTTTGAGTGGATTTTCCTTGCAACAGGAAAGGCATCTAGCTGTTTGCTGCCTCCTTGATATTCTCCACAAGTTATTAAAAGATAATAACCAAAATTCAATGGGAAATTGCAAAAGGAGGAAATCACGGACCCTAAAATATTGACATTGTTGGAAGGGGAACACAGGGAGATTTCCACCGAGAAGGGAAGTGCCAAGAATCAGAATTCTGATTCCTGCAAATATGCCACATGGATATTTTGCTTGTAAAGATTCCTGATGCTCAACTTACTCAAAGGTTTTTATTTGCATTAATCACACTTTATGCTATGATTACATTTATATGGAACAGGACCAATTACTTTTGTTTTACATTTATTGAATGTGCTTTACTGGGAGAAATTAACTTGCAGTGGTTAGTTTGTTTAATCCAACAATATGTACCTAGACAGGCTGTGTGACTGGGCTCATGGGTAGGTTTTAAATCAATTGCCTTACTTCTCTTTGGGAAGAAGCCCACTTAGCCTTCCTCTTCACCCGGGTCAGTCAGGGCACATACTAAAAATTGGGAGAGGGGAGGAGGGGAGGAGAGGAGAATGGAGGGGGAGAGGAGAGCAGAGGGGAGGGAAGGGGAAGGAGAGGAGGAGAGGGTGAAAGAGAAGAAGGGAGGAGAGGGGAAGAGGGAGAGAGGGATGGAGAGAAGGGGGAGGGGAGGGGAGGAGAGGAGAGAAAAAAAGAAAAGAAAAGAGACAAAGGGGGCAAAAGCACTTGAGGCAACCTAAGGAGGGGGTTGAGAACTGTTTTAAAACTGCTGCAGGAAGATGTGACGGGAGGGAGAAAAGCCAGAGTGACACGTCGATCCCTGAATCTCGACACTGGTTGCTGACTCTTTTGAGCAATGGGGTCCTGGCTGTACGCCCTTAAGAGTAATGGGGGGGGGAAATACTTTTTCTTGTATTGTTTTTTTCCCCAGGTGGGGTTGAGGTATTTTCTAGCACTTAATTGTTGATTCACTAAAGAAAGTCTGATGATGGACTTGCCTCTCCTCCCCTCGCCTCCATTCTTTGTAATTTTGGGAATGGACATTTTTCTGCTGGATCACTTTTTTCAGTGCTCTGCTGAGAATACATGGGTCAGGGTGAACCTATTCAGTTTTGTTTTTTAAATAATCTTTTATTAAAAGTTTTAAAGAGAACATAAAAAATAACACAAACTAATATGAAAGGAAGAAAAGAAAGAAAGAAGACAAAAAAAAATACAAAACTGCAGAAAAAAAATAAAAAGAAATAGAAAGAAGAAGCTTCTGATTTCCTTTGCAACAAATTCAAGCGTTAGAAAGTTACCTCTTACATACAATAAAAGGCTCACATTTTTATTGTCTAAGTTTTTCCTAATCATTGAAACCAAAAGTCATAAGTGCATTTTTTTCTGCTTCTTGGAAAAAAGTCTATAGGGGATTTTCAGTCAGCTATAAATGTAGATACTGGTTTTTCTCTAATCAAAGAGGCTAAATTTAGCCATCTCCAGAAGTTCCATCATCCTCACCAGCCGTTCCTCCCTTGTGGGGGATATTGAACTTTTCCATTTTTCAGCATAGAATAGTCTCACTGAGGATGTCATATACAAAAATGAAGCTCCGTGGCTTTTTCCAAGTTGCCCTCAGTCCCCAAAGAAAAGCCTCTGGTTTCAATCGAAGAGAGACAATTACCAGCCTGCGGCCAGTTGTGGGCAAGGCACTGAGTCACCTGCTAGGAATTCAGAAAACCAGCAGCTCACCTGAGAAGCCAGTTTCCAGGCCAGTTTCATGCCTGGATGAGGTGTGTTGTGACTAATGGCCTAGAATAATTGTTCCAGGGATGTTCCTGGAGTGGAAAGCAGGTCTTTGCCCTATTCATTGGCCCTATTTGTAGTGCCCACTGGCCTGTGCTTAAGGAGCCCCTCGGGGCAGCAGGCCAAAAGAGAGTGCCTCCTCCTGCAGCAGGCATGGCGTGGCAGGGATAGCAAAGCCCTTCTTGTCCTTGTGGCGAAATGCCCAAAGACCTCCTGGCATGGACCAGCGTGAGCAAAACCTACTTCTCATCTCTCTGGCTGCTCAATAATGTGATCGATGCAGCCACGTGTGAAGTCTTTGCTGGTCAGCCTGGGTCGTATTCGGAATTCATCACAGATCTCATGTTTGCTGATGGACAGCATGGTTTTTGCAAACAGCAAAAGAGAGCCTGCAACATCCTCCTCAATATAAAAACTGCTGATTATTCATCAGATTTTAACTCTCCGTACTGACAGCGCCAGGCTGTTCACAGCTGATGCCTTTCAGGCAACCATCCAGTTGATGAAGCACAGCCTGGGCAGGCTGAACAATTCCGGTACAATTCAGTTCAATCCTCCTAAAGCAGCAGAAAGGAGCTCCCCCAGCCTTGCAGCAGTTTTTTTCTCTGGGGAAAAGCAGCAGAAATGCTCCATCAAAGGGCTTATCTGTCCATTATTGATGCTAGCAATGCTGGTGCAAAATCTTGGACTTTGCTTTAAAATCATTTGAAAAAGGCTTCTAGATGCACCAATGACACTAAATATTAAGGGTTTTAATCTGTGACAAGATAGAGAATGAAACAATTTAAGAATGCTGCTGCACCAGCCCGGGGCAGCTGAGGAAGTTCAGAAGCATCAAATGTAGCAGTTTTGATACATCTGCCACATGACGTCATGTGGCTTCCTCATGATTGCTCTGGGAATCACACCCTATAGGTGGAAGGTACAGGGATCAGATCCAGGGCAAACTTGGGCGGAAGAAGATCTCATGAAAGATGGGCTCTTGGAACCTACAGCCCCCTGTTGCTTGCCTGTGGACAAAGCGAGGACTTCAAGCTCACATTCATCTTTCAGTTGGTCAGAAAATAGAGATGGTACATTCTAGAACATGATTAGAGAAGCTAGCAAATGGAGCAATCAGAATCTCAACTATTCTGACATCTCACAGTGCCAAGAGGCCCCTCTCAAGCGATGGGTGACAGCTCATGAGAGTAAGGAAGTAATTGACGGAAACTTGACCTGGAGAGCTGTCAGAATCCAATTATATTTCATCTCTAGTTATCAATTATAGAAAACCCCATTTCTGCCTTCCCTGGATTCTGTCATAAAGAAAGAGAAGGGGGTGAAGAAAAGGGGCTTTATGGCCCTCACTTCCTTCGGTACAACTTCAAAGGGATTGAATGTGGATAGCACCAAAAAGGCCTAATCATAACAAAGGGGGCTATTACCTTTCATGTACTCCTCTCTGAAGTCTCCATCCAGCCGGCAGTAAGGAAAAGGGATGGGAATGTAACGCCTGAGACTGTTACTGGAAGTAGGGGGGATTGGGTGGGGCTACTGGGAAGCCCCTTAAAACCTTGAATGGGAGAGCTTGGACCCCAAGTCCTGTCTAGAACGCCTGCAACCATTTTCTCTTAATAAAGGATTCCTGTTGGAAGAATTATTCCAAGAGTTCTGTCTTCTTAAGATGCAAAGTGGGGTCTATACATTGTGTGCATGGAGAAGAGAGCCCAGAATGTGTTTCAGCCCCAAGAACAGGAAGAAAACTGTTACATAAGACATGGAGGAACCCAATAATGAGCAGAGAAAACAGAGAAATATTTTCAGTCTCTCCATGCCAAAACATAATCATGGAAACAAACAGGAAGAACTGGATGTCTTAATGTAGGGAGGCCAATATGATTTTGTAGGAATTGCTGAAAATGGACAGGATGAAATATATGTGACATTCAAATATATGAGAGCATAGCTTATTTTTTTAAAGGGGAGGGGAGAGAAAGAGACATTATAGGTGAAGGAAATGTGTCAATTTGAACATGCGTATTTGGGTTAGAATACAAGAAAGATCAATGTCATTGTGGGCCTGGATTTAAAAAGTTACAGGAAATCTCGGCAGTGCCCTCCAGATGACAGGCATCATGATCACAGTGGGATACTAATTCCTTGAACAGCTGTTAGAAACCTAAGTCAGCCAAGATGACAAGATTCCTCCCCCCCATTTCTTAGCATTCTTGCTGGTTTATTTCCCAGATTTTAAGACCAGATAAATGGATTGGTACTTAACCAATACGGAAACGCTTTCTGAAGAGATAAAAGCAATGGGAAATTAGGAAGAAGTCAGATCTTCTTGGAGTTTGAGGTACTACAGAAAAGTATTTGGAGCATAGCTGGAGTTACACACTAGGTTTCAGTAGAACCAGGGCTTTTTTTGTCATAGAACACCCAGAATGGAGTTCCAGCACCTTGTTTGAATGGAACCTTGTAGGGTAGGCAAGGTGGGTTTTATGATATGTGTGAGTTCTGGCACCTTTTTTTTTTTTTTTTTTTTTACAAAAAAAGCACTGAGTAGAACCACCTTCAACAACTCAGAGTAGTACCGTACTAAGTGGTTTGTGTCTAGCTAAGGGCAAAAAGAGCCCAGGATTCTTGAAATCCTTGAACCTCTGATCCTAGAAGTAAAATTATACAGCTTTTCGGAAAAGAAAAGGGAAAAACAGGTTTAGGGAGCAGGTCTAGATGGCACCGCAGGCTGAATTGTTAAGAGGGTCATTAATAGGAAATAAAGCAGGAATGTAATCCCAGGAAAGAATATTGGCAAATAACAGCTGTCTGCAAAAAGGTAGAAAGGCTAAATATGGAAGGAATGCAGGCACTCAAGGAAAGCAAAGAACCACAAAAAGGTCCTTTTTTGGTTGTATCACCATTATAAGCAAGAAGAAGGAAGGGGGGCAGCTGTCAAAATAAGACAGTGCAACAGAAATAGACAACAAGGAGAAACAGAGATGCTAAAGTCCTATTTTTCTTCCAATTTCTCCCCATGTGAACTGAGTTCAAATGGATTTATACTGAGCAGCTGCCCTACGGAGGAGGTGGACATCCACGTAAGTAGAGAAATGGCCAAGCGGTCATACTCTGTGGGAACAGTTGAAGTCTCCAGAGTCAGACTAAGGAATGTATCCAAGTTTCATTCTGGTTGAAGTTAGGGAAAAAGTCCTGAGAAGGAGCTTTCAGCAGTGAACCAGATGCAGTTTCTTGGACTAGAGAGTTTTTGTTGTCTTATTTTTGTATCATCTGCAAACCCAATAAACATTCCCTCCACCTGCTAATAAAACATTGCAGAGTCCTGAGCACAGGATTCAGCTGGTAGCCTTTCTCTTCACGCTTCTCTCCAACTGGCTTGTGAGGCCTCTTTAGAGCCGGTCTTTCAGCTGAGGAATTACTGGACACCATGCGATGCTTTGGGTGCCTCCAGGAGAGGCTGGCTCCCACGGTCCCTCTTTTTCGACAGATTATGGATGAATGGCAAAGTTGCAAGAAGGTTTAGTCTCCCATTGCTAATTGCCTGGTTTGGTTTGTAAACATGCAGGTTGCGGTTTGAGCCCTGACAGCCAGAGTGCTATTTTTAATTGTTTTTAAAAATTACTTGAAAAATGACATTTACCATGTTAGCAGATATTTCTTTGCCCCCACTCTAAAATTTGACTAAACCCGCACTGCTTCCTTTATTTGGAATCACTGAAGCATTTCAGACTTTTTAGCTGGAAAGATAAGAGGCAGCAAGAAGTGAACAGTCTCAGAAAAGTGGAAAGGTTCCTATGCGGCAAGTTCATTTTTGTTGAACTTCCTTTCCGGGAGAATTCTCTCAGTATAGGGTTATTTCCAATTTTCCTCTCAGTCTCTATTACGAAGTAAAGAATAACCCTGGAAATAACATTGGACAGACCTTTGGACTTCTGCAATGCTTGGAGGTTGCAGCTTCTGGTAGCAGCTGCCCAACTGCGACTGGCCTCGAGATGGCAAAGCAACTCTGGGCTTCCGGAGGATTCTGGAGGACATGAGCTGCTGTTCTAGTCATTCACTGAAGCCACCAATGCTGGTTCAGGGGCCCTTTGTGGGCATCAAACTGATGCCCACGAAGGGCCCCTGAACCAGCATTGATGGCTTCAGTGAATGCCTAGAACATGGTGTGTGGTGTGTGGGGGTGGGGGTGTGTGCACGCACATTCTTCCTGCCTCAACCAGGAGGGCCATCCGGCCCCAGGTCAGCACTCTGATCTCAGATAGCCACAACTTGTTTCTGAAGGGGAGAAGAGATTGGACAGCCATTTGCCTGGAACAACACAGCAGAGCAGAGCAGAGCAGATACATAAGAGGAAGCCCACTTCGCACCGCAATGAACCTGAGGTAGGCCTTCAGTAGAGCAAAGGCATGCCAGGAAGCCAGGTAAGGAACCAACTTCTGGTGATAAATAAACTGAGCCCCTCCCTCACTAAAGCCCTCTCCACCCATCTCTGAGTTGGCAGACATTTGTTTTTCCCAGTTGATCCCCACCTCACTGCTATTGTCTCTTGCCCTCCTCTTAGTCCTGGGTGGCAAAACACAATCATTCTCCTCCCCTTGAAGCTGCTCTTGGGATAAGCAGATGCCATTGCAAGGCAGGACAAGCTGACTCGCCCATGGAGGAGGAAGATGTGAACAGGTTTCCTGGAGAAGTGAGGGCTATCACTTTCACTGAATGTTTGCCATGACTGGCTAGTTAAATTGGCCACCCGAGGATGGTGTCAACGCTGCTAACATCGGATGTTCTTGCTTTGACAACAGATGGAAATGCAGCCATTTTTCTCTATTGCTTTTAGAGGGGGAATGTGGATGAGAGTACAGCTAGTCATAACAATAATAACTCAGCCATGGGAACCCAAGGTTATTAGGTCCAGAGCTGATAGAGATTTGGCGGGCTGGAGAGCTGGGGAGAAAGCCCGCATTTCAAGCTAATTGGGGAATGTGATTTATGACTGTTTATTGGAGGAGGGAATTGTGCTTTGCTACTTTGTTCCGGGGGAGGGGAAATCAGTTTTTGGCTTCAACTATGTAGTGCCGATAGTTTGTTTCTTGAATAAAAGATTCTTTAAGGTAAACAATGCCTCGAAGTTCTTCTGAAGAGATTCATCTGTCGGAACCAAATCATCCAAAAAGGTATTCCATGTTTACTTGTGGGTTGGATGCTTCCAGCATTTTGAGGGAAGACGCAGCTGTGGGGGAACCTTCCTTGGCCTGGTGAAGGACTGAGCCACTGACTGGATCCGAGGGAGGCAGCCCTGCTCCTACCCTCACCTGTCCACTCCTCTGTGTTGCCCTGGCCTTCGTTTCAGGAATGAGTCACATCCCATCTCATCTCTATGACACCTGTGAAATCATCTTTATTTTATTTACTTTTTTAGATTTTTATCCTGCATTACTTTTGTTTTTTATTTATTTCTTAAATTTGTTTATTGCAATTTATTTATTATATTTAGTGTATTTATTTATTTACTTATTAAATTTAGACACTGCCCATCTCACTATCAAGTGACCCTGGGTTATTTATAAATAACTCAAAGTGGCAAACATACCTAATACTCCTTCCTCCTCTTATTTTCCTCACAACAACCCTGTGAGGTGGGTTGGATTGAGAGAGGCACTGACCCAAAATCACCCAGTCAGCTTTCATGCCTAAGGCAGGACTAGAACTCACAACTTCCTGGTTTCTAGACCAGCACCTTTAACCACTACACCAAAGGGGCTCTTGATTTGCCTTCTCTATATTTGCCTCCCTACAATAAGAGTTTGATACATTCGTCTCCTTTGTTCATAGCATAATTGTGCAGACCAGCATGACCATCGACTTTATAAATCCAGGTTATTCTTAATTTTTCATCTGCTGTGATGGTTAACTGGGCCTCAGTCTAGTTACTCTCCCATCGATTCCACAATGCTCATTTGCAGCCAGGGCACTTCGGAAGCCAGCAGACATCTGGACACATCTGCTTTGGTTGTATTACAAAAGACAACCAACTTTTACAGATCTTTCCCCTTTGTCCTTTTTTGTAGGTGGTGGTTGCCTCTCTTCCGCCTCTCACTCTCTCCTCTCCCATCCAGCCTTGCCTCCTCT
This sequence comes from Crotalus tigris, assembly GCF_016545835.1. NCBI lineage: Eukaryota > Metazoa > Chordata > Lepidosauria > Squamata > Viperidae > Crotalus > Crotalus tigris. The sequence goes on along the minus strand of NW_024096931.1, from coordinate 213,125 downwards.
CCCTGCCGGGGCTGCAGCACTGGGAAGCCGTTCCTGAGCTCCGTGCGGAGATCCCCCGGGGCGGTGATGTTTCGCTGTTACTTGGCCTCTGTCTGGTCTGCTTCCTCCGTCTGCATTTCCTGCAGAGTTGAAGTGCAGCCATTCTCTGCTCCAGTCCTCTTTCTATCTGCAAAGATGCTACAAGCTGGCATTGCCTGCAAATATACGCCAGAGAGTTTTCTGGCTGGCACACAAACCTGTCACAAGTTTTGTGCCTCACAGCAGCAGTAATTGCCATCCACTTCTGTCCATTGCATAAGCTATTTAAAGCAGCAATTTGTTCAATGCTCCCCCTTGAATTCCTCCGCCAAACTCTAGCTCCCTTTCTGGGTTCGCTCTTCCAGGGTATCTACTCCATAGAAATTACCCACTTTGCATTCCTTCTCCTAATTACTTAAGTATCTCATGGGCAGAAAGCCATGACGTAAATCAAACTAATGCATAATAAAAAAATAAGCGGAGACACAAATTGTCATGATTTGAATGAAATGCTGTGCATTCCAGTTAATGATATCTTAATGGAAATTGTTTATGTCTTGCTGTCAGGACATTTTTTCTCCAGCAGTTTAAAGACCCTTCCATCCAAAATCGTTGGGTCCCCTGGGTTAGAAGGAAAAAGAAACCTTTTCAGGTAAAACTCCTGATGATTGACAAGGATTCCCACTTCTTTGCAGCTCCTCTGGGCACAGCAGAGAGATCAGGGAAGGAAGCCAAGCTGTCTTTGTTACAAGGGACCCACAGAGGAGCCACTAATTCTTTGTGCACTTTTTAGAGGTGGGAATAATTTGAACTGCTAAATATTGCAGATCAAATTTTTCATCTGCTTCTTTACCTTACTCCGTTGGGATAGGATGAGGGCAGAATCTGGCTACAGTGTGGTTCCATGGCCCCTTCCTGTCTTATCCTGCTTGCAATCCTCTTCCTTGGAGAATGGCATCCAGTGGGTCTTTCCAGCTGTGGTGCCCACCCTTTGGAAGGCCATGCCAAGGGAGGCTGGCTTGGCTCCAGTCAGACCTCCTGCTTTCCCAGGTGTGGGGGGGGGGGGCGGAGTCATGAGATCTCATCTTTGTCAGCTGCATGGTTGCCTCGGCATTTTATGTTTTCCACCTCTTTAGTATGTGGTTTTAATTTTTAGAAGCTATGACATTTAGCAACTAGGTAGTCACATCACACTGGTGTGTGTGTGTGTGTGTGTATGTGTGTGTGTGTGTGTGTGTGTGTGTGTGTAACTAAATATCAGCAAGCTCTGGTCTGCCCAGTGAGTTGCCTTTGTAGGGCAGTAGCGCTTTGCTGCCCCAGGTGGTTGGGGGGCTTGGGGGAGTCAGGAGGGCTGCCCGCACGCTGGAAGGCACCTCTCCCCACGGGCTTTAGGCGGAGGGGCACTCTTGGCAAGGCTGAGGACAGAGCCGGGCTCTTCTGGGCTTAGGCTTCTGGGGATAGACTTGGGGCGGACTTGATTATTGCTGCCAAGATTTGGGCAATAAGGCAGAGCAAGGAAAGGCCAGAGGACAGGCAGGCCAGAGAATGAGTGTCATTTGGTGGGCACCCTCCATCGGTCTTCAAACCAGGAGAGATTTAATCCAGCACTTGTAAGTGAACCTGATGGCTGCTCACTCACTCTGGACAGTAGTAGATCAGTGGTGGCTCTCCATCCCCAGTGGCTCCCTCAAGAATTCATGCAACTGGCACCCTACTTCCTCCAAAATGTGTTCCTTCTTCCTGGTTGATGTCTTTAGGTGCTCGAGATCAGGGTTCCCCAACCCCTGGTCCGTGGACCAGCACCGGTCCGTGGCATGCCAGCAACCGGGCCATGCAAACAAGCGAAACCCCATCTGAGGGATGCAGGCAGCAAGTGAAGCCAAGCCCTCTCCGGTCCGTGGAAAAACTTCTCTCCACAGAACCGGCCCCTGGTGCCCAAAAGGTTGGGGGCCACTACTCTAGATAACTGCCGAAGATGCCTCTGTGGAGGGGCCCTTAGTGGATAGTCTTACGTCTACTATAGTCAAACTTTAAAATCCGGAATTGATCCAATGATATTTACTGAACCAGTCAGTCTTGATCCCATATTCAGAATCCTGACAGTCAAGTAGATGTGCCACTTGTCTTGGCAGAATCAACACAGAAAACCAGGAACTTATTAGCACAAGAAACAGCAATGGAGGGGGAGGAGGGGAGAGCAAGTTCAATAAGCTGAGAATAAAACTCAGAAAAGTTTAGCCTTTCTACACTAAAGAGTCTCCATAAGTTGGACTTTTTGTTCTATATCGCAACTGTTTTCATGTTGTATCCATCATGTCCATACAGAACAGTTGATGTGAAGAGTAGCTTCAGGCCCACTCCCCACGTGTCTGAGTCTCCATCCGTGGGTCATATGTCCAAATGCTTTTGAGAATCCAGGGGAGATTTGCTGCAGCTGTGCAATCAATAGCAGTTCCCCAGCAAAGGTTGAGGGATCGATTCACAGCACGGTGGTTGCTCTTGCAGAAGGCTCAGGGAGAAGCTTCTGAGTCGCCCGGCAGGAACTGACTGGAGACAGAAAGCCAAGGCATGCGTAGTGCAATGCAGAAAGTTCTGAAATTTAAATTTGAAATGAAGCCGCAATGAAAATCTAAGAAAAAAATAACAAGAGATATCATGATTTAATGAGAGACATGCTTGAAGCAATGAGAAGGATACAATCCCAACAATATCTGATTAGGAACTTAAACTTAAATACACAGCAGTGACAAAACTAACAGCACCCTTACCCAATAGAAGATTAACTACTTTAAAGCAAAAATAGTCCCCCTCTATGCAACATCTATGGCTGTGAAAGTTGGACCATAAGAAAGGCTGAGCGCCAAAGAATTGAGGCCTTTGAACTATGGTGCTGGAGAAGACTCCTGCAAATCCCTTGGACTGCAAGGCGTTCAAACCGGTCAGTCCTAGAAGAGATCAACTCCGACTGCTCTTTAGAAGGCCAGATCCTGAAGTTGAAACTCAAGTTCTTTGGCCACCTAATGAGAAGTAAGGACTCACTGGAGAAGGGCCTAATGCTGGGAAAGATGGAGGGCAAGAGAAGAAGGGGACGACAGAGAATGAGATGGCTGGATGGAGTCACTGAAGCAGTAGGTGTGAATTTAAATGGACTCCAGAAGATGGTAGAGGACAGGAAGACCTGGAGGAACGTTGTCCATGGGGTCGCGATGGGTCGGACACGACTTCGCAGTTAACAACAACATGCAACATCTAACACGGTATGGCAAATATAAACACATAAAGTCTGGCTTTTAAGCAAGTCTGAAAGCCTAAAAATACTGCAAATTAGCAAATGTATAAAAAGGGCCCTATCCAATAACATGGCGTTCAGTGATGGAAAAAGTTAAGGTCTTACACATAGGCAAGAAAAACCAAAAGCACAGGTGGTACCTGGCTCAATAGTAGTAAATGTGAGAGGGATCTAGGTGTCCCAGTGGACACCGTTTAAGTACCGGTATGAGCCAGCAGTGTGCTGCGGCTGCCAAAAAAGCCAATACAGTTCTAGACTGCATCAAGTGTCCGGCACAGAGAACTAGGAATATTGACTGAGATCAATTGACTAATAAACTGAAGAGTTTATTAGTGCTACCTACTGTATACAAAAGAATCTGGTCAAAGCCAAAAGGGATTCACCGAGGGCTGGATTTAAGTCTCTTGTGGGAGTCCAAAGATTCCAACCGAATGATTCAAACTCATTTAACCTGCCTTGGGTCCGTGTCCTCGTCTCCTACACATCACTCTCCCCTCCAACTTGGCCCCCTCCCTGCTCCGTGGGCTCCTTGAAGCTGCCTTCCCCCCCTGCATAGTCTCTTCCAAATCTGAGTCCTCATGGGAACGTGGCACAGGAGGCAGAGAAGCCAGGGTCTCTGACAATCCCCCTCCCCCGGCCGGACAGGGGGCAGCTCCTGGGAGGCAGGAACAGTGTTACAAGGTCCCAGGAGCTGAGGGGCAGCAGTAGAAGACCCATCATAAGCAGCCACAGGTGGTGGGTTCTCAGGGAAGCAGAAGTCAAATTGGCCAACCAAATCAGGGATGGGCATTCTCCCACAAGAGTTCAGGTTCTGGGTAGCCCCTCCAATGGAGCAAACACAGAATTCCTTCACCTCTGAGTCCTGGATTTCTTCTACCTGATATTCTGGTTTCCCATCCACAATTACTGGAGGTTGGGGGGGGGGTTTGCTGGAGCCAGTTGGAGAGGAAAGGCGACTCTCGTTCAGAGCTGTTTGGTGAGACTTTTGGGTGTGCTCATACAGAGCTTGAAAGGGCATCATTGAAATTGAAGGGTAGAGGGAGTTTTTATATGACAATTCTGCTGGGGCAATAATGATGGCTACTTGTCTTGTCTGTCGGTGCAATAACATCAGCTGGCTAGTCTGCTGAAACAGGGGTTTGGACTAGAAGACCTCCAAGATCCCTTCCAACTCTGTTATTCTAGGATTCTAACAATTCCAGTCCAGGAAGCTGGTGCTGCTCCTCCTCCTGGCTTTGTCTTCAGCCCCCTCCCCCACTCAGCTGTCCTCCCCTTCCTTGATCAACAGACATTGGTCTGTCCCTCCCTCTCCCTGGGCCAACTCTGCCAGCTATGGAAGCTGTGGGTGGGGGAAGCAGCACTGCAGGCCATGCGAAAGAATTAATCACTTCATTGGCTGAGCTGCATTTCTTTGAGGGAGACTCAGCCTTCCATCCTTCCGAGGTCAGTAAAATGAGGAGCCAGATGGTTATGGGGGGGCAAATATGCTGACTCTGTAAACCGCTTAGAGAGGGCTGTAAAGAACTGTGAAGCGGTATACAAGTCTAAGTGCTATTGCTATTGCTAATCAGAAAGCTACACATCCTTGCATCTGCTATAGGTCAGCACAGAAACATAGAAAAGTGACGGCAGAAAAAGACCTAGTGGTCTATCAAGCCTGCCCTTTGAGTTTTATTTGTTTTTTGTTTTCTTTTTAATTTATTTATTGTTTTAATTATTTTGATATCTTATTTATTTTCATTTTTTAAATTTTGTCAGATGATGGACATGTGTTCATCCCAAGCATATTTAAACTCAGTTATTGATAATTGATGCTCTACATCTGCTGGAAGTTGGTCCCAAGTTTCCACTACTCTTTCTGTGAAGCAATGCTTCCTAACATTACTTTTGAACTCCCCCCCCCAAGTCAGTTTGAGGTTAAGCCCCCGTGTTCTTGATTTTTGCTTAATATTGAAAATACTGGAACCTTCTAGAACGTTATTCACCGCTTTCATATATTTCAAGGTTTCAATCGTGTCTCTCTCTGTCCCTTCTGTCCTCCAGACTGTACATATTCAGAGTATATTGTGTTAATGTAGCCCCACAATATATATATATCTGTGATGTTTTGCCAGTAGACATGCTTCTCCTGGCATTTGGGCTCACAGACAAAACATTTGCATAACTACAAAAAGTTCTGCAAGTACAGAATACACCAGTAACTGTCAGCCTCTAAAGGAGGCCAGACGGGAAACAGGACAGGAGGAGCTGATTCTGCTTTATTGTGGGGCTACATTATCAGAATCTTGCAGGTCTGAAAGTACGAACCTCCCATCGCCTCTTTTTATCGTCTGATTAGTTTTAGGGAGGCCCCTTTGTGAGTTTTTTCCTCTGCCTGTTAAGCAGTTGATGATTCCCTAGGCAGCCTCTCTCCCCATCGTTTCCAAAGCTCATCCCCCCCTCCATCGCAAGCTGTAAGGTCAGCTCTTAGAGTCCATCACTGTTGAACCCCAGGCTGTTCCTCCACCAGCCCCACAGTGGACCCCCACCTTACCCCCTCTCTCATTCAGCAACGGACCCAAACAGCTCTGGCTGTACCCTTCGCCCCCTGAATGTTCTTTGCTGGCTGCAGGCAGGCGCACGCGCGCGCGCACACACACACACACACACACACACACACACACACACACACACAGGATCACTCAGCCTAAGCCAGTGGCAGGAAGGTACGCTAAAGAAACAATAATGCCAGAGGAGAAGAAAGAAAAAGAAGAAAAGGGGGCCACACCTTCGCCAGGGGCCTTCGGAGCCCTTCAAAGCAACAGCAGAGGGGAATCATTCAAATCTCGGGGAGGGGACTTCATTGTGAAGGAAAGAGGCTGTGAGAGAGAGAGAGAGAGCATTTCTGGGCTCCCAAGAGATGACACAGCTTAATCGAAGGAATCTGGCTAGGACTGGCTGGGGAGGTGCTAGTGGAGACAGGGGGTCCCCCAAGTAACTGGGCCCTGTGCCAGGTAGGGCTATGCAGGTAGTGAGTGCACCTTGAATCAGACCCAGAAGCCGCCAGTTACCCCACAGGCAAACACTTCAACTCAGGAAGCAGCCGACCGAGCGAGGCTTGCCCATCTCTCTCTGCACTGCTGCGCTCTTGGCCAGCGGTAGTTCCCAACGGTCTCCAAGGGCAGCCCCATTCATTGCAGTCATCAGGCCAGGTGACCAGGGCATGAGCGACTGTCTGAAGCCCCCCCCCCTGTATGACAGTGAAGTAACAAAGGAAAAAAACCTCAATGACTGGAATTCCAGAATAAGGCGATGCCTGGTAAATTGGAGGAAGCTTTTTAGGTGCTGCTGCTGCCACCAGTCACAGCCCTTCGAACGAGGCCTGGGAAGCTGTGTGGGCAGCAGCATCACTCAGGCCCTTTCCAGGGGTGCAGTGAGGGAGCGCTGAAAGGGGGCGATGGCAAAACCTAAGGCAGCTTGACTTGGCACCAGTTGGGGGGCAGGAGGGAGCCAAAGCAGCTGGGTGGATGTGGCCACAACCTGGCGGAATTTCAATTCCCTTCAGATACAACAGGCTACTCCAGTTCGCACAATATGTGTTTTTCCTAATATTTTGTAATACAATTAATCTTTTAGGTATACGTTCAGTGTTTTATTTCTGCTCTCATCAAGTATTTTAAGTATTTTGAGGAACTTTCCATGAAGCAACCTCAACTGTAGCAGGCAGCAGCACAAGCTGAGTCCTTGGGGGGGGGAGAGATGGTATGTGGCACAGAAGTGGCACACCAGCTCTGTGGTGTCACTTTGTCACCAGCTTGTGGCTTAATTTTAGGACTGCACCAAGGTTGAATAATGATACAGCACTTACTGATCTGCAAACTTTGTATTAAAACTACTGGATCATGGAGCCGCATGTAGACCTTTAGGCAGAGGGTTTTGTTCAGTAAATGCTTTAAAGCATAACGTTTAATTTAAGCCATGGTGACTCTTGGGTCTCTGGCTCCTTCCCTCAGTGACAGCAGAACTGATTAATGGAGGACTTTCTTGGCTCATCTTTCCATAAAAGGTGAGGGTGGGGGAGAGAACCTTCTTGTTCCATTGCTCCAGCCAGCAGGACTGGCGGTTTCCCAGGGGAGGGGGACACTCTCTGCCTCGCGCCGCCCCCTGCCTTTCTCCAGAAGCCAAGAGACTGTCCTTACCTCACCCACCAAGAAAGGAGGAGCTTCAGGTTTTGCCCAACGCTGGATGTGGCAGTGGGGCAGTTCTTATGGGCTTGTTGGTGAGGCGCAAGCATTTTGGTAGTGAGTGCAGAAATTTCTTTAGGTCCACCACCGTCACTGACTGGATTTTTCATGTTTAGGATCTTTTTGGAGGATTTTGGGAGAATAGCTGTGCTTGTGACACACCAGATACTCATCTAGCCCTGGGAAAGCGTCTGCATTGACTTTCCACCTTTCGAAGCCCAGCCAGCCTCACCTTCCTGGCTGTTGCTTCCTGAGCTGCAAAGATTCCAGCCAGAGTCCTATCAGTCTCCACCGTGCATGTGCCACAGACACCCAGACAGTGCAGAGCAAAGGAATGTGCCGTGTCAAGGGGCCTTAGGGAGATTAATAAACCTTTCAGGAAGCAGCTCCCTTCAGTGCTGAACAGGTTTGTGCCCAGCATAATTAATGGTCACCTGTGACTTCTTAGAGCAAGTGCTTTGCTATCAGTTTTATATTTGATCTTCCTGAAAGACAAAGGTCTGTGGGAGAGACACAGTAAGACGAAACCAGGTAGACATCCTTGGTGCATAATTGTGGGCGCGAGATTCCTTGGGTGTAGCCCCCCATCCTAGAACTGAAGGAAGAAAAAAGACTTGTCCTGGGTCAGACCTTACAGCCATCTGGGCTTACAGCCGCACTAGGTTGGGTGACAATAAGGAACACGCTCTTTTTTGTCATGTAAACATCAGAGGGAACTTGGAACTGGAAGATGGGAAGATTCTTTCAACTCACCCAGGATGGCTTTGGGCTCGCTTTGCATGCAGGGCCTGCAGCCCCTGCTCTTGGCTCTTGGCTCTGGTCCTTGGGGAAGGCATACTCTAGACTAGGCCTGGATCCAGGCTGCCTGTTCCCCCCCCCCCCCACACACACACACACCATCTGTGTCTGGGCAATATCACAGGAGCTTTGGACCTGCACAAGTAAATTGAGACCCTCTTAACTCACTGAAGCAGGAGGAAGCTAGGATTGACCTCATGGGTGGCACTGAATGCCATTCCTGATCAATCCAAGGAGAGACTCATTTCACTTCTGCACCAATCTGAGCCCGTGTGGGCCCTAAGACACATCAGAAATGGCCCTCTCTGAATCTCTTGGGCTGGGAAGGGGGAAAAATACACATTCAGACTCAGGATTCTGTTCATATAAACCTTTAACATTTATTCATCTGGGCCTGTTTCCTGACTGGATCCCCTTGCAAGGCTGACACTCACCTTTGGTTCATCAATGATATTCTAATGCTCAGCGACAATGTCCAGGAAAATGAAAAATGCTTACATGTGCTCAGCAAGGCAAGTAAAGCAGTTGGCCAAAAGATCAGCAGAGCAAAACTTAGCATGTGTGCAATCCATTTTGCCAATACCATGAAATCTGGAAATAAGCTAATTGCTAGAGTTTTCTCTGAGTCCACACTGTCCCCCGAGAGACGGGTGACCCCAAAATAAGAGCAAACACTCCCTGGTCATTTCAGCAATGCACTTCAGATGTGAAGTGTGGAGCTTACCGAAATTGGATACAGAAAAGCTTCAAGTCCTGCAGCATTAAAGGAAAGAAGAACGCCAATGATCTCTCAGAAGTGAAGAAATTCAAGAGTGGACCACCTTCAGTGGCATCACAACGGGGTTGTGAATGAGCAGCGCATGCTGTATGTTCACCCGACAAGGGTGGACACGAAAAGGGACGTGATGGTGGCCTTGCTTAATTGCACACACCCTATCAGACAACCTCCTACAAGATGGACTACAAAAATATAGGGAGGCCTAACTTATGACCGCAATCCGTTGCTAAGCAAAGCGGTCAGAAAGTGCGATGTCACATGACTGCATTGCTTATTGATGCCATTCTGGACAGTCCCAATTACTGTCGTAACTCCAATATGCAGGTCATTGAGCAGGGAGCTCTGGACAAGGAATGTGGGGGTGCCACAGAAGGGTTTAAGAGAACCCCCCCAGCAGCAGCACAAGTGCAGGGAGGCTGAGGAAAGAATCCGCTCCAGCTCTGGGGGTGCAAGAAGCCCCTGAGCCACCATGCAGCTCAAAGCCGCCCAGTCCAGCCGCCTGGTGCAAAGCCCCAGCAGCCCAGGGTAAAGCAGCCGCTGCCCTCTGGAAAGGCCCAAGAAGTAGAATAGAATAGAGCTGGAAGGGACCTTGGAGGTCTTCTAGTCCTGCCCCCGCTCAAGCAAGAGAACCTATACTATCTCAGACAAGTGACTGTCCAGCCTCTTCTTAAAAATCTCCAGTGATGGAGCATCCACGATTTCCCAGCTGCCCTTGCTGCTCGGCTCTGCCACACCAGCTGACCTCCGCTGTCCTCTTCCTCCCTGCCTGGCCCTTTGCGAGGCAGCTGCTAGCCGTTTCTTCCAGAGGCCACGTGTGCCAATCTCTGAATTGTGCTGTTCTTCAAATTGCACGTGGGCATGTCCAGTCATAGGTGGCCTTCTTGTGAGAAGGCTTTGAGGCCTCTTAGGCAGCCCCCTGTGATCTGGACAAGGCCACCCGTGGGCCTCTGCACAGCCTGACAGAGCCTGCGGCTGCCTTGCAAAGGGCCAAGTTGGGCATGCTGAATCAGGAGGACTGAGAGTTGGCACAGGTCAGCAGGCGTGGCAAGATGTCAGGGCACAGCCAAGTATAAATGGGTAGGGGGATTGAAGCGCCCCTGTGGCTGTCAGTGTGGGCAGGCTGCCAGGCACCCACATTCTGATCAATGGGCTGTGGGGGCAGCTGCAACCACCGTTACCCCCTGGGAGTCCGTGCAGGGAAAGGCAGAGAAGTGCTGCTACTCTGCCGCATCCCAAACCTTCAGCAAGAGGCTGGTTTTCAACATCTTACCTGTTTATTTACAGGGAGTCCTCGACTTACCACTGGCCACCTAGCGACCACTCAAAGTTAGGACAGACTTACCTGGGGTGCAGGAGAAGAGGCAGCGCCTGAGGGTGGAGTTAAGAGCGGAGTCAGTCTGGAGTCCTTACTTTGCCACAAGCGATCCACCTCTTGCCCTTCTGCAATTCCGTTGACTCTGGCCTAGCAACAATTCAGTGCTGACCTAGCTAGATTCTTGTGAGCTTAATAAATCTGAACTGGAAGTTAATATGCAGTCCTTATTCTTCACGCCTGACAGGGGCTACTTACAACCTGGATTCGAAGTTCTGACAGTCAAGCACCATGGTCACGTGAACCCACTTCAGGCATTTGACAACTGGGCCACATTTGCGGCTGTTGGCAGTGTCTCCTGGTCACTGCCAACAACATTTAGTTCCGGTTTCCATCAAAACAGGCCCAGGGGCTCACTTAACAATCATAGTGTTCACTTAAAGTGTGGTTACTGTCCACTGCAAAAAAAGTCACAAAAATATAACTAACCCTCTTTACGGCCATCATGAGTTATGACTGTGATGGGCAGGCTCCAATAAAGTCATAACTCAAGGGCCGCAAAAATGTAAAAAGAGGAATAGGAAAAAAAAGTAACAGCAATTTTAAAATAAGAGTATTAGGAACGTTGAGTAAAAACAGCAGGTAATCCACATGTGGGAAGGGACCCCCAAGTCCAGGGCAGAGTGGTTAGTCTCAAAGCTGCATTGTTGAGACACACCGGACACTTTCTGCGGTTGATGAGTTCAATAGTTCTCTTAATGTTGCACTAATGTTCCATTTTGCAAGCTTGAGACTGAAATTTATGATGTGTAAGGAATAAGGAAGGAAGATAAGGAAAAACTCCCTCAAGTGAGAGGCAGCAAAATCTTTGGCCCCTACTCTGAAATACGGTCTTTGGGGCCCTTGGTGCTCTCAGAGTGTGGCTGTTTCCTTGCAGACAAACCAGGTAACATCGTCAGTGCTCAGAGAGCACAAGGACCCCACAGTTCAACCCTGAGCTACAAATATTCTGTCCTACGATACGGTCTTTGGATGCTGCTCACAGAGACCCTTCAGTAAGCATCGGGAAACCTGAAGCACCACACAGTTACGAACTCCCAGCCATGGCTTATGGCAGTTGCTCAGCTAGCCCACTGATTTTGTGGTGCTGGCTGCTGTGGGGAAGAAGTGAAAGACAATGTTGTTCTTCCAATGCTTCAGCAGTAAAACCTTGTTCCTGATATGACATTCATCACCTGCCCTTGTAGAAAACCCGGAATCCAACCTATTACAGTCAAAAGGTCTCTCCCCGTTCTAAGATGGCCGGATGCCGCTTCTATTTGGGTCACTCGCCGTGTCTCCACCAGGATTGGCTGTGAGGAGATCTGTCATCTTTGCTCCATGATTTATGCAGGACTCAACGATAATTTTATTCACGTTGGAGGATAATCACCATCTCTGTTATTAATGTCTCTCACTTGCCCTCAGGGCACCACAGCTATAAGGTTACAATATCAACAAGCAATAAAACCTGCTTTACAAACGAGCAACACCTGGAGGGCAAGAGCTGCTTCTTCCCTGCCTGGCCTCCAGTCTCGCATGCTGGATCTGCAAGGGCTCCCCCATCCCCCCAGCAATTTCCCACCAATTCACTTCTGCGAGCAACGGGGTGAAGAAAGCTTCTCCCAGGCTCCCCTGTTCTTCTTTTTTCATCTTTCATGATAATGAAAAAGTAAGAAAAATGAGGAAATAATAGGGTGTTTTTTCCCCATCAGGCAACCAGCCAGCCTTTTAATCAACTGCTTGAAGGACAGGACACAAATTTCCAGTGGGGACAGCTCTGAAGGCCAGTCCGGGTTCTGTTCAGGAGGGTTCAAAGAGCTTCAGCAGAGGGCAAGAGGGACGGTTGGGGAGCAGAACAAAGAAGGGGGTCTAGGACAACCCCCGCAGCCAACTGGCCATGGCAACTCACCGCGGGACGAGAGTTACCTGGGATAGAATCATTAAAGAAAGGGTGCCAGAGGAGGAACAAAATGAGATATGAATGACAACATTCTTATTAAAATATTTTTTTAATTATTTTAAATAATTAAATTGAACTGTCCTGTGGCGAGTTGTCCCACTCCAGCTGAAGGAGGCTCCTGCTGGACTTCGTTTTTCTCTCTCAAGCAACGTGGATTGCCAAGCTCTGCACAGCTGCTGTGAAAACCACCGGCAGAACTGAGGATGTATTAGAGTTATTATTTTATGTTTTCATTGGATTTGAGCTACGAGCATAAGTAAATAAAATTAGATGAAAACTGTTCCATTATTTCTGCATACTCTTCTTCAAATTTAATTTAATTATTCTGTCATGTTTTATATCCTATGCTATATTTTCACTTTGTAGTGTGTAGTCTTTGTATTAGCATTAAGAAATGCTACACCGAGATCTTCATGTTTTAATATGATTGTGCCAATAATGCTTGCTTTTAGGTATGTTTAAGGTCTTACAGGCTTCAATGTTATTAGTAAAATGACTCTACAGTAATTCTTACTGATGTCTTATGTTGGTTTATGACTGAAATAAAGATTTATTTTATTTGAGTGAATGAAGGGTTGAAGGTGCTGCATATATTTAGCCTGAAGGAAACATGACTGAGGTATGATGAGACGTGGTGGAATTGCTTTACACCGCCCAGAGTCACTTTTTGTGAGACGGACAGCCATCTGAATTTGATAAAATAAACAAACTATGCAGGAAGCAATTCCCATGAAAAGCGGCTAGTGAGCCATGTCACTCTTTTTATCCAGTGCAGCTAAAGCTTCTTGCGTCGGCACTTCAGAGAAGTGTAAGCAAACTGATCAGGGCTGGATCAACAAAACGGACAGACTCAAACAAGACAGCTCACATCTTCATCCCCTAAAGTCCAGCCACGGATCCCACTGCAGCAACTGGAAGGGAGCAGCCCCAGTGAGGGCTCAGGTTGCTCTGTCTTTCCCTTGAATGTACCCAGGGTGGACAGCTTGCATCTTGCACTGGGCCATTGGGTACTTAATGCTCTTTTCTGGATCAAAATGTGCAGATTTTGAAACTGTGAATATGGCCTGCAAGCAACCAGGGATGCCTCCAAATCAGGCTGACCTTGGAGGAAGGAAAGGCTGATAAAATGCCCTTCTGCTCAGGGCAAGAATCAGATGAACCGCCAGTCCTCAGCATTTCTAGGAAGGGAACTCAGCACCTCTTGGAATCATCGGCTCTGTTCTCAAACTGCCCTCCGCTCTGGGAGGTTTTTCCAACATGCACCTAGAACGTAGTTGCATTTTCTACCCTGTAACTTAAATCTGTTATTCCATGTCTTCCACAAGAACAAAGAACTCGTATGGTTCTAAGGGTTTGAAGCAGGCTATCATCTCTCCTCGCCTGCCTTTGAGAGGGAAGCCCAGTTCTTTCAGGCTTTCTACCTGGGACTTGCTGTCTGGTCCCGAGATCTTCCTCCATGCCTACTCTGTTGCCTGCTTTCTCCATCCTTACAGGGTGGTGCCCAGCGCTCAGGCAGCGCTAAAGAAAGTGGAAGGATTCCTTCTGGTAATTTGGAAACTGTGTTAAACGAGTTATTGGGAACACAGCGGAACAGCAGGCAGCACTTGTAAATTAAGTGACCCTAGAATTGTCCTTGCCTTTTTTGCAGCTGCATTACACAATGGCCTCCCATTCCGGAGAGCTACCTACCCCCCCCCCCAAGGCCTTGAAATCCCCTCCCTTGTCACCCAGAGCAACGGTTTTCAAGGGGCCTTTGCTGCTGGGAGAGGGCTTCCCCCCCCCCCCGACACCCGGTGCAAAAAATCCTTCTTGCTCACATCTCCTCTTGGCGCGGAAGAAACAGTATAGGCCAGTGTTTCTCAACCTTGACCATTTTAAGGCATGAGGACTTCAACTCCCAGAATTCCACAGCCAGCAACGCTGGCTGTGGAATTCTGGGAGTTGAAGTCCACATGCCTTAAAATTGTCAAGTTTGGGAAACACTGGTATAGGCGATCGCATTGGGTAAGAGCCCGCTGGCCCTCGGTGGAACCGGATTCCCATCAAAGCTAAGCTAAGCGCTGAAAGCCGAGGTTCGTTGCTGTTTAAATTTAACGTTTGTGCTGACAGTTACAAAAACACTCCAGACGCGCGAAGCCCTCTCGGCGCAAGCAGGCGGCCCTCGCTTCCCCCACCGCCTTGAAGTCACCTGCACTTGAAGACGATCCTCCCCCCTTTTCACTTCCCCCTCACGAGCTCCAGGCTGCACCCGCGTCGCGGCCCCCGGGCGAGAGAGAGAGAGGGCGGGGGGGGAGAAGGCTGCGGTGGGCCCAGCGCAACGGCAGGAGCCCAGAGTTGAGGGGGCGCAGGTCGGAGCAGCCGGGACAAGAAAAGCCGTTTCAAGGAACCGAGAGAACCGAGGAGTCCCGCGGACCGCTCCGCAGCTCCTTTCCCGGCCCATCCACCCAACTCCCCACCTGGGCTGCTCGGCCGGCAACGGCGGAAATGGGCCGCCCAGAAGGGCCAGCGAGGGGGCAGCCCCGGGAGCAGCGGCTGCGGGGGGGGGGAACTGGCGGGGGTTCAGGGCAGCTCGGCCGGAGGACGGGGCCCGCGGCGCCTCGCGCGGAAGCTGGATTGGAAGGGCCGGGTTCCAAAGGAAGCCAGATGGAAGCGCAACTCGGGGAAACGAAGCCTCTCAGTTAGGATGCTCCGCAAAGGGTTCGCAGGGCCTGGAATTTGGCCGGCAGCTCCTCCCGGCCCAGCGGCTTCTCGGGGCTCCGCTCGGTTCGGCTGCAGGCACGCCACGCCGAAGGCCCCGCCTGGCTCCCGGCCCGGAAACGCCACCCAAGCCCCCCCGGGACCTATTCGGCTGCGGCCCGGAACGGACAGCGCTCCGGCACTCGGTCCCCCCACGCTTGCGGGAAGAGCCTCCCCCGAGCGCTGCCCGCCTGAGGGGGTCGTCACGGCCTCCCGCCAGGCGCAGGGCTCCGTTTCCCCCCGCCCGGCAGGAAAGGGTCCCTCGTGCCCCGCTGCTCGGACTCGCTGCTCAACGGCCCCCCAGCCGAGCCTGCGGGACGATTCAGGGAAAGAGCGCGGGGAGGTTCGTCTCCCAGCGGGGCCGGAGCGAGAGGAGGCCCTTCGGGGGAGCCCGGCGGGCGGGGCCAAGGACGACCCCCGCGGCCTTCGGGCTACTCCGGGGGGACACGAAGTTAAGCAATGCTGCCCTCTCGCGGCAGTTGGCGCCGTGCACGCCACGCGCCTGGCAACCTCTCGGGTGCAGGGGCGGCCCGGAGGCGCGAGGCAGCCGGGACCGCGGGACTCTCGGGCGCGAGTCTCTCTGCCCCCAGTTCGTGAAGAGCCGCCGGCCCTGCGCTGGGGGAAGGAAGCGCCCTGTGGGCCTCCTTCCTCCGCCGCCGCGTCGCTCTCCTTTCGGATCCCAAGAAAAGAAACGTCTGCCGGCGCCTCTGCTGTTGCCCCCCCCCTCTCGGGCACCTCCAGGAGGGAGGCCCCTGGCTGCAGGCCTGGAGGAGCCCCAGGAAACGCGGCTCCCCCTGTGGGGCGCTGAGCGGTCCAGGCCGGGGCTGTTTGCAAGCTGAGCTGCGGGACGTCACTGGGCCTGACTGCAGCTTTTTGGCAAAGCTTAATGGCTTCGACGTTTGACTCCTCTGTTGGGAATGTTTAGCTTTGGGGGAGAAGAGAATAAGGTGAATTAGGGTCGGGGCGAGGGGCAGGGCCGCTCCTGGACTCTCTCCAGAGCTCCGCGAGGGAGCAGCACAGCTTCCATCTGCTTCAGACTCAGCTCTGCTCTCCCCTCCCTTTGCACCTCCGTGGGTTGCAGGCGTGACAGGAGAGGGTGTCGGTGGATCAGGAGGGGGGGGGGAAACAGGGACTTAGAATGCAAAGTCCTAACCGGCTGTTCCCAGAGGGGTGGGGGGACTTTTGCTGGCTACTCTAACTGACCGTGCCCCTTTCAGGATAGGCTTGCCTCTGGAAGGTCAGGCGCTGCAGGGGGCGGAAATGGAGAAGGGGGCAGAGTGTCCCCCGGTCCCACTGCAAGGGCTCCAAAGTCCTGCTCCGGAGGCCTCTGCTCAGCCCTGACACCCCAGGCCTGCTTGCCCTATCCTGCCCTACTGCCACTTCTGCCCTTTCTGGGAAGCAGCAGCAGGGGGAGTCAAGGGAGAGCCCTCCGCCCTGGAATGGAATTGGAGATGATTTTCATCTTCACCTCATGGGAAAAAAAAAAGAGGAAAGTGCCAGGTTCTGATTGTCCAGGGCCCGGGCTCCAAGGGGCCCCTCTGCAAGTCAGGCTTCCTCGGCAGGGCAGGTGGCAGCCCTAAAGCTCAGCCCAGAACCTGGAACGGCACCCAGCACGCCCAGAAAGCAGGCAGGCAGGCCTTTCCATCGGAGACAGAAACCGACCCCCACTGCTGCTGCTGGAAATCCACCCCCAGTTTTGGCTCCCATCTTCAGGAAGCCTTTTCCCTCCAGAGGGGGTCTGGCGTCCCCAGGGCACCTCTCACTGGGACTCATTCAGTGTGGCCGAACATAGGCAGCCCCCGGGATTCTGTTTCCTGGTGTTGGGTTCAGTACATCATAGAGGGAAGGCAACCCCCCCCCCTCCAAAGTTCAGAATTACTCCCCGGGGACTACTTTGGGATATGGGGCAGTAGCCCCTTGCCATCATTAGAAGGTTCTGCAGTCCCCCAAGCAGCCAAAACTGCTGAGAGGACCAGAAGTGCCAATGGCCCCATTCAGGTGCCAAATTTGGGCACCCTGATGACCTCGGGGCAGATTTCTCTGGGATGAGGGGTTCTCCTCAGGGCAGTGGAAATGCCACAAATGAATCAAGCTGCACAGGAGGGGCGGCTATCCCTGGTTCCTCCCACCACAGAGAAGCCCAGGGATTCGGCCAGCCGCTTTTCGGCCAAGGCTACTGGGTTGGGCTGCCACCCTCATGAAGGGAAGGAGGGTTGCGTTGCCGCTTTTGGTGGCCCTTCAAACTTTGGCCATGGCCCCATGCTGAGTGAGAAAATGCACTTAAAATGAAATTAACAGCTCATATTAAGCAATATGAGCTCCTACTTGCAAGATGCCTCTATAAACAAAAGCAATGTATTATTTATAATCTATAATGAATGATTGATTAGTTAAACTTCCCTGGCCTGTACAACCTTCAATACAACATTCGTTGCCCCTTGAAGGAGATTTGTAGATTCCACAACTCTCACATTAATCAGCAGATGGTTCTCTTCCTTTTCTTCCCCAGCCAGACCATCTTTTGTTATAATAATAAAATCGTAGATTTGGAAGGTGGCTGAGCCACTAGCCCTTGCATTCCATCATGGCTCCCTGCTCCACTCCCAGCACGGCCCCTTGAGGAGTGAGAAAATGAAATCAGCAGCTCCCATTAAGCTGTTTCTGATCCAAACGGGCAAAAGGTAATGATTGTTTGGTTTCTCAAGGAAGACCTTCCATGTGAGGAGAGACGGCTGGTTGGCAGTCAAGGTGGAGGATTCAAAAAGGAGTGGGAGGAATCCGGGAAGAGCTTGGAGGAGAATGGAATAGAGTATACCATGACTGCAAAATTAAGATGGTTCAAAAAGGTTTGACCAATAAAGTTCCACTGTCGGTTTTGGTTAAACAACAGCAGCCGGTGAGCCTAAAGAATTTGTCACTGTAGCATGACCAGTACTTCCTTTTGTTCCTGAGCTGCTTGAAGCAGAAGGGGACCCAGGCTGGACATGGCGGAGGAAGAGGAGGGAGGCGAGGGCACCGTTTTGCTCCCTTTTCAGAGACTGTCAACGGCAGAGGACGAAGCCTGCAGGGCAGCCTGTGAAGGCAAAGACAGAAGAACCCACCAATAGTTGCCCTTTGCCTGTTGAGGGGAACAGTCAGAGATGGCCATGGGTATGTTCAGATAGAGAAGGAAAATATGGGCATAGAGCAAATGAGCTTGCAATCTTGAGAAGAGAAACAGCAATTACTAGAATATCTTTTTAAAATTCTTAACCTATCTTTTTAATCTCAAATAAAGAGGGCAAGAAAAAGGAGGGGGCGCTTGCGATCCCTTGGCCTTGCTAAAGTGGTGAGAAAGGAGCTGGCTCCTTTGATGGAGGAGCCCCTGAGGGGGAAATCCAAGGGAACCTGTCTGGGAATCCCCCAGAAGCCTCCTTCAGGAGGCCGACCCCTCCTCGGGAAGAATCCAGATCCAGGAATCATAGACGAGGGCCATCCACCCACATTCCCCTTGGATCGTGGGTTTCTTTGCCTGGATAGTTTGAGCCAGATCAGCCCCCAACCCTGGGAGGCTCCTCAAAATATGGGGACACCTCCACCTGCTCTACTGAAGGAAGACCTGCATTGATTTGATTATTTTTATTATTTTTTTATTAATTTTTTTCCCATCAACATATGTTAATTTTTCCAATCAAACAAGTTTGCTAAGCTAATACATGTTCACTTCCTAAGCCTTCATTCTTTTCTCTAACCAAGAATAGAATAAATTCCAAATTTTATAATAGTACGTATCTTCTTTGTCTTTCAGCCTCATAGTTAGTCTGTCCATCTCTGCACATTCCAATATTTTCGTGATTATTTCTTCCTCTGATGGCAATCCTTCATTCTTCCAGTACTGTGCAAAAATTATTCTTGCTGCTGTGGTAATATGTAGAATTAAATATAATTTCTGCTCGTGAACATTGATTTGATTTGTTATCTCCTTGAAGAACTCTGTGGCTCTGTTTAAGTGTGATGTTATCCCACACGTATCGTATCAGGCTAGACCCCGGTTCAACCCAAACTGGGTCAAGGGGCAGAGCAGCCAGCTTTTCCTTCCCTTGCCAGAGGTGTCCATGTTTGGCCAAGTTTTATCCCCCTCCCTCAGGCCAAGGCTGTAGTTGGGTACTTCTGGAGCAATGCAAAGTGCCCTGTTCCCAAGGCTGGGGGAGAACTTTCAGAAACAGAATAGAGCTGGAAGGGACCTTATACCATTTTAGACAAGTAGCTTTCAGACAAGGATTATATTAGCTTTTTTGGAAGCTGCTGCACACTACTGGGTCATATTTAGAATATAGAAGAATTAGAATAGAATAGAATAGAATTAGAATAGAATAGAATAGAATAGAATAGAATAGAATAGAATAGAATAGAATAGAATAGAATAGAATAGAATAGAATAGAATAGAATAGAATAGAATAGAATAGAATAGAATAGAATATACCTTGGAGGTCTTCTAGTCCAGCCCCCTGCTCAAGCAGGAGAACCTATACCATCTCAGACAAGTGAATGTCTAGTCTCTTCTTAAAATTCTCCAGTGATGGAGCGCTCACAATTTCTGGGGGTAAACTGTTCCACTGGTTGAT
Organism: Crotalus tigris; assembly: GCF_016545835.1. Classification (NCBI taxonomy): domain Eukaryota; kingdom Metazoa; phylum Chordata; class Lepidosauria; order Squamata; family Viperidae; genus Crotalus; species Crotalus tigris. The sequence continues at coordinate 193,364 of NW_024096931.1, read as the reverse complement.
TGTCCTCACTGTTAGGAAGTTTCTCCTTAGTTCCAGGTTGCTTCTCTCTTTGGTCAGTTTTCAACCATTGTTTCTTGTCCTTCCCTCTGGTGCTCTGGTGAACAACCTGACCCCTCTGCCTTGTGGCAGTCCCTCAGATACTGGAATACTGCTATCATGTCTCCCCTATTTCTTCTTTACTTTAAACTAGCCAAACCCAAGTCCTGCAGCCGTTCTTCGTATGTTTTAGTCTCCAGGCCTTTGATCATCTTTTTTGTGATATGGCGACTAAAATCCTGCAATATTCCAGATGTGGTCTTACTAGGGTTTTATAAAGTGGTACTAATACTTTGTGTGATCTTGATTCTATGCCTCTGTTTATACAACCCAGGATTGTATTAGCTTTTTTGGCTGCTGCTGCACACTGCTGGCTCATAGTCAAGTGATCGTCCACTAGGACTCCAAAGTCCCTCTCACAGTTACTGTTTTTAAGCCAGGTCTCGCCCAATTGTACCCGTGCCTTTGGTTTTTCCTGCCTAAATGTAAGACTTTGCTTTTCTCCACATTAAATTTCATTTTGTTGGATAGGGCCCATTGTTCAAGTTTGTCAAGATCTTTTTAGTTCCTGAACTTGTCTTCCGGGCTATTGGCTATTCCTGCCAATTGTATTTCGACTGGCATTATAAAAGAAACTTACCTAATTCTGCATTTAAATCAGCATATAACATGACTTTTCATCCAAATGTTTGACGTTTAATGCATTTTACCAGATTTATTTATTCAGTCAGTCAGTTAGTCAGTCAATTTATAAGGCTGCCCACCTCTCCAAGAAGCTTTGGGCAGCGAACAAACAAAAGCAGAGTTACAGTAAAACAAATAAGCAAAAACCCTGAAATTGCACTGGGGCTCAATAAAAACACAAAGCTACAAGACACACACACACACACCATGCCAGAGCCCCACTACGAGTGACCCCAGCGCAACCCGGGAGGGGATACCCAGCACTTCACGGTCTTGTGAAAGACCAACAGAGTAGGAGCTGCCTCTCTTCTGGGAGGGGGGGTAGGTTGTTCCCCAGAGCAGATACTGGGCTGCCTGGGATACTCTCTGTTTCTGGAGCCCCCCTCCGCCGCCCGCCCCCAGTCTGCAGCTGATGCACCCGGAATGGATTGGCTGATCTGCTCTGGAAGTGGTGCCTCCCCTCCAAACTGCTTTCGCAGGCTGGTTGTGGGCGATGGAGGGTGTGTGGATGGGCTGGGAGGTTGAGTGGAATTAGGCATTCCGGGTTGGGGGATCTGCTGGTTCTGCTGGCAGTTAGGGGGATGTGCGATGCTCCTGGGATATGCTGGCATTCTGTATTCCATATCTGCTGCTTTTGCACTGAGTGAGACTGACCAAGCCACGGGGAGCGTAAATAGATGGAAAGGAGAGAGCTGGAGATAATCTACTTTCACCAGTCCTCCAAGCTACCTGGACTTGCCCCCTACAACACAGTTCTGCCTAGAAGAACCAAAGGACTGCTTTAGCCATGAATGTAGGTCAGCTGTAAAGGCTCAGCCTCCACTGTCACTCGCCAGCTTCTGGCTGCCAGGCCGTGTCTGGGATGCATGAAGGAGCTGCAGTGCCAATCTTAGCCAGGCAAAGGGCCCTTGTCCAGAGGGCCAAAGTCAGGAGAGGAGCCCGTGCCCATGATCTCCACTATAAATCATGTGAGACCGTTGGGATGTAATCAGTCTTTGTGTACATAAGCATTTAAAGAAGGGCAAATATCTATTTTTTTTAATTGGTACCTATTTTAGCAGAAATAAGAAAAGCCAGCTCCAAATGAAAGAATGTTACTTGCTTCATTGGGCCTGTCTGTAAGCCAGGCAGGACTAAATATTTTGGTCTTTGGTTTTGGTAGTTAATTTTAGTCTGTCCTGCTTGCAGATTGTGTTAGGGCCCTCAGTGCTCTTCTGAGATCCTGGAAATACAGCCACATCATCTGCATATCAGAAGAACAGGCAAATGCTTTAGATTTACTGCACAAATCAACACTATTGAAATAGACTGAAATAGATTTCTTTCTGTCTAAGATGAATGTCCTAATTTGTTAAGTTGCCTACCAAGATATGTATATAGAAAAACAATAATGGGGCTAGGATAATCATGCTTAATTCCATAGTTTTGGGAAATGACATCTGACCTTCAGCTTTCTATCTTTATGAAGCTGTGGAGATTAGACGAAACTGGCATCAATCAGGCAAGGAGCTTCCAGCTTTTCCTACTATCTTGATAAATAGAAAAAAAGGTGACTTAAAATCAATGAAGGCTGCATAAAGGAAGATTGCAGAAGAGGTAGAATATTGCTCCATTAACTGCTGGAGGACTAAACTGGGTAGTAGTAAATTGGTCTTCTCTTTTCCCCCCAACTGATTTTCCTGCCCCCTTCCTCAGTTTCCCATATGGCAGGTATTCATTGGTTGAAAGCAAATTCAGAGCTTTATACGTGTTGAGGCATCTTCCTCCTTTCCTCAAAAAGTGCTGTCACTGTAAGGCCCCGATCCCCAGGGGGGCTATCTACAAACAGCGAAACTCAGGAGGCTGGGCCATTTTTAATTAAGAAAATCTTAAATCCCTGGCTGAGGCCTTTTGGGCCTTTCCTGATCTTAATTAGCTAATTAACCTCTGCAAGCATTGCTGGAGGCCAAACCGGGTCTACTGAAGGCTGAGACCTTTTCTGCTCTCCTGCATCATCATACTTTCCCCTAACATTCCTCTCCCGAGTCTCAGCTGTTAATAAGAAGCAGAACATTTCAACATGGGTCCACTTCTTAAGTGTGCAAAATAATGGCTGCTCTTCTTTCTTACTGTTTGCACAAGAAATGCTTGAATGCTGCAGGACTACAATGTCCAGTGCTCCAATAATTTCTTAGATTGGAGAAGTTGCTTATAAAGATGCTTTTTTAAAAAAAGATTTTGCACTAACATTACGGGTACTTTAACTTTACACCTTATAACTGGGAATTCATTTGTTTGGGTTCCACACATTCTGTATCAAACCACGGCTTGGAGGCACATTTGCCCTGACATTAGGCAGTGTGTTTCTGGGGTATTACTTTTTGTGAAACCTTGTTGCAGGACCCGGAGACTCTGCAGATGAAGAGGTCACCATCAAGAGTCACTCTCTTGCCTGTCCAGAGGGGAGGACCTTAATCTTTCCTGGAGAAAATCATAGGTTTGATATAAATAAGGCTGCCGAAAAATAGATTTGACACATAAATGGGACATTGAAGAATAAAGATACCGGTAAAATGATTTACAGAGCCAGACAAATGCCTGAGAGGATGTAATAATCAAGTCTCTTTTGATCCCCAGCAAGGAAGTTAATTCTATGGGTGATCCTTTTCAGAGGAGACCTCTGAAACGTGGAGGATCGTGGCCTTCCTTCTCTTGGCTGCTGCTTTCCAAATCTCTTGGGCATTTTTCTCTTCAGGATTTCCACCCATGGAATCTGTTTCTAGGCTGTGTGTGTGTGTGTGTGTGTGTGTGTGTGTGCGCGCGCGCGCACGCATGTGTGCATGCACATTGAGGGGGCAACAAATATATAAATGAGACTGTTGTGAGTCACCAGGGCATCTTTTAAATAATTAAATAAATCCTTCCAATCCTGACACACATACACAAACACACACACATCTGTGCCCTTAGCCATTGAAGTCATGTGGTCATTGAAGCCATTGAAGACACTAGCCTGGACCCTTCAGCTCTTCTGGTGAATTTTAGGATCACAGGATGACTCTCCCCTGAGGCTGCACCAATTTCTGCATCTTCCCTGGATTCCCTACAACTGATCCCTAATCCTCTCCTCCTCCTTTTGGACAAACAAATTGTAGGTAGGGCAGCGTGGGAAATTTTTCGCTCTCCCACGTGTTCCCCCCCCCCCAATGCTGGTTCTCCCTGTTTGCCCTCTACACTCTTGGTCCAGGCTGAGCCCTTTAGTAGTCCCCGTCATAGGGAACCCTGCTACAAAGGTTGCAAGTCACCCCCAGGAAGAGGAACCACAACAAGGACAGGCCCCCATTTGTTTCTCTTGCTCCACAGATTGCCTGATACCAGCCCCCCCCCCCCCGCCAGGTGGCTCCTGTTTTCTTCACTGGGGCTTCTCTTTCCTTCTCTTTCCTTTGAGGCCTCCTTCTGCCACACCCAGAAGTTTCCCCAGTGAGTGTCAGGGTGGCCAGTGTGGGCTTCCTCCAGGAACCAGAGTTAAAAAGAAAACCAAAATTTTGGGCCTCTTTTCCTTTTATAATATATCTGTCAGGTCCCCTTTTTTTCAGGTGCCCTGCCATTCTGGTGGAGGGGGGAAGGCCTCTCTGCGGGGGAGCATTCTTTGCATACTTTCACTTTTGTTGTAATGCTGTAGCTCAGTGGTTCTCCACCTGTGGGTCGGGACTCCATTTGGGGTCGAACGACCATTTCATGGGGGTCGCCAAACAACGCAGTCTGCCATTTTTTTCCCCCTTTTCCTTAGTTGTGCTACTCCCTTTTATTCTATTGGCTTTTGAAAGCCAATAGAATAGACTCTCTTGAATAGAGTCTAATTCTATTGGCTTTCAAAAGCCAATAGGAATTGTCCAGGCTGTCTCTGCCCTGCTGAGCCCGCCAAAAGTCCCATTCTGCAAACGGTGCTGCAAGTTGTCTGCAGCGAAGGCGAGCTGTCTGGAAGCTTCCACCACTCCCTGCTGAGCAACTACTAAAAATGTAAGTAAAAGAGGGCCAGGGGTAGGAGGTGGGAGGCCTGCGGGCGCAGGGAAGGTTGCTGGCACGCATGGGGCCCAGCGGGTGCCTTACCTCCCTTGGGCTGGGCCAGCTGGTGGCCCAGCCGGTGGTCGGCATGCGCCATCTCTGCCACTTGCCAGCTACACCTCGGCTGGTGCAGGGGTCGGCACTACGCATGTGCGGCGCTCCCGGGCAAGGAAAGTCCTCGACTTACAACCGGTTGGGTAGTTGACTTATGACCGGTTGGGTAGTCCTCGACTTACGACCGGTTGGGGTCGCAGCATTAAAAAGGTTGAGAACCACTGCTGTAGCTGCTTGGGAATTAGGGAGGGGCATCATCTTCCGAGAGGGACCAGACTCCCTCCCAGCTGGTTCCAGCCTGACTTCAAGGTCACTGCGCCCTGAGGATGACCATTATCTGTCCTGTACCTCAGAGCTCTCAAAACAATTTTGGAGTGCTGTATTGGCAGCTGAACTGGTCAGGGGGCTGGGTTTCAAAGTGGGAAGAATAGCTGGGTGCTATCACTGGAGATGTGTTATGTCCCTTTTTGCTTCAAATGCTCTGCTATCATCCTGGTGTCCAAGAAACCCTTCCTCAAGGGGTTGAATAACTGCTGACATCCATACTTATGAAAACTTTTGAAAGGTTAGCGTAGGCCCATCTGAAAGCCATCACAGATCTGCTGCTAGACCCCCTGCAATTTGCCTACCATGCAAATAGGTCGGCAAGTGAGGCTGTCAATATGCACTGCACTACATCTCACAACATCTTGAATCCCCAAAGAACTATGCAATGGTCCTTTTTGTAGACTCCAGCTCAGCATTCAACACCACCATTCCTGAAATCCTCTCTAAACTGACTCAGCTAGATGTGCCTGACCACACTTGTGGATGGATTATAAGCTTGCTAATGAATAAGAAGCAGGAGGTAAAGCTAGGGAAGACCATATTGAACACACATTCAATTAGCATAGGAGCCCCACCCCCCACCCAGGGCTGTGTGCTCTCTCCATTACTCTTCTCTCTATGTACTAATGGCTCGAAAGATCCCCCTGTTCAAAGTACTGAAGTTTGCAGATAGTACAACAATCATTGGTCTCATTCGAGATGATGATGAGTCTGCATATAGATGGGAGGTAGATCACCTGGCCCTGGGGTGCAGCTGAAGCAATCTGGATCTGAACACTCTTAAAACTGTAGCGATAATAGTAGATTTAAGAAGAAACTCTCCTGTTTTATCACCTCTTACAATATTAGGCAACACAGTATCAACAATAGAAACCTTCAAGTTTCTAGGTTCTAATATCTCCAAGGACTTGAAATGGACACCTAACATTAGAACCATCATTAAAAAAGCACAACTCAGAAAGCCCGGATTGCCGGAGGATCTGCTGATATAAGTTCTACAGAGGAATTATTGAGTCTGTCATTTGTACCTCTATAACTGTCTGGCTTGGCACAGCAACCAAACAGGACAGCTACCGACTTCAACGGATAGTTAGGCCTGCAGAAAAAACAATCGCAACCAGCCTGCCTTCCATTGAGGACCTGTGTCCTGCACCAGCCAGAAAGAGGGCTGTGGGAGTATCTACAGACTCCTCACATCCTGGACATAAACTGGTTCAACTCCTCCCCTCTGGATGCCGCTTTAGGGCATTTCATGCCAAATAAACTAGACTCAAAGACAGTTTCCCCCCCCCCCCGTGCCATCACTCTGCTGAACACATACCAGGTTTCTCTGAAAATAAATCCTATCCCCAAAATAAGCCCTAGTTGTGGGGTGTGGCACTCATATAAAAATCAAGCTAGGACGGGGGTGGGGGGGTGGAGCTGCCCACACACCTCACACCCGCTTATCTTAGGACCACCACAGCCAGGCCTCCCACACCCTGGCACCTGTCACACCACTGCCCGAGTTCTTCTGTGGCTGTGACCCCCACACTACATGGCGCATCACGCTGCTACTGCCGATTGTGCTAGGAGGCCATGAGACTCATTGTGCCAATAGCGCTGCTGCTGCCGCTTGCAACAAGAAGCCACACAGCGCATTGCACCAATCATGCTGGTGCTGCTGCTCACGGCAGGAGGCCATGAGGCTTGTCGCACCGATCGCACCCGCTCACAGTTGGTGGGATCAGCCTCGTAGCCTCCTGCTGCGAGCAATGGCACTAGCATGATCTGAGCAATGCACCACATGGGCCCCTGCTACAAACAGTGGCAGCGTCACGATCGGACGATGAGCTGTGCGGCCTCCTGTTGAGAGCAGTGGCGCAATGCGCCATGTGGCATGTAGCCACAGACAGCCACAGAAGAACTCAGACAGCGGCGCAATAGGTGTCGGGGCATGGGAGGCCTGGCTGCAGCGGTCCTAAGGTAAGTGGGTAAGACACCACCCGAAAATAAGACCTTGTGCCTCTTTTGGAGGCAAAAAAAGTATAAGACCAGTCTTATATTGGGGGAAACACGGTAATTCCCCCAGCAACTGTCTCATTTCTCATCTTTTCTCATTTTTCCTACTATCTTCTCCAATTTGTTTCTAATGATTTATAAATTACTGTTTGTAACTTATGATTAATTATTTTAATTATAATTATGACCTATGACCTATTACTTGCTTTTTATATGTACACTGTGAGCTTGTGCACCAGAGACAAATTTCTTGTGTGTCTAATCACACTTGGACAAATAAACCCTATTCTGTTCTATTCCATTCCATTCTTATCTGATTTTTCCACTGGGACAGTGGCAACATGATCATAGCTTGGGAGAGTTCAGCATCCATAGTTCTCCATGAGATGGCCCTTCCCCAAACGCAACTCCTATGTCACCTGGGACCTTCCTAGACTTGTGCTCTTGGTTATCAGGCGGGCTTTCTCACAGCTTCTTCTTGTGAGCCAACTTCACCCTTTTATGAGTCAGAAAACGCTGCTCACAGTCACTCCTGCCTTCATAATCTTGGCATGGACTGCCGCATTCCACCAGGGCTGCCCTTGAAGAATACCTGGAAGCGCAGCTGATCCAGAAGGCAGCAGAGCAGGCAGCCATCCATGCACACCTGCTCCAGGAGCTGCCCTGTTTCCCAGCTGGCTTCCAGGTATATTCCAAGATTGTCACCTGTAGTGCATGGGAGCCATATTTTTGCAATTATTTTTACCCATCTCATTAGGTCTCCAAGTTCCACCCATTCAAGAACATCACCCAGCTGGAGCTAGGAAGTGTGTGCCTTTTCTGTGGCAAAGTATGTCCTTTGTGATGTCCTGCGCCCTGAAATTCTGTTGGCCCTGACAAGTTGGCATTTCAAAAAGACTTTTAAAAAGGGATGTTTTCTCAAGTATGGAAGACAGGAAGATAGTTGAAGTCATCTGTGATTTACTAATCATTTGGGTTGTCCTTGAGTGCCATTACTATCAGAGATTTCTTTAAATTAAGGTTATTTTGTACAGTGCATTTTTAAATCTAAGCTAGTCAGCCACAGTCCCTTTTGCCAAAAGGACAGGCATATAAATTGATTAGAATAAAATAATAAAATGAAATGTGTTATGTTGAGGAGGGAGTGGTCTTGTTCTCTGTTCCCAGAAAGCAGGACCGGAACCAATGAATCAAAACTATAAGGAAACCAGGTAAATTTTAGAGATAAGGGAGAGCCTGACTGTGGCCACCTGGATGGTCTTCTGAATTAGGATGTCTCCCTTCACAGCAGGCTGGAGATCCGCCTGACCTAAATATTTAGGGACTTGAATGAGACGTCCTTGGAGACTTCTTCTAATATGTTACAAATAATCCAAGTTGGGGTCGGACCAGAAGAACCTCCACGGTCCCTTCCAAGTCTGTTATTCTTTAGAGAGAAAAGCTGGCATTTTTTCTTTGGCAGTTGACAAACCTACAATGAGCTTTGTTTGAAGAAAGGCCACCTTTCCCAGGGAACCACGGGAGGGAGGCTCCTCTGAGGTCCTTTTTCTTCCCCTCACTATTAATTCGAATTAGTCAGAAAGGCTCTGCTATTCTTGGAGAGATTATAAAAGACCACAGACCACCTGCTTAGCAGTTCACCACTCAGATCCTACACGGGTCATTTTTTTTGTGATGCATGATGGATCCATTTTTAAAGTGATAACATCTGTTGCTTGTACACATTTTATTTATAATTCTTCCCCGGGTGATTATAACAGGAGCTTGGCAAGTAATCACCAGCTGTGTGAATTAGCTAGGAAAGGCAATGGTTATTGGATCTGTGTACAAAGATAGTAGCCCTGTCTGGAGGGAATAAAATGACAGCTGAGGAGCTCATGAGACAATCCCGTTGAAGGACTTGAAAATTGCAAAAAATATGAAGTAGCAAAAGTATCCAATGTATGGCTGATGGTGTACATCCCAGTCAAATCAAAGGCATTAACTTTGCCCAATCCCTAACATTTCAAGAGGGGGGAATTACCCAGTAAAACTAGTAAGAATGAGGAATCCTTGCTGTCCGTTACATGTTTCTCCTCCAGGTTTTTGTGGTTTCGGATTGGTCTTTGAGTTTATTAAGTATGGCCTATTTTGATTGTACATTTTATAATTTATCCTTTACACCCATCCATCCTTTATCCATCACTGCCTCTTTTCTTTCCACTTGGGGTGGGCGTAATTTCTATATTTTTAGCTCCTTCTTCATGTATGTTTGCCCAGATCCTCTCCACAGGGTTATGATAATCACTGGCAATTGTGAGACTATTTTATATTTAGAAAATTGATAAAACATCATGCCTCCTACAATCCTGATTCAGAATGTTTCCACAGTTATTTTTTAAGCAACAACAAAAATGTGCAAGTACTAATTGCATTTGTCCTTATTGTTGCAGGTTGGGGCCGGAATGTTCTCCTTAGTCATTATTGGGTGTTCCCTTGGATGGAAGTCTGCTCAACATGAGAAGCCTTCTCCAACTGGCAGGCACAGCACACTGGTTACACTATGCATTGGGGGGGGGGTGTCCCCTTTTGTACTATCAATCAGTTGAATCTTTTCTCCATTCCTGTAAGTCACCTATTCAGCTCTTTAACTATTAACTACTAGACGGCAGCAAAGAGGTAGGGGGGAGGGAGTATTTTATATATATATAATACTCCCTCCCCCCCCCCGTGTATGTATGTATGTATGTATGTGTATATATATATCTAGAATGCTGTATGTTACACCCTGTTGCCCAAATATGGGAGAGAGAAATTTTTTGCCTTGTATCAGCTCAAACTAGAGCCATCCACAGGCAGCAGTCACAACTGTGACATCATATACATTTCTAAAATTTGGATTGCTAGCAACGAATTAAGGGAGAACTGGAATAGCTATTTCAAACTCTGGTTGAAAAGAGCTAAAGAGTTCGAAATAGCTATTCCAGTTCTCCTATATATATATATATATATATATGTATGTATATATATATGCTTCCATTCACAGGTCATTCTGGGGCTGCAGCCAGGGAATCAGTGCCCACGCTGAAGAGCTGGGATGGGAGGAAGGGATCCAGTGTGGGGCCCAGGTGGGCCTTGTCCACTGCTCTTTAGTGATCCTATGAAGAGAGGGGCCCCAGAAGGGTCAGGACGGGGTCTTTTGAGGGCCCTTCCAGTTATAGCCAGGGAGCTACGGACAGCCAGTCACTTCCAAGGCTTCCTCTTCTCCGGGTCAGCCAATTTAAACAGAAGAGAGAGGGAAGGTCGTGGAAGGAGGCAAGACTGCATAGGATGCCTGAATTTCTGCTTGGGGTAGAATATTGGACTTAATGGTCCTTTCCAAATCTTTTTATATAGTGAGGATTTGTTTCTGCATTGTTTGAATTGAACCTTTTTAGTATTTGTCATTATCTGTAACTGCCAAGAGTTTATTAAGGATCAAGGCAGAAATTCCCTCAAAATAGCTCCATGATTTGGGTTCTCTGTAGACATTTGCTGCTCTTGAAAGTGCCGGCAAGTACAACATGCTGTTAACGTGGAAGCTCCTGAACTGATGTGTGCCAGCTTCGCTTTGATTGGGGGACAAGGGTGGTTGATCTCCATGACTGACAGGTTGCTCTTCTCACCATGATCTTGGTCCCTTTGGGAGGGGAGGCTAAAACCCGATTCCATGAGTAGAAGCGCCACTTCTTGCAGTCATTACACCTGCCTCATCCCTTCTAACGGGATGAGGCAGGTGTAATGACTATGATGCCTCCATCAACCTGTTCCCCGCATTGCATTTTTATCAGGGCCATCTGCTCCATGGAGAGTGGCAGCTGCTGGGTCGCACAAATAGCGCTGTTGTGTACCTTTGCGTAAAGCAACATATTGTCATAATTTCTCTGATATCGTGGGATGGTATAAATGTTAACCAAGGAAAGGTGACATTACGCCTGGTGCCTGGTGCAGTGGGGACAAGGTGTTCTTGTACTTGAGGGGTGTCTCTTCTGAGCATCGCCTTCTCCAGGGGCAGGATTTACCCTGGGGGGAGGGGGCACCCTTCCTGCTGACTTGTCAGTTGCGCCCCTGCTGATTTACCAGGCTGTTTCTCCAAGCAGAAGAAAAGAGCCAAGGAGCCGATGACTCCATTCTGGGGGGTGATTTATCGAGCCTGCTGCTTTTCCCATTTCCCATTTTATGAGTCAATAGCATTTGCCTGCACAAGGGGACCATACAGGAATCTGCCCGATTGCTCTCAGTGGCAGCCTAATTATTTGTTACAAAGCAGACTGCAACGCTTCAACATTTTCCAAATAGCAGGGAGGCAATTAAAAATACTTTATGGCCCAATCCCACACAGGTTAACTCAAAGGCTTTGCTGAGTTCTATGAGAGCTCCTAGCACGCCTGCCAAGCGGCTTGGCTGAATTAAGCCATGATCCGGTTTCTCACTTTGCACTGAATCAAGAACTAAAGAAACAGGTTTTCTTTAGATAGAACAGTAAACTGTAAGCTAAGCTCAAATAACAACAACAAAACCCAAGCTTAAAATTAACATAGTTGAGCATTCTGTAAACGCATCTGTAAAGTTTCAACTTTAAATGTCTTATGTGAACGCAGATTTAGACATTTTCATTCCTGTATTTCCATTTGCAATTATATTTAATTATTTTAATTTAAAACCACTGCAAGTGTTCCTTTGGATCAGTGACTTTCTAAGCAGAATGATCCAGTCCTAACTAGGCAATTAACTACAAAATGACAATCTTCAAGAAAGGGAAAAAAACAGACCCAGGAAACTACAGACCAATCAGTTTAACATCAATACCTGGGAAGATCCTAGAAAAGATAATCAAAAAACAGATCTGTGAACAACTAGAAGCAAACAAAGTTATAACTAGTAGCCGACATGGATTTGTTAAAAACAGATCATGCCAAACCAATCTTATTTCATTTTTTGATAAAGTGACTAAATTAGTAGACCAGTGAAATGCTGTGGATGTAGTATACTTAGATTTCAGTAAAGCATTTGACAAAATAGACCACAACCTGCTTAGAAAGCTAGAAAAAGGTGGGATAGACAACATCAACACCAGATGGATCTGTAGCTGGCTTATAAACCGCACTCAGTGAGTAGCAGTCAATGGTACTACATCCACACGGAGAGAAGTAAGCAGTGGGGTACCTCCATCTTAGGCCCAGTACTCTTTAATATATTCATCAATGACTTAGATGGGAATAGAAGGGGAACTCATCAAATTTGCAGATGACACTAAACTGGCAGGAATAGCCAACACCCCAGAACAAGCTCAGGATCCAAAAAAATCTTGACAAACTTGAACAATGGGCCCTATCCAAGAAAATAAATTTAAATGTGGAGAAAAGCAAAGTTCTACATTTAGGCAGGAAAAATCAAAGGTATAAGTACATATTAGGCGAGACCTGGCTCAAAAACAGTAATTGTGAGAGGGACCTAGGAGTCCTAGTGCAGAGCTTTTCAACAGGCGGTACGTGTACCATTTGTGGTACATTAATGAGTGGCAGGTGGTACGCAGCCTGCCTAGCCAAGTGTAGTGGGGGAGGGAAAGAGCCAGCTCAGGCAAGGACTTGCAGTGAGAGAGTCCTCTGGAGCTGCAAAGGCCCCAGGCTCACTTCTGGCTCACCCTCCCCCATGAGAAAGGAGGAGGAGACGTAAACAGGAGAGGCTATAAAAGGAGGCACTTTGGGCAGGAGAGGGAGAGAGAAAAAGCAGCAGCCTTGGGAGGAGGCAGAGTCAGCTGCACGGGAGGGGGAGGTTGGGGGGAGAGGAGATCAAGCAGGCTGGCCATGAGCTGATCTACGACTGCTGTGGCAGCCACCTGTGCTGGCAGCAGCAAACAGGCAAGAAATGCAACGGGGAAGGGGTCGCCCTCCAAAAGGAATGAAAAAAGGCAGCAATGGCTGGAGGTGAGGCATGGAGGAGGGAAGAAGATGGAGAGTGGAAGGATTCTTATGTGCTTTTGTGACTTTGAAGTTATGGGATTTGTGCAATGAGGGCTTTGTGTTTTTAAGGAGTGTTTGGCAATTTCTATTTGGCTGATGGTGTTAGCTTCTATTGCTCTGCTGTTGTTAGCTGTAAGTTTTGCTGCAAGGGATTTTGAAGTATTTTTCTCCTGAATGGATTTTGCCTGTAGCATTCCTTTACTTATGAATGGAGCCATTTGGGGAGGTTGCCTTAGCCGGCAGCCAGTACCTACATTTTGTTTTCTTCCCTAAGTGCCAGCTACGCTCCTTACTTTCCTTTCTAGCCAGTAGCTAATTCTTAAAGGGGAATGTGCCTTTTTAAGCTAGTTCACTCAGCAGCTTGTCTTTTCTGTCTCTGGAGGCCTTTCCTTGTTTGATCAATATATGGAAGAGGGAAAATATGGGGGGGGGTTCAAATTCTTCCTTCAGAAGGAGATGAGAATGAGAAAAAGGGAGGCAGGGAAGGGAGGGAGGAAAGGAAGTCCCGCCTTAGCACTTGGCCACCAGCAGCTCTGCCATTAACTTTGCTTGTCAAAAGGTTGCAGAAGGGGATCACATGACCCTGGAACACTATGACCATTATAAATATGAATCAATACCACATCTGGAATACTGCAGCCAATTTTGGTCACCATACTACAATAAAGATGTTGAGACTTTGGGAAAAGTTCAGAGAAGAGGAACTAAAATGATCACAGGCCTGGAGACTAAAACATATGAAGAACAGCTGCAGGACTTGGGTTTGGCTAGTCTAAAGAAAAGAAAAAACAGAGGTGACATGATAGCAATATTCCAGTATTTGAGGGGCTTGTTGTTGATTAAAAGAAGCTCATTAGCAAGAAAGCTGCTGCCACAAGTCATCCCAACGGTAGCCCAGATCAACTTCAGTAGAGTCCCATGATTTGGTACTAAAGATTTTCCATTTTCTCTGAGCTTGTTTCTAAAGAATCATTTTAATTGTTTATTTTTCTTTTGTGTAGGTGTATTTATTTATTTGAAGGATCATTATGGTTGTCCAACTTAGACATGACTCAGTGCAGTATACAAAAAAATAATGAAACACAAAAAAACAGCACATGCTGCTAAAACCCAAGACCATAAAGTCAACATATGCTATCATTATATACTGGGAACTCTGCTCATCCTGACTCAAGCACCCAGACTGGCAAATGTTTCTCCATCTGAAATGATGCTTAACTTAAACCACAGCTTCATAAATAGAAAGCCATGATATAAATAAAATATTAGGTATACTCATTCTCACCACCACCTTTACCCCTCTCCAGGAACAACAAACACAGGTTCCGTAAGGAGAGATGTCACTCTAAGCTTGATAGTCTTCCTGAATTCACAAGTCTTGGTCCTTCAAGGAGAGTCACTCTTTCTTGGGCCTTGCCACATTAATCTTGCTTTATTTTGTTTCTGTGACCTCTGCAGTAATGAGAACCAAGCAGTTATTGGAGTTTGCTGACATTCACATATTTTGTTTTATTTTAAAAGTGTTGCCAGCATCTGCATGTACCACAAATTAAATTAGGTTTGAATTTTATTGCCTCTTTTATTTAATTTATCTTAGCTGTTGCATTCAAGCTGTGAACCAGCTGTTGTCTGTGAAAAAAAGAATGTTAATTTGAGGGGAACAATTTCTACCATGGATGCTAAGTAATCACTCTGGAAATTATATCTACTGAGCCTTCGTGATTGTTGCATTGTCTACTTTAGACTCTAGAGCTGGCCAGGGCCTGACCTAGTAACCTACTCAGCCTTGGGGAAGACACCACACAGTCAGATGCCACTTCTCAGAGCAGCTCTTTCCAACCACCGATGTCTCTGTTCTTATTAAGCAGAGAATACCAAAACCTTCGCTTCCATGGCGCACAGAACGCAGCCAAGGGAGACTCCTGAAGGCAGAGACCCTCAAGGGATCAAACAACATTCAGGGGAATGCAGGTCTGTTCTTTAAATTAGTTCCCACTAGACTCATCTCCTTCAGACACAGTGCACAGCAATTCCCACCATCGTCCACTTATCTTTCTCAGCCACCTCACTTTGTCCCAGAGTATTTGGAAATCTGACTTTCCAATCTGGGACAAGATGGAGTGGGGACACTTTTCATAAAAGGATTGAGGATTCACAAAGCAACATGAACACTTCTTCAAAAAGACTGGGGTTAAGTAAATGCAGAACACTGACTCCTGCTTTCTGGCCTGTTCTGTCTAGAAGCTTTAATCATGCCCATGCGTGCACTGAGATCTTGAAGACTGCTTTGCAAGCTGGTTTTTCTTGGAGTAGAAAAGCAAGGCTAAGAAGGGCGAGCATGGCCATCAGTCACACTAAGCAGAGCCATTCCAGAGTGATAGCCACAATTGTTGCTTTTAGGCCTTGCTTTTCCACTAAGAAAGCCTTTTAAATTTTTGCTAAGATTGTGGTAGATTTTTTTGTCTTCCAAGGTATGCACATACACAGACACAAGGGTTGGAGCAGAAGAAATAAGCTGTTGTGTCTGAAAATCACCAAGAGTCTCTCTGAATAAATGGGTATTGACAGGTATGGAGGTTGGCTATATGACTCCTCATATATCTGGAAGGGTATTCAGGGCTTCAAAAGTAATCAAAACCTATTGGAGCAGGATGAAAGCAAGGGGTGGCTTCTGGATAGCCACTGAGCAGAATGAACTGGATCCCAGCACTGAACCCACGTCTCATGGGTGGGAGAGCCAGCCCCAGGCACTGCCTTCAAAGTGGCCAGAAAGACCGGTCAACCCAAGCCTACCATTTTTTGAAAGTTTGCCATGCTTGCTGCCCAACTTAAAAAGTGCCAGACCTTGGTTAACTGGCCAACCTCAACATTCAGAGGCCTGTGAGTGTTGCTGCAGGCCTAAATTTTACAGGAACAAAATGGAAGTTTACACTGGAATAACGTTCTAGATAAAATCTAATATTGTACAAACACTAGAAGTCCAGATTCTTCCATAAAACCACTCCAGTACCACAAACACAAATTATATACAGGACTATACTGTTTATCTGATCCAAATTATGAGAAGTTGAAAGACATCCAGTAGGTTGCAATTAACCTTGCAGACTGGGCATTTATCAAGCTGTTTGATTCTCAGAAGGGAATTCTTCAGAGCCTCTTGGATGGGAAAGGAGGCCACCAAGTTACCTAAACTGCACATGCTCCCCTCAGAGGAGCCTACTTAGGGCAGTTGCTTCTTCTCTCGGCAGCACCTTTACCTGGGCAGAGCAAGTAAAGCAGAGGACCCTCCAGATATTCTGAACCTTTTGAGCAGCTCCGGGACATCGCAGCTTCAGCCCCATTTCTGGACCCCCTTAGCTGACCATGCCTTGAAGCAACCAGGGCAGAGGTAGCTTTAAGATAACCCCGAGCAGTTAACATCTGGCAAATCAAGGCCAACCATAACACTGCAACACTGCGGGAGGGAGGGGGCAGGGCGGTGTCTGCTGGCAACACCCAGCAGTAGCTTGGGCTCCCCTAGGGAAGGGCTGTCCCAGGAAGCTTGCGTCCTTTTACCTGGTGTGCAGGCCCAATGACCCCCACCACGTAGGCGGATTACTTGCAAATAAAGCGGTTACTGGGAAGCAAGTCCCAAAGGGGCAGACCCCCCCCTGCTTGGAGTGGACCCCCCATATATACCCCTTGGGAAAGCGGGCGTTGCCATGAGCCAGTCAGGCAAACTCCCAACCTTACAAGCCAGTCATCGGGAGCGGCGGCCAAAGGTGACAAGGTAAGCAAGACTTTTGTTTCACAATTCATTTAACGCAGAGCTCTCCCCAGCGCCTTCGCAACGGCCTTCCCGAGCAAGAGGCGGCAGAGAGCAGGTGGCTCCGCAGGGCCTCCTTTCTCTTCCCGGAGCTCCACGCAAGAGATGCCAGGAGCTGCAGCTGTTTCGGTCGGCTGCACAATCATAATACCGTAATACAGTGTTTCCCAAACTTGACAATTTTAAGGCATGTGGACTTCAACTCCCAGAATTCCACAGCCAGCGTTGCTGGCTGTGGAATTCTGGGAGTTGAAGTCCACATGCCTTAAAATTGTCAAGTTTGGGAAACACTGCCGTAATAGATTCGAATAGTTTTTCTCAACCTTGGCAATGGGTGGACTTCAACTCCCAGAATTCCCAAACCGACATAGCAGAATTCTGGGAGTTGACGTCCACGCATCTTTAAACTGCCACGGTTGAGAAAAACTTGAAAGGGCCGCCGGACGAACGCTGGGCCACGAGCACCACCCCCGGCGACGCCCGCTGACCGCCCCGGCCGTGAGGGCGAGTCCGAAATTCAACCCGCGGCTGCGTGGGGCGGGGCACCGGCTGAACTCGCCCACGGGGGGCGGGGCTTGGGCCTGCAGTTTGCCGAAAGCTCCTCCCCTGCCACTTCGCGGCAGCGCCATTAAGGGCCGCCCAGCCCCGCCCACGCAGCGACTCATTAGCAGCAGCTCGCCCCCTAGCGTCCTGCTGGGTAACGCCGCGCACGAGCCGCGGGGGGTGAAGCGAGCGTCTGCGCAGGCGCGGAGCTCTCGCGGCGCCTCGGAGTGACGCGATGTGGGCGCCGCTCCCGGCCAGAGGATCGTGGGCGGGCGGGCGGGCGGCCATGAGCGGGGCGCCGACTGAGGGGGCGGCCTGGGCGGCACTGGAACCGGCGGAGGTGCTGCGCGCCGCGCGGGCCGGGCCGGGCCTGGACGCGGGCGAGGTGGGCGTGGGCCCGGCGGCGCTGCTGAGGGAGACGGCGGCGCTGCTGGGCCAGGCCGAGGCGCCGGGCGGGTGGCCGGCGGCGGCGCGGGAGGCCTGCCTGCGGGCGGCCGAGCGGCTGGGCGACTGGGCGTGGGAGCGGCTGCAGGAGGGACCTTGGCATCGCGTGGGCCGCGCCTGGCGCCGCCTCTTCGCTCACGCCTGCCTCCTGCGCGCGCTCTGCCTGTGCCGCGCGCGGGGGCCCTGCGCCGAGGCCCTGCGCGCCTGCGACCTGGGGTTGCTGCTGGGCGCGCCCGGCCCCGAGCTGGCCCGCCTGGCCGCGCTGCTGCAGCGCCTGCTGCCCGCCCCGGAGGGCCCGCCCTGCAAGGTAGGACGGCGGGGCGAGCGAGGCCCGAGGGGGAGGGGAGATCGCCCTCTGACCCCTCTCCACTCCTCGCAGAAGCCGCGCACGGAGCGCCCCCCGGCCCAGGGAGAGGCGGCGGCGGAGGGCGGCCCGGTGGCCCGGCTGCGGTGCCCGTCTCTGCAGCGCTTCCGCGAGCGCTTCCTCCTGCCCGGGGCGCCGCTGGTGCTGGAGGGCGTCGTGGACCACTGGCCCTGCCTGCGCAAGTGGAGGTGAGGGTCCCGCCGGTCGCCTAGGCTGCTCCGCGTTCCCTCTGCCCGGGCAGCCTGGACGCGATCCCTAGCGGGGAAAAGATCTGTAACGAGGTAGAGGAAGCGGGGCGGGTGAAATCTCTCGTTCCAACCTTTGGCTTTTCCTGCGGCAGCGTGGATTATCTCCTGCAGTTGGCCGGCCACCGCACCGTCCCAGTGGAGCTGGGTGCTCGCTACACCGACCAGGATTGGTCCCAAAACCTCATGACAGTCGGGGAATTCATCAGCCAGTACATCAAGCAGGAGGTCTGAGCTCTTTGTTCAGGGAAGTCCCAGGGACAGGGAAATGAATCAGTCTTGCTAACTTAATGGGGAAGTCTCCCTGGCAATATTTTGTGATCGAAAGGTATGGTAGCAGCGGTTTTAGTAGTGTGGGCTCAATTGCAAGATTTTGAGTTACAGAGAGCACCTCTTCATGGAAAATGAGAGGGCAGCGCTGGTGGTCTAGCTCAGTGTTTACGGGAATAAAGAATGTTTTTGTCTCCTTTGTTGTTCTACATGACTCAGTTTATTTCTTCTGCCTCTTCATTCCAGAATCCCAATGGATACCTTGCTCAGCACCAGCTTTTCGACCAGGTACATGCGGAAATTACTGCAGATCCTAGAAAACAGAGGTTCTCTTTGCCCTGAATCACACTCCAGAGTGTGTTCTCAGGGGCAAAAGGACTCATGCCCCCTTCAGCTACCCTTTACAGAGGGAGGTCTGTTGATAAAAAAAGATGTCAGATGCCTAACCCTCCCCCACCTCCAATTTATGAAAAATTATATGGCTGCCCAACTGAGTCTCAATGACTCTGGACAGCTTACAAGGATAAAAGCCCAATACAAAAACCACAAATGCAATAAATCTCTCAGTCTCCTGGCAACAAAAGTCAGATAAACCACTTAATGGGCTCCATCCCACTTGGGTCCCCTGCCCATTGGCAAAACCAGGTCTTCAGGGCCTTGCAAGAGTGTCAAAATGGGGGCCAATCTGTCTCATGGGGATGATGTTTCGTAGGGAGGGAGCCACCACAGAGAAGGCCTTTCTTGGTCCTACTAGATCAGGGGTAGGCAACCTTGGCTCTTTTATGACTCGTGGACTTCAACTCCCAGAATTCCTGAGCCAGCTATATTAAGCCTTACTGGGGAAGATCTTGTCCCTTGTAGACCAGCCATCTTATGTCATGCTGCTGCAGTACCTCTCTTCGCCCTGGAGCTCTCTGGATGTTTTGTTTCATGACTCTGGATGCAGCTCATGCATCATGCTGGCCTGGGTTGATGGGAGCTATGCCCCAAAACACTCCACCGGGGAAGGCTGCTGCTGCTGCCACTTGTTGCAGAGAGGAGTTGAAAGTAGGGCCCAGAGATTCCACAGCAAAAGTCCATTACCCAGTCCAGTGGTAAAGCTGCCATTGGTATTGTTGCATAGGGAGTACTGGATTGATGCTTCTTGCTATGGAAATATATTTGTATAAGATAGCCATGTTTAGTTTAAATGGCATTGAATTGAGTGTTATGGCTACATCCAGTATTATTTCAAATTTTTTTTAGCAAGCTTGCCCTGACTCCCTTTTCCTTATTCTTACTGAAGAGGCAGCCTGAGCAAGGAGAAGGGATCAATGAGCATGGTGGATTGAGACTGAGCATGGTAGATTGAGACTGAGCATGGTGGATCCCAAGGCAGAAATAATTTTGTCTATGGATTGTTACAGAGCACCATACAGTGTTGGGCTGAACATCTTTTGGGCAACATCCCACAGACTAGCTGGGGGGGGGGGAGTTTCAGACTGTGGAGCCCAAATTTGGTTGTCAGTCTCTGAGATATGCAAGCCAAAGGAGTATAATATACAGCGTGTACGAGAGGCAAGTGTCCTGTCCAGATGGAGGGAAAGCAACTGCTGCCAGCTCTCAGGGGAGCAAATGGGGTTGATCCAGCAAACAAAAGTGCTAGCCTAGTACCTCCTAACATTGCTGGAGAAGAGTTACAAGTTTACATACATAATATACAGCTGATGTCATATGCTGATGAAAGGCTTGTGTCATCTTATTTCTCATTCTGTCTGGTGCTTTTACACTATATGTTTTACAGTGTACATTTTAAATTCCCATAAGCCACCTAAGCATTTTAATGGAAAGGTGCCTACAGATCTTGCTCTCAGCATGATGCAATAAAATAAATCAGACTCACTCTTGGCTTTTACTTCTGACGGGGTATCGCCAGATCCCAGAGCTGAAGGAAGACATTGGCATCCCGGACTATTGTTGCCTGGGCAAAAACGAGGAAGAGGAGATCACCATCAATGCCTGGTTTGGTCCATCCGGGACCATCTCACCTCTTCACCAGGATCCACAACACAATTTCTTGGTCCAGGTTTGTTTACCTCCTTCAGAGATTTTTGCCAGGAAAGAAGCGATGCTGACCCCTTGTCATTTTTCACGTAATATTTTGGGCAGTAGTTTGCTCTGGACCACCATCTTTACCCAACTTCTGGCACCGCCCAAAATGCATTTCCCACAGCCTCAATTGGACCAAAGTATTGATGGGGCACTAGAGATATTTGCTGGGTATTCCAAGTGCCTTCACAGCAGGTTGCTACTTTCGCCCCGTGAATTAGTAGAAGAAAGAGTCCTGTCAGTGGCTTTCCTTCTACTCTTGGGGTGTGAAGAAACCTGGGGCCATCCCTGCAAGGGCCTAGCCTGGAATATCTGAATGAGAGAAGGGCAGGTAGGTGATCAAAGTACATCTCCCCATCATGACAGGCAATTATCTTTTTGTGTTCCCATTTTCAGGTGATGGGACGCAAATATATCCGCCTGTTCTCTCCTGATCAGTCTGAAAAACTGTATCCACATGAAGGCCACCTTCTTCACAACACCAGCCAGGTGAGCGACTTATGAAACAATGGCCACTAGTTGTCAGTGATTTTTAAAGCTGGTAGCCCAAAAAGGCTTTGCCACAGGTGTGTAGGGACAGACATTCCTTCCCCATCTTCTGAGGGTAGAAGGAGGGCTATTAAGCTTCTTGAAGTGTCTAGTCTAAAAAACCCATTTCCTTTTCAGGTCGATGTGGAAAACCCTGACTTAGAGAAGTTCCCTAAGTTCAAGGCAGCTGCATTTCAAGACTGTATCTTGAGCCCTGGAGAGGTCCTGTTTATCCCGGCCAGCTACTGGCATCATGTTCGAGCCCTGGACACCAGCTTCTCTGTGAGCTTCTGGTGGTCCTAATTTATCCTGAGAACAGAACAGGCGTTTCAAGAGGAACCAAGAAGGCCATGTTAGAAAGCCATGGCTGATCCAAGACAAGCACACCCACAAGCAGAATACACTAGTCTTCTAAGGCCGCCTATTTCCAAATGCACTGGAATAACACACTTTGCAATACTCAATCCCAAGTTTATTTTGTCAGTAAAAAATACGTCACTTGCAGTTACCAACATTAAGGCAAGTCATCCCGCAGGAGTCCCAAAGGGATCGGTTCTTGGGCAAAATATGCAAGGAAATTAAAATTCCCTAATGGATCTACAACCCACTCAAGTCCCACCAGTTCAGAGAAGGTGAGTGATGCCAACATCAAAATGTCTTTAGGAAGAGGCAAGGATGGCCCACTGGGTGAGTGGAGTAGGAGCTCAGGCGTATCCTGGCTTTAAGTGGGATAGCACCCCTTTATAAAATAAAGGAGAAATGTTGAGGATAATGCTCCATAGGCAGTAAATAAGTGGCAGGCCAATTGCCCAATCACCTTTCAAAGCAAAAAAAGGCAAAATGGCTGCCAATAAAAATGGCAGACAAGCCCTTGCAGTTTCAGATGCCCCCAGAGAAAGAACCTGCTCCTCCGTCTCATCCGAAAGGTGGCGGCTGTTACTGTTGCTGCCTGGAGCCCATCCTGGAGGCCTTCCTGCTCTCTCTCCTGGCACTTGAGGGCAAGTGGCTGGGAGGATGGAAGTCTGCATTGCAAAGGAGAAAATGCAGGATGAGCTGAAGAAGGAAGATAAGCCAGTGTGTGTTGGCTCACGTCCCAAAGCCAGCACTTTTATGGTGATGGCAGGACATCTCGTTCAATGAAAGGCTTTGGCTCCAAGGTCCCTGGTCAGGCTACTTTTCCACGTTTTAAAATGTTATTGTTTTCATTTGGTCGTCCCCTCTAAAAAGCCTCGATCTGAATGAGGCTGCATTTTCCAGCATAATGTCTCACAGTACTTTAAAGTGAAAGAAAGGCCAAATCAACCATATTGATCAGATACTGCGGCCAGATTGCCCTCATCTCTATATGAAAAACGTGTCCACAGGCAGACAGGCCACCCTGAAGTTTTTACCTGGAATCTTGTGAGGCCAAAACTGTTTGCAGTGAGGGCAACGTGGCTCTGGTTGCGCTTGGAAGTACTTGGAAAGGCAAGAGCAATGGAGCACTATTCCACAATCCTCACACACTTGACTCTGAAATGGAAGCAGTCCCATTAACGTTGAATCAGGTGTACAGATCAAGGAGATGCCCAGGTCTCTGAGTAAATAACTTTGTCCCTTAAGGTTCTTCAGAGGTTTTGATGGGTTGGGACAAAACGATGCTGCCAGAATCTTAAGGCCCTCATCTCCCTCCAAGGGAAGCAAGGCTGTAGCAGCTCTCCCTAGAGTGACTTGGCTAAGCTTGTCCTCTGTTCTATCGCTACCAGCCGCCCTATAGGAGAGTCTAGAAATGCATTATGTGGTTTGTAAGTATTATAAAAGCCTTGTGCATTCGAGTGACGTGTCACTCGGGCCTCCAGAACAGACACTTACAAGGAGGAGGACCCTCCAACTTTTGCTGAGCTGGGAGCCCTGCTTCCAGAGAGGCTGCTTCTGAATTAATCCAAGGAAAAGTTGCTAAATTGGCAGGAATTCACCCAAGGGATTGACCAGTTTAATGTGGAGGGTTTGGGGTTTCTTTTTGCAACTTGGCCTATTAACCTACTTACAGATAGAAACTGCAGGACAGCAACTGTGTTAGTCTGCAGTAGACAAACATTAGGAGCCTGGTAGCCCTTTTTTCTACTAACAGATTTTATTGCAAGCTGCAGCTGATGAAAGTTCATTAATTACTACTGGTTTTTTAAGCTGGTCCATGTCTCTGGCACCTGCAACAAGATGGGCTGATAGAGTTACCTGAACAGAAAGGCTGTGGCAGATGTGGCATTTCCGGGCAGACTCCGGGTAATGGCGAAAGATGTATTGCTCCAGTTCAAGGATGCTGCGGATGTGCAGGGTGTACTCCCCTTCTTTCTGTAAAACAAATAAGCTGTCAATCACCCTTGGAGCCCACCATCCCCACCTCCCCCCTGGGCAGGAGATGTGGTTATGTGCCTGTCGTCTCTGAGGCCCTTGCCCACCTCACACAACCACTTCTTCTGCACCAGCTGTTGAAGCACTTGCTCCACCTCCATCTTCTTCATTTTCTTTGGCTTCAACTGGTCAGCCAAGTTCAAGATCTTGGTGGATGATGCAAAGCCATTCCCAGACAACAGGATCAGGTCCAGCTGCAGAAACAAAGGACCTATGAAACTATTTCCCCGGGCAGACATGGAGCGCCACGTGTTAGGCGTCAGCCCCCTGCCCCCATAGTTTCCAGTCAGGAATGGTGTGACCTGAAGGGTTATTTCTCGCCTCTCTTGCCCCAACAGAACCTAAGAGGCAGAACGCCTTCACTTTCAAGACTCCTACAATAAGTGAGATTCCATTGCATCCCTGGTCCCCACACGGCCACACCAATGTCCAGGGACACGCTCTTGTGGCATCCCTTCCTCAAATGGACCAAGTCTAAGGACTGCCCTCCCCAAAGGACATTTCTGCTCAGACCTACAGAATGTCCTCCAATTGCTTTGCAGCCTCGTCCAATGGAGAAGATTTGTCTCGGTAGGAACTAAAACTATCATCCACAAAAGTTTAATGTGTTTTTCTTGGAATAGATAAATAATGGCTACAGCCCTGGAAAATTAGTACTGTATTTTTATTTTCATCTCTGCAGACCATCTTACACATCACACATGGATCAAAAAAGAAAAGAGAAAAATAGCTGTAACCTAAAATTAGTGATATGCTTCAAGAAAAAACAAGGATAACAGAATTTCAGGTCAGGAATACATCCTGCAGAACCACCTCCACTTCATCAGTCCATTCCAGAAAAGTTTTTGTGATTGGTCATCTCCAACTATTTGTATTATTCCAACAAAAAAGAATCTCTGTAGCTCAGAGTTTAACTATGGGGTTCTTGGTGCTCTCTGAGCTGGATTGTTTGCTTGCGGACGTTTCCTTACCCAACTAGGGAACATCATCAGTGCAATCCACCACCATCCTGTCAGTACCTATCCTTCCATCCCCCTACCATCCCAACTGATGAAGCTTCCTGGATGAGAAGTGAAATGTCTTCCTCAAGGAAAAAACAGCTCAGTCCCATTTTTGAAAAAGCACCTTTGAGACAACTATGACCCGGATGACTGAGAATCTCCATAGATATCATCAGTGCAACCAACAACTAAGCTCAGAGACCACCCAGGAGTCCTCACATGCATTATTTAGATCATATTCAGGCCACGTCACAAGACAAAATACTAGAGATCCAGGAGTTGCTAAAACTAACAGAAGATGTACAAGACAGCACCTACTCCTCTCCTCCTCGCTTTCCCAAAGAATTCTCTAGCAGAATTAATGGAGAGGAAGCAAATGGCACATTCTGGTTGAGGGGGATCTAAAGCTGGACCACATCATGGGCGCCAGTGCCTTCAACTGCTCCAGCTCTGAAAGCTAGTTCTCTAAGTTTTTTATAGGAAATCTATTATCTCAAACATTTAGCCACAAAAACCTTTGCAAACGTTCCTCAGAATTCTGTTAATTTCATCCCTCTATTCGAGTGTAGGCTTCAGTAGTTTGTGGAATGGAGGAAATGATACAAGGAACCCATAAATGGTCCAGAGGTTCACATGCCTCCAGCTTCTACCCCAACCAATTCCTAAAATCTATCCTATGAACAATCACATGTGAGGGATTTAAGCCAGGCACCTGTCCAGCTCGTGTAAACGCAATAAAATGTAAACGTTAAACAAATGGCGTTACTGTGGTGTCCAGAATTTATCTAATTCCATTTAGCAGAATCCCTCTACTTTCATCAGTAACTCCAATTCAAATCAATCACTGTTGTATTCTCAAAGTGCCTCAGATTGTGTGTTTCTGCTGCCTCTGCCATGAATCTATGCTGACCGCCCTCACAAGGCAGATGGAGCAGGACGGGGGTCCTCACAAGAACGTGACAAAAATCATGGTTGCGTTATCTTTCTCTGTTGCATGTCAACCAAGCTCTGGAGCAGGAAGCTGGCTGAGGAATTCTGGGAGTTGAAGTCCACAAGTCTTAAAGTGGCCAAGGTTGAGAAACCCTGCTCTGGAGGCTATTTTGCCCAGAGTTGGGAAGAGGCACTTCCTCCTGCATGGATTCTCCGGACAGACTGCCACAACCGGCAAGTGTCTCTGCCCCAGAAGAACGCTCTGCAACAACAATAGCACTTATATACCGCTTCACAGTGATTTACAGCCCACTCTAGGCGGTTTGCAGAATCAGCCTGTTGCGCCCAACACTCTGGGCCCCCCTTTTACCGACCTCAGAAGGATGGAAGTCAACCTTGAGCCCCTCAGGATCAAACTGCCGGCAGTCAGCAGAATTGGCTCATTTCCTCCCTGGTTTTGCTGCAAACATCTCTGCGCTTCTCTCGAGTAGCCACAGCAGCCGTCGTGGCATTCGTTAAAGATACCATACTTACTGTCTTTTTGAACAGCTCGAGCTCGTTTTCAGAGAAGTCACTTGCCATTTTGGTAATCTCGGTCTCCGCCAGATTCACCTGGGATTCAAAGAAGGCCCGGTGGAATTGGCTGCTGGGGGCAGGGGGGCGGGGGGGGGCTCGGCTCAGGCAAGCGCCGCCTCTGGCACGGAGGCCTCTAGAGCAGTGGTTCTCAACCTTTCTAATGCCGTTACCCCATAATACAGTTCCCCATGTTGCGGTGACCCCCAAGTGGGTGTAGCCACCAATAAGAGGGAATAGGACAGCTAGGGAAAAGGGAAAAAATGGCGGACCGCGTGGTTTGGCGACCCCCGTGAAATGGTCGTTCGACCCCAAATGGGGTCCCGACCCACAGGTTGAGAACCACTGCTCTAGAGACAGGGCCCCCGCCTTCCCTGGCCAGCCCCTCCTCGGCTGAAGGGCCGCAATCGCTGGGGAGGGGGAAAGGCTTCAAAGCCCCTCATTTCCCCCCCCCCCGACTTCTGCTGCTGCCCGAGCGGGGCCAGGGGCGCCGCCTTACCAGGGCGAAGTAGGCTTTCCCGCTGTCTTCCGCGGAGCCCTTCCGGATCTCCATGGACAAGGGCTGCAGCTGCACGTTCAGCCCGCCGATGAAGTCGTCCAGCGGGTCGGTCGCGCGCGGGGCTGGCAGGGGGCACAAGCGGGAAGCGCGTCACGCAGCCGCCCCCGAGGACCCCCCCCCGGCCTCGAGAGCGGGCGGCGGCAGCCCCGGGGGAGAGGCCTGGCGTGGGCCGAGGCGACCCCCGAGCGCCGGCCGGGCAGCTCCGCCGGTGTCTGCGCGCCAGGCGGGGAGGCGACCCCGGCCAGGGAGCCGCGAGCCCCCCCCCCCGACAAGGGCCAGGTGGGCGGGGATGGCCCCCCACTCACTCGGGTGCCGCTGGCAGCACAGCCGGCGCAGCCGCTCCGCCTCGGCCGCCTCCACCACGCCGCGGGCCAGCAGCGCCTGCAGGAAGCGCCGCTGCGCGTCGTTCTGCGCGGCGGCCATGGCGGGCGGGGGCGGGGCTCCGACGGGGGCGCGGCTTCCGCGCGCTTTCCGGGCGCGGCAGCTCGGAGGCGCGCCTCCTCCAGTCTCCAGAGCGCCCTCTGGCGGCCTGCGCCGAGCCGGCGGGCGGAGGGGCGCGTCGCCTCTCTGGGCGCGGCTGCTCCGACGGCTTGCCCGGGGAGGCTCCTCCGCTGGCACGGAAAGGAGAGCCCTCAACCCGACCTGGGCAAGAAGCAGCCCGACTCGAGGAAGCGTTGGAGGGGGCGAAGGAAAGGGCAGCTCCGGGAGGCGTCTGGAAGCGACGGCCTCGAAAGCGCGGGAACTGTCCCGGCAGCGGGGTCCCCTCCGCCCGTGCTGGGCTGCTGGGGGAGCACCCGTACGGGCCTGCCTCCCTGCCCGCACTGCAATTGTATTTTTATCTAGCTCTTTTTATATGCAACTCAAGGCGGTGAACGTTAATACAGAACATAGAATCCTAGGTCTGAAGGAGACCTCAGAGGTCTTCCAGTCCAGCCCTCTGCTCAAGGAAAGAGCCTTATGCCTTCCCGGTGTGATCCCATTTATCCTTCAATAGACTAGACATACCCAATCCCTACAACCCTTCCACATACAATTTAGCATCCAGGCCCCTAGTCATCTTTGTGGCTCTTTTTGCATGAGTCTCAACATCTTTTTTCTATCGTGGTGACCAAAACTGGATGCAGTGTTCCAAGTGTGGCCTTACCAAGGCATTGTAAAGTGGTACTAACACTTCTCGTGATCTTGATTCTATCCCTGTTAATGCAGCCTAGCACTGTGTTGGCCTTTTTGGCCGCTGCAGAAGATGGCCGGCTCATACACAAGGGGTGATCCACTAGGCAGGACACCTAATTCCACAGTTGCTGCTCTTGAGCCAGGCACTTCCTATTCTGCACCTATGCACTTGGTTATACCTACTTAGTACTCCTTTCTATTTTCTCCCCAACAATCACCCTGTGATGATTGGGCTGAGAGGGATTGGCTCAATGCCACCCAGCCAACCTTCATACCTAAAGCAGGACTAGAACTCACCCCCTCCTTCACCAACTCTCCAAACTGGCCTTCATGTTGCCATCTTCTGGACCAAGGAAGCAACCCTGCCCTCTGGAACACCATCCCCGAGACAGGCATGGGGGTCCTCGAAGGCCTCAAAGACCTTGCAAAGTATGAGCCGAGTCTGCTAGTGAAGCCCATGTTGTGTGTTGTTGGTGGCTCTGGTTTTTTAATCCAGGCTGCCATGTGCTTGTTTTGGGGTTGTTTTGTGTCTGTAAATCACTATTTGTTCTGGCGACTGCCTGGACTGCTCTCTGCAGTTTTCTGGTCAAACGTTTTGGGAGCAATTAGCCCTTGCATCCTTCCTAGGGCTGAGTGAAAGTGACTGTCCTCAAGTGACTCAGCAGGCTTTGTGCCTAAGATGGGACTAGAACTCAGGGCCTCTTGGTTTTTAGCCTGGTGCCTTAAATCCGCTTCAATCCAGCTTGATATTGTGGTTATGGCAAAAAATGCTGACTCTCTAAGCACACACACAAACTCGAAAAATCGTCAAAGGATTCAAAGTGCGTATTATGCAAAGAAGCAGAAGAAACAGATCATATACTCAGCTCATGCAAGATCATACTAACTGATTATAAGCACTACCCAGTTGCCAAAATTATGATGTGCCACTAATAAAAAAATTGCTAGGAAAATAACATTGAAAAAGTAGTAAAAAATGAACAGGTTAAAATATTGTGGGTTCTTGGAAAGAACACAGTGCATATGAACGCAACATCAGCTTAAAAAATGGCAGCTGTGTCTTCATATTGTTGTGTATAGCATATAGAACATATGGCTGACTGCGATGGACCATAATCATTTATGCCATACTGGTGGCCTTTAGACCACTTTTAAGTACATCATAGGGGTGTGATGGCTCAACAGTTAAAGATGCTGAGCTTGTCAGCTGGAAAGCTGATAGCCTGGTTTGGAGACCCAAGGGTTGCATGATGGGGTGAACTCCTGTTACTTGCCCCCTGCTTATGTAGCAGTTGGAAAGCATGCAAATGTGAGTAAATAGCTAATACTTTGGTGAGTAAGTAACAGCATTCTGTGCCTCTCAGCATATAGTCATGCTGGCCACACAACTGCGGAGAAGACTTCGGACAATGCTGGTTCCCTCAGCTAAGAAACTAGAGTTGGACACGACTGGACAGGTGAAACCTTTGTCTGTACTGTTTAAGTGTATCCAAATAATCACAGATAACTTATCACATGAAATAATTAAACCTGAAATTAAAATGACCTACATAGGCAGCTGTGGTTTCACCACCAGTTCCCAAGGGAGAAGCCTAGGCTGGGGTCAGCATCCTCTGCATAGGATGAAGGCAGTTTCCTGCCTTGCAATTTAGGGTGCCTTGACTCCCCTCTGCCGTGCAGATATCGTTGAGCAGCTCAGTTGCACGAGAGGAACAACAGCAAAGCCTCTGAGGAGGCGGCCTGCTCTTTTATGGCCTCTGAATTCACCCTGCGAAAGTGGCTACCTGGCTGAGTTTTCGTCAAGCGGAGGGCCAGAGCAGCCCAGGCGCCCTAGAAACGGCTCCGGGCCCGCCTGCAACGAGGGGCTCCCCCCAAAGGCCGCCAGCCGGCAACCCAGCCCGGGGCCCCAAGTGACCCGGACCCCCGAGGGGCTTTCCAGCCCCGGACTCGGCTGCTCCGCGTTATGCCGAAGAGAAAGGCAACCGAGGGCGGCTCCTCGCCGACCTGGGTTCGGCTGGGGAACGCCGGGCAGGGTCCGGGGCGGCCCAAGTAGCCCCCTCATGGGCGCTCCGGTCCAGCGCGGCCCGCCTCGTGGCCAGCAGCCACCGAACGGCAGGCGGAGTGCGCGGGAGAAGGGATGCCCGCCGGCCGGGGGCGGCCTCGGTCCTCCCGCCGCGCCCCAGCGCAGCGGCGTCACCCAGCTAGGGCTGCGGGGCCCGGCCTCCCTTCTCCCGGCTTCCGCGAAAGGGCTTGGCCCGGCAGACGCCGCCCCCGCCCGCGTGGCGGCCAGCCGAGCCCGCCCTGCCATTCCGCGGAAGAGGAGCGGGGCCGCCTGGCGTCATTCCTGGGAAGCCGCGGCTGGCGGGGTTCGGGGCGGCTGCTGGCGCCAGCGGCGAGGAGGGACGGTCGGCGCGTCCCGGGCGCGGCGTCGTCGATGGGCCGGTGGCGGAGCGCGGCGGCGGGGCTGCGCCTGCTCTGCCTCCTGTGGCACCGTAAGTCCCGGCGTCGGTTGAGCGCTTCTGCGCGAGAGGGCCGGGAAGGGCCGGGCTCTCGCCTCTCAGGCCGGGCCGGAGACAGCCCGCTGTGGGCGAGGCTCGGCTGCGCGCGGCGCCCCTCGGCCTCTCCGAGTCAGCGTCCCCGAGGAGCGGA
Source organism: Crotalus tigris (assembly GCF_016545835.1). Taxonomy (NCBI): domain Eukaryota; kingdom Metazoa; phylum Chordata; class Lepidosauria; order Squamata; family Viperidae; genus Crotalus; species Crotalus tigris. The sequence goes on along the minus strand of NW_024096931.1, from coordinate 162,674 downwards.
GCCAGCGCGGAGGAGGCTCTGCCTGCCTTGGCCGCGGCAGCCGGGCCGTCTGTGGCCGTGCAGGGGGCGCCGGGATTCCGCGGAGGGGAAGGAGAAGGGGCGGCCCAAGTGCGACGCTCCCCCGTCGGCTGTCCCGCATTGCGATGAGGGCGGCCTGGGGCGCGAGAGGCCGGCGGAGGGCAGGCCGGCAGGGGGTGGTTGGCCTTTGCTCGCCCAGGTTCCCGAAGGACGTTTTGTTCAGTGCCGAGGGTTGCATTTGCAATATATTGTATATATAACGTACAATAGAGAAATAAGAAACGGTGCCGAAGCTCTGAAGGCGCCGCTCAGCCGCCCTCCCGACCTTCGGCAACCAAAACGGTCTCGCATCAACGTTGACTTTCGGTGGAAGCCCTCTTAAGTAAGTTTAGTATGCTGAACTAAACAATTAACAATAGACCAGCATTAATTCAATAGGGTTAACTTGAGATTTCATACTCATAATAATAAAGCAGGGGGCGGGGGGGGGCAACTGGAAAATTCCGCAGAAGCAGAAGTGTTGACTCTACTGTATGGAATGGAATGGAATGAAATAGAATGGGACCTTGGAGGTCTTCTAGTCCAGCCCTCTGCTCAAGCAGGACAACCTATAACATCTCAGAGAGATGGTTGTCAAGTCTCTTCTTAAAAATGTCCAGTGATGGAGCGCCCATGATTTCTGGAGGCAAGCTGGTTAATTGTCCTCACTGTCAGGAACTTTCTCCTTAATTCCAGGTTGCTTCTGTCTTTGGTCAGTTTCCAACCATTGTTTCTTGTCCTGTCTTCTGGTGCTTGGGAGAATAATTTGACCCCCTCTGCCTTGCAGCAGCCCCGCAGATACCTGAATACAGCTATCATGTCTCCCTTGTTTCTTCTTTTCTTTAGACTAGCCAAACCCAAGTCCTGCAGCCGTTCTTCGTATGTTTAAAAGTCCTCCTCTGTGCACTTCATCCAAAACAGTGGTTCTCAACCTTTCTAATGCCGTGACCCCATAATACAGTTCCCCATGTTGTGGTGACCCCCAAGTGGGTGTGGCCACCAATAAGAGAGAGTAGGACAGCTAGGGAAAAGGGAAAAAAATGGCGGACAGCATGGTTTGGCGACCCCCGTGAAATGGTCATTTGACCCCAAATGGGGTCCCGACCCACAGGTTGAGAACCACTGATCCAAAACAACAAAACTCGCTTTTAAAGGGTGACATATGCTTTTCCTTCTAGTGTTAGGTGATAATTTTTTTATCCAATCTCCATGTTGTCTTGATCCATCCCGATACGGCCAGGAAGAACACCTTAAATTCACAGTAGATGCCCTAAAAACATTCTACTATGGTATTAATATTTTGGACAGAGTCAAATACTATCCTTGTTTTAAGAGCACGGAAAAACAGTTTTGTGTTGCTCAAAGCAACTCTTTACTGGTTTACTAAGACAAGATGTTCCCGTTTGTTATTCCCCTTTCATCAATTTTCCCTCTGCTGCAGCTAGCCCCTGCTCTCTGACTGGGCATTCAGCCAACAGTTCAAGCTTCCATGCTCTGAATAAGGAGACTTCACCCCAGTCCTTACATTGTGGCTGTTGCATTGTCACCACAGACATAGGATCACAATTTGGGTGCTTGGCCATCAGCCTTCATTAACACCACATCATCCCATGATCACCATTTGCAACCTTCACAGCCAACCTCTCACTAGGAAAGTCAGTGGGGAAGCTGGCGGGAAGCCGCAGGTGGCAGTCATGTGGCATTGTGCTTAACAACCCAGAGTGACTCGCTTAATCACTGCAGCTAGATCCAATCAACTGCCATCATAATGTCAAGTGCAGTCCTGTGACTTTTCACTTTATGACTGCATCACTTAATGACAGTATTGCTGCTCTCAACTGCAGTTAATAAGTGAGGATTACCTGTATTAAAAAGGGTTACTGTCTTACAAGTTAGATTTAGTTTCTCGAAATCCTAGTAGAAGTAACCTGGACTAAGTCAAAGATGAATTAGACTTGAATTTTTTTTAAAGAAACTGCAAGTTTCAAAAATAGAACTGTATTTATATTGTGATTGGTAATTGTGAAAGCAACTTTGTTATCCCAAAATGACTCCATTTTCTGCAAGAGAGCATTTTTCAAAGTTAAAATTCCCCCCAAAGTAAGCTTTTCATGAGCACACAGGTCCTCAGCCCCATCTTTTCCACACCTGGGTTGCAGTCTGTTGTGGTAGGGGAAATAGGAGAAGGAAGGGATGTTGGAGATGTTCACCACCTTGAGTGATTTCTTGTAAAAATAATAATAAAGACCCTCCAGAAAGAGGCTACCCTGGCTGGGACCTGGAGTTAGAATGTCCACCCAGTGGTAAATTGGAAAATTCAACCCACCTGCAATGAAATCCTCACCCTTGCCAAAGAAAGTTTGAATGTCTTTGAATATGGGCCATATTAACAAAAACTATAAAACCAGTGCAGAGAAAAGAGACGGGCATATTCATAATAAGTGCAGCATTCAACCCCAATCTCTTCTAGGTGTCTTCTTTGTCTTTTATCTTCTTTGACCTGGACTCTGATGATACCAAAATTGCAGTTCTGCTAGAGATATGCGTGTTTGTTCCCTGCAAGAAATAAGAGGAAATAACTGTTTCAATGTCTTTTAGATTTCAAAAGAGGTCTAAGCAAACGGTCCTTTCTGCAGAATTCAGTGTGCAGCCAAACAGGACATGGGCAATGGTTCAGGTGGTGCACCATAGACTCTTCTTCCCCTAAGTGTGAAGTAAATATAATGTCTTGGTTAAAGAGAGGAGTTTGGGTTCTGGATTCAGGGCCGTATGGTTTCTTCCAAAGAAGGTCCCTATTTATCGAATCAAACGCTACACTGAGGTCTGTAAAAGTTGCAAACTGTTGGCTCCTTTACTGGTATAGTTTCCTACTAGGTGGCATAAAACGAAGCCGTTATCAACAATAGAGTGGCCAGACCTAAATCCAGATGGCTCTTCAGCTAACAGGCCCTTTCCAGCTACCAGTCCTCAAAGTCTTATATGAAAGACATTTGACGTACAGTTTTGCTGTGGTATCAGCTAATCGGTCTGTTGTTTAAAGGATCACCCTTATCTTCCTTTTCGTAAAGGGGGATCACAATGGAGAGCTCTCAACCAGCTGGAATTTGGCAGGAATCATTTCTAGGAGTAAATAAATCTGTGAGAAGTGACCCACCAGAGGAGCTGCCCGAGGAGTCCGCTAATCTTCCCTTCAGTTGCCGGAGGGACCCCAGGCCTTTGGCTGATGCCACTTACTGAGTCCTCTCTCCGCTGCAGCTGGGAAGAATTGGCTGTCATTTTCCTCCCAGGTGAAGCAGCTCTAGGGGCGACCCAGGAGAACCTCAAACCAAACCACTGAGTTTGGGCTTTGGGCTGCTGACTCTGAATTGAGCCATGGAGAAGACAGGCTTCTTATACCCCATAATTTTCTCATACTCTCGTCCAAGCTGAAGCACGGTTATTGTGGAGGTACGCCTAGTCAGCCTTCCTCTTTTCCCCAGGGAACCACATTCTGAGCCAGACCAGCGAGGTGGCCGGCTACCTGCCGGGGAAGGCCTTTTCGGTTACCACTTTTCTTAGTCCTGCAGTCCAATTTTTGTAGGCTATAAGGACAGAACCAACAAGAACAACTGAGTTGCAGCTGCAGTAACAGCAATGGCGATTAATTGGGGGCCAGTAGAGCAGGAAGATAATCCGTCTGCCTGAGGTCTGGGGGTCAGCACGCCCTGGGGGGGGGATGGGACAACTTGCCACAGCCGACTCGCTGTGGCCAACCTGCCACGGGACAATTTAACAATTCTATTTAATTATTTTAAAATACAAATTATTGTAATGTTTGCCATTCCCGTTTCATTCTGTCCCTCCTTTTGCATCCTTTCTTTAATGATTCTATTCCACCATTTCTTTGATGTTGGCCGTGGCGAGTTATCAGAGACCCTCTGGGGAGTCCTGCTATCACACCCAGCGGACAAGGAAATGCTGAGAAACCCCGGAGCAGCTGGGAGCAGCTGATGGTGGCAGAGGCAGAGTTGGGAAGCCCAAGGCTTGAGGTCAGTCTAGGGCAGTGTTTCCCAAACTTGACAATTTTAAGGCATGTGGACTTCAACTCCCAGAATTCCACAGCCAGCATTGCTGGCTGTGGAATTCTGGGAGTTGAAGTCCACATGCCTTAAAATTGTCAAGTTTGGGAAACACTGGTCTAGGGGACAAATTGAGCCACCAGCCAGCCAGAGAGAGACCCAGTGACTGAACAAGGAGTGAGGCTGGGGGGGGGGCTGACCAAAGTCCAACTGCATGGCCCACCAGAGAAGCAGGTGAGCTGGAGAGCAGCAAAGAGCACATGGGGCCCAAGGGACAGCGAGGCCAAGGGTCAAGGCACAGCCGGATGGAGGAATTGCGGTACAGCTGTGAACCTCTGGAGAAGCAGCCGGGAGGCAGATGCCTTGATGGTGTGCCAGTGAATTTGGGGCCAGTGGGAACCAGACGACAGATCCCCAGTAGGTGAATTTTGTTAAGAACCGTCAGCCAAAGGTCTCCTGTAGTGTGGACTGGATTGCAAATTGGCGGTGGAGTTGCCCAGACTTCAACATGCCATCCCTGGGCTGAAGTAGCCCAGGAGTTCATGGCCTCTGTGGTGGCCGTGGGCCTCTGCCAGGTCATTCTTGCCTTATTTGGGACAGAGACCTCTCTCTGGACTTGGTTTTCTCGTCAGGGCAGCGGCAATGTGATCGGAGGGACGAGCTTTCCTCAGCTCCTCTGTCAGGGGCAGATCGTGCCCTTGTGGCTTTGAGGCTCTGCTACCCTACCTTCCCTCCGCAGGGAGGTTGAACCCATTTAACTGGTCCACCCCAGCAACTGGTGGGCCCAGCTGGGTTCCAGAGGGAGCCAGGGAAAATAGCTGCCGATCTACTGCCTAGCCCTGCTGCGACCCTGGCGGCTGCCTGGCATAGGGAGACGGAGTCTCAGACAGGATGTGGCCTCCCCTGGCCCATCGCTCCGCTTGGTTCCCAGAGGGGTTGGGGCAGCTGGAAAGGGCCCAGGGATGCCTAGCGTGGTGCTGGAGGGAAGGAAGAACGAACTCGACCAAACATGCTTTAAGGCCACTATTTAGGTTTACCTCACGGTGGTGAGAGCGGCCAAGCCTCAATACCCCTTTGCCCTCATTGCACCTGCAGAATGCCACCCAGCGGCCTTGCTTAGGGTCCCACAGACTCTGCCTGGAAAGGGTGGGCCAGACATCTTCCTACAGGGTTGTGCGGAGGAATTTTCCAGGCATCTGGAGGATAAAATCACTCCGTTTCATTCCCAGTTAGGTACCAAGCGTGATGCAAGTGCTGTGGAGATGCCTGGGGCGAATTACCCAGTTCTGTGGGAACCATTTGATTCTGCTGGAGCTGAGGAGGTGGACAGGGCCCTTCAGAATGCAAAGGCCGCCACCTGTGCATTCGCTCCATGCTGCTCCGGGCTGGTTGAGGTGCCTGGGAGGGGTCCAAGCCATGGCGAATTCATCCTTGTTGGAGGGGCTGTTCCCAGCTCCTTCTAAAGAGGTGCTGGAGTGCTCCCTCCTTAAGAAGCCACTGCTGGACCCCACCATTCTGGACAACTTTTGCCCAGTCTCCCACCTCCCCTTTTTAAGAAAGGTGACCGAGAAGGTGGTAGCATTGCAACTCCAGAGGATCCTGGCGGAAATGAGTGATCCAGACCCTTTTCAGTCAGGCCCTGATAAGGGACCAAAATGGCACTGGTCTCTGTTGTTGCCCTTGCCTTCTGGAATATTTCTCTCCCTTCCCCCCCCCCCCCAGCCCCAGGAATGAGGCAGGACCTCAGTCTCCTGGCCTTCCAAACAGGACTTAAGACGTGCCTCTACGGCCTCGCAAGGGGGACCTGGGGGAGCTTGCAGCCATGGGGCTGCTTAATGCCCTGAAAACCCTCCCCTTTTGACTAATTTGAATGTCCTGCCTCCTCTTAAAATGTTTACCTTTTATATATACTATTTTATATTTTAACATTTTACTGTATACCACCCAGAGTCCCTCTTTGAGATAGATGGGTGGTTGAGAAATACGAAAAATAAAAACATTTGTGCAAGGTGAAGAAATTGTCTACCGGTCAGGACAATGTCTCATTGCGGTCAGAGCCACAGCATCCCCTCTGGGCCATGTTACGCTTCCTTCTGTGGAGCTCTACATGAAGCAAGACCCCATTTGAGAAGGAGGTGGGTGTCTGAATGTGCATTGACGTTTACAGCAACTGCTCGGTGGTCCCTGCCCTCTGTTACATAAAACAGAAAAGGACATTACAATTTAGCACATTGCTGGTCAGGGAACTCTGGGAGTTGAAGTCAAGCCATCTTCAAGCTGCCACGGTTGAGAAACAATGATTTAGGAGACAAATGAAGTCTAAAGTGCTGCTTGATTTGTCTTGATGGTGAGTAAAGGGCTGAGCAAAGGTTTGATTCTTGCCTCCTACAATTTACAGGTTATACTGGCATTCCTGGTTTAACAACTGTGTATCAGCAGCATTTCTTTGCAGCTCCCTAAAAGGCCATGGCAGTAACAGAATGGAATTCTTCAGGAAAGTTAATGTTCTGATACAAACTTGTACAGGAGGCCTCAGCCTCACATTGCAGTGAGGTGACCTCTATCAAAGTTTGTTCCAAATTCACCCAGATACCTGGGGAATAATAAACACTTTCATGGGAGTGTATAAACATTCAATCCCAGAGGCAAACCATAGATTTGTTGTTTTAGTTGCAAAGTCGTGTCTGACCCATCGCGACCCCACGCACAACGTTCCTCCAGGCCCTCCTGTCCTCTACCATTTTCTGGAGTCTATTTAAGCTCACGCCTCCTGCTTCAGTGACTCCATCCAGCCACCTCATTCTCTGTCGTCCCCTTCTTCTATTGCCCTCAATCTTTCCCAGCATCAGGCTCTTCTCCAGTGAATCCTTCCTTCTCATTAGGTGGCCAAAGTACTTGAGTTTCCACTTCAGGATCTGGCCTTCTAAAGAGCAGTCAGGGTTGATCTCCTCTAGGCCTGACCGGTTTGATTGCCTTGCAGTCCAGGGGACTCGCAGGAGTCTTCTCCAGCACCATAGTTCAAAGGCCTCAATTCTTTTGCGCTCAGCCTTATGGTCCAGCTTTCACAGCCATACATTGCAACTGGGAAAACCATGGCCTTGACCATACACATTTTTGTTGGCAGGGTGATGTCTCTGCTTTTTAGTATGCTATCTAGATTTGCCATAGCTTTCCTCCCCAGGAGCAAATGTCTTTTAATTTGTTGGCTGCAGTCCCCATCTGCGTCGATCTTGGAGCCCAGGAAAATAAAATCTGTCACTACCTCCATTTCTTCCCCATCTATTTGCCAGGAATTGAGAGGGCCGGATGCCATGATTTTGGTTTTCTTAATGTTGAGTTTCAAGCCAACTTTTGCACTCTCCTTCTTCACCCGCATCAAGAGGCTCTTTAGTTCCTCTTCACTTTCTGCCATTAGAGTGGTATCATCTGCATATCTTAGGTTGTTGATATTTCTCCCAGCAATCTTAATTCCACCTTTTGATTCATCTAGCCCTGCCTTTCTCATGATGTGCTCTTCATATAAGTTAAATAGGCAGGGCGACAAAATACAGCCTTGCCGGACTCCTTTCCCAATTTTGAACCAATCAGTGGTTTGTTTTTCCCTCGTGCAAAGTAGCCAATTATTGGACAATGCAGAAAATTGCAGTCTGTTTATTCTGTACAGCACAAAGATGGGGACTTAGCTTAGCTTGTATACACCTTTGGAAAAAGGCATGTGATCATTAGCAAGTAGTTGGCAACAAGCCACAAAGGATTCACACCCCTGGCAGAGGCTGCACCTCCCAGAAGGAGGGTTTGTGAGTAAAACATTGCTGGCCTCAGCCTTTGTCCTTCAGTGATGGGGCTGGTAAGGAAGTATGCAAAACTCAAATGATCTGCAGCATGAAAGGAGAAGTTAACCTGAATTAACTGCTAGCCTGATTCAAGTTCCTTGATAAGGTTGTCACACAGTCTTCCAAGGATTTTAGGGCATGGATGTGAGGGCCAAAAGGAAAACTTCTTAAGACAAGAAGCAACTAATAGAAACTGATCAAGGAGAGAAGCAACCTAGAACTAAGGGGAAACTTCCTGACAGTTAGAACAATTACTCAGAGGAACAGCCTGCCTCCAGAAGCGGTGAATGCTCCAACACTGGAAGTTTTTAAGAAGAGGCTGGACAGCCATTTGTCCGAAATGATGTAGGGTTTCCTGCCTGAGCAGGGGGTTGGACTAGATGACCTCCAAGATCCCTTCCAATTTTATTATTATTATAAAAGGAAGGATTTTTCAACAAAATGGACTTTCTCTGGATAAGACAATCTATACCTGTCCTTTAACCTTGTATTGGAATTTGGCAGCTGAGCAAAAAAGGTGAATAAGCACCTATGATCATTTCTTTTTTATTTTTATTTTTTAAAATTTTATTCAAAACATTAAAATACAACTCCAAAAAAGGATAAAAAAGAAAATACAGAATAAAGCAAAACTAGACAAGACAAAAAACATGTCTATAAAAAGAAAAGCAAACATACACACATAAATTGTCTCAATTGAATACCGATATGTTTCAAGAATACTAGTTCCCCCCACCCCCGCAAAACAGGCCCACCATTAATTAACTTCTACAAGTCTGTTTACCTCCTATCCCGTTTGACCTGACATCTACTCACAATATATATTTTTAAAAAACTTAGTTAACAGGTAAAACCAATAGCTGAGTTAAACTTCAAAGCCTTCTGTTAAGAATCTATTATTGTATTTTACTCATAGAAATTCCACAACGGCTTCTAAGCTACCACAATCATTGTCTCTCATCCGTCCAGGATCAAATATCGTCGGCTGATTCTTAATAATAAGGCTTTTCCTTAAAATTTTTAACTGGGATTTCTCCCAACACTTGGATCCCAGTCCCCAGAATCATACGTCTCTGTTGTAGATATCACCACAGCATTGTTGTTCAAAAAAATCTACTGATTGAAACGTCTCTTAACATTTGTTCTCCAGCAGGATATAACAAGTCCATTTCACAGTCTCCATCAGTCTTCTTAAAAACATCCAGCTCATTGCTCATCACTTCTGTCTTTGACTTTGTGTCTTTCTGATGCCTGTCCCTTTTAGTCTTCTCCAGCCAGCCAGCCCTTTTCAGAGCAGACTACTACCACTACTTCAAATCTGCCAGCAGCAAATTAGATTTCAATCATCTGATTGCAAGTCTGGTTTAACAGCTGATCCTGGCACCTGAATATCAACTTTGATTTAAAACTATTGTTATTTTATCAAACGTTTAATCTAAATTTTCAGTTTGAACTTGAAAGTTGAAAAATATTTTTTCAATGGCTTTTGAAAGGTCTTTATCCTTAAATTGATCCAGTGTTTGCATTTTTGATATATTTCAAAATGTAAACAATTCCTCTCAAGGGCAGGGGAAGCATCATAACAAAATAACCTTGGAGAACATTGAGATAATCTTTCCCACAATAAAAGTAAGTAGAAAAAACAGGGAAATTTCCACCAACGATTTAGAAAATAAGACCAGAGCTTTTACAAGTTAAAAAAAATGTGAAAATACAGATATAAATCATATCAGATTACTTTCACCTCCTAGAAAATCTCCTATGAACTTCCATATGGAAAAAGTAAAATGACTTGGAACAGCAAATAAAGCAGTAAAAAAAAACCCACAAAAATTCACTTTAATATCCAGCAAGGGTTAGAATAAATCAGCATTCAACCAATCGATTAACATTTAAAAGGAAAATCAAAAGGAAATTTCAAAGTGTGCAGTTAAAACCGAGGTGTGTTTAAAACAAACTGAAAGGAAAAGATGGAGACCCAACTTCCTGCTGCTCCTACTGAAAATTGCAACCTTCAAGATTCCTCTTCCCGTGTAACTCCATGGTTGTCCAAGGATCATTTGGGGTTATTCCTAGTTGCTCCATTCAAATCCAAGAGTGGTGAAATTTGGTGGTGAAATTAGCTGTTTGTCAGCAGGAGAGAAAAATCACTCAGCACGGCACCTATGATGTCTGTGCCTCCCCATCCTAGTTCCTCCCTGATCTTATTGCTCAGTCTTTCTCCTCCCATGCCGTTGACCCAGGTCTTAAAGCCAGGTCTTGAAATATGCTCAGCCAGTTTCTTATACCACAATCAGACCAGACTTGGACAGAAATACAGGCATATCTTGTTCTTCCATCCTGCTAGATTCCAAGTTGATATACAGAGAGTTACATGATTAATCATTCGTGTAGGAGAGCGGGAAATGAAGCTGGCCAGGGTGGATTGTAATACATACTCTTCAGTCATTCATCAGCAGGTATCAGGTCAAGGAAATCTGAAATATTCAGCTACACACATGGATGCGTAACTTGCATCTTCCTTGAAGCCACTATAAGGGGAAACAGCTTACCAAGAGTATTCAACTCATCCCCAGGTTGACTGCCTTTTGTTGCAATATTTTGTCTAGTGTTGATGTGGATCTGACCTGACCCTCCGGTATGTACCTCAGAAGCTGAGTGGCTTCAAAATTTGCCTGTATTTGCCAGAATAAGGATGTTGCTGAATTGTTTGTGGTGGTAGGTTCATCTGAAGCATTCAGAATTATCTTCTAAATCCTGCAGTTCATAGCGAAGCAAAACTTTGGAATGGTGGGGCTTAGTTTTACATCAGAGGAGATGCAGCCTTTAGATGGGTGCTGCAACAAAGCCCCTCTTTGCCTGTTGCTGTTGCCAGATCATCTTCCTTCTGGCTTTTCTGTTGAGGAACCTCAGATAGGTGGAAATGTATCAGAGCTGTGTTTAGATTGTTATTGTTGATATTGCAACTCTTTTCAGTAGGTATTGCCACTAAATTGATCAGATTGCTGCTTTCAATATGATTACTTAGTTATTCAATTTCTATATAGCTACCAACTCAACTCAACCAAGTGACTCTTCACAGCTTGCAGTATTACAAGTTATGTGGATTAACCCACACAGAAGATAAGTCTATTGATAATTTGTGTACCCCCTTTGTGACGCTTAGGCCATTAATTAAAGGCTGTTCTATTGCTCCTGTCCTCGACCTAATTTTGTGTAGAATGTGATGCACCAGGGAAGGCATGGAAAGCTGCTTCTTCTATAGAAATATTGTGATTGTTTTCAGCAATTAATGCACTCCTAGATTTGGCAACAGTATTCTTAGAACAATATGTCCCCACAGTTGCCTTTCCACCAGAAGATTCTCAACCTACCCCATAAATCAAAGGCCACTGATTTCCGTACACTATACTACGTCTTCCATTACTACATGCTGTAGGGCAAGGGTGTCAAACTCAATTTCATTGAGGGCCGCATCACTATTGCGGTTGCCCTCGGGGGGCTTGGTGGGTGTGTCCAGGGTGGGTGCAGCCTACTGGGTGGGCGTGGATGGAGCGGGTGTGGCCTACTGGGTGGGCATGGCCAGCTCTACATCATTCACATCAAGGTTCCTGTGGGGGCCTGGGCAGGAGTGGGACAGATCTGAGGGTCTCTGGCGAAGGCGGTGGGACCGGGGCAAGCACCAAGGCATGGTCCATTTCTTCATTCCTCACAAAGGGTGACATCTCCCCAGCATGCACCCAGGGAGTGGGGCCGACATGGCAGGGGCTGGTTCCTCGCTGTTTCCAAACGGCTTTGTGGAGCTAAGACTGAATGCATTTCAGCATAGATGGCCACCACAAAATTGTACATTGGCTCCTGGCCGGCCTGGGCCAGGGCCCGGGCCAAGGCAGCAGGGGCCGTTCCCTCACTGTTTCCAGGATAGCTTCGCAGGCCACATGAAACCACTTCGCGGCCGCATCCGGCCCCTGGGCCTTGTGTTTGACATGTCTGCTGTAGGGCATAGCTTCCTTCATACTTACTAGGTAGTGTTTTCTAGATAAGTTCACCATGAATCCATTAAAAACTTCTTTGAAAAGTCACGTGTGACGCCCAGGAAGCTTCTCTGATGCTTTTGGAGACAAACAGTCCATTTATTTGCGGTAATTACTGCTACAATCTTTTTCTCATAGCAATAACATATTGTCCATGTAAGAGTGTGAGTGGCATCCTCTTGTGTCTCTGTCCACCCTTTTGGCTCGGACTATTTGACAAGCAGGAGGAGGGGGGGTCACTTCTGCTCTCTGAACTAAGGTGAAGGAGGAGGCTTCCCCTCTTCCAGGACAGAAAAAGGGGGGGGTGGCATAAGAAGCTACCTTTTGCCCATCGTTCGTGACATAAGCAGATCCACCTACACAGTCTGCATTCAAAATCAGGACAAGCCATTGTCGGAGAAAGTCCTGCTCAGATCCTGTGCAATTAGGGATAAGAGCTGGGCAGGTAACTTAGATCACAGCCCCATGTTTATAACATCACATGCTATTTATAACCAGGAACAGGACTATAAACAGGCTGCCGTTTTGCTTATATCCAGCCAAAGACAGTTATGCAGGCCCGGAGAGAGTCCTGCTCCTTTAACCAAAGAAGCCCAACCGCGTAGCGATGTATCCAATCCAACAAGTGTTTTATAGGATTCTTTTGCTTCTGCTCCGAAAGACCTAAGAGATCTACTTTTCTGCAAAGGATGCGGTCCATTCTGCTGCAGAGTTTTGGGGAAATCACCTTGAGCTATGCCAGACTATTTGTCTAAATATATCTGTCAACTCCACAATGAGCATGGCTGCAGCCATTTTCTCTTCTCATTCTGGTTGCCACATCAAATGGAGGGAGGAGGGCTGCCCAGGTGCTTCGTTAGTCAAAATAATCTTGTGTCCTGTGGGAACCAAGGTCATCTATTGCTCCCAGGACCAGGGACTAGATGTTGCATAAAAAACCCGCCAAATGAGTATATTGGGGAATGTAGTTGCTTGCATAATTTTGTGGGTGGGACATGAAACTTTGTAATTGGGCAATTGTTACTTGTGTATTCAGACTTGGTTTCACTTTTGACCGTGCCAATACTTTGTACCTAATAAAAATGTTCTCTGAGGAATTTTCAAGCCTTGGAGTTCTGCTTTATTCATCTCTGTCTGTCAGAGCCATGACATTAAACCAAGTCTCCTAAAACTTTTGGGGGGGTTTTCTGGGATGCTGGGCCCTGACCACCTACCCATACTTTGGGAGAGCGGTGAAGACTCGGTGAAGATTTGAAGATGGAGGAAAAGAGTGGAGCTGTTGTTGGCTGCAACGGAGCTCTGGCTGTTGGAGCATAAGCAGCTGCTCCAGTCACTGAGGAGGCATCACTGCCAGGGGCTCGGCCAAAGTCCCAGTTTATCTAACCTGGGAAGCTGGTACCACAGGGGGGGGGAACTACGATCCTGGCGGACCTCTATCAAGCCGAAGAGGAACTCCTGTTGCTGCTGTCCTATTGCTGCTGTCATCCGCGGCATACCAGAAGGGAAAGGGATTGATCAGAGGAGATGACTCCAGAGACAAAGTTCCAGTCTGCAGTCCACAGCCCCTTGCTGGAGCAGCTGAATAAGAAGTTCGGTAGATTGGAGGTAAAAGAGACGGTTCCCATCACCCAGGATGTGTGCACTATGGGGGGGGGGAATTCCAAGAGCTACCCATCTCTCCCCCCCCCCCTCGTTGGAGTCCCAGCCCAACTGCAGGAGCCTGTGCCACCTCACCTATTTCCCAGCTAGCGGTGATGTAGAGCCCTGTATCCCAACCAACCAAGCCCACTGCTGTGGCCTCAGTCTGTCAGTCCAGGAGCCTGGCCAAAGGAAGTCTGGAGAGTGGTTCGGCCACATCCCCAGGACCAACAGGCAATCCAGCAGCAAATTGTGCCTTACTACAATTTGAACCACCTCCCATCAAGTCTACTTTTGATAGGGACCCTGAGAAGCTATCCTTCTTCTTGAACCAGGTGTGGGATCATCTAGATTGCTAGGCTTGTGCCTACCTGGATGATGCTCAGATGGTGAATGCTGTGATGGCCAATTTGGAGAGGGAAGCAGCCAACTGGGTGACCAACTTCTATGATGAAGGGGCTCCTGAACTGCAGAATGCTAACCTATTCATGGAGCAACTGAGAGGCCGTTTTGAAGACAAATCCCAGACCCTGTTGGCCGAGAAGGAGAACCATCGCCTGAAGCAAAGAGGCCGCCCCACTAAGAATATGTTCATGAATTCAAAAGAGTTACTAGTCAGCTGGGACAGTGGCCGGAATGATCATTGATCAACTACTTCAAGCAGAGGCTAGACCACAACTTACTACAAATAATGCTGGACATCAAATTGGACTGACCAAACTGAAGCCACAGCACATGCAGGAGAAATGCCTTTTGGGCCAATGTTTCCAGGCCACTACAACCACCAAGCATCAGCCAGGGGTCATATCAAGTGCTATCGATGCTATGGAATGCCTGGCTCCCAAACCCCCACCAAGAAATGCACCAATTGCCACCACAAAGCCAAAGAAAGCTCCCAGAGGAGGAAGAGAGAAGACAAACTGTGCACGGCAGGACCCAGCTTTTGGACACCCCTGTCAAACATCCTACCTCGCCCCTGGCAAGAAAGACTCAGAGTTGATCAGTTCACAGGTGGCTTTCAATTTACTGAGAGGAATCTTCGGCATGCAGTTCAAAGGTACACCGCTTTCAAAGTCCATGCTGGGAGCAATTGCCTCCCAGTGCTGTATTTACATGCATACACAGTGCTGTATTTACATGCCCCCGCCCATCTAACCAGCAACCGGCCATGAAGCCTCAAATGGCTGGCAGCAACGCCCATCAGTCTTTTCGCCTCAGCTGTCCGCGGCCGCATCCCAGCCGGCTCTCAGCTCTCCCCGCCCCTGCCAGCTCCAAACACCCCCTCTGCCGCTTTGCACACTGTTTTGGTGAGACCAGGTCCGTCCACTGTCTATCGGCTCATCAGCAGACTGGCGCAGTTCCAGAGATGACTCCCCGATTGCCCGTCAGCCTGTCAGTTGTTCGGCGGGTCGGTGCAGCTCCAAAGATGGCTCCCCAACGGCCCGGCGACTCAGCAGCCCGTCAGCTGTTTGGCGGGTCGGGGAACACCTCCAAGGACAGCTGGCATGTGGCCACATCCCAGCTGATCAGCTGTTGGAAGCTCTGGCTGACTGGAGGTGGGTGGGTTGCTGCCAACGTTCTTCACCCTGCGTGCCATCCTCGCCCTCCCCCACCTGTTTATGTCGAACCTGGAGGGCTTGACAACCCCCTCCTGCCGAGCCCAAGGCAAGAGCCCAGCCAGAGCCATTCAAGATGCTGATGCCCTATGACAGTGATGAGGAAGGCGAGGAGGGTCTGATGGTAAGTCAACCCATCCCACCTTTTGCCATTGCCGCCAAGAAAATAGTACCCAAAACCGGGGCCCAAATGGACTTAAACATGTTAATAGACTCAGGTTGCACCAGGTGCCTAATTAATCTGCCCACGGTGCTCAAGCTGGGGATTGAGGCAAGGCTGTTACCCCTAGTCATGAGGTTTGAACAAGCTGAGAGATCCCTTATCAGTGGTGAACCTGCCACACACCTGACAGAACCAGTGTGATTGGAAATGGGTCAGCACTGGGAAATCATCCATTTTGTGGTGATCCCAAAAATGACTGAGGTTTTGATTTTGGGTCTGGTCTGGCTCAATAAGTGGCACCCATCTTGTGGGAGAATGGAGTGAGGAATTTAAGGTTGGGGGTAGGTCCCTTCCATCCTGCCACCATCAGTGCTACAAAAGACTATACCATAAATGAGGCTCAGGAAGAGCGCCCTGAAACACTAAAGGCTGTTGTCGAGAAGCTGTCAGGAATCCAGCTTGTCCCAACCGAATACTGTGATTTAGCTGAGGCGTTTAGTCAGAAAGAGTGTGACGTCCTCCCCCCTCTCCAGGCTATGGACTATACCCAGAGCCAAGCTCCCAAAGCCAAAAATGTACCCAATGGCACCCAGAGAGATGAAAGAGTTAAGAGAGTACATTGATAAGAACCTGGCTCAGAGTTTCATCCAACCAGCCAAATCATGTGCAGCAGCCTCTGTATTGTTCAAAGAAAAGAAGGATGGGTCGCTGAGAGTATGTGTAGATTTTAAAGGATTAAATGCTGTCAGCATAGAAAATATGTACCCCCTTCCCGTGATGAAGGATATGTTAGTCCACCTGGCAAAGGAGAAAGTTTTTACAAAGTTGGATTTAAGGGAGGCTTGTTACCGAGTCCGGATTAAGGAGTGAGATGAATGGAAAACCGCCTTCAATTGCCCTCGGGAAGCTTTCAGTTTAAAGTGATGCCTTTTGGACTACAAGGAGCTCCTGCTGTATTTATGCAGTTAATCAACCAGGTGCTCCATGACCATCTATATAAGGGAGTTTTGGTTTATCTTGATGACATTTTAATTTACACTGGGACTATGGAAGAGCATTTTAAATTGGTCCGCAAAGTGCTGAGGAAACTACTGAAGGCTAAACTATACACAAAGCTATCTAAATGTGAGTTTCACCAAACACGCCTTGACTATCTAGGGTACCAATTTTCAAATGAGGGGATAGAAATGGATCCTGCAAAGGTGAAAACTGTATTGGAATGACAGCCCCCTTGCACCCATAAACAACTTCAAACCTTTCTGGGGTTTGCTAATTTTTACCGCCAATTTATCCCCTCTTTCGTGAAAATAGCCATGCCAATAACCAACTTATTGAAAACAGGGAAAGGGGGGGAACCCTAACCTTGTCAGCCATTGCCATGGTCCCTAGAGTGTCAAGCTGCATTCAAGAAACTAAAAAGACTCTTTGTAGCCAAACCTGATCTCAAGCACTCTGATCCTGAAAAGCAATTCATCATTCAAGCCGATGCAAGTGATGTGGCTGTGGGTGCTGTCCTCTTACAAAAAAATCACGGGGGGAATTACAACCCTACGCTTATACTTCCCGGAAGCTAACCAACACAGAGAGTAGGTAGGCCCTTTGGGAGAAGAGGGCTTTTGCGGTACGATGGGCATTACTGACATGGCACCACTTTTTGGAAGGGGGGGGGAGATACAGTTTGAAATGTGGACTGATCACAAAAATTTGGAAGCTCTGAAAACCCCCTGTAAATTATTCCCTAAACAAGTCTGGTGGGCTCAATACTTCAATCATTTCAATTTCACCTTAAAGTATCTTTCAGGGGGTAAGAATTTTTTGGCTTTGTCTAGGATGCCTCAGTGCAAATGCCACCAAAAGGAAATCATTAATTCTATCATTCCTTTATTGCAATCTGCCTCACAAATAACCACTAGAACTCAATTGCAAAAGCAATCCACTGGTCCTAATGACTGCTGACTGAAAAGACTCAAGGACCAATTAGAGACTGACACTTGGTTCAAGGAGAATAAATCTCTATTAACCCTTCAGGGAGGGCTAGCCTGGAAGGGTTCTAAGCTGAACTGTCTGAGTGCCTCAGGATCAAGGCCTTTCAGCGCAGCCATGATGCAAAGCAATCTGGTCACTTTGGGTTCCTGAAAATGTCACATTTGGTATGAAGGCAGTTTAGGTGGCCAGGCATGAAAAAAGACATCTAGAGTTATGTGAAAAGCTGTGCCACCTGCACTGCTATGAAGAAACGTCCTGGGAAGCCTCCAGGGGTCCTGCAGCAAGTAGCTTACCCTTCCCAGCCTTGGGAAGAAATAGCTATGGATTTTATAGTGGACCTGCCTGAAAGCAAGGGGAATACTGTAATATGGACTGTGATTGATCTATTTTCCAAACAAGCTCATTTCATCGTTTGTTCAGGGCTTCCCTCTGCTCAGAAACTGACCAAGATGTTTTTGAAGCACATCTATCAGCTCTACGGAGCTCCTAAGTGGATTGTTTTGGACAGGGGGTTCAATTTACTGCGAAGTTCTAGAGGGAGTTCATTAAGCTTATTGGGTCTACTCAGGGGCTTTCATCAGCTTTTCATCCAAGTACTAATGGGGCAGCTGAATGTACAAACTCAATGGTGGAGCAATACCTCAGATGCTATGTTAATTACCAGCAGACTAACTGGGCCGATCTTTTGCCTTTCACTGAAGTAGCCTATAAAAATACTGTGCGCAGTAGCGCTGGTCTTACATCATTTAAGATAGCTACCGAGAGGGATTTTGTGCCTATACCTGAATACCCCCAGGAGCCACCTGCTTCTCAAACTCTGGATCAGTGAGAGACCTCCTTCCCAAGTGTTTGGACCAATGTCAAAAAAGCATTAATCCAAGCTGCTAAGATTAAGGAGCAGGCTGATAAGAAATGCTCCCCTCAAAGACCATTTTATGTTGGGGAAAAGATTTCTTTCAACTAAGTATTCGAGATTGAGGTTACCCAGCAAAAAATTGGGGCCAAAGTTTCTGGGCCCTTTTCCTATCACCAAAATCATAAATCCTGTTACCATGGAGTTAAAGCTTCCATGGCTTTTGGGGAAAGTCCACCCTGTGTTCCATTGTAGTCTGTTGAAACCTGTGTCTGAATCCTCTTTAAGACCTATTCCAAAGAAGCCGCCGTGTCCAATAGTGGTAGAGGGGGAAACACATTATGAAATAAAATGAATTGTTGATTCTAGGTTGTACAAGGGGAAGTTACAATACCTCGTTAAGTGAAAAGACTATCCACTGTCAGAAACTACATGGGTGAAATGTACAAATGTGAAAGCAGACAGGTTAATAAAAAAAATTTACGACAAATATCCTTATAAGCCTCAAAGAAATACTTAACATGCTTTTTGTTCCCCCTCCAGGAGGCTCTTTCTTTTTAAGAGGGCCAACTGCCAACTCTACAATGAGCATGGCTGCAGCCATTTTCTCTTCTCATTCTAGATTGCCACATTGAACAGAGGAAGGGGATTGCCCAAGTGCTTCATTAGTCAAAATAATTTTCTGTCCCGTGGGAACCAAGGTCATCTACTGCTCCCATGACCAGGGACTGGGTGTTGCATAAAAAAGCCAACCAAATGAGTATATTGGGGGATGTAGTTGCTTGAATAGTTTTGTGGGTGGGACATGAAAATTTGTAATTGGGCAATTGTTACTTGTATATTCAGACTTGGTTTCACTTTTGACCATGCCGATACTTTGTACCTAATAAACTTATTCTTTGAGGAATTTTCAAGCCTTGGAGTTCTGCTGTATTCATCTCTGTCTGTGGGAACCATGATAATATCAGCTTCCTCACTATTCTTTTGTACTTTCCTAGTTGCGTCTTCAAAGAATGTCCAGCCAAGGTGCCTCACTGATTTTGCCACTGAACTGGTTTGTCGCTGGGAGGTGGGTGCCATCACCAACTGCACCATGGAGTTTAAACTACTCTACCAGGCAAATTTTGCAACGTAAGTATTAGCAAAGCTGTGTGTTGTGCTGACGGGTACAACAGTCCTCTGTTCAAGGATTGGAGGTGTGGGATCTGTTATAAAGCAGGGACTCTCATAGTTGCAGGGACTGGGGAACCGAGTGGTCAATCGAAGAGCTTGGAGTAGCTATGCAATTTCCTCCATCCACGCTCACACTGTCACAGGGAGTTGATTTAGGCCATTGACAGGATCACACTCTTCTAATGATGCTGACATGTCCTCAAGAGGGTGTTAAGTCATTCTTGTTTCTTCTTGTTGTTTCTTCTGGCAGAATTTTAGTTCCTTCATGAGATTTTTAGCTCTCCCATTTGGCAGAGCCAAATTAGCTTTTTGGTAGGATTGTAAGGTACTGTGGTAGCCCTGAGGAGACAGACCCCTCCCCGGCACCTTCTCATTGGCCCAGTGGAGCCCTTTCAGAGAGCGCCTGGATGGTTAACATAGGGGAATGACTTCTGGGGTGGCTTTGCAAGATCTTTTATAGGCAGAGAGGCATCCAGAGCCTGTCTCATTCAGCAGTCGTGAATGGTTCTGGTCACAAAATGAGTAGGGTGGACCAACTCAGCTTGTTCAATCTGGTAAGGAGGGTCTGGTGGTCCCTTCTAGCTCCGTTATATTGTTACTGTTACCTTCTTGAGAAGAAATCTTCCCAGGCATCATGGATAATGCAGACCTAGAGAGGTTGCTAACCACCCCCACATTTTCTCAGGCTGTGCTTCCCACATTCCCTGCTGGGGAAGATGATCCTGAGATGGTAAGTGGGCTGCCTCCAGTAGGCCAGTGAGGCTACTACCTGCAAAATCTGCTGTGCCTCAACATTGCCTGTCATCAGTAACACCTGCAACACCAGGCTGGTCAGGCACAAATCCTTGGCTTCTAAAAGTGAAGAGGGAGAAACGTGTCTCAGGAGCAAAATTTCTCTCCTGGTCTCTTTTGTGGGTCTGCCTAGCACGCCTTGCCCTCCGGCCCCCAAGTTTCAGAGCTGCTGCTCCTTTCGTGGACGGAGGCGTCTCTGCAACCCGGGGAGTGTGAGGGTATTTGGCACTCTGCAGACCATCTTTGGCTGTGCAGAAATGAACAAAGGGTTGTGTGCTCTAAGGACTCTCTTGCCCCTTTTCCAGGAAGCCACAGGAGTGCCCTCTGGAGAACGAGCGGGGCCCAGGCGCTGCCTCCCTGTGTATTTGCAAGATTCCGGGGAAGAAATTCAAAGGAGTCACGTATCACTTAGCACTGGCCAGGACAGAGAACAGTGCCAAGGTCTGGAGCAACCTGAGCTTGAAAATGGAGTCCATTGGTGAGCTACCCTTGGCTTTTCCTGAAAATCTCTTTCCACCCTGGGACTGTCCTAAGTCACAGCAGCTTTGGTTTCAGGTGGCAAAAGGGGCATCTGTTGGCACGATGGAGATGCTGGATAGAAAAAAGGAGGTGGGCAGAGTTCATTTGCAAGGCTGGGTACATTGGTAGAGAATACCCTTCAGTTCCTCTCTCGACTCTGCTTCCAGAATGGCAGTTGTGTTTATTTCCCGGACAAAGAATTCTGTAGTGATGTCCTAATGGTTGATATCTGAAGCCTCCTTCCTCTTCTGCCTGGGGAGTTCTCAGTTGAATGGAGGGGGGTCTAGGAGGGCTGGGTGGGAAGTAGAACCTGGGCGTCTAAAAGACAGAGGGCAGGAGCCACTGTGGGGCTCCCTCCAACACTAGGATAAAAGTCCCCAAAATGGAAAAAAGAGGGAAGGTACCGAGAGGCTCTGAGCTGTCCTCCTTGCCCCACCCAGTGCCTGCCTTCAGGGTTTTCCCTCCCCAGATGCCTTTTGTCTCGCCTCTCCCCAACTCAGTGTCCTCCTCTGCTTCTTCACCATCCCAGTGAAGCCCAGGCCCCTGATCAACCTGAGGGTGGAGAAGAGGAACGACCGCACTTTCATCCTTACCTGGAAGAGGGATTACAGTCCATCCAACACACTTCACAATCCTGCAGCGAAGTATGAGGTTGCCTATTGGCGCCAAAACCATACAGAAGAGGTAAGCGAGCCTCAATCCCCCTTTCTAGGGCTGAGGGCAGCAGATCTGATGGATAATTGGAAACCGAACGTCGTGTCACTTCGAGTTGCTCCCTCAGCAGTCATAAGAGGACAGCCGGACTTTCTGTAAATTTAATGCTGAGCCAGCAGGAGCTTACAAGTGACCTGTTCTTCATGGGCAACACCTCAAAGGGAGGGTTCACGTGCTCCTAAATTAGGTCGGCGCCCAGCACCTCAAGTCTAGCCTTCAGCCAGAGACAGTCTATTCTTTGAAAAGAAAGCAGGCTCAGGTATTTCAAGGTAGGAGGCCTCTGACAACTTTTTCTGTTGTCAAATTGTTCTTCAAATGTCTGCATGGGCTAAGGATCGCCCTGCTATTGGTAGGCAGGGCTGACTAGGAAATTTTTCAGAACATTTTTAAAAGCTAAGAGAATGTTAAAAATCCATGTAAGATATACGTGTATAAAATAATAAGGCACATGCATTGAACTCCATTACCTGCCAGATCCTAGAAGCCAACAGGCCCCTCCCTTCTTCCGGCCCTGGCCGAGGCCCCATAGCCTCAGCAGCCGTCTTCCAAAAGAGCTTACCGTGTTTGTGGCCCTTTCCTTGGCCTGCTTAGAATTTGGGAGAAATAGAAAGGAGCCACTTCAGGATTCAGGCTATGCACTGTGTGTGAGCCCCCTAAGACAGATCAGCCCAGGGGATCAATTCCAGAGGAAAGCAAAAGCTGCTTTGACTGACAATCTTCTGATCTGATTGGGCTCAACCTCCCCTCCTCCTTGGATCCCAGTGGATCAGCTTCTTCCAAATGTTATCTTGCATCCCAAGACTTAAGGAATGTTTCAGCCCTCTTTGCCAAGCTAACAGGTCTTGCCTACTTCCCTCAAAGTTATCTCCTTCACGTGCTGCTGCTGATGCTGTGTGTATGTGCTGACCTGTGTTTTTCTCTTTCCAGAAAATCATTGTTCCAGAGGACTCATCCCATTATACCATATTTGCAGACAACCTCCAGTCACACTCCACCTATGAAGCGAGTGTCCGCTATGGGTTGAAACTCTGGGGGGAAACCTGGAGCGACTGGAGTGCTACTTGTGAATGGGTCAATGGTGAGTGTGCTGAAGGCCACTTTTGCTCTGGGGAAGCTGCCTCTCATGTTCCCAGGCGGAACAAGCGTCAAACATTCTGGTTGAAAAGGGAAAGACTTCCTGATTGTTTGCTGCATTACAACTATTCTGAATTGTGCACCCATTATCAATATTTCAGCAGTGGCTTCCTAGGGGAAAATCTCTAAATATTTACAGCTAAGCACTGTTTATATTTCTAAGTAGATGTTGTAATACTGCAATTAGCTAGGAGCAAAATTAAAGAGATTTTTCTACAGTGTATAATTCCTGTTCAGCAAAGAATTTTTCCAAGGTTAATTAACAACTTTTTCCGTGTAGAGGAGTTAGATTTCCTATTCAAGATGATTAATTTCCCCTCAATTTATTAGATTCCTTCAGGGAAAGGGATTGGACTTAATCTATTGGTTTAATTGTATTGTAAAAAATGCAATTCTTGTCTACAATATATAACCAGAAATGGAAAAATTATAGCCTAAGAAGAAGTAATTAATTACTAAACATTTAAGTATGTTAAGTCAGTAATAAGGCAGAAACAATCACATTTTGCTAAAGGAAGCAGCATAATACTTTTTAAAAAACAATTTTAGTTCTTTGGCACCAGAATTTGCACAACTACATCAGTAGCCAGCCAAATCTGGAAACACACAAATAATAGAGGACAGTGATTTGGTGAAGACATAAAGTGCTGTCCATTAGAAACAATGGGACAAAGGAAGAAGAGGAGACTATGCAGAGATCGCCAGTCCTGCAAAGCTGCCTATGAACATAGCCTTTTTCTCCCACCTGTGGAAGTGCAGGGCTTGACAAAGCCAGGCTCTGAGGATGGGAGCCTGAGCTTAAAAATCTTACGATATGCTAAGTCTCCTTCATCTCACGGGAAATGCTTTAGAAGAATGCAGAAATGGTTTTGCACGCAAAATCCGGAACTAGAGGAGCACTAGGTTGCAGCAACCCCTCATCCTGTCTCAGGCAAGAAATGAAGAAATATTATGGGCTGAAGGAGCCATCTGTTTTTGCACTCTGTCTCCAGACATCCTAGCCGTGTTCCATTTAACTTTCAGTTCTTGCCCAAGCCTTGGCTGTGCATTGTGCGCCATCTTCTTCCTCTTGATGCAAGAAATGCACAGGATCATGGGAAGAAGAAGGACGTGGCTCCTTCAAATGCCTGATGGCTCTGAAGGAAAATATCCACGTTTCTGTACCTCCGAACTGACATGGTGCTCACTTGCAGCCATTCAGATCCGCCCTTCCCTGCCCCTTTTAACTCATCTCTCTGAGCCACCTGCACTTCTGAGATACTCCTGGTCCAGAATCATAGTAGAAACCTGGTCCTGGTGAGAGCACTAACGACCAGATGACTGAAAAACCACCTTTGGGGTGTCTTTCCTATCAGCTCATATTTTTGGTTAAATTTTAATTTTTTCTTCATTAATTTTAAACCAAATTATTTCAGTTTTTCCAATAATATTTCTATTCCCCCCAAGGAATGATCAACTATTAAAACCAAACTGCAAATGCTTTCTATTTTATATAACTGTTTTGTTACTCTCACCCCAGTTATTCTCTCATCTTACCTCTCGTAAGAACTTCCAAAGCCAAAGTGAACAACAGCTGTGAAAGCAACCAGGCTTGTCTTGTTCATTTGTGTATCTCACAAGGTTAAGTCAATTTACCATTTACTATTTGTGAGTTATGTGTCGATTTTACTCATTTGATAAAATTATCTTTAAAATACATTGTTTCCAAAAAATTTAAACAAAAAAAATCCAATTCAAATTGGCAAATGCTTTCTCCACAGCAAGAAATATCAACACGGCTTGTTTTTTATTATATTGCATATATTGATTATATTACCCCTCAGGGGTCTTTTAGGCAAAAAGCCACATTGATCTTTTTTTAAAAAAATCTTTTATTGGTTTTTAACAATTACAGTCTTTAGTGCTTAGTAAACAATATGTTGTCTAGGTTCACATACTTAACTTTAATTTATTCAATATAAATCTATTCAATACTGCACAATCCAGTGTTTTTCCTCTGATCCTCTTTTCTTCCCCAATTTGTTTTCACTACATTACACAATTACAATTTTTGCTACTGTTGGTGCATACAAAGTTAAATATAAACATCCTCATCATATTTTTCTAATATTATACAAATAACAATAATATCAATTTATAACCTCTTTTCTAGCCAATTTATATTTCAATTGTGTTTGAAATTAAAATCTCTTTGTTACATCAATATCCTGTTTTTCACTCTCTTATTTAATCATATTATGTCCCCTCTGGTAGATCAAATCTTCTGTTGTTTAAGTCTAACTCTCGCTTTCTTTCTTTGCCAAATAATTTTCCAGGCCAAGGCAATTAAATCGCCCAAAAACGTTCCTTCTATTTTTGTGAAAATTGCTTGGAATGAGGAAGACAATTGGGGTGGGATATTTTTGAGGGGGAATTCCACCCAATTATATTCCTTAAGAAACTCCCACGTTCCTTCTGCCTCAGCTTCTCTTTTCATTTTTTTGTCTCCCAAGTTCTGACATTTCCCAGCTCTATAGTCCATTTTTAAAGATCTTCTTCCTTGTCATCCAGTATATTTTGCTGACCTAAGGGGTAATGTGCCTTTTCCATTTTCATTATGGTAGCTAAGTCTTGCAGTGTTTTATTTGTATATGCTAGTTTATATTTCCCTTCTTTTATCTCTTCCATCTTTGGGTCAATTTCCTCTGCTTCCTCTCCTGATTTCTAGGTTATTTGTTCATACTTTGTAGTCGTTATCTGGGAATTTTCTAGTTGTAGATTTAAATTAGAGATTTG
The DNA here is from genome assembly GCF_016545835.1 of Crotalus tigris. Classification (NCBI taxonomy): domain Eukaryota; kingdom Metazoa; phylum Chordata; class Lepidosauria; order Squamata; family Viperidae; genus Crotalus; species Crotalus tigris. The sequence goes on along the minus strand of NW_024096931.1, from coordinate 137,329 downwards.
CTCATTTATGTTAGCTAGATTGTTTTTAGTCTCATCATGATTTCTTTTTTTTAAAAAAAAAACACATTTTATTGGTTTTTTAATTCTTAAGAAAAAGTACTCAGGGCACACCGTGGTGTTTGGGTAATCAAACATTCAAAAGTGAAACATATATAAACAACTCGACTCAATACATTCACTGTCCCTCTTATTTCCCTCAAATAGCATAGTACGTTTAAAATATTCCATTTCTAATTTAAATTTCTATTACTGCTAAACCTGAATTAGCTGTAGCATAGAATATATTTCCTTCAGAAAAGTATTTGTTTTTTCTTGAGGCATCACTCCTGCATCCTTGATTAACCTGGGTGGGGGCTTCAAATGGAGATGTAGGATATGTTTTTTTACCACTTTTAGTTGAGTATGCAGCATCCATTTTGTTTCTCCCCTCCAGATATTCTGTCAAAGCTTTTATGCTCTCTAAGTACAAGTCTCATCTAATATCACCAATCTTTCTTTTTTTGTAAAATTTTTATTAATTTTTTCCATACAATTCCATAGTGTTTATTCAACAACATGTTGTCTGAGTTTATCATTCACTAATACAAATTTAATCCTTTATTCTTTTCTCCAGCCATTGATAAAAAAAGTACCAAGTTTGATAGTATTCTGTTCTTTTTCTTTCAACCTCATAGTAAGTCTGTCCATTTCTGCACATTCTAATATTTTTTAATTATCTCTTCCTCTGATGGTAATTCTTCCTTTTTCCAATATTGTGCAAATATGATTCTTGCCGCTGTTATCACATGTAAAATCAAATATATACTTTGTTTAATCAATCTTTCCTTGCATAATACATAATAAAAAAAAGTTCAGGTTTAAAATCTACATGTTCTCCCAACATCTTTTCTAGCCAAGTATGTATTTTTTTTTCCAGTGCCTCTTTGCTTCAACACATGTCCACTATACATGATAATAAGTACCTAACTTATGTTTACGTTTCCAACATCTATCTGACATATTTTTAAACATTTTTGCCAATCTTGTTTATGGCAAGTGCCATCTATAAAACATTTTATATAAATTTTCTTTATAAGAAGCTGCCATTATCAATTTATAATTTTTTCCCACAAGTTTTGCCATTTTTCTAATTCTAGATAAGATGACCTTTCTTGTCATTTTTTTTATTGTGGGCACAACGGCACACAACAAAAATGAAATTTAGTTGCCCGCTCTCAAAGTAAAACACATACATGACACACACCTAAACATACTATATACAACATATGTATAGATCCACACCCCTACATATGCATAACAAATAAATATTAAATACTGCCCATCTTGAATATATAACGGAAGGAGGAAGCTTGAGAGTTCACAAGGTTAATGCTGTATGGAATGAAACTATGGCTGAATCTGGATGTTCTGCTATGGATACCATGAAGCCCCCTCCTCCCAGAAGGTAACAAGGAAAACCAGTCGTGGAGAGGCTATGTCGTGTCCCAGATGATCTTACGGACCCTGCTCAAGCAACGCTTCTGTGCTATGTCCTGGATGGGAGGGAGGGAACTGCCAATGATCTTTTCGGCCATCCTCACCACTCTTTGCACCGCCTTCCTGTCGGAAGCAGGGATGCCTCCAAACCAGACTGTGATGCTGTATGACAGGATGCTCTCGATCGTCCCCCTGTAGAAAGTGGTCAGGACAGGGGAAGGAAGGTGTGCTTTTCTCATGTGACGCAGAAAATTCAGGCGCTGCTGTGCCCGCTTCACCAGTTTCTCACTGTTGAGTGACCAAGCCAACCTACTCGTTAGCTCCACACCCAGGAATTTGATGCTGGTAACCATCTCCACAGGTGAATCATTAATGCACAGAGAAGTGTGGCTGTGCCTGCCTTTTCTGAAATCGACAATGATCTCTTTGGTTTTTCCGGTATTTAAAACTAGGCTGTTTTCCTTACACCACTTCACCAACCCCTCAACCTCCTTGCAGTAAGTTCCCATCTTGTCATCCTGAATAAGGCCCACTACTCTTGTATCATCTGCAAACTTCACAATATGGTTGGTGGCAAACCTAGTGACATGGTTCCGAAAGAAAGCAGATTTTCAAAGAATTTTGAGGCTTTTTCCTCTAAAAGAATCTTTTATTATTCTGCATAGCTTCGGCACTAACAAAGTTAAGCCAGAAACTGAATCCTCCCTCCCCCAAGCATCTGTAACAAAGCATAACTCAATCCTTCATTTTACAGTCATCAATCACATTCTCCAATTAATGTGAAGCGTGAGGTGCCCCTCCCGTTGCAGCTGAGCTGACCTTGGCCACACTGTGCCCAGACATTGTTATGGTTAACTTGCATACTTTCCCACCCCTTAAACTACTGCTATCTGCCTTAACTCTAGAAATGCTATACGGGCTAAATAAAACAGGTTTGCTTCTTCATATATGGCAAGCAAGAACATCCGATGTTAGCAGTCTTGACACCTAGCACAACAGTCATGGGTCAACAGGGTGAACAGCAGCGGACTTAGGACGCAGCCCTGAGGAGAACCTGTGCTCAAGAAAATGGTATTAGAGGTATTTGTTCCAACTCACATATATTGGGGTCTGTTGGTAAGAAAATCAATAATTGATTTTCTATGTTGTATCCAAAGTTCTTTGTCCATGTTATCATTGTTTCTTTAACTAGTTCATCTTCCATTTTCAAATTCAATAAAAATTTATAGATTTTATTAATTAGTTTCTCATCAGAGCTTAATAATGTCTGATCAAACAAGGTCTGCTCTTTATAAAATCCATACAGTTTGACATCTTTATCATATCTAACTTGCATTAATAAGTATGTCCACCATGATAGATCTACACCCTGATTTTCCATCTCTTGCTTAAATTTTAAATTCCCTTCAGAATTTAGAATATCTCTATATGTCCATATTTTCTCAAAATTAACTAAATTTGGATGTATACATGCTTCCATTGTTGAAAGCCACCCTGGTATTTTCAAATATATTTTACATTTTATTTTTTCCCATGTTAATAGAAATGTGTTTTTATATAGTGGTTCTGAAAGTATTTATGCATTTTATTTTTCCCATACCATAAAAAGGCATGCCAACCAAGTTGTAAGTCATGTCCCTCCAAATATAACAACCTTTTTGTTTCTGAGAGTTATCCATTCTTTTACCCATGCTAATACAGATGCTTGATAATATAAAACCCACTCTGGCAAGCCAAAACCTCCATTTTCCTTAGCTTCTTGTAGTATTTTCAGTTTAATTCTAGCTTTCTTTCCTTACCAAATAAGTTTCAAAATTAATGAATTGAAGTCTTCAAAAAAAATTTCTCTAGTTTTATAGGTATCGTTTGAAATAGAAACAGTATTTTGGTAGTATATTCATTTTCACCGTAGCAATTCTTCCTAACATCGACAACTGCACGTTTTTCCATTTTTCCAAGTCCAATCTTATTTGGTTCAATAATTTTATATAGTTATCTTCTTTTATCATTGAACATCTTGCTGTTAAATGTATTCCCAGGTATTTAACCTTTTTAACTATTTGTAGTTTTATTTTTTCTAATTTTTTTACTTAACTGTGGGGTTTTAACTATCACTTTAGTTTTTTCTCTGTTTATTTTCAGACCTGCTATCTCTCCATACTGTTCTATCTTTCCCAATAATTTAGGAATCATCTCTAACAGTTCTTCTAAAATAAATACCAAGTCATCTGCAAATGCTTGCAATTTATAAGTTTCACTTTTTATTTCTAGTTCTTTAATTTCTGTATCTTGTCTAATATTTCTGTTTAAAACTTCCAAAGTTAAGATAAATAACAATGGAGATAGTGGACATCCTTGTCTTGTACCTTTTATTATCTCAAAATTCTCTGTGTAATCTCTGTTCACAATCACTTTTGCTGTTTGTTTGTGGTATATCATATTTCAATCATATTTATAAAGTTTTCTCCAAAGTCCATTATTTTTAGTTGTTGAGTCATAAATTGCCAGGAAACATTATCAAATGCCTTTTCGGCATCTAAAAATATTAGTGCCAATTGTTTCCCTGGATGTAGTTCATAGTATTTCAATATGTCCATCATAACTCTTAGATTATTTTAATTTGTCTCTTTGGCAAAAATCCATTTTGATCTGGATGTATAAATTCAATTAAAAATCTTTTCAGTATCTCTGCTATTACTGAAGTAAAAATTTTATAATTCACATTTAGTAATGATATCAGTCTATAATTTTTTTATCTGAGTCAAATCTGAATCTTCTTTTGGTATTAAAATAATATTTGGTTCTGTCCATGTACTTGAAAGTTTAGCTTCCAACAAAAGTTCATTACACAAATCTTTCAACGGTGCATTTAATGTGTCTTGTAGGCGTTTATATAACTCTGCTGGTAGCCCATCTGGTCCCAGTGTTTTTCCATTTTTTTTTGTCTTCTTATAGCTTCTGTTAATTCCATCATTGTTATTTTTTCATTTAACATGATTTTAAAGTTTTCTGAAATTTTTGGTAAATTATTCTTTTTCAAACATTGAATCGTTTTCTCCCATGAAATTAATTCTATATCATACATAGTATTCTTTAATTATCTTTTTTATTTCTTTGTTTTTAAATTGTAAAGAGCCTTTTTCATCTACTAAATTATTTATCAGTTTTTTCTCCTTCTGTTTTCTAAGTTTATAGGCTAACCATCTTCCTGGTTTGTTTGCATTTTCAAAAAAAATTGTTTTACTCTTTTAACTTGCTGTGCCAATTTTTCTGATTCCATTACATTTAATTTATGTTTTATTATTTCCATTTGTTTTTTCAGTATTTTCTTTTGTGGATTTATTTGTAGCTGTAATTCTAGTTTTTTAAATTCTTCCCTTAATAATATATATTGTCTTTTTTCTTTGGTTTTTTTTTGCCATATATGTTATAGCTACACCTCTAAAGTATGCTTTGGCTGTATCCCATACATTTTATAGTGTTGTATCTTTTTTTGTTTTCTTTTAAAAAGAACTCCATTTCTCTTGTTGCTAATTCTATTAACTCTTTTTCTTTTAATATAGATTGATTCAATGTCCACCTTAATTTTTTTTTGTATTCCTTTCCATGTCATTTTTAAAGGATTATGATCTGCCCACGTACCTGTATACTGGTTCTTAATTCAGGTGTCATCCAAATCATGTCAATTCTGGAACAAGATTTATGACTATTTGAATAGAATATATATTGTAATTTTTTTGGATTAGTTTCCCTCCAAATATCTTGTATCCCAATTTCCTCTATCATATTAAAAAAAGTTTTAGGTAGTCTTTTTCTTCCACTTTTTTCTGTTTTACTGCTTTTATGGTCCAATGTCCCATCTACTACCATTTATCACCTTTAAAGCCCTTCATGGCATAGGGCCAGGTTACTTACAGGACCGCATACTGCCGCACAGTTCCCAGAGACCGGTGAGGTCCCATAGATTGGGCCTCCTTCAGGTCCCGTCGGCCAGACAATGTCGGCTGCTGGGCCCTCGGGGAAGGGCCTTTTCTGTGGTGGCTCCGACCTGGTGGAATCAACTTCCCCCGAGGTTCGAACTACTCCCACCCTGCCGGCCTTTAAGAAAGCCGTTAAAACTCTCTTGTTCCGGCAGGCCTGGGGCTGATGTCCCTGGGGGGGAGGCGGGATATGATCGGACATGCGGCATGATTGTATTATTTTATTGTATTATTGTTAGATGATTGTTTTAATTTTGTACGCCGCCCTGAGTCCTTTGGGATTGGGCGGCATATAAATAAAATTAAATAAATAAATAAATACTATGTCTCCTATTAAACAAATATTTTGGTATTCCATTTCTGTTATTTTTCTATGAAGATTTTGATAGAATTCTTCTTTTTTATTATTTGGTGCATATACTGCTACCAAAAGTGTTTTTTAAAGACATTTTATTGGTTTTTTTAACATTCTTAAACAAAAAGTACTCAAGACCCACCGTGATGGTTAGGTAATCTAACATTCAAAAGTGAAAATATATATAAACAACACAACTCAATAAATTTCACTATCCCCTCTCTATTCCCCTCAGTTAACACAATATATTTAAATATTCCATTTCTATTTTAAATTTCTATCACTATTAAACCTGTGTTATAACTTTATCAGTTTACAAATACAATAGTTTAAATCAAAAAATTATCGATTCTAATTCTTAATCTCTCACATCTCTCATTTTATACCAAACTCATTTATTTCTTCTTCCACTATACAATAGATATCTTAATAGCAATAAAATATTGATCAGCCCTATATATATGTAATCCCAAAGTCAACCCATCTCTTTAAAATAACAAAATAATACTAAACCTTGATTCATTCATATTCATTAAACAAAGTTCAAATTTTCTCCAGCTTATCATGCCTTATCATGTCTTTATTGTCATACAAGAAATCTATCCTAGTAATTTAAAACATTCCATAAATTATTAAAAGCATCCCAATCTAAGTAGTCATCATTTTTGCAATTCCAGTAAATAATAAATTTCATATATTTCCCAAACGCTACATAGGTACAATCCACTACATTCTTAATCTATTTAAAATATCTACTCTAATAATCATGCTCCTATATGTATATATATTTAGTTGCTTCTAACTCTGAATCTTAGTCCTTAAAACAATCCATAAATCCAGTATTGCCTTTTATTCCATTACACAATTTTAAATTTCTCTTTTAAGTCTAATTCTAGTTTTTTTCCTATATCAAGTAGGTTTCCATAAACACGCTTCCCTTTCAATCAATAAGTCTATTTTTGTTGCTTGGAATAGCCTTTGAAGAAATAAAAGTCCCATCCTTTGCATCAGACGTCTGTTTTTCTCCTCTTTAAAATATCGTTGCTTTATAATTTCAAATCTTAGTCCTTGCTTCTTCTATTCCTCAAAGTTACAGATGAAAGGCTTGTAAGATAAAATAAGCCTAAAATAAGGGAGGTGAGAAAGAGGAGGGAAGTAGGAATGTTTTAAGAGAGGGTGGATGCGGCCTGGGGGGAGTGGGCAGGTCGTACCAATGGTTATTTTATTTTAAAATTGTATTGTACTTTTTTATATATAATGTTTATATGGAAAAAAATAAAAACTTTTAATAAAAAAAAGATAAAATAAGCTCCTCTTTTATCTCAGTTGGTTCCTCTTCTAATAAAGAAGAGGGAATTAAGCTATTTTCCAAAGCACCTGAAGGCAGGACAAGAAGCAACGGGTGGAAACTAATCAAGGAGAGAAGCAACCTAGATCTAAGGAGAAACTTCCTGACAGTGAGAACAATTAATCAGTGGAACAGCCTGCCTCCAGAAGCAGTAAATGCTCCAACACTGGAAGTTTTTAAGAAGAGACTGGACAGCCATTTGTCCAAAATGGTGTAGGGTTTCCTGCCTGAGCAGGGGGTTGGACTAGATGACCTCCAAGGTCCCTTCCAACTTTACTACTATTACTATTACTAATGTAATTTGGTTTGTAGCATAGTCAAGTGTAGTCTGGTCATCCATTTGCATGTTTGAAGTGAAGTTTCTAGATCTTAGTTCTGAAGTGGATTCTTTCAGTATAGTACAAATTTCTGTAGTGGCCTCATGTATCTTTTCCAATATAAGCTTATAATTTAATTGTGAATGTAAATTCTCCATTTTGATAGTAGTTAGTAATAGTTTTTTGTTTTATTTATTTGTTTTGTTTGTGGAGGCTGTATTTGGTAAGAGTTAATCTATATCCACCCCCCAAATTCCCACAGCTCGGTTTATCTTTTTCAAAAAAAAAAAAAAAATGAAGATCAGGTCTGGTTTTACTTCAAAGAAATAACCAAAAGATGCAATATTAAATTTTCGCCACTAGATGTCCTCAGTAAGTTGAAGAAGAATATTTTCCAAACAGCATTGCTTTGTTTCTATCTTTAAAAGTATAGCGTGAAAGAAGAAATAATCTTTCAACACCAAATAGTAGTACAGTCCTTAGCAGAACAAAAAAGAGAGAAATTTCTGTATCCCAAAAAGTATGAAAATAAATTTTAATCTTATGAAATGCTTTCTTTCCCAAAAATATCAAAGCTGCTTTCTCTAGCCAGGGAAATAATTCCAACGAAGCTCTTACAGGCAGAAAACAAAGTCAAGTAGAGAGAGTAACAATGAAAAATCTCACCCGGATTCACCACGGGGGCTCTTAATGCTTAAATGTTCTTGACTTGCAGTCTGAAGCAGCAGGGTGATCGGCCATTTTACTGGCTGATCTTCTTCTCCGTCGGCCCTCAGAGATCGCCTGGACAGGTGGAGGAGCCGCCGCTCCTCCGGAGCCAAGCCAAAGCCTCTTCGACGGAAGTCGCACCCTCCAGGGCGACTTTCGACCCGTATAAGAGTCGACCGGCGGAGGGAGGGCTAGCCGTCGAGGAGACAAGTCTCCCCGTGCATCTAGAGTCGCCGCGAATCGGAACTGGAAGTCCCAAAAGTGTTTCTTTTTAATGTAGAAATTTTTCTACCATCACAATTCTTTCTTCTTCATCTGAATAAATCATTTTAGAATCTATTGTCTCTTTAACATATACAGCTACTCCTCTTTTTTTCTTTTGTGCTAATGCATAATAGAGTTTCTCAGTTTTGGGGTATTCCAAGAGTTTATAATATTGTTTTTTTATATATGTCTCTTGCAAACAAATTATATCAATATTTAATTCCTATAATTTTTTGAAGATTTATTTCTTTTTGATGGAGAATTCAGTCCATTTATATTTATTGAAAAAAATCTGTTTTCTTTCTCCATTTTGTTTATTTATATTAGATTTTGTTGATCTCATAGTCCTCTGCTCCCTTGCCTTTTCCTCACTCTCTTGATCAGGCTTCTCTTTCTCTTCTTCTATTTGGAAAGTTGTTTCCTCTACTGTTTGTTCTGTCTGATTCTGGTCTTACCTCTCCTCTTGTTGATGTTGTAGTCTTTCGTTTAGGAATGTTTGATTTCTTTCATCAAAGTCTGCTGCCTTCCAAACTGAGTCCAGTCGATATCTTGTATTGTTCCAATTGATTAAGATCCCTTCTGGCATTAACCATCTAAAGTTTATATCTTTTGCAATTAACTTTGTAGTCAAAGGTGATAATATCTCCAATCTTAATGACAATAGAACAAAGTTTCATCTAGTTTTCTGGTGTTTATGTATAGCCTTTACAATCCAATAGGTTTCAAAATATGAGTTCAGTCCTAAAAACAATGTTTTGTAACAATTCTTCTGCTCAAGCATCCAAAAATGGTCAGTCAGGCAAAGTTGCAACCCACAATATTCAAATAGTTCAAAATGTTCAGCCACCCTGAAAAGAATTCAAAGGTCTCTCCGAGCCAGACGTAGCCAAAAGTCAAATTTTTCTTTCTCTCCCAATAGTCCTTAAGATTTAAAGTCCGTGCTCAGTAGATATTTATAATCCAAGAAGGTCAGGGTGATAAATATGCCAAAATATTTTCCTCTGTTGCCAGCTGTTCTCCATTAAGTTAGGAGTCACTGAGCAGCCAGGAATTGTTATCTATGTCTAGGTTTCTTGCCAGGTCAACATCAATCCTTGCAGTTGTGGTGCTATACTCTAATCCACCACTACATGTCATTCAGTATCTATTTCCACTCTTAAGAGAGAAGGTTGATTTCTTATATTTCACCCCAATGTTTTTTTTAAAGAGAAAATCTTAACAGTTATCTCAGTTCTCAAATATATCAAAACTGTAGTTTTATGTTACTTCCACTTCAATATTATGTATTTCTGTCCCACATAGTAGAAATTAAAATACCGCTTCCATTTCTCTGGAAGGGTGGGTCTACAATCCCCTTCCTTCTCACGTTTGGAGGTTTTAGCTTCTTGGGAGTCTCTTCCAGGAAATTCAATTATAAAGTAGTAAAGAAAGGATCAATATTCTCATCCAGTTTCAAACATGCTGTTTATGATTTGCTGGTTAGTGCTTTCTTCTTCAGTTGTCAGTGGCTAATGGCTGGTTACAAGAATGCAGCCATTCTTTCCCCTGCCAGTTTGGAGGGCTTTCGTCAGATCTCTCCATGATCGATGAGGCACCCCTCCTTCTTCATCGCCAAGAGGCGACATTAGGCCATTTTAGGGCCCCCAGCAGGACGAAATCAATTGCGGAAGGCAGAGTCCTGCCTTCCTGCATCCATTTCACCACAACACTAAACTGGACGTCTCCCACATTAATCTTCATGTATAAAGTCCTCCATAACAGCTTTAATTCTTTCAGCTAAGACCATAAATATTCATTTCCTTTTTCATTTGAAATTCATACATACTATCATGGTTCCAATACATGAAACCCATCAAAAGAACTTTAAGGCAAAAATTCTTCCTTAAAGAACATTTTATTCAGGAAACAAAGTATCGGCACTACATAGTTGAACCTAAAAACTAAATTCCTTTTCCCCCAGATACAAAATAATAAAGTGCAGTTCCCATCCCCAGTAAGCTGTCATAAATCACATTCTCCAATTAGCCTAATTAGCCTCTGATGGCTTTTGATAATGCGTTGATCACCTGCTTGTGAGCAAGGCAATCTGCTGGATTATGGAGTAGTCATTCCTTAGCACTTAGGACTGACTGATTTTTTTAATTGGGCAAAAACACTGGTATTTCCAATGAAGCTTTTCCTTTTCCTTAAACCTTCTGTTTTATCATTACCTTTTGATAAAATTTTAAGTAAAATTTTAGTTTTATTCTTATTCACCTTAAAATCAGAGACCTGTCCATACTGCGCTAAAATTTCAACCAATTCGTTAACCAAATCTGTTGGATAAGATAATGTCACCACCAAATCATCAGCAAAAGCTTTCAACCTATAATCAATCTTATTTATTTTTATTCCTTTTAATCTAGAGGATTCTCGAATTTTAATAAGTAAGATTTCCATAGTTAATACAAATAACAAAGGGGATAAAGGACAACCTTGCCAAATACCTTTTTCTATTTTAAATTGCTCTGTTAATCCCCCATTAATTATAATTTGTGCTGATTGTTGCTGATATACAGTTTTAAGAGCACACAAAAATTTATCTCCAAAATTCATTTCCTCTACCACTTTCAATAAAAATTTCCAATCTAATTGAACAAAAGCTTTCTCCGCATCTATAAATATTAAGGCAGCAGGAATTTGATTATTCTTATCCAAATATTCTATTACATTAACCAGTTGTCTTACATTATTTTTCATGTATCTTCCCGTTATAAATCCCGATTGATCAGTATGAATCAGTTGTTTCAAAACCTGCATTAATCTAATTGCAAAAATCTTTGCAAAAATTTTATAGTCTGTATTTAACAAAGATATAGGCCTATAATTTCTAGGCTGGGTCAAGTCCTGATCATCCTTTGGAATCAATGATATGAAGGCCCTTTTCCAGGATGGAGGCTGCTTCATTTTCTTGATCGGCCTTCAACCTGGCAGCTTCAGCTTCTCGATCGGCCTTCACTCTGGCAGCTTCAGCTTCTCGATCGTTCTTCATTTTGATTGCTTCAGCTTCTAGCTTGGCCTCTATTTCAGCTTCCTCAAGTTCTATGGCTGCCAACTCCTTCTTTCTCTGCCTCTCCTCTTGTGCCACGCGAAAGACAGCTTCAGCAGCTTTAGCATCTATGATCATTTGTTTGATTTGTGAGATTCGGGAGGTTCGGCTATGACGGGAAGATGCCTTCGAAAGGCGGGAGGTGCCTGTGACATGCGGTTGTTGGGACATGCTGGAATGTGTCTTGGATTTGTGGCGGAAAGATGAGGTTGTTCCAGACACGTGGGATGGAGCCGCATGCGACTGTTGGGATGGTGTATGTGAATAGTGGGAAACTTCGGACTCGGCTCTGTCGACCGGTCTGCTTCTCTGGTGAGGCTTGGGCTGTGGGGAACACTCCTTTTGTTCGTGGTAGAGTTTGTACAGTCTCTCCCAGCCTCTTTCAATGCGCCTGTGGATGGTGTCCAGATGTGAGTTCATGGCTTCTGTGGGCTTTCTTTGTTGTCTCAGATCATACTGACCCTGAGACGTTTTTGGCTTTGTCGAGGCTTGAGCTTCAGCCTCTTTGTGCAGGTCAAGGTTGGCTGTTGGCAGCATTTCTCCTTGGCCAGCTGGTTGGTGTATCTAAGCTAGGCTGGTTGGTTGAACCCCCTCTGCTAGATCAGCGGAACACTCTGCCATGGCTAAGACAGGTTCAGAACACTTCCTAGCTATTTTGAAGCAAATTGGGTGAACTTTTCCTTTTGACCAATAGGGGTCGCTGCTTGCAGATCAGCTACTTGGGTACTGTCTTTGGATGGAGGTGCCACTGGGAGCGTTCTCCTGCATTTGTGGGTACTTCAGCGCAGTTCACCCCATCACCACTAGGGGTCACTTGCTGCGGGTCAGCTACCAGGGTGTTCTTCTTTCGAGGTTCACCCTTTGTCCACTAGAGGGCCTCCTCTGGCCACAGTTAAAGGCTTGCATGTAGTTCCTCCTTTGACCACTAGGGGGCGTCTGAAGAAAGGCCAGTCAAATTCTTCCTATTACCACGTTACTGCTAGTGGGCCACTGAAAGAATGTAGAGGTACAAACTTCCACCTGGCGACCACGTTACTGCTAGTGGCTACTGACAGAATGTAGAGGTACAAACTCCCACCATTGAGTTGCAGGCTGGAACTCTGGGTCATCAGCTGTGATAATAGGCGAAGGCAATTGGCTCTTGTTTTCTTTCTCTCAAGTTGGAACAACTTGGTCTTCAGCTTGTGTGAGTGAGTGGGTACTTTGGCGAAGTTCACTCTCTGTGCCCTCTAGGGGTGTTGGTAGCTTGGGATAAATTTAAGTAGCTTGCACTTTAACTAACAGATTCACTCTGTGAAGCTAGTGCTGTGAGCAGTGAAGTTCCTTTTCTCCCTCTAAGAAATGCTCTTGGCTAGGCTTGCTGTGAGCCTGTAATTGTCAGTTGTAATAACTCAGTTTTAAGTTGACCACCAGGGGGTGCTCCTGCAACGCCATTGGAGTTGGGTCTGCTTCTGTAACCATAACATTGGCTGAAATTCCAAGCATTCTTAAGGGAGGAGGGAGCTTAGCTTTTTCTCTAGTACTGTGATGGCTGGCAAATTAGTTGTTCAGAGAATTCAAAAGACACGTTCTTGGCAGCGAGCTGATTAAGCAAAGACATCTTTTTTTGGGGTCTAGCTACATAGGCAGTAATCTCTGTGATTACTTAGAAGCAGGCGAACACTCCTCTCATCAATGCTGGGTCACTATGGCAACGAATGGTTTATTGTGTGCCATCTGGGGCCCGAGGGAGGAAATGGCTTTGCAAGGGCAATTAGCTCTCCTTGGCTGTTTAATTTAACGGCAAAGAAGGAGGGTGGAATAAGGCCCAAAGCTTCTTTTGGTGTTAGAAATCAGAGTTTACATGCAAGAACAAGAGTGTGGGTTTTCTCTTTGCCTTGTAGACAGATCCAAAGGCAATTTAAAAACAGCACAAGGCACATTATACTTTACTGTACTTTGAAGCGTTGGCTGGCAAGCAGGATTTGACTGGTAATGAATCCTTGCCGGCAGGTAAGCTTTGTCATGCAGTGGCTACTTGTGGAGCTGACAGCGAATTAGTAAAACAATACATCTGACTCACACCTTCTTTGAAGCGCTGACTGCCTTCACAAACACACTGACTTCGCTTTGCAGGCTTTAATGGGAGACAGAGCTCAGAGATTACTGTTGCAGGCAATTGAAGGAAATTAGCCCCGTCAAATTACTACCTGCGAGAAAATATCTGCTTTACTTCCTTCAAACCGTTGCAGGAGCTCAGAGGAGGAATAATCTTTATTAAATTACTGTTCTGCCCAGACGGAACTCGTGGCTCTGAATTCAATCTAAACAGTCAGCTAACTCGATAGAAATGATTTAAACAAACATTTACTATCCAGGGATTCTAAGCAGAGACTTACTATGCTGTAGATACATCTGGTTTTCCATATTTGTTCATTCCTCTAGGTAATTTAATATTGAATTTTCCCCTCTTCTTCTGCTGAGAGTCACATGTTGGCAAAACACATGTGGCTAGATGAACAAAGGCTTGCATCTGGCTTGTGTCCAGGAAGTCTCCCAATGACCCTTTTTGACTCCTCCCACTGACCCATCAACATACCCAGCATTTAACCCAATAACTGCCAGATATTCTAACATACTAACACATGCTCCCTAGTTAGAGTTACGTAGGTCTATGCTAAGTCCAGAACAAGAGGTCTTCTAGTCCAACCCCCTGCTGAAGCAGGAGACCTTCTACCATTCCAGACAAGTGGCTGTCCAGTCTCTTCTTGAAAGCCTCCAGGGATGGAGCACCCATGGCTTCTGGCCCACTGGTTAATTGTTCTCAGGAAATTTCTTCTTAGTTCTAGGCTACTTCTCTCCTTGACGAGCTTCCATCCACTGCTTCTTGTCCTGCTTTGAGTGCTTTGGAAAATAGGTTGACCACCCCCACCGTGGCAGCCCCTCAAATGTTGGAAGACTGCTCTCCTGTCCTCCCGTAGTCCTTCTTTTCACTAGGCTAGCCATACCAATTCTTATTGGAGAAGACTGAACCAGAGACGAATCAAGCAGCTTTTAAATTTGTCCGTCCACTAAAATGCTGGTTTCCCCTTTTTTTCTTTTTCCTTTTGTGTTTAAGATACCCAAACAAGACTTTAGGTTGTTCTGAGCATTGTTCATTGAGCTTCGGCTTCCTTGACCGCAGCTCTGGAGTTTGGCCACCTCTCTTTCGACTTCCAGTCTATGTTTGTTTTCAACTAACTGTGAAGCTCTCTTGTCTCAAATTGTCCTCCATTTTTTCCTCATATTTGCAGTTATGCTTTTAATACGCTTCTTTGGGAACCTCCACCCACCTTACAGTCCTTTTCCCATTAGTTCCTCCTGCTGCAGGATCCTGCTGATATTTGCTCTGAGTTCACCAAAATCTGCTTTTTTGAAGTGCAAGATATGAGTGGAGGTTGTCTTCCTAATGGGGTGGGTTCGAGGAGAAGATGTTGTTGAGAATTTCTTCAATCACTGCTGCAGTTGTTCTGTAGCAACTTGGTTGTGCCAATCAGTGTCAAGTCTTCTCTGTCCATCAGCGTCAAGTCAAAGATAAGTAATCCTGCTGGGCCTTCTCCATCCGAAAGAAAGTTGTCAGCAAGACAAGTCAGGAATTTCCTGGGAAAAACTTGCTTGGCAGAGTTTAACCGATGCTAGGATTAAGTCTCCCCTCATTTATTGCCATTTTTGCAACACTCATGTGACCCACTTGGTAGGCTTTGCTGTGAAATCAGCTGATGCCAGGACAGAGATTGGCCCCAGATCAAGAGGGCACAGAGCCTCAGCCCCAATTTTCTCCAGCTCAGCCACTTGAGCGGTCCTGAGTTGGTGCTGATTTCCATCTTTTCCTCCTTTTGCAGATTTTGAGTCCAACTCTGAAAAGAAATCCTGGAAGTCCATTGTTTGGCTGTGTATGATGATCATCAGTCTCATTCTCTTCTGCTACATCTGTTTCCTGTGGTGGGTTTCATTTATTGATTTGCTTGTTTGCTTGTTTTATAAGCCGCCTCCGGCATTCGAGTGACTCTCAGTCCCCTACAACATTTAAATCAATAAACAAGTAGCAAACAGTAAACAGAAATAAATACTACTACATTAGAGAAGGAAACTGCAAAAACCGGGGAACAGAGTCCCTCTCCAGGATGGGATGAGAAATTGCCTTTTGTAAGAGCCTGCCTCGAAGAGCGTTCCTAAGCAACTCCAGACTAGAGTTAAGTAGATATTGGGATGTGGGATTCTGCCCCACGGATATAGCCAGCTCTAGAACAGGCATGTCTCAGAGTTCTCCACAAGATGATGTAATTTTAATAACAGGACCTGGTGCTTGGCTGGATGTAGCAAGATGGGCAGACATACCTGGAGATACGCAGGTAACCAGGCCCTGAGCCATAAAGGATTTTCTTAGTAACAGCCACCTCACTCAGCAGCCTCCTGGAGATGTTAACTAGAAGTGGAGAGAGATCAAGCCCTGAGTGATTTCCCAAAGAGCTCAGCCTCAATTTCCTCCCCCCACCCCCGTTGGGATCAATCTGAAGGAGAGGAGGGAAACCAGGCAATATTATGACCATTCAAATGGTGCCTAATACAACTCCCCTGTGCGGGGGTCTTAAAGCCGCAGGTGTTTGGGACATCCAGCGCAGGCGGTGCCTGTCCTGCCTGGCTTTTGTCTGCTCTTGTGAGGCTTGCTGAGGGTCTGCATGGGCTGCAGCTGCAGTTTTCCTGCATTTCTTCAGATAATGAAGTGAGTTCTTTTCTTGCTTTGCAGGGTGAAGAAGAAATGGTGGGACGCGATCCCAAATCCCCGCAAGAGCAAAATGGCAGAAGATATAATGGCGGGAAAATTGGTAGGCTTCCCCAGGGTGGCTCCTTTGGGGGGGGGCGGGGCACCCTCCAGATAAGCACCCTCAAGTGTCTTCCTGCTTCTTTCAGTTTTGGGTCTTTGGCAAGATGGAGACGGCTCCCTGCGACTCCCGCAGACGGTAGGTAGAGCGGAGAGCAGCTGCTCTGGCCCCTGAGGAAGGGCAGGGCAGGGTCTGCTACCCTGGAGCTATTCCTGTCTGTGTCATCGAAGCTGAGGGAGAGTCTGTCATGGGGGAGGCAGATGAGCCGCCAGGCAGCAGGAGGGGGAAGGCGAACAAGCGGAGGGGCAATACACTGATCCTCGTGTCTTTCCTTCCTGACATGCAAACTGCAGGCAGTTTCCAAGCAAAGGTGGTGCCAGTCTCCCTCATCAGCCTCTAAGTGTGAACCAGGAGCCCTTTTTAGTCCCCGAAGAAGTCTTCTTGAGCGAAGGCTCTCTAACCACAGGCCGCAGTGCCGGAGATGTCAAACCAGGAAGCCCGGAAGAGGCAGAGGAAGAGATGGAGCACGTCCCACATGAAGACGCTGTGGCTGGTCTCTTCAGGGACCTTCTGCATGGTGCCCTGAGCACAGGGGATCTGGGGGTCCCAGCAATCTCCCCGCAAAGCTGCGCCCCTCCAGAGAAGCCCGACTGCCTGGAGGCTTTCTCCCAGCCTACTTATCAAGGCTGCCAAGTGGTGGCCGAGGGCTCTGGGCTGGAGCTGTCTTTATCAGGGCAAGGCCCAGCCACTCGCGAAGGACAAGCCGACTGGCTGCCTGGGCTAGAGAGCTCACTGGTGGATCCCTCCTGCACTGCTCTCCCTCAGGCAGAGATCAGTCCTGCTGCCCCCTCGGCTTCAGGCTACAAGTCCTTCAGCAGCCTGGAAGCTCAGCCAGGGAGCGGCTTCAGCCCGTCTTGGAGTCAGTGGCCTTGTGTTGCCCAAGAAGGCCAAAGCCAGCAAGCTTGGGGTAGCACCAGCCCCGGTCTTCTGCCACTGCCGGACACTTCTGGAGGCTTCCCAGCAGGCCAAGATGCTTTCTCTCATTATGGAGCGGCTGTCCCAGAAACGTGGCTTTTCCCTCCACAGCAAAGAGTGGCCTCGGGAGCTTCTGCTCTGCTGGCCTCTGGAGTGAGCCTGCCTGGTCCGAAGGCGGCTTTCTTCTCCGGCTACCGGGCCTTCAGCTGTGCCCTCCAGAGCAGCCTCACCTCCCCAGAGTTGTGTGTGAAGCCCTTCTAGAAGCCTTTCCTCCAAGCATCCAAGAGAGGCTTCTTAGGGGCAGGGAACTCATTAAGACCCTGAAAAAAAGAACAAAGGGAGATTGTGCTTAAACGTGGAGCTAAACAGATGTTACACCTTTTCAGATAAAAGTAGATTAAGCCCACTGCTGGAAACCCATTTCCTCACTTCACAATTTGCAGCTTTCTGTGGACTGTCACAGGGAATGTGCGTGGTGGGTCAGGCAGTCTACATCATGGGGTGTACAGTATCTGTCCCAGCTTGTGCCCCTTCCCAATTTCAGGTCTTCCTAGAGTTATGGCTACAGAAGGGGGTCTAGGTTATGCCCCTTCCTCTGGAAAGTGGCTGCTGTGGGCACCTTGCCCAACCCAGTCCCGCTTGCCTCCAAGACCTTCATCCCTCCAGTTGGCCTTCCTTGCTCTTCTTGCAGTTGGAGATGCCACAAGCCACAGCTCGGAGGGAAGGTCAGGCTGGAGCGAGGGTCCTCCTGGAAAGAAGGAAGGCCACCTCCCCATCGGGGTCTTGCCTGGAGGGATGCAAGAAAGCTCTGGGGCCTTTCAGATCTGTTATGCTTGGTATGAGGAGTGCAGTGCAGGTCAGGTCTTCCCCTTCTCTACCTAAAGGAGAGGTGACACTGCTGTCCAGGGGTCAGGGAAGCCACACAAACACACATGCATTGCAGAGCCATGAGGCCTTTAAAAGTCTTCCAGACCCAACTAGTGGAAGGGACACACACACACACAGTTTGATTACCCCTGACTCACAGCTGGCTGCACTGGTTCCCAGTTTCCCTCCAGGTCCAATTCAAGGTGTTTTTCATCTTTAAAGCCCTTCATGGGATCAGGTTGTGAAAGCAACCATCTCACCCCAATGGGACTAGCCTGCCCCATGCACTCTGGCAGACGGGGTTTGCTGCAGACCCCATTGGTCAAGGAACTTCAGCTGGTGGGGTCTAGGAGAAGGGCCTTTTCTGCCACGGCCCCCACTCTTTGGAACATTGTGTCTCTCAAGGTGAGATCCATCCCCATCTGTCTCCTCCCAGAAGAGCCTCAAAACCTGGCTCGGCTGGTTGGTTTGGGGCCCCAACTAGCCCCCCCCCCCACGCTGGAGGTGGGTAGTGGACTGAGAGAAGATCCCGCGTTCATGCTCTCGGTTTTCAGTCTTTTCCTATATCTTACTAATGCTTTTATATGATTCTATTACATTGCAAGCTGCAAGGGTATCTCTTGGATAGTGAGATTAGTGGCATATACATTTAATAAATAAATAAACAACCCATTTACAGCCCTGCCATTGTACAAGTTGGGGTCCTGCTTACCTTTTTCTGACTCCACCATGGTTGAGATGTATGGCTCATGCCCCCTCCCCCACAACTTGACTCACATTTTTGAGAATTCCCAACATATTGGGGGGGAGGGGCAGCAGAAAGATTGATGGCTCATGGAGGACCACTCTAGTAGACTAAGCTGAGTTGTCACATGAGATGCTTGGGGAACAGGACTTTTAGTGGGCCTCTTGGCAAGCCAGAATTGGTACTGATGGTAGAAGGCTTTGCCAAGAGTCAGTGACCAGCCTTGCTGTTGCACCTGAGGAGAACACAAATCCCATGTTGCAAGCACTCAGCCAGAGTAAAGACAGAACAATCCAGTTGCATCCCTCTAAAGGTGAGAGCCGCGAAGAACCCCTGAAGGATGCAACTCCCGTCCCTGCTCATTCCAGCACTGTCCCGGTTGGACTGTTCTCCACCGAGGGCTGCCACTGAGCAACGCATTCTTCTCCCACAGGCACTATCTAGAGGCCACAGCCCTGCCAGAGAATCAGCATAAATGTATGCAAGTAGTCTTCCAACCATTATTATTATTATTGAACATATGTTGAGAATACGACAGAAAAGAAGTAAACAAACGCATATGATCCAAGTAACTAAAAACGGGGGGAGGGGAGGGCAATGGCATCATAACTGGATGCCCAATTCAGCTCTTCAGGCAGTGGCCTCTGGCATTGCTTCGTGCAGATTTTCTAGGGAACCATGTAGGCAATCTTGCACAAAATGTTTAATAGTTTGTATAACAGCCCACAATTACAACGAGGGGAAACTTTCCATCCTCACTGATACAGGGCAGAGACACCTCATCCAGTAAAACACATTGTTTTGTCCAGACAAAGCAAGGTAAGTCAAAACCAGGTGGTTTGGTAGAGAGATTTCAATCAGAACAGCTGGAAGGGACCTTGGAGGTCTTCTAGTCCAAACCCCTGCTCAAGCAGGAGATCCTCTACCATTTTAGACTGGTGGCTGTCCAGTCTCCTCTTAAAAATCTCCAGTAATGAAGCACCTGCAACTTCTGAAGGCAAGCTGTTCCACTAGTTAATTATCCTCATTGTTAGGAAGTTTCTCCTTAGTTGTAGTTGCTTCTCTCCTTGATTAGTTTCCATCCATTGTTTCTTATCTTGCCTTCTGGTGCTTTGGAAAATAAGTTGACCCCCTCCTCTTTGTGGCAGCCTTTCAAATACTGGAATCCTGCTATAATGTCCCCCCTAGTCCTTCTTTTCTCTAGACTAGCCAAACCAAATCCTGCGACCATTCTTCATATGTTTTAGTCTCCAGGCCTTTAATCATCTTAGTTGCTCTTCTTTGCACTTTTTCCAAAGTCTCAACATTTTTTTTGTAATGTGGGGACTAAAGCTGGATGCAGTATTCGAGGTGTGGTCTTACTAAGGATTTATAAAGCAGTTGTCAACACTGCAACTTCATTTTCGATTGCCACAGTTGGGAGGGGGGGATGTGTGCTTTTAAGGTTAAACAAAACAATTGTCCTGTGGGTTTTGGTGGGCTGAGCTTTCCAATAGAAAGCCCACCAAAGTAGTTTATTGGGGAATGTGATTTATGATATATTACTGGGGTGGGAAGTTCAACTTTGTAACCTTTGGGAGGGAACTTCAGTCTTGGTTTCACTTTTGATCACCGATACTTTGTAACTAATAAATATGTTCTTTAAGGAAACCTTTTGCTTTGGAGTTCTGTTTTTAGTGGTCTCATCTATCAGAACCATGACATTAAACCAAGACTCCAATTCATTTTAAAACACAGAGTCCTGAGCCCTGGTCACCTACCTAAACATTTGGGAGGATGACAAAGACTCAGGGAAGACATTGAGATGGAGAAGAATCGGCTGCTAGCCTCAGCACGATGGCAGTGAATGAAATGCAGGCTATAGCCCAGGCAGAAAGTGCAGCCCCTGCAGCTGGAGCGAGACCGAAAGCCTAGGAGATCTCACCAGAGAGGTCGGTGCAGTAAGGAGGAGCACTGACCCTCAGAGGGACCTGGCAATTGGATGCTACCCTGCAACGGAGAAGCACCATTAAGGCTGCTGAGTTCCCATTGATCTTGTCCCACGGATCTCGCTGGTGTTGAGAAAGGCAAAGTGATTGGCCACTTGGGATGAATCAGGGGAAGGGAAGTACCTGACAGCCATCCACAGTCACGCCGATAAACGTTTGAGAAAGAAATTTGATTGACTCGAGATGGGGGAAGTGGAGCCAATTACCCACCAGGTGACTTCCAGTGGATGAGAGGACAGGTGTCCCCAAGACCATCCACCACCACAGCGAAGCCCCAGTCCCATAGCGATAGCTCGTGCTGCCTCCCCACTGCCTAGACCATCTTTAACATCAAGCCCAGTGCGCTGGTAGAGCCCTGACCATTACTGACGCCCTGCCAGTCCAGGACCCCAACCAAGGGCTTTCCAAGGATGGGACCTTCAGCAACCCCCAATGCCAGAGGCCAGGCATACAGCAAGCTTACTGGGGGCAGCAACCTGTAGATCCACCTGCAATCAAGCCCACATTTGACAGGGATCCCGATAAGCTGTCCTTTTTCCTGAATCGTGGGCTCACATGAATCATTATGCCCATGCTTACCCAGATGGGGCCAGAATGGTTGATGCTGTGGCAGCGAATTTAGAAGGGGAAGCAGCTGAGTGGGTGACTGGCCTGCACGATGAGCAGGCACCGGAGCTATGGGACTTCAATCTGTTTATGCGTGGGCTGAGAGCCAGATTCAAAGATGAATCTCAAGCCCTACAAGCTGGTAAGGACATCCACAATTTGAAGCAGAGGGGATGGCCAGCAAAAGAATATGTAAGGGAATTCTGAAAGGTGGTTGGACAGATCAGGCAGTGGCCTGAACGATCACTGATCCACCACTTCAAGGCCAGTTTGGACCATGACTTATTCCAAGTGTGCACCTACAGAGAGATTCCTGATCAGCTTCATGACTGGTACCTCCTGGCTATAAACGTAGACATTGAACTGAACTGCTACCAAAGATCTACAACATCAGGGTTCAGACCAAGGCGAGACCAAGTGAAAAGTCAAGTGCCCCAGCACCCCCCACCTGCAATGGCCGCTGGGTTCCCTAGAGTACCTGCCGAACCCCTGATCAAATGTTTTGGATGTGAACAACTTGGACACCAAGCAGCTGATTGCCCAGTTCCTTTCCCTCCAGCTACGAGTGCACCCACTGCTTCTACAAAGCCTAAGAGAAAACCCAGACCAATGCACAAGAAGTCAAATTGGGCCAGCCAGGAGCAAGCTTCACCAGTTACCTCTCCCCTCCAGGGAACCATGGGGCTCCAGCTGAACACTTGCCTACGCCTGCCCCATGCGACAGTGACAATAGAGAAGACGACCCGATCGTGAGTCAACCTGTCCCACCTTTTGCCTTCTCTGCAAAGCTCTTAGTCCCTAAGACAGGAGCCCAGATGGATTTACATGTTTTAATTGACTCAGGCTGCACCCAATATTTGATCAACCTCCCCATGGTGCTTAAGCTGAACATTCATGCCAAATTGTTGCCCACACCCATGAGATTCAAGTAGGCAGATGGATCTCTTATAGGAGGGGCCCCAGCCACTCACTTGACTGAACCAGTATGCCTAGAGATGGGGGAGCATTGGGAACTCATCCTTTCGTAGTACCAAAAATGACAAGCAGTAATTTTGGGATTAGCCTGGCTTTATAAGTGGCAGCCCATGAGCTGGTGGGAAAACAGAGTGAGGACTTTAAGATTAGCAACTGGACCTTCACCTCCTATCCCTGCCAGCAGCACAAGTGAAAGCCAGGGGCAGTCCTTTGAGACCCTGAAATCCATCACAAACGCCCTACCTGGGATGCCAATCATCCCAAGCAAATATCAAGACTTAGCTGAGGCATTCATTGAGATGAACTGTGACATCCTTCCCCCTCACAAAACAACTGACTGTGCTATTGAGATTTTGCCGGGAGCTCAAGCAAAAAATGTACTCAATGACCCCTGCGAACTGAGAGAGGGAGTACCTTGATAAGAACTTGACCATGGGGTTTATTCAGCCAGCAAAATCCCAAATAGCTGCCCCTGTAACTTTTTAAAGAGAAGAAAGATGGGTTGCTGAGGCTCTGCATTGATTTTAAAGGGTTAAACATGGTCAGCCTGGAGAAGATGTAACCCCTCCCTTTAATGAAAGACATGTTAGCCCATTTGGCAAAAGGAAAGTTTTTTTTACCAAGTTCGACCTAAGAGAGGCATACTATCGAGTGAGAGTTTAAAAAGGAGACAAGTGGAAAACGGCTTTTAACAGCCCCCTTGGAAGTTTTCAGTTCAAAGTTATGCCATTTGGTCTGCAGGGGGCCACTGTTGTATTCATGCAATTGATCAATCAAGTGCTGCGTGATCACTGTACAAGGGGGTCTTAGTCTACCTTGATGACATCCTCATTTACACAGAGACCATGGCAGAGCATATTAAATTAGTGTGTGAAATACTCAAAAAACTGCTGATCGCTAAACTTTACACGAAGCTCTCAAAATGTGAATTCCATCAAATGCACCTAGACTACCTAGGATATAGAATTTCCAATGAAGGCATTTAGACGGATCCAGCCAAGGTTAAAGCCGTAATAGAATGACAATTCGCAAATTTCTACTGACAATTCATCCCCTCTTTTGCTGAGATCGCTTTGTCAATTACTGAACTGTTAAAGACTGGGAAAAACGGGGGGGAAGCTACAACCCTGTCAGCCCCTGCCATGGTCTATAGAATGCCAAACTGCTTTTGAGAACTTAAAGAGACTGTTTGCAGCCCAGCTTGTTCTCAAACACCCCAACCCTGAGGAGCAATTCATCATCCAAGCTGACGCTAGCAATGTAGCTGTGGGGGCAGTCCTTTTGCAAAAAAACAAAAAGGGAGACTTGCAACCCTGCACCTACACCTCCAAAAAAATATCAGACACTGAGCGGAGGTGCGTTGTTTGGGAAAATGAAGTTTTTGTAGTGAGTTGGGCCCTTCTAACTTGGCATCATTTCCTTGAGGGAGCAAGGTGCCTTTTGAAGTATGGACTGATTATAAAAATTTAGAGGCACTGAACCTCCCCTCGTAAGTTATCTCCCAAACAAGTCCGCTGGGCGCAATATTTCAACCATTTTAATTTTATACTAAAGTATGTCCCAGGGGTGCCAGGATGCCCCAGTATAAGAGTCGCCGTGAAGAAATTGTGAACTCCATCATCCCACTACCACAGTCACTCTCTCAGATAACCCGGGTGTCCAACTGCAGGCAAAACCACCTGAACCAGATAGCCCATTAACTAAAAAACTTAAAGACAAATTGAAAACCAACTCCTGGTTCCAGGAAAACAAAACCATACTAACTTGTCAAGATGGGCTAGCCTGGAAGGGATCAAAACTGTATTTACCAGAAATACTTAGAGTTCAAGCTCTTCAGCGCAGCCACGATACCAAACAAGCTGGTCACTTTGGATACCTAAAGACATTATATTTGGTTAGGAGGCAATTTTGGTGGCCAGGTTTAAAAAAGGATGTTGAAAACTATGTGAAAAGCTGTGCAACATGCAACTATGAAGAAATGTCCTGGTAAACCTCCTGGATTATTACAAGTTGCAGACCCTTCCCAATCCTGGGAAGAGATTGCCATGGATTTTATTGTGGAATTACCAGAAAGTAGGAGAAATATGGTAATATGGACTGTTATTTTTCAAAGCGGGCTCACTTCATAGCCTGCCTCGGTCTCCCATCTGCAAAGAAGTTAGCCAGAATGTTTCTGAAACGTAGATACCGGCTCCACAGAGCACCAAAATGGATTATTTCAGATAGGAAAATCCAATTTAATGCGAGATTTTGGAGGGACTTCCTTAAACTGATAAGATCCACACAAGGACTATTGTCAGCATTTCATCTATTCTATCTACAAATGGAGTGGCTGACAAAACGAACGCAATGGTGTAACAATACATTAGATGTTATACTGATTACCATAAGACAACCTGGGCTGACCTGCTTCCTTTTGCTGAGGTGGCTTATAAAGCACATTACATAGCAGTACTTGACTCACCCTTTTAAGATAGCTATTGGTAGAGAATTCATTCCTATGCCTGAAGACCCTCCCACTTCTCAAACCTTAGATCAGTGCATGACCTCCTGGAAAGCTGTTTGGGACAATGCAAAAAAAAAAAACTTTAGCAAAAGCCTCAAAAACTTACAAATAACAGGCTGAAAAGGCTCCTCAGAAGCCGTTTCAAGTGAGAGGTAGAGAAGTCTACCTCTCTATAAAATATTTAAGACTCAAATTGCCTAGTAAAAAATTAGGACCAAAATTCACTGGATCTTTCTCCATAATTCGAATTATAAACCCTGTCATAGTAGAGTTAAAACTCCCTTGTCTTTTGGGGAAAATCCACTCTGTTTTTCACTTCAGCCTCTTGAAACCTTTCAGAGAGTTCTCTTTAAGACCTTCTCCAAGAAAGACACCTGGTCCCCTGATCGTGGAGGGAGAGACCTATAATGAAATAAAATGAATCCTTGATTCTAGGTTATACAAAGGAAAATTACAGTATTTGGTACAGTGGAAAGGGTACCCACTATCTGTACTTGTACCTGTCAGAACTCAGTTCTTTGTTGGGAGGAGTTGGTTCTGTTCCTTTTTGGGTTTTTTCTATGGATTCTCTCATTCTCCTGGGGGGGGAGGCTCTAGGGAATACATCATTTCTCCTTTTTGCTTAGCTACAATGTATCCTCTCTGCCTTTGAACTGTTTGAAATGTATCCTACTTGCTCTTTGAAGTGTTTCCCCTTGATGTAAACCTGGGGTGAGAAAGGAATATGCCTCCAGCCATCTGGCTTATCTCTCACTGCGGAAGAGAAAGGTGTGAAGACCCAATAACATCTTCACAGGCATGGGAACGGAATCCATTATCAGCTCCGTTCCCACAACGGACTTAATACCTAGGGATTGGCTCATTTGAACTGACTGGATGAACTATTGGGGTGGGGATACATTGTAGCTAAGCGGGAAACTCTCAGATCCTGCTTTCTGTGCCTGCTGTTAGCTTCTCCTAATAAAAGTTCCTTTTGGAATGGAAATATTCCAAGAATCCTGCTTTCTTGGGATGAGGTTTTGAAGCAGGTCCTTACAGTACCTTTGATTTTTCCTGCCTAATGTGAAATCCTGCTTTTCTCCACTTTAAACTTGACCAATGGTCAGGTCACAAGAAGGTACTGTGGGCCAGGGAGGCGGGGCCAGCTGCCAAATGGAATGGCTGCATTGAAATGGCTCTCCGAATAAGCGCGCCAACTTCACAGCCGCTTCTCCATGCCCAGTAGGTTTTTTAAAGCCCCCAATCCCTTGGAGGGAGATTGGAAGAGGAGGTGCCCAGCAGAGCATTTTTGGACGGCAGTCCAAACTGTAAAAGCAGGAAAGCCTCAGAGAAGCCGAGAAGGAGAAGGAAATGGCCCATAATGGCGGCCGTGAGGAAATGACAGCTGTCAGTGGACAGAGATAGTGGTGATTTAGTGGGACAATGATACAACAAGCCTGGTGATGTGAGTACTCAGCGACCCTTTCTAATTGATCCAGAGCATTAAATCATTCTGGAGAATTTCAAAGAAGGAAAGAAGAGAAAAGAAGCCCCAGAGCGAAAGGGGTAAAGCTACCTTCCCTATGTGATAGCGGCGATAAGAAATACAGGGGAAAAGAGACTTTATCTTAAAGCAACAGACCTATAAGCTTTAAAGGATTAATAGATAAAAGGGTTTTTTTCCCTTTAGCCCCTTCAACAAAGCTAAGAAGGAAATTAAAATTTGAGAAACAAAAGTCCTGACAGCAAAAAGAGCAGACATTTTGAATAATAATTTACTTTTCTACCTTACTGATTGCATTAATCCCTACAACTGTCAAGAGATCAACTGTAAAATTTGGACTGTGTTGCCAATAAATTGAATACATGCTATAATATTTGAATGAATCAACTGTTATGCTATTATTATATATAACTATTTAGTTAAATTAGATTTGTAGTGGTATATGAGCAT
Source organism: Crotalus tigris (assembly GCF_016545835.1). Classification (NCBI taxonomy): domain Eukaryota; kingdom Metazoa; phylum Chordata; class Lepidosauria; order Squamata; family Viperidae; genus Crotalus; species Crotalus tigris. The sequence continues at coordinate 110,357 of NW_024096931.1, read as the reverse complement.
TTGAAAGTGATAAATACTCTAGCCTGTTAATTATTGTTTATTAAAGCACTAGTTTTAGAAATTTGATATTGTGTTAGTAATAGAAGGTATTAATGATTATAATACTAGAAGGATATATAACAAATCTTACAGGAATGGTGAAAGAAAAGATAAAGATTGTATATAAGTGGGAGGGCTGATTGATGTTACTCTGAAAGATGACAAGCATCCCCAACTTAACAAGAGTTGGGACTGGAAGAAAGCAGATAACTCAAACAGCCTCAGCAGATCTAAGCCCAGCAGGGCAAAGATCAATAGAAGAAATGATGCCAAGGGAAAGAGTAGGCTCACTTAAAGATCTATAATCAATGTTACAATCTATGCAAGAGGTCACGTTGAGAAACCATGAAGACTTGAAAAAAGAGATAGGCAAAATAAGGAATGACACTGGAGAACTTAGAGAGAAGATGGGAGCAATGGATGGGAAATTTGAATGCTTCCAACAACAAATACTGAAAAATGAGCAAAAACTAATAGAAATGGAAGATAGAATGAATAAGGAAGAAAGAAGAGTAGATGAAATGAATGAAAGACTCTTACAAGCAAATAAAGAATTGGAAAAAAAAACTGTCCTTTTGCTAGAGACAGAAAAAGTAGATCACTATCTACATTTTCAGAACATGAAGGAAGAGAAAGGGGAGGTGTCACATCTCCCAGAAATGATGACTGAACTGTTAGTGAGAGCCTTAGGAATTGAGAAAGTAGACATGGCAAATGAGAAAGATGAAATATATAGAATACACACAAATTATGCAAAGAAGTACATATCAGATTTGTCAAGAAGTCAGTTAGAGATGAGATCTTGCACAGATCTAGAGATGATCCAATAGAATATAAAGGAAACCTGTTCTTAAACAGGTCCCCAGGAAAGTAAGAGATCTTAGAAGACCTTATCAACATATCACATCAAAACTAATAAGACGGAATATTAATTTTAGGTGGTTGATGCTGGAAGAGATCCTGGTGACTTGGCAAGAAAAAAAGGCACAGGCTGGATATGATAAATAAAGCAGAAGAATTCTCTTAGCAATATCTAGGTAGCGAAGATGAATTAGAAGAAAGAGAACTAAGAGAAGAAGAGATTACAGAGAGATACAGTAGAAAGGCACAAGAAATACAAAGCAAAGAACCGGAAACTAGGAGAAAGGAACAAATGAATGATGGCAACAACGACGAAAGTAGACATAAAGAATTTAAAGAAGATAGATCGACGAGAACGACCAGATCAAAATATAGGCAGTAATGTGGAAGAACTAACAGTATTATCATTAAAGGTAAACGGCTTAAATTCCCCAGCCAAGAGAAATAAAATTTTAAATAGGCTCAGTAAGAAAAATTTAGATATAATAATTTTACAAAAAACTCACATAAAGAATCAGCACCAAGACCTATTAAACCACCCCAAGCTAGGAATTAAATTTGTATCTCTCTCACAGCAGAAAAAAGGAGGAATAGTGATATATGTCAATGAAAAAATCCCAGCAAAACAAATGTACAAGGACGATGAAGGTAGAATTTTGATAACTGAAATCTCCTTAAATAAAAAAAAAAGTTGCCCTTGTAGAAATTTATGCTCCCAATGAGAAACAAAGACAGTTCTACAAGACAGTACATAAGATTATTGGTGATTTTGAATATGAAAATATTTGTTTAATTGGTGACTTTAATGCAATCGTAGATAGAGAATTAGACTATAAAAGCGAGAATGTAAGAAAAGGGATTAAAAAAATACTACCTGACACTTTTTTCAAAATGGCAGAGGAATTTAATATCCAGGATAGCTGGAGGGAGAGAAACTCGAATGTAAAACAATTTACATATTATTCAGGGCGCCACCAATCATGGTCTAGAATCGACATGGTCTGGACAACGAAAGAATTAAATTCAGATGTAGATGAGGTAATGATAGATATTAATACTTGAGCAGACATCAATCCTATTATAATGAAATAGAAAGGTCAGAAGGCAACTAGGAGGTGAACCTTTAAAAAAGCAATTTTAAATCAAAAAGAATTTAAGCAAAAAATGGAAGAACAAATGCGGATATTTTTTCCAGATATATAAGAAAGAGGAGACCAATACCCAAAATCTATGGGATACAGCCAAGGCAGTCATGAGAGGAACCGCAATTGCATACATGGCTAATGAAAATAAAAAGAAAAGATGGTATCAAAAAAGCTTAGAGGAAGAACATAAAAAATTAGAAATAGAATTGCAAAAAACCCCTGCAGTGTAGAGATCTAAAACGACAACTAGACTTAAACAAACACAAATTGAATATTTTAGAAAAAGAAAAATTGGCACAAAAAATAAAAAGTATCAGACAAATTTTTTTCAAACAGGCAAACAAACCTGGGAGATGATTGGCTTATAGATTAAAAATCAAAAAGATAAAAGATGAATTAGTAAATTATGCAATGAAGCAGGAGAGATGGTATACCAAACTGAGGAAAAAAATGTGACGTATGAATTCTATAAAAACCTTTATAAAAATGACGTAAAAATTAGTGAAGCAAGAATACTACAGTATCTTACGAATGCTGAACTGCCAGAGGTCCCGGAAAAATACCAAAATATGTTAAATGAAGATATAACACTTCAGGAAATTATGGAAGCGATTAAAAAACAAAAAAGCAATAAAACACCAGGCCCTGATGGATTACCATCGGAAATATATAAAAACCTTCAAGAACTTCTGGGCCCATCCTTATTGGATGTATTTAATGAAGTACTAAAAATAGCAAAGACCCCAAATTCATGGAAAGAAGCAATCACTACACTAATACCTAAAGAAAATTCTGATTTAATTCTCATAAAAAACTATAGGCCCATTTCTTTATTAAATATGGATTATAAGATTTTTATGATAATAATGGCAGAAAGATTAAAAAGATACTTAGCTGAATTTATCCATACCGATCAAAACAGTTTTTTGCCCAAAAGGCAAATAAGATGTCAGGATTATATTAGATACGCTAGAATATTATGAATCACACAATGAAAAACAAATGGCACCGATTTTTGTCGATGCGCAGAAAGCGTTTGATAATGTTAGATGGGAATTTATGGTGACCTAACTTAAATATATGGAATTTGGGGAAAGATTCATAAACATGTTCCAAGCAATTTATTCTAAACAAGAAGCAAAAGTAATTATGAATGGAGAATTAACAAAATGTTTTCAGATACAAAAAGGTATGAGACAAGGCTGCCCACTATCAGCATTATTATTTGTACTTTCATTAGAAGTTTTAACAAGAATAATTCGAGAAGATAAACTGATTAAAGATTTAAAAACTAAGAAAGAGATATTCAAATTACAGGCATATGCAGGTGACCTAGTATTTATTTTGGAGGAACCTTTAGAGTCTGGTTTAAGATTATTACAGATCCTGGAAAATTATGGAGATGTAGCGGGGCTGAAGATTAACACAGAAAAAATGAAAATGTTAGTTCAGAATATGACCAAACCACAAGAGAACGAGCTAGCAGAAAAAATTAACATTCAAATAGCTAAAAAAGTAAGATACTTAGGGATTCAATTGACAGCAAGATGCATCACACTTAAAAGAGAAAATTATGGTAAACTAATAGATCAAATCTCTGTAGACTTAGACTGATAGAAAAACCTACAGCTTTCTTTTATGGGGAGAATTGTGACAATTAAATTGAATGTGCTACCCAAACTACTTTTCCTATTCCAATTATACTGATTAAATTAGGCAAAAATTTATTTGAAAAGTTAAACAAAATTATATCCAAATTTATTTGGCAAGGGAGGAAACCGAGAATTAAATTCAAGTTATTGCAGGATGCAAAGGAAAGAGGAGGATTCGGTCTCCCAAATTGGGAAAAATATTACCAGGCGGCAACACTTGTTTGGTTAAAGGAATGGATACATTTAAGGAATAGGAGATTGTTAACACTAGAAGGTCATGACATGCAGACAGGGTGGCATGCGATACTATGGGATGGGAAATACAAGGCACACCAGTATTTCCAGAACATTATATTAGACGAGCACTAGTAGATATGTGGATTAAAATTTAAAAAACCTAATTACATGAAAATACCCAACTGGATTTCAACACTGGAGATTTTTTTGCACCCAAAATTTATGAACCTGGGAACCTTTTATATAAATATATAAAAACATTCTAGATGAGACCGGAGAATTGAAAACAAGAGGGGAATTATTAGAAGATGGCATAGAGTTGGAATGGTGGGCATACTTGCAAATACAATCACGATACAGAAAAGATAAAAAAAGAACCTGAGATTAAACTAGAATATATAGAAGTAGACAAAATTCTGCTAGGAATTGAAGACAAAATGATAAAAAAGATTTACCAATATTTATTAGAACAAAGTATCCCAGCAGAACAGGTAAAAGATACAATGTTAATTTGGAATAAAAACTTCAGCTATAATATTGAGTTAGATTATTGGCAACTACTATGGGACAGGAATAGGAGATTAACATTAGCTACTATTTACAAAGAAAATGTATACAAGATGTTTTATAGGTGGCACCTCCCCCCTATAAGGCTAGCAAAAATAGACAAAAAATCTTCACCATTATGTTGGAAATGTAGGAAAATACTAGGGACTTATTATCATATGTGGTGGGAATGTTCAGAAGCTCAAAAATTTTGGCACTTGATAAAGAATTGGTTAGAAGAGATACTATCATTAAAAACTGAAGTAAAACCAGGGATCACTATCGATAAATTCAGCAAAGGAGCTTTATATTTAATTCTCACATTTTAACCGCAGCAAGATTAACATATGCTCAAAACTGGAAAAGAAAAGAAACTCCCCCTAAAGAAGAAATACTAAACAAAATTCTATCCTGTGCGGAAATGGACAGACTGACATTAGAACTCAAAAATAAAACCGAAACAGAGTACTTTGAAATTTGGAATAAAGTGTATAATTGGTTGGATTTAAAGAGGTACGCTGGGACAAAGGCTGATGATTAAGTAGATAACCTAGAAATTCTTATTTTAATATTTGTTATATCAGATAGAACTAAAAGTTATTTAACTAGGATGTACTTTATTGAAAGAATGCGCACTGTGTAACAATATAATAACTTAATGTACGGTAATATTAATAGTATCGTTTAAACAGGGAAGTTGTATCATTTCCAATGTGTCTTTTTTGTCTTTAATTGTATTATGTTTAATGTGTCTTTTGTATTTTTTAATTGTATATTCAATAAAATTTTGTAAAAAAAAAAAAGAAGAAGAAGAAGAAGAAGTAGTAGAAGAAGAAGAAGAAGAAGAAGAAGAAGAAGAAGAAGAAGAAGAAGAAGAAGAAGAAGAAGAAGAAGAAGAAGAAGAAGAAGAAGAAGAAGAAGAAGAAGAAGAAGAAGAAGAAGAAGAAGAAGAAGAAGAAGAAGATAACGTGGATCATTGCTCTCTTCAGGGATTTCCGGGGTTAAACTGGGTAGAGATTAAGTGAATGGCTGTTTTCCAAGCTGGCCTTACATGGGATCTCAATCTTGTGATGGCCTGTGCATTGTCAAAATAACAGAGTTGGAGGGGACCTTGGAGGTCTTCTAGTCCAACTACCTGCTCAAGCAAGAAATCCTGTACCATTTCAAACAAATGCTGTTCAGTCTTTTTCTTAAAAACCTCCAGTGTCAGAGCACCCACAACCTCTGGAGGCAAGTTGTTCCACTGGTTAATTGTTCTCATTGTTAGGAAAGTTCTTCTTAGTTCCTGTTTGCTTCTCTCCTTGATGAGTTTCCATCTGTTGCTTCTTGTCCTGCCTTCAGGGGCTTTTGAACCCCTCTTCTTTGTGGCAGCCCCTCAAATATTGGAAGGCTGCTCTTCCCTCCACCGGTCGACTCTTATACGGGTCGAAAGTCGCCCTGGAGGGTGCGACTTCCATCGAAGAGGCTTTGGCTCGGCTACGGAGGAGCGGCGATTCCTCCACCTGTCCGGGCGATCTCTGAGGGCGAACGGAGAAGAAGATCGGCCAGTAAAATGGCCGATCACCCTGCTGCTTAGACCACAAGTCAAGAACATCTAAGCGTTAAGAGTCCCTGTGGTGAATCCGGGTGAGATTTTTCCTTGTTACTCTCTCTACTTGACTTTGTTTTCTGCCTGTAAGAGCTTCATTGGAATTATTTCCCTGGCTAGAGAAAGCAGGTTTGATATTTTTGGGAAAGAAAGCGTTTCATAAGATTAAAATTTATTTTCATACGTTTTGGGATACAGAAATTTCTCTCTTTTTTGTTCTGCTAAGGACTGTACTACTATTTGGTGTTGGAAGATTATTTCTTCTTTCACGCTACACTTTTAAAGATAGAAACAAAGCAATGCTGTTTGGAAAAGATTCTTCTTCAACTTACTGAGGACATCTAGTGGTGAAAATTTAATATTGCATCTTTTGGTTATTTCTTTGAAGTAAAACCAGACCTGACCTTCATTTTTTTTTTTTTTTTGAAAAAGATAAACCGAGCTGTGGGAATTTTGGGGGTGGATATAGATTAACTCTTACCAAATACAGCCTCCACAAACAAAACAAATAAATAAAACAAAAAACTATTACTAACTACTATCAAAATGGAGAATTTACATTCACAATTAAATTATAAGCTTATATTGGAAAAGATACATGAGGCCACTACAGAAATCTGTACTATACTGAAAGAATCCACTTCAGAACTAAGATCTACAAACTTCACTTCAAACAGGCAAATGGATGACCAGACTATGCTTGACTATTCTACAAACCAAATTACATTAGAAGAGGAACCAACTGAGATAAAATAAGAGCTTATTTTACCTTACAAGCCTTTCATCTGTAACTTTGAGGAACAGAAGAAGTAAGGACTGAGATTTGAAATTATAAAGCAACGATATTTTAAAGAGGAGAAAAACAGATGTCTGATGCAGAGGATGGGGCTTTTATTTCTTCAAAGGCTATTCCAAGCAACAAAAATAGACTTATTGATTGAAAGGGAAGCGTGTTTATGGAAACCTACTTGATACAGGAAAAAACCTAGAATTAGACTTAAAAGAGAAATTTAAAATTGTGTAATGGAATAAAAGGCAATACTGGATTTATGGATTGTTTTAAGGACTAAGATTCAGAGTTAGAAGCAACTAAATATATATACATATAGGAGCGTGATTATTAGAGTAGATATTTTAAATAGATTAAGAAAATATTGGATTGTACCTATGTAGCATTTGGGAAATATATGAAATTTATTATTGCAAAAATGATGACTGCTTAGATTGGGATGCTTTTAATAATTTATGGAATGTTTTAAATTACTAGGATAGATTTCTTGTATGACAATAAAGACATGATAAGGCATGATAAGCTGGAGAAAATTTGAACTTTGTTTAATGAATATGAATGAATCAAGATTTAGTATTATTTTGTTATTTTAAAGAGATGGATTGACTTTGGGATTACATATATATAAGGCTGATCAGTATTTTATTGTTATTAAGATATCTATTGTATAGTGGAAGAAGAAATAAATGAGTTTGGTATAAAATGAGGGATGTGAGAGATTAAGAATTAGAATCGATAATTTTTTGATTTAAATTTAAACTATTGTATTTGTAAACTGATAAAGTTAAAACACAGGTTTAATAGTGATAGAAATTTAAAATAGAAATGGAATATTTAAATATATTATGTTAACTGAGGGGAATAGAGAGGGGATAGTGAAATTTATTGTTGTGTTGTTTATATATATTTTCACTTTTGAATGTTTGATTACCTAACCATCACGGTGGGTCTTGAGTACTTTTTATTTAAGAATGTTAAAAAACCAATAAAATGTCATATATGAAGGCTGCTATCATATCCCCCCTGGTCCTTCTTTCTTCCCCCAAGCAATGCTAGAGATACTTGAACAGAGGTAACAGAAGACCCCCTAAGCCCAGCTTCATCTGCTCAAACCAGGTCCTGGGGGATAGGAGGACCATGTTGTTCAGCATCCTTGAGCATAGCTGTAATGACCTGCCCCAGCTAGTCCTCTCAGGAAAGCATGACTCTTGACACCAAGAGTTAATCAAAAGAACTTTTACTGAGAAACAGTTGCAGTAAAAGCAGCTGGAATCTAACTGTCCTGCGCAAAGTACCCAGCTATGCTTCCCCTTCTGAAACCCAAGGCCCCTGACAGTCCACCGGCAGCCAATGCAGTGCTGCAAGGTCATTTTGAGAGCACTGAGGTACAGACTTGATAACAAGTCATCTTCAGGGTGCAGCGACCTTGGAGTCAGGCTGGAACTGGCTGAGAGGGAGTCCATCCTGTCTCCGAAGATGATCCCTCTCCCTAATTCTCATGCAATTATAGCAAAAGCATGCAAAGAGCTCCAACAGAATTGCATGGTACCCAAAGAGGGGATCTGACATGCTGCCACTCTGAAAGAAAAGGATTAAACTGCAGAACAAAACATAACAAAAAGGGGGAGAAAAACAAGATTAGAACACTCATTTATTGATTGTGAAAATGTTTCACTAATCTAGCAGAGATGATGTTACCTAGTTAGGGCAATGAAACGTCTGCAAGAAAACAAGCAAGCTCTGAGGGCATCAAGGACCCATGCCTGAGCATCCTATCCATGACCCTATGGTGCCATCTTTGAAAGAATTGGTTTCCCAGTTACAAAATACCTGGCCTATAGTAAGGAAAGCTCTTGCAGAGGCTATAGGCACAAGCTGACAGGAAGAGAACTGAGCAAAGTCTTTCAAAGTGGGAGACTGAGTTTACCTTTCCATATGTTTCTTACAGTCACTTCAACTCTCCAAGAAATTGGGACCTAAGTTTGTGGGACCTTGCCCATCAAACACATTATTAATCCAGTCACAGTGGAATTAGATTTGCCAAAGTCCCTCCACTGGGTCCATCCGGTCTTTCACTGCAGTTTACTAAAACCTGAGATTTCCTCACCCATTAGACCAATTCCTTTCCCTGTACCTGAACCATTAATGATAGAGGGGGAACAACGTCTTGAGGTGAAGGAGATCTTGGGCTCCTACATGCATAGAGGGAGCCTCCAATATCTAGTGGCATGGGAGGATTTCCCCTCAGGCCAGAATGAAGGCTTGCAATTTGCGTAACTATTGCTGAGGTGGAATGTGGATACCTCTGTTTTTGTTAGGATAGACACCATTTTTTAAAGTGGTCATCCAGCTTCTGGAGATCTTGAGAGAGGATGTCCTCTGAATCATTCTTTGGGCTGCGAGATTGATATTATCAGCATAAATAAATTTCTGAGGAAGAGTTTCAGGTAAATCATGGATGTGCAAGTTAAGAAGAGCAGGAAATGCCGCTGATCCTTGTGGTAGTCCATTATGCTTCTATTGAATTCTGTGAAAACTTGAAATAACCTGTTATTCAACATGTCAGTCGAGGCAAAGGTGCTACGACAAGGTGTAACCTTGACTAGTTTCAGGAGAAAGCCTTCTCCCCAGACAGGATTGTGGGCCACTGAGAGGCATTTTTCACTTTCTTTGCAATCCATCCTCTCAACAGGGCAGCTCAGAACCCCCCATTTCAATTGTGAGTCATGATGGTCATCAAGCAGATCAGCAAATGTTCACACCCAATTTTATGACCTTGTTTGTGTTGGTCATTAGACAAGCACAGTGGTCATTTAATGAACCCCTTGTTCACTATGCGGGATTTTTCTCTGGAAATTAGAAGTACATGCCGGTTTCCAATAAAAACTCAAAAATTGTGGTCATGTTATTGCAGAACACTGCAAATGGCCATAAATGCAGTCCGGTTGCTGAGGGTCTAAAATGCAGACATGTGACTGGAAAAGGCGCTCAGATAGTGGAACTTTGAATCTGGGTCATATGTTGCTTTTTGGGGGTCTTTTATAACTGAATGGTCACTAAGCGCTCCCTACTGAATCAAAGACCACCTGTACCTGGCATGGGGCCAGGTTAGCCAAAGAGCCCTGTTGCCTCAATGGGGTTGGCCTGGCCCATTCGCTCTGGCCGAAGGGGCATGCTACGGACCTCATCAAGCAAGGAGTCCTGGCTGGCAGGCTGTGAGAGAAGGACCTTTTCTGCCATGTCCCCTCTTGAAGGATCTGCCCCCATCCTCTTGGCCTTCCGGAAGAGCCTCAAAATCAGGCCCTCTGATTGGTCCTGACAACAGGCAAAGGGTTGAGCAGATTCTCCAGCTTGCAGGTCAGGGAGCGTCTGCTTCTGTCATTGGGGGACAGTGGCAAAGGTGTAGGCTCTGTTTTACACCCAGGACTCTTCAGCATCTTCATCAAAGGTCTAGATGAGGGGATAGAAAGGGAATTCATCAAATCTGCAGATGACACCAAGCTGGCGGGAATAGCCAGCACCTCAGAAGACAGGCTCAGGATCCAGAAGGATCTCGACAGACAAACACTGGGTTCTCTCTCTAACAAAATAGAATTCAGTGAGGCGAAAAGTAAGATTCTATCCTTAGGCAAGAAAAACCAAATGCACTGGTATAAAATAGTGCTCCAGAACTGGAGGTTTTTAAGAAGAGATTGGATAGCCATTTGTCTGAAATATAGAGTTTCCTGCCTGAGCAGGAGGTTGGACTAGAAGATCTCCAAGGTCCCTTCCAACTGTTATTCTGTGCTCCATTTGTATTTCTGCAAATGTAACATTCTAACTAGGGGGCCCTCAAAAAGCAAATCACAGAACAGGAAGTCAGATCAACCAATCAGCAGACAAAATGTGTACCTTTGCACAATGCCTTGTTAGGATTTGGGAAGTATTTACATCAGCCTGCCTCTGACCTTCTGCAACTCTGCTTACCCATCAACCCCTTCGCAATGACGGCCAGATGCAGTTGCAGGCAAGTAAATCAGCCTTCAGAGAAAAGATCCCACCTTCCTACCACTTGTCTATTTCTTTCCTAGCTTTAATTAACTCCTGTTAATTGTAATGTTTTTATATTTCTAGTTGCACTGTAGTGCAAGCCACCCAGAGTCACTTTGTACAGTGAGATAGGCGGCATATAAATTTAATAATCAATAAACAAAATAACAATAAATGTGGGCTAGAAGCCCCAGCTACCAGGTCTAATAATGCCTGGAATTAGTGTGCTATGTACAGCCGTGGCTGCATATCCTAGAGCCCGAGCCCAAATGGCCAGGAAAATGTCTTTTCCCTTTCCCTGGCACATTGGTATTTCACAGGAGGAGGTATGACTCCATCTCAACTGTGACTCATTTCATCTCATAAATAAGCCTGTATCGGCCACAAACCCTTGGCTGAAGGGATTGTCTGCAGCAGAGGAGGCCCCTTCTGTGCTTCATACTGGATCTCACAGCGTGTTGGCTGCCAGTGCTGAATCCCCAGCAGAGGCGGAAATCCCCAGCTACTTCTGAGAAAAGGCTTTGCTGTAAGAAACATCCTCACAGGGCACACTGTGACCTTTCCATCAACAGCTTTGCAGCCACGGATCTTCCCAGCTGCAGTGGGAGAGAGCTAAACTCTGGCTGCTTCCAGCAAAGTTAACATTAGGGTTGCATTCATTTTCCTGCTACTTGGAGAGTAGGCAATAATACAAACTCGGTCTCTGAAACAAGAACACAGAACTTACTGAAGAACTTGCTGCCTAAAACAAACACTGGACGCATAATTCTGCAGAGAATAAGCAATCCGATCCTGCATTTAATCTGTTGCTTAAGATCACCCAAGGCTCCCTGATAAATGTTGCGAAGGGCCTTGCTGAGCCTTCAGTGCTAGATAGAAAGGACACCCTGTTGCCTCTGTTGGACCTATGACCTATAGTTGATGGCTATGTAGAGGACATTTCTGGCCAGCTCCATGCTAGCCACAGAGAGAGGCTAGTTGCAGGTAGGCTGTCTGCAAGTCACACAGAACGGGGAACATTACCTCCACACAAAGCCCTCCTTAATGCACCTGAACGTAGCAACCGTGGCCACCATTCATGTGCAGCTGGCGTCCCAGGGCCCTCACCTTCTAGGTGAGCCCAGTGCTGCTTAGCTGAGGGCAGGCAGCTGTTCTGAGCAGTCCTGAGATGCCAGCTGGTATTTGTAGAGGCCGCCTTTCAAGGTGAGCTGGCTTGGATGCTTCCCCCCCCCCGCCGCCGCCACCTTCCCCACTTCCTTTTCCGGTACAGTAAATGTGCAGCTCTGGTGACTGGCAATGACTCACCGACTTCAGGAGGTGCCGTTGGGGAAGCTACCGTGCGCTTACTGGCCTCCTGAGTAGAAGGCAAGTGGTAATGCCGGGCTCTGGGGAGAGGCTGGGAGGAGGGGGCCCTTCTCCTTGGCTTCCATATTGGGTTCTGCTTGGATAGAGTGGCAGCATGACAGTGAATGCCTGGCACAGCTGATGGGCAGCAGTGGCCTCTCTTGGAGACCTCTGGAACTCTGGTTGCCCTTCTTTGGCCTCCTGTTGTCCACTGCCGTATTCAAGAGGATGTGAGTGGCCAGGCTGACCCCCAGCTCTGGGAAAGCCAGTGCGCAAGTTTGAGTTTCTCTGGAAAGAGATGCCAGCCAAAAAAAAAAAACCCACTTCTCGATTTCAAGGCCAAGAAATGCACAGCAAAATGGCTGTTAATGGAAGAGGGATGCAGGAAAAAGTAACATCAGAATTAAATTGCTTAGAGAGGGAGATTTGCATCACCGTGTTGAGAAGGGCGATCATTGAAGTCTATTCTGGCGTTATCTTAGTAGGCAATGGATTTTGATCTAGTTGTGCCAGGATCTGAGTGCCTTGAAGTGTGAGCCTACAGCTAGTGAAGCCAGGTGAGTTGAGCATCTGGGGAATTTTGCTGCTCCTGCCATATCCTGACAGGGAACGATGGGGTGAAAGCTCAAGACAGGAGTGCTTAGGGGTGGTGGGGGGAGAGAAGGCCCCTCAGGCTGATCTACAGAGTGGTGGCTTATAGCAAAAGGCTGCCTTTGAGAGGCTGTGGATGCTTCAGGAATAATTTGGCAGAATAACTTCACTGCTGTCCTCTCCAGCAAACTTAAAGCAGCAAGGTTTTTTCAGGCTTATATGGATTGATATTGATTGACTGCCATTGACTGCTCTTAGTTGACCCTACAGGTAGATATTTTCTCCAGGAGGATCTGATCCCAACATAGTCTTTCAAGTCTCCTAATGGTGCCCCAATGGCCATGGTAGCTGAGCCCATCCAACCTGCTGCTAATCATCCTTTTAGGGATTCTGGGTGATGTACAATTAAACAGTAACATATAAAAAAACTATAGAAAAATTAAATTTTTAGAATTAAAGTGTTTTATTTGATATTTTTAAAAATTTGATACATGAGACCCATTTCTCTAGTAAATAGGGGAAAAAGAGGAGGAAAAGATGTTGGATATGAATTATTTGTAAAAATAATAAAGGTGGGATAAAAATGAATAAATGAACGAACTAATGAATGAAGTAGAAAACTAAAATTTCCTAGCAATCTATAAGTTAATAATTGTTTTGGAGCGAATGGGGTGGATGGGGGAAGAGGGCGTGTGAGAGAGATTGTATAGATTCAGTCTGGACAGGTCTGTCCAAGATGCCTGGGGTGCCATCTTGGGATGTAGTCTGGATTTTCAAGGCTCTTAGTTCGACCACCTGTTTGTTAAACCCAGGTCCTCCTGTTTAGTTAAGGCAGCCAGAGAGGTGAGTTATAGTCGGGTCCATGTTGTGAAGGTGACCTCTTTGTTCAGCCTTGAAGAGATGATACTGCACCTCCTCAAGAGGCTGTCTTTAGACCTAACACTTTTTAGATGACTACCATTTAGGGAAGGTTGTTGAGAAGGTAAGTCTGCAGTTGATGAGAAGTCTTCAGGAACTGGATTTAAGGCTAGAATTCAGACAGCCTTGTCACACTTATAGATGACTTGTGATGAATCTGGGTTGGAGATTGTCCATCCATGCTTGTGCTCCTTGATCTCTCCATGGTTTTTAATGCCATCTACCATGATATCCTTCTGGGTTGTCTCTGGGTACTTGGAGTTGGTGGCACAATTCTACAGTAATTCTCCTCTCTCCTTTGGGGCTAATTCCAGTCTTTCCCTAAGTTCTACCTTTGAAATGATACCATAGAACTCTGTCTCCTCTTTCTTCTTGTTCCAACAGTGGGTGAAACCAGTGGGTGAGGTCCTGCTCAGCAGGTTCAGCTTTAGTCTAAGCTCAGTAGGCACTGGTCCAGGGCTCCAAAGCTGAGGCTATGCCAAAGTTGCCTCTTATTCCAAATACTTCTAAAAATGCAAATCTTCTCATTGGCAGGAGATGGCAGCATCAGTTAATGGGGCCTAGTAGCACCATATACCCTTGAGATAGCACTAATGCATGTGTTTAAGGTTTGGTATTATTAGTATGCTGATGATCCCCCAATGACTATACAGTATATCTGTGAGGTTGCTGAGGTTTTATCCCAGTGCCTAGAGGTTGTGTAGGGTTTGAAGGGGAGGACTCAACCCTCCCAAGACCCAGTGGCCATAAATGGATAGAGATGCATGTCCCCCCTGAGTAGTGATGAGCAACCTTGGAGGGTTCCTGCTCAATGAGCAGGCAGCAGTTGTGGCCAGGAAGCCCTCTGTGGGGGCCAGTTGTGCCCTTTCTTGGATCAGGAGGTTCTTCAGATAGTCATTCATGTCCTGGTTGCCTCACAGCTTGACTCTTGCCATACACTATATATGGTGCTGCCCTCGAAGACCACTTGAGAACTTCAGCTGGTGCAGAATGCAGCATCGCAAGCATTAATGGGCACTTGGCAATGGCACTTTTACTTTGGGACTTGCAATGTTTGCCAGTTGGTTTCCAGGTATGGTTCCTGGTTAAGACATCCTACATGCATAAGTCCCAGGCATTTGGGGGCCAGCCTGCTTCCATAGAGACTGCTCAGCTGATACATGCTGACAGGGCAATGCCCTCTGGGCTCCTTTGATTAAACAGAGTCATCAATTGTGGCCTGGAAGCAGGCTTTCTTTGTCAGGGCACCTGCCCTTTGGAGTGCAGTTCCCCCCTAAGGTCCAGGTGGTTGCCAGTGCCCTAGAGGGCTGAAGAGGGCTGTTCTCCCAGGCCTGGGCTAAGGTGGCTGGAGCAACCTCTGCATGTTGGTGGCCTATGTTCTGTGTGGTCTGCTCAATTCACCTCCATCTTGTTCTTTTCTTTCTTTTCTGGTCAAATTCTTTGGCTGTATAGTTTTGTTTTTATTGCACTGTTTTTCATTCGGTTGATCATACTAACCGAATGATTCTAACCCAGTCAGAATCTCTGGACTGGGCAGTGCCAAGTCAAATTGAACAAACAGACAGACAAGGATTTCCAATTGTAAATCCAGTCATGATTTGGGCATGAAGTGAGGGTGACATGACTGATAAAAAAAAGAGATTCCCAGGCATATTCAGGACATGGCTGAGTACAAATGGGGCAGCTATCTAATTCAGTAGATCCCAACCTTTTGGATGCCAGGGACCGGTTCCGTGGAGAAAGGAACTGGGACCAGAGGGAGCCTGGTTTCACATGCTGTCTGCATCCCTCGGATGGAGCCTTGCTTGTTTGTGCAGCCTGGGTTCTGGCATGCCGTAGACTGGTGCTGGTCCATGGACCAGAGGTTGGGAACCCTTGCTGTCCTTAGTCCCCCCCCTTTGCCCTATTCTGCTTCCTTGTGTTTTTCTTTGTATTTTTGTATAAATACAGTTATGCTTTCACACAGGAGTCATTTGTTTTTTGTCAGCTACAATTTCAAGTCCTGTTAAGTCCTATGACTAAGCTAGGTATCTTCCAGCTGCCATCTGATTTCTTTTCCTAAAGGATGAAAGAGTAGAAGGCCCAAGACTGGATCTGGTAAGACCTTACTAGATACTCTGCAGCTGAGTGATGATGATATTATCCATTCAGTTGAATCCAACTCTTGGTGATTCTCTGGCCGGGTTTCTCCATATCTTCCGATCTTGCACTATTTCTTTGAGTTTTTCTATGCTTTGGCCGGTGTCAGCCTTCATGGTATCCAGCTACCATATTTTTTGATTGCCTAGCTTCCTTTTACTGCTAACTCTTCTAAGCATAATTGCTTTCTCCAGTGATCCAGCCCAGTACAATTTTCAAACCAAATCAGCATTTATTTAATTGCCATGTCAGCCAGCTCATCCTTCAACTAGCTTACTAATCAGAATGTTATGTTCTTTGTCAAGTGGTTTGATAAAAATCAAGATATGATATTCTAAGGAAGTTACCAGATTGAACAGTCAGATAATGTTAGTTTGGCAAGTCTTGTTTTTCATAAATGTGTGCTCATTTCTGGTAATTACTGCATGGCTTTAAAGCTTCTTAAGGTCCAAGCCTCCATGATCTGCTGTACAACATTGCCAAGTACTAACTCAAACTGAGTGGCCTGGTAATTTGTGGGTTTTCCCTGTCCCACTTTTGAAAGTCGGAACCACATTTTCTTTTCTCCAGCCACCTGGCAGTTTTGCTGTGATTCATGTCTTATCAAATGGGAATAATGCATAAACATTCCTCCATTCCATCAACTAATTCCTCCCCTGTTACAATTCCAACTGGTTTTGGAAATTTAAACTTAATTAAAGTACATAAGAATTATTGGATTATGGTTGTATCTAAGACTTGAATCCGGACCCTTCATCTCTCTTTTCAAAATCTTGCATATTTGTTCACATCAAAGAACTATTGATGCGTTCTTTGATCTCTGTTAAGATTAATGTTATTTACAAAGTAATAAGGCTTACTCTCCACCTCAATCTATTCTTCCAGAAGACTCTCCAACTTACTTCGTTTGAGCAGAACAGAATAAAATAAAGGTTAGAAGGGACCATGCAAGTCTTTTAGCCCAGGGGTCCCCAACCCCCAGTCCGTGGACCAGCACCAGGCTGTGGCATGCCAAAAACTGGGCCGTACAAACAAGCAAAGCCACATCCGTGAGATGTGGGCAGCATGCGAAACCATGCCCCCTTCGGTCCGTGGAAAAACCTCTCTCCATGGAACCGGTCCCTGGTGCCCCAAAGGTTGGGGGCCACTGTTTTAGCCCATCCCCTGCTTAAGCAGGAGACCCTTGACCTTTTTTTCACCATGAACCCCTTTAAATACTTTGGTGCCCATAGACCATGGCCGTGGACCACCAAGACTTAACTCAAGATTTAAATTATAACATTTCTTCAAGCCTTCGCGGACCCTCTATGACCACATTGCGACCCCCCCCAGTACTTCACGAACTATAGTTGAGAACCACTGTCCCAGGCCATTTCAGACAAATGGATGTCCAGCCTCTTCTTAAAAACCTCCAGTGATGGAGCACCAACAACCTCTGGAGGCAAGGTGTTCCATTGGTTAATTGTTCTCACTTTCAATTCTCCCACTTAGCAACTATGGTATACTAACCCCAAAGCAATTCTAAAGCCTCCACATTGACTGTCATATCTTACCCATTTCTCTCTGAAACCCATGGCTATGCCTCTGACTTCAGTTCTGTAGGTTCATTAATATCGTCCCTAACTTGGAGGTTTTCTAGTCCAGCCCTCCATCCTCCACCCACCCATGGCAGGGATTCTCTAGTGACAGAGTACCACAACTCCAGGAAGCTTAGGTCTGCTTTAACTTAAGTATATGATGCTTAAGTTGTCGATCTTGGCACAACAGCTTCAGATGATGTATTACCAAATTATATGACATTTAACAGTGACTAAAATGTACATTGGTTCCAACTACAATAGTAAATTATCCCATATGCAAATGCATCAGTTGCAGCAAGGTTTCCATTGCCCCTTAGGAAAGATCAACCATCATTCTAGTCTCACTTAGATTTTCTCTTGAAGACAAACTCATTCCAAGTCAGCCCCACTATACAACTTCCCCTACAGCATCTTTTACTCTTCCAGAGTTCCCATCAAACAACTCATGCAGGCATGTCTCTCAATCTGGGTGGCTGGCCACAGTGCTCCAGCAAAGATGCTTCTACATCTTACAACTGAATGTAAATGAATTCTTGACAGCATGAAAAGCCCTCAAAATGGCTGAGGTACACTTTCTGATGCAATTATTCAAGACCACAGTCCTCTTTTATCTGAACAAGTCAGGGGACGTAAAATCCCAGATCTGTCTATTTCTTACCATGATTCAACTTACTGAAATAGACGTTATATTAGTGAATCATCTCAGCTGAACATCTGTGATCGTACATGAGACACAACTGGACAAAGGGCCTGCTTTCCCAGCCCTGGAAACAAGTAATATTTGTTTGCCACCGGAGAGGGCTCAGCTTGCATTCAGTGCTGCTCTAAAAAGGAGCAGCCTCTCTTGGGGAGGGTTTCCTGCATCTGCGGTTACTGCCACTGATTCCTGGGCTGGACAGAGTAATTCCCCAAACCCAACAAGATGAGGCAATCCCCATCCCGATAACTCCATAGTGGCCACACCAACCCATCATTTTCTCTGTTCCAGGGGGCTCAGAATTACCCAGCATGCTTGCTGCTCCATTCCCCCCTCTGATCTCTCACAGCATTCCCTGCCTCTCACGGCTTGGAGGATTCAAGGGTTTCAGTGAGGATATGGCCGAAATTCTAAGAACAACTAACTTTCCATTTATCCCCTGGGAAGATTGCAGTGCCAAATGCAGGCTTTCCACAGCAAAGGCTCCGTCCATCTACAGAGAGGGGCTGCTGGTCACTGTAAGTTTTCAACTCTCCTGGCCGGCCATTCACAAGGGTCAAAGAACTGACCTACTGAAGTTTCTTCCCAGCAATCACAGTATTTCACATTCCGATTGCCAAAAGTCAGTGTTTTCTCAGCCTTTATAACCCCATTTTTAAGACTGCAAAATCAGTCTCCCTCTTAGATACAAATGGTCCTCACTTAGCGCCAACAATTGGGACCAGAAGCTCTGTTGCTAAGCGCCACAGAGCCTAAGCGAATCATGTGAGCATGACACGCAATATAGTTTCCTATTCAGTCATTAAGCAAGTCACTGCAGGTCATTAAGTGAATTGAACTCTTTCCTTCATGGGAAGGAACCATATCTGTTTTCTCCCATCTCCTGGGACCTCACCAATCCTCCAGGAGTTCTTAAAGATAACCAAAAGCTCACCTTTGCTTGTTTTTTTTAGTATCCAACCAGTCTAGGGGAGTTAGCTAACTGCCCTTTACCCTCTCCTTGTCCAACCAACACCTGCCACATCCTCCTTCCACTAGTGGGACAACCACGGAGAGCAGGAGTTTCACTTCCTTCCTAAGAAATGTAAACTATGAGTTGAATTTTCCACCTTTTCACTCTTATAAGTTTTTTACCCCTTTCCATTTCACCTTTCTCTTCATAACAGCCTCTTTGCCTTTTCTTTCATGTCTGGTAGATGCCAAAATTCCATTTTATTTTCTCCTTGGTTTGAACAGCTCATTCTGTGCAGGAGCCTTTTTGATAATCCCTGGAGTTTCTGACTGCTGCCTTGGATCCTCCTCTCCTTGGACATTTGTATATATATCCTTTTCCTTTTCAGTATGCAGCTAGTCCTGTGTGTGTCACACTAGCCTCCCACTTAGAACATGGCAGTTGCTCCTTCAATATTTCATTTCCCATTTTTCTTGGACATCTTTTTTCTCTTTCAGTATTTTAAACCATTGGATCTGACATTTCTTCATTAAAGTTGATCAAATCTGTTGTTCTGAAATCCAATATTCAAGACTGTTCCTTTTTTCCTTGTTATCACGAGTTCAAGGATGTTTTCCTAATATTTGAATTACATTCAATCAATTTGGCTCTTTTTAAAGATTAGAGCAGGTATTCTTGTTTCCTTTCCCACCTTCTGACCCATGAAAATGTCCACAAGAGAGGAGAGAAATTGGCTAGACTTCTCTCTTAGCAGATTCCCAGGTGATGTAATGGCAACTGAAATAATCCACGATCATTACTGTAATACTGCTGGGTCCTCACCATCATCTTGTTCGGCAGCCTGGGGCTCAAGGGGAACTCAGGAGTATCCTACAAGATGGACAGGTCAAGCCCGAGCAGGCAAGGTGGGAAATTTAGTCACAACAAAATCAAGGCATTCTCTCCAATGAACAGAACAGAATACTTTATTTGGCCAAGTGTGATTAGACACACAAGGAATTTGTCTCCCGTGCATAAGTTCTGTGTACATGCAAAACAACAAAGTAATAATAATCGTAATAATGATACCAATAAGAGAAGAAAGTGGAACATATGAGGGGGATAATAATAACAGACATACTACATGAGTAAATATACTTAGACATAAGATAGTATTGTGGGAATTAGATGTTCAACAAGATAACTGTCAAGGTTCCAACTGATGGAACCAAATGAATCAGAACTCCAAGGCATGAGATTTCCTTAAAGAACATGTTTATTGGGTACATAATGTTAGCACGGTCAAATGTGAAACCAAATCTAAATCATCCCCCAAAAGGTTCAGAGTAATTCATTGTAATAGTTCCCTCCCTTCTATTTAGCTATAAATCACATTCTCCAATAGAACTACTTGGCAAGCATTCTAACAAAACGTCCTTCCTTCTCCACCATGGTGTGGGAATGACCTTGGTTCTCACGGGATCCATTCATGTTTAGACTAGCAGAAATACCTCATCCCCCCTCCTTTTCTTGTGGCAACCTAGAATGACAAAGATGGCTGCAGACAGGTTTGTTTGTTATAGACAATAACAAGCAAAAAGAAGATTATGGAAAATTCCAAATAGTCCTGGATGAAATTCTATCCACTTAGGACAGAAGGATTTGGTTCTATCAATACTGTAAAACCATGTGAAATTCTACATAGGTGGCCAGGATCAGTAATGTGCTGTATTTACTTTGTCTGATTTTGAGGCCTTGGGCTTCCTCTAGGTTGATGGGAAAATTCTTGCAAGCTTAGTTCTCTGCTTTGAGTTGGAAAATAGCTCTTTCCCTGAAATACAAGGGCCTCTGCTGACCATTGAGAGGCCTGCATGTGGGGGCCCATAAGGCTCACGCCCTGCCTCCTGACTTGCCACCATGACTAACCTTTAACGTTTTTTGTCCAAGACGCAGAAGAAGCCAGTGAACCAGTGCTAATAGGAGGAAGAAAAGGATGCGGCTGGGCCAGATGGCTGTGTTGTTGCTTCTCCTTCAGCACAGTAAGTTGCTTTTGTAATCTGTCTCTACATTTTGAGGGCATGTTCTAGCAACACACTTGTGTTATCCAGAGTGACCTACAGCTACAAACACCTGCCTAGACAACTCCCATTGCCCAAGGAGTCTGGGATACCCAGTTTCATTTATCAGAGCCGCAGGGTTCTCCCTTGCAGCTGAGCACAAATTGAAAACCCAGAGCCACACTTCAGGGTAACACCTTATATCCAGGATCCAAGTCTATGTTTGGGGAGGAAGTCTGGATTTCTCCCCCCATCTCTACAGCTGTCCAAAATGTTTTTGTCTGACCTGCTCCAAAACCAGGTTTAATGCACATCAATTACTGTTGATGAGTTTGATCACAGTGGCATTGCAAGTGGGCAAGTGTTCTTCCATATGATACTAGGAATGACTCTTGTGTGTGATGGCAACCATCACAAAGGAAGCCTTGCCTTGGGAAGCAGCTTGGTTGCCGTGGGACTCCTCAGAGCTAACCAGAGAGATGCTGTCCTGGCCGCCCCGTGCACCAGCAGCAGCAAAGGTGAACCGAGGGTTGGGCTTACCGGGCCAAAGGTCTAGCTCTATCCAAACAACCAGCAGCCCCGCATTTTGCTTTTCGGGGTCCAGCCGCTTCCTTCCACTGCCAAAAGCATCCTGACTGCATAGCACAGGGCCCAGCAGAGGACTTGCGTGCTGAGGTATCTGCAATGCAACAGGTGGGGAAAAGCTCTTCCTCCGGTGCCCTACAATGGGTGGACAGATGCACAATTTTGTGTACTCACAAGCAAATCCCCTGCAGGTTACAACACCAATCACTAAGGCACTTCAAAATACCCCCTGCATGTGTGTACTAGAAACATGATATTTGTATCTTTGCTGGTTTGTGTATCTTTGTCTCTTCTCCATTCTGCTGCTCCCCTGTGCAATTTTCAAATCAAAAGCCTGGTGCAGTCCAGAGGGAAAGCCAAAGGAAATTGTGAGGGGAAAGTTTCTGAAATGATAGGGACCAGAAAGGCCATTTGTTAGTATGATTGTTTATTAGTTTAATTATTTTAATCAGCACTTCACCAATGCTATGCAGATGTTTTAATACTACACTAGTGGTGTGTTTCAGTTGTAATTTAAGTCTGATTAAAACATAAAGCTGGCGCTACTGTGTAATTGTGGCAGACGCCATGCCCCCGTTTGCCCAAAGGGACAGAAGGACATGGCAAACAATCCCCCCCTCCAGATGTGCAAATGGAAAAAGAGGGAAGCCTGACGCTCTTTTCTGCCTTTTCTCCACCTCACCTGCAACCTTGCTGGAGATTGTTGGCCAAATCTGACTCTAGGTTCTGACTCAGCTCACCTTCCTCAATAATCAACCGAGTCAGAAGATCATTTAAAAGAAATTATTAGAGTATTCTGTTAAAGTGGGATCTCCCTATGAAAAGGGGAACTGGGAAAAATGGATTACATTCATTTTTGTAGTTAGCACAACAAAGGACTTCAAAGCAGAAGCTGATTGGTTTAGAAAGAGTCATCTGTCCAATTACATCACAAGAATTAAACATCCAATAATATGTGAGAATAGCCATTTACTTGTATTCTGAATACAAGTAAAAGAAACACTTGGAAAGGAAAAGATCAAAATGGGTACAGTACATTCTCAGCACCTCCCATGTTCATGGAGGTGAGGACAGCTGCAAATGAAACTGCCACCCACAATGTGCTCAATGCTCTCCGGCCAGTCCTGCTTTCTGAAAGGGAGGCTTTGACTTGAAGGTTCAGGCTTATGGCAAACTATTCACAATACAAATTTAAAATACAAGAAAACCCAAGTTAGTTAGCTAATGCAATAGTACTACAAAAACCATGTCTCAAGTATTACAAAGTCCATCCTCTGTGGCCCTCAGGATGCTACTTTTTCATTGCTGGAATCAGAGGGCCACCACCCAGCTCCCTGATTCTGAACAAAAAGGGCTTCCAGGACAGAGCAGGAGACCCACCTGCTGCTGAGTGGGGGGGGGCTCAGAGATGGGAGGGGGGGTCAGACTGAGCCTTCTTGGCCTTTGGGAGACCTGGGGCACCGCAACTAACATGACAGCATCTTGCTTCTGCACAGCTTCTGCGTGCCAGGAGCTCACTTGCTTCGCGGACTACATCCAGAGGCTGGAATGCACGTGGGGAAGCAGTCTCAGCCCAGCTCACAGGGCCCTCTACAACCTCACTGCAAACTGGTAGGTATGAGGAGGAGGTGCTGCATCCCCCCAGCCCCTCCCCCCCCCCCCCCGGTGCCCCAGGCTTCTCTGTCCATCCAGAGAAGGAGCAGGAGCCTCGGCTGCAGCCTCTTCCCAGTCGGG
Organism: Crotalus tigris; assembly: GCF_016545835.1. Lineage (NCBI taxonomy): Eukaryota > Metazoa > Chordata > Lepidosauria > Squamata > Viperidae > Crotalus > Crotalus tigris. The sequence continues at coordinate 86,894 of NW_024096931.1, read as the reverse complement.
CTCTGCCAGCTTGGACAGCCACCCTGCCTGCCTCACCAACTCCCGGCTCAGTGGAGGGGGGGGGGTGAAGCTGCTCTCCTGTTGCAAGGGAGGCTTTTTAAAGGGGAGGTTGGGGGGGTTGCAATCAAGTGCTTCTGCCAGCAGAGAAGAAATCCCAGAAAGCCTCCTGGGAGGGATCAGGCATTTCACTCCCCGTTCTCCTTCTGCATCCCCTCCACGGACCCTGGGAAGCGACCTCTTTGCGGGACCTCCTGAGATGCTTGCTTTCCCCAGGGACTGTGGAGATGGCGGGAGCTGCTCCTTCGGCCTTACCGCCAGCAACGCCACCCACGCGCACTATGCCTGCTTCTCAGAGCAGAAGCTGTGCTTTGCCACCAACGTCTTTGAGGTCAGCATCGCCACCACTCTTGTGCAGGACCCTTCAGGGCTGCCCCAAGCCTGCAATAAGACGTTCCAGTTCCAGAATCACAGTGAGTACAACCAAAGACCTGTGCTAGAACTCCCGGGCAGGCACGAGATTCAGCAGCTGGTCGCAGCTGGACAAAGAGACCCCAAGGGGCATCGTCCAGTACTGCTTTCCTTGGGATACTTTTTTTTCTCCATGATGCCTTCCTCCCCAGAGCCTCAGGGAACCTCCAGCTGCTCTTTGCTTTCCCTGGATTTCCTTCCCCTGGGAAGGAGGGAGGGAGGGAGGGACACAGGACTTGGTGGCATTTGCAGTGAACCAGCTGACCACTGATGCTCAAGGCCACGCATAGGTTTTCTACACAACACATGCAGAGACAAGGCTGTAAAGAGCAAGAAGAGACCAGAAAACAAACTCTTCTTTAATGTGTCCCTAAAAAGCAGCTTCAGCAACTGCCTAAGAAGAAATGCTGAAGCAACATTTGTCTCTTGTTGCTCCAGAACAAAGCAAACCAAGGACTTGGGAGCTTTTTGAAGAGAAAACTAAACCGAGGGTTAACCCTTCAATTCTCTGGGCCACCTTAATTCTGTCCACTTGTGTGTGGCGGGGGGGGGGCTGCCTCCATCTGTAAGGTATCCCAGTCTGGCTCCTTCCCTTCCCAGTTAAGCCATATCCGCCAATCCACCTGGCTGCAGTTGCATCCTCTACCGGCTACAACATTTCTTGGGAGACCAGATACCTGGATCAAGAGTACCACTCCCTAAACGGCAACCTGCAATATGAGTTGCAGTACAAGAAGAAAGGTCACCCTTGGCAGGTGAGGAGGCAGAGCGGAAAGGGGGGGAACTCAAGGGATGGGGGTTTGAGGGGTCATCCGAAGGCATCAGCACGGAGGAGTGGCCCAAGGACAGGCCAATCGACCCAGAGAAGCCTAGGGCTGACCTGCCCTCCTCACAAGGGAGCAGGTCAGCTTTGGGTTTCCACGACAAGCCGATGCCCCCAGCCAAGCAGGGAGGGGGCAAAGGCAGCCTTCCCTCCCACTTGCCCTCCCCTTTTATTGAGGAAAACCTGGAAAAGCAGAAAACCTTTGTTTAAAGATGAGGCTCACATTATTTTATGTGTGTAACTGAGACATACTAGGAAAATTAGTGTTTGGAAAAGACTGATGACCTTTGTAATTGCCCCTCCTTTTCTCCTTTCTTCAACCAACACTCCCACTTTTTAAAAATGCAAATAAATCTCACTTAAGAAAGTAAGCCTGCCTAGTCTGCAAGGCTGGGAGAAGGGCTTTGGGCTTCCTGTCAAAAGCAGCTTTTTAAAAACCGGGTTTCCTCCAACCATGGCTCTCCCCTGGCATGATGCAAAAGGAAATGCCGCCTTCTTGGGGTCCCAGTTGGGATCAATGCCCTGTCGCCATTCTGGCAAATAAAACAGAGCGGGGACTGAGATTCAAGAACAAGGCTGAGTATTTCTGCTCCCCCCCCCCCCAGCAAGCCATCACCTTATGGTAGCTCAGGAGGAGCCATCTTGGCTGGCATCTTCCTAACCACCTTGGCAGAGTGGATGGAGACTAGTTTGGGGGGGGCTGCTTTGAAAACAACCCAAGAAATACTCTCCTAATCAAAGTCAGGGTTATCCAGAGCATCTCCTTGGGCAATTTTTGGCATGGTTGGGTATCCACCACCACTCCCCCCCCCCCACATGGAAAGGGAAATTCCCCCAGAGACTGTTTTCCAAGGACAATTCTGGGCTATTCACTGGCTTGCTGGAAGAGACGGGCAACTGCCAGTCTGCAGTCTCTTAGGGGCCTCAGAACAGACAGCTGGGATAGAGATGCGCCCCCCCCCAAGGACTCCTTCCTTTCCCCCTGTGCAGGGGCAGAGCCAGAAATCCCTCCTGCAAGACCTACACAGCTTTCAGCTTCTGCCCCAGGAGTTGGAGCAGAACACCGAATACGAGTTCCAGGTGCGGTCAAAGCCGGCCTCTTCTTACCAGGGAACATGGAGTGACTGGAGCCCCCTCGCCTCCCTCAAGACCACACACAAGGGTGAGCCCCCACACCCTCCTCTGCCTTCCCCGCTACCACTCCACAGCCAGGAGGGGGGTGGGGACTGGCAGTCCAGGCACGCCCTCCTGACCCCCAGTACCTTCTCTGGGCTTTTTTGCGAGCAAGGGCAGCCTGGCTTCTCCTGAGTTACCCAGTTATCTTCACAGTCCTGGGAACCCAGTTTATGAAGAGTGAAGGGCCTGCCCCACAACTACATCCTGCCCCCCAACCCGGCTTCCGGGGCCTTCCAGCTGATCAAGATTGGGTGACCAAACTGACTCTTTCCTTTCCTTCTTTAGTCTCAGAGCACGGCAGAGTCCAATGGCTGGAGGTGGTCTTGCTGGTGATCAGCTCCATTGCTGCCCTCATGGCCTTCCTGGGGTGGCACCAGAGGTGAGTGACATTGCCAGGGAAGCCAGACACAGGAGGCATCTTGGCCGGGCCACGAAGCTGCAAGCTCTTCCACACCTCCTTCCACTGCAGGATTCCCCCCCCCCCAAAATGTGTGTGTTTCATCTAGTACCATCCAAGCCAGCATCAGCAGTGTGAGCTGGTGTGCTTTGCTTCTGTGAGCATCTCAAGGGGACAATGGCAGAGGCCAGGACCAGAGAATCATCAGGAGTATCCCAGAGCACAGATAAGCTCCTTGTTGTCCCAGGTTGAATGACTAGCCATTGGGTGGGGCAAAGACCCCCAGTTCAAGACTCCTTCTGGGTTGGGGGACTTGAGAAACAAAAGTTGCTACACAACTCAGGGATGTGACTCCTGCTTAGCACTTGCCCATAAGCAGGTGGGACAACATCTGGTGACTGGCCTGTCTTTCCCCTTGCAGGTTGTGGAAGAAGCTGGACTGTTTCACCCCCAGCCCAGCCCCCTTCTTCCAGCCCCTCTACCTGAGCCATAATGGAGATTTCAAGGTAAGATCCGGCTCCTTGCCAGTTACTAATCAAAGTAATTTGCAGGGAGGGGAGGTCTCAACGCTCCAATTTGGCACATTCAACAAAAGAAACTCCCGGCTCTTTAGAACTACCAAGAGTAAAGCTTTATTGAAAGATCCATCTAGGCACAACAGAAGCAAAGTCATTTCTGGGATTTTCCCCTGAAAACTCCCATAGATAAAACCCCTTTTCCCCCTCCGAGCCACCCATAGTTCATAATTCACCCACTGAATTCCGTGCTTTTGTTGTGGGAAAGCAGTTCTGCCCCACACAACATGTCTCATAACTTGACCTTAGTGGATAACATTTCACTGGCAACAGCAGGCACTCATGCTTTCCATAGCCTCCCCCCTCCCTAGGAATTCACCCCCCCCCTTTTTCTGTTTGGCAAAATGTGAGCTGGAATCAGGTGTAGCCAATGTTGAAGCCGAGTCGGTTTTTACAGGAGGACTGCAGTTGCAAGGGGTGCCTGGAGCACCCGCGGCTTCTGGCATCACAGCAGGGGCTCCCTGTGGCAAGGAGGGCAGACTGTGGGCAGCTCATGTGGCAACTCAGAGTGGGCAAGGGAAGAGCACAGGTTGGCTTCTCTCCCCCTTCCTGCACCAGCCTATCCTGGCAGCCTGTCTTACTCTGCCACACCATGGTTTCCTCCATCACCCTCCTGCGGGCAGAGGAAAGCCTAAGCAGGCAGCCCTCTTGGCTGAAAAAGGGAAGCCATTTCCTGCCCAAAGACAGCTTCCCCCCCCCCGCCGTGTGAGCAGCCAGCTAAATCCCAGCAAAAGGTGCACTCAGTTCTCATCCTCTTCCCCTACATCACACATTGCAGTCACTACCAACTCCCAATTGCCTGCACAATGTACAGGTGCTCCTCTGTCCCACATAAGCAAACTAAACATGTGTAACATATATAAACAGTTGAGAGGTCTCTGCCTTCTTTGCTAGGGAATACTTGACACCAACACAAGTCTTCTACAGCTAGCAAACTGAGTCAATAACATAACCTTATATCTCATTGAGCTGCAATCTGCAACCTCGGTTTGAACAGAAAACAGTCTGGACCACCCTTCCTGGATGCCCTGCTCTTGAGAACTGAGGGATAAAGGAGCAGGAGGGAGGGGAATGGCTCAGGCCTAGGAAAGGCTGGGGGAATTTTAGGCTGTTCCGGGATCCCTTTAATACCAGGGCTACCTTCAGTGGCCTTTCAAGATTCTTCTTCTCAAGAGGCCCACCTAGGCATGAGCTGAACATGACCCCACCTTTCTGTGCTGCCCCTCTCACTCACATACTCACATAACTGTGGTTTAGTGAGTTTATAGTATTCCCCATCAATTCCAAAACTCAATTCATCAATTCACCAAAACTGTCCTCAGAACTGTCCTAATTAAGCCCAGCCATGAGCAGGCCAAGATTAGTCCACAAAGCAATGGCTCAATAGTCCCCAAAGCAATTGAAAGTTGCTCAAATAAAGTAGCTCCACTAGACAAACTTAAATCCACACACGAGAGCTCGCCAGGCAAGAAAAGTCCAGAGTCTCCAAATCAATTCCAAACATGGTGTCAATTCAGAGTGAAGCAGGGGACATGATGGCCAAAACCACACAGCTAGAAAACAAACATGTTGTTCCCAGAAGTGCCTCCATCTGCCTGCTGTGATAAATAGCCAGCTTTCTGGTGCAGCCCATCAAGATGGATGGGGCCCTCTCCTCTCGAGTAGTCTGGCTGACCACTGCTCCTGCCTTTTCTCTGCCCTATCTGTTCTCAGATCAGATGGAGAAGGCAGTTCCTCCTCCTCTTTGCTGGCCCTCTACCACTACAAGCTTTCCCCAGCTGAAGCCTCCTCTAAATCTCTTCTGGATGGCCATTGAGAGCCATCAATCAATTCAGCTCCTGACATGCCAGGAATGGGATCATCCTCCACTGAGCTGACATCTGAGGAGGAGTCTGGGGAGTCGTCCAAGAGAGACATCACACTTTCCCAACTCTGCTCCCTCAGCATATCCTCCCATCTCATGGGGGGGGGTGGTGTTTATGATAAGTCACTATGGCCAACTCGCCACAGCCAACTTGCCACAGTTAACTTGCTGCAGGACCACTCACCATGGCCAACTCGCTGTGTGACAAGAGTTTCATTAATACTGAAGAAATAGTGGAATCGAATCTTTAAAGAAAGGATAGCAACGGAGGGACAAAATAAAATGTGAATGACAAAAATTAAAATATTTTTAAACATATTTTAAATAATTAAATTGAATTGTTGAATTGTCCCACAACAAGTGGTCCCATGGCAAGTTGGCTGTGGCAAGTTAACCCATTCCGCTCATCGAGAGGGGTTGAGGAGAATAGGCAATGTCCATGGGCATTGTTTGGACTAAGGCCTTCCAGTGGACCTCCTCTGAGATTGAGCTATTGCTTCCCCACTCCTCTTTATCTTCTTGTTTTTTGCTGGTGTTGTATTGGAATGTGAACCCTGTCACCCACAATCTTCCCCACCCACAACTGCCCTAGCTCAGTGCAGGAATCCAAATTCGACTATTCCCAATAGAAGGCTGAATTGCATCCCCTATTGGAGATTATACATTGCGGGGTTCCATGCAGTTGATAGACATGCTGCACAAAAGCTTGGCCAGTGCACATGCCAGGGGAATTTTTTGGGCATGGGACAAAGTGTACCGGCTTGGAAAACAAATCAGTTATAACCATATTTCTTGAGTTTTCTAGGAGAGGAGTTGGGATTGAGAAACTGAAGGAATTGCTTTATGTTTTGTGCGGTACCTTCAGATTCTGCCTAATGTCAGACCTACCCCAGCCGGTCCCTCAGGAAAGCAAGACTCTTGAATCCATTGAGTTGAATCAAAAGAACTTTTACTGAGAGAAACTGGATGCAGTAAAATCAGGCAGAATCTGAAGGTCCCACGCAAAGCGTAAGGCAATTCTTTCAATTTCCCAATCCCAACTCCCCAGACCTGTCCACCAGCGGCCAATGTGATGCTGAGAAGATGTTTTGAGAACACTGAGGTGCTACAGGTAATAGATCACCCCCCCCCCCCAGGGTGTGACGGTCTTGGAACCTGGCAAAAACTGGCTGTGAAGGAGTCCCCTTCCTAAGTTCCAAGTGAATATCAGAAACAGAAAAATCACAAGTATGCCATCCCCTCTCAGCACCATGGCAGGACACAAGAGTATGATGGTGGACTGACAACAAAGTTATCTTGGCAGGTGGTTTGTGCCAGCAGCAATATTCTCTGGAGCAACTAACCACCTACCTTCTTCCTCTAGATGTTGAACTACATGCATTTCTCTTTTTCTCTCCACAGAAATGGGTGGGTGCCCCTTGCTCTGGAACAACCCTAGATGCCTTTGAGTGGGGCATAATTGTGCCAGAGATATTTGGGATTGGACACAAGCATCTTCTTCTGAGTTGTGCTGAGGGAGACTGGAAGGATGGCCAGAATGGGCAGCCTCCAATGTCTGCCCCGCTCCTGCCAGAACTCTTGCAGGCTTCTGCCAAAGACTGCAGTGCCACATGGGAGCAGGGCTATGGCCACCTCTCCATTGACACAGTCATGGTGGCAGAGGAACTTGCAACCCACTGCTCCCAGTGCAGCAGCACCCACCCATGCTGGGCCCTGGAGGAGCTCCAGAAGGAGACGGAAACAAGCGAGAAGGAGACCTACCATGGCCTGCAGTTTGACAGCAGCAGCTCTGGCCTGGGCTCTGGGTGCTTGCTGCTGGGGAACAAGATGCCCCTGCAGGACTCCTTTCCCTCTGGGCCGGCCTCCTGGGCAAGCCAACCCCCCTTTGGCTCTCCCCCAGGAGGCCTGGAGGGATTCTTTGGCCTGCTGCCTGCCCCCTCGCTCCTTGGCCCCTGCCTCTCTGCCCCAGCCACAGAGGAAGGCCCCTTCTGCAGGGGACCCCCGTCTCCCGACTGGGATATGGAAAGTGATCCAGTCAACGGCCTGGATCTGGACACCATGGACAGTGGCTTTGCAGACTGCGACTGCAGGAACCCTGACGATGGAGAGCTGGCAGCAATGCCGGCAGGTTGCAGTTGCCAGTCTGAGCCTGGCCCTGTTGTGGGGGAACCCGAAAAAGAGGACTTTCTTCTGCCAAGATATGTCAAGCAGTGGGTGTAGCCCCATGGCACTGAGGGACTCAGGCTGGCTGGGCAGGATCTGGCCCAAGCAGGATCTGGCCCAAGCGCATCCCACACGCCTCTGACAGTCCTTGCAGGATTGCTGCTGTCTCTCTTTCTTTGACCCATGCCAGAAGGTGCCCACCTTTCCTTTTGTGAAGACATGTCGCTCTCCAGCCAATGCTAGAATGGAGGACATGGGTCTTGGGGCATCAAAGACAAAAGGGAGAGGGAGTGAGCTCAGCTCCAGGGATCCCGGCCTGCACCCAGGGGTGAATTGGGCCAGCCCCCCCTTGGTTGTTCTTCCCTCCTTTCGGGCAAGCTGCAGGTAGAGGGGCCTTTTGCTTCTACACAATGTTTAGTCGATAGAAGTGCTTGAAGAGTAAGGCTGACCTACAGGAATCAGGGATTCCTACATGTGTGGATGTCTTGGGATTGAGGCTCGTGTCATGGGAAAGGCTGGTCTGGATTCCCTTCATGCCAGGGCTGATGCTTTCTTAGCTCACTCAGATGGACACCAACCATCTACTAATTACAAATAAAAGCTTCAAGAATCGTTGTCCTTGGTTTCTGATGGTCTTAAAGCTCACAAAGTGATATGGATAGCCACAGGCTATGGAGGAGGAGGAGGAGGAGGAAGAGGAAGAGGAAGAGGAAGAGGAGGAGGTCACAATGCCTTGTGTGTGATCAATGGTGTGATCAAATGCCATTATCATTTGATCACACCATTGCAGAACACACCTCTGTTTTCCTCATGCAAGGATTTGGTCACAGTGTCGTACACTGGAACAGAAGCATCATTCAACAAGAACAACTTGGATTTTTTTTAAAGTAAACAGCCTAGTTCTTTCCAACTCAGCAGAATGTTAGGAAAGAATGACATGAAAGGCTTTGGACCACCCTGAGGATATTAAACAGAAGGTGACCAGTGTTGGTGGGGAGGAAGAAGTAGTAAAGGACAACTGAGTTTGAAAAGAGATAAATCAAACCAGGGGCTGAAGAAGAAATGATCCTGAAACACACACACACACACACACACACACACACACACACACACACACACCTCATCTCAATGGAAGAAGCAGTGTCTCAACTTTTTTGGCAATTGCTCCACTCTCAGCCCCTCCCATCCAGTCTTGTGACTTGGAATGGTCTAGCAGCCAAACCTGGGCCCATTGCGCAGACAGGCACACTAAACACAACCAATGTTGGGGTAGACATTGCTGCCACCAGATGGATTTGCAACTGGCTGACCAACTGCATACAGCATATGGTCCTCAATAGAGCTACATCTACATGAAGGAAAAGCATGGATTGGGATACCTCAAGGTTCTATTTTAAGGCCAGCACTCTTCAACATCTTCATACATGATCTAGAACAGGGGATAGAAAGGAACCGATCAAATTTGCAGATAACACCAAGCTGGGGGCAATTGATAACTCTTTAAAAGAAGGATTTTGACAGACTTAAACACTGAGTCCTATCCAAAAAAAATGCAATTCAGCAGTAAGAAAAGTAAGATCCTACGTAGAGGCAAGGAAAACCAAATACACAAGTATAGAACAGGTGGTACCTGACTCAACATTAGCAACTGTGAGAGGGATCTAGGAATCCTAGTGGACAATTACTGCAGTGTGCTGCAGTTGCCAAAATGCTAAGGCAGTCCTAAGTTTCAGCAACAGAGGACAGTTTTAAGATCACAAGGAGTGATATATATTGCACTGATGAGGCCATACTTGGAATACTGCATCCAATTCTGGTCACCATAATACAAAAAAGATGTTGAGACCATAGAAAGTAGACACCTCCCACACTGTCCCCACACAGCAGCCAAGGGATCCCAGGTTTGGAGCTTGGGGACAGAGAAGGGCTTGCACCACTCTATGACTGGAGGGATGCAAGTCAGGATTAGCCACACTTGTCAGAGGCTCTGGGCACTTTCTGTAAGAAAATCACCCAAGCTCTGTTAGGACTAAACATCATTTTTGGGGAGATGGGGTGAAGATGGGAAGAATTGAGAAAACCCATGGACAGAACTGACTAACATCAGTCACTGCAGATGAAAGAGGTCACCCAAGGCTGCAAAGATGTGAGGAACAATCAATAGAGAGATGAGGCAGAATGAAATGATGCTTGGTTGGACTCCCACTCACTTGCTGGAAACAGGGAATCCCCTTTCTCTTCTTCCCCTGAACCTTGGAAGCATAGAACATAAAATAACAGAGTTGGAAGGCATCTTGGAGGTCTTCTAGTCCAACCCTCTGTTCAAGCAGGAGACCCTAGACCATTTCAGATAAATGGTTGTCCAGTCTCTTTTTGAAAGCCTCCAGTGATGGAGCACCCACAACTTTGGAAGGCAATTTGTTCCATTGGTCTACTACCCTAACCGTTAGGAATTTGCTCCTTCATTGTAGGTTGCTTCTCTCCTTGGTTAGTTTCCATCCATTGTTTCTTGTTTTGCCTTCTGATGCTTTGGAGAATAGTTTGACCACCTCTTTTTTGTGGCAGCCTCTTAAATACTGGAACACTGCTATCATGTCTCCCCAGTCCTTTTCTTCATTAGACTAGCCATACCCAATTCCTGCAACCGTTCTTCATATGTTTTACCCTCCAGCCTCTAACCAACTTTGTTGCTCTTCTCTGCCCTCTTTCCAGAGTCTAAACAACTTTTTATGTGAATGATGCAGGATGAAAGGGCTGTAGGAAAACTGAGTCTTGTTGTGAAATAAGTTCTTCACTGTTACATACAAAAAAGTTGTTTTCTGTGCAAGATGAGCCACCTCTTCCTTTTTTGATCTGATTATTGCTTTTTTTAAAAGTTGCAATAATCTCACCCAGATAGGCATCTTGTAACAGTGTGAAAAAGATAAATAGCGTTATCTTTATTCAGTTTGCCCTCTGCACACTGGAAGCCATCAACAATTCTTGGTACATAACAAAAATAGCCTGGGAGGAAAGAAGTAAGTTTCCTCCTAAGTGATCAGGAAACTAATGATTTGGACAACATTTCTCTGCAGGGGCAGATTCTTAAAGCCCCCCTCCCCCCCTATGCATGCCCAGGAACCACAAAAATAAATTCTGAATGAAGAGGAGCAAGGTAAATAGCAAGCAGTCGTGATAAATGTTGTGTCCTGAGCCTGCAAGAGCTGAAAGCAGGCTCAGAATTATTGCAAATGGTCCCAGGCAATCCAAAAGCTGCCCAGGACCAGACAGGGTGGCGCCAGCCTTGTGCGCATGCACAAGGCGCGAAAATGGTCAATTCCTATTGGTTTACACTGTCTGGGTTTTAGGCACTATAAAAGGCCTGTGTGCCTTTTGCTGCTTACTTGGTTGTAGGAGAAAGTAATAAAGAGCTTGTTGTTTTCCACCATGTGTCTTCATCAATTGCCAACGAACCAAAAACACAACATTGGCAACGAAGGTGGGATCCCTGCAAGCAAGAAAAAGAATTAAGGACTCACCAAGGAAGTCTTGACGATTGGGAAGATGGCGTCCTGCATTCGTGACTCAGCCTGCCAGTACAGCATCGCTGGAGGTGAGCTCAGCAAAAGGACCCTTTCCTAACTCTTAGCTTGCAGAGGAGGCAATTAGCGAAGGCCATAAAGCTTACAATGTCAAAGATTGGCCGCTTGACTGATTTTGATGTCTCCCACCCAGAGAGATGGAATTCATGTGTAGCAAGAGTGGAGAACTACTTTAGAGTAAATCAAATCAGAGAAGACGGCCTGAAGGCAGCAACTCTTCTGTGTGCCTGTGGACAGGAAGCTTTTGAGATCGTGGAAAATTTGGTGGCCCCTGCACTTCTAGAGTCAGTAATGTATGCTTACTTGAAGAAGATGTTGAAGGAACATTTTCAGCCTAGGTTATCTGTCATTGCTTGGAGGCACGCGTTCGAGCAGAGAAACCAGAGGCCAGGCGAATCTGCTGTGGACTTTATTGCTGCTTTAAGACAAGCGGCCAGGCCTTGTGAGTTCAAGGATGTGGAAGAAAGGCTGCGCGATCACTTTGTGTGTGGTTTAAGAAGCAGAGACCTACAACAGAAGATTTTTGTGAAAGAAGAGGTCTCGTTCCAAGACGCATTGAGAGAGGTAGCAGCTGAGGAAGCAGCAGGCGGTGCTGTGAAGGCTTTGCGGCTCACCAGGAACCCTCCAGCTGCTGCTACTGTCCATTAAGAGGATGCTCCAGAAGATCAGAAGTGGATCCTGAAGAGGAGATGGACAGACTTCACCAGCCAGCTGAAAGAAGGCCAAAGGGGCATCCCGACAAGGCCCCAGCATCTCTTCAGTGCTTCAGGTGCGGAGGACGCCACAAGCGGGCTGACTGCAGATTTCGCTCCGCCATTTGCCGGGCATGTGGCAGGCAAGGCCACATTGCCTCCATTTGTTTGGGTCGCCAGAGGGTCCAATCTTGGGAAGAATTGCTTCAGAAAGGTACCAGGGCCCCCAGCCAACACAGGGTGGGTTTCTGCACATTGCACAGGAGTATTCTGAGGACAGGGACACACAAGCCCCTTAAGAAAAAACTTTGCTTTAACGTGAAGTTGCAAGGGGTTCCCTTATTGATGGAGTTGGACACAGGGTCCGCTCTGTCAATCATTTCACTTGACACCTTCAAAAGGATTTGCAACAGTAGCGGCCTTCGAGTTAAACTCAGGCCATCAAATACTCACTGATTTTCAAAATTCTAAAGTCAGTGTAAAGGGGGAGGCCACGCTCAAAGTGCAGCGTAAGGATTTTGAGGGTTTCCTAGATGTGGTGATTATTGGGGGTGAACGCACGAGTCTTATTGGGCTCGATTGGTTCAAGGCCCTGGGAATCCATGTGACTGGGCTGCACAACTTGCAAACGTTGGGTCTTGCAGAAGTCTGCAAGGAGTTTGCTGATGTGTTTAGTTCAGAGCTGGAATCCTACAAGGGGCCTCCCATTGCATTATGTTTAGACCCAACTATCATGCCCATCAGGATTAAGCCTAGAAGAGTGCCTTTTGCCCTCAAAAGCAAGATAGATGCAGAGCTGGTCAAATTGCTCCAGCAGGGCATCTTAGAACCTGTGGACTCTAGTCCATGGGAAACCCCAATAGTAACGCCTCTAAAGGCTAATGAGGAAGTCCGCATATGTGCAGACTATAAGTGCACACTGAATAAAGCATTGCAACAGCACACATATACAGTGCCTGTTGTAAGCCACATTCTGGCCTCCCTCAAAGGGGGGTGCATTTTTGCGAAACTTGATCTGGCACAGGCCTATCAATAGCTACCTGTTGATGAAGCATCTGCAGATGCCCAGACGATTGTAACACACGGGAACTTTTAAGGTCAAGAGACTGCAATTTGGGGTAAATGTAGCCCCTGGCATATTCCAAAGTGTCATGGAGCACACACTTTGTGGTATTCCTGGGGTCTGTTCTACTTCGATGACATCCTCATTGCTGGGGAGTCACCCCAAAATTTAGCAGAAAGGTTAAGGGCTGTCTTGCTTCGTTTCTGCAAAGCAGGCCTTAAACTGAAGTAGGATGAATGCAAGATAGGAGTTACTTCCACTGACTTTTTAGGGTTCAGGATTGATGCCCAAGGCATTCACCCTGCTGAATCCAAGCTGCAAGCGATTCAGCAGGCCCCAAGGCCCAAGTCCAAAAGTGAGCTGAAGCCTTCTTGGGGCTCTTAAATTTCTATCACTCATTCCTTCCACATAAGGCTGCAGTGGCTGAGCTGTTACACCGGCTCTTAGACAAGCAGGCTCCATGGCAGTGGACTAAAGTCTGTGACAGGAGTTTCAATGAGGTTAAGGCCTTGCTCTTTTCAAATGCTGTGTTGGCGCATTTCAATGAGCAACTGCCTGTATGCATCGCATGCAATGCATCTCCTTATGGGGTGGGAGCAGTAGTTAGCCATATGAAGGCTGATGGGACACAAGTCCCTGTGGCCTACTACTCAAGGAATCTGTCATCTGCAGAGCGGAATTACGCTCAGATTGACAGAGAAGCCTTGGCCATAGTGGCTGGCATAAAGAAATTCCATGATTTCTTATAGGGCCACCATTTCACAGTCTACACAGACCATAAACCTCTATTAGGTTTGTTTACCACTAACAAACAGACACCTCATATTATTTCTCCACGTATCTGAGATGGTTCATTTTCCTGTCAGCATATGACTACACTCTAATTCACAAACCTGGAAAAGAAATGGGCTATGCAGATGGCCTCAGCAGATTACCTCTTAAACAGATAGAGGCAGATCCTGCTCCTGCCATTAATATTCTTTCCATTCAGGAGTTGCCTGAATCTCCCCTAAATGCTAGGGACATGGCTGCAGAAACTGCCACTGATCACACGCTCACACGCCTGCTGACCTGGGTGTTATCAGGATGGCCTGATACGTGCCCAGATATTGAGTTTCAAAGCTTCTGGCGAAGGAAGCATGAACTTTCCACTTTCAAGGGATGCTTGTTATGGGGAAGTAGGATAGTGATCCCAGCCTCACTGAGGTCTAGAATCTTGCTCTCTCTGCATGAGGGACATCCAGGTATTGTAAGGATGAAAGCGCTTACGCGCAGCCATCTTTGGTGGCCTGGGCTTGATAAAGCCATTGAGGCTTAGGTGCACGGGTGCCAAGCATGCCAACAGTCACGGCCTGAAATGCCTCAGGCCCCAGTACACAGGTGGGAGTAATGTGGAATAATGAACAATCACTAGAATAATGATGTATATGCATAATTACTGGAATAATGCTGTGTTAGTAGTATGTGACTAACCTAATGTGCATTGCATTTGGATACAATGTATGTAGCAAACTCTCTCCATTGTATACCCATGAGAAACTAACTTAATGTATTACAATGTGTATTTCAATGTGTATTCCTTTGTTCCTGAGAAAAGGGAAGTATAAAACTGAAGTCTGAACCTGCCCTCGGGGTTCAGAGGAGGAAACTCAAACCCCATGGTCGCGGGTACATATAGATTATGCTGGGCCCTTTCAGGGGCAATTCTTCCTTCTCCTCGTTGACAGCCATTCCAAGTGGCTAGAGGTTGTTCCTGTTTCCTTCACTACTACTGCCAGGATCATCCAGGTGTTGAGAGGAATTTTTGCCTCACATGGGCTTCCAGATGTCCTGGTTTCAGATAATGGCCCCCAATTTACCTCTTTTGAGTTCCAGGCTTTTCTTCAGGCCAACTTGATCCGGCACGTGACTTCTGCCCCCTTCCACACATCTTCCAATGGCCAAGCAGGGAGGATGGTGCGCACTACCAAAGATGCTCTCAAGAAACTGACTTACGGTAACTGGCATCACAGGTTAGCAGATTTCCTTCTTGTACATCGTACCACACCTTGCACAGCCACAGGGAGGAGCCCTGCAGAACTCCACTGGGGTCACCATCTCATCACCAAACTGGACAGGCTGAACCCAGACTGGGTGGCTTCACAGGTGTCACAACCACGGGCACCTAGGAGACTTCAGGTGGGCGATTCGGTCTGGGCAAGAAACTATGGGCCTGGACATCTTTGGGTCACAGCAGTGGTATGCAAGGTCTCTGGGCCATTGTCATATGAAGTAGCCTTGGATGATGGCCATGTTCTTCGCAGACACATAGACCAACTGCGTTGGAGCTGGACAGCCACGTTTCCGCTCCTGGCTCTGCTCTGGGGGGGGGGGAGGAGGACCATAATATGGGTTCTGGGTTACAGGTTCCCAGGCCTAACAGGGCCTCTCAAGCTGCTGAGGCTGTGTGGGGGTCAGCCCAAGTTTCTGCAAGTGCACCAAACAGGAATTCCCAGGAAGGGGGGGGGTCACCCTGCACATCCATTATTGCTCAAGACAGGGACTCACAGGGGGGGGGTATCCACATTATTCAAACATGTCAGATAGTGCTCCAGACAGGGAGCCAGACCGGGGGTATCCACATAAATCAAAAACAGCCATAGAAAGGGAATTCCACCGGGGCACTCTCATAATTCAGCTATTGCTCCGAAAAGGAAGTCAGTAGCAAGGGGGTTTGCCATGGAGGCGGCTCCTGACTCTGGCACTTCCGCCATTCAGGCCTCCCCAACTGCTGGCCTTGGGCTCAAGGGACAGTGTTCCCAAGAGGAGTCCATTGTGGACTCAGGGACTTCCACCCCTCCAAGGTACACTGGCTTGGACTCAGAGGGTCCAGCCAGTCAGCAGCTGGGTGGGTCACCTGGGTATTTGGGGCATCTCTTAGAAGGTCACAGCGGGCCAAGTGCCCAGTTAAACACCTAGGAGATTATGTGAAGTTCCTGTCAACACATGAGAAACCTTGCTATGAGGTCGCTGAATAAGGGGGGTAACATTCAGTAAGAGTCTCATATACTATTTTGATTTTGGATATATTTATTTGAGTTAATCATTATCTTGTAAGGTGTTTGCCTGCGTGCAGACCCGAGCATTTTCGCTCTCCTTGCATTTGAATAATGCATCTGTGTTCCACTCTCCCTGCGGTTGAACAATGCACCTGTGCATAAGCTAGGTGTGTTTTATCTAGGGGGGAAGGGTGTTGTGTCCTGAGCCTGCAAGAGCTGAAAGCAGGCTCAGAATTGTTGCAAAAGATCCCGGGCAATCCAAAAGCTGCCCAGGACCAGACAGGGTGACGCCAGCCTTGTGCGCATGCGCAAGGCGCGAAAATGGTCAATTCCTATTGGTTCACACTGCCCGGGGTTTAGGCACTATAAAAGGCCTTTTGCTGCTTGCTTGGCTGTAGGAGAAAGTAATAAAGAGCTTGTTGTTTTCCACCATGTGTCTTCGTCAATTGCCAACAAACAGAAAACACAATAATAAACATTTATAATGTAGGGTAAATGTTATGTCCCGAGCCTTGCAAACGGCTCGGGCGTTTGCAGGCAGTCCCGGGCAGGTGCAAAGCTGCCCGGGACCAGACAGGCTGTCGCCAGCGCCGTGCGCATGCGCGGGTGCTGGCGCGGGAAAAGTAACCCATTTACCCGGGAGTTGCCTATATAAGAGGCTGCGAGGCGTTTGGGCGAGGCTGAAGCCATCTTCCTGTAAGCTGAACGCTGAATAAATGAAACTGAGAACTCCAGCTGCTTCTCGTGTCTGTTTTCCCGCCACGGACTCAACACTGGCGACGAGGTGGGATGCCTTGCACTACCTGGAAAGGAAGAAGTGTAAGCTTACCCAAGGAGTCCTGAGCGGCGAAAGAGGAACGGCGTCGACTCGGCAGCTGCCCGCCAGTCCGGTGAGCATTCGGGGGTAGGCTGGCTGATAGACCCGTCTCCTGAAGATCCGAAGATGGCGAAAATCGGAAGGCTTTCGGAATTCGACGTCTCACATCCAGAGCGGTGGGAGTCCTACGTATCCAGAATGGAGAACTACTTCAAGGCAAACCAAGTGAGGGAAGATAGCTTGAAGGCGGCCACCCTGCTTTGCGTTTGCGGCCAAGACGCCTTCGAAATCGCAGAAAACCTTGCAGCACCTGTCCCAGTAGAGTCTGTAAGCTACGCAGACCTGAAGAAGCTGCTGAAGGAGCATTTCCATCCCAAGGTATCCGTTATCTCATGGCGCCACACCTTCGAACAAAGGGATCAACGGTCCGGTGAGTCAGCCAAGGAATACATCGCCGCGTTACGGAAGGCCGCCAAGCCCTGCGAGTTCAAGGACCTCGAGGAACGACTGAGGGACCGATTCGTGTGCGGGTTAAGGCATCGCGAGCTACAACAGAGACTTTTCGCAAAGGAAGAATTATCCTTCCAAGACGCCTTAAGGGAAGTCACCGCAGAAGAAGCAGCAGGCGGTGCCGTCAAAAACATGCGGCCGATCAGAAACAGTGCAGAGGGTGCGTCCGTGCACCAGGAAGACGTCCGACGAAACTCTGAGGAGGATCCGGACGAGGAAGTCGACCGTCTACACCCCGCGAAGGAAGAGAACCAGAAGGGAAGCTCTTCGGCTCCGCTCAAGTGCATCGGCTGTGGAGGTCGCCACAGGAGAACCGACTGCAAGTTCCGCTCCGCTACCTGCCGGGCATGCGGTAAACAAGGGCACATTGCAGCTGTGTGCCTGGGCCGACGAAAGGCACAACCCCAAGAAGAACGCCTGAAGGGTACCAGATTCCCCAGCCAGAATAGGGTAGGTTTTTGCGCTTCGCGAAGAAGCATCTGTAGAATAGGCACACACAAGCCCATGAAGAAAAAGCTGTCACTCAATGTGAAGCTACAAGGGGTTCCATTATCTATG
Organism: Crotalus tigris; assembly: GCF_016545835.1. Classification (NCBI taxonomy): domain Eukaryota; kingdom Metazoa; phylum Chordata; class Lepidosauria; order Squamata; family Viperidae; genus Crotalus; species Crotalus tigris. Next base: position 69,169 of record NW_024096931.1, on the reverse strand, counting down.
GAACTAGACACAGGGTCTGCCCTGTCCATCATTTCATTGCATACATTTAGGAAGATTTGTTCCAGAAGTGGGTCTAAGGCCAAGTTAAGGCCTTCTGATATTGTATTAACAGATTTTCAGAACTCAAGAGTGTGTGTTAAGGGGGAGGCCACCCTTAACGTGCAATACAAGAGTTTTGAAGGTCCACTAGACTTATTAGTAGTAGGGGGTGAACGAACGAGTCTCATAGGACTCGATTGGTTTGAGGCCCTGGGGATACACGTCACAGGACTCAATAGCTTACAAACACTCGACCTACAGGAAGTCTGCACAGAATTTGCAGATGTTTTCAGCCCCCAGCTGGGCACATTCAAAGGACCACCTGTGTCCTTAAAGCTAGACCCCACTGTCACTCCCATTAGGATTAAAGCAAGAAGGGTCCCTTTTGCTTTAAAAAGTAAGATTGACACTGAATTAGACAAACTAATCCAACAGGGAATCCTAGAACCTGTTGATTCCAGCCCATGGGAGACCCCCATTGTCACGCCTCTAAAGGCAAATGGGGACATTCGCATTTGTGCTGATTACAAATGCACACTCAATAAGGCATTGCAGCAACATGCCTATCCTGTTCCTGTGGTCAGTCACATCCTGGCCTCTCTCAAGGGGGGGCGTGTTTTTGCAAAGCTTGACCTAGCTCAAGCATATCAACAGCTGCCTGTTGATGATGATGCTGCCATAGCTCAGACCATTGTGACCCACAGGGGTGCCTTTAAAGTAAAAAGGCTACAGTTTGGAGTGAATGTCGCTCCTGGGATTTTCCAAAGCGTTATGGAAAACACACTACGAGGTATACCAGGGGTCTGCCCCTACTTTGACGATGTCTTGATTGCAGGAGACTCCACACACATTCTAGCTGAAAGGCTTAGGGCTGTCCTGTTAAGATTCAGGAAATCAGGCCTCAAGCTCAGAAAAGACAAATGCCAGATTGGGGTGCCTTCTACTGAATTTCTGGGATTCAAAATTGATGCTGCTGGGATTCATCCTGCTGAATCCAAACTAACTGCTATTTTAGAAGCACCCAGGCCAAAGTCTAAGGCCGAACTTCAGGCCTTTCTAGGCCTCCTGAATTTCTACAATTCTTTTCTTCCACATAAAGCTAGTGTAGCTGAGCCTCTTCACAGGCTACTAGACAAACAGGCTGTGTGGCTGTGGTCACAAGCGCATGAGGCTTGCTTTAAAGAAGTCAAGGCCTTGCTCACTTCTAACAGTGTTCTTGCACATTTCAACGAGTCTCTCCCTGTGTGCATCGCTTGTGATGCGTCCCCCTACGGGGTTGGAGCTGTCCTGAGTCACCTCAGGTCTGATGGAACTCAGGTTCCTATTGCATACTACTCCAGAACACTGTCTTCTGCCGAGCGCAACTACGCTCAGATAGACAGGGAGGCTCTGGCTGTTGTTGCTGGAATTAAAAAATTCCACGATTTTCTATATGGCAGGCATTTCACGGTCTTCACTGACCATAAGCCTCTGCTGGGACTGTTTACCACACGTAAGCAGACTCCCCACATCATTTCCCCTAGAATGCTTAGGTGGTCTATTTTCTTGTCTGCATATGATTTTTCATTACTCCACAAGCCTGGGAAAGAAATGGGCCATGCTGATGGCCTCAGTAGATTGCGCTCTGCCAGTAGTAGAAGCTGACCCCGCGCCAGCTGTCAACATTCTATCAATCCAAGCCTTGCCCGAGCTCCCTCTTAGTGCCAGGGATGTTACCGCTGAAACAGGTACAGATCACACACTTTCACGTGTCCGCTCCTGGGTCCTGTCCGGGTGGCCTGAACACTGCCCTAGTCCTGAGTTTCAGAGTTTCTGGTCCAAAAGAAACGAACTGTCCCTTTCTCAGGGTTGTCTGCTTTGGGGAAACAGAGTTGTCATTCCCTCCTCAATGAGGACTAGGGTCTTAGAATCCCTCCACGAGGGTCATCCTGGCATTGTCGTATGAAGGCTCTTGCACGCAGCCACTTGTGGTGGCCTGCTTTAGATAAAGATATTGAGGCTAAGGTGCACGCATGCCACCTGTGCCAACGATCTCGCCCAGAGATGCCCCAAGCTCCTGTGCATAGATGGGAGGAAACACAGTCCCCATGGTCTAGGGTGCACATTGACTACGCTGGGCCCTTTCAGGGCCAGTTCTTCTTGGTCCTTGTTGACAGCCATTCAAAATGGCTTGAGGTTGTGCCTGTCTCATCCACCACCACTGCAAAGACTATTCAGGTACTGAGGGGGATTTTTGCTGCACACGGGCTGCCAGATGTCATTGTGTCCGACAACGGCCCTCAATTCACCTCCTCCGAATTCCAAGCTTTCTTACAGGCAAACCTGATTCGTCATGCCACGTCTGCGCCTTTTCACCCGTCCACCAACGGTATGGCTGAACGCATGGTGCGCATCGCAAAGGACGCCTTGAAGAGACTCACCTACGGGGACTGGCATCACAGGTTGGCTGACTTTCTCCTTTCTTATCGCACCACACCGTCCACTTCTACAGGGAGAAGTCCAGCTGAACTTCGTTGGGGGCGCCAACTTACTACTAGACTTGACCGGTTGCATCCGGACAGACTGCCTTCATCTACCTCACATCCTAGGGCACCTAGACAACTACTTGTGGGTGCCCCGGTTTGGGCTCGCAATTACGGGCCTGGTCATACATGGGTCCCCGCTTCTGTGTCCAGGATCACAGGTCCTCTCTCCTACGAGGTTGCCCTGGACAACGGTCGTGTCCTGCGTCGGCACATCGACCAACTTCGCTCTAGGCGAGACTTTTCTGCTGAGACTCCTGGGTCTTTTCCAGGGGGGGAGGGGGACCCTTTGGAGCAAAGGGAAGGGCAAGAGCTACTGCCCATCTCCACTGAGGGAGCCACAAACGGCTCGTCCCAAGGTTCTGCAATTGCTCCGAAAAGAAAGTCATGGAGCTTACCCACACAACAGGCACTCACGCCTACTCCAGCCAGGGAGTCACCCCGGGGGCATACTCACTTTCCACACACATCACACAGCACTCCAGCAACGGAGGATACCCGGGGGCATCCCAACAAATCATTCCCCGCAAGAGAGCTGGCACACAATTCCCAAGGTTGGCCTGACCTTACCCCAAATCCTACAGGGGGTCAAACATACACAGAGCTAGTCGAGGAACCAAGTCCCGACTACAACAACCCTAGCACAAATCAGGGAACACCTGAGTTTTGGGAAAGTACAGAAACCCACACGAGCCCGAACACAGAATGGGGTTCAGGGAATGGACAGCCTCCTGACAGGTCTTGGACTGACCTAGGAGGTTCTACAGAGACGCCCAGCAGCGGCTATCACTTCAAGGGGCCTGAGGGTCTACAGCTAGGTAGGTCAACCAGGTCACAAAGTAACAGAAGCCCTGGCCTGACGAGCCCGGTGGGCAAGCAAGCAGGCCAGGCATCGGGGCACAGTCCTTGGAAGACACCAGGGCACAATAAAGAGAACAGGCTCACGCCTCCCTCCAGTCAGGGGACTTTTGCCAGTAATCCAGAGCTAAGAAGGTCACAGAGAGCAAAGAAATCTCCTAAGTATCTAGAAGATTACATAACATTGCTGGCAAGGCAAAAGCCAGTAAACAGTGGGAGCACTGGGGAGCAAATTGTCGTATAAAATAAATGTTGTATGTTGGTAGTAGTTTTAGCCCGGGGGAAAGGGGTGTTATGTCCCGAGCCGTTGCAAACGGCTCGGGCGTTTGCAGGCAGTCCCGGGCAGGTGCAAAGCTGCCCGGGACCAGACAGGCTGTCGCCAGCGCCGTGCGCATGCGCGGGTGCTGGCGCGGGAAAAGTAACCCATTTACCCGGGAGTTGCCTATATAAGAGGCTGCGAGGCGTTTGGGCGTCTTCCTGTAAGCTGAACGCTGAATAAATGAAACTGAGAACTCCAGCTGCTTCTCGTGTCTGTTTTCCCGCCACGGACTCAACAGTAAAAGTGCATGGAGAAACAGAGGGCTTAAAAGCCTTGAATAGAACAATGCAGAGTGGCTTCTAGCCTCATTAAAGTGTATTGAATCCCCACCAGGAAGAGTCCTTTGAGAAACAGTGAAACAATCTAGATATGTTTAGTTTGCAAAGTTGAAAAGGAGATATAATAGTTTTCAAATACCTGAAGGGCTGTCACATTATAGAGAGTTGGGACTTAATTACACCAAAGGATAAGAATAGAATAGAATAGAATAGAATAGAATAGAATAGAATAGAATAGAATAGAATAGAATAGAATAGAATCTGGAAGGGACCTTAGAGGTCTTCTAGTCCAGCCCCCTGCTCAAGCAGGAGAACCTATACCATCTCAGACAAGTGACTGTCTAGCCTCTTCTTAAAAATCTCCAGTAATGGAGTGCCCATGATTTCTAGAGGCAAGCTGTTCCACTGGTTAATTGTCCTCACTGTCAGGAAGTTTCTCTTTAATTACAGGTTACTTGTCTCTTTGATCAGTTTCCAACCATTGTTTCTTGTCCTGCCCTCTGGGGCTTTAGTGAATAATTGACCCCCTCTTCTTTGTGGCAGCCCCTCAAATACTGGAATACTGCTATCAAGTCACCTCTGTTTCTTCTTTTCTTTGGACTAGCCAAACCCAAGTCCTGCAGCCGTTCTTCATATGTTTTGGTCTCCAGGCCTTTAATCATCTTAGTTGCTCTTCTCTGAATTTTTTCTAAACTCTCAACATCTTTTTTGTGATATGGTGACCAAAATTGGCTGCAGTATTCCAGGTGTGGTCTTACTAGGGTTTTATAAAGTGGTACTAATACTTTTCGTGATCTTGAATCTACTAAGGGGCTGAAACTTCACGGATGTAGACACAGATTACACTTGAGGAAGAACTTCTTGACAGAGTGGTCAGTCGATGGAACTGGATTACTACATGGAGTAGCTTCTTTGCCTTCCATGGAGGTTTTCAAACAGAGACTGTCATCTCTTGGGGCTGATAGTGTGAATCCTGCAGTGTGCAAGGAATTGTACTTGATGATCTCTTAGGTGTTTTCAACTCCATGATTCTGTTTGGATTTTTGTATATCCTGTATTTCTGACTGACAGAAGAAACTTCCAGATCTGTAAGCCCGAGGGTGACCTCCCCTGTTCAGCCACCCTACTGAAATCAGGCCACTCCAAGTCCTCTCAGGGCTCAAATGGCTGGGGCCAAGGAGTGTGGCTGACGATCTCTAAGGCTACATTAAAGCTCAGCAAAAGCATGATGTTTTCAGGGCTCAGACAGATGACTTCCAGGGAGACCTGAAGACCATTTATCATCTACCACAGTTGACGAGAGGCACCTGTTGCACAATTGGTCATTTTTGCATGTTCCCATTCCCTTAAGAAGCATTTTTTTTCCATTTTTCAACTTCTTTTTTAATTTCTCTCCATAATTTAGTATAATTATTTTAAAATATATCTGTCAAATGCAATGTTAAATATTTCATTTCATTCTTTGTTGACTAGCAACCTGACTTTTTCTACATAAAGTGTTCTTCTTGAGGTAAGTGCCTTGTAACTTTCTTTGTTTTTCTGTATGTGAATTGTACCACCTGAGAATTCACTAAAACATTTCTTTTCATCAGGTGTCATACTGCACTTTGCAACTGCCTAATGGTTAGTATCTATCATCCACATGTATTTTATTTTCTATTCCTCTCCTTGAATTTTAATGCCTAATATCTGCTTATCTTTTCAAACTCTATTGACTAATATTTGGTTGCCAATAATATGGACAGCTTTGTCTGGTATCTTAGTGAAAAATCTGCAGAAAGTGTTCCATTAGTCATGAGGTTTATAAATGGTTTTAACTCATGCAATAAATTCTATTTCTGAATTCATTTTCTTAAATACTGCAGTAGAAATAGTCATTCCAAATTGTCAAAGGATTTTCTGCCCAATTTATGTTACTGTTCAGTATTTCCTTTCTTATTGTTCTATTCTGTTATTATAAAATTATTATAAATGTGGTATTTATTTCAAACCTTCTGTGCCCTTGGTGTTTCCTATGGGAATATAACCTGTTTGATCTATATGTATGACATTTGGAGCATACATCTTTAAAAAATTCAGCTAATATTATAGCAGAAATTCTGTAATCAATCTTCAATAAATAATTGGTCTATGTGACTAAGGTTCTCCAGGCTATTCTCTTCTTTATGAATCCAAGTGAAAGATATTTGCCTTTACTGCCAGATTTAATCCTTGTTTTTGTCAGGGCTTCCAGAAGTTTATCCTCTGGTTCTTGAGAACAGTCACCAGTGAGCCCAAGAGGGCCTGGTGCCTTCCCAAGCTAACTTTGTTTATTGCCTTTTTGGCTTCTTAAATAGTTATAACTTTATTCAACTTTATTCAATAAATTGAGCGCAGAGTCCTCCCTACACTGATCTTAATATATATCGATATTGACCTAATGGGAACAAGATGGTGGCAAGAGTGGATGGATGCTAGCACAGGCTTGCTCTTTGGCATGACATTTGCAAGTTAAAAATGGCTGGAGTTATGAAAGAGGCTTTAAGAGAACTCATGTGAAAAGGCCTTCTGCTTAAGCAGGGGGTTGGACTAGCAGACCTCCAAGGTCCCTTCCATCTTTGTTATTTTGTTCACAGGAATGGGGATGCCGCAGTTTGAGTGCTGGGGAATATGGGGCGTGGGGTGTGTTGAGATCTCTGGGGAGGGGTTGGGGCGAGACAAAGAATCCTGGTGGGGGTGAGGATGAGGAGGGATGGCAAGAGATGGGGGCAAACTGCTCTTGGGGACCACCTAGGTGCCTCGTTCCAATTTTGCACTCCAGCCCCCCAAACTCTACCCCAGTACCTGGCCAATGCCCCTTCAAATCCCTGCTTTCAGGTGTTGCTACTAAATGCTAAACTGCCCAGTGATAAGGCCACCTGTGATTAGTAGTGTTCTGCTGTGCCTGCCCCATTCCCCCCCCCCCACTGCAGAGAAATCACTTAAACAAGCTCTCTCTTTCCAAGCTGCTTTTCTCCACACAGCACCACTTCTAAAAAGTGTTAACTGTAAGTTAACCAGCTCAGCTCTGTTACCTTTGTTTAATTTGAACCCAGGGCCGCTCTTGCTGCTGTCTTACATTAAGAAGACCCTAGTCATCAGTTTCACATTCAAGGCTTTTGTTTGCCTCCTCAGTGCCTTGCTGGGCAAACAGCTGATGCTTGTGCATTCCTTTCCATGTTCTCACCATTAAGACATTTCTTCTTAGTTCCAGGTTGCTTCTCTCCTTGATTAGTTCCCCTCCACTGGTTCTTGTCCTGCCTTCGGGTGCTTTGGGGCAGCCCCTCAGATATTGGAAGGCTGCTATCATGTCTCCCCCTAGTCCTTCTCTTCATTAAACTAGACATACCCAAATCCTGCAGCCGTTCTTCTCCCTATGTTTTTGCCTCCAGTCCCCTGATCCTCTTTGTTGCTCTTCTCTGCACTCTTTCCAGAGTCTCAACATCTTTTGTATATTGTGACCAAAAATGAATGCAATATTCCAAGTGTGTTTTGTATTGACACGAGGCTGGCTCCAGGCGATAATCAACGCCTCCTTGATGGAGGGGTCTTTCCCGCAACCTTTAAAGGAAGCGGTGGTGAGGCCCCTCCTCAAGAAGCCTTCCCTGGACCCAGCTGTTTTGAAGAACTTTCGTCCCGTCTCCAACCTCCCCTTTGTGGGGAAGGTTGTAGAGAAGATGGTGGCGTCTCAACTCTTGCGATCCTTGGATGAAACCAATTATCTGGACCCTTTTCAATCTGGTTTCAGGCCCGGCTACAGCACTGAGACTGCTTTGGTCGCACTGACCGATGACCTCTGGCGAGCCCGGGATAGGGGTTATTCCTCTATCCTGGTGCTTCTTGACCTCTCAGCGGCTTTCGATACCATCGACCATGGTATCCTTCTGCGTCGTCTCGGAGAGGTGGGGGTGGGCGGCACCGTACTGCGGTGGTTCTCCTCCTACCTCTCTGACAGGTCGCAGTCGGTGTTGGCGGGTGGACAGAGATCGACCCCTAGGCGCCTCGATTGTGGGGTGCCTCAGGGCTCGGTCCTGTCCCCCCTCCTTTTTAACATCTACATGAAACCGCTGGGTGAGATCATTCGGCGACACGGGGTGAGGTATCATCAGTACGCTGATGATACCCAATTGTATATCTCCACCCCGTGTCCTTTCAGTGAAGCAGTGGACGTGATGTGCCGGTGCCTGGAAGATGTGAGGGTCTGGATGGGGGTGAACAGGCTTAGACTCAACCCTGACAAGACCGAGTGGCTCTGGGTCTTGCCTCCCAAAGGCCAACTGGATGGTCCATCTTTAGTCCTGGGGGGGGGGCAAATTTACCTCCCTCAGTGCAGGCACGCAACTTGGGTGTCCTCCTGGACTCACAACTAAATTTGGAACAACATCTATCAGCTGTGACCAGGGGGACTTTTGCACAGGTTCGCCTAGTGCACCAGTTGCGGCCTTATTTGGACCGGGAGGCTTTACTCACAGTCACTCATGCCCTTGTCACCTCAAGACTGGATTACTGTAATGCGCTCTACATGGGGCTACCCTTGAAGAGCGTTCGGAGGCTGCAGTTGGTTCAGAACGCAGCCGCGAGAGCGATTGTGGGCGCGCCAAGGTACGCCCACGTGTCACCTATCCTCCGCGAGCTGCACTGGCTTCCTGTGGGTCTCCGGACGCAATTCAAGGTGTTGGTTATCACCTTCAAAGCCCTTCATGGCATAGGGCCAGGTTACTTACAGGACCGCATTCTGCCGCATAGCTCCCAGAGACCGGTGAGGTCCCATAGATTGGGCCTCCTTCAGGTCCCGTCGGCCAGACAATGTCGACTGGTGGGCCCTCGGGGAAGGGCCTTTTCTGTGGTGGCTCCGACCTGGTGGAATCAACTTCCCCCCGAGGTTCGAACTACTCCCACCCTGCCAGCCTTTAAGAAAGCCGTTAAAACTCTCCTGTTCCGACAGGCCTGGGGCTGATGTCCTCGGCGGGCCGGGATATGATCGGACTCGCGGTATGACTGGATTATTTTATTTTATTGTTTTATGACTGTTTTTAACTTTGTACGCCGCCCTGAGTCCTTTGGGATTGGGCGGCATATAAATATTTGTAAATAAATAAAATAAATAAATAAATAAATATTGTCTGTTGTACAGGTAGTCCTCGGCTTATAACCACAATTGAGCCCAAGTTTTCTGTTGCTAAGTGAGACAATTTTACAACCTTTCTTGCCACAGTTGTTAAGGGAATCACCACAGTTTTTAAGTTAGTAACATGGTTGTTTAGGGAACCTGGCTTTCCCACGGACTGGTTTTTAGTAGGTCACAAAGGTGATCAGGGGTCCCTGGGACACTGCAACCCTGGGACATGAGCACACACGCCACTTGCCAAGTGTCAGAATTTTGATTATGTGACCGTGAAGATGCTGCAATGGTTGTAAGTGTGAAAAATGGTGATAAGTCCCTTTTTTCAGTACTGTTGTAATTTTGAACGGTCACTAAATGAACTGTTGTAAGTCGAGGACTATCTGTATCTGTTGTTTGCCTACTTTCTCCTTTGTAATCTCTTCCTCTCCAATGAGTGTAAATACAAACATTAATTTCCCTTCGCTGATTAGTCTGGAATTGAGGCAAGCCTCCCAAAGAGTGGGGGGAGGGGGGAGGGGGCCGGAAGGTTTCCCCTTCCCCAGCTTCCTGAGTTGTGCTCCTAAACCCCTCCCAGGGTTTGGGATAAAAAGAGAAGGAAAGCTGGAGCAAATAAAGAGAACAACCACAATCACATGATTTTTTACTTAGCAACCACTTTACTTAACAATTGAGTTCTCAGCCTCAGTTGTGATGCTAAATGAGGACTGCTTGTACTGTGGATATTATCTATCTCCATTCTTCTTTTCTATGCTGGCATGCCAAAAACTTCCTTGGTTTGCTCGATATTTTCAAAATGTTTTCCGTTAGCAAAGTATATCTTCCGTTATAGTTCTTCCATTCAGTTGTCCTTTAGCTTTTTGCAATTTGTTCATTCTTTTTAATTGATTGCATTGCACAATTTTGGTTTGGTTTTCAACCATTTCTTTTTTAGGAAAGGATGGTGAAAGAAACTGATTATTAGGATAGGATAGGATAGGATAGGGAATAAAATATGGAAGTAGAGTAGAATAGTACAGAGCAGTACTACAACTTCCTGTGATCTTGCTACTTATCTCTTTGTTGATGCAGCTTAGAATTGCACTGGCTTTTTTGGAAGCTGCTGCAGCAGACTGCTGCTGGCTCAGACTTAAGGGGTAGTCCAATAGGATACTTAGAACCCTTTCAGTTATTACTGTTCAGCCAGATACCTCCTATTCTGTATCTATGCATTTGGTTTTTCCTGTGTAAGTGCAGGACCTTATTTTTCTCACTGCTGAATTGCATCTTGTTGGTTAGGGCCCAATGCTCATGCCTGTCAAGATCCTTCTGAATCTTAGCTTATCTTACAAAGTATTGGCAATTCCCTCAGCTTGGTGTCATTTGCAAATTTGATGCACCTGCCCTTTTGGGGACCACTGGCCTAGGTGAGAACCTAGAACAGGGGTCCCCAACCCATGGGCCATGGACTGGTATCAGTCTGTGGCTTGTTGGGAACTGGGCCATGCAAGTAGTAGGTGAGTGCAGGAATCTTTATTGGTGCATATGGAGAATTAGGTTGTGCGTGCAAAACCATCTCCCCCCTCCCCCTGCCAGCACTGGTCCATGGACCCAAAAAGGTTACGGACAGCTGATCTAGACCATCTTCCTTCCCCTGTCCTGACCACTTTCTACAGGGGGACGATCGAGAGCATCCTGTCATACAGCATCACAGTCTGGTTTGGAGGCATCCCTGCTTCCGACAGGAAGGCGGTGCAAAGAGTGGTGAGGATGGCCGAAAAGATCATTGGCAGTCCCCTCCCTCCCATCCAGGACACGGCACAGAAGCGTTGCTTGAGCAGGGTCCGTAAGATTGTCTGGGACACGACATAGCCTCTCCACGACCGGTTTTCCTTGTTCCCTTCTGGGAGGAGGGGGCTTCATAGTATCCATAGCAGAACATCCAGATTCAGCCATAGTTTCATTCCATACAGCATGAACCTTGTGAACTCTCAAGCTTCCTCCTTCCGTTATATATTCAAGATGGGCAGTATTGAATATTTATTTGTTATGCATATGTAGGGGTGTGGATCTATACATATGTTGTATATAGTATGTTTAGGTGTGTGTCATGTATGTGTTTTACTTTGAGAGCGGGCAACTAAATTTCATTTTTGATATGTGCTGTTGTGCCCACAGTAAAAAAAATGACAATAAAGGTTTTATCTTATCTTATCATCTTATCTTATCTTATTTTATGAAGATGTGAAGAATACTGGCTGGACCTCCCTCAATCAGATTTCAGACCTACCTAACCACAGCTTTGAGACTTCATGTTTGTTTTTTAAAATATGTTTTATTAATTTTTTAACATAATCACTTTAATATTCGGTAAACAGTGTGTTGTCTGGGTTTACATTTAAGAAACATTCACTACCAGTTGGTTTCTATAATCTATAATCCACATAATAACTTTACTTGATTTCCTTTTTCCCATAATGTTCTCTTTTACCAACCTTAAGTTAATACAATTGTTGTTTTAATGAATGACGATCGAGTATAAAAGTTTTCTAATATTTCTACAGATAATAATCACATCAATATAATATTCCTTTTCTAGCTAGTCATTCTGGTTGTCTCATCATAGATCTTGTTTACAGTTCTTGTTTACATTTGTTTTCCCCACAATGTTCAAAACATTCTTACTGGTTAAGATTTTCACAAAAATAATTACATTTAAAAAATTAAGTCTATTTTTTCTCATGTAAGCCAACCCAATACTTTTACCTTTTTTAAGAAATAAATAAGACTAAAAAAAAGAAAAAAGAATAAGAATAAAAAAATAAAAAGATAGTATGCTACTTAAAATCCCTATTTCTTATACGCTAATACATACTTCCAAAAACTTTTCGTTCTTTTTTACTATAATTAAAAATATATTTAATCTTTAAATATTCCATTTAATAAATCTAGTCTAGTCTTTTAATTCTTATTCAAAACATTTTTAATCCATTGTAATTTTCTTGAAGTCAATCACCTTTAGATATCTACTGTAAAACATTTCCTTTATATAAGCTATTCCAACTCTTTTATATTACTCAGATCAAGAAATAAAATTTAAAAAAAGAAGAAAAAGAAAGTACTATGTTACTTGAGGGGCTCTTCCCTCTTAAAGTCAAATTCACATCCAAAATTTTTCTATTTCTTTAACCATATTCGAACAGGTGTTTCTTTTTTAAATATTCTCCCTGATAGGTCCCATCATCTATTTTCTTAATTTTCACTTTAGCCTTTTTCTTCTGCCCAGTATCTTTCTAATATGTTCTGCTGAATCAAAGAATCTTTCCATATTCTTGTGTTACTGTAGATATAAAAGGTAAATCAAGTACAATATCTTTGTGAGAGGCATTTGCCCGTTCATTTTTGTTGAAAATCTTTTTTTTTCTTTTTCTCTCTGCTTCTCTTATCATTTTTTGTCTCTCCAGTTCTAGTGTTTTTCCAGGCATCTCTGCAGTCCTTTTTGTCCAATCTTTTTTCTTATCCTCAAATTTGTTTTTTGGTGTTAAAGTTGTCTTTTCCAAATCCAGTATTTATTGTAAAACAATTTCCACTTGGGTTAAATCATACTTCTTTGTTTTGTTAGGTTCCATCTTTAAGTCTCTATCCTCAAATTTGTATTGTCTGTTTCATCTGTTCCTTCTATGTTGTTGTTTCCTGGGATTTTTTTTGTTGTAAAGTTAAATTGGAGATGAATTGGTTTATATTTTCAAAGTTATTTTGGATTTCTTTGTGGTTTGAAATCATTGTTATTTGAATTGGTTGCAACATATCATATGTGAGACATCATGTTTGTTGATGACCTTTGACAAAATCTCTCACCTCCAACTCCCACCTCATCCCAGTTTATATCTTTTAGCTACTTGGTGGGCTGGCTGACAAAAGGCTCTGCCTTTAAATCAAAGGTGTTAGTTGCAAAGATGCTACCACTCTCTTGATTTCTGGCAGCTTCTTCCTGCAGCATCTGATTCTTGGTGGCTTACCTTTTCTTCACCTGGCAAAGGCAGCAGGCGGGCCAGCTCCCGCTGCAGCATGGCCCGGTTACTCAGTCAAGAAATTTCTCTCAATCATTGCCCCCCCATGTTTTTATTTTATTATATGCAAAAACAGAGCAAAGGAGAGAAAGCAAACGCACTGAACAAAACTATTCTTACAATATATACGCAGCTCCATTGTACGATTACATCACTAATATGTAGGTTTATTTAACAAGAATTCTACTTTTCCGTTAGCCAAGTCCTGAAGGCGTGTGATGCACTGATGCCCAAATCGTCTTCCATGGATGTTCACGGGCCAGATTTCCAATTCCGTGCTTTCTGTTGCTCTGGAGCCTCACACGAAGAGGGGCCATGCCTCGTCACCCTCCCCACTTGGGGCGCAGTCCCGGCCCAGCCTGCCCAAAGCAGCAAGGGCGCTGGGCCGGCTCCCAGGCAGCTCCTCAGCTCGGCCTTGATCACAGAGGGAAAGCGAGCCAGGCGGAGCTCCCGAGCGGGCACCGGGGGCAGCTGCAGTCCAGGCGGTGGGCACCGGGGCTACCCCTTCCTGTGCCCCACCGAGGATGCAGTAATCGCCAGGCAGGCATTCGGGCTCCTGCGGGGTCCCCTGAAGCTCTTCGCCCCATGTACTCAGCTTGGCTGGCCCCAACCCGGCGCCGGAGGATGGCTGCAGGAAGGAGAGTGGAGAAAGCGCCACCGCCTCCTCCGCTGGGGCCAGCCCGGCCCAGCCCTGCAGGAGAGGCCGACAGCGTCAGCCGGGCAGGGGCCATGGGCTCCTGTGCCCGGCCCTGGGAAGCGGGAAGGGCAGCCCTTACCTTGACATCCCCGCGGCGAGCCAGGTGCAGAGGCTGGAAGAAGGCAGCCGGCGTGGGGATGCTGCCCACACAGCTGCTCTGCGCCCTGTGGCAGAGAGAAGTCCCGTCCATCCTGCCGCTGCTCGCTTCCCATGCTTCCCCACCCTCCCAGCTCACACAGGGCACCAAGCCCGACTGCCCCCCTCTCCAACCCCCAGCTCCCACTTCCAGAGAACCGCTGCTGATTCTGGCTGCCTCGCAAAGAGGGAAGTCCAGATGCCCCCCCCAAAGTGGCCCTGGAGGGACATGCAGAAGGGGGGCTTCTGGGTTAAGCCTGGCCAGGCCCTTGCCTGCCCCTTGCCTGGGACTTGGCTGCTAAAAAGAAACCTCCCCCAGGAAAGCCTCCTGCTTGACCCAGCTGAAGGGGGGGAGCAAAACGGGCAGCGCCACTTGTGGCCCCGAGGTGCTGGGCATAACTCCCAGGTGTGAAAACACTTTGCGGAGCTGCCATGAAAAGAGGTAACGTACCTCTTAAAGATGGCGAAGGCCAGAGCCAGCAGGAGCAGGAGCGTGCCAAGGCAGAGCAGGCAGTAGATGGGAGCATCAAGCTGCTGCCAGTCACCTGTGGAGGGAAACAGGAGCCCTGGGCACAAGGAGAATCACCCTGGGCGTGCAGTAGGCATTGCAAACATGCTTCTGAAGGCCCCGACCCGGCCTCACCATTTCCACATCTGGGCACCACAGAGGCACACTCACTCGAACCTGCTGGCTCAGGTAGCGTGAGGGGCAAGCTGCCAGTCTGCCAGCCCGAGGCCACCACTGGCTGATCCGGTGACACCCAACCGCTGCTGCTCGGCTTCAAGTCCATTAACTGCTGCCAAAGGCAAGAAAAGAGCAGCACCTAGCCAGACTGAGTTCACATGGCTTGGGTTGAGTCCTGGTCTACGTCGGCTTCGCTAGGTAGGCCCGGCCAAGAAATCAACTCCACAGGAAGATTAGAACTGCCTGCCTTGAGAATGGCTGGAAATCTGCCTGTGCTGGAGACACACGTACATAGCCCGCCAGCAAATCAGGCGGGGATCTGCCTGAGCTGTTTCTGAATATTATATCTCAGCCACCCAGAGCCGCTTCTCACACTGAGATTAGTGTATCAAGAGCCAGTCTGGTCCAGTAGTTAAGACACCAGGCTAGAATGCAGGGGACTGTGAGTTCAAGTCCCACCTTAACTACAAAAGCCAGCTAGGTGACTTAGGGCCAGTCACTCTCTCTCAGACAAACCCACCTGACGGGCCTGTTGTGGGGAAAATTGGAGGAGGCAAGCGAGTGGGGTATGTCCTTCCTGCAAAATAGAAGACTGAGGGGAGATAAAAGAGCCCCGTCAAGATGTGCTTGTATAGAGGAGGGAGGGGGCTTGCTCTGTGTCATCCTGGGTCAAAAATGTTGGGAAGTAGATACAGATTAACTAGTACGAGGAATTTCCTGATGGTCCAAACCAGTGATGGTGAACCTTTTAGAGACCGAGTGCCCAAACTGCAACCCAAAACCCACTTATGTATCGTCGGATGCCGGGTGGGCGTGGCCCAATTGGTGGGTGTGGCCCATTGGCTGCGTGTGGCCCATTGGCTGGGCGTGGCCCATTGGGTCGGCGTGGCTGCGGTGGTAACAGCAGACTGGGTGGCGCTAAAAAGTTCAATCAATCAATTCCAATTTTGCGAGATCTTTTTTCCCCCATGAGAAGTTGAAATTGATTGATTGATTGAACCTTTTTTTTCTTTGCATATGGCAGCAGAGGCCTAAAGCGAAAAGGTTTTATAAAACCCAGCTGAAGGCCTAGGACTGGGGTGACGGCGCGTGTGCCCACAGAGAGGGCTCTGAGTACCACCTGTGGCACGCGTGCCATAGGTTCGCTACCACAGGTCAACTTTCAACCTGGGGACTAGGAGGCCTCTCCTGGAATTCTTCAAACAAAGGCTGGCAGCAGCCTGCCAAAGATATTGCAGAAGATCCTACAACCATCAGTTTAGACAAGATGCTCGCTCAGGTGCCTTTCAACTCCATGATAACTTAAACTGGTATAGGTAGATCTCATTTAGCGACTGCCTTGTTTAGTAACTTCACAGTTACAGTGCTGATGAAAATGTAACATTATGACCAAACTTCACTTTTACAACCTTCAAAGCTCTGAAATAAAGTCATAAGCACACTTGCAGTTTTGCATAGTGACCATTTTGCTTAACAACCAAGTTGCTGGTCTCAATTGTGGTTGCTAAATGAGAATTACCTGTATAAACAATTCTAACAAAATTCTGCAAAATGCCTTTTTAATGCTAAGGTGTAAGAAAAATCAAAATATCATCCCCCCAAGTAGGAAATTTGCATCAATTCAACCTCAGGACAATGTTGCATCCCGGAGGCCAACCTGTGTGAGCTGTCCAGGTGACACAGGAACTCCATGCACTCCAGTGGCTTCCATAGTGAGGGTTCTCCTCTGGTGTTTTGCAGCGCATTCTTGCAACGTAATCTCTGTGCCTCTTGAACTCAAAGCCTTCTATGTGCATCCAGGTTTCCGAGCTGATGAAGACCCTTCTCTGTGCTTGCTAGGATGAGGGAGGGAGGGAAGGAAACCAAAAAGCATCTGAATGAATGAAATCCCCCCCCCCCCAAGATTGGAGAAAATGGTCTAGCTGCAGAGGCACCAGACTTATGCTTGCATTGTAAGACAGCGATTTTGCACCTATCAACAACTTGGTTTGGGGATCCTGGAGGGCTGGGGGGGAACAGGCCAACTGAGCCATGAGCCCCACCACCACGGACAACGGCCATTTGGCAGGTTGCAAGTTTGCCTCTGCTGAGTTGGCCCAGTCCTGATCCAAGCAAAGGCCTGGCAGTCCCTGAAAGCATCCTTTCTGGTCCTTGTCACCTGAGGTAACGCCTGGTGATTGGGGGAGCACCAGGATCGTCGAGGGTGGCCTTGCACCTCGCCTCCTTCTCTTGGCTTCTCCTACCTCCCAGGGTTCTTGAACCGCCTTGAATGCCAGTTCCCACTGCCAGTCCTCCAAAATCTCCTCATAGGCCTCTGGCCTCTTCCAGTGGACCCAGCATTTGTTATCACTGCACTTGCTCTGGAGATCAAAGGGTGGGTCGCACGCAACTGGAAAGAGAAGATGGGCAGGGAGAAATGATTCAGGAATGCAAAGGTTCACATTCCCGAGCCCCACCTGAGACCCACTTCCTGAGGATCCCAGGATATGTGGAGATGGGGAAGAACAGCAGGGGCAGGCCCAGAGAACACAGGTCATCCTCCCCCTCCAGTTCACGTTCACTCACTGTGTAGTCTGGGCGTATACTTCACGAAGATCAGGTCGGTGTAGTTTTCTCCCAAGGAGCTGGCGTGAAGAACCACTTTGTACTCATCGTTTTCTGTGAACTCGCCTTCCTCGCTGTATGCTGAACAGTTGAAATGACCTGGGGTGCCAGGGGAGGCGGACAGCGGGCAGAGGAGGTCACTGGAGAGGCCGAGGGCACTGAGAGAAGGAAGACCATCAGCATCGCTCGCGGAATGGCACAACGCAGAGGGCAGCCTGAACTGCAGGGCACCCAACTGAAGGACGGGGAGGGGGGCTTTCAAGGCTCCATTTCATGAGAAGAGCCCCCTCTGAACAAGAACAGGATGATCTGTAGAAACTCTGCTTGGGGAAGACAACCACTGCCAAGTTTGTTACAAGGGTTTTTATGAGCTGCTCATCGGTGAAGATAAAGACCCCCTGGCCAGGCCTTGCCTGTGCCCCCTGGCAGCCTCTCCCCAGACCGGCGGACCCAGGCATTGCTGCCCTTCGGCTGGGCGCACCACCTGCTTTCAGGCTTTCCACAAAAGTGGGCCAAACAGAACATCCCCCTCCTGCTTTCCCCTGCAATGGAACACCATCCAGGCCAGGGTTTGGCCAGGAAAGCGATCAAAAGGGAATTTGGGGCTGTTTCTAGAGAAAGCGAATTGTCCCATTTATTTTACACTGGTCAGATCCCACCTTCCGTCTTACGTGTGCGCAGCACACTTTGGCTATGTTTGAACAAGTCACTGAAAGGGGGTGGCATCCCCAAGGCCGTGCATGTCTCCTGACAATGTGGCTGGGGGCGTGCATGAAAGAGATACCCTGGACGATAACGGGGCCCTTCCTCCCTATTTCCACCCTATGGATAGCCTGGGGGGGGGGTGATGCAGATGTCCGCATGCTCTCTAAGGAAGATTTTCTTCAGAAGGGACAATATTTGTAGATGTCACTTCTCACTTTACTCTGAGGAGGAGGGGAAAGAGTTCTCTGGATGAAACAAGTAGATAATTCCCAAAATGTTTTCACAGATTTATAGAACTGAACATGGCCAAAGAGGTCACATAGATCAAGAGGAAAGGATGGGCTTTGTAGTCTGTGCTGCTTGCAGGCTCCCCTACTGACTCCCCCAGAAATCGTACCTGCTTCCTCACTCTGCTCACAAGCGCCAGAAGCTCCCTGAGTCAGAACGTGCTGGAATGGAAGTTGGAAAGGAAAAAGGGAGGGAGGGAGGGGAATAATGGGTGGGGTGGGGCTCCCCTCGACTGGCCATACTTCTTGGGAAGGAAATGGGGGCAGCCAGGCAGGAGGACCCTTTTCCACGAGAGGCGCTCGTCCAACTAAAGGACAGGGACAGGCCTGCAACTTGGAGTGGAGGGACAGAGCCAGGACCTGGGTGGAATGGGTTTTTTGAGGGGGGGGGGTGTCTGTGCTTCTGCTGGGACAGCAATGCACCTGGCAGGTAGTCTGGGATGGGGTGGGAGGAGGATCACTTGCCAGGGCAGCTGCCATTTTCTCCAGGGCCCTGAGAAGGCCAAGGAGATGGGCAGGCAAGTCCCCATTAAACAAATGCAGTGAAATGGCCTCCCTGCTGTTCAAGTGGCCATCTCCCTCCATTAAACCCTGCATCTTACTCAGAGAAATTGAGGTAGAATAGCGTTCCTTCCAAAGCCTGGGGACGGTGCCATTGGCAGTCCACTTTGCGTCCCTGAAAACCGTAATTGTTGAGACACTGTACTTGGCTGGCAGCATCTGCTAAGAGGCAGAGAGGAAATCAACTGTGGATTAGAATTCTCCTGACTTCCCCCCCTCCCCCTCCCCAGTTTTGTCCCCCCCCCCCACACACACATCCCTTCACAGCAGAGGCTTCTTGCTTAGGGTTACCATCTCTGGGCTACCAAAATCCAGAGAACCATTAGAGGGCAGCAAAGAGGAAGACTGGTGTGTGTCCCTTAGCTGCCCTCTAGTGGCCACCTGATGTATGCAAAAAAGGCACGGTAATTCTCTTCCTTCGACCCTGGACCAGCAATGAGCTTGTTTGGTATCCCATCTAAAATCAGTAGCCACCCCAGAGAAGACTATAACAGCGCATCATGACCCAGAAAATGAGACGGCTAAGGGCTTCTGAGTGGAGTGGAGTCTGGAACTGGGGGGTGGGGGTGGGCCTGGGCCTTTCCAGCCCTGCAGGGTTCGTACAGCTGTTTTACTCCAGCACTGCTGCTCCAGTCAAAAGGTGAGCAATGCAGATACTTCTACACTCATCTGGAGATACAGAGGTGTGCTGCCCACTTTTATGCCCAGCTTTTCTCCAAATCGGCGGGGGGGGGGGGGGTAGAAGTATTTTCCCACCTAGACCTCGAGCCTATTCAGGCTTTGAAGATTTGGATACCTATCTCCACTGGCTTGTCATCACTTTGGGGTCACAGATCTCATTATAAGCAAGTGCTCTTGCTGCTACCTCATACCTGTTTGTTCCGTTGCCAAGATAAGGAAGAATCGAGCCCAGAGCATCAAGCAGGCAGCTGTCCCACAGGAGGCCTTTCCCATGGCCTGTGGATGCCTGGAATGCAAACGTGGCTGCAGTGACTTAGCTGGGGAGGGATTCTTAGTGGGGGAACTCACTCA
This sequence comes from Crotalus tigris, assembly GCF_016545835.1. NCBI lineage: Eukaryota > Metazoa > Chordata > Lepidosauria > Squamata > Viperidae > Crotalus > Crotalus tigris. Next base: position 49,258 of record NW_024096931.1, on the reverse strand, counting down.
GCCCCAAACCAAGTCTTGAATCCCCCACATAGGGACAGATGCCTGTGGTGCATGGAGCCAACCAGGAACTTCCATCAGGAGGAGGAAGGAAGGAAGAAAGGAAGGAAGGAAGGAAGGAAGGAAGGAAGGAAGGAAGGAAGGAAGGAAGGAAGGAAAAGGGAAGCAGGGCCGCCACTTCTGGGACTTGGGAAACAAGCCTCTAGTTCCCCATGAGGACCAGCTGGAGGCAGAGGTGTGCTTTTAACCAAGTCCGAGGGAGGTGGTGGGAGCCACGTAGCAGCATCCCTGGGAGAAATAAGGGCGTTTCCTTACCCTCAGCTCTTGTCACTGCTCAGGAAGGTGCAGATATTTTTCTGAAGCTTTTTTGCCAAAAGGAAGATGTCCTTTGCCCAGCAGACTGAAGACGATCTCCAGAGACACCAAGCTCTTGCACCACATTAATATCCTTCCAGATTTCAGCTTCAGCAAGCGACGGAAACCGTCTCTCAGATTGGGGAACTGATCTGGAGGCCCAGCAGATAAGTGTGGACATGTGAGCAAGCCCCAACAAGATTGAGTGCGGATGATCACCGATCTACAGCTTACTCTGACAATGAGCTTAAAACAGGGTTCCTTCATGTACGAGGGGGCAATATGTAGCCCTTCAGGCCCTTTTTCAGGATTGGAGACTCCCAGGCTGTTTACACAATATTGGATTAGAAAAGCACAATTGATGCATGCACAGACACATTACGTTCTCTACGCAGACTATATTACAGCTTAGGCAATGGCCTGGTTCAGACATCTTGTCTGTTTTCCCTTAACAGACCAAATGTAAACTGTCTTGTCCCATTTTCCTCTAATCTAGAGTGTGAATCTATCCTCAAGAGTGCCGATAGGTTCACTGAGCCTTGAAATTATTATGGTGCAATAAGCTTTTATGCTTTAATCACCTCTTATATGGATTACTGCAATGTGTTCTACACAGGGCTGCCCTTAAAGAATATTCAGAAGCTTCAACTAGTTCAAAATGCACCTGTGTGTGCAGTTACGTGTGTCCACAATTTTGTGCATTTTACACCTCTGTTCTAGGACAGTGGTTCTCAACCTTTTTATACGGCGACCCCGGTCATAAGCAGGCGGCGCGCATGCGCGCCCCCCTGCGCGGCACGCATGCGCAGCGGTGCCCCCTGCGCAGTACGCATGTGCGGCGGCGGCCCCTGCACGGCACGCATGCACGGCGCCGCCCCCTGCGCCGCCCCCTGCGTGGCGCGCATGCATGGTGCTGCCCCCTGCGCCGCCCCTGCGCGGCGCCGCCCCCTGCGTGGCGAGCATGCGCGGGAGGCGCCCCCCTGCGCCGGCTGACGAAAAAAATGGCAGATCGCATTGTTTGGCAACCCCCGTGAAATGGTCGTTCGACCCCAAATGGGGTCGCGACCCACAGGTTGAGAACCGCTGTTCTAGGAGCTATATCAGCAGCCAGGCTGCTTCCAGGTTCAGGATTCTGGCAATGACCTACAAACCCCCCCTTGGCCCAGGGCTGGGTGATTTGAGGCTTCTCCCCTTTTCATTGCATCTCCCCTTTTCATCAGGGGAGTCAGGAGGGGCCCATCAGCCAAGGAGACTTCTCTGGTAGGGCTAGGAAGGGTCCTTGGTGCTCTCTGAGCTTGGTTTTCTTGCAGATTTCTTGCAGATGGGTAACAATATCAGTGCTAGTAAGAAGTGGGGTTTACTTTCAGTTTATACTCCAGTGTCTTGCCCTGCCATTCCATACTAGCACTGATGTTACCTTGTTTGGCAATGAAATGTCTGCAAGAAAACAACCAAGCTCAGGCAGCACCCAGGACCCCGCACTTCAACCCTGATCTACAAATGCTCTCCTTTATTAGGACTAGGAAGAGAACCTTCTCTGTCTTGTGGAATATTATCCTGCCGGAGATCAGATTGGCCCCGTTCTCTGGCCTTTCTAAGATCCCGAAAACAGCTTTTTGCCAGTAGGCATGGAGACCTAGGAAGGTGGTAGACCTGCCATATCAGTTTGGCAGGATCAGTGATTGTAAAATGACATCCTTTATACTTCCTTCTAAGAAGTCCCAGAACATCCGTTTTGCTATATTTTTCCTATTAACTCAGGCATGATTTTGGGTGGCATTTTGCGGTGGAACGTGAAAAGCACGACAGAGTTCCCAGTCTAAAGTCTTCCTACTGTGCCGATATGATGCTTCAACTGTAGCTTCCCAGAAAATGTGGAGTATTTACTGTTCAGTAAAAGCTGAGCTAGTTTGACAGTTGACACAGTTACCGACCTAACTGATTTTCCGGGCTGACACAGTTCGATAAATTATAAACCGACTAGGTAAAACAGGGTTTGCAAAGCGGACCAAGCTAGGAGAACACAGTTAAGGCTAACACCGACTAGTCCTCAATGACTTGGTTCAGAAGTGCGGAAGCCCAGCTCGTGCAGGACCCGCTCGGCTTCAGTCCTCGGAGCGGAGCGAGCGAGCCGGTTCCCACGCTCCGTTTAGAGTCGCTTTTAAGCGGCTCGCGGTCCTTTCGCTGCAGGACTCACACTTGGCCACCAGGGGGCAGCACAACGCGGTAGAAACTGTGGGGAGAGGGAGGAGTCGCCGCGGAATGAATGGGTGGAAGCGGCCTTCGGGTTCGTCCGCTCCAGCCCTGCAGGGACCAGCCCTCCTCCGCGCTTCTACTCGCGGCCCGCAGGGGAGGGAGCTGCGCGGGCAGGACGCCGGTCACATCCGCTCGGTCCGGGCTCTCTCGAAAAGCCCGAAGCCCCCCCCGCCAGCCCCTTGCCCCGCCCCCTGCATCCGGGCCTCCTACCCAGCGGGCCCCGCGAAGAGCGGCTGCGTCAATCCGGGGGAGGGGTGGCGCGCAGAGAGTCTCGCGAGAGCGGCGGACGGGGCTCCCGCGCCTCGGGACAGCCAGTCGGGAAGCGCGCGGGGGGAAGTCCCGCCTCCCCGAGCGGAAGCGGGCATTGTTGTGGCTGACGTCACTCGCGGAGGACGCGGGCGTCCCGTTGGGTCGCGCTTCTGTGGCGGCGCGGCGGAGGCGGCGGAGGGCCGGCGGGCCCATGGCCAGCGCTGGCAGCCCCCTGGTAGGCCTCGCGGCGACGGTGCCGGGCTGGTGTGGCGGCAGCCCCGCCCGGGGTGCGCAGGGCGGAGCGAGGGCCCGTCCGGCTGGCCGGCGGAGCCGCACCTCAAGCGGGAGCTGCTTCCGTGAGGGTGGGTAGGAGCGGGGGTGCGCGGCGCCCGCCGGCTGGCCCGTGGCCCGAGTGGCGACCGCCTTGGGCGCGCGGCTCTGCTTGCCTGGCCCTGCCCCGCGGCCCTCGGCCTGCCGGCGCCCGCCCCGCCTTTGGCCCTCGGCCGCCCACCCGCTCGCCCTTGCTCGGCCCCTGGTGGGGCGGCGGAGGGGCCCGGTATCCGCGCCTTGCGGGCAGGAAGGATGGGATGGGGCCTCCACAACAAGGCGGGAGTCGGGTCGACTTCCGGGGTCTCCTGCTCAGAACTTTTTCGGTCCAGCCAGCCGGTCGCAAGAGGGAGGAGCGGCTGCCCGGCCTGCCCTCCCCGCCTGCCCTGCGCGGAGTCTAGATGCCGCGTGGGATCGGTGGCTTTATTTGGGGGTTTGATGGTAGGCAAGTCTCGGGTTTGTAGCCTCTCTTCTTTCAAATAAATAAATATAATAATAAACCTGGACGTCTGAGGACTAGACCCACGAGTCGGGTATAAGACGGCGCTCCGGAGGACAGCCGCCTGCAAAGAAGTTCAGAGAAAGATGTTTAGTCCAGGAGTCGGAACTAAACTCACAGGCTTGCTCCTGTGGCGCTGAACTTTGGTAAAGCCGTGACCTCTTTAGTGCTGCTGCACTGCCGTGGTCACCCGTGTCCATATTATCGTCATTTCCAATGCTTCTTGCAAGGAATGTCATTGGGGAAGCCGGTCAGAAATCATCCTGCCCCCCCCCACTCTTTTGCCATCCCCGTCGTTCTGTTTAGGTAAGGAAATGATCACACAACAAGGGTGGATGGCAACCCAGTTTTGTGGTGCAAGAGGGTGCTCTGGAGTGTGTTGAGGGAATGAGGGTTGGGCAAAATGCAGGAGTAAGGAAATGTTTCTGAAATGATGACCCAATAGGTCAGCGGTTGTCGGTCTGATACAAATACGATCAATCCTGATTTTTCATGATCATTACTTTTAAGCAACCTCATTTGGGACAGAAAGCTTTTAAAATACAATACTGTGATTCTTTGGAAGCCAAAAACCATTGTTTCTGTACTGGCTTTCACTTAGACCTATCATCAGGTGACTGAAGGGGGGGGGGGCAACAAGGAAGAGCTCTTTCCTCTGGCTAGAAAGCAGGGCTTAAACTTTTTGTCATTTGGTAAGGGCTAGCTCCTTAGTTGCAGGTATTATCTTTAGCTGAAAAATAGTTGAATCTAGTTATTCATACAATTAACAGTGCTGTAGTAGATAATGGCTTATTAGGTTGTTTGTAATAGCAAATCATGTTGACAGCTGAACTAATCCGCTGCTTGTGTTCAGCAACCTTTGTATGTATATTGCTGCTATAGAGATTAGAAGCTTTTCTGCAAGCCGTTAAGAGGTCAGTCTTTGACCTTCTGATCTCTTTCCTGAACCCCTCAACTATCCACTTGCCAATGGGGTTGTGAAGGTTGTTGATGTAGGCCTTTGTTGTGATATTGTCCGTTCTTACCAGAATATTTGTCCCTCTCCCATCAGAGGCTCCGTTATAGTGTACAATATTAAATGTACTGTATTCTGTTAGAAGTCATTCTGTGGTAGTAATGACAGGGACCGGAGCCCTAAGGCTGAAATTGCTGTTTGCACCTTATTAGGCTGGCTTCTGTGGTAGGGCTGCTCCACATCAGTTCTCTGAATGACGTCCAGCAGTTCTAGCCACCACAGCAAAGGTCTATTATAGGGCTATCAGGTATAGCTAAGGTCTGCATACTGTTTGTTCCTAGAATGAGTGCAAGAATCACTGAAGTTCACGGTAGCCATCATCAGCCTCTCCAGTCCTGCTGGTGTCAAAGAAGATTGTATCCTGAAAGCTGAAGTCTCTCCTGTTGCGCTTTGCAACTTGAACTATCATTGCTAGGATAGGAGATTGCCCTGTTCAGTACAGGTCATCATTTTCAAGTGCAAAATTTTTACGTAATTATGACATCAACTGAAGTGCCAAGCTAACATTGCCCTCTTCCTTGAGGGGATTTTGATAACCAAATTACCCACACAAATGTAGACATGGGCCCTCTGAGTCCTCATGTGCTCTGTCAGAACTGCCATCTGACTGATAAAAACCATGGGTCCTGAGGGGGTGAATTGTGAACCTGTAGTTCCATATGGAAACCTGAAGAATCTCTGGTATTTTTGCCTGGTGGACTGTTCTGTGACTTTCAAAATCTCCATCCTGACATCCAATGTCTGGTGAACTTGGTTGACAGTTTGAGGATTTTAAACAGATGATTGTGACTATTAATTGATTATTCAGGGAAAAAAAATCAGACAATTTGTTCTCCCTTGGACAATTGTTGTTCTCTGATTTTTGCTGTTGATAGTAGCATTCCAGGTATCCAGATTCAAGGCTTTTGCTAGCTTCTTAATTACCTTTTATTAAAATGCTGAGATAAAAAGTCTCTGGAACATCTGTGCCTCCATTTTCCCTATTGGAAAGCTGTCTTCTTCTTGACTTGTCCCTCCCAAGAAAAAGCTTCTTTCTTGAACCCCTCAACTGTCCTCTTGCCAACAGAGTTGTGAAGGACTTGTTTCCCCTTAACACTTTTGTTTTAAAGGATGCTGAATGGCAGCTTTAAGGCACCTCTTTCCACTGCATTTCTGCATGGCTTCACAACCCATTCTTGGAGAGGGTAGTCCTCTCCCCAGCAAGTGAGATCAAGCACTAAAGGAGGGAAATATGATGGACAGGTGCATTCTCCAGGTCTAAGCATGCTCTGATTTGCCTTAGACCCATAGCTATTTGGACAAGACAACAATAGTCCCATCTGGGATGCTGCTTCGCCTGGTGGCTAAGGGACGATGGATGGACCTGCTAGATTGGCTCTAGTGGGAAATTGCCTCTCTCCCCAACCCTAGGCTATGCTGGAGAACTAATAACTTCTAAACATGCTCGGGCACCACCTCTTTAGACAAAATGCCATTTCAGTGGAAGGGAAGATTGAAGGTCCACTTACATGCCTTGCTTCTGAGAAAAAGGAGGTGAGGAAAGCTGCTGGACTCTTGCAGATGCCTCTACCCCCCCCCCCCACTGCTATCAATGTGATCTTTGGTTCCAGATGGGAAGAGGACTTGCCAGAGAGCACCACAGATAGAGCCAACCTGTTCCTCTCCCTGCTTTCTCTTCAGCTGGTTACCAGCTCCTTATTATGGGCCAATGCTATGTAAAATGTTGCTCCATCGCTTCCAAGGAGGGGTTGGCAGGCACTTTGTGCCACAAATTCTCCCTCCTCCCCCAGCCACTCAAAAGTGGGTGAGTCTGCAAGCCCAGCTCTGCTCAGATCAAGAGGAGAAGGAAGGCCATCTTCAGAAAGCCTCTGCCTGCTTTCCTCTGTGGCAGCATGCAGTGGGGGGTACCTCTTTGCATTTCTCAGGTTCCTTTAGGTCAGTGCTTTTCAAGCCGTGGTACGCGTACCACTGGTGGTACTTTGGCACCTGGCAGGTGATACGCGTATCACGGGTTGAAAAGCACCGTTAAAAAAGTCTAAAAAAGGGGAAGTGTAGCAGGGGATGAGTTGAAGTGGCGGCAGCACTGCACAGGCCTGTGGGAGAGTCAGCTGGAGCTGTGGTGTGGCTGGGTTCTACTGAGTTCCCAGGATTGGCACGCAGCTCCAGTTGATTGGAGCTTCCGGGAGCAGCACTTAGCCTGTGAGAGAGGAGTCAGCTGGAGCTGCACCGAAGAGAAAAGGAGGAAGAGGGGGAGAGAGGAGAGGATATAAAAGGAGGAGGTTTTGGAGGGAAAGGGAGAGAAAAACAAGACAACGGAAAAAGAGAAGGGGATGGAGAAAGAGAGATGGAGAAGAGGAGAGGCTTCTTTGAGGCAAGCAGAGGGAGAGAAGGGGATGGAACAGTGCAAAGATTAATGTCAGAGAAACAGGCACAAGTTTCCCATTAAAAGGGTGGTAACTGGGTGTACAGATACTCATCAACCTACGAGCCCAAAATTTATGTTGCTGTGAGAAATTTGTTAAATGAGTTTTGTCCCATTTTATGACTTTTCTTGCCACATTTGAATCACTGCAGTTGTTAAATTAGTAACACAGTTGTGAATCTGGTTTCCTCATTGATTTGCTTGTCAGAAGGTTGCAAAAGGGGATCACGTGATCCTGGGACCGTCATAAATACGAATCAGTTGCCAAGCATCTGAATGTAAATCACGTGACCCTGGGGATGCTGCAACGGTCAGAAGTGTGAAAAATGGTCATAAGTCACTTTTTTCACTGCCGTTGTAACTTCGAACAGTCACTAAGCGAGGTGTAGTAAGTCAAGGACTATCTGTACTTTATCACTTTTTTCCTTTTTTTTTTTGGGTCATCAAGTTTTTGACACCTTTCTAGGCGACTGGCGGTACTCGGATATTGCCGTATGCTAAAAGTGGTAAAATCGGTGAGAAGGTTGGAAAGTCCTGCTCTAGGTAGGCTTGCAGCTCTAAAAGAGATTGCTTTCCATTGCTGTTTAATAAATGCCTGGGACATTAACGTGGGAATGGTGACCGTCGGATTCTGGTGGCTAACTAGGCTTCAGTTTATTAGTTTGGCCCAGGATCTAAAAGGAGGAGAGGCTGTTGAGACAAAGCTGTCATATTTCAACTCAGCTCTGGCTAATGCCCCCAGCTACTTTTTTTTTTTTTTTTTTTGTAAAACTTCATTTCAATCCTTCGGTCATCTTGTTGTGTTACAGAAGAGGATGGATTTCAATTTAATTCAGGGGGTTCTTGAATTAACTATACCTCTTTTGATGTAGCCTAAGGGCATATCTGCGTTTCCCTTAGGAGCAGCTCAAAGATGCTTCATTGCCTTTTCTTTGAGGACTGCCCTCATGATGCAGCCTTTTTGTCATTCTTGGCCCACTACTAAACCACTTTACCATTTATCTGATCCAAGTTAAAGTGGTGCTTCTCATCTTCTAGGCACAGAATTTGTGGTGCTTCAGTAGCAAATGGGAAGGTGCATTCAGGGGCCGCTACCTGCACAGCTCCTATTGGCTACACTTGGCTGTAAGCATAAATGGAAAGTAACTTGGTAACTGTCTTTAAGAAAAAGAGGCCTCTCTGTACAAAGTTATGCCTTTCCTTCCCGTGTTCTGAACTCATGACTTGGAATAATGCAGACTCTTCTGTGTTTCCTGAACAACCTGCAGACCTCCGTTGCAATGCTGATGGTGGCGGTAAGGAGTTAGGCTGTGAGAGGGACAGATCAAGAGAGGGGGACACAAGAGCAGTGAGAAAGAAGAAGAATTTGCACTTCATCCAGGGACTGTGCGGTGGTTCTATCTGCTTTGAGGGTGACTGGAGAATTCCTTGGTAAAACAGGAGAAATAGGGGCCCCCTTTCACCCTGCAGTTCAGGTTCTGACAAGTCTAAGGATTTGTCAAAACTTGTTCCCAGTCCATCCCATATTAGGGAGAGCAATTAGTGTATTGTGGAGTCCTTTGCGCTCTCTGAGTAGGTTGTTCGCTAGCAGACATTTTATTACCCAACTAGGCAACATCATCCTTGCTAGTGAGTGTGGGGTTTGCCTCCTGTTTATATGTAGCCACTTGTCCTGCCAGTGTTGGTGATGTGGTTTTTCTCCTTGGTAGTTTCTTAATTAGGGTAGGTATTCTGCTTGATTGTCTGATGTTAATCCCTACTTGTCTGGATGCAGACTGCTGGAGAGGATGTGTTCTGGCCTTTTTGTTTCCTTCCTAGCTTTTTTAATTGCCTCTTTTGAATGTTGTGTAAATAGGATTTATCTCTATGTTAAGGGCTGATTTGTCTCAATGCTAAGCTTCCAGGAATTCCCTAGTGGTTTTGCATTTGGCTTGGTCCAGGATACTCCTAGTTTCCTGCTGAAAATATGGTTAAGTCTGCCCATGTGCTGTGAGCTCTGTTGTGAGGTCTGTAAGCACCTTAAGCACAGTGCAGTCATTGCCAGAAGATTAGGATATGGGCACTGCATTTCAGGAAAGACATTGCCAAACTGGAGTGGAAAGGAAGCAAAACGATAAGAGTTTGAGAATGAAACTTCTGAGGAATGACATAGGAGTCCTGTAAGAGGCAATGGACTTTTGCAGCAGGTGTTTAAGTAGAGGCTGGATGGCTGCCAAGGACTTAGCAGTGGATTCCTATACTGGACAGGGGTTAGACCACTAGAAGATCTCCAAGGTTGCATTTGACCCTTCTATGATTCTATGATAACAGTGAATACAGCCTTTGTGTCTTGTTAATTAAGGTTTATCCTATTGTACAATATACCTGCGGTTTGACATTCTTAGCATTCTGAACTTGAAATACTGCCATGCTTTGAGTCTAGAACAAAATGTTCTGTTCCATGTTCAGACCAAAACTTGAGCATTCTAAGCAAATGTTATGATTGTTCTTTTAGTGTGTGTGTGTGTGTGTGTGTGTTTAACAACCAATACAACAGTAGAAGCTGATGGTTTCCCATTTCACAATTAAAAAAGATGATGGAAAGGAGGATGTGTTGGTACACTTATTGTAGCATATGGCTTGAATCTGGAGGGTCATTACAGAATGTTGTTCTGCTGAATGGAACTTGAACTATTGCAATTGACCATCAATTAACTGTGACAAGAATATATTGCTATTAGTGTTGTTGGTGGAGCTTTACTGGTGAATAAGTATCATCACTTCTAAGTCACTCAGATTCATTCAGAGTTAGACATTGGCATGGTTACTGGCCCAGTGGAGATGCTCAGGGTAGGTCGTTGCTCAAGTTAGCTGGGAATGGCTTGGCCCTGTAGATCCTGAAGAGGTGGACAAGATCCTAGGGAATTTGAGCTCAGCCATTTTAGATCCATGTCTCCCCTGGCTGGTTAAGGCCTCCTGATGGGTGACAAGCAAGTGGTTATTGGCAGTGATAAGTGATTCTCTGGGGGAGGGCATAGTGCCTCAGCCCTTCAAAGATAGCTCTCTTCTTAAGAGGCTGTCACTAGATTCCACCCAGATGGAGAACTTTAGTCCTGTCTCCAACTTTCCAGGACAGGAAGGCAGGATGTGCTGCAGTCACATTTATCTGAGATATGCAACCACCAAAAAAAGCCTTCTCTGTAGTTGCCCCTCTCTAGGAATGTTATTTCCTGCAAGGTACAATTTCCCCCCCCCCATTGCTTTTCAAAAGACCCTGAAGATATGGTTTTGCCAGTGGGCCTGGGGACCATCAATGGAGATGGAGCCAATCAAATAATTAATTTGATTCTGTTGTTGCTGCCATGGGGGTGGGGTTTTATATTATGGATTTTTAATGTAAGCTGCCCAGAATCACTTGTGTGTAAGTAAGTTGGGTGGCCATATAAATTTACACACACATAAACACACACAAAACACATGCTTTTTAAAGAAAAAAATCACTTTGTGATAGTGAGATTAATTGACATTAATCAATGGAACATTTGCCTTCCTGACTTGTGTTCTACTGCTGGAGGGTTTTAAGAAAAGATTGGACAAGCATCTGTCTGGGATTTTATAAGAACTGCTGTCTTGTGTCCAGGGTCCCTTCTAGCCCTGTGATTCTAATAAAAGATAAGACAAACTAAATTAAACTCAGAAAGAAAAAGAAAAATAGACAATAGAAAGTGCGAGAGAAAGGAAAGAGGAAAAATAAAAAAAGAGAAAAGGAACATTTAAGCAGGCAACTTCTGATCTTTATCACAAGCACAAACAAGCTTAAATAATTCTTCATGTTGTGTAAAGTTTTATGTAATAGCTTTTCTTACCATAACTAATCCCTTACTCATAAGCAAACCCATAAATCAGTAACATTTCAGCTCTGTTGTCAACAAACATCATAAAGGGTTTCCAGAGCTTATAGAAACACGTCTTAATTTAACCTTGATCAAATAAGCCAACTTTGTATTCCTTCTTGGAGGCTTTAGCAAACCTCTTTTGTTAATCCAGTAAATAGTCACTCTCCAAGTCATTGTCTTGACTTGTCATTTCTATTCCCCATCCGTAGAAACAGACATCATTGCTGACATTATAGCTGCTAATTTCTGTCCCAGTTCTTCAGATTTCTTCTGAAATATTTCAAATGTGATACCATTTTGTGTCATTTTTGTCTCAGTGCTGACAAAAAGCAAACATATATTTTCCTTTGATGCTTCAAAATTTTAGTCCCCTCAAGTTTCTGATATGACTAAACATCAACTAAACAATTTGTTTCTCATGAAGGTGCTATTTAATTTAATAATTACTTCCAAAATTGTATAGCAAAAAGTACTATTATTTTGGAATAAACAGTGAAAGAGTGCTTAGAGCAGTGGTTCTCAACCTTTTTAATGCCGCGACCCCCCCCAACCGGTCGTAAGTCGAGGACTACTCAACCGGTCGTAAGTCGAGGACTACTCAACTGGTGCAGCACCGTTTGCAGAATGGGACTTTTGGCGGGCTCAGCAGGGCAGAGACAGCCTGGACAATTCCTATTGGCTTTTGAAAGCCAATAGAATTAGACTCTATTCAAGAGAGTCTATTCTATTGGCTTTCAAAAGCCAATAGAATAAAAGGGAGTAGCACAGCTAAGGAAAAGGGGGAGGAAATGGCAGACTGCGTTGTTTGGTGACCCCCGTGAAATGGTCGTTCGACCCCAAATGGGGTCCCGACCCACAGTTTGAGAACCACTGACTTAGAGTGTTAATTTTGGATAGATTAAAAACAGACTAAGTGGTTTAGATGGCTTTGGGAAAAATGAAAATGAATTATATTTTTTCCTAGGAAAATGGTTGTTTGGATTCTTTGGAGGAAAAACAACCCATCTTATCATGGGACTTTGAAAGATGGAAAGTAAGAGGGAACTGAAAGAAAATGAAGTTTGCAGTTAATGGAGAAAAATGCTTAAATTTGACTTGTTAACAAAGAATGGAGCAAAATATTTTATCAGTGGATATTTTGAAGAATATTTTTTGAACAGTGGTCTCAAAAATTAATTTTAAGAATGTCTGATATCATAATAGATGATGTGTTAATGATATCACAGAACAAACCAGATAAGACTAAAATTGATTTGAATATGATTTAAATATGAAGTTTACAACCACAATGATGTGGAACAATATGATATACTGGACATGTAAATGAAATTGGTTAGCCTTAATACTTAAAGGGAGCATATAAGTATTAACCTAGAAGAGTGATTTGGGTAACCTTATTGGATGTATAAAACAGATTTGTAAGTCCTTAAAGGATTCTCTAAGATGGGAGAAAAAATGAAAAATAAATCAAGTTCTAGGACATTATTTGAAGGGATCAAAAAGCAATATTATAAAAGTACAGGGAACGTCTGTGGAGATTCTCAGTCATCCAGGTCATGGTTGTCCCAGTGGTGCTTTTTCAAAAGGTAACTGGACTTGCTTGGTTTTTCCTTGAAGGCGTTTCACTTCTCATCCAAGAGGTTTCTTCAGCTACTTGCTTGAGACGTTTGTCTTTAAATAAAAACAAAGGAGGTCCAGTTGCCTTTTGAAAAAGCACCTTTGGGATATGGAATTGGCTTATTTGATCAAAGTTAAAATAGATATGTAGTTGTTTCTTAATGGACTTTTGTTAATGAATGAATGACAAGGCTTTTGGATTTTATTTATAGCTAAGAGATAAGATATGGGACGAAGAGGGTAATTGTTGCACTTAAAGAGAAGGCAGTAAGTTACCAAAATTATTTGTACTTGTGATGAGGGGTGAAGTTACTTCTTTATATATTTTCTTTTTCCCTTCTTAATTTTTTTTGATGCCTTTTTTCTCCCCTTTTTTATACTTTATTTTCTTTCTCTTTTCATATTTTTGTAGTTTGTATTACTTTTTATGATTGCTAATTGTAATATTTAATTTTTTTTTTTAAGAGAGGTAGCCAACCCAGTGCCCTTTGAATGGTGCCACCGTGGTTGAGAGCATGGTGGGTTCCATTTCTCCCCGGCGCGCAAACCCTCTTCAAGATAGTGGCAGCGGCTGCCATGCATTGTAGCAGATAAAAGCAGCAGTTGGAGAAGGAGAAGAAAAGTTCAAGCACTATTAAGTAAAATTAAAGAAAGGAGAAAGAAGGGCACGGGGGAATCAGTGTTGTGGCAGGGTGCAGCACTTCAGGAGGAGGAAGAGAAGGAGAAGTAAAGTTAAAGCAAAGCAAAGTAAAAGTTAAAAGTAGAGAAGGAAGGAGAAATGGGGAAAAGGACGTGAGAAGGAAAAAGGAGGAGGGGGGAAAGCAGCAGCAGGTAAAACTGGTGGCATTGCAACTAGTAGGTGCAAACGGCAGCGGGTGAGATTGGTGCACCACAACCGGCAGCAGGTGGCAGTGTGCAACCTGTGGCGGCAGCGGGTGCAACAACTTGTGTAGAGCTCAGGAGGAGGAGAAGAAAGGAGAGAGGAGAGAAAAAAGTAAACTTAAAAAAAGAAAGGAAGTTAGTTATAGAAACAGAGCTGAGGGAGAAGGAGAGGGCTTGGTGGGGCGTGCAGCGCTGTGGCTGAGAAGGGTGACGGCCGCATCAGGGCAGCAGGAAGGGTTGGTGCCCAAATGTGGTGGTGCAGCACGAGAGCTAAAGGAAACGGGGGGGGGAGGCGCCTGAGGGGGGGGGGAGGAGGGGAGGAGGACAGCTGAGCTGTGATCCTCACCACCAGCCACACCTCAAGATGGGAGAAAAAGCCAATTTACAAAAAAAAAGAAAAGGAAGGAAGGGATCCAAAGATGGTTAAAAAAATTTAAAACCTGCATAAATAATTTTTAAAAAGAAAAATAATTTTTGTTAAGTTTTTAATTATTTTTTAAATAATCAGGTTTTTTCAAGTTTTAGAATTTTTAAAGTATTTTAAAAAGGGGGGAACCCAAAGACTAAAAAAATAGTCCAATTTATTGTTTTAAAATAAAGCCATTTTTTAAGAAATTAAAATTTATAAATATTCAAGGCTTTTAAAATTTTAAAATAAAGACAGAACCCAAAAGCTACCAAATTAGACAAAATTAGCAACACTACTAAAAAACAAGACCTTGCCTGGGAGCAACTGAGAATTTACCATTTTTATATACTCTGCTACAATAACTTTGAGCTGAGTGACTTTTTTCCCCCTTCTATTCCTTTTTGCTTTACAACTATATCTTGAAGGCAATCTGATTTGCCTTTGATGTGTTATATTTAAAACTTACTTGAACAGTAGCCACAAGAGGGAGCAAAAGACTAACATTTAACTTTTATTTCAACATTAATCACAAAGACCAATTTTGAAAACCAAAGGATACAGTGTTGAAAATACTGCTAAAAATAAAAGTCTTCATTAAATCAAATTTTTAAAGAAATAAGGTACCCTGCCTTGGAACTACTCAGAGCATTTGCAAATAGCAGGGAAAATCACATGGTCACAGAAAGACTGTTGTGATATGTATATATGTGTGCCATGTATGTATTCATGCCTACTGAAGACCCAAATGAAAAAAAAAAACCCCCGAGAACCATCCCCCTGCAGTCCAGCCCAATCCATCCCCACTGGAGCCGACCAATCGATTTCATATCCTCCCCTGCAAGAAAACACGCAGACATCTGGAGAAGGGGCATTATTGAGTATACCGGTGACAGGAAAAAGAAGTAGATGAGACCTCCCCAAGGGGGGAAAAAAGTGTGTCGGTGATTACTTTCTCAGAGGAAAGGACTCAGCAGTTTGTAGACTGGACAATCTGTCAAGGGAACTATGCTGTCTTCCAGGAGCAAGGATCAACGATGAGAGGCTTATTAAAATAATTAAGCCCACAGGACGAATTATACAACAAAGAGCCTGAAAACAATATCAAGAGACTGAGCAGCTAAACATGAAAGTAAAAGAGATAGGAGCACAGGCAGTGTTTTCATCTGTACCTCCAATGGAAAATCAACATCCAGTTGAGGATTGACATAAGGCAGTGATGGCAAACCTTTTAGAGACCAAGTGCCCAAACTGCAACCCAAAACTCACTTATGTATCGCCGGGGGTGTGTGTGGCCCACTCGGGTACAGCTACAGTGGGCTTGGCAGATTGGGTGGGCGTGGCCACTGGATGGGTGTGGCTGCAGTAGTCATGGCAGATTGGGTGGGTGTGGCCTGAGTGGGCATGGCCACCTTGATATTGCTTATGGGGGGAGACACCTGTGGGAGCCGGGCAGGGTTGGGGGAGATCCAGGAGGTCTTTGGTGGGTGAGATGGTGGGCTCCCCAATGGTGGCTCCAGGCTGGCTGGCCTTAGGCCAGTCATGGCAAACTTTTAGAGGCCACGTGTGCTGGGGTGATGTGTATGCCCACAGAGAGGGCTCCACGTGCCACCTCTGGCACGCGTGCCATAGTTTCGGCACCACTGACATAAGGGATGGTGCTGTTAAGAGAATTTTGGATTCTTAGACTGTAGTCTGCATTACCTATATCCGTGGTGGCGAACCTATGGCACACATGCCACAGGTGGCACGCAGAGCTGTGTCTGTGGGCACACATGCCATCACCCTGGAGGGAGGCGGGGCCAGACTGCTCCCCTTCGCCTCTCCATGTGCACCTGCGCTCTCGGCTCTCTTTCTGCACTGAGAGCCAGGGACCAACTGCAAGAATTGGGTGGATCCAGGCTGGATGGTGGAGGCAGCTGCCAGCACGAGTCCAGGAAAGCCTCTGGAGCGATTTTTGTGGCACTCCAGCAGCCTGATCCGGGCTCCGGAGGCCTGGAAAAGGCCTCTGCCACTTGGATCGGCCATGGGGGGTGCAAAATCCCCCACCCACTGCATGGATTGCCCTGCCGTCTCCGCCTTTCCCCCCAAACAGCCGCGTGGATCGCGCTGCTACCACCGTTCTCCCTGCCACGTGGATCGCTTGCCACTGGCCCCCACCCGCCGTGCGAATCGCGCTGCCACCGCCATTCTCCCCACCTGCTGCGCAGATCACGCTGTTGCCGGTCCCCCCCACCCGCTGCATTTTCCAGGCCTCAGGCGCCCTGATTGGGCCACTGGCGCACTGTAAAATCACCCCATGGCCATGCATGCAAGCTCCAGAGGCTTCAAAAATGCTTTTGCCTCCCAGATTGGCTGTGGGAGGGAGTGAATCACTCTACAGCCCTAGATCTGGGCAGCAGAAGTATTTTCCAGGCCTCTGGTGTCCGGATAGGGTTGCTGGCGCGCCGTAAAATCACCCACGGCCATGTATGCGAGCTCCAGAGGCTTCGAAAATACTTCTGCCACCCAGATCAGCCATGGGGGGCCTGTATCTAGGGCTGCAGAGTGATTTTGTGCCTCCCCCACACCGATCTGGGCGACAGAAGCATTTTTCAGGCCTCTGGAGACCAGATCGGGCCGCTGGGCTGCCCCAAAATTGCCCCACGGCCATGGATGCAAGTCCAGAGGCTTGGAAAACGCTTCTGCCACCCGGATTGGCATGAGTTGAAATTAAAAGGTAGTGTAAGGACCCACTTCAATCCTACATCTTAAGAAAGCAGAACTCTTGGAAACAATTTCTTCCAACAGGAACTTTTATTAAGAGTAGTTGATAGCAGGCATAATAGACAGGATCTGAGGGATTCTTTACAAATCGATACTTTAAAGTGTCCCTAAGCAAACCCCACCCCACAGTTTATCCGGACAGTTCAGACCGGCCAATCCCCAGGTGTTAAGTCCATTGTGGGAAAGGGGAGATAACATCGGTCCGGCTCCGGTTATAGCACGATGTTCCACAGCTCTTCACACCTTTTGAGACCGGAGAAATAAACCAGGTTCCGGATGTTTGTATTTCTCTCCCCCCCCCCTTTTCCTAGCTGCCAGGTTAGGTAGAAAAAAGTTCAGAGAGATGCATAGTGCAGGAGGCAGTTTTGTTACATTGTAATGGGCAGCAGACACAGAGGCAATAAACCAGTGGTTCTCAACCTGTGGGTCGCGACCCCATTTGGGGTTGAACAACCATTTCACGGGGGTCGCCAAACAACGCGATCCGCCATTTTTTCCGCCATTTATTTCCCCTTTTCCTTAGCTGTGCTACTCCCTCTTATTCTATTGGCTTTCAAAAGCCAATAGAATAGACTCTCTTGAACAGAGTCTAATTCTATTGGCTTTCGAAAGCCAATAGGAATTGTCCAGGCTGTCTCTGCCTTGCTGAGCCCGCCAAAAGCCCCAGTCTGCAAACGGGGAACAGTCTGCAGAACTTCCCTCCCTGTTGAGCAACTAAAAAGTAAGTAAAAGAGGGCCAGGGGTGGGAGGTGGGAGGCCGGTGGGTGCAGGGAGGGTTGCTGGCGCGCGTGGGGCCTGGCAGGTACCTTACCTGCCTTGGGCTGGGCCAGCTGGTGGCCCAGCCGGTGGTCGCTCTGAGCCACCGCTGCCGCGGCCACCCGGGAGCGTCTGGGCCTGCCTGCCACTGCCCCTTGCCGGCTATGCCTCAGCCGGCGCAGGGGGCAGCACCACGCGTGCGCACCGAGCATGCGCACCGCATGCTTATGACCGGGGTGGCCGGTATAAAAAGGTTGAGAACCGCTGCAATAAACAAAAGGTTACATTGTAGTGAATAAAGGAAATGAAAGCAATAACCCCGCAGGCATATCCCCCTCCCCCTTGGGAGTATGGCAGAACCCAAGGGAAGGTGAGATTTGGTTTTAGATCAGAGGAAATAGATAGAAATGAAATATAAATGGGTTCTGACATCGGTAGTTTTAAAGATAAAGTACAAGTACTCCTCACTCCCCTTTAATATCATCTCTTCCCCCACCAATATCTCTTCCCTCACCCCCTTCAATATCATCTCTTCCTCCAACCCCTTCAATATCATCTCTTCCCCCACCAATATCTCTTCCTCCACCCCCTTCAATAGCATCTCTTCCCCCACCCCCTTCAATATAATCTTCTCCCATCCCCTTCAATATCATCTCTTGCTCCATCACTGGAGGCTTTTAAGTAGAGATTGGATATTCCATTGTCTGGAATGGTATATGTCCCCTGCTTGAGCAGGGGCTTGGACTAAAGACCTCAAAGGTCTCTTCCAACACTCTTCGAGAGAAGCATTGCAAACCTCTCCTCCTCCCATCGTCCCTTCCTGGGCACAGAGAGAGGGAAGGAAGGAAGGAGGGGAGGGAAACAGGAAGAAAGAAGGGGAAGGAAAGGAAGGAGATGGGAATGAAAAGGAGGGAAGGAAGGAGGGAGATTGGAATAAAAAGGAGGGAGGTCTGAGGGAAGTTCTGCCTTAGCACTTGGCCACCAGCAGCCCTGTTGCCCTTTCGCCATCCTGGTGCTCTCCCATCCTATTGCTGAGGATGCTTTGGTTACAAAGGCCAGGTCTCCTTGCATGGAGAGGGAGTGGGCCTTCCTCTGACCTACGCACTTTGCCCTCCTGCACCCACCATGAGCAAACTTGCCAAGGAGAGCGAGCACAGAAGAAGTAGCCTTGAGGAGGAGGTAAGCACAGCTGAGCACCTCCTCGGGGAAGTGCGGCTAGGGTAGGCAGGGCTGTGGGGTCCTGGTGTCGTGGGAGCTCAAGGCCGGGCTGAGCGCTTGACCTTTGCTGCCCAGGGCTCCAGGCAATTGTGCCACCATCCAGGGGCCCCCTGCATGGCCTGAGGCTCAGTGAAGCTCCTCCAGTGGACCATGCCCTGGTGCTCACCCTGGTCCCATCTACCCCCTCCGCCGGAGATCCTCAGATCAGCCCCAGTCCTGCCCAGGCCCGCACAGGTGCCCCTGATGCAAGTGATGTTGAGCTGGCCACGCCCACCCAGCAACCAACGATAAATAAGTAGGGTTTGGATTGCAGTTTGGGCACTAAAAGGTTCGCTATCACTGGCCTAGATTCTTTGTCCTTGGAGACTTCAGTTTTCTTCCCTGAAGGAGGAATTAGAAGTAGCTCATTTAGCATGAGCTAAAGTTCAAGTCTGTGCTTTGAGGTAAGAGGGGTGAAGTGTCATTCCTTATCTGCACTTACCTCCTACAAAGCTGGCAAGCTGGTGGTATACTCTTTTTGGGAATAATGCTGGATCCTTTTGATAAATGTGTAATCATCTGGAGCAGGGGTGTCAGATTGCCGGCCTGTGGGCCGGATGCGTCATGGCAAAACTGCGCCCACCTCATTGCCGGCAATGGAAAAAAACGTAATACGTTGCGACACATCACGTGATGTTACGAGTTTGACACACCTGATCTGGAGGATAAAATCATGCTCATGTGGAGTTGGATGTTGGCTGAACAAGATTAATCAGGATTATAGGGGCACTGTCATATTTGGGAATAGTTTGTTGATCCTAATAAAGTTAATAGAGAATTCTGTGATATTAGCTTAACCTCTTGTGAATTGAATTCCTGACCTTGGTGAAAGCTATTGAGGTGACAAGCTGGATTCAAGCAATGGTTAATGGTTGAGAAAGAGTATAATGCTACCTGCCCTGAAGGTTGCAGTGGGGATATGCCTCCTTAAGAAGCCATCACTTGTCACCAGCCTTTTTAAAGAAGGTTGTTGAATAGGTGGTGAGGTTTGCAGCAGGAGAGAGCTGTGGATGAAACAAGTTTCTTTTGGCCCCTTTCCACTGATTCAAAAATCAGGATTGGGCACAAATTACATTGGTTGCTCTTATGGATGACCTGTGCTGAGACTGAATTAGGGGAGTACAACTGCCTAGTCTTGCCGATCTCTCAGCAGCCCTTGTTGCTGTCAACCATAAAATCCTTCTGAGCCAACTGGGAGGGTTCAGGCCTGCGGGTCCTGTGTTGTAATTGTTTTTCTTTTTGTGGTTGGGAAGATCAAGTCCCTAGGTGCTCTGATGTGGGGTGCTGCAGAGCCTGGCTCTTTAATACTGAATTTCTATAAGAAAGTGAAGAGGAACTAAAGAGCCTCTTGATGCGGGTGAAGAAGAAGAGTGCAAAAGTTGGCTTGAAACTCAACATTAAGAAAACCAAGATCATGGCATCCGGCCCGCTCAATTCCTGGCAGATAGATGGGGAAGAAATGGAGGTAGTGACAGATTTTATCTTCCTGGGCTCCAAGATCACTGCAGATGGGGACTGCAGCCAAAAAATTAAAAGACACTTGCTCCTGGGGAGGAAAGCTATGGCAAATCTAGACAGCATACTAAAAAGCAGAGACATCACCCTACCAACAAAAGTGCATATAGTCAAGGCCATGGTTTTCCCAGTTGCAATGTATGGCTGTGAAAGTTAGACCATAAGAAAGACTGAGCGCCAAAGAATTGAGGCCTTTGAACTATGGTGCTGGAGAAGACTCCTGCAAGTCCCTTGGACTGCAAGGCGTTCAAACCGGTCAGTTCTAGAAGAGATCAATCCCGACTGCTCTTTAGAAGGCCAGATCCTGAAGTTGAAACTCAAATATTTTGGCCACCTAATGAGAAGGAAGGACTCACTGGAGAAGAGCCTAATGCTGGGAAAGATTGAGAGCAATAGAAGGAGGGGATGATAGAGAATGAGGTGGCTGGATGGAGTCACTGAAGCAGTAGGTGTGAACTTAAACAGACTCCAGAAGATGGTAGAGGACAGGAAGGCCTGGAGGAACGTTGTCCATGGGGTCGTGATGGGTCGGACACGACTTTGCAACTAACAACAACAACAAATATGAAGCTTGTCAGGGAGGTAACACGCAGTAAGATAATGTCAGTATTTTGATAATTCTCAGTTAATACATTTTCATCTTGGCCTGATCAGGAAATGTGGGCAAATTTGTGTCCCAAAGTGTCTGGGGATTGATTTAGTTTGCACAGGGAGAAATACACAGATTGAACGTTAATGAGAGTTATTGACTGATTCTGGAGGAAGGTGGGTAAAGGCCTTGAGAACCGTGACACAATGCCATCTTCAGTGTCAGTAGTGGCCTTCCTGGAGTGGGAATTTTTCTTGACATTCATTCATGCGATCGTTACTGCCTGTTTAGACAACATGACCTATGTGGAGCACCCCTTGAAGACTATTAAGAAACTCCAGATGTTTCAAAATGCAGTGCTTTGGGTGGTAATGAGTTTAATTCAGTGTAGTAAAGATCAAAGTGATTTTAAAAAAATAGAACCATGCATGATGGTAGGACATGGGTGTCTCAGATCACTGTTTTGGATGGATTTCCTCAATTGAGGTGCTGGAGGGAAGATGATACAGCTCTCCCTGCTGATGTAAGGAATCCCAAGGTGGAGTCATGTTGATGGCAGTCTCTCCTCTGGAACAGCCTGGAGATTAGGACAGCCCCTTCCTGTTAATATCTGGCACCTGGGTCTTTGGGGTGAGATAGAATTGTGATTGTATCAAGGGAAGTGGTGCCTGGATATTCAGAGGGGGAAGAAGAACTAGGGTTTCTCATTTGTGTTATTTTATGAGTTGTTTTTAATGGCTTATGTGTTGATGTTCCCTTAAGCTGAATTTCTGTATGTAGGAATTGTAAGCCATCCAGAATCTGATTGACTGGAGTGACATAGAAGCCTAAATAAACAAATCTTAGCATTGCCTGCCATCTAGCTACAAAAAGTATCTAGGATGCTGTAGGACAGTGGTTCTCAACCTGTGGGTCGGGACCCCATTTGGGGTTGAACGACCATTTCATGGGGGTCGCCAAACAAGGTTGTCTGTCATTTTTTCCCCCTTTTCTTTGGCCACGGCCCTGGCACCCGGTGATGTATAAGTGGTTGGGGGTCACCACAACATGGGGAACTGTATTATGGGGTCGCGGCATTAGAAAGGTTGAGAACCACTGCTGTAGGAACAATATCCAAGGCTAGGAATGGTGAACTTTTGGTAACTATGGGCCACAGGGTTAAGAAACGATGGTGCAAAAGGAGGGAAGTCTCCCTCCCTCCAAATCACCTTTGGGTTCCCCGCTCCAGAGTTAATTCAGGCTTCTTTACAGCATTTATGAAAAACGTTAAGTCTATTCTGGGAAGCCTTTTTTGTCCCCAGCCCATTTTTGTTTTGAGTGTTTGTACATTGGGCAATGTATACTTTCACTGAAAGAGGGGCATAGATGATTTTGGATCATACACAAATATACATATTCTCCAGTACAGGAGATGGAGAATCCACCAATGGGTTTTCTTTGCCTGCTCTTGAGACCAAGTAGCCAAATTTGACACGCCCCCTCTTGCTAGGAGATCCAGTCTTGACTTGGTCTCAGCTCTTGAAGACGTATCAAGGTTGGCTCTCAGGTTTAGAGATCTTCAATTCATTTAGCAGGTCAGATACCCATTGTTGGATTCTCCTTGCTTTAAATTTGATATTTGTATATTCCCTAATTAGTGATTCTCTTTCAAAAAAAGTTAATTTCCCCCAAAAAATTTTCCCCAAGACGCTGGGATCAGCACAGCCTCTAATCATCTGATTTGAGGCTTCTGGGTGTGTGTGTGGGGGGGGGGAAAGTACTTCTCCGTTCATTTCCCCAGGGCTCTGCGGGGGGGGGGGGAGGAAAGTCATTTACCAATTCCCCCATTGGACTTTCTGCACAGCACTCAGAGCTCAGCCACAATCAGCCCCAGAGTTTCCCCTTCGTTCTCCACACCTCCGGAGGCTGTTTTCAATGGCCCAAAAGTCGCAGCTGCCATTTTGGACGGCTGCCGAGTTCTCAGATTCAATGGAGGTTCCCTTGGCCGTCAGAAACAGATCCGGCTGGTAATTAATTTGGTTTTGTTGCGTTTTTTGGGACAAGGGCCTCAGGAATGCTAGCATATCCTTGTCGTCCCTAGGTAACTGCAACCAAGTGCGCTGCGGCCGCCATTTTGGGCACGCCACACGGCCAGCCCTGTAAAAGTTCATCAGCCGGATACAGTGCTGCGGGCCTCTGTGTGCCACAGGGTCTTTCCCTGGGACTTCAGGCCACTCACACTACCTTGGCCACCCCAGGGATTTTAGCGGAGTCGGCTGCGGCCACCATCTTGGGAATGTTGTGAGGCCCTCCCTCAGGCCTACAAATCAGACCTTCTGCACTGATTGCAGGCCCCAAGATTTCATACAAGGGCTTCCCTATATTCTGACTAATTCTCAGCTCATCTGAGGAATTATTTTAGCCCTGTCCAGCCACTGTGATCTGTATCAAGAATTTACTGACTAGGCCCAAATTCTCAGGCCATCATCTTGTTTTGGAACCGCCATTGTGAATTCACATTGCCTCTGCTAGGCCTCTTCTCCAGCACTGGAGATGGATAATCCACGCAGTGGATTGAGACTGTATTCCTGGCCAATCAGATCAGTCAGCCAAAGTTGCCACGCCCGTCCTGGACCATGATTCTCCAGTCTTGACTGATCTGGCCACACAGAAAGACGTACAACTTTGGCTCTTGGGCAGGTATAGTTCCTTTCCATTGGGGGGATTTTCTTCTAGTAGCTGAAATTGCTTAGTTTAAAAGTTAATTAGAGATAATTTAATTCAATTTAATTGATTACTCAAAAATTTCCTGGCTAAATTGTAAGACTCAGGAAGTCAGATTCCCTACAGGGGAAACCACCCTCACTTAAAAGGGGGAAATCCCTAACTCCCCTCCCTAACCCAAACCCCAACCACCTTCCCACAGCCGGAGCAGCCGGCAGCCGCCTTAAACAAACGGGGAGGCTCGTGCAATAATCTCCTGCTCCTTTTAACACATGCGCAGTAGTCTCCTGGCAGCGGCGGCCATATTTTTGTCCAAACGGGATCTAAGGCTCCCTGAGAAGCCTAGGTTCAGCCGCTGGAGTGAATTAATAGGCAAGCAGTACTAGGGTACTAAAGCATCTATTATTCATTCAGAGACATTCAAATCAGACACATAGCTGCTGGTTCCAGGACTTGGTGTCTTCAATCTAAAGTAAATAAGAACCTTTCATAACTAACTGTGTTTAGTTGCCTTTGGCTCCTTCCGGACTTCGGGTCCCCCATTAGTGGCCCGTATGCTTCTAGATTTAGTGGTGGGTTCCAGGCATCCCCAGACGCGTGCCTGTCCTTACCCACCATAGTCAAGCCAGGTTCCAGGCATTCCCATTAGCGTGCCTGTTCTTATCCGTGCACAGTGACTAACCCTGACAATTTTGCAGAGTCTGCTCCTGAGTTCCAGACGCCCCCAGTAGTGCGCCTGTCCTTACTCAAAGTTGGAGCTCTCCTACTACCTGGGTCCCCCCTATCGCGGCCCAGCGTTAGTGGAGAATGGAGGAAGCAATCATTCCCTCCACTGGAGCCCCGCCTTCATCCTCTGGAGCACCTGCTTCAGAGGATTCGGAATCCTCTGCAGCCCCTAGAAAGGCTGCAAGGAAGTCATCAAAGAAGGCTGACAAACAGGCAATCAGAAGACACCAAGCCCTAGAAAAAGAGTTCGACAGAGCCCAGAACAGGGCCAGAATTGAAAATAGGCAGAATGGGGGGATAGGTCCTGATCTACCGCTGGGTCTCCCTTCATCCCCACGGGCCATTTGGTCATTAGGGAACTCATCACAGTCCCAAACAGAGGGTGGGATAGGCGAATTCTCATCGCTCTCCCGATCCCCCTCCCCACGGAGGTTACAGGAAACCCCGAGGACCATGCTAACCACAGCACCTGCAGGGTCGCAGGCAATGGTTACTCCTCCTGCATTGACGGGGGATCTGCTAGCTACCCTAATAGCACAGGCAGTGGACCGTGCATTTGAGGCCAGGGCTCAAACTTCCAAAGCCAAGCCTCTAGGACTTAGAACGAGGCATCGGGAGGAAACGGAGGACCATCAGGACCTCTCCTCCTTCTCAGACTCGTCGGTCTCGAGGAAGCTTACCTGGACCAGCCAGGTACGTCACAAGGGATTCAAATGTCTGAGGAAGAGGAGGACACCTCACCTCAAGGGCCGTCCTTCAGCGGCCTGTTTAACCCTTCTCTTTTTGTTACCATTCTGCGCAAGGCTGAGGCCACAGCCCATCTGGGGCATGGGACACCAGCGGAGCCTGTCACAGTTGACATGGAGGCTGAGCCGACGTTCGCCGAAAAGGTAACCACTCAATACCGCATACCATGCCCGACCATGTTCCTAAACACAATAAGGAAACAGTGGGCAGCGCCAACCTCCCTACCGCTTCCTAGCAATGCGGAGAGGAAGCTATTTAACGTAGCAAGGGAGCTAGAGGGAACATTGGAGGTGCCGGTGGTGGACGAACCCATAGGTCCCCTGATATCGGACACGGCCATATCAGGAGATTTTGCTGAGGCTCTTAAAGCCGAGGACCGAAAGAGTGAGTCCAACTACAGGAGAACGCACCAGGCAATAGCTTGGGCTACCAGGGCGACTACCTCCGCGTCCTTTTTCACCAGAGCCACACTTTGTTGGCTCCGTGAGTTACAGGGCCGGGTTCCCATGGAGGATATACGCACCCACCAGGAACTCAGCAAAATGGTAGCGGCCACGGAATATGCGTCGGACGCGACACTTTTAGCGACCAGGTTTTCAGCCAAGGCAATGGCGGCAAACAACACGAGCAGGCGCATCCTCTGGCTAAAGAACTGGCAGGCGGATACCAAATCCAAGTGGAAATTGGCTTCGGCTCCGTACCAAGGGGCAAAGCTGTTTGGTGAGGCACTAACGCCATACCTGACAGAGAACAAGGACAAGCGCAAGGTCCTTAAACACATGCTTAAAAGGCAGGACAAGAGACCCGGCTCCTGGGGAAGGAAACAATCCTTTCGTACGGAAGCCAGGGTCAACTACTTTCAAAATTCCCAACCCTTCCAAGCTAGACAGGATAGGGAAAGACAGGGGGACAGACAGAACACAAGACATAGGCAAACGCAGGGAAGACGGCCCTTTCGGGGGAACAACCGCCCCTTCCACCGTACCAGATGACTCCCACCCAGACCTTCCCATAGGGGGCAGACTAGCAGGGTTTGCTCCCCAGTGGGAAGAGACCACCACGGACGTATGGGTCAGGAACACCATACGTCATGGTCTATCTCTAGAATTTCTCTCAAAGCCCCCGAACCGCTTCCGCCCGTGCCCCTGTCCCACAAACCCAACAAAGAGAAGGCTCATGAACGAGGCCGTTCAGCACCTTCTAAACATACGGGCCGTAGAGCCGGTGCCTATGAACCAGAGAGACCAGGGGTTTTATTCTATCCTCTTCGTGGTCCCAAAACCCTCGGGGGGTTGGAGAGCCGTTCTGGATTTAAAAAGGCTAAATTTCTACATAAAATACCACAAATTCAAAATGCAGACACTATGCTCCATCCTTGGAAGCGTAAGGAAAGGGGATTTTCTGGCATGGATCGACCTCACGGAGGCATACTTGCACATCCCTATCTCTCTGGCTCACCGCCGTTTTCTATGGTTTGCCTACAGGGGGCACCATTTTCAATACAGGGCACTTCCATTCGCCTGTCATCAGCGCCCAGGGTGTTCACCAAGATTCTGGCGGTTCTGGCAGCACACCTAAGAAACGTACCAGTCAGAGTCCAGTGCTACCTGGACGATATTCTAATCCAGTCATCGTCCGCCCAGCAGTCTCGGGCGGACCTAAAGTTAGTGATAAAACTGCTGCAGGACCACGGCTTCTCGGTGAACTTTCCAAAGAGCCATCTAACCCCAACTACGAGAATACTCCATCTGGGAGCGGTCATAGACACAAAGGAGTGCAAGGTGTACCTATCACAGGAACGCCTCAGCAGCATAAAGAAAGCCATAAAACAGGTAAGCCGCGGTCAATCAGTGACGCTGGTCTGCCTCTCCCAGCTGCTAGGGAAGATGATATCGACCATAGCAATAGTTCCTTGGGCAAGGCTGCACTCAAGAGAACTGCAGTGGTTCATGCTCCCGTTTCAGAGACAGCAAATCAGTGCATCCCGGAAGAGGGTAGGCATACCTCTGAGAGTACGACACTCCCTCAGGTGGTGGCTATCTCCAGCTCTCCTCAGGGGGTCCCCCTTCAGGGAACCAGACAGAGTAGTAGTCACAACAGATGCGAGCTTATTCGGCTGGGGAGGCCACTTGGGGACCAAGTGGACACAGGGCCGCTGGTCAGCGGTGGATCTCCGACACAACATAAACTGGCTCGAGCTGCGGGCTATTCACCTAGCGTTAAGGCATTTTCACAGCAGCATAAAAGGCAGGCACGTACTGGTCCTGACGGACAACGTGACAGCCAAGGCGCACATAAACCGTCAGGGGGGCACACACTCTCGCTCGCTCTCGGCCGAGGCCCTCCTACTGGGGGCCTGGGCGGAACAAAATCTGGCCTCCATAAAGGCCGACCACATATCGGGGGAGGCAAACATCCAAGCAGATCTGTTGAGCAGATCAACAATAGATCACTCGGAGTGGCAACTACACCCGAGGATCTTCAGGGAGATCTGTCACCGCTTCGGGCTTCCCCAGGTGGACCTTTTTGCCTCTCCTTCCAATGCCCACCTAACTCGCTTCTTCTCCCGATTCCCATCCAGGGGAGCAGAGCA
Source organism: Crotalus tigris (assembly GCF_016545835.1). Taxonomy (NCBI): domain Eukaryota; kingdom Metazoa; phylum Chordata; class Lepidosauria; order Squamata; family Viperidae; genus Crotalus; species Crotalus tigris. The sequence continues at coordinate 21,707 of NW_024096931.1, read as the reverse complement.
GACGGACGCGTTACGGAGCCCATGGCCAAGGGGACTCCTGTACGCGTTTCCACCCTTACCTCTCCTTCCGGCGGTAGTACGCAAGATTCTGCGGGAAAGGGCCGAGGTAATCCTTGTGGCCCCTAATTGGCCAAGGAGACCTTGGTTCGCAGACTTGAGGAGTCTCTCCCCCACGAATCCATGACGGATTCCTCCGGAGAGGATCTCCCTCAAGCAGGGGGAGATCTCCCACCCAGAGCCACAATGGCTACAACTAGCCGTCTGGCTCTTGAACGGTCAATTTTAGCCAAGGGGGCTTGCTCACAGGGTGTAATTAGGGTCATACAGGCATCAAGGCGCCCCTCCACGAACCGTATCTACGAGGCCACGTGGAGAAGCTTCCAATCATGGTGCTCTAAACAGGAATTGTTACTCGAAGGGATCACAGTTCCCAAGATCCTAGAATTTTTACTAGATGGCCTAGAGAGGGACCTCTCGCCAAACACGCTGCGCAGGCAAATCGCCGCCCTCTCAACTATACTTTCTGCCAGCCCCGGTGAATCCTTGGGCAAGCATCCCTTAATACGATCCTTCCTCAAGGGGGCTGCGAACATCAGACCGCCAACCGTGCACAGGTATCCATCGTGGGAACTACCATGAGTACTACAAGCTCTTACCAGAGCGCCCTTCGAACCACTCAAAACATGTGACATTCGCTACCTGACCCATAAGGTAGCATTCTTAGTAGCTATCACGTCAGCTCGACGGATATCCGAGTTAGCTTCTCTCTCAACGAGGAAGGACCTGTGTCATTTTCACAGGGACAAGGTAGTCCTAAGAATAGACCCCTTCATTCCAAAGGTCAACTCCTTTTTTCACAGATCACAGGAAATAGTCCTACCAGACTTCTGTCCAAACCCAGCTCATCCCCTGGAGCAACAATGGCACACCTTGGACGTACGAAGGGCACTAAGACATTACATTTCGCGCACAGCGGAATTCCGACGCTCGGAAGCGCTTTTCATATCCTTCCACCCCGCTACTAGGGGCCGGAAGGTCTCGTCCTCTACCATCGGTAGGTGGATTAGGGCATGCATCACTGGGGCATACCAGGCGGAGTCCTTGCAAGTCCCCAAGCATATCACGGCCCACTCCACAAGGAGTGCTGCCACCTCAGCAGCATGGGCCATGCAGGCTTCTATTGAAGAGGTATGCAGGGCAGCCACTTGGGCCTCGCCCTCTCCATTCATTCGCCATTACAAAATCGACAAGTACTCCTCTGCGGAGGCCTCCTTCGGTAGGAGGGTTCTCCAGCAGGTTCTAGACCAAAGTTACACACGGGACCAGTCTATTCCCCAACCCAAGGGACAATAGGCTTTGGTATGTCCCACTGCGTGGATTATCCATCTCCAGTGCTGGAGAAGGGGCGTTGACTTACCTGAACGCCTTTTCTCAGAACGGAGATGGATAATCCACACCCACCCTTATAGACTAGGATAATAGGGTATATTTAGTGGAGCCAAAACGTCTTACTGTCAGTCAATGGCTGCGCTCGTGTCAAGACTGGAGAATCATGGTCCAGGACGGGCGTGGCAACTTTGGCTGACTGATCTGATTGGCCAGGAATACAGTCTCAACCCACTGCGTGGATTATCCATCTCCGTGCTGAGAAAAGGCGTTCAGGTAAGTCAACGCCCCATCTCAGGCCCTCTGTGCCCTCCATTGGGGCTTTTTTCTGGTGCACCTTGACTGGCCACCTAAGGCCTCCAGGCAGAGCCCAGAGCGGGTCCCCAACCGTGCCTTCGGCATCTGACTCAATTGCCGTGACCAAAGCCCAGAGAGAATTTTTTGCTGGTCAGGTGGTCAGGGGAGCAATTTTGTTACTTGTTCCAATTTTGCTTCTGCCAACGGCTTGCCTGCCAGAGCTTCGCCTCAGTTTCCCTGAGACTGCTCAACCAGGATGGAGGACTCCACAATGCCTCACCCCATGGGCACTGTCTCTCCATCCTCCAGTTACGGCTGCCACAAATCCTCTGAACAGGCGGTGGCAGGCAAGCCCAAATCTAAGGCTAAGACCACTCTCAAGAAGCCTTCCAAGTTGCAGAAAAGCAAGCCAGCCGTAGACACCAGGCTCTGGAGAAGGAGTTCTCCAGAGCGCAGAGAGAGGCCGGATTGGAGACGGATCAAATGGTGGCACCGGAATTTGACCTTCCTTTAGGTCCTTCAACCTTGGCCCAGGGCGTGTGCTCTCTCATAGGGACACCCACCACACTTAGTTCCCCGTCTGAAATGACACAACACACATCAACCGTCTCGGGTTCAGCTCCAGAGGCCACCTTCACACCAACGGCTGCAGGGCTCAGGGGACCAGACATCGGAGACATTTTCTCCAACGGCCGCCTTGAGGCCTTGCTATCCAGGGTTGTGGACCGCGCTCTAGCAGAACGGTCCTTCCATCTATCCGGGCGGGGGGCTTCTACATCGGGCATGTCACCTTATGTCCCTCCTATAGGGTTTCCTATACTTCAGGAACCCACATCTCCTGCACACTCCTCCATGAGCGGATACTCATCCTCGCAGGGTGAGGAGCAGCCGGAATTTAATCTGTCAGAGGAGGAGGAACTTCCCCCTGAACTCTCCCCATCGGGAGGCTTGTTCAATTCTGTTTCTTCCCCTGCTTCGCAAGGCCACATCAACAGCAAACATAGGGTCCGATTAGTTCCCTCTGCTGCAGGCAACATCGGATTCCACTCCAAATCCGATAATTGTTGAAATGGTGGCAGCACAACATCACGTTCCATGTCCCTCTATTTTTCTTAAAGGGATCCAAAAAAAAAAAAACAGTGGGCCTCCCCTTCCTCCTTTCCTTCTGTAAGCGGGACTGATAAAAAAGATTTTTAGCACTTCCACAGATCTCACTGATACCCTGGAGGTCCCCAAGGTAGACAAAGCCTGCACCCCTCTGGTATCCCAGGCTGCGGTCGCTGGGGACATGTCAGAGGAGCTTAAAGCGGACAACAGAAAATGGGACCACACTTTTCGGAAGACCCATCAGTCAGCAGCATGGGCAATTAAAATGGCCATGTGCGTCCTTTTTTGTGTGGACCACCCTATTATGGCTTCATCAGCTTCAGGCCAGAATCCCTGCTGAGGACATCTGGACTCACCAGGACCTAAGCAAAATGGTGGCAGCCACTGAGTATGCTGCGGACGCGCCGCTTCAGTTGGCCACTTTTGCATCTAGGTCCCTTGCAGCCAACATTACAGCCAGAAAGATGCTATGGCTGAAACACTGGCAGGCTGACGCCAAAGCAAAATGGCATCTGGCAACTGCTCCATATCTGGGCTATAATCTTTTGGGGGAGGCCCTGGCCCCGTACCTTGTGGAAAACAAGGACAAGCGGAAGGTCATGGCTCACTTGAATAAACGGTCCGGCAAACGTCCCACTCCATACGTCCACAGGTAGTCCTTTCGGCCGGCAGCAAGTTCAACTGCCACTCAGCCCTCCCGCTCATACACACCCAGGCAGGACAGCCATATGACCGTCCGTATGACAGGCCAGTCTTTCAGCCTCGGCAACAGACCCAACCTAAGGGGCCATTTCGAGGGGCAGTTCGCCCCTATAGGAGGTCCAAGTGACTCTTACACCGCACTTCCCATCGGGGGAAGGCTGGCCCACTTCTTCCATCAGTGGGAACTCATATCCACGGACACCTGGGTCTTACAACCATCCAGTTTGGTCTGTCCCTGGATTCCTAGCTAGTTCCCCGAACCGCTTCATCTTGTCCCATTTCCCGGAATCCACTCAAACAGAGACTCACGCAGGAGGCCATTCAACATCTAGAGATTCAGGCCATAGAACCGGTACCGCCGGATCACATGGGAAGGGGATTCTACTCCATCCTTTTTGTGATTCCCCAATCCTCAGAAGGATGGAGAGCAATTCTGGACCTCAAGGGTCTGAATTATTACATCACATACAAGAAGTTCATGATGCAATCCCTCCAGTCCATCCTGGGAGGCATCAGACAAGGAGACTTCCTGGCATCAATAGACCTCACAGAAGCGTATCTTCACATCCCCATCTATCCAGCTCACCAGCGGTTCCTCAGGTTCTCTTACAAGGGCAGTCATTTCCAGTACAAGGCCCTTCCTTTTGGCCTCTCCTCGGCTCCCAGGGTGCTCATCAAGATCCCAGCTGTACTGGCTGACCACTTACGGAAGGTACCGGTACGCGTCCAGTGTTGCCTGGATGACTTCTTGATCCAAATGTCCTCCTTCCAGGTAGCTTAGTCGGATCTGCAACTAATTATTCAGGTCCTCCAACAGCACAGGTTCTCGATCAACTTCCAAAAAACCCAGACAGTTCCCTCATCCAGGCTTCTGCACCTGGGAGCCATCATAGACACCACAAACTGCATGGTTTATCTCTCCCAGGAGCGATTGGTCAGCATCAGGGATCTGGCTTGTCGGGTGTACAAGGACCACACTGTTCCACCAGACTTGCTCTCCAGTTTCTGGCAAAGATGGTCTCCTGCATAGCCATAGTTCCCTGGGCCAGACTCCACTTGCGGGAGCTTCAATGGTTCCTCCTGCCATTCCAACGGGTGAATGCCAGTGCATCCAACCGCCAGGTCAGGCTCCCGGTCCACACCTTCAGATCTCTACGATGGTGGTTCTCACGAGCAGGTCCAAGGGGTCACCTTTCAAGGAGCTGGACCACGCCACCATCACGACAGACGCCAGTCTATTCGGTTGGGGTGCCCATCTACAGTCTCAATTTATGCAGGGCCGTTGGTCCCGCGCAGACTTGAGACACAAAGCAATTGGCTAGAGCTCAGGGCCATCCATTTAGCTCTTCGCCAATTCCGACTCTGGATCAGGAGCCATCACGTATGGATCCTCATGGACAAAGTGGCGTCCAAGGCCCATGTGAACCGGCAGGGAGGTACCAGGTCCAGGTCCCTTATGTCTGAGACACGGCTCCTGGGCAGAGTCTAACCTGGCCCCTCTCAGGGCCGAACACATCTCGGGGGTCAAGTACCAGCAGGCAGACTTTCTGAGTCGCTCTACGGTAGACCCCTCGGAAGGGGGATTGCATCTGGATCTCTTTTCCGAGATCTCCTGCAGATTCGGCCATCCAATCCTCGACCTGTTTGCGTCGTCAAATAATGCCCAACTCCCCAGGTACTTTTCCCATTATTACCTTCCAGGGACGGAGGGGATGGACGCCCTGCAGACTCCGTGGCCGCAGGGTCTCCTTTATGCCTTCCCTCCCCTCCCGCTCAATCCAGCGACCATCCGCAAACTGCTCCAGGATCAGGCGGAAGTGATCCTCATGGCCCCGTACTGGCCACAGAGGCCCTGGTTTGCCGATCTGATAAATCTCTCCCGGTCTCCCTTGAGGAAGATTCCTCCACATCGGGTGTCCTTGCACCAAGGGGTCCTCCAATACCCGGACCCTCAGTGGTTGCACTTGACCGTTTAGCGCTTGAGCGCAGCATCATGACACAGGAGTTATTCTCATCACGGGCAATCACTATGATTCAGACCTCTCGTTGCCCAGCGACCAATTGCATTTATGATTCTACTTGGAAGAACTTTTGCAATTGGTGCAGAAGGTGACAACTGGATGTCTACAAATTAACCATCCCCCAGATCGTAGATTATCTTCTGGACGGTCTAGACAGAAGCCTGGCTCCTGCGACCATTTGTAGGCAGGTGGCAGCCCTATCCACGTTACTCACTTGTAAGGATTCAGTTCCTTTAGCTCGCCATCCTAGAATACGAGCCTTCATCAAGGGTGCATGCAACACCAGACCTCCCGTGGTGCATAGGTACCTTTCTTGGGAGCAGCCTTGTGTGCTTCGCGCTTTAACAAAGCCACCCTTTGAGCCCATTGCTAATATACCATTGCGGGCCTTGTCCCTTGTCGCCATTACGTCAGCCAGGCGTATCTCCAAACTGGCTGCTCTCTCAGTCAGGAATGACCTTTGCATCTTCCACCGAGACCGGGTGGTCCTTTGGTTGGATCCCGCTTTCGTGCCCAAGGTCAACTCACTTTTCCATAGGGCACGGAAATCATTTTACAAAATTTTTGCCCCAATACTGCCCATGACTTAGAGTGGCAGTGGCACACTCTGGACGTCCGCAGGGCCCTTCAGTGTTACATCAAACATATGGAGCCTCTTCGCAGATCTGAGGCCCTCTTTATTTCCTTCCGCCGGCTTCTCTGGGACAGAAGGTGTCTGCTGGCACTACAGGCAGGTGGATCAGGACCTGTATCGCGGAGGCATACCAGTCTTCTTCCCTGCCGACTCCAAGTCATATCACAGCCCATTCCACTCGCAGAGCTGCGACATCTGCGGTATGGGCCACACAGGCGTCCATCGAGGAGATTTGCAGGGCTGCAACATGGTCCTCGCCTTCCCCGTTCATACACCATTATTGACCGCTTCGCTTCCGCTTCCTTTGGTCGGAGGGTCCTTCAGCAGGTGGTCTCCCGGGATGTAAATCCGGCCTTATCTGTTTCCCACCCTTAGGGACAGTGAGGCTTTGGTATGTCCCATTGGTGGATTCTCTATCTCCTGTACCGGAGAAGGGACGTTGTCTTACCTGAACGCCTTTTCTCAGTACGGAGATGGAGAATCCACACCCGCCCTTTAGGTCAGTTAGGCCGGTATTAAGGGATTGAGAGCCAACACCTCGTCCACCTTCAGCCACTTTTGCCCTCGTCAGGACTGTATCTCCTAGCAAGAGGGGGCGTGTCAAGTTTGGCTACTTGGTCTCAAGAGCAGGCAGACAGAGAAAACCCATTGGTGAATTCTCCATCTCCGTACTGAGAAAAGGCATTCAGGTAAGACAACGCCCATTCACCTTGATTTTATTCAGTACACAAGAACGTTTTCTTGTAAATTCTAGAGAAATGTATTTGAGAAACCTCCACTCTAATTTAGCAAAGGTCTCAACTAAATTGCAGAAAACAAGAAAAGAACGATAACTTAATTGTCAGAGCACTTCACAAAATCCCTGGGAACATTTCTAGTTGATTATCAAGAGGTGATGGAGAAAACTCTCTCACGCGTGACCTCTTCTAATTTCTGGAACCCATTATGGTGACAGGCAATAGTTATCTAAAAGATTAAATGAGCCAACTTACTTGACGTTGCTTCTCTTCTTAAAATCAAATGGATGCGTATCTGTCATATCTATATTATATGTGGCACCGAATCAGGTAGTTTTTTTCTAATAAGTTCCTAAGATCCAGTCTGAGCCAATCTACAAGAAAGTATTATAGAAACAAAGTGGCTGAATTTTGAGGAAGAAGTTTTCATTGAGAGCAGACTAAACCAGATTTTGCCAAGCAAAAATGGAAAGTGAGGCTTTGATGAACTTGCCTGAGTGTAAAAAGCTACCTGTGGCAAACAGAGTCATTCTCAGGTGTCTGGGCAGACGGAAAGTCCCGTCCCTGGTCATGCTACTTGGGGCTATTATAAATACTGTATCGGCATGTTGCATTCTGGCAATGGCAGATTTCTAATTGGAGTGTTTGAGGAGCTGTTCTTGCTCCCCTTTGGTTAATCGCTCTCCTGTATTGGATTCCTAGAGGTCTTTCTCCTGCTTTGGGCTTCAGGGCCTGTGCATGCAGCCACGTGCGCTGGGCTCATTTTCACGTCTTGGTCTCTGCAGACATCTCTGTGAGCCTTCTGGCTAGCACACTTTGTGAAGCTGCAGGAGGAGGCTGAATGACCTGGCCTGCCCTGATGGGCTGAACCAAGGTATTTCAAATGTGATTCCAGTGCAGGGGGACAGGAAGAAAGCAGCTGTGAATGGGCGATTGCCCTTCTCCTGAAAAATCCAAGACCCGTCAAATTCTGAAGCCTTTCCTATGGGCTGAGGTCAATGTTGTGTTTTAGCTGCGGCTTTCTGCTTGTCTGCTTCAAGTGCTGCAGATTTTGCGAGATAACAAGGGTTGTGGGCTGATTTTATGGTTTCCAGGCTCTCTGGATTTGTCTTGACAGGAAAAGGCATCTTTTTGCTGAAATTTAGTAAGTAATTCTGAGGGGTTAAGTAAAAGCTCAGAAAAGAAGAAGATCAGAAAAATATATGGCAATTCCACAGTAGAATTAAGGGTATTTTAAAAAAATATTTAAAAAATAAGGCATTATTGCTTACATATCTATATACAGTCGTACTTTGGTACTCAGCTGCTTTGAAACTCATCAAATTTGGTACACAATGCATTTTGATGCTAAAATTTTGTGCCGATATTCATCCTTTGGTACTTAGCGCACAAGCTAGAACTTGTAGATGTTGGCTGTCTTGTGACTCACTACATTATTTCTTATGGGAAAAAATTGTTTGGTACTCAACACAACTCCAGGAACCAATTAGCGATGAGTATCGAGTTACCTCTCTCTCTATAAATATACATGTATGTACATACGTACAGTATTAAGTGGAGACTAATGTCTTTCAGGCTTAGTACAACACTTAATACTAGTTGAGTATTACTAGTACTTAGTACTAATCAAATACTAGTTGATAGGTAACTCTGCCAGGATCCAAATAAGAACAAAACCCAGGAGAGAACGAAGATTTGGTTTATTCCACTTGCTGCTCATTGGCAGTTGAAAGAAGGCGCTGATCACTGCCGGTCCTGCTCACAAATCTTTCAAGCTGACAGGAAGCAATTTTGGCTTTTTTCTGGTCTACCAAGCTGGGAGGCTTGCGGACTGATCTTTTGGAAGTGAGCAGCAGCCATTTTTAGCAAACTGCGCTGGACGTTTCCTGAGAGAATTCCTGAGTGGTTATTCTTTGAGGGGAATCTTTTGGGTCTCCTTGTCCCAGCAGCCTTTCAAACGCTGCTCTGTGAGGGCATCCGTCTGGTTCTCTTTAAAAATATTAAAAATAACCGAACTCTTAGAGATTTCACAGGGTTGAGAGGAAAGTCTGGGGCTAGAAATAATTCATTATGCTAAATCTTGAAATTCTTACGGAAGCAAGAGAAATATGAAAGTATTTGGAAGGAAGTGAATTGTAGAACAAAACTGTTAAAATTACTGTAGTGCTTAAAGTTATTAAAAATAATACTTTGCACTTAATACTGTTCCCTAGAACTTTTATCTCCAAGACTTCCTGACAGTTAGAACAATTAACCAGTGGAACAACCTGCCTCCAGGAGCGGTAAATGCTCCAACACTGGAAGTTTTTAAGAAGAGACTGGACAGCCATTTGTCTGAAATGGTGTAGGGTTCCTGCCTGAGCAGGGGGTTGGACTCAATGACCTCCAAGGTCCCTTCCAACTTTATTATTGTTGTTGTTGTTGTTGTTGTTATTATTATTATTATTATTAATGGGTCATGAGGAGAGCTAGCAAATGCCCTGATCTATAGCTCACCTCAGGTTTACACACACACACACACACGCAAACAAACACACATAGACACACTTTGCTACTGCTGCTGCTGCTACTTGAGTTTGCAATTCAACGTCTTGGAAGCCTCTTGGAGTCGGCCAAACTGCCCAGCACCCTAAGCTGTTGAATTTTTTATCCGATCATTTCTTTTAGCAGGAAATTTAGACGTTCAGTATAGGCAGGGTTGGGACTCAAATATGACTGCTGAAAAGTGAAGCACTGATTTTCTGGTCTGGTGCAACCCAAACTGTCTGGTCAACACAGAGGACCGAGCCTGCTCAGCAGAGTTTCAGTTGGCAGAGAATAAAAGAAAGGGATGAAGAAGAAGCGGGAGAACACCGGTTGCCTCGCTTGAACCCTAAGCAAGAAAAGGACCTTTTAGAGCCCAAAACTAGGCAAGCTGCTATGAGGTCACCTCTGACTTGGGTTGTGGACATTTAGGCCAAGTGAGTTTGGGTGACACGACAGCCAGTGCCTGCAAGGTTTCTTACAGCGCTTTGTGATTTGGCAGTTTTTGTTTTGTGACCGTTGATAGATTGAGAGCCACAACATTGAGTGTACTTTCTACTTTGCAGTATGATGCTGTTCCTATCCAGTCCAGTGTGGCTTTATGTTCCTGTTCATCTCCATCAATGGTGAGGAACCAGGTGGATTCCAGCCTTCAGCCTGTTGCTGCTGCCTGTGGCAGCAGACAGGAATTGAATATGGAGAGCACCTTGCAACAACCTCCACAGCCTCGAAAGAAACGCCCAGAGGACTTTAAGTTTGGGAAGATTCTTGGGGAAGGATCTTTTTCCACAGTGAGTATCTGTGGCAGCTGCTCGTGTTTGTATCCGGAATGCTAATGCAGAGTCATTGACTTTTATCTGCAGGACGCCAAACCAGATGTGCTGCAGTCACTGCTTTTTTCCTGGCCTTTGCTCTTGGTGACAAGCCTGCCTAGGCCATTGAATGCCTGATCTTCAGAATGTGTCCCTTAGACAGACTTTGCTTTTCTCCCTTGCTTCCCATTCCTATTTTTCCTCCCCAAAGTGTTGCATTTTCTTCAGATGCCTGATTTCTATGGATCCCTATAAGATTGTGGATCTTGTCTGCTCTGCGCATGCAAAACATTCTGAGAAACAGAGTAAGTAAGATCGGCTGAACAGTCTTGGTAGGACTCACAATGGAGAGCAAGTGGCTGAATTAACCTGATATTTTTCTATCCCCATTTTGTAAGAATGGTGTGTTAGACTTGCACTCCTGATGCCCTCTAGATACTAAACTAGATACTTCAGCAAGGCCTTTGTGTGCTTAACCCCTTTGTCAGCCCTGATTACGACAGCGTCCAGATAAAGAGCTCCTGGCTGCATAAGAACGTAGACAATACTGCAATTTTGCATCCCAGTGCTTGTCACATGCTCCAAATGTAACCAGGTTTCTCTTTCCCTTAAAAACAGGTTGTCCTGGCCAGAGAATTGACTTCCTCCCGAGAATATGCCAGTGAGTATCACTTGCTTTTTTGGTTGTAGTTTGTTGATGACCCTCTAAACCACATTTGATATTGCTACAAGGTGTGACAATTGCACTTGGTCAAAGCAGAGTGTGGGATTCATTGATCGAGGTCAAAATGTCTAGTAACTTGTCTGTTGTTTAAAAGTTAAAATTCTAGAGAAGCGTCATATCATCAAAGAGAATAAGGTCCCCTACGTGACCAGGGAGAGAGATGTGATGTCCCGCCTGGATCACCCTTTCTTTGTGAAGCTCTACTTCACATTTCAAGATGAAGAAAAGCTCTGTATCCTTTCCTGTGTTGGAATGGCAGTATTGTGGGCAAAAATGGAAGGGTGTCTCTTGCGACGGTGGTTGAAATGGAACTGGAATTCCAACTGTGTGTGCTGAATGCTGAATCTCATGAGCTTCTCGATGGCTTTAAGGCCAGAAAGGGCATCCTACGATTTCAGAGCCACCTCCAGTTGCAGAAAAGTTGCAGAAAACCAAGGGCACCATTTCTGTCATGGGAAATAGTAAAAAACTAAAATATATGCTCCAGAGGCAGTTCAACTTATGACCGTGCAACCATGGTTCAAAGTTACAAAAAGCCTTGGAAAGAGTGACTTACACACTGTCAAACCAACTCACTTGGGGGATTGCCATGCAACCACCAGGCAAGCAGCTCATATTTACAGCTGCTCACCTGATTGCTATTTGTGACTGTTTTGGCTGATTTCTATAAAAAATGCCTATTGGGGAAGCTGGCTTTGCTTGATGACCACATGATTTTCTTAATGAATGCATCATTTGCATAACAACCATGTAAAAGTCCTACAATTTGGATCTGACTTGATTTATGACCGCAATGGAAATTCCAGTCCCAATTATGGTCCTAAAACGAGTAGTAGCTCTAATTAATAGCTAGTAAACCCCCCTCCCCCCTACCAAGTCCAGGAAAGAACCTGAAAGACCAGTAAATATCCTTCCCCTCCACCAGGCTTCTTTCCAGTCTCCTGGCTTTCTCTTTAGCACCGTCTCCAATACGTGCCTGTGTAGTTTGGATCACCCAATAGAAATAATTCTTAACTTGCCGTTCAGATTTTGGTCTCAGTTACGCTAAAAATGGAGAGCTTCTAAAATACATCCGAAAGATTGGTTCGTTTGATGAGACATGTACAAGGTTTTATACTGCTGAAATAGTGGCTGCATTAGAGTACTTGCATGGAAAGGGAATTATCCATAGGTAATGTATTTTGAATATATGCATCTCCTGGTTCATTTAGCTGTCCTTGGTTGTCTCTCTATCGTGTGACTGTATAAGCAGAAGGCCTTGGGAAGCCATTTTCCCAGCAGCTGCTGGTTGAGACTTTAAATTTCTCTTCCAGTGCAGTGTGACATTTGCCAACAGGAACATCTATGCTTTTGAAGCTGAGTGAGGCAAAAATATTGGAGATGTCTCTGCACTGCCCTTGCTTTTTTGAAGATTGACCTCTTTAACCTTTTCTGCTCGCCTACTACAAGAAAGGAAAGGGCTTGTCTCCCTTTTTTTTGTCCCATGCCTAGAGCGCTTGTGTGGCTGCAGTCAGAGTGGTGGGTGCAGGATGCTGGGTTTATCCCTGCACCCTTAGTCCTCTGGGGAGCTCCGTCCTGAGTCACAGAGCTTGTTCAGGCCTTGCACATGCTAACGGCAAACAAGGACACACAGCTCATTGGCTACATTCACAGTTCAGGTTTTTTGTCTTAACTTCTCCCTCCCTTCTGCCATCTCCTAATAACTCTTCCCTGATCCCCAAAATCTCTGATGGATGAGTGGATGTATGAAATAAATGAAACAATCAAAAAAACTGAGGTTATATGTTAATTCAAATTTCACGTATTTCTGTAAGACACGTGAACTTCATGAAGCTATGATTCAACGCTACTCCTAGATGGATTACTGCAACTTTCTTGACATGGGGCTGCCCTTGAAAACCATCCAGAAATTAGCAGTAGCCCTGATGATGCTAGTTTGGGTAACTTAACATTTGCAAGAAAACAACCAAGCTCATAGAGCACCAAGGATCCCCCCCCAATCCAGAAATTACAACTGCTCCAGAATGGGGTGGGACGTGCTGTTCTGGGTGCTCCACAGATGGCCCTTATTTATTTATTTCCACCCATCTTGCCACAACACTGCTCCATGAGCTGCCCTGGTTTCCATTTTTTTTCTGGGTGCAGCTCAAGGTGCTGGTTGCTTGCAGGGCTGCCTCTCCCTGAGGGATCTGCCTGTCCCATCGGCTCAGGTACTTTCTGTCACAGGCTGGCCTCTGGTGGGAAGTGGGAAGCATCCCTCCTTCATCTTAATTATTCCTACCCTACAAAGTCCTTCAGAGGAAGAGGAAGGCTTTGAGGAGTTACCCCTTTTCACAAGTCTTGGGTGAGGCTGAGCTGGAGGCCAGCCTGGGAGCACTGAGGCCTGGAAGAACATGGCCCGGAGTGCCTAGAGATTTCTCTTTTTTTAAAAAAAAAAATGTACTGTTTTGCGGGCCACCCAGGATTGTGGTTCATAATAGGGACGGTAAATAAATAAATTATTTATAAAAAATTGGAAAAGATGGATAGCTTTTTCACAGATGCAAATTGCCATCTTGGGCAAAAGTGTTAAATAGATGTTTAAAATACTTTTCCTTTAACTATGTTTTTAGGTGTACTGGTTCATTTTTTTTTAATCTTGCCTTTTTTGTAGGATTTGGTCGTTTTCAAAATGTTTTCGACCTTGTGTGAGAAAAGCTTCTTTCTGTGGATGTTTAAAACATTTGATTTTTTTCTCAGGATTTCTTGTGAGTCTGGAAATAAGTAAAGCTTCTGCTAAATCTAAAGTTCATGATAATTGATAATTATACACAGTCCTTGTCACATGGATAGATTTTCTGCAGGGTGGTCTCTGCCCAGCCTGCTCCTTCAGATTTTATTTAAAACATTTATAGAATTGCCCATCTTTTGGTAACTCTGGGCAGCTCCCAATAAAAGATCTACTAATGGATTGGACTATTGCAATGCAGTCTACATGAAGCTACCTGGAAGCTTCAGCTTGTGCAGAATGCAGTCATGCAAGCCATGCTAAGTGCCCAAAGAAAGGCAGATATAATACCTCTGCTCCATGAACTGCCCTGGGTGCCAATTTGCTTCCAGGTCCCTTCGCCCCATCATATCCCCGCTTCCCAGTTGTTCAGGCAGGGAAGGCCTGCTACAGACTCCGTCAGTCAAGGAATTTTCCTGTTGGCGTCTAGGTAGAGGGCCTTCTCTGCCACTGTCCCCGCGTTGTGGAGCATCTTGCCTCCAGAGGTAAGGAAAGCCTTGGCTTTCCACAAAGGGGTCAAAACTGGGTTGTGCAGTCTTGCGTGGGGGAACATAGAGGCCCACATAAGGGGCTGGCTGGTCCCATGAGAACCTCTCACACACACCTGTACTAAAAACTGCTAACCCCACTTCTTGGAATTCTTCACCTTCCAAATGTCAAGGTTCCGGCTGATGATCCCAACGAAGTAAACAGACCTGAGAGATTCCGATCTCTAAAAAATAGAAAACCAGCTCTGGCAAATTGGCGCCAGAAAGATAATTCAAAGAGTGAAACCTTCCCTCCCCTCTCTGACATTTCAGATTGTCTAATTATTCTTCAGGCAGTTGTTATCCGAAGAAAGTCTTTGCTGGCCATAACATCTCTCCTGCAATCTTGCTTCCCATGCGGAGAGAAACCAGCTGTGCATTCCGTAGGATCCCCTCTCCCCCCCCCCCCATGTAAGGTGGTGGGGGGGGGATTTTTGGCCGTAGAGGTGACTGAGGCTCTCTTTTCAGCAAGCTGCAATGAAAAATTGGGTGTATTTGCCTGAGATTTTTGGGTAATCTAATTCTACTGTTACTGGATTTATGATCTTTAATTGGAAAGGTCCTAGGTATTTGGTCTCAAGTTTTTACAGGGCTGTAGGGACTTTAGGTTATTTTGTAGATAAAGTAACCACTATCCTATAACTGAATGGTGTAGGCTCAACCTTTTTTATCGGCTTGTGTTTTTGTAAAGCCCTGCTAGCTTCATCTAGTGCTTTCTAACTATTGGCCAGGTGTTTTGTAGTTTTTCCATCCAGTCTTTCAGTGAAGGGATCGTTGGTTCGTTTGGGGTTAACTCTGGCATGGGGTTGAAACTTTGACCGGTGGCTATTTGAAAAGGAGTGTAACCTGTGTTGGAGGGGACTGCATTATTGTAGGCAACTTCTGCAAAAGGGAGTAAGTCCGCCCACTCGGTCTGCTGGAAACTAAGAAAACATCTTAAATATTGCTTAAATACGGAGTTCATTTTTTTCAGCCCCCCCATTTCCTTGAGGGTGGTGGCTAGATGTCAGTCCCTGAGTGGTTCATAAGAGGGATAAAAATTCCTTCCAAAATGCAGACGTAAATTGCACCCCCCTGTCAGAGATGATGCGTTGGGGTGCCCCATGCAATCTGTAAATGTGTTGGATGAAAAGTTTTGCTAAGGCTTTTGCAGTGGGAATCTTTTGGCAAGGGATCAAGTGCACCTGTTTGGAAAACAAGTCCGTGACCGTCCAGACCACAGTATTCCCATTGCTTTCTGGCAATTCCACTATAAAATCCATGGCTATTTCTCTAAATCCATGGCTATTTCTCTCCAGGGGGCTGAGGGACTTGCCACTGTTTGCAATAGTCCTGGCACTTTCCCTTGCAAACTCTTTGCCGTGGCACATTTTGGACAACTGGCTATATAACTTTCAATGTCCTTTTTCATGGATGGCCACCAAAATTGCCGTTTAATTAAATGTAAAGTTTTTACAAATCCAAAAGGCCCTGCTGATTTTGTGTCATGGCAAAGGTGCATGAAAGTTACTCTTTGAGTTGTTGGTATATATAACTTTTCCCCTACCCAAGGCAATCCGTCTCTCATTGTGCACACATGTTTGTTTTTCTGGAACCATTCATCTGTTTCCAAACTTTTTCTGAATTCAATCCCAGTTTGGCTGTCCAGTTGTGATTTTATTTTGGCTTGGGTTCTTGTGGTTACTGGTGCTGCCAGTTGTGACTCTGCCATTATTGGTCTAGAGTCTGTGGTTCGTGCGCTGTTATATTGGGGCATGCGAGATAGAGCATCTGCCAGGAAGTTCTTTCTTCCTGTTAAATGTTTGAGCTTAAATTGGAATTGGTGAAAATGCTGGGACCAGCGGGCTTGTTTGGGATTGAGTTTCCTGGAAGTTTTCAGGGGCTTTCTAAATTTTTGTTGATCAGTCCACACCTGGAAGGGGATTTTGTTGCCTTCCAGGAACTTTCGCCCGTTGCGTAATTGCCCAACGTATCCCATAAGCCTCCTTCTCCCATACGGCCCACGCTGTTCTGTTTCCCAGTGCGTTTCTTGGATGTATATTCACAAGGGTTGCAATAACTAGCATCATCATTTTCTTGTAATAGCACAGCCCCCACTGGCCACAATCACTTGCATCTGCCTGTATTATTACGAGGGCTGTCCATGTCCTGGGGGTGCCCTTAGTATTGGTTCGGCCAGCAAAAAGTCTTCTTTAGGTCTCTCAAACGCTGCTCTTGGCACTGCCATTGTCCATGTTAGTCGCTGGCTAGGTTTACTGAGGATGCTCCCTTCGTTTTTTAGTAAGTTAGTGAGGGGCAAGGCCTATCTGGGCACAATGAGGGGGATGAATTGGCGTAAAAAATTTGCAAAGCCCAGGAAACTTTGTAGTGGCTTTCTTGTGCGGGGTGGCGCCCAATCTAATACTGCTTTGACCTTCTCTGGGTCCATTTCAATGCCCTGTGGGGATATGCGATAGCCTAGGTAGTCTATCCTTTCCTGGTGGAATTCGCATTTTGAGAGTTTGGCATATAGGTGGGCAGCTCGCAGCTTCTTTAAAACTGTTCTGACAAGGTTGACATGTTCCTCTTTTGTTTCGGTGAAGATAAGAATGTCATCCAAGTAAACAAGGACCCCCTTAAACAGGTGCTCCCTTAGAACGTCATTGATTAATTGCATAAAGACTGCAGGCCCCCCTTGTAATCCAAATGGCAAGACTTTGAATTGGTAGCATCCCATGGGGCAGTTAAATGCAGTCTTCCATTCGTCCCCTTCCTTAATTCTCACACGATAGTAAGCTTCCCTTAGGTCTAGTTTAGAAAAAATTTTCCCTTTCGATAGGTGTGACAGCATGTCTTTCATGAAGGGCAGAGGGTATAGGTTGCTTTCACTGATTGTATTCAGGGCCCTATAATCCACGCATAACGTAAAGAGCCATCCTTCTTCTCTCTAAAAAGGACCGGGGCAGCCACTTTAGGCTTGGCTGGCTCAATGAAACCTCTCTCCAGGTTTTTTTTTTATAAATCTTTCCATTTCCTCCTTCTCCTTTGGGCTCATGGAGTATAATCTGGGCTTCGGGAGTTTTGCCCCAGGCTTGAATTCAATGGTACAGTCTGTGGGTCGGTGGGGGGGGAGCTCATTCGCCCTCTCCTAACTGAAGACTTCAGCAAGGTCTCTATATTCCTCTGGTATTTCTGTTAATCTTTTTTCCTCTCCTATGGATGCTTTTTCTATTCTTAATTCTGGTAGTCTCCCTTGGGGTTTTAAGTCCAAGTGTTCCCCCTTCGAGGAATTTGATTTCTGGTCGTCCTCCATTTACTCCCTGGTTCCATTTTGTTTTCAACCATTCCATCCCTAGAATCATTGGGCATTCCATACCTGGGGTCACCACAAACGTTAAGTCCTCTTCATGGTTGCCCAGGGAGAGATGTATTGGCAAAGTGGCTAGGGTAGCTGGCACCCCCCCTGCTATGGATCCCTCTAGCTGGCCAAATGAGATTGGTTGTTCCAGTCTCCTGGATGGGATGCCCAGATTCCCCACTAGTGTTGGGCTAATGAGGCAGCGGGTGCAGCCAGAGTCTATTAAGGCTTTCACCTTCACAGCTTCGGGCATGGGGGGGATTAATATAGTCACTGTCTTGAGGATGGGTGTGATGTGTCCACTTACCAGGGGTTCACCCTCCGAGCTGTCATCTGAGGCATCCACCGTCCCTGTGGTGTAGGCTGGAGTCCTTTCCCCTTGGTGAGCAGAGGTGGGGGTTTCTGCAATTTCCATCATTCTCATGGCCGTTTTTTTTGGCTTAGCTGAATACTTTCCGGGTTTGTTGATTGGGGATCTGTCTGGGTTGTGCTGGGGGGCCTTTGAGCGGCATTCTACAGCTCGATGCCCTTCTCTTCCGCATTTGAAACATCCCATTTGCTTCTTGGCTGTATCCGATGATTTCACCGGTTGGTGTGTCAGCTCAGGCGGGGGGCGGCTCCATTGTTTTCCTCGGCGTTGCCTCTTCAATATGTCGATCTCTGCTTCCTCTGCCAAGACGTACCATTCCTCAAGTCGATGTGGGTCTCCTCGGGGCAGGCAAGCATCATATAGATCAGAGTTTAGTCCGTCTTTGAAACGGCCAAGGAGGATGTCTTCTGGCCAATTCAGTTTGCTGGCAATGGCCCGGAATTCTTGTGTATACTCAGCCACTGGGCGTTTGCCCTGCCTCATCGTTGTTATTCTTTCATGGGCTTTGCGATCAGCCAGGGGGGTCTTCAAATCGTCTTCTCAAAGAGGACATGAAACGGTTGAAGTTACTGAGTTCTGGGGCATTGGAGTCATGCAAGTTCACTACCCAATCCGCAGCTGGTCCATCCAGGGCAGATTGCACGATCCGGATGCGGGCGTTGTCGCTGGGAATATCCTGCCCATATTCCTCCATGTAGCTGAGGACTTGGGTTAGAAAAAACCCCAAGCGTGTTGGCTCCCCTTTGAATTTCACTTCAAACGGTGGACGTCTTGGAATGGATCGGTGCCTCTGTTGTGGGTGGTAGTGCCTTCCGTCCAGATTGCCATCTGTGGTCCGGTAGGGGGTGGGAGCTCCTGGATCAGTAGATGTCCCTGGGGTTGCAGGTTCCACGTCCCCCTCGGTGTCTCTCCCTTTGCGGCTCCAGGAACTGGGGCAGCCGTAGGGTTCAGTAGTCTCCTCTCCTAGGGAGCTGAGAGTTCTCTTCATCAGGTCAATAGCTTTCTCTAGGATCCAGTCTGAGTACGGTGCCCAGCTTCCTCCCTCTTCACTTGCGTGCAGGGATTTCTCCATCTCCTGCTTCCATTCTGGTTGCTTGGTCCCCCGTCTCAGGGGCACCTTTCTTGATTCCTTTCCCCACTCACTTTTCTTTCCAACGCCCATCGACCAGCGAGGCTTGTGGTCCTGTGTCTCCAACCACTATCTGCCTGCCTGAGAATCTGACCTCTCGATCCCAACCTCTGGCAAGGTTCCAATTGGGTCAGCGGCTCTCTTTCCAGGGAGTTTTTCCCCTTTCTTTCTCCATTGTCTGACATGGTAATTTTTTTGCAAAATCCCCCGGCAAGGGTCTCCCTTCCAGGTGGATTAATTTTGCAAGTCCTGTCTAATGTAAGGACCCACCCCACTTTGCATCTTAAGAAGACAGAACTCTTGGAATAATTCTTCCAACAGGAATCCTTTATTAAGAGAACATGGTTGCAGGCATGCTAGACAGGACTTGGGGTTCAAGCTCTCCCATTCAAGGTTTTAAGGGGTTCCCCAGTAGTCCCACCCAATCAACCCCCCTTCCAGTGATAGTTTCAAGTATCACAATTCCACTCCCTTTCTTCTTTCTTCCGTCTGGATGGGGACTTCAGATAACTACATGAAAGGCAATTACTCTCCTTTGGTATGCTAACACTTCGAGGTTACAATAAACACACATTCAGCATTTAGCTCTTTGAAGTGTAAAGAAGGAAGTGAGTGCCATAAAGCCCCTTTGTTCTCCCCCTTCTCTCCCTCTTATGGCAGAATCCAGAGAAGGCAGAATTGGGAGTTTCTATATTTGATAATTTAAAGATGAAATATAATTGGATTCTGACATGCAGTCTACATGAAGCTACCTGGAAGCTTCAGCTTGTGCAGAATGCAGTCATGCAAGCCATGCTAAGTGCCCAAAGAAAGGCAGATATAATACCTCTGCTCCATGAACTGCCCTGGGTGCCAATTTGCTTCCAGGTCCCTTCGCCCCATCATATCCCCGCTTCCCAGTTGTTCAGGCAGGGAAGGCCTGCTACAGACTCCGTCAGTCAAGGAATTTTCCTGTTGGCGTCTAGGTAGAGGGCCTTCTCTGCCGCTGTCCCCGCGTTGTGGAGCATCTTGCCTCCAGAGGTAAGGAAAGCCTTGGCTTTCCACAAAGGGATCAAAACTGGGTTGTGCAGTCTTGCGTGGGGGAACATAGAGGCCCACATAAGGGGCTGGCTGGTCCCATGAGAACCTCTCACACACACCTGTACTAAAAACTGCTAACCCCACTTCTTGGAATTCTTCACCTTCCAAATGTCAAGGTTCCGGCTGATGATCCCAACGAAGTAAACAGACCTGAGAGATTCCGATCTCTAAAAAATAGAAAACCAGCTCTGGCAAATTGGCGCCATTAAGATAATTCAAAGAGTGAAACCTTCCCTCCCCTCTCTGACATTTCAGATTGTCTAATTATTCTTCAGGCAGTTGTTATCCGAAGAAAGTCTTTGCTGGCCATAACATCTCTCCTGCAATCTTGCTTCCCATGCGGAGAGAAACCAGCTGTGCATTCCGTAGGATCCCCTCTCCCCCCCCCATGTAACTGTTGGCAAGCTAGAAGCAGCATGGCTGTCCTGGCGCAAGCAATCTTCGTAGCTTGGCACCGAAATATTTATAACGTTTATATAATTTTAAAACTTTTAATCCTAAATTATTCAGATTTTAGTGTTTAATTTTATTGATAATATTGTACACTGCCCAGAGCTTCTCTCCACAGGAGATGGACAATTAAGAAATATAATTGATTGATAAATACATAAATAAATAAATAATGGTGCATCTACCACCATAGTAGTTGAGTAATAGTAATAGTAGTAAAGTTGGAAGGGACCTTGGAGGTCATCTAGTCCAACCCCCTGCTCGGGCAGGAAACCCTACACCATTTCGGACAAATGGCTGTCCAGTCTCTTCTTAAAAACTTCCAGTGTTGGAGCATTTACTGCTTCTGGAGGCAGGCTGTTCCACTGATTAATTGTTCGCACTGTCAGGAAGTTTCTCCTTAGTTCTAGGTTGCTTCTCTCCTTGATTAGTTTCCACCCGTTGCTTCTTGTCCTGCCTTCAGGTGCTTTGGAAAATAGCTTAATTCCCTCTTCGTTATGGCAGCCCCTGAGATATTGGAATACTGCTATCATGTCCCCCCTTGTCCTTCTCTTCGTTAAACTAGACATACCCAATTCTCGCACCCGTTCCTTATATGTTTTAGCCTCCAGTCCCCGAATCATCTTTGTTGCTCTTCTCTGTACTCTTTCTAGAGTCTCAACATCTTTTTTACATCATGGTGACCAAAACTGGATGCAGTATTCAAGTGTGGCCTTACCAAGGCATTGTAAAGTGATATTAATATTTCACGTGATCTTGATCTATCCCTCTGTTAATGCAGGCCTAGCAACTGTGTTGGCCTTTTTTGCAGCTGCAGCACACTGCTGGCTCATATTTAAGTGATTGTCCACTAAGACTCCTAGGTCCCTCTCACAGTTACTACTATTGAGCAAGGTACCCCCTATACTATACCTGTACATTTGGTTTTTCTTGCCTAAATGTAGAACCTTACTTTTTTCACCATTGAATTTCATTTTGTTAGATAGCGCCCAGTGTTCAGTCTGTCCAGATCCTCCTGTATCCTAAGCCTGTCTTCTGGAGTGTTGGCTATTCCTGCCAGCTTGGTGTCGTCTGCAAATTTGATGATTTCCCCATCTATCCCTT